>NC_138186.1:95363751-97943038 GCF_964194105.1 Spermophilus citellus | reverse complement strand
TTACTTTCTAATCCAATTTGCCAATCTTTGTCTTTAAAAAAAATTTTGATTTTAGGGATTGGATTTATGGATGCTTTACTACTGAACTGCTTCCCCAACCCTTCTTATTTTTATTTTAGACAGGATCTCACTGAATTTTGAGGGTCTTGCTAAGTTTGCTGAGGTTGGCCATAACTTATGATCTTCCTGCCTCTGGCATCAGTCTTTCTATAATGCCAAGCCACATTTTTTGCCATTTTTTGAATAGCCTCTTGGTAATAATGCCCCATAAGGGAATTTATAACCTTTCCCACAGATGGTATGACTTTGAGAACAACCTAAATTGTATCAACTAGAGAAATACAGTGACAAATGTTTTGGAATGAGTTTAAGCCAATTGCATAGTCCCCACAAGATTGCCCTTGCTTCAAATACAGGCTCAAGTTTGGGGTCCCTATGGCTACCTTTACTTTAAGCTGCTGGCTGCAAATTTTAGGGTCCCTACTGACTCTCTTGGGTTTGATAATTCATTAGAATGGCTCATAAAACTCAAGAAGCACCATATTTCAGGTTATAATTTTATTATCATGAAAAGATGTAAATGCAAACCAGTCAATGAAGAGACCCCCTAGGACAAAATTTGGATGAGGCCCAGTGCAAAGCTTCTGGTTGTTTTTTCACTGTGGAGACATGGACAGCATTACCTCTTCCAGGCTGTGGTTTATAATAATACTTATCCAAGCTGTTTGTGTTCAGAGCTTATATAGGTGTTCCATCAAATGCTGCTTGTTTGACCTTTATTCTTATCCCTTCTTGGAAGTTCAGACTTAAACCTTTAGTCTTCAGTTCCTTTGGAGGCCTGAACTTTATGGCATAGCCTTTATAAAAAATTATGTGGTTAGACTCTCCATTGGCCAAACAACAAAGGCATTCTTATCAGGCAGGTTATTCCAGAGACATAGAGATCATCTTCTAGTAGCTGAAGCCAGACTTCTTTGTGGTAAAATTAATTTCTTCTATACTGCCTGTTTAAAACAGAGGATGAATTTTTGAATTTTAAAAATCTTTCTGCTTTTTAATCCCTGGTGACATTCAGACCAGACACATAAGTAGCTCAGTTTTATTTTTCACTGCAGCACATGCTTATTGTTAAGTATCTGGTATGGTTTAGATATGTGATATCCCTCCAAAGTTGATGTGTGAGAAGATGCAATAATGCCCAGAGGTGAAATGATTAAATCACAAGAGTAGTGACCTAATGATTAGATTATGATAGGTAGGTTATTATATTGGATTAATCTGCTAATCTGGATTAACTGGGTGGTAATTATAAGTAGTAGTGTGTAGTTGGAGGAGGGTATGACTTTGGGGGTATCACTTTGTGGTTTATATTTTGTCTCTTGTGAGCAGAGCTTCCTCTGCTTCCTGATTGCCATGTCCTGAGGTTCTTTCCTCCTCCATGCCCTTCTGCCATGATGTTCTGCCTCATTTTGGGCCCAGAGCAATGGAGTTAGCCATTTGTGAACTGAAACCTCTGAAATCATGAGACAAAATAAACTTCCTCCTTTAATTGTTCTTGTTAGGTATTTTGATCACAGTGACAAAAAATATGACTAAAACAGTCTCTATCATATTCTGTTCCCTCCAAAACTGTTCAATAGCCTTCCCAACCAGTGGATCTTGCTTTTCTACCCACAAAATGAATATATATTTCTTACCAGCTACAATCTTGATACAGAGTCTAGATGAACAGTTTTAATGGCATCCAAGTATATATACATTGTGGAAAAGGGAGTGTTTTATTTTGTTTAGATTATAGATACATACAGGAGAGGTTGTTAGAAAAAAGTGAACTTTAAAAACTATGCTAATTGGTTGGGCATGGTAGCACATACCTGTGATCCCAGTGGCTTAGGAGGCTAAAGCCAGAGTATGGCAAGTTCAAAGCCAGCCACAGCAACGTATTGAGGCCCTAAGCAACTTTATTGAGACCCTATCTCTAAATAAAGTACAAAAATGGGCTTGGGATGTGGCTCAGAGGTTGAGTGCCCCTGGGTTCAATCCCTGGCACCAATAAAATAAAACAAAATACAAAAACAAAACAAAACAAACCCCAAACAAAACTATGCTAAGGTAAATTGATGTATAGAAGTGGGGAACATTCAAAGCACTTTAGAAATGGCTGTGATGCATGACAAATTGTTTTGGAAAGTCAGTTCTAACATGGGTGAATAAAAATAGTTTGGAGAAAAAAAGTTAACTTAAAAGCAAAGAGATCAATTAGGACACTATTATTGTTGTTTTCATTGGAAATAAAGAAAGTAATAAGGAATTGTTTTTGGGAAAATATTAAGTAGAAGAGATTGTTTTAGGTTTTTTCTTTTGAATCATATTCTCTTAATCTCTACCACAAGAGTCAAAAATTTGTGACTTTAAAACTCTTTTATGCTTTATGCCACCTATTAGTATAATGCATTCCGTCTGTTTTGTACTTAATCTATAACCTCTGACTATAATGTGTCCATTGTTTGTTTTTTATAGATCCTTGCATTATTACTTTATATTTATTTAGCACACATTAATTGAAATGAGAGTTGACTGTATGCCAGATTATTATAATTGATACTGAAGATATGATGAATATAGATGTGATTTTTTAGTTAACATTATTATCATTTAAATGTAAAATGAAACACAATTACAAATATGTGAAACAAGCAAAAACTAAATCAAGAATTTAAAAACCGCTGGTTTAATGCAAGTCATAGATTTTAGTTTCTTCTTCTTCTTCTCCTCCTTCTCCTCCTCCTCCTCCTCCTCCTCCTTCTCCTTCTTTTTAATATTTTTTAGTTGTAGATGGACACAATACCTTTATTTTATTTATTTATTTTTTGTGGTTCTGAGGATTGAACCCAATGCCTTACATGTTCTAGGCAAGTGCTCTACCATTGAGCCCGGGCCCCAGCCCAGTTTTTACTCTTATTAAAATTAATTTTTCCTGGAACTTAGACAAATGTGATTATTAACCTTAAAAAGCCTACAGATCAATTTGATAATCAGACAAATGAGAAAAGCCTCTGATGGAAGAAAACATACAATATAATGAGAGTATGTTGAAGGAACTTTAACCTAGACTAGAGATTAGGAAGTTTCTGGGCCTGTGATATTCTAGTTTGGAATATCAGTTAAGAATATGAACTCTGGAGCTCAAATGAATTTGGGTTCTTAGTTGCTTGTATTGTGACTGTTGGCAAGTTCTCACTTTTAAAATGGGGTAATAGTAATCTCTACTTCATGTGATAGTTAGGAGGCCAAACTGAGTCAGTACCGGTAAGTAAGCATTTACTATATTTAAGTACCTAAAATATAGTTTTGTATGTATTACTTCTTCCTTTTCTTGCTCTTCTCATCATTTAAAAAAGGACACATAATTATTACTCAGTAAACATCTGAATACATCTGTGAATCATAGGTGAAAATGTAATTGCTTTTTGCTTCCCTTAAAAATCTTTAAATATCGCTATTAAGAGCACTTATTGTAAAATGACTAGTGTGTGTGTGTGTGTGTGTGTGTGTGTGTGTGTGTGTGTAAGTATGTATGTATGTATTGAGGTCCTTCTTAACTTGAAGTCATTGGAGAGCCTTACAAAGTTTAAACTCATAATAATTAAAAAATATTGAACCTGACTATTTATATATGAGGATACTCTCTCTAGTTGGTCCTTGATCTTACGAGTTTCTATTATTGTCAGTCCAGTTAGGTTTACGTCCTGGCACCTACAGTCTTTTGACTATGACATTGAATCTTGCAAAGTTCTTCCAAATTGAAGATTAATCTCTTCTAAATCTTAAACACTTAACAGAGTGGTTGTCAGTTACTGACAGGAAGTGAATGTTTGTTAAATGAATAAATTGTGCCTAAATTATGGAATTAAAAAAATTGGAAACCTGATGAAATAAAATGTCAATCATTTCTTTAAAGTATAGTGATCTGCTTCTTTGTGCAATTAAAAGGGAATTTTGATTAAAATAAGACTAACAACAATGAAAAGTAATAAACTGTCCTAGAGAAATTTTGTTTTTAAATTTTTTTACCTTGTCAGTTGGGATTCACCAGAACTATTAAGACTAATTTTAATTGCAATTATGTAGAATAGTGAAAAAGCCAATGATAGTATCAAAAAGCTATTTATATTTTGATGAGCTAACTTTAATGATACTGGAGTTGTTTAGGTAACATTGGTAAATAGTGGTAATCAAATAATTCATTTTAAAGAAGATAACCATGTTGTTTTGTGGTGAACAAGAAGTATGGCTTATTGTAAAATGATTAATTTCTGATTAAAAGAATATTTAGGACAAATTGAATAATATTAACCTGAAGTAGAATTATACTTTGGGAATGAAAAAAATAAATATTAATATATAGGAGAGTACAAATATCCATTTTGGGGGGATTGTTAAAACTAAACCTCAGATATTAGGAGGGTGATGAGAACATGTTATAGAGGTCAACAGATATAATTACCTCATTGAGTATTCTCAGTCAGTCAATTGAGGTTCTGTGGAGTTTCCAGAAAATATCTGATGTGAGTAAAATAGACCAGAACTGCAAGGTGGAGAGAGTTTATTCTTGTTTAAATATTCCCTTGGTATATTCTATAATGAATTGATAATGCCAATTTGTATTCCAGATAACACTGCCGTTTCATTTTCTTCTTTGCTGTATTCTTAAGCTATCATTTTCCTTACTATTTCTAAAAGACTCCTTTGTATACTTTGTAACTTCACAGTTTCTATTTTGCTTTTCATGTTTCTAATTTCAAGCCTTTGTGCATTATCGTTTTCTGCTTATGCATTTATAATGATTTGGTTTTCAATTCTTGATTCATACACATATAAAATACCAATTCAGAGTCAATCATCTGGTATAACCTTTGTCAGTTCTTGTAATCTTTGGTCCATGGAAAGTTGCATGCCTTTTGTATGATATTTCAGATGGTAATTAAGTGATAAGCTTAAGTATATAAGTGAGCAAATTTGTTTTAGAAATAAAACCTTATGAAATACTACTGTTTTATTAAAACCTATTTGATATATTATGTCTACTGTTTTGCTTTTCATCCAATTATCTTCTAATTTTATCTAGAGGGAAAATAATCAAGAAAATTATAATTCTGAAAAGGAATATATCCTAACTTAGGTAATTGAACATATAGTCTACTTATTCACTCCAGGGTTTTGCAATTATTTCTAAATCAGGATTCTTTACTTATCAGAAATGTTTTAGAGACATCTTTGTTGATTTAAGCAGAACTGTATTTATTTCTTTCTCTCTTTTTTAATAATAACTTATTTAATTAAGTTATTTATTTGGTGCTGAGGCTCTAACCCATGGCCTCACTGTGTTAGGCAAGCACTCTACTACTAAGCCACAACCTCAGCCCCCAGAACTGTATTTCTGACAAAAGATTGACAGGGACAAATGGCTAATGACATCATTGAATTTAATTATTTTTAATTTCAAATTAAAGTGAAGATGTATTATGTAACCATATGGGTTTAGGCTTATATTACCATTGGCTTCCCAGTATCCCTTGCTTGGTTTCTAGCATTATTAGGCATTTGGGAGATATCAACCTAATGAACACAGAATATAAACTTTATTTTTATTGAGCTGTTGATTATCCAGTAAATTATCAAACAAAAGCTTAGTTTAGCTTGGTTCTTCTTGCATTAGTATTCCAGTGTAACACATGAGAAAATTTTACTTAAAATGTAGAAAAAGAGAAAAAGATATGGACTAACTCAAAAAGTATAAGACATTTTATTTTGGAATATAGTATCAGAGACAAAATAATACCAAAGTAAGTTTTAAATTATGTCTGACATTTAAGTTCCTAAGTAAAATGTGACCTTTCAAGCTATGCTACTTTAACTAAGTACATTTAAGACTTTTTGGTAACTCTTCCTCTTTCTGTGGAGATTGAACCTAACCTAAACTCTTCTCTCAAAGCTTGCCCATCATCCTTGCTTCCTCATGTTTGGTTTGACCTTCTGATCACCTTGGCCTATTTCTACAAAATTTTCATTTCAGTGACTTTCTTTTGTTTTAGTTACTTTTGCTTTGGAGTCTTATATCTTCCTTTCTTCCTGCCTTCCTGCCTGCTTGCCGTCTGGCCTGCCTTCCTGCCTTCCACCACGGATTGAACCCAGGGATGCTTAAGCTCTGGGCCACAGCCTATACATACATATATACATCTATCTATCTATCTATCTATCTATCTATCTATCTATCTATCTATCTATCTATCTAAATTTAAGACAGGGCCTGGTTAAGTTGCTGAGGCCAGCCTCAGACTTTCTATCCTCCTACCTTCTGCTTTCTGACCATAACTTCCATTTTTAAAACTCAGAGACATTACAACAACTTCTTTGCAGCTTAGTGAGCTTTGGCTACACCCTCCTCAGCAAGGACTGGGATTTATCCCTATGGGCAGAAGTCATCTTTATTGATTGTATACTAGCTCATCTCAAATGACTCACTCTTATATTTGCAACTCTTAAATTCTTTAGAGTTCTCCTTACTTTCTTAAGGTAGAAGTCAAGGTCACTGAGTTTTGACCTATCTTTCTTTTAAGTAGGCATTTAATGCAGTGATTTTTTTTTCTTACCTGTAAAGTGTGTGTTAATTTCATCCTTCAAATATCAGACTATTGTATTTTTTTCTTAAGTTCAGAATATTTAAAAATTTTCCTATTGATTTCTTCTTTTATTTATGAATTCTTTTTTTTTAGATTTTTTTTTTTAAGTTATAGTGGGGCACAATACCTTTATTTTGTTTATTTTTATGTGGTGCTGAGGATTGAACCCAGGGCCTCATACGTGCTAGGCGAGCGCTCTATCACTGAGCCACAACCCCAGCCCCTGAATTCTTTAGAAGTATTTTCTTTAGTTTCTGAACATGGGGCAACTTCACAAGTATGTTTTTCTTACTGACATCTAATTTATTCATTGCAAATAGAGAATATACTTTGTATGACTTCAATTTTTAAATGTATTATGTGCAGTTGAGAAAAAAAATGTGTTCTATTGTTGGGCAGTATTAGGCCAGGTTGTTTTATGGTGATTTTCTAGTTGTCCATATCTATACTGATTTTCTGTCTGCTCATGTTCTGTAAATCTTGTCAAGATGTCTTAACTCCTACTGAATATTTTTCTACATGTTGATTCATTTACTTGAAGAGCAGAATTAAATTCTCCGTGTATAACTGAGGATTTCCCCCCTGTTTTCTTATTTGTTATATTAGGATTTTTAAAAAAAGCATTTGAGGGCTGGGGATGTGGCTCAAGTGGTAGCACACTTACCTGGCATGCCAGGGCACTGAGTTCGATCCTCAGTACCACATAAAAATAAAGAGGTTGTGTCCACCGAAAAAACTAAACAATAAATATTTAAAAATTCTCTCTCTCTCTCTCTCTCTCTCTCTTAAAAAAAAACATTTGAGATTTTTTTTTTTAAAGGTGTAAGTACATTGGGGATTACTGTAGGTTCTTGTTGAATTCACTTACTTTGTCAGCATGTATTGTTGCTTTTTATTTTTAATATTTCTTATTCTTAAGTCCTTAATTAATGTAAGCCTTCTATTTATTCGTGTTGGAATTTAACATCTTATTCCATCATTTTACTTTAAGCTAGCTGAATTTTTTTTTCTTTTTAATTCAGTGTGGCACACTTTGCCTTTTGATTGGAGTATTTGTACCATTAAATTTAATATAATTATTGCTAATTTTTTTTAAATCTACCATCTTACTACTTGGTTTACCATATGATTTCTCTCATGTATTCCCATTTTATATTTTCTTGCCATTATTCTGTTAGAGAATTTTAATTCTATTGTATCTTCACTTTTTAGTTGTATCAGGCATATGATCTTTGGGTATATTATAGCAGTTGTTGCTTTAAGGTTTTTAATTTTCAGTTTTTATAGTTATTTTATAATTATATCAAAATGAATTCTGTTAAATTAAAAAAAAATTAAAAAAGTATATCACTTGATAGTTGGGTTAATAACCATATGATGGGGGGAATGCTGGGGTTGTGGCTCAGTGGTAGAGAGCTCGCCTAGTAGTGCGAGGCCCTGGGTTCAATCCTCAGCACCACATAAGAATAAATAAATAAAATAAAAGTGATGTGTCCAACTATAACTAAAAAATAAAATATTTAAAAAAAGAACCATATGATAGAATCATCACATTTTCTCTTGTATATTTCTTCTGCATGTTATTAACACAATAATACATTGTTTGTATTTTTGCTTTAATTAGTTATCTTTTTTGTGGGGACTGTACTCCTCATGTTTAAACTAGTTTGTGGTTGCAAATTCTTGTCCCCAAACAAGCTTCTTTGCTGTCTCCTTTTTTGTGTGTTTTTATTTATTTATTTTATTCCCTTTATTACTTTTCTGAGTTTCTATTTTCACTTTTTTGGGGGGGGGTACATTTTTTTTCCTTTTGTGCTGGCTTAGTAATGCATTCAGAATATCTTCAATTCTTTATGATCATTTTATTTTATTTTTTGATTGTCATATAATATTTGTACATATTTATGAGACCAGTGTAGTGTTTTGATTCATGTATATATTGGGTTATGATCAACTCAAGGTAATTAGCATATCTATCACCTTAAACATTTTTGTGTCTTTAGCATGAGTATATTCAAAGTGTTGTTTTCTAACTATTTTGAGATATATCATGCAGTATGATTAATCATATTCACTCTTTTTATCCTTTTTTAGTGGTTGAATTAGGATTGTGGTTCAAAGTAGCTTTTCTTGGAAATTGAAATCCTTATGTATTAGTTTAAAAAATCTTACAGTATATTAACCTAGATCTCTCTGTATCTATCTCTTTTATTTTGGTATTTCAATTTTAATAGCTTATATATTATGTTTTTATAAAGCTTATCAAGAAATTAAAATAATTTAAACGTGATTATTGTATTTCTAAGGAATATATGCTGTTTTTTTTTTTTTTACAGCTACTTGAAGGAAATTTTGCCAAAGAAGTCAGTCATGAAATGGATGGACTTATTTTTCAGCCCATTGGAGTAAGTTCATTTGTCTGTGTGTGTTCATATACATATATACTTTTATATAGGAAGTACCATTACCTCAGTCATATTTATTAGGATTGATTATTGCTGTGATCAGTGCTTTCTTTTAAGATCAATTGTACAGTATTAAAGATTTCATTTAAATCAAATGCATAATATGTATACACATACATATATAATACTGAAATGAACACCAGTTTGTTTTTCACTCAGCTTAAGAAATATTGTTAGTACTTTTAAGGAAGTCACTCTTTTAATGTAATTAGTTTTCTTATAATTCTTGCAAAATGAATGTTAATTTGTATTTCTTTTTTAGAAATCTGTCAATAGCATTGAGTAAGTACTTATCCCTATTGTGGCTCCATATACCTTTAAGTATTAATGTCTTCAAAACTTCATTTTGCTGTAAATGAGTAAAATTCAAAGAGTTATCAATACCTGAAGGAAAATAGAATTATCTTGGTGAAATAAGAACTTTCATCAAGATGATTCAGTGATCACATCATATATTTTTTTTTTTAAAGAGAGAGAGAGAGAGAGAGAGAGAGAGAGAGAGAGAGAGAGAGAGAGAATTTTTAATATTTATTTTTTAGTTTTTGGCGGACACAACATCTTTGTTGGTATGTGGTGCTGAGGATCGAACCCGGGCTGCACGCATGCCAGGCGAGCGCGCTACCGCTTGAGCCACATCCCCAGCCCCACATCATATATTTTTAATAAATTTCTCAACATTAGCACCATTGACATGTTTGACCTGATAATGATTTGATTTACTCTGGGAGCTATCTTATGCATTGTAGGATGGTTAGCAGCATCCTTGCCCCCGAGAAATAACTAGCATTCTTTGTTATCCACTTGATAACTAGTGCTCTGTAGGGTAGTGTTTTTCCTGTGGCACAGGAAGAAAAATTAGCACTATCCAGGAAGTTAGAAGTTCATTTTACTTCAGATGCACTGATTAGAAACTCTGGGGATCGGATCAAGTAGTTTGTCTTTTAATAACCTAAGTGGTTCTGAACATGTTCAAGTATGAGAACTACTTACTCTGTGGTAAAGGGTTGTATGTCTTATGTGATAATCCATCATTTGTTGCATTTTGCCTTTACCAACTCTGTCCTTAGAAACTGGGGTCTGAGCTTGTTGGGAAGTTACATAAAATGACATCAAATTGGGTAACTGGAGGAAAGGAAAGGGCTCTAATATTTCGAACACTATATTATAGATGTTTTATATGTGCATTAAAACAGAGTTTTAATGCTTTAATCACATTTAGATATAATGAGCTGTGTGATTTCCTTTTGTTTTTTTCACAGGCTCCTAGAGAGAGGGAAGAATCTTATATGGAGGGAGGAGGAAATACAGGAGAACTAGAAACTGGGGAAAGAAATTACAGAAAATGCTGTCTTAGGCTTAGGAAGATGGATGTTGGACCTTGGAGTTTCAGAATTTTTCAGGTCCACCCTCCCTAGATTAAAACATAAAGTCTAAATATTAAATATAACAGCGATTACAGAAAATTAAGTGTGTGAAACTTATCATTCAGACCTATTCATTTATGAGTTTGGTATATGTATGAGAAATAACCTGACAAATACATGAGTCTCTTTCTAGGATGTATTGTAAATTCAGTTGATTTGTTATTCTTATACCCATCTTAGTAACTTTTTTTAATTACAATGACTTTGAAATTGATAACTGATAAGGCAACTCTCTGTTTGTTAGGATTTTTTCAAATATTTGTAGATGTTTGGTTTAACATATAAAATTCACAGTTTGTCCAGTTACCCCCAAATTCTTGTATGAATAACTTTGATTTTAGATTAATGTGGAGAAAAGCAACGTGTTTACAATGTTAAATCATCTCAATGAATAAGTTATGGCTCTTTTCAGGTTTTTTTGTTTTCTAATTTTTTTGGTTTATTGCTGTTAGACTAATTTCTAGATATTTATCATTTTCTGTTTATACAGTAAATGGTGTTCTATTTTCTCTTTATTTGGTACTTCTAGTGTATTGTCACACTATTGATTTATTTTAATGATTAAACAATCATGCTGAAAACTCTTAATTTTAGTAATATGTATTGGCCCAAATCTCTAGTACTGAGTAAATGTTGGCTCTGATTGCTTGGAGGAGTGGAAAACATTTCTACTTCCAAGGGAAGTTCTCAACTTGCAAGGAAAGCTAGCTAAATTTTTTCCACTTAAGTATGTTTGTGAGAGATTTCTGTTAGATACCCTTTATTGTTTAATACATGTGTATCTTTAGTAAAGCCTCTTTTGGGGGATATTTAAGGCATTAATGCCTTTTCTCTATCTGTTAAGATTATGCCTCCATGCATGTAGTAAATTTCATTGATTTTTTTTTCTAATGTTGATCCTCCTTGTATTCCTAGGATAAATATTACTTCCTCATGATATATATAAATTTTAAATTATTTCTATTGATCTGGTTGTGTTATTTTCTTGAGGATTTCTGCTGTCTTCTTAGTTTTCCCTCCCTTCTTTTGTATATTCATAATAATGAAGATAATATATAAATATATTTATAAATATATTTATATATATATATAAGTGTGTGAAAAAATATATATTTATTTTGTTCTAATTAGTTATACATGATAATAAAATGCATTTTGACATATCATACATAAATGGAGTATAACTTCTCATTCTTCTGGTTGTGCATGATGTAGAATCATACCAGTAATGTAATTATATATATACATAGGGAATAATGTCTGATTCATTCTACTATCCTACCTACCCCCATACCCTCTCCCTTCTCTCTCTCTCTTTTTTTTTTTAATATTTATTTTTTAGTTTTTGGTGGACACAACATCTTTGTTTGTATGTGGTGCTGAGGATTGAACCTGGGCCGCACGCATGCCAGGCGAGCGTGCTACCACTTGAACACCCTCCCCATCCCCGCTCCCTTCTCTTCACTTACCTCTGCCTAATCCAAAGTACCTCTCTTTTCCCTAGGTGCTCCTCCCCACCCTTGTTGTGAATTAGCATTTGCATATCAGAAAAAATACTTGTCCATTGGTTTTTGGGGTTTGGCTTATTTTACTTAGCATGATATTCTCTAGTTCCATTCATTTACCTGCAAATGTTTTAGTTTCATTCTTCTTTAAGGCTGAGTAATGTTCCATTATATACATATACCACTTTTATGTATCCATTCATCTGTGGAAGGACATCTAGGTTGATTCCACAGTTTAGCTATTGTGAATCGAGATGCTTTAAACATTGATGTGGCTGTGTCACTGTAGTATGCTGATTTTAAGTCCTTTGTTTATAAACTGAGGAGTGGAATAATTTAAGTCGAATGGTGGTTCCATTTCAAGTTTTCTGAGGAATCTCCATACCACTTTCTCTAATGGTTATATCAATTGTTTTCCTACCAGCAATGTATGAGTGTATTTTTTTGGGTGGTGGTGGTGTACCGAGGATTGAACTTAGAGGCATTCAACCACTGAGCCACACTCCCAGCCCTATTTTGTATTTTATTTAGAGACAGGTCTCACTGAGGTGCTTAGCACCTTGCCATTACTAAGGCTGGCTTTGAACTCACAATCTTCCTTTGTCAGCCTCCTGAGCTGCTGGGATTACAGGTGTGTGCTACAAGATCTGGCTATTACTTGTATTCTTTTCTTTTTTTCTTAATCTGTTTCTTTTCTCAGATTTTATTCCCACATATTTCTTATTGTATCTAACTACATGTTTTTAAAGCATAATTCTTTTCCATAGATTATTTCCCCTTATCCTTCTAGTTTATTTCCTCTCTCCCTAAACATCATCTATTTTTATTTTTCCCTCCCAAGCCATTTTATTAAAAAAGAAAGTTTTTTTTTTTTTTCATTTCTGTCCATACATTATTACAAAGCTTTCATTTCACATTTCTTTCCTGGAAGACATGAATAATTTTTTCACTTGAGCAAGCACTTACCTACTACCACATCTAAATCCACCTATTTTTTTTTCTTGTCCTTTATATGGTAATTCCTTTGAGGGCAGAAGGGGAGGATTGGGGTGGCTCACTCAATTCCATGTCTCTTGGTATTTTTTTCTCTGCCTTTTCTGTCCACAAAAGTTTCTGTCTTTCCCTCATTCCCACTTTGCTATGCTTTCTTAACACTTGTAGACCCACCATTAAAATTACTAGTTTTTAGATTTTTTCCACCAAGGCCATTGTCCTTAACTTTGCATTTTTTCCCCTAATTAGTTATACATGACAGCAGAATCCATTTTATTTCATTGTACACAAATGGAACACACTTTTCATTTCTTTGGTTGTACATAACGTAGAGTTGCACCATTTGTGCAGTCGTATATCTACTTAGGGTAACGATGTTCATTTCTTTCCACCATCTTATCTACTCTGATATCCCCCTTCAGAAAATAAATGCCATAATTTTATTTTCTTTTAAATGTAGTATAATATTCCATTGTGTATATATACCACAGTTTTTTTTTTTATCCATTCACTTACTTAATGGCATGTAGGTTGGTTCCACAGTTTAACTATTGTGAATTGAGCTGCTATGAACATTGATGTGGCTGCATCACTGTAGTATGCTGATTTTAAGTCCTTTGGGAATAGACGGAGGAGTGGGATAGCTGGGTTGAATGGTGGTTTCATTCCAAGTTTTCCAAGGAATGTCCATATTGCTTTCCAGATTGGTTGTACCAATTTGCATTCCCACTAGCAATGTTAGAGTATGCCTTTCCCCCCACATCCTCAAAAGCAGTTATTGTTGATTATATTCTTGATAATTCCCATTCTGACTGAAGTGAGATGAAATCTCCATGTAGTTTTTTGGTAAGTAATTACTTATTTATCTTTATGTGGTGCTTACAATCAAAACCAATGCCTCACACATGCTAGGCAAGCACTCCGCCACTGATCTACAGCCCCATCCCTCTTTGTAGTTTTAATCTGCATTTCTCTCATTGCTAGAGATGATGAACATCTTTTCATATATTTGCCAGCTGAATGTATTTCTTCTGTGAAGTGTCTGTTTAGTTCCTTTGCCTATTTATTAATTGAGTTATTTGTTTTTCTGGTGTTAATGTTTTTGAATTCTTTATATATCCTGGAGATTAATGCTCTATCTGATGTGCAGGTGGCACGGATTTCTCTCCCATTATGTAGACTCTCTCTTCATAATTCTTGATTGTTTCCTTTGCTGTGAAAAAGGTTTTTAGTTTTTTACCATCCCATTTGTTGATTCTTGATGTTACTACTTGTGCTTTAGGAGTCTTGCTAAGGAAGTTAGTTCCTAAGCGACATCATGTAGATTTGGACCTACTTTTTCTTCTATTAGGCCCATTCCCTCACATTTTCTAAAAGAACTATTAAACTTTTTTCAGTGCAGTCAATTTTATCAGGTTCACTTTTTACTTAAAGGGAATCTTTCTGATTGCTCCATCCTCTTAGTCTTAGTCTTACTGCATTACCTTTTTTTTTTTTTTTTCATATAATTCCACTTTACTGTCTCATCCTGGAAATTCCATTACTTTTCTTCGCTGATAGATCCCCCACTTCTTGAACTGTATGTTTTCTGCTTTCTTGGTTTGAGTGACCTTGCATATCAGATGTGATGTCACTATTCCTTATATGATTTTTGTTTCAGCTGTAAACTCAGGAGGCTGTTCTCAGTAGTCTAAAATGGACTCATTACTGCCTATGATTTTGACTGACTCAATCTTTTATCATATATACTGGAGTATTATCAAAAAGGCACAATAAGTTTTGTAGCTTAAGATTATTTGTCTAAATGTCAGAAATTTCTAGAAGTTTTAGATTTACTCTTAGTTTATATATTTTGTTTTATCCTTTTCTTCTATGACATTGCTATCCTTTTTAGAGAGACACATTTATTTTTCTGGCTATAACTGTTGTGGACTCCCAAATCAACTTTCAACCCAAATCTTTTATTTCATCTTTAATATCTCTTCCTAGTATGCATTTAAAAAGGATATTGTGTTTAAATGATCACTAAACTTTGTTAAGTGGCTTATCACTTTGTCGTTTTGGACTATTTTGTTTTAAATTGTGTCAGATTGGGTTCATATTGTTTTATATAAAAGCTATTTTGGTAGCTTCTTAATTGCTCTTATGTGTACTATCTTTCCAGTCCTTATAAAATTACATTTTGAAAAAGCCTTACTTGGGGGAGACCAAGACTGAATGATAGAAAGGAGACCAGTGACGACTGTCAGAAATACAGTTATGCATTTCATGAGGATGTTTCAACCAATGAAAGATTGTGTAGAAGACTGGTCCCATAAGATTATATTGCCTAGTGGTTTCCTAATCATCTTAGTTTGTGTAAATATAGTCTGTGATATTTGTGTACATACAGAATTGCTTTGTGACCCATTTCTAAGAATTGTTTCCATTCTTAAGCAGTTCATGACTGTATGATGCAAACCACAAATGTGAGCTACATATATACTTCAAATTTTTTCAGTAAGCTCCACTAAAAAAATTAAAAAGAAACCAATGAAATTATTTTAACGGTATATACTTATGTAACCTACTATGTAAAAAATTATCATTTAAACATTTACTCAATATAGAAGTTGTTATTTTCATACTAGGTATTTGAAATCCAGGAAGAATTTTGCACTTGCAGCACATCTCGGACTTGTTAATTTTCAAGTACTTAATGGCCATATGTGTATGGCCATAGGTAAGGGCATAGGTATATTGACTTCTCATGTTCCCTTTCTTATGTATGTTCATGGCATTTTTATGTAATTTATTTGTTGTCTTCAACTTTTAAAATTCTCTATGTAATAATGTTTTTCTTTATTTTCCAACTGACAGGACAAAATAAGATTACATTTCCCTATTATTTAAATGAAATAGCTCCACCCCTTATTCTTCAATTATTTCCAAATTGTAGTATATAATAATATTGCATGAATCCCTTTTGTACTTTTTATGTTCCTCCTTTTTAAAATTGCATTCTTGGATTTTAAACTAAATCCAGTCAAAGAGTCCTCATTCCACTCTCTAGGTTCTCTGATGTTATTTGATCTCATTTTGAGGCTACTATTCCAAAAAGGTGTAACATTGTGACTGAAAAGAGAAACAGTTTGGGTCTCAGTGAGATCTTGGCTTCCTCTACATATTCAGTCTCTTCTTTGCTTCCTGTTACATGGGATTTATTGGTGAGTACTTTGCTTTTGTAAAGCCCGAAGTAATGTCCTTTTCCATCTTCTGATTGAACAGTTGTTACTTAATTGCCAAATATATTTTGAATTAAAATACACTTACATGATTATTCTCACAGCAAAAACCATCTTCTTCAAGATGCACTGTTATTGTCTTACATTAGAAAAGGAAGTTAACTACCACCTCACAGATATCTGCTGGTTAGGTTTCTGTCTCACAATAACACTGGTTTTCTTTAAGATATTTAGTTCTTTCTTATTTCTCTTTAAATGTATAGTGTCTAGGATAGTGTTTTTTGGTTCAGTAGGTCTTGGAAAATGTTTGTTAAAGGAGTGGAAATTCATTTTTCTAGGTTTTCCCTTAGCCTTTCAGATTCAACTGCTTTTATATTTTACCAAGTTAGGTAAACAACTTTTAAATTGATTGCTGTCTTTCTTCCTTCACATGCATATATATAATCTATCATGCTGTGTCTGTTTTCCTTCAAGAAATTTGTTACCTTCTTTAAATTCCCATTTGTTTTCTTGCAGGATCCATACACCCCATCTTCCTGAAATAATACCATCAGCTTTGCCCTTTGCACATTTTCCTGAGAGACTTCCCAGTGATTTAGCATTGGTCTGTGGTTACAATAAGCCACTAAATATTTCTTTGATTCTCCTGTTCTTCAACTGGAAAATATAGAGGATATAACAGTTTAGCTTTGAAATTTCTGTGATGATCATATGATGATGAATGTGCATGAATATTAATCAGTACTTAAGAATTCCTTCTTCCTGCCAGTATCTGGTGAAAATGCATTGAGTAATGAATTTTTAATAACAGAAGGAGGGAACTCTTCTTATTTTACTTTCCTAAAGATAATATATCGCTTAAGTGGAAATTTAGATGATTAAAATAGATAAAATATATTTCTTACAAAATTTGATGATATGAAGATTATGTGACTATATTCCTATTAATTTTTTCTCCTGACATCACTCACTTCTTTAGAATTTTCACATTTGTATACTTTCTAAATTGTTAAGATTATATAGTGTATGGAATGGCTCTGAAAAATATCACATTTTATTTACCAGTGGACATTTTCAGTTTCTTCCAATAATAGTAATTTATCAAACAGATTTGTTTATATTCATGAAACACTCATTTTCTTAGAAAAGATGTTTTAAACTGCCTATTTTTGTTAAAATTTAATTGATGGCAGAGGATTATACTGGGCTTCTTATTAGTCTGTTGTTCTTTTTTAAAATTTTCCATGAAATTTTAATGATTTAGTCTTTGTTTCTTGACATGTTGCATTTGTAATTACAGTTTCTTCGGATCATTTTCTATTTTCTTATTTTTTCAAAACTCACTTTGCCAACTTTAATTCTCTTAATTTTTACCAGTGTTGTATACCTTTGCTTGGGTTCATGGTGTGTTACTTAGTTGGGTTTCACCATTAGTGAAATAGCATCTTGCTATACCAAGGGTGTGGTATGTAGACACATTCTCATTCTATTTAATTCAATGGTTCTTTTACATTCCTACCATATCTCTGTCAAACCTTGTAAAGATATTCTAATATAGGTCTATATTAACTATGCTATCCAGAATAGGTTCCAATTTAGCATGAATCCATTCAGGACAAGTAGTAGACATTTCCCACCCTTACATGTAAAATTTCTCATATTCAATTCTGTAGCTTTTGTTATTTTAAAATTTCTTGCAGAATCCAAACACCCCATCTTTAGGTATCATAGTTTTGATCTCAGATTCTCTGGCATGGGCTAATTTTTCTAATTTGTACTTACTGCGTTTTTGTTTTAAATGCCATCACTACAACAGTACATTCTACTTTTAGACTTTCGATTTGCCAAAGACCTAGGTTGAGATTCTACTTATATCTTACACAGAAATTTCTCTCTCTTAAAAAAAGAAAATACACATACACATACATATACACACATACATAACACATCTATTAGTTTTCATTAAAACTTGATCTAGAATGACAGTATCATATATTACTATGATATAATAAAGCAGAATTTAAGATATTTTGTAGTAATTTTTGACTAATAAATTCTCTTAATGGCTTTAAAAGAAGGAATACTTAAAAAGTTTTCTCATCTAATTCTTTGGAATTAAAGTCATTGTGCTTATACATTGTCATCAAGTTCCTTTTCTTTACCAGGTAAAATGTTGTTGTTTTTTTTTTGATTGCTATTACATATTCAAAGGAAACACCTTAATTTTCCTTTTCAGCAGCCCTACATCTTCTGTTTAAAGAAGCCAGAAGAGAGTTGATTACAGACAGGTGTAGCTTCCAGTGGTGAGAGGATACATAATTATAGTTGATCCAGGGACAAGAAATTAAATGACATTGCCTCATACAATGAGAAACTTAGTCCCATTCTGTTTTTATTTTCTTATATAAGGGGAAAATCTTATTTCTAGTTTTTGATATCTGTGACCTTTTTCAACAAAACAATAGGCCTATTTTTAGATTATTCCATAAGCAGCATATCTGTGATTACTATCATTAATTTTCATTGTATCTAATTTTAGGAGTAATTATTATTTAGGATAAGCAATACGATTTTCTATTTATGATATAAATGGTATACCATTTGGTTTAAGTTGCCATTTACAAATATATGTTTTATATTTCAGACTGAATTAATTTAAAGAAAATAGTAGATAAGTAGTAATACGGGTGGTATTTAGATATGGCAGAAATCATGAGTGTTACATAGGAAATAAAAAAAAAATTTTTCTTAAAGAACTAGGAATTTAACCTAGGGTCACTCTACCCTGATCCATACCTCATATCCCTTTTTATTTTTTATTTTGAGACATCGTCTTGCTCAATTGCCCTGGCTGCATTAAAACTTGTGATCCTCTGTCTCAGCTTCCCGAGTAGTTGGCATCACAAGTATGTGACTGTACCTGCCTGAGAGATTAAAATTTAGACAACACTGTAGTGTTAGTTATTATATTAGTTTCCTCTGGCTGCTTTGACATATTACCAAAAGCATGGTGGTTTAAAACAACATACATTTATTTTCTTTTGGTTCTGAAGGTAGAAATCTAAAATCAGTTTCACTAAGTTGATATCAAGGCATTAGCAGGGCCATGCTTCCTCTGAAGGCTATAGGGGGGAAAACATTTGCTTGCCTTTTATAGCTTCTAGAAACTGTATTTTTTTGCATTTCTTGGCTTGTGATCTCATCTTGCATTTTCAAAGCCAGGAATATAATATCTTGCTTCAGCAGCCACATTACCATCTTCTACGTCAAATCTCCCTTTACCTTCCTCATGTAAAGGTGACATTTAGGACTTATCTGGATAATCCAAGATAATCACCCCATCTGAAGACCCTTGATTTAATCATACACATAAAAATTTGCCATGTAAGTTTTTTCAATATCTTAAGGAGGCCTATCACTGATTTCATTTTAATATGACATAGCCAAATAATAACTGTAGACCCTAAAGACCAGTGTAAGTAACTTCTGATTTCATCTTTGTATTCAAAGCAGGTTCTAAATGAAAAGTTTAGGAACCCTGATCAGACCATAAACTTTTAATGTAAAATTTATCAACATTTAAGAATCTTTTTTTCTGGGAAAGTGTATAACTTTTTGATAAACTTAGTTTTAGTAATTAAGTACAGGGTAAGTGATACATAAACTTATGAAAAAATACAGTTTATTGGAGGTAACCTTATTTAAAAAAAATGTTAAAGGGTATATAAATTTTGGCTTTTTAAGTTGGGAGATAGCCATCCAAATGCTAGCATCTATGTTTCTTTTCTCTGGAATTCTTCCCTGACTATCAATATTCATGGAGCAGAGAAGTTACAGTAGATGAACTTTCACTTTACCTTCTAGTTTAAAGATCTAGACTGATGCTTCCAGCCTTTAGTGTTTTTGTATAATAAACATAATTTCTTGCTCTTTACCAAGTGTGCAGGAGAGAACCTAGAGATTTAGTGCTCCTGAAATAGATTTTCACCAGACTTCTATTTTCAATGTCATACGTCACTCTGACAACCCCTCTCAGTTATTTGATCCTTATATTACTTGATTGGATGTGCAGTACTGCAGTGTGCATAAATTGCTTGCACTGGCATCCTTTTTAAAAATATTTTATTTTTTAGTTGTGTATATACTCAGTGCCTTTATTTGTTTTTATGTGGTGCTAATATTGAACCCAGTGCCTCACAGTTACGAGGCAAGTGTACTACCACTGAGCTACAACTTCAGCCTATGTATGCACTGGCATCCTTTTAAAAGTTTTTTTCTAAACACTTAGTATTCAGTATCCTTCCTGGCCTTAAACTCTATTCCATCTACTTTCTAGCTTTCAAAAATATATTAACATTTTTTTCCTGCTATTGTCATTTGCTATTGCTATTGCTTTCTTTTTCCTTTTCTGTAGATATCTTTTAATTTGTTATCTCATTTTAGTGAGATTTCAAGTCAAAGTGGATATAAATGCATGTGCTTAATCTATCACACTTACCAGAAAATCCTCCAAAGTTTCTCACACTGTAGTTGTCCTTCAGTAATTCAACTAAATCAAGAAAGGGACTGTTTTAAGTAATCATCCTAGCATTGTGAGTCTGTCTAAAGTGGAAAAGTCCTGATGAAGGGCAGGCAAAGATTGATTTTAACTCATTCTCCATTCCTTGGCACCACAGAAATATTCCACAGGTGAATGGTGAAGGATGAAGAGGATTCCTTGTGCATCTATTTGTAAAAAAAAATTCCTTCACCAAAATGTGTTTGGTGCCGGTTACTTAAAACTTAACAACAAGTTAACTCTTCTGTGTTACATTGATAATAATGAATGAATTAAGTAAAAGGTAGAAGATGTTAGCATTGTTTTGAAAATGTTCTGAATCCTGGAAAAATATTGAAGATAATGATAAAGACACTATATTAAAGTGATAATACTGTTCAGAGTTAACCCCCCCAAAATGAGCTTAGAAGCAAATGTGTGTTTACCTTTTGATTTTATATTCTATTTTTAGAGATGTACCTAGAATGGCACATAGTTTACTTACTACTTTTAGAAGAAAAAAGGGAAGGGGTAGCCCATCACTGATTTATTAAAAAAATAAAGCTTAGAATATTTCTATGTGTTTGTATAGAAATGTACCATTATCTGATTTTGATTAAAACACAGAGCAGCCATTAATAATCATCACGAAAGCTCTGACTCAAACAAAATGAATGAAATTGCATTGACAGAAGTATAGAATATCAGAGCTGAAAAAAGTGCCTTCAGGATTTTCTAGTCTACTGGTTTCCAATCTCTAGAATAATCTCTAGAATTCTAGGTTTCTGTGAACTGCCTCATGGGTACCACATGAAGGCATAGGTATTTTGCTCATATCACAGTGGCTTAGATTTTACTTGATATTACTTTTATGTTTTGTAATTCTTGATAAAATTATATTTTGAAAAGGGCTTTGCGTGATAAGTAAATGATGTTAAAGCAGTATGTTTTTTGAGAAGTTGCCATTGAAAAATCAAGATAATTTCTCAAATTTGGTTTTCACTGATTCTCTAGTGTTAGTTTGTAATATTGTCTGTTCTTTCTTGAAATACTATTTTCTATGACTTCTGTGGCATCACATGGTCCTGATTCTCTTCTAGTTTTTTGCCTTTTCTGTCTCAATTCAAGCACTTCATTCTTTTCTAGTCATTCAAGTTAGAGTTTTTTGAAGCTTGGGGCCCTGGGCCCTGGGACCTTCATTCTTTCTCATGTTCTACTCTTCCTCTAGGAATCTCATTCACACCCATAATGTCTGATTGCCTACCTTGATATTGCTACAAGAAACACCAGAAACTTAATATATTTTAAAGCTGAACTCTTTTCTACTCCCAAAACTATCAAGTAGGCAACCAACCAACCAAACTAACTAACTGTATAGCCTGGTTCTTTTCTACCTTAGTTACCTATATCAGAAATAGAGCTGTCATCTTTGTCACTTTCTCCTTTCCCCATCTCAAGTCTTGGTGTCTCTTAAAAGCATCCCTTTTATCATCATTGCCACTGTTAAAACACTAATTCAATTTGTCTTCCTTCATTGTCTCTTGCCTAGAAAATTGCAATGGTATTCTAACCCATCTTGCAACACCTACTCCTGTATCCTTCAAGTCTTCATTCTATATCCAGAGTGATCTTTCTTAAACTATAGTACTTTCTGTTTATTTTCAGGTTGGGGACCAAAATTAAATTTAAAGTCAAGTCTCTTTTTTTTCTTTACCCCCCTTCCCTCTTCCGCCTTCCTCCTCCTCCTCCTCCTCCTCCTCCTTCTCCTTCTTCTTCTTCTTCTTAGGAGGGTTTGCTAATGATTGAACTTGGACCTTACGCATGCTAAGCATGCACTATACTGTTGAGTTACACTCCCAACCCCCACATTTTTTTCTTTATTATCTGCTGCTATTTGGTTTTCCCTGTGTTTAACAATTTTCTAAAAAAATAACTTCAATATTTTTAAATTTAAAGGTGGCTTAATTGTATAATTCATAAATGATCTATCTTCGTTTGATGTATTTTGTATGCTATAACTAAATACCAGAAACTCAAGTGGTTAATAAATCACAGATTTTTATTTTTTACAATTCTGGAGGCTGAAAAGTACAAGATCAAGGTGTTCACAGATTAAGCATTTAGTGAGGACCCACCTCTTGGTTCACAGAGTGCCATCCTCTCAATGTTGCATACAAAGGAACTCCTCTTCCTCCTCTTCTTCTTCTTCCTCCTCCTCCTTCCCCTCTTCTTCTTCTCCTCTTTCTCCTCCTCCTCCTCCCTCCTCCTCTCCCTCCCTTCTCCCTTCTTCCTCCTCCCTCCTCCTCCCTTCTCCTTCCTTCCTCCTCCCTCCCTCCCTTCCGTCGTCCTCCTCCTCCTCCTCCTCCTCCTCCTCCTCCAAAAACTAACACCATCATGAGCAGCTTCATGATCTGATGTTTTCCCAAAAGACTTTGTCTTCTAATACTATCACATTGGGGTTGGATTTCTACTATATGAATTTTGGGGGCAAACAAACATTCATTCTGCCACATAGTGTTTTTTAAGAAATTTGAAATGTAAGCTGGATGTGACAAAATATTTAAACATTTTGAGAAATCAAAGTTGATATTTTCTTTAAAAGAAAATAATTAGCTTCTTATTTCCAGTACAAACTGTATTCTTTTGGTTCAGGTCTTCATCAAACTGAGATGATTATTTTTTAAAAAGAGCCACTTTTAAATTGAATTTTCTGTCTCATTTCCAGTATATATCATAAATCAAGTAGGTTTTATTAGACTCCTTTATTTATATGGTTTTCAGTTCTGTAATTTCATTGCCATTTTGAATTGCTTATTTTTTGTGGTTTGTTTCTTTAAAATGAATGACATTTAAATGTCTGTTATAGGTAGTAGATATTATACTTGATAGCTATTAGTTGATTTAATTTATAAAGTTGATAACAACATTAAATCTTATTTGCCAGCTTTTATAAGGGGATTTTAATGGTGATTTATGTAGCATATTAGCCTTTTACTTTTGATAATAACTGATTAATTTTTAGCCTTTTAAGGATCATGTTTGATTTTACTTTTATCATCTGGAGACACTTATGTTTCCAGACAAGAATTTTTATGCTATTTATAATCCATCACTTATTGTTATATTGTGTGCATGTACAAATATGCAACCAAAAAATCCCACCATTATGTACAGCTATAATGCAGCAATAAAAATGTGGGAAAGTAATCTGCTACTATGAAATGTGAATAATTATATATGGTGGATTGCATAATTGAGATAAGGATAGAAATATTTTAAGTATTTTTGCTTTATTTTTAGAAAAATTACTTTTTAAAAAGATGTACCAGTAAAACATAAAATTGTTTCTAGGTTGAGTTTAGAGTATTTATTCTCAAGCAGTGGTGATATAATTGTTTTTTAATGTTTTCATCACTATTTTGATTTTTCTCTAAGATGGGTCAGATTGTTCTTATATCTCAGGCATTAATCAGTTTGCATGTAAATTTAGATTCAGCTTTGGTTTTAATATTTCATTCTTGTGAAATATTTTTATGAAATCTCTACTACTGTCATGTATATTGACTGTTATGGATAGATTGTAAAATGAAAATTGGAATTAGTCTAATGCCTTGTCTTGAAGTACATGACAAATTAGAGTGGCTTTCTCTGTAGCAGGGATGGTGTTACCATGGTGAGAGCTTCTGTTTCCATGACATTTGCTTGCATATTTTGATAGGTCTTCAATTGAAGAAGGGCTCTCTTTCCTGGCAGACTGGGAAAGTGTCATCCTATCTTTCCCCCAAATGTGTTATTTTTTATTGAAAAGTATAATAATTTCCAAGGAATTGTAATAGTGAAGTGCCAAAAAGGAAAATATGTTTTGTTTATTTAAAATCTTTTTTCTTATTCAACTTTTAGAGCACAGCAATATTTCCTTACCCCACTTTGTGTAGGATGAAGAATATCATTTTCTAGTTTTCTTAATAAATAAAATATGTTTTCCAGTGTATTTTGACAAAGAGCTACAGATGATAAATTTCTAATCATTCTCGGCTGGGTAAAGGTAGATAATTTTACTGTAAAATTAAAAGGAATTGCTAATGATGATAGATTGATGGAAGAGAAAGGGAAAACTAATTGAAATAAGAATTTCACACAAATGAAAGAATCATTAAATTGAATACAAAATCAGTTTTTATAAAATGATACCTATTAAACAATGAATTTGGGATAGTTCTTTTTGCTGATAACATTTAATGTTGAAACATTAGTGATAGTTTCAAAAATTTGTGTTTATAGTGGTATATTTTTAATCTTTTATTAGTTACTACATGATCCAGAAATTGTAACATGTATTAAAATTACAGAAGTTTTCCTCTCATACTTCCTCCCTTCCAGTTAGTTTTTTAAAAATCTATCCTTCCATGGTTTCTTTATGCATTTATAAGCATACATTCTTGTTCCTCTTCTACTTTCCAAAGAGGGCAGCATATTATTTTGTACTTTATTTTTCAAAAAATTTTCCATGTATGTTTTATTAGTTCTCTAATGTTAACATCTGGGGGCACAAAAGAATCATAGCAAAAAATGGAACTTATTGACATCTCCTATTCCTCATCTTGTAACTGTTCCAAATTTTAGAAGGAAATATTTAAAAGGATACATTTTGCCAATTTAAAGTGAGAAAATTGATTTTTCCTTTATTGTTAAAGTTCAGAACTTTAGTGGCTCTTTCTATTGGTAGACCATTTTGTTTTGTAAAAGCTGATACTGAAATAGTCTGTAAATGTATTTATTTACATAAATTGTTCTTTCTGCCTTAGACTGTTTTCATTTTTTCTGTGTTGCTCCCATTCTTTTTGAATATTCTGTTAGGTATGCTTCCTTGGGGAAGCCTGGTCTGACAGGTGAACATGACTCTTCCCCAGGCAGTTGCCACCATTATTGTTTTTTAGTTATGTTTAAAACTTCTATTTCCTTCACTAGACTGTAAGTATTATGAAGGCAGTGACTGTGTCATTTACAGTAATACTACCTATAAAAATAGGTTCTCAGGGATGAATATTCAGTACTGTGTTTTACATTAAGCATTCTGAATGTCTTTGTTCCTCCATTTTGCTATACTTTCTCTTGTATCTGTTTACCCTCATCTTTTTTGCCTTTATAATTCTCAGCTTAAAATATATTTCCTCTGGGAGGCTTCTATTGATTTTTCTGATTATATTTCTCATGCTGTCATAGCATGCTGAATGAACTTCATATTTTGTTAGGTTCTTCGCAATTGATTGTAACTGTTTAATTTGTCTGAAAATTTGCCTTGTCTTTATCTCTCTGGTCTCTAGCACAGAAGTTGACATAGACCTAGTAGTTGATTGGTGGATATTTTGGGGCAGGGGGAATGAATGCTTACTTCAGGCCAGGGGATGATTTTACTTTTGACAGCATTTTTGGTTATCATTACTGTGGGGGTGATAGTTGTTGCTACTGGGCATCCCATAAAGGCCAAGGATGCTGTTAAAACCTAGAGTGCACAAAACAGTCCTTACAATGAAGATTTACCTGGCCTGATGTCAGTGTATTACTGTTGAAGAACCCTGCCGTAGACTTGGATTTAGTTCTCACACTATCTTCATATTAGACTTATAGGATCATAAATTTTTAGAGCTTTTGAATTTACTGCAACAGAGGATACCATAACATTTTTTCTTTTAAATTCTTTATTTTGTGACATTTTTGACTGTACAAATTGTATATATTTAAGGTATATGATTTGATATTTTCATTTCACAAAGATGAAATAATTACCACATACTAGCTAATTAACATATCATAGATACTAGTTTTGGACTCTTTGGCCAACTTTATCTCTTCACTTACCTCCAGCTCCTGGGAACCACCACCCTACACTCTACTTTCATGAGTTTGACTATTTTAGATTCCACATGTGAGAGCATGTAATATTTCTCATTCTGTGTTTTGCTGAGCATAATGTTCTCTAGCTCTATCTATGTTGCTGCAAGTGGTAGGGGTTTCTTTGTTTTAAAGACCGAATAATATTTGATTAAACATACACTGTGTTTTCTATATCCATTCATACATCAAAAGCCATTTTCATTTCTTGGCTATTATGAGCAATCCTGTTATAAACATGGGAATGCAGATCTCTTAGCAATTCTTTTTTCATTACCTTTTGATAGGCTCAGAGGTGGGATTGCTGGATCATATGGTGGCTTTATCTTTTAATTTTTTTTTTCAGGAATCTCCATACTATTTCCATAGTGGAATTACCAATTTACATTCCCACTGACAACATACAAGGGTTACTTTTTCTCCATATTCCTCCACCACATTTGTTATCTCTTACCTTTTTGGTATTTTCTGTCTTAATAGGTGTGGTGTGAATTCCCATTGAGATTTTAATTTGCGTCACAACAATGATTAAAGATATGAGCCTTTTCATATTCTTGTTGGTCATCTGAATTTCTTCTTTTGAGAAGTGTCCATTAGGTCCTTATGCCATGTTTTAATTGAGTAATTTATATTTTTAGTATTGTATGAATTTTTTATATATTTTGGATATTAACCCCTTATTGGATATATATTTTGCAAATATTTTCCCCGTTCTGTAAGTTGCCTTTTATTTTATTATTATTTTTTTCTGTGCAGAAGCTTTTTAGTTTGATGTAATCCCACTTGTTTATTTTTACATTTGTCATATGTGCATTTAGTGTCATCTCCAGAAAATTATTGCCAAGGCCACAGTCAAAGAGTTTTTCCTGTTTTCTTCTATGATTTTTCCAGTTTAAACTTTTAATTTTAAGTCTTTAATTCATTTTGAGTTTATTTGTATGTTATGGTATGAACTCTTTCATCTTTGCATTGGCTCTATTTATTTAATTAAGTTATTTTGTTTCTTTGTTTTGGAGTGGTGTGGTGGTACTGGTGATTGAATGCAGGGGAGATTTACCACTGAGATATATCACCAGTCCTTTTTGTTTCTTTTTTCTTTCCTTTTCTTTTTCTTTTCTTTTTTCTTTTTTTTAAATTTTGAGGCAGAGTCTTGCTAAGATGCTGACGTTGGCCTTGAACTTGTGATTCTCCTACTTCAGGCTCTGGAGTTGCTGGGATTATGGTGCGTGCTGTAGCACCCGGCCCATTGGCTCAGTTGAATGTAGTAGTTAATATATATTTTGGGAGCTGCAGTGGAATAACTGGGTTTGAATATCTTTCTGTCCTGCCTGGTCACTTTATCCAACTTCCTTATTACCTCAGATTTGTGATCTGTGAATATAAATGTTTATATTTATATATTTTATTCCTAAAATAAATAGCATTCAGCACTAGAAACTGGTGGAAAATAAATAATAAATAGTAGCCATTAGAAATTATTGCTATCTTTATATGTCTATGTTAGGAGCATGGGATAATATATAAGAATGGGATAAAACTGGAGAGGCCTAATAAGGCTAGATAAGGGGAGGTTTTGGTTGTTAGGTTAAGAGGCTTATATGTATGTTACGAGGCAGTAAGCCATCTAACCAGATGTAGTCAGAATCAATTATATTTGAATAGGGCCTGTTGATAGTCTGGGTACCTGTTAGGTTATCATAGTAGCCTGGATGAAAGAAGAATGGAGATACTTGATGGAATCTGAATGATGCAGATTGTATCAAGATCATTCAGAAGTTTAGAACCTGCTTGGTTGGGATATTTATATTAATCAGAAATGAAAATTAGAATGGAGAGGACCTAGTTTTTTGTTTAAGAATATAAAATGATTCAGTCATAGAGTTGAAACTTCAGGCTGCCACCAAGACATTAATGAAGGAGGCCTGTGATCAACATACTTTTATGTTTGAAAATGAGAATCTAGATTTCCTTGGTGGAAAAATTAGGACTAGAAATGAAGATTTGGTAGTAATTTTCATTTTGGGTATATTTGTAGTCTTGCAAGAGTGTATTACATATAGTGAGTACCAGTAAAATAGATGTGTGAAGGCAGAGAATAGATGTGTGAAAAATGTGTAATTATTAAAAATTGATTCCATTGTTTTGCTGTCTCTAGTAGCATTATCTTCTAGAATTTCTTTAGTTTTATTTAAAATGAAACTCTAGAATAATAAGTAATAATACTAATATAGTCGGGACAGGGATCTCTCTTTGCTGTAAGTGCAAGCCTCATGAAGAAGGCATTGTATCTTCAAGATTCAAAATAGAACCTGTATTGTATATTCTGATGTCATAACTGCTCACATTTTGCCAGTTGAAAATTATTGAATAATTCCAATAGCTCCAGGGCACTTTAGATACTTCTAGTCTCGAAGTTTTGTTTGAGGCAAGCAAAGTGCTATTACTATTTTTACAAATGAGATGGATGAAGCCCACACTTTGAACTTGCTTAAAATTATTAAGTTGATAGAAGCACAGAAGACTAAACATCTCGCTGTGTTAGCTGTTTATTACCACTAGGGTTTCTCAACCCTGACACAACGGATATTTTGAGCTGGATAATTCTTTGTTGTGACTAGTTGTCCTGTGCTTTGTAGGTTATTTAGCAGCATCCTCAGCCTCTACCACTAGATGGCAGTAGCACCTCCTTCCCTTTCTAGCATTCAGCCCAAAATGACAGGCTATTGCTAGATATCCTCATGGGGCAAGATTGCCCCTTATTGCAAGCCACTGCTTTACACAAGGAATATAACACTTGTGCTTCCAGTTAGTTTCCGTCTCCTTTAGTTTTAAAAAGTTCCCTTTGCCATATGGCCATCTACTTGAAAGCCAGGGTCAGCTCATATTTGCCACTTTGTTAACATTACTTTGTTGCCTGATATTTACATTCACTGCCTTTTTTTAAGATGGTAATACGATATCTTAGGTCACATTGAAAATTGCATTCAGACACAAAGCCACTCCTGGTTGTTTTCAATAGCTCACCTGATAAAATTCAATTTGTTTGTATAGAACTAAGTATTGCATTTATCAGTTAAATATAGTTTTGATAATAATTTAATCTAAATCCATGTTGGCAAATTTAGTGAAATTAAAATGCATTACTAATTAAACACTAGAATATATAGTTTGAAGGGATATTTTGTGTTGTTCTTGTTTATTGTTCTTATTTATAGTTTGGCAAGATTCTATGTTTCAAAGTGATAGATCATAAATATTTGTTTTCAAGGCTTAAATCTGCATTATATAATGTCTTTTCCCCTATTTGTGGATCATAAATATGATTCTTTTGATAGTGATTGATATATTGTTTCATAAATATTGCTTATTTAACTTATTTCATCATTTCAAATATTCTATTTAAAAATAAATTTAAATATACCAGAGGCAGATATTTTATAACAAGTCTTATAATTCTCCGAATCTGCCTCCCTTATTTTCCTCCCTTTTTCCCTGCCTCCCTCCCTCCCTTCCTTTCTTCCTTCCATACTGGTGATTGAACTAGGGCCTTGCACATGCTAGGTGAATGCTCTACCACTGAGCTACATCCCCAGACTCTTATTATTTTATTCTTTATAATGTACTGATTAAGCTTTTCACTCATTTTATAGGCACAAGTTGATATGACTTCTGCTAAAGTAGAATTCACATTCTAATAGGTATTTCAGTACATTTTACTCATAGAATCTGTGTTATTGTTGAATCTACATTTAATAATTGGAAACTATAGTACTTAAGATACCATTTTCTAATTTTTTAAATCATACATTTCATTTATTTACACAAAATTGCTCTGAATTTTCATTAGAGAAAGTTGAGTCTTGATTTCTAAAGGGGAGAATATGAATGATATTTGATATTTATTATACAAATAAAATTGTGTATTAAATACTCTTAGAATTTTCTGTTAGGTACTTGACTTAGCAATTTTCTGTTGCCTTAACAAAATAGCTGAGATCAGGTAGTTTATATGTAATAGCAGTTTATTTGACTTATAGTTCTAAAAGTCCATGAGCATAGTGCCAATACCTGGTGAAGGCTTTCTTGTTGCATTATAACATGACAGAGGACATTGCATGGTGAAACAGAGTGAGTGTGTACATTTATTTAAAGTCACTAATGCCATTATATGAGCCCCACCCTGATGACTTCATCTAATCTTTTTTTTGGGGGGGGGGTACCAGGGATTGAACTCTGGGGTACTCGACCACTGAGCCACATCCCCAGCCCTATTTTGTATTTTATTTAGAGACAGGGTCTCACTGAGTTGCTTAGTGCCTGGCTTTCGCTGAGGCTGGCTTTGAATTAGTGATCCTCCTGCCTCACTCAGCCTCCTGTTCCTCTGGGATTACAGGCATACACCACTGTGCCTGGCTCATCTAATCTTAATTTTTACCTCTTAAAGGCCCACTTTTAAATAGCTATGAATTTGAAGATGAGGTTTCACCTGAACTTTGGGTTGGAGGGACACATTCAAGAGATAACATTGCCTGTTATGAGATAATTTTAAACCGTACAATCATTAAACTTTAGTAAATTCAATAACTTGGATTGCATCTATTTTCTAAGTGATCCTATACTCATAGTCACTTATATAAATAAATAAGGAACAGAAGTACATGATGTATGTATAAAATTCCTGTCACAGAGGCTATGAATGGCTAGGAAAGGGATGGACATAACCTTTTTCAAAGTACATAGGCTCATTATTTCTTTTTCAGCCCATTTTACTTTGGTGATACTTCTTTCTCCCTTACTCTTTTTGAACCCTTATTACCATATTGAGCTACTTTACTAAAAGGTCTGTAATATGTCTTATTAGGAATATGGTTAAATTTTTATCAGATTCTTCTCATTAATGGATTGACAGGAAAATTTTTCAGATTTCACATTTTAAGCAATTTATATTTAAAGGAAGTTTAGAAATATTTATTTGTGATCATCTAGAATTATATGTGTTACCTAATGAGTCTGTTATGGCAAATACATGGACAAAAATTTGTGTTGAAAAATTATATATCTTATTTTATATTCATTCATGTTTAAACATAAGACCCAGGGGAACATAATACATATTCTTAAATATGCTACATGTAAAAGGTGTAGCAAAACTGAAGTTATATTCAGTTGTCATGTGGACTTCTCTTTGAAATTGGTGATCCTATGACTAGGTTTTTTGCAGTTTTTCTCAAATTTATAAAAATTGGTTAGATTTTAGAAAAGCAATTTGATTTTCACATTTAAAAATAATATTAAGGAGGACACTCATTAGCAGCTTTTTCTTCCTATCTTTTTCTTAATATGTCCCTAATTCCACAGTGTCCTTGCTGAATTGACATATTTGCTTTTCCTTTAGTAGATCCTACATTTTTCTACGTTTTTTAAAAATTTATTTTATGTTTTTCCATAATACCCAGAACTATATACAAATTTACATTATCCTAATAAAAATACTAATAGCATTTTCCATAGAACTAGAAAAAACAGTTCTGTAATTTATCTGGAACTACAAAAGACCCTGTATAGCCAAGGCAGTTTTGAGAAGAATAAAATTGGAGGCATCACACTTCCTGATTTCATGTAATTTTATCAATCTCTGTTAATCAGAATAGTGTGGTCCTGATGTGAAAGCAAACACATAGACCAATGGACCAGAATAGAGAGTCCCAGAAATAAACCTAAGTGTCTATGGTCAACTGAGTTTTTCTTGTTGTTTTTATTGGGATTGAACTTGGGCCTTTTAAAAGTGTGTCATGTTCTACCACTGAGCTACACTTTCAGCCCCTAGTCAACTTAATTTTTGAAGAGGACACCAGGAATACACTGGACAAAAAGTAATTTCTCAATAAATGGCATTGGGAAAACTGAATATCCACATACAAAAGAATGATATTGGACTCTTATCTTATACCATATTGAAAATCAACAAAAATTAAAGACCAAAATATTAAGACCTGGAACTGTAACGCTAGTAGCAAACATAGAGGAAAAGCTTTTTGACTTTTTCATCTTAGCAATGGTTTTTTGAATACCAAATGACCAACTTCGAGTAACAAAAAGAAAAATAGACTAGTAGGCTTACCTCAAACTAAAAAGCTTCAACAGAGCAAAGGAAACAATCACCATAATGAAAAGGCTGCCTATCATTGAGAGAAAATATTTTCAAACTATATATCTGATTAGGGGTTAGTATCAACTGTACACTATAAGGACTTCAACTCATTAGCAAACAACCAACTAAACAAACAAAAATCCTCCAAATTATCAAAAAGTACTTGAATAGAAGACGAGAGATAACAAGTGTTGATGAAGATAGGGAGAAAAGGGAGCCCTTGCACTTGCACACTGTTGTTGAATGTGAATTGTTATAGTCGTGATGGGAAGCAGTGTGAACATTTAGTGAGCAATTAGTAGTAGAGCTACTGTATGACCCAGCAATCCCACTTCTTGGTATGTACCAAAGAAAATGATATAAGCACCTTTATAAAGATATATGTGCTCCCAGGGTTCACTGTAGCATTATGTGTAATATCCAAGATATAGAAACACATCAAGGTCCTTTAGTGGGTGAATAGATAAATTGTGGCATATATATAAGATGGAAATTATTCAAGTTTAAAAAAAGGACACCTGCCATTTGTGACAATTTGGATGGAACCTGAGACCATTTTGCTATGTGAAATAAGCCCAGCATATAAAACAAAAGACTGCATGATCTCAATTCTGTGTGAAATCTTAATCCATTGCAGGGAAATGGATGGCATTAGAGAAGATTATGCTAAGTGAAGTTAGCCAATCCCCCCCAAAAAAAACAAATGCTGAATGTTTTCTCTGATATAAGGGAGGTGACTCAAAGTCGGGTAGGGAGGGAGAGCATGGGTGGAAAATTACCTCGAGACAGGGAATAGGGGTGGGAGGGAAAAGGAGGGAGAATGAGAATAGCAAGGATAGTGGAAGAAGACAGTCATCATTATACAAAATTTATGTATGAAGATGTGAATTTGGTGTCAACATACCTTATATACAGAGATTTGATAAATTGTATAAAAGTGTATTAAGAATTGTAATGGGGGCTGGGGTTGTGGCTCAGTGGTAGTGCACTTGCCTAGCATGTGTGAGGCACTGGGTTCGATTCTCAGCACCACATACAAATAAATAAAATAAAGGTTCATCAACACTTAAAAAAAAAAGAATTGTAATACAGAAAAAAGTGTGAATCTAATGCACTCCTACTGTGTTGTATGTAAGAAATAATAAAAGTTAATTTCATAGAAATAGTGTAGAACAGTGATTATCATGGGCCAGGAATGAGGGACTAGTCAAAGGGCACAAAGTTGAAATTATATAAGATGAATAAGCCTGAAGATCTATGTACAGCTGTACAATTTGTAGTTAATAATATTGTGTACTGGAAATTTGCTGAGAGAATAGATTTTACATACTGTTTTATGCACACATATGTGCTAACTATGTGAGGAAATGTATATGTTAATTTGATTGTAATAGTTTCACTATGTATACAAAAATACCATGAATTACAATAATTAGTATTTACAATAAAATCCATTCAAGTAAGTTTTGATTTAGTTGAATAAATGCATTCCAATTAGGTTAACCATAAACTGAATATAAATATATTATTACTATAATTTATTCATGTTTACATTTTATGTATATATGAAGTCAATAATAAGAGCACAATAAATATTCACATAAGTGGCTTTGTTGTGAAACTATCTCCACTCTGTTTTCAAAACTCTTAATCACAATAAACAGGAATTATGTAATCATTAAGCATCGACTTCCCTTATTTTCTACCTCTATCCCAGGGAGCCTCTAATCCACTTTCTGTTACTATGATTTTGTCTACTTTAGATTTTTCATATAAGTGGAATAATACAGTATTATTTTGTGTTTGACTTATTTCGAGCATATTGCTCTTGAGGTTCGTCCATTTTGTAGCATGTGTCAGAATTTCATTCTGTTTCGTGGCTGAATAATAATAGTTCATTGTATGTATATGCTCCCTTTTTAAATTCATTCTTCTGTTGGTAGAAACTTTATAGTTATTTTTACCTTTTGACTTTTGAGAATGATGCTGTAGTGAACATTGAGTTCATATAAGTATAAGTATCTATTTGAGAAACTTTTCAGTTTGTTGGAGTGTGCAGGTAGGAGTAGAACTCCAGTGTCATATGGTACTGCATTGTCAGAGGGTAATTCTCTATCTTGTATTTTCGAATTGACAAGCTGATGTCCATAGTGACTGCATCATTTTGCATTTCTTCCAACAGTGTACACAGATTGCAATTTCTCTACAGCCTTACCATTATTTGTTAATTTCTGTGTTTTTTATTTTAGCCACCTTTATAGATATGTGAAATGTCATTTTATTTTGGTTTTGTCTTGCTTTTCCTTAATGACTAACTATAGTGTATGTTTTTTTTTCATTTGTGTATATCTGTTGAGAAGTGTTTATTCAAGTCCTTTGACATTTTAGATTGGGTTATTGGTCTTATTGTTGTTGAACTGTGGAAGTTCTTTATATATTCTGGACATTAAACCCTTTTCAGATATATAATTTCCAAACATTTTCTTCCATCATGTGGGCTCTCTTTTCACTATCTTGGTAGTGTCCTGTGATGCACAAAAGTTTTATTTATTTGTTTATTTTTTTACTGGTGATTGAACTCAGGATTTCATGCATGCTGGGCAAGCTACATTCCCAGACTTTTGAAAAATTTTTACTGAGATGGGTATTGTGAAGTTGCCCAGGCTGGACTCCAACCTTAAATTTTCCTATCTTAGTCTTCTGAGTAGCTAGGATTTACAGTTGTGCACCACTGTGCTGGACTTTAAAGGTTTTAAATTTTGAAGAAGTCCATTTTATCTGTTTTTTTTTTTCTTTAGTTGTCCATGCTTTTGAAACCCAGTCTAAATCCATTCCAAAATCCAAGGTCAAGAAGATTTACTCCTGGGCTGGGGATGTGGCTCAAGCGGTAACGTGCTCGCCTGGCATGCGTGCGGCCTGGGTTCCATCCTCAGCACCACATACAAAACAAAGATGTTGTGTCTGCCAAAAATTAAAAAATAAATATTAAAAAAATTCTCTTTCTCTCTCTCTTTCCCTCCCTCCCTCCCTCCCCCTCCTCTCTCTCTCTCTTTTTTTTAAAATATTTATTTACTTATTTAGTTGGTTAGTTTTTAGCGGACACAACATTTTTATTTGTATGTGGTGCTGAGGATCGAACCCAGGCTGCATACATGCCAGGCGAGCACGCTATCACTTGAGCCACATCCCCAGCCCCTCCTCTCTCTCTCTTTAAAAAAAAAAAAAAAGAAGAAGAAGAAGATTTACTCCTGTATTTTCCTCATATGTGTGGAAAGATTTATGTATGCTATTATATTTAGGTTTTGGATTCATTTTTAGTTAATTTTTGTATATACTGTGGAGTCTGTCTTTAATGTTTTACATGTGGAAATCCCACTGCCCAGCACTCTCTGGAAGAGAGTATTCTTCCCTCATTGAATGGACTTGGTGCCCTTGTAAAACATCATTTGCCTATGGATATATAGGTTTATTTCTGTACCCTAATTCTATTTCATTGGTCTTTGTGTCTATCCTTTTGCTAGTATTGTATTGCTTTGATTACTGTAGCTTTTGAGTAAGTTTTGGAAGTAAAAAGTGAGAATATTTTTGTTCTTTTTAAAAGATCAGGGCTGGGGATGTGGCTCAAGCAGTAACACGCTCGGCTGGCATGCGTGGGGTGCTGGGTTCCATCCTCAGCACCACATAAAATAAAAAGATGTGTCCACCGAAAACTGAAAAATAAATTTTAAAAAATTCTCCCCCCCCCCTCTCTCTCTCTCTCTCTCTCTCTCTCAAAATAAATAAATAAATAAATAAATAAATAAATAAATAAATAAATAAAAGATCATTTCAGCTCTTCAGGATACCTTGGAATTCTATGTGATTTTGAAGTTTGGTATTTTCATTCCTATGAAAAATGTTGGAATTTTGATAGGAAATGCATTGACTCTGATATAAATGGTCTCTAAGTAGTACTGACATCATAGCAATATTAAGTCTTTTTATCTATGAATATGTGGTCTCTTTCCATTTTTATTCCTTATGTAACTTCTCTTATCAATGTTTTATAGTTTTTGCTATATGGATCATTCACTTTCTAGGTTAAATATATCCCTGTATATTTTGTTCTTTTAGAAGCTATTGTCAATTTTCTTTTTGGATTTTTATTGCTGGTATATAGATACTAAGTCAAGTTTTTGCATGGATAATATCACCAAAAATATTCTTTGAGATGTGTTTTAGTAAAAGCTGTACAAGACCTGTATACTGAAAACTATAGAACATTACCGAGGTGCACTTAAGGAGACTTAAATAAGTGCAGAGACTTTTAGTACTTATTAATCATAAGATGCAGTGTGAAGTTATCTTTTTTCCCCTTAATCTATTGATTTAGTACAATCCTGATTAAATTCCCAGTAAGGTTATTTTTCATAGAAATTGACAAGCTGATTTTAAAATTCATGTGAAAATAAAATGTCACATTAGCTAAAAGTGTTTTGAAAAAGAAAAAAAAAGTTTTGAGGATTTGTACAACTTGTTTTCAAAATTTATAAGTTGAGTCTGTGCTATTAGCAGAAAGAAAGGCATATATGTCAATGCCACAGATTAGTGAGGACAAAAATATACTTATATTTCTAACAACTGATGTTTGACCAAGGTGCCAAGACAATTCAATGAGGAACAAATTCAATGTAACAAATTGTGCTAGATTAATTTAATATTCATCTGCTGAACAGTGAACTAAGCCTTTACATTACACCATATAAATAAGTAAACTTGAAATGAATCATCTACCTAAAAATAAGAGCTAAAACCATGAAAGTTCTCTACGAAGACACAGTAGGGAAAATTCTAGTGACTTTAGATTAGAAATGGATTCCTTAAACAGGACACAAAAACTTGCAGATTATGTAATTTTAAAATGGCTAATATTTAGGGGGGCTGGGGTTGTGGCTCAGCGGTAGAGCGCTCACCTTGGCTTCGATCCTCAGCACCACATTAAAAAAATAAATAAATAAAATAAAGATAAAAAAGATATTTTTAAAAACAATGGCTAATTTTGACCTCATTAAAATAAAAAAAAAACTTTGCTCTTCAAAAGAAATTGTTAAGAAAATGAAAAGGCTGTCTAAAGACTGGTAGAAAATATTTGTAATACATATGTGAAAAATATATAAACAACTCTTCTTACAAGTCAATGATGAAACAAACAGCTCAGTAAAAATAGGAATAAAAGATCTGAACACTAAGTAAATGAAAAATCTTCAACATTTTTTAATTGTTAGAGAAACGCAAATTATGAAAATGGTTAAAATTGAAAAGACTGACAATGCCTAGTCCTAGGGTAGATGTTGAACAGGCTGACCAACATACATAGCTGGTTGGAATGGAAAACATTACAGCCTTGCTGGAAAATAGTGTGATGATTTTTTTACAAAGTAAAACATGCATTTACTATGTGATACTATCATTCCATTCTTCTAGGTATTGATCTAGGAGTTATGAAAACGTGTATATATGTTGACTAGCATTATTCATGATAGACAAAAACTGTGAGCAATCCAGATATCCATCAAACTCTAAATGCATAAGCAATTGGTGTTATATGTATACAAAGGAATCTTACTCAGCAATAAAAAGGAACAAACTCCTAATACATAACCAGCATAACTGTATCTCAAAAACCTTATGTTGTTGCTATGCATTTCTGAGGAGCCACACAACTATAGTGATAGACAGCAGGTCATCGTTATGAAAAATTAAGGAGAGAGAATTGACTGCAAATATCGGGATGCAACTTTTGGGTCACTGAAATGTTCCATGTTATGATTTTGGTGATAGTTATATGGCTGTATCTCTTTGTTAAAATTCATTGCCTAATTTTGCTCATTGTAATTTATCCCTCAGTAAACATGAATAAAGAAAAGTAAGTTTCTAAAAAAATTGTCAAACTTTCTTTAAGCCATAGAAAGATTAGATTGAAAAACTGGTTTTTATTTTTCTCGGCTTTCATAAGGAAGGGTCTGTATCTTTGGTACGAAAAGAAGAAGGGCCATCAGAAAGGAGGGATTATATTTATTCTCATTTGTTGGTAGAAGATAAAAAAATCATGTTCAGAAAAGAAGTAATTTTGCTTATTAATAAAAGTAATGTTATATTTAATAAATTGAATTTTGAATTTTTAGCTTGTTACTAATTATTATCATCATTTTAATTCACTTTAGAAATATAAGCCTGGTCGATGCGATGATATTTTGAAATGGAAACCCCCGAGTCTGAATTCTGTAGATTTTCGCTTAAAGATAACAAGAATGGGAGGAGAAGGGTAAGTATTCCCCTTACCAATACTTTCTCCCAACCTGTCATTTTTGCATGAAATAATAATCTAAGGCTTCTTTATTTCTAGGGTATTTTGCAATATGTTTAAAAAGAATGTGAAATATTTTCTATTTCACGTGTACATCTATCTTATTTTTAAAGATAATTCATTCCTTTGACCTACAGTGACTAACATTTTGTAGCAACCTTTAAATTTTGCTTTTAGCCTTAAAAATCCTTTTTAATTTTAAATGGCTACCAGCGATATTAAAAATAAACTTAATCCTACCAATAAATGTAAGGTGATCATAGGGATTATGATAAGATTTATTGAAATAAGTATTTTTTTACTTTGGAAAGATATTACTTCAAATGGTTTACTAGTTCAAATAGTTTACATATAAGTAATTTACATATATTTGCATATGCACAGCAAACATTTATTCATACTTTAGTTAGGGTAAAGTTTTCATGTTGACATTAAGATTTTTTTATGATGTTAGGAGTTAATTTTTTCATTTATTAGAATGCCTCCTTTGTGGTTGCTGTTTTAGAATAAAAGATGCTTCAGCATGAATATGTTCATTGCATTTTCAAATTGTTTATTTTACTGTGTTCTAAAATTTTTAAGACATTTAAGTAAATACAACAAAATGAAAAATGCTTAATCGTAAGGAGAGATCATAAAAAAGTGAATGATAACAGTAGCAAAGAGATTACAGTTTACCAATGTATGCCATGAAATTCATTTTACCTATCAAATGTAAAACAGCTATGCCTTTTGTAGATAGTGAAAGAAAGGATATACTTTTTAAAATAAGAGATAACAAGTATAAGAGAGGATGTGGAGAACAAGGAACTCCTAACTTCTGGGCACTATTAGTGGGAGTGTGAATTGCATAGTTACTATGGAAAATGGTATGGAGATCTCCCAAATAAAATAAAATAACCATATCATCCAGCAATCTCATATGAATATATCCATAGGAAACACCATCAATAATTTGGAGAGAGATCCGTACACCCATGTTTATTTCAGCATTATTTATCATAGCTGAAATGTGGAACAAAGGAAAGACAAATGAATAAAAAATTATATTCAGTATTAAAAGAAAGAAAATCCTATCATTTGCAATAATATGTATGACCCTGGAGGAAAATATGCTAAATGAAATAAACACAGATAGACGGATACTGCATGATCTTATTTGTATGTGGAATCTAAAAAGTCTAACTCGTTGAAGTAGAAAGAAGAATGGTCTTTGACAGGGGCTGGGTATTGTGAAAATCGGGATATGCTGATCAAAGGGCTTAATGTTTCAGTTATGTGGAATGAATAATTTGAGATCTAATGTATACCATGGTAACTATAGTTAATATTGCTGCACTGTATACTTGAAATTTACTTAGAAGGTAGAGCTTAAGTGTTCTCAACACACACACACACACACACACACACACACAACTGTGTGAGGTGATAGGTATGATAATTAGCCTTATTGTGGTCACCATTTCTCATTTCACAATGTATTGAATATTAAAAAATCACACTGTGCACTATAAATAATATTTATTTGTCATGTATACCTCAGTAAAGGTGGAAGAAGGTTAAAAAAAATGATATGTTATCTGTTATAGGAATTGAGACTCCATAAGATTAGTCTCTTAAGAGAGCAAAAATTCTCAAAGAAAGGATACTATGCAATGTATTGAATTCTAAGTAACGAAAGGGCTTTAACTAGGCATATGGATACTAGTTTTCCAAAAATAGGGTATTTAATATTTTACATCTTTACATCCTAATTGTTCAGAACTTAATTATCGATTGAGACTTAATGGCCAAAATAAAATAAAATAAAATAAAAAATTGGTAGAGAATAATTTTTCGGGGCCCCTAAATAGGTATTTTGCACTCATGGTCTGATTTTAACATAGGAATAGATAAGTTTCAACTATTGATGGGAATGGGTAGATAACACATTAATACCCACATGTATGAATGATTTTGGGGGCAGTTTCCAAAATAGTTTCTCTGATTTAAATGTTGGGTAAATATTGATTTGTAGTAAACTCAATCTCTTATTACCTGTTTTTGTGCCTCAGGTTCTTCATCATTAAATAGAAATCAGCCTCATAAGAGTTTTCTGAGAATTAAATATGTAAAATATCTAGAATAGAACCTGGCACATGATAAAACATTTCAATGTTTGCTATTATTTTTGTTTTAATTGAAATAGGTTTAAAAGTCCATATTTCTTTCATGTCACTCCTGCAGTTTTATCTGTTACTGGTGTACCACATAAGTTCAGCTTCCTATGTGAACGGTTTCCTATTTGATGCCAATCTTTGTTAATTTTTCCCTTTTGAAATGCATGTATTTTTGACTCATGAATTTAAAATGGTTAAAAAGAGACCAGTGTCTCTGAAAAAGACAGTAACAAGTGGTGATGAGAATGTGGAGAAATATTGATATTAAGATTGTAATTGCTACACTTTGGCCTGCAGTTTGGTAGTTCCTCAGAATGCTAGAGACCCAATTAATTCTACTTTCAGGGTATGTATACCCAAGAGAAATGATAATCCATGATTCTTCTTAGCAACATTATTTATAATAGTCAGAAGATGTAAACAACTCATATATCTGCCAACTGACAAATGGATTAATGTGTAGACAAAATAGCTCTTCTATCCATCACACTAGTGCAGATCTTCTTAAGCAAAGGGGCTCTGGATTTATACCACCTGCATTTCAATTCCAAATCTGCCACTCTTAATCAAGTTAACGTAGTCTCTCTATTGCTTATGTTTCTAGAACTCTATAATATGGATAATTGTAGAGCCTACCTCCTGTTGGAGTTTAATAAAATAATGCATGTAAAACATTTAAGATTTTTGCATGTTTCACAATGAATATTAAATATGTATTTGTCATTATTAATTTAAAAAAGGTCACTGTCTCTTTATATTATCCTTTGGCAGAAAACAGAAGAGCCATATACTATGGCTGTGAGATATAATGTTGGTCATGCCAGGCAAAAGCAGATATCTTCTGATAGTACTTCAGATTGGTATAGAAATAAAAGTATTTGTCATTTTGTGGTTGTATATAATCAAAGAGGCTTTGTTTATTTGCTTCATTAAAGATAGCACATCTGGAATAGCAGCTGCAGTTGGTATAACAACCGGATTAAATTTATGATAATTCATAATTATTCTAAGTCTTTGAGGGTGGCACTTATCTCTGTACTTCCCTTGGGGATGTGTTACTGCTTTTGGATTGTTCTTCTGGTGGAGAGGGCAAGTTGTAGGGACTTTCATTTGGCCTTTTCTAGAATAATGACTCTTACTCAATGGGTCAGAGAGCCACAGTGAAAATTCTTTCAGTTGCCAAGTATTTCTTCCCAGTATATCCATCAACAGAAAAATAACCAAGATTGTATTTATGAAGATCCTTGTCCACTTAGATTTGTTCTTGGAATTTATTTAAACTACTTTTAACTGATATATAAAAACAAAAATTATACTTATTTATGGGTGCCATGTGATGTTATGGTATGGCTTTACATTGTGTAATGTTTAAATCAGGTCAAACTTCTATCTCTTTAAACATTTATTATTTTTCTATAGTGAAACCATTCAGTTTTCACTTTTGCTTTTTGAAAAAAACAAGGACAAAAAACATAGCACACCAGAATTTCTTCCTTCCATATAATTGTAATTTAGTTCCCTTTGATCAATCTCTTTGTTCTTTCTTCATCTCCACTCTCCCAGCTTCTGGTAATGAGTCTTCTCTTCTCAACTTGTATGAGATAACTTTTTTATATTCTGTGTATGAGTGAGATCTCATAATACTTGTCTTTTTGTGCCTGGCTTATTTCACTTAACATAATGATTCCAGTTCTATCCATGGTTTTTGCAAATGACAGAATTTTATTTTTTCAGCCAGAAACACAATTATCACCCAAATAGTCTAGTTCTCTATTTAATTGATGGATCATGAGGGCATTGTGTGTTTCTGACTAATTGTTTAAAGTGAGTGTCCTGTAATTTTCCAAGTGGTCTGGGCATTTTTTTTTTTTTCCAGTGCACAGTCACCCTAGCAAATGCTGACAGTCCTTTGGAAGATAGTTGGAAGATTTATAGTTAAGTGTTAGCATTTTTGTTTTCTGTAAAAAGCCAAATAGTAAATATTTTAGGGTTTGTGGTTCATTACATTCTCTGTCTCAGCCACTCCATTTTGCCATTGTAATGCAAAATTGAACATAGGCAGTATGTGGATGAATGAACCTGCCTATATTACAATGAAGCTTTATTTACAATAGCTGATTTCACACCTGGGGAACTATAGTTTGCCAACTGCAGTTTATAGTATACACTTGTGATAGTGTTGTAGGGTATTTCTCTGCAAGGGGATCTGGACCCCTTCTATCAAAGGGGCTTAGGTTTGTTAGCCAGGTAAGGTCTGTGCATTTGAAGATGAGAAGTGCTAGCTTCATAGAAGCTCAGTGGAATGTGTAGAATGGATTAACTGGCTCTGCTTTACTTGCTATTGAAAAAGTCCTGTTAATCTGCTGACTAGAATTTTTTTCGTCTTGCTTATATTTATTTAAAAAAAAGAAATTATAATGGTAAATATATTGAGAATGTTAAAAAATATTCTTATATAAAAAGGATTAAGTGAGCAAGAATATAGTTAGTATGTGGGGTGAAAAGCTTTTATTACTTTGCTCAGAAAATTCTTCCCCCTTCCATTTTGAAATGGGATCTTGATCCGTTTATTTCTATTTCACTTAAAAAATATTTGAAGAATTGAAATTAGAGATTTAAAACTCAATATAATCAGTATTAGTATGTAATATACTTAGTGACTTATGCTGTTTGGCATACAGCATATGTACATTTCTATGAATAATAATAATGGGTAACTTTCATCTTTTAGGAAATGACCCATAGTAACTCTTTTCTTTCTTTCTTTCTTTTTTAATACCTTTATTTTATTGATTTGTATGTGGTGCTGAGGATTGACCCCAAGGCCCCGCACTTGTCAGGCAAGTGCTCTACTGCTGAGCCACAACCCCAGCCCCAGTAACTGCTTTCTTATTTGAAAATGTTCTCATCACCCAAGCATTTTTGAAGAATAATGCCTCACTGACTTTCAGTCTTTGAATGGTTACTATCCTGAATATTCTTGATAATATTTTATTTCTGATATAGCCTAGGAGAGGAAAGTAGGGTCTGTGGCTAACTTCTTTTTAGTTCTGCAGCCTGGATATCTCTAGAGTATTATTGATTTCTGTTAACCTTTTTGTTTCATCCTCCCTACTTCTTAGAGAAAAATCATTTCCAGGCCACCTACTAAAAGCCAATATCATAATGAAAGTGCCTATAAATAACTAGTAGGAGAAAAGAGAATGTAGTTTTCTGCTTTTGATATTTTCACTTGTTAATTTATTAAAGAGAAATCAATATTTTTTTTCATCATTTGGGTCTATAAAATTTTTCTTATTTATTAATTTTAACACTGTTCTTTATATCGAGAGCCTTTTGCTTGTGTTATTTGTTCTCAATGCATGTTTTTCTTAATTGCAATCTCTTAATTTACCTTTTGTTTTTGTTATGAGAATTTTATTATCTATTAGATATCTCTGTGGAATCTTATAGATTAAATGCTACTTAATTTCTTACTTCACATTGAAGGTTATTGGGGAACTAATCCAGGTAATTTAGGAACACAATATTTGTAGAGCCTCTTAAGGGGATGGGATGAGAAGAATGGAAAGCAAATTTAGAACTTTGTTAGTAGTTTTGTTTTTTGTTGTTGTTCATTTTTTTTTAAACGGTTTGGAAACTCTACAAACTATTTTAGAAATGTTATGGGATTGAAAAAAATGAGTAGAGAGATTGTTGAGCATCTGCAATGAGGAAGGAAGAAGATACAAATATTAGATGGAGGAAGATAGTGAAGAACCCTATGGGATGGATTAAAAAATTTAAATTATTAAATATGTATATAAATATACATACACATAGGCATGTACTCAAATACATATAAATATGTGGATTCGTTTATGTACTGGGTGATACACATTCACACACATTTCTTAGCTCTGTCTACTGAGATAGTCTAAGATACCCTAGAAATAATGAGCACACCTGTCACCCATAATATTGGTGTCTAATACCATCCCTCACTGAAAAGAGCCAGATATCCTGGGAGAAATGACTTATTTTTAGTGCTGGATAAGGAAGAGAAGATATGTTAAAGCATGTCAAAAAGATGCAGAATTTAAAGGGCCCATACTTGAAGGAGCTTGAACGGACTCTCTTGTCAAATATGTGATAATTTGAGCACCAAAAGGACAGTAATGAATTATAAGCTATGATAAAAACAGGATCCATGAGTTCATAGAGTTTGTAAATGAGAATAAGAAGTAGTTTTAGTAGAATGCTGATTAGTAAATATGGAGGGAGTCCTGAGAGAATCATTTTGTCACCTTCAGAGTAAAGTTTGATTCCAGCAAAAATAATCAGTGGATGATACTAAGTCTAGGAGAGAAATTTTTCTGAGAAATAGAATAATTTCATGGTTTTAAAATATCTTTCTGTGGATTACTTATAATCTGCAAGGGGAAAAATAGTAACTATACAGTTACTTATCAAAATTAAATTAGGGGGCTGTAGCTCCGTGGTAGAGCGTTTGCCTCATGCTGGGAGATACTGGGTTTGATCCTCAGCACTACATTAAAATAAATAAAGATATTGTGCCCATCTACAACTAAAAAATATTTAAAAAATTAAATTAGAAGTGAGAATAAAATGGATATTGTTTCAGTCACCTAGTATTCTGACTATGGATGTATAGCTTTAATGAAGGAACAAAAAGATATCGCATGTGGAATTCTGGATTTTTTTTTTAAAGGAATCTATATTATGCAAATATGTCAGGGTCATGAAGAAAATCTGAGAAATGAATACACATAACATACAATTTCAGGGGGTCGAAATAAAAATATATTATCTCTGAGAAGTATAATATCTTTGAGATACTTCCCTACTCTTTGCTATCCCTTTCTTTATTGAGCATTTGTTCATTTTTTTCCTTCCTGTGTACCAAGCACTAAAGTATATTTAGTGATTATTTTCTAAATTGAATCACAATTTTCTGAATCATAATTACCACAGCACTGTTATAAAATTATTTTGGTGATTTCTTATCAAATAGACTTTTAATTATTATAGAACAATTAATAAACACTTTTGCTGAACATTAATCATATAAAAGCTTTTTGTTTTCCTCTCCCTTATGAGGAGGGAGCATCTTGACCTTTTTAATGATACTGTATAGAGTAAAGAGTATCAAGTTAGCAAGAACAATTTGAGATAACTGAATTTGAGGTATAGTAAAAGAAAAAAGAGATAGATTTGGAATCTTTTTAAAAATAGTGTTGAAATGTTTTAAGTCATTTTAATAAACATTTGTCTGATGTTTAGCATACTGGAACCTAACATAAAATAATGTTTATATTGACAGATGGAGATTGACTAAGTCTGTTACTTAAATATGTAAAGATAGTTGGTATATGAAAATTCCAAAAGGGGTTTAGGATTAACTTGTGATAGGTGTACTTTGTGATTGGCTCATCAGATTTTAAATATTGTTGAAATCCTGTGTTATAACTGGACTGTCTGGGCTTATTTAGTTACTGTTTGTGATTTATTTTTATTGTTACTTAATTTTAATAAAAAATATAGCATGTAAAATTTATTTAAAAAATTTGTTGATCCTGTCCTTGGAATCATCTATTAACTTTTCTAGATGTTCTTTACACATATCAATAGCCATACAGGTATTTTTGCTACTTACGGAATATAGCATTTTCTGTGTATTTGTTAAATTAGGGTTTTTATTGTATTAGTCAATTTATTTATTCCCTTTACTAGTTCCACCCCCTATAAGAAATGTTGAAGCCTGGAACTATAATCAAATATTCTTTGTATATATAATGTTATTGTATTTAGATGTTATTTGATTTATACCAATTTTAATGAATATTTCTGACCCCAGATCACATTTTGCTATTATATTAGTACTTCTTTATTACTTTTCTCTCCTTTAATCCTAAATTCTCCCTAGTCTTACATTATATCGCCTCTTCTGCTTTTTTTTTTTTTTTTTGTGTGTGTGTGTGTGTGATTTGTTTGGTGTTTCTTTGCTTATCCTTTCATCTGAAGCCTTTTTGTTTTACTTTGGTAGGTAATGACCAGAACTATCACCCTCTAAGATTCCTGGGCTTTGGGACATACCAAGTATTTGATCCTCAAGGACCAGTTTACACATTTTCAATGCAACTGTGCATGTGTGATAGATGACTGTTCCTTTTTATGAAATCAGTTGGTAATATAGCAGTGTGGTATGTTGAATGTTAGTTGGTAAACCTGGAATCTGGCAAGCTAAAGACAATTTTTAAAAAATTACTTCAGGTAAAATTCCTAAAAACATATTCTATCTAATTTTATATTTTGAACATGATTAAAGGGATAGAATATTTCCTATGACTTTATATTAGTCTACTGCAGAAACAATTATTTATAATGAAAATGTGACTAAGCCCTAGTAAAATGAGGGTGGAATTTTGAAATTATCTGTTAGTACAGAATTTGCCCTAAAGTATTTATGAAGTTACTCTATGTATATATTGCTAAACACTCTAATTTCAAATTCTTATTTTTTTAAGAATAAAGGGAAGAAAGATTTCAGCTTTTAGCCACTGTGCATTTCTAAATTAAAATCATGAATAAATTTAATAGCTCTAATTATTAAAATAATTATGAAATTATTAGTAATAGAACCATATTCCTTAACTTTCACAGTCTGTTTTGAATAGGGCCGTTTAAATTAGGGGAACAAAAAGAGATAAATAATCAAACATGGCAGGAAGTACAAACCATATATCAATAGTAACTCTAAACGTTAATGGCTTAAACTCTCCAATAAAGCGACATAGGCTGGTAACATGGATTAAAAAAACAAATCCAACAATATGCTGCCTCCAGGAAACACATCTGATTGGAAAAGACATACACAGGCTCAAGGTAAAAGGTTGGGAAGAAATATACCACGCACACGCTCCTCGTAAGCAAGCAGGGGTGGCCATTCTCATATCGAATAAAATCGACTTCAAGACTAAGTTAATCAAAAGGGATAAGGAAGGACATTATATACTGTTAAAAGGAACCATTGACCAACAAGACATAACAATTATCAATATTTATGCACCAAATAATGGCGCTGCGACGTTCATAAAACAAACTCTCCTCAAGTTCAAGAATCGAATAGACCACAACACAATAATCATGGGTGACTTCAACACACCTCTCTCACCATTGGACAGATCCTCCAAACAAAAGTTGAATAAAGAAACTATTGACCTCAATATCACAATCAATAACCTAGACTTAACTGACATATATAGAATATATCAACCATCATCAAGTGGATATACTTTTTTCTCAGCAGCACATGGAACCTTCTCAAAAATAGATCATATATTATGCCATAGGGCAACCCTCAGTAAATATAAAGGGGTTGAGATAATACCATGCACTTTATCAGATCATAATGGAATGAAACTGGAAATCAATGATAAAAGAAGGAAGGAAAAATCCTACATCACATGGACAATGAACAATACGTTACTGAATGATCAATGGGTTACAGAAGACATAAAGGAGGAAATCAAAAAATTCTTAGAGATAAATGAAAATACAGACACAACATATCGGAATCTATGGGACACAATGAAAGCAGTTTTGAGAGGGAAATTCATCGCCTGGAGGTCATTCCTCAAAAAACGGAAAAACCAACAAATAAATGAGCTCACACTTCATCTCAAAGCCCTAGGAAAGGAAGAGCAAAACAATAGCAAATGTAGCAGAAGGCAAGAAATAATTAAAATCAGAGCAGAAATCAAGGAAATTGAAACAAAAGAAACTATCGAAAAAATTAACAAAACAAAAAGTTGGTTCTTTGAAAAAATAAATAAGATCGACAGACCCCTAGCCATACTAACGAAGAGAAGAAGAGAGAGAACTCAAATTACTAACATACGGGATGAAAAAGGCAATATTACAACAGACGCTTCAGAAATACAGAAAACAGTTAGAAATTATTTTGAAAACCTATATTCCAATAAAATAGAAGATAGTGAAGACATCGATAAATTCCTTAAATCATATGATTTGCCCAGACTGAGTCAGGAGGAAACTCACAACTTAAACAGACCAATATCAATAGATGAAATAGAAGAAGCAATCAAAAGACTTCCAACCAAGAAAAGCCCAGGACCGGATGGGTATACAGCGGAGTTCTACAAAACCTTTAAAGAAGAATTAATACCAATACTTTTCAAGTTATTTCAGGAAATAGAAAAAGAGGGAGCTCTTCCAAATTCATTCTATGAGGCCAACATCACCCTGATTCCGAAAGCAGACAAAGACACCTCAAAAAAAGAAAACTACAGACCAATATCTCTAATGAACCTAGATGCAAAAATCCTCAATAAAATTCTGGCGAATCGGATACAAAGGCACATCAAAAAAATTGTGCACCATGATCAAGTAGGATTCATCCCTGGGATGCAAGGATGGTTCAATATACGGAAATCAATAAATGTTATTCACCACATCAATAGACTTAAAGATAAGAACCATATGATCATCTCGATAGACGCAGAAAAAGCATTTGACAAAGTACAGCATCCCTTTATGTTCAAAACATTAGAAACACTAGGGATAACAGGAACTTACCTCCACATTGTAAAAGCTATCTATGCTAAGCCTCAGGCTAGCATCATTCTGAATGGAGAAAAATTGAAGGCATTCCCTCTAAAATCTGGAACAAGATAGGGATGCCCCCTATCACCACTTCTATTCAATATAGTTCTCGAAACACTGGCCAGAGCAATTAGAGAGACGAAAGAAATTAAAGGCATAAAAATAGGAAAAGAAGAACTTAAATTATCACTATTTGCAGATGACATGATTCTATACCTAGAAGACCCAAAAGGGTCTACAAAAAAACTACTAGAACTAATAAATGAATTCAGCAAAGTGCAGGATATAAAATCAACACACATAAATCAAAGGCATTTCTGTATATCAATGACAAAATTTCTGAAACGGAAATGAGGAAAAACACTCCATTCACAATATCCTCAAAAAAAAAAAATAAAATACTTGGGAATCAACCTAACAAAAGAGGTGAAAGACCTATACAATGAAAACTACAGAACCCTAAAGAAAGAAATAGAAGAGGATCTTAGAAGATGGAAAAATATACCTTGTTCATGGATAGGCAGAACTAACATCATCAAAATGGCGATATTACCAAAAGTTCTCTATAGGTTCAATGCAATGCCAATCAAAATCCCAATGGCATTTCTTGTAGAAATAGATAAAGCAATCATGAAATTCATATGGAAAAATAAAAGACCCAGAATAGCAAAAACAATTCTAAGCAGGAAGTGTGAATCAGGTGGTATAGCGATACCAGATTTCAAACTATATTACAGAGCAATAGTAATAAAAACAGCATGGTACTGGTACCAGAACAGGCGGGTGGACCAATGGTACAGAATAGAGGACACAGAGACTAATCCACAAAGCTACAACTATCTTATATTTGATAAAGGAGCTAAAAACATGCAATGGAGAAAGGATAGCATCTTCAACAAATGGTGTTGGGAAAACTGGAAATCCATATGCAACAAAATGAAACTGAATCCCCTCCTCTCGCCATGCACAAAAGTCAACTCAAAGTGGATAAAGGAGCTAGATATCAAATCAGAGACTCTCCGTCTGATAGAAGAAAAAGTTGGCTCCGATCTACAGATTGTGGGGACGGGCTCAAAATTCCTTAACAGGACACCCATAGCACAAGAGTTAATAACAAGAATCAACAAATGGGACTTTCTTAAACTGAAAAGTTTTTTCTCAGCAAGAGAACCAATAAGAGAGGTAAATAGGGAGCCCACATCATGGGAACAAATTTTTACTCCTCACACTTCAGATAGAGCCCTAATATCCAGAGTATACAAAGAACTCAAAAAATTAGACAATAAGAAAACAAACAACCCAATCAACAAATGGGCCAAGGACATGAACAAACACTTCACAGAGGAGGACATACAATCAATCAACAAGTACATGAAAAAATGCTCACCATCTCTAGCAGTCAAGGAAATGCAAATCAAAACCACCCTAAGATACCACCTCACCCCAGTAAGATTGGCAGCCATGACGAAGTCAAACAACAATGAGTGCTGGCGAGGATGTGGGGAAAAGGGTACTGTTGTACACTGCTGGTGGGACTGCAAATGGGTGCGGCCAATTTGGAAAGCAGTATGGAGATTCCTGGGAAAGCTGGGAATGGAACCACCATTTGACCCAGCTATTGCCCTTCTCGGACTATTCCCTGAAAACCTTAAAAGAGCACACTACAGGGATACTGCCACATCGATGTTCATAGCAGCACAATTCACAATTGCTAGACTGTGGAATCAACCCAGATGCCCTTCAATAGATGAATGGATAAAAAAAATATGGCATTTATACACCATGGAGTATTACGCAGCACTAAAAAATGACAAAATCACAGAATTTGCAGGGAAATGGATGGCACTAGAGCAGATTATGCTTAGTGAAGCTAGCCAATCCCTAAAAAACAAATACCAAATGTCTTCTTTGATATAATGAGAGCAACTAAGAACAGAACAGGGAGGAAGAGCAGGAAGAAAAGTTTAACATTAAATAGAGACATGAGGCGGGAGGGAAAGGGAGAAAAAAAGGGAAATCACATGGAAATGGAGGAAGACCCTCATTGTTATACAGAATTATATATAAGAGGTTATGAGGGGAATGGGATAACAAACATGAGGGAAATGAATTACAGTAGATGGGGTAGAGAGAGACGATGGGAGGGGAGGGGAGGGGGGATAGTAGAGGATAGGAAAGGTAGCAGAATACAACAGTCACTAATATGGCAGTATGTAAAAATGTGATGTGTAACCGATGTGATTCTGCAATCTGTATTTGGGGTAAAAATGGGAGTTCATAACGCACTTGATTCTAATGTATGAAATATCATTTGTCAAGAGCTTTGTAATGTTGTGAACAACCAATAATAAAAAAAAAAAGAATAAAGGGAAGAAAGATTTCAGCTTTTAGCCACTGTGCATTTCTAAATTAAAATCATGAATAAATTTAATAGCTCTAATTATTAAAATAATTATGAAATTATTAGTAATAGAACCATATTCCTTAACTTTCAGTCTGTTTTGAATAGGGCCGTTTAATTTGGTGTAAAGAGTTAATTATGATGAGAGGATATTTAATATCCTGTAGCATATGACAGCTTCAAAATATAAATATGGTAATTTATTATAAGAAGAAGAAAGCTAGGATACATCATTGTTAATGCAGGCCTTTTATCTCTGGAAAATGGAACTCATATTAAGCTTTGAATCTCAGGGGAGAGTATATGGGGGAGGGTATGGGATAGGCTCACTTTATTCTTTGTGTACATCAGAAAATTAGACTTCCAGGTATTGAATAAAGGGATAGTAAGAACAATTACAAGATTTTTGCAAAGCTACATATAATGGTAGAGTGCTAGTTTCTAATATCTTAATTTTGATATGTTGGTACTTGTTATTTATAATCTTTGTTTAAAAATATCTTAATCATAGGAATGCATTTTACTGTGCAATAGCAATTTAAGTCCCCCCACCTTTTTTTTTTTTTTGTAAATGCCTATTTATCATACCAGCATTTTCTAACATAAACACTATGGATTTAGCAATTGTATTTATATTAAATTACTCTATTTCTAAATCTAAGATACTTTATATTCATATTGTTAAAGAAAAGCCATTGAAGGTTTTAGAAATACGTTTAGGTTATCAGAGGACACCTACATTATGCAGTTTTTTAAATGTTCATTTTATTTTCATTTAATTGTTGGAAAACTATTTATCTAAGCTACATGAAAGTTACCATGCTAATATTAAGAGTATTTTTACTGACCACTAGGTAATTATACGACTTCTGCAAATATCATTAAATTTATCTCTTTTTTGGTAGTATTTAAATTTTTACCATTGGAGCTGGAATATGTAGTATTTAGATTAAAAAATTGCATGGGCATTTAAGTTGTGGGTTCATTGTAGAAGGTATAGACCATATTACTTGGTCTCAAGGGAGTTTAGAATAAATTAACTGTAAATTACATGAATTCATTACTAAGGAACAAAGACCCTTTTATATTTTTTCAGAATCTAATTTATGTAAAAGAAAAAAATTCATATCCTACTTGTCTTCCACTTACTTTTCAACTTTTAGCACAAGTAGCAGTGCTAGTTATAATTGACTTTTATCACTATTTAGCAAGCATTTATTGAAAACCATCTGTGTTGTTAGATACTGGGAATAAAAAGGATGAATAAGTTCTATCCTGAAAGAGTGAGTAACCTAACTGGGAGAACAGATTTAAGTTAAGTATGAGTGTGAAAAATGCTGTGGATTCTGCTAGTGTGAATAAAGTGCTATAGGAGCTCAGGATAATTTTGTGTCTTGTATATATAAAGTATAAAAGTGAAGCACAAAAATATTTGAGTTGTTATTAAGAACGATAGGAGATGGTTCAATTGAATAGAACTTTAAAAATACATAGGAATGGCATTCAAGATGGAAAGTATATCTGAAAGAAGGTGTGAAACATAACAGTGTTTATAAAATAACTAGAGTTTATGGGAGTGGAGATTTGAATAAAGTAGACCGGGACTAGATTATGATAGACCAAGAAAGCTAGAGTAAGGAATTAAAACTTATGCTTTATCTGGGCACTTGTAATTCCAACCATTTAGGAGGATGAGGCAGGAGGATTGCAAGTTCAAACCCAGCCTGAGCAACTTAGCAAGACCCTGTCTCAAAAAAAAAAAAAAAATACAAAGATCTGAGTATGTGGCTCAGTGGTTTGAGTGCCCCTGGGTTCTGATAACAAAACAACAGCAATAACAACAAACAAGCAACAACCTCCACCCCCCCCCAAAAAAAAAACCCAAAAACAACAAAAACAAAAAACCCTTACACTGAAGAGTTAGTGACTTTTAAAAAGGGTAATATGAGGATTGGCTGTTCCATTTTGAAGAAAAGGAGGGACAAATTATAAGTCTCATTGATAAAGTGAGATATAAGCAAAGAGTTGAAGGAGGTGAGGGAACCAAATATATGAGGGAGGAACATAACAGAAGAAACAGAGGAGAAGATCCCAGAATCAGCATGGGAGCAAGTGTGACAGAGATGACTAAGTGAAGGAAGTAGAGAGAATTTGAAGAGATTAGGCCTCTGCCTTACTTATCGCATTACGGCTGTTGTAAGGACTTCAGCATTTACTCTGAGGAAAGTAGGAGCTATTGCAGGGTTTGGATATGAGAACTGACATGATTTGGCTTACTGTATAATTCCTTTCATGGCTATGATGAGAATGAACAGAAATGGCCAGGTAAATCAATAAGAATTTATTTCAGGAATTCAGGGACTAATTCGTATGATTAGGTTGGTAACACTGGTGATGGCGAGAAGTCGTCAGATTCTAGATGTCTTTTGAAGGTGTACTGTGGTCATTTTATTTACTGTGGTACAGTTCAGTTAAACTTAAATTACATTTCCAAGTTTTCCTTTCCTTGTATGGTATTGGATAGAGCTAGCCATGTAAAATATGTGGTATATGGAAAGCAGAATTAAAGCAGCAGCTATTAAATTCAGGCATACACCTTGTTATTGCTTGCTGGCTTATCTTGTTGGTGTGGGGCAGCAGTTGGCCTGACAGCTTCTCCTTGAATATTCTCCATTAACTTCTTTGAGTCATGGGCCAGGAGCATATGCAGCTCCATGGAAGGGGAAACATTTCTTACACAGATTATTTACAGCATCAGATTTAGATTGTGGTAAAACCCCACACAAGGGTTCCATTTTGTTTTCATGCGTTCCATTTTGTTCTCAGGCATTCCAGTGCCCTATTCTGTATCCTGAAGGTTTTCCTTTTTGCCCTGCTGCCATCAACTTCAAATACAGATCTGCCATCAAATAAGAGAGGCAACAGACTCTGTAGAAGATTCCATAGATTTTGGCTTTGGCTATTCTGGGTTTCTTATTTTACTTTGATGGATTTTTACCTTCAGGCTTTGCACAAAGTTCTCACACTGAACCTCTAAGGAAAATCCCCTCTATGTAGGAGAGCAAGAGAAGAAAAGTAACCATGGAAATATTCCCCAAAAGTTTTACATGACAACAATCTGTCCCAAAGTAAAACTGTCATACAGAAGCTTATCTGACAAGGGAGACAGGCAAGTACCAACTCCAACCCTGTTCAGCATTCTGTCTAAGAGGCAAAAAATCAGATAAACAAAAGACTAAGAAATACTTCTAAAGCTCACAATCCAGGAAACACAGCCTTTGAACTGTGCTGTTTTATTGTTCTTATATTGTGGCTCTAGAAGCTTCTGATTTATTTATGCTGATCTGGGCTGTGATTCCTTGTGAGTTTTCTTCTATGTGTCTAGATTTTAGGATGATAGAGAGCCTTATTATTTGAATTCTCTGGTAGTACTGAGCAAAGTACTTTATTTTTAATTTGTTACTTTTTTTTGTTTTAAGGGTGGGAATGATAACTTCCAAGCTCTTTTAGAAGTTGTAGCTGCAACCAGAAATCTGTGATTTAAAATTTTTTCATTAAATTTTTAAATTTGTTTTAATTATTTATGTATGACAATAGAATACATTTATGCACTTTGATATATCATACATAGATGGGATATAATTTCTCACTTTTCTAGGGGTACTTGTTTCAGAGTTATATTCATCATGTAGTCACATATATACATACAGTAATGTTATCTGTTGTACTATTGTACTATCTTTCCTAGCCCCACATCCTCTCCCTTTCCCTCCCATTACTTCCCTCCACCTAATCTAAGGTAAGGCTATTCTTCTCTAGTGCCCTCCCACTTTATTATGAATTAGCATCTGAATATTAGAGAAAACATTCGGCCTTTGGTTTTGTGGCATTGGCTTATTTTGCTTAGTAAGATATTCTTCAAGTTTATCCATTTACTGGCAAATGCCATAAAATCACTTTTCTTTAAAGCTGTGTAATATTCCATTGAGTATATACACCAAGTTTTCTTTATCCGTTCATCTATTGAGGGACACCTAAGTTGGTTCAATAGTTTAGCTATTGTGAATTGAGCTGCTATAAACATTGATGTGGCTGCATTACTGTAGTATGCTGTTTTAAGTCCTTTATTCTGTATTTCTTAATGGTAACCTATGTAATTCCTTAATAAAATGTATAAATGATGACCGTGCTAACAAATGTGAACATTATGGTAATGTTTACATTAGCCTTTTAAAATATATTCTTAATTGCATTTTTCTTGATATAATATAGTCTGATAAATATTTATTTACCTGGAATTCTTTTGAATCCTTTTTGTTTATATAAATTAATAAGTATTTTGGAGGGACACTTGTATGCTAGCCTTTGTAGTAGTGGTTAGAATACAGTATGGGTTAGACACAATTCTTATTTCTCCTAGTGTAAAGGGGGAACAAATTTATACAAGATTGAAAAGGTAGCACTAGGAAAGAGTAATGATCTTTGTGTAGAAGAAGGAAGCATCTGTCTCTCAAATGAAGGCATAGAGAAGGTTGGTTTTGAGGAATACGTGGAAATTTATCATAGACCTAGTAGGGAGATATTTCTAGGCAGAACAGAATATGTAAAGGCAGGCAGCAGAAACTGGAAACAACATGGGGTACTTTGAAAATTGTTGATAGCATTTTATTTTTGGATCTTCGACTACAAGGGGAGTTGTTTTAATGAATATAATGCAGAAGATCAGCCAGGTCATTCTATGGAGTTTATCCATTATCTTTTTTTTTGTCATTATTTCTTTTTTTTTTTTTGCTTATTCTTTTTTTATTATTAGTTGTTCAAAACATTACAAAGCTCTTGACATATCATATTTCATACATTGGATTCAAGCAGATTATGAACTCCCATTTTTACCCCGTATACATATTGCAGATTCACATCGGTTCCACATCCACTTTTTTACATACTGCCATACTAGTATCGTATTCTGATGCCCTTCCTATCCTCTACTATCCCCTCTCCCTCCCCTCCCCTCTCCTCCCATCTTCTCTCTCTACCCCATCTACTGTAATTCATTTCTCTCTCTTGTTTTTTTTTCCCCTTTCCCCTCACTTCCTCTTATATGTAATTTTGTATAATAATGAGGGTCTCCTTCCTTTACCATGCAATTTCCGTTAACTCTCTCTCTTTCCCTCCCCCCTCTCTCTACCCTGTTTAATGGTGATCTTCTTCTCATGCTCTTCGTCCCTACTCTGTTCTTAGTTACTCTCCTTATATCAAAGAAGACATTTGGCATTTGTTTTTTAGGGATTGGCTAGCTTCACTTAGCATAATCTGCTCTAGTGCCATCCATTTCCCTGCAAATTCCATGATTTTGTCATTTTTTAGTGCAGAATAATACTCCATTGTGTATAAATGCCACATTTTTTTTATCCATTCGTCTACTGAAGGGCATCTAGGTTGGTTCCACAGTCTAGCTATTGTGAATTGTGCTGCTATGAGCATCGATGTAGCAGTATCCCTATAGTACGCTCTTTTAAGGTCTTCAGGGAATAGTCTGAGAAGGGCAATAGCTGGGTCAAATGGTGGTTCCATTCCCAGCTTTCCCAGGAATCTCCATACTGCTTTCCAAATTGGCCGCACCAATTTGCAGTCCCACCAGCAATGTACAAGTGTACCCTTTTCCCCACATCCTCGCCAGCACTTGTTGTTGTTTGACTTCATAATGGCTGCCAATCTTACTGGAGTGAGATGGTATCTTAGGGTGGTTTTGATTTGCATTTCTCTGACTGCTAGAGATGGTGAGCATTTTTTCATGTACTTGTTGATTGATTGTATGTCCATTATCTTATATTTTGAGGGATTCATTGAAAGACTTAAGCAAATAAGAAAAGTAATCAGATTTGCTTCTAGTCATGCTAAGGACAACCTATAAAATGGGTTAAAAGCTTGATAAAGGAAAAAGAGAAGAGAAGAAAAGACCTTGGGTTGTGGAGGGAATTGTTTGTCTGCAGAGAAGAGAGAATAACTCAAAAGACATTTTTTGAAAAGAGAGATTTAGTGATTAGTTATGAGGGTGAGGAGTAGAAGAAGCCCACTTTCTGTCCCTAAGGAGTCTGAGATCACCAGCAAAAGCATAATGAATATTATAAGACAAAGAGTGGATTAAACAGGGTGGTTGCGTATGATTTTGGTTTTGGATGGATAAGTTTGGGATGTTTCAGTAATATTACCCATCAAATGGTAGCATATATTATTCTGAATTTAGAAAGCAGTTTGGATTAAAGATAAAGATTTAAGAGTAATCTATATGTTAAAAGCACCCAAGGGAATTAAATTGTCCAGGGTTAATGTATAAAATGAGAATTGATCTCATTTGTAGCCACAAATTTTGTGGATACAGCTGTGGAGAGCAATAATATTTAAGAGTTCTCAAAAGAAGAGAAGCCAATAAAATGCATACATTGAAGGAAACTTAAAAAAAGAAAGAAAGGAAGGAAGTTCAGGAGAAAATAGGCCCTGGGACCCTGTCGGAGGAAAGAGTTAGTTGAATAATTTTTTAAAATGTCATGTAAAATTTGAACAAATGTAGGAAACATGATTTGATTTTATTATTTGTAAGTGAAATTCCTTATTTTAAACTTTGTAGTCCTTTAGCCAACAATTATTTTCATTACAGCACCTTTTCTTAGCTAGAAATTGCCTTTCCTTAACAAACGTTAAATACCCGTCACTTCCTTACTTTCACTTTTGCTCTTTAAAGAATTACTGTTTATTATTATTCTGTATTTGTATAAATGATGATAGACCAGATTCCTAATATGTTCAATAGTGTTTTTCTTCACAAGTGACCATGAAAATTCTCTTTTTAATTTCAGTTTCTTGTATGACATAAACAAATACCTTATTATTAACAGTCTGGGCAATTAAAATCTCTGAGTGAAAAAATTAATTAGTGCTTGATTATTAAGTGTGAAGGAGAGGGTAAATATCTTGTCATTCTTTGTAATTAAGTTTGAGTCCACAGTTTAGTGAGGACAATTGACCAGGCACTTGTTTCAAAGAAGTTTATCACTTGTGTAAAAAATTAGAGACTGGATTATGTATTTGAGTAAAGATAGGGGAATTAGGAATGATGATAAAGAGGTTGCTGATGAGAAAAATCTGTTTTCATTGTAAAGTTTAGGTAGGACAGAGTAAATATGTGAAGGCCTTGAAATCAAACCAAGTATAGATTTACTAATGATTTCTTATAGCAACTATGTAGTATATTAATAATACCAAAGTCTTTAATAATTTTGGAAAAGTTTAACATATTTATGATCTTCTAGCTAATGAATGATAAAGTTAAATAAATATTAGTAACAGATACTGTTCTTGGGAAATAAAATGTCTTAAAATCAAGTTTTGAGATTTAATCAGTATAATGGAAGCACATTAGACTAGGAGTTGAGATTGATCAAGGTTTAGTCTTTGTATTTTACTAGCCACAGAGTAGGGAACCTCCCTTTATTCTTCACGGTGTTCTAGTGCCAGTCTAGAAATACTCAACACTTGGTGGATAATGAAGTGGATAAATAGACTGATAGATGACTAACCAAAGGATAACAAAGATATTCTGGAAGGTCATCCATGAATTTTTTTTACCTGTTTCATGATAACATATAATTTGATACAAGTAGTAAGAGAACTGCAATTAAATATTTTTGAAAGAAAAAAAAAAAACATCTTGTTGAAATAGATCTTTGATCTACAAACTAGAAGGCAAGTGTCCTTTTATTTCATAGGCTTTCTAGTATAGATGGATTGAGCTTCTATAATACAAAAATCTGAAATGCCCTGAAATCTAAAGATGTTCAGCTGTTAAAGTCTATGTAGCTATTCCAAAATGAAAACCTCTAAAATCTGAAACAGTTCTGATCTTTATTTTGTGTAAGGGATACTCAACCCTGTATAGGTAAAAATTGAATTCTTTATTTAAACTGAATAAACCTACAAGGTAAAAAATGCTACATTTCTCCAAGTTTTATAGATAAAACAGAAGTTGGTAGGTAATAATTATTATGCAAAATATTTGTTTTTATTACAAAGGTCAACTATTAGGGCTAGTTTTGAAAAGTATTGGAACATTTGGAAGGCATGTATTAAAGTACTATAATTAATTTTTAAAGGTTTCAACATTTGAAAATTTCCTGGTAACCAGTAAAATACATTTAGATTAGAGGATGACCATTTATTTCAGGTCAAAGTTGCAGTGTCTATGAATGAAACCAAAAAGAAATAAAAAGCTTCAAAATTGTTGAAGAATGGCATGTAAATGAATTCAAAGTGATGATTTGCGATTTTCAAGCATGCCAGAAAAGGTTCATAGATGCCAAATGAAGGGAAATCCCAATGTCAAACGTGGAATTCTTGTATTAAGTAAGCATATACAGGTAGTATGCAGTTGGCTAGGCAGAGGGATTGAAAAAAGTCAACAACCATGACAACCTCACTAAGGCTATTGAATTTATCAGTAATATACTAGCAGTACAGAGTATTAGTGAGCCTTAATTTCAGGCCTGCTATTTTCTTTTCATCTTGTTTTCTTATCTCAATGACTTGTACATTTTCCTTGATGTTACTTAAATATTTATTTTCTGTTACCCTAAATGTATATAAATAATCTAACTATTTTTTATATTATGAAAATGGAAAGCTTTCTTTGTCATTAGGACAGATAACAGGATTGTGTTAAAAGGTAAGTGGTCATCTCTTAAATTTTTAAGAATCTTAGTATAGTTCCATGAAACATTAGGAGCTCTATAAATGGTACTTAAATGGTGAGTCAGCACTTTCTTCTGAATTCCTGCATTGTATTCTGTTCTTGTCCTAATCACACCAAATCAGTGCAGTCGTACAGCCTTTAAAAAAAGAGTTAACTGAGAAACAAGGTTGAGTGGTATAACATTGGAATGATTGTTTAAAATCCTTCTGAATTCACTACTTGGTAGGAAAAAAAACATGAAATCCATTCTCGACCATTTATTGAATCTCTTTTGCCTAAACTAGTTTTTCCTCTGCCCCAGTTGCACATTTAGAATTACCCATTAAGTTAGTATAAACTATATACTAAGTGAGCCACAAGCACACTGTTTAAATCAAAATCCTTGGAAATGGACCTGAATCTCTTAAGGTATTACAGATACATGCATACCTTGAACCTTGAAGATATTGTGGATTCAGTTCCAGATCACCACAATAAAGTAAATGAAGCAAGTGAGTGTTTTGCTTTTCTAGTGCATATAAAAGTTATATTTGCATTATTCTGTAGGCTGTTAAGTGTGTAGTAATGTTATGTTTTAAAAAATATGGCATACCCTAATTTAAAAATACTTAATTAAAAAAAGCTAATAATCATCCAAACTATTGGAAAAATGGCACCAGTAGATTTGTTAGACATAGGATTGCCACAAACCTTCAATTAAAAACTATCCATAAAGTTTAATAAAGTGAAGCACAACAAATCAAGGCTACATAATTATTATGTGGCTCTGACTGAGTAGTACTTGGTCTAAAGGTGTGGTTCTCAGCATGATGTGGGAACTCTGAGAGTCCTTGAAACCCTTTAAAAAGGGGGTTTGTGATGTCAAAACTATTTTTATAATAATACTTAACTATGTCATTCACTAAGGAATGTATACAGTTCATTGTTATCTTTTCAGATTCTACTTCACAACTGACTTTTAAGAAACTGTTCACAAAGATTTAAAAAAAAAAGAAAGAAAAAACAAGTGCTTGCAAAAACTGGTGAAATCCAAATAAGGTCTGTTGTCTAGTTGCATTCATTAATTGTATTAATTTCCTGGTTTTGATAATGCACTCTGGGTATATAAGATGATACCACTGGGGAAGGCTGAGTAATCTTAGTATTTTGTAACTTTTTGTGAGTCTATAATTCTCATAATAAAGGGTTTAAATAAATATAAAACTAGCACTTTTGTTTTGACATAGTATCAAAGAAGAGTGTTCATAAGTATCTGAAAAGACTTTTTTTTTTTTTTTTTTTTTTTTTTTTGTGGTACTGGGGATTGAACCCAGAACCTTGTGCCTTCAAGGCAAACACTCTACCAACTGAGCTATATCTGCAGTTCCAAGGGCTTGATTTTTTTTTTCATGTACTATAATATGAGAATTCTGTTAAGCCAGACAGAAAACAGATTTACAAAACAAAACAAAAAAACCCATAAACAAAGTCCTTCTTACTAAATACATTTTTGTTTTGTTAAATAGTTATTTTTCATTAAAATATTATTTATGTGATACATAATAGATTGCCTTGGTTATTTTTAAATGCTTTTAAAAAATCTCCTTGTTTTTCTTTTTATATAGTAAACATCAAAACACCCCCCTTAACAACAATAGCTCTTTGAGATCCTTAATAAGGAAGGGTAAATGCTTCCTTGAGCCTAAAGACTGAATTCTGAAGGGAATGAAGGAATACCAACCTGAAGCATTTTGTGAATCTATTCCATCAACTTTTTTTTCTTCTTATTTATCATATATGTACTGATAGACTTGAGTGAACCTAATATTCTTTAGTAATTCATATTGTCTTATATTTCCTGTTCTAGTTTCACTTCTCCAACCTGTCCAATGATGAGGACGTGAACTAACATGTCATTATTACAGGTTGAATGTTGCTTAACTAGAATGCTTAGGACCAGAGTGTTTCATATTTCAGCGGTTTTGAATTTTTAAAATATTTGTATACTTTACTGATTGGGAATCACTAATCCAAATATCTGAAATGTTCTAAAATCTGGAAGTTCTTGAGTACTGACAGGGACACCCAGAATTTTTTTTAGATTTTGAAGCAGTTTGAATTTTGGATTTTCCTAACCTGTTTAGAGATGCTTAAGTTATAGTTTTTTTTTTTAATAAAATCCTTGAAGCTATTGATCCAGAAAGTAATTATTTGTTTTTGTGTTTTTTTTCTTAATGGAAGGAGTTGGTATTAATTTCCTAGGCCAGCTGTAAACAAATTACTATTAATTGGATTATTTAAAACAATAAAAAATTTATTGTTTTACAGTTCTGGAGGCCAGAAGTCTGAAATCATAGTATCAGCAGAGTTGCACTTTCTCTCTGACGCCATAGGGGATAATCTTTTCTTTGTCTCTTCTGGCTTCTGGTGGTTATTGGCTTCCTTGGCTTATTATCTGTATTTGTCTGCTCCATCTTCAACTGAGAATGTTTGTGTCCTCTCTTTTTGTGTCTCTTTTAAGAATGGTTGGGACTCGATTTAGGGCCCACCTAGGTACTTCAGAATGATTTTATCTTGAGATCTTTAATAATATTTACACACATGATTTTACCAAGTGAGCTAACATTTGTAGTTCTAGAGATTTGGGTATAGACATACCTTTTGTGGTGACATCATACAGTCCTTTATAGGATCATTTATAGTTTTTGTAATTCTTTTGTCTGTGATAGATTTGATTGAAAACTATAAAAAATAAATTTAAATCTAAAATCTTAAACATTCCTCTCAGCTAAAAATCATTCAGGGCTGGAGATATAGCTCTTTCTGGGGCCCTGGGTTTGATCCCCAGTACTACATGCCTCAAAAAATAAAAAACAAAAATGAAAATCGAAAATGAAGAAAGGATATCTGTAAATTAAGTAAAAGTATGCAGAAGTGTATAGTTCTCATTTCCTAAATTGCAATTTTCCTAATTGTTGGTGTGACTAGTGATTTTTGGTTGAAACCTGTACATTTTGGATGTTATGCCATGGGATCCTGGGTCTTGCTTCAGTATTGTTTTTGCAGACCTCCCCTGACTCCAACCCAGCAGGAGAAAGGCAGGCATTAACTTGTTACTCTCAGATGGGGGTGAAAGTTGTGTTCTCTACTTGGGTGAAGGAATGGAGGGTGCTTCTTGTTACTGCAAGGTGGAGGTGAAAGTTCAGGCTTCCCATGTGGCCTCCACTGATGTTAATGTTCTAGGGAGGTACACCTTATCATCACTGGATGATGGTGAAAGTCCTGATTCTCTTAGGCCTGGGCTGATACCACCATGGAGAGAGATAGATATTTTTTTACATAGGGGTAGAGTGGAAGTCTTGCTCTTCTGCCTGTTCTTCACTGACAGCTTGGTAGGGGTTCCTCTTGGTTTCCCACTCAGCTTTCTCTGACTCCATCTTGGCAGGAGACTGGGAATCCATTCCCCCCGGGAGGATGGATATCTTGGCTACCCACTTGGCCTTTGTCGTCTTGAGTTATGGGTGGGCCAAGTTTTTTTTTGCTAGCTTTTTAGTGGTAATTATTAAAAAGTTTTCTATCTTGTTATACTACCTCTGTCATGGATAAAGACTTTTCTTAACACCCCTCCCCCTTTCCTTTTATCTCCTTCCATTGGCATTGCTTGGGTTGCTAGTTTCTCTAGTATCAGTTTGAAATTATAAGGCAAAAAGCAACCTCAGAGTTTTCATCATTGTGCTGAGCTACTTAGTTGTACTACTACCATCTCTACACTTTTTAGAATTATCTTATGTTGTGTCATATCCAGTAGTTTTTAGTTTTATTAGTGAAACAATAGGGAAATGTATGTCTACTCCATCCATAAGCAGAAGTCTCAGGAACATATAATTTAATGTATAAACATCATGTAATGTATAACATTTTAAGAATAATTAACACTGTATTTAATTGCTCACTAATTACTTGTTGAATTGAATCCAAAGTGGTGCATGTTTTTTTAGTACAGTTGTTTCCATCAAAGAACTCTGAATTGACAGAAGGAGGAGATGAGTAAAATCAATACCTGCAGCATTTTCAACAAACTAGTTTTCAAATATATCCATTTTTGTACTTTTTAACAAACATAATTTGTAGTTTAGTGGAGGGGAGACAGAAAGTATTATATTGAGCAATAACTTTAGTCTTTTAGTATCATTTCTATTGTTTCCTACAAACTGATTCTATTACATGAAATTCTGGATGATAATTTTAATTCTTTTGTGGTACTTTGGATTAAATGAGTCTCATCTTGTATTACAAAAGCACAGATGATTTGTAGAGCTGGTAAGCCAGTAAAAGCATTCTCTTTTACATAATAAGTTGTCAGCTGATTTTGAGGCTGTCTTATAATCAGAAAGATGAAGTTAGGAATGCTATTCAGTGTAGATTTTTTTAAAATGCTTTAAATTTTTTTAGCTTGAACAAAGACTTAAATTTATATTATAATTTTGCCGAATGTTTCATTTTACCTAATTAATTAATTAGTGTCTTCAGGAGGTTGGATAGTTATTTCCATTTTACAGATGAAGAAATTGAGAAGTCATTTAGTTTATGACTTATCCAAGAGCATACATAATTTGAGATTATAACTGGAACAATTGATCAAGATTGGAACTCTAAATATTTTTTTACTACCATTCTGTGCTTAATTTAACAGACCATAACAGGAACCAAATTAAATTGATATATCTTTTACAATGAGAGCAAGTGGGGGAAGAGGATGAGGATTTCCCAGTTAGAACCCAGTTTCACATGGGTCCATAAAATCTAATTTTTCAGTCTGATGCATCAAGAATGTTTCATCATTATTATATCCCTTCTTTCATATGCAGCATAATAAAAAGCCCATTACATCATAAACTGATTTTAAAAAGTATGTTATCCTTAATAAGAAGTATGGCAGTTATTTCAAAATAACTTTTTTTACAATTTACAGAAACAAATATGGTATGTATAACAAACAATAAAATAACATGCATATATTTGCCATGAAGTATATTACATGCCTGTATTATATAATATTATGTATATACAATATAAGTTTTACTGAAATTTCTTATAGACTTACAAACTTATTGGTGCTAGCATAAGAATATTATTGTGTAAATTAAACTGGAATTTGGAAACAGGTTTATTTAAATTTCATTCCATTTTTGTCTTCTCCATGAGTTTGAAATATTTGTCCAAATGTGGTATTAGTTTGGGCTATTGTTATAAAAATGCAATAGACTGGGTGAATTAAACAGATTTATTTCCCATCATTCTGGATGATGGGACATCTAAGATTAGGGTGTCTATATGTTTGGGTTCTGGTGAGAGTCCTGTTCCTCCTTTGCTGGTGGCTTTCCTCATGTGATGAAGAGAATGGAGCAAAATCTTTTCATATAAGGCCACTAATGCCATAATGAGGGTTCCATATATTGATTTGGAGGGATACATGTACAGCCTCTAACATAAAATATATGCTTTCTTTTTAGAGTAGTTTGCTGGGAAACATTTATCATCACAGATTAAGGACCTGAGTTCTAGATTTCTTATTCTGCTAAATATGTTGGTCATAGAGTGTGTTTGCAGTATTGTCTTTGGAAGTTAGAATCCTGATGTAGCATTTTATTTGTATCATAGCATCATGGAGACTTATTTATATCATTTTTTCTTTTTTTATTAAGAGAAAGGGTGTTGTTATGTTGCCCACGTTGGTACCTGAATGTTGGGCTCAAGCAGTCCCCCTACTTCAGTTCCCTTAGTAGCTGGGGCTGTGCCACTGTGCTCAACTAAGATTTCTTTTGTGCTTTTTTTTTTTCTTTCTTTCTTTTTACCTTTTCCTGTATTCCTAAGATGCTCCCTTTTTACTCTATTGTTAAAATTCTAGTCAACAGTAGGTAAAGATACATAATAATGTATTGTGTTTCCATTCAAAGCTTTTGTTTTTCATGTTGGGTATTTTCTTTCAGATGACCCAGTTTGAGGTGATACTAAAGAGGTTTAAAATCAAAGTCTATGTCTTAGTTATCTAAGATCAAGAAAGCCTAGAATGAAACAAAACTATTATAAAACCTGTTCTTTAAGCCCAAACTAATTCTTCTTACCTTTGAAGTCTCTCTTCTTTGTTATTAGCATTGATTGTATTTCGCCTTGTATTATAGACAGCTGTTGACCTGACCCTTACCTTGCCTATTTTCAGGTACATGTTTAGAATTAAATTTTGTTCCCTGAAGAAAAGATCAACGTGTGATTTCTTGATATATGATTTTTTAAAAGGGATCTGTTGAACTTCTGTTGCAGCTTGCCTATCACTGGGCTATCAAATTATATACTAATTGTTTATTTCACCTGGTTGGATTATTGAGATTTCTTTCCCCTAGAATCTTTTAATTGCACATGGTAAAAATAGATTACATTTACTTGTAATAAATGCCATTTAGATACCTAGTCCAACCATAACGATATCTACCACACAACACAGTAGGTGCTCAAAAATAAATAAATGATTGATTGAATGGTATATATTACCTGTTCATTTAATTGTTTATCCATTTAGGTATTTATGGGCATAGTTGCTAGTTTAAGTATTTGTGGTTGTTAAAAGTTCTTCATTTAAACTTCTTCATGGTAAAGACTTGACTCTGCAAGTGGACATGAACATACTATCTGAAATCTGTTAATTAAGATATATCAAGTTAATAGTTTTTCAAGGTAAATTGATAGGTTAGAGTCCATTAAATAGATTGCATAGAATTGTTATATAAATTATATAAGATACAATGTCCATGAAGGGGAGTCTATAAACTATGAAGTGCTATACAAACGTTACTCTGTGTATTAAGCAAACCTTTATTAATGTGGAACCAATAATGTGATGTTATAAAGTATGTAACTACACTTCCTGAAATACAAAAAAATGTATGATTTTGTTTCTTAGAATATGCAGTGTATGTTTAAGCATGTAGACTGGACTGTGTATAGATTATCAAGATTGGAATTAAGCTTCATAGGAGCATCGAGCACTTGGTAAAGTGTCTTTCAGTGTTGCTAAATAGTTGGAAGTATGCATTTATGATAAAAAATATAAATCACAAAGTCTGTGGGGTATATTTCCCTTTTCTTCTTTATATATCCTCCCCTTGGCCAGGGTTCAAACCTGGGACCTTATACATGCTAGGTAAGTACTCTAGCATGGAGATATACCTCCAACCCTGTAGTGTATACTTCTAATAGATTATTGTTAGAAAGCATTCTAAATGCCAGTACTGTAATTAAAAAGTGAAGTTTACCCCAAATACAGATTGCAGAATCACATCGGTTACACATCACATTTTTACATACTGCCATATTAGTGACTGTTGTATTCTGCTACCTTTCCTATCCTCTAATATCCCCCCCTCCCCTTCCCTCCCATCTTCTCTCTCTACCCCATCTATTGAAATTCATTTCCCTCCATGTTTGTTATCCCATTCCCCTCGTAAACTCTTATATATAATTTTGTATAACAATGAGGGTCTCCCTCCATTTCCATGTGATTTCCCTTTTTTTTCTCCCTTTCCCTCCCGCCTCATGTCTCTGTTTAAGTAAAAATGGGAGTTCATAACCCAATTGATTCTAATCTATGAAATATGATTTGTCATGAGCTTTGTAATGTTGTGAACATCCAATAAAAAAAATATTCAAAAAAAAAATAAAGAAGCACATATAGTTCTAAGGCTTTCCTCTGATAAGTAAAATTTCAAATATAAAAAAAAAAGTGAAGTTTTATGGGGTTCATCTTGGATGAAATATTTGGTGTTCTGATTTATTTGTACAAAATATTAAGAGGCTGAATGTTGAAATATTAAACTTGTCTAATGATTATTTAAGAACAAGAGTAGAATTTCTGTGTATTTAAAGTTAGAAATAATGAAGAAAAGTGAAATGAATATTTTATAGAATATTCAATTAAAATTATTAAAATCAGTTTTATCATTTTTTCTTATTTTTAATGTGCTGCCATAAATCTTAAAATAAATAAATACGTAGTTAGGTAGATAGATACATATTACTTACATCTGTACACAGCATTATTAGACATCACTGACTTATATGATTTTTTAAAATGTACATATGTATTCGATAACTACAGTTTAACTTGTGTTCTAAAAGCAGTTCAGATGGTGGACCTTTCTTGGCCAAAATTTCCTTCTTTATATTTCTCCCTCCCATTCATTCCCAGACCACTTTGAATCCTATGCTAGTATCCCAGCATAGGATTTTCTTTTTTTTATTAATCTCCATAATATCTAAAAATAAATATTTATAAATTAAGTTTTCATCTTCTTTTTCTACAGGTCAAAGACATTGGCAAGTAATTCATTAAATGAATATGAATAATTTAATCCTATGTGTTTTGAAAAAGTGAAATCTATAATCTAGCTACTTTTCAGATTCCTCTTTTTTCATGGAAGAATGCTTAGGGTTGCTTCGTGTTATTGCCAAAGTCCAAAGATTATAGTTTAGGATCCAAACTCTTCTCTTTTCCTTTTGGAAAACATATGTAACAACAGGGAAAATAAATGAGCTGCATAAATTCTATTTCTAGAAGACAGAAAAATGCCAATCTTCAAACTCTAATGTGCTACCACAAGTGACTGAAATACTGCCTCACAGCATTGAATATCAGACTACTGCCTGGGAAGAGTCAAGGGGCCAGACTGTGGCAGGTTTCAGAAAGCATCTGCACTGATGGGCTACATTAGGGGTAGATACTTCTAAAATTCCCAAACTGGATCTGAAACCACCATTTTCAAATATGAGATCTAAGATCAGATTCCAGTGCAGGGAAAGGAAGAAAGAGGGATGAAAGTTGTTGAGAAGGTCTCAGTAAATAAGCAAAAATACATTTTTTTAAAAAAATTTATAGGTCACCTTAAGAAAGCAGGGCTATTATCCTTGAGTTAGTGGTCTGTGAAGTAACTAAACAACTTAGGGGCTACTAAGCTGGCTGCAGAAGCCCTCCTGGACTCCATGATACTAAAAAAAGGAATTATAAAGAGGGAGTTTTTCACTGTGGCATGGAAAATAGAGCTCTTGGATTGCAACATCTTGGAGGGTACCCTCATCCCTCCTTCCCTAGGCCTTTCCCTTCCTGGGATCTTCTGCCTGCTCCAGGAAAATCTAATCTCTTTAACCATAAGTTGTAGAGTATATTGATAATGTCATCAATTCAAATATACTTTAAAAGAAAGGACTGGGGGTGTAATTCAGTGGTAAAGCAGAAGCTTTGCATGTGCAGGGTCCTGGATTCAATTCCCAGCATTGAAATATACCGAAAGATGAGGTATTTCCTTATACCTGAGTACATTAGCCCTGATTCATTAGTCCTGTACATTAATAAATGGGTTCAATTCTCAGAATTGAAAAAATACTGAAAGATAAGTATTTCCTTGTACCCAAGTACCTTAGTTCTTCTAATGTGTATTTATTACATCAAATTGAAGATCTTGATTTTACAATGTCTTTTATTAAAACAATATTTGATAGAATCTGTCATTATAGCAAAACAAACAAACAAAAAACCATAGTACCAGTGTCTTAAAGGCATTTTTGCATTTTGGAGATGGTGTAAATGCTTTAGGTAATAGAATTTGTCGTGATTGATGAAGGACTACTGTCAGAGCCTCTCTAAATTAGGAAAAAATTGGTATTAGTTAGAAATTGACCTAGGTTGTAGTGCCATATTTTAGAGAACTCTTTAAATATTTTCTCAGAAACAGTTTTTATCCATTTCTTTGCTTAAAAGAATAAAAATTCAGACATATGCTATCTCTAACAAATCATAATGAATGCACTATAATAATTTAAACCTTTGATGAAATCACTCTGTGATTTTTATGGATTTAGCTCTGCTTAAACCAAATGATGCTTGTTTCCTGATAACATGTTTTATCCTTTGCAGCATAGTAAACCAACACCTTAATGGAGTGCAAAGGTTCTTTTGTGTGTGTGTGTGTGTGTGTGTGTGTGTGTGTGTGTGTGCGCGCCAGATATAATTCCTAATTTTTACAGCTATTATTACTTGATATTTTAATAATATTTTTATTAACCATAACATTTGACAGAATGAAAAAAAATACACAATTCAAACTTTTGAAATAGATGAATCTAGTTAATATGGTCACCGAGTTCTCCTTTACTTACAAGGATTCACACCCAGCAAATTTTTGTGATGGAGGAAGAATAGCAGAGATAATACCTGTACTATTTGTGAAAAGCATTCTGTTTTTCTCCTTACTGATTGTATCATTTATGAAAATAAACTTTAAGGAAGAAAGATGTTTAGTATTGTCTGCCTTATCTGAATTATCTGTAGTAAGATTGGGAAAGACTTGTCACCTGATTCCATATATACAATTGTAATTCTTAAAAGTTAAGAAGCTGATATGGATTTCATTCTCATTCTGGCATCTTTTCTCATGAGCAAAGCCTACTGTATTACTAGACTTTAACATTTTAAATTTTCACAAATAACAAAAGGGCATCATTGATTTCAGCATGTGTTAAAAAAAATTCAGCCATGAGAAGTTTATTTCCATGGAATAATAGTCACAAGCTAAACCTCTATCCTAATTTTTTAAAAATAAATTATAAGGGAAGATAGCAAAAAAAAAAAAAAAAAAAGAGTCATAATGTTGGCGGCAGGAGATTTCTCTCATGGGCCCAGCAGCTTGCAGTTGCAGAGTAGCAGACTTTTAAGAGGAAAAAAATTCTCTCTTTTTTTAAATGTGTTTCTCAATTCCATGAGATTCCAGGAAATAAACTATATTTCTTAGCTCTTTATTACTTTCACTGTTTGAATAACCATTGTGAAATAATTGATGGAAAGAGAGCCTAGATTTGTAGGTTAATTATAGTTTGTTCTTTAAACCTCTTCAGATAATATCTCTATATAATATATCACTTTAGAGTAGAAATATTTAATTTGTTTAACCACTATTTGTAGTTGTTTTTTTGTGTAGCATTTTGATATAGCAAGTATTTTAGTATAAATATATTTTTTAAAGTTAGCTTTAATCTATTGTTAGTTTTATAAGGTTCTGGGAAAGAAAGTAAATTTGGAATTCTGTTCGTTTAAAAAGTGATCCCTTAAATATTTAATCTAGAATACATGGTGTATTATAATATTAGATTTGTTATATACATATTTATTGTATATGATACTATATAGTAGTTCCCCCTTGTCTGTGAGGGACATGTTCCAAGACCCCCATGGTTTCCTGATACCTCAGATACTACTGAGCCCTTTTTTCTATACATTAGCTTATTATAAAGCTTGATTTATGAATTAATCATAGTAAGAGATTAATAACTGATAATAAAAGAGGACAATTATAATAATATACTATGAGAGAAGTTATATAAATGTGTTTCTTTGTCTTTCAGACTATCTTTTTAAAAAACATTGTCAGTGGATTTTATTTATTTATTTAATCTTAAAATTTTATCTATCTATCTATTTATTTGTGGTGTTGAGGATCAAATCCAGGGCCTCACACATGCCAGGCAAGCACTCTACCACTGAGCCACAACTCCATCCCTCAGACTTATCTTATTATACTATACTTACTTTTCTTTTTGTGGTGATCTGAGATATTACAATATCTATATGATTAGGTAATATGAGATTGGATGATGTAGGATTGTGACTCACCATTAGGCTACTCCATAGAGGCTACTTGGTTTCTGTATACCAACTGTAACCATCTAACCGATAATTATTAAGTGACCTATGATCTGGTAGTGTATACAGTGTGCATATACACTGGACAAGGAGATAACTCACATGACTGAGCAGCTTGGCACAAGATTTTATCACGCTTTTAGAGTAGCCTGCAATTTAAAACTTATGAAGTATTCATTTGTGTACTTTTCAATTTAATATTTTCATACTACATTTGACAGTGGGTACTGAGACTGGGAAACTAAACTATGAGTAGGTAGAGGAGGTGTCTTTGTTATATTATTGAAAATTATGCACCATCTTTTCAAAGTAATCTTGAAATTATAAGACAAGTTCTGAATTTTTGTGTGGACTGGTGAACTTAATAGGGAGAAACAATTTAAAATAAGCCTACTGCCATTTTCTTCTCCATTAATTATTCTTTTACTTTAATAAATCTAGAAAAAGAATGGTAGATTGTATAAAGTTTACCTGTGTCAGAGAAGTCATGAAACATGTTTATTATTACCACATGTACCTACCTATTCAAGGCTATGGTGTGCATAGTGTTTGGCACTTGTCTCTTAACTTCCAGTTAGGGAATGTGGCACTGACTTTAAGGGCCCCTGACAATTTGGTGAGTTTGAAGCACTAACTGGGTAGTTAGACTTTCTAGTTTTAAAAAATATTTTTCACTTAGAAGGTTATTCATAGATTAAAACTAAGTGTAATAGTTTTCAAATCTTTCTAGAGAGCATTTATCTTTGAGATGAAAACTTAGGACCTGTGTATCCCCTTTTTCTTGTTCCTAGCCTCTGCCATCAAAAAACAATGAACACAGATAGCATTGTATGCAATTTTAAGTGATTCAAGGATTCTCTAAAGCTTATCCATGGGCCCTGAGTTAAGAACTACCACGTTCAAAAATACTTCTTTTTTTTTTTTTTTTCTTGACAGTTAAATCTTTGGCACTACTGTTTTGTAGAGGACCAGTCATCTTTTAATTAGTTATAATTAAAATATAATTATACTTAAACTTAAGGAATTGATTTCCTTGCGCGGTTATATTGACTTAATACCAGGTATTTTAATATCTTTTTATTACTTGATGAGGGATTGGCAAATAAAGAATATACCAGTTTGATATTATTTAGGACTATACTGTGATGACTTTCTTGTGGTAGATTCTTGCTGGTTTTTAAAGTGTTTATCTAAAATTATAAGTGAATATTTGAGTAGTATCCAATATCAGTGTCAAGCTGCTTTAATGAAGTTATGAAACATGAATAATCTAAACAAATAGTTTCTTAGAAGCAAAGAGTAAAATGATATAAGCATTTATTCAGTGAGCAGTTATTTATTGAGCTCCTCTTATGAGCTGGGCACTATTCTGGGTGCTGAAGATAGAGCAGTCAACAAAATAAATTCTACCCTCATATGGAGTATATTCTAAATTATACAGTGTACATAGAGTGTACTCTAAGGAGAGGACACTAAGGAAATATAAAGTAAAATATACTATGTACACTCCTTTTAAATTCCATAGAGAAAAATGAAGTGGGAGTTAGGGCAATAGGTGTAAGTAGCTATATTATAAAAAGTTGTTGGGGAAGGCCTCACTGATAACAGAGATCTGAATAAGTGAGACAGCAAGCCATATGGCATCTGAGGAAATTACAAGTACAAAAGACTTCAAGAGGAGATTTTGCCTGGCACATTTAAAGAATTTAGAAGATGAAGCTGGATGCTCACCTATAATCTCAATAGCTCTGGAGATGGGGGTATGGATCAATGGTTAAGTGCCCCCCAATTCAATCCCTAATACAAAAAAAATAAATAAATTAGCAGATGAGCAAGTGGTAAAAGATGAGATAGGAGTAGATCTTGTAGAACTTATTTTTAGGTACTTTGGTTTTTGTTCTAAATTAGAAATGGGACAAATTTGGAGGGCTTTGAAATTGACATGAGCTGACCTCTGTTTTGAAATAATCACTTAGATTGCTATGTGGAGTTTGTAGAGGGAAAAGTGGAAGCTAGAAGAGCAATTGGGACATTAAGAGAATTGTAATGAAATGTCCTATATTTTCAAAGAAGAACTCTAGCTGTGCATTGGTGATAGACTGCATCTTGCAGGAAGTCTTTTTAGTGATCCAAGTGAGAGATGATTATAGTTTTAACAAGGCTAGTAGCAAAAGAAATGTGTGAGGGCTGGGGATGTGGCTCAAGCGGTAGCGCACTCGCCTGGCATGCATGCGGCCCGGGTTCGATCCTCAGCACCACATACAAACAAAGATGTTGTGTCCGCTGAAAACTAAAAAATAAATATTAAAAAATTCTCTTTAAAAAAAAAAGAAATGTGTGAGTATTTATATTTCATTGGTAGAACTAGCAGGATTGCTAATGGCCCATGTAATGAGGAGAAAGAAGCAGAGAAGACAGATTTTTTAATTTGTTAGTTTATTCATTTATTTGTTTATTTTTGAGGTACTGGGGGGTCAAACCTAAATCTTTATTCATGCTAGACAAGCACTCTACCATTGACCTACAGCCCCAACCCCTGTTTTTGTCCTTCTGTAGACAACTTGAAAAATAAAACTGGTCCTTACTGAGATGAGAAAGAATATAGGAGAAATAGTTTAAAGAAGAAATGAGCCCCATTTCAGTTAAAATTTCTGTTTACATGGAGATGCTAACTATATATAAATCTAGTGATCAGACAGGGGGTGATCATGAAGATAGAGAAATTTGTTAGTTATTATAGAGAATAGGTGGTATCTAAAATCACAAGATCACCAAAACAGTGAAGATCTACATGAAAAGGTTGCAGGACTGAGCCTTGGGCCATTCAACATTTTCTCAATAGTTTATTCTCTGTCAGATATTAATAACTATGATCCCAGTTATTACCAAATTATGCTTTGATTTTATTGTAAATAAATTTGGGTTAATGTAAATATAATTAATTTTAATTATAACCTACCTCATAGAGTTATTGTGAGGATTAAATTAAATAATATTAAATAATCCATATCAATTAGTACAGTGATATATATGTATATAAATATATATATAAATTTGAGAATATCAGCCCTATTACCATTTTTTGCAAGCATTTATTGAATATATTAGTGAATACCTAGGACAATGATAAGCAATATGAGGGATATAGAATATTACATAACATTTGCCTATATGGAGCTACAGTACAGAATGATTAAACACACACATGAACAAGGGAGAAGTACGTATGACAATGTATAAATACGAATCACACTGTGTGGCGTTAGTTGTTGATGCTACAGAAGTATTCAGGCAATGGTAAATCAGTAAGTGTGTGGCAATCAAAGTAAGCATAGAGGAGATGGCATTTGACTATGTCTGGAAAAATGGAAAATGACAGGTTATTTCAGGTGCAGATGACTATGGCACATATTTAAGAGGGTGAAAAGGTAGAAAGTAGAGATATCTGATTGATGAGTAATAAGGAAGTCAGAGAATAAAATCTATGTCCTTGTCTTAGATTTTAAGCATCTTCATAGTAAAGTCTTTTCTGTTCTTCTTTATACACATATAACTATGGACTTACCATGTTCCCGTATGAATGCTGACCTGTTACTTTCTCTGAAGCAAGACACATTGTGTCGATTTCTTTCTATATTTTTATCACTGCAGGAGCACTTCCAATGTTAGTGTCTGCTTATTGAAGCAATTAGCATCAGATTTCTTGATTCTCAGATCTGTCTATTTATTGTTTCCTCATTTTTTTCTGTACAGCAACCTTTTGGGGAATGGCAATATGAAGGGCTGTAAAATCATAATGAAAAGGGAAGGAAAGGGGCTGGAGATAAAGCTCAGTGGTAGAGCACTTTCCAAATACCCCAAAATTGAAGGAGGAGAAGGAGGGGGAAGGTTAAACTGAGTATTAAGTATTCCTGAAAAGAAATTATAAGAGATGCTCATCTCATTGTGAAGTATGAGTAATAAGTGGCTTAACCAAACCATCATGTACATTATCAGTTATTCTTATCAACATGCATTTAATCCTTAATCCATGCAGCAAAATGAAAGTAAACCCCTATCTCTCATTTCAAGCAGTATTTCATATATGATGTTGTTTTATAGTAGTGTTTTTCTTATTTAGGAATGACTTTAATTAATACTGCACTCTTTATTGTTTTATCAATAAATACTACATAGTTTTAGATTTGTTTTCATTGTCAGTCACACTTTTTAAACTATGGTTAAAACTGAATCAATACAAATTTGATGAATGGGTTATAAACAACATTGTAGGTTTGTCTCTGTGTCTTCTATTCTGTAGCATTGGTCTACATGCCTGTTTTGGTGCCAATACCATGCTGTTTTTGTTACTATAGCTTTGTAGTATAGTTTAAGGTCTGATATTGTGATACCTTCTGCTTCACTCTTCTTGCTAAGGTAAAGATTGCTTTGACTATGCTGAGTCTCTTATTTTTCCAAATGAATTTCATGATTGCCTTTTCTATTTCTATGATATTGGGATTTTAATTGGAATCACGTTGAATCTGTATAGCACTTTGGGTAGTATGGCTGTTTTGACAATATTAATTTTGCCTATCTTTTTCAATTACTTCCTTTATTATTCTGTGGTTTTTATTGTAGAGGTCTTTCACCTCTTTTGTTAGTTTGATTCCCAAGTATTTTATTTATTTATTTATTTATATTTATTTTATTTATTTATTTTTTTTAGTTTTCGGTGAACACAATATCTTTGTTTGTATGTGGTGCTGAGGATCAAACCTGGGCCGCACGCATGCCAGGCGAGCGCGCTACCGCTTGAGCCACATCCCCAGCCCTCATTTTATTTCTTGAGGCTAATGTGAATGGGATAGTTTTTCTTATTTCTCTTTCAGAGGATTCATCACTGATTTGTAGAAATGTATTTGATTTATGGTTATTGATTTTATATCCTGCTACTTTGCTGAATTCATTTATTCTAGAAATTTTCTGGTGGAGTTTTTTGGATACTGTAAGTGTAGAATCATGTTGTCAGCAAATATTGATAGTTTGAGTTCTTCTTTTCCTATTCATATCCTTTAATTTCTTTCTTTTTCTAGTTGCTCTGGGTAAGGTTGCAAGGATGATGTTGAATAGAAGTGGTGAAAGAGGGCATTTCTGTCTTGTTCGGAGTTTTAGCGGGAATGCTTCCAAATTTTTTTCATTAAGAATGATTTGGCCTTGGTTTTAGCACGATAGCTTTTACAGTGTTGAGATACATTCCTACTATCTCTAGTTTTTCTAGTTTTTGAACATGAAAGGGTGCTGAATTTTGTCAAATGATTTCTCTGAATCAATTGATATAATTATATGATTCTTATTTTTAAGTCTATTGATGTGATGAATTACATTTATTGATTTCTGTATATTGAAACAGACTTGCATCCCTGGAATGAACTCCCTTTGATCATAGTGCACCATTTTTTAAAAAATATTTACTTATTTTTTAGTTGTAGTTGGACATAATATCTTTATTTATTTATTTTTATGTGGTGTTGGGGATTGAACCCAGGGCCTTGCATGTGCTAGGTGAGCATCTACCACTGAGCCACAACCCCAGCCCACTGAGCCACAACCCCATCCCCCATTTGACAAATGTGTTTTGTATGCAATTTGAAAGAATTTTATTGAGCATTTTTGCATCTATGTTTATCAGAGGTATTGTTGTGAATTTTTTTTTTCCTCAATGTGAATCTGCCTGGTTTTGGTATCAGGATGATACTAGCTTCATAGAATGAGTTTGGAAGGGTTTCATCCTTTTCTCTTTCATGGAATAATTTGAGGAGTATTGATATTAATTCTTCTTTGTAGGTCTTATAGAATTCAGCTGTGAATCTGTCTGGTCCCTGGCTTTCATTGGTTGGTAGGCATTTGATGGCGTCTTCTATTGCTTGAAATTGGTCTGTTTAAATTGTGTCTGACCTCTTAACTCAGTTATGATTGCTCGTATGCCTCTAGAAAATTGTCAGTGTCTTCGAGGTTTTCTATTTTAATGGAGTATAAATTTTCAAAATAGTTTCTAGTTGTCTTCTGTATTTCAATAGTGTCTGTCATGATATTTTCTTTATCATCATGAATTTTAGTAATTTGAGTCTTCTCTCTCCTTGTTTTCATTAGGATGGCTAAGGGTTTGTCAATTTTATTTATTTTTCAAAGAACCAGCATTTTCTTTTGTCAGATTTTTGAATTGTTTCTTTTGTTTCAATTTTATTGATTTAATTATTTCCTGTTTTCTGCTATTTTTTGTGTTGGTTTTGTTACTCTTTTTCTAGGACTTTGAGACATAATGTCAGGTCATTTATTTTTTGTCTTTTTCTTCTTTTAATGAATGAACTTAATGCAGTGAACTTTCCTCTTAGTACTGTTTTCATAGTGTCCCAGAGATTTTGATACGTTGTATCCAAGTTCTCATTTACCTCTAAGAATTTTTTAATTTTCTCCCTGTTGTCTTCTGTTATCCATGTGTCATTCAGGAGCTTATTATTTAGTCTCCAGGTGTTGGAGTAGCTTCTATTTTTTATTTTGTCATTGATATCTAATTTTATTCTGTTATGGTCAGATAGAATACAGGGTAGTATCTCTACTTTTTTGTATTTGCTAAGACTTGCTTTGTGACATCACATGGTCTATTTTGGAGAAAGATCCATGTGCTGCTGAGAAAAAAAGTGTATTCGCTCATTGATGGATGGAATATTATATATATGTCTGTTAAGTCTAAATTATTGATTGTGTTATTGAGCTTTGGAGCATCTTTGTTTAGTTTTTGTTTGGAAGATCTATCCATTAGCATGAGAGGTGTATTAAATCACCCAGTATTATTGTGTTGTGGTTAGTTTGATTCTTGAAGTTGAGAAGGGTTTGTTTGATCCACATAGATGCCCCATTGTATAGGACATATATATTTATGATTATTATATCTTATTGGTGTATGAATCCCTGAAGCAGTGTGAAATATCCTTCTTTATTCCTTTTCACTAGCTTTAGTTTGAAGTCCACTTTATCTGATATGAGGATGGAAACCCCTGCTTGTTTACAAGGTCCGTGTATGTGGTACATTTTTTCCCCACTCTTTTGATATCTTTTCCTGAGATGAGTCTCTTGAAGGCAGCATATTGTTGGGTCTTTTAAAAAAAAAAAATCCAGTTTGTCAATCTATGTCTTTCAATTGATGAGTTTAGGCCATTAACATTCAGGGTTATTATTGAAATATGATTTTTATTCCTGGTCATTTTAGTTTATTTGTTTTTTAACTTGGCTTGGTTTCTTCTTTGATTGACCTTTAGTGTAGTTCCTCCGTTTGCTGATTTTCATTGTTATTTTTCATTTCCTCCTCATGGAATATTTTGCTGAGAACACTCTGTAGTTCAGGCTTTCTCGCCGTAAATTCTTTTAACTTATGTTTATCATGCAAGATTTTTATTATGTCATCAAATATGAAGCTTTATTTTGCTGGATATAAGATTCTTGGTTGGCATCAATTTTCTTTCATACTGTGATATGTGTTTTTCCAGGATCTCCTGGCTTTGAGGGGCTGGGTTAAAAAATCTGAAATCTGAATTGGTTTCCCCTTATATGTAATATGATTCTTTTCTCTTGCAGGCTTTAAGATTCTATCCTTATTCTGAGTGCTAGGCATTTTCATTATAATATGCGTTGGTGTAGATCTGTTGTAATTTTGTACACTTGGTGTCCTGTGAGCCTCTTGTATTTGTTTTTTCTAATTCATTCTTCATGTTTGGGACATTTTCTGATATTATTTCATTCAAGAGATTGTCTATTCCTTTGGTTTGAAACTCTGTGCCTTCCTCTATCTCAATAAATCTTAGACTTGGTCTTTTGATGCTATCCCATAATTCTTGGATGTTCTATTCATGGTTTCTTACCATCTTCACTATGTGGTCATCTTTATTTTCAAGATTTTATATTTTGTCTTAATTATCTGAGATTCTCTCTTCCAAGTGATCTAGTGTGTTGGTGATGCTTTTTATTGCATTTTTTATTTGGCTTATTGTTTCCTTCATTTCAAGGATTTTTGATTTTTTTTTTTTCTTTTCCAGAATCTTTCTCTCTTAATCTTTTGCTCCTTGTATTTCCTCCCTTACCTCTTTGTTGGAGTGATCAGTGGATGCCTGTATTTGGTCTCTTATGACATTCTTTAATTCCCAGATCATTTTAATTATGCAAATTCTATACTCCTTCTCTGACATGTCATTAATTATGCAGTCAATACATTCTCTTGTTGTATCTTGGTTTGTCTGGGGTACTTTCTTCTCTCGTTTTCTTTTTTCTCATATATATATATATATATATATATATATATATATATATATATATAATTTATTTATATATTTATTTTAGTTTTAGAGGGACACATATCTTTATTTCATTTTTATGTGGTCCTGAGGATTGAACCCAGTGTCTCATGCATGCCAGGTAGCACTCTATCACTGAGCCACAACCCCAACTCCTCTTCCCTTGTTTTTTTTTTTTTTTTTTTTTTTTTTGGTCTATGTGTCTTCCTTTCTTGCAATGCAGATCTGAGACATTACAGTTTTTGCCCTATAATCTTGTAATATCCATGCAGATTTCCTGTACCTCACTTTGGTGTTGTGTTACTGTCCCCGGCTGGTGTCCCAAGATGGACGGTATGGCAACTAATGGTGATTGTGGCAATAGCGGTGGTAACTCAGGATAGCAGTGGGGGTATCCAAGATGGATGCAACCACTTTCATAAATGGGGCTAGGCCTGGGCTCCTGGGTAGATTGGCGGGGGGTGCTCCTGGGCCTGGCCTCGAAGGTGTGTGTTGGCAGCTTGGTAGGTGCAGTCCTGGGCCTGTCCTGGGCCTCTGCTCCCCACCCTGGGTTAGCAGTAGGGAAGCAAGAGATACTTCCATTTGTGCCTTGTAGATATAGAAGGTTATTTCCCTTTATTTTAAGTTACCTTGATACTTGTTTTACTCATATTTTTATCTTATAAAGTATGAAGTATATTTTTATCTTGTAAAGTAGATAAAACAATTGTGCTTAACATTTTTAGGTATTGCAGAATTCTGTTTTGTGTTTTTAAAATATCCTACAAGGTGGTATTTACTTATTTTTAAAGCTTTAGATTGCTGCTTGGAATCATTCAAATTATGTAATCATATTAATGTGCACTTTTTACTTGACATCTGATAAGGAATTTATTTGTGCTGCATCTCATTTATAGTGAGTTTTTTGTATCCATCTTTAACGTATTTATATATACTAGATAAATTTTCTTCTTATTAGCCACTTGTTATATCTGTTGTTAAAAATTGTACCTTGTTAAATAAAATATAAAATTACCTCTCCTTTTTAAAAAATAAATAAAATAAAAAGAGTCCAGTCTCAGAGATAACACCTTTGCCTTAGCACATTTTACCACCCAAAACACTTTTTCTTCCTATTAAAATAGGCATTTCATGCATTAGGACATACTCAGTGTTGGTATTGATTATATGACATACTCAGTCTTGTTTCATGGTGTTTGTTTGCTGCTAACTTGCTCATCTTAATAAAAAATTATGAGAACAATTTTTATGTTTGTAGAGTTAAGAAATATTAGCAGATGAAATCCCCACATAGTTAACCCGAGGACCTCTATAATTGGGATACAAAATGTTGTTCTCCTGATTTCTCTTTCCTTATCTACACTACATTCCTTCCACTCTCATCCCAATAATTCACATCAGATTCCTGAAACAGAAATTCTAGGCTTAGAAACAGAGTTTGTTAGTTTTAGCAGTCTTATGGTGGAGCTTTTTTAAGATCTTCTAAATATTGGATCATATCATCTACAAACACTGATAATTTGACTCCTTCCTTTCCTATTTTTATTCCTTTTATTTCCTTCTCTTACCTAATTGCTCTGGCTATAATGTCCAGTACTATATTGAATAGGAGTGGTGAGAGTGGACATCCTTGCTTTGTTCGGATTGTAAAGAAAATACTTGCAGTTTTTTCACATTTGCTGTGATTTTGACTTTGGGTTTGTTAAATATAGCCTTTATGATGTTGAAGTAATTTCCTTTTGTCCCTAGTTTCTTTAGTATTTTTTATTATGGGTGATGGAGTTTGTCAAAAGTTGTCTCTGTACCTATTGAAATAACTATGTAAATTTTATCCATAGTTCATTTATGTAGTAGATTACTACATTCCTTGATTAGTGTATGTTAAACTGTCCCTGTAATCTTGAAGTAAAACCAACTTGGTCAGGATATATAATCTTTTTACTCTGTTGTTGAATACAGTTTGCTAATGTTTTAGTAATGATTTTTGCATCTAAGTTTATCAAGCATATTGGTCTTGTAGTTTTCTTTCCTTTAGTGTTCTTATCAGGTGTAAGTGTAAGAGAGTGATGCTGGCTTCGTTGAATGAATTCAGAAGTGTACTGTTTCTTTCTATTTTGTGGAATAGTTTGAACAGCATTGCTATTAGTTTTTACTTTAAGAATCTGGTAGAATTCAGTTGAGAAGCGATCTGGTTCTGGGTGTGGTGTTTGTTTTGGTTGGAAGGATTCTATGACTGTTTCTATCTCAGTGCTTGTTATCGATCTGTTTAGGTTTTCTGTGTCCTGTTGATTCAATTTTGGCAGGTCGTATGTGTCTATAAATGTATCTATGTCTTCTAGGTTTTTCAATTTATTGGAGTATAAGTTTTCAAAATAGTCCCTAATGATTCCCTGCATTTCTGTGATGTCTGTGGTGATTTCTCCTTTTTATCTCTAGTTTTATTAATTTGGGTCTTTTCTCTTTTTATTTTGGTTAGTTTTGCTAAGGGTTTATCAATCTTGTTTATCTTTCAAATAACCAATTCTTCATTGATCCTTTCTATTTATTGAGATTATGCATTTTGGGATACACATATAGGGGAATCTTTAAATTTTAGACTGTTTTTTTTGAGAGAGAGAGAGAATTTTAATATTTATTTTTTAGTTCTCGGCGGATACAACATCTTTGTATGTGGTGCTGAGGATCGAACCCAGGCCGCACGCATGCCAGGCGAGTGCGCTACCGCTTGAGCCACATCCCCAGCGCCTAAATTTTAGACTATTTTTTAAAAATTCTGTTTAATTGATTTGGGCTCTGATCTTAATTATTTACTGTATGTGTGTTTTCTATAGGATATGTATGTATGTATGTATGCATGTATGTATTTATGTATGTATGAATGTATATCCTTCAGATGAAATTGAAAAAGTTAGCTTGGTTTTTTTTTTTTTTGTATGCTAAGAGTACTTATAAAGGGAATTTAATTTTTTTCCACTACTTTTCCTGTCATTGTAATATGGTATTCTTCTCCTGTCCTATTCATTAGGTAGAATTACAGTGGCAGGTTAGTTAATGTTAAAGCATTCTTAGAATAAACTCAATTTGATGGTTGCATACTATCTTCTTTAAAAATTTTGCTGGACTTTGTTTAGTAGGGAGTTTTATTAGAATTTTTTTCTTTTCTTTTCTCAATTGACTTCTTATACTGTCAATTAAAAAAAAATAAGACTTTGTTACTTTGTTTACAGAAAGAATTTCCATATATGTGCTTTTCTTCAGCATACAGTGTCCCATATTATTACCATCTTGCGTTAGGGTGGTACTTTTGTAATTGATATATCAATATTATTATTAACATTATTATTAACTAAAGTCCATAGTCATATAATTCTCTGAATTTAAACAAATGCATAATGACCAAATGAAATTCATCACTAGAGTGTCATACAGAATACTTTTGTTGCCCTAAAAATTCCCCTTTGTTCTTCTCCAGAATTCTTGGCAACCCTGGAATTTTTCACTGTTTCCATTGTTTTTGTGTTTTCCAGAATGTCATATAGGGTAGCCTTTTTATTTTATTTATTTATTTATTTATTTTTCCTTTTTTAACCTTTTTTTATTGGTTGTTCGAAACATTACAAAGCTCTTGACATATCATATTTCATACATTAGATTCAAGTTGGTTATGAACTCCCAATTTTACCCCATATACAGATTGCAGAATCACATCGATTACACATCCACATTTTTACATAATGTAGGGTAGCCTTTTTAGATTGGCTTCTTTCACTAGTAGTATGCATTTTAAAGTTTCCTCTATATTTTTGTGGTTGTATAGCTCATCTTTCTTAAAACACACACACACACACACACACACACACACACACACACACACACTTTAGAGAAATTTTGGCCTCAGCAGAAATTGAGTGGAAAGTACTTAATTCTCATATAATTCCTGCCATTCAGTATATACAGCCTAGTTCCACGGACAGTATCCTGTACCAGAATGGTGCATTTGTTTATTAATCTATATTGATATGTCTTATTACCAAAAGTTTATAGTTCACATTAAGGATCACTCTTCGTGTTGTACATTTTGTGGGTTTTGACAAATATATTAGGACATATATCTACAGAATGTATTGTCATACAGAATAATCCCACTGCCCTAAAAAGCTGTGCTTTGCATATTCATCTGTTCCTCCCATCAACCCTTGGCAATCACTGATCTTTTTACTGTCTCCTGACTTATGCTTTTCACAGAATGTTCCTTAGTTGGAATTTATACATATGCCTTTCTATATTGGTTTCTTTCAAGACTTAATAATATTAGCTCCATGAAGTGGCACATATCCGTAATCCCAGCAGCTTGGGAGGCTAAGGCAGGAGGATTGCAAGTTAAAAGGCAGTCTCAGCAACTTAGAGAGTTCCTAAGCAATTTAGGGAGACCCTGCATTAAAATAAAAAATAAAATGGGTTGGGGATGTGGCTCAGTTGTTAAGTGCCCCTGGGTTCAATCCCTGATACCAGGATAAGCACTTTCCATCTCTAAATGTTTATTCATGGTTTAGTGATTCATTTCTTAGCATTGAAAAATGTTCATTGTCTGTACCAATTTGTTTATCCATTCACCTACCAAAGAACATCTTGGTTGCTTCCCTGTTTTAGTATGAATAAAGTTATTATAAACATCCCTATGCATATTTTTTTATGGACATAGATTTTTACCTCTGGATAAATAAATACTAAAGAGTATGATTGCTGGATCACATGTTATCAGTATGTTATGTAAGAAACCACAGTCTTCATCAGCAATGAACGGGTTCCAGTTGCTCCTCCTTCTCACCAACCTTTGATAATGTCAGTGTTATGGATTTTGACCATTCTCAAGGGTGTGTAGTGGTATTTTATTGTTTCAGTTTGCACTTCTTTAATGACATATGACATATGATGCCAAACATCTTTTCATATGCTTATTTGTTATCTATATATTCTGTTTGGTGAGGTGTCTATTCACATCTTTTACCCGCTGTCTGATAGGTAATTTTATTTACCTATTTATTTTCTTATCACCAAGTTCTAAGAGGTTTCTTTTTTTGTATATTTCAGATAACTGTTCTTTTTCATAAATATCCTATGCAAAAATTTTCAGGCCTTTTGCATATGTTTTTCGCAAATATTCTCACCCAGTCTATAGCTTGTCTTATTCTGCCTTGATCAACATCGATTTTGTATCCAAGTGTCAAATAAATGGAAAATATTTCTTGTTTTGTGTGCCTTGTGTATGATTAGAATTAATTTTTCCTGAAATATTTAGTAGCATTTACAGGTAAGTCCATCTAGGCCTTTTGCTTCCTTGGTAGAAATAACTTTAAAAGTTCTATAGTAACACTACTCAGATTTTCTACTTTTTGTGATATTGGCTTTACTAAATTGTATCTTTCTATTCTGAATTTTGAAACTTGTTGGTATAAAAGTGTTTATAATGTCCTCTTATTATTTATCTTCTCATTGTCTTAATTAGGGATCAATTTAATGTTAGTTTAAAAAATAGTTTTTAATATTTTTTTCCTCTCTCCTGAACTTTTTCTGTTTCATAACTTTTAGCTCATTATTATTTTTTATTTGGATTAATTGATTTTTCTAAATTTCTTGAGGTTGATACATAACTCATCAATTTGTTTTAAGCATTTCATATATGTATGTATATATTGGGATGATAGATTTCTCTCTAAACTGGATTTAGCTGCACACCACAGGTTTTTTGTTATTTCATTATCTATTTCAAGATATTTTATAATTTCAAATGAGACTTCCTTTATGACCTATGGATTATTTACAAGTATACATCTATCTTTTCAGACATGGAGATTTTCCAGTTATTTTTTGTTATTGATTTCTAGCTGAATTATTGTGTTCTGAAACTACAGTTTGAATCATTTGCTTGAAACCTGCCCTATGGCGAGTTATGCTAGTGCATACCTATATCCCAGGAACTCTGGAGCCCGAGGCAGGAGGAACACAAGTTCAAGGGCAGGGGCAGCCTTAGCAACCTAGCAAGGCCCTAATCAAGTTAGTGAGACCCTGTCTTTTGCCCTATGGCGTGCTTTTAAAATTTATATCCTACTAGAAGATTCAGAGGTCTTCTCATTTTCTTTTAATCAAAATGTTACCGCTGATTTCATGTTAAGTGCATTTGCTTTCTGTTACTGTAGTGCTTGGTTTTGGTTGTTGATTTTTCACCTAGTACATACATTAGATGAATTTGATGTTTAGATAACTTGCTGACTAAAAAGTGGGTTTTTTAAATAAATCGGTATTCAAAATACTGTAACTTCTTTTAAGGTTTTTCTTTGTAATTTTAAGAATATATCTAGTAGTCGACACTATATTCTTACAGATAGAACAGTTAATTTTTAGTTAGCATTTTTTGAAAGATCTCTTTAAAATTTTTAAAATTTGAAATAGATATACACTCAATTTCCCTTTAATGCAGGTTTTCTGTGTGTAATGCATAAGAATATGTGACGTATCAGTATATGCCTGATATATGAAATTTGTTTAAATAATCTTTCTTCTATTACCTGATAGATTTTTTTCTTTTCCTTTTTGTGAAAGATTTCTGAAAACAATATTGAGATTTTCTTTTTTTGTCAGAGGGTGGGGGCGACAATGACTTTATTTTAAGGATAAGTATTTGTTAATATTTGTATTTGGGATATTGAAAGTAAAATGGAATCTGTATTAATCTTGCCTATTCTTGCTTTTTCAAAAGCTGTAGTAGGACCCCCCCCCCCCACACACACACACACACACTTCCTCTGTATTGCTGCTTTCCTAAAATATCCTCTTTGGTAGCCACACATAGAAGAATTGAGTTACAAGCAAATGTTTTAATTAGAGTTTGTTAGCATTTTCATGAAGGTTATCATAATGTTCACCTAACTTAAGGCCAAAACAATTACTTAGTTTTAAATGAGTTAGGACTTCTGTTTTAAAATATACTTACAAATGTGTCTATCAGTTCTGAATTAATACCTTACCCTGGGGATTTAAAATGTACAATTGCTTTATTGTATACAAGCACCCTGTCATGATAAAATGGTGCCTATTACTGGTAGTAATTATGTATACAATTTGAAAAAATAATTTTTTGAAAGGTAAAAACATTTAAAGAAATGTTCCATTTTAAAAATATGTATCTTACACTTAGCAGGCCTTTAAATTATGATACATATTAAAACCTATTCAAATGAAAGTAGTAATAAAATATATGGTAAGGAATAATAGGTACATGAACAAGAAAGAACTGTAATTTAAAAGTGAAATATGCTAACAGGTACATTTAGGAAATTTGCTTAGAAAAGGGTAGTTATTAGATAGGCATGTTGAAGGGAGGGAGCACACTAAATAGTATATTGGCAAGCTTCCTGAAATGTATATACATAGTAATTAGAAACATTGAATTTTAAATGTCAGCCAGCTTTTATTCTCTTTTATTCTAGCATCTATTTGTATGAACAGTGATTATTTCTTCTGAAGAGGGTTTATCAAGCTTTCTGTGAACATTTGTTATACAGGAAATAAATTACCACTGCTATTTATAGCTAATACCAAATTTGTGGAACCAGAAATGGTTTAAAGTTGGATTAATTTCTTATTTGTCAAGTAATGGCTAAGAAATTCTCCATTTCTCTGTTAAGATTTGGGGATTTTTTCTATACTTTCTACTTGAGTCCAGTAAACAAATGCTTTTGAAGTTTTGTTTGTAGCCTTCAACAGTATTTTAATGTGTTATTACATTTTATCAGTGTATTTCAAAAATAAAATCTTTTTACTAAGTTGGTTTAATTCAGGTTGTGTTCATCCTCTTATTAACATTGTTAGTGACCTTTAGTGCTTTATAGACACTTATACAATGTACATAACAGAAGATGTTCCCAGGAGATTGGGAAAAGTGTTCCTTTATTTCATAGAATCTAAGTTGCTCTGAGAGTGTACTTTAATGATCTTATTAGTCCCTGTCAGTGAAAAGTAATAACACTATCACCTTACACTGTTGATATAATTGATGGTGACATCAATTATAAGATACCATCAAGTATCAAAAGCACCCCAGTTTCAGAGAAGCTATGTATAAGTGTGTACCCTGGAATTGTTGAAGCAGGATTTTTAAGCCACTACCTGAAATTTTAAGATGGTTATGATAATCTTGATTATTCTAATTTTCTGTCATCAGGACAGTATGGTATATTAAGAATTTTCCAGTAGAATATTTTCAGTTTTTTTTTCTGTATATACCCCTTGGTATTCCATTCTCAGATTCGTGTGATAGAATTTACAGCTATCCAAGAGATCATTTAACTATCCATACTCTTAAGTGTCTTGTTTTACAAACTCAGCAAAGAAGTCAGAAAATTATTTTTTCTTTTTCTTTATAGTAGTAGTAAGACTGGAGTTGTTTTTGTTTATTCATGATGTCCATTAGAAAATTATTTATGATAAAAGAAGAATGAGATATATCTACATTTAGCTTAATTAAATATAAGAATGTTTGTCTTTCCCATAGCCTACACCACTACCAGTTCCTCTACACATTTCACAAATATAGATCTAAATTTGGTATTTTTTCATTCACAGTATTTTAGTGCAATCAAGAATGATAGACCTCTTAAAAGTGGAACTAGGAACAAGGAATAAGTAGGGATTATAATCACTTTTTCTTGCTTTTGGTGTGGGTACTAGGAATTGAACTGGGGGAGGTAGTGTTCTACCACTGAGCTATACCTCCATCACTTTTTTTTTTTTTTGAGACAAGGTCTTTAATTTGCCAAGGCTGGCCTTGAACTTGGAATCCTTCTGCATCAGCCTCCTGAGTTGCAGAGATTATAGGCATATACCACCATACCCAGCAGTAACCATTATTTCTTAATTTTACGTCCTCTATGTTTTTTTTAAATTTCTGCATGCATTTGTTATTTATAAAGCATATTTTTAAAAAGTATGATCCCAAATTACTTCAAAATACAGTATTTGTCATTTAAAATTATTCATATTCCATTCCTATTTTTTTTCGGTTCTCATCTCCATTAAAATTATTCCTTGTCTCCTTTTTGTCTTGATTTCTCTTTGTTCTCAGGAACTTGTTTAGATTTTCCCCTTTAAGGCTAAGTTCAAATTTTATCTCTTCAAACTTTTCTAGATCCCTCCATAGCAAGCACCTTTTGCCCTACTGCTTTCTTATGGTAAATAAATACTATGATACAACTTATCAGTAGCTGCGTTTTTAGAGTTGCGTCAGGTTTTTTTCTGTTGAATTTTTGGTACTGAATTATTTAGGTTTATTTCTTGTAGTGCATAGTATTGACATGCATTGAATATTTAAATACATGCATTATTTCATTTACTTCTTTCTAAGAGATGCTATGTAGTAATTTTATTAGAATTCCTAATATGTTATTCTACATGTAAGTTTTCATTCTTAACATTTTACCCATTATTTTCTGAAATGTAAGAATTATTCATTTGCTGGTTACTATCCCATAGTGCAAAATACAAGAATTATACATAGATATTTAATTTTTTCATATAAATTTTTATCCTAGCACAACCTTACATTTAAGGAAGAGTATTTTATAAATAATGCTTCTTCTTCCATCTTATAGGTTACTTCCCCAGAATGTTGGCCTTCTCTATGTTGGAGGTTATGAGAGACCCTTTGCACAAATCAAGGTATGATTATTCATTTTTAGTGTACTATTCCTAGACATTCACTTGTCCAGAAACCACCCAAACCTTGCTAATAACCATCACCATATCAAAAATATCTTAAACATCAAGTAGTAATTTCATTGACTCTTGAATATTTCTACAGAAGTAATTTGGCTTTCTGAGGGAATTATTTTAATATTTTTGCTAATGTTAGAGTTGATTTTTGACCAGAACAGTTCAGGATTAATTTTGAAGAGTACATTGAGATGTATACCGAATCATCTTTCAGAAATCCTTTTTGACCTTAAATTTTTTAAGCAGTATTATTGATGATAAAGATAATACAGATAATAAACTGTGTGCAATTTGATAAATTTTGACATGCTTACTCTAGTGAAAATCATCACCACAATCAAGATAATTAACATACTTCACCCCAGTTTACTGGTGTCCCTTGAAATTTCCCTTTCTTGTCCTTCCTTTTTCCCTTCTAGTCCTTAGGCAGACACTAACATGATTTATGACATTGATGAATCTTCATCTTTTCATACTTAATATAAATGGAATCATATGGTAATTTTCTTTGACTCAACAGTTATTTTGAGATTCATTTACATTCTTGCACTTATCACTTATTCTTTTTCTTTTATCTTTTTTTTTGGCGGGGGACTGAATAGTATACCATTATATGGCTGGAATATAATTTGTTTTTCCTTTCACCTTTTGATGGATATCTGGTTTGTTTCCAATTTGGGGTTATTGCAGGTAAACATTTATGTACAATTCTTTGTATAGACATATGCCTTCTTTCTCCTGGGTAACAGATTATCCTATATTTCTCTTGGATAAACACACAGGTCTGTTCCATTGACCTATGTGCCTATTCCTCTATTGTATCACACTATATTGATCGCTGTAGCTTTTTAATAGGTAATGAAATCAAGTAGTTTAAATCCTCCTAGTTTGTTCCTTTTATAAGTTGTTTTTGGTAATTTAGGTTCCTTTCATGTTTATATGAATTTTTAGAATCATATCAATTTCTTTAAAAGTGGCTACTGGGATTTGATTAGTATTGTGTTGAATTCGTAGGTCAGTTTGAGGAAAACTGACATCTTAACAATATTGAATCTTCCAATTCATAAAGACTACATCTCTCCCCATTTATTTAGGTCTTAATATTTCTTAGCAATATTTTGTTGTTTTCAGTATATTGATCTTGCACATTTAAAAAATAAATATATATTTTATATTTTTGATGCTATTGTATTTTTTTCTTTTAGTATGAGATTCATAGCTAGTATGCAAAATGCTGATATGTTAAATGTGTTGATTTTAAATTCTGAAATCCCATTACACTCATTTATTAGTGCTGTTGGCTTTTTTGTAGATTTCATAAAATTTTCTATATAATGATTATGTGAGCTGTTGAAAAAAAGAGAGACCTTTCTGATCTGGATGCCTTTTTCTTTGTTTTAAATATGCCAGCTAAAACCTACAATATGGGGTTGAATAGAAATGATGAGGACAGACATTCTTGCTTAGTTACTAATTTTAGATTGAAAGCATTCAATCTTTCATCAAAATTGTTTAATAGTAACATTAGTTAAAGATTGATTAATTCTAAGCTTTCTTGTAAGAAATGAAAAAATGATAATATTCAAGACTTAATAGAAAGGAAAGTTTGAGAGCATCATTTTTCTTTGTTTTTATAACTATCTGTAAATGTTTTCTGTGGGGCCCATTGTTGGATTTTGGTTCTCAACTAAAAGGCTCAGGGGTCACTCCAGGAAAACTGGGCTGACTGGGCTGCGCAAAATAACCGCACAAGAGACACAAATACCTTTTTCTTTGGAGTCGCTGTGACGGCTCCTCTGATCTTAAGGGTCTGCAGAAAGAGAGCGAGATCAGTTGACTGACACCTGGGTAGGCCACACCCAAGGGCACAGTAAGAGAAGGAGACACACACAAGGCTCTTCATGGAAGATTCTATCCTAAACAGGGCAAGGAGTTATATTACAAAGGAACAGGTAAGCATAGCTCCACTCATGGGGCTGTAGCAAGACACACCCATGCAAGAGACACCAACCCTTGAACCCAAGAAGGGTGGGGAAAGCTCTGCCACCTTTCTGTGACTGAGTGCCTCAGCACCTGGCTGGGGAATGCGACTCAGTCACGTGCAAGGTTGGTCTCCCACAGCCTATTTAGTTTGTTTTGTGGGTTTTATCATCATTTAGTTTTTAAATTTTTCTTTACATTTGTTTCTTTGCCACATGAACTACTTTTATCCATTTATTTCAGGGTTGTTTAAATTCCTTTCAACCTGTGCATTTCTAACATGTTTTTTGCTTTGAAAAACTCAGATTTTTGAGTAGACTGATCCTGAATAGGACTTGAGATATTTTAATACTAAGGGAGTTTGATCACATTATCAACATTATTAAATGAGAAATTTTATCTTAGTTACCACAGTGTCTGTTCCCCCCTTTAAATACCTCCATTAATTTAAGCTAAATCAGAACACTTTTAAAAATCTGTCTTTAGGATCTTAAGTCATTGACCCTCTTAAACTTTTCCAAACTTTTTTAAACCTTTAAATTTCCATAAGTAATGACAGACATTCTGGCACATGTTTTTTTCTTCAATTTTTTAATATCTCTGAAACACAGGTGGTATTGCAAGAGTCTTTTCATAAACTCCCTCACTATCCCATTGACTGAATTCAGTAGTAGAGCCAGAAATCCTAATAGGTTTCAGCAAGAACCATTTCTGATAGTCCATGTTTTTTTCTGTCCAGTGGTTTGGAAAATCCTATTCCTCCTTATTAGAACTGAAATAACTAAAAAACAAGAGACTTATCTGATATATTTAGGGAAGGATAAAATTGTTTTGTATATGGGTGTGAATTGTATCGTGTCCCAAAATGCATAATCTCAGTATATATGTGAGGGTAATTTCTGTGTCACTCATTTGATTCATTAACATAATATTTTCTTTATCTGGGTCTTTGCTAATAAGCTTAGTGACAGAGGTCAATTCTTTGTCAACCCTTTCTGCCTGGATGATCAACTTCGTTGAAAAGAAAAGTCCATTATTTTAAGTTGTCTTTTTCCTTTGATGTTTTTATGAAAAGGGTTTTACTGTGAAAAGATTTCTGATCCTTATTAATTGTTGATGTGCTTTCATAATTCCTATGGCTCTACCTAATTAGATCCTTGCCTAATTAGAATACTTACAAGTTTATTGGAAAATAGTAAAATATATCATAGTTTAAATGCTTGGAGATTAGGCTAGAAATTTAAGGTTCATTTTCTATCTTCATTGTACCTAATTTCTGTTGGGCATGAAATACCAGTATTAGTTATATTCCTTTTATTCCCATTGAACTTTTATTCCCATTACATTGAAATGTAATGATAATGTGTTATATTTCAAGGTATCAGGAATAACCTTTTAAAATGGTGATAGCTTTACTTTTCTTAAGAGAATATTGGTTTGATTTTTTAAAAATAATAAATCAGGATAAAATTGTTCATTTGATTATTGAGGAAAATGAATTCTCATTTATTAAAATCACAGGACTTATTTCTCAGAGTGGTGGCATGGTGTTAGATACTGTTTGCTAAAGAGATATTCTAAAAGGAGCTCCATTTTGTAAAGGTCAGAAAAAGAAAAAAGTACATAAAAAGGATAATAGATACTTGGACAAACGTTTAATGAGTTCAGAAATTTGGTACAGCTTGCCCATAGATATCTGTACTGCTAGCAATAACACAGGTTGTTACAACCATTCTTCTATCTGAACAAACACTTTTCATTGTTTACTCATCTTTTAGTTTTAGTTTTCTTTTCAAGCTCTAAATAAAAACATAAATATGTATAAACTTCAGCATAGTCTTAGAATTGGTGTATCTTCCTGATAATTACAGGTCTTGTTGTTAGGGGAAGTTATTCCAATTTTTATCTCTTAACATCTTCAGTAACTCATGGGAAAGTTCCTCTTATACAAAACTTTCACCCAAAGCAGTGACTATTATCAGATCATTGACCCATTTAAAAAATCTCTAAAAGCAATGAATCTCTTCCTAGAAAAATGTACACACTTCTGCTTCTAATTTCAGTGTATTTGAAAGCCCCCAAATTAAGAATCTTAACAGATGTTTCCCTAAATTTTCCTATTAACCACAAAAATATTGAATATGTGAAAATTTAAGTTTTCAGGGGAATTTTTGTTTGAACACTTTGATTTTAAACGTGTGGTTTAAAAATATATAATTAAATAAAATGATTATTTTATAATGAATTACACTATACAATAAAGAAGGAAGTGTCTCATGTGTCCTTAGTTATTGTTTGGTACTATAAAGGAGACAGATTTCACCCTGATCTATGACTAATTATTTTAACTGTATCAAGATTAACTTAAGTTTCTAAATATAGTGAACTGTCTACAACTTAGGGTGTTATTAAGAGATCAATGTATTGTGTATATGTAGACTTTGGAATTAAAAAGGGAAGTTTTATTTAAAAATATTTTGGTTAATTCCTATTTATAAGCTTTCAAGCTATTGAAATTTTAGTTATAGATGGACACAATACATTTATTTATTTATTTATTAATGTAGTGCTGAGGATTGAACCCAATGCTTCACATGTGCTAGTCAAGTGCTCTGCCACTGAGCCACAACCCCATCCCCTCAAAAGTCCTTTATATGGAATTTAGGGTTGGGTATTTCTGTACATCTTTGCATAATACCTTTATCTTTCTGTGTTTTATGAATGTATTCTATTATTCATACCTTATTTTTGTAGATATATTCAAGTTTCAGTAATAGTTTACATTTATGTTGTTTTCTCAAACATTTCATATTCAGTTAAAAATCTTTGCTAATTCTCATAGCGTTCTAGTCCAGGAGGCTCCACTTAGCAGTCAAAATTCATAAAACCAAAAAGGATTGAAGCCTGTCAGCATCAGTTTTAATCAACCAAAGGGTTGTTGTTGAAAGACTACTCAAGACTACAGAGCTGTCCCTTCCTGCAGGGGTTGATATTAGTTGCCTCTTCCAGTTCTGACAGCCCAAGAAGTAAGTGCAAGAGCTGTGAGGCTGAGTTAAACCCAAGTTTCAATGTTGACATTGCAGAAAGGCTAAGAAAATGTCTTTCATATTTTAAATATGAATTCCATACAGTAACTACATGTGAAAAGTGAGGCTATAACTATTATTCAGAATTATTTTTTTCTGAGACAGTTATTTTACAGTCAGTATAGTCAGGTTATTCCTGCTTCTATTCATGCTGAGTGACTAGGTGCTATTAGTCACAGTCACATATTCCAAGCTTTCTGAATTTGAATTTAAAAATCTCTTTACTGCTAAGGGAATATAAGGTTGGTGTGTGTGTATTCATGTGCATATGTAGTAGATGCAAAGAAATATTTATCTCTTGTTTATTTTTGAAGTCATTATTTGAAAATTGTATCAAACCATCCTCTCAGAGAATATTTTTCCTGTAAGATACTTGGGGGCTTAGGTTATTGTTACTTTAAAAATATTTTTTTTGAGGTGATTAATAAGTCAATTTTAATTTTCAGATTAAAGATAAAGTATTTTATTTTTTATCTTTCTCTTATGAAAAGAATAGGCTGGGCACCATGGCACATGCCTGTAATCCCGATGGCTCAGGTGGCTGAGGCCAGGGGATCTTGAGTTCAAAGCCAGCCTCAGCAAGAGTGAGGCACTGAGCAACTCAGTGAGACCTTGTCTCTAATATAATACAAAAATAGGGCTGGGGATGTGGCTCAGTGGTTGAGTGCCCTTGAGTTCAATCTCTGGTACTCCCCCCCTACTAAAATAATAATAATAATAATAATAATAATAATAATAATAATAATAATAATGATAATCTATTCTAGGAAATGATTTGGTTTGTTTGTTGACTGACAGTTGTTTAGAAAATATTTGGCTTATTAGATCGACACCACCTTTGCTTTAAAGAAACTCTCTGTTCTCACAGAGAGAAGAAAAATCATTTTTCCAGTAAATAAAAGAATATTTACCCCTCTTCTTGCCTCATAGTCTCAGCCTACAAAACAGCTCCCCCACTCCTACCCAAATGCAGACACAACAGGAAGGACCCAGTTTTAATGGTCCATGGCCATGATTTAGGCAACTACGAAAGGTCCAAACTGCTGCTGCTTTTCTTTGACTCTTCTGACAACACTGCATTTCAAATAGCCCCTAGAGAGTAAAGCAAGGCTCCTTCCTGATTATTCCCCTGCCCCTGCCAAAACAACATTAACAAACAGTCTAGGTAATACAAATCATAAATATTGCCAAATATGGCAATAGGTGGTAATATTAAAATTTCTACTTGAGCATCTTGAAAAGTTTGAGAATTCCGTAATAAATGATTTCCTGTTGTCAATAAATGTGTTATGAGTGGAAGGGATCTGAATTTTCTTAAATAGAGTCAAGTAAATATAATATTCTCTTAAAATAGTTGTTTCTAAACTATGTTAAATATTTGTCCATGTCATAATATTTCATTGTCTACAGAATTAATTACCTATAAGTAAAAATGATAAGTTTTTAGTTCACAAACTGAAAGTCACAAAAAATGCTAAATTTAGTATACTATAAGATTTGAAGAAAATATTATAAATTTAACATTGGAAATATATCAATATTGGAGTACCATTTGGATATTTATAGTTATATGTTGAAATGTACTAAATACTAAACAGATATTTAAATTTTATAGAGTCACTAGGTCAGAACATTTTGATACCCAGAAAATAGATTTGTAAGTAATTATTCATCTGCTAAGAAACATAATATGTTGTTTCTGACTAAAATACTTTTAGATAGCTTTACTTGGTTAATAATAGTGAAAAATTATAAGTTATTTCAGCTTTTGCCAGGATTTAAGTCTGAGAACTATGAAAGTATTTAAATGAACACACATATTATGTATCTATCATCTTTTGAAAAATTAATCCATCCATAATTTTATGTGGCTGGACATAAAATGACATTTTAGTTCATCCCACTAACCAGAATTTCTTCTCAATAGATGGTATTTTAGACTTTCTAAGGTTTTTAGAAACCTTAGAAAGGTTTTTTCTAAGGTGTTTAGACTTTCTAAAGTTTTCTAGTAGAAAGTCTGGAATAAATTTGGGCAGGGTCAGATCAGAGGAGTCAGAGACATTGAAAATTTAGTAGTATACAGCTGCTTCTAAGCTTACAGTTCTGGTTAACCCATCATAAATTGAAAATATCACAAGTCGAAAATGCAGTTAACACACCTAACCTGCCAAACATCATAACTTTGCCTCAGTCACCTGAAATGTACTCAAAACACTTACATTAGCCTGCAGTTAGAGAAATCACCTAACACAAAGCCTATTTTATAAGCAAGTGTTGGAGTATCTCATGTATACACACAGATGGGCATTTTGTAGACATGATGGGATGTGAAAACATAAAACATAATAGCCAAAAAATGCTGGCAACACAATACATAGTAGAGTATCCATTGTTTACCCTCATTATTTGCTTGGCTGACTAGGAACTGTCCAGTATCACAAGAGACTGTTGTACAGCAGCATATCATTAGCCTCACAAAACATCAAAATTTGAAATTTGAAATATGATTTCTGCTGATTGCATAGTGCTTTTGGATCATTCATAAAGTGATACATATTTAAATTGAACTATCATAAGTCAGGGACAGTGAAAGAATATTTAAATTTAATATATCACTAATATACAATTTTTTTTTCATTTTAACATGAAATGTTATGATTAGGTTGATATCTTTTTTGGAATCTTATTCTTTTTTTTTCTTCTGTTAATATTTGCTAACTTTGTAACAGAAAAAGAAAACAGGATAATTTAACCATTTCTTGGTATTTATCCTGAAGAATTAAAGTCAACTTACTAAAAGTGATATATGTATACCCATGTTATAGCAAAACTATTCACAAACTGTGGAATCAGTCTAGGCATCCATCAAAGGGATGACTAGATAAGGAAAGTGTGGCACATATACACAATGGAATTTTATTCAGTCATAAATAAAAATGAAATCATGGCATTTGCAATAAAATAGGTAGAACTAGAGACCATCATGTTAAATGAAATAAGTCAAACTCAGAAAGCCAAGGGTCAGATGTTTTCTCTCATATGCAGAAGCTAGAGAGAAAAAAGGAAAAGAAAGGTAGTGGGTCTCCTAAAAATCAAAGGGAAATCAGTAAAGAAAAGAGACCAAGGGGAGGAATGAGGGAAGTGCTGGCAAGTAATATTGTTCAAATTATATTGTGTGCATATAAAAATATGTAATAGCAAATCCCATCAATATACAAGTATAATGCACCAATTAATTTTAAAAAGGTGGGGGGAAAAACAATGGAACAAAGCTGGTTATGGTGGTGAATGCCTGTAATATTAGGGACTTGTGAGCTTGGAGGCCACCCTTGGTCACTTCCAGAGACCTTCAACAACTTAGTGAGACCCTGTTTCAAAATAAAAATTAAAAAGGACTGATGATGTAGCTTAGTAGTAAATCACCCTGGTTTCAACTCCTAGTACTAAAAATAAAAACAAAACAAAATCTAATGGAGCCCGGCATGGTGGCACAAGCCTATAATCCCAGCAGTTTAGGAGGCTGAGACAGGAGTTCAAAGTCAGCGTCAGCAACATAGCAAGGCACTAAGAAACTCAGTGAGATCTTGTCCTTAAATAAAATACAAAAAAAGGATTCGGGATGTAGCTCAGTGATTAAGTGCCTCTGAGTTCAATTCCCCAGCACCAAAAACAAAAGAAAACAAGACAAAACAACCCACCACCACCACAACAAAAAATCAAAGAAATGAGCAATTGCATTTTGAACTTTTAAAGTTAGTACTATTATCAAACAGAAAAATACTGTAGCCAAGATTTGTTAAGCATTATGTGCCAGGCACTATTCTAATTAATTCTCAATCAACCTGTAGGCATAGGTACTATTAATATACCAGTTTTATATATCAGGAAGAAGATTTAGTAACGTGGTATCATGGTTTAGGTTTGAGATGTCCCCCAGAATCTCATATGTGAGGCAATTCAAGAAATTTCAGAGATGAAATGATTGGGTAAATCTAATCAGTTTATTTATCCACTGATATGGATTAACTGGGTGGTAACTGTAGGCAGGTAGCATGTGGAGGAGGAAGGTCACTGAGGGTATGCCTTTGGGGTTTATATATTGTCCATGGTGAGTGGAACACACTCTCAACTTCCTGGTGGCCATGTCGTAAGATGTTTTCCTCCACCATGCTCTTTTGCCATGATCTGCCTCACTATGGACCTACAGCAATGGAATTGGCCATCTATGAACTGAAACTATGAACCCAAATCAAACTTTCCTTCTTTATGTGGTTATTGCCAGGTCCTTTGGTCACAGCAGTGAAAAAGCTGACTAAAACACATGGTACGGTAACAAAACTAATTTATAAGACAGTTGAATTACCTCTTAGTGTAATTTCAGTCTATACTATTTTGAAATATTTAATTATTGTTCATGTTGATTTATACCTCATAAAGCCCATTATTATAGTCCTTGAAGCCTTCTGAGTTTTGCTTGTGCCACAAACCAAAATTATCCTTATAATTACTATGTACTAATTAAGACATTTACTGGACCAAAGGAATGTGGTGTTATTACAAAGGTCAAACTAGAGAATCATTGTTTTGTATACATAAAAAGAAGTGGTATAATGATTTTAGCTCTGCTACTTATTTTGCCATTTTTGCATGTTTACACTTATTATTTGTTAATAGGAAGAGGTAAGAGTTCTTATACTGGGAATATGTGTGAATCTCTGAGGAATTAAAAGGCATCTAATTATACAGTCTTCTATTACAATTATATTTTCCATTCTGTACTCACATCATGTCATTTTGATGTTTACCATGTCATATGTTTCTTCTACATGTCATATTTTAGAAGAACCAGTCCTACTTATTTTTCTTATTTTCTTATTCTTATGAAATACTTTTTATTTTTATCTGTATTACTTTTTAATATCCAAAAGATTTGGGTTAAAGTATTATATAGTTACTAACAGTGTCTAGAAATCTATTTTATTTCTTTGAGAACCACCTGGTAGGAAATCAACTATATAAACAAATTGCCAGTGCATTTGAGTGTTCTGATTAGTTCAGAAAGAAAAAATTAATATCTCATTTGCAAGATTTTTTTTCAAGCAGGTGTGGCAGTTATGCTAGAAACAGTGAAAACAGTTTCCCATTTCCTAGCTTGAAGTTGAGTATGCCTTGTGAGCATAGCTGGAATTAAAACATTTTAATGTTTTTCCATATAAGTGTATCTTGGAGGCATTTTGATGACTTAAGGCTGATTTTAGCTGCAAAAAAAAAATTATAGCAGAATTGCAGGGAGATGGAACAGATGTTTTTTAAGCTTTAGAATGAGTAGGTTGGTTGCATAGCACAAGGGTAATTGGATGATGTAAAAGACAGTAACTATGAGAATAATCTTGGAGATGCTCCCAGGGTAGTTATGGTATAGAAAACATATGAATGAAATAAAGTAATATGCACATGATATAGGTCATTAAATGTCACCAAATGGACATGTCTATAGTGGAGTGGAGCCACATGAGGAAAAGATGAACATTGTATTGGTGAGAGGAGGTTACTACACATTCTACTATATCCAGCTTCCTAGGCCCTTTCAGGAGTCATTTTTATCCATAATAAATAAAATCTTAAGTTCAGTGTTGACTTTCAAATACCTTTGCTGACTTGAATGATTTAATGAATCAATAAAAGCATGAAAAACGACAGTTTGGGAGAAAAAAAGACAATTCTGGGTTTTTTTGAATTTCAGTTATTTTTGGTAAGTCCCAAATACCCTTACTAGAGCCATTTTAAGACCAGTTCTCTCCTTAACGTGAACTTTGTCCGCCAGATAGTTAACATCCACCTCTTCTGACTGCCTGAAGTAGGTTCATGTCACTTTCCTTAAAGTTGTCAATTTCCATTAATTCTCTCCCCCTCTTCCTCCTCCTCCTCCTCCTCATTATTATTATTATTATTCATATTCTTCTTATTATTATTCTTATTATTTTTTTGTGTGTGTTGCTGGGGATTAAACCCAGGGCCTTATATATGTGAGGCAAGCACTGTACCAACTGAGCTATATCCCCCAGCATCATTAATTTTTATTATAAGATATTTTATCTGTTCTTGACTTGCTTACTGTCTGTCTGGTGATATGAAGAAATCTCTTTGCAACAACATGATTAACAACAAAAGGTTGAATGTGATGTCAAATTCTTGGAATTGACTATAAATGTCAAAAACTGGGAAAGACTCTGCACTAGGGCAGTTGAGGTAGATTGACAAAGGAAGCAAGAACTGTTTTGTATTACCAGTTTAGGTGAATGGTAGGTTGTCAGAATATGTCTGTGTGTCTTTCTCTGTTTGCCTCTTGTGGAGATAGAAGGATGATTGGTATGTAGAAAAATACCAAAAGCAAAGAGACTTGTTTCCTTGGGTACAAGAAGCAGTAGGTCAGCAGAAGCAAAGGTTTATGTAGGGAAATAATAGGTGATATAGTTGAAGAGGTAAATTGGTGTTAGAGAATTAAATACAAAAACACAATATAATATTGCTACATATCACTTGATGACATTCTGAGTAATGCCTTGTATTCATATTTTAAGAGTCGCTTACACAAACACAAACCTAGATAGCATTGCCTGTTATGCGCATAGGCTATGTTATAACAGTTGCCTATAAGTCACAAACCTATAGAGCATGTTCCTGTATTTAATGCTATAAGCTTTTGTAACACAATGGTATTTGTATGTGTAAACATAAAAAAAGGTACAGTAGAAATACATGAAAGAATTTTTAAAAATGGTTACACCCTATGGTACTTAACATGAATAGAGCTATAAGCAATTGGAAGTTTCTTGGGGTGAGTCAGTAAATGAGTGTTGAGTGAATATGAAGGCCTATGGCATTATTGTCCATTACTATAGATTTTTAAACACTCTACATGTAGCCTATGCTATTTATTTATTTTTTCTTTCTTCATAAAGAAACTAATTGGAGCTTACTGTAACTTTTTTACTTTGTAAACTTTGATGGGGGAGTTAATAAACTTTGATGCTTGGGTTTAACCCAAGGGTGTTTAACCACTGACCTTTTTATGTTATGTTTTGAGACAGAGTCTTAGAAGGTGCTTCTGGCCTTGCTAAATTACTGAGGCTGGCCTTAAACTTGCTATCCTTCTGCCTCAGCCTCCCAAGTTTCTGGGATTACAGGTATGTGCCACCATGCCTTGCAAGCTCTGATTTTTTAACCAACTATTTTAAGCATCAGTACTTAAAACACAAATACATAATATAGCTGTACAAAACTATTTTCTTTATATCCTTATTTTGAATGTTTTCCTTCTTAAATTTTTTGTTAAACTAAGACACAAACAAATATTAACCTATGCATGCTCAGGATCAGCAGTATTTCAGTCTTACACCTCCATATCTTGTCCCACTAGAAGGTCTTCAGGGGCAAGAACATGTATGGAATTGTCAGCTCCTAACAGGGCCTTCTTTTGGAATTTCTCCTAAGGGATCTGTTTGAGGCTATTTTACAGTTAACGTGTTTGTTTTCCTTCCTTCTTTCATTCCTTCCTTCCATTCATTAGTGGAAGGAGTACACTCTAAGATAAGGATTAAAAAATATAGTAAATATGTAAACCAGAAACATAGTCATTTGTGGGCTGGGATTGTGGCTCCATGGTAGAGCGCTCGCCTAGCACGTGCTGGGCCCTGGGTTCGATCCTCAGCACCACATAAAAATAAATAAATAAAGGTATTATGTCCAACTACAACTAAAACTTAAAAAAAAGAAAAAGAAACATAGTCATTTTTTATCATGACCAAGAATTTTGTACGGAACTATAATTTTATATGACTGGTAGCACAGCAGATGTGGGGTTTGTTTACACCAGCATCACTATAACACAGTGAATAACTATATTATGCTGTAATGTTATGACAGTTATGATGTCACAAGGCAGTAGGAATTTTTCAGCTCCATTTTGGGACCGCTGTTGTATAGCAGTCCGTCATTAGCCAAAATGTTGTTATGCAGCACATGACTTTACTAACAAACAGCAAGACTGAGAATTTCTAAATTGGAACTAGTGGGAGGAAATTCTCAATGCTTAGAGAAACAACAGAATTTTAGATAAGAACCATCCTTAATATAAAGAACTGATACTTCCTTGATAATTCAAATCAGTGTTTCATATGGCTTCTTTAGGTTCCAGCTGAAGAAACTAATAATGAATGGGTATTGTTATGGATAAGAAAGTCCTAGATTCCTAAAGTCCTAAATGTCAGGTGGTAAAATATTTGTATATATTCTTCACATTTGAAATAACACATTTAAGAAACAAAGAGGTGGAACAGATACAAAAATATTTTAAGTTAATATTTCTATTTGTTATTTCTGGTATTCTGTTGCTACTCACATTGAACTATTTATTTGTGAAAGGAAATAAATTCAATAGGTAGAGAGCCTTTCTGAATGTGAATCTTTGATAGTTCAAGCCTTGGAAGATTCAGCCTTTCCATGGTTGCTCTTTCAGTTATTTTCATTTTTTGTTTTATATCTTGAGAAGTTAAGATTAAGCCTAAGTCTGTTAGATATATTTTCTCACAAGAGAATGGTATTCTAAGAAACGATAACAGATTGATTGGTTTAAGTTCATTTAATGCAGATTTTTGTTGTGAAAAATAAAGCAGTCCATTGCATCCTTTTCCCAATTGAAAGCACTAATTATACTTTATTGCATTCACAGCTTCTTCAGAAAGTTGTCTTTATAATTTTGACTTTAAAAATGTAGCTTCAAGAGTCTGTTCTTGAGTAAAAAGTAAATAAATTTACATCACAAACTATAAATAATACATAAATCTAAAAATCTAACTTCCATATTATACCATTTCATTAAACATTTCTTTCAGTGTTTCTATATGGTAATCTAGAAGCAGAAACCAGTACTGTGGTGTTATGCTATCCAGTAATAGAATTCACATATATTTGCTTCAATATGTATACTTTCCTTTTGGAAAGAATATTAGATATCATATTCAAACTTAGATGTTTATATTGAGATCAAAGATAATTTTTAAAAACAACAGTGGCATAAACAGACTTGTATGATTCTAATTATACTAGGTGTAAAAGTAAATAAGGTATTTTATAAAGAGGACTAAGAAATCATTTTTATTGAGCACATATGTGGCCAATATTATGCCTATTTATAACAGTCTTATAAAGTAATTATTATTTTTGTTTGTGTGTGCATGAAAAAATTGTGACACAGGTTAAATAACTTGCCCATGATTGTGCATTGAGATTGGAGCCCAGGTTTCTCCAACTCCCTTGACCTACTCTCTTTGTTCTTTTTTTTTTTTTTTTTTTGGACAGCTTGCCTTTATTTTGTTTATTGTTATGTGGTGCTGAGGGTCTAACCCAGGGCCTCACATGTGCTAGGCAAGCGGTCTGCCACTGAGCCACAACCCCAGCGCTCTCTTTGTTCTTATGACACTGTTTTTGTGTAATTATAGCTGGCTTAAATTTTTCGTTTGAGAATGTCAATCAAGTCTTTTGAGGAAATGAGCATATAACATCAGTGCATTGAAAACAGAAAGCTCTATAGAAATGCAAAATTGCTTTAAATGAAGCATTTTTCATGTAACTTTTTACATTTAGGTCTAGATCCTTCATTAGTTTTTAAAAACAGTGGTGTGAATTGAACCTAGGGCCTTGCACATGCCAACCATCTTACCACTGAGCTTCCATGTAGCTTTTTTAAAGTAAGCATTTATATTGATTTTTTTTATTTGTGATTAGAAATACCTTTTCAAACAAAGTTTGCTGTAATTATGTTTTAATTTTTTAGATTTGGTATCATCTTAAGCTATTGCCCAGTACTTTAAAAGTAATGTCTTCAAGGATTGTTAATGTCTCTTAATTCAGTTATTACCTAGAAAAAAATGATGCACAGTTAAAAGGTTGGTGATTAGAACTATTATTTATTTTGTGGGGGGATACTGGGGGATTAAACTCAAGGGTACTCAACCACTGAGCCACATCCCCAGCCGTATTTTATATTTTATTTAGACACAGGGTCTCACTGAGTTGCTTAGCACCTCGCTTTTACTGAGGCTGGCTTTGAACTTGTGATCCTCCTGTCTCAGCCTCCCAACCACTGAGATTACACGCATGCACCACCGTGCCCAGCTAGAACTATTGTTTCTTAAGATCAAATTCTGGTAGTTCCTTTCTTGCTTCTTCCACGTTGTTTTGTTGTTGTTTGTTTGTTTCTCTGCCATTAGTCTTACAAATATTGATATTTATAGGAAAAATCTGGTAACTAAACTTATTAAACCAGTAACCTTAATTTGAACCTCTGTGTGTATGTGTTTGTGTGTATATTTTTAACTTTTGACCTTTAGGCTTAAAGATATTTTTATACCCTTCTATAGAAATATATAGTACTTTGTTTCATTGGCATTGCATTCCTGTTTTTTCTTTCCAATGAAAGGGTGTTTAATTCTGTTTTTCTTAAGACTGTCCTATACTTGTGGCCCCGTCTTGTATGCTTAAAGGCCTTTATTTATTTATACTTAAATTTACTGCTTTTGTGATCCTAAATATTTTAACCCCTACTTACTGGGTGTGTATGTGTGAATACAACCAAGAAGAAAAAAAGCAGCAGCAGTTATATTCAGAAAGAATGTTCTTTCATTTTGCACTGGTTGCTTTTCTTCAATGAACCTGCTGCTTTTACTAAAAATGTCTCCTTTTTTTCACTGTGACTGCAGCTGATATCTCTGCCACTGCCACTCACAGCTATACCAAGTGATGTAAAACAGATTTGAAACTTAAAATATTTCTGTTTTAACTTAACTTGCACATATGTATCTTTAAATTTCTCCAGCAAGATGACTGAATCAGTTCTGCAATTGTCTTGTCAGTCAGTAACTTACTGGAATTTTCACTTTTGTCTTAGCAGTAGCAATGTGGTATGATTTATAATCCATATTGCTCTTATAAGTCCATAGACAGATTTAAATATTTTGCTTGTCCCTTCAATGCACAGCTCATCTCTGACATCCGAGGGTTTATGGTATTTAATCTTGGTGGTATACCATATTTCGGCTGCACCATGATTATCTTAAAAAAAAAAAACACACCGTGGTCAGTTGTGCACACATGTAATCTCAACGAATGAGGAGGCTGAGACAGAGGATTGCAAGTTTGAGGCCAGCCTCAGAAATTTAGGGATGCCCTGTCTCAAATTAAAAATAAAAAGGGCTAGGGATGTAGCTCAGTGGTAAAATGGCCCTGGATTTAATCTCCAGTACCAAAAAAAAAAAAAAAAGGGTTGGGGGAGGAGAAGAGAACACACAATAATTTTAAAATTACGAGCTTTTCCACCCAACTAGAAACATGTTAATGGCCTATTCCAGGTACTCTTATAGAAGCAGTATGTTATTAAACATGAAAACAAACCAAGCTGCTTATCATTACTATGCAAAATAACTTCTTTCATCAGTTTTTTTTAATCAATTATTTTAGTTAATTGGGATCCTTCCCAAATTTTTATTTTAGGAGCTTACAACTTAAACTCTATGCAAGTAGTATGCATTCAGCAATAAGTCAACTGCAATGTCTGAACTTTGTCATAGTCATTTATAAATATGGGATCATAATTCTCAGTGACTTTCAGTTCTTTAACCCTAATCCTTATTCTTCTCTGAAACCTTAGTTTTGAAACTTCAACCACCTGCTGTGTAATTACATTGACTTTCATATCACATTAGAGTCACTAGCTTTTATTACTCTCTAGTGATCATTTAATGAATACCTACCTATATTATATATCATTCAGTAATGAAACTGATATTCATTAAGCGCCTATTATGTGCCAAGTACTTTGATAGGTATTGGGATTCAACTGTTGAATAAGACTGACATGGTCCTTGCCTTCATAGAGCTTACTGTCTGAAGAGCTAACTGTTAATTGAATAAAATAAGTACCTTATGAGTAATAGATATTATAATAGGGAAAATTAAGAGATTATATATTCAGATGGTTAACAAGGGCAGTTAGCCCTACCAAGTGGGTCACAGAACTCCCTGAAAAAGCCATCTTTAAGCCAGTAATTGAAGAGTGTGAAAGGAATTAGAAGAGGGGGGACAAATTATTCTCAATATCTTCATTCCCTCATTTATAAACCAAGAGAAAACTAATACTATATTATTTAATGTATGTTAAACTTTTAAAACAGGGCAAAGAATAATACCACAGAAACCATAAGGGAAGTACAAGCCAATTTCTGGCGAGGAGCAAGTTCTTTTTCTCTGGAAGTGGTATATGATTTATGCCAATTACTTGGCAAGTACTCATATACTGCCTATGACATTTTATATTTTTTGTATTTATATTTACTTTTTAAGATTTTATCTGTATATATATTTATCACTAAAATTTTCCATTCAGAGAGAAAAAGTATATATCTTACAGACTGAAGTGTATGAATAGTAGGTGCTCTAAATGTTAAGTAGTCCTAAAAGCTTATTACAGTTTTTAGAGTTACTTAGAAAAACCTCACAATTGCTCAAAACCTTCATTATAATAACATCACATGCTTGAGAAGGATTCAGTGTAGATGAAGAACTAAATGTTGCCTCCTCTGAAATTTAGAAAGGAAAAAAAAGTTTTTCATGGATGCACCATCTGTTGATTTTAACAAATGTCTATTGTAATGTTTTTCTGTAGTAAAGTGGCAACCTTGACATCGTTTTTGAACTGAAAAAAAAAAAACAGAGTAAGAATCAAAATTGGTAATCATTTAAAATTAGTTTTGTTTGACACAGTAGCAAATGTAGCATACTTCACATTTGCTGATAAAAACTATGAGCCTCACAGAAGTCTGGATGTTTCAACAAATTGAAATTTCCAAAATGTTGCTAACATTTCTCTCTGGAGAGAAAACAGTTGTTTTGCAGCAAATAGCATATTGAAGCTTTTTAGGAAAGTGTGTTGAAAACATAACATCTGTAAAGATGATAAAATGCCTCTGTTTAACTGGTAGGAGACCAGTGTTATCTAGTGTTAACATCTCATGTGTTTTTTATTATTATTGTTGTTTTTTGTGGTGCTGGGAATTGAACTAGGACCTTATGCATGCTAGGCAGGTGCTCTACATCCTCAGCCCCAACATCTTGAACATTGTGCAGTCCTAAACTTTATAGATCTGATTTGCTTAAAGAAAGGCAAATTAGTGACTATTTTATTTTCTTGGTGGGGAGAATATATATACACACACACACACACACACACACACACACACACACACACACACATATATACACACACACACATACATATATATATATAATGTCTTAGTACAGTATACTTGTGATTAAGATGAAACTATTTTTTTGGTCTAAACTTTAAGACAAAATTATTGTATCAAACAATTCTTTCATAGTTGGCAGAACATCAGATTTACCAAAATAAACATATCCTCTATCTTATATTAGATCACCCCCAAAAAATAGATTAATGGATTTCTTAGTTAAGAGTAGGCTTTAGAAATTCCATGATAATAGGTCTTTGCATTGACTTTTAATCTCTTAAAACATGAGGCTTGCCTGGGATGAAGCATGAATTAATTTTACAGCTTTTGACAAAATTGAATCTTAAAACCATCCACATATATATGACAGTCACTTCTGAAAAGCAATTAGCTTGCTATAAATACAAGAGATTTCCTGTGAGAAAACTGCTCACACTATGTAACGAATAAAGAAATTTGGCAGGTTAAAGATAAAGCATATCATATCCAAAAAATAAAAAACTCTAGTTTTTTAGTTTGTTTTGACTCTTGTGCTTTTTCACTTAGATTTAGTTGTGAAAGAAGTGGCAGGCTGGTGTGAGACATGTTTATGTCCTTTATAGTATGGGATTAACTTTCATAATTAGTTTTTAGAAATCTTTATGGAAATTTTTTTCATGAATCTATTAAAGTACATGAGGATGATTTGCCTTTCAATTAGAAAGCAAACTAATTCCCAAACCTTAGGACAGATTTTAGAACTAGACAAATGATGGTGGAGAGGAATTCTTATACAATGTAATAGTGGCTGTACCTTGAGTTTTTGTTTATAAAATGGGATTTTCAATATATTTTTCTTAGAATTGTGTGAATTATATGGAATAGTCTGAATAAAGTTCATCGCACAATACGAGGCCCATGAAAGTCTCTAATAAAAATGGTATTTCTTTCACCCCTACTCCTCCTTTCTCCAAGGCCATTATAAACCATACAGGTGAGTGAGGGCTGTATTCCTATCACTTTGAGATCCAGGTAATTAGAATCCTCAGAAGTACTTTCTTTTTGCATCTTTCTTTCATATCAGAAACTATGATCTGAGAAACACAAGCAAATAACTGAAAACACAGGGTATGTTTTTTAGGGCACCCTAGATCCCTAGAACTTGATATCCACTTCCAGAAAAAATAGAGTGTTTGGGGCATTGTGCATGGGAGTTCACATCTGTGATATAGAGTTTCCTTTTATGGAGACATTTTGAGCTCAAGGTATTTCATTTCAAAGCCATTACTTTGGTTTTAATTTATAAATAACCTTGTAGAATAGCCAGCCTTTTCCAATTCAGGTTGACAAGTAAAAATAAACCAAGTAATCTATTATTTGCCTTCATTTACTACCACTGATAATTTTATGGTAAAGCATATATTGAATAAGAGTGAATCACATGAGATTTGGTTTCTTCTGTTTATTTAGTTTTATTTTCTTGCTGTTTAAAATTGAAATTAGAGATGAAAGAGAAGACAATTCTTCTATTTATGTAATATATTATACTTTTTGTTCTTGAATTACAGGACATGTATTTTTTATTGGTTTTATTTTTTAAATACATGACAGCGGAATGTAAATCATACTTTTTTTACATAAGTTGTGTACAGAATAATTCCAGGAAATATTGGGAAACAAACTAGCAGAGACAACTCCCTGTTGTTCACAAATGGTTTGTATAGATTAACTCCTTCAGCCCCAATAGCAACCATCTGTCAGTTTCCAAGCATTGTGCTCTAGGTTACATAGCTTAAAAATTGAATAATGAAAGGTTTCTGAAGTATAGAACACAATGCACATTTATTAAAAGCATCTGATTTCTCATCTTTGCCTTAAAATAGTTTTTAAAATTACTGTTATTAAATAAAAGTGTGATTTTCATTGAACCATATTCAGGATAGTTTTTGTTATTGTTGTTAAACAAAAACCCAAACAAGTCATTTATGATTATAGTAGCCCATCCTTATCTGTAGTTTCACTTTCTGTGATTTCTAGCCATGGTCATCTGTGGTCTGAAAATATTAAATGGAAAATTACAGAACTAAACAGTTTATAACTCTTAAATAATTTTCATTATAGTATATTATTGTTTTCCTATTTGTTATTATTTATTATTGATATCGCTTAATGTGTCTAATGTATAAGTTAAATTAATACTGCTATGGTTTGGGTCTTGGATATCCACCTCCAATGGCCCATGTTATAAAGGTTTGGTCTTTATCATGTTAGCTTTCCTCATGAAGATTCAAAAGAACTTCCGAATTTTAATTGAGATATTATTAGTAGACTAATATTAAATCATCTGTTGGATCATTAACAGAACAATGAATTATTAAGACTTGAAGCAAATTCTTTGTACACTGAGGGCAGACTTTCAAGCCATTCTGTAGCTTTTTCAGCCTTGTGTAAACCAAGTTAAAATTATTAGTGACTGATTTTGGCAAGTCATATTTCTTGAGACAATTCACTGATCCTTCTGTCTACATTTCTTAAGATTTTTTTTATTATGGAAATTTATTTTTAAAAGGAAATGACGTGGGCTTATTTTAAAGTGGCCAATAGAGAGGCTGAAGCCATTTTAAATTCATTCTTGTTTACGTGAATCTGTAGTACACTGTTTAAAATAGAAAGTTTGCAAAACTAGCTCATAAGAACATGGTTAATGTTCATAGGACCTTCAAATTCCTATCAGTTGTACTATATAAAAATTCATTTCTTATTTCACATTTACATATTTACAATGTATATTTAATGCTTCTCCTAATTGGACACTTAATGGAGAAAGGAATGATGCATTTATTGTTTTTTCGCTACTGTGAAAAATATTGATAAATGCTGTGTGTGTGAGTCATTATCTTTCAAGTTTTAGGAAGCAGGAAATTCTTGGTTAATGTTAAACATGATGTGGTAGGATGCTTTGCTTTATTTCCCATCTGATATAAAAATATATGGGAAAAGGTTTGCTTGCTGCTTGTTTTTTGTTTTTTTGTTTTTGCCTTCTTCACATCTTCCGGATAGGTAACATTCTGTTTCTTTCTTGGCTAGAAATCATACACACTGCCACAGTGGTAGAAGAAGCCTGATTTCATGTTGCAGCAGTTTTTATGAGACTTTTACTTAGATAGCTGTAGTTGATCCAGCTTCTAAGTACCCTTATGAATGGGTCATTAGCTTGGGCTTAGTCTGTTTTGATTTGGTTTTCAGACCCAAAGTATTTAACTTTTTATTCATGTGTATTTGAAAAAAAAAAAAAAGAAGAAGAGAAGAAATCCTGATTAGCATTATTGTCAAGTTGGAGACAGAGAATTCAACACATTATCTTTTCAAGATTAGGAGAAAATAAGGTATGTTGAAGCATAGAATCTGTGGAATCAGAAATGAGTTTCTTAGAGAAAGTGATCTTGGTAAAAGGGAAGTGGCTACCAGAGTGGAGAAGATGATATATTAGTCAGTGGGAGGAATAATGCTATGGCTGTAGAGCATCAGTTATGTGTTCAGTGGGATATTTGGCTATGAATAAAATAATGGTCCTTATTTTGTTCCCTTAAAGAGCTTATCATCTATATGGGAGAATGTACATGGAAAGAAGGAATTATATTCTAGAATAATAAGCCATATGGTATTTCAGAGACTGACAAAATAGGCTTAATTCTCTGGAGAAAAATGCCATCTGAAATCTTTTAAAGTAAAGCATCAGCAACACTTGACTAGTGTAAGTGTAACCACAGAAGAGATGGGTGTGAGTGTTTGCCCAATCAGGCAGTCTCTTCATAATGCAGTTTTGGTAGGAAAGGAAGATGGCGGGAGCTCTGAGGTGGGGTATCATATGGCATTCTGAGCAACACTCGTGTCCTGAGAGTTGTCCACCTCCATTGTTTATATAGAAAAGGCAAATTGCTTCCCTTACTTCCTTGCTGGTTGTTTAATCAGTCCATTATTTTCTTTGTATACAGTACAAGCTTTGTTTACCCAACTTTGGTGATTGTTTTGAAATCAAAGTAGTAGATCTCATTCAGTTTTTTGTTTTGTTTTATTTTAATGAATTAAAATAGAAGAGAAAATAACAATGGATTATATCAGAAGTTTTTCTTCTCTTTGGTAAAACTTGTAAACAAGTTCTCCCTTTTGTTTATTAATTATTGTCCTGTAGAACACTACAGAGTCAGTGCACTGCACTGAGACACCAGAAATATGGACCCTGGTTCTAGCTCTGCACCCAAGAGGCATATACTTCAGGCAAGTTATAGTCGTTCTGTGAACCTTGGTGTTTTCCATCTGAAAAGAGAGAGCTGGTATAGCTGAGCTTTAATGTTCCCTTCCAGCCAAGATTCGGGACAATGGTATTCCTTCAGAAGCAGTTAGGCATAAAAAAAAAAAAGATTTCTGTTGAAGTTGCACAGAATCCTTTATTAACTCAGAAAAGTGATCCTAGGAGCTTCTTGCTTTTCTTTTTGAGCTTTTTGTTTTTCTTTTTAAGCCTGAAGTAAATATATGCATGGCTTGCTACCACATGATCCTGATTCCTGTTGGTTGATGTCTCTCCCAAAGTGCACGGTCCACTGCATGAAAACAGAAATGTGGGTTTAAATGAAGAAATGTTGCTAGAGATCTTGGTTTCTGGACGTAGCTTCATGGGCTAGTTGTCACAAAAGTGAAGAAAGCATGCAGAGACTACTGTGGAGGAAGGGACATGTCTAGCCCTGTTATTCATTTTCAGTTATTGGATCTGCATATATTATATGTGATCTCTCACTCCTTTGTAAGATGCCTAGAGAAGATATCTACACCTCCATGCATAAGGAATGTTAAGTACTGAGGAATTCTGAATTGTCAACTCCCCTGATACTTAAAGATTACCTAAAAAGAGTGTCTAGCTATGTAATAAGTAACAGAACTCTTTTATTCTGTTCATGTTTGTGTATTTAGGGTGATTTTCTGTAAGAGCTTACCTGTATGCTAGGCAGTAGCAATTAAACTAAGTGTAGCAAAATGGTACACGTTACAGTTAAAATTCTCAAATGAAAAGCTCTATGCTTATAGCTGTGCTTCTGATGAAGCAGAAAACTATGTGACCATCAGAAAAACAGAGCTGCTAACAGCTCCATATGGGGCATTGTGAAGCAGTTCTGTTGACACATGAATACATTTCATATGATTATCATAAAATTGTGGCCTGGAAATTGAGCAGCCATGGTGCTGCATTTCAGACTTCACATTTATAATAAGCTGTAATAAAGTAAACATTTTAAATGGATATGAGAATAGGCATTACTTGCAATCACAAATGTATGTTCAATTGAAGTGCTTTTGAAGCTCAATTTGACAAAGCAAACAAATTTCCTGGCATTATTAACATAATTGTTCTCACTGTTGAGCTCTGATTTCTGAAAAGTTATTTAAGCAAAAAACAAGCTGCTAAAAAATCAAACTAAGAATGAGTTACTTTTCCTTTTATCATGTCATATGATGAGAGAAGGATTCACTCTGCCACTTCTCCTGACTTGCCAATCCATTGCTAGCCTGTTTAACTCTTGAGTTCTTATCTCATGATTAATCTGGGGTCAAATTCAGCTGTTCATTCTGCCATGAGCAGAAAGTGGGGCTACACAGCTTTCATTTGCTAATGAACCTTCAAGATACGGAATAGTTGAAACAGGGATCTTCACCCTACTCCCACACATACCTTTTCTGAGGCCAGAAAATGACTAGAATATTCATTTTACAACAGAATGAAGAAAGCATGACTATATGTAAATTTAACACCAATTATATGGCAGGATTTGAAGGACTCTTATCCCTGGAATATTCCAAACACAAACCTGGAAATGATAGTGGTAACATTTGAAGTGTGGTGCTGAGAGTTAAAGAAGTGATAATTTAGAGCCTCTGGGCACAGAAAGGTACTAGGCATTGTGCCCCTTGTGGCAGCTGACAAAGCTGGTAATGTGTTCTCCTCTTTTTGTGTTCTAATGCTCCATAGTGTTCTCTGATTTTTAATAAACCCCAAACATCCCTCCTGTGTTGTAGCAGAGCCTCCCATAGCAAGTGTGCTACTTGCACAACAGTTCACCACAGTGGGAGCCACTCCTTAGGAGCTCAGTGTTGCTGGTGTACTTGTCTAAAAGTTGGCAAAGGCACAGCATGACACTCTTCAAAGACTCACACAGTGATTTTGGATAGTCATAGAGTTGAGCTGGCTGTGTCAAAATTAGAGAGAAGCAGCACACTAGCATGGGACTGTCCTGTAAAATACTGACAACTGGTAAACATTCTTGCCAAGCATATACTTACCTGATATATTATTTTTAATAAGCTCCAAGATTGTGTTAGATGCTTTTTAGAGGAAAAGTGAGAAGCCACTTACTTTAATCATCCTCAGACATAGTTTCATGTACTCAGAAAATAATTTCCCAGCAAATAATAGATAACCACAAGTGCCTTATTTAGAATAGATCCTCTGGAGACTTGATAAGAGCAGTGGAGTGATGAATGTCCTAAATGTGGGGATTTTTTTGCCCATGTAGTTTCAGATTTTGTTCCTTATTCCCACCAGGAGACATTCCCATTATCCTAACTGGGAAAGACTAGAACAAAAACCTAAGAAAGTATGAAAGTGGCAAAGGAAGGAACAAAATGAGAAATTAATCTGATTCCAAATGTAAGAATTACAAATTGTAAAAATTCTGATCTTTCAAAGACCAGGCAATTGGTTACTTCTAAATGTAGAATTTTTTTTTCAAGATAATAAAATAAACTTTACACACATGCAAAATTCTAAGCAAAGCCACCCTATCTTCTTTCTAAGTTTGAAAATAAAAGCAGGTAAACCAGTTGCCAAGACAGAGAACACTTGAAATTACTGGACCCTCCTTTAAATACCACTGATCTTTATCTCACAGAGCTAACCTAGGACACTTAGAACTTAGTCTCTTTTCTGCATCTTTTTATTACCCACATTTGAGATTTCTTAAACTTCTTTTGTCTTTCTTGACCTCTTCTTTCCAAGCTGGTATGGACCAGCATATGACACTGAGACTTGTAGTATGCTTTGGTTTTGTTTTTTTCTCATATGCAGCCTATTTTTTTTTTAAATCATTTCTTTTTGGGATGATTATATTTCATTGAGTTCAGCACAACTTACCGGATTCCACGTGTCTCTAGTTTATAGTGACCACAAAGGATACTTCATTAGCTCAACTCCATTAGTTCTTTGGTTTTAACTATTTAGTAAATATTTTTGTTTGTTTGTTTGTTGTTTGTTTGATGCTGAGGATTAAACCCAAGGCCTTGCACATGATAAGCACATTATCTACCACTGCACTATAACCCCAGCCCCTAATATTTTTTTTTTTTATTAGGAGCAAAAGACAAATAAAAAGTTACTTTTTATCTAGTATGTTGAATTTTACTATTATTACTAAGAGAAAATACAGTGAAAAGCTCTAGACCCAAATACAACTTTGCAATAATTGATTATTCTGATCCTTAATTTCTTTGTTGTTATAAAAAGGATAATAATACATGTAAAGTGTCATCTTATATCCTACAGTTATGTTTAATTTATTAATATTATGTTTAATTTAGCATTTAATAAGTATTTAATTTTTTCCATGAAGGAAAAATGTCAGTCAATAATTAAACATAAATATCTCTGATGAAAATAATGATCTTGGCTGAAAAATCTTAAAAATGTTTTGAGTATAGGTTATCAAAATAGTGAATTTGCTGTCTCCTCTGACTTTTATACATGAATGGTCATGTACATGTGTATGCATGTGTACCCACACTAAGTAATACAGAGAATGAGAGGGGCACTTTAGTACTTTAATATTGCAGAATGAAAGTGTTTGATTTGATGATTGCCAAGTTTTCTGTTTGGAGCTTCAGCTCCAAAATATTTGATTTTATGAGGGGTTATTGAAGTATGTTTTGAAAAAAAAAATCTTGTATGAAGATGTTTAGAAATTGTGACACAATGCAGATAATTTTTTGCAATAATTTTCAAACTTTGTCTTTTGATATTTCAAAATATCAAAGTATCTGGAACTGATGGTTTATATAAATCCATCATGAATGTCTTTCAAGAAAACATACAGACAAAATGGAACCCCATGATTCCAAGCATTATTATTTCTCTGTATTTGTGTAGTATCTTGTCAATAACTCTAGATCTTCTTTCTCAAAGAAGACACAGATTTGTACCTGACAAAGAGTTAAAGAATAACTTTAAATGACTGATTGAACATACCAAAGTCCAGTTATATCTGCTGGGGTTAGAAGTCTTAGTAAGGCTGCATTGATTTTAGGTACAGACTTGTAAGAAAGCTTTGTTTGCTCAGATGAATCCTGGTCATGGAAACATTTTCACTTAATTAAGCAGTTCTTTGTATCTAATCTAATGATTCAAAGGTTGTGTGAGTCTGTGGAATTTAGTTCCTGATAGTGCCACAAAGCAAGCTGAGTCATTTTAAAGAGAAAGTGCTTGTTCTAGATGATCAGAGGAGAAGATCCTCAGCATTATTGTTGGTGTTTTAAATGCTAAACTGAATGGAAAGGAAATCTTTTATTATCATTGAAGCATTTTAATTTACTGCCACATACCCATGTAGATCTATCTGAAGGACAGCTCTCTTGAGGGCTCTATCCTTTTAATAAGAGCATAGTTGAATAGTTGAGTTTATAATAGGTGAGAGAAAGGAGATAATAATATAACCAGCATGCATTGCTAAATGAATTTTAAAGTAATATTGGGCCTAAGTTGTTAGCAAGTTCTTGAAAGTAAAATAATGGGCTCATTTGTACTATTCATTGACAGCTGCTGTGTACAGTGGCACACACCTCCAATCCCAATACTGGGGAGGCTGAGGCAGGAGAATTATAAGTTTGGAGCCAGCCTGGGCAATTTAGCAAGACCCTGTCTCCAAATCAAATTTTAGACAAGAGCTGGGGGTATAGCTCTACAGTAGAGCACACTTGCCTAGCATGTGTGAGGCCCTAGATTCAATCCCCAATACTGCAAAAAAAAAAAAAAAAAAAAAAAAAAAACCCAAAAAACTGTATGTTGACATCTTCATTTCCTAGCTCAAATATCAGCTTCAGCATATTCTGAATTTTTGGTACCACGGCTATTTAATAATCATTAAAATGATTTTCAGCTAGATGTATGCTAGTGCCAGAAGTGGATAGACTGTCAAATTCACTAGGATAAACTTCATGAATTATTTGTATTGGTTGCACAATAGACATCTTTAAAAATAAGCAAGATCAGCTAAGCCTGCCATTATATTTACAACTGTTTATAAAAAAAAAGTATTAAATATGCATTTTGCATTTTATCCCCCTTGTATTAATGGTATATTGTAATGCTTTCCTTGGTCGTGTATATGTTTTATTATTTGAGCATGCAGTGAAATTATGATCTGCTTATAATTCTCATCATGCTTGGCACTAAACAGACTGGGAGTCAACATGCCATGTTATATAAAGTTTGGCACTCTACTAAGCCATTGCCATGATCTCACCTTACCTGGAAAGGTGCCTGTTTTTTCCACGTGACCTTTTCCTTTTGCTAGTTGTACCCATAGAAAGGTCATTCAGTCTAATAATGGCTTTTCATTTGGTCTAGAAATCAGACAAAAGCTTTGCAGCTGTGAAATGTTACCCATTTTAAAATTAACCTATTGTAAATCCTTAATGATTGAGAAATTCTGCAATTGCTATGATTTGTGGTTTGTGCTACTTCTAGAATAGCAAGCAGCAGAGATGATACAGGTCAGAATGATGTGCATTTGGAAATTGAAGGAAAAGAAACTTAACAGATATTGGGCTTGGTTCAGGCCAACATTTTATGCCCTCTATCCTTCATCAGTCACATACCACTTTCTCTCCCACTAATAGTCTCTCCAAGGTGGAATGTAATCCTTGAAGATAATACTTAGATGATAGTTTTATATTTAAGAAGTAAAGTTGCTCATAAGTGTGGTCTACCTTTTGCCTCTTATCATATTTTTTGAACCTATAACCTAGATTCTAAGGGAAAAAGAGGGCACAGAGGTTTGATTCAGATCAAGAATTTGAATTTTGATAATAAAACAAGTTAGTTCTGTGTCCTCATGCAAATTACTTAAACTCTCTGGCTTCAGTTTCCACATCTCTAGAAATCTCAGGATTTATATATAGAAAAAAAAATTGACACTATATTAGAGAATCTAGTAGGGATACAATATGTCTCTGTACCACTTGCTATCTATTAAATCCTGATTAAATACTTAACTCCTATGTCTTTGTTTTCCTATATGTAAAGTGGATATACTAATAGTATTTCTAGGGTTGTTTTAAGAATTAAATAAATTTGTTTAAAGCATTTAGAACAATATTCCATACTGATCAAGTGTTGAATAATAATTGTTACTCATTCTGGGAGGCAGATATTAAATTAATAATCAAAAAATAATTTACAGAGAATAATAAATAATGGAAAGTTGTAAGGTATGCATAGATAATAATAAGTAGGGTCTGTGTCATTAGTGCATTGCAATGGTAAGCTGTTGATGGGATGATCTGACTTGATTTATCTGGTTTTTTTAATTGACATGTTTCTTTTATTTTTTAGTTTGCCTTTTAAATTTTAATACAATAAATTCACTTTTGGTATATAGTCCTATGATTTTAGATAAATACATACAGGCAAATAGCTGCCACTGGACTCAGGATATAAAACAGTTCCATCACTACCCAGTAATTTTCACATGGCATTCCTTTGTAATCAATCACTTCTTCTACTTCCAAACCAACTACTGATCTGTTTTCTGTTTCTTTAATTTTGTCTTTTCTGGTATGTCCTGGAAATGAAGTCATGAACTCTGTAGCTTTTTAAGTCTAGCTAAATCTGCTGTAAACATTTGTAGTTTGGGCTTTTATGTGAATGTTTGTTTTCATTTCTCTTGGGTTATACCTAGGAATGCTATTGCTGATTTTTAGGATTGGTGCATCTGTTTAACTTTATAAATAAACTGCCAAACTGTTTTCCACAGTGTTTATACCATTTTCCATTCTCAGTAGCAGTGTATGAGAGATCAGTTGCTTTACATGTTTTCAGCACTATCAGTATTTTTATTTCAGATATTCTAATAGGTATATAGTAGTATCTCATTGTGGTTTTAATTATAATTACGGGCATGTACTCACACCTGGCCCATTTAAAAAATGGATTGTTTATTTTCTTTTTATCGAGTTTTAAGGTTTCTTTATATTTTTATGTATTCTGTATGTACATATCTTTGTGAGTTATATTATTTGCAAATACTTGATCTAATTTACATTTTGCTTTTTGCTTTTTAAATTGTTTTTCTAATAGTATCTTTAGAGAGCATAAGTTTTAAATTTTGGTAGTTTAATTTATTACTGATTTTATGGATCACATATGTTAAATAGACACATTAAATGTGTATTTTGGAGGTAGGATTAGTAGACCCTGGTCATGGATTGAATATGAGGGAAAAGAAAAGGAGAGAATCAGGAGGAATCCTAGGTTTCTGCCTAGAAAAACTTTTTTTGTTTTTTGAGATAGAGAAGACAAGAAATAGAGTCAAAAGAAGATGAAATGTAGAGTTTTGAACATGATAGTTTGGGAAGGGTGTGGAATATTCAAATGAAGATGTCAAGTAGGTACCAGGAATGTAGCTCAGTGGTGGAACCTAGCATACGCAAGGCCCCAGATTCAATCCCCAGCACCACAGGGGAACAGAAAAAGGTGTCAGATAAGTAGCTGAAATATATATTCAGTATGTGTGTATTTTCAAAAGGGTATATATAGAATATAAGAGGAAGAGTTTGAGAAAGAGTCGGATTTAAGTGGGATGTCCAAGAAAAGCTCAGAGAAGACAGTTTTTGTTTTTACTTGCATTCCCTTTGTACCTTCTACATGCCAATGTTGTAAAATCTTTTTTGCTTATGCCTTTGGAAACATTGTTAATCACTGGCTGATATATGTGTTTCTCCCTTCCTCCTTGCCCACCCATGCTTACTTTCTCTCCTCCCCTTTTTCTTCCCTTCTGTAAGCTGGCATCTTATTATCTTTTAAGTCTTTGCTTAAATATCATCTCCTTGGATAATCCCACCCAAAACTAGTGTCTTTCTCCCTATATTAGTCTCTGTTACACATTATGTTTTCTTTGTAGAACTTATCATAATTGGTAATTATTTCTTTGTTTATTGCCTGCCTTTCACACCAGACTACATTCCAAAGGGCAAGGATTGTGCCTGCCATGTTCTCAATTGTATCAGCAGTCCGCAATTTGTTCTTGGCATGTAGCTGCTTGGATGAGAGAAAAATGGACCTAAAACTCAGAAAACAGGAAGGGATAAAATTTGGGGGTTATCCACGTATAAATGGTATCTTAAGTGCAAGCATATGGAAACTTGATAACTTCAGGAAAGTCAGCAAATAAGCCTGAGAAGGGGGTACAAAGGATAGAAGAGGAAAGCCAGATTGTGCATCTTGGGCCAGAGACAAATGTTTTTAGAAGGCAGGGGTTTTCTGTGCCAAAGCAGTGCTGAGGGATTCAGATATGAGTCCATTTGATTTAGCAACATAGAGGTCTTTGATAAACTCAACAGAAGTTTTTCTGTAGTAGAAAAACTGGAAGCCACACTGTAATAGACTGAAGAATGATAGTAAATATGAAATAGATGAATACTTTTTTGTTGTTGTTTTATTTTGCAATAAGTTCTCACCAAATTGCCTGGCTGGTCTGGAATTTGCTAGCCTTCTGCCTCAGTTTCCCAAATACCTGGCATAACAGGTGTGAGCCACCATACCCAGCTAGTTGATTAATAGTTGACTGCGAAAGACAGCACAGTTGTCTTTTGGTTGAATTCAGTGTATCAGCTAACATTCATATGCCCACATAGGTGTTTAGTAATTGAGAATATTTTATAAATCTGTGTTTAACTGAAACATTTACTTCTGTTTTGATTATAGTAGGATTATAGTACTAGGATATGCTGTTTAAAACTTAAATTAGAGTAGAAAAGAAAAACTTGTTTCAGAAGGGGTCTTTTATAATTTTGTACTGTAGAATCCTGCTTTGGTGTCTGTACCATTCTTATAGCCATCTTAAGACAGTTGTTGAGTTAGGTTACCAAAAGCATGGGCACATCTCCTGCTGCCAGGACACCCAGTGCCGAAACTGAGCGAGGTGGCTTTGTATTTGTGTAACTGGCTTTTTATGCTGATGTATGCTGAAGTTTCTGTACCCCATTTCAGCTAAAATCTGATCAGGAAGAAAACTTTATTTCATTCTACACATAGTAATTTCCAGAGTGCCAGGTCCTGTAATAGCTGGTGGGATTTAATATAATATTGCAGCATTAGAAAGGGAGACCTATATTTGAGACTTTGCTATTCCAATTTTTAGGCTTGGAACTTGAGGTGAGATATTTTAAGTATCCTAAGCTTTAGTCTCCATGCCTGTGAAAGGGCAATAATATAATTCCTGCCTGTTTTAGTCAGCTTTTTTGCTGCTGTGACCAAAAGATCTGACAAGAACAATTTTAAGGAGGAAATATTTATTTGTGTGCCCATGGTTTCAGAGGTCTCAGTACATAGATAGCCAACTCCATTCCTCAGGTAGAAGTGGGGTGTGGTAGCTGGGGACATGGCATCAGGAAACCAAGAGCTCTTCTCACCACTGCAAAATATAAACCCCAAAGGCACCCCCGCAGTGATGGCCTCTTCCAGCCACACCCCATCTGATATAGTTACCACCCAATTAATCTTATCAGGGGATTAATGCGACGATTCGGTTAAGGCTCTCATAACCCAATTGTTCCACCTCTAAGATTTCTTGCTTTGCTACACATCAGCTTTTGGAGGATGCCTCGATCTAAACTGTAACACTTTCTCATAACTTTGTGATTCATCTTAAATGAGGTGAATCATTTAATTTACTCACATATCTCGCTGCATAGTTTTGAAACTGGGCTTAGGGCCTCATTACAACCTTTTTGTCTTTCATCTCAATGCTTATTTCTTCTAATTTATTGTGCCTTTACATTGAAAGTCAGCCTCATGTTTATAACTTTAATGAAATGAAGCAGTTTATTTTTATGATTTTTATTAAAAATCATGAAAGTCAAATGTGATGAAGAAAGTTTAGAAAATAAAGCAAAACACAAAGAAAATAAGTCATTCCTAATTTTGAGCTATACACACTAAGTACTACCATCATGTTGTTGATCTGTCCAGTTATCTTATATGAAGATTTATCATACTTTGAATAATAACTGTGACTAATGATTTTATTGGAAGGTGGTAAACTATAGTTTACCATGAATTTCATACCCTGTGTTGTGACTTGTCTGTACTTTAGTATAAATAAGGTGAAATTATAGCTGTTTCCTTTCTAATTGGCTATTTTATTAGTTTAATGTCTGGTTAAAAGGCTTAAACAAGATCTTACTGATCATGAGAGACTTTCTGCTATGAGTTTCTACCTTAGCAAATGCAAATTATAACATTTACATATAGTTCTTCATTATAAGGGCACCAACAATAGATATTAATGCAGGAACTTTAAAAAAGTGGTATATCTAGCATGTTTTTAAAATTTTGCTGGCTGTGATGGTGCAAACCTTTAATCTCAGCTACTCAGTAGCTGAGGCAGGAGGATGGCATGTTCTGGGTCAACCTGGGAAATTTAGTGACACACTCAGCAACATGGTGAATTCCTGTCTTAAAATAAAAAGGCCTGGAGATATGATTCAGTGGTAAATCACATTGTATTTGATCCCTGGTACCATTTTTCTTTAAACAAAAATCAAAAAGTTAAAGAGAAATCATTTGATAAAATACAGCACCTCTTCATGTTCAAAACACTAGAAAAACTGGGGATAATAAGAACATACCTCAACATTGTAAAACTGTCTATGTTCAGCCCAAGCCAACATCATTCTAAATGGAGAAAAATTGGAAGCATTCCCTCTAAAAACTGGAACAAGACAGGGATGCCCTCTTTCAGCACTTCTATTTAACATAATCCTTGAAACTAGCGAGAGCAATCAGACAAACAAAAAGAAATTAAAGGAATATTCATAGGAAAAGAAAAACTCAAACTTATTCCTATTTGCTGATGACATAATTCTATATTTAGAAGATCCGAAAAATTCCACCAGAAAACTTCTAGAACTAATAAATGAATTCAGCAAAGTAGCAGGATAGAACACTAAAGAAAGAACACTAAAGAAAGAAATTAAAGAAGATCTTAGGAAATTGAAAGATCTCCCATTCTCTTGGATAGGCAGAATTAATATTGTCAAATGGCCATACTACCAAAACCGTTATACAGATTTAATGCAATTCCTATTAAAATTCCAGTGACTTTCTTCATAGAACCAGAAAAAGCAACCATGAAATTCATTTGGAAAAATAAGAGAACCAGAATAGCCAAAGCAATCATTAGCAAGAAGAGTGAAGCAGGAAGCATCACAAAACTGGACCTTAAACTATACTACAGAGCTAAAGTAACAAAAACGGCATGGTATTGGTACCAAAACAGGCATGTAGACCATGGTACAAAATAGAAGACATAAGACAAACCCACATAAATATGTTTATCTCCTATTAGGTAAAGGTGCTGAAAACATATATTGGAGAAAAAATATAGCCTATTCAACAAATGTAGCAAAATGAAATTAAATTATCCCCCACTCTGCATAAAAATCAACTCAAAGTGGATCAAAGTCTTGAGACACTAGAACAGAGACCCTGTCCCTAATAAAAGAGAAAGTAGGCCCAAATCTTCATCATGTTGGCTTAGGACATGACTTCCTTAACAAGACTCCTAAAGTGCAAGAAGTAAAATAAAAAATCAATAAATGGGATGGATTCAAACTAAAAAGCTTCTTCTCAGCAAAGGAAACAGTAACATGATGAGAGAACCTACAGACTGGGAAAAAAAATTCTTTACCACACATACGTCAGAGAGAGCACTAATCATCGGGATATACAAAGAACTCAAAAAACTTAACACCAAAAAAACCCAAACAACCCAGTCAATAAATGGACTAAGGAACTCAGCAGACACTTCACAGGAGAAGAAATTCAGTTGATCAACAAACATATGAATACATGTTCAACATCTCCAGCAATTACAGAAATACAAATCAAAACTACTCTTAATATTTCATCTCACTCCAGTCAGAAGGGCAGCTATTAAGAACACAAACAACAAACAGTAAGTGTTGGTGAGGATGTGGGGGGAGAGGCACACTCTTACGTTGCTGGTGGGACTGCAAATTGGTGCAACCAATCTGGAAAGCAGTATGGAGATTCCCTAGAAAACCTGGAATGGAACCACCATTTGACCCAGCTATCCCACTCCTCATTCTGTACCCAAAGGACTTAAAAACAGCACACTACAGTGATGCAGCCACATCATTTAATATTGTCAAAATGACCATACTACCAAAACCATTATTCAGATTTAATGCAATAAAAATAGCAGCTGAGTTCATAATAGCTAAACTATGGAACCAACCTTGATGCCCTTCAACAGATGAATGGATAAAGAAAATTTGGTGTGTGTATATATATATATATACACACACATACATACACACAGTGGAATATTACCGAGCCTTAAAGAAGAATGAAATCGTGACATTTGCAGGTAAATGGATGGAACTAGAGGAATATCATGCTAAGTGAAATAAGCCAATCCCCCCAAACCAGAAGCCAAATACTTTCTCTTATAAATGGGTTCTGATCCATAGTGGGGCCTGGTAGTAGGGTGGGTGTTAGGGAAGAATGAAGGAACTTTGGTTTGTGTAGAAGGGAGTGAAGATACGAAGCTATAGGGATGGGAAGGATGGTAGAATGAGACAGACATTATTACCCTCTATACATGTATGATTACAGTACTGGAGTGATTCAGCACCATGTACAGCCAGAGGAATGAAAAGTTGTACTCCATTTACGTACAATATGTCAAAGTGCATTCTACTGTAAAATTAATTAATTATATTATTATTAATTTATTAATATTATTAATATATTAAAATAAAAAGGTAAGTTTTGTCAAGTATTTTACTTCCTCTACTCAATGGATTCATTTTCTAAAAGTAACATAGCATAATTACCCTACTATTATGTATTGTTTTTGTATTAATGTATTATATATCTAATAATTCAGTCTTCTGCTGTTTATATCACTCCTACATCACAAAGAAAACCTTTATCATTCTTTTTTTTCTGATTTGTTGTTTTATTTTCTCTGCCTTCATGAGCACTTAGTAATGAAGTTATTTATGTGAAAACAAGATTTTTGAGTTGATTTCTTGAGATATATTTTTAAAAATCTACCCTTCATCACACTGTTTACTTTTTGAGTGATCAAAAAGTAAAATTATAACTTCAGGAAAGGAAAAAATTGCCAACTTAATTTGATTCCTGACAGCAAGTCATAAAAGGTGGGCAAAAATGTCTAAGTATAAACCTATATTTACATCTCATTTATTCACCACCATCACACACTTTTCCTCTTTCTTTCCTCTCTTTTCCTTTTGCTTCCCTCCCTTCCTTTCAATAATAATTTTAAATTTGGCCAAAACCGATGGTCATAATATTTCCTTAGCATAGCCTAGACTGTTAAAGAAAATTTTGTTCTTAAAAAAATCCCTTGGAGGGCCCCACTGTAAAAAGAAGAAGCAAGTTTAAAAGACCCAAGAGCTAATCTAAGATTTCCCAGTGGCCAAAGTTGAAATAATTTGAGCATCAAAATAAATGAAGACAGTGTTTTATTATAAGCCAAAGAATAAAATAAACATCCAGAAGTTCATATTGATATAAATAAGCAATTAAATAGGGAAGAAGGGAAAAATCTTCATTATAGAAGTCCAAATAATAAATGTACAAGGCATTGAGGAAATAGAAAATTCTGTTGGGATAGTATAGTGATATTTGCTGCATGCTGGATTGATGTATAAATACTACAATTAATGATGGAAACTTTGAGAAACAGGTTATGTATATAGCTTTAGAGTATCTTCTCTAAGAAATTTAAGTGACCACAAATTCTTTAATACCCTTTTTATTAGGAAGTGGAGCTTAATTCCCCTCTCCTTGAGCAGAGCTAGATGTTCTGACTTACAACTAATCATAGACTATGGAAAGGAAAAAAAAAGTAATTTTACAGTACAGAAACCTGGCAAGCACACTTAAACCGAGTAATCAGGGTTAACATCACCAATAATACTTTCAGATATGATAGAATGAGAAGGGTGCATCCCTCCCAACCGATAACCTTAGTCGCATTATGAGCAAACATCAGAAAATTCCCAGTTGAAGAGTGTTCTACAGAATATCCAGTGCTCTTCAAAAGAATCAAGAACTGTTTTGAGAAACTATCGTGGATTGGGAAGAGTCTAAGGAGATGTAGCAATTAAATGCAATGTGATTTCCTCTTTTGGATCCTAGAACAGATGAAGACATTAATGGAAAAACTAATAAAATGTGTAGTATAGTTTATTATGTTGTACTAATGCTAACTTTTTTAGAAGTTGATAATATAACCTGATGTGTAAAATATAAACATTAGAGGAAGTTGGGTGAAGGAAATACAGAAACTCTCTGTACTATCTTTACAACTTTTCTGTGTATAATTATCTCAAAATTAAAAAGAAAGAAAACCAACTCCCTGGTGGCTTTTCAGTATGCTGGTATTTGGTATTTCAAAGTGTCTTCAAAACATATTACCTTCAGAGAAACCTCCCTTCCTTTAGCCTTTGTTCAATTAAAAATAATAATAATATTCCATTATGTATATATACCACATTTTCTTTATCCATTCATCTACTAAAGGGCATCTAGGTTGGTTCTACAGTTTAGCTATTGTGAATTGTGCTGCTATAAACATTGATGTGGCTGTGTCCCTGTAGTATGCTGTTTTTAGTGCTTTGGGTATAGACCCAGGAGTGGGATAGCTGGGTCAAATGGTGGTTCCATTCCAGGTTTTCTAGGGAATCTCCATACTGCTTTTCAGATTGGTTGCACCAATTTGCAGTCCCACCAGCAATTTAAGAGTGTGCCTCTCCCCGCACATCCTCACCAACACTTACTGTTGTTTGTGTTCTTAATAGCTGCCCTTCTGACTGGAGTGAGATGAAATATAAAGAGTAGTTTTGGTTTGTATTTCTGTAATTGCTAGAGATGTTGAGCATTTTTCATATGATCGTGTATCTTCTTCTGAGAAGTGTCTGTTCAGTTCCTTGGCCCATTTAGTGTGGAATATTATTCAACATTAAAGGAGAATAAAATCATGGCATTTGCAGGTAAATGGATGGAGCTGGAGAATATAATGCTAAGTGAAATTAGCCAATCCCAAAAAAACCAAATGCCGAATGATTTCACTGTTTTAAGGATGTTGATTCATAGTATGCTGCGGTGGGTGGGGAACGATTAAATGAACTCTAGATAGGGCAAAGGGGAAAAGGGGAGAGAGGAGAAGGGAGGGGGCATAGGGGTAGGAAAGACAATAGAATGCGATGGTCATCATTACCCTAAGTACATGTATGAAGACATGAAGGATGTGACTCCACTTTGTGTACAACCAGAGATATGAAAAAAATTGTGCTCTATATGTGTAATATGAATTTTAATGCATTCTGTTTTCATATATAACAAATTAAAATTTAAAAATTTATTAGATTTGCAAAAATTTAAGACAACAATAATAAATAATAAAAAGATAAGGTTTTGATAACGAAACTGAACTTCCATAGATCAGGGACAGTAATTCTAAAGGCTCCTATCCTACCCTAGAAATAGAAACACCTGTCTACTCTGTGCAAATCATTTCAGCCAACACCGATTGTGTGGTTTTGTGAGCAACAACAACAAAACAGTCTGTAAAAAAGTGGCAGAACAGAGCAACTGTGATTTTTTTTTTCTTTCCATTTTGGGTCTTTCATAATGTGTGTTATACTTGAACTGCTAATTAAAAATCTTCAGAGGTACTAGGTCCAGTTTCATATGATAGTCTCTTAACTCTAGATTATTGGTACATTCACATACTATAGAAGTATGTTATTCAATAAGAAGGATGCATGAAAAAAATTTTCTATATAAAATATATATTGCTTTTTAACATCCCCCCCCCAAAAAATGAAAGCTTATTAATTCAATGTAATTATGGGTACAGATAGGAAATTGTGATTTGTAAATATTTTATTATTTTTACTTTCAAGCTCTCATTAACTCAAACTAAAATAACAGTTGATTTTAGAAGGCCTAATGGACCTGGTTTAATAAATAATAATATGTAATTGAGGATAATTGTCATCATACTAACAAATTATAATATGGATACTAAAATTAAATGCCAGTCTTTCTTTTGATCTAAGTATTAGTGAAATCTATCTTTAGTTTGTGCATATATGGGAGATATTATTTTTATCAGTTAGATATATTTTATCATCTAACCAAATGAGGGCCTTTGCAGTATACCTATCTTGGGAATATAACTGGCATGATCAATGAAAAACAAAGTATTGTTCTTGAACATGGAAATGCAGTCAAGTTAGTAGTGGCAGATGCATGTATTTTTCAGGAAGTTCTCTTTCCCAGATTGTTAATGCTTGGCCAAACAGATACACATATAGTTAATAAATACTGCTAAGTTACTATAGTCAGATTGAGCAACACATAATTTATAGCAATTCTGAAACTAAGAACACAAGAATGATAAGCTATATGATAAAGACTTACCATAATTGCCGCTTCATAGAAGTACAGACTACACATTGTTGACTAGCAAGCCCATTCTTCTAAAGTAAATATTATATAATTTTCTTGACAGCTATATTCAAAATGTACCTTTTTATGTCAGCATGGTTCCTTTAGTGAATTTCCTTCTAGAGTTTTTTTTATAAGCAATACTTTTAAAAGAAATTAAAGAAGATACAAATAAATGAGAAGATTTTCAGTGTTTATGTTTGAACTATCCATACTACCTAAAGCAATCTCTATTAAAATCCCAATGGTATTCTTTTTTAACAGAAGTAGAGTTCATATGGAATCTAAAGGAATCCCAAATAGACTCGAGCCTCATACTTCCTTATTTTAAAACATACTACAATAGTAACTTAGATAGTGTATTTAATTACCAGCATAAAGACAGGTCACCAGTTATGCTGGCCTACTCCTGTAATACTAGCTATTTAGGAAGCCAAAGCCGGAAGATCACAAGTTTGTGGCCAGCCTCAGCAACTTAAGAGAGATCCTATCTCAAAATAAAAATTAAAAAGACTGGGGATATATAGTGGTAAAGCACTCCTGGTTCACCGCCCTCACCACCACCAAATAAAACAAAACAGTATAACAGAGAGCCCAGAAATAAACCTGTGCATAGGTGAGCCAAATGATTTTTCACAAAGGTAACAAGACAACACTGTGGGGAAGGACAGTCTCTTCAATAAATGGTGCTGGGAAAACTGAATATTTACATGCAAAAGAATGAAGTTGACTCTAACCTTATATCACATAGGAAATTAACTGAAAAATGGATTAAAAACTAAAATTTAAATCCTAAAATTATTAACTCCTAGAAAAAAAAGATACACGGGGAAACTTCAGGACATAGATTTAACAGTGATTTCTTGGTTATGGCACCAAAACTAGAAGCAGTAACATTAGAAATAGACAAAAGAGACAGTATCAAATTTAACATCCTTTGCTCATCAACAGGGTAAAACAGTGGAATAATTGTAAATTATGTCTGATAAGGTGTTAAGATCCAGAATGTGTAAGAAACTTCTGTACAACTCAACAACAGAAAACCTTGGTTAAGAAGTGGGCAAAGGACTTGAATAGACATTTCTAAGAAGGTATTTAACCAGAAGCATATGAAAAAGATGCTCAGCATCATCAATCATTAGGGAAGTGTACATCAGAACCACAATGAGATATCTGACATCCATCAGGATGGCCACTATCAAAAGTAGACGACACATGTTGGTGAGCATACAGAGAAGTTGGAACCCCGCAGTTGGTAGGAATGTAAAAGGTGCGACCGTTTTGGGAAACAGTATGAAGGTTCTGCAAAAAATTAAAAACAGAATTACTATATGATCCAGCAACCCCACTTCTGACTTTCCAAAAGAACTCAAAGCAGGATCTTGAAGAGATATTTGTGCTCCCACATTAACAGCAACATTATTCATAATGGCCAAGAAGTAGAAGGAACCCAAAAGTTCATTGACATAGTTAAAGGCAACTTGATATATACATATGATGGAATGTTATGTAGCTATAAAGAAGAAGGAACTCCTGTCACATGCTATAACATGAATGAACCTCAAGGACATTTTGCTAAGTCAGTCAGAAAAGGACAAATACTGTGTGATTCTACTCATTTGAAGTATCTGAAGTAGTCAAAATCACAGAAGCAGAAAATAGAAAAGTCTGGGTGGAAGGGAGAATTAATGCTTAGTGGGTCCAGAGTTGCAGTGTTGTAAGATGAAAAAGCCTGAGAGATCTGTTGTGCAGCAATGTGAATATACTTAGCATGACTGAACTGTATACTTGAAAACTGTTAAGATGGTATACTTTTTTTAACCAGTTTTTAGAAAGAAATGTTTCATTGCCAATTTTATATTCAATTACCAATTTTACTGATTATCTATGATGTCCCAGGCATTTTTATTTATTATTCTTGCAATGACTCAGTAAATTAGGAACTTGTTTACCCATTTTAGAAATAAGAAAATGAAGACTTTGAAGGGGTTGGAAACAAATTTCTGTTAGATCTTTCAAATAGTATAACATACATGTGGTTATCTAATTGAATGAATTGCCTAATACTTGGCTATAAATAGTAAATCAAAAGTAAAAAGGTGGGTCCCTAGTAAAAAGTGCAGGAGAGTCTAGTCTACCATGATGGATAGTTGAGAATAAAGATACAGGTTTGCAAGTGGACCATTGACCATCAGTTTTTGGAGGCAGGTCTAGTTCCAGAACCATTGAAAATGTTGGAATCGTTAGATTTGTTAAAAATGCAAATAGTTCAATCAAATATAATGCTCATTAAGGGACAAGAAATACAATTTGAAAGTTTTTATGAAGATATGCACTATCTAATCTGTGAATTGAAAGCATCTTTTAAAAATTTCCTTCCCTTCATATTCCTAGGTAATAGTGAATATGTGGGTAGAAAAATGAGAGCATTTCAAATAATGCTAATGAAGTTAAATGATTGCAATCTACCATATTGTGAGGAAAAGTTGTTAGCTGTGAAAGATGAGGACAGAATTAAAATATTACCATGACTGGCATTTGATTTGAAAACTGCAAAGATAAGCTTTGGTTCCTATTTATGAAAACTGTCCTCACAGCCCAGTGGAATATCTTTTGAAAGGTTCTGTAGTTACCATGGATACTTTTTAGCTTTGATAAAGTAAGTTTTAATCCACATTCAATCATCTGAAGTGAAGAAGCCAAGAAACCCACCAACTAAAGTCAAAGTAGCTTCATCTCTATATTCATGCAAGTTTGGCAGATGAGAAGAAAGTAGCCTAAAGATTAGTTTTTTGGTTAATTATTTCTACTTAAAAGCAAAATATTTAGGATGCACATTGCTTGGGTTTGGTTCTGCCATTTATTTTTTATGTGCAACTTTTTCTTTTTATGAATAAGGGGAAATTCTTGGATTTTGACATAGGAATTTAGATAGTGAGACCTTCCTGAAGGTTGAGGAAACCTAATCAGTATACTCAATTTCTGAAAGCCACAGACACAGACAGTATTGAAGGCTTGGTCCCCATGGTAACATATTTGCATTTGGCCCAGAAGTGGCTGCTTTCTGCTTAGCTTCTTTTAATTGCTATATATTGACAGCCGTTTTCATGACTATTTATAAAATGTCGGATAAATGAGCATGTGTACAAGGGAGTGCACACCATATCTTTAGGCTTGATTAGACACTTCAGATGACAACGAGCTCTGCATGAAGAGTTACTGAGGTGTTTTTGGCATTTCCTAATGTGTCTGTCACATAGTGGAAGCAAAAAGCCTTTCAAATGATTTAAATATTTTTGTCAATTCTCTTTTAAAACAGGTGACAAAAGAGCTAAAACAGTATGACAACAAAATTATAGAATGCAAATTTGAGAACAACAGCTGGGTCTTCATGAGACAGAGAACAGACAAAAGTTTTCCTAATGCCTACAACACTGCCATGGGTGAGTATGACAACCTACCAGTAGTTATTACATTAAAAAAAAAAACAAAACTAAGTTGTTAGAACCCAGATTCTGCTGTATGTGCCATTCTACTTGATGGTACATAGAGTCATTTGTACCTCACCCTTGTTGACCAGAGCAGTGTCATGTCTGGCACCCTATTTGGTTTCAGTCAGCTTTAGGTTTTCCTCTCTAAACTAGTGGGCTTGTGCCATGTGCCCAGAAGAGAGTGTAAAGGGCAGGATACTGGGCTATATACAAGTTGAATTTATCCAACAACAACAACAAAAGCCATGATAATTTCAGATCTATTCAAAACTATACAAATCATTGTTCGCCAGATGGTAAAAGACAAAATTAGCAGGGGAAAGTAATTTCCAGCTCCTAAAATAATTTTACAAACAATGGAGAACAAAGTAAATGAAAACCATTTTAAAAAACACAAAATCTGCTATGCCATCCTTCAAAGTGTTCTTTGGGTACAATCTGAATGCTTTTGGGATTTTCAGAATAATTAAGTTTTTTTTTTTATGAGAAACAACACAAGTTAATTGAAATTTATAGGGTATACTTATTACTAGTAGCAGTTGCCCTAGATTACATTTTTTACTGGAGTTGAAAAAGGTAAAAAACAAGATTAAAGGTTAATAGAGTTGTGGACTTTAGCATGCTTAATCAATGATATGATAAGCTTAGAAGAAAATACAGAAATTGCCAGTTTAGGTTTTGCAGTTTAAAAGTGATTATTGTACATTTAAGGGCTTGAATTAGTATCCACGTTTGGGATGAGTTCAAAAGTAGCAATGATTAAGCCAGTGTCTTTTTTCCCAAAATCAAGTAGGTAAATAAAGTGAAAATGATTGGTACTAAATTTTGGTCATTTAAGAAAAGATGCTTTATTTATTAGACAATTTTCAAAGAAGTTATTAAAATAAAATAATATGGTCTGCCATAGGCATGGTGAGTAATGCTATGCTAAGTGTTTCAGAATGGACATCTTCCTGAGGGAAAATTGGAAGATTGACTAAAACATCTATAGAAAAAGTGCACTACAAAGTATGGACAATAGTTCAGTGTACGGTGCTAGACTAGAATCCCATAAAAAACTGTTTGAAGGAATAGAAAACCATAGTGAAGACATGCTTATAACCCAAATACCTAAAGTTTTAGTTTAAAATTAATATTCCAGTAAAGAATCACCCCTAGGAAAGCAGTTATTTGGAGGGTGGGCAGAGGGAGGAGATTAGTTTAATCAGAAGCATGTCATCCTTTGGTAAAATGGCAGTGTTTAAACCTTTCTCACAAGCCTGTGTGTGGTGAGTCAGCTTCCCTAATTAACCCTCACATGAGATGCTTGTCTCCCTTTGTCCACAGCTGTGTGCAATAGCATATCAAACCCTGTCACCAAGGAGATGCTGTTTGAGTTCATTGACAGATGTGTGTTAGCTTCTCAAGGGCAGAAGAGAAAGCATCACCTGGACCCTGACACCGAGCTCATGCCACCACCACCTCCCAAAAGGCCACGTCCTTCAACTTAAGACCTACCTGCCTCTGACTTCAGGCTCAAGAGGAAAGATGAGTGAGAAAAAATGCTATTGCCCCATTTTTGCAGCCAGAAAAATGAAAAAACAAGTGTGACTTAATGTTGATGCACATTTGAATTAAAAAAAAAAAAAGAAAAAGGAAGGTATTGTAGCCAACCTGTATATTATTTGATGCATTTGTTTCCTCAGTGCTACAGTACCTAATGGACTTAAATATTTAATTTATATCTGATAAACTCAGCCTTACCTTGTGTAATCTGAAGATTGAAATATCCAAAGGTTTAAATGAGATTGAAATCAATGAAAAAGAGGCCTTGTTTGTATATGGATAACTTTACCTTTAATTTATAAAGTTAGCAATCTGGAACTGTGAGTGCATAAAACTCTGTATATTTTAGAAGCTGTGTTTCAACTATGGCAAATTTTCCTCTTAAAAGTATAGGCAATGGAATTAAAAGTTCTTGCTATCATTTATCATGATCCCCTACATTTCTGAAATTCCTGTATTCAGAAACAGATGACAAAGTTGTTAGGTATTGTGTATTAAACAACTTGGTCTGGCTTATATTATTTTAAGAAGTTGTTTTGGAGATGTAAAAGTAAAAAAGTAAAGCTCCATTTTTGTGACTTGCATTGCTTCTTTAACAAGTCCTTTGAGTATTTTAATCTGTTTCTATTGTTTGGAGTACAATATCAGATATCCGGTGTGTCCATTCTGGCAATAGTTTTGAACTACTTACCACCAGGTCCTTTATGTATGGCTCTCCTGGGAGACTTTTCATTTTTAAATGCCAGGGCTACTTCTGCTTTACCTCAGTGGTATCAACATGTTATAAATTACATTAAAACACACAACTCACTGTGATCTATGAAAGCGATATCAAATACAGATGATGTTGTGTTAGTTCCCTAAAACAAAATGGCCAAGGAAATGCCAGCTGACTCCTCTTATTAGAAGGTAATATCAACAGAATGGAATGCTGTCACTAGAAAATCCTACACTTGTAGGAACTAAACATCAAGGAAATCAAGACATTTACTGTCAAAGCCAAAACTGTATCTATATTCTATTCTAGGGATGTTATTTCAGTGATACATCTGAATTCCAAAATGTTTACTGAGAGATAATGGGTTTAAAGGGCAGGTAATTGGTCATCTGCCATTGTTGAGAAACTGTATTCTGATTGATTTGTGAAGGAACTCTGAGAATTAGCTGATTAGAGGCTAATGTATTTATTTTTAGAGGTACATGTTTTAAATATATGTATTTAAAACAAATTTTCATGATCTAAATTTTATATATGTATATGCATATATATGTAAGTATATGCAACAGTGTATATTCTTCTACTGATGCAGCCAGACATGAAAACCCAAATGAGTTACCTAGCAGGCTGAATATGTGACAGGATTTCTATATGACATAGCACAGATTAACCAAAAATGTATTTATATGCACCTGAGTTTTAATGTTTTTAAACAGTTTTCTCATGCAGTGCTTTTCTATGTGAAGTATTAGAGTCATGCTTGGGCTTTTTCCTTTATTGTTCCCAAGTTATGTAATGTGTAGTGTGAACTTATCCAAAATGCCATTTTAATGTTTTTTTCCTAAAGTGCTTTTGTATGTTTGGGCGCTAAAGGGATTTAAACATCTGAATGCCACAGTGACTACTGAAAAAGGGGAAATTCTCAAGGGTCCATGTGTCTTTTACAAAGTGAATCTTTAAAAAAAAAAAAAAATGACTATGCAACTCCAAGTAGCCTGATGCCTGCTTCCCCAGGATTAGCAACTCTTCACATGGTATGTTGCTTGCTTTTGAGCCCGTGCAAAAGCAAGCTTTTGCCAATGATCTTTTAGAGTTAAAATGTTTATGGTAACCATAACCTTTGAAATGAGTCATGTGAAAAGAGCATCTGATTTTTAATACACCCAGATATTTTCTTTTTGCCATTGTGCATTTAGCAGGACTTAATTTTCTAAACTTATCCTTTCCTTTCTATTGAAGTACAATAGTTGGCCTTATAAGTAGATTCCATTTAGCCCCCAAACATGCTACCATTTAGAGTATCATAACAAGTCATTTAGAGAGTCAAGGGCAGAGGGGAACCTAGAAGCAGGACTTGGGACATTATAAGGAAACCCTTCCCTTCTTAGGTCACTTCCCAATAGCTATTTTCTAAGACTGAGGTATTTTAGATAAGGAGAAGAAAATTTTGCTTTTCCTGAGTTATCACATGTAAAAAGCTTTAGCTTTTTGTTTGGAAAAGGTGTGGATGACTCTACTGCCTGGATGGTTACATTTGCTTTCCGTGAAATGCTCAGAAATGTCAGAACATTCCTTCTCTAATTGTGTGTCAGTGCGTATTGTAATAAAACTACTGATTTAAAATAAGAAAGTGTTTACTTTGTTTTCACTGGTGTTGCTTTTGTGTTTCTTCTGTTGTTGGTATCCGATCCTGTTCCTGTCAGCCACACCCAATGTAACGTATCTAGTTTTGCTGTACTCTAGAGATTAAAATCATGTCTTTAAAATATCTTCTATTTTTCTTCCTGAGAAACTGGTTTTTGTTATCCATATGAAACTAATTTGATTGACATGGGGATTGTATTTTTGAAAGCTAGGAGAGTTGGGGGAGGACATCTTTATATGATGTTTACATTTTTGTTTATCTACCTTACCTTAGGAGGTTACACTATGAGTATTCTATTACATTATTTTTAATGCATTTAATTCTTTTAAAATACTCAGCAATAAATAGCCCAAAGTGAAGAAGTAGCAAACTACCAAATTTTTGTGTTGACTGTGCATTTTTATATGGAATTTGCCATCTTTAAATGTTTAAATGATACCACCATTTTGTACTATGCATAGAGTTCTTCCTGGCTCAAGAAACCTTGAAAATCAACAACCTCATATTCCCACATGAAAAAAACTTATGTTGTGAAGAAAGCCCTGACCCAGGGGCAGAGGGAAACCTAGAAGCCCTTGGGTCAGACCCAGAAACAAATCCAGGCTCTGCCTCTTACTGATCTAAGTTCTTTGGAGCCCTTTCCCCCTTTTTTTCAATTTGTGAAATAGCAAGGTTGAGCCAGATGATCAAAGAGAACCTTTCTAGGTCCAACCATGATTCTTGTATAAAAGCCAGTATTTTGTAAATCTCCTGTCTTAACAATTATAGCTTTTTATCAGGACTAAGTTTCCACTAAGAGCTAAACTGTTTAAGGACAGCTACTCTGTGCATATAGGTACTCTTACTGACTTTTCAGATGAAGAACCTGAGTCTTAAGTTGTGAGCTGAAACCCAATAAGGTCTTTCTACTCCAATGGCTAAGTTTTTGTACAGTAGTCTCCTAAATGCGTCCTTTCTTATAGTCCCTGGGTAGATGACCCCATCCTCCAGGCATCCCAAATTATTTAAATGGTTTCTTTGGTGCTGACAGAGTGATAGGCTTTACACACCTCTCTCTAAAAGGAAATGAAGTTGAGAGCAGTAGGACCTTATTTAACTACTTAATAATATTTAAATGTGAGTGACTAAGCTACCATGAAGGGAAGTTTAATATTCTCACTAAGATGCTAAATTCCAAAGCTGTAATTAGGAAGCAATAAGTGATTAAATTACATCCTGGGCCAAAATTTTCTTGATTGGTGGCATAGTTGGCTGTCAGCTCTGACACTTGGTTTACCTGGATGTACCTGTCCGTCATCTGACTATCACTAGGTGACTACTGTGCATGATACAAGGCGGTGGTAGAGGGGACTCCAAGCTGGGGCCACCTAGTCTTCCAGATTTCATATTCCAAACATCAGGGAATGGATCTTGGGTTGCCAACTATTTTTCCATGAAAGGCATTTCAAAAATAATTACGTTGCCATCATTTAATAAAACAAGAGAAAACTTAACACCCAAAAAAGAAAGTAGGACATATTTTAGAAGAAAGCAGAGTTTTACATAGAACAGAGTTTATGATAGATTCAGGGCATTGTCCTTTGCTTCTATATTTCACTCCAGGCTGGTGAAATCTTTTTCAAGGACTGAGGCTGGGAATCACACAGCACAACACCACGGTTGCACAGGTGGAATTCCAGGCAGGAGCTTCTCATCATCATGAAAGTGGACATGGAAACTCAAAGCAGCATTGGTTCTATAACCAAAGGTCATTTCAGTAACAGAATTGCCAGAATAGATTGCCTCACAGTAGCTAATCTTAGGGGTTGATTCTCTTGTGACCCAAGGTTCATAGGTGACAACTGGAATTACCTGGATATTTAAAAATATCCCAAAAGAATGAAACTCTCAACTGTTTGAGGCTCAGTCAGAGCATAGCCAAACAACACAGAAAAACAGAATTTGGCCTTAATAACAAATCAGACCAACAGAGTGCCACAGTTTTCATAACCTCAAAGCCAAACAGTGGCACATTAACTATAATCTCAGTGACTCCTTTTTCTGATGCAGGAGGATCGCACATTTGAGATCAGCATGGGCAACTTTTATGAGACCCTGCCTCAAAATTCTAAAAATGTGAAACAAAAGGGCTGAGCAGGTAGCTCAGTGGATTCAGTCCCCACTACTACAAACAATAAAACAAAACTCAGAACCTTGTCCACAATCTATTTTCCTTAGTGCTGTGCCCAACCTGCACACCTAGGTTTGCTTTCAGGCCTGCCCTGCAATGCAGTGGCACAGCTGCTCGTTTCCCCATCCTCTGATGAGCCCAGGAGCCTTCACACATGGCCGTGGTGCTGCTTCTATGGGCAGTCCCCCAATTGCCTTTCATCTCAGGATCAAGGGAGCCTTCCCCCTACAGAGAGTCTGCTGAATGGACCCTTTATACTCTTCTCCTTTGGTCTCCCCTCAAGATAAGGGCCCCTGAACATAGCACAGGGACTCATCTCTGTGACCCACAGCAGAGTTTGGCAATAGTTGTCACTTGGTAGGAAAAGGGACAGGACATTCAAATACTCTTTTGTGCTGTGGTCCCCCTCATGTTAGTCATTCATAAACTTAATTTTTTTTTTTTTTTTTGGTCACTCTAGTCTTTTTACCATAATAAAAGCACTGATAACATCTCTTGTTAAGAATTTCTTCAGAGGCCTCCTCTAACACATCTCGTATTTAATCCTGATCAGAAATGTCTTGTCTGTTCTTGCCTTTTGCATTGAAAATGAGTGCTTCTAAGGAAAGCTTCTCAGCAGGAAGGATCTTAAGAAAGTGTCCTGGTCTCCTCGCTGTGACACACTCTGAGGGAGGTGTAAGGGAAGGAGTGTTTTTAACCATGTCTTATTTTTCAGTGCAGTTTCATTGAACTTGCCATACCTTAAACTAGAAGGCTTGTTCTCCCAACCTACCCGCTCCCACCCATTTTCTGACGTTTTCAAAGAGAAATCCTTTGGTAACTGCTGAGGCTTTTCTTGAAAAATAAATTCTAGCCCATGATCCCTTAGTATGAATCAGTGCTTTCTAGCCTTGTTTTTTTCAAGTGGGAAGGACAAGTGAAAGATCCTGTTCTTGTTGGCTACTATTGAATGCTATCTTCCAGGATCTAAAGGAATAAGAAACTTTACAGTTTCTATAGAAGTTCATCCCTTCTGAAGTCAATCAGGGGAGCATTGTGTAGTTCTGATCTTCAGTATAAACAAGTATGTTCTGTTATACATTAAAGATGAGGGCTGTAAAGACCCCCATTGGATAACACCACAACCAAAACTCATGTCTAAAAGCTTCTTGAAAATGATTGTAGGGTGAAATGGAACACTGAAAACAACTGATGCAACTGGGGTGATGCACATGGTGAGAGAGAATCTAGGCCTTGATGGGTGGATGGGATAAATGGGGCAGGGAGGTGTGAACAAGGGAGTGCAGGGAAGGGGCAACGGAAGGCTCTGTCCAGAGCTGTGTGAGGGGAGTGGTTGGAAATACAGTTGACATCACTTCATTTTAACCAGCATATTAGCCACCCTCCCTGGGCCTCTTGATCTCTCTGACAATGACCCGTTTCAACGTCACTTGAAGGAGTTAATTGCATGTGTTCACCCCATGTTTCTTTCCTCTGAGTCTCTTGAACCCATTGCCACAGGCTCTTATCTCCATCAGTGCCCTCTCCAGGGCCAGATCCATCCTATAACCAACCTGTCAGCAGTACTTCACACAGCTTCGTGTGCGTGTGTGTGTGTGTGTGTGTGTGTGTGTGTGTCTGTCTGTCTGTCTGTCTAAATGGGAAATTTCACAGGCAAGAGCAAACAATAAAATAAACTTCCATTTCCACAGAGTCTGCAGTGCTCCATATAACAGTTCCTGTTTATCTGTACACCGACTGACTCATGCACATCTGCACAAGATTGTTTTAAAACCTGGAAGACCCTCTACACACACACCTTGTTGGACCCTGCTTGCACTTGGCCTCAGGCCACTGTGCTCTCCTGGTTCTTTGCTTCTCCCTCCAACTGCTCTGTCTCAGTCTCCCTTGCTGACCACTCTCCACCTTCTCTGCTCCACTCTGAACATGAGCACCACCCAGACACGAGCCATTTCCAAGTTCATTTCCAGCCCCATCTCACTCTCGAATGCTAAACTTGAACATCCAAGTGACAGCTTGACATCTTCCCTTGGATGTCTAATAGTCATCTCAAGCTGAATGCACCCAAAACTGAGCCCTCCTCCTATATAGACTTCCTTTCTTCCCACAATCTCCTTAAAGCTCACTTAATGGCAAGTGCATTTTTCAGTTGCTTCTGAATCATCCTTGACTCTTTTCTTTCTCTCACATTTTACGTCCAATCCATCATCAAATGTTGTCAGAACTACCTTCAAAATGAACTTGACAACTCCTCACTCTCTCCAGCAACTCTCATCTCATCTGTTGCCTAGACTAGCACAATATCCCCTTAACTGCTACCCCAGTTTCCACTCTTGTATGCCCCCTCCTCATCCATTGTCCACCATGCTGTCAGTGTAATATTTTTTAGAACATGTCACTCCATTCCTCAAAACCTTCCAATGCATTCCACCCTATTTAGAATAAAGTCCTAACTGCATACATACTACAGTCCACGAGGTCCTCCATCATCACCTGGCTTCAGCCTCCGCTCTGATCTCATCTGCCATCCTCCCCCTCGTTCATTCTTCTCATCCACACTGGCTCCTTTGCTTTCTCCAACTTGACAAGCAAGCTCTCTGGTCCCTGGAATGCTCTTACCAGAATTCCACATAGGTCTCTTCTCCCTTTATTCAACCCTCTTGTTATCTTGTTCTCCTTCATCACAAGGCATTTTCAGACCCTCCTGTCTAAACTATCAATTCCATTCCTTCGACTCTTTTATTCTGCTTCATTTTTCTACAAGCATGCCTGATCTGGCAAGTGTGTTTACTTGTTTGCCTTTATTACTCCATTCTAGAATAAGTTCTATGTGAATTAAGAATTTTATTTCATCCATTGCTATATTTCCATTACCTGAGCCAGTCAAAGTAAATATTTCTCGAATCTACACATGAAGTAGGGCTACATGGATAGGCAGGGGACAGATTAAGAGATTAGGCTAAATGTGATCAATAATAAGGAGTTATTGAAAGCTTTCAAACAAATTCACTTTGTGAGAGTAATCCAGTAATAATCTAAGGAGCAGAAGGAAGAAAAACAGGTGAAGGCCTGTGTGGAAGTGATGGCATCATCCAGGGGAGAGTCAAAACTGGATATCAGGTGGCATCAACAGAAATAGAAGACAAAGAGTGACAAGCATTCAGGAGGGTGAATCATCAAGATCCAACAGTAAGTTGAGAAGCTGAGATGACTGTGGAGGGTTTGAGCCGAGGTGGGGCAAGGGTGTGCTGGTAGAATCCCGAGGGAGAAGAAGAGCTGACTGGGGGCTGGATGTCTAAGGGCTTCTGATGAGTGGACGTGCTGTCCTGGCTATGTGAGGTAAGGCACACTGCTGGCAAAGACTAGATATTTGCCTACAGGACAGTTTTGCTAAAAGCCGTGAATAGAGGAGATGAAGTAAAAAATGGGTCAGGGACTCCCACATCCATGGATGGATGAGAAAAATTAACCAACCAAGAAAGTAAGGCATCAAGAAGTAAAGAAAGAAGCAAGAAGAGCTTTAAGAAAGTGCAGGAGTGCTTTTTTTTTTTTTTTTTTTTTTTTAAATAAAGCCAGGCCTTGCTGTGTGGTCCAGGCCAACCTCTAACTCCTGGGCTCTTATGATCCTCCTGCCTCTGCCTTCTGAGTCACTAGAACGTCATGCACATACCACGCCACAGGCTCAAGATATGTTTTCTGCAAGAGGAGGCAGGAAAGAGTTGTGACCACTCCATTAAAGTACAGGACAGCCAAGGACTGAGAATGGGGCCTTGAATTTGGTTTGTAGGTGACAAGAAATATGGTAGGGATGGGTGAGGTCAAGAGAAAATAGGAAGAAATGGAGGTGGTGGGGCTTGGGGTTTAGCCAGTATCAACAGGTGATTAACAGATGTTCCCACAGGTAGTGGTCATGGTGGGGGAGCAGGGAGCATGCACTTTATGATGACAGGGCTGTCCAGAACTTCCCGACCTCAGTTTCAAGACACCAATGCTTTGACTCTAGCTCCTGACTGAGAGTACTCTGGGGTCCCTGCAGCAAAAGCACCATGACCACCTCAAGTGCACCTGGTTGTCTTACTGGTGCTCCACCAGAGACTGGTGAGGCCAGCCACAGGGTAAGACCAGCCACAGAGCATGGTGCAGCACCTCTTTTACAAGGCCCATAGAGCAGCTGAGCACACAGCCCAGAGCTTGGCTGACCAAAAGGAGGTGTCTGGGGGTCTGGCGTGGGTTCTCGGAGATGGTGCTAAGTGTCTGTCCTCTCGTGTGATGGCCCATTTTGTAGGTATTGGGAGACTGATTTTCTTAATGTTTTCATTGGTGCATTGTAACTGCATAACAGTGGGATTAATTTTGGCATATTCATATATGCATATAACATAAATTGATCAATTTTATTCTCCATTACCTTCTCTTTCCCTCCCTTCCACCCTTTTCCTAACCCCCCTTCCTCTACCCCACTGGTCTGGGTGACTGATTTAATAATCCTTGTGCATGCAACACATTGGGGCCTCATTTTATTTATAAATAATTGCTGTAAAAATGATCCCATTGGATTAAAAATCACAAGAAATGTCAATGAGAAATGGCAAGAAATCTGTAGAAGTGAGAAAAATTTGATTCTTTAAATATAATTGCAAACATTAACATTTTTGAATGGTTGCAAAACATGATTTTAATATTTTTATTCCAACCTGAGCAAATTTTCTCACTGATAGTGACTACTAAGGATTTGAAGAGTGTATCATTAAACAGTTTTGATCCAACTGGGCACGGTAGCACACACCTGTAATCCAAGTGGCTTGGGAGGCTGAGACAGGAGGATCACAAGTTCAGAGCCAGCCTCAGCAACTTAACCAGGCCCTGAGCCAACTCAGTGAGACCTTGTCTCTAAATAAAATATGAAAAATGATTGGGAATATTGCTCAGTGGTTAAGCACCCATGGCTTCCATCTCTGGGACCAAAAAAAAAAAAAAAAAAAAAAAAAAAAAAAAAAAAGTTTTGATCCGAATTTGAGGACAGCTATTTGAAACATTAGACTAGATATTAAAAAGGAATATTCATGGACGCAAGCTCAAGTTTCTCACTTAATACTCTGGAAAGGTCTTATTTCAAAGTTTCATACAAAGCTGTATCTTCCCTGGAAATTTTGTGATTTACTTTTTCTTATTACAGCTACATGACATAAAGAAAATATAATGGGCTCCTTCTTTAAGACCCATATAGATGCCCTAATTCTTTAGTTTGCCTGAGGGCACCATTCAAATATTATTTCTATGTTTTTTGTTTGTTTGTTTGTTTTGTCATCATGTGGAAAGGAATAGGGGACATTGTCCTGATGATTTAGGATCAGAGAATAGGTGAAACAGCTTGAAAGAAAACAAACTTTACCCCAGAATGGGCTAGAAATCAAGTCAGGTCAGAAGGCAGTTGCAGTCTGGACAAATAGGAAAGAGTAAAAGGACCAAATTCCAAGATCAGAGTATATAGCTGGCTCCAAACACGCACGTGCGGGTGCGCGCGCGCACACACAAACACACACACCCTGAGAGAGCAGAGAGTGGGGAATAGTGATGTGCATTTTTTATTCATCTTATACAAGACTTGCCTTTTTTGCCCCACTCTAGGGACTTTTTTGGTTCCAAATCAAAACAAACAAAAAACCCAACTCATCTATTCTAGGTAACTGAATATTCCAGAATGTAGGTATGGCTTCAAGAATGGCTTGATCAAGGAGCCACCATATCTCAACTGCTAGTGTTATTGGCTTTCTTCTCAGTCTTCCTGTGCTGTTCTTAGAATGGAAAAGAAGTAACAAGCAGAAGGTTGCCTGAATGGAAGAGGTTTGGGGAGAAGGGTGCTACTTTTTAGACCCTCATCACCTCCTGGGATCTTCCCAGAGATAAGAAAATTGGAAGACTGCTTTTAAGCTGGACCCTTAAGACCATTGGTTCCCATTTTATAGATGAGCTGTGTGAGACTCAGGAACAGTAAGGGACTTTAACAAGGGCTCACAGCTGATTCTGTGCCCTTCTAATTCCCAGCTCATTTGGCAGTACTCCCTGCAGAAATAAAATGAAGATAAAAAAAAATGCCTTCAATTAGGTAGATAATTTGACCTTTGAGAAAGCCCATCTCTAGTCCATAGGGGAGTGCTCTTCAAGTCTGTTGAAGGAATTGATTACATGTGTTCACCCCACATTTTTTGCTCTGAGTCTCTTGAACCCAGTGCCACATGCTCTCATCTCCACAGGGCTGTTCCTGTCACCACCACGAGTGCCCTCTCCAGGACCAGATCCACCCTCATAACCAACTTGTCAGTAGTACTTTACACAGCTTTTATTCTTTTGTCGTGTGTAGTTTTTGTTTTTTAGTTTTTGTTTTCTCTTAATGGGAAATTTCACAGACAAAAGCAAATAATAAAATAAATTTCCAGGCAGGGATGTGGCTCAGTGGTAAAGTGTTTGTCTGGCATGCATGAGGCCCTGGGTTCAAATCCTTAAGCACACATACACACACAAAACAAAACAAAAAACAAAACCCCAAACCCTTCCATTTCCTCAGAGTCTGCAGTGCTCCATCTATGACAGTTCCCGTTTATGTGTACACCCGACTGGCTCATGCAAATCTGCATAAGAGTGTTTTAAAACCGGGAAGACCCTCTACACACACACCTTGTTGGACCCTGCTTGCACTTGGCCTCAGGCCACTGTGCTCTCCTGGTTCTTTGCTCCTCCCTCCAACTGCTCTGTCTCAGTCTCTCTTACTGAGCACTCTCCACCTTCCCACCTCCACTCAGTGCCCAGGCTCTGTCCACCAACCTCCGTGCACACTCCATGTGAACTCTGCTCCACTCTGAACATGAGCACCACCCAGACACGAGCCATTTCCAAGTTCATTTCCAGCCCCATCTCACTCTCGAATGCTAAACTTGAACATCCAAGTGACAGCTTGACATCTTCCCTTGGATGTCTAATAGTCATCTCAAGCTGAATGCACCCAAAACTGAGCCCTCCTCCTATAGACTTCCTTTCTTCCCACAGTCTCCTTAAACCTGACTTTGCACACTGGAGTGTGAGCTCCTGGGCCCTCCTGGAGCCCTGATGCACATGCATGCCTCCGGGGCTTGCTCAGAAGTTTATACCAGGTGAAGAGAAGACCATAGCACATACTGGTAGGTGCCTGGGGTTGCGTAACCCACAAGCACACATCTACTTTGAAAAGTTTGATTTTGATTTCCAAAGAAGGCAAAACATCTCAAAATGAAGTTGAGCTATCTTTGGGTAGGATGCAAAACCGCCCATGGGTATATCACATCAGAAACGATGTGTGATTTCTTCCAGTCCTTCAACTCAAAAAAGATGAACAGATTTAACTGATGCATTCTAAAAATAAATAAATAAATAAAATTTGCTTTGAGCTGGGAAACCAAGTATGGAAGTTTCTGGGGGGTTATTTTGGAGGGGGAGAAGTGGAGGGATGGGGTAGTAAAGGACGGTGGGGAAAGTTGTTTTCAGTGTAGAAACCAGGTTATGACAGCATTACTGCTTCAGTGGGAGGGAAAAAAAAGGTAATGGAAGCTCACAGGAACAGGCTTGACTTGGAAAACATGTAAGTGTTAAGCCTTCCCACATGACCGAGGAGACTCCTTCCTCACGGGACGGAGTCATGATGAACGTCTCCATGCTCCTTTTTATGTGTAATTTCAACAACAAAACACCTGGGACGACCCAAGTGACAGGACTCCGATTCAGAGGCAGAACAATATATGGACATGAGGACACAGCTGGCTTGGCCCCTGCTCCTGCCCATTTCAGTATCTTGGGGCAGGAGGTGTCCCTGTGGTCCCCACCATGAGGTCATCTGCCCTGGTGTCTGGAGATGGCAGGCATCAGCTCCTCTCTTCTTGGGGGGCACAGCTGAGCTTTCGCTTATTGTATATCAGGGTTTTCTGGCTAGAAGCAAAATGTCCTTTGCAGGTCACCCAGGATAGAAAAGAGCAACTTATTAAATTAATTATGTTGCATAAGTAACCCTGTACCCTGTTCTTTGGAGTGAAAGTTTATTCTTTTAGTTCTCTTTGTCTTATTCAGAAGAGAGATTTAATGTGTTACTGTGGTGCACAAAATCAATGCTTTGAAATCAATGGTAATTTTTCAGGCTGTTTAAAATTATTCACATGGCTAGCTAAGCCTGCTGCTGAGAGAAAAACAGTGCTGTTGCAGAGGAAATCTTCAAGTTTGAAACACTCCCACTGGTGTGTCTGTGTGGCTTTTCTTCTTAGAACTTGAATATTTATCCTGCAACATTCAATCTAGGCAGGGCTGGCTTAACCCTTAACCATGCTATAGAGGCTGTGTGTGTGTGTGTAGGTGAATTTTCTGTCAATTTGGCCCTCGGAAGCTTACAACTGTGAATGTGTGTCAGGGCCAAGGGTGGTGGGAGGGATGACCATTGTAAATTGCACACATGAGTAGTGGAAGTGTGAGAAATGAAGGAAACCAGTCACTGTGGAGGTTCAAGAGAGGCTGTAGGAAACCAGTTCCAGGAAGAAGGACCAAAATCATGGGCAGCCACTGTTGAGAGCTTTGAGGTGAACAAATCATGTCCCGCAGTGATGGAGCCCTCGTGCAGCTCTGGGAAGCGGACGCTGGTTTGTCAGGCCTCTGTATGGCAAATGAGACATGAATGGCACAGACCTTGCTCCCACCCTTCCTGCATCTTCAGCAGGGCACAGACTGCACCGTAAGACAGGCCTGGTCACCTGCCTCAGCTCTTCCAGGAGAAAGCTGACACTGGCCAGCAGCTTCCTCTGTTTCAGTGGCCCCCGGAAAAATGTGGCCCCAGCACTTCTGCCAACCCAGCTAGAAATCTTTGGGGGGTTAGAGAGAAAAGGGTGGCAACCACATAGACAGAAAGAGCCCTGACTGCCAGAGAATTGTTCAAGGGGCAGGCAGGTATGCCTTGGTCACCAAAAATCACCGCCCAGCTAGTTGGCAATAACTCACAGCATGATGGGCTAGACAAACACTGCTCAGAAAGAGCATCAGGGTCAAGAGACACACTTCCCAGTGATGCCCTCCAACTCAGTCTCTTCATCAGCATAGACTTCCTAGAAAAGGAGAAACTAATTTGAATGTTGGCAAAACTGGTCATTTACAATATATTCAGGGAGAAAATAATTTACACACCATGGTAAAGAATCTTCCTCTTGAAGAGACTTTTGTTGATCAACTCCTAAGCCAGGCTCTTATCTGGAAACTATATATAAGCTCCAAAGGTTCCTGATTTCAAAGGAAATTATAGGCAGAATTTTTCTTAAATGAGAGTCCACAGCTTCTGCCTAGTTAATACTCAAAGTTGCTACAATCTAAAAAGTTTCAGAATCTAGAAACAACTTTTTGTACAATTTTGGAGTTGGAGAATCAGTGTGGAGCTGTGGTGGGCTGCTGCCACGGAGTAAGTTTTGGTCAGGAGACCCCCTCATTCTTGGCACCTAACAAGTTGCCGAACATTTCTGGGTGTATTTGCAAAGATGATGGAGAAGAAATGTCAGCCCCAAGCTGACTCCCTTTTTCCAAGTGCAGTGATCAACCTACATGTGGGACAGGGTTACACTGCTGGGATGGATCCCATGCTTCTGTTAATAGAAAGTTGTAGAGAGTCCAGTATCACTGGTTTGCATCCTTGGAACCAGCCCAGTTATATCCTGGGTTTCCTGGAAGGCCCAGTCCAGAGTCAAGCTATGCCAGGGAGTCTGTTTCAGGCTCCATCAGCCCATTTTCTGAGATGGGGTCACAAGACCCAGGCCCCTTTTCTCCCTCATTTTTGCTCTTTCTGCTCAGAAAATAGCATAACTTGCAACACTGAAGCTTCCCCCTGTTGTCAGGCATCTTTGCTGGGAATTGTGTCTCAGTGCTGGGGGGGCTGCTGGGTTGTGGCATTGCCCTGGATCCCCAAAGACATTAACTGGGCAAAAGCTGTGGAAAGTGGTGTCATTATGAAATCTCAGGTGAAGCATGAATGGGAAAGGATATGATTTATATAGAGGTGGCCAAGTGACTTTTCAGGAGAGCTAACTCAACTCTTCACTGGACCTTCAGGGTCACCATTTCTTTCTTTCTTTTTTTTCTTTTTTTTTTTTTTAAGAGAGAGAGAGAGAGAGAGAGAGAGAGAGAGAGAGAGAGAGAGAGAGAATTTTTTAATATTTATTTTTTAGTTCTCGGTAGACATAACATCTTTGTTTGTATGTGGTGCTGAGGATTGAACCCGGGCCGCATGCATGCCAGGCGAGCGCACTACCGCTTGAGCCACATCTCTAGCCCCAGGGTCACCATTTCTTTGACTTCTGGGCAAAGTACTTTTTCATGAGTTTTGGCTAACAAGCCAGATCCTGGGGCCGAGGAGCAAGAGGAGGAATTGAGAATCCAGGACCCTCCAAGAATTGTTGGGCTCCATTCCTCGCCCTCTGAACAAGAAGCTAAGGCTTCTAGAATTTGCTAGATTCACAGGGGTAAGCCCTGTGTAGCACCCACATCTAAGCCTCAACTGTGAAGGCTGGTTTAATTCAGTGAATGCATCTTTCTCTTGAGTACCTCGGATGTTTCCACTTCTATTCTTTCCTCTCTTACAAAAGGGTGATGTGGGCCTGCAGAGTGACTTGTTCTCTCTACCTGGTTCCACACCAAGTAAGCGCTGCCTAGAAAACTACAACTAATGCTTCATTACCCCAAACTCGGCCAACAGACTTGACTAAGCTATCAGGCCCCTCTGGTGTCTTTTAAACAACCCCATGACATAAAGCACTTCCTTTGCCAACGCACATGGTACACTGTTTTATTTTTGATGATTTCGGAGATTTAAAAATGTCAAAGAAATTCTGGCTGTAAATGTCCCCACAGCGATTCTGTCATTTTGTAGAGAAAAGAAAGCGAGCATCACTGCCGCCCCTTTCAGCATGGTCCAAGCTGCTGTGGGCCCCTCCTCCTCAGCCCCTTCCTACCACTCCCCCATCCTATTCATATTCTGATCTTCGACACACTTGAAAAGATGTTATTTCAAATGTTCCTACCAAAGAGAAAATCTTCCTTGTGTTTTTAGAGCCTGCCATCAAAAGACTTAATCTGCATTTGGGGCCAGTGGCTGCAGATGTGGGAGACAGAGTTGAGAGACTCATACACAATGTGGCCAGAGCAGGAGGGGCCTGCCTCGGCTTCCTGGATCCGGACCCTAGCCAGATCATAGAAGCCACCCAGGCCAGACAGGAGAGCCTGCTGTTTGAGGAGCCACAGCCTAGGGATGGGAAGGTTCTGGACCCCTGAGGCCCAGGGCAGGGCTACCTAGCCCTCCTTGGGTGAACAGTGTGCACCAGTATGCATTGAGAGCAGCAATAAAACTAGAGAGAATAACTCATTTAGGCCTTCCTCACTCTAAAATCACCATCAATTGCTCAGTTAAGACAAAGGTTACCCTTGCATGCAGTTTACCATTAATATTCATCAAGTACCAATAATTGGTGGAGAACTTTTAAAAATCTGAGACTCAGCCTTTTTTTTGACAAGCATTTGTTGATGGCTTTTATGGTTTCCATGTGACATGTCCCCCAAAAGCTCATGTGTGAGACTATGCAAGAACATTCAGAGGTGAAATGATTGAGTTAGGAGAGCCTTAACCCAATTAGTGCATTAATCCTCTGATGGGATTAACCAAGTGGTACCTGAAGGTGGGTAGAGTTTGGCTGAAAGAAGTAGTTCATTGGGGGCATGCCTTTGGGGTATATATTTGGCGAGTTGAGCTTAGTCTCTCTCTGCTCTCTGATCATTATGTGAGCTGATTCCTCCTACCACTCTTCTGCCTTGATGTTCTGCCTCACCTCAAGCCCTGAGGAATGGAACCTGTTGTCTGTTGACTGAGATCTCTGAAACCTTGAGCCCTCAAATAAATTTTTTTTCTCCTCTTTTAGTTACAGCAATGAAAATGTTGACCAAAACAATGGCCTACTGTGTTCATCAGTTGATGAGGATAGCCAGCCCTGTTCTTAAGGAGTGAAGCAGACAAATCAACAGGCCTGTACTACAGGAGGGCATGAGTGTGACGAGCTGAGCAAGTGGCACAGGGCACTATATCAGACGTGGGAATTTGGGATCTTGGATATCTTCCCAGTGGACACCATGTCGAAACTGAGACCTGCAAGATGTAAACTGAAGAGGTGGTTGGGTAAAACCACACCGGCTGCAACATGAGAAATAGAAGGACCCTCTGAGATGAGGAGGTAGCCACTGCAGGGCTCCCAGGAAGAGGTAGTGTGGCCTTAGAGGTGGGGTGGGGGAGGGAGCAGCCGCAACATGGAGAACAGGTGGGATGTAGGTGAAGAGGGAGGGGGAAGCAGAGAGTTCTGGAGGAGGCCCAGGTTGCAGTGGGGTGACTGCACCAGGGTGGTATAGCCCTGCGATAGGGACGTTGCTGGACGAGGAGAGGAAGAAGGGGAGACAGGTAGCAGCTGAGGAGAGGATTTCCTAATTTCCTACAAGGTCTACAAGTATAGGAAGGGAACAGAACTTGAGTTCAGTTGTACACTAGTTCCAGGTGCTTCTAGAACATGGAGAGGGGAGATCCAGCAGGCAGGGACGCCTGGGAAGGGCGTGCAGTGGGATGGGAACCCTGCTGGAGGCTGGAGGAGAGTTCTGGGAGAGTCCTGGTCTTGGGTGAGGATTACAGGCTTTCCTGAGTATTTTAGCAGTGTCCTTAGCAATCAAGAATTTGGTGCTAATTACAGATAACAGCAGGCCTAATTTGCATATTAACAACTAAATGTACTAATTACAAATTATCTTTATCTATTCATTAAAACAAGCCCAGGAGGCCTTTTTACTTGGAATGGCTTTGATAGCACTGAGTTAAATTACTGTGCACCTGGAAGGAATACCAGCTGCATTTTCTTGTATGCCATTGTATAAATCAGACTGGCAAATAGAGGTGGCAGTGGCTTTGAAGCCAGAGAGGGGATTCGATTTTGCTCCCTCAGAAAGCTGAGGCGTGTGTTAAGAGTAGCTTCTGATGCAACTAAAGGAAAGCACCCAGATCATTCTAGTTAAATAAAAAAGTTTTGCATGGCCCCTTGTACATGAGGAAGCAGGGTCTTCAAAGGTTCCCTAAAAGGGCCTCTGAGGCAAAGGGACTCAAGGCTGGCTCTGCTGGACCCTGTGGAAGGAGATGGGGCTCAGCTGGAGGAGTTGTGAGTGAATCAGTAACAGCTACATGGAAAAACAAGCCAACTGACAATTGCAGTAGTAACGCCAAGAAAACAAAGGGAACAAAATTAAGGTGTTTCTCTAATACATGAGGGGGCTCAACTCTGCTGCAAACACTAAACTAATCACTGATTTAATTGAAAACAGTGATTACTGAGAAAGTGGAGAGGGGGCAACTATATGTATATCTTCTATAATATATATTTACATATATTTTTATATAATACATTTTTACAAAAAAATATATATATATAGTCTTTCAAAATAATAGATAAGAAATAATAAAAAGAAAGAAAGAGCTTTCTAAGTATACAGAGGTAAATACCAGAAGATCTATGAGGAATAAAAATCAGGAGGGAGAGAGATGGGCAGGGACAATATTTTCTATTATATACCTGGTGGCCATGTTTGTCTATTTTAACCTTGGCACATGGGCTAACTTTGATTAAAAATAACAACAAAAACAAACAAACAAAACAACCCATGATCTAGCTAACCCCTATGTCCTGCAGACTTACCTGTTAACTCCTAGTCTGGACCCTTCCTGGTCTAGGAAGTCTGTCCTGACCTTCTGGTAACTCTCCAGTTCTTCCCTGGTCACTTCTTTCCCTTGGGGGCAGGAGCTGTACCCACATGTTGCACAGGTGGCCTTGACTCCTGCAGGAAGTGGCAAAAAGACAAGAGCAAAGCCTTCATTTTGTTTTCCTTTCCTTCTCCAGCAAGACCCCTCCATACCAAAGTCTCACTCAACTTCTGCCTCTCCTACTCCACAAAAAAGAGACAAATCCAAGTTTCACATGGAAAGGGGAATCAAAGAAATTTCAGAAGGACCGGGGAAAGGCCCATGATACCAGGTTCTGCCATGTTAGTTGGAACCCAGACACTACTCAGTGAGCACAGAGGTGAGGACTGGGAGGGTCTCTCTCCCGCCATGCCAGCAACCATCCTCCGCATGGTCTCTTGTTGAACAGTCCCCATATTCTGCCTGAGCCAAATTCCTTCAAGGGAAAGCAGTCTCTTTCATCAGGCAGCCCCTGACCCGCCAACTTGGATTTTGCTTTCTGAAGGATAAAGACCTGAGATGAACTCTGTCCTTGCCTCTCTCTGATCTTAGCTGGAGCTCACCACCCTGCTCTTCAGAAAAGTTTCCTTTTCTTCTCTGTCTGGTCAAGGGGACAAGCAAGAAATTGATGCAGAGTCCCCAGTCCTTGCAGTAAGAAAATCAAAATTGGCCCAGGCATCTAAGCTTTCCAACAGAAGTCTGGCCAAGAAAGGGAGGAAAATTGTCAGCAGCTGGTGCTGGGAGAAAGGGGCCTAGAGGTGTGATAGGCCATATGGTTATAGCAATGCTACCAAGCAAGGGAAACTGCCAACATGCACAGAAGTCAATACCATGGTGCTCGTTTTTGCAAAATGAAAGTTTTATTGCAAGGTTAAATAGCAAGGAAGACAGGGGCATAAAACAAAAACAAAAAACCTTCACATCTGCCTCCCTGATCAGTTGGTTTGGGGGGAATTTGTAGAAAGAGAGGGGGAGAAGCTGTGAGATGATCTGATGGCAAGAAGGAGGAGTTTGAGTTCCCTTGTACAGGGGTAGCTGGCCACCATGCCTCTTCACAGGTCCCAGGGTCTCTCCAGGGGGACTTATGTTCTGCATGGGGTGGGGGTGGGGGGTTGAACTTGTGACATCACTGTGGTATGTATACACAATGGAATAATACTCAGCATTAAAAGAAAAGAAAATCATGGTATTTGCATGTAAATAGATGGAGTTAGAGAATATCATGCTAAGTGAAGTAAGCCAATCCCCCAAAATCGAAGGCTGAATGTTTTCTCTGATAAGTGGATGCTGACCTATAATAGGTGTGGGGAGGGAGCATGAGAGGAATGGAGGAATTTTGGATAGGGCAAAGGGGAAGAAGGGGAAGAGAGCGGGCATGAGGGAAGGAAAGATGGTGGAATGAGATGGACATCATTGCCCTAAGTACATGTATGAAGAGATGAATGGTGTGACTCTGAACAACCAGAGAAATGAAAAATTGTGCTTCATATGTTTACTATGAATTTAAATGCATTCTGATGTCATGTATAACAAATTATCCTGCTACTTTGCTGAATTCATTTACTAGTTCTAGAAGTTTTCTGGAGGATTTTTTGGGTCTTCTAGGTATAGAAACATAAAGTCAACAAATAGTGCTAATTTGAGTTCTTCTTTACCTATCCATATTAGAATAAATAAATAAATAAATAAATAAATGTCATTGGCTAGAAAAACTGGCTTCTTCCATTCTTGTAAAGCTGGCTTCAAACCATCCTTGAGTGAATACTGGAGTCTTCCTGAAAAACAACTTAACACTTTGTTATTTAAAGAATTTATGTCCAGGCATTTTGGTAATAAGTGAGGATAATAATAATGATAATGATAAAGTTCAACATTTTTTGAACTTCAAATCTGAGCCAACCTCCAATCCCATCAGCAGTCCTGGGATACAGATGTTGTGGCAGCTGTTGGCACTCAGCCTTGAATCCCAAGGAGAACTTGCTTGTCCAGGTCACTGGGAGTTGAGCAGGTAAGAAAGGGTCACCCCGCAGATCTGTCTGGCCTCAGAAAGTCAGAGCTTTAAACTTTGGTGCTGTGCTGTTACGGACCAGACTGATAAAGGACAGAGATTTGGAGAAAAGAAGTGGTAGAATTTGGCTTTTTTTTTTTTTTTTTTTTTTAAGCTAAGGGGAAGTTTAGCACATTTTGGAGAATGAAGTTGTAAGGAAAAATCTAGCTCTTGACTGGATAACCCACAACCAACAGCACAGCAGCCTCAGGGGTGCTAAGGTTACTTTTTCTTTCTTAGTCCTTAAGTTGAGCCGACTGTAAATAAGCAACTGCTTTAAATAATACTCCCTGGAGTGCATCCTTAATCTGCATCTTGTCTAGACTTTCTAATGCCCTGCAGGAGCTCACTGGATCTTATCAGTGTCTTCATTTTTGACAAGCAATAAACTCAGTCTTATCTAGGCTGATGGCTCTGGGTGCCTTCTGCAGCTAGTTAGTAATTTCAGATGTTGTGGGAGGGAGTTCTCAGTGGAAGAATTACATTTTCAATCCAAAATTAAAGCTCAATTTGGTCTAATTGTCCTTGATTTTATCAGTTGCATAAAATGGCAGATTCCATATGCAAAAATAAATAAATAGTTGCCACAGCTTCGAAATTCCTTCTTCCTGGGGACAGATCCCATCAAGTTCTTTGCTGATTCTCAGGCTATTTCCATCCACCAAACAGTGCCCATGGTTCTCTATCCTTTTCTATTTTCTCTCCCTTCTCTGCACTTCCTCCAGCCCTTACCAAAAAAAGAAAAGCATAGTGTCTCTCCCTGTGTCTATCTCTTCTGTGTCTTGTATAATTTTAGAATGGAAGTTCCTTAAGAGCAAGAATAGTTCCTTCATGAGCTGTTGATGCCCAGAAATCTGGAAATGCTTATTTAAATGGTAATTTAGAATAAAGAAAATAATAAAAGTAGTCTTTTATTTTTCTAACATCAGTTTCTTTGCAAGATCTAGTGATGAAGACCATGTTTCATAACTGGAATGAAGAGGCTTAGAGACTGTGCCTGGCTCCCAGAAGGAGAATGCCTTCCAAGAACCACTAGACATCTATCCTCGAGAAGAGAGGGCCTCTGTTTCCAGTTTGCTGTTTGGTTTTGAGCAAGTCCTTTTACCTCTCTGGTCCTCAGATTCCTAAGCAGCAGAGTGCAGGACTGTAAGGTGCATCTCCCACAATCCAGCATGCATGACACAGTGACAAGAGGGAAGAGTTTAAGATGAGAGCACAAAGTTGTAGAAAGAGGAGGAAAGAGAGGAGACAGACTTGTGCCCCCCCCCCCTTCTAAGAAGGCCTCTGCTGGACTCATGCTCCATTCCCCAGGGCCAGGCACTCTGCCCTTACCAGCCAACTCAGAGCCAGCAGCATGTTCCTCAAGACGTGACAATGGTGAAACATTGATTGGAAGAAGTCTGGGGGAAGAGCTCCCCAGTGAGCCAGACAGGGCAGAGCAAGCACTGCCCAGAGCCCTGAGTGCCAGTCCCTTCTCTGCACTGCTCTCTCAGGGGTCAGCTGCCCAGGGCCACTGACCCCAGGCTCAGCCCTGGAAGCAGGTCCTGGAACCCAGCCCAGCTGCCACCCACTATACGACTGGTGCTCTTGGCCATGCTGCCTGGCAGCTGGGAAGGGAGGGACCTCTGCCTGGTACACTGTTGGAATGCTGGTGTTCCTGTTTCTGCTGGGATTGATTAGAACAGATACTACGGGGCTGGCATGCAAATTTTATTTCTCTTTTTTTATTCGGATGAATCAGTTTTTAAATAAAGAACAGGGCAGTGGTAGCTAGTTGCTCTTGGCCTTGAAACGGAACAGCTCCGTGTCTTGGTGCTTGGCTGAGCTCCTTTTCCTATTACTATCTTCCTTTTCTTGGGAGAGACCATGTTCTTACATCAGCCAAGGCAGAGACACAGATGTCAGTGTGGGCGAGAGCGCTCCAAGTCCTGCTCATTACTTCTGCATCTGCCAGTTAGGGCCAGAGCCAGGGAGAAGCAGGGCTTTCCTATAGGACTGATGGCAACAGGCCTGGAAATTGCCTCACAGACAGGGGTTTCAAAGGGCATAGAGTCGTCTACATTTGCTTCCTTTTTACCTTTTCCATCCATTATTCATTCATTTATCCATCCACTTATCTACCTTTCACCCACCCAGCCATCTTCTCACCCATCAGCCCCCACCCATCTGCCCATTCCCCCACCTATTCCCTCCCCATTCAATAACTCTTTCTAGGAACCTGGGCAGGTGTACAGTTCAGAGGGAAGACGGGCTTCCATATAAGTGATTACACTGCTGTGTGGTATGTTTGTAACTGGAGGAAAACCCAGCCCTGTGGAGTAGCATCAGGAGGAATTTATAGGGAGATAACATGGTTCAGGCCACCGTGAAGGGCTTCTCTTTGAGGTGTTCTGATTATGACTATGGAAAAAAACTCATCTGTGTTTTTAGTGTTGGAGGGGTTGGATTGGATTTCATAGGGAAGTCACCGAGAACACAACAACGAGAGCCACCGGGGATACCTCCTGACTTAGGTGTCTATTTTGGGTAAAAATCCTCCAATATCCTGAGTTACTGGTTTACCTTTAGGAATATGATCACCAAGCACCACACAAGAAGTTCATTTTGTAGTTTATGCATTCCAATTGGTGAGTGTGCTGTACTTTTAAGCCCAATGCCTAAACCACCTGTCTTTCTCGGGGAAGCCTTCTGAGACCCTGAAGAATGAGGAAGGGAAGGGAAGCGGCATCACCAGGTACCACACACCTGTGTGAGGAGCATGAACACCCCCTGGAGTGACTAAATGAGAAAGTGGGGCCCACAGATCTCGTATTCCACTGGAATGTGGTTCAAGAAGAGGCCATTTTCTGTTTTTCTACCTTGAGCAATTTTCACTGTCAGAGGCCAGAGAAGGAAACCTCTTTGGGGCTTTGGGGCCTGGAGGGCGGCTGAGCACACAAGTGACACAGTCTCCCCCCTACTCCCCCCACCCCACTGCCGGCCAGGCAAACCTGAAGCCCAGATTACAAAGTGAGGCAGGTGTTTCTGCCTGGTGCTCTCCCAAATCCAGCTCTTTCCCTCACTAGGAGCTGAGGCTGGCTGTTAAGTTCCCAAAAAAGTTAGTCAGTTTACTCCTGTTCTGTTCCTTGAGCAGCCAGGCAACGTGTCATCTCAAATAACAAAACTGTACCAAACGGCAACTCAGTCTTGAAGGAAATGCGTAGCCTGAGGAATAATATCATCATGCTAATTGTGGGACGATCATTTTCTACACCAAAAACACACTGAGAGTGTTGGCTTTTAAAACACATAAACAGCAGAGAATTCACTTGCTAACGCTGGGAGAGAAGAGAAACCACGTTCTGTCAAGATGGGAAGCCAAGGACTCTTAGCTTCTGTCTCACGTTTTCCCCTGCAGAGTCTGTCACGGTTGCTTAGTAAAGGGGACTTGTGCTTTTCAGAGGAGGTGGCATCCTCAGCTCTGTCTTGCAGACGATGTGCCTGATGCTCACAAAGTTGGCATCTTTGCCAGGCTGCCCCAGAGGATTGGCTTTGGGGTGATTATCAGGCCCTGGTGACAGACTGCAATCATTCACACTGTTCTCACCCTTCCTTACAAATCTGCGTGATGAAGGGACTCGCTTCCTCCAAAATGTTTTCTGCTTTTGCTTGTTTGGTTTTGCTTACTGCCTGAAGTGAGTTGCTAAAGTCAATCTGTATTCAAATTCAAAGCCAAGCTGGCCTTGCTCAACAAAGAAGGAAAGCGTGTTTTCAATTTGTGATGCTGTCACGCACGTCCTCTCTCTAGAGATCTGGGTGTGGCACACACGAACTAGAGCTACAGCTCTCTTGACAAAGAAAAATGCCTCATGTTGCTTCTCAGCCCTTGCCCAGTATCACCATTTAAAAGCAAGCATTTGCAAATGCCTCATATCTTGTCACCTCTCTCATGCACCCTTCTCTGAGCATGGTGAAGACTCCATGGGTTGCAGATTGCTTTTTCTAGAAAACCGCATCAACTCCCAAATGTCTGCTGGATGGTACCCTGATGCTCTCTGATAATGAGAATTAATTTTCTTCTCATGTGATATAAAGACACATACATACATACATGCCTAGTGATCTTCTGTGATTGGTAGAGAAGTATGAAGAGATGCAATCTTGGCACCAAAGCGTAACCCACAGTCACCAGAGGTATCCTGCATGGAAGGTAGGCTGCTGAGCCCAGAGCCCATGGGTCAAGGGTTGCCTTAGGGAGCTCCCGTTTATAAGGTTAAGTTTACCCTCATGCCTGAGCATAGCATTTCTATTAGAAACATTAAAAATCGGTTCCAGGCAATATGGAGTAAGTGTATTTAATTTATTCCTCCTGATAATTAAAGCTAAAACCCCACATAAAGCACTAACCACCAGAAAACTGAGAAAGGTAGAGAGGAAAGACGATGAATGATCAGAGATGTGTGTGTGTGTGTGTGTGTGTGTGTGTGTGTGTGTGTGTCTCCTATATATTCTAGTCTAGGCACTAGAAAGGCCCAAAACCTGGAAATGCCAACTGGCTAAGACAAAAATGCCACAGGAAAGTCCTGCATTCTCTAGCTGGAAAAGGATGATGCTGGAAGACAGAGCTCTTTTGACCACTCCTACCTTATATCAGGCAAAGACAAGAAAAGAAGTTGCCGCCATCTCCCTTTCCACTGATGCTATTGCTGTGGACACGGTGGTCTGAGGAGGAGGAGGAGGAGGAGGAGGCATCCCAGCCCTCCCCACCCATTACTGTCACCTCTCTGTAATTTTCTCCAAATAAAAGGATTCATCAAAATCTGTTAATAAAATCATGAGCAGATTCACAATGACCCAGAGTGAAAAATGGTCAGAATCCACAGAGCAAAAGGTCTGAAAACCAAAATAATACTATGCAGGTTTCAGATTGACCTCTGTAGCATACAAATGGAATAGAGGAAAATGGCACCTATATAAAGGTCTAGAAAACTAAATCAAAATTTAAACCACAAGTCCACAGAAGTAGGTCAGGATTTGTGCTCTGAACTTAAAAAAGTTGACTGCTTACTAAAGTAGAATATTTAAATAGGTACCAGAGCCTCATGACCTGATTCTCAAAATGCCCCAAAACAATCCAAATTAGGTTTTTAAGTCAAGAACTAGGACAATCCTAGTTCAAATGAGAAAATAAAATCAATACCAAGAAAACAAGTGTTCGAGTGATCTTACAAGGCTTTTAATGTAACAATCATAAAAGTTCTTCAAAAACCAATTATGAACACTCTTGAAACAAGTAGAAAATTACAAATTCTCAGTAAAAATGGAGAACAAAATGGAAATTGCAGATTTTAAAAATAAAATAATCAGAACTTAAAAACTTGTAGATGGGTTTAATAGGAGAATGGGGAGGACAATGAATGCCCTTGAAAGTAAGTGAATAGAAATTAGTCAATTTCTGAAAGACAGGGAGAAAAAACAATTTTCAAAAATGAGTCTCCAGAACCTGTGGAGCAATGACAAAAGATCAAACATTCATGTCATCAGAGTCCTAGAAGGAGAGGAGAAAAGTAAGAGGCTGAACGAATATTTTAGATAAGGGTAGGAAATCCTTTAAATTTGGTGAAAGGCATGAACTTGCAGATTCTAGAAGCTGAGAAATTCTCAAACAGGACAAATTTAAAGAAATCCATTCAAAGACATAATTAAATTCCTGAAAGTTAAAGCTTGAGTCCCTTGAGAGTAGCCGTAGAGAAATGATGCCATACCTAAGGAGAAGAACGGCCTAATAGCATAAAAACCTGTTCAGAAACCATGGTGGTCAGAACAATGGGGCAGACCATTCTTCCTGTGCTGAAAAAGAGCTGTGGACCCAAAATTCTCTGTTTAACAAACTTCCTTCAGGAATGATGATGAATAAAAACATTTTCAAATGAAGCGGAGCTAAGTAATTTTTTTGTTTGCGAATCTGTTCAGAAAAAAAAAATTGTCATAGAAAATTCTTCAAACAGAAAGAAAACAATAACAGTGAAAACCTGAGAACATGCATCATGGAGGAAAAAAAATAGAAAGACTAAATATCCAATAGATAAATAATAAACTCTCTAGATGAATAATAGACCACTTTTGAGTTTAAATAATTAATTAAATAATTTTGATGATAAGAAGCAAAAGAATTATATTAGTCTGATGTGGTTTGCAATGTATTTAGTGGCAATATTTGAGGCAATTCTTTCATCAGGAGTATGAAGAGTCCTACATGGAAAAAAGGTTTTACTATTTCACTTGATGTGGTAAGTTGTTGATAATGGCAGATTATAATGAGTTATTTATATAAATACACAGGAATCACTGGAACAATCACTTAAAAATATGAGAAGATATATATACTCAAAAACATTGTGGATAAATTAAAATGAAACACTAATAGCCCAGAGAAAGGGGAAACAAATAGTAAAACAGCAGATCTAAGTTATAAAATACTGATAATTACATTAAGTATAGTCTGGACATATCAGTTTTAAAAAAATAGAAATTAGTGTAATGTATCATAAAACATGACACAATTCTAAGTAGTCTGTTAAAAAAAACTCACTTCAAATGCAGGGATATAGGTTGCTTGAATGTAAAAGCATGAAAAAATATGCATTCTGTGCAAAATTTATCAAAAGGAGACAGAATATGTTCATACTAGGCAATGTAGACTTTTGTGCATAAGAAATTGCCAGGGAAAAGAAGGACATTATATAATAAGAGGGTTGGTTCACCAAGAAGACACATAAATGTGTACACATCAAATGACAGTTTCAAATATCTGAAGCAAAAACTAACACAACTGAAAGAAGAAAATACACATATAGTCAGAGGCTGCAACACTGCTCTTTCAGTAACTGAGAGAACTGCAGACAGGATATCAACAAGGATATGAAAGGATTCAACACCACCAACAACCAACATGTTCTAATGAATATTTATAGAACAGTCCATCCAACACATCAGAATCTTCCTTAGGAAGTCTCAAGAGATGTGTAAAATATATTGAACCAAATGAAATGAAAATACAACACATCAAAATCTTGATGGCAGTGCTACAGCAGCTAAGGCAGTGCGTGGAAAGAACTGTGCACACTGAACGCTTATATTGGAAAAGAAGAAAGGACTCAAACCAATAACCCCTGCGTCCATTTCAAGGTACTAGAGAAAGAAAAGAAAAAAACAAAAGCCAGAAGTAATTGGAGCAGAAATTGATAGAACAGAATGTAAAAGAGAACACTAGTAAAACTAAGAGCTGATTCTTTGAAAAGGTCAATAAAATTGAATAACTTCTAGCAAGACTGACAAAGCAAAATGATAGCAAACACAATATCCAATACCAAGAATGAAAGAAGAGGTACTACTACAGATTTCATAGACATTTAAAGGATAATAAGGAAAAACTACAAACAATCCTACACAAATAAAATAGACAACTTTGATGAAATGGACCATTTCTCAAAAATCATGAAGTAGTAAAACTCACCCAAGATAAAACAGATAATCTGAATAGTCCTATAACTATTAAGGAAATACAATTCATAGTTAAAATTTTTGTGAATAAGAAAATTTCAGGTTTACTGGCTCTTTCTACCAACCATTTATGGAAGAGATATAGTGTGTTTTATATACTCTCTTAAGGAAAGTAGAAGAAAAGGCAACATTCACAATTCATTTTATGAGGAAAGCATTACCATGATACCAAACCTGGAGAGACAGTGAGAGAGAGAGAGAGAGAGAGAGAGAGAGAGAGAGAGAGAGAGAGAGAGACTGACTTAGGTCAGCAAACATAACCACAGACACAAAATCCCTAATAAAATGCAACCAGATTGACTCCAGCAACATACAAAAATAATGATATACCACAACCAACAAAAATAGTATGTTTCCTATTGGTGGTTGACATAATGGTACATGTAGAAAACCCCATAATGTATCTGAGAGCTCCTAGAACTAAAATGTGAATATACTAAGGTGCAGAATACAAGGTTAATACCCCCAAATTAATCACATTTATTTATATATGCTAGCAATGAACAATTGGAAACCAAAATTAAACACAAAATGTCCTTTGTAATATGTGCTTTAAAGATGAGAGAAAGAGTTGGTGGGGGGGGGGCATATAGGACATAGCATCTGTTATGCCAAAAACTATAAAATGCTGACAAAAAGAATTAAAGAAGTCCTGAATAAGTGAGAAAATGCTGTGTTTGGGGATTGGCAGGCTCAACCCAATAAAGATGTCAGTTCCCTCAAAAATTATGTATAGATTTAATGCAATTCCTATGGAAGTCTCAGCAGGATTTTTTGTAGATATAGACAAATTGATTCGAAAATTTATATGTGAAGTCAGTAGAGATAGAAAGCTGAAACAATCTTTAAGAAGAAAAATGAAGTTGGAGTTATCACGTTATCTGATCTTCAGACTTACTAAATGGCCACAGTAACAGTGTGAGATAGTCATATAGATCAAAGGGACAGAATAGCATTGAGAAATAAACCCCCAAAGGTATAACCAACTGATCTTTTACAAAGGCACAACAGTGATTCAAAGAGAAAGAATCATTTTTTTCAACAATTGTTATTGGAAAAACTGGGCATCCATACGCAAAAAAAAAAAAAAAAAAAAAAAAAAAAAAAAAAAAAAAAAAAACAGAATGAAAACTCAACCTAAGCATCAGATCTCATACAGAAATAACTCCAGATGGGTCATATATGTAAATGTAAAATATAAAAGTAAGATTTCAGAATAAAACATAGGAGAAAATCTTTGTGGCCTACAGTTAGGTGACTATTTCTTTAGGTAGGACTTCATCAAAATGAAAGTTGGGTTATGTGAAAGATCCTATTAATAGAATAAAAAGACAAGCCACAGCCTAGGAGAAAATATCTGCAAATCATATATTTCACAAAGAATTCACATCCTAAAAATATGACCTTGACAGTAGGAAAACAATGCAAACAGAAAATAGGCAAAAGATTTGAATAACACTTCACCAAGCTGAATATGTGGATGCAAATAAGTGCATGGAAAGATGTTCAACCACCTTAGCCAGGAGGACATGCCACTACACCCATCGTAATGACTACATTAAAACATTTACCAAACCCACTGCTGGCGAAGATGCGAAGCCGCTGGAACTCTCTTATGTTGCTGGTGAGACATAAAACAGTGTGACCACTCTGGAAAACTGTTTGGCAGTTTCTTATAGAGTTATACATGTACTTACCACATGACCTTGCAATGATACTCCTGGATATTTATTCTAGAAAAGTGAAAGTTTATGTTCACATAAATACCTGTCTACAAATGTTTATAGTAGGATGTACAGATTTATAGTGGCTTTATTCATAATAGACAAAAAAATGAAAACAACCCAGATGTGTTTCAGTGGTAAAAGGTTAAATAAACTCTTGAACATCCGTGCCTTGGAACACTACTGAGCAATAAAAGGGAACAACCTACTGATACACACTGCCATTTGGATGGGTCTTAAAGGCATTATGCTCAGTGAAGAAAGAAATCTAAAAGGGTTACATACTGCATGACTTAGTTTATGTAACATTTTTAAATGACAAAAAACTGTAGTAAAGGAGAACAATCAGTGAAAGCTGGGGACCAGAGATAGTGGGAAGGCTATAAAAGGGATCTTCTCCGTTGTGACAGGACACTTCTGCGTCCTGGTGATTATGGTATTTACATGCGCTAAAGTAAACTATGAGTGATGTCTGCAGTTAGGGGATGACATAGAACCAGTGTCAACACTGCGGTTTTGAGAATGTCCTATGCTTTTGCAAGCTGTAATAATTTGGAGAACTTCAGTGACTCGGTGACGATTACATGAGAATTTCCTCCTTTTTTTTTTAAACAAGTCTTGCAATTCAAAAAGAAAGTAAAAGATGAAGCGAAACAGAAAGACTGAACAGGAAGAATTTCTATCACTCGGTGTAGAAACTTGCAGTTTTCAGGTTCTGTTCTGGGCTCTGGACTGAACCAGAGGCCCTCCCTTGCCTCCCTTCCTTTGGGGCATCAAATTTACCTAATTCCTTGAAGAGCATCTCAAGAGCCATTCAAACACCATCAAACCCAAAATATCTGCATGAGAAGCCAAGGTTGTTTTCCAGGAGGGGAAGAATCCAACCCTGCTAGAGTCGCTTCCTCCTTTCTTTGTCTTTGCTGAAAACTAATGGAACCAATGGAACTTTGTGGCTATTTTTGACCCACTTGCACACATTTGCTGAATAACACTTCACCAAGCTGACACATGTGGATGCATAGACACAGTGTGTGCAAAAGAAATGTAATCTATTTCCTATGTTGGTTTACCCCCCATAGATGTTAAGGCTGTCCTTGGGAGAGCCCAGGGTCCAGGACCAACTTCTAGGGTTCAAATCCAGGGGAAATCATTCTGTTTCTCTTCTCTGCCCTGAAACCTCTCCTCTGGGGTTCCCCCGATAATGTCACATTGTGGTGTATTGCTTTTTTCTATGTATGCCCCCTTCCCTATAGGGAAAGATCCTGTCTTCTAGTCCGATAGGAAATCTTTATCTACTTCTCAGATGTCATTCATTTGCAATTAGGACTGGGAACTGTGATGGTCACTTATATACTCTTGTCCCAGCTATGAGTCATAACACCCTTTGAGGTGCTGTGTAGACAGAATCCCTCCCACTATCTGTCACCCAGTCTGGGTGTCCCCATCTTGAGTTCAGAACCTCCTAGGAGGACTTGTTGAATATTGTAATTAAATGCAAATACTGCCACTGAAACCCATTCTCCTCCTCTTCCTTTGTAGAAGAATCCCTGTTTCTTGTAGGAAGAGGCAATATGCCTGGCTAATTGACTATATCTCCTATCTTCCTATGTAGCTATGTGTGGCCATATGACCAGGTTCTAACCAATCAGACATGCAAAGAAATTATTGGGTGGGATTCCTTAAAATATAGACCCAAGTTTCTCAAAGGATAGACAATTGTTAAGTGCCTCTTGTTGTGGTTGCTGGAACTTGGATGTGGTAGCTAGCATTCTAGCATCAGTTTTCATGCATGAAATGACCTTTAGGGAAGAAGCCAGGAGTTAAAGATATAGAGCCCAAAGGTCAAAGCCACCTTGGTCCTTGATGCCCATGAATGCATCAAGATTACCACCTGTCAAGTTTTATTTAAGAGAAAAATAAACGTGTTTCTTGGTTTTCACTAGCAGGTGAATACAATTCCTAAAAGATGTGCTCCTGTGTTAGGTATTATTCCAAAAGGATATGAGGTTGCTTTGTTCTCATTCTTGATGAAACTGTGCTGGTTTCAAGGGAAATTTGGGAGACAAAGTTGGAGCGGAGTGTGTAAATGAGGAAGAGAAAGGATTTTGCTTGGGAAGATGGTGGTGGGATGTTTACTATGTACATAAATGTTAAGTCATATTTGGTATCAGCGGGCAGAGGGAATCCTTCCTCCAGGGTTGCTCTAAGTCTCTTCCCTTGACTGAAAGGCTCTGGGAATTGAGCTGCCTGCTACACCTTAACACCCTGCCTCGTGGGAGCCATCGCTGAGACAGGAAGTCAGAAGACACATCTGAAGTGGCCCATGGCTCTTTCTGAATGTCTTTTACTGGATAGGCACATGCAGTGAGGATGGGTTTGAGGGGTCAGTCCAGGGGCTCTGCTTTGAAAGCAGAAGGGGAGGCTTGGGATAAGTCCATCTCGGGCTGGCCATTTGCATATGTAAATGCAATGAGTGAGGTCATGAGGTCTGTGAGCAGCTCACATTTGAGAGGAGGGCCGACTTTGAACCCCTGGCTGGTGTGTGGGTGACATCTGTGTCCAGTTCTTTGTGTGAGGAAACAATAGGAACGAAGCAGCTCTTGTTTTCTGTGGGTGTCATTCCAGCTCTGACTGGTGACATTTCCATAGAACAAGTCCTCCTCCCTGCTGGGCTCATTTGTGCTCTCCTGCATGGGCTCCTACCCACTGCAGTCTCGGGGCAAGCGCACTGGATGTGTTTAGGGCTGTGATGAGTTTTATGGCTTCCAATGGAGTGAAGAGTTTTTTGTTGTTGTCATTTTGTTTTTGTGAAAGAAGGAATTGCATCTTTGCTCCTTCCTGTCTTTCTCTGCCTTCCTTTCAACAGTTAGGCAGAATCTTCTGGCTCGTTCCCAGGGGGGCTATGGCCCCCCAACAGGAGGCCAGAGGGGTGATGCTGCATCAGCCAAGGCGTTGCTGGTACTGATACAACTGGAAGGCACAATGAAGCTCTTCTCTCAGCTCGAGATCGGAATTTAAATTAAACCTCATTTAGCTGGGTGCTCCCTTTTGATTTATCGGCAGATGCCTCTTGCTGCTTGAGCCTTGTTAAATTGCTAGCAAACACTTCACTGACCAGCTGTTCCTATTAAGCAGAAAGCGCTCTGCGGAGCAGGGTCAATCCCCTTGCACTTTGGATGGTTCTTATATGTCATCCCTGCGGAGCGGCCACCGGGAGGGTATTATCCCCTGGACCCTGGGAGATGGCTGGTTAATGGGAATGAGGGATTCTTATGCCTATGGGTGGGAATGGGAGGGGGTGGCTGCCCCAATGGGGACATTGCTCTGTTCTGTGTGCAGGTTCCTGCCTGCCACCGCTTTAGGCTCTGGATGAAGGCAAAGACCTGATGCCCAGTGCTGGGCCAACTTCAGGCAGGTACTTGCCCTATAGATTAATGAGCCCATCACCTGTAGAGCATTCTCCCCTACTTGTCAGCCATGGATGTGGTTTTTCTGGGCCAGAGCTGGTCCCAAGCCCAAGCCCTGGTGTGTCTCATTGTATATAATCCCGATGTTTGCAAGAAAAGGGGAAACTCACTCTCATCAATTGTCTCACAGTCATGCCAGTGACGTGCTGAGTGTCCCTTTGTGGGAAGCTCAGAGCTATCTACTTGTGCATGCTGCATCTTTGTCCATCCTTGGGGTGTACACAGCCATGTACCAGGGTCAAGGGCCAGGCAAGCATCCTGGATTCTCAGGGACACCCTTGTGTAGTTTGGGAGCTGCATGATGGCATCAGGTCCTGCTTTAGTCACTACTGGGACAGGGAGCCCGCCTGGCTGCCTAGCCTTTGTTCTCTGCAATGTGCTTTCCTCACTCCCCATTGTGCCCATGTGCCCTCCTCTCTCCTGCACCCATTCCCCTCTATTTCTTCAATGTGGAGCCCCACCTGCACAAGCGTCCCTTCCCTAGGGACTGAGTAAGAACAGGGTGGTCCTTGGGGGTTCTGAGTGAGGCCATTTATGACCGAGCCAAGGTATGGCCCCTGGATCAGGGCTATGGGGTGGCGGGGGTTCCTGTGTTGATCCTGGGGACCAGTAAAAGTTCTGCCTCTAAGTGTTTGAGTGAGGGACGGTGGTGGTATTGACACGTACATTTGGGTGAGAGGGACACAATCTCGATCACTGTCCTCACCTGAGATTCTTGTTCTAGGTGATACAAGCATTGCTTTGGATTTAGAAGTTTCAATAAAGTGTCTTGAAGGCAGCTGGGCATGCCTATGACAGCAAGATTGTAGGCCCAGCTACTTGGGAATGAGGCAGGAGGATCACTTGGGTCCAGGAGTTCAAGGCCAGCCTGGGCAAAATAGCAAGACCCCATTAAAAATATATTTAAAAAGCCTCAAAGGCAAGATCCCAAGAATGTACCTGCCTAACTCACCCTAGATCCACTCTCTCCGCAGCTGCTGACCCCTGAGCTAGTACCAAATCTAGTTGAGGAGGACATTGAGGAGGACAATCTGCTTTACTTAGTCTATTCACTCAAATATTAATCTCATTCAGAAGCACTCTCGTAGACACACAGAATAATGTTTAACCATGTAGCTGGGCACCATGCACCAATCCATCTAACACAAAATTGTTGAAAAGTGGTTAATATGGGGAAAAAGATCAAAGAGTAGGGTAAAGGGGTCAAAAGAGTGGGTGCGGGGTAGGGTGAGGTTGAAGTATGACACAGAATTATCATGCTGGGCCTCACTGAAAAGGGGACATTTGGCCAAAGATCTGCAAGGGGAGGCGGAATGAGCCAAGTGGATGACTAGAGTACAGGAGTTCAGGGCAGAAGGAGCAACCGGAGCAAAGGCCCTGCGGTGGGATGGAATAAAGGGCTCGGGCAAGACGACTGTACGGACTTTCACAGACACTGATGTGGAGAAGGGCTGCAGGCTTTGCTGTATCTATTCCTGGATCTCCATAAACTCACAAAATCTTAAATTTCTGTTTATGATCTCCTAAAGGACAGGGCCAACACCTGAGCTACCAGTATGTCATGGGAACACATACAGCCAGACCCCTAAGTATCTGTGGGGATGGGACACCTGGGAGCACTAACCTATGGCCTCTCCACGACCCAGGGAGGGCAGAAGGGAGAAACCACTGGAGGAAAAGGTACCAATTGCAGTGAGAGTAGACCCAGAGGGAAGCCATTCTTTCCTGGTCCATAATTGAAAACCCAAAGTAGCCACAGAACAGCCGTCCAGAAGGCCAGAGCCTCAGATGGGACCAGAGGGACTTTTCCAGCCATGGTCAGTGCAGAGACACTACCGATCCACTTAGGTCTTTTTCTTAATTTCCAATGTGGACTGTGATGACAGTGAGCCATCCTATTCCAGAGTCGTGCTGGGGCTTCCTTTCCCTCCCTAGTTCTGCGCCTCACGATCTATGAATTAACAAACAGTGACATTATTTGAAGTCTGAGGTCTCTGCCACCGACATCTCTGTAGAAAGAGATATCAGAAGAGCGAGATGAAATATTTATTCCTCAGAGTCAGCCAACTGCAGGGCTAGCCTGGAAAGCTGCCCGGGAGAGGCAGGCCCCGTTCCCTGGGTTGTCAAGCCTGCTCAGGCCTCAGGTGCAGCCAGGGTGCTTAGTGGGGCCACTTTTGTTGTTTGGAATGAAGAGGGAGGCGGGTTGTGGGGAGCCATAGGCCTGGAAACAAACGCCTATGCCTCTCAGCACTCACGGTGTCCTGCGTCACGGGCTGTCAAAACCCACCAAGCTGCCTTCAATGACGTGCCTGACAGTGTGGAGAGGCTCACATTTATCTAATTTCCTAAAAGACAATTTTATACCAAGAGATTATTATCAACTTTGTCCCCGTGGAAGTTATCGATGCCCTCACTTCAGGGCTGACAAAATAATGTGCAGTTTATGGCATCTGTCAGCCAGACGGAAGGGAAAGCCATTTCCTACCAGTAAGCAGATTGAAAGGAATTTGGGAGATTAGAACCAGCAGTATCATCACTCGGGGTGAGGGATGTCAGTCAGAGGCTATCAGCTGGTTACGAAGGAAAAGGGCATGATAGATCTTGACCATAAAATTGACTGAGTCTGACTTGTAAATACGTGTAGTATTACTGAGATTTTTTTTTTTTCCCTAAGCATCTGGGAGGCTCAGGATAATGGAAAAAAACAAAAAAAAAAAAACAAAAAAAAACCTGACCTTCAGGCCAAAAGTGAGTTTCAATTCTGGTCAAAATCTGTTACCTTTCTGGAATTTTTTTTTTTCGGAAGACCCCAGTGTGTGGGCTGTCTCCATTCTCTTTGGTGGCGCCCACAAATCAAGGTTTTGAACTTTTAACTGACATCTTAAATAGACACACTTATTATTGGAAACATTACATAAGTTCAGCTCAGGTCTTAAATGTCGTCAGTTGACGTTTATGTTCTAATGCAATTTATAATTCTTCACAGAAAGGTTAACACTTAATTAAAGTACTGCTGGAAATTGCCTTTTTGAGAAACCTGGGCTTTGTGCTTTCCTTTGCTTGAAGTGGAGAAAGAAAAAAAAATACTCTTCCATGATCTGTAGGTCTCTTGTTAAACACAATTGTCTTGGGATGCAGAAGGAGGACAAAGGCAGAAGGGAAACAAGGTTTGCTGCTCAGCTGGGCCCTTGGCTGGCAGCAGCACCTGTTGGGAACATGCCTGGCAAGGGAAGTGGAGGCTGGGCCCTGGGCCAGATGTTGGATCCTTTTCCTTTCGTTTTTAGTTGGAAACCAGTGAAGGTTAAGCTCAAGGCAGGTTGCTGGTTTCTCCTTGAGTTAATTACTCTGAAGAGAAACAATATTAGTTATGAGAAGAAAACTTGGCCAACTAGAGTTGGAAACCATATTGCTCACAGACTTCTCATGTGGAGGAAAGCATTCTGTGGCCTAAAAGGTACAATAAATCTACCCACTATTATAAAGTAAAAACCACCACGAATCCAACGTAGGGGGATGCTGTTCTACAAACCGGGAGTTCTTCCCAAGCAAGCCCTTCCTGCCTCACCGGCTGATCTTGAGAAAGGTTTGGGTGGGCCACTGGATATCAAACAGGACAGTGGGCTTTTGCTGACTTCAGGAGGAGGAAAAGGCTCAGAACCTGGACATACACCCAGGAGGACATGTGAACCACAGGGTCTGGTGTCCCTTTTGCATGCTCCTGGACTTCAGATGATCCTGGACTTCATCTTGGTATTAGAATTTGGTGTCAAGTTCTGATTTTGAGCTTATTTTCTACATAGATTTTGCAGAAAGTATTAAAAATGAAGGCATACAGTTTTATCAGGCTAGAAAAAAATTTAAGGGTTTAGCTTTTGTTTAAGAAACAAACAAAAACTCTCAGCAAATTAGTGACCATCGAATTATTGCAAAGACTAATAGTTTCTGAATGCTTATTTTAAAATAATAACAACATTTATGTACAAATTAACAACAAAAATCATTATTCTGTGGCATATGGAGATGAACCAAATCAAAGGAGAACAAAGAGATGAATGGTAAAAAGGTTAATCTATAACTGCCCTCTTGCTTGATTGTATAGTTATTGGAAAAATTCTCAATGAGCAATAAATTTGGATGATAAGTGCTCATTGGTTCTAAATCGCATGTGACTGGCTTTTGTGTGCTGCTTCTTATTTCTTTAGATACATAATCTGAGTACAAGCTTGTCTGTCTAATAGATGTGTCACATTGAAAATTTATTCAGAGACTTCTGAGTGAATTTGGAAGAACCTGTGGTAGACCAAGGCTCAAGATTATTTTTTTGAGCTCATCTGATTTGCAAGTCAGAATTCCAGCCAAACCAAAAGTGCACTGAATGATAGCAGGAGACTTCAGGGGAGCCCCAGTTTTAAGGAATGAGGGAGAGCCTTTGGTCCAGCCCTGTGGTACTTGACACTAATTGGAGGCTAGTGAGTCAGTCCATGACAACTTAAAACTAGAAAGATCTGCAACACAGAGGTAACATCGTAGAGTGGCATCATCCATAGGCAGTCTGTTGAGAGCATCACTTACCAGCTTCTGTGATCTCTGGCAAGTTAATCAGCACCTCTGTATCTCAGTTTCCACAACTATTGCATAGGGAAGCTAATGGGACATATCTCACAGGGTCCTTGTGAGCATTAAATGAGTCACATGTAAAGTCCTGCAACAGCACCCAGCAACTGGACCAATAAATGTTAGCTCTTATCATGACTTTTACATGTCAGCTTGGTTTGCATGTTCAGGGAAGTGGGGCTGGCCTTCAGTCCAAACTCCTATACAAAAATCTGCCACATCGTGGTGTTTGGCAGGGCAAGTGGGAAAGAGGTTAATTGTTTTAGCCTTTCTAAAAGAGCTCTGATGGGAAATATCAGCCTTGGCAAATGGACTAGGAACAGATAAATAGACTCAGTGCTTTTGGCTACATCCTCTATTATTAGTAAGAAGCATATTTCCTTTTGGGGTGAATGTTAGGGACAAAAATAAGGCTCTTGAGATCACCACCCCTCTTATTAATGCTGTTGAAGCACTCGGGCCTGCATTGAGGGTGACTGGCAAATGCATCCTCACAAAAGCAAGTGTGGGGCATTTAGGATCCTATTCACTCTGGGCAGGAAAAAAGGAGGATTTTGGCACTGGAAATGCAATGCACAATCTCGGCAGTGGCTATTAACATTCTAAAATGGGGGTCCAGGTCATATCTATTAAGGTCCAGGTCATATGGTAGGGAGCAGCTGATGGTTATTTTGAGGTTGCCATTAAGATCTTCAGGCATGAGGGTGCCCATTTGCTATCCATGTGCAGGCAGCTTTACCTTTAATAACAGGCAGCTTTACCTTTAATTATTTCGCAGGAGCCCACTTCTCCATTTCAGCAGGTACATATTATATCTTTCAGAGAGTTTCCTTTTTTTTTTTTTTGAAACCAGTGAAAGAACAAGGAAAAAAAAATCAAAGTGTTGCCTAATGGCACAATTCTCCCCTTAATCTTTTAAATCAATTTTGCCTTTCCAGCATTACCAGGCTTTCTGACTTCTAAACAAACAAGTTTACCCAGCACCTGCGGTGCCACAGGCTTCTCTTCAGATGAAAACTCTGAATACTCAAGAGGATTTTTTTAGCTTTGGGAGTTCACAAAGCTAAAAAAATCCTCTTGAGTATTCAGAGTTTTCATCTGAAGAGAAGCCTGTGGCACCGCAGGTGCTGGGTAAACTTGTTTGTTTAGGACACCCAGCCATGCTCTGGAAGAAGGGAACAGTGGGATGCCCTTTGCTACAAGGAGTTCTCAAGCAGCTTTGCAAATGAGGAGGAGGCAAGTCTCCTCTGCGCTTCCTTGGCCACCCAGATGCAGTTTTGCCCTGAGCTTGAAGGTTTGGGGATGCATGTAAGGGGAAGGTGAGTGGAATTTAGTCAAATGCTTCATGATCAATATCAGCTGCTTCAAAAACCATTTTGTATTAAACTTCCCATGTAAAACCGAAACAAATTAAAACCTCAAAGGTGGTTTCTGGCTACAAACCTAGCTCTAACAAATTTGGTTCCACCACACCTAGAGAAACGTCTTCCATGCCACCATGCTGATTCTAGAAGTCCTGAGTGGGTTTGGGAATACTCACTGCTTGGACATTTTAAAGTCAGGGGTGTATCGTTGAGATGGGATTGCCAAGAGACACTGCAATTCCTTTTTTTGGAGACTTTGAGAAAAGCACAGACTACGGGGAAAGCAGAGCTGAGGGGATGTTCGTAGCTTCTTTCTTTTTTCTGATTCCATAAACGTCAGCCAGAAACTTGCCTTTGTAAATACAAATTACATTTAGTACAAACCAAATAACTAGAGGGCTGATTCAGTATTTAAATTGTTCTGGGGGAACTTTTTAAAAACTGCTTTTGCATTTTTATTTTACAGAGTGAAAAAGGACAATCATGGAAAAGCACAACGAACTGTGACGAGACAAGTGGAAAAAACCTGAGCATAACAATGAGGAGCCTCCTGGGCGGAATTGCAGGAGGACGGGCCTGAGTGTTCCTTGTGGTCCGCATGTGCAATTATGTATGGATGAAAAATTACAGGGGCTAATAATTACAGCCACAATTGTCCACTTGCGGAACAATTAGCCCTTTGCTCCTCATTCTGAGAAAGTGACTAATTGTACCACAGCAAGCCAACTAAAAATGCATTTGTTTTGGAAAGAAATGTCATGCTTGCCAGGAAGTGCCACCTACAGGAGCAGGAGACCTTGGGTGCCACAAAGCCAGTGGCCGGCGACCTGGGGCTTTGAAATATCCACTTTCCACCCTGAGATAGGTGGGAAAGTGAGAAAAAAAAAGCTGATTCCTGACCTATTGTGGACCACAACATACCATCTATATATTAAAAAATGAGGAAAGTAAAAATAGAATTCAGATAATGATAACAATTATATTTAATGAGAACCTTTCATTAGAGATCATAAATGCCTTCTGGTTAAATTTCACAGCCTCTGATAAAATGTAAGGGAAAAATATTTGTAAGCTAAACTTTATAGTCAAAGAATCTGAAGCTCTTCAGGCAGCAGCGAAGAGCACGATGTCAAATAGATTGTGGATAATATATCTTAGAGAGTTCTTACTTGCTCCAGAAGTTACATTCCTGCTTGTTTAGCTAAGGTCAACACTTTTTCAAGATGAGGTGTGCAATGTGTCAAGTAGGTTATAGATTGGCAAAAAGAGATCCTCCCACACCCCCCCTCCACCCCCAACAACTCACATTCACAATGAGGTGACATTAAGTTCCTGATCATTAGCCAAGAAGGCAAAATCTTGAAGATCTGAGGTGAAAACTCGAGGTAGGAAGAGACAGCCTTACTTTGGGTGGCTTCCTGTGGCCTCTAGGTTTCCTTATGGGGTACAGGCGGCTGGCAACCCTGCCACATACCACGATCCCCACCAGCTCTTAGTGCTACCCAGGCCTCAGCCTTGAGCTCACATCACCACTTCAGAAGGTCCCACTTGATGCCTTTCCATGTAAGATTCACACATGTTCTCGAAGGCCACTGACTGCAAGAACACTCAGGCCCTGGGGTCTCTGAACAGCCTCTGTCTCCAGTCTTACCAGGGTCCTGGGATGTGCCATTCTCTAATCTAAGCACGTTCTTTTTAGTCTGAGTGTTTTAGTAGTTTGGTTTGATGACTTGAACAAATCTATCTGGCTTCAGTCCACTCCGAATGTCTAGTCATAAATTTTCTTTCTTGTTTTTTTTTTAATTTTTCTTTTTTTTCCCAGATGATATTAACAGATGAGAGAAGGACTATTTAGGGCCCTATAAAGCATAGAGCCCCATTAGGTCATCTTTCCAGGTCTGGGGAAGCGGTGCTGAAGAATGTAGCCTTCTCCTCCTCACTCTCTTTTTCTTTAGAGACTGGCCAGATTTTTTCCCTTGTCCTACTTCTAATAAGTCCCAACAGACTTCCTCCCCATCTCACTGTTCAGCTCCTTTTACATGGGTAGATCTGGGCTGGGCATGGGCTGCCATCTCAATTCCTCTGGCATAGGGAGGTTGAGTGGATGTCAGGGCTTGGTCCTATTAGGAGACAAGGGCTGAGGCTTCCCCAACTTGCTCCTGTCCTGCTTACCCTAGGATGTTCCCAGCTTCTTACCCTGTCTGGTTCTTTCTTTTGAATTTGTGCTCTAAGGAAAGGTATACAGTTTTTCCAGTGGTTTCTGTCTAGTTCTTTCTCAGTTTCTTTTGTTTATTCTCTCAATAACTGTCTTAGTCTGTTGTATGCTACTATAACAGACTACCTGAGCCTGGGAAATTGATAAAGGATATTTATTTCTTATAATTTTGGAGGCTGGGAAATCCAAGATTGAGAACTGTACCTGGTGAGGGACTTCTTGCTACATTATCCCACAGAAGAAGCAGAATGGTAAAGTAGCACATATATATGAGAGAGGGGCAGGGGTTCCATCCTTTATCTGGAACCCACTCCCTCAGTAATGGCACTAACCCATTCATGAAGACAGAGCCCTCATGACCATTGGCCTCTAGAAAGTCCTACTTCTCAATACCCTGCACTAGAGATGAAGTTTCTAACACATATACGTAGTGGGACACATTCAAAGTATAGCAATAGGAGACGTTTTCCAATAGAGTCCCTGATGCTTTTTCCTCTTTCAACATTCAGTACTGTGCCCTCTTTCCAAGACCATCCATTTCATATTCTCCCCCCACTTCTACAATATCCATCTTCCGCAGCACTTTTTTTTTTTAGTGAAGAAAGAAGGGAGGTACAGCTGTCTAATCACTCTTCTTATCACAGAAGCTCAGATACAAAAGGAATTGTGGCCTCAAGCCAAGATCCTAAGGTGACCCAAAAGAAAGAAAAAACACTTGTTTTTCTAAGATTTCCAGCTTTGGAGATGTCAGGCACATTGCCAGGGTTCCCCTTATCTCTTCCTTGGCTCTGCTCCAGCAGGCTCATTTATGCCCTAAACAAAATCATGTCTAAAACACAGCAGTTAGATACTTAGTGCTTTAGCTAAATTGTCTCGAGACCATTTTAATTCAGTATTCCTGGAAACCATGAGCATCCTCTTGGTGCCTCGTACTCTTCTCCTTCTACGTTCAGCCCAGACATTCAAATACCTTGCTGTGTCAGGCCACATGTGCATGCACAACCGTTTCAAGTAGAAGTTTTAGGAAGCAGTTATCTACCCTTTTCCTAATGGAATTGCTATGCTCTTATTTATGAGAAACATGAAACTTCGAAACACAAAATTTAACTCAATTAGTTCTCAGGACATCTTTCCAAATCTGTCTCAAGGTCTGATTTGCCTGTCAGGGGAACTATTTTATACACACTTTTAGAGACATAATTACTCACAGTTAAAAATTTCAAATTGGAATCAATGTTCTTCTTGGCTATTTTTACCCCTGAAAAATCAGTAAAGATGGGCGGGCAATTGGTGGCAGGGACTGTATGTACAGGTAAGAGGAGCCTTTCTGCCAATCTATTTCCCAACTACAACATCGCAATTGTGTCAAAGTGGGCATGGCACAAAGACCTTCTATTACCCGGATTGGACTTTATAAAGGCCTTTGACTACGAAGGAAGGAAATAGAAGTTTAAAAAAATGCTTAGATACAGACTATCCGGGTAGTCTTTTGGACCAAGTTAATCTCCCCTTGCAAATTGCCATTCTATCGTGTTCTACAGTATTATATTCTACAGTAGCAGTTAAGTAAATAGCTAAGTACCACTCAGTGTGTGCTTATACCTTCCTCCTCCCAAAACCTCAACAGTATTCCAGTTTCTCCTGGTTGGGAACTCACCTAAATCCTCCTTGCATTGTCCCAGATGGTGGGAAAAACAAAGCCTCCCTGGCTCCTGATCTTTCCTTTTCTTTGGAGATCTTCGATGGTTCCTAATACTGTGACCGGCATACTTAGGAAAAGCCAGAGACATCTTATCATGAGAATGACTTTTAAAATAATCTGCTGGAGCTGACCTGTTGGAGGTAAACAAATAGTTAATGATTTCTATTACCATGTCTCTCCCTTAATTTTTATTTCTTAAAAATCTCATAGTCTCACATAATGGACTATCTAATCTGTAGCTAGGTTTTTTTTTTAAACTCATATTTCCCTTTTTTTTTTTGACCTCTTAATGTTTTGTCCAAAGTCCAATCTCAGTAATAGGAGGGTCTTTGTGACAACCCTACTTTGATGCAACTGTGATGTTGCAGTTGGGGTGTAAATTGGCAGAAAACCTTTCCTTACCTGTATATATAGCCTATATAGTCCCTGGCCACAGATTGCTGCACTACCCTCAGCTTTAAAATCCTATAAAGTTCCTCCCTTAAACAGCCTATGATAGAGAATCAGTGACACCATGCTGTGGGGGACACCTTACGCTTATCCCAGTGAAACTTCTTTTGGTTCTGAAATCCTTAAGACGGCATGGCTTTGCCAGCAATATTGTGTAGCTCTGACCAGATCATGAAGGTGCAATTCTTACTAAAATCCTGCCCTTTTAATCTCAAAGATTATATTAATATTTCAGAAAAATTCTCAATAATGGTCTCTGAGCTTCTAAGTCTTAAGCCAAACTCAGTATCAATAAGACTCAACATCAATCTGGGTGGGACATTAAAGGCATAAATGGATCATGAGTCTGCATCCAATTTTCTACTGTTCCAGAAAGCCCATGACCTCTCATTATTTTTCAACTATTTCTCCAAGTCTATACAATGCCTCTACTGCCTACAACTATAGTCTAAACTACAGGTCTGATTTAGGGCCTTTCTTGCTTGGGATGTATATTTACTATCCAGTGCTGTTGTCTGTGGTTCAATCACAAAACAGTTGCCCCTAGCATCCACAAGTTCTATCTCTGCAGAGTCAACCAATGGTGGATCAAAAACATTTGGGAAAAACTTGTGTGTTTATTGAACATGTACAAACTCTTTTCCTTGTCATTATCCCCCCCCCAAAAAAATAAAGTATAACAACTATTTATATAGATTTAGACTGTATCAAGTATTACAAGTAATCTAGAGATGACTTAAAGTATACAGAAATGTAAGTGTAGGTTATATACAAATACTATACCATTTCATGTAAGAGACTTAAGCACCCATAGATTTTCTCCATCCTGGAACCAGTTCCCCACAGATACTGAGGGATAACTGTATTCTTCTGATGTAATAAACTCTATGTTCTTACATAGAACCATGGTTATCTCACTCTACTCTTTAGATCATGGTACTTTTCCTCACCCAAAATAGGTTCAGCCCTTTTGTCCAATCTTTAACATTTTGCATGAGATATTTTCTCACAATCAACTTTTCTTACTTCTGGAATTTCCCTCTAGGAACCACCTCCACTCCTCTGCTTCCAGTTCAGGTGCTCTGGGTGGGGCTCACTCTACCACTCAGAGATGCATCATGGGAACCTGGGCCTAAGGAAATGGACATTTCTGTGGCCTGAATGTGGCCCACATAGAATCAGAGAGTTGCTGAGACCACTGGGATGGGGCAGACATTTTCTCCTCTAGACCTAAATATGACAGGAAATAAAGTTTGGCATTATTGGCCACCATCCGGAGAATGTAAGGTATAAGCCAAGTGGAGAAGATAGCTAACCCTGAGAGAGAAGCCAGGGAGTGAAGAGAGAAGAAATGGGTCCTAGCCTTGAGCCCTGCTTTGGACTTATTGTTATGTGATCTTTTTCTTTGTTCTCTGTTGGCTTTGGTCAATTTACATTGGGTTATATACTTGCATTCCCCAATGCTATTTTATACAGATTATTATGATGATAGATATAGGAAAATATACATAAAGTGCTTATCACAGTACCTTATATGAGGGCATGACTCAATAAATGTTAACCATTATTGCAGTGATGATTAAAAGGACAGTGAATCAATATAATATTTAAACATTGGGTTAGTTTTCCTAGCAGTTAAGAATAATGTGAAATGCCTGTCCTGTGCAGTAATAAATGATGAAAAGAACTCAAGAAGTTATGGAGAAATGTTCCATGGTCTGCATTGACTTCCTTTTGCTGTTTTCTGGAGGATCACTAACGGTGCCTCATTGTAAAGATCGTCCTTTCATGCCTAAGAAATTCCCTTTATCGTCTCTGATTTCCCTGGGCATTTTGTCACACTCTGTTACTAAGTTAGAAAGGTGTTCAAAGAAGCTTTTCTTTTTGTATCTTGATTTTGGAGTCTCAGATGCAGGGTGGTATACAGTTTAACACCACAATTAGATGCTTCATCTGATACATTGGACACAATTCTGAACTTTCCCACATGTGTCCAGTCTCTTAGGATCCTAGAAAAGAATTGTTTCCCCAAGTGGATAGCTACCAATTTGGCAGGTGTTCCCCAAGTGGGAAATGAACTTGCTCATTATTTTAGATGCATAGTAGTTCATTGGCTTTAGAGATGTGTTCTGTTGCCTAACAGGAAGGTCTTTGAATGGTTATCAGGGTCCAGTCTTGGCTGGACTTACATAATTTTATCAAATAGCTCAGATTCTCAGTAATCCCACAGTAATGATATTGATGAAATGCAGAAAGTTATATTTTCCACCAGTTGTTGAAATATCTGTACTCTGATATTAATGTGAGATTTTTCAAAAGTAAATGGTCATTATCACCCTCACCCATTTTTAGCCGTAGGGGATTTAATAATGCTGACTCTAATTTTCTTTTGGTCTGATAATTACAGAGTATGCAATTCTGGTCCAAATAAAGGTTAACATCTGCTTTGATTTGTCTCACTCATTTTTCTGCAGTGCTTTGCATCCAGAACAGTGACTGTCATCACTATTATCACAGAACTTTTATTACATGCTGGAATTTTCTACGGCACTCCACAAGACAAAGTGTTCCCTGGTGCTTACCTCGGAGAGAGACAATGTTGATGAATAAGTATGAGAAATTTACCAGTCCATCCAAGTGTTTAGCAGGGCTTTCTTGGGGCTTTCCCCAAGGATGCTGGTTATAAATGAAATGAAACCATCATTGTACATCCTGTGGAAATTGTTTCTCCATAGGACAAACTAGAACTACCAGAGGTCGTTAATGATTCTTTAGAGAAACTGCACTACAAAATGGTATCATTTTCTATAATTGTTGCTCTCATTTAGTATATAAATTCTGAACTTTAGAAAGAGAATTTCCCTTCCCCTTTCAAGGATACACACTTTCAGATTGTGACAAAAAAGAACAATGAGTTCAGTGAAGTCCAATGAATCCAAATGAACTTCCAGGAGAAAGACAAACATGATTCATAGGATAAGGGATTTGTTAAGTGAGATAAACTCGCAACAGAAATTGAACAGGTGGATTCAATAATATGTGTTGATCTTAAACCTCTCAAAAGTTGAAGAGAGAAGAAAGAAGGATTTAAGAGTTTAAGCCATGACAATATTTATATAAAATTTTAAATATACACACAGAAAATAGTAATTACAGTTTGAGGATCTGCCTATATTGTGAAAGTATAAAAACAAGGATGAAATAAACAGCACACTAGTCTCAGGAAAAGTGTTAAACTAAGAAGATGGGATAGAAAAGAATAAGAAAAAATTTCATACAGGGTTTTAAATGCATTGGAGTTCTTTCTTTGTTACTGGGGATGAACTGTTGGGGCTCGCACACATGCTAGGCAAGCATCTACCACTGAGCCACACCTCCAGCCCTTTATTTCTTTTTCTTTTTTTTTGACTTGCGACCCACTGGCAGGTCAGGCACAGCAACCTGCGGAGTGGCAGAGCTGACCCACGCGCCTGCAGGGTAGGCAGACCTGCGACCCACCAGCAGAACAGGTCCAGCGGCCTGCTGAGGGGCAGGCCCGCCCCCTCCCCCCGTGCCTGCAAGGTAGGCGGAACTGTGACCACCGGCAGATCAGGCCCAGTGGCCTGCTGAGGGGCGGAGCTGCCCCCTCCCCCTGCACCTGCAAGGTAGGCGGACCTGCAACCCACCGGCAGGTCAGGCACAGCAACCTGCGGAGTGGCAGAGCTGACCCACGCGCCTGCAGGGTAGGCGGACCTGAGACCCACCAGCAGAACAGGTCCAGCAGGGGAACCCGAGGAGACTGCTTCTTGGAGCCTGCTCCTAGCAGAGCTTGCACCGAGCTCGGGGCGGCCGGGTTCTGGCACCCGGAGCTGCTTTGGCCCAGGGCTGGGGAACCCGCGGAGACTACTTCTTGGAGCCTGCTTCTAGCAGAGCGTGCACCGAGCTCGGAGCGGCTGGGGTCAGGCTCCCGGAGCTGCTTTGGCCTAGGGATGGGGATCCCGCAGAAACTGCTTCTCGGTCCGGGTCCTGCTGGGTGCTGTGGGGGCCAGAGGGGCTGAGTGGAGCTGCTGCCTGCGCCCAGAACAGGCCAAATGACCTGCCGGCTTGGTATCACGTCACCCCAACTGCAGCTGGGGCCGAAGAGAGCAGCCGCCCACGCCTGGAACAGGACCAGCGACCCGACGGCGTGGTAGTCAAGTCACCCCATTTGGAGTAGGGGCCGAGCAGAGCCACCGCCCGAGCCTGCAAGGTAGGCAGTCCTGCGACCCACCGATGGGTCAGGCCTGGTGGCCTGCCAGCGTGGTGGACACGTCGTACCGATTGGAGTGGGGGCTGAGCGGGGCCGCTGCCTGTGCCCGGAAAAGGCCCAGCGACCCACCGGTGTGGCAGTCAAGTCACCCCATTTGGAGTGGGGGCTGGGCAGATCCGCCGCCCGAGCTCACAAGGTAGGCAGACTGGTGGCCCACCGGCGGAACGGGCCCAGCGGCCAGCCTGCGAAGCAGACACGTCACACTGGTTGGAGTGGGGGCGGAGCAGAGCCGCCGCCCGTGTCCGGAAAAGGCCCAGCGACCCGCCGGAGTGGCAGTCAGGTAGCCCCATTTGGAGTGGGGGCCAAGCAGAGCTGCCTCCCGAGCCCGCAAGGTAGGCAGACCTGTGACCCACCAGCGGAACAGGCCCAGAGGCCTGCCGGCGTGGTAGACACGTCACACCAATTGGAGTAGGGGCTGAGCAGAGCCGCCGCCCGCATCCGGATCAGGCCCAACAACCCGAGGGCGTGGTAGTCACATCACCACAATTGGAGTGGGGGCAGAGCAGAGCTGCCACCCGCGCCCGCAGGGTGGGCAGACCTGCGACCGACTGGCAGAGCAGACCTAGCGGCCCGCCAGCGTGGTAGACAGATCACCCCAATTGGAGGAGGATCACAGCCACTACCTGCCCTGCAAGGGAGATTTTTCAACTATACAAGAGCAATATAAATAAGTAGAGGGAAAATTTCAAAAAAACAACAGTTTCACCAAGCAGAAAGAAATGTGAGCAGTATGAAAAGACAAGGAAAGAAAGGACCACAAACAATGCAGGTCAACTCAACTCTAGAAGAGGTAATAGCTGCAACAGATGGAATGTCAGATAAAGAATTCAGGATATACATGCTTCAGATGATCTGGAGTCTCAAGGAAGACATGAGACAGCAAAATCAGACAATGAAAGATCACTTTGACAATGAATTACATAAACAAATCCAAGAAGCAAAAGATCAATTACACAGGGAGATAGAGGTAATAAAAAACAAACAAATAGAAATCCTAGAAATGCAGGAAGCAATAAACCAACTTAAAAACTCAATTGAGAATACTATCAGCAGAGTAGAACACTTAGAAGATAGAACATCAGACAATGAAGACAAAGTATTTCAACTTGAAAAGAACATAGACAGCTCAGCAAGACTGTTAAGAAACCATGAGCAGAACATCCAAGAAATATGGGATAACATAAAGAGACCAAACTTAAGAGTCATTGGGATACAGGAAGGCATAGAGGTCCAAACCAAAGGAATAAACAATCTATTCAATGAAATAATATGAGAAAACTTCCCAGACTTGAAGAATGAGACAGAATCCCAAATCCTAGAAGCCTACAGGACGCCGAATGTGCAAAATCATAAGAGATCCACACCTAGACACATTATAATGAAGATGCACAACATACAGAATAAGGAGAGAATTTTAAAAGCTACAAGAGAAAGGAAGCAGATTACATTTAGGGGTAAACCAATCAGGATAACAGCTGATCTTTCAACACAGACTCTGAAAGCTAGAAGATCCTGGAATAACATATTTCAAACACTGAAAGAAAATGGGTTCCAACCAAGAATCGTGTATCTGGCGAAATTAAGCTTCAGGATGGAAGATGAAATTAAAACCTTCCATGATAAACAAAAATTAAAAGAATTTGCAGCTAGAAAACCATCTCTTCAAAAAATCCTTGGCAAAACATTACAGGAAGAGGAAATGGAAAATAACAATGAAAACCAACAGTGGGAGGTAGGACAGTAAATGGAGGAAAATAATCAAAGAGGAAAACAAATCAGGTTTAGTAACACTAATAAACAAATATGGCTGGAAGAACAAACCATATCTCAATAATAACCCTAAATGTTAATGGCTTAAACTCACCAATTAAGAGACACAGGCTAGTTGAATGGATCACAAAACAAGACCCAACAATATGCTGCCTATAGGAGACGCATTTGATAGGAAAAGATATACATAGACTGAAGGTGAAAGGTTGGGAAAAATCATATCACTCATATGGACTGTGGAAACAAGCAGGAGTGTCCATACTCATATCAAATAAAATAGATTTCAAGCCAAAGTTAATCAAAAGGGATAAAGAGGGACACTACAAACTGCTCAAAGGAACCATACACCAACAAGACATAACAATCATAAATATATATGCCCCAAACAACGGTGCTGCTATGTTCATCAAGCAAACTCTTCTCAAGTTCAAGAGTCTAATAGACACCATACAATAATCATGGGAGACTTCAACACACCTCTCTCACCACTGGACAGATCTTCCAAACAAAAGTTGAATAAGGAAACTATAGAACTCAATAACACAATTAACTACCTAGACTTAATTGACATATATAGAATATACCACCCAACATCAAACAGTTACACTTTCTTCTCAGCAGCACATGGATCCTTCTCAAAAATAGATCATATATTATGTCACAGGGCAACTCTTAGACAATATAAAGGAGTAGAGATAATACCATGCATCTTATCTGATCATAATGGAATGAAACTGAAAATCAATGATAAAAGAAGGAAGGAAAAATCAGGCATCACTTGGAGAATGAACAATACAAAAATCGGATACAAAAACATATCAAAAATATTGTGCACCATGATCAAGTAGGATTCATCCCTGGGATGTAAGGCTGGTTCAACATACGGAAATCAATAAATGTTATTCACCACATCAATAGACTTAAAAATAAGAACCATATGATCATCTCGATAGATGTGGAAAAAGCATTCGACAAAGTACAGTATCCCTTTATGTTCAAAACTCTCGAAAAACTAGGGATAACAGGAACATACCTCAACATTGTAAAAGCAATCTATGCTAAGCCTCAGGCTAGCATCATTCTGAATGGAGAAAAATTGAAGGCATTCCCTCTAAAATCTGGAACAAGACAGGGATGCCCTCTCTCACCACTTCTGTTCAACATAGTCCTCGAAACACTGGCCAGAGCAATTAGACAGACGAAAGAAATTAAAGGCATAAAAATAGGAAAAGAAGAACTTAAATTATCACTATTTGCAGATGACATGATTCTATACCTAGCAGACCCAAAAGGGTCAACAAAGAAACTATTAGAGCTAATAAATGAATTCAGCAAAGTGGCAGGATATAAAATCAACACACATAAATCAAAGGCATTCCTGTATATCAGCGACAAATCCTCTGAAATGGAAATGAGGACAACCACTCCATTCATAATATCCTCAAAAACAGTAAAATACTTGGGAATCAACCTAACAAAAGAGATGAAAGACTTATACAATGAAAACTACAGAACCCTAAAGAGAGAAATTGAAGAAGATCTTAGAAGATGGAAAAATATACCCTGTTCATGGATAGGCAGAACTAACATCATCAAAATGGCGATATTACCAAAAGTTCTCTATAGGTTTAATGCAATGCCAATCAAAATCCCAATGGCATTTCTTGTAGAAATAGAGAAAGCAATCATGAAATTCATATGGAAAAATAAAAGACCCAGAATAGCAAAAACAATGCTAAGCAGGAAGTGTGAATCAGGTGGTATAGCGATACCAGACTTCAAACTATACTACAGAGCAATAGTAACAAAAACAGCATGGTACTGGTACCAAAACAGGCGGGTGGACCAATGGTACAGAATAGAGGACACAGAAACCAACCCACAAAACTACAACTTTCTTATATTTGATAAAGGGGCTAAAAGCATGCAATGGAGGAAGGATAGCATCTTCAACAAATGGTGCTGGGAAAACTGGAAATCCATATGCAACAAAATGAAACTGAATCCCTTTCTCTCGCCATGCACAAAAGTTAACTCAAAATGGATCAAGGAGCTTGATATCAAATCAGAGACACGGCATCTGATTGAAGAAAAAGTTGGCTACGACCTACATACTGTGGGGTCAGGCTCCAAATTCCTCAATAGGACACCCACAGCACAAGAGTTAACATCTAGAATCAACAAATGGGACTTACTCAAACTAAAAAGTTTTTTCTCAGCAAAAGAAACAATAAGAGAGGTAAATAGGGAGCCTACATCATGGGAACAAATCTTTACTCCTCACACTTCAGATAGAGCCCTAATATCTAGAGTATATAAAGAACTCAAAAAATTAGACAATAAGATAACAAATAACCCAATCAACAAATGGGCCAAGGACCTGAACATACACTTCTCAGAGGAGGACATACAATCAATCAACAAGTACATGGAAAAATGCTTACCATCTCTAGCAGTCAGAGAAATGCAAATCAAAACCACCCTAAGATACCATCTCACTCCAGTAAGATTGGCAGCCATTATGAAGTCAAACAACAACAAGTGCTGGCGAGGACGTGGGGAAAAGGGTACACTTGTACATTGTTGGTGGGACTGCAAATTGGTGCAGCCAATTTGGAAAGCAGTATGGAGATTTCTTGGAAAGCTGGGAATGGAACCACCATTTGACCCAGCTATTCCCCTTCTCGGTCTATTCCCTAAAGACCTAAAAAGAGCATGCTACAGGGACACTGCTACATCGATGTTCATAGCAGCACAATTCACAATAGCAAGACTGTGGAACCAACCTAGATGCCCTTCAATAGACAAATGGATAAAAAAAATGTGGCATTTATACACAATGGAGTATTACTCTGCACTAAAATGACAAAATCATGGAATTTGCAGGGAAATGGATGGCACTAGAGCAGATTATGCTAAGTGAAGCTAGCCAATCCCTAAAAAACAAATGCCAAATGTCATCTTTGATGTAAGGAGAGCAACTAAGAACAGAATAGGGAGGAAGAGTATTAGAAGAAGATCACCATTAATCAGGGACGAGAGCGGGGAGGGAAAGAGAGAGAGAAGGGAAATTGCATGGTAAAGAAGGAGACCCTCATTGTTATACAAAATTACATATAAGAGGAAGTGAGGGGAAAGGGGGAAAAACAAGAGAGAGAAATGAATTACAGTAGATGGGGTAGAGAGAGAAGATGGGAGGGGAGGGGATGGGAGGGGGGATAGTAGAGGATAGAAAGGGTAGCAGAATACACAGACACTAGTATGGCAGTATGTAAAAATGTGGATGTGTAACAGATGTGAATCTGCAATATGTATACGGGGTAAAAATGGGAGTTCATAACCTACTTGAATCAAAGTGTGAAATATGATATATCAAGAACTATGTAATGTTTTGAACAACCAACAATAAAAAAAATAAAAATAAAAAAAGAAAAGATATTATTTCAAAAAATATGGCAAAATTTTAAGATGTGTTAAATATTGGTGGGTGGTAAATAGGGTTTTTTTTTGAAATTTTCTGATTTCAATGAACAATATATTTCTTAAAATTTAAGTAACTGCATTGTTTACTGGAGTAGAGGAATACAGTAATAGAATTTATGACTTGAGAGATTAAGGTATAATTCTAGTTTATGAACTGTGTTTTATGAATGAGGACACAAAGCTCTAACAGGTAAAGTGACTTTTTTTTTTTAAGGCCACAGAGTGGTGCCATCAGAATGTAACTCAAGTCTACACCAGTGTCCCCAGCCAATAGCTCTCTGTCCAACATATATCATAAGCATAGGCCTTAAGCAAAGCCTTCCTAATGATGAAATATGCCCTGCTCTCACTCTGGGATAAGTGACAGAAGATTCTTCACTGGAGACATTGCAAACATGCCTGTACATTTTTTAAAAAGGACACTTGGGGCTTGAAATGCATTCAAGTCAATAAATGCATTGAGTACTCACTAATTGTAAGGCATTGTGTGTCCTCCCCAGACAAGGTTCTTGTAGCTCTTTTCCATCTATAACTAACTTTGTCATGGCTTTCCTCTTAATTGGCTTAATGAAGGCAGAGAAACATAATAATTAACCCAATTGTCCTTGATGAACCAGATGAACAGTTAGAAGCTAATGACCAAGTGGGAACCTTCCAACCTGGGAACCTGAACTCTAGACACGAAATCCATATTTAGAAATAAGAGGTGGAGGTAGAAAACGGCCAAGTGAATAGAAGGGCATGCATTTAGGTGTCTCTCTGTAAAACCGTAAATAATGATGTCATTAAAGAAGTCAAGTTTTCAAGCTCTAGAAATAATAGGCAGCAAATCTGTTACTTCTAAATCATCTCTCTAATAGTCTGTGCAATCAAAAATGATTGTGAAACCACATGGAACCAGACAGATGATTAAAGTGCTAGAAGGAAAAGCCCCATGGAAGGGATTGCTCTATGGAGGATATGGCACATTGGCAGACTAGAGGAAATAAGTCCTAAATCACAGAGCATGTTAAACATAAGGAGTTTCTGGCTGCTCATGTTGGCAAACATGAAGCTCGATTTATTGAAATAGGTTTTGGAAGCTTCAACTCAAGATAAATTCTAGCAACAAAATTTATTCCGTGTGACTAAAATGTCTTCCTTTGGGACCAGTGGATAGAGCAGCCAGATTCTCAAAGGTCCTTCCAAATCTATGATCCGAAGTCTGTTTCCAACATCAAGGCTAAATGTTGGTTAACCAGAAGAGCTGTTAAGTTTGCCTAGAACGAATTTGGGTATTCCTACTTTTCATAATACAAATGGGTTGAGGGAGCTGGTGGGGTGAAGCGGGTATCATGCAATGAGGCAGATAATGGCCATTGAGAAGTAGACCTAGGAGGAAATAAAGTTTTCCAAATCCATTTGGAGTCACATGCATCCCTGCTGAGGCTTGTACACATCCATTTCCATTGGTCTCAGACAGTAACAATGGCAGAATCTGAATGTGAGAGGGAGATGCACTATAGAGATGGCAGCCTCGGACATCCTACTGCCCCAGCCCCAGCCCCAGCTCCAGCCTCAGCTAACACTGCTGTCCACAAGATCACTGGAGCATGAAGAATTGAACAACAGGGATAAGATGGGGATGACATGGGGACTTTGGAGAAGGGAAGAGAACTATAGAGTTGGGAGCAGTGTTAGTAAGCTTCCCAGCTTACTTGGGAAGGTCCTGCAAATTATGGAAAGTATAGCCTTTTTCACACTCAGAAGTGTTCCCCATTTGTATGATAAATTACATAGTCACCCCAGAGGGCCCATATATATATGGCCTGTATTAATCCAATAAGAACATTAACATTATCACTTGAGAATGTTGGCACTGTGGTAGTTCGTGTTCTGACTCACAGCTGAGTAAAGGGGCAAAATGTCAGCCTTACCATAATTCCTTACATCCAACTCTTGCGGAGGCTGTGAATTTAAGTGGTTCCTGTCTTTGAAGCTGCAAATGAGCCCTGTCAAATCTGCAGGGTTGTCAGGATCCTTGCTGAGAGGTAAGCCTAGCAAGGGTAGATGGACTCTATCCACCAAAAATGATCTACTCAGCTCTATCAATGGTTTGAATATCCTCTGCAAAAAAAAAAAATTGCTTTTATAAAAATTACCTTCCCTTTCAAATATAAAAAAGCAGAGCCATGTATATTATGCAGCTATTGGAGAATATATTCCTGGAGAAATTTAACTGATTATCTTTACGATCAGCCAGCGTTGACTATCGTGCTTGCACAGATGAAAGAAAGAATGATTAAATCTCAAAAGAAATGTGGGCATTTTAAACAAATTGGATTCTTTTTCCATAATAATCATCTTATTCATGTATTCTTTCCTCTCTAGTAGCATTTTGGTACACAGCCCATGTTCAAGATCACCAACGGAAGCAGGCACAGAAATGAGACAAAATGAACTTCAACAATAGACAGTTTTAGATATTCTGGGCAGTTCTCCCTGTAGGCCAGGGAGTGCCTGATAATGAAATGAAGGCCTCAAGGCTCACCAGCAAACCACAAAGCAGCTAATTCGGTATTTCTTATGGAAAAAGAACTGGAATCTGCACAGGGTTTGTTTAGGGAAGAACTTGGCCAAGTTAGTTGATTAGGGTGTTTCAGGAAGCACAGATTATACTCAAATCACCATCGGAATACAAAATAGAGATGTGAATTGAATTCTATCTAGGAAAGGCCTTTTCCAGAATCCCAGAATGGAGCTGGTGGAAGTGTTCCACATAAGGGAAAATCCTACCTTCCTCTTTTCAAGACCTCAGCCAAAAAATCCACATAACTGCCCCCTCCCCAGACACACACAGAAGCAGAGGAATAAAAGCAGCAATCTTCTGTGTGGTTCTGAGGTAGCCTGCATGTAATTAGGACCCCCTGGAGTAATAACAGGAGATAAAGAAATGTAAAATCAACACTAGACTTGGAGTCACAAAGGTGAGGTCTATGGTGCTTGGTGGGAGAAGGTTCACAGGGTAAAGGGGCTCCTGAACTCTCTGGCAACTCACAGACCAGGGCAGAGACAGATCTACCTTGTCTCTAGCCATTCAGAAGCCAATACAAGATCAAGGACTTCTGGTTGGATGGATGGATGGATGGAGGAGGAGGAGGAGGAGGAGGAGGAGGAGGAGGAGGAGGAGGAGAAGCAGGAGGAGGAAGAGGTGGAGAAGGAGGAAGCAGTTGGTTTCCAAAAAGGAAAGGCTTCTTCTGAACCTTCTGCTAGCTTCAGATATTATGAGATTAGAGATGGTAACCCCACCTTTTAAAACTCTTATGTGTTTAGGGTTAATTGGTTGAGCTGCAGCTGCTGGGAATGGGTCACAAGGCTGCAGAAATAATGATTCCCTCAGCTTGGGGCTATGGAACAGGTCTGAGGCAGACAGAAGTGCTCAGTGACAGCCTCAGGCCATCAGCAGCTATGTCCTTGCTCCAGTGTGCTGCTGAAACATCATTTCTCTGCGTGTGTGAGGTGAACAAGGTTGGGAATTCCTGGAATAGAGTAGCTTCCTCTGGGATCACCTAGGTGATAGTGGGCAATTGTTGTGAATGTGGGGTTCTCTTTTTTGCAGTACATTGAATTGGGTCCCTATATAATTGCAAGTCCTAACCTCTGGTTTCTGTGAATGTGACCATATTTGGAAATAGAATCTTGGGAGATATAATTAAGTTAAGGTCCAGAAAAGAGATCATCAGGGATTTAGAGTGGGCACAAAATGCAATGGCTTGTGTCCAGAACCATGAGAGAAAGCTGGGAAGATTTGACACACACAGGGAAAGAAGAAGGCCACATGAAATTGGGGGTAGAGACTGGAGTTATGCAACCATAACCTGGGAATGCCAGGAGCCACCAGAAGCTGGAGGAGAAAAGGAAGGATTCTCCCCTCCAGCCAACAGAGGGAATGGGACTTTACCAATAGCTTGATTTTGGAGTTCTGGAGAAATTTCTGTTGTCTGAGCAGGTTTTGCAGCAGCCCTAGGAAATGAATCCATTCCCACTCTGCCCACGGATCTCTGAGGAAGACTTCAGCATGTGTGCATCCACTCTACCAGATCCCATTTTTTTCTTCGTCCTTTATACCCTTCCTTCTCTCTCCTTCCTGTATGTTCCCCTCCTCTTATGAAGGACTTCACTGCTACAGTTAGCAATGGGCATCAGACATGAATAAACATGTCATTTGTCCTCAGCTCAGTGAGGTGGAGGACACAGGCCCAAGCAGGTCATTTCAGGTACAGCAGTTGCTAGAGCTGCTGTAGGTATAAAGTGCTGTGGGACTACGGAAATGGGAACAATTCTTTCAGTGGGCGCAGGGGAAAGTTTTCCCAGGGGTGGGAACCTTTGAGCTGCATTGCTTGAGGATAAATGAGATGAAGATGGGAGAAAAGTGCAAACAGGCACTCTCAGCAGAGGGAAAATGTCATCTGAGGTGGCTCTCTGATGGATGACTCATCAGTGATATATCCTTTACTTGTGCTTTTTTTCTACTCCTGTGACATGTGATGAAATATTGAGCTATTTGGGACATGCCATTACCTACATTTCATTTTCCCAAAGGTCATTTCTGGGTTCACAGTCTGGACTGCATTGGCCATGGGGAACTGATCATAGCTCAGAGCTGTCTTGGGAGGTGTGGTCCAGTCTTGTCCTGGTATGACTGGAGGTGCAATGTTAAATCTAGGACTTCCTGTGGACATGTGCTTTACTGGAAGGGAGGAGAACTGGCTCACTGTAGAACAGAGACCCTGGAATCATAGGCTAGGATCCCCAAAGGAGGTAGTGGTCTGTACAGGAAGGCACTGTGGGATCTTTTTTATCGACAGCTGAACTGGCCCCGAAGCACTCTCTTCAAGTTTCTCTAAGGGGAAAGAAAAACTAGTTAGACTGCCTCATTTTATTTATTATTATCATTGCTATTTTTTTGCAGCTCTAAGAATTAAACCGAGGGGCTTGCAATGCTAGGCAAGCACCTTATCACTGAGTTATATCCCCAGTAACTGCTTCATTTTAAAATTAAAAGTGCTATGAAGGCAGAAGTCTTGGTGTTATCCAATTCTGAAAGTCTACTTTAGACTTTTAAGTCAAATTTGATGCCTGGGTTTAAGATGACTGCTCTTGATTCTCTAGGTAGTTCACATTCCAACTAGGGGCAGGTGGGTTTGGTCCTGAGACACTGGGCTTTGGACTGTGCTCCATACTTGCTAACTGAAACTGAAGGAGATTAATCAGGAAGAAGTCAGCTTAGGGCAAGATGGGTGCTATGGTCTGAATGTGTCCCCCAGTGACCACCAGTTAGAAACTTAATCAAAAATGCTGGGAGGAGTGGCCTAATGGACGGTGATGGCTATGCCCTCTCAATTATGGGAGTGGGCTACTTATCCAGAGACTGGGTTTGTTAAAAATGGGTTTGGCCCACTTTTGATTTTGTCTCCCATATGCTTGTTTGCCTCCACCATGTTATGACAGCACAGGAGTCTTCACCAGATGCTGGTATCGTGCTTTTAGACTTCCTGACTTCCAGAACCATGAGCCGAATGAACTTCTGTGTGTATGAATTGCAACGCTGTGATACTGTTATATCAGTCAAGAAGATAGTGAGTCAGGGTGAGGACAGCAAAATGCCAAATTCTGAGGGAGGTGTCGCTTCTTGTGTCATATAAAATTCCTTGGTATACAAGGTATAAATCCTGACTTTTGTCTTATGTCTTAGAGAAAATTGCTAAAAACATTTCATTCTTGCTTTTCTCACCTGAAAAATGGGTATAAGTATTAGTATCATCTTAAAATGTTTGTTGTGCAAATAAAGTGAGTTGCTACATGAGTCAAGCCATCATTTTTTTTTTTAGAGAGAGTGAGAGAGAGGGGGACAGAGAGAGAGAGAGAGAGAGAGAGAGAGAGAGAGAGAGAGAGAATTTTAATATTTTATTTATTTTTTCTTAGTTCTCGGCAGACACAACATCTTTGTTTGTATGTGGTGCTGAGGATCGAACCCGGGCCGCACGCACGCCAGGCGAGCGCGCTACCGCTTGAGCCACATCCCCAGCCCTCAAGCCATCATTAAAGATCTGTTATGATTAGAACCAGGATTACTTATTGCAAAGTGTCAAATGAAAATGGTGGCCATGAAGTACCTAGCATAACACTATCTCTTGTTGGTGTGCAATAGGCATTAAAGTGGCCTTTCCTGAAGTCACTTTCCAGCTGATCAGGATTCTGAGGTAAGGACACAACAGAGTACCTAAGAGTTGACAGCAAATGTGGGGCAGGTTCCAGGGTGTCTATGCCACACCCACTCAGGGCAGCCCTGGAGCCTGCTTGACCTCAGGGAAGGGGATGACTGTTGCAGCACCCTAAAATGTCAGGCTGGGGAGATGACAGGAACTATCCCAACACCCTCACCCCAGCCTTAGCAATGGGAGAGCTGCCTCCAAAGGCAAACTTATTTCCTAGTGCCTAGAAATTACCATTAGTGCCTGCCAAGGAGCTTGGGTCCTGTAAGTGTTTACCAATGTGAGTGAGTGAGGGGTGGGAGGTGGTGTGTGTCAGTGGTGAGTTGGGGGTCCAGGCGGGCCGATGGCAAGAGCTCCTGGGGCCAAGCAGGAAATATCATTGAGTTATCTTCTCAGTGCTCCCACATACACCATCTCACTGGATTCTCATCATAACCTTGAGCAGCAGGGGCTAATATCCTTGTTTTTATAAGACGAGACAGATTCAGAGGGGTCAGTGACCTGCCCACTAAATGATAAAGGTAGATGGGAGAATCACTCTCGATTAACTCAGAGCTCTGGTTCCTTCTCTCTACCAAGTACCTCTCAGTTCTGATACCCCTTAATGATGAACACACACACTTTTGTGTTTTTTTTTTCCAGTAAGAGAGTCTTCTAAATTTCATTTTTAAGAGAAAAGGCAATATTATTTTTGTTCAGTTAAATAAAAGCTCCCCATCCCCGGAGGAATGCATAAGAAACTTAGAAAATAATCAAATTGAATACACAAACTTTCTCTGAAAATACCATATTCCTGAAGGGAATTTACCTTGTTTTTTTCTTGCAAAAGAGAATTAAATTGGGAAATTATAGGAAAAGTCTGCTTTCCTTGTGAATCTGAGATAAATCAACACTAAGATAACCTCACTACAATTTTTAATAGGAAAAGATCTTTGGGAAGAGAAGTTTTCAATTTTTTTTCGATATTCATTTTTGAACTTAAAAAATAACTTGTATTAAAAAAGACGTAAGAGGAACCTGTAGAATTTTTGCTAGGTCTGATTTCTCAGTCTTAGCACTGCCGGCATTTTGGGGTAGATAATTGTTGTTGTGGGGGACAATCCTGTGCATTGTAGGACATTTGGCAGCGTCCCTGGCCAAGTGTGACAACCAAAGACGTCTACAGATATTGCCAAGTGTCCTCTGGGGCAAAATTGCACCCAGTTGTGAAGCACTGAGCCAGATGAAAAAATGTTATCATCGATTAATATGCGTGCTTATCCTCATGGTTTATGGCATTGTACCAAGAGCACATCTGCTTCCTGGCAGTTCCCAAGGGGGACCAGCAGAACAGAGAGACCTTTCTATGGATCATATTAGGAATCTAGTCTTCTTAAAAACACACACACACACACAATGGTTTATTAAGATATAACTCACTTACCATAAAATTCACTCTTTTAAATATGCCATTTAGTAGTTTTTAGAACATCCACAGAGTTGTGCAACCATTACTATTACTTAATTTTAGAACATTTTTATTACCCCCAGGAGAAACTCCATACCCATGTGCTATCACACTCCATTACCATATCCTCTGAGCCCTTGGGATCCAGTCATCTACTTTCTCTTCTAAGGACTTGTAGGCCTTCAGTCTTGAATGTGAGATGTTTGGCTTGAAAATCTTATAGCCAATATTGATAGTGTCTCCTCTCCTGACTCAGGAGACCCCCCGACCCTTAGATGCTTTAAAATCTGCTTTAAATACAGCTCAGGACTTCTCCCTTTTGGGAGCATTCCCTGGTTTCCTGGTCTGGTCTGAAGGCATAATCGTCCCTACTTGCTATGGAGCCAATTGCAGCTACGCAGGCAGAAGAGCTTTGCAGAGGCTTTTGGCTGTGCCCTACAGGCTCCCATCATGCACTCTGGCCAGCAGCAGGAATCAGTACGGGTTGTCCCTGACAGATAGAAAATAGAAAAAGAAAAATGGTGCTCTGTCTTAAGCTTGTGAAAAGTAGATAGGAGAAATAAGGATTTAACTATCTGCATTCCTTGAAAGAATCTTTCTGGATGGAGGGCTGGCAAGCATGTGAGTTGAGCACTTGAGATGGGATGGTGGTCCTTGTTGGTCAGGATACTGACTGGACACCTCCCCTGGGGGTTCACCTGCAGCTCAGGCATGCCTGTTTGGGAGTTGAGCATACCTCGAACCGATAAATATAGATCAACACACCTTGAACCTGAACGGAAGCTCATCAAAGAAGAGAGCTAATTATGGTGCTAGTTATTTACATAATTTAGATGACAATCTTGAAAACACAGTTATATTTTAGAGATTCATGACTTTAATCAGGTTGCAAGTAATGAAGGATAACACAGATTGAGTCAGGCTGATTTGCACAAGTATTAAGCATAGGTCAGCACCTGTACATAGAGCAAATGCCAGAGATTGCAAATTATCTTAGAGCCATTCTGGAGAAATGGGATAATGGATCAAAAAGGAAAGTATAAAAAATAAAAATTGAACATGGCAGTTATTTGAATGTGGAACTAGATGGGTCTGTAACTGCCTTAATCAAAGTATATAGCAGCAAAGTAAAAGAATATGCCTTAGTGAAATGTTAGTGGTTAGGAACATGGTATAAATGAAAGGACTTTATTACTATAAAACCATAAAGTTCAATTTTATGCAAAAATAAAAATGACAGGCAATATAACAATTGGGCTATCCAAGAAATAATATTCTACAGGCATAATCTACTTTCAGACTGGCTTTAGGCAGTTTGATTGCTTTAGTAAAAGATGACTGACTACATAAAGTGACTTGTTCTTTCTCTGTGGACTTTGTCCTGCCTTTCAACTTACATACATGTTCTTCTTCTGCCTGCAGTGCCCTAACTCCTTCTGTCAGCCAGTAAACACATTCATATCTTTGAAGATGAAGTTTAAGGCAATATGGTACCGTGGTAGCAAGGGGGCTTTGGGCTTTGAGTCTCAGTTTAGCTAGCTGGGTTTTTGTTGTTGTTGTTGACATTTGGCACTGGGGATTGAACCCAGGGGCACTTAATCACTGAGCCACACCTCCAGCCCTTTTTAAATATTTTATCTAGAAACAGGGTCTTGCTGAGTTGCTTAGTGCCTCTCTAAGTGGCTGAGGATGGCTTTGAACTCCCAATCCTCCTGCCTCAGCCTGCCTGGCTGCTGGGATTACAGGTATGTGCCACTGTGCCCAGTTTATGGGCTGGTCTTGAGCAGTTTATTTAACCTTTCTCTTCCTGTATCCCACACATCCTCCAACAGGTAACTTTAATTTCCTTCCCAATGAGTTCTTCTGATATTTTGTTCTTCTTAGAATTAGAACAATCCAGCATTCAAAGTTATAGTCTATTACTCTTTATGTGAATGTGGCATGTTTCTTGCAGTCATAAGTCCTGAGTTCAAATTACTGAGCTGTCATTGGTTAAGCCTCAGTTTCTTCATCTTTGGGGGTGAAGCCTGTCAAAGCAAAGACTGACAGCCAATTATCAAACCCCCTTATACCTGGTCATGTCACTGGGTATAATGAAAGGAATATGAGAGAGTTCTAAGGACCACAGCAATGGGCCTTAAAAACTTCTGCCCTTGCCTCCATCTATGATGAATTGAAGCAGTCGAGAACTGTGACCTATGAAAACATGCATGGAAAGCAGCAGAGACACAGGCAGGGCAGCCTTATCTCCTTAATTGTCACTTGGAAGAGCCTATCCCTCAATTTGGGCTTCAGGAGAGTGAGATACAAACAGTTTATAAGCTGCTGATAGGTGGTGGTTTATCTGTTACAGCTGTCAGTCCTCTATATGTCAAGACTAAAGAATTACTGTAAAGATTATAACAGTGATTGATAGAGGGCCTGACCTACACTGGTCCATCAAAAAGTCTGAGAAGTGAGTGGACCATTCAACTCTATGAAAAAGAAAATAGAATTAATATATCTAATTATTTTCCCCTATGCCAAGCAAAGTTTACTTTTTTCCTGTCAAGTTAGATACAGATAATTGGGATTCTTCACAGGTTTGTAAGGGCTGTACTCTCTTGTGGCTAAATTAGTATAATTTGTAATCGAATTTCTCACAGATTTCCAGAGTATTAGGGCTGAGTAGGATCTTAGCAAGCAAGTCACACACACACAACCTTCTCATTTCACAGATGAGAAAACCAAGGCTTAGAGAGGTTAATTACCCTTGGGCAATCAGGGGCAAAGCAAGAACTTTTAATTCTTTTCACAATGGAAAGAGACGTTTTCTGATTGTAAAAGTTATAAGTGATCATGGCTGAAAATTGGGAAAAGAAAAGTTTCATTTGATGGAGAAAATAAGAACTGAAGTGGACACTGGTTATGTTTCTAATTTCCCTGTCTCCGTCTCTCCCTCTCCCACACAGTTTAGCAATGTTCATGGTGTTTATACAATTTTAAGTACCAAGAACCAAGACTTGACCTTGGATCTCTGGGAGAACTGGGGGCTCCTTGGGCCACTCTTGGGGGGCTCAGGATGGGATTATTTGACTGTTCTGACAAAGTAACATCTTGAAGGTGGAAGAAGTGCCCCTTCCTTCTTGAGGAGGCTGGGGTGGGGTTAGGGAGGGTTGGAGCCTGTGTGCACTGGTCAAGCCCTCCAACTAGCCCGTCTACTTGGGTGACAGGCTCTTTGGCCCAGGAGGCCCAGATGGAGTCCCAGGTACACAAATTTTAGAGCCAGAAGATTGGAGCTGTGACATCAAAGCTGGAATCTTCCTATGCCTACTTCCCCAGCAAATATTTCTTCACTCAGATATCCTGCATAGTGACTTTTGGGAATTGATCATTGCTTTTGCTGTCAAGTGAGGTCTCACCTATGGTAATTTGTTCATAATTTCAGTGAGCCCCACGGGGAGGACTGTTTTCTCTACGTTCCCTTTAGCCCTCAAATTGGAGGATACCTCTAGATATACTGCCAAGGGAGAGAGCTAGAGGGATCCCTCATCCACAGGTAAGCATGATAAATAGCCTCTTGGGCAGAGGAATCCTGCCCTCATTATGTGAAGTCTCCCAGTTAGCCTCCCAGGAGGTCAGCTTTGCTTCTGTGGTCCCAGAGGGAGGCACTGACATTTAGGGACAAGGAGGTTGCTTCATCAAGAGGAGACCTGGGGTCCTTGGGCACATTGGATATCAGTTACACCCTTGTAAAGTCACTATTGGCCTTGCTCCATGAATGACAAAAGTTAGTTGTGAGGACAGTCTGATAGGAAATTAAGTCTGTCTTCTTTATACCATTATGAACATCGTGTTCCCCTCACTTTATTTTCTGAACACCCTCTCCCACTAACCCTAAGTTCCTTGCCAGTTCTTCCTCATACTTAGTGTCTATAGAAAATTTAGATTATATGTAACCTTGTAATGATGAGCTGCCACATAGCATGGAGTCATATTTAAAGTACAACCTACCACTCCTCAATAGTTAAAAGTACTTGGATCTTTTTCACAGTTTACAGAGAAAATGCTGAGGACAAATTATAATCCCAATACACAGAAAATTTCCAGAAATTCCATCTCTCTCTCCCCAAATATGGCCGCTTCTCTTCCCTGATCAAGAGTCTCTTCTTCCATAGTCATGCTCCTGCCCAGTGCTGGGGTCAGCGTCCCCCACTCCTTGCTCCTTCTGCTCTGGTTTCTGCAGCAAACCCAACCAGGTTTGAGGTTCTTCTCCATAACTTTCTGTTATACAGAGAGGCAAAGCCTAGGATTGATTCTCTCAGGCAAGCAGGAGGGCAAGGCTCTGAATATTTATATGTTAATTTTTTTTCATCTCATAGCTTAAATTCTTCCTTTCAGCTTTAGTTGTGTTTTCTTGAAACACAGCTTCATTTCCATGATGGATGCCTTTGCAGGAAATATGCCTAGACATGTATCAGGCAATGTTAAATCTGAATTGGGCTCACAGAACCAAGTTGGGGATGCTGTAAAGCAAGGGCCTGGCAGACAGCAGGAGCAGTGAGTTGTTTCCAGAGCCATTTCCACACTTCTCCTTTGCCTCCAGAGCCCTTTCTCCTTTTGCTCTCTTTCTTCCCCTGTTTTTCTGTTTTCTTTCCTTTCTGCCCTCCCAAGCTGTCAATGACAGCTCCCACAGACTCTGCCCAGCATAAATTTTGCTGACTTGTGATATGAAGGAGATGAGAAATGGAAGAGGAAAACGTATGGGGCAGAGAAAGCGAGAACAAGTGGATACAAAAAGGAAAACCTACCCTTACCTTCCAAAATGGGAAGTTAATACTTGCAGCCAAAGAGAAATGTGAAAATAAAGCTTTCACAGCACTGCAGACAAAGAAGTCTGGGTTATCATACTTCTAATTGGCGATGCAGCAGTGTCCCCTGCAGGGACTGGAGTAGAATGGTGGTGGTGGGGAGAGGAATGGGGAGAGGGCTCCCAATTAAAAAAAAATCACACAGGGAGATTTTATGTGAAAAATATAACTAAAGCTGACATGATCAATTTCTTATTAGAGGAGGATCAAACTACTTAGAAAGCATCCGTGAGAAGTGGTGAGAGTGGGACAACAGGTCAAGCGCTGCTGGAGGCATACTTGGGGTCACATATGCGTACAGGGTCCAGGTTACCCCCTGTTTTTGCATGTGGGAAGATTCCCCTGTGATAGGCACCTAGCAGCTGTCTGATGATTACTGGTTATGATTGACTGATAATTAAACATATTCATTCACTGTGTCATTTTAGGGAACTCAGGAAAAGAAAGGTGTGTTGCAGGGAGATCTGAAAGCAAAGAACAGAAGTTCTGAAAGGAGCCATAAAATCTGTCTCCCTGTGCTCTGGAAAGAGATTGCTCTCCCTTGGGGGCTCTCACCCCTGTCATGCATCCCATTTGAAGGGAGTTTTTTTCTGTTATAGAACCAGGTGGCATATCTACCATTTCCCCAAGTTCTGCTGACCAAGTTCACTGCTGGCCCCTCCAAGTCTCCCCACCCTCACCCCAGTGTGTCCATGACAAGGACAGATTCTGACTCTGGCCTCAGGTGCCAGCCTCCTCCCTCTTCTCCCCATTCAGAAGGTAGTACCTACCATGGCGATGGCCTTTGTTGGATGAAGGATACCCTGGAAACCAAAGAGTGAAGCCTCATTTCTAAACACCTAGCCTCTTTACCCCTTCCTTCCCAAGAGCTCCCCCAAGAGGTTGCAGGTAGCACCACAGACAGGTGTGCCATTTGCAGTCCAGGTGAACAAGGAATTTTGGTTCTTCTTTATACAGAACCTCTTTGTCACAATGCCGACTTGGTAGCAGTGGGGCTGTTCCCAGTTCCATTATGTCATTCATCTTTTTACCCAAAACGTCACATGTGCCTATTGTGTACTTACTGCAGAAGAAACAACACTAGTCCCCACTCTTCAGTAGCTCAGAATCAAGACATAACCACACATTATTGCAATATAAATCCATGACATCAGGCTTAAGGTCAGCTCTGTGTGACCTGCCCCAGTTCTTCCAGGGCCCAGGCAGAAGGGACACACATTCCAGGCAGATGGATCTTCCTTCCCCCTCCCCAAATCAGTTGGTCTTATTTTTAGTTAATTTTGTCACTCTTAACCTTGTTTTCCTGTCTTGAAATTGTACCCTCAGCTCCTCCTCGTCCTCACCCTCCTACACAGTCACCAGATCTGTCAGTTCAGTCTTAGACATGCTTTCAGACTCTCTCCCATATCTGTCATCCTGACCACCCCCCCTTCCTCCACGGCCTTGACAGCCAGCATCGGTCAAGTGCCCAACTGGTGTCCTTGGCCTCGGGCTGTCCCCCGTCTGTCCTTCTGCCATCCTGCCTACATGGTAACTTTCCTAAAATACAAATCAGATTACATCACTCCTTGCTTGGAGACAATCACCGACTCTCTTAGCTTTCAGAGTGACTGGGTTTTGTACCATCTGCAGACGCTTGGTGGAGGAGGGGATATTAATGGCATTCTCTGGTCCTGGAAGAAAGACAAGGGGACTCAAATAGGAGCTTGGAAGGGAGAAAGCAGAACTCTCAACAGATTGCATATTGGAAGCACCAGGAGAACTTTAGTGAACCATAGATGCCAGGGCCCCCACCATTGCTTCCATAGATATGTAAAGCTTGGCCATTGGGTCAGCAAGAGTCACTTTCTGTGTTGTGGAACTCAGCAGGCTCTGCACAGGGATGAGTGAGGTGCTTGGGTAAAGTGCACTCACTTTTGTGGAAGAAAGGCACAGTGTATGTCACTCCCAATATCTTTGGCTCATGGTGTCAGATAAAAACAGGGATCAGTTGGCCCATGAAACCATCACAACTCTTACCTTGTCTCTGTGGCTCTTCAAGCTTTACTCAACTGATCCAACATGCCAAAAGCTGCGCTGTGTCACAGATAGTACACACTTCACCAGTGCCTCAACGAAGGGATATCTGCTCTCTATAGGGATTCAATCCTTAGAATTCTAGTCATCTCCTTAAATAGTCGTCTACTTTGTGAAGCACAACGTGAACCAAACACAATCTTTTTTGCTTCAGGCTTGATTTAGAAAGCTTGTTGGTGTTCCGGGTTTCTGGTACTGAAGTAGGATTAGAAAATAGATCGATTTGTTTCTAGCTTACTAGGTGCTCTGTTTTGGGGAAAAACTGGTGGATCTTACGAGTTTATTAAAAACAAGTATGGGTTTGTTCCATTTCAGAGATCAGTAAAATCACGTACATGTTTGGAATGTGTGGGGGAGAGGGTTTAATTTGATTACTAGCATTTTAATTCACTTCTTATTAGGAAACACACATTTCCTTTGGTGGTAACCGCAGCAGCACAGCAGCTGCCCAAAACTCACTCCACCACCACAAACAATTACCACGTGTGGGAGCCTCATTTTCTTTGAGGAAGGTAGCTAAGCCAAAGACTTGTTTTTTTTATTTTTTTGTTATGTAAGTCTCTGCTCCAGGCCTCAGGCTAGTCCAAACGGCCTCATTATTCAAGTGAGGGCTGGCCAGGCTTTAGGGAAGCTGCCTGGGTGGAAACATTCTGCTCCTTTCCCTATAGCGCTCTGCACTCTTATTGTGTCCTGCCCCCCACCCCTCCCCAGTGGGGACACAAGCCTAAAAATACTCCATTTGCACATCCTCATCTCTGTCTCCTTACTTCTTAATGCAGGCCTTTCATTTCGTCTCAGTGGCCCTCCCCCACTTTCTTCACCATTTTTTTTCACCTAATAATTATAAAGAAAAACATTAGCCACCCCTCCCCACCCCACCGCCTCTTTTATCTACTTAAATATCCTTGACTGCGAGACATTGAGTACAGCACATTCATTAATTTTTAATGTCTCTTCTTGTGGTTACTGTGTTCCAGCGACTGGAGGACCCTGAACAATGGTCTCCCAAACCCTGGACTGAGCCCTTTTTGTTGTAGGCAGGGATATAGCTGAGGGCATAATGGAGTCTGATCAAATAAATATGTGTTATCTGAAATAGCCCGTTCAAGGTGAATATGGATTTTTATCACATTAAATCCAAGCTTATGAGCCAGAGTTTTTATGCCTGAATATTATTAGCAAACAGAAAAATAATTTTGAGAGATGGCAGACTGAAAGGATTATTCCTCATAGGAGAATTGTTCCAGAGGCAGCCCAGGGACTCTGAGGACAGCTGCTGCAGAGCTGCGGACAACCTCATTGCTGGTTCAGAGAGAGGAAATCTAAGAAGGGTCTGATGGAGAAGCTCTCACTTCTTGCTGGTGTTCCTCAGGGGTCTGTCAGCAGCCCACTTCTCCTTTGCTATGTATACCCTCCTTGAAAAGATCTCATCCTCTCTTTTTGCCTTGGTGCCTCATACCTGTGCCTCAACACCCCCACAGCTGTATTTCCAACCTGCGTCCTACTAGAGATCCAGAACCACATTGACAGTGGTTTCCTGAGAATCTTCAGTGACCCTTCGGATACTCCCAGTCTTGCCTGCACACATGCTCCTCTCCTATTGGATAGTATCATTGCCTATCCATATTGATGAGTTGAAAGGCCCAGATCTCTCCTTGGTACCTTTTCTCTACTATTTTGCACATCAATTTGGCCAACTCCTCAGGGGACACAGATGCATCTTCTGAGTCCAGTTGAACCACTTCTGCCTTAGTTCGCTAACTTGCAGCCTCTTGCCCAGAAGGGCAGCTGCCTCCTGACTGACTTTAATGGCACTTGCTTGTCTTCCACGTCAGACTGTCTTCCATACCACCAGAAGAACTGCAGTTCTTCAGTACTTGTCTGATCAAGTCACAGACAAAAATATTCCACAGGCTCTGAGATATCTGTAGGACTTCATGGCTCCTCAGACTCTTCACAATTTGGCTTCAACCTATCTTCCTAATCTTAGCATCAACTTCAACCAGCTGTACACACTACTTATTGAAATCTCACTGCTCCCCAGGTTCAAGTTTCTCCAATCTATCCTTGATTTATTATCATGTCCTTTTCCTGCCAAATACTGTGCTAGGCACTGTGGATTCAGGGTAGTAAGGCATAGCTCATGGAAGGGTGTAACACTCAAAGGAGAAAGTAGGCAACAATGAAAATAATTCCAAGGAACTCCAAGAGAAAGAGAAGAACATTCTGTAGGACTTCAAAGATGTGAGCCCTTAATTCTTGCCAGGAGATCTAGAGAAGATGTTTAGTTGAATTGCCTGTTAAACTAGGACTTTAAAGACAGGTGCAGAGAAATAACTATACAAAGACACAGAATTTTGAAATGGTCAAGCATGACCTTGGGATGATGAACAAGTTCACTTAAGCAGAGGAGAATATGCTCCAAAGATAGTTGCTCAAAGGAGGGTACAGAGGCAGTTTGGGGGTAGGAATGAGGGATTGTGTATCAGGTTATGATGTTTGTACTTTCATTTTCATTCTCATTCACAATAAAAATGCATTATCTTTGTTAATTTCCTAGGGCTGCTGTAACATATTGCCACAGACTAGATGGTTTAAAACATTAGAAATTTATTCTTTCAGCCTTCTGGAGGCCAGAGGTACAAAATCAAGATGTCAGTAGATTTGGTTCCTACTGGAGGCTGCAGGGGACAAGGTGTTCCATGTCTCTCTCTCTTAACTTCTGGTGGTTACTGGTGATCTTTGGTGTTCTTTGGCTTGTGGACACATCTCTGCCCCTGCTTTCATATAAAATGCTCTCCTATGTGTCTGTGTTCAAATTTCCCTCTTGTATGATACCCGTCATATACGACTGATACCATTCATACAAGGTGAGACCTCAATTGAACTTGAGTGTATCCACAAAAACTGTATTTCTAAATAAGAACTCATTCAGTTATGCAGAGTTTGAACTTGAACATATTTTTGGGGGAGGGAACACAATTAAACAAACAATACCACCCTTGACCTCAATCATTTGTTCAACCAACCATATATTTATGGAGTGTTTTCTCGTTGACAGGTACCATATCATTTGCCCTGCATTGGAAACAGGGCACAGAGGAGATGTGGGACAAACATGTTCAGAGCTCAGTGGAATTGTTTGTATCATCCAAGGCTTCTCATGGAAAACCCTATCTCAACTGAGACACACCCAGGCCAGTGCTGTGAATGTCCCAGTGACTTTATTAATCTAACCAACATTTATTTAAGCATCCACTATCAGAAGAGTGACCATGATCCACATTGCTCTGGATTATATGCATTGTTTTGGCAGCCATCAAGTTAGCACCCCCTCTTCACCCTGCAATTTCCTTGTTTGAATGATAAATTTTATGGTCATTCTAACAACACGATATGCTGTTAGGTGCTGGAGGTACAAAGGTGATAGGGACTGGGGAGAGGGTTCCTGCTCTTAAGAGGTTCATAGTCTGCAGCAGGAGGGAGGAAAGTAAAGCATGAGAAATGTTCACCTTGTGTGGGGACAGGGTGCCACCATAGTGCATGGGAGTCTGAATTGGATGGGTCTTGTTAACCTATTGAAGATTAAGTGGAGGAGTGACCAATTTATCACAAGGGACAGCAAAATAGAAGTAGGTCTAGGGTAGCAGGCTGGGGTGCCATCTCTCTGTTACTCTCAATGTGGCCAGGAGCTTTGTGAGGGGTAGGGACACATATGTAGGGGTTGGGTGCAGGAGACAGGCCTTCGGTAGAGTCTTCATCAGGAGCCAAGGGCTGTTGCTGTGGAGGGGGCAGGACCTCACCTCTTCTATTCACCAGGTGGCATATATCAAAACATATCTTTGGATGTGGCTTGAGGTGGGGATATCCTCAAAAATTATTGAAAACAACTATGTACTCATGTACTCTTTAGATGGTTCGTGAACATCTCCAGTGACTTGATAGATTGGTAAATTAGCTTTGGGCAAACTTGTGTTTTGGAAAATTGGCTTTTGGAGATCTGGGTGGATTTAAGTCACTGTATGTCAACAAAGAAAGTACGAAAGTTTAAGATAAAGTGGTTAAAAGCTCCAATCATGGAATCAGTTGAGCTGGTTGAATTTTTGGCATTTTTATTTACTAAGTGTGTGATATTTGCAGTCAGTTCTGCCCCTTTTCTGAGATTGTTTCTCCTCTGTAGAACTGGGAAAGCAGTGCACAAGATTGTTAGAGGATTATATTTGATAATATATGTAAAAGCGCTTTCCTTAATGCCTGGCCCAGAGCACATGGCAGTTGTTGTTATTAGTATTATGCCTATTTTACTAGCTCAGTGTCTCCAATCCCAACTTTTTGGCTGGCCAATGCCTAACAACCCCTGGGTCTTGACTGTTGCTGGGGACAGGGCTCAGAAGGGACAGACATGGAGTAGAAGACTGGTCCAGCTGCTAGAAGGCATTCACTAGACAGAATTCTCAGACTGTTTCTGGGGATCAGATCAGACATCTGTACCCTGAAAGTTTTTCTCAAGAGATATGCTATGCATACGGAGGGCTCTGATGTCCAGTCCCATCCCCAGTGATTCTGCTTTAATTGGTCTGAGGCAATCTGTCATGGGATTTTAAACATTTTTGCAGGCTATTTTGATGTGACACAGGGTCTGAGAACCAGCATGCTAGATTTTCACTAAGCTCTGCCTGCGCCTGTGGATCTGGAGTGGGCCCGCTCTAGGGCAGAGTGAGAACTTTAAAGATAGAATCAGAAACTGGAGCTGGCAATTTAAATCCAAATGAGGCTTGAGGCTGGCTAAGGAGCACAAGGACATAGTAGAGTGCTTTAAGCACAATACACACACCTCTTGGAGGGAGGGTTTTGCTTCTCCCTGCCAAACTGTGTTGAAAAGAAATCTCTCTTTCCTGGTAAGGTACAAAATGTTTGTTTTCTGAGGTGATAAACATGGCCTTTCCTGGCAAGCAAGAGCCTGCACTCAACCTTACAACAAACAAGCAAGAGACACACCGGAGTCCTAGATGGAGATTTCAGCCATCTCCCTCCATCTCTCCACTTCTCCCGCTTGCTATTACTCCTTTGTGTTTGTGATGCCCAGACGCAGACCTCGTGGGGTGGGGGAAGGAAGAAGGTTTCATTCCTCCTAAGTTCTTAAGGACATCCTGCAGCCAAGGGCTTGCTTTACTGCCAGGGTCAGAGCCTGGTCAGGAATCCTTCCCTGAAGGAGAGGCCTGCAAATGCCCTTTGTTGTTAAGGCCACCTTTCAGGGACAGGGCACAAATTCCCCTCCCTCCTTTCCTCCAGCCTCCCTCCCTCTCTTCCTTCTCTACTTCTTTCTTTCCAACTCAGGAAAGATGGAAATGGTCCCCCAAATGCAAGGCAATGCTGCTTTTACTTTGTAGCACTTGGGGCTTGATCTTCAGAGTCAAGGGGGCACTTAGGAGGATAAAAGCATTTCCATTAAAATCTTATTCCTTTCCCGGGGAATCTTACCTGTCTTTTTTTTTTTTTAAATAAAAGAAAGGTTCTTGTTTTTTAGCTGTGCATGACAGTAGAATGTATTTTGACATATTATACATACACGGAGTATGTTCCCATTCTCGTGGTTGTACGTGATGTGGAGTTACCCTGGTTGAGTATTCATATATGAATATAGGAAAGTTATGTCCAATTCATTTTATTGTCTTTCCTATTCCCACCCCCTCTTCCCTTCATTTCCCTTTGTCTAATCCACTGTAAAAGGGAGGTTTTTAATTTGTCATGTTGTCCCATTGTCCCATCTATGGAACACCTGCCAAACTTGAACTGAGCAAAAAATATGCCAGTTATAGTGATTTAAAAAAAAATATTTGTTTTCAGAGTTCTATTCTTTTGAAAAAATTATAGGTCAATGATTAGTGATAATTATATTCACTAATATTATTAATGATAATAAATTCTATAATAAGCTCTATATTATGATTTCCAATCCATTTTACTGCACCTGTGTCTATTTCATTGGAGTATTTGCAGAATTGAAAACCTGGGACTTGAAGGGTTAAAGGCCATTAGAGGATGCTATCAACAGGGCAGATCTGTGATGTTAAGCCTTTTCAGGGTCATCCTAACTATGTTCTCCATGAGGTTCTTGGATGGCAACTCAGAAGGTGGGATTATTCCTAGGAGGGGATCTGAGCATTCCATAGCCTAGTGGCATAGCTGGTGAGGTTGTGTAGGACAAGAGAAAACCAAAGAAAGGAGGCAGAGCTCAGGCATGAGCCCAGGAATGTTGATAACGAATATCATTCTATTTTAATTTTTCTACAAAACAACTTTACAATGTGAAGGTTATATTAACCTTCTTTTATAGGAAGGGAAACTGAGGTGCTGAACTTGTTAGTGAAGCTCAGGATGTTATGAGAGCATCATGGCTTGTCCCTGTTGAGGACTGGAAATCTTAATCCATAGCCCACAGGTTGCTAGTTTTCTCTGGGCTTCTGCAGTGGAAATAGCTGCTCTGTCAGGGCTGTAGCCCTAGCAGGTGATAAACCAGGCCTCCCAGGGCTACCCACGCACATACACCCTCTGTTGTGAAGCTTGTCCAGGCCCTTATTGCTTGTTTGCTTTCATGTTTTAAATCCCAGAGAAATAGCCAACAGCAGGCAGCAGAAACTTTAGAGAAAGAATTAAAAAAAAAATTTGTAGATATTGCAAGAAGAGTGTCATCTTGGTAGCAAGACTCTTCACAACAAAGGAAACAAAGAACAAAGGATTTTTTGCTCTTGTTTTTTTTTACACGCTTATTCTCTGCCATGCTTCCTCAGTTAGGCACTGCTGCTTGCTGGCTGTTTCTCTGAATGTTCCTGCTGGGGAAAGGCCGCTTTGGAACAGGTGTAGTGCTCTGGCGTTGCTCACAGGATATAGCGTTTGCCTGTGGGAAGGATGGAGCCTACCCTACCATAGGTTCATTTATTTATTCATTGCTCCAGTGCTTATGAAGTGCCTTCTGTGTACCAGGCAAAGCAGAGACCTGGCTCCCGGGCATGACAACTGGCAAAGAAAACTCAGCTCCTTCATCCCCTGGTCAGGAAAGACCCCCACAGCCCTGCTGAAAGGCAGCAGTGGGAAGGAACTGCTTCCTGGAAGTCACATTGTCCTGGAATGACTGCTTTCTTCTCTGGTGTTCAATCCCAGCCCAGCATTGCCTGGCTAATGGGAAGACAGTGCAGCCTGGAATCAAAAAATCATCCAAAGAAATCAGAGGTCTATTTCCTAGACTTCTAGGGAATGGCTATCAAGACAGAGGTGTGCTCTGTTGTTGCAATCAACTTTGGCCACAGGACCAGGTTTGGAAGAAGTGGATGTGACATGTGTTCCCTTTGGACTTATGGTGCTGAGAATTTTTTTCCCCTCTCCTCTCTTATCCCTTCCTGGGGGCTGGGATGTGGATATGGCAATGACCCATATATGTGATGCTGATAAACCCTAGGTTGGAGAACCTGGGTCCCCAGCTGAACATGAGTGAAATGTACAGCCAATCTAGGCTGCTCACCTCTCCTGTGTGTGAGAGAAATGCACTCTTCTTATTTAAGCATTATGGGCCAGACATGAAGACATTTGGGTTGTGCCAATCAGTGTGCCTCCACAGAGGAAGTAAGGCCCATTTCTTGCTAACAAGGAAAAACGGGATCAAGGAAAATTTCAAGAAAATTTTCTTGATTCTCAGGTAGAGCTTCAGTAAAAACACTCCCTCTTCATATTCTGGATAGTGAAGGGTCTGGATCAGAGGATGGTGGAATGGAGAGGAAAGAACCTGTTCCCTTGTAAGATGGCTGAGCCATGACCGTTGGTCCATTCATTGGATCAATGAGTGTGTGAGATGTGTGAATCTTCACATATTTTGTTTTACATGGCGGGAGCTCAGACATATTTAATATTTTTCATTTTGGTTCTATTTGTAAAGAAGAATATCCATCTAGAGTTACTGAATAGCAGTTCTACACGGCTCATATTGGGTCAGGTCCTCAGCAATGCTAAGCCAGAGATTCAACAGACCTATAACTGATTTCCCTCTTCTAATAACTCCTCTGCAATCCAAAGATAGCAGAGTATCTTTCAGGATTCATTTCCCTACTCAAATCCTCTAAATGCTTCCCATTTCCTAAAAGATGAAGTATAGATCTCTTGTTTGGCATTAAGAGTCTGCTCTGACCTGGCCCTATAGACATTTCCAGTATTGACAGCCCATTGCCCACTGTGGCCCTACACTTGCACATGCTGATGTACCATCCATTCATTCCCTCAACACTGGGAAACGTCTCATAATCTTGGATTATGAAAGAGTCCCCTAAAGGATCTCCTTGCTTCCACTTTTGCCCTCTGTGGCCTATTCTCACCTCAGCAACCAGAGCAATCTTGTTTAAAACCTAAGTCGAATTAGATATCAGGCCTCTGCTCAAAGTCCTCCTGTGTAAGTTTGCCAGATTTAGCAAATAAAAAATACATGATTCCCAATGAAATGAGAATTTCAGATAAACAACAAATACTTATTTTGTATGAAAATACTTCATATGATATTTGAGATATCTAAAAAATATATTAACTTTAAAATTTACAAGATGTCCTGTATTTCACTGGTCGTATGATGCTAAACCAATGCTTTCCTACCTCACTCAAAGTTAAAGGCAAAATCCTTACAAGATCCCTGCATGATCTGGCACTTAATATCATTCTGACCTAATTGCCCATCACTTTCTTGCGGCCTCCCCAACCCTCTAGCTTCCTTACTGCTCCTAGAATATACCAAGAACATTCCTATCTCAGGGCTGTAGCACTCACAGTTTATGCTGCATGGAACACTCTTCTCTTCCAGAGAGCCACATGCCTGTCTCTCCCTTCCTGCAACTCTCTCTTCAAAGGGCATCTCTTCAGTGAGGCCTTCTCAGACGATTCTGTCTAAAATCATTATTCTCCACATGCTGTCATTCCCATCCTCCTTTCCTACATTATTTTTTCTCAAGAGTGCTTATTATTTGACAGATATTGTATTTAGACAATTCTTTGTTCATTGTGGATCTTTCTCCTCAACCCTAACTCAGAAGCGAGTTCCATAAGAGCAGGTGCTTGGTCCATTTAATTTAGCACTGCCAGAGTAGGTAATGGATAAAGAGCTGATGAATGGACAAATAAATCAATGGACAAAGAAATACATAATACAACTCGAGGGAGTGATAAGTGCTACAGAGAAAAAAAATGAAGCAAAGTAAAAGATTAGAGAGTGCAGGACAGGGTGCTGTTTGTGCACAGGCCTCTGTTGGAAGGTGGTAATTTAGCAAAGAATTGAATCAAGTTTTGATGAAGGCCCTCACTTCCAACCTCCCCTGTGTTCTTCATCTACCTAAAACCACCTTCTTTCCTACCTGCTGGGTAGAAGTCCCACCCCAAATGCATACACAACTTGGTCCTTGGGCCTTGTCTTACGAGCACATGCAGCAAACCGGATCTGCCCTCCCTTCCCACCTGAATAACTGACAAGAGCAGTGAGTGAATTGGTGGGAGGGAAGATGAGGTTTCTTTTCTCATGTTTTAAACTTGGTCATAGCTGTTGTTGGAATCATGTGATAGTCACCGCTCACCCCTCCAGGTGCCCGAGGGCCCTTCCTCCCAAGCCAGAGGAATGGCAGTGGGGACTGTGTGGAGTTTCTCTGAGGAGAGATTCTGTGAGGCTGCTCTGTCTTCTCTCTGCCTTTGGCGAGGCTGGGGGGGGCGGGGCGGGGACACAGTCAAGAGCCTTGCCCTGGAGTGAGAATCAAAGTCCTGTTCTGTGAGGGTCATAGCCTGGGAGCCCGAGGATTTCTTATCTCACTCATTTAAAACCAACAAACTCCCTTCTCTCAATAAGGACCATCTGGAAGATAGTGTTTTGAAGCTTATAAAAAGATTTTAATGCTTTAATCTTCTTAGTGTCTTCAAACATCAGGTCTTCTTTTTCAAGCTCAGCTGGGGGATGAAGTTCTTTATCTACATCTGTGTTGCTCTTGGAGAGGCTACGTCCCTGGAATCACAGGGAAGCCAGTGCCTTACCCCAGCAAGTCTCACTTGAGGGACTTCCAGGGAGCTCGCTGTTAAACTCTGTCAGCAACACAAACCCTCCAGAAGAGGCAGGATTAGCAACCCTGTTGGGAGGGACGTCTATCTCTCAGTAAACTTCACTTTTGTCTTCTCTGTCTCCTCAGGATTTGTTAGATATATTTTGCATATTCAAATAAAGCAGTTCTGTAAAAAACTTTCTTATTGCTTCCCAAATATTACAGAAACCAAACAGCTTTGCTCAGAATGAGAAACCCAATAACACAAATGTTATTTTCATTTCATTTTCTCTTTGGCTGTCCTGGGAATTTATATTGGCTATTTAATTTTACTGTTATGATTTTATAAGGATATTATCTCTTTGTACAATAATGTTTTTTTTAAAAAAAGAATTGTAAAGTGTATTGAAGCTTTTGAGTCTAAACTTCTAGAAGGGAAATGTTCTTATTTTATTTTCCATGTGAATCTTGAAACTGATGCTCCTTTCAGATTGATGTTAAACACTTCTAGGCAAGTCAGAAATGTTGAAATTTTCTTTCATTTCACTTTTTTGATAGTTACAAAATAGCTCTCAGCAAGTATTTGGAATTTATTTTTGTTGGGAGTACTATTAGAATTCAGTTACACATACATGTGACCTAGGACCAGACATTGGCCAATGTTCACAGTACACATGGAATAAATTTACTCGTCATCTGTATTTATTTTATCAAAGCTTGTTAATTCATAATTTCCTCTTGGCCAGAGTCATGAATGTATCATAAGAGTAGTGGATGAGACCAAATTTATAACTACAAAGAAATGCTTGAGAAAAACCAGATGACTCATTTATTACAGATCAGTATTGATGGCCGTTGTAATATTAATAATTAACATTTATTAAATGTTTATTCACAGCAGACACAATGTCAAGTGCTTTTCATGCAACATCTCATTTCCTCTCCACAACAGTCCTAGATGTTGGATTTCACTGTCACTCCCATTTTACAGATGAGATAACTGAGATTTAGTGTGATTGTCTGCCTAGGTCAACAGAATCAGCAAGGGGCAGAACCAGAATTTGGACTCCAGGGATTGGGAGCTTAAGCATTGTCTTATAGTGTCAACATTTTTGGAATAGATGTGTCAGCAGAAATAAAATTTGTAATTTAAAATATAAATATTTTTTTCTGGCAAGAATTATAGTCATCTCCTGCCTCTGAATAGAATATACTCTATCTTCTCTCTAGGACTTGAAATCTTATTTTCAGTCTTCCCAGAGTTCAGTGCTCAGCTATTCTAGTGAATAGTCAACACTTCATCTTGTTACAACATAAATGACATTTGCAATTCAAATTATGTAGAATGACAATGACAACAACAACAACAACAACAACAACAACAACAAAACTACAGGGACAGAGAGGCACCACCCTATGAAAAACTAATTGAGGATGTCTAAGTTTACAGCTCTGCAAAGCTTAATCAGAACTACGTTTATAAGAGAACTAATACAGAGAAAACACACACAGAAGATGGAATTTGTGAATAATCAGAGCATGAGAAAAAATAGTAGTTAGCAGAATAGAATGTGGTTATACAGGCAAAGCTCTGTGAGTTAACTGGGTAATTCCTGCAATGCACAGCAGAATGCTTGTCATATCATAGATGCTTAATAAATATTTGTGAAGTAAGTAAATGAAAAAGATAAAATAAAAACCAACTCTTCTAATCTCACAAGAGGCCTAGTTTCCCCCTTGGCAGTTATACTTTTGTCACAAAATTAGCAGTTTAAAGTTCACTTACATGTTGTTAAGAAGAAACCAGAAAGACTTCTAGGCACATTAAGAATAACATTGTTGACCCTCAGTTTTAGAGAGAGGAAAGGCTTCAGATGAGAGATGTGCATGGGAAGAGAAATGAAGATATCATCATAATTTTTGTGCCTGGTTAAGTAGGCTTTACTCTGAGATGTATTGTTGACAAAGTTTCACAGTTGGCATGATCATTACAAGGGATTTTTATGGTTTGAATATAGATGAAAGACACTAATAAGAGATAAGTGGATTGGAACATCCCTTTAGGGAAAGATGAATGCTATAAAATAAAATCAATAGGTAAATTAGACATGTCATTCTCAAATGCTCTTTTGTAGAATATCAGTATCCCAATAAAAAATAAAACAATTGCAATATTTCCCCAATATACAGAAAAATAAGTTGAAGAATATAACTTTCAACATTCACTTCCTCTCCCTCATCAAAAAATTTTTAAAACATCCATTCCTGCTATATGAGAGAATATACCATTAATAGCTAGAAATTAAATACTATTGGGAAATTTCAAGAAATGACAATCATTATTGATTGACCAGTTAGATTTGAATGGACATATGTTCATCTTTTTGTGATCTTATATTGTATACATTTATGTTTTGCTAACCTTCTTAGTTGATGTGATGGAAGGTCTGTTTTGCTTATCATTATATATCACATTAATGTACACAGCTTTTGCTGTGAACTAAGCCCCCTCAAAATGTAGAGACTCCAAACAATAAATGTTGATTATTTCTCATGATTTTTGATCTGAGTTGTTTTAACTGACCTCTGCTGAACTTGCTCATGTGTCTGTTCTGTGAGATTTGCAACATTCTATTGCAAAGGCATGGGTACAAGGAAAGAAAAAAAATTCTGTGGAAATACCAATTAGCAATATGAGGTACCCTGCCAGAGAATGAGAAGCACACAAAGAACAAGGACAACTCAATGGGCAGACTGCAAACTGCCCAATGTGTAAGTGAGGCCATAAGATCATCAAGCTACTCAGCCAATACACAGAATCCTGGCAAGCAATAAATGGTTGCTGTTGTAAGCCATTATATTTTGGGTGGTTTATTATGCAAGTATGGTAGGTTGTGATATAACTCTTCTATCTTAGGTTGGGTTTTCCTGAAGCAGTTTCATAGGAAGATTTCATGCATGCAATATACAAAGGAATGCTCTGGAGACTCTCGTTTAGGTTGTGGGGGATATGAAATTAGGCAGAGGGAAAATTTGAACTTTAATGCAGTTACAAGAATGACCTTAGTCAATCTCATGAGAGCTTTGAATATGGAAGGATGCTTCAGAGGTGTCTCTCATGGAGGTAATGGGTCTGAGTTACTGGATTGGAGTGGCCCCTGGGGAGAGGTCATAATCTGGGGTTAGGAGGTTCCCTTGGGCAAAGGAAAGTTCTGGAGATGGACTTGGCTATGCCCAACATAAGCAGCCAACATTTCCAGGAGGTGGGAAGTGAGTACTTTGGTCTTGGAAGAGAGATCAGGGTAGTACAACCCAGTGACCACCATAGTGAGACTTCCTGTCCAAAGGTGGAGTTTAGCCAGGTGCCGTGATTCACACTTAAAATCCCAGAGGCTTGGGAGGCTGACACAGGAGGATTGTAAGTTCAAAGCCAGTGTCAACAATGGTGAGGTGCTAAGCAACTCAGTGAGACCTTGTCTCTAAATGAAAAATAATAATAATAAAAAAAGGGCTGAGCACGTGGCTCAGTTGCCGAGTGTCCCTGAGTTAAATCCCCAATACCAAAAAAACAAAAAACAAAAACAAAACAAAACAAAAACAAAGGTGGAGTTTATTCACCGGCTGGCCTTTTGACTTGCTTGAATCAATAGAATGTAATGAAAGTGAAATGGAGTGTAGGTTTTCATTTTTGCTTTTCATTTTTGGAGCCTTGAGCCCTGATTCTATGTTGTAAAGAAGTTTGGATCAGCCTACTTTCAAATGAAGGATGTTGTGGGGTTCAAGGTCAGCACAACACCCAGATCTATGAATGAGACTATCCTAAACCATCCCACCCTAATCAAACTGCCAGAGACTGCAGCTGCATGAGGTCCTAGGAGAGACCAGAAGAACAATTGACCATCTGAGCCCTGACCAAATGGATAAGCCCCCAAATTTTGAGAAATAAAATCATTAACTTTTGAGGCAGTTGGTTTATTATGTAGCAAAAGACAACTGATACAACAGAAAAGTCTAAAAGATTTAAAAAAAAATGATACCTAGAAGGAAGGTGCTGCTGAAACAAAAACTCAAAACATCTTCCATTAGCTTTGGGACCAGGAAGAGGGAGGTCTGGAAAAGCATTAGGGAAACTTTTTTGGTGAAGGCTAGAAAGATGATAAAAGTTGTTTTGAGGAGTTGTGTTGGGGAACTGGGAAGATGAAAACACATACATAGTAGTAAGACAATTGGCAAAATATTGCAAATATTGCATGTGGTAAATTGGAAGATAGAAAATGTACCTAATAAAATTTTAGATCTGGCTAAGTAGATTTTCAAACAAAATACTGCAAGTGTCAGGATGCACCTGGATGTACATAATCAGCTACTGCAAGAGAGAGAGAGAGAGAGAGAGATATGAATCAAAGAAGGAACTATTTAATTGAAAGCATAATTTAGAGAGAATTAGAGAGCCCAGGACTTGCTGGGTTGGAAAGCAAAACATAGACTACAGCCAGTACAAGATTCTCAAATTGAAAGGATAGCTGGTGCCAAAGGTCAAATCAAGAATGCACTGATAAGATTCTTGGTTTAGACTTAAGCCTATTGGACCAGCTCAGTTAGACAAAAAGGCTTCTAAGGACCCTGAAGCATTCAGTGAAGTCAGTCTCACATACTGCTGAAGTAGAAAGAGGCCTATCTTGAAAAGTACCATGGATGTAATTTTTATCAAAGGAAGAGGACCATAATCTGATAGATAAAAACCCACATATATTTTAAGGATATTGTGCCAATAAAGGACCATACATTTGTTCTGAAGAGAGAATGGAATGATCCCTAATCAAGAAACAGTCTTGGGAACCCAGACCGGAACCCTTCACATATTGCCTTGACCATGGCCAGGAACCCTTGTGCCTGCACTGAGAGGAACCCTGCACCCGTGGCAGTCAGTGCTCTATCTACCAACATGTGGCTGCACCAACCACCTCCATCTTAGGACATTGTAACCACTGCCATAGCCCTTCCCAGCTGGTAATCTCCACCATGGGACAACGGACAGGGCCCGGTGGCAACGCCTGTTGCAGCACTGTGTGCCATCACTGAACAGACCACCCAATGCCATTGTACAGCCCATCCTTCCAGCTCCATCTCTGAGAGCAATTGCCTTCATCTTGGGACACCACCATTGGTGTCCTACCACCATCTTGGGTTACCTCCATTGCCACCTCTGCCATCTTTAGTTGGGGACAGAATCCACCTTAGAACACTGACTGAAGCCTGGAAGCTCAACAGCAAGGTACCTACCTACAGGCTTGGTGCTACTGCCGCCATCAATTAGGGACATGGCTGCTTCCATCTAGGGACAACAACTGGGACCTGGAAGACCATCACCAAGGTCTTTGTGGACCCGGTTGCACCAGAAGTATCACTACTAGGTGTGCTAACAGTCACCATCCTGTTGCTGAGGCAAAAGGGAGCGTTTCATGAAGTCACCTCTCTCTCTCTCTCTTTTTTCTCCTGCTAACAATCAACTTCTTTTGATTCCCCTTTCACTTGTTCACTTGTTCTACTAATCCAATACCTCTATATTCTCACATCCTACCTCATAAACATCACATCAACACCACCCCCCATTCCCATCCACCACTAGAAACTATAAACCTTATGCAAACCTACTGGCTATATTGTAGAAGATAACCATACTCATTATTTCTATTTATAGTGGAAAAACTGTTGGTGTCTAAAGAGAAGCTAATTGATTTATGGCTGCATATTAGTTGCATTGAGTGCTGTAAACATTGATCTCCCCCTTAAAGGCAGGGTATTTGTAACCTGAAGAGGCACTACAAGATTATAGGGTAGAAACTGCAGTACCTCAGATCCGCACTGCAAGAGAGGAAGACACATAGACAACATGAAAAAACAAGGGAGGAAAATGCCCCAAAGAAACCAAGATACTATACTAATAGAATCCACTGACATAGAAGGAGTTCAGAATGTACATAATTAAAATAATCTGCGAATTAAAGAATGACCTAAGAGAGCAAACACAGGTAACAAAGATTACTTCAAGAAAGAGATAAAAATTTTGAAAACAAACAAACAAGCAAACAAACAGAAGTCCTTGAAATGAAGGAAACAATAAACCATATAAAAAAACTTATCACCAAGAAACTAGATCACTTGGAAGACAGAATATCAGGTAATGAAGACAAAATATACAATCTTGAAAATAAAGTTGACTATGAGGTGAAGATAGTAAGAAACCATGAACAGAACATCCAAGAATTATGGGATAGCATCAAAAGACCAAATCTAAGATTTATTGGGATAGAGGAAGGCACCGAGTTTCAAACCAAAGGAATGCACAATCTCTTCAATGAGATAGTATCATGAAGAATGAAATGGAAAATCAAATACAAGAGTCTTACAGGACACCAAATGTACAAAATTACAACAGATCTACATCAACACACATTATAATGAAAATGCCTAGCACACAGAATAAGGATAGAATTTTAAAGGCTGCAAAAGAAGAATCAGATTACATATAAGGGAGGACCAATTCAGATCTCAGCAGATTTTTCAAGCCAGACCCTCAAAGCCAAGAGATCCTAGAACAACACATACCAAGCTCTGAAAGAAAATGGATGTCAACCAAGAATCTTATCTCCAGCAAAATGAAGCTTCAGAGTTAATGATGAAATAAAAGCCTTTTATGATAAACAAAAGTTAAAAGAATTTATATGAGAAGGCCTGTACTAAAGAACATTCTTGGCAAAATATTCTGCGAGGGGGAAATGAAAAACAACAATGAAAGTCTGTAAAGTAGGACATTTCATACTACTCAAGGGAATCATACATCAACAGGACATAACAATCATAAATATCTATTCCCCCGAAAATGGGGCATCTATGTATCTAACAAACCCTTCTCAACTTCAAGAATCAAATAGACCACAATACAATAATACTGGGTGACTTTAACCTCTTTCACCACTGGATAGATCTTCCAAAAAAAACTAAACAAAGAAACTAGAGATTTCACTAAAACAATAATTTAGATGTAACAGACATATATATTCCATTCATCAATGAGCGAATACACTTTTTTTCTCAGCAACATGTGGATCCTTTTCCAAAATAGACCACGTTATGCCACAAAACAAGTCTTAGAAAATACAAAAAATAGAGATACTACCCTGCATTCTGTCTGGCCATAATGGAATAAAATTAGATAGCAATGCTAAAATAAAAAATATAGAAGCTACTCCAACATCTGGAGACTAAATAATACACTACTGAATGATGCATGAATAACAGAAGACATCAGGGAGGAAATTTAAAAATTCTTACAGGTAAATGAGGACTCCAATACAACATATCAAAATCTCTTGGACACTATGAAGGCAGTGCTAAAAGGAAAGCTCATTGCATTGAGCTCATTCATTAAAAGAAGAAAAAGTCAACAAATAAACAACCTAACATTACTTCTCAAAGTCCTAGAAAAAGAGAACAAACTAACACCCAAAGTAGTAGAAAACAGGAAATAATTAAAATCAGGGCAAAATCAACAAAATTGTAACAAAAGAAACAATTAAAAAATTTGACAAAACAAAATGCTAGTTCTTTGAAAAAATAAATAAAATTGACAAACCCTTAGCAACCCTAATGAAAAGAAGGAGAAAGAAAACTCAAATTACTAAAATTTTCGATAAAAAAGGAAATATCATGACAGACATTATTGAAATACAGAAAACAATTAGAAACTATTTTGAAAATTTATACTCCAGTAAAATAGAAAACCTTGAAGACACTGACAAATTTCTACATGCATATGATCTACTCAAACTGAATTAGGAGGACATACACAATTTAAACAGATCAATTTCAAGCAAGGAAATAGAAGACACTATCAAAAGTCTACCAACCAAGAAAAGCCCAGGACCAGATGGATTCTCAGCTGAGTTCTACAAGACCTACAAATAAGAATTAATACCAAAACTTCTCAAATTATTCCATGAAATAGAAAAGGAGGGAACCCTTCCAAACTCATTCTGTGAGGCTAGAATCATCCTGACATCAAAACCAGACAGAGACCCAACAAAGAAAGAAAAGTTCAGACCGATATCCTGGTGAACATAGATGCAAAAATTCTCAATAAAATTCTGGCACATTGCATACAAAAACATATTTAAAAAATTGCGCACCATGGTAAAGTGGGGTTTATTCCAGGGATTCAAGGTTGGTTCAATATATAGAAATCAATTAATGTAATTCATCACATCAATAGACTTAAAGATAAGAGTCATTATGATTATTTCAATTGATGCAAAGAAAGCATTTGACAAAATACAGCACCCTTTCATGTTCAAAACACTAGAAAAACTAAGGATAGTAGAAACATACCTCAACATAGTAAAAGCTATCTATGCTAACCCAAGGCTCTCCATCATTCTAAATGGAGAAAACCTGGAAGCATTCCCTCTAGAAATTGGAACAAGACAGGGATGCCCTCTTTCACCATTTCTGTACAACATAGTTCTTGAAACTCTAGCCAGAGCAAGTAGACAGATGTAAGATATTAAAGGGATATGAATAGGAAAAGAAGAACTCAAACTATCATTATTTAATGATGACATGATTCTATGCTTAGAGGATTCAAAAAATGATACCAGACAACTTCTAGAATTAATAAAGGAATCCAGCAATGAATTAGCAAACATGATGTAGGTAGAAGTGTAATGAGGCTTTCTGTATAAAATAAATACCCATAAATCAAATGCATTTCTATACATCAGTGATGAATCCTCTGAAAGAGAAATTAGAAAACTACCCCATTCACAATAGCCTTAAAAAATACTTGGAATCAATTCAACAAAAGAGGCAAAAGACCTCTATGATGAAAACTACAGAACACTAAAGAAAGAAATTGAAGAAGACCTTAGAAGATGAAAAGATCTCCCATGCTCTTGGATAGGCAGAATTAACATTGTCAAAATGGCCATACTACCCAAAGTGCTATATAGATTCAAAGTGATTCCAGTTAAAATCCCAATGTCATTCCTTATAGTTACAGAAAAAGCAATCATGAAATTTGTTTGGAAAAATAAGAGACCCAGAATAGGCAAAGCAATCCCTAGAAAGAATGAAGCAGGAGGCATCACAGTACCAGACCTTAAACTATACTCAGAAAAATAGTAACAAAAGTGGCATGGTATTGGCACCAAAATAGTCATGTAGACCAATTGGAATAGAATAGAAGACACAAAGACAAACCCAAATAAATACGGTTATCTCATATTAGACAAAGGCGCCCAAAACATACATTGGAGAAAAGATAGCCTATTGAACAAATGGTGCTGGGAAAGCTGGAAATCTGTATGTAGCAAAATGAAATTAAACCTCTATTTCTCACCATGCCCCAAAATCAACTCAAAGTGAATCAAAGACTTAGACACTAGAACACAGACCCTGCATCTAATACAGAGAAAGTAAGCCCAAATCTTCATCATGTTGGCTTAGGACATGACTTCCTTAACAAGACTTCTAAAGTGCAAGAAGTAAAATCAAGAATCAATAAATGGGATGGATTCAAACTAAAAAGCTTCTTCTCAGCAAAGGAAGCAATCAATAATGCGATGAGAGAGCCTACAGAATGAGGAAAAATCTTTACCACATGTATGTCAGATGGAGCACTAATCTCCAGGATATACAAAGAACTCAAAAAATTTAACTCCAAAAAAAAACAAAAAACAGCCCAATCAATAAATGGGCTAAGGAGCTGAACAGACACTTCTCAGAAGAAGATATACAATCAATCAACAAACAAATGAAATTACCTTTACTAACTAGAGAAATGCACATCAAAACTACTCTGAGATTTCATCTCACTCCAGTCAGAATGGCAGCTATATCATGCTAAGCAAAGTAATCCAATCCCCCAAAACCAAAGGCCAAATGTTTTCTCTGATAAATGGATGCTAATCCATAATGGGGGATGGGTGGGATGAGTGGAAGAACTTTGGATAGGGCAAATGGGAGGGAGGGAGGGATCATGAGCGTAGAAAAGATGGTGGAATGAGATGGTTATCATTACTGTAGGTACATGTATGATTCTAGTTTGGGTACAAAGAGAATTCTACTGTCATGTATAAGTGATTAGAATAAATAAATAAATAAAATGTGGAAAAAACCCAGTCTCTTTCTCATAGCAGGGAATCCTGTAGCACATGCTCAATTTGTTTCAGAAAATTAGTAACAAAAGTGGCATGGTATTGGCACCAAAATAGTCACAAACTAGTGACTGCGGGTGACTCCCATCTCTTCCCTTTAGGGAAAGGGATAGGGAGTTATCCTGTCTTGCCTTACTATTGTATTTTTGGTTTTAAGCTCATCAGTGTCTGAGTCAAGAGGAACTACATGGGGACCTAATTTAGGACATGAGATTCTGGACTTAAAACCTACTGCCCTCATTAGATAAAATTTTCATTTTTAGGATGGAAGTGGGAGTCCTTTTATGTGGGAAGAATGAATAATCTGTGGCCAGGAGAGGCTATCATAAATTCCAAGAATAGTCACATGTTCTTCTCTCCTTGCATCTATCCTCTTGCAGTGTGACTTTATAGATAATCTCACCAGAGGTGCATTCTGTTTCTCCACCTACTGAATCTAGAATGCCCATATAATTTCCTCTGGCTAGGATGGGATTAGCAAACATGATGTAGGTAGAAGTGTAATGAGGCTTTCTGTATTGGATCCCTTTTCTGTATTGGATTCCAGGTGAGCAATACTGAGCTAGCCTAGGAGGGTGTGAGGCCATATGAAGAGGAACTTAGACACCTTGACCAACACCTATCAACTGCCAGACACCTGAGTTAGGACATCCAGATTAACCAGCCATCTTTCACAGATATGCACAAGCCTAGCTGAGGTCTTTCTAGCTGGCTCAGGTAGAGTTGCCATGTCTTCAGACAGAGTTGTGAGAAAGAATATATAGTTGTTCAGATATATGAGGTTTAGATGTGTTTAGGATACATCAAAAAAGTAACTTAAATACCATTGTGCCCTCAAATTTGGCACACTGTAGACATCAATAAATATTTGTTGAATGAATATTTATGGTATTATAATGAATATAAAAATATCATAACTACTTATAAGAGGTCTGCCAACTGACTGAGTTTGCAAATCACTGGATTACTTTATATGCTCTGAAAACTACCAGGTGTGAATATAGAATTTTTAAAAAGATATAATCACAGAGACAGTTAAGGAAAGTGACAAGAGGGAAAAACCTAGCTACATCTCTGCTGAAGATGAGGTTAGCAAAGTAGGTTACAGTTTGAGTATTCCTTGTAGGAAATGTCTGAAACCAGAAGCACTTCTGAGTTCAGATCTTGGAATATTTGCATGTACATAATGAGATATTTTGGGAATGGAATGCAACACTGAATATGAAATTCATTTGTGCTTCATATGCACCTTATACAACATAGCCTGAAGGTAATTTTAAGCAATGTTAATAGTGCACCTATAGTTTGACTGTAACATGTCACATAAGGTCACAGATGGAATTTTCCAAATGTAGAAGCATGTTGGCACTCAGAAAGTTTTTCTTTTTGGAGCAATTTGGATTTTAGGTGTTCAGGTTAGAGATGCTCAACCTAGATATTCCAATTTGCCTTTTTCTTTTCTTTTCTTTTCTTTCTTTCTCTTTTTTTTTAAACACAAAGAATTTAACTGATTTTTACATTCCTTCTATGTGAAAGAAAAGGAAAAAGCAAAGAGAGAGAGAGTGAGGTTTCCAGGACAGTATATATAATATTACATAAATGTAATGGGATCCATTACAGAGAAAGAAGGGTCAATTTTTGTTTAAACAACAGCAAAATATATAGAACTGAGCATGTACCTCACATAGGATTAATATAGCTAAGCGGCATAAATTAGAACGTGATCTAAAGTAACACAAATGCTGGTGTGAGTGGAACATGACAAGACAAAGTACTAACTCTGCTTTGTCTTGGTAGGAGTCAGTGGCGAAGGGAGTCTAAATGGTCCACTGGAGTGTAACATGCCCATGTCCTGTCCTCTTGTATCATGCTAGAATTTCTGGAAAACAGATAAGCACTAAAACTAGGGTTTGTTCCTGTATTGTACTTTGAAGATAGACACCACAAAAAAAAAAAAACTGACATCTCTGATACTCCTGCATTCCATGAGGACTGGCATGGACTCCAGTAGATGGCCTCCTGGGCTCCTGCATGTCCCTTTCCACCATCCCTCATCAGTACTCTGCAGATGTTAACCCCAGAATGACATATCCTGGTAATTTAAATTGGTATAAGTAAAAACACCAAACAGCAAACAATGGCTTTTCCCCATTTTTGTGAGAGCATGTCACAGCCTCTCTGATCCCTACCTCACAACCTTGCTGTATGGGCTCACCTGTGTTCCTGGTCAGTGGCCCTGGCAGAAGCAGGAGGAGTCACTATCTGACACAGAGCTGGATGTTATCTCCATTAGTTTATCTTTGATTTCAGTTCATTGTGACAAAGATTTTACTGTTCTTACCAGGCATGCTGAGCAAGAACAAGAAGAGGAGGTTTCATTTCCCATTTTAGGTAGTTGATTTCATATACTACCAAGTTTCAAGTGCTGATCTGTTTCACTTGCCATTTGCTTTCCCTATGGAATGTTAAGACTTTAAGAGCAAGAAATGTACTGTGTTGTCCTTGGCATAAGCTCACTTCAGGGATGCCCACTTCTGGTTTTACATCTGGAGACTGACAATCAAACCTAGAGGCAGTGAGAGAAGTCTTTCTGGAGATGGGCTGGCTCTTATTAGAGACCTGAAAAACTTAAGAATATTCTCAGATGGAGGGAATAGGAATCATGTAAGTTGAAATACACCTGTGTGACTATAGTAAAGGGGGTGAAGGTGGTTCAGTGTTGGGAGATGAGGATGCAGATGCAGATAGCACTGAGTCATGGGTGTTGTGCATCCTCCTCAGGAGGACAAAGCTTGTGTTTTCTCCTAGAATCTATGAGTAACTCTTTGAAGGATTCTAAGCAGAGGAGTAGCACGATTCCAGAAAGATCCCTTTGAGTGTGTGTAGGGGTTGGGAGGATCTGGGGCAAAGAGGAGAGTCATGCAAAATGGAGGATGGGAGAACAGTTAAACAACAACAAAGCCCCCCCCCCCCAAGACCTATTTTTATTTCCAGGCCTGAACCTGAAGAGAGAGAAGACATTGGATTCAAGAGATATACAGGAGTTAGCGTGTATATGATTTGATATCTGGAGAGATGTAGGGGAGGAAGAGAACACAAGAAAGGTCAAGGTTGACTTCCGAGTTTCTATTTTGTACAGCAGGGAATGTGGTTTACTGCAATTAGGGATATCAAAGGAGGAGGAGGTTCTGGGAGGAAGATGAATTTTCTTCTGGTTATATTCTGAGATGTCTGTGGGATATCTGAGTTGAGATTCTGGAACTGAAACCATAAGTGGTAATGAGATCAAATAGGATGCATGCATGAGAAAAGGATGTAAGATTAATTCACCACACACTCAAAAATATTATATGCTAGTGATGAGAAGCTGGAAAATGCAACGAAGGCATAGATTCTGTTAAAATAGCAACAGGACATTCAATCTTTGCCTATTAAGTTAAATCAGGACAAAGAGATTTGTTTAAAGAATCTATAACAATAATCTTTATTATCCTCTAATGAGGACAATAAAGGCAGACTTGGGTAAAGGGAAAGCTACACCATACTATTTATTGGAAAAGCTAAAAATAGTGAAGATGACAGTTCTTCCTAGGTTAATATATGGATTTAATGCAATGCCTATTAAAATCACAGCAAGATACTTTTTGGAAATTTAGAAAATGATGGTAAAATCTTTTTGAAATAATTGGTGGGCAAGGATGCAGATATGAATCAATATACAGATTGATATTCATGTAACACTTAAGATTATACAAAATGCATTTACAAGATTATCTCATCTAATTCCCACAATGACTCTTGTAATGAGCCATGTTTAATTATTACATCAGTTTTATTGTGACCATAAGTCCCACTGTACCCAGAGTAGACATACTTTATGCTATTTTTCTAATGTTTCCTTTCATTTCATATTTTCCCCAGGTATTTTCTCTTCTATTTTTAACACCAGGCATTGAATCACTGAGCCACATCCCTGGCCCTTTTATTTATTTATTTATTTATTTATTTATTTATTTATTTATTTAATTTTGAGGCAGGGTAATGCTAAGTTGCTTAGAACCTCACTAAGTTGCTGAGGCTGGCTTTGAACTTGCGATCCTCCTGTCTCAGCCTCCCAAGTTTCTGGGATTACAGGTGTGCAACACCATGCCAAGTCTGATGTTTTCATTTTTAAAGATAATGTTATTATTAATAGTTGCATTAAAACAATCTGGGAGAGGTTTGGTACCATCTCCAAGGAGTACTTCCAGCCTCTATCACGGTCTTGTTCAGTAATGAACAAGAAGAATATGTAGTGTACAGAATTCTCACTTAAGGTGTTAAATCTGGAAGATGATCATTTTCTCCCTCACCCTAACCTGATACCAAGTAACTAAAACCTCCCTTATATGCAGCAGGCAGGAGGAGGACATACTCTTAAATAAAACCACTTCACACAGACTCAGTAGATAACTACTTGTTTCCATTTTCAGGTGGTGGTGGGAGCAGTAATGACGTGGCTGTCATCTACTGGTGACTTGGTGACCTAACTGGCTGTTCGTAAGAATCATTTGCCTGAAACCACCAGATTGCTGTTTGGAAGGGTCTGTGGGGAACTTGGGAAATTATAGGTTTTGTAACATAATCTAAATACGTACAAGATATAGAGAAACAACAGCCTTCCAATAGAGTTCATAAAGTATTCTGAACAGTTTACACAATGGTTTGTCATGTATTTATCCTGTAGGATACATATGCACCTATTATTTAATTATTTATTGCATTATTTTATCATGGCAAATATATGTAACATAAATTTCACCATATTAGTCAGTTTTGGGTGTATGGTTTGGTGCATTAAGTATATTCACATTATTTCACAACTATCATCACCACCCATCTACAGAATTTGTTTTTTTTCCCCAAATGAAAATATGCATCATTAAACACTAATTCCCCAATTTTATTTCCCCAGTGCCTGGCAATGGCTATGCTACTTTATGAATTTGACTCTTCCAGGTAATTCATAGAAGTGACAATATAGAACTTCTGTTCTTTTATCACTGGTTTATTTCACTTAGCATGTTTCTAAGGTTCATCCACATTGGAGCATGTGTCAAAATTTCTTCCATTTTAAGGTTGAATAACATTCCATCGTATGGAATTATTCAATTTATTTAATTTCCTGCTAATTTTTCCTCTTTTGTTGGCAGTGAGATCAAAATACAGTTCATGTTTCATGAAATATTGACTATTGGATTTTTGTTTCTTGGGAAAGTTGGTGATGAATGTACAACTTTATAAACAAGAATTTGTTGAAAATCATCAACTTCCAAAGTAGACTGTGTGATATCATTGACCACATGAAAACCAGAAGACATAAATCTCCTCAACAGTCATCAGCATTTACTTAAAAAATTAGTAGCTACTTTACTGTTCCTGAAAACAGTGATTTACGTGTGTGGCTGCAGAAGGTGCATTATGCATCACTCTGGGAGTCATAACTTTTTACTTAGATCAAATTACTGGGCTAAATAAATTTCATTTACTTTCAATTGCACATTTTCTTAGGCATTTCTGAAAAAAAGAAAATACAAGTTCAGTGGCAGATTTTTCTTCCTAAAGGTGGCTCCATTACTATGTCCTATTCAATAAGCTCTTTTAACATTGTAATGTTGACTCTCTTTCATTAAAGATAAGCTTTTTTTGACTCCTGCTATTCAGTCTCCCTCCCACTATTTACCCTTAGACCTAGCCATTATATTATGAGGAGGATCAGGGCCAGGTCATATGGAGGGTCCATGGGTAGGTGTTCTGGCTAAGCCCCCGATAAGGTCTCAGCTGGTAGTGAGTGAACAAGTTTAATTGATTGCAGTTCCTAGACTTTCAATCACCCTACCTGAAACTGAGCTGTGCATAGACTAGCTACACTGCCAAGACCTTCCCAAATTGAAGATTCACAGTCAGTGCAAGTATTTTCATTATTTTAAGCCTCTAAATTTTGAAGAAGTTTGTTACTGAGTAATGAAAACTAGAACAGGTATTAACATATTGGCTTCATTGTAGGAAAAGAACTTCACAAACTGTTAAAAGATGCTGATTTTGTATCAGGTGCTTCAAATAGGAATATAAGGTATTAGTGCAATATTTAGGTGAGTTCTGAATACATTCTAGCTCTGATCTTTGCTTCCTTGCGGATAAATAGAATATTATTTTGATTTTGGATTGTGAGAACTAAATCTTCAATTTCTTGTACTAAGCTTTAATGGTCCTCTATAAGTGAAGTTCTGCTTTATTTATCAGCTTCTACATTTTCAATAATAAAAAGTTACTATTTAGTAAGCACCTACTATTTCCCACATAATGCACCACCTATTTTGTGTATAATAAATTTAGTCTCTTATGGTTTAGATATGAGATGTTCCCCCACAACTCATGGGTGTGATAATGAAAGAAAGTTCAGAGGTGAAATGATTGGGTTTGGAGAGCTTTAACCGAATCAGTGCATTAATCTACTGAAAGGAATTAACCAAGTGGTAACTGTAGGCAGGTAGGGTGTGGCCGGAGGAGGTGGGCTCCTAGGGGTGTGCCTTTTGGGGTATATATTTTGTCCCTGGTGAGCAAAATCTCTCTCTGCTTCTGGTTGTCCTGTTTTGAGCTGCTTTTTTCCTCTACACGCTTCTGCCATGATGTTCTGCCTCACCTTGGGCCCCAAGAAATGAACCCAGCTGTCTATGGACTGAGACCTCTGAAACCATGAGCTCCAAATAAACTTTTATCTAAAATTGTTCTTGTCAGGTCTTTTGGTCACAGCTATGAAAAATTGACTAAAACATATTCCTTCCAATACCTCTGCAAAAATAGTTATCTTTAGCCCTTTAAAACAAATAGAAAAATAAGGCTCAGTGAGGTTAATAACTTGCTCAAGATCACAGAAGCAGAAGGAAGCTATGCTTCTTGAATTCCTAAACCTTGTTCCTTTCCACAGTCACTCTGAAATCCTGCTTTGAGTCCAGGTACTTGGCTGGGTTCTGCTAACCTGGTTGTAGACATACTTGATTCTGATTACTCTCCTGCTTATGCATCTGAAGGTCGCTTGTACCAAGGTTCTCTGTTGACTGCCCTGTCTTCCTGTCATTCATCCTGTTATCTCTTGCTGGACCTTCCTCAGGCCATTACTTGCCTGTGTCCTACAGGTCCTCAGTGCTTCAGCTTTGCCTCATTCCCAATTCAAACTATTTATTGAATTCAACTGGACTTAACTTGCCCAGCACCAGGATAAGAAGTCTTTACTTTGAGAGAGAATACACCTGGGTCAAGTCATACACCATGTAATGCCATACAGATTGGAAAGCTGAATGAGCAATAATAACAACATTACAACAAAGCTCTGCAAAATCTGAAAGCAAGCAATACTGTCTTTTTTTCATACATGTGGATGAAATAAATTTCTCTCTACTAAACAGAGGAAAATAAGAAAATAAAATGTATGCATCTGAACATGGAAATATTAAAAACAAGAAAGGCAAAAGAATGCAAACTGGAAAGCATTAGAATGGAGTTCCCCTCAGAAATAATGGAGGCCAAGTGTTGAAAAAAAAAGTTCACTAAGAGTTCTGTAGCTAATGAAATTTTTCCTCAAAAAATAAAGCTGAAATAAAAACACTCCAAAATAAATTAGAGAGGTTGGGGGGAGCAGGGAGAGAGGGAGGAAGGGATGGGAGAGAAAGAGGAATATTTGTCATGCTGAATAAAGTGAGAAAGTTAGATGGAGATGAAATTCCACAAGATGGTAAGATAAATCTATAAGAAGAGATGGAGATGAAATTCCACAAGATGGTAAGATAAATCTATAAGAAGAAATGAAGAGCACCAATGTTAAATATATAAGTAAATATAAAGGACTATATATATATATGTGTGTGTGTGTGTGTGTGTGTGTGTGTGTGTAATTTTTCTCTTTTCATCTCTTAAAACATACATGATCACTCAAAGCAATACTTTTGATACTATATTGTTGGGTTTACAATACATAAAAAATATAATATATAATATGATGTATTATATGTGATATACAAAATCATCTATGTCATATATGGTTACATATGATACATTATATATGATTAGAGTATATAAAATATCTATATAACATGTAGTCCACAATGTATATAGTCATAGTAATACAAAGGAGGGGAAAATGGAGCTATATTGGAATAGAGTTGCTATATTCTGCCAAAATTAAGTCAGTATCAATCTGAAATCAATTATGATAAATTATACACATTGTAATTCCCACAGCAACCTCTAAGAAAATAATTTAAAATATATAATAAAATATCAACAGAGAAAAATTAAAATGGAACATTAAAACACTTTAAAAAATATTTATTTTTAGTTGTAGGTAAACACAATATCTTTATTTCATTTTTTTAATGTGGTGCTGAGGATTGAACTCCGTGCCTCATGTGTGCTAGGTGAGCACTCTACCACTGAGCCACAACCCCAGCCCTGAAACATGTTTAATAGGAAAGAAGGTAGTAAAAGGGGAATAGAGGAACAGCAAAAGTCATGAGGAATATAGAAACAATAGCATATCAATGACTGTGGTAAATGGAATTTACTAAACACTAATTTTAAAAAAGCCAGTAGAGTAACTCTTGTGTTGACCTATCCTAATTTGTATTAGCCATCCTTCTATTGCTAGGAATCAGGCTATTAACAACTTTCTACTATTATAAATAATGTCACTTCGAGTCTTTTATACATTGTTTTTGTTTATAGTAAATTTCATAAACTGGAATTACTGCATTAGATCTTTTTAACTCAATACATTTTGATGGGCTGCTCTCCTAAAATATGTAAGACTATTTCTGAACAGATCCATCAACAATGTTTAATAATTGTGTAAATTGATGTGTAATGATAACTTGAAGTTATTTAAATTGGCATTTGTCATTGCTATGGAGTCAAGCATTTCCATCCTTGATAATTTTCTGCTTGTATTTGCTTATGTGCAAATTGGTTGCTCAACCATTTATGGAGTGGAATATAGATATTCATTTTTTTTCAATTCTATTGCAGTGATGGAAGCAACTAGACTTTAAATTTTTCTAGTTTCCCCCATATAATAGTTACATAAATTTGTTAGATTAGCTTAATAATAATAATAACTTCTTGAGAGAGGGGATAATTAAGAAATGATTTTGAAGAAAGCTGGTAATAAGTGCTCAGTTACTGCATGTCCTTCAGGAGTTCACCTCAGCTCTCAGGGATGATGTTCTTTCTGAGAAGAACTTCACAGCCAAAGGACCCTATAGCATCATGTCTGCTCTGTAAGCTCTGAGGTGAAACAGACCAAAGAGGAACTATCAGAGCAAGGGACTGGATAGTTTTAGGTGGAAGACTTAGCTGAACTGGAAATAATTGATTAGTCAGGGAAGTTTTTGTGCCAAAACATTAAAAATAACATAATGATAATGCTCACTATTAGCAGATTTGGTGTTCTACATAAATCCAGAAATAGATCAAAACTCAGGTCAAATGAGGATCTCTCAGTTTCCTCAAGAAAAGTAGTGGGAGAGAGAAATTTGTTTCATGTTCAGGAGCTACAGTTTCCTTCCCCCTTCCCCCACAGATTTTAAGTATAGCTCCTACATTTACTTTAGAAAATGCTCCTAATGTTCTGAGTCAGACTTTGTGGAAGAGTATCCATAATATACCAGGAAACTGATAGTTTAAGCTCTGACCATTACCTCAGGACTACCAATTACACAGTATGGCGTCTCCAACACCTTTACCACAGATATTTCAGGATGAAATTTACAAAAATCTAGATTCTGGTAATGAAAATTGGATAGTTCTCAGATGTCATATTTCTTGAACCATAGCATAACAGGTCATTGAAAATCCCAGGGGACCAAAAATGTATAATATTTGAAAACTGCTAGGTGCAAGGTCTATAGATAATCAGTGGTGCAAACATAAAGCACAAGGCCTGCTCTTGAGTGTGTCTTAGTCTCCGTGGTTACAACAAAATACCTTAGCATAGTTTATAAAACAACAGAGTTCATTCTTATAGTTCTAGAGGCTGGCAAGTCCAAAGTCAAGGTGCTGGTAGATATGGAGTCTGGTGAGCTCTCTGCTTTCATGATGGCACTCTTTGCTGCATCTTTACATGGAAGAAGAAATGGAAGGGCTAGTTAGTTCTCTAAAGCCGCCTCCTCCTCCTCCTCCTCCTCCTCCTCCTCCTCCTCCTCCTTCTTCTTCTTCTTCTTCTTGTGGTTCTGTGGTTCTGGTGGTTAAGCACAGGCCTCTCACATGTTAGACAAGTGCTCTACCATTGAGCTGTATCCTCAGCCCTAAGCCTTTTTTATAAGGGCATTAATTCCATTCACGAGTATGAAGCCCTCTTAATAGCAACACAATGGCATTAAGTTTTTTTTTATTGGATGTTCACAACATTACAGAGCTCTTGACAAATCATATTTCATACATTAGAATCAAGTGGGTTATGAACTCCCATTTTTACCCCAAATACAGATTGCAGAATCACATTGGTTACACATCACATTTTTACATACTGCCATATTAGTGACTGTTGTATTCTGCTACCTTTCCTATCCTCTACTATCCCCCCTCCCCTCCCCTCCCATCTTCTCTCTCTACCCCATCTACTGTAATTCATTTCCCTCCATGTTTGTTATCCCATTCCCCTCATAAACTCTTATATGTAATTTTGTATAACAATGAGGGTTTCCTTCCATTTCCATGTGATTTCCCTTTTTTTCTCCCTTTCCCTCCCGCCCCATGTCTCTGTTTAATGTTAATCTTTTCTTCCTGCTCTTCCTCCCTGTTCTGTTCTTAGTTGCTCTCATAATATCAAAGAAGACATTTGGTATTTGTTTCTTAGGGATTGGCTAGCTTCACTAAGCATAATCTGCTCTAGTACCATCCATTTCCCTGCAAATTCCGTGATTTTGTCATTTTTTAGTGCTGCATAATACTCCATGGTGTATAAATGCCACATTTTTTTTATCCATTCATCTATTGAAGGGCATCTGGGCTGATTCCACAGTCTAGCAATTGTGAATTGTGCTGCTATGAACATCGATGTGGCAGTATCCCTGTAGTGTGCTCTTTTAAGGTCTTCAGGAAATAGTCCGAGAAGGGCAATAGCTGGGTCAAATGGTGGTTCCATTCCCAGCTTTCCCAGGAATCTCCATACTGCTTTCCAAATTGGCCGCACCCGTTTGCAGTCCCACCAGCAGTGTACAAGAGTACCCTTTTCCCCACATCCTCGCCAGCACTTGTTGTTTGACTTCATCATGGCTGCCAATCTTACTGGGGTGAGGTGGTATCTTAGGGTGGTTTTGATTTGCATTTCCTTGACTGCTAGAGATGGTGAGCATTTTTTCATGTACTTGTTGATTGATTGTATGTCCTCCTCTGAGAAGTGTCTGTTCAGGTCCTTGGCCCATTTGTTGATTGGGTTGTTTGTTTTCTTATTGTCTAATTTTTTGAGTTCTTTGTATACTCTGGATATTAGGGCTCTATCTGAAGTGTGAGGAGTAAAAATTTTGTTCCCAGGATGTAGGCTCCCTAATTACCTCTCTTATTGTTTCTCTTGCTGAGAAAAAACTTTTTAGTTTAATTAAGTCCCATTTGTTGATTCTTGTTATTAACTCTTGTGCTATGGGTGTCCTATTAAGGAATTTTGAGCCCGTCTCCACAATCTGAAAATCGGAGCCAACTTTTTCTTCTATCAGACGGAGAGTCTCTGATTTGATATCTAGCTCCTTTATCCACTTTGAGTTGACTTTTGTGCATGGCGAGAGGAGGGGATTCAGTTTCATTTTGTTGCATATGGATTTCCAGCTTTCCCAGCACCATTTGTTGAAGATGCTATCCTTTCTCCATTGCATGTTTTTAGCTCCTTTATCAAATATAAGATAGTTGTAGCTTTGTGGATTAGTCTCTGTGTCCTCTATTCTGTACCATTGGTCCACCCGCCTGTTCTGGTACCAGTATCATGCTGTTTTTGTCACTATTGCTCTGTAATATAGTTTGAAATCTGGTATCGCTATACCACCTGATTCACACTTCCTGCTTAGAATTGTTTTTGCTATTCTGGGTCTTTTATTTTTCCATATGAATTTCACGATTGCTTTATCTATTTCTACAAGAAATGCCATTGGGATTTTGATTGGCATTGCATTAAACCTATAGAGAACTTTTGGTAATATCGCCATTTTGATGATGTTAGTTCTGCCTATCCATGAACAAGGTATATTTTTCCATCTTCTAAGATCCTCTTCAATTTCTCTCTTTAGGGTTCTGTAGTTTTCATTGTATAGGTCTTTCTCCTCTTTTGTTAGGTTGATTCCCAAGTATTTTATTTTTTTTGAGGATATTGTGAATGGAGTGTTTTTCCTCATTTCCGTTTCAGAAGTTTTGTCGCTGATATGCAGAAATGCCTTTGATTTATGTGTGTTGATTTTATATCCTGCCACTTTGCTGAATTCATTTATTAGTTCTAGTAGTTTTTTTGTAGACCCTTTTGGGTCTTCTAGGTATAGAATCATGTCATCTGCAAATAGTGATAATTTAAGTTCTTCTTTTCCTATTTTTATGCCTTTAATTTCTTTCGTCTGTCTAATTGCTCTGGCCAGTGTTTCGAGAACTATATTGAATAGAAGTGGTGATAGGGGGCATCCCTGTCTTGTTCCAGATTTTAGAGGGAATGCCTTCAATTTTTCTCCATTCAGAATGATGCTAGCCTGAGGCTTGGCATAGATAGCTTTTACAATGTCGAGGTAAGTTCCTGTTATCCCTAGTTTTTCTAATGTTTTGAACATAAAGGGATGCTGTACTTTGTCAAATGCTTTTTCTGCGTCTATCGAGATGATCATATGGTTCTTATCTTTAAGTCTATTGATGTGGTGAATAACATTTATTGATTTCCATATATTGAACCATCCTTGCATCCCAGGGATGAATCCTACTTGATCATGGTGCACAAGTTTTTTGATGTGCCTTTGTATCCGATTCGCCAGAATTTTATTGAGGATTTTTGCATCTAGGTTCATTAGAGATATTGGTCTGTAGTTTTCTTTCTTTGAGGTGTCTTTGTCTGGTTTCGGGATCAGGGTGATGTTGGCCTCATAGAATGAATCTGGAAGAGCTCCCTCTTTTTCTATTTCCTGAAATAACTTGAAAAGTATTGGTAATAATTCTTCTTTAAAGGTTTTGTAGAACTCTGCTGTATACCCATCTGGTCCTGGGCTTTTCTTGGTTGGAAGTCTTTTGATTGCTTCTTCTATTTCATCTATTGATATTGGTCTGTTTAAGTTGTGAGTTTCCTCCTGACTCAGTCTGGGCAAATCATATGACTTAAGGAATTTATCGATGTCTTCACTTTCTTCTATTTTATTGGAGTACAGGTTTTCAAAATAATTTCTAATTGTTTTCTGTATTTCTGAAGCGTCTGTTGTAATATTGCCTTTTTCATCCCGTGTGTTAGTAATTTGAGTTCTCTCTCTTCTTCTCTTCGTTAGTATGGCTATGGGTCTGTCGATCTTATTTATTTTTTCAAAGAACCAACTTTTTGTTTTGTTAATTTTTTCGATAGTTTCTTTTGTTTCAATTTCATTGATTTCTGCTCTGATTTTAATTAATTCTTGCCTTCTGCTACATTTGCTATTGTTTTGCTCTTCCTTTTCTAGGGCTTTGAGATGAAGTGTGAGCTCATTTATTTGTTGTTTTTTCCTTTTTTTGAGGAATGATCTCCAGGCGATGAATTTCCCTCTTAAAACTGCTTTCATTGTGTCCCATAGATTCCGATATGTTGTGTCTGTATTTTCATTTATCTCTAAGAATTTTTTGATTTCCTCCTTTATGTCTTCTGTAACCCATTGATCATTCAGTAACAGATTGTTCATTGTCCATGTGATGTAGGATTTTTCCTTCCTTCTTTTATCATCGATTTCCAGTTTCATTCATTATGATCTGATAAAGTGCATGGTATTATCTCAACCCCTTTATATTTACTGAGGGTTGCCCTATGGCATAATATATGATCTATTTTTGAGAAGGTTCCATGTGCTGCTGAGAAAAAAGTATATCCACTTGATGATGGTTGATATATTCTATATATGTCAGTTAAGTCTAGGTTATTGATTGTGATATTGAGGTCAATAGTTTCTTTATTCAACTTTTGTTTGGAGGATCTGTCCAATGGTGAGAGAGGTGTGTTGAAGTCACCCATGATTATTGTGTTGTGGTCTATTTGATTCTTGAACTTGAGGAGAGTTTGTTTTATGAATGTCGCAGCGCCATTATTTGGTGCATAAATATTGATAATTGTTATGTCTTGTTGGTCAATGGTTCCTTTTAACAGTATATAATGTCCTTCCTTATCCCTTTTGATTAACTTAGTCTTGAAGTCGATTTTATTCGATATGAGAATGGCCACCCCTGCTTGCTTACGAGGACCGTGTGCTTGGTATATTTTTTCCCAACCTTTTACCTTGAGCCTGTGTATGTCTTTTCCAATCAGATGTGTCTCCTGGAGGCAGCATATTGTTGGATTTGTTTTTTTAATCCATGTTACCAGCCTATGTCGCTTTATTGGAGAGTTTAAGCCATTAACATTTAGAGTTACTATTGATATATGGTTTGTACTTCCTGCCATGTTTGATTATTTATCTCTTTTTTTTCCCTAATTTAGTTTGTTTCTCCATGATTAGCTTTCCCCCCATCCTCTGTCTTTACCGAGGCACTTCCCGCTGATGGTTTTGGTTATTGTTTTCCATTTCTTCCTCGTGTAGAGTTTTGCTCAAGACGCTTTGCAATGCTGGTTTTCTGGCTACAAATTCTTTTAGCTTTTGTTTATCATGAAAGATTTTTATTTCGTTGTCGTATCTGAAGCTTAATTTTGCTGGATACAGAATTCTTGGTTGGCATCCATTGTCTTTCAGTGTTTGAAATACGTTGTTCCAGGATCTTTTCGCTTTCAGCGTCTGTGATGAAAAATCCGTTGTCAACCTTATTGGTTTACCCCTAAATGTAATCTGCCTCTTTTCTCTTGTAGCTTTTAATATTTTCTCTTTGTTCTGTATATTGGATAGCTTCATAACAATGTGTCTTGGCGTTGGTCTATTGTGATTTTGTGTGCTCGGTGTCCTGTATGCATCTACAATTTGTATATCTGTTTCCTTTTTTATTTCTGGAAAGTTTTCTGTAATTATTTCCTTCAGCAAGTTACTCATTCCCTTGGCATGAATCTCTGTGCCTTCCTCTATCCTGATGACTCGTAAGTTTGGTTTTTTTAAGTTATCCCAAATCTCTTGGATGTTTTTCTCGTGATTTTTTACCAGCCTATCTGAGTTGGCTAGACTCTTTTCAAGATGATATATTTTGTCTTCATTATCTGACGTTCTGGCTTCTACTTGCTCCACTCTGTTAGTGATACTCTCGATTGAGTTTTTAATTTGGTTTATCGTTTCCTTCATTTCTAGAATTATTGTTTGATTTTTTTTTTATAATCTCTATCTCCTGATAAAGATGCTTAACTTCTTCTTTTATCTGTTTATGTAATTCATTTTCAATGTGATCTTTAAGGTTCCTTTCCATCTGTCTAAGGTGTTCCTTGAGTTCTTTATATGGCCATTTTTCTGATGACTCCAGGTCCTCCTGAATATTTAGGTTGTCTTTCATTGTTTGTACTCCTTTTCTTCCTTGCTTTTTTATGCTCATGATACTTCTTGTTCTGTTTGACTGCTGAGTTACTGTTTACTCTTATAAATTTATTTGATGCTTGGGAGGAGAGGTATTAGAAGGGAAGGAAGAAGTCACTAAATAGAGTGAGTGTAGGCAGGTGGAATTCAAGAGAGGGGGAATAAGAAAATTGAAAAGAAATGAAAAGACTATAGAAAAAAAGTGAAAAGAAAGAAAGAAAAAACAAAAAAATAAAAATTTAAAACAAACAAAAAAATTATAATGATAATAAAAAATGGAAATTGAAGTTTAAAAAATAATAGTAATAATAATAGAATAAAAAGAATTAAAAAAATTGAAACCATTAATAAGAAAGTTAAAGAACAACAAAACATCAACTACAAAAAGTGAGAATAAAAAAAATTAAAAAAAACTAATAATAATCATTAAAAATAATAATAATAATAATAAATGCAGTCATAGAGCTCGATTAACTTCTCTTCCAGTAGGTGGAGCTATGCCCACTGGGCCAGGCTTCTCCTCTTGATAGGTGGGAACCAATCACTGTGCCTCAGCTCTTCTTCCCAGACTGTGCGGGTCTCCAGTCCTGAGTGCCTAGGTCCTTCTCTTGCGGTTCCTCAATCCAGGCCCCACTCACCTGTGACGCTTACCACATTACTGGCTACACGCCGGGTCTGCTGCTCCTGGGAGCCCTGTTTCCATGGATGCCTGGGCACACCCTTTCTGTTTGCCTCCCTCAGACCCTAAGTTTGTAGGGCTTGGGGCTGAGGACCCCCAGCGAATTTGTTTGCCCTCAGGTAGCAACTCCCCTGGTAGGTGGTGCAAGGGACCTGTGTTGTCAGCAGAGGGATACCCTGGGTCTGACTATCGTGCTCAGTTGGCTTTAACCTCTGTGAGTTCAGGTGGGCCGACTAGTTATTTCAGCGGGATCATTAGTGCTGAGTCACTAGAAGCAGGCAAACCAGAACTAGAATGCAGCCCAATCCTGGCTCGGTGTGTTCTGAGAGGGGCAGACTGTTCGCCCGGGATCCCCTTCAGCTCAACAGTGCCTAGTGGTCCTGAGCGAACAGTATTTTGACAGTTTACTTCTCCCTATGCTCGCACAGCTGAAGGGGTTAGAGACTCTCTCCACGTCCGCCGCCATGTTGGATCACTTAGATTTTAAATTGTCACTCATCTTATCAGCTGTTTCATTTAACTTGGCAGCTCACTCGCGCGGTGAAGAGTCTGCTCTATGGTGCTCAGCGGGAGGCAGCGGCGGTGGCGGCTCAGCTGTGGCCTTCGGGACCCCCAGGGAGGAGGTGCGGGCTGGGGGAGGGGAGGCAGCGCCTCGGGGCCGCACGGGCCGGTACCGGACACGCGGGAGAGCGGGCGGGGTGGGGGAAAGAAATTGAGATCTAGATTTAGGGACTGAGCGTGTGAGGAGAGACAGCTGGGGAGCAGCAAAGCGGAAAGGCGGAGAGGAGAAGGGGAAGGGGCCGAGGGAGCCGGGCAGCTCGGGCTGCAGCCTTACTGCTCGTGCTGAGGTCGTGATGGACTCCCTCCACCTTGGCTGGAGTCGTGGCGGATTCACTCCACTTAGGCCCCTTTCTTGACACGGTGCTGGGTCTTTGTCGACAGTTCTCCTTTAATGATCTTTACTTCATCTTTTAAGACGCGGCGGTGCGGAGCACGGAGCGGCTTACTCACTTCCCGCCGCCATCTTCCTCTCTTTCTTGGCATTAAGTTTTGATGTAAGTTTTGGAGGGACACAAACATTGAAACCACAGCAAATGACTCATTCTAGTTTTTAACATCTTTCAGTTAGAGAAATCTTGTGTATTTTTTCATAAGAGTTTGAGAAGACCTGGTAGTTGCTTTATTCCCCACCCAAATATAGAATTACGAAGATATTTAGACATGGAAATAAGATATGGAAATTAAAATGGTAAAAACAAGGTTGTAATGTTGGAGTAAGGTATGCAACCATCTCTGGTAGCACAATCTCCTCAAGTCTAGGCCTTGGATTGCCTTCCTGCAGGAAGGTTTGTGCCTGCAGCCTGATGTACTTACCCACGAGGGCAAAGGTGAACAGGGATATAAAGAAAGCAGATCCTCTATGCTAACAGATCCTGTATACTTATTTTTACAAGGTTAGATTTATTCCATCAAGAAACTATTGGTTGTCACCCACCAATCATGGACTCCTCCTACATGGTTCACAGAGTGTTATGGTTTAGAAATGTGGTGTCTCCCCAAAGCTCATGTGTAAGATAATACAAGAATATTTAGAGGTGAAATAATTAGATTATAAGAGCTATAACCTAATGAGTGGATTAATCCACTAGACTGAATTAACTGGGTGGTAACTGTAGGCAGGTAGAGTGTGACTGGAAAAAATAGGTCACTGGAGGGTGGGCCTTTGAGGTTTGTATTTTGTCTCTGGTGAGTGTAGCTTTCTGTCTGCTTTTTGGTTGCCATGTCCTGAGCTGGCTTCCTCTGCTATACCCTTCCACCATGATGTTCTGGCTCACCTTGAGCCCAGAGCTATTAGAGTTGGCCAAGTATGGATTGAACTTCTGAAGTCATGAGCCAAAATAAATAAGATATGGAAATTAAGATGGTAAAAACAAGGTTTTAATGTAGGAGTAAGGTGTGCAACGGTCTCTACTAGCATAATCTCCTCAAGTCTTCCTTCTTTATTTTCCTTCTGTATATTGTTCTCGTCAGGTCTTTGGGCGACAGTGACAAAAAAAAAAGTTGACTAAAACACAGAGTGAGAGGAAAAAATAATGGAAAGGCTAGGAGCATTTTGCCACGTGCAGATCCAAGGAGTAGGGTGCATGCTCTCTGCTGACATGCCCCATCTGACAATGTTAAAAGAGTTAAATTTTCTTCTCATTGCTTTTTTTTTCCTTTTTTTATTGTTGGTCGAGGGGGTAGAGAGAGAAGAGGGGAGGGGAGGGGAGGGGAGGGGGGATAGTAGAGGATAGGAAAGGCAGCAGAATACAACAGACACTAGAATGGCAATGTCTTCTCATTGCTTTTGTCCTTTTTCTTTTTCTCATCTCTTCTCTTAATAGGTGGCAGTAAATACACACCAGGGGGATCTGGGGAAAACCTTTGTGGACTGGAAAGACTCGGCTCTGCCTGAGAAATGTGGTCTTTTGACTTTCCTCAGCACCATGTGTCAGAAGGCCTGGGGTCCTGTCTCTTTCTAGTCCTCCGGTCAGGAAACAGCCTCAGGTATAAGACCAGAGGCAGGCCTGTGACGGGCGGCAGCTCCTGGTGAGCACTTTGACACTGGTGTTTCTGAGGATGTTCAGAATATCTTTATAAGGAAGAACAAAGGGATACTTTCTTGTCTGGCTTGAGTACCAGAAGAATTGTGTTTCTCTTGAGCAATTGGTTTGTTTGTAGCTCACAGACAGGTGTGTGTGTGTGTGTGTGTGTGTGTGTGTGTGTGTGCGCGCGCGCATTTAATGCTGGCCTCTAGAAAGCTTAGAAGCAGACATGCATATCTTCACAGTGCATAGGATCTTAAGATATCCCTGTCGTTTCATTTCTGTTTGCTTCTTATGACCCAGTCCTTATTATTTGCTTTTTCCTTTTTCATCTTGCTTTTATTTATGTTACCTTGTACTCTTCTGTGTCCTTGTGAGGTGCCTTATGCTCTTCCTAGAACCAAGCAGGGTAAAAATACAGGAATAAATATAGTGAGCACCTGGCTCTCTGAGCCTCTGGCTCCACATCACGCTTCACTGCTTCTTGGCCTTTTGGCTCAATCCAAACACAAGGTAATAACAGGTTCTGTTCCTGTACTGGGAAGCAGCCCAGGCCTGCTATTCAGGACTCTCTTAACTCTTTGTTCTTCCTGCTGGGACCTTTTGGTCTACTTTCCTGACCTTTTGTTGTCTGACATCAATCTTTGTTGTTTGACATCTCTGCTGCACACTTCCTGCTCACCCTGAGTTCTGCCTTCTGAGAGCCATAGTCTCTACACCCTCTGGCTTTAACTAACATCTGTGGTTATTATCTAGGGCCTGCCTTACTTGATACCCCAGAACACTGCCAGGCAATGTGGTGTTGTGGGTTTTGGAATCATTCGGATCTGGGTTGGTACAATCGCCCATGTACCCTTCTACTTACCTACTCATCATTCCAATCTTCCCACCCTCTCTGTGTGTGTCACATGTGCATGCATAGTGCCTGCTACATGCCGGGTACTGAACTGGCCAGGCAAGTACTGGGCATGTGATAGTGAGCCAGAGATACTACCTTTCCTTTATTGAAGCTTTTAATCAAGTTTGTGAATTTGAGTAAAAGCTCTGACACTTGCTAAGAAAAAAAAAATCATTCTTTTCTGATTGTTTGTCTTGTTGTTGTTTGTTTGTTTGTTTTTTTGAGATGAGGTCTCACTATGTTACCCAGGCTTGTTTTGAACTTGTAGGGTCAAGTAATCCTTCTGCCTCAGCCTCCCATGTATCTGGGATCACAGATGCTCACCACCCCACCAAGGCTTTGAGTGTCAAATTATTAATCTGTAATTTAGGGGTGGTTACCCACGGCCTGAGGTCATTTCAAGGATTAAGTGAAGATAAGGCAAGGAAGCCCAGGGCACAGGGCATGGGTCAGGAGGCGGTGCATGACGCAGTAGTTATCACTGTTGGATATTTGGTCACGCACAAGGTGGCCCCTCTTTGCAACTCTCTCATAGGATATTATGGGATTGCCTCTTTTCCATCTGTTCATCCATCAAACCACTTTCATTTGCATTTTGTTTTCCAGAAGTTTGCTGCAATTTCTCATTCACTGATGGCCTCATATTTCCGTTCTCTCCCCTGTTACGGATTTATTTCTCTTTGGATTTGAAAAACAGAAACTACAATTTGCAATGAATAGAAGTACCATAACTTGCAGATGAGCTGTACCATACTCATGATGGGTAAGCTAAGCTAATGCCCATTGCTGTATGAGTAATAATAATATATATTATTAATATATATTAACTTATATATTATTAATAATAATATATAAGTTAATATATATATAAACTTATATATTCCTAAATTCACAGACTGTTCCAGCAACTATCTAACTTAGAAATTCTGACTGGCCCCTCCTGTAAACCATACTTGCTAACTTCTACCTTAAGGCTCTTCCCTAACAGAACTCAAAGTCCCCTCTGCCAAGTGGTTTCCCTCTGGCTCTGCCAGTTTCATGCAACACACTGCTGATGGTCTGGGGCACTTGGCATATTTATCTTGTGGTGGAGAGAGTCTCTCTCAATAGCCATGGCAGGCAAATATGTGTGTCTAGCCTGCCATTGTGAATCCAGAGTTATCTGCCAACATTTTTAGCTGACAAGGTAGCTACTCATGATGGTGCCTCCCTGGTGGCAGCATGAGTTGAACGAGTTCCCTGATGGGAGTTATCCAGGGGACCCGGCTGTTGAGAGACAGCAGGAGGTGCACCCACCCAGCTCCAGCCCTTCTCACTTTCCCAGAGCATCATACCTCTTCCACTTGCCTCACCAGGCCTCGTGCTAGATGCTGGTGAAGTGGGCAATCTTCAGCAGTGGCCAAGGGTGTAGCAAGAACTGTCAGGGCTAAGGCACTTTGCAGGAAGTGCCTGTGGTTTCAGATTTAATGAGAAGCATGCAGGCAGGCGAACTTGAAGGTGGTTCTTCCTCTTTTTACACAAGTTCTACTTGTCAGGGTCACAAATGAGCTTCTGTTAGCTTCAGAGATTATGCTGGCTGTCTGATCTCTCAGCAGGCCAGCGTGTTGTTGTTTCAGTGACAGTGAACATGATCTGAATGTTTGATACAGAAAGGAGCAGTTGGTGGTGATACACGCAGGCAAATCATCTCTGAACAATTCAAAGAGGATGCATTCTGTTCATTCACCCGTTTTCTTTTTATGGCAGGCAATTCTAGGAAGATGTGCCTATCCCTTCTAGGAGGGTTGTGCTGGTAAGTGTAGTTGACTCACTGACAAATAAGAAAAAGTTAGTTTCCTCAAGAATCATTGCTAGAGGAGCCTGTGGCTGTAACTTTAAAGTCAAGCCATCACATAGGAGACTAGAGTGGTTTGTATCAAGTTGTACGTGTGGCCTTAGGCAGGGCACATATTCAGCTGCTGTCAGGCTCTGATATGGCCTGACAAGTTCTTAAAATATTCAGCACTTCTGTGCCAGTTAGGAAGTGACTATTGCCCTGACCTCTGAGTGTCCCCTGCCTCTCCTGTCACCTCAGAGACCTTTGGCAGCCCAGAAACAAAAGCTAACCTGGCCCAGTGGGGTTCATGAAGATCTTTGCTGGGCCTTACTCTATTTGATTGATCATTTGAAATAGATTTAATGAGATTTAATGAGAAGCATGCAGGCAGGCAAACTTGGGGTGGTCTTAAATGTTTTTGATTCCCTAAGACAAGGCAAGGAGGATTGTAAACTTAAATAATAGAGTCCTGGCTAGTGGTTAGATCCAGAGGAATCCCCTGCATTCACTGGGTTCATGGCTGACCCTGAGGAATGGAACTTTAATAAGATATTGTGGAATGAAAGAAAATCAGTGAGGACTCTGAGCTTCAGAAGGGAGGCTGCAGAAATGGAGGTAGGGGTTGGTAGTAGGGTTCCAGAGACCACTAGAAAGTAGTGGGATGGTAGACAGACCATGGTAGTCAAGAACAGGAGACAGACAGAAAGACAAAGGACCAAGGATATTCCCATGGAGTAACAAGCTCCATACCTGGGTAAAAGTGGCCCAAACTCAACAGTCCAGTGGGCTCTGAGGGCACCTGCACTATTGTCATCCTTTCTTGCTTACCCCACTCCAGAGCAGGGGCCCATCTCCATTCCTAAACACAGCAAACCTCCTTGGCCTTTGGTTTTCCCCTGGTGCCTCTGCCAGAACCTTGACCCCTCTCACCTCTTAGGTCTTTCTCAAATGTGACTTTTCCTGTGGTCCTTCCCCAAACTGCCATCAGATGTAAATTCATCCCACCTCCTCCCTGCTTTATTCTCCTTAGCTCTTGTCATCACCAAATGTACTGCAAGTCCTGTTCCTTTATTTTATTTACTGCTCTATCTTGCTCACTATAATGTAAGCTCTACCAGGAAGGAATTTTTATTCTGTTTTGGTCACTAATGTATCCTCATTACCTAGAAGAGCACATAGTAGGTACTTAATGAATGCTTGTTGATTGAACAATGGAGGAACAAATGACTTTGTGCTTACTGTGACTTGGGCAGTGTGTTATTGTCCATACTTTTCCTGCCAAGCACAGGGGAGCATGGCAGGGTGGTGGGATACGACAGGGTGATGGGAGGTCACAGAACTGCCTCAGAGTTGTATCAGGGACTTGCTCTTCCTTCTGTGCTTGTAATTTTAGCTCAGTGAAATTTACAGACCACACATGGCTAGGATTATTGTACTGGACAGAGCAGCTCTAGCATAAGAGGAGAAACCAAGCAGAGGTCATGCTCTAGTTGGGCAGTCAGGCGTGTTTAAAGTCACCCAGTGGCCCTTGGTAGTGCATAAATCCCTGGGATAATTTTTGGGTTCCTGAGATAAGCCCATCCTACTGTTCCTTTTCATTTTGTTTTGGCCTGAGCTGTGCTGGGCTTGAGCAGGGCAAGTGAGGCATTTGCCTAGGATGTAAAATTTAAGCCAAAAAATTCATTTAGATATAGTAATAAACCACTTAAAAAGTCAAAGTTCATGTGACAAAATCCACAATAAACAGAACATTTTAAGTAAAGACAGGATCAGTGCTACTGGTTTTGCCTGTTGTTTTAAGTTCCAACATGGCTTGCTGTGGCACCATTGCTGTTTATGCAGAAATGCAGTAGCTTACACTGATGGCCAAGAGAGAAGTGGAGACAGGAAAGGCCTGCATAGAGTGCATTCAAGGTAACTGTGCACTCTTAAGAATTTTTAAATGTGGAGTGGAGTTAGCTGGGATTGTGTCTTGAAATAACTGCATAGTGCTGCATCTGTGGACAGGAGAGCATGAAGGCCAGAATGTTCATATCTGAGAGGGAGATGGGGAGAAGAATAATGCTGACCACCAGACACTATTTGTCTGTGGGGCTTTGAACTCATTGCAATATCAACCAGAAAATAAAGAAAATAAACATCTATTCTGATTCCACCTAGGCATTTTTTTTTTACTGTATTAAAACTACTAAACTTTTAAAAAATGATGCTTTTTAAATAGTAGACTATTTCTTTTAAAGGCACATCAGGAAAAGCTAAGCATCTCTCTCCAAGTCCATTTCTACCAAGATAACCTGTGCTCATAGCTCATTCCACACTTCTTTAAAAATTTTTTAATGTTGTGTTCATCTATTTTTTTAAACTTTTTAAATTAGTTATACATGACAGTAGAATGCACTTTGATACATCATACAGAGATGAAGTATAATTTCTCATTCTTCTGGCTGTACATGGTGTAGAATCCCACTGATTATATAGTTATATATGTACATAGAGTAATATTTAGTGTTTTATCAAAAATAGAATTATATTGTACATATTTCTCTGCAACTTTCTCTTACTTAACAATACATTGTGGACACCTCTCTAGGTCCAAATCTCAGAATCCTTTTTTAAAAATTAAATTTATTTGTTTTTGTAATATGTGAGCATGATAGGAAAGTTCAAGATAAATGTGTTATTCAATGAAACTTAAGTGTTCCTTTTAATGCAGGCCCAAGGTCACTCACTTGCCCTCCATAGAGTGACTGCTGCTATCATTTATCTTCTGAGGACATACAGAGCTATTTTATGCATGAAAATGTGTGTCTCATTCTGGATAGAATTCTTCCCACATTGTCTTTACTTGCTTTTTTCACCTAAAAATATGTCTTGGGAAGTATTCCATATCAGTGCAGGTAAAGCCGCCTCATTCCTTTATTTATTATTTGGTTTCACACTTCTAAATGACTGCCCATTATACAAATAACCCAAAATGTGTTTAATGTACATCCTACCATCCGACATTTAGCTTATTTTCCCCCTAGTTTAGTTTTCATGGTGATGCAGTAAATAACCTTATAACTATACCATTCAGCATGCATATACACTTATCTGTAGGGTACATTTCTGGAAATGGAATTGTTATATCAAATATGTGACTTTAATTTCAATAACCATAGTTTATTTGTCTTCCAGGGAGCTCTATAGTCATTTATAGATCTAACTGTAAATCAGGGCTTGAATCCCTGCCCTTGCCAATATGGCACTAAACTTTTCTCCTTTGACAATATGGTAGGCAAACATTGGCATCTGAGAATAGTTCCAACCTACATTTTTAAAATTACAGATGAGATTGATGGTCCTTTTTTTGAGGAGATTTGAATTTTTTGTGAATTATTTATTCTGCACTTATTAGAAAAATTATATTATTTATTTTCAATATTGATTCATGGGACCTCTTACATGTTAAGGAAATTAGCCCTTTTCCTCAAATACAATATTGTAAATAGCTACATAATATTATTTAGCATATATACTTTTTACTAGATATTCTCTTTTCTTCCTCCAGGGCTTATTTGCTTGGACAAATAATGTTGCAAAAATATCCCATATACAAGAATTGATATTTTATTTTTTATAAGGTAGATTTACTAAAGTGGGATTGCTTGTTCAAGATATCTGTCTGTCTATCCATCTATCTGACTATCAATCTGTCAATCATCTTAATAGCTATTGTCAGATTGCCATTTCAAAAGTCTAAAGTAATTCATATGAATGGAAGTGTCTGTTCCCATTCCCTAGTTAGCATTAGTTGTTATTATGCTCTTAAAATAGCAAATGGTATCTTTTCATGGTTTTAATGTGATCACTACTGATATTGAGCATTTATGTGATCACTACTGATATTGAACATCTTTTAATGTTTATTGGCTATTTGTATTTCCTCTTTTATGAATTGCTTATTTGTATCCTTTGACTGTTTTTGTCTTCTGGATATTTGATTTCTGTTCTATCAATTTGCAAAGACTGTATGTATTAGCAATATTGACTCTTCATTTGTGATAAATCTTTTTTTCCAATATCTTATTTGCTCTGTGCTTTGTTTATAATATTTTTTTTGCTACATAAACTTCAATTTTTATTGTGTTTTTCATGAATGACTTCTAAGCTTCCTGACTTTATTAAGATGGTCTCTCTACTCTTTTTCTGTACAGGCCCAAACAGCAAATGCCAGGCTTTCTAGACCATATGGTCTTTGTCCCAACTACTCACTTCTAGCATTGTAGCTTAAGAGCCATTGTAGGCAATAGGTAAAGAAGTGAATGTGGCTGTGTTCCAATAGAACTTTATTTACAAAAGTAGATGGTGACTTGCTGGCTATATAGGAGAGGGAATAAGAGTTTGAAGGAAGAGCATTCATTGGCAGTTTCTGAATAGGAAGTGACAATGATGAATCAGAAATATGCTGACTTCCTTCCTGGTCCCAAGACACATGATGTGTTGGAAGAAAGAATAGACTCTGTCAGAGGAGGGCAAGGGGAAGCATTCTGTGGATAACCATTCAGAGGTTGGTTTCTGATCACAGATTGAGAATTTTAATGAGTTTAGTGAAAGAATCTGGGAGGGTCATATGGGGTGGGAATTGGATGTGATTAGGGTTTGCTAGTGCGGTGTGGAGTCTCAGAGACTCTGGAAAAGCCACTATGGGAAGACTTGGGCTGACATTAAACAGACATGGGAACTAGGCTGAGTCTAGTCCTAAGAATCCTGTAGAAGACTGGGGGGTAGCTGTCAGTCCCCTGATCCCAAATATTTTCTTTAAAACTGTGGTGAGCATCCTGGAAGAGAGATCAGCCCTTCTATACTTTCATAGCAAATGTAAATAAAGTTTTTTTTCCATTTCCATTTCAAATCAATTACTGTTAGTACAAAGAAAAGCTTCACTTTTTTTTTGTATATTTATCTTATCTTCAGCCTCTTTATCACATTTTCTTATTAATTCTAATTTGTTAGAGACTCCTAGTTTTTTGTTTAGGCAATTATACCATCTGTAAATAAGTTTCCCACTTCCTGTGTGATCAAAGTCATCTGAGGCCCACTTTGAGAGACTCATTCCTGGGACTCTTTCCAGCAACCACCCCTCCCCCCCAGTTAGTTTCCCTTTTCATGTCTGAAATAGTTAATCTGTTTTTTCCCTGGATATCAGTGACTCAGCATATACAGGGTACTCTGTTGATCTATAGGTCTGTTAGAGACATTATCCAAGTAAATTTTCCTCCCAATATAAAGCAGCTACATATAACAAATTCAAGAAAATTTAGAAACAATTAATTATCAGCTAGCTGTGAATATGTAGCTATAGATTATCTTTTTAAAATTTTATTTGATTTAATTAGTTATACATGACAGTAGAATGCATTTATGTACTTTGATATATCATACATAGATGGGATATAATTTCATTTTTCTGAGTATACATGTTGCAGAATCATATTAGTCATGTAGTCACATATATACATACATACAGTAATAATGTTTCATTCTACTATCTTTCTTATCTCCACATCCCCTCCTCTTCCCTCCCATCACTTCTCTCTACCTAATGTAAGGTAATGCTATTCTTCCTTTGTGCCCCCTGTTATTGTGAATTAGCATCTGCATATTAAAGAAAACATTTGGCCTTTGGTTTTGTGGGATTGGCTTATTTTGCTTAGCATGATATTCTCCAACTCCAACCATAATTTCACTCTTCTTTAAAGCTATGTAATATTCCATTGAGTGTTTATACCACATTTTCTTTATCCATTCATGTATTGAGGGATGCCTAGGTTGGTTCCATAGTCTAGCTATTGTGAATTGAGCTGCTATAAACAATGATGTGGCTGTGTCACTATAGTATGCTGATTTTAAGTCCTTCAGGTATAAACCAAGGAGTGGGATAGCTGGATCAAATGGTGGTTCCATTCCCAGTTTTCTGAGGAGTCTCCATACTGCTTTCCATAGTGGTTGCACCAATTTGCAGTCTCACAACAATGTATGAGTGTACCTTTTTCTTATCAAAGTAACCAAAATGACCATTTGCTCGTAAGAGGTCTTTTTGTTTTTATGGTCCCTTAGCAAGTTTAATAACTTTAAGATCCTTTAAAGCAGGAAATACCAAGATATCTCAGGAACTCCTGCTTCCCATTCAGGCTTTGATTTTCTTTGAGATAATTTTCTTTTGTCCAAACTGAAAAAGACATTAAATATTATGAACTCTATGGCTGTTTTTCTATTTCTTCTATTCCACTTCATAGTTTGACCAAAGAAAGACTGGCACATGTCAAAACAAGATATCCCTACAAATGCTAGCAAAAACTCCACGGGAGGCCATTCCCAAACATTTTACTTCTCTATTTAACAGCTGTGATTTGAACTCAATAGAATGTTATTGGCTTTTGACACACTGGAAACTAACAAATGAGGACTACACACAAAGACCTATAGAATTCTTATATTTAAAGGTAAACTACTACAAACAATATATAAAATTCACATTTTTGAAAATAATGTAATTTTTTAACCCAAACAATTGCATTTTTGATACAATGAAAAACATGGAATATGTCTTAAATTTCTATTATTCTCTAGTAGGAATCAGCAACTTTTTTTGTATTAGAAGCCAAATAATAACTATTTTAGGTTTTTTGGATTATATAGTCACTGTAACAACTATTCAACTCTGCTACTATGGTGGGAAAATAGCTCTAGATGATATGTAATAGAATGGGTAGAGTTGTATTCCTTAAGACCTTATTTACAAAAGAATAGGCAGTGGGCCCAATTGGGCCTATGGGCCATGGATTTCCAATCTCTGCTTAATAGTGAAGGTGTTCAAAGAACTCCGAGGGTAGGTTGAACTTAAGTAGACAGGGCCAGAGAGCAAGTGCATAGTCACTGAGGTCAGAGGATGGGTCTGGGGGCATGTCAGAACCCCACCTACAATGAGTGTTTATGGGAGAGAGTCACATTTTATCTCAGAGAGGTAACGATGAAAATGGAACTAAAATCTAAAAGCAGGAAGGCAAGATGTGGGTGGGCTGCTAGGGTCAGAGTCCCCATCTGATTTTCTTGTTGTTATGAAAACCATGTTGCTAATTATGGTGTCTCTGAATTATTTTCAATTGTACTCTTTCCCTGGTAGAAGCAGACTATGAATAGCATGCGTGCATACACACACACACACACACACACACACACACACACACGTGTATTTTGTCCAGTCAGTGTTTCCCAAGGGAATATCCCCAAAGAAACTGTCACTGGAGAATTTGAGCATGACAGTTTCTTCTCATTAGGGATTCCCAAGGGCCTAAGAATAACCTGCTGTTTACAGTCACTGCTAACCTCTTCAGTACATTGAGGGATCTTGATGGGCTGCTGTCTCTTTTCAGATGGAAGGAAAAAGAAAAGCATGAATTAGCCTCTGATATGAAGAAGGTCTTAGGACACAATGGGGAGGTCAGAGCCAAAGGGAGGTGAGCATATGGACCCAGGGCTCTCTGGAGTATTAGGGGCAGGGGTTATTTGACTTCTTCACTTTTGTAACCCTGGACTCTGGGGCAATGCCGGGCACATAGCATGTGCTAAACACTATTTGTAGAATGAATGAATGAGCTGGTTATCATTTGATAAATAAAAGTGTTCATTGGAATATCTCACTTTCTCACAGTACAGAGTGAGAAAGAAGTAATAAAGTCAGGTAGGAATTCATTCTTAAAGAATTTTGAGATCCAGGTCAAATCCTTCCTATAGCATGTAGACCTCACTCTCTGGTTAGCCCAGCAGGAACCCTCTGTTCTTAGGAATTATTCAGCACTGATTACCCCTATTTGTGTACTATGCAAGTGTTCAGTTTAGTTTACCTTTTATTTTTGGAGCCAGGTCCTAGGCTACAAAGTTGAGTGAAACAGTCTCTGGCCTCCAAGAACTCATGGTATAGCATTTCTACATTATGTTTCTATGCATTTTCTCCTCTTAGTAGATTTAAATCCTCTTGATCTTACCTTCCTCTTCTTTTGAGTCTTTCTAGTAGCTAATGGGCTGAGGATTCAGCTTAAGGAATAGTTGCTCAGTCTGGAATATGTGTAGTAACCAGGCCACTGCCCAGGAACATCTCTGAAGCAAAATGAATATTTTTGCACTGCCCACTCAAGTTGGCAGCAAGGCTCAGTCAGAGTGGGATGATTCCAAGGGTATGTTCTTGACATAAGTTCCCCTCTGAGCTCTACCTTCAGGTTATCCTCCAGCTCAAAGGACTTCAGTACTTCTTTCTCCTCTCTGTTCCTTCACATGAAAGATGGGGATACGTGAACCCTGACACCACGCAGTTTTCATAGTTCTCTGAGATTCTTATATAAAAGGATGTAGGCAGAATACAAGTACATTTATATGTGCGTGGTATAAGCTTTTGTCTCAAAGTCTTCACAGTTTAGAGTTTCAGTTGGGAAATAAAACCATTCCAGGGACAGAACTGACAGCTCTCAGTAAAGCTAAGAGTAAGAGAAGGATTCCTTTTGGCAACCCCTCTCACTGAGGTAGAGAGCACAGTGGCATCTGCCTCAGGTGGATTAGAGCCCAGAAGCTCAGGAGTTTCTGTCCTCTCTCTTCTCAATCCTGCAGCAAGCTTCAGGTGCCGGGGCAGGGGCAGGTGGCTGGTGCAGTTCACCCACAGGGACTATGGTAGCTGTCTCCATTAAAGATCCCTCCATGCACATTAGAGAAATGAAAAATCCTCGGAATTTTAGCTGTTATTTACAAACATATTTAACACTTTTACAATATATTTTTCATGTCTTTAAAAAAATCATGGTTTCCTGTCCTCTTTTACCTTTACTTTGAGAATGCCAAACAGGACCTACAGCGTGAGTGGCAGAGCCATGGGTTAGTCCATGATCAAGGATCAAAATCTTGTCTTTATATACCTCCTTAGATTTACGGTAATTTCTCTCTCCATTTCTTCCTAGACAAATCCTTTGGCAAAAAAGCTACCCCCTCAAAGAGAAGCTGACTATGTTCCTAAGAGAGACTACTGGGCCAGATAAATCAGAATTACTATTCTACGCTTACATTCCTCTCCCTCCTCCTTCCTTGGCTGATTCAGAGTGCTATTCCCTTACCAATGTCCTCTGATTAGACAGCATGTGACACAGCACTTACTGAGTGACTCTCTAAGCTGCCACAGCTTCAGTATGAAGTGAAGCATACCAGGGTGCTACCTAGGCCCAGAATCCCTGGACTTCTTTCTCTATCTGATATCTTATATATGGAAACATGTTCTCAGTTAACTGTTGCACTGAAAATTAACACATGCACTGATTGCAATTTTAGTCAGAATCCCAACAGGATTTTACATTTTTGCACGGGGCAGGGTAGAACACATTGCCTTTTAAATTTAAATCATAGAAAAACTCTGGAGGGATTATCAAGCAAATTTTAAAAATTAACAATGAAGTGAACTCATCCTAACAGAAATTAAATTATATAGCGACTGAAATAAAAATGGAATGGTACTACCATGTAATTATGGACAAGTAGGTCTCTGTAATAGAAGAGAAAATATACAAATAGATCCAAATATATTTAAGGAATTTGATGTATTATAAAGGAGGCATTTTATTTGAGTGGGAAAATCATGGACTATTTAATAACTGCTATTGGGAAAACTGGCTATCCATTTGAATAAAAGGATTTTATATTTATCCACATAGTTACCATTTATGGTGCTCTTCATTCCTTTGTGTAGATCCAAATTTCCATCTGGTATCATTTTTCTTCTGCCAGAAGAACTTCCTTTAACATTTTTGTTCAAGATCTGTTGGTGATGAATTCTCTCTGCCTTTGTTTGCCTGAAAAAAAAAAAAAGTCTTTATTTCATCTTTGTTTTTGAAATGAAAAAGAGTAATCCCCGACAGGCAGAAACTAAACTAGGTGAATTTTACAATTGTTCCAGTTTACTGTTTTGAGTTTTCAGGCCACAGCCTAGGGAGGGTAATCCAGGGAGAGCTCAGAGGTGTCCAGAAGTTCAAATCCAGGGAGACCAAAGCTTTGGAAGTGCACAAAGCCCTAGAGAGAAGAGAGAGTCCCAGAGAGAGAGAGAGTTCTAGAAATGCACAGAGGGCACCCTTGAGTTCTCAACAGAGTACTTGATGAGCTCATGTATTTGAGACAAACTAAGACCTGAGAAAAATTACCCAGACGTGGTGGGAATAATGACCTTTGCTCAATGCTTCTGTAAACTACATTAGAAAACTTCACAATTCACAGGGCATTGGGTAGAATACTCAGACAGGTCTTGCTTCAGCTGAAGAAATTTATTTGTTTTAGATTAAAGGCTGTTCTGGACCACTTAGTAAGTCTTAAAAGCAAGAGCCAAGTTCTTTCCAAGAAACTTAACAACATTCCAGAACAAAACTGCTCAAGATTATTTATAGGAACATAAAAATATCCAGCACAAAACAAGGTATAATTTACAATTTGTGTCACCCAATCACTGATTATTAGACATGTAAAGATGCAGGAAAATAGAATCCATAATAAGGAGAAAAAAAATCAAATAAGAAAATATTAGTACAGATGTTAATAGCATACAAGTACATTGAAATAGCTATTGTAACTGTAATCCAGTTGTTCAAATTGTTAAGTCAAGGAAGTTCTGAGATCCAAATGAAACTTCTACAGATGAAAAGTTCAAGGTATAAATAAAAAATACTCTGCATAGAATTAGTGTTAGATTAGATGTTGCAGAAGAAAAAATTAGTGAACCTGAAGAGATCAATAAAAACTATCCAAAATGAAACACACAGGAAGAAAGGATTAAAATCATCAGTGAGCTATGGGATACCAGTCACAGAGAGGTGCAATTACAGTGCTGGAGTGGGAAGAACAGAAAAACAATCACATAAATAATGGCTAAATTTTCTTCAGATTTGATGAAAATTATAAACCCATATATCCAAAAAGGGCCAGAAAACTCCAAGCTCAAGAAATATGAAAAATATCTAAGCAAAGCACTCAGTATTCTAATTGCTTGAAACCAATGACAAAGAGAAAATATTAAAAGTAGCCAGAAAACATGTCAAATAAAAAGAAATAAAAGATAACAGCAATTTTTCTTCCTAGAAACAAAACAGCTAAACAACTTTAAAGAACTAAAAGGAAAACAAAACCCTGTCAATCTGGAATTTTCTACTTATACAAATAATGAGTAAACAAACGAAACATGGGCTTGATTTTTTTTTTTTTTTTTGGTACCCAGGGATTGAACCCAGGGCCATTTAACACTGAGCCACATTCCAAGCCCTTTTTTATTCAGAGACAAGGTCTTGCTGAGTCGCTTAGGGCCTTGTTAAATTGCTGATGCTGACTTTGAACTCACAATCCCTCTGCCTCAGCCTCCAGAGCCGCTGGGATTCCAGGTGTACCTGGCTGGGCTTGATCTCAATAGTAGTTGGGCAACACTTAAACAATGATTCAATTTCATTTCCCTACTTCTTTTAAATTTGGAATCAGCTGAGAAACAAAATGCAGGAGATAGAAATCAATATTGAGCTTTATTATTGATCAAGTTGATTAGAGAATTGGAGAATGGCTTCGATCAGTGATGGAATTGGGTTAAGTAGTAATCCTGAATCTCTGAATGAGAAAATTTACTTGTGCAATAACAGATCCATCTTGCCTTGGTAACTGCCACAGGGCTGGATAGACCAGAAGGCATCCTCTCTGTAGGCAGACAGATCTGAAACAATAATGAAGCCCAGATGGGCTAAGTCAAGTTAATATTCTCAGTTCATTTTTCTGAACTCACTAGATAACTCATTTTTCCTATAGAGGTGTGAGTGAATGAGTAATAAGAATCTGTGTTTTAATTATTATTTAATTATCTTTCCATTATTGAAAGTAGAATGGTGGAGACTAAATTATTTTCCCAATAATAATTAGTTAAGAGATCATTTTAGAAATAAAAAAGTAATAGATACTAATCTGCAGCTAAGATCTTGGTGGTCTTCACTTTGGGCTTCTCAGAAGCAGACCATAAGACAAGAATTTGAGTCAAAACAGTCTTTTTGGGAATTGGTATCAGTAAATACTATTAAGTCACTGGGGAATCGAGACAGAGAAAGCCAGAAAGACAATATGGGGTTTTATCAAGCACCTTACATTGTTGACAACTGGCATTTAATCCCCCATTTAATGGAGAACTTTGAGAAGCAGTATAAAACATATATTTTAGAGTTATCCTGCTTAAGGGGTTAGGGAGCTGGGGTATTTATTCACCAGTCATTGGTGGGAAGTTGTTTTTAGGTAGCATAAGATTTTGGAATTCAAAAGCCTTACTCTTCTATAGGTAAAAACAACACCAGCAGCCACAGACAGCCCTCAGGAACAGACTTGGAGGTTTGGGCAGTTGGAAATTAGGCCAGTAAGCATGGAAATGGTGGATGCTGAAGATATAAGGGTGGGATTCTGATAGCATTGATTGGATTCAAGAAATGTTACAATATTTCATTGTCTTTAGATGAGGGTTAAGGTGTTCCAAGCTCTCACCCAGGTAGGCTGGTGGAAAATTTCTCACCATTTATTATTTGTATTTTTCTTGTCCCTTGGCTAGTTGGGCAAAGGTTCCAGAAGACTTATGCAAAGCAAATTCTGTGGGGAGTCTTGTTTCATTGTTTTATCAGACTTGTTTCCATTAAAAAAAAAAAAGCTTAGCAGTGGTTGTGTATTCCAGAGCTATGAATTTGCCTCCCCATGCACATTATGCTTTCCCCTTTACTCTCTGTTCACCCTGGGGTGCTGGAAGGCAGTTGGCAATGGGTCCTCATATGTTGTAACCTGAAAGTTTGAATCCTCTCTTTTGCTGCTGAATGATGTCATTGTCCTTTAGGGGAATTCTAACAATTCCCCATCATCTTTAACCGTAAGCACAGTCCTCTCAGTTAGCTCAAGTTTTGGCAAACCAAAGCCAGGAAGACTGGCTGACTTCAGTGCCTGGCTCCAATTTCTTTTGAAACAAGGGCTAACAAGAGTCTGTCTACTTGCTTAGATTGGAGGCAGGAGTAAAAATATTGGAAGAACAAACATTAGTTAACAATTCAGTGTGATTTGCTACAGTGAAATCAAAATGAGCCAGGACATTTCAGCTTTCTGAAATGTATGTTCATCATGGTGCTGTTGGCCGTATGTCATACCTCTAGTAAGTCACTTTCTGCTGAGCAAACCTTAAACTTGATGCAAAGTTGCATGATACCTGGTGTCAAGGCAAAGGAAACTGTCCTAACACATAAAAAGAATTTTACTGTTTCCCAGGAATCAACCCCTTGCACTTCAGAAACCAGGACCTAGAGTAATTAGTCTTAAGTATTGAAGAACAAGCTGCATGAGCTGGAGGATGAGTTTCCTGGCTATAGAATTTCACAGCTTCTCCGTCTTATTCTATCTTCATTTCTTACTTTTAAAATTATATTTAAAAATTAACATACAGTGAAATTGGTTTTTTAAGAGTATATAAAATTCATTAATTTTAGAAAAATTTCAGCCATTATTGCTCCAAGCATTTCTTCTGCCTTGTTCTATTTTCTACTTTGGGATTCCAATTTTAAGCCATTTGATACTGTCATGTTTGGATGCCCTGAGGAGGGATTTTTTCCTCTCTGTTCCTATGGTTTTGATGCATGTAAAAACAACCACAATGTTGATATAAAACCATTGTGTCATCTTCCCAAATCCCATATGTTGCCCTTTGAGGTCATACCCTTTCTTAACTACTAAATCCTGGTGACAACTGAGATATTCTCCCTTTCTTTTTTTTTAATTGATTATTCAAAACATTACAGAGCTCATGATATATCGTCTTTCATACATTAGACTCAATTGGGTTTTGAACTCCCATTTTTACCCCAAATACAGATCGCAGAATCACATCTGTTACATACTCACATTATTACATAATGGCATATTAGTGACTGTTGTATTCTGCTACCTTTCCTATCCCCTACTATCCCCCCTCCCCTCCCCTCCCCTCCCATCTTCCCTCTCTACCTCCCTGCTGTTGTTCAATTCTCTCCCCTTTTTCCCCCTCCCCCTTGCCCCTCATAACCTCTTATAATTTTGTGTATCATTGAAGGTCTCCTACCATTTCCATATGCTTTCCCTTCTCTCTCCCTTTCTCTCCCCCCATTCGTCTTTGTTTACTGTTAGTCTTTTCCTCATGCTCTTCCTTCCTGTTCTGTTCTTAGTTGCTCTCTTTATATCAATGAAGACATTTGGCATTTGTTTTTTAGGGATTGGCTAGCTTCACTTAGCATAATCTGCTCTAATGCCATCCATTTCCCTGCAAATTCTATGATTTTGTCATTTCTTAGTGCTGCATAATACTCCTTTGTGTATAGATGCCACATTTTTTTTTATCCATTCATCTATTGAAGGGCATCTAGGTTGGTTCCACAGTCTACCTATTGTGAATTGTGCCGCTATAATCATTGATGTGGCCGTATCCCTATAGTGCGCTCTTTTAAGGTCCTCAGGGAATAGTCCGAGAAGGGCGATAGCTGGGTCAAATGGTGGATCCATTCCCAGCTTTCCCAGGAATCTCCATACTGCTTTCCAAATTGGCCTCACTATTTTGCAGTCCCACCAGCAATGTACAAGTGTACCCTTTTCCCCACATCCCCGCCAACACTTATTGTTGTTTGACTTCATCATGGCTGCCAATCTTACTGGAGTGAGATGGTATCTTAGAGTGGTTTTGATTTGCATTTCTCTGACTGCTAGAGATGGAGAGCATTTTTTCATGTACTTGTTGATTGATTGTATGTCCTCTTCTGAGAAGTGTCTGTTCAGGTCCTTGGCCCATTTGTTGATTGGGTTATTTGTTATCTTATTGTTTAATTTTTTGAGTTCTTTGTACATTCTGGATATTAGGGCTCTATCTGAGGTGTGAGGGGTAAAAATTTGTTCCCAGGATGTAGGCTCTCTATTTACCTCTTTTATTGTTTCTCTTGCTGAGAAAAAACTTTTTAGTTTAAGTAAGTCCCATTTGTTGATTCTTGTTATTAACTCTTGGGCTATGGGCGTCCTATTAAGGAATTTGGAGCCCGACCCCACTATATGTAGATCGGAGCCAACTTTTTCTTCTATCAGACGCAGCGTCTCTGATTTGATATCTAGCTCCTTGATCCATTTTGAGTTAACTTTTGTGGATGGCGAGAGAAAGGGATTCAATTTCATTTTGTTGCATATGGATTTCCAGTTTTCCCAGCACCATTTATTGAAGATGCTATCCTTCCTCCATTGCATGTTTTTAGCCCCTTTATCAAATATAAGATAGTTGTAACTTTGTGGATTAGTCTCTGTGTCCTCTATTCTGTACCACTGGTCCACCTGCCTGTTTTGGTACAAGTACCATGCTGTTTTTGTTACTATTGCTTTGTAGTACAGTTTGAACTCTGGTATCGCTGTACCTCCAGATTCACACTTCCTGCTTAGAATTGCTTTTGCTATTCTGGGTCTTTTGTTTTTCCATATGAATTTCATGATTGCTTTATCTATTTCTACAAGAAATGCCGTTGGGATTTTGATTGGCATCGCATTAAACCTGTAGAGAACTTTGGGTAATATCGCCATTTTGATGATGTTAGTTCTGCCTTTCCATGAAGAGGGTACATTTTTCCATCTTCTGAGATCTTCTCCTATCTCTGTCTTTAGGGTTCTGTAGTTTTCATTGTATAAATCTTTCACCTCTTTTGTTAGGTTGATTTCCAAGTATCTTATTTTCTTTGAGGATATTGTGAATGGAGTGGTTTTCCTTATTTCCATTTCAGAGGTTTTGTTGCTGATATACAGGAATGCCTTTGATTTATGCGTGTTGATTTTATAACCTGCTACTTTGCTGAATTCATTTATTAACTCTAGCAGCTTCTTTGTAGACCCTTTTGGGTCTGTTAAGTATATTATCATGTCATCCGCAAATAGCGATAATTTAATTTCTTCTTTTCCTATTTTTATGCCTTTAATTTCTTTTGTCTGTCTAATTGCTCTGGCTAGTACTTCGAGAACTAAATTGAATAGAAGTGGTGATAGAGGGCATCCCTGTCTTGTTCCAGATTTTAGAGGGAATGCCTTCAGTTTTTCTCCGTTTAGGATGATGCTAGCCTGAGGTTTAGCATATATAGCTTTTACAATGTTGAGGTAAGTTCCTGTTATCCCTAGTTTTTCTAGTGTTTTGAAAATAAAGGGATGCTGTACTTTGTCAAATGCTTTTTCTGCATCTATCGAGATGATCATATGGTTCTTGTCTTTAAGTCTATTGATGTGGTGAATAGCATTTATTGATTTCCGTATATTGAACCAGCTTTGCATCCCAGGGATGAATCCTACTTGATCATGGTGCACAAGTTTTTTGATATGTTTTTGTATTCGATTCGCCAGAATTTTATTGAGAATTTTTGCATCCAAGTTCATTAGAGATATTGGTCTGTAGTTTTCTTTCTTTGAAGTGTCTTTGTCTGGTTTTGGGATCAGAGTGATGTTGGCCTCATAGAATGAATTTGGAAGAGCTCCTTCTTTTTCTATTTCTTGAAATAGCTTGGAAAGTATTGGTATTAATTCTTCTTTGAAGGTTTTGTAGAACTCCGCTGTATACCCATCTGGTCCAGGGCTTCTTGGTTGGTAGTCTTTTGATGGCTTCTTCTATTTCTTCCTTTGTTATTGGTCTGTTTAAATTGTGTGTGTCTTCCTGTCTCAATCTGGGCAGATCATATGCCTTAAGAAATTTATCGATATCTTCACTATCTTCTATTTTATTGGAATATAGGGTTTCAAAATACTTTCTAATTATCTTCTGTATTTCTATAGTGTCTGTTGTGATATTGCCTTTTTCATCCCGTATGTTGGTAATTTGAGTTCTCCCTCTTCTTCTCTTCATTAGCATGGCTAAGGGCCTGTCTATCTTATTTATTTTTTCAAAGAACCAACTTTTAGTTTTATCAATTTTTTCAATGGTTTTTTTTTGTTTCAATTTTGTTGATTTCTGCTCTAATTTTAATTATTTCTTGTCTTCTACTACATTTGCTGTTGTTTTGCTCTTCCTTTTCTAGGTTTTTGAGGTGTAGTGTGAGTTCATTTATTTGTTGGTTTTTTCTTTTTTTGAGGAAAGAACTCCAAGAAATGAATTTTCCTCTTAAAACTGCTTTCATTGTGTCCCATAGATTCCGGTATTTTGTGTCTGTATTATCATTTGTCTCTAAGAATTTTTTCATCTCCTCCTTTATGTCTTCTGTAACACATTGATCATTCAGTAACATATTGTTCATTTTCCATGTGATGTAGGATTTTTCCTTCCTTCTTTTATCATTGATTTCCAATTTCATTCCATTGTGATCAGATATGGTGCATGGTATTATCTCCATGCCTTTATACTTACTAAGAGTTGCCTTATGGCATAATATATGGTCTATCTTTGAGTAGGATCCATGTGCTGCTGAGAAGAATGTGTATCCACTTGATGATGGTTGATATATTCTATATATGTCGGTTAAGTCTAGGTTATTGATTGTGCTGTTGAGTTCTATAGTTTCTTTATTCAGTTTTTGTCTAGAGGATCTGTCTAATGGCGAGAGTGGTGTGTTGAAGTCACCCATAATTATTGTGTTGTGGTCTCTTTGACTCTTGAACTTGAGGAGAGTTTGTTTTATGAATGTTGCAGCTCCATTGTTTGGTGCATACAAATTGATAATTGTTATGTCTTGTTGGTGGATGGTTCTTTTTAACAGTATATAGTGTCCTTCTTGATTAACTTAGGTTTAAAGTTGATTTTATTCGATATGAGTATGGCCACTCCTGCTTGCTTCCGAGGACCATGTGAGTGGTATGATTTTTCCCAACCTTTTACCTTCAGCCTGTGTATGTCTTTTCCTATCATATGAGTCTCTTGAAGGCAGCATATTGTTGGATTTGTTTTTTTGATCCAGGTTACTAGCCTATGTCTCTTGATTGGTGAGTTTAGGCCATTAACATTTAAGGTTACAATTGAGATATGATTTGTACTTCAAGTCATGCTTCTTTATTTATTTATTTTAGTTTGGCTGGTTTTACTTTTTGGTTATTTTCCTCCCCCTTTAATGAGATACCTCCTGCTGTTAGTTTTGGGCACTATTTTTCAATTCCTCTTCTTGTAGTATTTTTCTCAAAATGCTGGTTTTCTTGCTGCGAATTCTTTTAGCTTTTGTTTATTGTGAAAGATTTTAATTTCATTGTCAAATCTGAAGCTTAATTTTGCTGGATACAGTATTCTTGGTTGGAATCCATTATTTTTCAGCGTTTGAAATACATTGTTCCAGGATCTTCTCGCTTTCAAAGTCTGTGATGAGAAATCAGTCGTTAACCTAATTGGTTTACCCCTGAATGTAATCTGCCTCCTTTCTCTCGTAGCTTTTAATATTCTCTCCTTGTTCTGTACGTTGGCTATCTTCATAATTATATGTCTTGGAGTTGGTCTATTATGGTTTTGAATGTTTGGGGTCCTGTAGGCTTCCAGGATTTGGCAATCCATTTCATCTTTCATCTCTGGGAAGCTTTCTAGAATTATTTCATTTAATATGCTGTCCATTCCTTTGGTTTGAATCTCTGTGCCTTCTTCTATCCCGATGACCCTCAAATTTGTTTTTTTTATGACATCCCATATCTCTTGAATAGATTCCTCGTGGGATTTAAGCATCTTTTCTGTGTTGACTATATTCTTTTCAAGTTGATAAACCTTGTCTTCATTATCTGATGTTCTGACTTCTACTTGATCAAGTCTATTTGTAATATTCTCGTTTGAGTTTTTAATTTGGTTTATAGTTTCCTGCAATTCTAGGATTATTGTTTGATTTTTTTTTAAGATCTCTATCTCCTGGTAGAGCTCGTTCTTTGCCATTTGAATTTGTTTGTTTAATTCATTTTCAAAATATACTTTTATTGCTTGGACTTGCTGTCTCATGTCTTCTCTAATATTCCTTTCCATTCGAGTTAGGTATGCCTTGAGTTCTTTCCCTATCCCTGCTTCTGATGTTTCTATGTCCTCCTGTAGAATTAAGTTGTCCTGCATTGTTTGTACTCCTTTTTTCCCTTGTTTTCTCATGTTGTCCACGTTACTTTCCAGCTCTATTTGATTGCCGTGTTTCTGGTCTCTTCTATAGATTTGTTTTGGTTCTGTATTACTCTGTTGTTTCTTCTTTGTGTTGTTAAACTGTGCCTGCTAACGTGGATTCTGCTGGGAAGGAATTCCGACGGCCGAGCTCCAGTGACGTCACTGCTCTGCTATGACGGGCCCCAGGCTCCTTGCTGGGGTGTCCTACTGGGGCTGTGTGACTGGACTGTCTCTGTTTGGTTTCAGCTCCCGGTTGAGGCAGGTGGGCAGTCTCCAGCCGCCCAGTATCTCAGGCAGCGGGCGGGTGATCGGTCGCCGGCGGGGGGGTGGTGGACTCCAGCTGCCCAGTTGCGCAGGCAGCGGGCCGGCTGTCGCCGGTGGGCGGGCGATCTCTAGGCACCCAGTCCTGCGGTCGGTAGCCGGCGGGCAGGCGTTCTCCTACCGCCCAGTTACGCGGGCAGTGGGTGAACTGTCGCCGGCGGGCCTGCGGTTTCCAGCCGCCTAATCGTGAGGGCCTGGCCTCTAGTCCCCTGGTTTCTCCTGCTAGTCTTGGTTTCTCCTGCTAGACCAGACTTCCCCTGAGTGATGGCTCTCGGCAGTTCAAACTGTACTCTGGGCCTGCTGTTTGTTGGGTGTGGAGGGTGTCTATTGGGAACCCCGGCACTCTATTGTTTTGTTTCCGTTGTGGGGGATAGAACTGTACCGCTTCTTTCCCCCTCTGAAATCCCGCACTCAGCCCGGGGGTCAGTACGGGCTCATCCGGCAGGATTCCACAGAATCACAGCCACTTTTCTCCCTGCTTGCTAATTAATTGCTTCTCTGCGGCGCCCCGCCTTCTGTAGCTGCGGGGAAGGCCGGGCGTATCAGTCAGCCCGGATCTCCGGGGTCGCACAATTGGCTATTGGGATCCCTGGCACTCTATCGTTTTGATTTTTTCTGCTTGCCTCTCCCCCAGCGCTGGCTAGACAGGTTTCGTTTTGGCTGCTGATGGGAGGGGGAGTTGAAGGTCAGGTGTCTCTAGTTTTCCCCTAGTCTTTATGCAGGCTTACTCTGATACTCCCTCCCCTGGAAAGCCTAGGAGAGATTTTATGCGAATTCCCCGATGTATGGGGGATGGGCTGAGTGACACAGACCTGTTTTATTGTTGCAGTCTGTCGGAGAGTGGCGGTGGATACTTCAGCTCTCCAAAATGGTGGCCGCTGATTGCCTTGGTGGAGTTTCCGTAGTGGGGGATAGGACTGTATCACTTCCTTCCCCTTCTGAAATCCCGTACTCAGCCCAGGGGTCAGTGCGGGCTTGGCCGGCGGGGTTCCACCGAATGGCAGCCACTTTTCTCCCTGCTTGCTAATTAATCACTTCTCTGCGGCGCCCCGCCTTCTGTGGCCGCGGGGCAGGCCGTGGGATATTCTCCCTTTTTAGAGTTTTGCCTTATCCTGAATATCTTAAAGTGGAATCACATAGTAAGTAAACTTTTGAGACTTTCTGTTTCATTCAGTATAATGCCTTGGAAGTTCATCTACGATGTTGTATCAGTAGTTTATTCCTTTTTTTAAAATTTCTGAGCAATTCCATTCTATGGATATAACATATATTGTTTATTCATTTATCCATTGAAGGACATTAGAGTTGTTCTCAATTTTTGCAGATTATGAGCAGAATCTTGACAAACATTTGTGTGAGTAGACATTTTCATTTCTCCATTATAAATATCTAGATGTGGGATTGCTGGGTCATAGGGTAAATATATATTATATATTATATATATATATATTATAATTATATATTTATCTTCATGTATAATTGGAAAACTCTTTTCCAGAGCAGCTGTACCATTTTATATTCTATCAGCAATGTAAATTTCCATTTCTTTACATCCTTGTCTGCACTTGATAGTATCAGTTTATTTTTCAGATGTTCTAATAGGTACATGGTGATATCTTATGTGGTTTTAATTTGCTTCTTTGTCAGTTATGTGTCTTTTTCCTCTGACTGCTTATTAGATTTTCTTTTTGTCTTTGGTTTTCAGAATTTTTCATATGATAAACTCAGATGTGTATGTGTGTGTTTGTGTGCATGTGTGAATTTTTTTGAGTGTTTTCTGAGATTTTCATCCTGTGGTTCGTGTATATCATTAATTTTAGAAAATTCTCAGTCATTATTTTTTCACATATTTCTTTTGACCTGTTATATTTTCTACTTTTGGGATTCCAATTTTACTTATGTTAGGGCATTTAATCTTGTCTTGTGGCTCTTAGATGCTCTGTGAAGGGATTTTTCCTCTCTGTACCTGTGGTTTTGACTTGATTCTTCTGTAGGGTTTCTATATCTCTGCTGAAATTACCTATACGATCCTGCATTAGAACCTTATCATATTAGCCATTGTTATTTTAAATTCTCTGATAATTTTAATATCTGGTCATACATAAGTCTGTTTCTGTTGAAAAATTTCTCTCTTCAAAATGTGTTTTTTTCTGACCTTTTTGTGTCTTATGTATATGTGTGTTATGTTTAATAGAAGATAATTAATTATTAAGTACAATAATAACTATACATGTTTTATAGACAGAAGATAATTTATTTTTATATCTGGAGATGAGCATGTCCTTTTTTCTTCCAGGGATTTAGTGTGGGATTTGTGTTAATCAAGTCAGGAGCTAGGCTACCTGGTAGTTCTTGCGAGAAGGTTGTTATATAAGTGATGTTTCTTGTCACCCTAGGTTACCTTTAGTGTACCACAGGTTTTGAGCTTCTCTAGTATAACTTCTTTGTAGGATTTGGGTCACTGTTTCTCTCTCCTTGCCTCTGTCTTTCTTTTGTAATGTTGGGGATCAAACCCAGGGTCTTGCACATGACAGGCAAGTGCTTTACCATTGAGCTACATCCCCAGCCCTGTGGGTTACTACTTTTCCTGAAGAATTTTCTGTTTCTGCTCCCTAGAGAGAATCCATCATTGACACTTCCCCCAGCTGTATTGCACTGTTATTTTTACTCACTGTTTGTTACTGTGGTGGAGGGGAAGGGTGTGTGTGGGAGCTGTTCTCTGATGTTCTGATTTAGCCTTAATCTCAGGCAGGCCCGGTGAGCCCGGGTCTTGGGGGTGTGGCTCTCACAGCATTCAGGTCTTTTCTCAGCAGTGGGGATCCCAGGGGGTGATGCTGCCATTCCACTCAGGGTACACCTTTACAAAACTCGGGTTCTTTCTCATTGCTGGAGTAGGACTCTGGCAGTGATCGTAGGTGGCCATTTTTGCTGATTTTCCTGCAGACTAAAGCTTGTGCTCCTTGTGGGAGGGAGAAGAAATGGTTCTTGGGTGAAATTTCACTGGTGTCTGATTTCTGCCTTCTCCAGTCAGCATCATGAACAAAAGCTTTCTCAGAATTTTCCCCAGTTTTTCCAGTAAGCCTCTCGTGGAGTGAAACCTTGAAAAGGATACAAACCCCACTCATGTCTGCATACGTCAGGGATTTAGTACTCTCTCACTAGCCCATGACCAGCCTTCAGTAACTCTTTAAAAATTTTAGCTAAATCCTCTTATCAACTTATTTGCTATTTGGCAGTGTTTGCCCAGGTATGCAAATGCAAGTGTGTGGCATTATTTATCCCCAAAGGGACTTGCCTCTCCAGACTGGAGGTTGGATGTTTGCCTGTGAACTCAGTTCTCTGATGGGTTCAGGAAAAGTTGTCAATTTGTGTTTTGTTTTAGCTTTTTAAATTATAAGTGTGATTGCAATGCTCTCTTCATTTCTACGGTGGAAACAGAAATATCTGCTGTTTTTTTTTTTTTTGAGGGTTATTGTATTTCCAACTCATGACCATAGGACAAGAAGTAAGGGAGGGGAGTTTCTGTACCACCCTTCCCCCTTCTCATCTCCCTCAACACAAGGCCATCTTTAGCTCACTCCATCTTTCCCAAATCAGTTTAGTAATTCCCACTACTTGATTTGGAGGTAGTTTTTCCCCCAAGGGTTCATGTGTTGGAGGCTTGGTATTCAATATGGTATTCAATATGGTAATGTGAGAGGTAGTGGGACCTGAAGAGGTGAGACCTATAGGAGTTGCTGGGTCTCTGAAGGAGCTGCAGAAGGGACTAACATAGTTTTCTTTGAACCTTGGTAGTTCTTATAAGAAGGTAGTTATAAAAGACTGAGCCCAGTCCCACCTTGGCTTCCTGATATGATCTTTTACTCCTACATGTGCTCCTGCTGTCTTGATGCCTTCTGCCATGAAGCCCTCCCAGAGTTGAGCTGATGTGGGGCCATGCCCTTGAATCTCCAGAACTGTGAGTTAAAAATAAGCCTCTTTTCTTTATAAAGTTAGTCTACCTCAGGTAATTTGCCACAGTAATGAAAAATAGATAAACACATCCATTATCTCTTCTCTTTTATTCCCTTTGCTTGTTTTAATGTTTATTTGCCTCCATATTTTTTGTTTACTTGGTTGGTTGACGTGTGCACCTATGTTTCTATCAGTCATCTTCATTTATTTATTTTATTTTTTTTGTGGTGCTGGTAATTGAACCCAGGCCTTCATGCATACTGGGCAAACACTCTACCACTGAGTTACATCCCCAACCTTCGTCATCTTCATTAAATATTTCTTCATTTTTTTTAAAAGTTAAGTGTTTCAGGCACAATGCACCAGATTCTCCATGAAGATTCCTGGCATACACCAAAAAAAGGCCCAATCCCTTGTGGCACAAAGGTCCCTGCACAGCTGTGAGAGGAAGAAGAGGTGTTGACTCTTTCTCAGACACAGTCAGGGAAGTGCAGATGGAGGATTCACACTTCAGCATCTTACAGATGGAAGGCAAAAGCCTTGAGTGGCACTGTTTTCTCTGCACTCTTCATGTGCATGCATGCTTTGTCATTATGAGAAATGTAAGTGCTTGTACAGCATACCCAAACGAGCCCACCTCTCAACAAATTGCAATTTCAGAATGATCTTCCTGCTTTCTCTTGGCAAAGTCAGGAGCAAAAATGAACTTGCTCTGCTGTTTTTTTTTTAAATAGAAAATATCTTTATTGATTTCTTCTAACTGTAAAAGGAATGGAGGCCTATTGCAAAAAAAAAAAAAAAAATTGAAGGAAAACAAAAATGAAGTCTGTTTTCTTTCCCCTCTCCTATTCCCAATCAAAGCACCACTGTGCACATTTTGGTGTACATTCTCCCAGTTTTCTATTTATATGCAAAAAATATGTGTTTTCTCTGAACATTTCAAAAAAACTTTCATTTTTTTGAAAGTCAGGCTAACATTAATTGACTAGCAGTTTTGAAGAAATGGATTAGTGGGGATTGTTTTCTTTCCTCTTGGCAGCTCAAGGCTTGCTGCTGTGAGGGGTGAGGTGAGAAGCAGGAAGCCAAATAGAAGCTGCGGCAGCTTTTTAAGAGGGTGTGCAGAGAAGCAAGAATGCAAGTCACAAGATGGAACCCACAGGGACCCTGGGAAAGGTGCCACCGCAGTGTTCAAGGTCAGTGGGTGCTTTCATGGCACACCACTGTCACAGGGTCACAAGGACAGCCCAGAGTGCTCAGGAATAGGCACCTTCTATAGGCTGTCTCCCTTTTTCTACTGGTCCTTTCCTCATGGTTCTGTGCCCCTGAACATCTTTAAGCCCTGACGTCAGATCACACAGGGCTTTTTCCAGCAGCATCAGTGCTAGAAGTTCATTTTGGTCCAGTTACCGTCACTGGGGTTCTGGTCCCCTGACGGCAGGAGTGCTGGCCTTTGCTTTGATCTGGAAATATGGGGCTCCTTGGGGAACCCTTGCATCAGTAGCGACTGTGTGTTTGTGCCCTGTGTGTCTGGATAAGGAGGGTGCAGGCAGGACTACTAAATGTCAGTGTGCTAACTCTAGCAATTCGGTTCTCACCTGGAAATTTCTGGGGAGGAGTGGGTTCCCAATTCTGTGCACTGGAAAAAGCATTCTTTCCTCATAGACACCCTACTGTGCTTCAGTGGTGGTGAGAATTCACACCAATCCCAAACGAGATTTGATATGAGGAGAGATATCTCTAAGTCATTCCAGGGTAAGAGTTTTTAACATTAACACCAGACGTCAGCTTGTCCAGGAATAATGCCGGAGATGCGCCAGAGTCCCTGCAAGAAGCAGAGTACCAGTTCACCTATGAGAGAAGAATGAATCATCTGTGATTTGCCTATGAGAGAAAAGTGGTCATAATGTTCACTAAGAGATGTGCACCTTGTCCTCCCAGTTATCCTTACACTGATTTCCATAACGGGCTTCTGTATTCAGTTACTTGATTCGTTAACGTGACTAATAAGTATAGCGTTGGTTCTATGTTGGGCAGTGCCTGGATCTCTAGCCTTCCATCTGGTGAGATTTGCTCTGAGCCTGAGCTCCCGCTGACTCACTGCAAAAGAAAGAAGTCTCACCAATGGAGATTAATCCTCCCATCAGCCTTGAGAGAAAGGGCCTCAGACCCTGTGTGGATTTGCTCAGCATGACACTGGCTTTATTAAACTACCAACCAACCTGACAAAGGGAAGCGAGCCTTCCCTCTTCCAAAAGAACACTGTGCCTAACACGCACAAGCCAGTCAAGGGCCACAGGTTCAGGGCCTAATGCACCTTCCTCTAGACACAATAAAGGCTTTTCCTACCTTCAGCTCAGTCAAACGCAGTGTTTGCAATCCACGGAAATTCTAGGGGTGGGGATTCAGGTACAGTAATTTAGTGTTTTTCTTATTCCATGTACTTAATTTAGGAGGAGGTCACTTGTTTATTGAAGGGATATTAAATTCTGTGTTGGAGAGTAGAGAGGTCAGATTGTGCCACACAATTTGTGCCCTGAAAAACTCTGGGGTGGCAGGATGTGGTGCGGAGGAGGCAGATGAGGAAACCGACAGTTTTAGCATGCCATAAGAAGACCTGGTGTAGAAGTGCATCCAGCAAGCAGGGCGTAGGGAAGACAGACCCTGGCAAGACTGCGTAAGGATACACCAAATTTCACAGAGGAGGTCAAGGCTTTGAGGAGTGATTCACTTATAATGTATTGATCTGTTTAACAAATATTAGGGAAGGCTAACTTCACTTTTTGCTAGGTAATGTAGACTGAATGGTGCACCTGGCCCCCGACTTAATTACATGTCCATGTCCTCATCCCCAGAGCCTGTGAATATTACTTTATGTAACAAAAAATGTGATTAAGTTAAGGCTCTTTGGAGGAGGAGTTTTTCCCAGATTATCCCATGGACCCTAAATATAATCACATGTATCCTCAAGAGAGACAGAGGGAGTTTGAGACAGACACACTAGGGAGGAGGCGATGTGAAGACGGAGGCAGAGACTGTGCATTTTGGTCAAATGTTCTCTCGGCATTGTTGTGACTGTCATCTCATATTTATGGGTGGGTGGCTTAGACTTGTAAGAATAAGGAAATTCTTGCAGTTTGGGTTAAGAAAAAGGACTAGGGTTTTGGGATGTGTTAGGTAGGATAGGCGAGGTTATGCTCTGGTGGCTACATAACCCAGAAATTCCCAAGGTTTATTTCCTGTGCTAGGAACTGAGGTGGTGGTGCTGGTAGGGTGGTGGGGGGATCGGCTTGTAGCTGTCACTTAACTCTGGAAACTTGGAATGCCACTGAGGCAGGGAAGGGCAGAACGGAGGCCCACTTGTGGGCTTTGGAACGTCTCCACTCAGCAGTGACTTATAGCGTCTGCTCCTTACAGCTGTTGTGACCACTGATCACAGGGCTGTGCCTAACTGGGAATGGCTGAGAAGTGATAAGTGTCAGGGAGTGAATAGGACATGAGCTGAGCATTGCTGACTTTGCCACAAAGAGGAGAGTACTGTGGACGACTGTCAATGGACATGAAGAGCCGTCAGGACCTGAGGCAGTTGGAGGGAGCTGTGGCTGTCTCTGGGGCTCTCTCCTGGTTCTGTGGTCTACATGTCTACTTCCTCTCTCCTGTGCAGCCAAGTGACTGTTCCCCCAGGTCCCCCTGATTCAGGAAGAGGCATCTAGGTGGCCTTGACTGATCACCACCCCTGCTATTGTGCACAGAACTTTCAGCTGACCACCTCAGATCATTTGAATGAAGATAGGGAGAATCTAAAGGCACTCAGTGCAAAAACTGAGCATTTCTGTGTTGGGCAAAGGTGGCTGGGCAGTGTCACCTAGAAAGGGAGGCTGGGAGTGGAAGACACCTGAAGGACATGCAAAGTAGGTCTAGGAATGGAGGCTCCGAGTTCAGCTGGGGTAGTCAGTCAGGGGCAGAGCTGTGCCTCTGTCCACTCTGCTATGTCCTCCTCCTCTTGTAGCTCTGCTCTTCCACCTTGCCATGAAAGTCCGGGCCCCTGGCCTTGCACTTACCGCAGCCATCTGGGGCTTCTTTGTGTCCTCTGTGTGCTCAAGCCTGGGCCTAAACCTGACCCCATCCCCCATAGCTGGCAGTGTTGGGTCCAGTGAGTTGATTGGCTATGTCTCTTCCAGCTTTAGCTAATTCAGGGCAGAATTGCAGCTGGAATGGGACCAGGAGGGGCAACGGTCACCTTTTGTGAACATCACCTCCAAAGTGGCACAATAGCAAAAAAAAAAGTTTTTTTTTTTGAGGTAAGAGATTAACATAACAGTTGTCAGAGCTCTGATAAGATGTTAGTAGATGGAACAGGGTTGGCCTGTGGGACTTGCAGGGAGAACAGTTGTGCTTGCATCTCTATTAACCGAAAGCACACACCCTCGGCTCTGTCTGCCTTTGGGTTGTTTCTGCAGGTATTTGAACCTGTGGTCCCCTGTGCAGAGCCTGCTCTTCCTGACCTGCTCGCCTGGCTGTTGCTGCTGCTCTGTGTGGGAGACTTCCTCCTCACAGCTGCCCTTGAGCGTGCTCCTTGGGCCTGACTCCAGGACACCTGTCCTTCCTCACTCCAGAAGGACCACTGCCCAGAATTTCCTGTCTCTGAGAGAGAGGGCGGGGGGAGGAGCAGACACACACAGAATGCATTTGGGGTGCCCCTTACTACTTCTTACCATGTTCTCCAACACAAAGTCTCAACAACATTCCCTGATGTGAAAGGAAACATTTAATTTCATAAACTGTGTAAAAAACTGCTCATGTACATATTATGGAACATCTCATATTTATCCTGTGAAAGGAATAATCACAAAATCCCTGCTTTTTTTTTTTTTTTTTGGTGTGTGTTGTGTGTATGTGGATCTGACCATTAGCATCCAGTCGTGAACCCAACCTACCTACAGCTGCAGTCCCCTGCTGGTGTGTCTACTGTGTCTGGGGATGGGAAGTGGGGACAGTTCCTAGTGCAGACCCACAAGCTCAGGATTCTGCCTCTGGTCCTGTCCCTCAGTGGCTGAGTGGGCACTGGTGACTGACGTTCCCCAGATAAATCCTCACTCCTTGTGCATACTCTCAACAGGAAGGATCTAGTTATACTTTTTGAACTATAGACCCCTCAGAGCTGGGGTGTAGGTGGTTTCCTCAGGCAGTCCTGGGACCTATAGACAGTGATTTTGTCTTCTCCTCTCTTCAGAGGTCAACACTTGTGGTTACAAGCACTCTACCTTGCTTTCGCCTATTGTGTTTTTATAGTTTTATGTGACTAGGGCAATCAGAGGGCATAGGAGTTCCAATCATAACATGGTTGTGCTTTATGAAGTGGCAGTTCTCCAAGTGCCTACATGAGACCGTCCCTCATGCTCAACGGCAAACCCTGGGATGTTGACTTTCCTGGCAGTGCCATCAAGCCAACCACACAGGAGCAACCAACTACTTCCCTGAAATGGTCCATCTCCCCACAAAGTGTGACCTTAAGCAAAATTCTCCTAAACACTATTCTGGGAGAATATGAAATCTAATTTTTTTCAATTTAGGATTTAACCTGGTAGGAGGGTCCTAATTTGGTAGCACAGGGTGCTGAAAAAATTTTTTCTTTAAATCAAAGAAATAGGAAGGAAGGTCACTAGAAAAAGTCAAGGCAATTCTTACTCTATGTTGGAGTTTCCTTTATCTGGTGCATGTTGGAATTTAATTTTAGTGTAATCCATATTAAGTTGAAAACCAGAAATGATGGAATTACATGACCAGAAGTCATGCAATCCTATAAACTCATGCCTGATATAATACTTGAATAACTTTTGCATGGAAACTTTCCTATTAGTGATGGTAAGAAAGCCAGCCTTGGTGAACTGGATTCTAATTTTAAGGAAACATCACTGGCACTTTTTCCCTCATGGCAGGAGGCCCTGTTGAGTTCCAGAGCATGGAGTTTTTAGAACTAGGAGAAGATATCCCTGAATGCTCAGGTACCCAGGAGGGGAGCTGGCCAACAGAGTGAGGCCAACTTAAATATTTCCCAGAAGAGAATTAAATGGTTTTCAGAGTTCAAGGAAATTGCCACCTGCCTTCGCCCCCTGCAGGGGAATACAGAACAGATTTGGGATTAAGCTTTACCATTGTCTCCAGGAGAGCAGACTCTGCAAAAGGAACTTTTATTCCAGCTCTATTCAGGGTTCCATTTTGATCAGGCTGGGCTTATGTATACCCGCCTTGAGAGCAGGTATGTGATTACACTGAAGGTTTTGTGTTCTTCCCAGCATCCACTCAGGATGAAAGGAGCTTCTAGAATTCTCCAATTTCTAAAGGCTCCACTTAAGAACTAATGGATTCATACCCATCCTATCTCTAATTGGGCCCCTACTCCTGTTCTTTGGTAATGTATTACCCATTCCTTGAGCGTTGCATTAACATATAGGTGGGAAACAAGGTGAAAAGGGTACAGCCGCCATGGAAACCCAAATGTGTCAGGTTGCTAACCCATGCTCTGTGTCTGCCAGGCCAAAGCAAGATTTGCTTTAAGTCTCTTCAAAAGCTGAGATCAGAATGGGAACACAGATCAAGAGGGACGTGGAGTTAGGCTGACAATACAATAAAAGAGAATGCAGTGTATCTTCAGAGAAATACAAAGGTTTGGGAATAGGGTTTTTTACATTTGACAAAAAAATACAGTTGAAAAGTGAATAATGTAGTTCTCTGGGTGTTTGCTGCCATTTTGATAAAATTATTTGTCATATAACTAAAATTTTTATTCTCTTCTTCCTGTGATAATGGAGTGTCATGTTGACACCCTCTTGGGTAATTCCTGGGTTTACCTGTGTTCTTGGTATATGACCTTACTGGAGGTTGAGGTGGAAAGGACTTGCCGGCAAGAACACATTTTTCTTTTGAGTTTCTGGTGCCAATTAACTCTGCCACACATGAGGGCATGATGACCAGAGGGTGTGAGATAGAGTTCAAATATGCTTTCCCACTAAGTAGATAGATATCGAATTTCTCTTTTAAAAAGTCTATCTGGCTGTTATGTTTTCATTTATGGAAACCTGACAGAATTTTATCACTTCTGGGACTCTGACAAGCTCACATGGTAGGAGAGGGTGATGGCGATACATTAATAGCTTGTTAAACTATTAATTTTGGATGATCCTGCTCCCATCTTCTGAAGCAAATTATGGATTCCCTAATTTCATATCAGAGTACATGGTATCTGGCAGGATAAAAGCCATGATTGTAGCTTGGGATATGAGATCTGATTCCAGATTTTGTCTGCTTTGGGAGGTAGGGAGAAAAGTGAGGGAGGGCCTATATTCCTGTGAAAATAAGCTTTGGGGTAGACCAGTCTTGGGAATTGAACCACGACACCTTCCGCAGTCCACAGAGGTGTCCACTCCACAACAGCTCCTAACATTGAAACCTGTTTTCTGACACACAGACATCAAGTTTCTGTGGAGAATCAGGAGCTGGTAAAGAAGGAGATCTACCCAGATAATAAAAAGGTAGATATTAGGGGGATGAAAAGAAATCCAGGTAGCATAGCATTCTCATTTATATATATATATATATATATATATATATATATATATATATATATATATATATAAATATATATATATATATATAAATAGATATAAATATATATATATATATATATTTATATATACATATGAGAGAGAGCGAGGGAGGGAGAGAGTGAGAGAGCACAGTTTATAATGAAAAGAAGAAATAAGAGCTGGAAGGATTTTTAAACAATTAAAACCATTCCATAAATTTAAAAATGTAAAAAATAAATCTCTCTAAAATAATTTAATTTCTTCTTTATGTCTTTGCCTATGGGAGCATATTTTCTATAAATGCATTCTTTAAAAAATATGCTTTAAAAAAGAAAAAGGAGTTAGGATATGCCAATAAGGTTATTAAAATATTTAAATCCTTGAGATTCATTTCTTCTCTATTTTATGTTTAAAAATTTATTTTTTAAAATTTTACACATGGTTTTAATCTTTCTGTAATTTAGCTTTTGATTAAAAACATATCAACTAACAAAGGCTATTTTAATTATCAGTTGTGTTTTTTAGTCACAGTAGACCACTGTAGGTAGCAATCCCAAATTGGCCTTTTATATCCACATACTAAATAAAGAAAGAAAAATGTATAAAAACATCTTTTTCTGACTCCAAATTCACATGGTGCCCTTTATGTTTCTCTAGCTGAGTTGTCAGGAAGCAATAGTGTTCTGGAACTAGATCCTGCAAACATTAAGAAATCTTCAGGTCCCAGGAAATATTATGGGTATTCCATAATTCAATATATGGAATGAAACAACAGTCTTGATGTATTTGCTATTTCAAAGGCAAAGGAAATTTGATTCTGACCAAGAAACCACTTCCAAAAGAATTATGGTTTAAGTAGCAGGTGCATTTTTCACTTTTGGGAATAAGATAAGCTAGAAAATAAAAAAAATGACTAGCACTCCTGTTTTATACAATTTTACTTACAATCCAAAACCCAGCATTATTAATATTATTTCTTTGCCAATTCTAAAACAAGTAGGATGGAATCCAAGATGAAAACCTGCAGGATAACAGGAAAGACTGTGACATGAATGCTCTGTTGGGAACTGCAGATAACACAAGAATGACAGAAAGGGATGAAGGGGCGGCTGCACAGTGAACGTGAATCAATAACTCAGGCCTGTTACCATGACAGGGAAGCCTGTGTGAGGATAAATGGAGGGGTGGAAAGTGGAAGCCAAGGGTCCTTTTTTTCACTCCACGCATCTTGCTTTAAAGTACTGTTTTCAGTTATTAAGCGGAACACCAGGATCTTTGTGGGAGGGGGACTCTAAAAAGATCAAAGAAAACAAGTTTTAGAAAATAAGAACCCAAGAGTGCATGAAATAGTGTACCGCCTCTAAACTGGAGAAAAATAAGGCTAGGGTAAGGCACAAACAAACAAAAATCAAAGAAATATTAAAAGAATCGTGGGTAAGGCACAAGAAAACAAAAATCAAAGAAATATTAATATCGTTTAGAAAAAAGAAGAAAGACTAATTTATCAACCACATGCAAACATGTGTGGGCCCGGCTGAATGCAGCAGCCAGTGCGTCTGAGAGAACCACAGGATGGGGACTGAATTGCAACGGGGTGCACTCTGGTGGAACAGTCACTTCCTATGTCATGTGAAGTTGTTAGATACTGACTTGGTTATCAGGTACACTATGGAATTTTGTAGAGTTGGAAGAGAGGAAAGGAAGGCAGAGAATTTTCATAGAAGTTTCTTGGGGAAAAAAAAAATCCTGTTGTCCAGAACAAAGGATTCTGCTGCTTTTTAGGAAAGAATCCATAAGGGTTCTTGGGATTAGTTTGGAGAAAACTCTGTGTGTGACCCCGTGTGTGTAGGTCACAGTGGCCAATTCCCCCTGAAGCTGAGAGGTGTGGAGTGAGGCCTGCAGTGGCCAGGGCACACAGCAGGGAGATGACCAGGGGCGAGTTGGCCCAGCTCAGTACATGTGTCTCCACACAGCTCGGCTCCCTCCCAACCGCCTCCCCAAATGCTAAAGCCTGTTGTGGATTTATCTTACCATGCCCACTGCAAAGGACTGATGATGGCAGAATAAATATATTAATGAACATACGGAAAGGGCTTCTGCCTCTCATTGTCTAGGGCAACTATATTCAAGAGAGCTGTAAGTGGAACAGCAAGTGCAAGATGTGTGTGATCATGTTAAATTAAATTACCCAGTGACCATGTTAAAAAAGTGAAAAACACAAGTGAAATAAACTTTAAAAATATATTACGTAACCTAATATGTCAAAAAATCATTTAAATAACATAATCAACATAAAAGTTATTTATTTATTCGTGGGCACTAGGAACTGAACTCAGAGGTGCTTTACCACTGAACTACATTCCCAGTCCTTTAAAATTTTTTCATGTTGAGACCATGTCTTGCTAAGTTGCTGAGGCTGGCCTTGAATTTGTGATCCTCTTGCCTCAGTCTCCCAAGTCACTGGGAGCATAGGAGCAACACCATTGTACCCAGAAATATAAGTAATTCATGAGATATTTTTAAATTCTTTTTTTTTCCCTTATAAGTCTTTACAACATGAAGTTTATAAGCACATCATTTCTCAATTCACATGGCCATACTTCAAGCCTGTGTGGCTAGTGGTTACTGTTAGACAGTGTGGATCTGTGGTCTGCCTCTAGTTATATTTTAACTTCTTAAGAATGTTAGCTCAAAAGTAAAATTATGTTCTTTCTAACATAAGCTACCTAACACTATATCGTATGACTGTCTCAATTTCCCTATTCACCTCTTTGAAAGTTCTCAGTAATTGTTTTATAAATAAAACGAATTGCTTTTCCTAATCATCAACTGTTACAAAATTTCAATTTACAAAAATGAATATATATTTGTACTTCAACTGATTGAATTTCAAGAGAACAGTTGAGAGATCAAAGAAAGTTTCATTAATGAGCTTGAAAGGGACTTGCCCCTGTAAGATTCTCTAATCATCAAACAAGGCTCCTTCTTGCTCACATATATCAGGATAGTTCCAAATATATCTTTTGCTCCTGTGAACATTGTGTCCTAGCTCATAGTAATAGTGATCATGATTAACATTAATTAAGCTATGTATTAAGCATGTAATCCTATGTGTGGTGAACATTAGTGCATCAATTCTTCATAGATACCACATTGGGGAGGTATGATCGCTGTCCTCTTTGTCTAACAGGGACATGTTGACCCTGTGATCTTATTCTCCTGCCTAACTCTACAGGACACTCTCTAAAGATCCAAGCACATCTTTTGAGCTAAGCCCTTTTGAGAAGCTGCAACAGGATGTAACTGGAGGACCCCCTTGGCCAGGAAACCAAAGCAATGCAAACACTTTAATTTTCTGTGCTCCTCTTCCTATCATGCACAATGTTCAAAAAACAGAAAATAGCCTAGTGAGGTGGTGCTTGCCTGTAATCCCAGTGGCTCGGGAGGCTGAGGCAGGAGGATCATGAGTTCAAAGCCAGCCTCAGCAAAAGTGAGGCACTAAGCAATTCAGTGAGATCCTGTCTCTAAATAAAATACAAAATAGGGCTAGGGATGTGGCTAAGTGGTTGAGTGCCCCTGAGTTTAATCTGTGGTACCAAAAAAAAAAAAAAAAAAAAAAAAAAACCAAGGCAGAAAATAATCCCACTAGGGCACAGGAAGACTTAAAAACTTAGCACCCATATTAGGGAAATAATTCTTGATACATCTGATTTTGGGTTTACCCATAGTTCTGTGGATAATTGGGACTGTATTAGTCTCCTAGGGTTGCTGTAACATATAGCCACGAACTTCATGGTTTGAAACAATAGGAACTTCTCTCACAGTTATGGAGGCCAGTAGTCTGAAATCAAGGTGTCCTCAAGGCTGCATGCCCTCCAAAGGCCTAGGGAAGAGTTCCTCCTCACATTTTTCAATTTTGGTGGCTCCAGGTGTTTCTTGGCTCATGGAGGTGTAAGAGATAAGAAAAAAAAATTCAATACGCATTCAACACAGAACACCTCTGTGACCAGATGTGTGTGGGGTTTTGTCCATGTCAAGCAATTCTATGATACCAGCTGGGTGTCCTACAGTTTAACTCAACTCTGATACTGTCTGGAGAGAGCATTAGATCCCACAAGTTAAGGCCTCTGTCCCACAACATTGCTCCTAATTTCAGACACCAATCACAACTCATAACTTCTGTCCAACTTGGCTACAAATTGTAGGCTCCCAGGACCCCCTCTTGGGCTCCATTAATATTTTATAGAAGCTCATCAAACTCAGGGAAATCCTTACTTACATTTCTTAGTTGGGTATTTTAATAAAGGATATTATAAAGAATATAGATGAACAGTCAGATGGAGAGATACCCAGGGGAAGGTCAGGAAAGACCTGAGCACAGGAGCTTCTGTCCTGGTGGATTGGGGTGTGCTATTCACTTAGCACATGGTTGTGTTCACCAACCTGAAAGCTCTCTAGGCCCTCTCATTCAGTGACTTTTACCAAAGCCTCAGCACATGGGCATGATTGATTATTAACTCCATCTTCAGCCCCTCTCCCTTTTCTGGAGAATGGGGGATGGGCTGGAAGTTCCAAGTGCCTAATGGTGGCTTTGTCTTTCTGACCAGCTCCTATCAAGAATAGCTTCATTTGAACAAAAGATGCTACTATTGCCCAGAAAATTCCCAGGGATTAGCTGCTCTGTGCCAGGAACTAGGGTCAAAGACCAAATATTAAAACAAAATATCCTCCTATCATCTCTATTGCTCTAGGAAATGACAGGGGTTTTAGGGCTCTTTTCTAGGAACTTGTGAGGCAGAATGAAATAGACTTTTTTAAAAATTAAAAATCACAGTGTTATTGGAGGCAAAAGTCCAATTTCTGCCTCTGTTTTCACATGTCCCTCTTTGTGTTTCTGTGTCCTCTCTAAATCATTAGATTTAGGGTCCACCCTAAATCCAGGGTGATTCAGTCACAAGATTCTTAACTAATTACATCCGTAAAGACCCTATTTACAAATAAGTTCACATTTAGGTGTTCTAAATGGGCATGGATTTTTGGAGGCCACTATATAATCCACTCAGGGTTGTTTGTGTCTCTTCATGTGACTGCTAACATCAACCAGACTCACAATATACAGTAGTCTTTTTTTTTCACTTTATCTCTGAGCTACAAAACCAGCCCTTTACATTTTAAAAAATTTTGAGGTGAGGTCTTGCTAAATTGCTAAGGATGGCCTTGAACTTGTCATCCTCTTGCCTAGAGATGGGATTATAGCCATAGCCCTGGGCCAGTAGTCTGTCTTTGATAAAGACATCCTTTGCTCCTTGAGTCTTGGCATAAGAAAGATAAAAGAGGCAGAAATTTCCCGAGGCTCTGGATGCTAAAAACTGAAGGAGTAAGTAGCTCTCACCCACTTCTCTCTCACTGTTTCTCACAAGGGGCTTAACTCCTACCCGTGCTGTTCTCTCAACAACAGGAACTGGTGTCAAAACTTTACAGGAAAATTTTATTTCAAAGGAAAGCAAATATAAATTCCGCCTCTCTTTTGGGAAGTCTTCAAAGAATATTCTTAGTTAAGTATACTGCCTTTTAAAAACTCTTGTAGTATTCTTTGTATCTCGTTTTCTATTTTACTTTTTAAGTCAACAACAATTTATCATACATTTTGAATGCAAACCATTACACTAAATTGAGGTAGAGGGAGACAGATCCTCTTATAGTCTCCCTGTTCTTACTTTTTCCTGTAGTTCACAGAAACCAGCTTTAGCTCTTCTCCTATTAGTAGTTCTTAACAGGAAAGGATATTGGTATCATGGTGTGTTCTGGGTTCTCCTGGCACATAGTGTTGAGAAGCAGCTTCAGGGGATTCTGGTAGCTTCCTACCCTTACTTACAGAGAACAAATTAAGTAGATGGGGACAAGGACCTTCTTAGCTATTTTCTTTGTTACCTCAGAGTAGATAACACAAGGCATTTTCATGGATGGCAGTGAATAATGTTTGTTGCATAAATAAACTCATAGATAAACAGTAGCATGTGATTCTAACTATGAGGCAATTCCCTGATGAGGCTCCCTTAGTTATTGTTGGCAGACTCAGAGATGCCTCAGAAAGCCCTGCCTCTCATGGCATACACCTTTGTGTAATCTCTGTCCCTGGAAAATGAGCTGGACTGTCTTTTCTCTAATATACAGAATTTAGCAGAAATAGTGAAATATTACTACTAAGATTTGGTTATGAAAAGACTGTGGCTTCTCCTTTTGGGTACTGTTTCTCTCTCACTTTCTCAGAACCCTTACTTGGGGGAAAGCCAGCTACTCTGTTTTGAGTGGCCCTATGATGAAGTCCATGTAGAAGGAATGGATGTCTCTAGACTGTAATCAGTAAGAATTTGAGGCTGTCAGTCCAACAACCTTGAGAAACTGAGTTCTACCAATAGACATATGAATGAGTTTAGAAGCAGATCCTCCTGCATTGAACCCTGCAACTGCTATAGCCTTGATCAAGAGCTGAATGCAGTCTCTTGAGAGACTCCCAAGTCAGAGGTTTTTTATAACTTCTTAAAGTTTTTCAATATGCTCGTTTTCAGAAGTGCCCAGCTAAGCAGAGTCTGGATTCCTGACCTACAGAAACTGTAGGATAAGAGATGTTGCTTTAGTCACTAACTTTGGGGTCATTTTTTTAAAAAATGTAGGAATAGATAACACATTTACTTTCACTCCTATACCTAACCCAAATGCTTTGTATGAAAAACAAAATTTCTAGGTAGGCACAGAGCTTTAGAGACTACCCATTTAAACTCTTTGTTGGATATATGTGTAGACTTGGGCTCCGAGAGGGAATAGAACTGACTAGAGTACATGGGCAGGAGTGGTAGAGTCAAGATAACTGGTGTTGGATCCTAAGGACACCAGGGCTTTTTTTACTACTTAACAGCTGCCTCAGCTGAGAAGTTGGTCTTTATATCAAATGCATAATTTGAGAATTGTCCTTAGTGACTCCAGTTATACTTCAGATACAGTTTAATTGTCTATGTGTTGGGAACCATGGATCCAACTAAATTCTAAAACAGGAAAGATATATATTTTATATTATAAAGAGTATCATAATAATAATACCTTATATCGTACTAATTATATGTTATGTAATTGTTATGGTTTGGATGTGAGGTGTCCCCCTAAAGCTCACATGTGAGATGATGCAAGAAGGTTCAGAGGAGAACTGATTGGCCTATAGCCTTAACCTCATCAGTGAACTAATCCCTGAAGGGATTAATTTAGTGGTACCTGGAGGCAGGTGAGGTGTGGCTGGATGAAGTGGTTCATTGGGGCGTGGCTTTGCGGTATATATTTTGTATCTAGCGATTGGAGTCTCTCTCTTTCTCTGATTTCTGATCACCATGTGAGCTAGTTCCCTCAGCCACACTCTTCTGCCTCATCTCAAGCCCCGGGGATTGGAGTCAGTCTTCTATGGACTAAGACCTATGAAACCGTGAGCCCTTAAATAAACTTTTCTTCCTTTAAAATTGTTCTGGTTGGGTCTTTTAGTCCTTGCATCCAAAAAGCTGACTAAAGAGTAATGTATGATGTGAACTGTTGTATATGAATTGTTATGATGTAAATTTTAATAATAAATTATACTTTTATAACTTTTTAAAGTTTTTCAATATGCTCTTTGAAATAATCCCACAATATGAATTATTGTCTCTATTTTGCAAGCATGTCAAACATTTGCATGCATTCAAATGAGTACCTGAATTCGGATCTATGAGCCTCGGTTTCAGGCGTGCATGCCCAGCTGGTATACCCATTTAGCATCCTCCTCATTGGTCTGGTACCATCCCCAGCCTAGTGCCCTCAATGTTCCTGCTGTTTTTTTATTTTATTTTATTTCATTTTTTGGCTAGGTTGCCATTCCACCTTTATCTTAGCACAATGTGCATTATGCTGTGTGGAGCAAAGAATATTTTAAAGACTTTTCTGTTTCCCTTTCCCATCAATATACTTTACAACACCATCAGACTTTAATGACAAATAACAACAATCATAATAGTAGTGAAGAATGAAAAAAAGTAAAAAAGCAAACGTTTTTGCAGACTAACACTCCCACTGTGACTTCCACCTAGACTTTTAAAAGGCAGAGAGCTGTCTGCCTTCTCAAAATCAGCAGGAAGCCTAGCTGTCTCCTGTACTCTTTGTGGAAGCCTTTTCAATAGGCGGAAGCACCACATGGAGGCTTTAAAGTGTAACGTTTGAGCTGTATTCTACTTAGTCTACTTTACACAACTCAGCTCTAGGATGTGACAACAGACTCCTGCACAAGGGTTATAAGGTGGACCCCAGGAAACCCTTTCACATCAATAGACTTCACACCACCATCAGAGTTCTCAAGCTTCAACTCAAGTGCTGTGCCTGGGGACAGATGGCTCCCAAGAAGATGTAACACACCACAGGCCACTTGGCAGAAATAGCGGAGACCTCTCACCTTGCAGTAAACTGGAAAAACAAACAAACAAAAACAAACAGATTCTGCAATTGCCTGAGACATTTCCAGAAAGCAGCCTGAGAACCTCTGGATACAGTGTGATTCTTCTTTCACCCTCTGCCCTCATATTCTATCCCCTGTGACATGCATGCGTGCACACACAACACAAGCATACAGCTCAGTTACCTATGCACGTGCACACACATGTGCATTTGTAGATCTACTTCCTGCATTACTCCTACCTCTGCTCATATTGGACTTATTTATTTAAAGACACCTTCACCTGGTTCCAGCCAAGATATTACTAGCTTGCATTGTTTTACATATCCAATTTGAATTTATTGATTCCTTCCTACTCCTTGCTTATATAGTTTTCTTTAAAACATTTCAGATAATCTATCAATTTCATTTATTTTTTCCTGGAGATAATTCCCCCCAAACCAATGCTACTCCTGCTTCCCTGCCCCCTCTCTCCCTGGCTGTCACAAGGGAACTTGCCATCAACATTATTTTGGAAATTTCACTCACTACTTTCCTGTTGAATTCCTACATTTTCTGAATTATATGTCCTTTTCTATCTTGATAATTTTCTATTTTGATCAAAAACATCCTTCAGTTGTTTCTTAAGAAATGGTGCACAGGAAAACAATTTTTGAGACCTTGCCTTTCTGAAAATATCTGCCTTATACTCTCATGCTTGATTGATAGTTGGGCTGGGTATACAATTTAGGTTCATAAATAATTTTCCTTTTGAATTTTGAGAATATTGCTGTATGGTTTTGCACCATCTAGTGTAGTTATTGAAAAATCTAGTAACATTCTGATCCATGTTCTTCTGTGTGTGGCTTTATATTCCTCTCAGAAAACATTTTAAAAAATATTATCAATCTTTGCTTTATCTCTAGTGTTCTGGAATTTACAATAATATGTCTTTATATGAGTCTGTTTGCCATTTATTGAGTTCTCAAGAAAGTAACTTTCCTACCTCCTGCTTGGTGCACTGGTTGGAGAGAGTAGGGGTGCATATTTTCTGACAGAATAACACAGGAGAGAGAACAAGGAGTCTAGTCATTACACGCACACAAACTTTCAATCTCTTTCTTCTTCCACATCTGATCAATAGTCTGAGTAATTCAGAGAGTCTGTGGATAAAATGAGTTCTCCTTTCCGAAGTTCTATCAAATATAATACGCTCTGCTAAGATAGTTACTGAAACTCCATCTGCTTCTTGTCTTCCCAAGATGTGTTGAAGTTTCTTGTCTGCTAATATCTCTCATTCATTTTATCCTTGTGGATAAACATATATCCTCTTATTTATTTTCATTTTGTCAGGTCTTGGGAGAGAGAGAGGAAGCCTAAATGTGATCAATCTGGCATTTTCAACCTGAGGCCTTAAGCAGGCTTGCTGATGCTCATAATAACACCAATTAAGGATTACAAAATGGTAGAGTAGAAGAAGGAGCACTCCCCACTTGCTCTGTTGTTTAGAACCTGAATGAAATGAATAAAGCTTCATAACAAGGTGTTTGAAGAAAACAATTATAAATTGTTGTTTGTCTGTCAGAGTTTTGGAGAAGCCCAGAGATTACAGTGTCGTGATTGGGATATAAGAAATACACTTGAGCCCAACAGCAACAGTAGTGCTGTGTCACTGCAGATGGAGGGGCAACACAGTGGACTAATGTGACACACAAAATGAGCTCCATGTTTCTCAATGTCTAAGTGAAGAATTGAGGTAGAGATTCAGCTCAAGAAGTTTATGCTGAATCTTGTTTCGATGGGAAACAGAGTCCTTACAAATACTTCCATTCTGCAGTGCCTACTGCATGACCTAGAGTTCACCTAGAAAATCACAATCCTCAAAGGGTTATGGAGAATAGTGGATCTAAACCTGAAGCCTTAAGCAGGCTTGCTGATGCTCAGAGTTACAGAGAAGAGTGCATCCTGCTCTCCCTTTGAGTCTGGTGGCATGAGAATGACTAGCAGAAAAGGATAAAAAGAAAATTATTAGGTGGATGTGATTTTATTTGTGGATGGAGACTTGGAAATTCACATTTGGGTGGTGGGAAGGATACAGGAAGCATACCACACTCCATCCATCCAAGAGAGGTCTGTCGCCCTGTCCTTGAGTAGAACTCTGGGGACTAGACACTCAGATGTCCAGCCAAGATCAACATCTACTCAGCCCTCAGGGTTGAAGGATTTAATTTTTCCAGAGCACATACCCCAAACAAAGGTCCAAAGTTCTATTTCAACCCCAGGAGAGGGAACTTCCCAAAAGATCTCTGCACCATTTCCAAATAGTGGTAGCAGAAATCTAAAACATTTGGACAAAATCTCAATAAAAGGTAATTCTGTACTCCTCCCCCCACCTCAGGTGAGCAGAGAAGCTGAGAGTCATTTCTACTGGCTACACTTCCAATCTACTCTATCGGGCCAAGTGGTGAAAATTACAAAAAGAGATTGGGTTTAATATTACCAAGCCCTGGTGCCCTCGAAGAGGCTCATAGTCCAAGAAGTGAGGGACAGAAGGATAGTTTGGAATAAGTTGTAAATTTTCATTCAGCTAACTCCATGGAAATATTTAAGCATTTTTAGTCAAAGTTTTTCTTTTTAATTTTTTACCCAATATCTTTATTTTATTTATTTATTTTTATGTGGTGCTAAGGATTGAACCCAGTGCTTCATAGGTGCTAGGCAAGTGCTCTACAACTGAGCTACAACCCCAGTCCCTCTTTTTAAACTTTTATTATTAAAGTTTTTAGTTTTTTAAAAATTTTTAGTGATTAGTTCATGTATATACATATACACATATGTTTCTGAAATTTCACCCCCTTTTTATTATTTCTTTTCCTTTATTATTCTTTTACTATTTTGGTTTCTTTTTCTAAGAGATACTGATTTTTTTTATTTATTTTGTGGTTTATTTATTGCTCTTCTATTTTTCATATTTCTTGTTTGACATTGGGGGATTGGTGTTTTTCTTATGTACTTGTTTGCTTGTTTTATTACTTTTATTTCTTTCTTTTATCCTTATAATAGCAAAATATCTTGTTCTCTCTCTTCTACTCCATCACTCCCCCTTCCCCTCCTTTAGAACCTTCATGCATGACCTTCCACTTTCTCTCCTCTCAGCTTTAGAATATTCCACCCTTCCTTCTGCTTTCATATCCAAACCTCTTCATTTTTAATGAGCTATATTTTTAGTATTTTTTTAACCATGTAGTTTATCCCTTTGGGGGAATGGAATAAGGCAGTTCAGAAGCAACCATACTATCATAGCAGCTCCCCAAGAGTAAATCAAATTAGCAATTTAGCAATGGCAAATTGAGTCTACAGAGCTGAGAAGAATGAAGAACACTTTTACTTGAAATATGTGATCAAAAAAAGATCCTCTCCAAGACACATTATAATTAAAATGCCTAATGTACAGCACAAGGATAGAATTCTAAAAGCCACAGAAAAAATGGCAGGCCATATTTAGAGAGAAGTCTATTAGAATTTGTATTGATTTCTCACCCTAGATCCTAAAGCCAGGATGGCTTGAAATAATACATAACAATTCCTAAAAGATAATGGGCTCTAACCAGGATTGCTATATCTGGCAAAACTATCCTTCAGAATTGAAGATTAAATAAAAACTTTCCATGCTAGGTGGAAATTAAAATAATTCATAACCAGTAGGCCAGGACTATAAAACAAACTCAATGGATATTTCATGCAGAAAAATGAAAAAGTAAATATCAGAGCCAGTATATGGATGAATCTCACTAGAAGAATAGTGAAAGTAGAATTAAGTCTAAATTAAACATCAAAAATAAACCAAATGGTAGTGAATAAAAATCATCTATGAAACACTGAATGTAAATGGTCTAAACTCTCCAATAAAAAGACATAGATTGGCAGAATGGATAAAAAAAAAGACCCAACCATATGTTTTCAAGACACTCATAGGCAAAGACATCCACAGGCTGAAGGTGAAAGGATGTCAAAGTTATACCATGAAAATGGAGAGTGAAAACAAGCAGAAGTAGCTATTCTCTTAAAGTAGACTTCAAGCCAAAATTAATAAGAAGAGATAAAGAAGCTCATTTCATACTGGTTAGGTAATAATCCAATAACAAAATATAATGAATATAAACATATATATATATCCCTAATGTCAGTGCACCTATATACATATATATAATGTATATTATATTATATGTATATTATATTATATGTATATATTATATTATATGTATGTATATTATATGTATATATTATATTATATGTATATAATATACATAATGCATATTATATGTATATAATATACATAAATATAATGAATATAAACATATATATACCCCTAATGTCAGTGCACCTATATACATTAAACTCTACTCAATATAAAGAGTCAAATAGACCCCAATACATTAATATTTAGTCATTTCAACACATCTCTCTCACCAACAGATAGGTCATCTAGACATAAACTAAATCAAGACTTTTCAGAACTAAAAAATACTATAATTCCAATAGACCTAACACAGATATAGAATATTTCATCTATCAATAACTGAATTTACTTCCTTTTCACCTGCACATGGAAACTTCTCTAAAATAAATTGCATTTTAGAATACAAAGCAAGTCTTAACAACAACATAAAAAAATTCCTTGCATCCTATCAGATCATATTGGAATGACACTAGAAGTCAATAACAGGATAAAAAACATATTTTAACACCTGGAGATTTAATAATTGAATGAGGAATGGTCATGGAAGAACTCAAGGGAAAGAACAGAAAAATTCTTAGAAACAAATTAAGACAGAGATATATAAAAATCTCTGAGACAGTATGAAGGTACTTCTAAGAGGAAAGATAGCCTTGAGTGCCTATATTTAAAAAAAGAGAGAGAGAAAGATCAAAATAAGTAATCCAATATTACATCTCAAGGCTCTAGAAAAGGAAGAAAAGACTGATTCAAAATTAGTAGAAGACAGGAAACATTATCAGAACCAAAATTAGAAATTGAAAATTTAAAAAAGATAGAAAGGATCAATGCAATGAAGAACTGGTTCTTTGAAAAAATAAATGACATTGACAAACCCATATCCAAAGTAACCAAAAAAGTAGAAGGAAAAGAAGATAATTTTACTTTTTTTCCTTCAATTTTTCTCTCCTGCCTGATTGCTCTGACTAGAGTTCCAAGGACTATATTGAATAGGGGTGATGAGTATGGATATACTTGCCTTGTTCCTGATTTTAGAGGAAACATTTTCAGTTTTTCTCCATTCAATGTGAAGTTGACTTTGGATTTGTCACATAGAGCCTTTATAATGTAGACCCAAATCCACAAAATTAGAGATGAAAAAGGAGATATCACCACAGACACTTCTGAAATGCAGAGTCTAATAGCTTCCCTAGCAACTATTTTGAAAATTTATGCTGCGATAACCCAATAAATGATCAGGTTTTTCTGAAAAGAAGACATATGAATGGCCAACAAATATATTAAAAAATATTCCAGATCTAGCAATCAGGAAAATGCAAATCAAAAGTACATTTAGATTTCACTTCATACCAATTAGATGGCAATCATTAAGAATACAAATAATAGGGCTGTGGATAGAGCTTGTTTGGTAGAGTGCTTGTTTCACATTCACAAGGCCCTGGGTTCAATCTCCAGAAACACACACACACACACACACACACACACACACACACACACACAGTGCTGACAAGGATGTTGGGGAAAAGGTACATGCATACATTGTTGGTGGCACTGAAAATTAGTACAAGCACTTTGGAAAACACTATGGAGATCCCTCATAAGAACAGGAATAGAACCACCATATGACCCAGATATCCTACTTCTTGATATTTATCCAAAAGAACTAAAATTAACATACTATAGTGATATAGGCACATCAATGTTTATAGTAGCAAAATTCACAATAGGCAAGTTGTGGAACCAGGGTCAGGTGCCTGTCAACAGATTAATGGATAAAGAATATGTGATTACATACACAATGGAGTTTTTACTCAGCCATGAAGAATGAAATTATGGCATTAATGGATGGAACTGGAGAACATCATACTAGGTGAAATAAGCCAGATGCAGAAAGTCAAGAGTTGAATCTTTTCTTGTATATGCAGAAACTAGAGTAAAATAAAGGGAAAAAGTGCAGGTATCTGGAGAGACACCATGGAAATAAAAGGGAGATCAGTGGAGTAGAGGAAGAGGATGTAGGAGGAAGGAGGAGGGATGAGAAAAGGGAGGAACTGAGGAATTAAATTGACCAAATTATGCCATGTACTTATATGAATATACCACAATGAATTTCACCTTTATACATATAAAGCACCAAGTTAAAAAAATAAATAGAAGGAAGACTAGTAGAGTAGAAGGAAGGGAACAGGGGAAGGGAGAAGGGGAGGGAAAAGAAAGTACTGGGAACTGAAATGGAGCAAATTATATTCCATATGTATATGATTCTGTCAAAATTAACCATGTTATAGTGCAGAACTATAAAATAATAATAAAAACAAAAACAAACAAACGACAACAACACCCCCATCATGTCCCCCAGGAAGCTAGGAATCAGAGAAAGGTAGAACTGTTGCATAAGACTCAACATCACACTCAAAATAGGGTGTGTGTGGGGGTGAATGGGGCATCCCATAGTTTAACCCAGTAATAGCACTTTGGAATCTTGGACTTAAGAAATGGTTCATAAAGCTTAAAGGAAAAAACTCTTCTTTTTGAAATGGTTGTAGCAAATACAAAATATAATAGAGCAACATAAATCTTAGTTTAGGGCCTGGGATATAGCTCAGTGGGTAAGTGCTTGCCTTGGATGTACAAGGTCCTGAGTTCAATCCCCAACACCACAATTTTTTTTTAAGTTCAATGTGCAACTAGTCAAAATGCCAAGTAATGGGAAGTAGTGGACTGTGGTATGTTACTGCAAAAGAATGGATGTTGGATGGATTTACTGGAAGGGCCATAAGAGCTTTCTGGAGTGATGCAGACTTGCCATAGTTTAACTGCTGTGGTGGTGACATGACAAGACCCTTTTGTTAAAGCTCATCTAGAAGCATACTATGTGTACATTTCACTTAAATGTGGGATCTAAAGAAGCTGAATTCACAGAAGCAGGAAGTAGAATGGTGGTAGCCAGAGGCCAGGGTGAGGGATTTAGGGAGATGTTGGCCAAGGGATACAAAATCTCATACATCAGAAATAAGTTCAAGAGATCTTCTGTATGTCGTGGTGACTATAGCTAATAACAATGAATTGTATTCTTGGAAATCACTAAGGGAGTAGGTTCTAAGTGTTCTTGCCACAAAACAATAGATGTATGGGGTGATTCATATGGTAATATCACAATTTAGCCATTCTACAATGTGCACATGTCAAAATGTTACGTAACACACCATAAATATATAAAATTTTTATTTTGTAATTAAAAATACATTTAGAAAGCCAAAAAAAATATGCACATTGGATTGTATATAAATTAGATTTAAATAAAGTTCATTTAATAGTCAAAATCGTTCATGGGTACCCATTGCATTTAGGATTAAGCACAGACTACTAGCTGAGATGCTCTGCACACGATCCTCAAGTGGCTCTCTTGTTTGCTCTTCCGCACTCCTGTTGAACCTGTTCCCAGCCTGTGGAGTGGTGCATTTTCTCCCAACACACCATGTCTATCCTACCTCTGAGTATTAACCTGTACCCTTGTCCACACCCAGCCTGCTTCCTTTAAAACTGTTGAAATTATTTTATCTGGTTTTTTTTTGGAAGCTTTTCTGACCACCCAGCCCTGAAAGATTATTGCTTCTTCTATTTTCCTCTCTTTTTTTCTATACTAGTTACATTTTAAAATGTTCTGCTTTACATCTCTTTTATAACCTTACATTATTTTAATTTCTGTATTGATATTTCACTTTTCATGTGTGCATGTCTTATTGTCCTGGGAAAGATTAATTTCTAGAAGGCTAGGGATATATATTACACATGTTTACATCTCTCTCAGTGTCTAGTATAATGTTATAACTAGTTGGCAGTCAATAAATATTTGTTGAATGAAGGATAAGATAATATATTGTGAAGACATTTTAAAGAGAAGAAAGTGGGGGTTTTGAAGAAGAGAGAGAAGTATTTGCTACACTAGTAAGAATTGTTAGGGAAGATAAATCCAAAGAATAGAATGAATTAATAGGAGGCTTGAATCATTTGCAACCTGCGTTTTGTAAAGGATGTATATTATAATAAAATCAATACAATTTATAAAATTAATCCAAGGGTCCTATGGGACTGCTGAGAACAATTTATAATTGGGATATTGTAATTTTAAGCCCTAGTGATTCCAGAATTTACTCCCATGGATTTATTGCGAGGAATCCTGATATTGTCCCAGGAGGCAATAACTCGAGCTGTGTATGGCATTCTTCTCGTCATCTCCTTTTCTTGACCTGGTGTTGTCAAGATAACAAGCACTTCTGCAATTCTAGGTAGATGTATACCCTGAAAACAGTGGGAATGAATTCAGCTGTAACATATGCTACACATTTATTATGCACAGCTTGTTAGATTCTGATTTCTGATCTGCCATTTTTTCCCCAAGGAATATAGTCTTCTAGTGTGGCAAAAAATAATATGGCTATTTTATTTTAAAGGGCAGGCTATTTGTAAAAAAAAAAACAAAAAACAAAAAACAAAAAAAACCAGGGCCCTAAATGAACTCATGTGTAAGTCACATGTGATGTTCTTTTACTTACTCATAAGATGAATTTATTTATGATAAGTAAGTTTTTGTGGCATCATATTTATTTTATCACAGAGAGGAGTACATGCCCAGAAATTGGATGCCACACATACCCACTCAACTCTCGATAATGAGGGCTGTGCTCACCCATTTACTCTGCTGCCTGACAGACAAGAGGGCTGTTCGTTTTATCATTGTTGCCCACACCTATCAGCCCTCCCTCCAACTTGATGACTACCACAGTAATATATAGAGCAAATATCTTCAGGGGCTAAAATTATTCATCTTTCAGAAGGTAGAAGATCTATAATGGATGAGTGATATAGACAAGAAACCAGTTTATAGGCTTATCTCCTAAGCAGAAGACTAATCTGTTTTTATTGTCTTAATGGTATTTAGGCTATTACCATTTAATAGATGACTTGTAAGTATCGAAAAAGATTGTGTAAGTGCATATATGACTCATGCACATAAACACTGTTCCAGAAACAAAAGCTGATGCATTCAGTCCATCAGATCATATCGTGATCTGGAAAATTCAGAGACTGTTGTGAAGCCTTATGTTTTTGTGATGCATAATAAATTTCACTTAAATTAATGTCTCTGCTGCAATAGGAAGCACCTGATTTCACAACATTTTTGAGATCAGTAGTCAATTCAGGCAGTCAGGCTGTTATTTCCATAAGAAATGTGCACGTAAAATGTCCCCTGTGACATGCATCGTGGTTTCCCAAGAAACCAAGTTACATGCAATCTATTCTGCACTCTCGGGTTTAGGTGTTAAGGTAGCCAGCAGTGCATTTTTCACCATTTGCTTTGCAGTATTCTGTTGATTTTCACTAATAGAGCTTGTTTATCCACTGAACCATTTGAATGTTACTTATGCCAAGTAATAAAATGGTTCTGCTCAGCTGTTTTCTGATTTGTCTTAGTCAAGACTCTTTAGAATAGAAAGAAAAACAGATCCACTGAAGCTAGTCTAAGCAAAAAGTGAGCTCTTTTACAGGTATGTCAGGTCATTTCAGGGATATGTATGGATTCAGGAACAAAGTGAAAGACTTTCCCTATATCTCAGGGCCATTCTTATCTCTGCCAACCAATCCTCTGCTTTTCTCTGATCAGTATATTCTTGCTTTTTTGGTCAGCATCTTCTCTTACTAATCTTGCCTGTGACATAACAAAGCCACAGCTTCAACTCTATCATAACCTCTGCTTTCCTACAATTCCTATTGTTAAATGTGATTGGCCCAATTTCTCCATATGATGTCACCTTCCGGATTTTCTTTTCAAGGTATGGATTGGGCAAGTTCTCTAGAACTGGCTGTTTTAGTCAACTTTTTTTGCTGCTGTGACTAAAAGACCTGACAACAACAATTTTAGAGGAGGAAACGTTTATTTGGGGGCTCATGGTTTCATAGATCTCAGTCCATAGACAGCTGACTCCATTCCTTGGGACTGGAAGTGAGGCTGAACAGCATGGCAGAAGAGTGTAGCAAAGGGAAGAAGCTCACATGATGATCAGAAAGCAGACAAAAAGGCTCCACTAGCCAGATACAAAATATACACTCCCCCCACAATTACCCACCTCCTCCAGCCACACCCCACCTGCCTTCAGTTACCACTCAGTTAATCCTTATAAGAGGATTAATCCACCTCCTGGGTTAAGGGTCTCATAACTCAATCATTTCTCCTCTAAACCTTGCATAGTCTCACACATGAGCTTTGCGGGGACATCTAATATCTAAACCATAACATTGGCCTTAGGAAGCTCAGGCCACAAAACCTGATAAACAATGAGCTACTTTTTCATCTCTGACTTTACTGTCTCACGTTTACTTCTTGGACAGCTGCTTTGGAAATAGGAGCAATGGTATCATATGCCTGTACTCTATCATTTGTGTTATAGCATTTCAGTTCTGTTTTTCTTTTAAAAGCAGTTCAGTTTTGCAGAAACTATAAAATAAAACAATTTCTGGATCAGAGGACATCAGTGTATATGTTCTATGCTTCAAAACACCAGTATTTGAATTCTCTTTCTAGGCCACATACTTGGCCAAATACTTTAACCATCAATACTGTTCCGTGGAGCCAGGAGGTCAGGGAATTCTATTTCTCTGGAATTCTATTTCTCCTAATGTAAATTTAGTTAAGGTTTCTCTTGTTCAAGAAATTGGTGGTTGTGGTTGCCTCTTCTGCTTTCAGTAAAGCTTACCTAGTAAAATCCATGCATTTTGACTGGAGAATGGGTCAGATACCAAGGAGGGGACACTGTGCTGTGTGGAATCCATGAAAGGACTTAGTCCTTCACATACGCGCTGTTACGGTGCTATACTGTGGCACCATGGACAAATCTGCCTTCCTAAAAAGAGCTCAGGATTCTTGAAGCCAAATGACACACTATTTGTTTGTGGATCCTGAGATCCACCATAGTAACTGGCACATAGTAGGCATCCAATAACTTAATGAATGGATTGAGTAAGGAAATCTCTGCTGACTTCAGCCTGGGCATCCTCCAGAGTAACCTGATTTTCTTCTGTACTTTCCTGTGTGTATAGGATATTGAGCCAATTCATCATCCTAATTAAAATTTAAATGTATTTTCTAATTTTAGGCAATTTCAGGAAGTTTTTTTTTGTCATTGTCAGACTTCAAAAGAGCTGCTTTCATTTTATATCTTTTAGTTACATCATTGTGAGTTAAAGGAACACGTCTCCCTAAGCATGAAGACCTATAACATTCTGAATCCATTCTCTGCCAAATTCTTCATACTTAAAACTTTCCACACCATTTGCTGCCATAAGCCATTTGATCATTTTTTTTTCTCCTTTCTGATCAAAGGCACTCGTCTGCTCTGTGGTATCTACAGCCAAGTGCTGACCTTCTGAAGTCCTCTGGTAGACACTGCCCCCCAGCCCCCAATATATTTCATGTTATATCTTGGCCTTAAAAAGCCCTTATTGCCATTTTTTCTTTTCACAAAAGTAAGACATGTTTATTATAGATATTTTAGGGGGAAAAGTATAAGCAGATATAAAGTACTAATCAGGTACAATTCCCATTAACCAGATGAAACCACTTTTCTCCATAAGAATGCTATTTTAAACAAAATCATTGTAAAAATTCTTTACAGATATCCCAAAATAGTAATGGCCCTATTCATTTCAAATTCTGCTGAATTTGGTGAGCAACCTGCCTCTCTATGCACACAACTCCTCTGTGACAGTTGGGTACATGATTCACCCTAATTTTACTCTTTGAATTTAAGTTTCATTTTGCCATATTAAAATATTATAGCACTTTTGGTCTGCTGGTTTATTTTCTGGATTCATTTAGCACAAATTGAGAAGTTAATTGACCGTCTTTTGGCTCCCGGGGTGTGGAGAACAATGGTAAAAAGAACGGACGTGCAGGCAGCAGTGCACGCAGATTAGATGCCTGCAGCAGCCTTCTTGATGGAAAAAAGTTAAATACTGAATCATAAAAAAAACCTTTCCAAATCCATTGCTGAGCTGGCACATAATTAAGGACTTCTCAGAGGTAAGATTTAAAGTCGAGGCAGAACCTCAGGTGGCATGGGAGCACCCAGCTGGCTTTTGTACTGAGACCTTGTGCTTCTGCTTTGGCAGAGACACAGAGACAGGAAAGGAGCACTAAAGCCAGATAAAGCTGGGAATGCTTTCAGAGGTGACCTCCAGATAAGCCAGGACTCTGGAAAGCTACCTACTTAGAGCTATAGAAAATAAAAAACGAAACCCATTCCAAGGAAGGAGGCTGCCAGGTGAACCACCTGAGTGAAACTTTGTGTTTGGAGTGGGAGAAGGTGTCTAGTGTCTTTGCTGATGGTTCAGAGCCATAAGCCAGCCCATATTTAGACTTGAAGGCAAGAAAGAATAGGGAGGGAGGGAGGGAAACTGAGAAGAGGGATAGAATTGGAAAAAGAATGATAAAATTGTAAATTAAAACACAGGCATATAGTGTAGAGATTTCTTCAGCTAGCATCTGTCTAAAGAACATCTCCTTTTAACAACCAAATATCATAGAACTTACATACCACCGAATATAATTTTTACCAGCTAGCAGGTATGCAAGAGCAGGGTCTGCTTACATTCCAAATACTAGAAGGATTTTTAATAAAATGATAGGCTGAAAAAGTATCAGGTTGCATTCAATACAATGGATAAATCATTAGAATCATCTGAAGATCTTTTGAAAAGCAAGCAGAGCTCCAGCAAAACAGATGCTGGCCCTGAGCAAGACATCATAGTCACATTTAGTGAAAACTGCCCTTTACCACTGTGTGCTTATCCTGAACATAAGCCAAGTGCCTTTTATATTCAGCCATATAAAAATACAAATTTCTCGACACTGAGGATTGAAACTAGGGGTGATCTACTGGTCATCTATATCCCCAGCCCTTTAAATTTTTAAATTTTGTTCATTTATTTTGAGATAGGGCCTCGATAATTTACCCAGACTGGCCTCGAACTTCAAATCCTCCTGCCTTAGCCTCAGTCTCCTGAGTCTCTGGGATTACAGGCCAGTGCCACCACACCCACCTAAAGAAGTGTTGAAGAAAACTATGAAGAAAGAAGAAAGCAAATACAAGTAATGGGAGTTGAAACAAAGTTCCATTTTGCAAAAACTTTCATCCTTAAATATTATTCACTTCCTTTGAAAGTTTCTCCTGGCCTTCTTGTTCAGGATCATCTTCAGCAGTGACAAATGATGGAGAATTTCTGTCAGTTTCGGAGTTGATGGTTTGCTTGAAACCATGCTTTATAAACTCACTCATCCCGCATCAATACTTTGCATAGCCAATGATAATTACTGTCAGCCCTGCTCCTGTCTGTTTTTAAGTTTTCTTCTAACTTGGTGACAGTTCATTACAGGTAATTGTCTTGTTTTTATTGGAAAATTTCACTCTATTTTTTGTAACAAATCTGTTCATTATTGTTGTCATTTGCCTTGCCAAATTGTGACTATAATATTTAAAGTGTACATGCAGACTTTACATATTTGTTAATTGGAAAACAATGCTTTAAGTATTTTCCATCCTGGTATGATAATTTGTTATTTAAGTTTAAGTATTTTACTTAAGAAAATGGTTGGGAGGTAAGATTAACATATAATGCATTATATATTTTCTCAGTTAAAAGAAAATAGACTCCTAGTTAGTGTTTTCATGCAAAATATCTGACATTTTAAGAATGAATTATTGACATTAAGAAGGAAAGGTTTTTATATTATTAATCACAGTAAATATAAATTGACTAAACTCTGCAAGTAAAGTATAAAGATGGCGAGGCTAGATAAAACAAACAAAAAAAGAAACCCAGCCTTATACTACTGTAACAAACCATGTACTTCACAAGGATATCTAAATATTTAGAATCAAAGGATGGAAAAAAATATATAAAAAACTGAAAGAATTCTCCTGCCTTAGCCTCAGTCTCCTGAGTCTCTGGGATTATAGGCAGTTATTTTAATATTAGGTAAAAATTATTATAAAGTGATAATAAATAAAAAGAATCACAACTTAATGTTGCAATTTTTAGTTGACTCTAAAGTACAGAAAATCTAAACTTTAAGCATCAAGGTAATGTAGTTTCAAAACAGGTAAATCAAAAGCTGTCAAAAAAAATTTGGCAAATCTACTACTGTAACACTCTCTAAAATACTAGATAAGGTAGACAAATGTGAATAAAGATATGGAATTGACATTTGTCTACCTTATCTAGTATTGGATTAATCTTAATCTAATAGATTAACAATTAATCTTAATCTAATAGATTAAATAATAGTAGCCATTAAATGGTTTGAAAATGCACTATTGATTTGTCATACTAATATGTAGCTGACATGAAACATTTATGAAAACTGATTATGGCTAGGACAAGAGCCAACCCAACCAATTAGAAGAGCCTAAAACCATAGAGGGGAATTAGTGAATCTTAGACATAATAAGGATGGTTGTTCATTGGAAAAACAGACCAAATTAGATGTCTGTAGGACATACAGCTCATTGGATTTTATAATGAATTTCTTGAAAGAAGTAAGAAACCAATACAAAAATGGACAAAGAGGCTATTGGAAGATCCATTCCCACTGTTCCATAAAACCTAAGAGGCTCTTGTTGGAACTGAGAAATGTAAGTTAAAACCACAAGGACATATAATTTCATACTCACTATAAGGCGAAAATCTAAATGTTGGTCAATACTAAAGCTAGGAAGTAGGTAGCTGGTGCTAAACAATATGGCTATCTGAGGATCATACATAGTTAGAAGTACTATAAAATGGGCAAGGGAATGATTAACATAAAATTCAGGATGGTAGTGATCCCTGAGGGAAAGTAAATGGATAATTATGATTATCACTCATTAAACTGCCCATGTATGTTTTATATGTGTTTTTATAGGGATGCTATATTTTATTTTAATTTGGGGGGATGCTATATATTAAATTTAAAACAATAATAATGAAGATGAAGGCTGGTATCAGCCTACACAAAAAGTCATTTTGACGCCTGATAAGTATTGCATTATGGTTTACAGAGAAGCACTGTGCTATTAATTTGACTTTCATCCTCTTTGTGCTTTTTCTAATGATTTTCAGTGCTGAGCCTGAGCTCTAGTAAATTACACCAACCATGCACGTTAGATTTCAAGACATTATGTTGCCTTTTGTCAAAAATCCAAAGTACCTTGTTTACTGTAAACCTTTTTAAGACAGAGGGGCTATGAACCTAAGATTGTTTAAACTAACCTTCCTAATGTTGAATAGTGGTCTAACATTATTACATCTCTCAAACCTTTAGTCAGGTTGTGACCTTGAAAGCCTTTTAGTTTTACCGGGCATGATTTCCCTCATAAAATAATCCTGCTAATATATTCTAATGTCTCTAACTTGCCTAATTATTACAAAGTATTTGTTTTAGATTTCAATCTTTTTTAGAAGACTTAAGGAAAATGAAAGTTGAACAATTTCTCCTTATGATTACCAGGCATATTGAACCCATATCTCACCAATCCTTAGTTTTTGTGAAGATTCTGTAGTAATTCTGTAGTCAGCCACTAAAAGCCTTCTTCACTGGCTGTAATGAATCACCTCAAACATCTTTCTGTGCCTACAGACTTCTAGGACCATCTGTCTTCCATTGAGTTGAATTGATACTGCCAGACTTTGCACCGTATGGGAACAGTGCTGAAAGCAGGCATGGATGGCTGCAGGTTTATTCTTCAATTGTTTTCCGGGATCTCTGGAGGAAGGTATTTCTTCCTGTTCCCTGATCTAACACCTTTAACACTGTTTGGGCTTTCATTCAAAGTTTTTTTTTCCCTTCTATAACATTTTTTTTCTCTTTCCAGAGCTTCCCTATCTCTTCTTTTTACTTTTCAAAAATATTTATATCTCACTTTTCTTTAAAAACAAGCAACAAAATTTCCTGTGACACCAATGAGCCATTCAATGTAGTCCATTGCATTTCTCCTTAATTTCACTAGCAAACTACTTAAAGTATTGTGAACTTGATGCCCCTCCCTCTTGATCTCCAGTGCCATACCCACCCACCAGAACTCACATCTTCCCTTTCTTCCCTTTCCCCACAGTGCTTCAAGTGTACTGGCCTCCTTGATCCACTTTGAGTTTTATGTAGGGTGACAGGGGTTAAATTTCATTTTCTACATATGGATTTCCAGTTACCCACGGAACCATTTGTTGAGAAGGCTATTTTCTTTCCAATGTATGTTTATGGCACCTTTGTCTAGTATGAGATAATGTTATAGTTAAAGCTTCATCCCAGGGTTTCATAAACTGACTTCCAGACCACTCACATATAATTGAATCAAGCCTTTATTGAAGCACACTAGTGGAGATTGACCAGAACATAAAGCTGTTCTCCTGATCAGCCCTGAACAATTGCAAGGGCGCTCCTTATAAGCCTGAAAACTGCAAAAGGAATGTTGGGGGGTCTAGCCAATGCAAGCAAGCCAGGTTACGGAAGCAGGAGAGTGCAGTCAAGCGGTGGGGAAGCCTAACCAATCAGAGTTAGCCCAGTCACCCCAGTTACAGAAACAGAGCCCGGTTACCCTAGTTACAGAAACAATACCCCATTAGGTATTTCCGTGTTCTTAAAGGTTTCTGTAGCAAAAGGGAAAGAACATCTTGCCCCAGTCATGACTTCTACTTGGCATGGTTGTTTTACAAGATGAAGTCATAAAACAAAATGGAGTCACATTTGCTCCTACTATCACAATAACTGTAATTATGTAGGTCTGTCTCTGTGTCCTCTATTCTGTTCCACTGGTGGTCTTGCCCATTTGGTGCCAATACTGTGCTATTTTTGTTAGTATACCTCTGTAGTATAATTTAAGATCTGGCATTGTGATGCCTCCTGCTTTATTTTTCTTCCTGAGAATTGCTTAATTTCATGACTGTTTTTTCTATTTCTCTGAAGAACATCATTGGAATTTTAATAGGAATTGCATTAAATGTGTATTGAGCTTTTGGTAGTGTGGCCCAGAGACCTTGCAACTTAGGAACTGACTTCCTTATCAAGACTCCTAAAGTGCAAGAAGTAAAATCAAGAATCAATAAATGGGCCAGGTGTGGTGGTGCACGCCTGTAATCCCAGTGGTTCGAGAGGCTGAAGCAGGGGGATTTTGAGTGCAAAGTCAGCCTCAACAATGTCGAGGTGCTAAACAACTCAGCGAAACCCTGTCTCTAAATAAAATATATAAAAAAGGGCTGGGGATGTGGCTCAGTGGTAAAGTACCCCTGGGTCCAGTTCCCAGTACCAAAGGGAAAAAAATCAATAAATTGGATGGTATCAAACTAAAAAGCTTCTTCGTAGCAAAGGAGCAAAGGCAGCCATCAAGAACTTGAAGAGAGAGACTGCAGAATGGGAGAAAATCTTTGCTACCTGCCCTCATATACAGCATTAATCTCCATCATATATAAAGAATGAAAAAAACTTAACACCAAAATAAAAATAAAATAAAATAACCCAAATAACCCAATCAATAAATGGGTAAAAGAACAGAATAGGCACTTCACAGAAAAATAAATATGAATGGTCAACAAATATATGAAAAAATGTTCCACATCTCTAGCAATTAGAGAAATGCAAATTAAAACCATACTGAGATTCCATCTCACTCTAGTCAGAATGGCAATTATAAAAAATACAAGTAACAATAAGTTTTGGCAAGGAACTGGGGGAAAAGGTACACTCATACATTGCTGGTGGGACTGCAAATTGATTCAACCATTCTGGAAAGCAGTATGGAGATTCCTCAGAAAGTGTGGAATGGAACCACCAGTTATCCCACTCCTTGACATATACCCAAAGGAGTTAAAATTAGCATACTACAGTGACACAGCCACATCAATGTTAAACAGCTCAATTCGTAATAGGTAAGCTGTGGAACCAACCTCAATGCCCTTCCAAAGATGAATGGATAAAGAAGATGTGGTATATATTCAGTATGGAATATTACTCAGCCATAGAAAAAATGACTTTATGACTTTTGCTGGTAAATGGACAAAACTGGAAATTATTATGCTAATTGAACTAAGCCAATCCCAAAAAAACAAAGGCCAATATGCAGATGCTAACACACAATAAAGGGGAGTGGGAGGGAAGAGTAGAAGTTCATTGGATTAGACAAAGGGGAATGAAGGGAAGCAGGGATGGGAATAGGAAAGACAGTAGAATGAATCAAACATAACTTTCCTGTGTTCACATATGAATACACGACCAGGGTAACTCCACATCATGTACAATCACAAGAATGGGATCCTAATTAGAATCACTTATACTCATGTATGTATAATATCCCAAAATACACTCCACAGTTATGTATATCTAGAAAGAACAAATAAAAAAGTGTACTGGCCTTTTTATTGCTTTTTAAGGCTTGGCATTTTCTTTCTCCCCTTCCCCAATACTCTTCTCCTATATATCCATATGTCTTGGGCACCCTATTTTAAAAATTCAAAATAGTGTCTTCCATCAGCCTTCTTTGATTATTGTTTTTTCTTCTTCATAGTACTTAGGATTAGCAGACATATATTTATTGGTTGTCTGATGCTAGGAGCCACAAACAAAATATAAATGGCACCTTTGGTTGTAAAGTGACGCCAACTAGCCACTGAGGTATTATTATGCTAAGATTTACATTCATATGCAAATTGGGCTCCTGCTGTTCACCTTGGCTTGCTACAGGACTCAAGTTACCGGACTGCTGGAGAGTTCCCATTGGTTGGGGAAAGATAGTAGGAGGAAATTCCGGGGAAGGTCCGGGACCCTGGCTCCGGGAGGCGCGCGGTTCCGGCAGACGCCCGCGTGGGAGGACCGGGTTTAACTTGCCTGCGGCGGCTTTTTCAAAATAAAGTTTTGTTCCTGCTTGACTGGCTCGTGATTCTGTGCCCAGCCAAGACTGCGGCATTTGGTGGCCCGTACGGGGAACGCCTGAAACTTAGAGGTAAATAAAACTGCTCGCCCCTGAGGGAAGGCAACAGAATGGGTGAACATTTAGAAAAACAATGTGTTCTTGTTTTGATTTATTTTGTTTTTATTTCAAGCTCCCTAGCCCTAGAATTTTCTCAGGCAAACTGGGAAAAATGGTTGGCTCAAGGTTTGAAGTTATTCGGCCCTGAGAAAGAGAAAATTGATACAACCATTGTCTGTTCCGTTTTTGTTTCATTCTGTTTTGGCTTTGTTTTATCCTATCTTATTGGGTTACGTTACCTTTATAGTAGATTAGAATCCAGTAAAAAACAAACCGAAAAACTGCTAAGTAAATTGTTAGAGGTCCAGACTATGGTAGAAAAAACGCTAGGTCAAGCAAAAGAGAAGGTCTCTCAAGCTAGTCAGACAGAGGAAAATTTAAAGAAACCGAGCTTAGAGGAAAAGCAGCCATCAGGTGGAGAATTACAACAGGAGGTTGCTACTAACTCCGTTCTATCACCAGAGGGCATAATTCAACCAACAGCTCCATCTACCGCTGAGCGGCCCTCAACTCCCGTAGTTGATGGACGGAATTCTGAGGCAGGACCCCAAAGATTAGCATGCCCTGTACTTGAGCAGGCAGAAAGGCAACGAATTCACCGTGCTTTAGATTTCAAAACAATAAAGCAATTAAAGGAGGCTATAACGACCTATGGGCCGCAAGCTCCCTTCACAATAAGCATGGTCGAATCTGTTACCAACTTGGACATGACACCAGCAGATTGGGCTAACATGTGTCGATCTGTGCTAAACGGAGGACAATATTTATTATGGAAAGTTGCCAATGAGGAATTTTGCATGGAGACAGCTAGGCGAAATGCAGAAGCTGGTTATCCTCAAAGAAATATAGAAATGCTTTTGGGGAAGGGACCTTATGAGGGTCAAAGACAGCAAATTGAATATGACCCTGGCGTATACGCACAGATTGCTGTAGATGCAGTTAGGGCATAAAAAACTTTACAGGGGCATGGAGACTTACAAGGTCAATTATCTAAGGTAATACAAGGAACTAATGAACCTTACGCTGAATTTGTAGATAGACTTATTCAGTCTGCCTCTAGGATATTTGGTAATACAGAACAAGTAATGCCATTTATAAAACAACTGGCTTATGACCAAGCAAATCGTTGCTGCAGAGAGGTCATTAGACCATGGAGACATGAAGATTTAAACACATATATTAAATTATGTAGAGACATTAATGAACAAGGGCAAATCTTAGCAGCAGTACAACAGGCTTTAGATGCCAGGCCAAAAACATGCTATAATTGTAATCAAACAGGACATTTTAAAAGGAGTTGCCCCATAAGAGGAGGGTTTAACAAAGCGGGGTATCAAAGGAATAGAATACCGGGTATTTGCCCACGATGCCATAGAGGGAAACATTGGGCTAATGAATGCCGTTCTCAAACCACCATAGAGGGTATTCCGTTATCAAAAAACGGACAAAGACCAAATGTTTACCCACGATATCATGGAGAAAGGTATCAGGCTCCGTTGCCAAAAAACGGACTAGAGGGCCCAATGCCCCGGGGCCCAAAACCACAAATATATGGGGCAATGGAGGAACCCAACAGCACCATCAAGGTAGTGCCCAGGACGCATTATCCATTAAATCCCTCATCAGACAAACTAGAGGGAACGCAAGGCTGGACATCTGCTCCTCTGCCAGAGCAGTACTAACTCCAGAGATGGGAGTTCAAATCATTCCCACAGGAGTAAAAGGACCTCTTCCCCAGGGAACAGTAGGCTTATTATTGGGACGCAGTTCTTCTACACTAAAAGGACTTACGATAAGTCCTCGGGTAATTGATCCCGATTATGAGGGTGAAATAAAAATTATAGCTAGTTCTCCAAGAGGTATATCAGTAATTTCACCAGGAGATAGAATAGCACAGTTATTAATAATACCCAGCCTGCATAATAAATTTTCCAGTCGTAATGTAGAAAGAGGTTCCAAGGGATTAGGCTCCACAGGTGTAGATTGGGCTATGCTGTCTTTGAATTTAGATTCTCGCCCAATGCTAAAATTAAATATACAAGGACATAACTTTAATGGGCTGCTGGACACAGGAGCTGACCTTAGTGTCATCTCTCGTCAAGAATGGCCAAAACATTGGCCATTACAACAAGCCACTCAAACGCTTCGAGGCCTAAGAGTGGCGACTAATCCCCATAGAAGTGCTATGGTATTAGATTGGAGGGATCCTGAAGGATGTGAAGGAACTATACAGCCCTATGTATTGGATCATCTTCCCGTAAATTTATGGGGACAAAATGTCCTAGATCAATTAGGATTGACATTAACAAATAACATCAATCCTAATGCGCCCACTACTAGGGCTAAACAAGGCTTTAGGAAAGAAAAAAGATTAAGAGAACAAGAACAAGGTATAACAGCACCTATTCAAATAGATCAAGAAATAAATAGACACGAATTGGGTTTTCAGAAAGGGCCACTGAGACAATCAAAATTACTTGGAAATCAGAAAGACCAGTGTGGGTTCCTCAGTGGCCCCTGACTAAAGAAAAGATACAAGTAGCCCATGACTTGGTCAGACAACAATTAGCGGAAGGACATATACAACCTTCCGTATCTCCCCATAATACTCCCATTTTTGTCATTAAAAAGAAATCTGGTAAATGGAGATTATTACAAGATTTAAGAGCCATTAATAATGAGATGGTTATTATGGGACCTGCTCAATCAGGGATTCCTCAATTGTCTGCTTTACCAAAAACCTGGCATGTTTTAGCTATAGATATTAAAGATTGTTTCTTTTCAATTCCAATTCATCCCGAGGATAGTCCACATTTTGCATTTACTATCCCTGCACTGAATCATGAAGGTCCTGATCAGAGATATGAATGGAAAGTACTCCCTCAAGGGATGGCTAACAGCCCAACTATGTGTCAAATTTATGTTAATAAAGCAATCCAGCCACTTAGAAACCAAAATCCTGAACTACAAATATTTCACTATATGGATGATGTGTTATTGGCACATAAAGATAAAAACACATTACTAGAATGTTATGCCACACTTACAAACTTATTGAAAAATTATAATCTAGAGATAGCAATAGATAAAGTACAATTAAATCTTCCAATTAATTATTTAGGAGTTCTATTATCCTCAACCATGGTCCGTCCACCAAAAATTCAAATACGAGTAGATCAACTCAAATCACTTAATGACTTTCAAAAGTTATTGGGAGACATAAATTGGATAAGGCCTTATCTAGGCATACCAACAGGAAAGTTAGGACCTTTATTTGATATTCTAAAAGGTCCATCAGATCCAAATTCACCCCGCATGTTAACGCCTGAAGCAAGAAAAACATTAAAAATCATTGAAACGTATATGGAAAATATGCATTTGGATAGAATTGATATAAGTTTGCCTTTATTATTTATTGTACTACCAACAAAAAATATTCCTACAGGAGTATTTTGGCAGGAAGGTCCATTATTGTGGATACATTTATCTTATTCTCCTAACACTATTCTTACTAGATATCCTGAGGCTGTAGGACAATTAATACTCAAAGGAATAAAAGCAGCTAAGGGAATATTTGGGATTTCTCCCAATAAAATTATCACTCCATATACTATGGATCAAATTGATGAGTTAGCTAATGAGTTAAATACTTGGGCAATAATCATGTGTAAAACTAGTGTTTCATTTGATAATCACTTACCATCTAATCCTTTGTTGTCTTTTTGGTCTAAGCATCCTGTAGTTTTTCCAAAAATGACAAGAAAAACCCCTATCATAAATGCTCCAAATATATTCACTGATGGGTCAAACAATGGTACAGCAGCAGTAGTTACTCCTGATCAAACTTTTACATTTTTAGTTCCCAAACAATCAGCTCAAAAGGTAGAGCTTAATGCAGTATTACAAGCTTTTATGATGTTTAAAGATTCTGTATTTAATTTATTTTCTGATAGTCAGTATGTAGTTAATGCTATAATATCCCTTGAAGATGCTGGTAGGATTTCACCTTCTTCTACTGTTTTCTCTTTGTTTTCTGCTATACAAAGTCTAATCTGGGACCAAAAAGATCCATTCTTTATAGGTCATATCAGGGCACATACAGGATTGCCTGGAGCCCTTAGTATGGGCAATGAACTAGCAGATAAATCTACACATGACATACATATTTTCTCCACAATAGAAGAAGCTATAAATTTTCATAAAAGGTTCCATGTCAATGCTAATACTTTACAAAAACGTTTTAAAATAACTAAAGAACAAGCCAGACATATAATAAAACAATGTCAAAATTGTGTGACATTTTTACCACAAGTTAATCTTGGAGTCAATCCTAGAGGACTGATACCTAACCATATTTGGCAGATGGACGTCACACACTTGCCAGAATTTGGAAAATTAAAATATTTACATGTTACAGTTGATACCTCTTCCGGATTTTTGATGGGCTCCCTTCATGCCGGAGAAAAAACTAAAGATGTTATAGCTCATTGCTTACAAAATTTTGCCACTGTGGGTGTTCCAAAACAGTTAAAAACGGACAACGGTCCTGGTTATACTTCCACCTCTTTTAAACAATTTTGCTCATCATTTGGTATTACTCACATAACAGGAATTCCATACAATCCACAAGGACAAGGCATAGTTGAAAGAGCTCATCAAACTATTAAAATGTACTTATTAAAACAAAAGGAGGGAATTGGAAAGGGGTATATATCCCCCAAAGATAAACTTAAAATAACCCTTTTTACTCTAAACTTTTTAAATTTAGATTCATCGGGACTTAGTGCTACGGAAAGACACTTGTACCCCAAAAATGTACATAAGCCTAAGGTACTTTGGAAAGATATTCTAACAGGACAATGGAAAGGCCCCGATCCAGTCATAGTATGGAATCGGGGTGCTGTCTGTGTTTTCCCACAGGATGAACAACAACCGATTTGGATTCCAGAGAGATTAACTAAAACAATTTCTACAGAAAAAGAAGATGATTTGACTCAAATTCATAACAGCTGACATCCAGAGCTCCAGCTTGGCTATTCTTACATCTGCGGCAATGATTAACCAAGGTGTTTTTTTTTTTTTTTTCAATATCTATTTTATTATTGCATTTTTCCCACACCATAAAGTTCTATTTTATTTTATTTATTTATTTATTTTTTGAGCTCATACAAACCTAGGTTAATGTTTTTCTGATCAGTTTTATTTTTTGACTGTGTTTTATTTTTTGACTGTGGAGTTTTTAAACATTGCAATGGAGATTTCACCTAGGTATAGTTACAAGGCCTTTATTTACTATTGTCTTATGTGTTGTATGTTGTGTGCACACTTCTGTTTTGTGTTGTATGTCTGTATGTATGTATGTCCATATTTCTTATATGAGGAGCGCTCATGAAAAAATGGATCCAAATTTTTTCTTTATTCACGTGATTTATATGGTTTAATTTAAATTAGGTGAACAGCTGTTAATGATTGTTTTTAAAGATGGTTAACAGATCTGTTTATTTGCTAATTTAAATTTGGTAAACAGCTGTTAAGGATTGTTTTTAAAGGAGTTTAACAGATCTGTTTGTTTACTTTCACCTTTCCTTTTTATTATATTTAATAATTCTGTTCAGGATAATGTCTCTTTAGCATCATTGCCAGAATTCCCATCTCCATCCCAGTGCCGGTGAAGACTAAGATAAAACCAAACTACAGCTTCTATGATAGCAATCACAGTAAACTGTATAAACTGATGCATCAATGAATATAACTCAACAAGTAATGCTATCAAGGACTTGATTTACTTTGGGAGGAAATGGACACATTGATAGACTCCTCCAATTTGAACTGCTTCCAGAACTTGCCTGGACTATATATCAGTTGCATACATTGTGAAATATCATCTGGTGCACCGAATTGTGGTACTGCTGGCATATCTTTGCTGATGGTGTCACCAGTGATGCAATTTCCTTGCCAGCTCACCCCATGTTTATTGTGGTAATACTGGCATATCTTTGCTGATGGTGTCACCAGTGACGCAATTTTTCCAAGGAGCCATCAATTGGCTTAATGTCGTGGCATTTCTGTATCCTCCTCCCTTCTACTAGTGATGGTCTAAAATTTGGGGGCCAACAGAGGTGAGGCAAAGAACCTCACCCCCCCACTGGCACCAAGGCAAAATTTGGGGGCCAACAGAGGTGAGGCAAGAACCTCACCCCCCCCACTGGTGCATAGGCCTATCCACAAGCATGGCTGAATGCTGGACCGGTAGTCAGTGACGGGTTGATCTGATTACAATGGATTCAACCTAAGACAGGAAGCTGACGCCTAAAGGTCAGTTCTCCCATGACGGGTAAGAACCATATGTTAAATTGGACAACCTACCAGGCACGGTCCATAGCCACATTGCTTGTTGCTTAATTAAACAGAAGGGGGCAAATGCTAGGAGCCACAAACAAAATATAAATGGCACCTTTGGTTGTAAAGTGACGCCAACTAGCCACTGAGGTATTATTATGCTAAGATTTACATTCATATGCAAATTGGGCTCCTGCTGTTCACCTTGGCTTGCTACAGGACTCAAGTTACCGGACTGCTGGAGAGTTCCCATTGGTTGGGGAAAGATAGTAGGAGGAAATTCCGGGGAAGGTCCGGGACCCTGGCTCCGGGAGGCGCGCGGTTCCGGCAGACGCCCGCGTGGGAGGACCGGGTTTAACTTGCCTGCGGCGGCTTTTTCAAAATAAAGTTTTGTTCCTGCTTGACTGGCTCGTGATTCTGTGCCCAGCCAAGACTGCGGCAGTCTGCAAACAGCAAAAGAGAGACTCTGCCCTGTTTGTCCCCTATTGGAATATTGCCTGGCGCATAGTTAGAGCTCAGTACACACCCGTGGATTGAATCGATTAATGAATGCTGAAACCATCCCATCTAAGGACTGTCATGGTTTCTTGTTCCTTGACATCTGATCCATCACTGTGTAGCATTTTGTTCTTCTTACAACTTGTTCCTTCTCTCAGCTTGCAGGATATTATACTCTTTCAACTCCTCATACTCTTTCTCTGCCTCTTCTAAGAATTTCCTTAAAATTCTGTTCTCCTCCAAGGCTCAGTTCTGGACCCTAGACATTTCTTTTTCAGTTCTTACAAACTTGGAGATTTATTCCATTCTTTTTAAAAAAATATATGGTAAAAATACTTACCATTTTAACTATTTAAAAATGTACTGTATAGTGTTAATTATATGTGCATAGCAGAATCATATAGTGTTTGTAATTTGTGAATGGCTTATTTTGCTTAGCCTAATAACCTCAAGCTCATCCATGTGGAAGCATGTGACAGGATTTTCTTTTTTCTAAAAACTGATGATTGACTATACAAACCTCATTGTTCTTATCCATTTATCTGTTGATGGGTGTTTGGGTTGCTTCCACCTCTTGGCTGTTATGAATAACTCAACTACATTTCAACATCCTATTTTCAGTTCCTTTGGATGTAGTGAGATTGCTGAATCACATGATAGAAGTGAGATTGTTGAATCACATGATAGCTATTCAAAAATTTTCTGAGAGCCTCCATACTCTTTCCACAGTGGCTGTGTCATTTTACATTCCTACCAATAGTGCACAGGGCTTCCACATTCTCCACGTGCTAACCAACATTTCTTTTTCTGGTTTCTTGTTTTTGATAGTGGCTACTTCAATAGGTGTGAGGAGATATCTCATTGTGGGTTTGATTTGTATTTCCCTGATGATAAGGATGTTGAACAACTTTTTATATGCTTATTGGCTCTTTGCATATTTATTAAGCTAATTTTTATCTAATCTCTTGAAAATTAACAAAGAAATTAGATGAAAATCAGTAGGAATATAGATTTGCACAATACTATTGAACTACTTAGTGGATATTTGTAGAACATGCCACCCATAAATAGTAGAATATGAAACCTTTTCATGTGCACAATAAACAATCAATACTTTGGGCTCTAAAACAATATCAATAAATTTAATAGCATTAAAATCATACAGAAAATGTTCTTTGGCAATAGTAGAAATAAATTATAAATAACTCATAATAAAATGTCTTCAAAAAATAAAGTCCACATTTTTTTAAATTAGAGTTGATTTTAAAATAAACTGTGTATCAAATAAATGCCATGTAATTAGAAAACAAATCTGATGGAATGATTATTTTAAAATATCAAAATATATGGGATACAGCTAAAACTGTTGAGAGCCACAGCCAAAGGGGCCCCAGCAAACTTCCAGCTGCCAGCAAACTTGCAGCTGCCGGCTGATGATTGGTTCATAGCGGCCCCACCAACATCTAGCTGATTGGCTCCTCTGTGGTGATGTTCATTGGGCTGTTTCCCCGCCCTTCAGACTGCCAGCTGATGATTGGTTCACAGCGGCCCCAGCAACATCTAGCTGATTGGCTCCTCTGCGGTGATGTTCATTGGGCTGTTTCCCTGCCCTTCAGACTGCCAGCTGATGATTGGCTCACAGCGGCCCCAGCAACATCTAGCTGATTGGCTCCTCCACGGAGCTGCTCATTGGGGGACTTCTTTGGCTCCGCCCACGCAACCCAGCCAATCGGCCTCAAGAGCAGGAGGATTGTGGGAGGTGGTGAGGTTTGTGTGGGGGTGAGAGGCTTGGGGAAGCCGGTGGTGGCAGTTGGGCTCTGAGGGTTTTTTCCTGAGGAGCTGTTTTGTTTGGCGTTTGTAGTTCTAAAAATAAAGTTAGTTTCTTTTGACAAGTGGCTCCTGAATTGTGCCCAGCCAGACTGCGGCATTTGGTGGCTCGCACGGGGAGCGACTGAGGGTAAGTAAACTGCTCGCCCCTGAGGGCAGGGCAAGAGGATGGGTAGCCATTATAAGTTTCCTCTTTTGTTTTGCTTCATTTTTGTTTTAAGTTGCCTGTCCCTGGAGATGAGTGAGACGGAAGAAAAACCGCTCACATCTGAGGAAAAACTATTTGCGTCTGAGGAACAGATAGGGAGAAAGGATGGATGCACATGTCAGGAGGATAGAAAGGCTATAATGAATTTTTATTGTTCACTTTTTATTTCATTCTGTCTCGGTTTTGTTTGGTGTTATCTTGTTGGGTTGTATTATAGTAGAAATACGGGAACAGAAATTAGTAAAAAACAAACCGAAAGACTGTTAAGTAAATTGTTAGAGGAAGGAGGCATCCCAGTAAAATCAAGAGCAGTCAGGGCATACGTTGATACAATACAACAATGTAGCCCATGGCTTTTTAAGGAGGAGTTGTTAGATATATCACAATGGAACCATCATGGTGAAGATTTAAAAAGAATAGAAAAGAACAACCCAGGGACTCTGCCAGTTGGCACATTGCCATTGTGGACGTTCATATCTGGTTTGCTTAGTCCAAAGCCTTCAGTTCAGACAAAGGTAGAGGAAGGAGAACACATATTGATTCAAGTAAAAGAGAAGGTCTCTCAAGTTAGTCAGAAAGAGGAAAAGATTCAAGTAAAAGAGAAGGTCTTTCGAGCTAGTGAGACAGAGGAAGGAAGTTTAGAGCAGAAAAAGCCATCAGGGGAAAAGTTACAACAGGAGACTGCTAATAACACCTTTCTATCAGAGAGCGTAAGTGTCCAACCAACAGCACCACCTCTACAGGAGACTGCTACTAACAGCATTCTATCACCAGAGGACATAAGTGTCCAATCAACAGCACCACCTCCATATGCTAGGAGACTCCCAACCCCCGCAGTTGATAGTTGGGATCCTGAGACAGGATCTCAAGTATGCCCTGTATTTGAGGTAGGAGGGCAGCGAATTTACCAGGGTTTAAATTTCAAAACAGTGAAGGAGCTAAAAGAGGCTGTAACAACCTATGGTCCTCAAGCACCCTTCAATGTAAGCTTGGTTGAATCCATTACCAACTTAAACATGACGCCAGCAGATTGGGCTAATATTTGTAAAGCTGTGCTAAATGGAGGACAATACCTGTTATGGAAGGTTGCCAATGAGGAATTTTGCAAGGAGACGGCTAGGTGAAATGCAGCAGCTGGTTATCCTCAGAGAAATCTAGATATGTTGTTAGGAAAGGGACCTTGTGAGGATCGGCAGCAACAAATTGCATATGATCCTGGTGTATATTTACAAATTGCTGTAGATGCAGTTAAGGCATGGAAGACTTTACAAGGACATGGAGGTTTACAAGGTCAATTATCTAAGATAATACAAGGAGCTAATGAACCTTACGCTGAATTTGTAGATAGGCTTATTCAAACAGCTACCAGAGTTTTTGGGAATACAGAAGAAGCAATGCCATTAATAAAACAACTGGCTTATGACCAAGCGAATCGTTGGTGCAGAGATATCATTAGACCATGGAAACAGGAAGATTTAAACACATATATTAAATTATGTAGAGACATTAATGAACAAGAGCAAGTCATGGCAGCTGCAGTAAAACAGGCTTTAGATGCCAGAGACATTAATGAACAAGGGCAAATTGTGGCAGCTGCAGTAAAACAGGCTTTATATGCCAGGCCAAGAACATGCTACAATTGTCAACAAACAGGACATTTTAAAAGGAATTGCCCCATAGGAGGAGGGTTTAACAAAACTAGGTATCAAAGGAGTAGAATACCGGGTATTTGCCCACGATGCCGTAGAGGGAGACATTGGGCTAATGAATGCCGTTCTCAAACCACCATAGAGGGTACTCCATTACATTGGGCTAATGAATGCCGTTCTCAAACCGCCATAGAGGGTACTCCATTATCAAAAAACGAACAAGGACCAAGTGTTTATCCACGATATCATGGAGAAAGGCATCGGGCTCCGTTGCCAAAAAATGGACAGGGGGCCCCAATGCTCCGGGGCCCCAAACCACAAATATACGGAGCACTGGAGGAACCCAGCAACCCCATCAGGGTAGTGACCAGGACACATTGTCCATCAGATCCCTCATCAGACAAACCAGAGGGAGCGCAGGGTTGGACATCTGCACCTCCGCCAGATCAGTACTAACTCCAGAGATGGGAGTTCAAATCATTCCCACAGGGGTAAAAGGACCTCTTCCCAAAGGAACAGTAGGCTTATTATTGGGATGCAGCTCTTCTACTCTAAAAGGACTTTTGATAAGTCCTGGGGTAATTGATCCCTATTATGAAGGTGAAATAAAAATTATAGCCAGTTCTCCAAAGGGTATATCAGTAATTTCACCAGGAGATAGAATAGCACAACTACTAATAATACCAAACCTACATGATAAATTTTCCAGTCGTGCTGTAGAAAAAGGTTCCAAGGGATTAGGCTCCACAGGTGTAGATTGGGCTATGCTTTCTTTAAATTTAGATTCTCGCCCCATGCTAAAACTAAATATTCAAGGACATGAATTTAATGGGCTACTGGATACAGGTGCAGACCTTAGCATCATCTCTCGTCAAGAATGGCCAAAACATTGGCCATTACAACAAGCCACTCAAACGCTTCGAGGCCTAGGAGTGGTTACTAATCCTGATAGAAGCGCAATGGTATTAGATTGGAAGGATCCTGAAGGATGTGAAGGAACTATACAGCCATATGTATTGGATCATCTTCCCGTAAATTTATGGGGACGAGATGTCTTAGATCAATTAGGTTTGACATTAACAGATAATATCAATCAAAATGTACCCACTATTATGGCTAGACAAGGTTTTAGGAAAGGAAAAAGATTAGAAAAACAAGAACTAAGGTATAGCAGCACCAATACAAATAGATCAAGGAACAGACAGACATGGGTTGGATTTTCACAAAGGGCTACTGAGACAATAAAAATTACATGGAAATCAGAAAGACCAGTATGGGTTCCTCAGTGGCCCTTGACTAAAGAAAAGATACAAGTAGCCCATGATCTGGTCAAACAACAATTAGCGGAAGGACATATACAACCTTCTGTATCTCCCCATAATACTCCCATTTTTGTCATCAAAAAGAAATCTGGTAAATGGAGATTATTGCAAGATAAGAGCCATTAATAATGAAATGGTCATTATGGGACCTGCTCAATTGGGGATTCCTCAATTGTCTGCTTTGCCAAAAACTTGGTATGTTTTAGTTATAGATATTAAAGATTGGTTTTTTTTCAATTCCAATTCATCCTGAGGATAGTCCACGTTTTGCATTTACTATCCCTGCACTAAATCATGAAGGTCCTGATCAGAGATATGAATGGAAATTACTCCCTCAAGGGATGGCTAACAGCCCAACTATGTGTCAAATTTATGTTAACAAAGTAATCCAGCCACTTAGAAATCAAAATCCTGAACTACAAATATTTCACTATATGGATGATGTATTATTAGCACACAAAGCTAAAAACACATTGCTAGAATGTTATGCCACACTTACAAATTTATTAAAAAATTATAATCTAGAGATAGCAATAGATAAAGTACAATTAAATTTTCCAATTTATTATTTAGGAGTTCTATTATCCTCAACCATGGTCCGTCCACCAAAAATTCAAATACAAGTAGATCAACTCAAATCACTTAATGACTTTCAAAAGTTATTAGGAGACATAAATTGGATAAGGCCTTATCTAGGTATTCCAACAGGAGAATTGGGACCTTTATTTGATATCCTAAAAGGTCCATCAGATCCAAATTCACCCCGAATGTTAACGCCTGAAGCAAGAAAGGCATTAAAATTCATTGAAACATATATGGAAAATATGCATTTGGATAGAATTGATATAAGATTGCCTTTATTATTTATTGTACTACCAACCAAAATATTCCTACAGGAGTATTTTGGCAAGAAGGTCCATTATTATGGATACATTTATCTTATTCTCCTAACACTATTCTTACTGGGTATCCTGAGGCTGTAGGACAATTAATACTCAAAGGAATAAAAACAGCAAAGGGAGTATTTGGAATTTCTCCCAATAAAATTATTACTCCATATACTATGAATCAAATTGATTGATTAGCTAATGAGTTAAATACTTGGGCAATAATCATGTGCAAATCTAATGTTTCATTTGATAACCACTTACCATCGAATCCTTTATTGTCTTTTTGGTCATTGCATACTGTAATTTTTCCAAAAATGACAAGAAAAACACCTATCATGAGTGCTCCAAATATATTCACTGATGGGTCAAATAATGGTACAGCAGCAATAGTTACACCTGATCAAACTCTTACATTTTTAGTACCCAAACAATCAGCTCAAAAGGTAGAGCTTAATGCAGTATTACAAGCTTTTGTGATGTTTAAAGATTCTGTATTTAATTTATTTTCTGATAGTCAGTATATAGTTAATGCTATAGTATCCCTTGAAGATGCTGGTAGGATTTCCCCCTCTTCTACTGTTTTCTCTTTGTTTTCCACTATACAAAGTTTAATCTGGGACAGAAAAGATCCATTCTTTATAGGACATATCAGGGCACATACAGGATTGCCTGGAGCCCTTAGTTTGGGCAGTGATTTAGCAGATAAAACTACACATGGCATACATATTTTCTCTACACTAGAAGAAGCTATAAATTTTCATAAAAGGTTCCATGTCAATGCTAATACTTTACAAAAGCGTTTTAAAATAACTAAGGAACAAGCTAGACAAATAATAAAACAATGTCAAAATTGTGTGACCTTTTTACCACAAGTTAATCTTGGAGTCAATCCTAGAGGATTGATACCTAACCATATTTGGCAGATGGACGTCACACACTTGCCAGAATTTGGAAAATTAAAATATTTGCATGTTACAGTTGATACTTCTTCTGGATTTTTGATGGGCTCCCTTCATGCCGGAGAAAAAACTAAAGATGTTATAGCTCATTGCTTACAAAATTTTGCCACTGTGGGCATTCCAAAACAGTTAAAAACAGATAATGCCCCTGGTTATACTTCTACCTCTTTTAAACAATTTTGCTCATCATTTGGCATTACTCATATAACAGGAATCCCATACAATCCACAGGGACAAGGCATAGTTGAAAGAGCTCATCAAACTATTAAAATGTACTTATTAAAGCAAAAAGACGGAATTGGGAAGGGGTATATATTCCCCAAAGATAAACTTAAAATAACCCTTTTTACTCTAAACTTTTAAAATTTGGATTCATCAGGACTTAGTGCTGTAGAAAGGCATATGTGTCCAAAAAATGTACATAAGCCCAAGGTACTTTGGAAAGATATTCTAACAGGACAATGGAAAGGTCGTGACCCAGTAATTGTCTGGAGTTGGGGGTCTTTTTTTGTGTTTCCACAGGAAGAACAGCAGCCAATTTGGATTCCGGAGAGATTAACTAAAGTCCTGACCCAGTGATTGTCTGGAGTCGGGGGCCTGTTTGTGTATTTCCACAGGGAGAACAGCAGCCGATTTGGATTCCAGAGAGATTAACTAAAGCGATTTCTACAGACCAAAAAGAAGATGATTTGGCTCAAATCCATAACAGCTGATATCCAAAACTCCAATTTGGCTATCCTTACATCTGCGACAGAACCAGGATGCTTTTTTCAATATCTATTTTATTATTGCCCTTTCCCATATCATGAAGTTCTATTTTGCTTTTTGAGCTCATACAGACCTAGGTTAATGTTTTGCTGATCAGTTCTTTTTTTTTTTTGACTATAGAGTTTTTAAACATTGCAATAGAGATTTCACCTGTAAAAAGTTATAAGGCCTTTACTATTATGTTATGTGTTGTATGTATTATATTATGTGTGCACACTTGTGTTTTGTGTTATATGTTTGAATGTACGTATATCCATATATCATATATGATGAGCGCTCATGAAAAAATGTATCCAAATATTTTTTTTATTCACGTGATTTAAATGGTTTAATTTAAATTGGGTAAATAACTGTTAAGAATTGTTTTAATATGTAAACAAAAAAGAAGGTTAACAGATCTGTTTGTTTACTTTCACCTTTCCTTTTCATTATATTTAATAATTCTCTTCAAGATAATGTAAATTGTTAAGAAAATTGTTTTCTTTTCTCTTCAAGATAATGTAAATTGTTAAGAAAATTGTTTTCTTTTAGTGCCTTCTGGAATGTTACATAATTTTTTCTTTAGCCATTATTGCTAGAATTCCTATCTTCATCCCAGTGCCAGTGAAGACAAAGATAAAACTAATCTACAGTTTCTGCAATAGCCATCACTGAACTGCTTGCAGAACTTGCCTAAACTATGTGTCACTTGTATGCATTGTGAACTCACTTGTATGCATTGTGAACTATTTGTTGGTGCAGTGACTTGTGGTAGTGTTGGAGTATTTTTACTGATGATGTCATCAGTTGTACAATTTTTCCAACAAGAGCCGTCAATTGGCTTGGTGTATCTTCCTCCCTTCCTCCCTTCTGCTTGTCATGACAAAGACCTCTCCACAAATAAATGCCGTGTAATTAGAAAACAAATCTGATGGAATGATTATTTTAAAATATCAAAATATATGGGATACAGCTAAAACAGTACTTTAAGGGGAACTTTCTAGCATTAATTGCTAATATGAGAAAGAAAATAAGGCCTAAAATCAATAACCTAACGTGAATCCTTAAGAATAATGAATTAGAAGAGTGTAGGCTCAATGTACATAAAAGGCAGCAAATATAAAAAGCAGAAATCAATGAAATTAAATACAGCAAGCAATTGGTAATTTAAAAAGTAAAAAAAGTTTTATTGAAAAGATAACTGAATTTAATAAGTGCCTAGCAAGAATGAGGAATAAAGAACATGAACTACCAATGTCATAAATGGAGGAAAGTTATCACCAGAAATTCTACAGACACAAAAAGGATGGTACTGTTATGAATAATATTATGCCAACAACTTTGATCATTTACATAAAAGGGACAAACTTCTTGAAAAATACCACTCACTAAAACAAACAAGATGAAATAGAGAATTTGAATGCCCTATAGCTATTAAATAAATTCCACTTTTATTGAAGGTTTCCTCTAGACAAAACTCAAGTCTAGACGATTTACCGGTTTTTTAATTGATATGTAAAATTATGCATGTTTATTGGGCATTATGTGATGTTTCAATACATGTATATATTGTTGACTATTCAAATCAGTGTATGCATATTTATCTCCTCAAAACATTTATCATTATAGTGAAAACATTAAAAATTATTTATTTTAGTTTTTGAAAATATATGGTACTATGAGTCTCAAATTGAACATTTCTTTTCCCTTCACAGAGTCACTGGGAGGCACTCCTAACACCACCCCTCCCAATGCTGTTTCCTATTCTTCTCTCACTGTTTTGAACAAAAAAAAAGGTTACCCCATTACTGTCCTATTCAGGAACATACTATGCCTTGCGGCCACCTCTGAGAACAAAATAGAAAAATGTCCCTTGGCTTTCACTTTTTTTCTATGAGGGTGAGAAATACAGATTAAACCCACAAGTTGTCCTCCCCCTTTAGTGAATGATGTTCTTTGTTCACATCCAATAAACTTCCTGATTCTTGCTTCTGTATCATTAGTATGTCCTGAAGACTTTTCCACCTGGCTAAAATGATTAGAACCCTACCCTTTCCTTCAGTCTTAACTAAGTTATGCTCTTCAGTTTCCCCTGACAACTCTAACCAAAATCATTGTTGAGCCCACTTTGAATTTCTAAGCATCCTTGTATATTTGAACATACCAAATGTACTTTGATAATAGAAAGTATTTTTATTTGTGATAGCGTTCTTTTGTACTTTTCTTTCAGCAGTGAGGATGAACAAAATAACAGTTATTTTTTCTTAGTTTTGAGTGATAGATTTTGCAAAAGTCAAGAGACAATAATTTTTTGCTCCACTATAGCCTCTCTAAATAAATAAATAATCACTCCCAAACAAAAACAATTAATTTTGTAATGGCCTTATATCAACTTCCCAATAGGTCTAAAACCCAAGGTGGCTGCCAGGGAATGGTGGTTTTTTTTGAGTGAATTCCTGAAACATCAGCTAGTCCAAGGTGTCATGACCCAAGTACAAGAAGAGTGCTGGGCTAATGATCAATGTGCATGGGGAGAAAGCAAGGGGCCTTTACAGACCCTTATCACTGACTCAGTCTATGTTCTTGGGTAGTTCATTTAATTTTTGATAATCCTCCTTTCTATTTTCAAAGGATAGTAAGATTACGGTGTAAGAGTTAATTTTATGAGCTTTTAGTCTTTGGTAGGCAAACCATGCCTTGCAACATTAGGCCAAGACAAATTTTCTTTCTTTTATTCATAAAACAGGAGACTGTCTATTTATTTAAAGGTGACTCCTCTTATTCTGAAGAAAAGAATCTTTAGTCAGTTTTTAAAATATATGAGACTTTACTTTTTTAAGTTAAAAAAGCCAGAGGGAATGGGTAATAAGTACTGGGAAAAATAAGAGAAGCACAGGAAAAATAAGGAGACAAGCAAGATGATGAGAATTGAGAGTGGGATTCATGTGCAGAAAGTATGTCCTGAGATGCAATCCACTTGCTACAGATGGACCGCAAATCTGACTCTGTGATTTCTAGCAGCCAACTCAGACAGGAGAGCATGATCGGTTAAATGATTCATGAGGTCCATAAGTGAAAACAAACCAGCTGCTTAAGAGCATAACTATTCCTGGTACTGAGATCCAAGGGAAGTTTCCTGTGCTAAACGATGACACTCAAGTGATTAAGAGAAGCAGGCACAACAGTTGAGTAAGTGATACAAAAATTTCCCCTTTAACATTTTTGAGGGTTCTTTAAAAAGCCTCCCCACCCCTGTAATTTTTCTACATTTACTTTTTTTTTTTTTAATAAGGAAAGGTTGGTAGTAAGGATATCTTGGCCAAAGACTTTGATTTGATAGGTGAAAAAGAAATTCTGGGAGAAATCTGAAAAGAACACCTAAGGAGTGGCAAAGAACACATTTGGAAGGAACAGGTCAAGAGTATGGAAATAGCAAGTCTTTAGGACAAAGCAAGGGCAAAATAGGAAGTCAGAAGCCATCTGGATAAGGGGAGTGTGGTGCCAAGGCCCTGAAGAAGCGGAGCCTGACTTTTATGCAAATATAAGGAGAATGAGCTAATGGTTGCGACAAGGCAATAATATAATTATAATGAGTAAAATCATTTTAACAGTGATGTTTAATAGCATTTCTTCCATCTTATCATTTCACTTTTACTTTTTCTAGAAAAAAATTATATTAAATTATACTGTAATTGGCCTGAAAGGACTTCTACGTTGAGGATACAAATAGCTTTGACCATAATCCATTATGAAAGAAGTAAAGGCAAACAAAAAATGACCAAATGACATGAACAGGCAATTCAAAGAAGAGGAAATTTGTATTTGTACAGCCATTTATGTGGCTAATATGCATAAAATATTCTTTCAGCTTTACTGATAATTACAAATGCACATTAAAATAGTAATGACACACTGGTGTTGTCTATCAATTAAAATTATATAGCAATTTTTAATTTAAATGATAATATCCAGTGTTGGTTCTCTTGTACACTGATGGTGGCAGGTGTAAACTGATATAGCCTTTGGCAATATATATGAAACTCCTTAAGAATAAGTGCACACTTTAATTTAGAACTTCAATTTCTAAGAATTTATTCTTGGCAAATAGTTTAGAACAACATCAAGGATGTTTACCATGATTTTTTAAAATATAAAGGTTAACCAAACAAGAATAAGGAATTTTTTCATAAAGTATACTTTAGAAAATAGAGCTCTAGACATTTATAAACACTGAAGATGTCACAATAGAATTGTTGGCTTAGAAGAATGTTCATGACATATTATTTCATGTTAAAAATTGGTTACATCAAAATGGACTGTAAAGTACAGTAATGAAGATAGTGTGATATTGGTTTAGGTGTAAGTTTAGACCTAATAAATAATATTAATACACATATTAGTGAAATCAAATAAGACACCAGAAACAATCAACACAGGAAGCTTGGAAATGGCTAGTCCAGTCTTTAGGTGATTGCAGGCTGGCTGATACCTTCACTGTAATGTCATGGGCGATCCTGCACAGAGCTACCCAACGTAGCCACTGCCAGATTCCTGACCCACAGGAACTGTATAAGCTAATAAATGTTTGTTGCTTTTTTTAAGCTACAATTTTTTTGGGGGGGGGTCCTTTTTCATGCAGCAGTAGATAATGGATATACTTTGCTTGCAAAATATATCTTAATTTTGAAATATTAGGAAAATAAAGCAAGTAACAATATATAAAATATTGGTCCATTTCTTTAGAAAAATAATTGTCCCTGAAAACATTGACAATAATTATGTGGCTAGTAGGATTCTGGCAGTTTTTACTTTTTATGCTTATGGATATTTTTTTTATTCCAAATACTATACAAATATTATAACATAAAAACTTTCATTAAAAGGATAAGATGGATATAACTTTTTTTTCCCCCTGTGCATATCTTTCTGCACATCAAAGGTTGCCAGAGATCCCAATGAAACACATATTCTTCCAGGGTCTGGAGTGATGGGTTTGGCACCCTGAGTTCTTGCTTTATTTTTTCGTCAGTATGTGAGAATCTTCTTTCATCTTACTTTGAAAAGGTCTTTTGCTTTCTTTCAAGTAAGCTATTCTCAAAGCTGAAAGTTGGCCAAGAAATATCCAAAGTGTCCCCTTCTGCCTGTTCACCTGCCTAATAAGCTGAGAAAGTGGTGAATATTAGTGTTCTTATTGCCTTTCCCCTTCCTCTATTGCTATCAAAGATGTGACTTTGCATTTTAACAAAGTTTCTCTTTCTTGTAAACAAAACCAAGTTTTATTTATTTATTTATTTTTTGAGGTGAATAGCCACTGGATCTTTTGTTCCCATCCTAAAACATCTTCAATTTCTGCTTACCCAGAAAAATCTGACTTTATATGTGAGCTTCAGTAGAAACAGGATTTAGTTTCAGGACAAAAACCAGTTTCAAGGTCGGATGGTGGCAAAAATTGAGACCCAAACCAAGTGCAGGATGATGGGAGCTCCCCAGGAATCCTGTGACTCTGTGCTTCCGGGGAGTCTGTAGCACCTTTGTGGACTTCTTATTCTATGTGATCATCCCTCGTTTTTTTCAGTGGTCTTAGACGTACTAGGAAAAGCAGCCACACGACTTGGACTGAGGTTGAGCACGATGATGCTCACATGGGCTGGGAATACGTTCCTGGCACAGTACACACACTTTTCAGTAGATGTTGCGTGATCCACCAAGTACTGCTGATGACAGGCACACATCTGTCCTAGTTTATGTTGCCAGGGCCTTTTGGAAAGGTATGATACAGAAAATGTCAGCACCCAGGAAATGATTAAGTCCATTTTTCGTGACTCTGGATCAGATTATGTGGTCTATGTATTTGTCATGCACATTGCTGATTTTCCAGGGTCCTGAGGTGGGGTCTCATGGCCCTATGGATTAGATAGTGTTTGGGGGAAGAACGAGAGAAATGAATGGCCACATTGTATAGGCTACAGTTACTAATCTGATCAAAACTCATTCATTGGATGGGGCTGGGGTTGTGGCTCAGTGATAGAGTGCTTGCCTAGCATATATGAGGCACTAGGTTCAATCCTCAGCACCACATGAAAATAAATAAAATAAAGGTATTGTGGATTCCAACATGGCGGTGGGCGCAGAGAGATCAAGTCTCTGACCTCTTCAGCTGTGCAGGCATAGGGAGTCATAAACAACCTAAATCTGTTTGCTCAGGATCACTAGGCAATGCTGAGCTGACGTGGATCTGGGGCGAACAGTCTGGGCCTCTCAGAACACACACTGAGCCCGGATCGGCTGAATTCAAGCTCCCGTTCGCCTGCTTCCCGCAGACAAACAGCTGTGACTCAGCACTAATCCATCCGGCTGAAACAACTGGTCAGCCCTTCTCATCCTACAGAGGTAAATGCCTACCGAGCCTTCATAGGTAGTGGCCACAGGTTTGAAATGGGGCTTGGGAGAGACAGTAAGGACCCACCTGTTGCATTGGTCGCCGGGCAAAGGGAAACGAACTGTCGCCATTTGCAAGAGATACCAACATGGCAGAGAACTGATGTCATCAGACTGCAGCGGAGGAGATAACTTCATTGAAACCTGCAGCTACAGGTGTGTAATTCCCTAGCCTTCCCTCTCCACACATCGGGGAAACCTTAAGGGCCCCTCCCAGATCTCCCGTAAGGGCCCCTCCCAGCTCTCCCGTGAGCACGATAGCTAGACCGAGGGAATCAGAGGTGGCGCGGGATCCGCGATGCGGAACTACTGCTCCCACCAGTGCTGACAGCTGAGGTCTCTTGCACCATCTACCGGGGGCATGGCTACTGGAGGGCAAGTAAAATTCGCTGAGGATTCTCAACCCCAAGCTCTACAAACTTAGGGTCTGAGGGAATGGCAAACTGGAAGAGTGTGCCCAGTCGTTCATGAAAACAGGGCTCCCGGGAGCAGCAGACCTGGCGTGTAGCCAGTATTGTGGTGAGCGGCACCCGTGAGAGGGGCCTGGCTAGAGGAAAAGTGGGAAGTGACTAGACACAAGAGGAGGCCCTAGGCACTCAGGATTGGAGACCCGCCCAGTCTGGGAGAAGCTGCTGCACAGGGATTGGTTCCCGCATATTGACAGGAGAAACTTGGCCTGGTGGGCACAGCGCCACCTACTGGAAGAGAAGTTAATCAAACTCTAAGACGGCATTTATTAGTTTTTTTTTCTTTTCTCTTTTTTTTTTTTTGATTTGGGTTTTTCTTTCATTTTCATTTTTCTTTCTTGTTGTTTTTTAAATTTTTTTTTACAATTTTTTTTAAATTTTTTTTTCTTCTAATTTTAATTTTAATTTTTAAAAATTTTTTTAATTTTTTATTTCCTATTTTTTTTCTTCTTTTGTCTTTTCATTTCTTTTCAATTATCTTATCCCCCCTTCCTTGAATTCTACCTGCTTACTCTCATTCTCTTTAGTGACTTCTTCCCTTCCCTTCTAATACCTTTCCTCCCAAGCATCTAATAAATTTATAGGAGTAAACAGTAACTCATCAGTCAAACAGAACAAGAAGTAACATGAGCAGCTTTAAAAAGCAAGGAAGAAAAGGAGTACAAACAATGCAGGGCAGCCTAAATATTCAGGAGGACCTAGAGTCATCAGAAAAATGGTCATATAAAGAACTCAAGGAACACCTTAGACAGATGGAATGGAACCTTAAAGAGGATACAAGACAGCAAATTCAAGCAGCGAAAGAACACATTGAGAATGAATTACATAAACAGATAAAAGAAGAAGTTAAACATCTTTATCAGGAGATAGAGATTATAAAAAATAATCAAACAATAATTCTAGAAATGAAGGAAACGATAAACCAAATTAAAAACTCAATTGAGAGTATCACTAACAGAGTGGAGCAAGTAGAAGCCAGAACGTCAGATAACGAAGACAAAATATATCATCTTGAAAAGAGTCTAGCCAACTCAGAAAGGCTGGTAAAAAATCACGAGAGAAACATCCAAGAGTTATGGGATAACATAAAAAAACCAAACTTACGAGTCATCGGGATAGAAGAAGGTACAGAGATTCAAACCAAGGGAATGAGTAACCTGCTGAATGAAATAATTACAGAAAACTTTCCAGAAATAAAAAAGGAAACAGATATACAAATTGAAGATGCATACAGGACACCGAGCACACAAAATCACAGTAGACCAACGCCAAGACACATTGTTATGAAGATATCCAATATACAGAACAAAGAGAAAATATTAAAAGCTACAAGAGAAAGGAGACAGATTACATTCAGGGGTAAACCAATAAGGTTAACAACGGATTTTTCATCACAGACACTGAAAGCAAGAAGGTCATGGAACAATGTATTTCAAACACTGAAAGACAATGGATGCCAACCAAGAATTCTGTCTCCAGCAAAATTAAGCTTCAGGTATGACAACGAAATAAAAATCTTTCATGATAAACAAAAGTTAAAAGAATTTGCAGCCAGAAAACCAGCATTGCAAAGCATTTTGAGCAAAACACTACACGAGGAAGAAATGAAAAACAATAACCAAAACCATCAGTAGGAAGTGCCTCGTAAAGATAGAGGGTGAGGGAAAGATAATCATGGAGAAACAAACTAAATTTTTTAAAAAAAGGATAAATAATCAAACATGGATGGAGGTACAAACAATATATCAATAGTAACTCTGAATGTTAATGGCTTAAACTCTCCAATAAAGCGACATAGGCTGGTATCATGGATTTAAAAAACAAATCCAACAATATGCTGCCTCCAGGAGACACATCTGATTGGAAAAGACATACACAGGCTCAAGGTGAAAGGATGGGAAAAAATATACCATGCACACGGTCCTCGTAAGCAAGCAGGGGTGGCCATCCTCATATCGAATAAAATCGACTTCAAGACTAAGTTAATGAAAAGGGATAAAGAAGGACATTATATACTGTTAAAAGGAACAATTCACCAACAAGACATAACAATTATCAATATTTATGCACCAAATAATGGTGCTGCGACATTCATAAAACAATTCTCCTCAAGTTCAAGAATCAAATAGACCACAACACAATAATTATGGGTGACTTCAACACACCTCTCTCACCATTGGACAGATCCTCCAAACAAAAGTTGAATAAAGAAACTATAGAACTCAATATCACAATCAATAACCTAGACTTAACTGACATATATAGAATATATCAATCATCATCAAATGGATATACTTTTTTCTCAGCAGCTCATGGATCCTTCTCAAAATTAGACCATATATTATGCCATAGGGCAACCCTCAGTAAATATAAAGGGGTGGAGATAATACCTTGCATTTTATCTGATCATAATGGAATGAAACTGGAAATCAATGATAAAAGAAGGAAGGAAAAAATCCTACATCACATGGAAAATGAACAATCTGTTACTGAATGATCAATGGGTTACAGAAGACATAAAGGAGGAAATCAAAAAATTCTTAGAGATAAATGAAAATACAGACACAACATATCGGAATCTATGGGACACAATGAAAGCAGTTTTAAGAGGAAAATTCATCGCCTGGTGGTCATTCCAAAAAAAAGAAAAAACCAACAAATAAATGAGCTCACACTTCATCTCAAAGCCCTAGAAAAGGAAGAGCAAAACAACAGCCAATGTAGCAGAAGGCAAGAAATAATTAAAATCAGAGTGGAAATCAATGAAATTGAAACAAAAGGAACTATTGAAAAAATTAACAAAACTAAAAGTTGGTTCTTCGAAAAAATAAATAAGATCGAAAGACCTTTAGCCATGCTAACGAAGAGAAGAAGAGAGAGAACTCAAATTACTAACAAACGGGATGAAAAAGGCAATATCACAACAGATGCTACAGAAATACAGAAGACAATTAGAAATTATTTTGAAAACCTATATTCCAATAAAATAGAAGATAGTGAAGACATCGATAAATTTCTTAAGTCATATGATTTGCCCAGACTGAGTCAGGAGGATACACACAATTTGAACAGAACAATATCAATGGATGAAATTGAAGAAGCCATCAAAAGACTACCAACCAAGAAAAGCCCAGGACCGGATGGGTATACAGCGGAGTTTTACAAAACCTTTAAAGAAGAATTAATACCAATACTTTTCAAGTTATTTCAGGAAATAGAAAAAGAGGGAGCTCTTCCAAATTCATTCTATGAGGCCAACATCACCCTGATTCCGAAACCAAAGACACCTCAAAGAAAGAAAACTACAGACCAATATCTCTAATGAACCTAGATGCAAAAATCCTCAATAAAATTCTGGCGAATCGAATACAAAAACACATCAAAAAAATTGTGCACCATGATCAAGTAGGATTCATCTCTGGGATGCAAGGATGGTTCAATATACGGAAATCAATAAATGTTATTCACCACATCAATAGACTTAAAGATAAGAACCATATGATCATCTCGATAGATGCAGAGAAAGCATTCAACAAAATACAGCATCCCTTTATGTTCAAAACATTAGAAAAACTAGGGATAACAGGAACTTACCTTGACATTGTAAAAGCTATCTATGCTAAGCCTCAGGCTAGCATCATTCTGAATGGACAAAAGTTAAAAGCATTCCCTCTAAAATCTGGAACAAGACAGGGAAGCCCTCTATCACCACTTCTATTCAATATATTTCTCGAAACACTGGCCAGAGCAATTAGACAGATGAAAGAAATTAAAGGCATAAAAATAGGAAAAGAAGAACTTAAATTATCACTATTTGCAGATGACATGATTCTATACCTAGAAGACCCAAAAGGGTCTACAAAGAAACTACTAGAACTAATAAATGAATTCAGCAAAGTGGCAGGATATAAAATCAACACGCATAAATCAAAGGCATTTCTGTATATCACTGACAAAACTTCTGAAACAGAAATGAGGAAAAACACTCCATTCACAATATCCTCAAAAAAAAAATACTTGGGAATCAACTTAACAAAAGAGGTGAAAGATTTATACAATGAAAACTACAGAACCCTAAAGAGAGAAGTAGAAGAAGATCTTAGAAGATGGAAAAATATACCCTGTTCATGGATAGGCAGAACTAACAGTATCAAAATGGCGATATTACCAAAAGTTCTCTATAGGTTTAATGCAATGCCAATCAAAATCCCAACGGCATTTCTTGTAGAAATAGATAAAGCAATCATGAAATTCATATGGAAAAATAAAAGACCCAGAATAGCAAAAGCAATTCTAAACAGGAAGTGTGAATCAGGCGGTATAGCGATACCAGATTTCAAACTATATTACAGAGCAATAATGACAAAAACAGCATGGTACTGGTACCAAAACAGGCGGGTGGACCAATGGTATAGAATAGAGGACACAGAGACTAATCCACAAAGTTACAACTATCTTATATTTGATAAAGGGGCTAAAAGCATGCAATGGAGGAAGGATAGCATCTTCAACAAATGGTGTTGGGAAAACTGGAAATCCATATGCAACAAAATGAAACTGAATCCCTTTCTCTCGCCATGCACAAAAGTCAACTCAAAATGGATCAAGGAACTTGATATGAAATCAGAGACTCTGCGTCTGATAGAAGAAAAAGTTGGCTCCGATCTACATATTGTGGGGTCGGGCTCCAAATTCCTTAATAGGACACCCATAGCACAAGAGTTAATAACAAGAATCAACAAATGGGACTTAATTAAACTAAAAAGTTTTTTCTCAGCAAGAGAAACAATAAGAGAGGTAAATAGGGAGCCTACATCTTGGGAACAAATCTTTACTCCTCACACTTCAGATAGAGCCCTAATATCCAGAGTATACAAAGAATTCAAAAAATTAGACAATAAGATAACAAATAACCTAATCAACAAATGGGCCAAGGACCTGAACAGACCCTTCTCAGAGGAGGATATACAATCAATCAACAAGTACATGAAAAAATGCTCACCATCTCTAGCAGTCAGAGAAATGCAAATCAAAACCACCCTAAGATACCATCTCACTCCAGTAAGATTGGCAGCCACTATGAAGTCAAACAACAACAAGTGCTGGCGAGGATGTGAAGAAAAGGGTACACTTGTACATTGCTGGTGGGACTGAATATTGGTGCGGCCAATTTGGAAAGCAGTTTGGAGATTCCTGGGAAAGATGGGAATGGAACCACCATTTGACCCTGCTATTGCCCTTCTTGGACTATTCCCTGAAGACCTTAAAAGAGCATGCTACAGGGATACTGCCACATCGATGTTCATAGCAGCACAATTCACAATAGCTAGACTGTGAAACCAACCCAGATGCCCTTCAATAGATGAATGGATAAAAAAAAATGTGGCATCTATACATAATGGAGTACTATGCAGCAATAAAAAATGACAAAATCATAGAATTTGCAGGGAAATGGATGGCACTAGAGCAGATTATGCTTAGTGAAGCTAGCCAATCCCTAAAAAACAAATACCAAATGTCTTCTTTGATATAATGAGAGCAACTATGAACAGAGCAGGGAGGAAGAGCAGGAAGAAAACAGTAACATTAAACAGAGACATGAGATGGGAGGGAAAGGGAGAGAAAAGGGAAATTGCATGGAAATGAAGGGAGACCCTCATTGCTATACAAAATTACATATAAGAGGTTGTGAGGGGAATGGGAAAATAAACAAGGAGAGAAATGAATTACAGTAGATGGGGTAGAGAGAGAAGTTGGGAGGGGAGGGGAGGGGGGATAGTAGGGGATAGGAAAGGTAGCAGAATACAACAATTACTAATAGGGCATTATGTAAAATTGTGGATGTGTAACCGACGTGATTCTGCAATCTGCATTTGGGGTAAAATTGGGGGTTCATAACCCACTTCAATCTAATGTATGAAATATGATATGTCAAGAGCTTTGTAATGTTGTGAACAACCAATAAAAAAATAAAATTAAAAAAAAACCAAAAAATAAAGGTATTGTGTCCATCTACAAGTAAAGAATATTTTTAAAAACTCATTGGAGATCAAGGCTGGAATCATAGGAAGAAATAAAACTTGTGGATATAGAAATTATTCTGTTTTTATGCAGATATTCAGAAATCCAGAGGGAAAATGTTAGCATGTGATTTTGGCATTGCCAGTGTTTAGAGAGGAGAACTTTCATTAGGATAGTGGGATTTTCTTTTGTCTTATGGGTGTGTGTGTGTGTGGGGGGGGGCGGGTAAAACACATATAACATACAATTTACCATCTTAACCATTTTTAAGTGTTTAGTTCATGAGCATCAAGTATGTTTACATTGTTGTGCAAGCCTCACCACCATCCATCTTCAGAATTCTTTTTATCCTGCAAAACCGAAATTCTACACCCATTAAGTCTTAGACTTTAAGAAAATTATTTGTTAATGATCTTTTGATAATTCCCAAAAAGAAACTTGTTGGAATGAAATTCAAATATATTTTGGCTTGAACTGATGTCTTGTTAGAAAATAGAATTTAAAAGAAAATGTTATTTAATCTTGAAAGGATGAGCAAAGATTGCTTCAAAGCAACATTTAGAATTTTCTTATCTGTAGTAACTTTATTTTCTGTAAGTCTGGAAATTTTAATAAAATATTGTCAACTTGAAATGAAGTCATTGGTGTACCTAGAAGTAGTCATCCAATATAGGAATGTGTAGAATGACCAAGAGCAATCTCTACCGCTGTGCTGGTCAATAGGGTATCTTGGAGGCACATGTGACTATAGAGGACACGAGAGGAGTGAGTCTGAACTGAGGTTTCTGTAAGTATAAATAACACTGTGAATTTTGAAGACAGTACAAACAGCAACAACAACAACAAAAAGGCTAGAATACAAAATACCTCCATAATTATTTTATTTTGGCTACCTGCTGAAACAGTAATAGTTTGAATCTATTGGGTTATATGAAGTATATTATTAAAATTAATTTAACCTTTGCAGGTGCTGTGGTGCATGCCTGTAATCCTAGTGGTTCAGGAGGCTGAGGCAGGAGGATTGCAAGTTCAAAGCCAGCCTCAGTAACTTAGTGAGATCCTAAGCAACTCAGCAAGACCCTGTCTCTAAACAAAACATATAAGGAAAAAACGGGCTGAGGATGTGGCTCAGTGGTAAAGCACCTCTGGGATCAATCCCTGGCACACAAGAAACATTAATTTTACCTGATTCTTTTTACTTTTTCTTAAAGTGTTTACTAGACAATTTAAAATTATATATGTGACTTATATGTCTAATAGCTCTACCATAAAGATAGCCTTTATGTTATAATTTTGTTAGAATTATTGGTATAACAATATGTATATTATTATAAAAATAACCTTAGAAAGTTACATTTAATTAAAAATTGTAAATAAATAATTCCATTTAGAATGTGAGTCTGTAAAAGTTCTATTTGGGAGGTTATTTTTTAAAGTCACTTGAAAATAAATATCAATCTTGCTAACTAAAGTTGACTTCTACTCCCAAACTAGGTACAGTGACATACATGATAAATTACCTTACATAAACACATAAAACAAATTTGAAGAAAATAAAAACAATTATGGGGGGGAATGAGATAGTTTAGAAATCTTGCTCTTATATTAACCTCAGTTGAAAGTGTCTCTTCATATCCTGAATATGTACTATATGACCACAGATAAAATATAGCAATTGAGAAATTATTTTTCCTGTACTATCACAGTAAAATTTTCAAATTTGACCCTAAAACTTCAATAATACAACTAAAGTAATAATTACATTTTTAACTATGATTTCTGATTTAATCCTGTCTCCAAAAGCTTATTCTATTCTGGTGAATTAGTTTCCCAATGGTTGCCATAGCAAATTATCCCAAACCTGACAACTTAAAACAATGGAGATTTATTCTCTTAAAGTTCCAGGCCAGGAGTCACAAATCAAGTTGTTGGAAGGACTGCTTCCTTTAGAGGCTCTGAGAAAATTTCCTTTTCATGCTTCTTTTCTGGCTTCTGGTGTTGGTGACCCTTGTTATTCTTTGGCTTGTGATTCCATAGCCTCCGCCTCTGCCTTCACTTTCTCTGTGTCTCTTAGGTCTCACATCTCCTTCCCCTTTTCTTTAAAAGGCCCTCATTGGACTTGGGGTCCACCATAAATCTAGGATGTTCTCATCTGTAAGTCCTTAACTTGATTACTCTGTAAAGACCCTATTTCCAAAAAAGGTCACGTTCATAGATAAGGGGATTAGGACTTGGACACATCTATTTTGGGGAAACCATTAAACCCACTACAGGTGCTATTTGGCTTTAGTCTTATATTAATGCTAGTACTTAGTCATTCACTGTTGGGATAGACTTTGTATTTAGACCTCTTCAAGCTATGAGAAGGAGGGTGTTAGTGCCAGCTGTTAGGAATGTCCTGAGACAGTGGACTGCGTACCAACCACTTGTACTATAGCTGCTCTATGTGCTGTAGCTGCCTGTCCAAATACAGAGCCTCAGGCCAGGTAGGGAGAACCCACACTGGCTGGAACCAGGCTCATTCCCTTCTATGCCATCAGCTTGCACTGTGTCTTCCCTGGAGTGGTAGGAACCGGAGACCCTGAACTCCCCCTCTCGCAAAAGATCTTACTTTTCATCCTGACTTGGTCCAGAGAAATGCCAGAAAACATTAAAGTATGGCTGGGTTTTCATGTTTTCTCCAGAGTCTGCAATAGAAGACTCTCAGAGAAAGATTTCTGCTTTTACTTTTGAAGTTGAGCTGAAGAGTTCTGAAGAGTTAGGTAGCTGACGAGGAAGCAGTAAGTTCTTCAACTCAGAAGTGACAAGGTGAAAATGTCACTTGGGGGAGTTTCACTTGGTGTTTTACACAGGAGAAAACAGAGGCAGCGGATGGAATATACAGACACCCGTTAGAAAACTAAGGCTACAACCAAGGTGGTGTGAGAGGACCAGTCCTACCGCAGGGGCTGGTCGGGGGCTTCAGAAGGTAGACTCTGGGGACAGAAAAAGTCAGAGTGCAAAGTTGAAGAAAGAGTGAAAAATGGGTCTGACTGTATCTTGGAGAGTGGTGGAGCCGCCAACAAGACAAGGAAGGCTACAATGATTGAGCTGTCTTCATTTTCATCCTTTGTTTGAGGTTCATTTGTCTCCCACTTATTTTGACTTCTTGTGGGCCTTGTTAGTGTCTTGTTCCACACTAATCACAAGTGGCTTCTATTGCCAAAATGTAACATATCCAATTTAGGATTCTGCCTGCTAGTTTCCCTCAAGCTCTGCTGGATAATTTGCTGTAACTTTTTTTTTTCCCCTTATTAGTGTGTCATTTTCCAGAGTGTTGCCCAAGCCGCAGAGTTCCATGGCAGTCTTGAGGCTCTATAAAGATCTATCTTTTAGTGAAGTTTGTCTAGTTAAGATTGATCTGTTTGCATGTATTTGTTTAATTGGTTGCTAAACTATAGTGGTAGAATGGTCCAAAGCTACATTTGCATTTCAGGATTGGTGGCATGTTTTGTAGCCTGAATAAGAATTTAAATTCAAGATACTGCCTTGTTTGGCTATTAGGTATGAGAAATTAATCAGACAAGTTTCAATTAGCACTCATTCAACTAGCTATTGGGCTTGATTTTTCAAGATCAAATGTAGTGATATCAAATGAACCATATAATTTTGCTGAGGTGATGGTGGCCTTTACTGTTCATGTTGCTATAGGTATTCTATGAATATAAATATTCTAGAATAATCTTTCTAAGTGGGGTCAGGGAAGATGCAGAGAGGACTGAGGACCAATTCATATATGAAAAGCTTGAATGTCCCATGACCACAGAGTGGACTGCACCTGCTTTGATCATCAGATCAAAGGATAGGGAATCCCAGTCACCAGATATGGAAATCCTAGAGCATGGTGATCTTAAATTGCTTTAAAAGAAATTGTGCCCAGGGTTGACCTTCCAGAGTGTTGGCCTTCACAAGTTGTGGGGAGTACCAGTGGGAGCAGAAGTAGAAAAGAGACTGGCATGTCTGCAACTAAGAGACACTGCCTTTACTCAAGAAATTGTCTGCAAGACTGACAGATGATAGAAGAAGGACGTGGATGTGCTGATGGGGAGCACCCACTATGAATACCTGCCAGGCCTAAAGAACCGGAGGCCATCCTAGTGCAGAACGAATCTGAGCTCTTCTATTTTCTCTCTTTCTTTTATTCCCCTCTCCAACCTTGACTATTACTGAGAAAGAGATCAATTGATCAATATAGGAGAAGAGGAAAACCTTTAGGAAGAATTATCTTCAGATGAAAATGGTATATTAGACCAGATATTTTTTTTTCTAATTCTCTGTTTTTATTAAAAAAAAATGTAAACCATACAATTATATTTACTTTATTTGTGGGGGGGGGCATTTACTTTATCCTTATTTTTTTTTAAATTTTATTTATTTATTTTTATTGGTTGTTCACATTCACAACATTACAAAGCTCTTGACATATCATATTTCATACATTAGATTGAAGTGGGTTATGAACCCCCAATTTTACCCCAAATGCAGATTGCAGAATCACGTCGGTTACACATCCACAATTTTACATAATGCCCTATTAGTAATTGTTGTATTCTGCTACCTTTCCTATCCCCTACTATCCCCCCTCCCCTCCCCTCCCAACTTCTCTCTCTACCCCATCTACTGTAATTCATTTCTCTCCTTGTTTATTTTCCCATTCCCCTCACAACCTCTTATATGTAATTTTGTATAGCAATGAGGGTCTCCCTTCATTTCCATGCAATTTCCCTTTTCTCTCCCTTTCCCTCCCATCTCATGTCTCTGTTTAATGTTAATCTTTTCTTCCTACTCTTCCTCCCTGCTCTGTTCATAGTTGCTCTCATTATATCAAAGAAGTCATTTGGTATTTGTTTTTTAGGGATTGGCTAGCTTCACTAAGCATAATCTGCTCTAGTGCCATCCATTTCCCTGCAAATTCTATGATTTTGTCATTTTTTATTGCTGCATAGTACTCCATTGTGTATAGGTGCCACATTTTTTTATCCATTCATCTATTTAGACCAGATATTTTTAATGGATATAAATGAATATGTGTTTTGCTTTTAACTTTATAGTTTGAATTGATTGTAGACTCACGGGATGGTTAAAAAAATAGAAAAATAGAACATAGTTTCTATTGTGCTCTACAACCAGTTTCTGCCATAGTAACATCTTATATAACTAGAGTAAAATATATCTAAAACCAGCAAAATGACATTGGTATAATATTGTAAACTGGACTGAAAATCTTATTCAGCTTTCATTAGATTTTACATGTACTTATGGTATGTGTGTGTGTGTGTGGTCTATGCAGTTTGGTTTCAAATATAAATTTGTGTAACCCCATCACTATCAGAATACAGGAGTATTCTCACACTATAAAGAAACTCCTCATATGGTCATATCTAGTCCTGACCTCATCCTTGTCCCCTGGAAACCACTAATCTGTTTTCCATGTCTATAGTTTTGTCATCTTGAGGGTGTCATATAAATACAATCATGTTATATGTCATTTTTTGAAACTGCCCTTTTTCCTGCGAAGTATGATGCATTTCAGATCCACCCAAGTTGTTGGTGAAATCAATTGTTGTTTCTTTTCATTGCTAAATAATATTCCATTGTGTGGTTCTTCTAGAGTTTGTTTAACCATTTAATTTTTTAAATGTATATCTGCATTGTTTCCAGTTTGAGGATATTCTAAATAAAGCTGTTATAAACATTCAGGTACAATTTTTTTGTGTGAATGAGTTTTCATTTCTTTAGGATAAAGACTTGAGAATTACTGGGTGGTTTGATAAGTGCATCTTTAGTCTCATAAGAAAGTAGAAAGCTATTTTCCAGAGTGGCCATGCTATTTTACAATTCCACTAGCAAAGTATGAGAAATCTAATTTCTCTGCACTCTTGCTAGCATTTGGTGTTGTTCAGCTTCTGGTGTTTAATTCAGCTATTTTTACTAAGTGTGTAATCATATAGCGTTGTGTTCTTACTTTGAATTTTCCTAATGGCTAATGATGGTAAGCATCTTAAAAAAACACTTATTTTTTTAGTTGTAAGTGGACTTAATACCTTTAGTTTATTTTTATGTGGGGCTGAGAATCAAACCCAGTGCCTCATAAATGCCGGGTGAGCGCTCCACTGCTGAGCCCCAGCCCCAACCTGGTAAACATCTTTTTGTGTGCTTGTTTGTGCACCTTCTTTTGGTTAAATGTCTTTTGCCCATTTTCTAATTATTGGATTTTTTTTTTACTGTTGAGTTTTGGAATACCTCTATATTTTCCAGATACAAGTTTACTGTTGAATGTATAGCTTGCTAATATTTTCTCCCAGTTTATAAATCTGTTTTTTACCATCTTAAAATATTTTAACAAAACAAAAGAGATTTTTTCTGTTGATGAAATCTACTTTATCATTTTTTTATTTCATAAACACTATTTTTTGATTCCATCCTCCTGAGCTAAACATTTAAATATTTACTCAACACAAAATAAGGTAGCAAAGGAAGATCAGAATAGCAAAAATTCTCCTATAGACGAATGAATCAAATGAATCAAATCAAACTCCTATAGACAAACAAATCAAGTTGTCTGTTTAATACAAGGATATCAAGAATTTCTCATTGGGCTGGGATTGTGGCTCAGCGGTAGAGCACTCGCCTAGCATGGGTGCCACCCGGGTTTGATTCTCAACACCACATAAAAATAAAGGCATTGTGTTGTGTCCAACTACCAAAAAAAAAAAAAAAAAAAAAAAAAAAAAGATTCTCTCTCTCTCTCTCTCTCTTTAAAAAAAATTTAAAAAAATAATTTGTCACTGTGGGTGAACTAATATATTACTTCAAAGACAAATTTCACTAAGAAGATATAAAAATTAAAAATATCTGCATTCCTCACAGTGGAACCCCAGAGTACATGAAGCAAAAACTGTCAGAACTGAAAGGAGAAAGAGGCAATTTAGCAATAATAGTTGAAGATTTCAATGGCCTGCTCAAAAAATTACAGAATAACTAGACAAAAAACTTAAAAAATCAACAGAAAAAAATATATAAATATCAGCCAACTTGATGTGACATTTCTAGAATAGTCTATCCAAAGACTAGAAGATACAAATTCTTTTCAAGTGCACATACAAATTTTCTTGATTAAAACATATGCTGATTTAGAGAAGAATTGTATATTAGAGATTAACAATAAAAAGGAAGACATCTGGTAAAATCCAATATATTTTGAAATTAACATAATTCTGAACATCTATGAATCAAGGGAAAAATCAAAAGGCAGACTAAAAATTACTTTGGACTGAAGAGGCAAAAACAAATATAAAAGTATATGGAAGAGTCCAAAGTAATACTGAGCAACAATTTTATAACTTTAAAAACCTATCAGATCTCACTCCAGTAAGAATGGCAGCCATTATGAAGTCAAACAATAACAAGTGCTGGCGAGGATGTGGGGAAAAGGGTACACTTGTACATTGCTGGTGGGACTTCAAATTGGTGCAGCCAATTTGGAAAGCAGTATGGAGATTCCTTGGAAAGCTGGGAATGGAACCACCATTTGACCCAGCTATTCCCCTTCTTGGACTATACCCAAAAGACCTAAAAAGAGCATACTACAGGGATACAGCTACATCAGTGTTCATAGCAGCACAATTCACAATAGCTAGACTGTGGAACCAACCCAGATGCCCTTCAATAGATTAATGGATAAAAAAATGTGGCATTTATAAACAATGGAATTTTACTTGCACTAAAAAAATAACAAAATCATGGCATTTGCAGGGAAATGGATGGCATTAGAGCAGATTATGCTAAGTGATGTTAGCCAATCCCTAAAAAACAAATGCCAAGTGTCTTCTTTGATATAAGGGGGGGTGACTCAAAATAGAGCAGGGAGGAAGAGCATGAGAAGAAGATTACCATTAAACAGGGATGAGAGGTGGGAGGGAATGGGAGAGAGAAGAGGAATTGCATGGAAGATGGAAGGAGACCCTCATTGTTTTACAAAATTACATATAAGATGGTATGAGGGGGAAGAAAGAAGAGAGAGAGAAATGTGTTACAGTAGATGAGGTAGAGAGAGGTGTTGGGAGGAGAGGGGAGGGGAGGGGGGATAGGGAGGGCAGAAGAATACAACAGACACTAGTATGGCAGAGTGTATAAACGTGGCTGTAAAACCAATGTGATACTGCAATCTGTACACGTGGAAAAATAAGAATTCACACCCCATTTGAATCAAATGTATGATATGTCAAGATCATTGTAATGTTTTGAGCAACTAATAAAAAAAAATTTAAAAAACCTATCAGAAAAGAAGAAAGGTCTCAAAAGCTAATATCCTAAGCACTCAATTTAAAAAACTAGGAAAAGAAGAGCAAAATAACAGCAGGCATAAGGAATCAAATAATAAAGAGTAGAAATTATGGAAACAACAAATAATAGAGAACTATTGAAATCACAAATTGATTCTTTTGAAAGATTAACAAAATTGATAAATTTGTGGCTAGAGGACAGAGAAAATAAGAGAGAAGACACAAAACTAAAGTCAGGAGTGAAAGCAGGACACCATTGCTGCCACTTCAGAAATGAAAATAACTATAGCAGAATATCATGAACTATTAAATGCCAATACATTGGACAACTGAGATAAACTTCTAGAAAAACATCAGTTACCAAAACTGATGCAAGAAGAAGTACAAAATCTAAATAAATCTATATGAGATTTGAGTTTATGGGGCAGGATTTGTAGTTCAGTAGTAGAACTGGGTTTGATCCTCAGCACCACATAAAAATAAGTAAATAAATAAAGGTATTGTTTTTATCTACAACTACATACATTTTTTAAAAAAGAAATTGAGTTAGTAATTAAAAATCTTCCCACACTGAACACTAGGAGCCAATGCAATCCCTTTCAAAGTACCAGCAGACTTTTATTGCAAAAAATTGATTACCTGATTGTATTTTTTAAATGTATTAACTTTGCTAGCCTATAGTCCCCAGCTATTCAATCAAACATTATTTAGATGTTGCTTTGAAGGAAGTATGCAATGTCCATAATAAATTTTAAGTAAGAGAGACTATAGGAGACAATGTTGATAGGCTAGATTGAATCAGCTGGAAGACCTTAAAACCAAGACTACAGAACATTAAAGAAAGAAATTGAAGGAGACCTTAGAAGATGGAAAGATCTCCCATGCTCTTGGATAGATAAAATTAGTATTGTCAAAATGCCCATATTACCCAAAGTGCTATACAGATTCAATGCAATTCCAATTAAAATACCAACATCATTTCTTATAGAAAAGCAATCATGACATTCATTTGGAAAAATAAGAGACCCAGAATAGCCAAAGCAATCCTTAGCAAGAAGAGTGAAACAGGAGGCATTACAATACCTGACCTTAAACGATACTACAAAGCTTTAGTAACAACATATGGCATGGTATTGTCACCAAAATAGACATGTAGACCAATGGTACAGAATAGAAGACACAAAGACAAACCCACATAAATACAATTATCTGATATTAGACAAAGGCACCCAAAACATACAGAGGAGAAAAGATAGCCTCTTCAACAAATGGTGTTGGGAAAACTGAAAATCCATATGCAGCAAAATGAAACTAAACTCCCATCTCTCACCATGCACAAAACTTAACTCAAAGTGGATCAGGGACCTAGGAATTAGTCCAGAGACCCTATGCCTAATAGAGGAAAAAGTAGCCTCAAATGTTCAACATGTCAGATTAGGGTCTGACTTCCTTAACAAGACTCCTAAAGCACAAGAAATAAAATTAAGAATTAATAAATGGGATGGACTCAAACTAAAAAGCTTCTTCTCAGCAAAAGAAACAATCAATGAGATGAAGAGAAAGCCTACATTTTGGGAGCAAATTTTTGCCACACACACGTCAGACAGAGCACTAATCTCCAGGATATATAAAAAACTCAAAAAACTTAACACCAAAAAACAAACTATCCAATCAATAAAAGGACTAAGGAGCTGAACAGACACTTCTCAGAAGAAAATACATATTTGATCAACAAATATATGAAAAAATGTTCAACACCTCTAGTAATTAGAGAAATCCAAATAAAAACTACTCTAAGATTTCATTTCATGCCAGTCAGAATGGCAGTCAAGAATACAGACAACAATAAATGTTGGCGAGGATGCTGGGGGTGGGGCGGGGGGTGGGAAGGCACACTCATACATTGCTGGTGGGACTGCAAATTGGTGCAACCAATCTGAAAAGCAGTGTGGAGATTCCTTATGAAACTTTGAATGGAACCACCATTTGACCCAGTTATCACACTCCTCGGTCTATAGCCAAAGGACTTAAAATCAGCATGCTATAGTAATGCAGCCACATCAATGTTCCTAGCAGCTCAATTCACAATAGCTAAAATGTGGAAGCAACCTAGATGCCCTTCAATAGATGAATGGATAAAGAAACTGTGGTATTATACACAATGGAATATTGCTCAGCATTAAAAGAGAGTAAATATGGCATTTGCAGGTAAATGGATGGAGTTGGAGAATATCATGCTAAGCAAAGTAAGCCAATCCCCAAAAACTGAAGGCCAAATGTTCTCTTTGATAAATGGATACTGATCCATAATGGGGAAGGGGGACATGGAGAAAATGGAGGAACTTTGGGCAAAGAGCAAGGAGGGGTGGGAGGGTGCATGGAGGCAGGAAAGATGGTGGAATGAGATGGACATCATTACCCTAGGTACATGTATGACTGCATGTATGGTGCAATGCTACATTGTGTACAACCAGCAAAATGAAAAGTTGTGCCACAATTGTGTACAATGAATCAAAATATGGGCCGGGGATGTGGCTCAGTGGTAGAAAGCTTGCCTAGCATGCATGAGGCACTGGGTTTGATCCCCAGAACCACATAAAAATAAACAAATAAAATAAAGATATTGTGTCCATCTACAACTAAAAAAAATTTTTAAAAATACATTCTGCTGTCATATATACCTAATTAAAATTAACTAATTAATTAAAAAACAAACAAACAAAAAATAAGGCTGAGGCTTCCTTGAGAAAATAAGAAACTCTTTGGAGAATAGTGCTAGCCCATACCCGTGAGTTCTAGTTCTAGTGATCATCATAAAATAATAACAATTTCATTATAATTTATTCTTGTTAATCTCTTACTGTACCTAATTAAACTTTAACATGGTATCTATGTATAGGAAAAAACAGTATACATAGAGTTTCATACTATCTGTGATTTCAGGTTATCCATAGGAGGTTTTGGAACATATCCCCCATAGTTATGGGGGTCTATTACTCTAGTTGATTTATGATCTAGTATTTTATATGGATATGCAAAGGATCTAGGTTATCCAAAACAATTTCAGAATAGAATAAACGTGGAGGATTTATTCAATTTCAAAACTTAATATAGAGCTACAGTAATCATGAGAGCTTTGTACTGGTGTAAGAATGTACATACAGATCCATGAGAACAGATTGAGGTTCCCCAAACTAATTCTTTATGGTCGATTGATGACCAAAATACATGTCTACACAAATACTTATTAGGGAATTTTCACAGTGTTATTCTTCATAATAGTCCAAAGTGAAAACAACCTAAATATCTAGTGATTGGCAAATATATACACAAAACATAGCCAGAGAATAGAATGCTATTCAGCAGTAAAAAAGCATGGAACATGCATGGAACATACATAGAACATGGAACATACATGCCTCAACAAGGATGACACTCAAAAGCATTATGAAAAGTTAAATAAGCCAGATACAAAAGACAGCACGCTGTATGATTCTATTTCTATAAAGTGTCTGGAAAAGGCCAATTTTTAGAGATGATATGGCTCAGTATTTCCTGGGGCTGGAGAGGGAGCAGGGATTCATTGAGAATGGGTTGAAGGAATTTGGGGAGAGTCCTAGAAATTTTCTAAAACTGGATTGTCTTGATGGTTATACAACCTACTAAATGAACTTATGAACAATATCAGAATTGTACATTTACAATGGATTATTTTCATGGCATGTGAATTATATTTTATTAAAGCTGTTAAAAAATAAACTGAAAAAAATAATATGGGGCTTGCTCCAATTTTCATCAAGAGAAAAGGAAAAGTAATGAAACTTTCCACAGAGAAGACTTGAAGTGACACACAAGACAAAAATAAAGTCAATTTTGGGCACAAGTCTGGCACTTTTGCCACACAAGTTAGTGTGTCAGCATGGTCACAGGTAGGCAGTACAGTCATCTTGAAGTCCTCCCTCCTTTCTCATGACATACCTATCTTCACTCAATGTCATGAGAATGTAAGAAGATACATTAAAACTTTGATTCAGTACTAGTTATTTTGAAATATAATTTTACAATTTTCAGCTTAATGAGTTGAAACCATTTAGAATCACTTTCCATAGTTTCCAAGTATGGAAATGGATAAAGCAATGGGAAGAATTACAAGTCAGAAGACAAACATAAAAACTCATTGTCTCAGATATTTCAGTTAGTACCTGTATTAGCCAAATTAACTTTTCTTGGAAGGAAAACTTCGCCAAGATCAAACTTGAACCACTGATTTCAACAAATATCCTAAAAAATGTGGACTGTTAGCCCCAGTAGGCTTAGCCTACTAAGGATATTTATCTTCCACGGAGATAAAGGAACAACACAATTCAGAATTCATAGGAATTATAAAACTCAAAAATCAAAAGTAGGAAAATCCAAAGCACGGTGTTAACACTATTTACCAATGACACATATTTAATTAATATATGGGAAAGAGTTTGCTAAGATGCCAGATTATTAGATTTTGAAATTAAATTTTGTTGGTTTTGTTTTTTAAGCAGTAATGAGTTGTAAATCTTGAAAGGATAGAATCTGGTTCACAAATTTGGATTCAAACTAAGGCTTATTCTGAAAAAGCAGGTACTCCCTTTATTTCCCCCTAATGAAGGGCTGCTGATTTTCATTCCCATTTCTGTAATTACAGGATCACTGTATTTACCATTTGCCTTTGTTAAATATCAAAGTGTTTGGTTGCCACTCTATTTTTGTTTTTATCTTTTGACCCAGGGTTGCCGAGGCGGATCCTTCTACTCTGAAAATCTCTGTCATACCAAGGCCTCATTTCCAGTCCGGGTAACAGTGCTGAGCTGTCCCTTGAAGGAAAACAGCAGTCTCCTGGATTCAGGGGCCTACTCGCTGTGATCTCTATGGAAATAGGACGAGGTGGCTTGCATTTTACAGACTTTAGGCAAGCATGGGGATATTAGATATTCCAGAAGCAGAAGCATTTTCTCATTCTAAATCGTTCAGAGAAAATTTGGCCCTGTCTGATACTGAGATTATTGCCTTCAATGGAGTGTAAAAGAGTCTCTTCGATTCAGACTTTTAAACTCCTCTTTTGAAATGGTGCAGATGAAACTTGCTTATCATTGTACTTACTGAATTTCATTACAGGACTGTTGTGTTTGTCGACGGGTGGCCAGACACCACAGCTGACTTCCCCAGTTATCAGAGCTGTCCAGCCTGATGCACTCTTCCCCACTTCCCCATGTGCATTATCACTGTCCAGCCAGAGGAGGACTCTGCAGATAACTTAGGTCAGGTGGGTAAAGCAGTGTGAAACTTGCCACAGCTTAATACTCCCCTCTCCTGTCAACCTGCCATCCCCCTGGCAATGCCTTCTGAGAGCTTTGTCTCTACAAAGGCATATGTCAATCTCAAAAATTTAAGCAGCTAAGAAACCCATCTAAGGAGAGATGTGATGAGCAGAGGGTGGTGTTTTGAGGGAAGGCAATTCCAGTCAGTGGACATAAACTGGGTCATCTCCAGGCCTGATTTACAAGCAACTGCAGAAAACTAATTGGTTCTTCTTTTTCTTCTTCTTCTTCTTTTTCCAGTACTGGAAATTGAACCCAAGGGTGCTCTGCCACTGAGCTACACCCCCACCTCCAGCCCTTTTTATGTTTTATTTTGAGACAGAGTCTCACTAAGTTGCCCAGATTGGTTTCCAACTTGCAATCCTCCTGCCTTAGCCTCTTGAGTCTCTGGGATTGCGGGCAAATGCCACTGCACCCAGCCTAATTGATTCTTAAATTTTATTGCTGGGCAACCTTTCTCAACCTGTATTAGAGACAATTAGATGTCAGAGTCTAAAGCTTATCACTAAATAAACAATCAGAATGATTTAGATTTTTTTTAAAAAATACAGGAAATAGAAAAATTTCCTTTAAAATTCCTTTGAAAATGCTAAGTACAGTTCTTGTCCCTATTCCCCAAATTCTGAAAGGTGGTGAAGGTGGTATTCTCAATTTTGTGAAAGACAGTCTCTGTTTTTAATTATGTTGTCCTCATCAATTCAATGGTTATTTAAGACAACATCTAAAAAATATGCCTAGGTTTTTTGAGACTTGGCTTAAATCTTGTTACTGGCTTGTAGATGTAGTGCCTTGACTTCCTGAACGTGTGGGTTGCACGGTGTCTGCTAGTTGTATTCAAAATTTATATGTGTAGTCAAATTTTGTAAGTGATTCATAGGCAATTAAAAAGAAGGCATAAAGGAATAATGTATTATATATTCTAAAATTACTAAAGCAGTAAATTTTGTGAGCTGGTGAATTATTAATTAGCTTGATTTAATCACTATATAATGTAAATATATATATATAATCACATCATAGTCCACAAGTATATCATTTAAATGTTTTTTTTTTTTGTCAATTAAAAATAAAACAGAAGGACATGTTCCTTATAGAGAACACATGGCATGCATCTGTTAATTCAGGGTCAGTATTTAAATTATTTAAGGCTTCATGTCCTCATTTATTATCTACTTAACCTGTCAGAAACTGAGGATGCTAGATTAAAGCTTCTACTATAATTGTCTCTGACAAGCTCCTTTTTCAAAAAGGATCTATTAGATGTATTTTTGTTCATTATGTCTATTTATTGGTTGCTATATATTCAGTAAGGAGATGCTTCATTATAAAAGAATTCTTTTACCATATTTAATGTCTTTGGCTTGAAATCTACTTTGGCATTAATATTTCTTTGTTTTTTCATGGTTGTTGCCTGATATGAGCCTAATTTTAATCAGCACCACTTTTGAGTGTCTTTTGTAAGAATCATCCGTTTAGAATCTATTTTCTAATCCAATCTTAGAAATTTTGTTATTAATTTAAATGTTATCATTTATCTAATGAGTCCCTTATTCGTGTCATTTCATTTTATGTTTTATTCCTGATTTCAGAGAGATGGTTTTCAATTTTCACCATGACATATGATCTTCATTGTTTTTCTTTTGAGACATACTTAATCAGATTAAAGATATTCACTATTATACTCCATTCATTAAAAGTTTTCATTATCAATTCACATTGAATTTTGTCAAATGCTTTGTGGAAACTTTTACATTATGATTTCATTGGTAGACATAATAAAACAAGATGACATGAACAACACTAATTTAAATATAATAATAATAATTATCATCACATCAATAATAAAACAGGAAAAATATTATATATATGCACAAATATAAATATTATAACAAAAAGTTTTAACTTTGTAAATTTGTAAAAGAAAAGTTATTTTCCTTCAATTGTCAATTTACAAAGTTGTGTTTTTCTAAAACAGCTGCTATTACATCTAAATATTTGAACTTATTTGCATAAAGTTGTTTATGGTATTATTCATATATATTTGTATATATATATACATATATATTTGTACACATATTTAGCTTCATGAATTAAGGTATAATTTACACACAATAAATCTCACCAATTTTTTTAAAATATTTATTTTTTAGTTGTCTTTGGACACAATACCTTTATTTTTACTTATTTTTATGGGGTGCTGAGGATGGAACCCAGGGCCTAGCATGTGCTAGGCAAGCGTTCTACTGCTGAGCCACAACCCCGGTCCTAATTTTAAATACATTATTTGATGAGTTTGACTTCCTCCCTATTTTCTCATCTTGGTTTTGGTTGGAATACTTTAATATTTTTTCCTGTTTTATTGATGATGATGATGATGATGATGATGATGATGATGATGATATTTAAATTAGTGTTGTTTCGATCTCATGTCCTTGTTTTTTAAAATTTGCAATATTTGTATTTCTACATCATATATTTACAAGTTGTTTCTGTACTTTCCCTTTATTGACTTTTTTCAAGAAAAAATGTATATTACACATATTATAACTTTTTGGTGTATAAATGCCACATATTTTTATCCATTCATCTATTGAAGGGCATCTGGGTTGATTCCACAGTCTAGCAATTGTGAATTGTGCTGCTATGAACATCAATGTGGCAGTATCCCTGTAGTGTGCTCTTTTAAGGTCTTCAGGAAATAGTCCGAGAAGGGCAATAGCTGGGTCAAATGGTGGTTCCATTCCCAGCTTTCCCAGGAATCTCCATACTGCTTTCCAAATTGGCCACACCCGTTTGCAGTCCCACCAGCAGTGTACAAGAGTACCCATTTCCCCACATCCTCGCCAGCACTCGTTGTTGTTTGACTTCATCATGGCTGCCAATCTTACTGGAGTGAGATGGTATCTTAGGGTGGTTTTGATTTGCATTTCTCTGACTGCTAGAGATGGTGAGCATTTTTCCATGTACTTGTTGATCATGTACTTGTTCACCTCTGTGAAGTGTTTGTTCATGTCCTTGGCCCATTTGTTGATTGGGTTGTTTGTTTTCTTATTGTCTAATTTTTTGAGTTCTTTGTATACTCTGGATATTAGGGCTCTATCTGAAGTGTGAGGAGTAAAAATTTGTTCCCAGGATGTAGGCTCCCTATTTACCTCTCTTATTGTTTCTCTTGCTGAGAAAAAACTTTTCAGTTTAAGAAAGTCCCATTTGTTGATTCTTGTTATTAACTCTTGTGCTATGGGTGTCCTATTAAGGAATTTTGAACCCGTCCCCACAATCTGTAGATCAGAGCCAACTTTTTCTTCTATTAGACGGAGAGTCTAATTTGTCTGCTTTTTTTTACATTTTTCTTATTTTTACTCAAGCGCAGATTTGGGTATACTATTTTATGTATTTATTTCTAAATCTGAGTATAATTGTATTTTTATTGTTGTTGTGCTGGGGATTGAACCCAGGGCCTTGTGCATGCGAGTCAAGCACTCTACCAACTGAGCTATACCTAGATCTGGGTATTTTTGACCAAAATTTTTTTTTTCAATGTCTCAAAACGTGCTTTACTTTATGTGATTAAAAAAAAAAAGGAGTCTGAAAAAGGGCATTATTTTTTTGTTTTGTTGGTAACTTTTGTGTTGGCAGTTGTTCAACAGTTGGCCAGAATGTGATTTTACTTACTTTGATTTTGTTTGGCACACAGGAAGTTCTTTAAGTTTTTAAATTTCTGTTCCTTTACCTCAGTTAAGTTTGCTTCTATTATATTTTTGATAATTATTCTTTTTTTTTCTGGTGGATTCTCATGAGCACTTGTTAATCTGTTTCCTGATCTCTAATCATTGCTCACAATATCTCTTAAGTTCTTTTTCAACAGAATTTCATTTTCTCTGCATTTTTAAAAGACAGACTTCATCTCTGCATAGCTTCTTTTCTGTTGGTGATGCTAGTGCTTTGGGCTAGCGCAATGCATTAAGTTTTCAATTCATCCCAGTTTCCATTTCAGATACGTCTGCCTGCATTCTCACTCTATTATGTGTTTCCTGAAAGGAGAACCTGGTTGCATTAAGAAGCCTCTCTTACTAGTTTTTATCCATTTTGTTCAGTAACATGTAAATTATTCAGCAGCAACTAGTGAATATATTGGCTCAAATTATTGAAATGTGTGCTAAAAGTATTGGCTTCTGTCTATCCCTTGTCTTCTCCATGCTTTTAGCCAAAACTCCATTGTAACATTTGCACAAGCTTTTCTGATATCTCTTCTTCTTTTCTACAATCTGGCACTCAGGAAGGTATCTTAATATATTTTGTTATTGTTACCATCTGCAATATGTCTAGCTGAAATTCCTTGAGGTTTGTATCTCATAGATAGTCCAATTTCATTTTTCCATGACAGAAGTGAAATGTCTCCTATATTCTTATCATGTGCATTCCACTGTGGGGATGATCTGGGGAGAGATTTACTATCTAAACTTGAATTACCATCTTACCTAGTGACTGAAAGAGGAGTTCCTTTCTTTCCAACTTTTTCTGTCTTTACATAGTGATTATTTTATGCTGCAGCCCGGCTGGCTGGGCAAAATAACTGGGGGGGGGGTGACGAACAACTTGTATAGATTGATACAGCAGGAGTGGGAGCCGTTTATTGTAGGACAACAGAGGTATTTATACATTCCACACAGCTTATCTTAATTAACATAAACTAGATACAGCAGTCAACCAATAAGGAATCTCCACACTTAATGGCTCGCTGGCGTTACTTCACAAACCACTTCCTCTGGCAAAATGCCAGGCGCCATCCAGACTTGTTTACAGACTCTAATAATTTTATAATGTAACTTTATCTTGGTGTTTTTATTTAACATTTATTGCCATCATAGTTTCTTTGAATGAATAATTTGTCGTAATTCAACAACTTGTTTTTGAATCTTCTGTTTAAGAGCCATACACATTGATATCCTTAATATTCTAAATTAACATTCCAAATAGTTAACTGAAGATAAAGTCCAACATAAATATTTTTCCTCATATCATCCATGAAAGTTATGTCACCAATGTTGAGTGATTCCAAGAAGGGAGAGAGTAATATAGGATGCTCAAGAAAGCCTTTATGATAAAAAAACTTTGAAACACATAAAATTTTAGACCTTGAAGGGTCCTTTAATTCAACCCAACTCCCTAATTTAATAGATGAGGAGACTAAGGTAGTGTTTTAGTCAGCTTTTTTGCTGCTGTGACTAAAGAACCCAACCAGAACAACTGTAAAGGAGAAAAAGGTAATTTGGGGTCTCACGGTTTCAGAGGTCTCAATCCACAGACAGCAGACTCCATTCCCCAGGGCTTGAGGTGAGGCAGAACGTCATGGCAGAAGAGTGTGGCAGAGGGAAGCAGCTCACATAATGATCAGGAAGCAGAGAGAGAGACTCCAATTGCCAGATACAAATATATACCCTAAAGGCACCGCCCCCAATTCCCACTTCCTCCAGCCACACCCTACCTTCCTTCAGTTACCACTCAATTAATCCCTCTTTGGGGATTAGGAAATTAATTCACTGATTGGGTTAAGACTCTCACAACCCAATCATTTCTCCTTGGAACCTTCTTGAATTGTCTCACATGTGAGCTTTTGGGAGACACTTGGCAGCATCCAAACCATAACAGGTTGAGAATGTCAAAGATACTTGTCTCAGTATGTGAAGGTCATACTTTTAACAGAAGCAGAACTGAACTGAGGTTTAGGAGGACACCCATTTTTTGATCTATAAATCACCTTCTTCTTGTTCTTCTGTTTCTAGAAAAAAGCTTTATTTTTTTAAAAAAAAATATTTTAGAGAATTCTTTTCATTGTATTCACCAACCATGTAGCCCTACTGAGGTCTGCAAATGATATTGGCCTGTTCCCAAGTGCATACATATGGGCATGTGACCAATTTAGGCCATTCAGTGTTCTTCCACGGAACTGAAAAATTTGACCCATGGAAAAGGAGTTCCTTTCTTTTTTCCTCTCTGTTGGCAAAGTTGGGAAAAGAGTTGAGGGTCAGAAAGCCATTTCCAATGTTATGTGAAAGCTTCTTGGAGGGAATTTAACTGAACCACTTAGAGAACCAGGGATAAAAAAGGGAGAAGTCAAGTCTTGACTAACTTGGGACCCTAGCTCCAGATACCTTGTAGTCAGCCAGGTCCTGCTCTCTCCATGGCCTGGCTTAACAAAACCCCTTCCAGCCTTCACTGGTTAGAATATGATCTTAGTTACTTACAATCAAAAGTATCCTGTCAGATATATGTGCCTTTAAGAATAGGCACAAACTGAGCAGATGGAGAGAGCAGGGAGGGAATTCCAAGCAAAGAATTTGAGCCAGGGTTTGGAGGCCAAAATGTCATGCTCTCTTCCGACAGCTTGCTAGAATCAACACCTCAGTAGGTCAGAATGATGGGGAGTAGAGAGTAAGAGGAGCACACAGAATCGATTCCCTGGAGTGGGAACTTCTGGGTATTTCACAAGGAAGAGCTCTGACAGAGATGGCAGCAGGGTGCTGCATAGTCACCTCACAGTTTGGTCAGGAATATTTCCTGATTCACGCACACTCTCTGCCTTGTTAGAGGCAAACTTTAGTGGAAAAGTAGAGCAGATAAATACTGCACATTTTTCTTATCTAGCTGCACCACAAATTTCATACTGAAGTTGAAAGGAAGAAAAAAGCATTGACTCATTCACAGAGGATGTAAGGCAGGAAAAGAAAGTGTTTGCTGTGATTAAGATTGCAAAATTGCTTCAGTATCATCTCATCTTCGGTGGTTTGAGTATTCTTGATTTATTGTGCCTTTAAGACAGGGAAAACATATCAGTGAGCTTGAAATTGTGCTTGCTTTCTGAACACAGAGCCCTTCTGCAATCTCTGTTTCTTTGTGGTATTTCAATTCCTTATCTTGAGATCCTTTCAGCTTATCAGTTATATTTTCCATCTTCTCATTTGAGCGTATTGTACTTGTGTTTTATTGGACATTATACCAGATACAATTTAGTAGACTTCAGTGTGGAGTTCCTGTCAAGAAAGGAGGAAATTACTGATTCATGTAAACCATTCAAAATTGGAACCCTGGTGGTAGGCACTGTGAAAGAGCAAAAGCTCATCTTAGTCTAATTGTCAAGGCCCAGCTATTTCTTTAAAATTATTCAGCAGTGCAGGGTGGCCATGAGACCACAGAAAGAATTGGCAAGCCCAGAAGAGGCACAATGTGCTAGAATCTCATCACCCTCTGTTCAGTATTGCCACTGACCCATTTGTGCTCCTGGCCGCCTTGGAGCAGGCATGTTAGTCAGAGACCTAGTTTTTCTTTCTGCCACATAATGATAATGAAACTCTTCGGCCTGGTTTCCATGGGCTGGAGGAGAACGACTGAGAATAGTATTTTCTGAAATGAGAGTTATTTTAGCAGGGGTAATGGAAAGGAACCTGGAAGCCATTATGAGCTTCCCACAGGCCATTAAGAACTTCCCCCCTGGCCATGCTTCCGGAGGAAATGCCAGTCCTTGGGAAATTATCAGCTTTTGATGGTTACCTGGTATCTTCTTCTCTTCAAGACTTGTCAAGTCTTTTCCTCAGATTTGTTGTTAGTGCGGTTTTTCTGTGATCCCTTTGTGGGCCTGTTCCCCTAATGCCTTGGCTTCAATTTACATCAGAAGCATAAGAAAAGGACTCAGAGCCAGCTGGGTGTTGTCTGACAATAGGAAAGAGTAATGCTAAAACTTTCAAAGCTGCTCACATAGCCTAGCCAAAGGGTATTGTTTGCTGGGGAACATGGCTATATCAAGCAGAAGGCTGTAGCCCAGTTGGGGAAAAGTGGAGGAATCTATAGTCTGATGGGTAGGAGAGATGCCGGAATGACGGAACATGACATGCTAGATGGGAAGTGTTTTTATTTGTACTTTTAGGACTCCATTTTTCTGAGAAGAAAATCCAGCAAAGTTTCCAGTACGTGTTAAAAGCTGAATACAGCTTTCTTATACAAGCTGTATATACAAACTAAAAAATAAAAAGAAGAAATTAATAAATATTTATTCCCAATGAGAACAGTAGTAGTAATAACAAAAAAAATGAAAAAATAAAAAGAAGAAATTAATAAATATTTATTCCCAACGAGAACAGCAGTAGTAATAACAAAAGGTCACAACAAACTATGTAGAGGAGAGATGTTGTGTTTGAAGACGGCCCAGTGTTGAGTTATGTTATGGTTTGGATGTGAGGTGTCCCCCAAAAGCTTACATGTGAGACAATGCAAGAAGGTTCCAAAGAGGAAATAATTGGGTTGTGACAATCTTAACCCAATTGGTGAATTAATATCCTGATAGGGATTAACTGAGTGGTAACTGAAAGCAGGTAGGGTTTGGCTGGAGGAGGTGTGAATTGGGGGCGTGGTTTGGGGTATGTATTTGTATCTAGCAAGTGGAGACTCCCATCATTATGTGAGCTGCTTCCCTCTGCCACACTCTTCTGCCATAATGTTCTGCCTCAACTTGAACCCTCAGGAATGGAGTCTGCTGTCTATAGACTGAGACCTCTGAAAGAATGGGACCCAAAGTAAACTTTTCCTCCTCTATAATTGTGCTAGTCAGTTCTTTTAGTCACAGCAGTGGAAAAAGCTGACGACAACAAGTTATCAGGAAAGTAAGTAAGTAAATCTCACTATGCTGCATAAAACAGAAACTAGTGGGGTAGCTCAACAAAGAATTTAAAAAAAATTCAAGGGACTTTATTGTATTAAGATAGGCAGCACAATTCTAATTTTGCATATTTATAATCTTGATATTAATGCTTGTTATATATATATATATATATATATATATATATATATATATGACTCCCTTTTAACTCTAGACAGTTCAATCATACATAAAATTACCTTCACAAGATTCATGTACCCATTTAGTTTTTTTTTAATTTTCTAAATTTGTTTTAATTAGTTATACATGACAGTAGAATGCACTTTGGTACATCATATGTAATGGAGTATAATTTCTCATTCTTCTGGTTGTACATGATGTAGAATCACATCCATACATAGGGTAATAATGTCTGATTTATTCTACCATTCTTCCTACCCCCAAAACTCCTCCCCTCCCTCAACAAAGAATATTTTGTACTTCTTCAGTCATCATCAATAAGTTTAGAAGGAGTAACTAGAAGGATAGGATTTATGTAAGTGTATGTAGTTCAAGTCACTTGGGAAGCAGATACCAAGATGGAGTTAGAAACACAAAATATTATGGAGTAAAACCTGGGTAGGATAAAAGGAGAGGGTATAGGAGTAGACAGAGCATTCATACAGTAATGCAGGTCTAACACCTGTGGAGGACAGAAGGAAGAAAATGTCTATAGGAAGGGCCCCAGACAGATACCAGTCTGAGTCTAGGCCATTCAAATGCAGAGCACTGGTATAAAGATCCCCAGCAGAAAAATCCCATACCGAGTAGAAATGGCCAATATTACCTGGGTGTGGTGTTGCATGCCTGTAATCCCAGCAGCTTGGGAGGCTAAGGCAGAAGGATTTCAAGTTCAAAGCTGGACTTGGCAGCTTAGTGAGGCACTAAGTAACTCAATGAGTGACAGTCTCTGTCCCGAAATAAAATATAGACGGGCTGGAGATGTGGCTCAGTGGTTTATCACCCCTGGGCTCAATCCCTGGTACCAAAAAAAAAAAAAAAAAAAAAAAAAAAAGAAAGAAAGAAAAGAAATGGCCAATATCTGCTACTTTTCCAGGCTCAATCATTGACAAGGACTGCATGTGTCCTTGACTTAAACAGTACAGTAGCTCATGAAGACATATCTGTCCATGCAAGGTGTGGTCTTAAGGTTCATTATATGTATTTTATAGGAGATCTGTCACAATAAATTTAAAAAAACAGTGTTTTTAGAAAAGATATGTAAAGCATTATTCTCTGCTACAGATAACCACAGGAGTGCTTGAGTTGGCACAGGAAGGAAGGAAGGTGTTATATAACAAAGATATTCCATGGCACTGAGGACTTTGCTTCTCAATATGATAGTATGGTTTATAAAAGACCAAAAGTGTCACTGAGGCCAACTAAGAAAGCCAGAAGAAGAAGAAAACAAGCAAAAATAGTTGTTTTAAAGGATTAGAGACTACAAAGAACCAGGACTTGAGAGATCAAGATCTAAGAGAGAATAGCAATTTACTGTAGTGAGAAGAATATTGTACATAATACTTTACCTCTGGGGACACTTTTCAAATTCTTGGAATAGAGAAAGAAACTGAGGAGCTAAGCATAATTACAGGCAATCTTACAGAGTTGGGTGACAAATTGGAGTTTGGGTCTAGTGAAGCAGCCAGGTGATGAGAGGCCAAGATCCCAGTTCACACTTGGCGACAGCCTTGAGGCTTTTTCTGATTCTTAAACTAAGCAGAGTCACAGACCATGAAGCCAGACAGAAAACAGCTAAAAAGCATCCTAGAAGTGGAGGTTGGTGCTTTTGATTAGATTTTTTCAGTTTCATGGTGCAAAGGAGATAAAAAAGATTGGAGCCCCAAAATACGATACTAGTAGACACCTTAGGCTTTCAGCTGACTACATTCTAAGGGCTAAGGAGACCAAACCTTCAGAGAGTAACAGTGACCGGTTCACTCTCTGCCAGAGGGTTTCATGAGTCCACCATGGAGGTGGCTCTGCAGTATTTCCATCACAATTTTTGGCATCCTTTTATAAATTGCCACTCATATCGAGAGACAGAACAAGGGAAAAAAAACCAGAAAATAGATACAGACTTCAGGGTGTCTGAGCTATTTAATTTATTAGTCATACACTTTATCTTAAGAATTGTGATTGATATGTCTGAGAAAATAGACTACAAGATGAAAAATTTCACCAGATAGTGGGAGTCTGTAAAACAGAGGATAAATTAGAAATTTGAGAACTGGAAAGTATAATAGCAGTAATAAAAAATGTGGATCAGATAGAATTGAAAGGAAGATGAACTGAAAGGGATGACAGATATATATATATATATATATATATATATATATATATATATGCATATATATGTGTGTGTGTGTGTGTGTGTATGTGTGTGTGTGTGTGTGTATATGTGTATGTGTGTGTATATATATATGTGTGTGTGTGTGTGTATAAACAGAAGGAGAAAAGAAAATGAAAATGTTGAAAAGACTATAATAAATATATGCTACATGGTAAAAGTTTTAATATATTTATAAATGGAATCCAAGAAGGAAAGCAGAGAAAGCAAGAGAGAAGCACAAACAACTTTGAGGAGGTTCTGAGTGATAATTTGTCTAAACTGGTGAAAGTATAAGCACCATGCTATGAAATCAGAAGCACTGCAGCTCCTAACCAGAGAGAATACAAAGAAAACTGCAATGAGGTGCATCATAGTAAACTGCTGAAGACTAAAAATTAAGGGGAAAAATCATAAAGGCAGCCACAGGGCAAAAAAGAAAAAAGAAAATGTAAGATGAATGAAAAAGTTTGCAAGAGAAATGTTAGAGGAGAATAGTTATATCTCCAAGTGTGGAAAATATAAAAGCACCAATCTAGAATTTTCTACCCATGAAAAAACTTCTTGTACAGTAAAGTGAAATAAACAATGCCCATATAAAGAAATATTAATAAAAATTTTTAGCAGCACAGTCACACTAAAAAAGATAACTAAATGAATTAGGCAGGAAAAAGTACAACCCCAAATGAAAGCAAAGAATACAAAAAAGGAATCAATTGCAAAAGAATGAGTAAGAATAGGGGAAAATATAGATGAACATTAACTTTCAAAAAACAATAACAACAATGTCTTTGCAGGTTTGCAATACAAGTAGAAAAACTAAAAATAACAACAATACAGAAGCATGTGTAATGAATTAAAAATGTTTTAAGGTTTTAGTTTTATCTGGTTATACAGTAAAAATTCTAATTCATATTATGTCAGGGAGGATGTTATAATTTCCAAAATAATTTCTAAAATAATAGTTAAAGAAGAAAAATTAAGGGATGACTAGTGATAAAACAAAGAATAATTTCTTGACTCATCCTTAAGAAGGCAAAAACTAAAAATGAAAAAAATATGACAGGTGAGATAAAATGAAAATAAGCACTTAAGATTTCAGACATAAACCCAAATAGACTAGTAGTTGCATTAAAGATAAATGAACTAAATATTGTGATTAAAAATCAGACTGAATTAAAATAAACCAAGCCCACTCATGTTTCTTACAGGAGAAACACTTTAAATATAAGGTCAATACATTAAACCAAAATTAACTATAGGATGGGCCACAAAGCAGGACTTAATAGTTTTGAACAACTGAGATGATTCAAAGCATGGTCATTGACTACAGTGGAACTAATCTAGAAATCAATAAATAACAATTAAAAGCACAACAAAACAACTAGAAAATCCCACACAGTTCTGAAATTAAGCAATCCACTTCAATACAATCTGTGAAACAAAAGAAGACATTAGAAAATGAGAAAATAGAAATTAGGAAATGATAAAATATTTCTAACCAGATAATAATACACTACATCAATATTTGTGATTTGAGACAAAAGCTTCATAAGGTGTGGGTGTAGCTCTTTGCTATAACATGTGTTTCACGTGCATGAGGCCCTGGGTTCAACCCCCAGGACAAAACAAAGGCAAAACAAACAAAAACTATAAATTAAAAAGGACATCTTAAAATTAATTGTCCAAGTAAGCTCAGTTAGAGGAATAAATAGCAAATTAAATTCAGAGAAAGTAGGAGGTAGAGTACAAAGATAAGTTTATAAACTACCAAAACAAACAAACATAAAAAAAATGTATGTGGAGTTACCCAACTTTTGCATTGTGTCCCATTCTTCTATATGAGTTGAAACAAAAGCATTACATTACATTGGCTATTTGATATCAGAATAAGCAGAAAGCTGAATTTAATGTGAGATTAATGTGAATTTGAGATTTTAAAATAGATGAGTAGCAACTGCTTTGTAGTAAAGTTACTAAAATGGAAATATAAAGAAAATAGCTAAAAACTTACCCTTCAGGGTGTTGTCTATAATGAACTTCATGGGTTTCCCTTAGGCTTTGCTATTTAATCCTTGTAGTTTAAGATTTTTCTTGCTCTGCATTTTTTCTTAGTGGATTATAGAATTTATGGTTTAGAAAATACTATAATTTGGGCTGGGGATGTGGCTCAAGTGGTATCGCGCTCGCCTGGCATGTGTGCGGCCCGGGTTCGATCCTGAGCACCACATAACAACAAAGATGTTGTGTCCGCCGAGAACTAAAAAAATAATAAATATTAAAAAAATTCTCTCTCTCTCTCTCTCTCCCCTCTCTCTCTCTTTAAAAAAAATACTATAATTTGTGAAAATTTTTGGAAGAAAGGCAAACACCAAAAGACTTGAAAAGACTAACAGAATTAGTAACTTTCAAGCAAAGAATGAAACAAGAATAAGCAAAACAATGAATATATAAGTGATAAAAAGGAAACATCACTACAGATCCTTCCTATTATAATGATAAAAAGAGACTTTATGGGGACTGGGGTTGTGGCTCAGTGGTAGAGTGCTCACCTACCATGCATGAGGCACTGGGTTGATCCTCAGCACCACATAAATGTGAAAATAAAGATATTATGCCCACCTAAAACTAAAAAATAAATATTTTTATAAAAGACTTTATGAAACTTCATGCCAATGAAATTGAAAATTCAGATGGAATTGTCAAATTCCTAGAATGACATCTTACCAAAGGGTGATCCTGTGCCTATTAGATTAACTAATCTGCAAGTTTAAACCTACTAGCAAAGAAATCTCCAGTCCTTTGAGGTTTCATAGGAACATTCAATTAAACATCTAAAGAAGGGATGATTCCAAGCTTACTCAACTCCTCCAGGAAACATTTCCCAACTTATTTCCTAAGTCTAATCTTACCTTGACACCAACAACTTGATAAAACCTAAGCAATTTCACTCATACATTTAGATACAAAAATCCAATGCAAAATATGAGCAAGTCTCATCAATTTGTAAATTCAAAAGGTAATAATTCTTAACTAATTTATTTCAAGAATGTAAAGTTCAGGGGACTCAGAGTATAGCTCACTTGGTAGAGTGCTTGCCTCACATGTGCAAGGCCCTGGGTTTAATCCTCAGCACTGAAAAAAAAAAAAAAAAGAATGTAAAGTTCATTTAACACTTGACAATCATCAATATTTGACTACCACAACCAAATAAAGGTGAAAAACCATATAACCATAAGAAATACAGAAAAGACATTTGATAGATTTGACACTCATATTAAAAAATCTCTTAGCAAACTAGGAACAAGGGGAAATTTCCTTAATTTGTTTATAAAAACCCAACCTATAGTACACATCAAACACCATATTGCAGATGGAAACTCAGTTGTTGAAATCAATTATATTCCCATAACAGTATATAAAAAATAGAAAATTCAAATTAAAAATACAATTTCAATAACATAAAACACAAATTATTGTGAATAACTTGACCAAAAACTGTACAAGAAAACTAGACAAAAAAAAAACATAAAACATTATTAAGTCATTAAAGATCTAATTATTTTCTTCTTACTGGTAATTTCATTTGCCATATATTTTTATTTTCAATTGATACATAGTAATTGTACATATTTGTGAGGTACACTGTGGCATGTCAGTACATGTATATGATATGCTATGATCAGATCAGGGTAACTGGCAAATCTACCACCACAGACATTTATCATCTCTTTGTGCTGGGAACATTCAAATCCTCTCTTCTGGATATTTTGAAATATTCAATGAATTCTTGTCTAAATAGAGAAACATAAAATATTCATATCTTGAAAAATTCATATCTTGAATGATTCATTATAGTTAAGATTCTTCCCTTTTCCTTTAAATATCTATAGATTTATCATAATGACAACTAAAATCTTACAAGGTTAATTTTTTTCTTTTTATGCCAATACTGAGAAGCAATTCTCAAATTTATCTGGAAATACAAAAGTAACCAATGACAATATTGAACAAGGAAAAAGTTGGGGAACTTAGAGGTGTCAAAACTTACAAATAAAGCCAGAGTAATTATGAAAATCTAGTACTTGCCAAAAAATAAATGAATAGATCAATTGAAGGAATAGAAACCAAACATACACACACACACACACACACACACACACTCTCTCTCTCTTACAAGAGTGACATTGCAATGCAATGGAGAAAATACTCTTTTGAAAAAATGATTTTGAATCAACTGGATATTCATAATTGGAAAAAAATATCAAATATTGACTTTTATCTCACACCACAGGCAGAAGTTAATTACAACATTAATACTAGGAGTTATCTACCTGGCATTGGGAAAGGCAAAGATGACTTAAATAAGACATATAAATCACCAAACATAAAGGAAAATAATAAGTTGGGCTAATTGAAATTAAGAACTCATTATTAAAAGTCATCATTAAGTCAGGCATGGTGGCACATACCTATAATACCATTATCTTGGGAGGCTGAGGCAGGAGGATCTCAAATTCAAAGCCAGCCTTGGCAACTTAGTGAGGCCTTAAGCAATTCAGTGAGACCCTATCTTAAAATAAGAAAGAAATTAAAAAAAAGGGTGGGATATGGCTCAGTGGTTAAGTGCCCCTGGGTTCAATCCTTGGTACTCCCTGCCACCACACACACAAAATCATCCTTAAGAGAGGGAAAGAGCAAACATGGGAAAGTTTCAAAACATTACTGACAACCTGACTCATATCCAAAATATATTTTAAAATTCCTGAAAATAAATAATGAAATGCATATAAATCAGTAGGAAAAAAAAAATTTACTTCCAGGAATTTGACAGGCCCTTCACAATAGAGAGAATAAATACCAAGTGGCCTTTAAACAGATGAAAGGGTACTCAGTCCACAGAGCAATGCAAATTAAAACTACAAGTCACCACTACACACTCATGAAAATGGGCAGGCTTAAAAATGCAGACCATGTCAGGGGCTGGCAGGAATGTACTGCAGTATCCCACTCAGTCTCCGGAGTACAGTGACCCAGTGCACTGGGAAACTCTTTGATGTATCTGCTAAAGCTGAAATGGCATAACTTGTGATCTAGCAATTCTGCTCCTGTATGGGTTGCACATAGGGTGGCACCAAGAGACATTCATGACATGTACCAGAATGTTCATAGAAGTGCTGTTTGTAATATCCCCAAATTGGAAACAATTCAATATCTTTTAATAGCAGAAAGGATAAAAAAGTGTGGTATGTTAATTCAGTGAAATATTATATTACACCAAGAGTGAATCACTACTGCTGCATCAACAGAATGGATATATCTTACAAGCATGATATTGAGTGATATCAGTCAGACACAAAAGAGCATTGGAAGTTCAAAAATAAGTAACATGAATCAGAAGAGAAGCTGTGGCTGGGAGTGACAGGAAAAGGAGACTTTTGGGAAGCAATGTTCTATTGCTCAATCTGTAGAGCTCATGGAGGTGTTCATTCTAAACATGTGTTGAGCTGTATGCTTATAATATGCTCACATTTTTGTATGTATGTTGTTTTGCTTCAATAAATGTTTACTTAAAAATATTCCATATAACAAGCAGGGTGTGATGGCATGTGCTTATAATCTCAGTGACTTGGGATGTAAAGGCAGGAGGATCACAAACTTGAGGTCAGACTTAGTAACTTAGTGAGACTCTGCCTCCAAATTAATAAAATAAAATAAAAGGACTAGACATGTAGTTCAGTAGTAAAGCACTCCTGGATACATTCCCAGAACTAAAAAACATATTTTTTTCCATATTACTCATTTCCTATGCAATTTGTGAACCCTGCAATTGACAATATAAAGAAATAAAGAATGCGACTGCTTTGGATCCAGACTGCTATTGAAATGTATATCAGAATTTCGAGGCATCTTAGAATTGTTTGATTCAAATTCTTTCCCTTTCCAAAGCAGTTATATTGGAAACCCACCATTACTCTATGAAAATTTGGACCTCTTTGTTTGGAAGTTTATCATTTAATCTAAATGGCACAAAAGAAAATACACCTTTTTTAAAGTCCAAAATTATATGTTCTATTTTGATTATTTACTTCATTCAACTTCAGGTGACATTTGGTTATTTCCTCAAAAGATATGAATTTATTATCATAAGGATTTATGATAACATTGTTTTCAGAATAATCGTATGCCCCAAAGGACTTTGTGAAGTAGCACATTTTCTGGGACTAAAGCATCCAGTTGCCTTTCATAGTTAGTGTACTTGTTAAGCATCAGGAACATTAGTTTTTGGTAATGCCTTATTACCCAACACTTTCCCATCTTTTAACACTTTCCCATCTTTTAACACTTTCCCATCTTTTGTGTGAACCCATATTTTGCTTACAGACTACATTGGAGAAAGCAATGTCAGGTAGTAGTTAGTACTCTGATTTTTTTTTTTTTTTTTTTTTTTTTTTTTTTTTTTTGGTACAAAGGCACCCAGGCTTCAAAGACCAGAAAAATGACCAGAAGTATACATAGGCAACATGGCAGTAGTTCTCAAAGTGCAATCTCTGGGCCAGAAGCATCAGTATTACCCTGCATTTGTTAAAAATTCAAATTCTTGCATGCCCAAAACCTACTGAGAAAGAAATTCTGGGCTGGGCCCAACCTCCGTGTTTTAACCAGGCCTCTTAGGTATTCCTGACATATGTTGAATTTGAGAACCATGGAAATGCTCTAGCAGAAAAAATGAGATCTTTGGAGTTAGTCTCCATTCTTGCCTAGCCATTTCCTAGTTGGGTAATCTCTGGCAAGTTTCTTGATTTTGTGATTATCTGGTTTTCTCCACAATAAATAGAATAATCACTACAATTAGAACAAAAAGGAGGTTTTTGATACATGGTACTGATAATGCTCCTGTCAATAGTGCTAATAATACTAATAATACTACTCATAATATCATTATTCATGCTTATTACTTAAAAAAATGAAATGAGATTTGAAAATCTAGTTTCTGCTGGATAAAAAAAGGAATATGTGATGTATGTGATTGGACTATTGATGTAACAAGACAGTATTAATTCCATTTGTTCATTTATAAAGCACATTTGAGAATAACCTGGGTTTTTTAAAAATTCATGTGAGTTTTTTTTGTTGATGAGATCATTGCCAACTGGCATCCTATCCTGAATTCTGAGATTCTGCTCAGTGTGGGACACAGACTTTGAGGATGTCATGCTGAATAAAAAGCAAATTCAATTCTTTGAAGAAGATTGCTAAGCAGGCATCAAAAACATTTTTTACACCTATATTTGTGCCTTCTTTCAAGTTTTAAGGAGATATAAAGACCAAAGTGTTGCCAAATCTCTCCACTGCTCAATTTTAAGCCATTCTCCTCTTTGATAAATAGTCTGCACTTAAGTGCCCTCCTCCTTGGAAACAAAGGTCCCAACAAAATGCCCTGGCTCTTCCTCTCCTCCTCTTACAACCTGAAGGGAGTATATTCGGCTTCTGGCTCTGCATTACACCTTAGCAAATACAATGGAGAAAAGACATTTTCAAATTCATTTTGCTACCCACGGTCATCTGCTTTTGTGGTAATGATTTGGGAAGCAAAGTAGAAACCAATCACTTACACAGATAACTTAATTTGGAAATTAATGAAGATGCCACAAAATGTTGACCAGATGTTAGGTTGTTAACAGTATATTGGATCAGGAAATTTGAGCTTTTTTTTCTCTGTGTCCTTCTTTGCCTTGCAGACTAGGCTCCAGGCCTGAAAACTGTTCTTTAACCTGTGTGGCTAGGACACCTACGGACAATGACATTTTCCTACCCTTAGCCCTTTGTTACTTTTCCTCATTCTTGACTTTTCCTCCCCAGACTTTCTTCTATTTCAATAGACATGGGAGGAAAAATCAACCTCCTGCAGCTTCTGCTTTAAAAGATAAAGACAACTTAATTTCCTAGAGATTCTCACTTTAAGAACAAGTGTATGAAATAGTGTGCATTCAATGCACTTTATTTAATGCATTAAATTCATCAAATTGCTATGTTTACATACAAGTTAATTCATGGTACTGTGAAAATTAAAGAGCTTGTCAAAAAAAAAATGAAGGCTTTAAAATTAGTCTGAGAGGTACCTATTACTCATTGAATCAAGGAGCCAATCATCACACAATCTTCTTTTATATATTCATCATCATCGGAGGTTTTTATAAACCCCACATTACATGTCACTCCCCACACATGGGTACATGAAAACCTGCTCATTTGCAGATAAATGTGAATTTATATTACTGGATTCTCACTTTCAGAGCACACTGCCATATTGATTAACTTTGAGTGATATACAACATTTCCTCAAACTTAGAAATGGAACATGTAGGTTGCATTATGGATTTGTGTCTGCAAGACACAAATTAGATGTGTGGTATAGCACAGTACACATGCACACTTACACGTGTGGACATTTTTGCACTTGAAAATGATGCATTCCAGGTGAAACATAGGATGAGGATGGTAACTGGACATAGAACTTCTGAGCACTGGTCTGAGAAGTCAGGAGTTCTAAAAAGAACAAAAAGAAATAGGCAGAGAGAATGATTCTGTGCAAAGCACACTAGCTTCTTCAGGGTTACATTTATTGAGTAGCTTTTTAAAAAGCTTACGAATAGGCTATTTTATTTATATTTGCGTGAATGATACAGTAATAGCTACAAGCTAGCACACAGATTCACACACTGGTCAAAGGGATTCACATGGCATACGGAAGATGAAACTGTCCCTCTACGGAGATGTTTGGAATTATAAGTAGGCATTTCCAGTTGCCTCAATGATTAAAGGATAGAAGGTACCTGGCATGTAGTGCCTAGTATCTGGAGATGTTAAAATGTACTGAACAAACAAGAATTCTACACAAAACAAGAATTGTTATGCCAAATTGCACCTTGTTTGAGAAACAGCTATTTTTGGGTTCCTATGCATTGCATGTTCTCATCTTGGAATCTTTAGGTCTTTAATAGATGTCATGAGTTGTATGAATCTGCCAGCCACATTTGTTATTTCCTATCTCAAGCTCATCCAGACTTCTCTTCTGACTTCCAGAATCATTATCCAACTGCTTACTGTACATTTCCATCTGGCGATCCCAGAGAACCCAATTCAACACATCCACAATCAAACTCATTCTCTTCTGCCTCAAACCTTCTCTTTCTCATCTCTCCTCTATGTTGGTGAATGGCACCTCCTGTCATCAGGTTAAAATCCTGGGAATCATCCTAGGTAGCTTCCTCTCCTCACTTCACATTAAACCCCTAAGTCTTGAATTTCTTCCTCATGGTTTCTTTATTTTTTGTCACTGTTTTCTTCATTACTGCCAGCACTGCCTTGGTTGGGCCTTTTCTTGGCTCTCCTGGGGACCATTCTAGTTGTCTCCTCACTCATCCTTCTGCCTCTGTGTTAGATAACTGTGTTAGTTAGGAACCTTGGAAAAGTGACAACAAATTCAACTAAATGGATTTATATAACTTAGAAGTTGAAGTGTCAGGGACAGCCCAATCCAAGGTATAAAATGATATAAATAGAACTCTGTGTCACTCTATCCTTATATTCTGCTTCCTGCTGTATTGATGCAGGTTCTCCCAATGTGGATGGTAATGGCAACTCAGTCCTAGGCTTTCAGCCATCTCAGCCAAAAGAAATAGCCTCTTCTTTATTTGCTTCAGTAAAAGTCCAGCACAAGTTCTGCTTGGCTTTACTGGGTCAAAAGCCTAACTGAGCCAGGAAATGAGTCATGTCATCTTACCCAAATTTCATTGATTGGGCATGGGAAAAGGACAGTTAGCTTCTAACGAAAAATACAGGTTTTGTTCACAGAAGAAGAGAAAATATGTTCTTAGGAACCATATCTTTTAAACCTCTCTCCAACCCAACTTCTACCCATGCACCATAGTGATATCTTCTGCATATTGAATTGCATCATTCCCAGGATAAAATTTCTACACCATTTCCCATTAACTACATGATAAAACCCAGAAAAGCATAGGCGACATTCCAAAGTCTGACCTCTGCTTGCTTCTCATGTTCTTATTTCCAGTTGCCTACTCTATCCTGGCTCCAAATACTGAGATTGGCCAAACACTTCAGGTTGTGTGTGCTTTTGCTTTTCTCAGAAGGCCACACAGCATTTTCTCCACCTAGGAAACACTTACTTATCACATGCTCTCTCCTATCCCCCTTTCCCAGACTCTCCTTGTCTTTGCATCCCTGCTGAACATGAGAGACTCAACTCAGAGCACCCATGATCCAGTCTTGTCCTCATTGCTCTGTTTTTCCTTTTCAGACTGTCAATTTAAGGTCAGGGACAGACACTTATCTTTGTATCCCGAATACCTACATAGCCAGGTTCATGGCCCAGAGTTGAATGACTGAATCAGTAAGATGTAATTTTTTAAAAGCCTATTTTGGATAAAGCAGAAGAGGATATCAATAAAGAATTTTGACAATTGAAAAATTAAAACATGGGGAAAAAGGAATCAAAGAGGTTCTTAGTGTTACAGCAAAAATGATCACTTTATATAGAACTTAGGATTACAGTATTGTTTTCAGGCCACTTTGTTAATTCATTAAATGATCATTATTTTGAAGGGTCAATATGGTAATGTAATTTGTTCATAACCATACTCCAAATTTATTTGTATGTAATCATGGTGGCCTGAGACAGTTTCCTAAGGTGAACTTCCTTTTACTTTGTTATGATTCCCAACAATCTTTGACCAGTGAGCAAATTACAGTGGATGTAAAGGCAGTGAAACTATGGGCATTGATTGTTTAGTCTTCTAAATCTAAAAACCTTCCCAGAGTGTGCTATTTAGATGGAAACAACCACCAGCACTCCTGCTAATGGCCAAGGTCATTTTTCCAGGGAGGCAGCAGTGCAGCTGTGTCCAGTGCCCTAGGCAGGACTTGAAAGAGCCCCGTGTGCCTCCCCATTGCCAGTGTGGGGGGAGAGCCCCCCTCCACACCCCAGGTCTGCTTTGAACAACGTTCCAAAGAAAGCTCCCCCTTGCACAGGGAATGCTAAACAATTCTATATTTTCCCCCTAGAGGCTCAACTCAAAGAACATTTTTCATTAGGACTTTTCTAAGAATTTAGGGAGAGCTAAATTTGGTTTTTATCAGAACAATGAAAGCTGCAGATCATGGGCATCATGGCTGTATTTCTGTATAATTTTGTCCTGAATTGACTGTCTCTAGAGTTCAAATTCTTCTGGAAAGTGCCAACCCTCACTCAGTTTCACTGCACTGAGCCATCATCAGAGCTAAGAATGGCACTCAGGTTTCTTAATTCCTCAGCCAGAATGCCATCTATTAGAACACTGTGCCTCTCAATTGTGTCTTAAATTAGGCATAGAAATGAATTCACTCACACTCTTTCTGCCTACCAAGTTTCTGCAAAGGAACTTATCAGCGCTCCATGACACAGTTGGGAGAATTTCCTCAGCTCTAACAGTTAAACTCCTACGGACTCAGGGGGTGGGAGAAGCTGAGATGGAAAAGCTTAAGTCTCCTCAAATTTTCCAAGAGCTTCACAGTCACCACCCTGCCCCCTCCCCAACATCAGTCAGACCCGAAACAAAGGAAATCCGTCTAGTCCTAGGCCTGACTCCATTAGGGAAGTGACATGCTTAGTCCTCAGCTCAGCAAGTTATAGAGACATTTCACAAGTGTGGAAAGGAACAGCCTTGCACTTCACCATCGGTAGAGCACCAGGCCTGCCTCCCAACTGCACCCACCGCAGAGTCAAGAAAGGCCTTAATGAATGACAGCAAATTGCTTGGCACAGCTCTGACCCAGTTGCTGAAGGGAGCTTGGGGGCAAAGCACCTTTTATTTTATTTTGTTTTGTTTTTCATTAGGGCATTTTAATTATACAGAATAATGGGATTCATTGTGGCATATTCATACATGCAAATGACATACTTTGATCATCTCCTCTTACGATTTCCTTACTTTTAATGGAACTATTATATATATATATATATATATATATATATATGTATATATATATATAATTTTTTTTTCCTTTTTGGTCACTTGAAGTTTGTGTAGAGTCAGGGAGTTGGGGGCACCACACAACATACTCAAAATTAGAGTATAAATAAATATCTTTTGGAATCTTGCATAATATCAGCCAATGGCAACAGCAGGTTTTTGACAGGCCTGCGAACTTCCCCAAAACAACATCCTGCCAGGCTGGCCGTGATTCAGGCATGAGTCAACGCTGCGAGATGGGCTGCTGCCAGCCCGTTTCCCCAGCCGAACACGACTCCCCCCGAGGCCCGGCAGTCTATTAACATTTAGAATCTGGGCTGGATGGACTTGTTATTAACAGCACTGGTCCCCTCAAGGTAATAACATGGGGGAATCTTTTCTGCTAGTTTTGGGAATAAAACTACAGTAAAGAAAGAAAGATGACTCTTCATTACAGCTTCTTGAGAAGGGGGTCAGTACAATATTTACAGCTGACTGTGGAGCGCAGACATGCTCTTTCCCCACCCCCTGGAGTCTCTTTATAATGAGGCGCAGGCAGGCTAGCACCTTTCCAAAATCCAAACGAGGGATGCAGCTTGCTGAATTGAGAGGAGAAATCACAGGGTCTTCAGAGTCCCAAATGCTGTGGAAAGAATTTCCTACCATTATTAGAAGACTACCCACCTCAGCCACTTTTCTCAAAGACTTTCTTCCAAGTCTTTCACTTTGAAACAAGTGATGTGCTTCAAAGAGCAATTCTCTCTCTGTCCACAAGAAGCAACAAATCACAAGAACCCCTTCCCACCCCCCAAAACACCTGCCACCTTGCTGAGTTAGAGATGTCCCCTCCTTTAACACTCATGAGGTTTTCTGAGCCAGCAAACCACAGTATAGTTGCAATTCTGCAGATATTGACTCAGAGTGGAGCTATAAAACATGGAATTTTCTCTAACTGTGTACCAGGAGTGAGATATAATGGGGAAGGAAAAAAAAATTCTTCCTCTGTTCTTTCTGCCATCATTCCTTTGTGCTACAGCTAAGGATCAATTTGTAAAACCATTCTTGGGGACACTTCTCTTTTCTTCTTCACTCTCCCTCTTGCTAACTTTGACCAGCTAATGAACTGTGATACTCAGAGTGCTTCCGTGACATTATTCCTCCACTCCTGAAAATACAAAGTAACTTTTGATACACATCTATTTGAGAATCCAGATGACACGGTCTAGGCTGGGACTTGGCTTTGCCCTACAGCCTTTGATTCTTTAGTGATGCTTTGATACCTGCTTTTTTCATCCACCCACATCTAGTCACAGCAGGGAAAACAAAACAAAATAAGCCCGAGGAGCTGTATCATTCCTTCAATCCAGCAATGGATCATTCAAGCAAACCTTAGAAAATTGCAGCCATGGAAATGGAAAGTTCCAATACGGAAAGGTTATTTTGGAAATACGCTTCTTGTACATTCCTAAATTATTTTTTAAAACAAGTGGCTTATACCTTGATTGCCACTTGTCTTGTGGGAACACTTGTCCCTCATGGGAAAGAAATGACTCAGGTGTTTTATTTTAAAAAAAGTTCTTGAAAAAGTGGTGATCTTGCACTCACAGAAGATGGGGCTGTAACTACGAGATTATGCCAGGAGAATGATGAGGGCTGTCAGTGGGCTCTCCCTTAGGAAGCGACTTCCCTGCAAGTTATGCCCACATCTCCTTTGCCAGCCAGAGTGTGGGTGTGAATGGGCTTTCTCACAAATGCTGGCCCTAGGTTTTTGTTTTTGAAAATTTAGCCTTTGCTGTTTACTCTAGTTGCAGACATGATATTTTTCACAACCAGACTTGGAATCTGCAGTATCATTTCTATCCTCAAAACTCTAACATCACTTTGGCTATGGAAGTCAACCTTATTTATCAGCAGTGCATAAGCTGTTGCGATGGCAGAGAGCAAGCTAAGGGTAGCGATGCCCAGCCAGTGAATTGCAGCCCACACAGGGTAGGTCCTATCTGCTTTTATTTACAATCTGATTCCATCGTTTCCAGCCCCCTGTCTTTGCAGCTGCCTCCTCTTCTCTCCCTCTTGATGGCCGCAGATCTCTGCTTATCATCCATTTCCACGCTGGCTTTGTCTGCTTCTTTGTAAGCCCCTGCTCTGAGTAGTTTCCGCAGAGTGCGCGTCATTGTCAGGGACGGTGGATAAGCTGCCTCGCCGCCTGCTCCAGTCGTTGTGGGCCTCCTTTGTCTTGTTCCTTTTTTGATGGCCTAATTTCACACACATTCTGACTAAAGACTCTTTTCAAAATAAGCAGCCGATATGGGTGTGCTATTGTTCCATGGGGCTGCCAGATTATTATTTTTTAAATGTATTCACTGCATGGATTTATCATGTAAACTCCTATTGAAAACCATTGCCCCCGGGAAAGATTTGAGCATTTGGGTAATTTCCTGAAATTCTCAAGTGTATGTGTTTGTAGTGTCTTCCCCGACCCCTTTTCAAATGGATGCAGCCATCTCACAGCAATCCATAAACAATATTGATTGCACAAAAGCACAAAACTGCCACTCTCAATGCTTGCTCCTCATCTCCTGCGTCACCCCCTCATCTCTGAGAAGAAGCTCTCCCTTTTGCTCAGGGTCCAAAGGGGCACACCATTTGCATTCACATTTATTGCAATCTAAGCTTCGGTGAGATTCTACCAATTTTCTTGGTGTCAGCGTAGTGTCAGTTTGGGACTAAAAGCTGGAAAATTATTCTACCTGTGAAAACATTTATGCCTCTCTTCCTAACCTAGCAGGGACATGCATGAATGCAATAATGCATGTATTTTCAAACATGGAATGTGCTGTCTTCTATTCCACTCAATTTGATAGCCCAGTACACTTCAGGCCATTAATAAGTGAGATTGTTTGGGAGCTCGATTCATTGCCTAAAATCTGTACAAGGTAGTGCCATTTAAAAATCTTTTCCCTTTCCTTTACAGTTTTATCCTTGGAATAAATAATTCAGCCTAATAACCTCTATGATCTGTGGGATTAATTGACACCAAAAGGAACTTTCTGCTGGTTGAATGAAGTCCATCTTTGTGTGCTTTTCACTAATTTATCTGGTATTTCTTGGTTTTCCCCTCTTCAACCATGTATTTCCCCATAGATTCATTCTGTTCCAAAAGCCACAACCACATAACTCTAGTTTACATCTTACTAATGTCGTTGGAATGCAAAGGTCAAGGTTATTTTTAAAAACTGTGCTGTTGTGGTCCTTTGGGAATCGCTGCCTTATAGCCCATTCATGCATTCCCATAAATACACGTTCTCAAAATGCCACCAACCTCTGTCAAGAGTCCAGCATTTAAAGTAATTGAACAACAGTGTGAAAAGCAATAAAAATTCGATAGTTTAACCCTAAGGTTGGTTGGATTCCAGGAACGGTGTTTCGTGAAAGGCCCACTGATTTTAGGACAGATGCTGGGTGTTTTGTTAGGCTGGGAGCTGAGTCTTGGCTCCAACACAACTTTGGAATGACTCACACATTTTACTAATTTATAAGCGCAGCCTTCCTTGAAACCCCAATGTAAAGACGAGCATGCTGATCTAGGAAAGTGAATATAACCTTGAAGTCAATGAAAATAATGGAATTGTTTACTTCATAGAGAATACTTAAGCTTATTACTTCCTCTCCCACATCTTCAAACTTTTCATTTTCTTCAAGTTTCACATGAGGAACTATGAGAAATCGAAAATAAAAATCTGACTTCTGGAGATTTGTAAAGCAACAAACAAGAAAACCTTATCTGGACAACCAGTACAAAAAGACTGCACAGCAAATTCATTTAGAAAGAGAATCAGACTATACAAGCGGGCACGTGGAATCTTATTATGAGGCTGACTAGGATATAACAGTACCTGATGGACATGTAGAGAGATATTCTCATCCTCTCTGCCCATGTTAGAAGCTTCTAGTTCCCAGCTAGTCACAGTGGCCTATCTTTATCCACTTGCCCAGAGCGCTCCCTCCTCTCCACCCTTATTCTGTGGCCACACCTAAAAGGACTTCAACCTGTCTACTGCCAGACATGCTGACTTCAATAGGCCCTTTTCATTCACTTTTTCTACCTTCTGACTTTTAACTCTTATATATGAAAAAAAAAATCTCGTTAGAAAGATATAGAGAAAAACAGGAAACAAAATTGTACTTCTGAAAAAACAATCTCCAAATACGCAAAAATGTCTAGGTTGGAAGAAAATACATCAGCATAATAGAAGTCATTGTCAGTGAGTATTTTGATCTTTAGACTTTCTCTTGTTTTCCAATTTTAAGCCTTATGAATGCATTATTTTTATAACTAAAGTGTGGATTTGTCATATATAGTACATAAGTTACAGCTTAAAGTACCTCAACATTGAATTAAGGAAATAGACTTATTACTTAGAATGCAAATTTAAATTACAAATTATAATCTTTTGCCCCTTTTTATGTACAATGAGCTAATCAAAAGAAAGAAGTGAAACATGTAAGGGACTACAAACAGTTGAATACTCTCCACTGGTGTGGATTATGAATTTCTCTTAAAGCAGTGTTGTAAGTGGGCTGGGCATTGTCACTGGTTTTCTCTAACAAAATAACTGTAGAAATGTGGGTCTTTGGCAGAATCCATACTACATGCTGCAAATAAGCTTCTTACTAGCCACACTGGGATTCTCTGATGGGCTCCTTCACTAACTGGTCATGCTGGTAAAGAGGGAAGAGAATGAAGTGGAAAGAACCAGAGACCCAGATTCTGTCTCTGCTGTTCTTCAGGAAAGAGGAAGTTCTCTGTGCTGGCTCTGGGGAACCAAGAAGCCTCCATACCCTACCTAAGACTCTTGGCCTGCTGGAGCTCTGCTCAGTACTGCAATAGGGAGCATTTCCCATAGGTATTCACATTTCAAAAGTTCTCTGTATTAGCATTGTGCAGATAGCAGAATACACATTAGATTATAGATGTATATATATGCAATGTCTCTGTTTATCATCTAGTTTAATTTTTAGACCATCTGGTGAAATATTGCTTTTCATTATCACATAAGGAGTCTGACCCTTGGAGATTTTACAAGCTGGTAAAGAAGCATGTGCTGTGCTAGAAAACTAGATCTTTTTGCTAGGTTCAGGGGACTGTTCACTAACTCATAGATCAATTTATGAAGGAACCATTGTGTTATTTCCTGATGCTGGGCTCTAGAAAACTTTTCTCCACGAAAGTTTACAAACTCCAATGTGTTCCTTGTTATAAATGCGGAGGGACCTGTGCCCTGCTTCACATCTTCCTGCCCCGCTTCCTTTTGTGTTGTTTGTTTGTTTGTTTTTCAATATTGGGGATTGAAGCCTCACAAGTGCTCTACCACTGAGTCACACCCCAGCTCCCTGGCCCACTTCCTTACACTAGTTGTGGCTACAGCTGCCAGTGCACACCAGCCCCACCCCTGCTCTACCTTCCTCTCTTTCACTTTTGTGCTTTTAGCCTTTCTGCTCCTCTCACTGAATTCAAGGGGAATTCACACTCATTCTACCCATGGAAAACCAGGGGTAGAAGCAAACACTTTCCCATCTCCCCTCTTCTGATTGGACAATCCTGAGCCATATTCGACCCTGAGCTACCCTGGTAGAGTTTTTATCCAAGGAAAACAAAACCACATTCCAGATATAAAAGAAATATAAGTTTATAGTCAACAAAAATGAAAATCATAGAGAAGCGTAAAGATAAAAATGCAGAAAATTAGAGCCTATTGATGTGCTCTGGAATGGCTTTCCCTCCTTCTCTGTTTTACTTTGAAGTTATCCAGTTGGCTTCTAGTTGAAATGTCTTCTTGGTATACATCAAAAACCTTTATATCTATGATGCTACCTCTTAAAACTATGCTAAGAAGTTTCCCTCAATATGCAATATCAGAACAAGTCAAATTGGTATTGGAATTCATGGTTCTTAGATTTCTTTCTTTCTTGGTACCAGGGATTGAATTCAGGGACAGTTGAGCACTGAGCCACATCCCTAGCCCTATTTTGTATTTTATTAGAGACAAAGTCTCACTGAGTTGCTTAGTGCCTCGCTAAATTGCTGAAGCTGGCTTTGAACTTGTGATCCTCCTGCCTCTACCTCCCGAGCTGCTGGGATTACAGGCATGTGCCACCGCGCCCAGTTCTTAAATTTCTTTTCATATGCATCATCTCCTTTAAAAAAATTTTTCATCACTTGTTTTTTCCATAACTACCTCTCCCCACTTCCACTCCTAATAGTTTGGACAATGTCCCTGATTATTTTTGGCCTAGATTATTGTAATTGCCTCAATACTGGCCTTTCTGCTTTTGCTTTTACTTCCTATTCCCACATGATTTATTCTCAACTAAGCAGCCAGATGATTCTGTTTAAATAAAAATCAGATCATGTTTCTTTTCTGGTCAACTCCTCATACCCCAGGATGGATCCCCATTGTCCTCAGAATTAAAATCCTTCTGATGGTCCCAAACTGGTCAGGCTCCCCTTTACCTCTCTGCCTTTATCTTCTCCAACTTTCAAACGTGCTTACCTCCCTGAGTCATACTGGCCTTCAGGCAAACTGGTAATTTTCCTGCCTCAAGGCCTTTGTACTTGGGGTTCATCTGCATGGGATCCCCACCTCCCATATATCTACATGGTTCATTCCTTCCCTTTCTCAGATCTCTATCTGAGTGGCACTTTCTCAATAATATATTTACTGAGTCCTCTATATGAAATCACAATCCTCTTGCCCTCTCCCAGCATTCACAGTCCCCTTCTTTCATTTATTGTTTTCCGAAGTAACATCCTATGATATAGCATATATTTACTTAGCTAAATTATTTCTGACATTTCCCCTGCCTGATGTAAACTCCACGAGGGCAGGGATGTTTGTCTGGTTCACTCTTATCTCAGTTCTCAGAAGCGCTCAGTACATTGTAAATGCTCAGTACATATTCAAATGAGTATATGATGAATGAGTGAGCTGTGTTTTTGTTTTATTCCTATTTTATAGATACTAGAAAGATTAAGGGACTCTACTAAGTTCATACAAATAAATAAGCGGTAGAGTTAAATCTTTAACTAGAGTTTCTATCTACAAATAATGCTCATATGAGAAAAATGGAAACAGTCTTTGGATTTAGCAATGCACACTTAAATTAGATTTATGAAGGTACAAAACTTGTGTAGGGAAGAGCTGCTAATGAACTTAATCAAGCACATGAAAATCAAGTACATTTGAGTCTTATGCATTTTCATCTTCATAATGCCTGCAAGAAAGCTGAGAATCAAATCCATGACCAATCTCCCAGACAAAACAGTGTGTGTGCCTGGCTTCATTTTTAATTTCCCTTGTCCTTATTTTCTCTTTTAGTCTGCTTTCCTCACTTACTTGATTTTTAAACTTTATTTTGTTGCAGGTAAAAATAAAGAAAGAAATGAAGAGCATATTATGGTGTTAGTCTACTGTTGAGGGGTAGTGGGAAAAGGACGAGGTGGGATGTAACCTGAACAGAAGGGGGCTCACTGGGCCTTGCCGATAGAGCCTGTCTCTTCATGATATTAACTGAAAGCAATAACTGTTTGATAGAAAAAGATACTTTGGGTAATTCAAATTTGTGCTTTAGTATTTCAAGAAGATGGCAAGGGGATGCATAGATGGTTTGTTAACAACTATGAAAGGTCTGAGATTTTTAAACTACTTGGAAGCTTACAAGTATGCTGGTAGAAGACAAGGGACTCCTGGATCTGATGTGAAGAACAGTGTATCATTCACAGCAATGGTAGTGGCCAGAGTATCCGCATTTTTGCTCCAGTTCCCCATGTTTCAGTTTCAGCATGATGTCCCCAAGAAAGCCAGATGAAAGTGGTAGTGTTGTGTTGTGTTTTGTTACAGGAGAGGAACCCTAAGCTCAGAGAACCCACATCTTTTATATATGGTCAGCAAGCATGCATGCTCTGTGCTCTAGAGAGAGATACTGTCTGTATCTTCCAAGGCTTTTGGGGTAGATAAACATTATTTCAAAGGTGACCTGCAATATTTGCAGGAAATACAGAAATGTGAAAGATCCATCTCACCACAGGAACACATTCTAAGCATCTGAAGTATATACTCTCTCTTTTTTTTTTCTGAAGTATACTCTCTATCTCTTCCACATTTAATATCTTGCACTGGCAGATGGCCACTCCCTTCAAGTTCCTTTTTACTCTCAGTTCCCCAAACCAAATTCTCACTGTGAGATGGACTTTAGATTTTTTTCTCTGCTTTTATTTCTTATTCTTGATCAAGTATAAATCTCAACACTCTTCAATGGGAACCCCCACTTTCTTTTTCCCAGTCCTCTTCTTTCTACTCAATCTCCATGCAGCATCACAAGCTCAGCTGGCAATACTTAGGTTTTTTTTTCTTCCTTTTTTTGTGGTGCTGGGGATCGAACCCAGGTCCTTGTGCATGTGAGGCAAGCACTCTACCAAATGAGCTATATCCCCAGCCCAACACTCAGTTTTCTGAGTGAGCAGAACAGAAGAACTGAGGACACTCATTTCCTATTATTTATTTATTTATTTATTTTAAATTTTTTTTTACTTTTTTTATTGGTTGTTCAAAACATTACAAAGCTCTTGACATATCATATTTCATACATTAGATTCAAGTGGGTTATGAACTCCCATTTTTACCCCAAATACAGATTGCAGAATCACATCGGTTACACATCCACATTTTTACATAATGCCATATTAGTAACTGTTGTATTCTGCTACCTTTCCTATCCTCAACTATCCCCCTCCCCTCCCCTCCCATCTTCTCTCTCTACCGCATCTACTGTAATTCATTTCTCTCCTTGTTTATTTTCCCATTCCCCTCACAACCTCTTATGTGTAATTTTGTATAACTTTTTTTTTTTAATCTAAAATTGTCTTCAGTATCTCCAAGTCATCTTTGCTGTCCTATTTTTACTCTCTTCTTCCCCTCCCAAAAGTTCAGGGCTCTAATATTGCTCCAGATTATTTTTTGTTAGTTAAGGGGTAGAGGGAAGAATCTGAAAAATTCTCCAGTTGAAAGTGTTCTGGCTGAAGCCAGGCCTGGATTAACAACCCTTTTGGAGACCTTGAGACTTTTTACCAGCTGGAGTTGAATATGTGCAACAGTGTGACTTGGCTCACAGGGCTACTCAAACAGTCCCTCAAAACTGTCAGGCAATTTTGGATGTTTTATGAGTAAGGCACTTTTCCACCTTCTTCTATAACTTTATTATCTTTTCCATTTCCTTCAAAACTACCATCCCCTGAACTTCTGTATGTCACCCCCATCCCCTGTTGCATCAAACTTTACTGCTTTTCTCTCTTTCTAATCTACAGCAGAACTGGTCTTTTATAGAGAAAATGGAAGTCCTCATATTCCTGCCAACAAATCACCAGTCCTGTCTGCATTTACTCCAATTTCCTCACTCTCTCACCACAAGTTCAACTTTCCACATATTCTCTCCCTCCCTTCTGTGCCTCCTTACCTCCCACTCACTTCTTCAGCCATTTCTAATCTTGTATCAGTTCTCACCATTCCCCAGAATGGTGCCTTCCAAGCACTAACTGATTACTCCCAATTGCCGAACCTATGGGAGCCTTTTCACTCCTCCCTTCTACATCAATCCTTCTAGATCAATCTATAGCACCTGACCCACCTGACTGCCTCCTTCTTCTTGGGTCTCTCTCTGTCTCTCTCTCTCAGCTTCTGGGAGAGCACATTCTCCAGGGGTCTCTTTGCCTATCACTCTACTCCTTTTAGTCTCTTTAACTCCCATCATTGACCCAACCTCTGAATGAGTCTCTCAGATTTGGTCTTGACCTCGACTGGTAAAAGGATGGAACTGGAGAACATAAGAAAAAAGGGAGATTCATTCATTTTAGTTATACATAGTATTAGGGTTTATTTTCATATAATTATGCAAGCAAGGAATATAATTTGCTTCAGTTCAGTCCCCAGTACTTCCCCTTTCCTTCCCTGCTTCCTTTACTCTACTGATCTTACTTCTATTTATTTATAGTCTCTTTAAATTAGAGCATTATGGATATAAAGGTGAAATTCACTGTGGTATATTCATATATGTACATAGGAAAATTTGATTAGGCTCATTCACAGTTCCTCCCTTTTCTTTCCCTTCTCCTTTCCCTCAACTCTCTTACTCTATTTCACTAATCTCTCTTCTATTTTCTTGGAATTTCCTCCCTGCTATTATCTTTTGATTTCCTTATTTTGGTCTAGCTTCCACATATGAGAAAAAACATTTGATCCTTGATTTTCTGGGTCTGGCTTATTTCAGTTAACATGATGTTCTCCAGTTCCATCCCTTTACTGGCAAATGGTATAATAATTTCATTCTTCTTTATGACTGAGTAAAACTTTATTGTGTATATGTACCACACTTTCTTTATTCATTCATCTGTTGATGGTCACCTAGGTTGGTTCCATAGCTTGGCTATTGTGAATTGTGCTACTGTAAACATTGAGGTGGCTGCATCACAGTAGTATGCTGGTCTTAGATCTTGTGGATATATACCTGGAGTGGATTAGCTGGGTCATAATGTGCTGCTTCTCAAAATGAATCTTCACTTTCTATATCTGACCCTTATCTGTGTTTGTGTGTGCTGTCTTTTTTGTTTTCTAGTGAGGATAGACTTTCTGTACTTCCTAGGGCATCTGGGTGCCCAGACCTAGACTCTAGCCTGACAGTCTTAATGAGAGAATGAATAACAAATTTCTTTCCTGAGGCAGAATTTTTAAATCCCAGAGAAGGCTTCTGATGGGCCTGTCCCAGAGCATGTACCTACTTCTTACACCAGTCCTGTGACTAGAGGAGAACCGAATCATAGAAAATGAATAGATATTTTGGCACCAGGAAGTAGAGCACTGTTGTAAAACATGCCCCAAATTTTTAAGTGCCCTGGAAGTAAAAGCAGGTAGAGACTGGAAGAATCTTGAAGTGCATGATAGCAAAAAACATCTAAATGTCTTTGTATAAAATGTTTGCAGAGAGATGAATGTTGAAGGCACTTCTGATAAATGATCTACATTTTATTTGGAAACTGGTGAAAAGGTGATATTTGTGACCTAGTAGCAGAAATAAAGCTAATTTTGTCCTACAGTTGTGTGGAGTGCAATCTTATAAATGATAAACTTGACTCTTTAGTTGAGGAGACTTTCAACAAAAGTGGTCCCTAAGTGCCATCATACATGTTTTTATAATAGGTAGAGGGAGATTTGACCCACACCTAGGGAAGAGGAATTATGACTCCAAGGCAGGACCTGGAGTGAGGCAGACGTGAGCCAAGGAATGCCAGCAGCCACCAGAAGCTGAAAGAGGGAGGAAATGACTCTTCCTCTAGAACCTCCCGAGGGAGCATAATCTTGCTGACATCTCCATCTCAGAGTTCTGGCCTTCAGAACTAGGAAAGACAAATTCTGTTGCTTTAATCAACTCTATTTTTTTGGTAAGTTGTTACAGAAGCCGCCGAAAGTGGGAATAGCTGATGAATGTCACAGTCTGGACCACACATCCTCCCAGATCTAGCAAGCTGATGTGATGACACCTCATTACCAAGCCATGCATTCTGAAAAGAACAATAATAACAACAACAAAAATAAATCCATTTCTACTCCCCCTCCATATCTTTTATGTCTGTCAGAAGCAGTGTTTATTAATGGCAGCAATAACTACCCTCCTCTTAGTTTTCCCTCATCAGGATTTGATGCTGACAGTTATTCTCTCCTCCGATATGCTCTTTCTTTAGCTTCCACAATACCACATCCTCTGGCTTCCCCTCTGCTCCTCTTATTGATCTTTTCTTAACAGCCTCCTCTGTATTTTACCCTCTGCTAGCCAGCCTCTAGTGCTGGGGTCCCTTCAAGATCTGTCCTGGGCCTTCTTTTTCTTTTCTACTCTTCTCTTTCTATAGCTCCTTCTAGAATGTCTATCTATTTCCATGGGCTCAGTAAGCAGCCATGGGCTCCCAAATTTATACTGCCAGCTCAGATTTCTTTTTTGAGCTCAAGATCTATATTTACAACTGCTTACTTTATATTTCCACTTGGATGTCTCATACTCATCAAACTTAGCATGTCCCCTCCCTACTCTCATCCCCAATGGCCCCTCCTCCAGTATTCCTTATCCTGGTAAACATCCCTTATTCCCTTAGTCATTCATGCCAGCGCCCTTAGATCATGTTCAAACTCATTTTTCTCCTCACAACCAACTTCTATCCATTTTCCAAACCTAACCATTTTACCTCTGAAATAGATCCCAAGTATGGTCACTTCTCTCCATGTTCATGGATATCATTCTACTGTAGGTTATAGCCAACTCTCGGATGGGTTTCTGCAGTATCTTCCTGTTTCCTCTGTTTTTACCCTTTATTCCACTCTAGTTTTTAATATAATAGCAAGTGTGGTCTGTTAAAAAATGCAAACTGAATCATGACATTCTCCTACTTGAAATCCTCTAAAGATTTTCAATTGCAGGTAATCTAAAATCCTAATCAATGTCTATAAGGTCCTAAATTAACTGTGTGGTAGCTACTCTCATGTGCTGTCCACAATACCCTTCAGGGATGAAGGACACATTCTTTTAATTGCCACGAGCATGGCCAACCTCTAGTCTTCAACTGGCAGCTCCTTTTTTTACAATATTTTTTTAGTTGTAGATGGACACAATATCTTTATTTATTTATTTGTATGTGATGCTGAGGATCAAACCCAGTGCTTAAGGCAGGCACTCTACCAATGAGCTACAGGCCCAGCCCCTGGCAGCTCATTTTAGAGATTGCTTTTCTCAAGGAGATAGTCCTCCTTTCCTGGGTGACTTTCATCCAGTGACTGATGATGGGATAGTGATATAGAAGCCCCAGCTACTTCTCTTACCTCAACTTGGTCAAAATCAACTCAGCTAACTCAAAGTGCCAACTTCTGTTGATACTGTATCACAGTTCAACATTCCCCTTTGCCCTACTATTCTTCCTTCCATGGATGTTGATTCTGAGAACACTCCATATAAACCTCCTGCACACCAATCTCCATCTCAGTTTGCTTTCTGGAAGCCAAACCTGTCACAATCTGTGCAGTAAATGTTGAGGTCAAAGGATAGTAATTATCCCACTGTATTCTTTGATATTAGATTATATTCAAAATACTGTCATGCCTGCAACTCTCGGGGCTACGTTTTAAGGACACAGACAAAGTGGAGAATAACTGAGAAGGACAACTAAGATGTTGAGGAACTGAAAATCAATGTCACAAGATAAAGGGCTGAAGAAACAGAGCTAGTTACCTGGAGTAGTATTAACTCAGTACACGTGATCACTATCCTTTGATTTTTCAAAGACCATCAGTGGGAGAAAACATCACCTTGTGCTACTTCAAGGACAAGAATTAGGATTTTAACTGTTGAAAGTTCTTGGAACATGTATTGAAGTTTAATGTGTGGAAAAAGTTTATAGTAGTAAAGTAATGGTATCCTTGTAAGATGGTGTGCTCACATTTACTAGACTTGTGCAATTTCATCTCGGGGATAAAGTAATAGATTTCTGAAAAAAGCATTGACCAGATGACTAACTCCTCCAGACCATATTCTTTGACTTTCTGTTCTAGAACTGGGCTTTACAAAGTACCTGATGAGTTGATAGATATAATCTGACAAATGGATTCCAAGGTCAAGTAAATTTTGGGAAAAGGTACAACCACATCAAGGAAGTTGTTTTTATGGCAGGATTTTTTTTAAAAGAGTGTTAAAATGTCAAAAATGCATTGTGAAAGCAGCTAGAGGTTATCTAGGACTCAGTATTGCTCAGAACTCTTTTTTACCAATGTCTAGTCAAAAGTTCAAGACAATTATTTGTGGAATCTAATTCAAGAGATTCTTTTTGGCATGTATGAATGTATAACAACAAACCATTATGTATAGCTATTATACACCAATAAAAAAGTGGAATTAAAAAAAAACTTCCAAAACATAAAAAAAAGAAAAAGAAAAAGAAATTCTGCTTTGAAATATTCCTTAGAGTCAAGAGAGGATAATTCTTAACCCAGAATAATGAAAACATAGATTGTTTAGTACTGGCAACTAGGATTCCTAAAAGTGTGAATACTGGCCAAAGATTTATAAATTTCTTCCTGCTTTTCAGAGAGCACACATTTCTTTACACTTGTTCCCTTAGCAAGTGAGTATGCTCGCTAACTGCATTCTTGGAAGCAGCAGGATAGACAGCAGATAAAAGCTAGGGCTTTATCATTTTGGTTTGTGTTCTTTATTAACTGACACATTGAATCCTCTTCCGGTATTCTACCAATTTATATATGGAGACATTAATAAAATCACTGGATAAAGAATACCTCCCAAACATTTATAGATAGAACACACAATTGAGAGAGTATAGAACTGCTGTTGTTAAATTTTTGGTCTTCAAAGATGGAGCAACCCCCACAAATTTTACCAATTTTACATTGACCAGAGTCGTTTCTGTCTTTTTGGCTGTACAGACATTATAGTCAGTCCCAATTACCCAGCTGCCTAATTAACACCTATAATTAATTTCCCACACTTTCTCTCCTTTATTCAGCATTTCCAGTGACAATGTACCCACACTAGAAGAAAGTACTAGTACAGCCAGACTCTTGCTTATGTCTGTCTTAAAAATTCTATTAACTCCTTCATACAGTGACCATTCTAAAGTAATTAGCTTAATACTTTTCAGTGGATAGGAAATGCTCAAAACAGCCATAAAATGTCAGCTAGTTCTTTTAACAATGAAGGATGGGTAAGAGCTCTTACTATTTCCAGGCCACAGTGCCTGTTGAGTAAACAGTTGCACAAGAAGATAGGGAAATTTAGAGGATTAGTCCATGTTTTTCAGAAATCTTATTAGTTATTATCACCTTAAAAGAACTGTGGACTTGCTATGGAGACATTTATCAAGGGGACAAAAAAGTAGCAGTTCAGAGTTGGTAGGAAGCATGTTAAAGAGTACTGGAATATTCAAATTAACACCTCAAAGTTCTTCTAAATTCTAACAAGGCAAACCAGATGATAGCAAATTAAATATTTAATTAATTATAGAAGAGCTAATCATCTCTAAGTCAAATGAATTATGTAGTACTATTGTGTAAGCAGACTGGTTTTTTCCATTTTAGGCACTTCCTGTCTACTGGAGCTCATTTTTAAAATTAATTTTTTATTTATATATGACAGCAGAATGTATTCCAATTCATATTACACGTATAGAGCACATTTTTCATATCTCTGGTTGTATACAAAGTATATTCACACCAATTCATGTCTTCATACATGTACTTTGGATAATAATGTCCATCACATTCCACCATCATTTCTAACCCTTTTCCCCCTGCCTTCCCCTCCCATCCTTCTGCCCTATCTAGAGTTCATCTATTCTCCCCATGCTCCCCCTCCCTATGCCACTATGAATCAGCCTCCTTATAACAGAGAAAACATTCAACATTTGGTTTTTTGGGATTGGCTAACCTCACTTAGCATTATCTTCTCTAACTCCATTCATTTACCTGCAAATGCCATGATTTTATTCTCTTTTATTGCTGAATAAAATTCCATTGTGTATATATGCCACATTTTCTTTATCCACTCATCTACTAAACGGCATCTAGGTTGGTTCCAGTTTAGCTATTGTGAATTGTGCTGCTATAAACATTGATGTGGCTGTTTTTTGGTCAAGAATATACCACTCCCTCACACACTCATATGTACACATAGGCACTTCTAATACTGCACCAAACACCACTGATCATGTTTCTATAGTAACTACAGCCCATTTTCTTGCAGACATGTTTATACAATATCAATTTTAGAAATTCACTGTGACAAAAGGGGTATCTGTTCACACTTGTCCAAGTCAAGCTTTCTATAGCACATGTGATAGCATGTTCTTGCTATCAGCTAAAATTGTATTGTGTGTCAAGAACCATAGGAATTGTAGAATTGGATCATTCAATATTGCATCCTTCATGAACCAAAGTTCTTGAACATGAAGGGTCATAATGACAACAACCTTAAATTACTCTGTGCTCCACTGTGCCATCTATGGGCTGAAGAAACACTTTAAGTATGGTCCAAAATGCCTCAATGCTTTGGTAAGCCTTAAGTCCCTCTTAAGGGAGGAATATTGTTGCTTCCATAAACCTGGGTATTTTCCCAGCCTCTCTGTGAAATTTTATTTCCTCTCCAAACTGCTAGCAGATTTCAGAGAAGTCTGAGAAGTCTGATGGAAATAATATTCAGTGTTGTCCCATTTCTAGTGGAATAACTATGGGGTTGGAGCCTGCTATTGATTGGCTCTATAATCAGGGAGAGTTGTTTATCCTCCTTGGGTTTCACTTTCTTCATCTATAAAATGTGAGTTTGGGCTACGTGACCTGTAAAGTCTGATTCAGTTCAAAAAATCTGTGACATTATGTTTAATAGAATCAAACAACATGAACAAGTGAGATTTCACTACCCTGGATGTGCTCAGAAAGGAGAATGGAGAATAAATAAATAATCTTCATCCTTGTAAAACCAAGTGAACTTCAAAAAAGATCAAATATATGTAATTTTTGTTATTAGAAGGGAATGGAAACTTCAGTCTAATGAGACAAAGCTAAGAGACTCTATCAATGAGTTTGTGACTGGGGAAGGGTGTTTCTCCTGGTACTGATTCCATGACCTCATTCCCTAGTGAAGAACGTGCAAAGTGAATTTGCAATAGGAAACAAGCAGGGAAAAAGAGGCTAGATGGGGCCAGATGTTCCACTGAGTGTCCCAATAGGAAGGTCAGAGTTATTTCACTCCAACTGGGAAGGAAAAGGAAAAAAGGGAAGAAAAGTTACCGTTCAGGTAGCACTCGTCTGGCTCTGAGGGTTCTTGATGCACCTTTAGATGTTTGAAATTCCCCTCTCTGCAAAGCATAGAGTCACTCCTTCTCCCCAGATGCCACTGGGCTTGCTGGTATATTAAAGTTATGGGTCTTTTCCTTATGATGTCAGGCCATTACTGCCTCTGTTAATCAGTCTGTCTCTTCTTTGCCCTTGCTACATGGTGTTAGCAGAGCAGAGTTAAAATATCTCAGCTGCTGCTCCATCATTTGCTTTATGGTGACAGAGGCCATATTTTTCCAAACAAAAGTTAAGAAAACATGGTATGACAAGTACGAATGTACCCACGAGGAGATGGGGGCTAGATATTAGTAACTGAGGCTGTTCTGGAATACCCCTGACACCCTGGTCAGGTTGGCAGCTTGTCATTCTTTGTTAGTGAAAGGAGGGAGCAGGGGTTTTTCCGTGAAGTGGTATGGTCCATCCATGTGCACCCAGGTTCTTGAGACTGCCATGCTTTGTCTTCCTTTGCCTTCTAAATGCCCATAGAGTCACTCCTTCTCCCCAGTTTTGGAGCACCTTTTGGCTTCAAAGGTTTTAGGTCTCTTAAGCATGAAGTGAAAGTTGAAAGTGGTTGAGAATCAGTTCCTCTCCTGTTTAGGAATGCCTGCCATCTGGGCTTTCCTTGCCTGATGCCACTGTGAAGTGCTGCTTGAATAAAAGTCCTGTGGGGGCAAGAAATTGCCCATTTTATTCACTGCTGCTTTTCTAGCACCCAGGATGGTGCCAAGTACAGAGTAGGTGCTCAATAAATACTTATGGAATGAACAAAGGGTGTTATCTGATCCAAGACCAAACTATACCATTTTTTTTCATAAAATTGTGGTAATATTAGAAATAAGAACATTTTGGAAAGAAAAATCTGTAATAGGAAAAAAAAAGAAGAAGAAGAAGAAGAAGACCATTCCTAAAGCCTTCCCATTCAGTTTTCATTTGGGATGAATTCTCCTTTACAGTATTTGGCAGTATTTGACTGTATTTCCCCATGAATGACAGAACTCTCAAATGTTTCTTGTTTATTTCTTCAACCTAAACAGCAGTGCTTGGAAAGAACAAGAGTCCTTGAGGTGCAATGTCAGATGAAACTGGTGTGTGACACCTGTTTCAATCCAATCTTGAGTCATTGTTGCCTTGTTAGGGGCTTTTTATATGATATGTCTGTACAATTCTATCTCCAAAAAAAAAAAGCCCCTCAAAATAGTTAAACTGCTACTTCTTCCTTAAAGTCATTTCAGTCCTATTTTATTTTCCATTAAAGAAATCCAATTCAGCTTCAAGTAATAATAACAGGTTCCATTTATTTCAAATCACCAAAATCCCAATGTTATTTCAGTAATTTTATTTCTCAGAAAGTTCTTGCTACTCCAGAGTGACAATTTTACATTTTTCCAAATGAAAAAAGTAAAATTGCAATAAAACTTATCTATTTGTAATTTCTAATAATTTGAGCAAGGAACGGGGACCATTTTACCATAACCAATTATTATGACAAAAATTAAAATTATGTAAACAGTTACCAGCAATCTATAAACACATTAACATAAGAAAATAATCATATACCTACTCTTTCCTATATGTTAAAGTACATTCCCTAAGCCACTGCAGTAGGCAACATTATCTAATTTATTTTTTAAAATTCTCTTTTATTTATTTATTTATTTTTTTTGTTGGTTGTTCAAAACATTACATAGTTCTTGATATATCATATTTCACACTTTGATTCAAGTGGGTTATGAATTCCCATTTTTAACATTATCTAATTTAAATCACTACAAGAATATCTCTTAAGTGCATATGGTGCTTTGATGTGCAACACATTTAATTTTCACAGCAATTCTGTGAGACAAGCATTATGCCTATTTTACAGATGAGAAAGCTGTAACTCAGAAAGGTTAATGGACTGGTTCAAGGACATGGGGTAGAGCAAATCTGGACTTAATTAAATGTAGGTCTTTACATGCATGATCCAAAGCTCATTTTATAGCCATACAGATTGCCTGGAATTTTAAAACATGCTGCAATTTAGACTTTTCATTAATCTTGACAGGCCTATTAGCTCAAATTAATGTGTTTTTCCCCAAGTCAGTGGATAGAATCAAGAGGAGCTTTGAAAAAAAAAGAAAGAAAGAAAGATAAAGGCAACACTGATTGCTAAACAGCAATGATAAAAACTTCTCATTCCCACAGGGAATTTCAGATGCCCCCACCTATATCATTACAATTCAATCCTAAGTTTAAAAGAAACTTTACATATCATCACCACTTTCATCCCAAGGGAGAAGCCCCGACCGCATGTCTATCTAGCCTGGAGACCATGAACAGGAGAACAGTGAGGCTGAATGTGAATATAGTTTCATTTGTTTGTTCCTGTTCTCAATAATGGCAAGGTTTTAAAGGATTTGGAATTGGTATAGTTTCAGATTTCTCTGCAACACTCTATAAAACACTAATGTTTTCAAAGACAGAAAGAAAATTATTTTCAACCTAAAATTCAATACTCAGCCAAACTATCAATCAAGGGAAAGAGTGGAAAAAAAAGATGTTCACATATGCAAAAACTTTACTCTCATGAATTCTCAAGAGGCTACTGAAGGATGTGCTGGGCCAAAAGGAGAAAGCATACCAAGAGAGAGTAATAATACAGCACTGGTGCTATAGTTTGGATCTTGAATATTCCCAAAAGGCCCAGGTATGAAAGACTTGGTCCCTTAGGTAATGCTATGGGAAGGTGGTAAGTTATTTAAGTCATGTCCTTGAAAAGGATAATGGGACCCTGGTCTATTTCTCTTTCTCTTTGCTCCCTGGCTTATGATATAAGCAGTTTTGCTCTGCCATGATATCCCACTCTGATATTCCACCATGATATTGGAATATCATTCCCACCATGATATGGTTCCCATGTCACAGGGCCCAGGCAACAAGGACAATGGATCACAGACTGGAGCCTCCAAACCTGTGAGTCAAAATAAACCTTTTTCTCTTTATAAGTTAATTATTCCTGGGTGTTTGTTATGGTGACTGAAAATGAATTAACAAAACAGGAAACAAAGCAAACAAATCCAAGGTAGTGGCAGAAAGAATTCCCAGGTAGTGTAAAGGAGGATCCCAGTTGGAAAAGGCAACTAGTCCAGATTGGAGAGTTTCAAATATTTGTGGCCAAGAGCAACACAGGGCTCCATGTTAATGGCTACCCTTCTCAGCTTGGCATAATGACAGTAAGTGAATTTGTATTGAGGAGGTCTTCAGTGGTTAGACAATGAATTATATTTTTAAGATAAAAATTTACACTGAAGCTTGGCACCTCTCTTGTAACTATTGTCTTAGAAAGAGTCTTTCCCCCAAGATGTGTGTGTGTGTGTGTGTGTGTGTGTGTGTGTTTGCAGAGAATATTTCTGAAAAAATTCATAAGCCAGGAACTTATTGCTTCTGGGAAAGGAGCTGGGTGGCTATGGGGTATAGGAAAGGGATTTTTCATTGTGCACTGTGTATTCTTTTGATCTTTGTGAGTTGCATATTATATGAAAAAAATGTAATAAAATACATCTCCCCTTTCCCAAACATCTCCAGTTCAACAAATATGTAGATTAGTGTTCGATGCAATTGGTCATGGGAGAATATGAGTCCCCTGAAGGAGACAATTTTTGTTCCCCAGTGTTTTATTCTTTTCCTCTAGTTAGCTCAGAGGCCATCTGGAATGCTAGAGCAAAGTTATGATTTCAATATATATTTCCAAATTGTCTCCTGAATGGTGGTTCTAATATATATAACTAGCAGCAAAAAATTGAGAGAACCCATTTCCTTATCCCCCCCCAGACTTAACTGATTGTTGTTTTTACATTATTCTATGATTTGGAGATAAAATTTCTGAGCAATACTCAATAATGTACTATTTTTGTTTGGGATTTTGGTACTAATTTATCTGGACAGACTTGATTTTTCACAACCTGGTGACTTACTGGCTCCTCTGCACGAAATTCTCACTCATGGGCCAGGCTCCACATGCTCTTTCTGTACACCTTAGGATTTTTGTTGTTTCAGAACCAACAGAATACTAATTGTCCCCATGTAGTATTCATATAAAGAGCTGAATTACTCTGCATGACAGACAAAATCAACTTGGCCACTGATGGCAGCATCATAAGCATAGCATGAATTTCTCATCCACTGCTGATTGCTTCAAGCAATACTAGCATTGCACAAAAATGTCAGCTGGTGCCTTTGCCAGTAGCAAAAGCCCCATAGTGTCTGAGCAATAGTGCTGTCCCAGGAGCAGTCAAGATGCTCTCAGGAAGTTAGGTTCTGGCTGGCTTGGGTTGCATGGTGCAGTGGATTCTGTGTGGTATGGCATAGTAGAGATAATGTGGCTTTTAAAATCAGCCTCATCTGGCTTGCATTTCAGCTCCATCTCTAGCCATTTGACCTTGGGAACTTTCTTTCTCTGAATCTCAGTTTCCTTATCTCTAAAATGATAACAATAATAACTCTTTTACAAGATTGAGGTGAAGATTGAATTGGACATGAGATAGATGCAAAGCATCTAGCTCATGGTAGGTGCTATAAGATGGATCAATATTCATAATAAGACTTCAATGAATGATAGTAGAAACTCTTACTTTTATTTTTGATACTTTAGTGAATAGTTTCTTGAATTGGAGGTATTCTTTAATAAGTCAATTGCATAACATCTAGATTTAAGTTATACATACCCAGACCAAGAAGAGGCCAAGAAGTACAGTGCCTTCTGTAGGTAATGTACAGTCTAGTTGAGATAAAGCACAGACATAAAATCAATTTCTCAACAATTAAAGAACATAATCAGTAAGTTCATAGAGGGTATGGAGACTCAAAAGAGACATAGAAAGAAAAAGGTGAGGGTGAGGGAGCGGAGAGAGGGAGGGAGACAGAGATGGGGGTGGGGAGAGAGAGAGAATGTTTTAGCTAGACCAGAGTAAGGGATTAGCACTGCACTTTGGAAGATTTGAAGGGAAGAGCAAAGAGCAAAGACATGGAGAAGTGTGGTTCATTCCCCCATGGAAAGAATAGCAAGAAAGCAAGGAGGCATGTTCAGGACCAGGAATGACAGGTAGAGGGATACAAACATGGTCATAGAATAAATTTCGGTCCAGCATGGGAACAATATTGAGCTTCTTTAAAAACAAGAAGCTATCCACTTGGCAATATTTCAGGCAAAATAAAATTCAGCATAGGAATTTTATTTTTCTCCTAGAGCAACTGGCTGTCCTTTAGGAGTTTTGTTGGAAAGTTTGATAAATCATTCCATGTGAATCTTCACAGATAATGAGAATCAGGCTAGCTGAGGACAAATGAGATAAGGAATTGTAGGCATGAACCTGACCAGTGAACTCTGAATTACACTGAAATTACCAAGTATATAATCATCATTTGCTCACACAGTGTTCATTCTACAGAGACTGCCAAAGGGGCAAAGGTTCCTGTATTCAACTGCATTTCAAAGAATTCTAGAATGTGATAAGAAAACTTAGGAATTATTTAGTTAATTTCTGTCCAATGGAGGACTTTCCTTTACAATTTTTAAAAGAAATTGCCATCAAGTTTCAGACACTACTAGAATGATATTTTGAGAATAGTGTTCTTTCTTCTCAAACAGATCAGAGACTTTCTGTGTTCAACATCTAACCATACTGTTTAATATCTACTGAGTGCCAGTTGCTATGAGCTCTCATCCTGGAGAGCTTTACTAGCTTTAGCTCATTTAAATTTCCCCTATTTGTAAACACATCACTATTATTATCCCCATTTGACGAATGGGACAGTGAGGTTTAAAAAAGGTAAGTAACTTGCCCACAGCTAGGAAGTAGTAGAGTAAAAATTTGAACTCAGGTGGTCCACAACTTGACCTCTTAATCAAATTCATTTTTCATTGATCTGTATCAGTGGTGCTCATCCATTTCTTCACCAGACCCATTGAGGAATGTGTCATCCCCGTTCACAACAATGAATCCCTGCAGCATAAACTATCAATGGACATAGGTTAAATGCAGGGATGTTGTTTGAAACTCACCCTCATGCTCCAGGGATACTTCTAGGTCTCTCCTCCTGGGATCTGTGTTCACCCCCCACCCACAAATGATTAACACTGATCCATATATACTAGGCAACATTTGGGAAGTAAAGTCTAATTTTTAATACTAATCCATATGGTTAAAACATAACATTGTTTTTCAAATGGAAAAGAACTCTGTGAAAACAAAAAGTTCTATATGACTAGCATGGCTCCTGTAAAATCAATAGAAACAGGGCTTCTCACTTCATCTTGCCCTTATAAGAGGAAGTCCATGTTTTGGGGGATCATAGAGCCACCTGAGATCCATTTCTTTATTTTCAAGACAGTATCTCAAAAATCCAGCCATTACAAAAAAAGACACCATTCTGTCCAGTTCTTCTATAATACAGTAATTACTTATGTTACATCAGGTGTTTCTCTAGCTACAGTTTGAAAACTATCTCCTTTGTGCAACCAATACAGAATAAAGAACAGTTGTATGACATTTACTGAGTAGCTTCAAACCTACTGTTAAGATTGTCTAGGACAGTTTGTGGCTTTCTCTTGTCAAACTCCATAAATCTAATTCTTTCAGCGTGTTCTTACGAATCAATGAATTTCGTTAAAGCTCTGTGAGACATGTATGCATGTGGCTCTGGTAAGACCAGTTAGTTTCCCTCTGTTCTCTATTCCTGACCTTGATTTCTACTCCATTAGTCAGCTGAATAAAACATGACATAGACCAAGAGAGAAACTCCAAACAGACCAACACCACTCCTGAGAAGAGCACAAAGTTCAAAGTCTCTCCATAGAAGGACATTAGCATCATCTTTGCAGATAAAAGGCAGCACATGGTCATTTTCACTCTAGGTACTATGTACATCTGAATTTATGGAGCTACAGGTATCAGATACCATTTTTGTTGTTTAACTTTTAAGATTAGTTATGTCTTTTAGTTTTTATTAGATACAGTGTGCAGTAGAGTACCACACACATTGCACTGCTCAATACTTTTTTTAAAAAAGTAATATGGATATGACTAAGCCATAACTGGAAATTAGTGTCTCATGTTCTATAGTCTTAATTTTGCATCTTGTCATCATTTTCTCTTTAAAAACAATAAATCATTGTAACTTTTTGCCAACTGTTAATGCATATTTTCTTTGATAAATCTCATATTGTACATATAATATTTCTATGTTCAAATATTTTTCCCAGGAAGGCTTTCATTATTCTTACTGAAAGTCTGAGCATTGGCTTCAAATTCTCCCAAAATGTGAGCCTTAATCTTGTGCTTCAAATAACAGGTCTATTGGTAAACTTTACTAGTATGACTGCTATGACATAGGAGCCTCTGATGAATACGTTAAACCTCTCATGGACATAGGCATAAGTGATACACAATTTCACTTACTACTAAAAGACATTCAATGTGGCGATTTCCCACCGTACTAACAAGTTAACAAATGGTTTTCCTAACCTTTTTTTTTCTCCAAAGTCCAGGAGTCAAAAGCAAAATTCTTGCCTTCACAAATTACTTTGGTATAGTAACTGAGGGATAGGTTACTTAAGTATTTTCTGGTACTGTTTATTGTTCCATTATTTTCAATCCTATTAGTTAAGTGGCTTCTTAAGCAGGAGATATTAATCAGGCTTGATTTTTTATCATTAGAATTTATCATTTTCATAATGTTTTAGCATCACAGAGGCTTTTCTTTGTTCTGAATTAACCACGTCAGGCTTTCATGGTGCATAATTATGACGCCAAACCCTTTCTTCCTCTCTCTCAGCCTGACCTGGACAGATAGCCTCACTCTCAGTGGAAGGACTTTCCATTAGGTTATTTCTGTGGCAGTATTTGAAAGAAAATACTGGATTGCTCTCTGAGATGAAATGCAAACCATGTCTCCTGGAGAACACCTATGGCATTATTACAGGATAAGCCAGCTAGTTCATATTCTGATACATAGGAATCGAAAACTCTGTGACCCATGGTCTCCTTTCAAGAAACCAGAACACTTCCTCTGGTGATAACTGTTAGTTGAAACCCTTGATGAAGGCAAAGAACATAAGTTCAAACACAAAAATAGTCACAGAAAACATTGAAATGGGTTCTTATATCATGTCTAGGACATGTCACGTTATATCATTTTCTTAAAAATAAATTACACCCCCCCCAAAAAAAAGGACACCGGCTCACATTTCAAAAATAATACTTTTGTCTGCCAAAAAAGGCGGGGTGGGGGTGAGAAGTGGGAATTGCCTGAACATGTGGTACTTGTCACATGAAAAATATTTCCAAAATTCCAGGGTCTTTTATTTCTCAGGTTCTAGAATCTATTCATTTTTTGTTTCTCTTTCCTTATGTTCAATATAAAAATTAAAAACAAAATTACAAATAAAGCAAAATTTAAACAATGAAACATTGTTAAGAAAAAAATTGGAAATAATATTAACAAAACATATATTTTTAGTTGTTAATGTTTAAACATCTTAAAATACAAATCCATTTTCCCTTAGCATTATTGTTTATATCATGGATATTTTGTAGTCTGCATAAATAAGCATATAGGTTTTAAATATAGAAATTATTCAGTATTTGTAGAATCAGTTTCATGATGAATTTTCTAGTTGGCAAAATTTTTGATGTAAAATCATAGTCATATAGGAGGTCAGTGATTAAGAGAATCAATAAAATGCTTCTAAATATATATTATTAAAAATGACATTAAATAACACTTCTAGAACACTGCTAAAAATTTTTGTATTGTACATTGCTATATAACAAATTATTCCAAAACTTAGATATTAAAAAACACAGACGTTTATCATCTCACAGTTTGTATGCGTCAGGAATTCAGGAGCAGCTTAGTGGAGTGCAGCTCAGGGTTTCTCATAGGGTTGCAGATGTCATCCGGGATTGCAGTCATCTGAAGGCTTCATTGGGGCTGGATGATTTGCTTTCAAGCTAACCCAAGTGGCTGTTGGCTAGAGGCCTCAGTTCCTCTTTTTACATGCCTCTCCAAAGGGCTGGTGAGTGTCCTCACAACGTGGTAGTTGTGGTCCCCAGAGCAAATAATCTGTGGGAGAACCAAGAGGAAGCCACATGCCTTTATGTCCTGATCTTGAAGGTCAAACATCTTCACTTCCACCTTTTCTATGCATCAAAAGAGAGTTATTATATCCAGTCCATACATAAGGGGAGGGGAATTAGACTCCCCACTTTAAAGAAAAGAATACCAAGGAATTTGTGGACGTATTTTAGAACAATCACAAATTCCAATACAAACTAGATTTGTTGCCTTTAAGAACATGATCTTCTTCTAATTCACCACATTTATTCAGGAAGTATGTGTGAGCCTTGCAATGTTCTAAGGTAGATCCTCTTTCAAGTTACAAGTCAAGTAAACTACTTATCTTTAGTAATTTTTAAAAATTAGCCCTTTGGCTTTAAAATTTAGGGTCTTTTACACTTGCATTGCCTTTTGTTTAATTTTTATAAACCTTAGCATAATACTGTGTAACTGCCAGAAATGTTAACACATTGTCACGATGCCTAAGGGAATATATTTTGAGGAGTGGGGTACGAGCTGCTATCATCTATCCTTACCTTGAGGTGGTGGAATAGGGGACCATTTTTCCTGCTCTCCTGCCTAGACTTGCCATGGTGGTCTATAAGGGGGCTGAATCTCGTTGCCATTTTCTTTTATTTATGGCAATTGAAATGATCATTAAATTGTTTAGGGAAATGCACTAAAATTTTGCTGCAGAAATATAAAACCACATTATCCCAATACCACGGCTGGCTAAATTAAAGTTGAAGGATTGTATTTTGTTTTTTCTGTCTAACATTATTTTGCAAAAAACTTTTCATGTATCTTCAGGCTTCATGTTTATCACTTTAATGGCTTCTTAATGGTCCCTGGAGATGATATACCATAGATTATATAACCATTCCCTAATTGTTAGCTATTTGTATTGCTTCTGATTTTTCCCTTCCACTTTCACAGATAATGTTGCTATAAACATCTCTATACAAATAACTTTCTTTTCCCAATATTTCAATCTTCTCCTTAAGGCAAAGTTTCCCAAACTGGATTATGTAGTCAAAAGATACATGCTGCTTTTTTTTCATTTTTATTATGGAAAATGTCAAACAAATACAAAAATATAAAAAATAATGTAATGATCTCCATGTACCTGTCCTCCCAGCTTCAATGGCTTTTGCCTTATGGCCATTCTTGTTCATCTACTCCTCCACACACATTTTCCTCACTATATTCTCCAAATTGCATTATTTTGGAGCAAATTCCATTCATCTGTAATTATCAGATATGAAAGCTTTTTGGACTCAGTACAGATTGTCTTTATACCTCCAGATATTCCATATGAATTTTCAATCTTAAGATCCAGGTATGAGATGACACTAAAAGAATGAAACATAAACGAAAAAACTGATAAGTCAGGCTTCATTAAAATTAAAAATTTTGCTCTGCACTAGCTCCTGTTAAGAGGATGAGGATGAAAAGACAAAATTACATACAAGGAGAAAACCTTGGCAAATCACATATTGAAAAAGATACATCCTATTTTGTACAAATATATACAATAGAGAACTCTTAAAACTCAAAAGTACAACAAAAGTAAAAACTTCTAACAATTCAATTAGAATATAAACAAAAGACAAAACTTTCACTTCTTTCAAGAAGATTTACAAATGACAAACAAGCACATTTAAAGATGTTCAACATCACTAGCCATCAGGACAATGGAAATTAAGATAACAATGATCAATCACTAAGACCTGTTAGAACAACTAAAAAAAAAATAGTGGCAATACTAATGCTTTTAAGGATATGGAGATACTGAATCTTTCATTCTCTGCTATTGGGACTGTTAAATGGTATCTACTTGCTCTGAAAAAATAGTATGCCTATTCTTCAAAGAGACTAGACAATTGCATTCTTGGGCATTTACCCTAGAGAAATGTAAATTCAAGCTCACAAAAAATCTGTTAACAGAAGTTTTACAACGCAATTATCCTTCACTGGGTGGGTGGTTAAATGAAACAGTTCATCCATATCATAGAATACTATTCACCAATAAAAATAAATAAACTATTGATACTTGGCAATAACTTGGGTGGATCTTGAGTCATGATGTTGAGTGGGGGAAAAACAAATTCAAAAGATCACATGCTGTATGATTCTATTTATGTAACATTTTGAAATGACAAAGGGGTCATGTGGGAGAGAATTTTGAGTGTTGGAATAATTTCTTGAATTCCATGATGGTTCCTGGGTGATCACATTCATACATGCAATAAAGTGGCATAGACCTATGCAGACACATTTACCAGCTCAGCATCTTGGTTTTGATGTTATACTATAATTATGTAGGGTGTACCTGTTAGGAAAAAACTGGGTTAAGGGTACATGGAACCTTTTGTACAATATTTGAAACTTACAGTGAATATACAAATTAAAAAGCTAAAATTTAAATGCAACTTTTTGAACCATAATTTTAGTTCATAAGGGTTACACTGAAGCTTAAAGAACTATGGTGAAACCTATGTAACAGTCATCTCTATAGAGTTTTTCAAGACTTTCTTTGAAAAACTGCCCTGTGGTAGAAGCTGGAGGACATTTCTACAGATCGATCTGATTTCAGGAACACTTGGCAGATCCTCCTATTAAGATAGGAGCTTTTCGGGACATTGTGGGTAGACATAATTGAAATAATAAAGAATGGCTCTTTTGTGCTAAAAGTCATTTTCCTTAGGGAAAAGGATCCTGATGGAGGTCCTTTCACTTTGGAAAAGATTTCTAATTTAGTTTCCTAAAGTTTGAAACTCAGCATATGGATGCTTAGACTATCAATAAGGCACAGGTACACGGGGAGCCAAGAAACATGATAGAAGGGAAGGGCCACGTACTATACAAAATATTTAGGAATTTAATAAAGACAGCAACTTGTTTAGGAGAAAACGTACCTAGGAGTTTGTGCACACATGACTGTGTATGCTAGGAAACCTAGCGCAGTTTGGCTCCTCTGAAAACTGACCTAACAAAGATGGAAGCAACAATAATATCAAATCCCTCTTCTTCAGATCCAATAGGCTTCTTTCAGGCTTTATGATGTCCCTTTTATGGTATATAATACTGATGGCCTGCTTGAGGTTCCAAGCTTGCTTTGGCTTTTATAACTCTTCTTGCTTCAACCTCTGTCTCTTGGTTATTCTTTCTGGGTCTCGTTTCCAGGCTTCTCTTGCCCTACCATCACTTGTATGGTGGGTTCTCCAGAGTCTGGTCCTCGGCATACCTTTCTTCTGTGCTTACAGGTCCTCTCTGAGGAATCTCATTGGTGGTTTCCATGTCCATCAATATGCTGATGGCCTCAGATCTGCACTTCCAGCCTCACCACTCTTTACATTCAAAAGTCACACATACAATAGCCTACTGCACATCTGCACCAGAATATTCTCCAAGCATCTTCATTTTTTCTGTATTCAAAGCAGAACTTATATCTATCTGTCCATGTTTACTTCTCCATCCCTACATTGCTGAACATATTTCAAAGTGTCTCAGTCAGAAATAATGGTATCGGACCTTTATTTTCACTGCCACCTACCTCCTTGATTCCAACTTCTTTTCCATCCTACCCTTCTAAAGTCTCTCGAATCTGTCATCCCCTCCAAGCCCATTGCTGCTGCTCATAGTTTAAGCCATTTTCTTCCCTTCCTGCCTCCAGACTCATACCTTCTATCTACATCCCTCCCCTACCATCCACCTATCTCCCATGCTAACCCCACATGTTTTCTAAAGCACACATCTGTTCATGATGCCCTTCTATTGAGAGCACCTCAATGGCTTCTCGTTGCAGACAAGACATGTTCCTTCATGGATGGATCTGTCTCTGGCTTCCCACCTTCCTCTCACCAACAAAAACCTCTTTTCAATCCTAAAGCAGCAGTTGCTCCAACCAGAATATTCACAGCTCTAAGCTTTTCTTATTTCTCCACATCCCCCTGCTTAGAACACGTCTTCCCCATGTCTCTACCTCCCTCACCTGCAGAATCCTTCTGTCCTTCAAGACTCCCAAACATACGTGACCACTATCTTCCTTTGTTCTATCCCTGCATCCTATGGAACTTTCTCCTTTCTTATCTACATGGTTTTCATTGGTAAGTTTGTCTCCCTCTGAAAACTATGACTTTCCTGAGAAAAAGACTAATGCCACATTTGTCTTTGTCCAGCCCTCAGCACAGTGTCTGGTGCACAGTAAGAATTTGATAATCACAGCTGACATTTATTGAGCAGTTCCTACATGCCAGCCATGGTTCTAAGCCATCTGCACACACTCCTTTAATCCTCGTAACTCCATGAGACAAGTGCTATTTTGCTCCCACTTTACAGATGAGGCAATGTTACTTAAATTATGATTAAATGTACTTAAAGTGTACTTGACGAATATTTATTGAATGAAAGATAGGAAATGGATGCATGCCCAACTACTCAGTCCTCTTCCTGGGAATAACACCCCTCTGAATTTAATTCATTGTGAGACTGCTGCCAGCCCCATATGTCATCCTGGCATAAACTACTGCATGCTGTGATGTGGAGGGCTGCAAACCCTCTCCCATCATCATGGTCCATTTTCTGATTCCGAGGTGTATCCAAGATGGGGGTCTATCATACACCACTAAATAATTTTCATTGGAAGGACACACATTTTTATAGCCAGGTGGGTAGGTTTATTTGTTTGTTTTCCTGGGTTGAGGAGTTCCCATTGCTGAATTCTAAAGCCAAAGCCAGAGGTAAATTCAAAAGTCTTGTGTTAAAAGCTTCTTTCCTTTGTAATATGGTATCTCCATAAACAGTTCTTCAGGCAATTCTTATTTTTAAATAGACTTGAGTACAATACGAGAAGCATATTTTGATTCTAAAAGGAAGGAGTGTAGAGAGAGGGGAAATGCTGAGTTTGGAATCAGAAACCTGAGTCTTGAATTCTAGTTCTGCCACTTAGTAAGCAAATAACTTCTTGGATGAATCGCGTAGCTCTTCAGCCTCAGTTTCTTTAGCAGATCATCAGACATTTGTCAAGCACCCAAAACATGGTAGCCTGGTACCAGACATTGCATAGATGGGGCATTATATTTGCATAAAATGGTTGTCTTAAGGATTTATACAGACGATGCATGCTAGAACATAGAGACACTTGACACCCAAGGTTTGGGATGTTTTCTTTTATACCCTGCAAAGTCTAAAATGACTGTTTATAAGTAGAGGATAATTCAAATCCTACCCCAATCAATCAATTCTCAGTTTCTAAGTATTAAAGACTGTGAGAACAATACTAAAAAACAACAGCCCAACCATGTATAAGTATTTTATGAACTTTTGTACTTTTAAGAGTTGAAATTCCATTTGGCTGGTGGTTGAAAAATATAATAGTATAAGCAAGTCTTAGGACACAAAAGGTAAAATAAATACTGGCCTTTAGTATATTTGTATAGTGTGTTCTAAATGACAAATGTGGAATTATAAGGAAAAGTATAGAGAAATAATACACTAATCTAAGGAGCACAGCTGAGAGTCCATTCCATGTTATAAACAAGCATCTCCAGTCTGCATGATGCCAACACCATTGTTTAATGTTCCTGCAAGTCCTTCTGCTTGGGACTTGTTGGCTCTTGTCATTTTTGTTAGCTTGTTTCATGTTACTTGTTAGTTGTCCTTTTTGTTCCTTTGTCTTCTGTTTCACTTAGAGAAAATGGAGTACCCTTTCCAAATACTACGTGTTCTTACTACATGTTTCTATAAGAAAACAAAATTTTAAAGTCTGGGAATATTCCAAAATCACTAACTGTTAATTAGTTTTAAATGTTGCCTCGAAGGAGGTGCTGAAGTTTATCTCATAAAAAGTCACTGCATAACTTGAGTGATCACTTACGGCTTTCAACTAGAGCTAAACAGAAACAAAAAAATTACTATCTTATGATTTTTCTTAATTGAAGCATTGGCACCCTGCCTTTGTCCCCTCAAAACACGCATACTTGTGCGTGCATGTGTACACACACACATACATACACACAAACACACGCACACACCTATTTGAAATTGAAGAATATGGAATTAATTTTACTATCCTCTGATGTTACACATGAAATTCATTTATCTTTATCTATTTTAATGAATCACTAGCTGAAAAATGCCTTTACTTATTCTGCTTTTGTTTCATTATATAAGTAGGTGTCAATTGCACAGTTTTTAAAAATGTTGCTATAATGTTATTATCTACATTGCCTATATAACATTGTCGAGTACAAATAGAAAACCACCAGTTTGTTTTTCTTAAACTGCTTGTTAAAATGTTATATTAATTCTCATCACAAAAGTACTGCTGTATCATATAAAAACATTTTCTAAAATGCTCTGATAATGAAGCCATGATAGCAAGAATATAATACTCTTAACCTGGCAATTCATCACCCAGAAAACAATTTCCCAGATGATATATTGCCAAGATTCATGCTGCTGGATGTGCATAGAGAAGAGACCACATATTGTTCTGGAATCGTAATCTAGTATTACTAAACAATAAAAAGACAGATGTACAAACAGCCTTCAGATTGAGTATAATTACTTAAAATAGCTTTAAATAGTTTCCTCCAAAACTTATTTTCACTTAAGAATTTTTGAGGCTGCTGTCTTTCTTCAAACTCTCCTTATCAAAGATTAATTTAAATTAATCTCAATTTTCATTTCTATCATTCATTGCATTCCAATTAGCCCACAGAAAGCCTCCTCGGTACTACTCAAAGTTGTAAACCAGTATCCTTCAAAAACCACATGCATCTGTCTTTCACTGTCAAACACTACAGAGCAGCAGAACTTCAGAACAATCACAGCCATCCTTAAGATGATGATATTTAGCATCTACTCACAACCAGGGCTGTACATATAAGCAGACTGCATGTCAGATCAGTCTGAGTAATGGCTAGGTTTTCACACATAGGATTAGGTAATGTTCCTCAATGAAGTAAATTTATGTTTGATATTTTTCATCACCCTAAACATAAAAGCTGTAAGCAGCCACAACCCTTTGAAAATGGAATGGCCTTCTGTGACCCTCAGGCTGAAATTTAAGAGTTTTCTGCCGATGATTCATTCCCATTCCCATGGAAACAGTCACTAGGAATGATTCTTCTGTCATTATTTTCAAGCACTTACCCCGATCCCCAAGAGCTGCTGCTGTGTCCAAGGAAGTCAGAGAGGGGAAAATGAGCATGAGTCTTGTGGAATAGACTCAAATGATTGTCAATGGATAGGTTGAAAATCAGCTATTTTTCAAGAAACCTGTCTTTTAAAAATATGAATCTTAAGGTGTTTCTAATTATAAAAAAATATATTGCATGAACATTCTGGAAGGATACATAAGAAACTACCAATAGTTATTACCTAAAGAGAATTATGAATTGGGACAAGGGGGACTGGAATGGAAACTTTATAATTTCTTTTTTTAACTTTTTATCACAGAAAATTTTAAACATGGAAAAAATAGAGAGATTGAAATAGTGAATTGCCATATTTCTATTACCCAATTCCAACACTTATTTACTGACAATCAAGATTATTTTATCTATACTCCCAACACCCACTAGATTATTTCACATTTTCAGACATCATATAATTTAATCCATAAAATTTTAACTTTTTCTTTAAAATATAAGGGCAATTAATTTTTTATTTATTTTATTTGTTGTTTTTAGGTACACATGACAGTAGAGTATATTTTGACATATTATACATACATGGGGTATAATGTATTCTAACTAGGATCCCATTCTTACGGTTGTAAATGATGTGGAGTTATCTTGGTCATGTATTCATGTATGAGCATAGGAAAGTTATGTCTGATTCATTCTACTGTCTTTTCTATTCCCATCCCTATAAAGGAACTTTAAAAACTAAAAATACAATAATATTATCACATCTTAATATTTTAGCAGTAATTTAAAATACCACAAAATAGTTGGTTTCAAAATGTTCTTATTTTAAATTTTTTTTTCTTTATTGTAAATTCCATTCTCACAGAATGCCTGTTGATTTTTGGCCGAACTCATATTTGTAGCTAAGCTGAAGTTGCAATGTAACCATAATTTGAAGAATGGAGTTGAATCCCCAATCTACTAACTATTTTCTCAATAAAAATGTTATTAAATCTGATGTCATCCACTAATAAACTCTTTCTCATATTGTACAAATGCTATTTATTAAATTGAAACCTCTTTCAGCTTCAGCACTACTGGTTTGAACAGTGCTGAAATATCATTAGCTATATCGTTTTTGAATAGTTGCAAAGACTGGAATATTGTTTAGTAAGATCTTGCTAAATGGATAAAAAGTTTTTTCAGTTGGTTTGTTGATGTCACAATTAAGGCAAAGCCTGGTTGGTACTTGATCATCAATTCTCTTTTAACTATGACTTCCCTTTCCTTTCCTCTTCAAATGTATTACTTAAGAAATCAGACAGTTTATTATAGGGTTTCTTACATGTTGGTTTTTGCTGATGGCTTTCATGGTGTTATTTTCCATGTTCTACTGTCCCTGGTGTATCTGTAAACTAGAGGTGAGAGCCAGAGGCTCGAGTACATCCAGGTTTACCATGTTGACAAGAAAACTTCATTCCCAGTGTTCTGCCCTTCCATAAAGCGATAGGAAATGTTCAGTTGTCTCTCTTTTTTGTGATGTTAACAGAAATTGCTGAATATTGCCTAGAACCATTATTTCATTGGGGTCTGAATTCAGTGAATGAATCAACTGTTCAAAAATTAATGAGAGAATTTTTTAAATTTAGGAAAGAAAGTAATGTAATAAAACCTATCAAAATGTGATAAATGAATACTTAAAAAATATGCAAAGTGACCAAAGCAAGTTTGTGAAATTAGCCCAATCTCAGCTGTATCTCAGATGTGTGTTGTTGCTCTCTGATGGCACATGCCTACTCTGATATAAATACTGATGAGATTGATTCTGGGTTGTGACCACTGACTGGGATTTACTATTAATTCCAGAACATCACTATTAATTCCATGAAATTCCCAATGAGCTGGTGCTATTTTGTCAATCCGACCCAGAAGAACCAGGCTATCAGGACAATAGGACACACACTTTAGGTTATATTTCTTAAGGAGGAATTATCTGCCCGCCCTCCCTTCCTTCCTTCCTTCCTTCCTTCCTTCCTTCCTTCCTTCCTTCCTTCCTTCCTTTCTCCCTCCCTCCCTCCATCCATCCCTCTCTCCTTTTCTCCCTCCCTCTCTCTTTTTTATTATAATTTCTTTTTTTTATTAATTTTTTAAAATTTATATATGACAGCAGAATGCATTACTATTCATATTACATATATAAAGCACAATTTTTCATATCTCTGGTTGTATACAAAGTATATTCACACCAATTCGTGTCTTCATACATGTACTTTAGATAATAATGTCCATCACATTCCACCATCATTTCTAACCACATGCCTCCTCCCTTCTCCTCTCTGCCCTATCTAGAGTTTGTCTATTCCTCCCATGCTCCCCCTTCCTACACCACTATGAATCAGCCTTCTTATATCAGAGAAGACATTTGGCATTTGTTTTTTTGAGATTGGCTAACTTCACTTAGCATTATCTTCTCTAATTCCATCCATTTACCTGCAAATGCCATGATTTATTCTCTTTTATTGCTGAGTAATGTTCCATTGTGTATATATGCCACATTTTTTATCCATTCATCTACTGAAAGGCATCTAGGTTGGTTCCACAGTTTAGCTAAAGAACTCAAAAAGCTAAACACTAGACAAACAAACAAAAAAAAAAAAACAAATAACCCAATCAATAAATGGGTCAAGCACCTGAACAGACACTTCTCAGAAGAGGATATACAATCAATTAACAAATATATGAAAAAATGTTCATCATCACTAGCAATTAGAGAAATGCAAATCAAAACTACTCTAAGATATCAGCTCACTCCAGTCAGAATGGCAGCTATTATAAAGGCAAACAACAATAAGTGTTGGTGAGGATGTGGGGAAAAAGCCACACTCATCCACTGCTGGTGGGACTGCAAATTGGTACAGCCAATATGGAAAGCAATATGGAAATTCCTTGGAAAATTGGGAATGGAACCACCATTTAACCCAATTATTCCTCTCCTCTTTTTATACCCAAAGGACTTAAAAACAGCATACTATAGGGACAAAGCCACATCAATGTTTATGGCAGCACAATTCTCTCTTTCATTGATTGATTGATTGATTGATTGATTGTAATAGGGATTGAGGTCAGGGACACTTAACCACTGAGCCACATCCCCAGACCATTTTATTTTTTATTTTGAGACATGGTCTTGTTAAGTTGCTTAGGGTCTCTGTAAGTTACGGAAGCTTGCTTTGAACTTGAGATTTTCCTGCCTCAACCTCTCAAGTTGCTGGGATAACAGGCATGCATCACCACACCTAAGGTCCATCATTTCTTTAGTAGGCTTTCCCTTCTTTCATACACCAATTTTTAGTGTAATTTTTTTTTGAAAATGGGGACTTGACTGAACAATGTAGCCAACTGCTAGGAACATTGTGACTGAATTAATGTTGTTACAAGAATAATTTTTACAGTCTATATAAAGTGTGAAGAAAATAAGTCACACAAACTTGCCACTCATGTCTCAATACACCTTTATAAACGAGGAAAAACAATGTTTTCTTCCAAATATTCCTCCAATATTTTAATATATATACCAACATATGTAAAACCAGAACTCTGCACTTTACCACCCTGTTATGAAAAATGAGCCTTACTTCATAGGTTGTAAAGACACATAATGAAGTGGCTTTTCATCATATAAGGCTATGTTGGTGTCACCCATATTACACCTTGACCTGGTTGCTTAGCTAAACAAAGAGAAAACCAGCCAAACCTGAACCCACCAGATTATTTCCTGAGAATTGTAAGGAGACCTTAAGAGCTGACTGGAATGGACACATATGATGGTTGCCTTCTCACTAGAAAATTTGAGAGCTCCTGCTACTGAGGACCTCAGAGCAATCCTTGCTTGAGTCTTTCTGTAGGTTTCCTTGTTCAGCTTTTATTTAGCTCTCTGAGATAGTGCAGTTTCCTTCCAACATGGTGTTGTTAATAGAGTAAGTAGGATCTTACTATCTGAACTAAAACAATGTCAGTTGATACATCAGTATATTGCCACATGTTTCTTATTATGTGAATTTTAATGCATACATAGATTTTTCTCAAATGAGTAGCTAGATATTTCAATATTACTTGTTAAATAATTTATCATTTTCCAATGGTTTTGAAGTAGCAAATTTATCATATCCTAAAATCATATATTCTATCCTCATTTTTTTGTTCACCCATTTCTATGCTTGTTTCACAAGAGTTAATTAGTTTTTTATTGTAATGTATTTTAAATTCAGACAGGAAAAGGCCCATTTCTTATTTTTATTGTTCAAAAATTTTGACTATTCTTTTTAGTTAATTTTTATTTTAGATATTTTTATAAACATGTTTTGCTTATGTTAGTTTCCTTTTGTGTAAAATAAACATGTTTTAAAATTTCTTTTGTATAAGATTTTATTTAGGATTGAATTTTTATTTTAATATAATTGAAATTTTTAGGCACATGATATCTCTGTGCTAATTCAAATATTCTATTGTGTCCTTGAGTAAATTTGTAGTTTTAAAAACATATATATATATATATATATGTGTGTGTGTGTGTGTGTGTGTGTGTGTGTGTGTGTGTGTGTGTAACTCTAACACATTACTTGATAAGTTTATTAGAGAGTCAATATATTTGATTCCATTTGGAGTGAATCTTTTGCCTCTTTTAACTGAATTTAATAGTATATTTTAAAGTCTTAGGTTTCTCTATGTTTATGAGAGCAAACGCAGTTGATTGTCTTTTGGTCTGAGAGGGAGAGCATCCCCTCATCTATATACAACAGAGATTTTATCTTCTCTGACTTTTATGTCTTTCATTTTCTTTTGGTCTTGTTGCATTATTCTTTGATGATAAGAACAATGGTCACTCTTGTCTTTGTTTTTAATCTTTGTATTATGTATTATGTTGTCTCTTGGGTAAGATTTTATTGTAAATAAATCTCACATTTTATCAGATGCTTCTTCAACAGTAATTGATAAGCATGTATTTCTTTATTCAATTGATAAATTTCATTAAATCACTTTTCCATATTGAAGCACATTGCTTCCTCATCCTAAATTCTATTAGACTATAGTGTTTTGTTTTCATTAAAGAAGAGGATCTTATTTTATACTACCTTACTGAAGATTTTTTTGCTTCCATGTTAATAGGTAATATTAGTTTATCATTTTAATGCTATCATTGAGTTTTAGTATCAAAGTTATGCCACTTTCCATTGTCATTTTATTGGATTTGTGTTATATTTATAAATTATTTTAGAAAAATTTCCATCTAATCAGTATTCATTATGATGGTCTTGGAACACATTATCTTTCCATGTATTCAAGTCTTAATTGCTAAGTGTTTGAGCGGAGAGCTGAAGAATGGAGAGGAGTTAACCAGAGGAAATGTCAGGATAATGGGAAGTTTTAAAGCGAGAAGTTGCATGATCAAATGAGCTTACTGAATAGATCAGTTATGCTGCAAAGGGAGAGAATTGTTATATGGTTGAGAGTAGATGCAGAGCTGTGATCTCATGAAAAACTGGTCAAAGAAGTCAACAGTGGAGAGAATTGAGCAGATGCAAAAGGCTATTTTAGGAGTTAATGTAGCTTGTATAAGGGTGACAGGGCTTCCTCAGGACAAGAGGAACTGGGTGCTGCCATTTGCTAAGACAGTGAGCACTGAAAAAGGACCATATTTTGGAGTAAAGAGGATATGTTTAATTTTGAGACATGTTATGTTTGTGCAATCCATATGTATCATTTAGGTTCCAAACGGGAAAATAAAAACCACCTATATGTGATTAACAGATATGATTTAATCTAAGAAATTGATTAAGTATTGAAAAATATTAAACAAAAGGGGAAACACTGAAACAATGCATAGTTAGTACCTGCAGAAAGCAGCTCCTGTTCATAAGGCTACATGAAGAAAGGGAAGAGGCCGGGGTCTTTAGAATTGAGAACTTGAAGAGGCACCCACAGAACTAAGACCAGACTTGCAGACCTCTGTGTTGGAATCTCAGAGTTGGGGGCATGAGCTTGTTTTGTAATTGTATAAAAACAGGGAAACTTGAACTGACTGCATCAGCTGGGATGAAGCACTATTAACCACTGCAGGTGATATTAATATTTAAAGCCTGTCCTGGAAGAACCAAAAAGCAAATATCTGGAAAAGGAAGAATGTGAACAGCAGAGTCTCAGTACTAGCATCACAATGCAAAGGAAAGTGGGTTTGGAGCTAAAAGCATATATTGATAATTAGCACAATAGGTAATATGAAACCTGAAGGCAGTTGGATTTGGGGATCTGGAGCTTAAAGGAAAGCTCTTATCTAGAGACACATATATTGAAATGGCCAGTGTCTATACAGACCAGCACTGTCTGATACAAAAATAAGTTAAATCATATAGGTAACTAAAACTTTTCTGTTAGCCATATAAAACAAGAAACTATAAATTATATCAGAGAACATATTTTATTCAGTCAATATATCCAAAATATTAGTGTTTCAAGATATAATCAATATTATTGAGCTACTGTATAGTCTTAATTTTTTTTCATCCCCAAATTCTGAACTCTGTTGCACATGTTGCACTTATTGCAGGTCTCATTTCAGACTAGCATGGTTTTAAGTTCTCAGTAGATACATGTGGCCAGTGTAATCTCATAGAACAGTACAGTCCTGTTTCATAAATTTCAGGTATAGATGAGAAAATCTAAAATATAGGTATAGATGAGAAAATCTAAAATGAGATTTCTGGGGGAGAACGGTTTCTGGTCCACAACTTTGAGAAACCCAAACATTTAGAATGCAGATAAAGAAGAAAGAATGTCCATGAAAGAGATCAGGGGTGGATGAATGCCAGTTGACTGTGTGTCCTAGGAATACAACTATCCCAAAAAGGAAATGACCAGCAGATGAGCTACAGAATGAAAATTCATCATTCTCTTTAATGACGTGGTAGTTTTGTGTGGCTTTTAAAAATTGTGCTTTCTGAGGAGTAGTGTGGGTGGAGCCAGATTAGAATAGGTTCATATACCAAGTGAAGAAGGTTAGGAAATGAGGCTGATAAATATAAATAATGTCCCAGTTTCTTTAAAAGAAGAAATATCTGTAAAGGGGCAAAGGATGGAACTGGAAGAGAAGAAGCAGGGAGTATGAAAATGTGGGAGAGATTTTTTAAAACCACATTTTCACAGAATTAGAATAGAAGCAGAAGGAAGGAGATTGGTGGTACAATAGTAAGAGAGGTTAATTCACAATGTAAAGTAAGTGGAAGGGGGAAGAGGTTGTGAGACCACTGAGATTTTGTGGAAAAAGAGAAGAGGCTACAGATAGGTTGGCAGGCTGGATGGCAGGAAGCTGAGAGAGCTCCCACCTGATGGGTGTTATCACCTAAGCTGGAGATGAAAGGATGACCAGGATAGGAGAGGAAGTGGACCAAAGAACCATAATGGGATTACTAGGGACTGGAGCACACAGCAGAGATAAAACATCATGAATTTAGTATGCTACTAATGAATGGATATTTTTCCATTACATTTTCTGACCAGTGATTGGGGGCATCATGGGAAAACCAATAATATTAAAATGTGTTTTTCCTAATTCTAACTAACATATTGAGCTCTCCCTATGTCCAAGAGGTTTTATTTTGAAGATAATTTTCCTCAATTTTTTATTTATTACCATGTCATCAATAAGTAATAACAATGTCTCCTAATTCATGTTTAAAAATATTTCACATTTTGTTTTATTTTATTGTCATAAACTCATTGCATAATTTTGTACAATAACATTGATAGATATTTTTGCTTTGCTCCTCATTTTAATAGATGCCTCTAGTATTTCGTCTTGAAGTATGATGTCCTTTGATGATTTAATAATGTTCAGATAGTCTTCAACTTCTAGTTTTCTAATCTTAAAAAAAAAATAAGAATGGAAAAACCTCTTCCAGTATGCTTCTATTATCAATCACATAATTTTTTCCCTCTTCAATCTGTTTGATATATTTGTGAATTCTGGGGATAAATATCGCTTGGTTGATTTTTCACATATCTTTGAATTTAGTTTGCTAGTAATTTGTTTCAGGGTTTTGAATATATCAAAAGGGATTGGTTTTCCGTTTTGAGTGCAGAGCAATGTTAGATTTATAAGATAAATTATGTAGCTATCTATATCTTTCTGTTCTTGGGAGAAATTTTTGTAGCATTAGCTGTTCCTTGCACATTCAAAAAAATCTCCATCTGGTTTCAGAGCCAGGACTTCTTTTTCGTCTTTTCCGTGTTGTCTATTTGATTTTGACTCCTTCATGAGTCAATTTTAGTAACTTATGATTTAAAAGACAAGCTTATATTTCATTTGAATTTTTAAAATATTAACATTGAGTAATACAACACATTATCTTATCATTCTAAAATTTGTGTCTGTTATGTCTTCCATGTTATTCCAACTTACTTATTCTTTGTGGTACTGCTCTTTTCTCCTTAAGTCACTAGAAAACTGTCATCTTTATTCTGTTTATTCTGTGCTTATTGACGAAAATTTGCCTTATACACTTTAGCTCTTTACCTTTTTTATATTCTCTAAAGTGTTGAGTCAAATGAATCATTTTCCATCTGTTTTCTTAAATTGAAACTATTGTTTCAATTTATGATGCTTAAAAATGTTCTACAGTCATTTCTGTTTTGTTTTGATCAAATAGTTTCTAAAGAGGGTCATTTTGGAGAGATTGATATGCATTTGTTGCTATCAAAACATCTTAAGTTTTCATTGTTGTTTAAACTTTATATTAATTTATTGTTTTAATATGCAAGGCAGACACTGTGTCATTTTGGGAACTGTTGAGGTTTTTGGTAGTAGAACACATGAACACATGATAATTTTATAAAATTTGCATGATATTTGAGAAGAAATTTATAGAGCACAACATTTGCTTTTAGCTTAACACTCCCAAAATTGATTTTGTCCATTTTTCTCTGAATATATAAGCTTTTAGAATTTATAATGATGGTACATTATATATAGGTCTTTCAGATTCATACACAAACATATATACATATAATTTCTTTTTTGTGAATTTTGCCTTTTTAAACATAAAATGATCCTTTTTTTCACTATTTCTATGTTTTTGTCTTGGTTTCTTTTGTATTGTGGTACCCACTTTTTCATTCTGTTTGTCCAACATATATTCTCGGCTTGTTTTTTTCCTCCTTTTTATCTTTGTAGCACGTTATTTATGAACTTTCAATATTATTTTCTTTTAGATATATCTTTCACAGTTGAATGAGATTGATTACTCCTCCCTCTTTTAACCCCTAAGCAGATGGGTTTTGTTATATTTATACAGGACATTTTAAACCAATTATTCCTTGTTCTAACTGATAGGATTGGTCCTTTAAAGACTTTCCTATTATTACATCACAAAAAATTGTGTCTTCCAGTATGCAATTAAGAATGCCCATTTTTCTTTCTGATTTTGATAGTATATTTCTTTCAGTGGTATGTTCTTCCTTTGATTTTATAAAAAGAATCTTTCCCTCTGGTTCTGCAATATTTTTTAATTGTGTATGTGTGTGTGTGTGTGTGTGTGTGTGTGCGCGCGCGTGCTTTTCTCCTTAGCCTCCATCAGAGAGCTCCATCCAGACCTGGACTCAGACACTAGATGTCGGTTCCCTGGTTTGTCCCTGCTCACTCTGCATGTGGGGTGCTCTTGGTCTATAAACAGTGGTAGTCTTGCCAAATGCAATTCTGTCTTCATCTTTAGACTTGGGTGGGTGTTCATCACTTGTGGTGCTGACAGAATGAGCTAAGCTTATCTTATACACCCGTTGACTAATTTTCTGATACCTGAAAGCCCAAGACCCTGGCTGCTGGTCCTTTCTTTTCTATTCTCTGCTATTCTTTCTGATTCAACTCTTGACTTGCTTTATCTATACTTAGGGTACCATGCTTCATCCCAGACCAAATCTTACTTTCTAACTTGTTATTTTCTAGAATTGGAGGTACTCTTGCTTCTATTTGGATAGCAGCATGGTGACCTCCTTAGTTTGTTAATTGCCATAGACTATGCTTCTGAGCCAAAGGCAATTAATTTGGGGAGAAGATAATGAATCTTTCATTTTCTTTTCACCATCGGTTTTGCTCTTTCTAGCAGCATGACTTGCATAAACACTAATTATTTTGTTCAATTTTGATCCACAAGGCTTATATTTAATTGATGTATTCTCTTGTTTGTAGTAGATTACATGTATTCATTTGAGTTTTTAATATTGACAAGAAATTTTTGTCTTCTTTTGCTTCATAGATTTTTTTTTTTTTTTGGTCACAGTTGAAAAAATGTTAGAAGCCACAAGCAATATTTAAAAGAAAAAAAAAACTAATTGATGGTCATGTTAATAATGGCCATTTATTGAGAAGGTGTTATATTGTAGTAGAAGTGTCTTCTTGGCAAACATCAATGCTGTTTTTTTTTTCCTACCATTAAAAGGTATGGACATATTTCCATCCAATTCCCATGTAAGCAAATGATTTGCCTTATTTTATGCACACTGAATGATATGTTGTCAAGCTCTCTTCTGTTCTTTGCTAGAAAGTCAAGATTCCCCATGGCAAGTTTATCAGACTGCTCATGTGCTATTTTAGATTAATCTCACTGGTGATCCAATTTATGCCTCTATTTTTATTTATAATATATTTCTAGCTGTTATTTTTAATCTAGAGAATCTGTATTTAATACCTTTTGTAATATGGTGGAATAATATTAAATAAATTCATGATTTTTTTTTGAGGGGAGTACCAGGTATTGAACCCAGGGGTGCTTAATCACCGAGCCACATCCCAGCCCTTTTTAAAAATATTTTCTCTGATTTGCTCAGTACCTCATTAAGTTGCTGGGGTCACCATGCTCCTGCCTCAGCATCCTGAGCTGCTGAGATTGCAGGCGTTCATGACTGTGCCCAGCAAGTTCATGCTCTTATACCGGCCACAGAAGATTGAGTCTGAAAGACAGGAAATTCAACTTTAAATTAGAATATACTAAGCCTCTTGAAAGTTACATGACTTAAGTTCTTGCAGAAAGTTAATTTTTACATATTTCTTTTGGTGCTATATGTCCCAGGTGGTATCCTTGGCAGAGCTGACAGCAGACATTATAAAGAGTTTGTCTCCAGAGAGCCTTCCCTCCCCTTTTTCCTTATTCTCCTCCTTTGAGCCATCAATGGCAGAATGGATACAGCATGGGATGCTAATGGACCACCACACCCAGTGCCAGATCTTACACTTGTAGATACATCAAGGTAAGGCCAACTCCTGAGCCTGCTCGACCTCACATCCTTCACCTCTAAGTGAAGTAGAGGTGTAGGTACCTACTGTCAATTGTTAGGAGGTGTCAGTACTATCTGTAGGTGCCAGACAGGCTGCAATGTTCTGTGAATTAGAATATATAAAATAGTCATGTAGCATTCCTGAAAAATACGAGGCTCTTGATAAAAGGTAGACCTTTCACTATTTGTGTATAATTGGTTCCCTTTGATGCCTGTGCTAGGGTCAGGGAGGCTTCTTCCTGGAGCATTCTTTTCAGTTTTCCATTGAACCTGTGTTTCCTATACTCTGGACCCAACACTCTGATCTGCTCGCCTCTTTGAAATATTCATATTTTCTCACATTCCCTGAGGACCATGATTCCTGCTAAATTAACCCAACATCTATTGAACGCTAATATGTTGCCTTCTAAGCTAACACTTTCACTTCACAGAAATTGCTGGTGAATATATCTTGGACAAAGAAATAAATAAACATATTTGGAATTTCAGCCATAAGGACAATATTTTGGCTAGACAGCACTTTTCAAATCACAAGATTGTTGGGTACTTTGTGAAGGTAGATTGTGAATGAGGGGATAGACAATTTTTAACTTTTTCTATACTATTCCTAAACCAAGCTTGGAAGATCCAAGAAGTTCAGTCAGGGAAAGAACAGCCTTTCAGGTCGTAGGTAAAAATAAGATCGGTTAAAAGTTGGAAAGCCAAATGAATTGTAGATATAACAAAATTTAATGATTGGGAATCTGGTAGTTTAAAGATCTAAACAAAATGAAGGATATTACAGTTTTCACAATTCTAAACCAATAATGTAGGATTTGAGATGCAGGCGATATCATTTTATAGGTGAAATAAGCCTTAACTCAAGCACACTTGGTCTCAGCCCATCTCACAGGAGGTACAGGGAGAAGTTGGCTGTGTGTGAATGTTCAAGCTGAGACTGATGAGGCAGAGAGAAATGCTGCCCGCTCGGCCTATGCCAAAAGCTACAATGGAGCTGGACAAATGGGCACTCCCTGCCGAAACCTAAGAATTCAAATGAAGAGCAAAAGGATTCTCTGGTCACCCAATCTATACTGGCCTGGGGGAGCTATGGATAACACAAAGGATGCCACACTACTTTTCACAGCTTGGATTCAGCGGTTTGGGGATGTTCCCAGAAAAATAAATATACATTTGCTGCCTAGAATACTTTCTAAAAAATTGATATTTAAGTGGTAATTTACAAGAATATGATGTTTTGAAAAAGTCTCCAGGAAAATTGCACTATAAATACAGGTCTTATGTCATCCATGTATGGAAGAGCCTTATGGTATTGTCCATAAGAGAGAAACTCTATTCTTAGCCCCCAATTTAAATACAATTTGAATAAAACATCAGAGCCATGTTTGGATTCTAGAACTTTTAAAATTACCTACTGCTTTTACACTTTGAATTTTACACACCTTGGAAATACACAGCAATATGATATTTAGAATGAAAATATTTTGAAGATACATCATGAAGCTGAGATAAAGCTCTCTAGTAGATTCCTCTGAGAATGCTTTCTTTATCATGGTCTGAACTCCCACCACAACATTGTCTGGGATCTGCAAAACTTACTCTTAGAGAAATGATGATGTGAAGTGAGTTTAAACCTGCCTATAAACCTTTTAAATATATACAAAGAATATGCTTGAAAAATTCTTCTCTAAGCCAGGTGTGGTGGTGTCTGCCTGTAATCCTAGATACTTGGGAGGCTAAGGCAGAAAGATCACAAATTTGAGGCCAGCCTTAGCAATGTAGAGAGACCCTGCCTCAAAATACAAAATAAGGGCTGGGGATGTAGCTCAGTGGTTGAGTACCCATGGATTTTTATCCTCAGTACCACAAAATTAAAAATAATAAATTATTATTAGGCACAGAGGAATTCAAGTATCATCATGCAGTCCCGGAAAAGGTAGCATCTCTGGTGCACATGGGAAACAACTAAGATGTTGACTTACTGTCAAGAGAGCTGGCAGTACCAGTGGGTGCCCCTTATGGACCTGAGCAAAGTAGGTCCTGTATGAACTATCCTTCTAATTAATACCTTTGTATAAGGATGTGTGAGAAGAGCTGAAAACTGCACCTTAGAGTATACCCCTTGATAAGGCTCTGTGTGTGTGTGTGTGTGTGTGTGTGTATGTGTGTGTGTGTAGATAGAACCAAAAAGACATCCATTTATAATACCTGCTCTTCCTGGTTCAGCATGAACTTCCATCTCCCTCTCTCCTCCCACCCCGGTTCCACCAAACCAAGCCTCCAGTATGGTAGAGATGTACGTCTGAGTCTTGAGTGGAAGTTCTGTCAGTCTAAAAGGCAGCATAGTGTTTATTGCCAAAGTGGGTGCTGAACCAGTTGGCATCAAGCAGAAAGAAGGTTGTTTAGAACCCAGGCAGTGTCCCATCCTTTCCAAAGAGAGACTTTTGTATAGCACAACATGATCATTGCTTCAAAGTATTCCTAAATTCCCAGAATGGTGGGATGCACTTATATTCAAACAAAAGCACAAAGTGCATTTCAAGTCCAAATACACATTATTTTGTGCTAATGTATGGAATTGGATACTGAGAAATTGACTGGAGAGAACCAACTTACTTGGTTCAAAGAATTTTGATAAATAATTTAGAATTGTCCATCTCATTTGTAACTGTTACAGTGATTTTAAAACTGTTTAAGATTCTGTGTACTTACCCTTTGAAATCCAGGTGTGGCGCGACTGGAACAAAATAGACACCCCAAAAAATGATGGCTGTGGAAACTTCTGATGGGGATGATGATGTTCAGAGGAAGAGTGACAAACCAAATTCTCACTAACATGTAGCAGAACTCAGTAATATTTTGACTCTCCCAGATGCATTTGTACTTAAAAGGAAGGTTACAAAGAGCAGATGTGCAAAACTTGAAGGAATAAATGCCGTATGGTATAATTTGAGGCCCTGACATTTCAAGATGAATGTGGATCTGGCCCTAATCCCCACCAAAACTTGCCACATGGCCATCTACAAACATCCAGCACAGATTTGATAATCTTGGCATCAACTTTTAAAATAGCAGGCCTTGTTATTCATCCCCCCACTCTCCCAGGTCAGGAAGACTCACCCTTCTCTGGGGAAGGTAGCCCAGGAAGCTGTCTCCCCTCTGTGGACCTGCGCACTTCCTCACTTCAACCCACAGATCAGGAAGGGGAGGGATAGGGTTGAAGATAATTAAATCTGATGCTTTTCAAGGGACATCAAGACTACTGAATCCAAGACTCTGGACTGGATATTCCTGTGGCTTTTACTACACATTAACGATGAAAGGGAAATGGATTCAGCACCAGTCCACATTAATTATCTGTGGCCCTTTGGCTCCCTGCACAGGGTCAGGATGTTTGAAATCCTCAAACTATATTCTGCGGAATATAAAAAGAAAAATATAGCAAGAGGGATAATAGCATTTGTCAGTTTCATTTACAGATTGTTTAGCTTGGCTGAATTAATGAGTATCTATTAGGCAGACTTGCGAGGATCCCTTTGCATGTTCTTAAAGAATACTATACAATTAAATATCTTTGTGACAGAATCATAAATAGCAGAAGAAGAAAAAAAATCTCTCATATTACTCAGATTGTCAGATTGGCGCCTTTTTTTTTTAAGAGCAGCTACTTTTTACTGGTTGAGAACACTATGGGGCAAAAAATAGGTATTTATGGCACACCTCTTATATACTATATACACATCATTGCACTGACACCCAGGGCTCCTCCTCTCCTGCCATCCACAAAGCTTTCACAGCACTTAGTCTATGGCTTTCCTGAAGCACCTCTTATTTGTTGTCCCTATGGGTAGTTTGGGGGCTGTGTATATCATACCCCATCTTTGGATTAGAAGCTTGAGTGGGCAGACACTGTATTTTATAGCTTCCTACTCCCCATAGTACTTAGCTCAGTGTGTCACACAGGGTAAGCTGTTCAATAAACAGTTTTGAATTAGAAAATACCAAGGAAAAAGAAAGGAAATGCTGCTCTGTTATGGTCTGGTTGTGAGGTGTCCCCCAAAAGTTCATGTGTGAGACAATGCAAGAAGGCTTGGAGGAGAAATGATTGGGTTACAGCCCTAATCTAATCAGTGAATTAATCACCTGATGGGATTAACTGAGTGGTAACTGGAGGCAGGCGGGTTGTGTCTGGAGGAGGTGGGCCTTGGGAGTATAGCTTTGGGGTATATACTTTGATCTGGCAAGGGAGTCTTTCTCTGTTTCTGATTTCTGATCATCATGTGAGCTGCTTCTCTCTGCCATGATGTTCTGCCTTATCTTGAGCCCTGCTGTCTGGAGTGAGACCTCTGAAACCATGAGTCTCCACATAAACTTTTCTTCCTCTACAATTGTGCTGCTCAGGTCTTTTAGTCACAGCAGTGGAAAAGCTAACTAAAACATGCTCTTAAAGGCTTATAGTAGTTAATAATGCTGTGCCTGCCACTATGCTTGACACTTCAACTCATTCATCCTGCCCCCATTAGTAAGAGGACAAAACTGGGCATACAGAAGTTAAGAAAATAGTAGCCTAGCATTATACAGTAAGACCCAGGATTTAATCTTAGGTCTGACTCTAGATCCTGCAATTGTACCTTTTATGCCATATATTCCTGTAATTTTTAAATGTTGTTTACATTTTAGCATGAGTACATTATCATTATCACTATGGTGTCAAGCATGTTAAAACTGATGAGAGCTCAAGAGCCAAAGATCAAAGCTATGCACTGAAGTTGGCCAGAAGAACACAGAACTGGTCTTGAGTTCCATACTGTTATGACCTGATGAATGTTGCATCACTGTGGATAGTCAAGAGAGATTTAAATGGAATGAAATACTGTGGTGCTTTGATGAGGGAGAAAATTTTTTGGTGCAACCTTCCTAATCAAGAAAGTATCCCACCATTCTTTTGAGGAGCTGGGGACAGTAATTATTATTTTGTTCTTAGATTTTTTGAGGTATTATACTTCAACTTTATTAAAATACACAATATTATTTGTAAAATGCACAGTATTATTTGTTAAAAATATATGCATAGAACTTAGAATGTAATATTGGATAGAGCTCTGTACCTGCCTTCAAGGAGCTGACAGTCTAGTTGGGGGAGCTATCTGGGTAGACAATTATAATGCAATGTAAGGAGAGAGGATCATGGAAACACTACAGGTATAGGCATAGAAGCAATTCTGAGTGGCCAAGAAAAATAGATTGACAGTGAAGAACAGATCTTTGAGGGAGGCTAGTATTGGGATTGAGTTTATAATGGAGGACTTGGTACTGGAGTCTAGACATGGCTATCAGGATGGATGGATTGAAGCCTCTAGAGAGGTCCCAGAAGAAGGTAGAAGATGTATGTACACTACATGGATTAATGGATCTCAGGAGAATGTCCTGGCAGGTGAGATAAGCACAGCACAGGTCTTGTGGTTGGTAAAAATCAGGTAGCAGTTGGCATCAAGACTTCTATCACAAGCCCAGATATAATACCAGACATATGGCTCAGGGATAAGGTTCTGGACCTAAGGCCTATTCAGATCTCAAGGGCATGGAACTCTGTCAAGGACACTTGGTCAGTAGAGTTGGGCCTCAAGTTTGTCTTAAGAAACAGATCAGAGCAAGAATAAGTGTGAGGTTGTATTAACCATGAGCCTCAATGCTTCTGGTGAAGATTTCTTAAATCCTTTAAACCAGAGAAAGAATAGGATTGGCTGCAGAGACTTAGGAAGGGTTTAGGATGAGGTAGATACTATGGAAGGAAATAAAAGCCACGGCTTACAGAGATTTGAGCAAAAGGGGTTAATGAGCTCCCATATGTCATTATAAGTAATTCACTAGGCTCTTTCTTTTCATCCTAGAACATTAATTGCTAAATGTTTACTTAGCATTTTGAGTAATGACATGGGTAGAATAATGATATCACTAGTAAGTCATTTGGCAGTTTTAACTGTTACTACTGAAATGTTTGTCAGACTTTATATTTTTAGAAAATATCTGTGATTTCTAATTATGCAACTCTATTCTAGCACCTGAAAAAATTAGCACTATACTATTTAATTAATGCCTAATTTTAGATAATTTGACAGAGGCTAGCCTGAAATTTATCTTGATGGATTTGCATTAACTATAATTTGCTAGGCTAATTAAGTTGAGCAAGATTGCAAAGAGAATGCTTAACTTTTGAAACTAGTTTTCAAATATGCTTAACCACTATAAAGCTACCATTTATGCTCCACTACTTAGCTGATTATAATAATAATCAACATTGCTCATTCATAAAACTAGTTTTCTAGAGATATTAACTTGAAACTTTGGAGTGAATCCTTTTTGAATCATTAGAGATATTTATGATAGTTAGGAGTCTGTTGCTTTTAACTTACAGAAATCCAGTTTGAACAAACTTCAAAAAAAAGGATGACTTTTGTCACTCACTTAACTGCAGGAAGAAGAGTCAAGTTCTTAGCATCTTAAGTATCCTGGTTCATTTGAGTGACTATAGCAAAATACTAAAAACTGGTAGCTTGTAAGCAACAGAAATTTATTTCCCAGAGTTCTGGAGGTTGGGAGGTCCATAGTTTAGGTGTGAGCAGATAAGTCTGGTGGGGTCATACTTCTGGTTCACAGAGAACAGTTTGTTGTTGTGTTGTCACATGGTGGAAGTGGCACAGCAGCTCTCTGAGGCCTCTTTTATAAAGACATACCATTCATGAAAGGTCCACTCTCGTGACCCAATCACTTTCCAAAGGCCCTACTTTCTAGTATCATCACTTTGTGGGGAGTGGAGGATTAGGATATCAACCTAAGAATTTGTGGCAGATATAAACATTCAGACCATAACAGCAAGAGTTTAGCTGGCTTCTGGGGTAACTGGAACCAGGAGAGTAGTGAATGCCTCTCACCTCTGCTTCTCATGCCCTTCTTCTGTATGGGACCGTGCCATGATGGCTTTTAGTAGCAGGGCCCCACATTTCACTCTATCATTCACATCAGAGAAACTGTAACTATTTCTGCTCCAATTTTTAGAATACTTGAAAGGATATGTTTTTCACCACTTGAATAAGCTGCCCATGCTGGACAAATCAATTATAGTCAAGGGAGTCAGAGTATTATGGTTGGTCCAACTTAAGTCACACATATATAAATTAATGACTATGTTATAAGAATAAACTAAATCTTTTTAAAAGAGAACTTAAAATATATACGTAAAGGAAAGGCATACAATATCCCCTCTCTGAAAACGTTCATTCACTCAATAAATATTTACCAAGGATCTCTTACGTACCCAAGAAATGTCTTGAGTGATGATAATTTCCCTCCAAATAGTCTAACTTTACTGCAATTCCAACCAAATTCCAGATAAATGTTTTAGGGACATTGACAAACTGGTTGTGAATTAATAAGGAAGCCAGTATTCATAAGAATAATTCAACATTTATTTAAATATGGTATTTTTGGCCCAATGGAACCACGTCAAAGTGAATCATGTCTACTCTGGTTCAAGGAGAGAATCTCTGTTAAGGGGAGCAAGTCTCCATCTACAGTGGTTGAAGACTAGTTTGTCCCTACCTACATTGGCTCAAGGTGAACAAGTCCCTGTCTACTTTGGCTAAGGTGGGGGCCTAGGAGACTTCTGGTGGATCCATATGTGCTGCTGGTTGGAATCTGTGCATAGAAGCCTAAGCCAGTTTGCACACCTCTCTCCTGCAGCTGTTTGAGTCCATGTGCATGTCATGATATCAGGATCCCAGAGCTCAGGGTCTTCTGGCTCTCTATTGACTTTGTCTCAGCTCTCCATTTTCATTGGAGTCACTCTGTTTATGAATCTAACACATTTCTGCCCTCTTCATTGGAGCCATTTTTTTTTCCTGAATGCCAGCTGGTATAGCATACCATGCAACAACACAGCTGTTGAATGCAGGTGGTAATCCTCCCAGTCACCTCCTTCTAGCCCTTGCTGAGAGGGATTGCCCTGTGGATGTGTGTTTCTTCTGAACTTTTTACCTTGGGAGGACTTACTGTTGTCTGCTGTGTCCCACCTACTGATGATCCTCCAGGAGCTGGGTATGGGGAACTTAGGGTCATGCTTGGAGGCTATGCTGGGAGTGGGCATCCTCACATGCAGGAAGCAAAGATGAATGGTAGGCACACTGGCTCCTCCACCACCTTTCTGCCTTGACTTCTTGACCTCCTCAGGCATCTAATGATCACAGAACAAGGGAAAGGTGGGAAGGGCAGGCTCACTGGCACTATTCCTTGGGTGAACAGGTAAATTGGAAGGATCCATAAGGCCTGGGCAAGATCAATCCCCCAGATACACAGGTTTCACCTGGAACAAGCAGCCTTCCCCCTGGGTTATCTGGTGCTGGAGTATTAGGTACATAGCCATTGCTTCATTGTATTTTCAATTTACTAGGGACACCCAGGTATTATACCAGTCATAGACCATGTAAAACATGATTGCCATAATTGTGGGGTCTGGGTTTTGAGGAGTGGTTCATTAGAATAACTGGATGAATATTCCTCACTATATACTTTTTTATGGTTTATATGTGGTGACTCCCAAAAGCTCACATGTCAGACAATGCAAGAAGGTTCCGAGGAGAAATGATTGGGTTGTGAGAGTCTTAACCCAATCAGTGACTTAATCCTGTGATAGGGATTAACTGAGTGGTAACTCACATGATAACAGTAGGAGGTGGGAATTAGGGCATGACTTTGATGTATATTTGTATCTGTAGAGAAGAGTCTCTCTGCTTCCTGCTCATGGTGATGTAAGCTGCTTCCCTCTGCTACACTCTCCGCCATGATGTTCAGCCTCACCTCAAGCCCCGAAGAATGGAGCCAGTCTTCTATGGACTGAGACCTCTGAAACCGTGAGACCTCAAATAAACTTTTCCTCCTCTACAGTTTTTCTGGTCAGATCCTTTTGTCACAGCAGCAAAAAAGCGGACTAGAACAACATCTCAGTTCTTTAGTGGTGTTTCCCCCAAAACGTTGTCTCCTTGTGACCATAAAATATAGAAAGACACTCAGGCTCCAGACATCACTGAGCAGGGGGTGCTCATATTCTTGTCACTGGATGACTTCAGGGGCAAGGTACAGGAGAGTGCCCCGGACTTGTTCCACTTTGCCCAGCCATAGACCTGTTACTCGGCAGAAGTCAATGAATTCAAAGTTGCCTCTGGAATCGACCAGGATGTTCTCTGCCTTCAGGTCTTGGTACATGATGCTCTTCTCCTGGAAGTAATGCACAGCCCTTGTGATCTGCCTTAACAGTCTCTGGGCATCCTCCTCCTGCATGCCACCAGCCTCTAGGATGCAATCTCATAGCTGCCCCCCACTTGTATGTCCCCCACCAGTAGATATTTTTAATGGTCTCAATGATCTGAAAGAGCTAGATCATATTCTGATGTTCCATGATCTTCATCATATCTGGTTAGGATAGGACAGGGATGTGCTGCTATATATTGGGCAGGACTTTCACTGCCACCTCTGTCCCAGTGAGTAGATGGTAGGCTAGTCTCACCTGGGCAAAGCTACCATATCTAATATCCTCCTGGACCTGATAATGGTTCATGAAAGTGGTCTCACAGCAGGACTACTCTGACTACGCATCCTGAATAGGACTAAGGATACAAACTGTGAAAAATAAATAAAAATGAAAAGAACAAACCAAAACCAAGAAATAAAACAAACAAAAAAATCCAAATAAAAAAACCCAATAACGAAGACCACAACCACCAACCACCACCAAATGCACTAACTACCTGAGAGTCTGACAGGTCACCACAAGAGTTTCCTGTACTTAGGACAAAAACCCATTCACAGTCTGCCTCATACAGCCAACCTTTGAAATTCCCTCAAAATTGCTCCTTGTGAGGTCAGAGGAAGAAATGACCTAGTCATATTTGGGCATAACCTACAGTGGTTGTTTCACTTTTCAGCCTTCAGGACTTTTTCAAGTTTCATAATAACAATAAGAAGGGACTCCAGAAGTTTTTTTTGCTTCAGTGTTTATGGAGACTGATATTTACTCGTTTAGAAATTAAAATTTGTAGGATGCTTTAAAAAATAAATATATTTTCAATATTCTAGATGTATGGTACAACGCAACATAAAGTGGGGGACCTACATGTTTTTCATTTGAAGTGGTAAAACATTTATTCTCAGTAGATTGTGAAAAGTCAAGTGTGTGTGTTTTAGAGCAACCACTAGAAAAAGTATTGACTTAGTTCAGGCTTTTATAACAAAATACAGTAAAATGAATTTCTCATACTTCTGTAGTCTATAAGTCAGATCAGGATGTAAGCATTGTCAAATTCAGGTGAGGGCCCTCTACCAGGTTGCAGATTACCTGCTCCTCACCGTATCCTAACATGGTTGAAAAGAGAAAAGGGAAGCAAGCTTTCTCTGACTCTTATAAAGGCATGAATTTCATTCTGAGGGCTCCACCTAATCCTAACTGCTTTCCAAAAGCCCCACTTCCTGAAACCATCACATTTTGAGGGGGAAAGGTAGGTTTTCAATAAGTGCATTTAAGAGGGAACAAAACATCCAGTTCATAAAAAGCATTCCAAGAAATGTAGTAAAAACACAATGGATAAATTGAAATGGTATAAGAAAAATGTTAAAACAATCCAAAAGAATGTAGAAAAGGGGAAACAGAAGAATGAAAATCAGAGAAAACAGAAAAAGTTAAAATACAATGAAAGACCTAAATACAAGGATAACAATTCTATTAAATATAAATAATATAAACATATTAATTAAAAGACAGAGATTGTCATAATGAACTTTTATTTTTAAAGTGTGATCATAGCTGGGCATGATAGCACATACCTGTAATTCCAGTGACTTAAGAGGCTGAGGCAGGAGGATCATAAGTTCAAGATGAGTCTTGGCAACTTAGCAAGACCCTGTCTCAAAATTTAAAAATAAATGCATAAAAAGGACTGGGTTTGTAGCTGGGGCTGTGGTAGAGCAACCCCTGGGATCAATTCTCAGTACTGCAAAAATAAATAAATAAGGAAATTAATCAATTTAATTAAGTAAAAGAGACCAAATTTCCTGCTTGCTACAAAAACACAATTTGGATACAATAATAAATGTGAATAAGGAACACATTTTGAATAAAATGATATACATATATTTAATAATATTTGGTAACGCAATAGAAAACATAAACCATGTAAACACTAATCAGAAGAAAGCTGCAGTGGATCTATTAGTATTAAACAAATAAATATCCCAGAGATAAACAGTGACATAACATAATTAAAAAATTATAAGGTCAATGAGATATACCAATTCAAAATATGAATGCATCTGGCTTTAATGCTTAAAAATATATAAAACAAAAATTGACAGAACTCAAAAGAGAATAGACAAATGATATTTACAAAGTCAAATACTCCTTTCTAAGTAATCAATAGAACTAACAGAAAATCAGTGAAGAGAGAGTACTGAACATACCATTAAATAAGTGGATATAATTGTTGTTTATAAAACATTTCACCCAACACCAGGAGACTAAGTATTTTTTAGAGTATACATGGAACACTTGTCAAAATAAACTATTATCCTAATAAGTTAAAAATATTTAACTTAAAGGGAAGTCTTAAACATTTGGGTTTTAAGAAAAAAACACACCTAAGTAACCAAAGAGCCAAAGAGGAAGACTCAAGGATAATTAGAAATTATTTTAATTGAACAAAAATGAAAATACAAAACATCAAAATGTGTGAGATGATCATAAGTGGGAAATTTATGGTATAAATTGTTTATAATATTAAGAAGACTGGTCTTAAATCAATCTAAGTTTTCACTTTTATAAACTAGTAAAGCAAGAACCATACAAGTTCAAAACAAGCAGAAAGAAGGAAGCAATAAAGATAAGAGCAGACAATGACAAAATTAAAACAGAAAAACTTAGGGAAATCAGTGAAACCAAAAGCTGGTTCTATGAAAAGACCAATAAGATTGATAAATTTCTAGTAACAATGATTAAGGGAAAAAGGAAGAAAAAAACTCAAGTTACCAATATAGGGAATAAAAGAAGTGATCTCACTATATCTCATGAATATTAAAATAACATTATTTTAATACTATGAACAACTGTATGATAAAAATTTCATATTACATGAAATGATTTATTTCTCAAAAATCACCAAGTCCCCAAACGTATTCAAAATGAAGTAGATAACATGAGTAGTCTTGTAACTATTAGAAAAGTTGAATTTATAGTTTAAAAATCTTCTGAAAAAGAAATCTCCAGGCTCAGGTGGTTTCACTGGCAAATTCAATAAAATAGTTAATAAAAAATTATAACAATTATATATATTATATTTCAGAAAGTATAAAGCAAATACTTCCTAACTTAAGAAGCCATTATTACACTGCTACTAAAACTAGACAAAGACATTTCAAAAACAAAACAAAAACGTAGACCAATATCCCTTGCAAACATAGACACAGAAATCCTCAACAAAATGTTAGCAAGTTGAATTCAACAACATACGAACACACCACAACCAAGGTGCTGTATCTGCCAATGCAAGACTAGTTCAATATTTGAATATCTGTCAATATACTCCACCTATTAACAGTTACAGGTGAAAGATAATAGTTCAAAAGTTCCCTCCAAATGAGATACTTAGTTGTGCATATCATCCTTAAAAGGGGACAGTAAAATACCATGCCCCTAAATGCCTTCTTTCTGTTCCCCAAAACATAGCTAAGTAAAGGGAACAATGAGAGCAAGTCTGGGCCAGAAAGTCCAGGTATGTATTACTTTGGAGGACATTGATTTTCTCTTACATATACTGGGAACTAGGACAAGTTAGTGTTATCTGTAGAAAGTTACTTTCTTGTAGGTGTGCTGTTCCTAGGGATAGTAGTCAGATAAGCAAACTAAGCAAGCTAATGTTGATGATGTCATTGCTTCTGCAGCCTAAAATATAAAACCCCTCTGAGTGGGGAAAGTCGGATAAATTAGAGCACTGTGGAAAGGATATGTGTCGCTGGCCAGCCAGCTGCTGCTGAACCAAATACCATGAAGGAGAAGAAGCACTCCCTGGCAAAACAGAGTGAGAGAGGGAGGTCCTGCCAGCCTGTCACCTTAAAACTCTTCTTGGAGCAGTATTTCCCCTCTTTTTATTTATTTATCTATTTTGAGATGGTCTCAGTTGAATTGCTTAAGACTTCATTAAGTTGCTGAGGCTGGCCTCAAACTTGTGATCTTCCTGCCTCAGCCTCCCAAGTCTCTTGGGTTAGAAGTATTTGCTACCAAGCCTGTCATGTCTTTCATCTCTTGTAAGCTTTCCTCAAAAAACCCTATGTTTCCCAAGCTGTCTCTGGGCATTTTCTTCAGCCTGTCTACAACGTACCCCATAGCTCTGGCCCAACTGTACTATGGTTGAGACAATATGACTCTAACAGCAGATTTTTTTTCATAAAATAAAAGATTTCATATGCAAATTCAAAGGAACTATAAGAGTCAAAATAATTTTGAAAAACAAAATAAAAGAAATTTGGAAAAGAAAATGAAGTTGGAGAAATCTCACTGTATGATTTTAGGATTTGATATAAACCTATGATTTTTTTTTCGCCATTGTGATCATAGCAAGAACAAGGTAGAGAAGGAAGTTTCTTTTGGCTCATTATTTCAAAGACTTAGTCCATGGTCAGCCAACTGCATGGCTATGGGTTCATTGTGAGACATAACATCATGGAAAAAGGGCATGGTGGAGAAAGTAGCTCAGGACATGATCACCATGATCACCAAGCAGAAAGAGCTCTGTTCACTAAGGGCAAAATATAAACCCTAAAGGTACAACTCCAGTGACCTATTTCCTCTGGTCACATCCTACCTGCCTACAGCTAATCCACTGCTTAGGTCACATCTCTCATAATCTTATCATTTCACCCCTGAACATTCTTGTATTGTCTCATACATGAGCTTTGGGGGGACACCACATATTCAAACCATAAAAATCCTGTCCTGGTGCCCCAAAGCTCATGCCAATCTCACAATGCAAAACACATTTAGTCCATTCCCAAGAGTTCCCATAGTCTTAACAATTCTAGTATTGCTCAAAATTTCAAGTTCAAAATCTCATCTGAGACTCAAGGCAAACTCTTAGCTATGAGAATAAAGATCAAAAGCACATTGCACATTTCCAATATATAATGGCACAAAGTAAATATTTCCATTCCAAAAAGGAGAAATAAGGACAAAGAAAAAGAATAGGACCAAAGCAAGACTGAAATCCAGATGGGCAAATAAGTTCTGTAGCTCCATGTCCAGCATCTAAGGCACATGACATTGTGATGTTCTTTCCAAATGGCTCATTTACCTCGGTACCTATGGCCTTGCTGGTTGCAGCCCACATGGCCTCTCTTTTGGCTTGTCTCAATTCCTGCAGCTTTCACAGCAAACATTCCACATTACTGGCATCTTCTAATCTTCAGTGGGTCTCACTGCAGCTTTGGATTCCTTCTCATATCTTCATCCATTTCTGTAGGGACTTTAACCCTTCTATATTTTGCTTGACCTCCAAGACCTTTCTTTGAAGTCTCAGTGAAAGCCTCCATGATCCTATAACTCCAGCATTCTCCAATCCTGAAAATCCAGCACTGCATTGTGGATGCCAAGGTCTGCCTCCATATTGAGCAATAGCCAAGGTTCTTGGGACCACAGCAGCCTCTGACTGCATGACTCAGCACAGTGAATTAACTTCCTAGGTCCTTCTGTACAAGGAGGGTGCCCACATGGTCTCTTCTCAAAGGAATTTTTATTTTCTCTCTCTTGAGACTGAGTGTGATCTTGCCAATTCCTGAAATGCCCTCAAACTATCTTATTGTCTCTTTGCAAAGTACTTAGCATGTCTTTAGTGGTTGTAATGTCTTCATTAGCCAAGAAACATCCTTAGCTCCAGTTCTACTCACTTCTTATTTATTTATTTTTTTTGGTCAAACTCCAAGTTTTTCAAATCTTTCTCCTTCTGATTATCAGAGTAAACTTGGCTAACAGAAGCCATCAATGTCTGTACCACTGCCCAAATGTTATGTGGCCTTGAAATTTCCTCCACCAGATTAATTAACTTCAACCCCACAAAAAAGCCTCAGGATATGGGCAAAATGTAGATAATTTCTTTACCAGAACATAACATGAATGGTCTCTAGTCCAATTTCCAACAGAATCCTTCTCCTCTGAAACTTCATGGGCTCAGTCTTTACTATCAGCACTCTGGTCCTCTTAGCTCCCACCAGAATTGCCCATTAAGGTCTCCTTACAATATTTGAAAGCTCTTCCTGCTTGCATCTTTAAACTTTTCAAAATTCCCTTCTCCCCCCTCCAAACCAGCTCCAAAGTCTTCTGAATCATGTAGTCAGGTTAGTCATAACAACAACCTCATTTATTGGTACCAATTTCTGTCTTAATCAGCTTTTTTTTTTCTTTTTTGTCATTGTGACCAAAATACCTAACAATCAATGATGCAGAGAAGCAAAAGTTTATTTTGGTTCATGGTTTCAGAGGTTCAGTTCATGGTTAGCTGACTACATAGCTCTGGGCCTGGGGTGAGAAGATGATGGAGAAGAAAGCAGCTCAGGACATGGCAAACAGGAAGCAGAGGTCAGCTCACCAAGAATAAAATATAAACGACAAAGGCTCACCTCCAATGTCCTACTTCCTATGGGTACATCTTACCTGCCTATAGTTACTAACCAGTTAATCCATATCAGTGGATTAATCTACTGATTAGGCCACATCTCTCATAATCTAATCACTTCACCTCTGAACATTCTATCATTGTCTCACACATGACATTTTTTAGGGGACACAACAGAGTCAAACCATAAGACTGAACTAATTAAAGCAGTGGGAAATTGGTAAAAACATAATCACATAGATCAATAAAACATAATAGAGAGTTCAGAAATACATTCACATAATTATGGCCAATTGATTTTTAATAAATGTTCAAAGGCTATCCAAAGGAGAAAGTACCATTTATTTTTTTCAAGTTTAAAAATTGGGCATTCGTTTGAGGAAGAAAAAAGAGGAAACTTTACCTAAACCTCAAAATTATAGCAAAAGTCAACTCAAAATGATTCATAGATTTAAAAATAAAAGATAAAATTATAAACCTTTAGTAGAAACAGGAGAAAATCTTTGTGAGCAGGAATTAAGCAAGGATTCTTAGATAATATCTAACAACAAAAATATAATCTATGATAGAAAAAAATGATTAGATCTTACCAAAATTTAAGATTTCTGCTTTTGTTCACACAAAAACCTTCACATAAATGTTTTTAATTATTCTATTTGTAATGACCAAAACCCCCAAATAAACCAAATGACTTTCAGTAGGTGAATAGATAAATTGTGGCTATATCTATGTAGTGAAATACTACCCAGCAATGAAAAATAAAGAGCCATTGATACATATAATGCCACAGATGAATTTCAAAAGCATTATGCTCAGTGAAGGAAGTAGTCTCAAAAGTTTCCATTTGATGAGTCTATTTGCAGTTATATGCTGCATGATGATGTTTCAGGCACTGGTGAACCTTGTATACAATAGTGGTTCCATAAGATTCTGTCACCATCTTACCACAATGATATTAGCACGATGACAAAAATCACATTAAAAATACCATTCTCAGAAAATATTCCTATCATTAAGTGAGGCATAACTATATATGATTTTTTTTTGGAAAAGACAAAACCTTAGTAATGAAGAAAAAATCAGAGATTTCTAGGGGTCTGAGAAGAGGAGATCATGAATGAAATGGAATTGCATGCTGGTATTTTTGGGGTGAAGAAGCTGTTCCTTATACTGACTGTGGTGATGGTTCCACAAATCTTTACATGTGTTATGAGTCATAGACTTGTATTCCAAGGCAAAAAAGTAGCCACTTTTACATTATGTTACTTTAAGTAATAAAATGAATACACAGTGGGGTTAGGAGAATTTATATGTTTAAATGTGTTTTTTATACTCCTGAGTCAAAAAAAAGCAAATAAAATAAAAAAGCACCAATTTGAAAATTTCTGTAGGCCAGAAAATAACATAACAAGATGTCATAACATAACTTATTAAAAGATAAATGACATCCTGAAAGAAAATTTATTTTATTTAATAGGCCATAATTAATGTATCTAACATAAAAGTCTCTTTTATATAAAAAAGAAATGACAAACAAACCAGAAGAAAAATGTACAAAAGATCTAAAGAGGCAATTCCCAGAAGAAAAAAAACCAAATGGCCAATAAACATTTGAAAAGATGCTCAACCACAATAGTAATCAGGAAAATGCACATCAAAACAATAAGACATTTTTCACCCACTAGAATACCAAAATTGAAAAAGATGGATAATGTAAGAATGAAGAAATTGGCCCTTTCTTTCTCCATTAGAGTGAAAATTGGTGACACAACTTTTGGAAGACAGTTTGGTAATTTTAATCAAAATTCAAAACCAATGTCTTTGGATCCAACAATTCCATTTCTATGAATCTTTCCTCTTAAAGAAATATTTGCACACATGCAAAAAGGTATATGTGTAAATGTGTGCATTTTTCACATGCTTGGATTAAAGAAAAATTATAAAGAAGATACATGTTTGCTGATAAGAAGTTAAATGAATTAGGTAACCCATGTTAAGGAATACTGTTTAGCCATCAGAAATAAATCAATATCCATTAACAGGGAAATAACTCCTAATAAATTATGGAGTGATACAGCAAGTATCAGGACAATATATATATGATAATTAAAAAGAAAACAATTATATATGTATATTATGCCTACATGCATATATGCAAATATAATCACATCTGTATACACACTCATATTGATGTGCAAATGTTGGAAAAATAATCTGGATAGCTGTCTATTAAATTCATATCTACAGTTTCCCTTGTGATAGATAAAGTACAGAGTGGGAGTGGGTTGTAAGAATGGGCACAGTATCAACTTTCTATCAGGAAATTATTAAATTTAACTTCCTGAAATTAATTAAAAGCCCTTAAATTAGAATAATCTAAAGGTGGTTTTATAATTTACAAAGCTGTGAGAAAGCTATCTGGAAAAGAATGGTTCATCCACAGGTTTGAAGGGACAAGGGCAGAGGTTAGTTTCTGGAACCCAGTATAAGAGGATCGGTGGGAGAAGAACTGTTCCCAGAGGATCTTTGGCCTTTGACCAAGGGACACAATCTTTGATGGCTGCTCAGGGAAGAAGTCAGGGCATTAAATATCTGACCAATTGCATTTTCCTCCCTCCTTCCACTCTCCTGCAAGGTTCCTCACTGACTGAACTCTCCAGGAAGTCAGAGGTAAAGGAGCCCATTGATGCTGTCTATGGGGATCAGCTGGCCCAGAGCAGAGGTCAGGGCAGGGACAGGTGAAGAATGAATCTGGAGGGACAAGTGGAAGACCTTCCGTGCAGGCATTTTTATACTGCATTCTGCATTCTGCTGTATCATGTGAATCATTAACAATAAAAATATGCTATAGGTGCAAGTTTTGATGTAAAATAAACTGTGCCAGTTGTAGCAATCTGTGACCACAATGCCTGAGGTCAAAATTCCTCCTGGAATTGTGAAACCAATGACAAGAACAATGAAAAAAAGATTTATTAAGTCCTTGTAAAATTTATTATTTATAAGTAACATTCCTTTTTGATGATAAAATGGTTCTATGTATTCATAGAAAACATGGAAAACGTGAACATTGACATTTGTATGTGCATAAGTATGTATAGCTGTGTTTCCAGATAGCTATGGGTTTTTTTTTCACAAAAATGAAATCAAAGCCTGCACACTGCTTTATAACTTAAATTTTTCACTTTGTTACATCAAAAACATTTTACATTGGGTAGCATGGTATCCCATTATTTGGCTACAACTATAATATATTCACCTACTTTTGTATTGCTAACCTTTAAATTAGTGAAATCTTTTTTGATAACAAAAGAGAAAGTCAAAAGAAGAAAAGAAGCTAGGAATTTAGCATTCAAATACTGAATTTGAGTATCTCTACATTCAAATAGTAAACTGCAATTGCTCCTTGGAGTTAAGAACCTCAGGCACTAATAACTTTAGCTTTCTGCAGATGGTGTTCATGTTAGTATATCACATTAGCCTCTATTGGAGTTGCTGCAGACAAGACTTAAAGACTGATCTCATATGTCAAAGTTAAGACCAGTTTCCATGTCAGTATGGGGAACTGGGCTTTCCAATATCACCTCCTTCATTCAATACAATATTGAAACGCTGGAATTCCAACATTTGCAGAAGCTCACCACCAAGACTGATTGGCGTTCCTAAAAGTGGGAGGCTGGAGGCCATTTCAAGGCATGTGGTGGTTTATTAACAAATCTGTTCTCCTTCCTTTCCTCTATCAATAACAATAACAATCCATTATATTTCTGTAGTACTTTGCAATTTACAAAGGGGGTCATACCTGATTGATCTAATTATTACCAGTCTCTTGAGGTAAGCAGGCAGGTGGACGAAGGTGGTGGGGAAATCTCTTGCCCCCTCCATCTCCTACCTCCATATTTCCAAATTCCATACTGATTGAACCATGGTTACAAGTGATTAGTGTAACCAGATTTTTTTTTTTGAGGGGGAGTACTGGGAATTGAACCCAAGGGCACTTAACCACTAATCCATATCCCTAGATGTTTTTAATTTGTTCTTTTGAGATAGGGTTTCACTTAAATTGCTGAGGCTGCTACTTAAATTTGTGATCCTCCTGTCTCAGCCTCCCAAGTCCTTGTGATTACAGGTGTGCACCCCCCCATGCCCAGAAAAACCATATTTTAAAAGACACTTGAGTTAGATGAATCCTTTCTCTTTGACCTCTGGCATCCCCTTCTCAACATGGCAAACTTGCCCAGTGTCTGGATTTGGGGAGTGGGCTGGCCATTTCTCTAGCTTTCTTCTCTTTATTTATAAACTCTAAATGCTCTGGTCTCCAGAGACCTGTTGGCAGTAAGAGTTGAACTTCAAGCAGTGGGAGAAGATCTATCAAGCTTAATTGATCTTACATAACATATGCAGTCTAGATGACTACAGGGTATTGGCATAACCTAGCTAATCATCAAATGGTCTCTGCTCCTGTTTTTCCACTATTATTTGTGTTTGTATGTGTCCCTCCAAATCTTCATCACCTAGTACTTTTAAGAAAAGTGATCTATACTATATTATGGAGGAAGGAACCTAAATTCAGAACCAGGTGTTGCTAGCCCAAGGTCATACGGCTGGGATTAATGAAACTTGACTCAGCTCTCAGGTTTTCTGGTCTTCAGTCATCACACCAGACTTCCAACCCTTAGCTTTTCAGGAGATGTGGTCCGCTTCTTGACTGCTCTTCCTCTGGTCAGGAATAGGTGAGCTCTTCCTGTGTTTGTGCACATTTTCCTATTGCCACTCACTCACCATGCAGACCTTCTTATTGTGTCAGGAACAAAGAGTAGTACTACTATAGCTCCCTCTTTTCCAACAGCATGAAGTTTCAGGAATTCTCCTTTGGTCTCTCTGCTCAGACAATAGGTAGATTTTTAGCAGCCTTAGGGATGTATGTTTAAAACCCCTTGCTCCAGAGCATCTCTTCTATATTCTCCCTAGCATAGTTTTATCTTTGTCTCCTTGCATGACTTATTCTGCTTCATTTATCACTGAGCCAAAGGCACTTTTTTTTGTACCTACTGAATTTGTTCTAAGCACCATGGAAATAGATGGCATACAAGCAGTGTACAAATTCAACTTTCAACCTTCTGCTATTCAACTTGAGAACTGCCTTATATGTTTTATGGATTTCAAGCTACTTTCTAACTGACTGTAGAAAGAGTTCTTTATGTCCATCTAGAAAAGCACCCAATTTTCACTGAATGATAATACAATTTAATCCTTCATATTTGCTTTCAGTCTCCTCATAAAGGGTAAGCATTCTTTTTCTTTTGCCAGAAATAATGGCCTTGTGTTTATAATAAAAACAAAATATATGTGTTGCAATACAAGTTTAAAAAGCCAAAGCTGAAATATGCTTTCTTCTCTCGGTAATTTTATTTTTCACTGTATGTATGCACGTGGACGTACGCATGCGCGTGCACACACACGCACACATTTAAAAATCCCATATGATACATCCATCAAACTCATGAAAAGAATAATAGAAATGTAAAGCTACCACTCTTTGAAGAAATATTCCCTTTATTTCCACAATCATAAAGAAGACCATTTATCCATTTGTTCAACTTTTATTACTCAGGGTTCCAAACCACTGAGCATGTACTTCTGTATACTTGCAGTGTGTGTGACTCATTGCCACTAGATTTGGTGAATTCTGGTTATCAAACAAAGGTAAATGGTCATCAAAATAGATATTTGTGACCCCATAAATGATCTCTCCAATAGTCTGTTTCTATTGTGATTTTCCTTTTCTCAAGTCCTTGAATTATTTGACGAGAGTCTCCATAATGATACTTTCACTGTAACTGTGGATAAAGAGGTGAAGAAAAAACTTCAGTCAATGGCCTTAGTATACACATGAGAAATGTGCTGCTCAGATGAGGCCCACATGTGGAAACCAAAGATCTTCATGCTTATTTCATTTGCATTAGAATTCTGGTTTCTGGACTAGGCCTGTGTTCAGAAAGGTTAAGTGAAATGGTAAAGGAATGACTGACTTTGTCTGATGCTGAAATAGTAACTTGTGGTCGACATAGCATCTTTCATTACTCTAGCCTGCATCCATCTTTGAAACTAAAATGTTACCTTCCTTTCTTGTAAGTCCAAGCCTCTGGATGTGACTTGTCAGGCTTCTTGTAACGGATGTGTTTTCAACTTCATGATGCAAATTGCATTTCACTTGAACAGCAGGTGAAATGAGACATTACATGATGTCCTCATCTATCTCCAGCCCCGATCCTGGAAAAAAATTTCCAGTATTTTCAGTAGAGGAGACAGCAAACTGAAGAAAGTGGGTAACCCTTAAGATCTTTGAGAGCTGATACCCTGGAGCAAACTCCCTCAATACTGAAACCTCCAGAGAAAGATCAGTGAACTACCACAGAGCAGAGGTGCCATGTTGGTGGGAGAAGTACATCTTTCATGGCTGACTCCATACACTTTTGGGGCCATGGATGACTGGTGAGGTGCAATGTGACTGGTGGGGTGGAATGTGACACTATTTTGATTAGCAGGAAGACAAGTCACCAGAAGGCAACTTGGAGCCCAAAAGGAGGCATAGAGTTAAATCTCCTGGAATTTTTATCTCTGTTCTTTAGGCCCTGAACAGGCCTAGTTCTATTCCGGAAAGAGGTACACCAAGACAATGAATAGTCTCATTGTGAGGGACAGTTGATTATTCTCATTTAAGAATAGCTGAAATCTCAGTTGAATTATCACCAACTAAGTTCGTCATAGGTGGTGTCATGGGTTAAGTTGGGTTTTCCAAAAAAGACATCAAAGCCATAACCCCTAGCACTAGAATGTGACCTTATTTGGAACTAAGATCTTTATAGAGTTAATCAAATTAAAGTGAGTCATCAAATGGGCTCCAACCCAGTAAAATTGATATTTTTATGAAAAGAAGACATTTGACCACACACATATATAGAGGGAGGATTGCATGAAGAGACACAAGGGGAAATTTGCAGGTGAAGGCAGAGCCCAGAGTGATGCATCTACAAATCAAGGGATAAGGCTTCCAGCAGACAACCAGAATCTAGGAGAGAGACCTGAAACAGATTCTTCTTCTCTGCCCTCAGAAGGGATCAACCCTGCCAAAACCTGGATATCAGCTTTCTAGCCTCCAGGACTGTGAGAAATATATTTATGTTGTTTCAGCAGCCCAGTGAATGGCACTTTTGTTATAGCAGCTCTAGGAAGCTAATATAGGTGGTAAACTAATCACAAAAAATAATTCAATACTGCACAAGACCAATTATCAGAGAGATTTATATTCTCGGGCATTGGACAATTGATGGGTGACATTAGGGAGACAGTACTTTAAGCCATTTTCAAGGTCATAATCACAGTAATTGACCAGATTCAAACAGAATACCAGAGGCCAGCTTGTGAGCACAAGGTATCTTTAATTCCATGAGTGTCATAACAAAGTGCTTCCTTTGTTGAACCCACAGCCCTGTCTTTCAGTGGTGGCTGCCCTTTTCCCTTTTACTGATGGCTGTACCTTTTCTCTTTCCAAAGGTTCCATCTGCATTACAGATGAAACTGTTTATTTTGTTGGCTTCCTATGTTGGAGTAGCAGAAAGAAAGAAATCATTGTAACTTTTCAATTTTAAGTTAAATTTTGATAATACTGCCATAACCCTAGCAAACAGTTTTCCTGTGATAGTGTTATGAAAAAAATCCAACCACTGATTGGCAGCTACAATTGTCTCCCCATCCCCACTACCATTTTTTCTTCCTGGTTTTGAGTGTTTTAACCTCTGCTGGAGGCAAACTGAGCTGCTGAATCATTAGGCTGGATGCTAAGTCCAATGGTAGCTGCTTATAGTGGATGTGTTCTTTGGATAATCTGTTTTCATCACATCAAGAGCTGAGCCAGTCAGTTAAGGAAGAAGAAATATTAAAGGCAACATTTTTTTCATTAAGGTAAAGCACTAGATAACCCACATGCTATTTTTTTTTCACTTAAACACTAAAATGAAAGCAGTCAACAAAGTCTTACTGAGGAAGAAATAGGAAGGAAATTGATTTAAAAACCAACAGATGCTGCCGAAAGGATCTCTGAGAGGCTGGGAATTTGGTCCTCTTTAGTCTCTCATCTTTTTCACCTTCTAGTGAAGTACCACCCACTTTTTTCCCCATTCATTTCAGACTGTCTTCCAATAAACCATCTGTCTGCTTCATTCGAAAAAGCTCACAAAGTAGAAAAAAAAGGGTAAAGGAGGCCAAATTATGCTAGAGGGTTATAATGGAGATCACACGCCCCCTCGCCCCATGGCGGAGCCACAGTGCACCACTTCAAATTTGGTTTACAGATAAAATTAAGGCCCAGGCAGCCAAAAACCCAGAATCGTCATCTCCACATTTTTGAGGACACAGACTTCAGGTTAGAATCATGATGAGTGACTTACTGCAATGCAGAGAGAATAAGTAATTCTGTGCACATGAAGGTCACAAAATGGTCAGATTATGAAATTTCTTGGATGTGGGTGAAGGAATAACCTTAACTGTTAGTGCATGAGACCGTCGCACAAGTGCTGTTGTCAGGCTGTGATAGAAATCTGCAGGTCTGTCAATTCCTATACCTCAGTGATCTCAGTACCTGCTTCATCCTACCCGTTTTTATTTTCTGTTTTTGTTGTTATTGACCCCAACCTTCTCTATACAGAATTTTTCATGATTTAATTACATCTAATTGTTGCAAAATCAGCACATGCTTTTATGTGTTTGTTCAGTAGAATGATGTGCTCTGTTATCCTAACCCTGACAGATTCCACTCCTTTGTGATTCCAAGCCCCTCCCTGAGAGCCCCTATTACCAATGTGATATTTCTGTTCAGTCTTTTGGCAAAGTGCCTTACATGTTTCTTTCCTCCTACAAAACTTGTCATCTGTCTGTCTGTGGCTCTGGCCATAAATAAGTACAGGAAAGACTCTTTTCTTAAACCTAACATCTAGAATTACACCTCTTAGAGCCACTGTAGGTTTCTGTCCTGACACTGCCTTGAATATTCATCTTTAGTTTTTCATCAGCTATCAATAGTCTTTTGATGCCTGCTGGGGGCCAGCCCCTGGTTTCTCACATCCTGCAGTGACTAGGACTTTCCTGTCCTCTTTGAATTGCTCTACACTTATTTTTACAAATTGCATTCTCTCCTTTTACTAATCTTTAATTTATGCTTCTTGAATTACCTTGTCACAAACACCTTTTAAAAATCTGACCTATCTGCCTGTTTTTGTTATACTTAGCACATTTGATCAAGGCTTTAGATTTTTTTTTTTTCTCTTTCTTGAAGGCTCTTGTAAACACACCAAATAGCATCAGGCCTGGGAGATGGAACTTATCAGTCTCCATGATTTATTTTTTAAAAGTCCAGGAGTAGAAGAATCCATAATGATCCTGAAATGGTGTACTGAAGTCAAGAACACAAAAGGAGACATTTAGCAAATAATAATGACAATTATAGAAACAAAGACAGAAGCAGGAAGAGGCATCCCCCTAAGGCCGGGAATTAATTGAACAGGGGAAGCTGCCAGAACAAGACAGGTTAGCCCTTCCCAGCCCCCACCTTCCATCATAACAGTAAAGCCAAGGCCTCAGAGTCAGGAAGAAATAGGGTTCTTTTCTCCAAAAGTCTTGTTTGGGGTTGAAAACCCAAATAAAGGAAACCGCTAACACATTTGTTGTTCCTCATTCTTAAGGAAAGAGCCTGTGTAACATTTAGGTGTCTTTTAAAATCTACACATGCACTTCCTACCTGCTGTGCTCAATTTCAGAACCCAGAGCTGTCATTAAGAAAAAATAGCAACCTTTGTTCTCTCCTCCAGGCACAACATGTTGCTGATTTTTTGTTTCCAGGAAAAAAAAAAAAAATCTCCATTATTTTCTTAGACTGAAGAGCTAAACCCAAGTCTTCCTGTCTCTGGCCCTTTTGTGCATTGGTTGGTACTGGACACACCATTCCTGTGGTTCACCAGGCGAGATTTTCTTTCATCCATTTTCAAGTCCCTTATGAAGACATCAGACCACTTACTCTAACGGATGGTTTTCATTCTCAGTGTAATAAAGGAACATTCCTGAGGCAGACATTTCCATCAGAGATGGCAAACATCAGAAGTTTCAGAGGCTTTGTTCAGATGTATATCCACGCATTCAAAGCTGGCTGCAACTCTGGGATTTGAAAACTAGATTGGAAATCTGAATTATATATTTTATAATTACATGTTTCTTTCCTCTTTCCTCCTCTTAACTTAGCCTGAATATTATACACTCAATTTTTCCATCATTAAATATATTTGAGATACCAAGAGCTACTAAAAAAAAAAAGTGTGTATCCAAATAAGACAAAAAACAAGCTTTGTGAGTTTATTGAGATGAGGTAAGAATTTTGGTTGTGGGGTATAAAACTGTTTTCTTCTTTTGCTTGTCATTCAATGTAGGAATAATTTCAACTCCCATAGGTCATCCTTGAACATCATGAGTGTATAGGATATGAAACTGTAAGGGACATATTTGGATGGCATATTCCAGTGCCCAATATGCCCTGTAGCTATCAGTAAGGAGCATAAGGCTTAGGGGTAACCAGAAACACCCAGAGAGTAACCTGACACACCCATAGTCTACCCAATGAATGCTGAGCTCAGCACCAATATAAATTAAAGCACAAGAACCCCCACAACTGCGTCAGAAGACTCGTGGATGAGACTGATCACTCTATTGTCCTAGGAGGACGCTGACCATCCTATCCTCGGAATCGCCGGAAGGAACCACTGATGGATGATCACCTGCCTTTCAGCTAAGAGAAGTTGCGTGGCCTTGGAGGTATTCTGGGACTTGTGGTTATCCTTAGGATTGACTTTAGTTATTAGTTGAAGTATTCACCATATTTAATATCAGTGTGATTGTATCAGAATTATTGCTGTGTGATGTTAGTATAATCTTAACATACACATTGCATTGAAAGACAATCCTCCTCAGAGGTATTGTTCAAGTTATCCACTGGTGACAGAAACCTAGGTTTTATCAGTATGCCATCAAAGTTCCAGGCTGAAAGGCATGTGACGGCCCACTCTACCATTCCCTCACCCAATCTGTAGGTCATCTGCATGTGTCCTCTTTCCTGTTTCCCTCATTTTACTCTGAGAATATTACTTTCTTCCTGTGTCCTGTGTCTCAGTCCTTATCACCCTCTCAAGAACCTTGTACGAGTGTAGATTAGGAATATTCTTCATAAACTCAGTTCTCTCTCTAGCTACTACCCAATCTTTCACTTCCTTTTATAGCTAAGCTTCGGATCCATACTTTCTCTCTTTTCATACTTCCCACAATGTAGTTTCTATTAACAATGTGATGTTTCTGTTTAGTTCCAATATGCTTTGTTTGCCTTGAATTTTATTTTGTCACATGCTAAAGTGGCTCTCTTTCATAATTGCTTTGCATATCTTTTTATTTTCATTTTCTCTCTGTTCTTTTATTTTTTCTCTCTGTTATTTTATAAAACTATATGCTTCAATATTTTATAAATATTTGTCCATTGTCTTCTTGCATTCAGTATTGCTTTGGGAAGTCAGATGTCAATCTGACTAGACAACATATTACTGGATTTTATTTTTAAATCCATACTGAGAATCACTGTGTTGTCAGAATAAGCATAGAACATTTGTATTTATTTTATTATATTGTTTTTGTCCCATGAATTTACTTCATATTTTATATTTACTATAATTTATTATTTTTCTCCATTTATGAAGACTTCCATTCTTTTTTTATCATTCTGACGTTTGTGCTTAACTACTTAAGGTTCTACATATATATATATTTAAAAAATTAATTTCTAAGCATATTAATTAATTGATATATCCTAATTCTTTCCCCAAACAGAAAAAGAATTTGTACATTATCATTCCCCTTGGTGTCTCCCTCAAACCCTTCTTCCCAGATGTTATCATCTAAAATGCAAGTTCTGGGTTGCTATGAACATTCTTTTTCTGGTTTTGGCTCATTTGTCTGTTTTATTTTTTGTTTATCTGTTTTATTCCTTGATTTTTTAAAGTAGATTTGCTAAATTACTATATTCTTTAAATCCCCATTTTTTCCTATAGCATCCTTTTGAATTTCTCTTTGTATTAATGTAGTTCTTCAAAGAGTGTTTGAAAGGTCTTATATGCTAAACATTAAAGCTTAATGCCTGATATGCCTGATAACTTCCATATTTATCCTTACATTTAAATGATATTTAGATTGGATACTAATTCTGGTCTCAAAGTTCTTTCTCATCAATATTTTATAAATATTTGTCCATTGTCTTCTTGCATTCAGTATTGCTTTGGGAAGTCAGAGTCAATCTGATTTTTGTTCTGCTAGAACTGATCTCTTTCTGGAAGCTTTAAGGTGTTACTAAATTTCACTCTAAGGTGAGATTATCAAATTTCATTGTAATGAGTCTATTTATACATATACTTTTTATCCTTTTTAACATTCTGTGACAGTGTTGATGTAAGTTTTTTCACTTTTCTTCTTTTCTGAGAGATTTATTATTGTCTATTCTCTCCATGTTGTTAGTGTTTTCAAAACTTTCTCCTTCCTTCCTTTTGGGAGTTCTTTAATTTGGCTGTTGGTGTTCTTTTCCTCTATACCTCTTTATCTTAAAAATAAATTCTTATTCTTTTTTTTTTTTAACCTGAGATTGAACCCAGGGGTGTTTAACCACTAAGCCACATCCCCAGCCCCCTTTTTATATTTTATTTAGAGACAGGGTCTCACTGAGTTGCTTAGGGTCTCACTCAGTTGCTAATGCTGACTTTGAACTAGTGATCCTCCTTCCTCAGCCACCCAAGCCCCTGAGATTACAGGTGTGCATGTCCGGCTTAAAAATAAATTCTATCTTGTATTCCTTACTGCTGTCTTCTAGGGTCAGTTCTTCAACTTGATCATCTGACACCAATTGTAATCAAAATGCCATTTGTCTCATCCATTGTGTTTTTAATTTTATCTATTATATTTTCATAACTAAACTATTTTATGTTCATCTTTTGACCTCTTGTTAATACTTTTATTGCCAATATCCTGCCTTGTCTTTTTGAGGATAATGGTTAGGGTTAAGTTCTGGATCTGTTTGTTTTATTATTTTATTTGGTGAAGAGAAGTGCGATCAGTTGAGCAATTCTCTTTTACATTGGTTGGCTGTAGTCCTCCAATGTTTACGTATTTTTGCTTATGAGCTTTCTCTTCCTTCTTCCAGTGGCATCAGCTCATCTGATGTAATGGCGCTCAGAATTTGTCACTGCTGGTCTAGTCCAAGCCTTTGCTTGTGTCTCTCCTGTTGAGGTTGAGGAGGAAGGAGTGGATGTTCTCCTGAAGAAAGAATTTTAGGTAACCATCACTCATACTGGGTGCTATCCTTTCTAGTACTCATTTCTTTCATGGAATATCTATAGGGAAAAGAGCATATTTTGAGGTGATAATCTTTTTTTTTATTCTAATACGCTAGCACTCAGAATATGGAGGATGAGGAAGTGAGAATGTTGGCTGTCCTGAAAACAACTTTGTCCATCAGCTCCTCACATGAAGATTGTTGACCTGACATTAATCCTCTTCAACATCAGCACTAAATGATTTAGACAGTTATTACGATTGGTGGCTTTTTTACATGATTAATGGAGCTGGCACTAACCCCAGGTCATGGGGAGTACAACAAAGAAGAGAACAGAAAAGCTTGCCTACAATCTATTTTCTTCATCTGTAAGAATCTCTCCCTGTCCCAGGTGGACTTTTTAAAAAAATTTGTTCTAATTAGTTTTATATGACAGTAGAATGCATTTAGACACATTGTACACAAATGGAGCACAACTTCTCCTTCCTCTGGCTATGGTATAGAGTCACACCATAGCATAATCACACATGTATATTGGGTAATAATGTCTGTCTCATTCCCCAGGTGGATGCTCTTCCGTATTACCAGTTCTTAATGCCTTCGGGTCCTCAGGCACTTCTTGTCTATTTGTGGTTATCCTGTAGGATCCTCTTTACCTCTTTGTTCTATTCTTCTTGCTAAATATGTTCACAAGACTTATCCTATGTCCTTTTAGGTACATTGTATCACCACAAAGTAAGTATACCATAAAAGCTTGGAAAATAAGTGAAAGGTGAAAATTGGCAATATCTGATATGGCTATAGGAAAAGAATGGGTAACACTTGGGGTAGGTGTATTCCATTGCTTGTCTAGTTCAAGCCTTAAGTGCTGGTGTATTTATTCAGACAAGGAGGCTGAAGTCTTGTTAAATTTTCCATGGCCACAGAAGGCATGGCAATTTATTATTGCTGCACTATTTTCTAATAGCAATAAAAATTCAAAAACAGCTATTTACATTCCACATTTGCTCTTCTTTCTGCTCTATCAGTCTGTGCTTCGTGTATTTTGAAGTTCTGTTGTTGCTGCATACATATTTAATGGTGAATTGATTCTTTCATCATTATGTAATGTTCCTCCATGTCCATACTAATTTCCTTCACTCTATAATCCACTTCATCTGATATTAATATTGCCACTCCTACTTTTTTATTATTACTATTCACATGAATACTTTTCTGTATCTTATTGATGTGATCTTGTTTGTCAGCTGTCAGAGCGCTTGGATAAAAGCAACTGCTTTCCCAGAGTGTCATTTATTTTCTGGCCTACACTTTCGGAAGAATGATTTTAGATTTTGTTGTTGTCATGGTTTATTGTTGCTGTTTGATTTTTCAAAGTTTATTATTTGAATTTCACAGAACAAAAATTTAAGGTTTTCAAGAGAAAAAGTGTCCCTGATACATCTGCGTTATGTAACTCCCCCCCCCCCCCGCCCCATCCCATCAGTATGGATGCCTGATTTTTCTTTTATTCTGTCTCTTACTTCATGAGATTTAAAAAATGTTTGCTTTGTATTGCAATTATATCTAATACTTCTCTTATTAATATCTAGAATAGCTCAAAGAAAAAAGACAATCTCAAGAAAAAATTAATTTAAAAAACTTTAAAAAGGAACAAAGAAATATAAGATAATGGTTCTTAAGGATAAATGGCCCTCAAGGTGTGAATTCTATAAACCATGTATTTTTTTTAGAAAAATGAGTCTATTCAATAGTCCAAGCCATACAGAAGAACATATGGAGGTATGAAAAGAAAAAAAAATAACAATAACCCTAAGACTGGTTACTAAAAAGACCCATAAAGAGCCAAGAAAACTTAGAAAAAAGAATCTGAAACCAAGACACCAAGGGGTAAATTTTTTGAATGTGTTTGAATATTATAAAATATTTGAAGACTTTTATATTACAATGTTAAGTGAGGCAAAAAGGAACAAAAAATTACACATAGTGTATCTTAACCATGTGAAAACATGAACTGGAAGGAACTACTCAAAAAAATGTTAATTAATAGAATTAATATTTGAGTGGAGGGATTGTGCATGATATTTTTCCTTTTTCCAAAACCCAGATCCCAGCCTGAAACTCTCAGTTTTACTGACTAACCTTGACCACTTTCTTGAGCGCCAGTTTTGCACATTCAACTCTTTCTTCCATCCTTCACTGTTTGTCTGCCAAGCATCTCAAACTTAACATGTATGAAATCATTTACCTTTCCCATTTTTGAATATTCTCACTCAATTGCTAAGATTAAAAACTTAAGAGTTTGATACAGAAACTTTCAGTATTTTGTTATATTTTTGTTATCTTATATGATATGTATGTAAGTTAGTTTGGTATTTATGAGTATTTCACAATTTTAAAAAGTAGTCCAAACTCTTTTAAACAGGTTCAACCTAAAGGAGTTCATAATAGCCAAACTTGAAATAATTTGATCAATTAAATAAATAATAATAGCATGACATCAGCAAGATGGCAGATGAGGAGCTCTCCGTTGTCATTCACTCACAGAAGCATCAATTTTGACAGCAACTCACAGATGAGAGGACATAAATGGGGGACTAAAAGTATAGCAGAGAATTTCCAGCACTCTGTTAGAGAAATAAAAAAAATAAATTAATTGAAGGGAGTAAGAACAGTTCTACTTCATCACTCTTCCAAGGCATCATAACTAAGTGCCAAGAAAGATTCCCTTGTCCCAAGATTCATCTTAAAGGGTTAAATGAGAGTATAGTGAGAACCCAGACCCTCCAGATATGTGAGATACTGCTTACAAAGCACACTTTTTTCTCACTTCACCCAGAATACTGAGATAATAAACACAGCTGAGAGGTTGGGAGAGTCTGGGAACAGAGAAGAAAGGCCTTGGACCCTACTGACTACTCTGTGTACTCCACCTGGAAGACTACCTACGAGCAGTCTGAGACACCTTGTCTGTGGACCCTTCCTCAGTTGGCCCACTGGTACCCAAAATACTCTGTGTGCTTCCTCTCCCTCAGGCCTGCTCCCTGAGCACATTCCCAGGGACAGCAAGTGTGCCTCACACAGAGATCTGATTCAACTCTGCAGGATGGGGAGAAGGCAGTCACCTAATCTGTGAACTTGAAGAGATTATTTTAAGGTTAAAAGCCAGAAGAGAAAAAAAAATGACAAATGAAGAAAGCCTATGAAATTTACAAGACATCAATAAAATATGTAACATTCACATTATGGGAATCATTAAAGAAGAAAAGAAAGAACTGTGCAGAAAATTTATTGAAAGAAATAATGGCTGAAAGTTTTGCAAATCTGGGGAGAGATATGGATATGTACATACATGAAGCTCAAAAGTATCCAAACAGATTCAGAATGTAAAAAGACTTTGCTGAGACACATTATAATCAAACTGTCAAAATCAGAGAATTTTGAAAGCAGTTGGAGAAAAGAGGCTTTGTTGCAGATAAGGGAACCTTCATTAGACTATCAGTTGATTCCCCAGCAGAACTCTTACAGGGCAGGGGGACATTGGATGATATATTCAAAGAACTGAAAGAAAAAAAAAAACTGCCAGCCAAGAGTATCTCCTCCAGTAAATCTGTCCTTCAGTAATGAAGGACAGGTAAAAACTTTCACAGAGAAGCAAAACCTGTAGGAGTTCTTCATCACCAGACCTTGCCTGTGAGAAATATTAAAAGGAGTTCTTCAAGCTGAAACAAAATATTCTAATTGGCCTAGCCTGCTGGCACATATGCCTACAATTCCAGCTACTTGGGAGGTTGAGACAGGAGCTTGAGGTTCACATGGGCAACACAGTGAGACCCTGTCAAAAAATAAAAATTTTAAAAAGGCTAGGGATTAGAATGCTCCTGGGTTCAATGCCCAGTACCACCAAAATAAAACTACAAACAAACCCCAAACCCTCTACTTAGTAAAGTGAAAAAAATATGGAAATATAAAGTTCACTGGAAAAGGTAAGTATATATTCACGTTCAGAGTATTCTAATACTGCAATATTGTTGTGTAAATAACATAACTCTAGTATAAAAGTTAAAAGACAAAAATATTAAAATAACCATAGCTGCAATAATTTAATTAATATGCAGCATAAAAAGATGTAAATCGTGTCTTCAATAAAAGAGGGGGGTATTTTATCAATCCTTTATTCTTTCCTACCTATCTTGCTGTCTTTCTTTGTGGTTTGATCATTTTCTATAGTAATATGTTTGATTCTCTTCATCTTTTATGTATCTACCATAAGTTTTTATTTGGTGGATTTCATCAGCTTGACTTGCATAAATTACAATTTTAACTGTCTATTTTAGGCTGATAACAACTTAATTATGACGGCATACATGTGGGACCCGAGGAAGTTGAATTCATTGAAATAGAAAGTAGAACAATAATTGTTAGAAACTTGGGAGTGGGGGAAATGGGAGGAATTTTGATCAAAGAGTAAAAACTTATGTTACAAGGCCAATAAATCATGGAGATCTAATGTACAGCATGGTGACAATAGCTAATGATAAAGTATTATATACTTAAAATTTTCTTAGAAAGTAGATCTTAAGTATACTCACTGTTCGCATGCACGCACGCGTGCACACACACACACACACACACACTTAACTATGTGAGGTGATGAATATGTTAGTTAGCTTGATTATAGTAATTTTTACTATGCATCTATATATAAAACCATTTTATTGAACATTTTAAATATATATTATTGTCAATTATACTTCAATAAGTTTTGGAAAAATGATAGGATTAGATTTTAACCCTTATGCTAATGTAAATATCCATGAATCCATTCTGATATGAGGAAATAATCAAAAAAATAAACAAATAAAGGAGAAGCAAGGGCTCTTCCTTACTAAAGAATTCAATTAGAAAATATAGAAGGAAAGATGAAAATATAAAATAAGAGTAGTAAACTAGAGAAATATCATGATAATAATTTTTGCAGATATTATCTAGTGATGGATTATGAAATTACTGGGTGAAAGTCTGAGGAAAAATAGAATTTTCTTTGTCTCAGAGGAAAAATAGAATTTTCTTTGTCTCAGAGTATATTTTAACTACTAAGGGAAAAATATTAACTTTACAGTGAAGAAAACCAGCTCCACCATGTATTTAAGGTCAGCATCACAGGCAATAAGGTAGGTCAAATGTCATAAACCCATGGATATGATGTGTTAGGAAAAACACAACATCACCTCTGTGCATTCTTGCCAGAAACCCACAACCACATTTTGATCTTGGGAAAACTTCAAACTAACCCCCAAATTGAGGAATATTTACAAAATAACCAGTTAGCATTTTTTTTCACTTTCCTAAGCAGATGTTTTTACTATAATTGTTAGTACATATTAATTGCACAAGATAATATGTTTTACAGCGATAATTTCATTCATGCATATACTCTACTTCATTTATCAGTATTTTTAAGTGCCACAGTTACAAAAGATAAAGAAAGACTGAAGAACTCTCATATTTAGGGAAGTTTAAGAAAAAAATAACAATGAAATGGAATGTGGGAGCCTGAAACAGAAAAGGGGAATTAATGCAAAAGACTTATAAAATTTGAGTAGCATTTGGAGTTTGGTTTATAAGACTGTGTGAACATTACCTTCCTAGTTTTGATAATTATATTACATAAGATGGTAATGTTCAGGGAAGATAGGTGAGAAGTACATACTAGCTCTAGTATTTCTGCAATGAGCTTTAATTTTTTTAAGTCTACAATTTGTTAAAAATAAAATGCTTTACAAAAACAGTTTATAAAATAATATAGTCAATGTTATTTTAATTTTCTATTACATTACATTAGTTAGAAAATTGGGAGTATCCATTTTTTCAAATATATTTATGCATACACACACATATACACATACACACATGTAATGTTGTATACTAAAGTACCTCTACATACTGGGATTATGAGTACTATAGTTTATTTTTCTCTTTAATTTTTTTTCTTTGCATGCTTTAAATTTTCTTTTCTTCTCTTTTTTTCTTTTTGGGTGCTGGGAATTGAACCCAGGACCTCATGCATGCTGAACAAGTGCTGTACCACTAAGCTACTCTCTGCCCTAACCCTGCAGTTTTAAACTGTTCCATAGTGAACATGTGTCACTTCTATAATTGTAATTACAACCATAAATTATTCTTTAAAAGAATAAAGCAAAGAAACTTATGTGTCATTTTTATTATTTTCTTTCTCCCATATCTCATACCTAATTTATCTACAAATCATGTCAGTTTCTCCTTCAAAATGTACCCCCTTCCACCATTTCACCTCTATGCACAACCTAATCCATGCTAAACCCCATCATTTTATCCTTTTATCTGATTCTTCTGCTTCTATGCATGTCTGTTATAACCCCTTCTCCACACAACACTAGAGTGCTCTTTTAGGACAGTAAATCAAATCCTGTCACTCATCTCTGCAATGCCTTTCAGAATAAAACCCAATGGCCAGTCTCTGCCTCCTGGGCCCTAGGTGACCTGGCCTTTGACTTCCAGTCTGGTTTCACCTCCCACTACCCTTCCCCTTGTCCCTCACCTCAGCATACTGTCTTACAGATCTTTCTCTTAAAAACATCAGGTGGTTTCCATTGCAGGAACTTGGACCTTACTGTCCATGCCTAAAGGCTTTCTTCCTCAGAGAGACACTGACTCTTACCCCATCAATTTCTACTCTCTTCTGTATTTTTTTCTCCTGCCTGATTTTTCTTCATAACAATGGGGATAACAGAACATTAGATCACATTTATTATCTATGTCTGCTTATTATCTGTTTCTCTCACAGGAATGTAAATGCTGTCTTACATTCCTTTCTTCCTGGTTCTTAGAACTATGCCTGGCATAGACGTCTTCTTGCCCATTGCACAGCCTGCAGGTGATCAAAGCCCTGCCACCAGTTCTGGCAGAGTGAGGTTTGAGGATAAGAGGGTGGGGAATGGCTTGCACCATGACACTCATTCCTGTCATCAGAATCCACTTTACACCAAGGCAATCTTTACATATCCTAGGGCTCTTTTTCCAGTTTCCTCAAAAATTACAATCAAAAGTCAACGGCAGCAAATATTTGTGGGTTTAGCTAGCTTTAGTGAAGATTTCCTGCAAAGAGTGGAGAGGAAAAGAGAATAACTTTAGGGCAAACAATTGGCGTCATCAAATTCGTAAAATGCAGACTCCCTCACCACCATGGAGCCTCTTGTACCCTGGCTGCTTCCCATCTCTCACTCCTCCCTTCCCTCTCTGCTTCTGTTTGCCACTTTGTCTCTTCCATTAAGGGCAAATAAAACATTTCTCCCCTTGCCTCACAAAGAACAGCTTTCAGCTCCTTTAGAACAGTGGCCCCAGCTCACACCTAGGCCCTGGGGTGAGGGAGGGCAGTGCCTGCTGTCACTAACACTTCTGAGGACATTTTTCTCTCCCCGAGAATCTGGTGCCAGTTGTTAATATTTTCTCCACTCTCATTACCTCTTCTTTTCTGTATTTTCTATTAGAGAAGGAAATTAAGGTCAAAGAAATTATTCTGTCAAGTGCCCAAACACAAAGGAAAGTCAGACAGGCCTCAGATCTTTCTTCCATAAGAACGAATACTTGCAGTGTATAGTAATGTCTGTTTCTTTTTTTACTGAAGCAAATTGAATGTTTTTCATTTCCTGAGTTTTTGTTAATTCACTATGGGGAAAAATGGTGTTTTTCTTTAAACCATCTTTATCACTTGCCTATATCTGCTTTAACAGTTTTTTTCAAATTTATTTTTTATTCTAATTTGTTATATATGGCAGCAGAATGCATTACAATTCATATTACATACATAGAGCACAATTTTTCATATCTCTGATTGTACACAAAGTATATTCACACCATTCGTGTCTTCTTACATATACTTAGGGTAATGAGGTTCATCTCATTCCACCATCTTTTCTACCCCCATGCACCCTCCCTACTCCTCCCACCCCTTTGCTCTATCTAGAGTTCATAATATTCTTATACAATTGTTTGACAAAAGCATGAGAGGGTTCAGGAAGATAGAAGAATAAGGAGGTTGCTTCCCTGGCAGCCCTGTTGCATGAAACAAAGAAAAGCAGACAGGCAGCTTTTTAGCAAGGTGGGTGAATGAACAAGAATGGGGGCGGGGGGACTTTACTGGAATCTAATACTGGACACTCAAAACAGGAGACTCAAGAGATTGAATATAACAAAACAAGAGAAAAAGCCTTAGCCCTATATTTGCACCAGCAACTGGAGGCACAAGTCAGAATGGTCCGTCCATGAATACAGTAAAGCAATATGGGAATTAAAGGAACCCCCATTGTCAGGACAACAGAGGCATGTCAGGGAATGGAGAGTTTAGAGATCAGAGTCACTGCCTAAATAAACAGTAATGTGCACTGCACAATATCCTTCTATGGGAAAGAAGCCACTATCTTACCCAGTGGTGTTTGGAGGACAGCAGAAGGAAACTTTTTGTGGCCATGGTGCAGGGACTAGCAGCTGAGGGAGCTGATTTCTGGCAGACCCAAGTCTGGCTCAAAAAACCCACTGGATGACAGAGAGTGTGCCTAAGTGACAGGAGAAAATCAAGCATGGAGAGAAGTTTACACAGGGGAATACTGGCCACAGAAACCCACTTGGCTTCCCACCCTTCAGTCTGACAGCTTGCAATACCAGCTGGGAGAGAAGCACTTGACAAGGGCAAAGGTGGAAGAGATTGAGTTTGGAGACTGAATCAGAGACAAGGAATTGTGGGGTCCACAGGCAACATAGTGGGATATGAACAAGCTCCTACACCACAAGTAGAACCCAGATGAGATCCTGGGAGGCAGTCTTCAGTGTGGACTGGCAATTGCTGGGCCCTGGAGGTACACTGACTTAAAATCACCAGACCAATTGGCATTGAGGGAATAGACTGGAGCATACCTAAGCCTACACTACACCTCCAGGAGTTCCACCCCCAGGATTAACCCTCACACCCTAGCAACCCCACCCACCTTGAGGGTAGAGCAAACATCATACTGCAGATAACCCCTACCTAACTGCTGAGAAGGAAAGTTGAGAAACTTTTGAACTCCAATGGAAATAATTGTTCAATTTTTAAAGATTTTTTCCTTTTCTTTTTATTTTTTCTCTCACATTTCTACCATTTTAGAAGCCAACTATTTTTCATGCATCAGTTAAGGACTGGGATGTCTGAATATTATATTTCAGTGTTGTTTTTTATTTATATTTATATTTTTATATTTCTTTATATTTATATTTTTATATTTCTTTATATTTATATTTTTTAAAATTTTTACTTTATATAATTTTTTCTCTCATCTGTTTCCCTTGATTCTCTTTCTTTTCTTCTGCTAACAGCCAGCCTCTATTATCTCCACTTTTATTCTTCCTGTAATGTTTTACATCTATCTTTTCTCCTCCTTCCTCATAAACATCATATCCTATACCACTTCTGTTCTCTTTGTCCACTATTTGAAATTGTAAACCCTTTTGCAAACTCACCATTTTTACTGTAGGCAATAATTGAACATATCATTTCTGTTAACTGTGACAAAACTGTAGATCTTAGTAGGAGCTATTTGGTTTAAAGCTATATATTGTTTGCATTGGTTGCTGTTATTATTTATCTCCCCTTTAAAGGCAAAGTACTAGAAACCTTCAGGGACACTATAAGTCTACAGGGTAGAAAGTGTACTCCCTCAGATCCACACTGCTAAATGGGTAAACACACAAACAACATGAAAAAGCAAGGGACCAATCACCCCAAACAAACCAAGATGCTCCAATAATAGAATCCATTGGCACCACAGTGGAAGAAGTGTCAGAAAAGGAGTTTAGAATGTACATAGTTAAAGTGATCCATGAGGTAAAGATGTAAGAAGTGGAATCAGAGATAAAATTCAGGAGATTAAAGATCACTTCAACAAAGAGAGAGAAATTCTGAAAAGAAATCAAGCAGAAATCCTCAAAATGAAAGAATCACTAAACCAAATTAAAAATTCAATGAAAAGCATCACTAAAAGACTAGACTACTTGGAAGATAGAAAGTCAAGCAATGAAGACAAAATATATAATCTTGAAAATGAAGTTGACCATGGAAAGAAGATGTTAAGAAATCATGAACAGAACTTCCAAGAATTATAGGATAACAAGAAAAGATTGAGTTTAAGATTTATCAGGATAGATGAAGGCACAGAGATAAAAAACAAAGGCATATACAATCTTTTCAATGAAATAATATCAGAAAATTCCTTAAATCTAAAGAATGAAATGGAAAATAAAGTATAAAAGGCTCATAGGACCCCAAATGTACAAAATTACAACAGACACACAACAAGGCACATTATTATAAAAATGTTTAACATACAGAATAAGGATAGAATTTTAAAGGCTGCCCAGACAAAAAATGTCATATTACATTTAGGGGGAAACCAGTCTGGATCTCAGCTTATTTCTCAACCCAGACCCTCAAAGCTAGGAAGTCTTGGAATAATATATCCCAAGCTCTGAAAGAAAATGGAAGTGCCAACCAAGAATTCTATACTCAGAAAAATTAAGCTTCAGAATTGACGATGAAATAAAAACCTTCTATGATAAACAAAAGAATTCACAACCAGAAAACCGGCACTACAAAACATACTCAATAAGATATTTCATCAAGAAGAAATGAAAAATAAAAGTAATCAGCAGCAAAAGGAGGAACTACACTAAAAGAATAGTGAATCAATGGAGAAACTAACTCAAATTGAAAACCAGAAATAAAATGACAGAGAATAAAAATCATATCTCAATAATAACATGGAATATAAATGGCCTAAACTCATCAATCAAAAGACATAGATTGGCAGATTGAATTAAAAAACAAGTCCAACAATACACTGTCTCCAAGAGACTCACCTCATAGGCAAAGACATCCACATACTGAGAAAAAAGCATATCATTCACATGGATGTCATATACATGCCAGGGTTTCTGTCCTCATATCAGATAAAGTGGACTTCAAGCCAGACTTAATCATAAGGGAGAAAGAAGGAAATTTCACACCGCTTAAAGGAATTATACATCAACAAGACATAACAATTATAAATATTTATGTCCCAAACAATGGAGCATCTATGTACATTAAATGAACCCGTCTCAACTTTAAGAATAAATTAGACCACAATACAATAATATGGGTTGACTTTAACACATCTCCCTTCCTACTGGACAGTTCCTCCAAACAAAAACTAAACAATTTATAAAACTAAATAATACAATCAATAATGTAGACTTAACAGACATATATAGAGTATTTCATCCATGAATGATTGAATACAGTTTCTTATCAGCAATACACAGATCCTTCTCTAAAATATACCATATCTTATGCCACAAAGAAACTCTTAGCAAATACAAAAATAAAAAAGATAATACCTTGCATTCTATTAGATCATAATGGAATGAAATTAGAAATCAACAATAAAATAGAAATAGAAGATACTCTAACACCTGGAGACCAGATAATACACTATTGAATGATCAAGGAATAGCAGAAGAAATAAGGATGAAATAAAAAAAATACTTAAGAGTAAATGAGAATAGTAATACAACATATCAAAATCTCTGGGACACTATGAAGGCAGTTCTCAGAAGAAAGTTCATTGCATTGAACTCACTTATTAAAAGAACAGAAAATAGCCAAATAAATAACCTAATATTCCATCTCAAATCCCTACAAAAAAAGAACAAATCAAGACCAAAAACAATAGAATAGAGGAAATAATTAATATCAGAGTTGAAATCAATGAAATTAAAACAAAAGAAATAAATTTAAAAATTGACAAAACAAAAGGTTGGTTCTTTGAAAAAAATAAATAAAATTAATAAACCCTTAGCTAATGAAGAAAAAGAGAGAAAACTCAAATAACTGAAATTTTTGATGAAAAAGGAAATATCACAATACTACTAAAATACAGAAGATAATCAGAAGCTATTTTGAAAATTTATACTCAAAAATCTTGAAGATATCGACAAATTTCTAGAGACATATGACCTACCCCAACTGAAATAAAAGGACATGCACAATTTAAACAGACCAATTTCAAGCAATTAAATAGAAGATAACCCAGTTATCCCACTCCTAGGTTCATTCCTAAAGGACTTAAAAATCAGCATATTACAGTGAAACAGCCTCATCAATATTTATAGCAGCTCAATTCATAACAGCTAAACTAGGGAACCAACCTAGGTACCCTTCAACAGATGAATGGATAAAGAAAATTTGGTATATATACACAATGGAATATTACTCAGCCATAAATAAGAATGAAATTATGGCATTTGCCAGTGAATGGATGCAACTGGAGAATATCATGCTGAGTGAAATAAGCCAATCTCCAAAAACTAAAGGATGAATGTTTTCTGTGATATACAGTTGCTAATTCACAATAAGGGGGTTGATTAGGAAAGAATAGAAATAATTTGGGCTAGGCAAAGGGAATGAAGGGAAGGAGGGGGAATGGGAATAAAAAAGACAGTAGAATTAAATGGACACAACCATCCTATGTGCCTATATTATTACATGACCAGTGTAATTCTACATCGTGCACAACCAGAAGAATAAGGAGTTATATTCCATATATGTCTAATATGTCAAAATACACTCTACTATCATATATAACTAATTAGAACAAATAAAAAATATGGAAAAATATGGAAACTTGGGAGAATTTGACTATATCCTTATTATTTGTCTCCTCCTTTTCTCTTAGCCCTTTCACGAAGACCCTATTTCAGCTATTCTAAGACACATTTTCACATTTGACAACTTAGAGTTGATGCTGTGTGGTTGGTAATACACATGTTGGGCTTGTCGACAACTTTAAATGTATTTTTAAAGATTATAGTATAATTTGACATTGAAATAAAAAGGTTTTGGGCATGAAGACGTGAATGGAAACAAAATTAGTATGGCATAAACTAGATATGTAGGGAGGAAATATTCACTGTGGGCAAAATATCCACAACTCCATTTACTTGCAAAGAAACAACCAAAAACCACATGGGACTTAACAATGGAAGACTCCATCAGTAGATAAAGCTCAATTATGTCTCTTCCACCTCCCTAAAATACACACAAAAGATTATCTATCATAGCCAATGAGTGTAACTGAGGTACTGCTAAATTCCATGGAATGCTTGGGGAAAATGTTGAAGCCAAAAATGGTGATCGTACATGTAAAGTGTAATTTAATTGGCAGCATTTTTAAATAAAGGTCTAGTGATTGACAAAATCTTAAATTTGAAGAAATTGTTATTAGTAATGATATTAAACATTAAAAGTAATAAATGCTTTATGTTTTTTCACTTCTCTTACTCTATCCTCTTTAAAAAAACCTGTAAGATATTTGTTTATTATCTTTATAATAATGATATTTTCTTGAATATTAACCTATAGTGCAAATGAGAAATAACAATGGCATATGTAGAATGCAAAATATACAATATATTATTTAACACTGTACAAAGAATAATGATACTTATTATCATGTTGCAAAAAACCTGGAACTCAGAGACTTTAAGTGATATGCCTAGGCAACACAGCCTGTAAGTGGCAGAGTGAAATCTCATGGCCTTATCTTGGAAAAGTGTAAAGACTCTTTGCTTTGAAAGGTTTGTGTTATGCCAGATTCCACTAGATGCTGAAAAAAAAGGGTACTCAGATATTTCTGCAGACTAGTTCTATCCTTCTGGCCTCGTGCAGAAAGGAGCTAATTTAGTTAGGTGCTTTGGGTTGTAAGAAGAGCAACCCAAATACTTAATGGGTTTCAGCAAGAAGAAACTGTGGTCTCACAGGAAATCCAGAGGTAGGACAGGTTTCAGGGTCAATTGATTCCACAGCTGAAGGACATCATCAGAGACCCAGGTTCTTTCCATGTTCTCACTCTGCATTCTCAATATTGGCTGCAGCCTCAAATTAGCACTGAGCTAACTGCACCACACCAGGCATTGCATCCAGACAGGACAGTGCACATAGAAAAAAGAAAGCTCCTTCCTAGAAGACCCTCAGCATGTCTTCCCACTGTCCCATTAGTCAGAATTAGGACAAGAGCTCATTATTGAACAATTAGTAGGCAAGAAAAATGGAATGACCCTTATTCCAAGTAAGTTGATACCTAGAGTGGGGAGGGGGTCGTCTCCTCTGGGTCACAGCCAAAATTTTTGGCCCACAATATTGCTGCAAGAATTATGCTGCACTTGAAACTCCAGGTAATTAACCCTTTACAATCACAATGGAAATAGCAGAAGAGAACAAAATTTTGGTTTGAAGAACAAGGGATAAAAACAAAAGACCTCGGTTGATAATTGAATGACAAGATTATATGTGGCAGTTTTACTAGTATATCTGAAGTGAGATCGTGAGCAGGTCATAGGAAAGTCCTTCTATTCTTTCAGAAGCCTTTTAACAAGCAGCAAATAAGAATGGAGTTGATCTATGACAGGATAGTAGATTTCTCTATCAGGAAAAAAAAAAAGTATATGCAGTTGTTACCTCAAGGAACAAAGAATAAAAGGAAGAGCTTAAAACTTAAGTATGTTCTGGAAAGCATTTATGAATAAGCATTAATCCTTAAGTAAAAAGCATGTATGTTCTTATCTGTGGAATAGGATGTGTTTTGACTCTCATACTGAAAAATAAAAGAAAACTTTGCTAATACAAAGATCATGTATGTGATTAACTGCTATCATCAGTTCATATTAAATACTAGAAATGGGGAGATTGGAAAACAGCATATCTGTATTTACAATTATATAAAATACTTAAAAAGGAGAGTACTTACAAAGCTCCATGAACATGAACTTCCCAGAGTAATCTTGGTTTTAAAACTTGAAGCCTTGAAGAACAACCTAATAGGAAAAAAAAAGGCCCAAGAATGTAGTAGACACTTCACAGATGATAAATTAACATTAGGAAGCATCTGGAATGATGTTCAACTCTCATAATACAGAAATGAAAATAAGAAGGATATAAACCTCCATTCACCTTCAAATTGGCAATATGTATTGACAACATCTACTGCTGCTAAAAGGTAGAAGCAGACACTTGCATGATTGCTGGAAGTGTGCATTGGTGCAGTTTTGTGTGACAGGTTGTTAGTGTATCTGAAACCTATAATGTAACACTTCGACTCTGCTCAACCTCATCTGTGTCTTATTCCTATCATAGCTCTGGTGATTCAGTGAGCTCAGTTGGGCTTCACATGGGAGCAAGTTGACTTAACTCCTGCTTCTCCCAGGGCTTCTTGGATGACCCACAACAGTCAGACTCTGCAGGAAGCAGGATGCAGGAATGTGCTCAAGGGCTCACAGGTGTGTTGATTGGACTGCGGGGGAGTGACCATTCCATGGGGCATTTTTTTTTTAATTTTTGGCAGGAGGGATTGAACCCAGGGGCCCTTAACCACTGAGCCACTCCCCAGCCCGTTTTTTATATTTTATTTAGAAACAGGGTCTCAATGAGTTCAGCCTTGCTAAATTGCTAAGGCTGGCTTTGAACTCACAATTCTCCTGATTAAGCCTCCCAGAGCTGCCGTCATTACAGGAATGCACCAGCTGCCCAGCCATGGGGCAAATCTTTGATGAGTGAGGGATAGAACTAATGGACAATGCTTTTCCCTTATCACTCTCCCTGTAGAAGAAAGACATTTTATATGGCTTCTCGGACGGTCTAGAGACATATTTCTTTTGTTTCTCCAAAATTCCTTTGGTATTAAACAACCAGCCCCCTAAAGCAGTGCAGCCAGCTCAATAAGGCATCTTAGCACCTGCTCTCCCTCTTTCCCTACGTCACTTCCTTCTCTCATTCCTGCTCCCTCCCTGGAAAACACCAACACTGTATTGCAAGCTCTGTGAAAACTGAGCCAAGGAAGGTCATCACTGAGATGTTTTAAAGTACTTGTGTCTCATTTTGCCACCTCACTTTTCTGAAATCCATCCTGTAGAGAAGCTTGCTAAAATGTGTCAGAGATACATGTATAGTGTGTTCACCTGAGTACTCCTTGTAATAGGGAGAGAGGATCATGCTTCTATAGTGTTCAGTGAAAAGAAGCAAATTGGGGTAGTCAGATGTACATGGGGGGCAGACACATGTATGTATATACCCATTATGTATGTGCATATGTATGTACATGAGTGTATATATATATATATATATATATATGTATGTGTGTGTATATATATATATGTACACACACATACATATATGTATTCATCTTTATAAAATTGTTTGGTCATGGAGAAAAAGTCTTCAAGAAGAAATTCCAAGCTATTAGCAATGATTATCTTGTAGATGCACAATAATCAGGTTGGGGGGCATGTAGTTTCCCCTTTATAATAATCCTACTTTAAAAATCCAACTCAATAAAGAGTTTTTTTTAAAGAAGTCAAACAGTGGGCTGGGGATGTGGCTCAAGCGGTCGCACACTCACTTGGCATGCGTGCGGCCCGGGTTCGATCCTCAGCACCACATACAAAGTTGTGTCCGCTGAAAGCTAGAATAAATAAATAAATATTAAAATTCTCTCTCTCCCTCCCTCCCTCTCTCTCTCTCTCTCTCTCTCTCTCTCTCTCTAAAAAAAATATATATTAAAAAAAAAGAAGTCAAACAGTTTCCAATATTTTTAATGTTACCAAAAGGAAAAATATTTCAAAAATCTATGATGACTCAAGATGTAGAAGCAGAAGTTTGTTTTATTTCCCAATTTTAATTTTTTCAGTACAGTCTTCACCCTGATAAATCCTTCCTTGCTCCCGGTCTGGAAATGACTCACCTCTTATTTACATTCTTTCAGATCTAAACTCATCGACATTTAGTTCACCTGTTTCCCTTTTCTTAAGCATACTAAATCATAAGGGTGATAATCTAGTCACAAAGCTGAATTTTCAAACTGCGAGGGAACTTCATGTTCATCTCATCATTTCAGAGATGAAGACACTGTGATCAAAGAGAAGTGATTTGTTTCACAGAGCACAGCCACAAGTCAGGGACTAGAACCCAGGTCTCTGGATTCTTAGTTTGCCACTCTTTCCATTAAATGGTAATCAGATAAGGAAATTGGGTTAGAGCATAGACTGATATTGTGTGACTACGATTTTTCCCTTTAGGTGATAGAATTCCTTAATTTACTTCAAAAGCACACATCTTCAAAAGGAATTGAGGGAGCAAATCTCACGAAAGAATCTTGGAGGGGAAATAATTTGGAGGTGAGGCCTTATGCTATTGTGCAAAGCACATGTCACATGAACCCAGCCTTTGGTGCTACAAGGAAGACTGTTACCAATGGAGTACCCATCACCCCACATAGGCTGAATGATGGCAGATACTTTGATATGGCTCTGTTGAATTTCATTTCTGCTATTAGGCTTGAAATAGCTGTTATAATAGTCAGAACAGACCAAAGTTCATTGCACCTTAATGTCCAAATGCATATAACTCAGGAGGATTGCCATCAGGTTCTCTCTGATCATTTTTCTTTGATTCACTAACCTTTCTTGATGCAATTTATCTTATATTTTCCCCTTTTGGGTAATGTCTTTCTAAACATCCATGTTATAATTGGTGCTGGAGCTCACTGATTGTGCATGACAGAAAGGAACTTAAAGAAAATTATGCATTACTCTGATCTAGCCTAGGGCACACAAATCAAAGCTTCCACTGTAGACAAGTCATAGTGAAATTGAAAGAAGCGACACTTTATATGGAAATTAGCTGCTCCTAGAATGCACCGTAGTTAAGCATAAATCAAACCAAAGACAATGAACATATGAAATATTTCCACATTTGGAATGTTACCTTCCCTCTTTCTTCATATATATGATATTTCTCAGTGTATTTTATTATGTCAAAAATTAAAAAGTTTATTTTCTTAACATTAAAGATGTTAAGTTGCTCAGTTGATATAAAAATGCATAGTTGATATATTTGGGAGACCTTAGGAATTTTCCTTCTTTAAATAATATTTTATGGAGACTTCAAAAATAATCAAGACCTGAAGCGCTAATTTGAATACACTGTGTTTGAAATGGCTTTTGCTGATGTAATAAGAAAAAACTTGTAAAAATATATTTTTCCTCCAGAACAGATATATGCAAATGATGTTCTTGCTTTATTTTTTCTTGATTACTTTTTCTTGTTAAGTTACAAAAGAAAAATCTAAAGTAAGAATAATAACTATTTAAGGAAAAAATTAGAGCTAAAGGAAAGTAGTTGTTTTGTTCAAAATATTTGTCCTAATCATTGATCAGTCTCCACCTAGAGTCTGGCAACCAACAGCTGCTACATGTTGAATCTATGTGGAAAAGAGGAGAGAATAGTACCAGCCTGAGGGATTAGATGGTTTCCTTACAGATGGCCACAGACTGCAGTTTGCTGGTCTTTAAAAGTCTTGGTTTAAATGAGATGAAAACCTAACTTTTAGTTCTTTTAATATACCTGTTTCTCTTGAAAAAGTCCTAAATCGCTTTGGTTAGTTTCTCGTAAAAAGTAAATTTACTAAAGCATATCATGTGCTTCACAGAAAAATTTTGGAGGGTCATAAAGTGAAGATTGGCGGCTATATAGCTAGGAATGTGTCCAAGCGACCTAACAAGGTGTCTCCAGTGGAGATGCTACCATGGCAGGATACTGAGTTGTAGCTTTCACTACCATGCCACAGTCTGGCACTCTGGCACTTCTGTCTGAACTGGTTAAAGAAAATATGACACATTGGGGAGCCTAGTGCTCACCATTGGCATCCATTTCATGTCCCACACTCTGATTATTTAATATTTTAATATTAGTCATGATTATACATATGGTGTTTAAAAAATGGTGAGATCCATATATATTTCATATATTTGAATGCAAATGTATATTTCAATGTGTCTAGAAAATGTGATCTCTGGGGAGAGGTGAGGAATGAGGAAAAAATAGAAGCAAGGATGACATTTTGTATTTCTGGGTTGCTTAAATTTACAATAAGCATGTATTACATTTATAATAAAGATCCTGAAATAAAGAAGTCAATTGCTGTTTTATTTCTTTGAAGATATTTTTATTTTCATGTTGATGAACTACAGTTTATGAGCTATCATCACTGCCTATTAGAGCTCAGAGTTCAAGTGAAACACTCCTAGCCAAATTCCATAAAGAACACTGTACATTTACTGTCTCTAGTGTTTCACCTCTCTGTCACACTTAGAAATGATTATGATGTAAATTTTAATGAAATGCATCTTCATTCAATTTAACTTAATCTCATGGCATTTTATTTACTCTGTTATCTTTTCCTCTTGTGTTGCCGTACAAAAGCCAGAGACTAGACGGTGCTGTGCAGGGCAGGGCAAGCCACCTTCTACCTGGGCCTCGGCTACGTTGTGTCCCATTTACTCTTGACCACTGGTTCCTGCTGTTGTGACATCACAGAAACTGCTTGCAAAAAGGCCGTCCTGACCTTGCAACTGAAAGTCTAATGGAACCTTTCTATTTCTCAACTTATTTGAGGGTTTGTTAACAAATAACCAAGCTGGTCACTCCTTTTCTCTTTTTTGGTCTGTATAATGGCTTTCCCTCTTGGTTCTTCTCCCTATCCAGCTATTTCTTATCAATCCTTTTTCCTGGTTCTTTTCTCTTTATAGAACCCTTAAAAGATGACTCTTTTATCCTCTCTACATTTTAGAACCATAATTTTACTCATTCCACAGGACTTCTATAGACTTCTCTAATCTGTTGATCCTCAATCTGTATCTCTAGGACTGACCACCCTTTTTCATTATTTTTCCCTTGGATAATTTCAGCAATGTTCAGGTAGGTATCCCAGATTTGTGGTCATGTTCTTGTACATTTTAATCTTATGTTACCTCTTTTGAAATCAGGAACTGAGAACTACTCAAAATAGTTCAGGAAACAGAAGTCACAACAAGAATTGAACCTCAAGGAGACAGGAGCTGGAGGGGTAGTTTTGCGAAAGTGGACTTTCCATATAGGTTATCTTTGTAAATCAATCCATGAAGACCAAGATTGGCTACTCTTGGATTAGGCACTACTTCCTGATTCAATCATGTGCAGCTATTAAAGTATGGTGTCACATGGGAGATATTTTTTATTTGCTTTTAGCAGTGACAGTGGGTGGGGCAATTTCTCTTAGTAGGGTTTGTGGATAAGGCAAAACCATACTCCTCATCGGTTTCCTTGTAAGTCATCATCGTCATTGTCATCTTCTTTTTTTTTTCCTATAGGGATCACGCCAACTGTAAATTTGCTCTCCTCGACCATGTTGAAAGGTTATGCCCACAGTCTCAAGTTTATATCTGTAGACTACAGCCCATGCCTAACCCCTTACTTTACTCCACAATCTGGCTCCTAATTTTTCTGTTTGCACAGAACTCCTGTGGTTTTCCCATCAGGCCAGAAGTTTATACCTTCATGCTTTCCATCTGGCTGTTTCCTGTGCTTGGAAAGTCCTTTGGCATCCCCCAACTCACTGTTCTACTGCAATCATCCTGAAAATTCCTATTTGACTGAAGCTTTGATTTTAGACTCACCAGCCCTAGAAATTACTCTTTGCCCACTCCAACTCAAGTGACCCCTTAGGATTTCCTAGCTCCCATCAACTTTTCCATGAGAGTATCTACCCTTTTCTGCACTTGATTACGCTTTTGTTACCTCCTGTGTGGCTGCCTGCTTTTCAAAGAAAAGGAAAGCCTCTTATTTGGCTTTTGTATTCCAAGTCTAGCAGTGTGCCTCGATCTACTGAGTATCTACCAAATGGTTTTTAAATGAATGAATTAATGAGCTATTTATTTTACAGAGTAATAAATAGGTCTGGAGAGAATGATATGACTTCCTCAATACCATAAGACAGTCAATGAAGGAGCAGAAACAAAACCCAGGTATCTTGATTTCTACTACTTTTCAGTATACTATGAAGAATCTTCTGCATTTTCCCTACACATTTCATTCTGTAGGATGAAAAACTGAGATACTGAGAAAGTCATTCTCCTAATGCCAGAAAACATTGTATGAATTTTTGTGGGCTTTTAAAACTTTCCTTTGATTTTTTTTTCCTTTCTCTACTGAAAAATGCTGGCTATCTGGAAGCAGAACTTCTAATAGCCCTTGGATTATAGATTATATGAAGAAATTCACTGTGCATCCTCAAGCTAAGAGTAGTTATTCCTTAAATCAAATATATACATATATATGTGTGTGTGTGTGTGTGTGTGTGTGTGTGTGTGTGTGTGTGTTAAATGCTGAGAGTGAAGACTAAATGTTTTTCTCTTTTATTTCACCCTTTTCCTACATTTTCTTGACTGTTTATCAGAGATACAGCAATCAAAGCCATCATTTCTGTCAAGAAACTTTGCAGAGGAGTTTACAATACTGAATGTACTATTATGAGAGTATGTGCTTTTCAGTTTCAACAGGCCTTGAAGTGTTTTGCAGAAATTCTCCGCCCACTTCAGTTCTCTCCTTGACCTTGAAAGAGTATCAGAGTCCCCACTAGAGCTGAGGAGGAGAAACCAGTCCTTCTTTATTTTTCCATCCTTTCCAGGAGTTGTTCAGCAGGAGGCCATTAACTCCAGGCATTTTCCATGCCCCTTTGGAAATAGGATGGACAGATGTCAGAGGGAGTGGGGACCTGGAGAAGACTTCAGCAGCCTGACTCAGGGCTGGTTCTGTAGTTTGCTGTCAGTGCCTTCTCAGTTTACATGGGTAAGCAGAAGAGCCAAAGCTCTCCACAGCCCTGAGAATGGAGCTCAGTATTTCTGTGATGCGAAATACAGGCAGGGAAAATAAACTGAGGAAACCCAGATGCACAGAGAGGCTGTGGACCTAATTGTGCAAATCCTGCAATACAACTGGGGACTTCTGGTTCTCAGTTTGTTGTTTCCTTTCACTGGGAAAACAATTTACCATCCATCAAGCGTGGCACCCAGACCAGTGGCATCAATGTTTATAACCTTCAGAGAATTGTAATGTTTGTTCAATGTGAGGCAAACTAGGAAGTTAATTTATGATGTCATTCATGTGTGTCATTTAAATACACAGCAACGCTCCTAGAAATGCTCTCAGAGCGTTTGGGTGAGAAGGGTCAAAGGCATAGGAAGTAGGAGGTGGTGATAGGGGTGGAATATGTAGCCCATTGTTTTGCTTTTAACCTTTGTTGAAATGTTTCACAAAGCAAAACATTGGTAAATCAGTGCATTAAAAGTATGGCATTTCCAGGAACAATCCATTGTGCTAACCTGTCATGAAATAAATCATAATTATCCAAAGTCTGAAAAATATACTCTGGAATCACAGCCTTTAGATATGTATTAATATAGAATTAGCTGTATTATTCACTATGATTATATATTATTTTATAACATATTGTACACACATTAATATTAATTAACTAGATAGTTGGCACTGTAGACATCATACATAAATAAAAAATCTTATCTCTTTGCCCAAATGTAAACTAAGAAATATAAAAGGTTTGTTTTAGAAAAGGACTATTTGTGGACTCATCAACTAATTTAAGGCAGTCAATACTATCCAAACTATTAAGAATTATTCAAAACTAACAAAAATATTCCTCAATTCCATAAAAATCTGTTTTTATCATGGAAATATGTGATAACCATCTATTAAGCACAATTAGACATAATTTTTAAATTAAATTACAGTCTGTTTTGTGTCATCCAGGATTTGGTGACTTTTAAAGGTAGGAGATGATGCAGGATTCTGTTTTTGTTTAGTTGTACATTGAACCAATAAAGCTAATGTTTTGCCTTTCATCTCTATCTGGATGTGAGTGGTTTCCATAAAGGATAAACTGATACACACATATATATCAAGGAAATTTTACCAAAAATTTAAGAAAATTTATTTCAACTTTCATTTCTTTCTTTCTTATATCACATAAGAGTAAAAAAAAAAGATTTAATATGTTATCTGCATGTTTATTTGATGACTATGATAGGACCATAAAAGTGTCTATTCTGGATTGAAAGCCATTTCAAAAGAAGAAGTTCATTGCCTTTTTCTTGGCTGAGAAATAGGAAGCCTTTCTCAGATTGCCAATGTAAACCTCTAATTTCTTAATCAAAGGTTAATTATGAGATCAGACAGGTTTTGAAAAGGCATTTTATGCAGTACAATCTCACACATTCTGGGCAGTATCTCACTGTCACCAGCTCCAAATCATAACTCTTTCCTTTTCAATCCTCAAAATTTGCCAAGGAAGGAGACATTTTAGGTTCTGTTGATAATCTATCCCTTCTATGAAGCAACAAATATCCCCACATGCAAATGTTGCCATACCAGTTCCCAGGGTCAGCCCCTGTGTGCATTTGAGGCCTATGTAGACTCAGGTGTATCTGTCAGAATCACAACATTCTCAACATGTGGAACATGGTGGGTTGTGATCCTGGGTCTCCTTGCTGAGAACTAAGGAAGCAGCTCTTCCTCCATTTTCTCCATGAGCCATGTGGAATCTTTTACTCCGTAGTCCGCCAGAATGTTCTACTTTTTATTTCTCCTCCTCCTTGGATGATGACTGTGGGCCCCAGGTGCCAAGCTGTGGAACATAATTGTCTACTGATGGTGACATCTGGTTCATTGGCAAGCTTCTTCCTGAATTTTTTTTTTCCCAGCGAATAAATGATAGCTTAGAGCTGGGTAATAATAGAGCTTTGTCTCCTAACATGTTTGGGATGGTTTATTTCAAATTCACTAGTTTATGCTAAGAGTAACTAAGCCCATGTTAACTTGGTTGCAAAGTTGCTCTTCAGAGTCTTATTGCCATTAATTAGCCTGAAATAAATTCTGCAACTGATTTTTGAAAAACATTTTTCTATTTCTAAGGACACAAAAGTAAGAAAGATTTTTGACTCTTGACAAGTGAAAAAAAATCAACATTCAGAATTGTTAAGTGCTAATCCAAAGTAGAAAGAGGGTACTTTTTGTGAAATTTTCCCCAGAGAGAAAATGTACAAAAGACTTCTGATTTTACATAATATGGATCAAAATCTAGTTGTTCTTTGTACTTATTGACATACTGCCTTCAGTTTCTATATCTTACTTGTAATATTTGATGGTTGTCTATGCCTAATGACCAATATCCATGTCTTAGCCTAAAATTGCCAAAAACTGAAGGAAAATAATGAGTGTTCATAACAGAAAAAATAGTAAAGCAAGCCCAGTGCAGTAGTGCACACATGTAATCCCAGTGGCTCGGGAGGCCGAAGCAGGAAGATTACAAATTCAAACCAGCCTCAGCAATCTAGCAAGGCCCTAAGAAAAAAAGTGAGACCCTGACTCTAAATAAAATACAAAAAAGGGCTGGGAATGTGGCTCAGTGGCTGAGCTCCCCTGGGTTCAATTTCTGGTACCAAAAAAATAAAAGTAAACAAAGTTCATTTCAACAACAAAATCAAATTTTTTGGTTTTTGTTTTTTAAAGTACAAAGACCAAAGTGCTAACTACTGCAGTTATAAAAAGTTGACCCCAGTCTTCCTGGTCCTATAATACACAATCCATGTGTTTTTAAAGAAGGAAAACTCTATGCCACAAAGTTCAATACTGATAGATCCATTTGATTCTATTTGCTCAAATAGTCTATCTGTTGGTTTACTCTTTTATTAAAGAATGGATAAAGTTATACAAAAATGAGATCACCCTACTAAGTGACATTATTTGTCAGCCAACAATTTTAAAATTAAAGTCACATGATTCAGAAAATGTGGAATATCACAAAGCTTACAGTTGATGTGTCTGTGTAGGTGTGTTCGCCTAAACTTTATTGCTAGTAAATATTCCCCTGGTTCTGCGAAGTCTGGAACATGAATGCACTTGATGAGAAAGGTCAGTAATTAATGTTACCATTTCACTTTCTGGAGCTTTCAGGTTAAACTATGAAGAGTGAAGAATAAGATTGAATATTGAAACCCAGCCAACACCCAAGTAGGAATGTAATTGTAAGTGGAATTCCCCCAATCTGCCCCAAAGAGGTGGACAGATTATCACTGGGCATGGTCTAGAGCAGAATCAAGTCATACATACATAGGAGGCTGCAATGTTCAAGAGAGGAAAAGAGAACAGCAGAGCAATATCTTAGTTGATGCTGAGGAAGAAGGCAACTTTGGAATACTACAGGAAAGGAATGGCTAAAAAGGGGAACTGCCTAGAAACAGCAGAGAAGAGGGAAATTGAAAAGGGTTATAAGAGAAAACTTAAGAAAGCTCAAAAAGGAGGAGGCAACAACATTTGGAATAATGGATGTGACAGGATTCTGGGATAGCATGAACCAACCTCCACCTCCCTCTCAGAGCATGGCCTGCTCCTTCTCCTTTCACCTCCCCATGTTTCATTCCCTTTCTCTGCTTCACCGTCTGACCCCTCTGCAGAAGCTTACCAGGATCCCTTTCCAGCTGCATGTCTCATGTCCCTGTTGGCCATGGCAGCTCCTAGGCATGGTGGTCTCCACTGGTCTCTGTGGCTTCTCTTCATGCGTATCCTTCTTGACACCCTCCTCCTGAGGCCCTCCAGCATCAGCATTGCCACCTCTTCTCTCCACACTCTCCACATGGCCATCTTGTCCACTATCAGGATTTCAGAGACCTGATTGAAGACCGGCCCAGATCACCACCTTACTCTTACTTCCAAGCTGTAGTCTTTCTGCACTGCTAGATTCTTTCACCTGGATGTCTCACGTTATTTATTATTTATTATTATTTATTATTTTTCAAATCCCTCAAGCTTAAGGGATTTGAAAAATAATTATCTCCCCATGACAAGCCCAGTCCTCATACTTTGTTCCCTAATCCTTCTGTCAGGATCACACTGTCTTCCCTACCATCATCACCCGGACTCAAAATGATAGGTTATCTTGGATTTCTCCTTCTTTGCTCCCTCCATTCAGTTATCAAGTCATTTCTGCCTCTGCAATCTCTCTCACTCATGGACTATCATTGACAGCACTCTGTCAAGGCAACTGTGACAATAATTTTCTTTATTGTTCTCTCTGCCTCCAATATTTCCACAGAATAAATGGGTAGCATGGATATGAATAAATGCCAAATTAATAAGTAACAACAACATTCATTCACTCAATAACTTTTTGCTGAGTGTCTGTTGTATATTAGACAATGGTCAATGGAATAAAGAGAGGATACAAAAAAAATCCTTAAACTTTAAAAAAAAAGGAACCTCAAGTATTTTTATTTATTTATTTTTTTTTTTAGATGAGACTGCAGAATATATGCATTTATTTTTAGGAATAAGATCTTTTCTTTCTTTTTTCTTTTTCAGTGGGAATCTTTATGAAGAATAAAGCACAGGATCATATATTTCTGTAATTTAAATATATGATCTGATTTCAACAGATATGTCTTTGGCTTGTATTCATACCATATGTATCATAATATATAGAAATATGTAATTTGTTACAATGTGCCTTCTTTAGGTTGCATAACAAGTTTTCCTTAACTTTTTTTTTTTTACTTAAGAACATTTGTGTTTATTAACCAGATAGAACATTTATTAACTGATAGAGTATTTTTGTACTCAGTATGCTTGTAATTTTATTTTACTTTTTTTTTATTGTTGGTCGTTCAAAACATTACATAGTTCTTAATATATCATATTTCACAGTTTGATTCAAGTGGGTTATGAACTCCCATTTTTACCCCGTATACCGATTGCTGTATCACATCAGTTACACTTCCATTGATTTACATATTGCCATTCTAGTGACTGATGTATTCTGCTGTCTATCCTATTCTCTACTATCCCCCTTCCCCTCCCCTCCCCTCCCCTCCCCTTTTCAAGTATTTTTTAAAGAAGGATTTCAATTTTTAATCTGCTGACCTCCAAGATAAGAAGAGGTCAGCAGATAAGGTCCAAGATAAGAATAGGATTTCATTTGTAGGAAAAAAAAATGTTGTTTAAAAAAAGAGGAGCTTGGGCTGGGGATGTGGCTCCAGCGGTAGCGCGCTCGCCTGGCATGCTCGGGGCTCTGGGTTCGATCCTCAGCACCACATAAAAATAAAATAAAGATGTTGTGTCCACCGAAAACTAAAAAATTAATATTAAAAAAAAGAGGAGCTTGTTGATGGCAACATCTGTTAAATACCAGGGTATTACAAATACTTATGTATTCTCTCTCTTTTTTTTTTAACATGTTAACAGTAATGATTGCTTTTTAATAAAATAAACACCAGGTTCAGGATGAATACAAAACCGTGCTAAGAAGACTGTTTCTACCAGTCCATCTATTCAGGTCTGTTTTGTTTCAATTGCTCTTCACACTGGGATCCATGTCTGTGGGTGATCACAGAGTACATTTGCTGGAGGCAAGTGTTTCTGTTTCCTTTGCCTCTTGGTAATCAGAGATGGATGTGGCTATTGCTCAAAGGGAAGTCAGGAGCTTTAAGGCTCTGTTTTAAAACCCTAAGTTATTGGTTTCAATGCTGTTTTCAATAGTTCATTTTAAAATATATACTTCTGCTCTCAAAAGAAGCCCAGCCTGTGCATTAAAGGCGAGCTGCTGACGGCTAAGGGAAGGATGTGGCGTAAGAGTAAGCCAATGCTGAATGTGAGGAAAGGGGCAGGCTTCCAGCTAGCTAATGAAGCAAGCTGCTAACAGTTTTCTGGTTGGAAAAAATATTCAAGGACTTCCCTTTAGTCAAAAAGCACACTGGATTTCTCTTCTTCTCTCACCATCAGAAGATTTTGCAATGCAGCGAGATATTATGGAAAGAGCCTGCATGAGGTCTATCATCGGACCTGGAGTGACATCCAGTTCTATTCACTTACTGCTTATATGACAGCAAGTAAGCCAAATGTTCTGAGCCTCAGTTTTCCCGCTTTCAAAATAGTAATAACAACAGTCACCAGTTCTCACAGTTGTGAAAAAAATCAGGTGTCAAAGCATAAAATGGACCAAATGCCCCAAATTATCTATGCTAGTATTTAATAAGATTTAGAAAGAAGGTGCTGAGAACCAAAAGATAGCATTTTTAGTTAAATTTATGATTAAAAACAAGTTTGACAGATGAAGGTGTAAGGAACATAAGAAAGTTCATAATTATATTCAAGTGGTTATTTAATTCAACCCTGAATGGGTACTAAAAGTAAATTGTGATTTATACATGCACTGTGCTTGGAAATCCACTTGTAAATTAAATGCATAGCATGTTTTCCCATAGAAACAATGCCTTCAGTGGTCGTTAAGGTCTTGACACACCCTGTACAAAATCTCCAAAGATAACTGAAATGTCAGGCTTGGCAGATTGAGCTGGGACCCTAATCACTCTACACAGTGTCTCTATGCAGAGGTGTGGAGATCATTTGTGCTTCTACCGCCTCTCTTTGGACCTTGGGAAGAAGGAATCACAGAGGCTCAGATAGTGGCTATGTTCTCTCTGTATTCCAGGTGCATGATGTCCCCAGTGCTGCTTGGAAATGCCCTTATGCCAGCCTGCCCTTCACTCACCCTGCATCAGTGCAAAGAGCTCCCGCTACTCTCTATTTGATCTATACCATCAACCCTCTGTATCCTTGGGTACTGCCTCTGTGGATTCAACTGCAGGAAAAAAGCTGCATCTGTACTGAATACGTGCAGACTTTTTTCATTGCCATTTTCTCCTACACAATAAAAAGTAACAACTATTTACACAGCATTTATATTGCATGAGATATTACAGGTAATCTAGAGATGATTTAAAGTACATGGGAGGATGTGTGTAGGTTGTATGCAAATACTACATCATTTTATATAAGAAACTTTAGTATCTGTGGATTTTGGTATCCTGGGATAATGTCTTGGGCCTAATGATCTGCAGATACTGAGGGATAACCACACTTCCTGCTTGAGCTGTAATCAATTCTTCAAAATACATTCTTGGGGAGGGTAAATCTGAGGTAGCCCATTTCCTTCTACTATGCCTTTGGGTGATTCTCTTTTGTCATAAGGAGATATAGTCATTTAGAGAATGTCTTTTTTTTTTTTTTTTTGACTGAAAGAAACTCCAGAGCATATGGGGAAGAGGAAGTACTCAAAGACATCTCCTCGCTTTCCAAAACTTCAGGGGTAGGAAACTCCTTAACCAAGTACATATCAAGGACACACATGAATTAATATTTTTAGTCAGAAGTTTGTAAATTAGAAGTTACCATATAATATTTCTGAAAAATCTTGTGTTATTTAAATAGAATATTTTTGCTGTTTGGAAGAACGATCAAGTGAAAGGCACACTTGTTAATATCAGCTAATTCTGGCTCAATTATAAGGCACTATTTTGATGGCTATAAAAGTATAGAATTAAAAGAGAAATATCTTAACAGATATAGTTACATGATGGGATAATTAAGTGTGTCTCACAGATTAATAGATGTGAGTCTCATGGTTTTAAGTCAACAGATTGAGAAGAAGAATCTGTGAAAAATCTATATGGTTAGGAATAGCTGGGCCAATATTTTCTACTTGGATTTTATTATACTGATAGCTAAATGGGAGAAGCTTCCAATCTCCTCCACATTCCAGAGTGGTTTTACAAGGTTGCCATCTGTGGTTGGGTAGTTTGTGAACAGATAAAATGAGGCTCTGCTGGGTGCTAGAGACAATATCTAGTCAAACACCCAGTGCAGGGCTGGGTTTAGAGAAAAAAAGATATTTTTGATACTTGTACTAAGGTAGTGTATATTCTAGCTACTACCCTGTTAGCTATTTCCAAATGCCATATTTATCCACCTACTAGCCAGGAGGAAAATTACAGCCAGGGGATGTCATAAGGGAATTAATACAACTAACAACTCTATTTATCTCTGTTTATTCTACATTAAACTGTCACTTTAACTTTTTAATAGAAAAGGAGGAGGGAGTTAATACTTGCCAAGTTTCTAAGACTTGGTAGGCATTGTGCTACTTGGTTGAAGGCTGCTGAATCATTTTGATCAAAATGAGCAAAGGCAGTGGAAAGTAATCCAAGCAGATTATAATTACATTTTAAATGCCTTAAATTAGCATATTACTTTTCATAGCATCAAAATATACTTTATCTTATTTATCATAATAGCTCTGTGCAAGGATTAATCTTATTCACATTCTGATAGATGAGTTATGGAGAGGTAAGTGACTAATAAACATTTACCAATAGATTTACTACTAGATTAAACCAAGCCTCCAGACCCTTAGTCCTGTGTTCTTTCCATCACACCATTAAAAGGCAGATTTAAGTAAATTGAAATCCATAGGCTAAATCCTGGAGAAGGATGTCAGTGGGGGGTGGAGGCTGGTGGGAGAGAGGCTAAGACTAGAAAGACATTCGTCTCTGAAGAAAAGTTAACAGAAACAAATGTGAACTACAGCTTGGAGCTGAAAACGATACAAATAAAAGAGGAAAATATCCAGCAATCTTCCTAAAGCCCAGTAAGAGCAGAGAATTCTCACCAGACATTTTTGTGCAGCAAGTATCTTAAAAAGAGGTTCTACAAAGGTGAGGTGGGAAAAGCCAGGACTCGAGGTGAAAAGGAGGATCAAACATTAAAAGCAAAATGTGCATTTAACAATTTTGACCATATTTCTTTCCAGGGCATTATAAAAAGCATAATTTGGACTTGACCTAGGTGATTGTAGATATTTTTTTTCATAGATAAAAAACTTGAGATAGCTTCACGATCATAAATAAGATATATCATAGTAACATATAATACCCTGGAAAATAGAAGCAAATTAGCATCACAACTGGTATGTAAATTCAGCTCACTAAAGCCAGGTTCACATAAAAACGCATTTGATTAATTTTGAGCTGAATGTCTCAACTGGATTTCTCAGAATGCTGTTATCTTATTGCATTCCAACATGCCCCTTTATAGTCATATTTATTACACTTTGTCACTAAACAGTTACTTATATGATTACTTGATTAGTGACTACTCCAGTTTCTTTATGGGCAAAGAATGATTCTGCATGCTTACTATAATTTTTCCTGTCTGGCATGGTACCTGGCACAGAGAAGATACTCAATTTTTATTGAATAAAGATAGCAAATAAATAAATGGATGAACCCCTTTTTTAAATACTGGGGATTGAACTCAGGAACATTCTACCTCTGAGCTACATCCCCAGCCTTTTAAAATTTTTATTTATAGACAGGATCTACTAAGCTGCCCAGGGTATCCTTGAACTTATCATTTTCCTGTCTCAGCTTTCTAAGTAATTAGGATTATAAGTGTATACCACCCCACCCATCTTAATAAAGAAATCACAACACAGATGTAGAACTTTGACAAAACAAAGGCAGCATAGCAGGGTGTCATAAACATATTTAGGAAGTTGAAAGAAAATCAAGAAAAACAGAAATTAAAATATTATTGAGATAAAAGCAGAACCTCTGCTACGTCAATGGTCATTTTCCTAGGATGAATTGACTGACTATCCAACTTTATTATTACAGAAACAATGGGCTATTTGAGAATGGTGTTCTACAAAGGACTATGCTTTCTTAAAATCTAAAGGCTTTTCATTCTGCTGATGTTAGTCAGACCCAGCTTCTTTCCATCTATACTTTTATCTGTCTTTCCATCCTTTTATCTGTCCACTCTTCTATCCTTCCATTCACCACTGACCCATTCATTTCCCAGTTGAGCATCCACCATCCTCTATTTTACTATTCCTTCATCTAGCCATTCATCCTTCCTGCTATTCTTTCATTTATCCATTCAATCATCCCTTTGTTCTTTCTCCACAAAGTTAATTGCTTGTTGATAATCAGACGGTATGACTAAGTAGAACTGGAAATCAAGCATGCATTGACTGTGTAATTTCAGGCAAGTTGGAGAATGTATGATTACATCATCTATTATGATCCTAGTAGTCATCTAGTTAGTTTATCATATTGCAGTTCAGAACTAAAAATAATCAGCTATAATTATCAAGCTTAATTTAATAACATTTTCTGTTTACTCTTTGTATTACTAGTGTAAATTATGGAAACTGTCATTTCAGTTTCTAAAAGTACATTAAATCCATCCTATCTGTTCTGATGAAAGGCTTTTATTATTAAATTTAGAGAGATCCTACCCACTGCTGCATCATTTGAGAAACACATTTGTTTTCAATATCTAGTTTCATGGACAGAAAAAAAAATCTCTTCCTTTTGTATAGTGCTTTACAGCTTACAACCCCTCCCCACTTTTTCCTTTTAACTCCATCATCCTTGATTCTCAATTAAAAGCCAAACTCAATGTTTTGCTGCAGTTCTCATTTCAGGTAAGCCAGCCGACCCGCCTTCCCCTCCTGGGACATACCCCGGTGCTGTTTTCATTAACTTCCCCCTGGTGTTTGTTTGGATATTCAGATGATGATGAAGTGGATGTTGTTCTCATTATTCCTGCCTCAGGATGTGGTGGACCACCATCTGCAGATGCCGTGTAAGTGATCATCTTGGCACTGACCCATATGCCACCTTTGTAGTCATGAGTATTCTATCTGAGAGGTGCCATCTGGTTTTCACGGGAGCCTGTGGAAAAGTGGGGGTCTATGTTTTACTGCAGAGATGCATGTTCAGAGAAAAAAAATTGAACATTTTCTGCTCCCACGAGAGACAGAGCATCAGCTGTTGTGTTCTTTGCATCAAATTTCCTTATAGCTTGCACCTTCCTTGCTAGAGTTCTGTTTTACCAGACGTATCAAGGAAGCCTCTGCACTCTACGGGGGGTGGGGCTGGCCCTGGGGGTGGGTAGAGAGAGGAGATGAGAACAACTGCTCCAACCACAGAACCTACAGATCTCACATGATTTATTCCAAGACACTGATCATGGATTGTTAGGTTGCTAGATGCAGACAACTCTCTAAGGTTATCATCCTTATTTGTGAAAGTTTAAGTCAGAAAAAGTTTTAAATAACTGAAAAGTTATAAGAACTATACAAAGAACTCTAATATACCCTTCACCTAGGCTAATTATGACTTTGTTGGTGCATTTGTTTTATGTTTAAAACAAATTTTTAAAAATTGTACCTTATTTTCCTTAAATCCTTCCATGTGCATTTTCTAAGAGTAAGACATTCTTTTACATAACTATAATGTAATTCTCAAGTTCAGGAGATTTGACACAAACATAATACTATTATATAGCATAAAGTTCATAATTTCATGACTTAAAACCAATGCTAAAATTTAAAAAATTTGCCACCTATTTTTGTCCTTAGTATCAGGCTGGTCTCTCACACACACACACACACACACACACACACACACACACACACACACATTGCCATATTGCCTCTTCTTCTATCAAAACATGGCAGCTCTGAAAACCCAGTACACTTATACCGGTTTATAGCTTAGAATAAGTACAAAATAAATATTGAAACAGATTTGGGCCACAAGTCCGTTTCTTATTTCTCTGCTTTTGGCTTTACTTGTCTAATGCAAGGTTGCACCCAGAACACAAATCCTTAATGTCTTTTTTTTCTACCTTATTCTCCAGTTTTTCTTCTCAGTTCTTAACGAAAGCAAGACAGTCTTATCTTTTCAATGCTGCTTTTTATTCATAAATTCACCCACTCATTCCATGATTAACCTCTTAAATGATAAGAATTTAAGTGCACATGTATTATTTAGATGCTTTATAATGGTGTCATTGATTTTTCTGGAATTCTTTGAAAGAAAATGCATAGAAATAAGCCTTATTAACAAAGGTGTAATTTTCATAATCAGTAATTATTCATCTTTCTATTAGCAGGTTTATCAATCAGAAAGAAGAAAACCGACATCTGAAACTATCTGGCAATGAAAATACCACAGAAAGCTTGCTATTGGAAATGTATATTTTATCTAGCTTCTATTTCCCTTTGAATTTTCTTTTTCTATTGAGGGCATTCAGTTTTATAATTTGTAGTCTGTTTCCAACATTAATTTATTCCTTTGCTTACTGATTTAATCAGATATATGTCTTGAACCCTCAAAACACAATGATTCACTCCAAATATTATTTCTTATATTTTCCACTAACAATAACTAGTCTCCTATATCAAAAAGATATTTTCCTTCAATATAACTTTTTTTAAATAGTGGAGCATTGAGATAAAAGACTCCAATTGACTGAGTAATTAGTTGGTCAACTGGTTTTTATCACATAAATTACTTTTCTGTCAAGTGACAACAAATGTAATTTGAACTGAGATTAATTACATAATAATTATGCTTAGCATAATTGGTTAAATAGAGGAATTTCTTATGAAATGGTAGATTCTTAAATTTATACAAATAAGACCAGATGGTGAACAGCTAGTTTTAATTAAATTAGGTTTGATAATTATAGATGATTAATTTTAGATTTGACTCAGATTAGAAAGAAGATATTAAGGAAATTATTTTTAGCTTTTCAATAGGATGATAACATATGATGCTTGTAAGCCTTGATACCTGAGACCAAATTAATAATCTCTTAATTTCACTTTGAAAATAAGACCTTGGAAAAAATTACTAAGAAAAATGATAGGGCCTCTTTCCTTGGAGGTCTTTAAGATTCCATCAGAATCCTGTGTAAGAGGTTAGGTGTTTTCAGAGCAGTGGCAGGGTGAGGTGTGGCAGGGTATGGCATGAACTAAAGGATTTCCTAAAGACATTTCTAATTCCTAAATGTGGAGCTCAAGTGATTGTGGTGCAGTTAGGCATGCTGTATGTATCAGAATACAAAAATGGCTTCTAAAAAGGCCCCTCAATCCCACAAAAGCACATATTGTGAAGAAAGAGTTTTTCTCCACTTTCTTTTCATTCTTAAGGTGTTTTCACATAGCTCATTATATGAATTCTGGCCCAATTAGTCTATGAATTGCTTTTAACCACAGAAGCTATGTGTCACTCATGTATGAAAAAGTCAGAACCTGAAAATAGGAAAACTCTTGGCCACCAAGGGAACTGCCCTACACTAGGCGAGACTCATTTTCATTCTACATGATGGCTCTTGACAGTGTTTGTTTATCGGTTTATTCGTCTATGTACTCATCAAATATTTATCATGTGCAAAGCTCTGTGTTGGTGGTATGGTTTTATTAGGCATTTGCTTTTCAAATAAAATCTGTTAATGCAAGAACTCGATTTCTCTAGGTGGATTGTCTCTGGATGCTTCCAGCAACATGTCTTTAGCTGTTTTTACTATTTTCTCAATCAGGAATGCAAAACCTTGGCCTGGCTCAAAACTGACCCCTTGATCAAGTGATCTGAATCTTCAAATGGCCCAACCAGGATAACAGTTGCTGTGGAGATGTCTCCAAATGAAAGTAATCATGCAGTCACAGGCATAAAGTCCTGTGTGTGAGGAGATGGGTAAGGCCACCTGGCTATGTTCAGGTAGCTTCCCAGGGAGGTCTCTCCATGGAGAATGGGAAAATAGTCTTGGTTCACTGACTTTCACAGGCTTGATTTTTTTTTTATTGATTGTTCAAAACATTACAGAGCTCATGATATATCATCTTTCATACATTTGACTCAATTGGGTTTTGAACTCCCATTTTTACCCCAAATACAAATTGCAGAATCACATCAGTTACACACTCACATTTTTACATAATGGCATATTAGTGACTGTTGTATTCTGCTACCATTCCTATCCCCTACTATCCCCCCTCCCCTCCCCTCCCCTCCCATCTTCCCTCTCTACCTCCTCTGCTGTTGTTCGATTCTCTCCCCTTATTTTTTCCCTCCCCCTTGCCCCTCACAACCTCTTATAATTTTGTGTATCATTGAAGGTCTCCTACCATTTCCATATGCTTTCCCTTCTCTCTCCCTTTCTCTCCCCCCATTCGTCTTTGTTTACTGTTAGTCTTTCCCTCATGCTCTTCCTTCCTGTTCTGTTCTTAGTTGCTCTCTTTATATCAAAGAAGACATTTGGCATTTGTTTTTTAGGGATTGGCTAGCTTCACTTAGCATAATCTGCTCTAATGCCATCCATTTCCCTGAAAATTCTATGATTTTGTCATTTCTTAGTGCTGCATAATACTCCATTGTGTATAGATGCCACATTTTTTTAATCCATTCATCTATTGAAGGGCATCTAGGTTGGTTCCACAGTCTAGCTATTGTGAATTGTGCCGCTATAATCATTGATGTGGCAGTATCCCTATAGTACGCTCTTTTAAGGTCCTCAGGGAATAGTCCAAGAAGGGCGATAGCTGGGTCAAATGGTGGTTCCATTCCCAGCTTTCCCAGGAATCTCCATACTGCTTTCCAAATTGTCCTCACCATTTTGCAGTCCCACCAGCAGTGTACAAGTGTACCCTTTTCCCCACATCCTCGCCAACACTTATTGTTGTTTGACTTCACAATGGCTGCCAATCTTACAGGAGTGAGATGGTATCTTAGGGTAGTTTTGATTTGCATTTCTCTGACTGCTAGAGATGGTGAGCATTTTTTCATGTACTTGTTGATTGATTGTATGTCCTCCTCTGAGAAGTGTCTGTTCAGGTCGTTGGCCCATTTGTTGATTGGGTTATTATCTTATTGTTTAATTTTTTGAGTTCTTTGTATATTCTGGATATTAGGGCTCTATCTGAGGTGTGAGGGGTAAAAATTTGTTCCCAGGATGTAGGCTCTCTATTTACCTCTTTTATTGTTTCTCTTGCTGAGAAAAAACTTGACTGCAGCAGAAACTCAGTTTGAAAATTAAACTATACTGCTAGTTTGAACTGATATGAGATTAGATGCTTAATGCCAACTAGGATAGCCTTTCCATTTTAGGGTAGATTCACTAAATCTGCCACATTATAGACCAGACGACTGTCTTTATGAGCATGAAGTTGGAACAAGAGTGTTGGATTTCTTAAAGATTGTTTTTAATTATATTTTTATTACAAAAACCATACATAAGCATTGTAGAAAAGCCATGAGCTATCAAGAAGTAGAAAGAAGGAAATTACTTTCAATCCCACCATCCGGCCATCACCACTCAACATTTTGAGTGCATTCCTCTAAATATTTTTCATGAACACTTATTTTTCAAAGGAAAAATATGATGTGTGCACTATTTTGTAACTAAATTTTTGTGAAGCACATATTGTGATCATTTTTCTACATTATCATATTTACTTCAGAACAATCACCTTTATGGAAGGAAGCACAGTATTTCACAAGATGACCCTGACTTTATTTAGCCAGTCTCTTATTTTTAGACATTAAAGACTCTATTTAGTTTTATTTTTTAGCATGAAAAACTCCTCTTGTTCACCATTGCTGAGTTACTGTCCAGAGAATAAGGCCTGTTCATCCGGAATTGGACCACCCTCTGGGCAGCATTCATGAAAATAGCAATTCTAAATTTTAATTCTTCTCTGCTGTGTTCAGTCTTCCTGTACAATTTCAGTTGCCAAGTGATTATTGTTCATTTTTCTGGAGTAAGTGTTAGGTTAGTTACCTCCTAGTGGCATAAAAAAAATTGCACCTTAATTTAATCAGTACACTATATTAAAATCACAGGGACTAATAGAATAATACCAAAAAGATGTTTTAAATGAGTGGTTCAAAACCTTGGCTGCTGGGTAGTACCTCCTGGGAGGCTTTTATAAACCTGACCATCCAGGCTTCATACTAGTTCAATTAAACCAGAATCTCTTGGGAGGGTCTGGGCATATCAGTAGGTATTGCCAAGCTCCCCAGGTAACTAGCATATGCAGACAAGGTAGGAACTACTGGTTCTCTATTGAATCTACTTCTTTCCCCAAATGTGAAGTTTCTTTTTATTTTACTGTACTTTGGAATATAATAATGATGGAAATAGGATGTAGGATTGATCTGAAGTGGGAATTAGCAGATGGAAAGGGGAATCCCTCAGAGATGCTGCCTCCTCCCTTCTCCTAAGGCAAAGACTGGGGGTGCTGTGGGCTAGTGCTGACTCTGAGATCCATGGGATACAACTTTGCCTTGCAGACGAGATGAGCTGTGCTCCTAATAGTGATAACTGCAACAATAGTGGTGGCCTGTATAGCCATTGTTTCATGAATGTTAACCTCAGCTCTGTGAGGCTGGCACTGTGATCAACCTCAGGCAGTAAATAATACAGAGGCAAAGTACACACTTAGAGCCTGATGTCTGATTGGCTGTCTAAACTCAGCCTCTTAAACCTGTGTAGCCTCCATGAAAGTACTTGGTGTCTCTGTGCTTCAGCTTCTGCACCTATAAAATGCAAATAATAATCCTACATAACCACCTCTAGGCAAAGGAATAGAGCATGAAATTATAACTCAAAGAGATTTTAGGTAAGAATCTGGCACTCATTGAAATGATGCAACAGTGGTTCTCAACCAGGGGTGAAATTGCTCCTCCCCAGGTGTATTTGGCCATGTCTGAAGACACTTTTTGGATGCCACACTGGGAAGGGAGGTGTTATGACTAATATCTAATGAGAAGAGGCCAGGGATGCTGCTAAGTATTCTAATGCACAGGACAGCTCCTGAAACAAAGAATTACAGTATTTGGCTCCAAATGCCTATAGTGCTGAGGTCAAAATATCCTACTGTGGATGGTGGCTTTTTACCCATTCAGACTTGCATAAAATAAGGCTTAGAGAAATGGAGCAGTTTGTGTAAGACCACACAGTTGGTAGAGCGAGGACTTGAACTCAAGTTGGAAAATGAAGATTATTTCTTTATTATGCTATGAGGACATGGTTCATGGACATGGGACTTGGCTTCACAATATAAATGCTTCATAACCTTGTCCCAGGATCTTAAGATGAAATTAGGGCTTTTTGTTTATTGATGACAGTGTATGCATGTGCTTATTTATGTGTGTTGGGGATGCTATGTTGATATTGCTGACAATCTTCACAACCCTGATTACCATTATCTCTCATCTTTTTACCTTTACCAAGGAGAGAAGGAAAAAGTAAAGTAGAAGAGAGTGATGTAAAGGGGTGGTATAAATGCCCTAATAGGCTGTTTGGAATTTCCAGAAACAGAGACGAACATGTGACTTCAAAAAATGGAGGGGAGGGGCTGGAGTTGTGGCTCAGTGGTAGAGTGCTCACCTAGCATGCATGAGGCACTGGGTTCGATCCTCAGCACTACATAACAAAACAAAATAATGTGTCCACCTAAAACTAAAAAAGAAAATACATAAATATTTTTTTAAAAAATGGAGGGGACACACCCAATCATGCTTATGATTCTCTTTTCTGGAATTGCAATCTGTCCCTGTACATTCACTGTTGTAGACAACTGTTTGTGTGGATTTAATAATAGTACGTATTTCAATTTACCGTCTGTTTCATTCATTCTCCAGAAAATGGAGTAGACACAAGCTATAATGAACAGGTTGATATATTGCAGTAGACCTTTACAGTTGAGGCAAATTAATAGAAGGTACATCAAATTGTGCTTTTTCAATCTGTTAGAGGAATGGGCAATTGCATAACACCTAGCATAGATACTGTACTAAAGCCGCATTAAGTGACAGACTGTCTTTGCAAGTTTATGATCATCTCTCAGTGCCCATTATGGACCTTAATGAATCCCTCTTAAGGCATCATTTTCACTAGAGGTTTCTTGGAGCTGCTCTCAGGCTGGGGCACAGAGAGCTGGCTCCGGTTCTCCCTGTACACCCACAGACAGCCCTTTCCTATGGTGCTCACTCTGAGAGCACGTTCTCCATTATGCCTCTTGTAATTCGCATCTAATCTTCACCTGCCTTTTTGTGGATTGAAAGCTGTGTTCTCCCCATCTCCATTTTTCAACCATATGAGCTATGTAAATCAGCACATCTTCTTGGATTGATTTTCTTTGTGAGTCAGGGGCCATTTGTGGTGTTTCTGCCTGCAAGTGTAATTTGAGCTGTTTCATTGTTGAATTTTTCAGTTGCTATTTTAATTTCCAAATAGTAGGTATTCTTTCTTTCACTTCTCCCAGATCTCAATCTGTTTCTATAGAGAATTGATTCTGCATTTGATAATAGCCTCACTTACAGTATATTCTGGAGTTTCCAGATGCCGGGCTTAGTAAGTAGGAAATGCATGTACAACATGACAGTTTTTCAACACTTCTGAAAAAGACATAATGCTTTAACACAGGAATAAAATTACCTGTCTGGTAATGGAAAATTGAGAACACAATGATCATTGCCTTTTCACCATAAAAACATTTAAAAATGAAATACAACAGTGGCACTGCATTGCAAATTGTCTGTTTCTTAAATGTAAAAAGGAAAGTCATATTAAAACTAAAATGGGGATATTTCATAGCATATACTGTTTAACATATTGAAAACTATAAATCAGTTACAAAGTCTTAAACTAATATTTTAAACAACTGTAAAATAAATTTATTCGAATCTTAAGAGCACTGCAAACTTCCTCCCAATTCTAGATCAAAAATAAATTTAAAGCATTTTAGTTTATTAGAGCAATATGATTTACCTATTTTTCGTGAGATAGGGAAAATATTAAAAGAGTAGGTTTCTAGATATACACATTTTTATTCAATTTTAATACTTTAAAAGTAATTGCCTTTTAATTTTAAACTTATTTTAAAAGGTAAATACTAAATGCTGTTTTACACTTAATAAATCATTGTGCACTTTGAGTATCTTATATCACACTCATTTGCCCCGTGTTTGAAAACATAAAGATTAAAAATGTCATTTGTTGGAAAATAAACTTATCTAAGTATTAAAGCTAATTATAATTTTTTTAATAGATTTGCCCAATTAAATGAAAATAACCCAACTTTAAAGTATCTTGTAAAAGCAATGAAATATTCAAGAGTGGAAATTTAAATTAAATTAAAAATAATTATGTTAGTTGTGAACAAATGTGTTAAGCTTTTACATATAATTATGAATGGTAATTTGAAAACTGAGAAATTCTAGCCTCTAAAAAATAGTTATATAATTGTATGTAATACATGTTGAAATCATCCAATGTACAAGACTATTTTTTTCTTATTGAAAATATAAAAAGAAAATGATAAGCAAAATTTTAAAGTTAAGTCTTATAAGGAAAACTAAAATTAAAAGATAAGTTATAAGACAAACTATTAATCCTAATCAGATGTTTTAAAATGGCATTTCACCCTTACTTGCCTGTTTAAATCAAGGGAACATGTGTAAAACAAACAAAATTCTTAGTCAACCAACTGCAATTTTATTTAAACTCAACTAATTTTTAAATTAATTGATTTCCTATAACATCATCCCCCTACAGTCCTCTCCTTCCCCACTGATACTAAACAGTGATTTGTTTTTCCTGCTTTCAATTTTGTATAAATGGAATGAATTTATATACATTCTTCTATGACTTACTTTTTCATCCCATGATATGTTGTTGAGACTCATTTACAAAATTATATATAGTTCATTCATTTTCACTCTTGTATGTAGTACTTTTACTGTAAAAATACATAATACTATGATTTATTTATCCATTTTAATATCAGCAGGCATTTGGATTTCTTTTATTTTCCTTTTGAATTAAATGTTGCTAAAGACAAATTTGCACATGTACCCTGGGGTACATGGGTAAGATTTTTTTCCAGGGTTTTAACCTAGGAGTGTTCAACCTAGGAGTGGAGATGCAAGGTTGTAGGTGTGTGCATGCTCAAATATTTTAAGTAATGTGGATTTTTTTCAAAAGTGAATGCAGCAGTTTTCATTTCTATCAATATGAAAGACAGCTAGTCTTTCTCTTATTCATGCCAGCACTGCAATTGACTAAACTTTTTAAGCTTAAATCACATCCAGAATTTGAATGACAGACCGAACCCCTTTTTTTTTAAAAACCAGTCTGATGGCTGATAAGCAGGATGATGGGGTGATTGTGGTTTATTATTTATATTTTCATCCTTATTATTCATCATTATGAGGTTGGTGACTTTATCCTATATGAATTTTGTGTTTTGCATTCTCTCTTCTGTGAAATGCCTATCTTTTGCTCATTTTTTCAAAGAGAGAGAGAGAGAGAGAGAGAGAGAGAGAGAGAGAGAGAGAATTTTTTAATATTTATTTTTTAGTTCTCGGTGGACACAACATCTTTGTTTGTATGTGGTGCTGAGGATCGAACCCGGGCTGCATGCATGCCAGGTGAGTGCGCTACAGCTTGAGCCACATCCCCAGCCCTGCTGCATATTCTTGAAGTATATATGTTGCCCACATGAGATTCACAGTTATGCAGTAGTGGTTTCCTCATAAAAGAACATAATTGTAAGGATGGCTCATTTAGGTAACTCTCCCTACTCTACCTCCTCTCCCACAGAAAGCCGTAATTGGAAGGATCGGTTTCAGTTGCTCAGGAAATAATTAAAATGACCAAGTTGTTTATAGTCTCATCATCTAAGCCTCAAGTTTGGCCCAGAACAGGCACTTACGAATATTAAATATAGCCATTCATTTTCTCATGTACTCACTCAACAATCATTTGCTCTACATTAAGCATGGTGCTAGGATCTAGAAAGAAAGACAAGTCTCAGGTATGGGAAATGAGGAGGGCAAATAGTTTCCCCATGCTAGTCATTTAGAAGGTGTACAGGTTTTGGAAGTAATGGAGGCATTTTTTAATGTGACAAGGATTCCCTCAGAGCCACAGGAACACTCATAAAATTGAAAAATCTCTTTATTCTTTCTGGGCTAAAAGATTGTTAGGCCAACTTTATAAAACTCAAAGCTGCACAAAAACTGTATCACAGAACCACAAATTCATTTTTTTAAATGCTAAAGTGAGCAGATAAACCAATGAATTATACAAAAATCACCTACTGTCATGCATAACATTACAAAGAAGACAATTTCTTTTCAAAACCTTAGAAAGACTTGCAAATAGAGCTAGAAGTTTTCTGTGCATGGAATCATGCTGCACCTTTAAGACATTTGCTCAAATAGAAGAAGGACAAAAGGTGAACTTCACAGATGACAATGAAATGCTCTTCCTTTCCCATCACATCATGTGCTTTGTCCTCTAGTTCTCACTTTTTCTGGCTTGAGACTTTCATATTGTTTAAGAAGAAGTATTCTCTCAGTTGTAGGACACAATGTACTACTTTACTGAATGATCCTGCTTTTTCATGACAAAGTACTTGTCTATTTGAACATGTCTAGTTTTGGATTCATGCCATTCAATATTCAGCTTGAAGTTAATAAATGTTAGGGCACACTGTCCATGACTGAACATTTGCATAATGGATATTATGTCCTTTTGGCTCAGCAATCATCTAATAAATTAATATTAAACAATAATTTCCAGGCTGCTGAGCACATGGTGAATGTCCATCCTTCATATTCTGGGCTTAATATTCTTCTAGCTTTTTTCTACCCTTGAGACCCAGTAATATGTCTCATGGGACAATAAAACAACATCAGGAATTGACACAGTGTATAGAAGAGACAAATATTCACTGAGTAATTGTGAAGTTCATGTATGTTGGCAGAATCCAAATCTTACCTCATTATTATGGCTTCATTGAGACACCACCCTCCCCCCAAAAAAAACCTCTATGCTATTGCCTTTTATTATTGTTGTTGTTTCCATCAGATGGTGACATTCTGGTAGAATCAATAATATCCTTTTTTAATAGTTCATAGCTATATCACATTTATAAAATAAGTTGTTTTCAGAAGACATTGTCACAGGTGGTATTATGGTTTGGATGTGAGGTGTCCCCCAAAAGCTCACAGGTGAGACAATGCAAGAGATTTCAGAAGGGAAGTGATTGGTTTGTGAGAGCCTTAACCCAATCAGTGAATTAATCCCTGATGGGATTAACTGGTAACTACAGGCAGGTGGGGTATAGCAAGTGGTTCATGGGGGTGTGGCTATGGGGTATATATTTTGTATCTGGAAAGCGAAGTCTCTCTTTCACTGCTTCCTTTATTATCACCATGTGAGCTGCTTCCCTCTACCACACTTTTCCTCCATGATGTTCTGCTTCACCACGAGCCCAGAGGAATGGAGTTGGTTGTCTATGGACTAAGACCTCTGAAACTGTGAGCCCTCAAATAAACCTTTCCTCTTCTACAATTGTTCTCCTTGGGTCCATTAGTCACAGCAGTGAAAAAGCTGGCTAAAACAGGTGGATAAAGTTGTTGTTCCAATAGCCAATATTTATAAAACACCTTGAAAATGAAAGCCAATGCACAGGCAATAATGAAGAAGGATGTTGGTATCCTTAGCCCAGTCTGGGGAGGTTAATCATAGGAGTTTAATGCTAGAGTTCTTCCAATGTACTTTTCCTACCCTGATGCTATCTTCTCTCTAGCCCACTATGTACCCAGGAGGGAAGGAGAGGGTATAGGATATGTTGGGAAAGAAGAAATAAAAAGAAGTTAAAAATGGGAAAGTATATGCTAGATAAACTTTCCCTGATAATCTTGCCAGAACACACCTTATATCTTAATATTTCTTAAAAATGATTTATTTTTTGTTAACACACAGATAGCTGGAATCATCCCCTAGATTAATTGAAATTTTGAGAATAAATATATAATTTTGCCAAGAAACATATGGGAGTCACCATCTTAATCCATAATCAATCTTCACATTGCTAAGTGTGAGACACAAGGCAGGGTCTGCATCTTGCTTGAGGCTGTATGGTACTCACTGCTGTGCCATAAAATATTCTTGCTCTGACTTTACATTTCTAGTAAATACTCAGGATACAGGAATAAGTTTTACCTAATACCATTGGGAAATGGTCAGGCAAATCTATCAGTTGGGACATCCTTCAGGACAACTGGCCTTGTTCATTCAACAAGTCAATGTTGTTTAAAAAGGTGGGGGCATATTCTCTTGATCAAAAACTTCAAAGGCAAATACACAGATGGATCAAAATGCAATGCGTGGTTCTTGAACAAACCCTGGCTCAAATAAAACAGTCGTAGGGAAAAACTGAGAATAGATTAGGTATTGTATAAGGGAATTACAAATGTTTTAGATGTCTTAATAGTATTGTAACTCCATCAGAAAATGGAACTTAATACCAAAATGTTTAGGTCGAAATGCTTGACATCTATAATTTACTTAAATACTTGAGAAAAAAATTAAGCATTGTGGCAGAATATTAACTACTAGAAAATGTGGTGTTTTCTATAACTTTGTATGAATAAGTATATAATTATTATCGTAATAATAATTTAAGAATTAAAATACATGTAGTTTTTGTATGATTTTTTTACTATTTTTCGAAGTGGTCTGAGCCTCATATATTTTCCTCTGAATTGAGAAGGTTTTATTATTAATAATTATTATCATTGTTATTATAAAAATAATGCATGTACACTGTCAAGTGTTGGTGAGGATGGGAGCAACTAGAACTCTGATACCATTGACAGGAGTAGATTTGGAAAACCATTTTGTAAAACTATCAAAATACATTAAAGCTACTATAATTCACCATTTGTACAAAGTCCAGCAAGAAGAAAAAGTAGTGTATGTGTTAGAGATCTGGTACTTGTTATCCTTGGGTTAAAGCTGGTAGTAACTAAAAGAGACATAAGCTTCTGAAATGCTGACGGTGTCCTATATTGCAACTGGAGTACTGGTTACTGGGTGAACTGGTTTTGCCGAATTGAGTTGTATACTTAGGATCTGTGTACTTTTCTACATGTGTGTTGTATGTCAATAAGAAATTTATGCTACAAATCTTATTAAATGTTCATTGTAATAAAGTCAAACAATAGAATATTACTTTCCTTTGGTGAATCAACCATAGGTTAAGGAATTGTAGATGATATGACCTCTTATGACCTTATTACAGAGTCTGCTTCCTAATCCCTTTGTTCATTTAAGTGAAGATTCATAGTTTATGAAAAAATAATCTTCCCATCTACAGGCCAATGAATTTAAAACTTCTGTTCGAAAAGGCTATTGTTTAATAGCACTGTCTGAACATATGGTATTCCTGCCATGGCTGCTTAGTATTGTGTTCCCAATGTAATACATTGGAAAGAATAGAAACTTTAACATTGAAACATTTACTTTGTGTGAATTGACTTTAGAGATCTAGTCACATTGTTAAAAAAAAAGTATTTGTTTTCTGACAAATACCATACTCAAGTAAGAATAAGTCATTATAAATTTTGACATTTTCTGAATTATTGCCTTTTGTACTATTTTGTATGTTGGGGTCTTATATCAGATACAATTTTAAATGTCAATCAAAACAACTGATTTCTGCTATCAATATAAAAATATTTTATATTGGAATCCTTCTTTCAGTTAAACTTGCAGTCTTACCAGGGTACCCTAGCAGTTCTTGTTTCTCCGTGATCTGATACAGAAGTTACCTGATTATAATTTAATGGTGTATAGAGGTGGTCACAATGCAGATACTCATTAATTTCACAAGTACAAAGAACGGGGACTGATTCAGATTGTATTATGTGAAGGGCACCATGCAGGGGCTGACTATACCTGTTTATATTTACTTTCCAACAGGAATAGTAGATTCTAAAACTATCATGGGTGCCAGCAAAGTAGGAGCAAAGTTTGATGCCTACTATTACAGTATGACACTATCTTACAGAGGCTTGTACAAGCCAGGTAAGTGCTATAATTTGGTTCTGAGATGTCTCTCAAAGGTCCATGTGCTGAAGGTTTGGTTTTCAGCTTGATGTCTTTAGAGGTGGTAGAAATTTTAAGAGATGGTGCTAGTAGGAAGTTTCAGGTCATTGAGCATCATTGAGCATGTTCCCTTGAAGGGGATATGGGGTACCCAGCCCCCTCAACCCTCTTTTTGCTGTGAAGTGAGTAGTTTGCCACATGCTGCCAACCTGATGTGCTGCTTTATCACAGGATCAAAAGCAATGGAACTAATTAATCATTGACTAAAATCTCCAAAACTGTGAGCCAAAATAAAACTTTTTTCCTTAAAAGTTGATTTTCTTGGGTATTTATTACAGTAACAGAAAGCTAACATAATAAATAAAATATTTTAATAATAATAATAATAATAGCTCTAATTAATTACTATGCATCTTCTGTATGCCAGGCACTAAGTGAATCATAGATTAGTTTCATTTGAACATGGTTTAGTCTACTGGTCATGGTAATATCACCCTGAAATCTCAATGGCTTAACATGATAGACAATTATTTCCGGTTTGCATAAAGTCTGATCTGTGGTAGAAGGCCTCTGCTTTACACAGTCATGCAGGGATGCATGTTGATGAATGTTTCACCATTTTCAACACATGGATTCCTAGATGGCCCCAAGATAAAAACCCAGCTTGAAGATGGGAAAAGCGAAAGCAGAGGCTAGAAGTATGTATGGGTTTATATGTTTCCAGAGCCTGCATTCTTATCCAGGTATATGTGATATACTTATATGAACATTTTCCTCTTGGATGTTGTGTCTCATTGATAGGATTTGCTGATGCTTTCACCATTTCCCAGTACGTCTGTTTTAGTGTGCATACCATAGCTTGTTAAACTCTTTTGAACTGTTCTAACCCTTTAACTAATTGTTTAAATAAGGGAACAAAAATTGCACATTCAGTTTGTAAAAGGTTATTAATTTGTTTATGAAAAGATATGGAAAGCTTTCTCTCTCTCTCTAAATATATCTTTTTATTTAAATGAGTTTAACATCAAGATATCCTTGGCAGTTATAACATTTAGAAACAGAGAAAAGGATAAGGGTAAAATAATGCAACAAAGCTGCATGTATTGTATGCTTAAACACACACACACACACACTCACACACACACTGAGATGGTAATCAGCAATGCATTAGGATGAAGGAATATGATTTTTGGCCTTTCCTCCTGACAACTGCAGATAGAGAATATCTCATTTTATATGCACAAGCACACACACACACACACACGTGTGTATATACGTGTGTGTGTATTCTAATTGTGTTTACTTTCCAAATAGGGGAACAATATATATGTGGGCATGTGTGTGTGTGTGTGTGTGTGCGCGCATATATATGTAAATGAAAAGAAAAATCTTGAGCTAGAAATTTTTCACTGGCTATTTGTAGGACATTTTATGACCTTAATTTAGACTTTACAGATTTTTGGAATGTTACATAAGCCATTAGTGATGTTACCAAAGATTATCTGATTTTTAGGCACTGAATAATATAGTTAAGATAAAATCTCATCTATGCAAAAGCTAAATCAGCAAAATAGCTCCATTTAGTATGCCTAATGTTTTAAATAAATGCACAGACCAAATCATACTCTCTACTGAATATTTTCTATAGTGTCCTTTAAAATCTCTAATAAAAACTAAGCTGTGTGCAAGAGTACTTTCTACCTCAATTTGTTGCTTACTGTTGCATGAAAGCTGAATAAGATACCACTTGAGATCAGGATGACATAATTTTCAGAAATAAAATTTTTAGAGTTGAAAGAGCAATCATTCCTATCATAAACCAACTTTAATCTCTTTCTCTAAATGCTAGAAGTGTTAAGTACATCATTTTACTACTTTATGCTGTAAGGTTATAAATCAATAGTTATTTACTCCAGGAAATAACCAGAGAATAAGAATTTAAAAAGGAAATAGAGAAAGGATCTACTAGAAGAGTTTGAGCTCTGTGTCACTTTAATGTCTATTTGGCAGAAATATGAAAAATATATATTTTAAACAAATGTCTTCTAAATTCAATTGTCTTTCATTGTGAATTAATTAAATATTTTAAATATCTTATAGTTTGAAGTTGATAATAGTTGAGGATGTTTTACAGGAACATTTAGGGGAAACATAAGAAGGAAGAAAATTATCACTGCTTCTTTAAAAGCTTTTAGTCCCACAATCTTTAGTATTTAACCTTTATATGTCCTTTATGGAATGTTAGATGAAAGGTCAGGCCTTAATGTTTAATTTAGAAGTTTCCTGTTTACTGGTGTTGGCCCAAGACAACTTTAGGCCCCAGGACATCAACAGAAATGAGTAGAATTCAAGTTGTGACATCAGAATTTAAAAAATGGACTCATAAAAATTCTTTTTCTAAAGAATATCATTTTCAGCTAAAGTGTCAATTTCAGAGCCTTGTATAGCTGTGTGCACACACGCACACACACACCATAACACTGCCCACATGCAAATCCCTCTACACACATATTCACACATCACGTGCCCCAGACACATACACATTACAACCACACAAACACATATATTACATATACAAGACACACACATATATACACATATTATACACTTACATACACATAGCCACACATGTAAATCATATATTAACCACACATATATGCATACCAAATATAGACATATACCACACACACACACACACACACACACACACACTCCACACATTTACATACATATTTACTTGACAGCCTAAGATAAACAGGCAGCAAGTTGGCAGCAAAATATTCCATTATTTTTCTCCACTGTGTTCATTAAAAAAAAATCTGTGATAAAATTTGATCCTGCTATTTCCAAACTTTCCATCTCTATGCATAAGCTATGGGTGAGTAGTGAGATCTTAGATTTCTAGCATAGAATTTTATTAAACAACAAAAAATGCAAAGAAATATTTCCATTGTTTTGTCTGCTAATCTGTTCATTTCTTTGGTATTTAATATCTCATATTACCAGAGTGAATGATAATTTACACAGTAATTTCACATAAACAGTTTTGGCTAATCTTTACAGTGATGTAGTGAGGTAGATATTTGACTGGTCTCATAAATATTCCTGTGGTAAAGATAAAGAATCTAAGGTTCAGAGTTTTAATTGCTTGTCACAAGTTTACAAGGTTTTGACCAGGCAGAAGAGAATGCTACAATTCCAAACTAAGACAGAGATATTTGCTTTTTCTACATGAATTTTCTTGTCCATCTCTTACCCCAAAGCTCTTCTACAGATCATCGGATGACATTTCTATACTTAAAATACTTGAATACTGGATCCTCTTTAATTTCCCTTCTAGCTATGTCACAAGACCTCACTAACACTACTTCTAGAAAAAGTGCACCGACAGTTATAAACCTGCAGTTCCCAATAGCTGAATCATGGACACAATGCTTTAAGTTATGGGATGGTTGGAGATCCTCTCTGAGAAGTTGCTTATATGTATGGGTATTGCTGGCCTTGGAAGTGGTCAGGTGTCTACTTTATCAAACAATCAATATATGAAAGAAATGGAAATTTCAGGGTTGAAAGAAAATATGTTTTCAAAAACATCTTTCACACTACCCTGCACAGTGCTTGGTGTATACAGACCCTTAAAAATCATTTGTTGGGGGCTGGGGATGTGGCTCAAGCGGTAGCGCGCTCGCCTGGCATGCGTGCGGCCCAGGTTCGATCCTCAGCACCACATACCAACGAAGATGTTGTGTCTGCCGAGAACTAAAAAAAAATATTAAAAATTCTTTCTCTCTCTCTCTCTCTCTCTCTCTCTCTCTCTCTCTCTCTCTCTCTCTCACTCTCTTTAAAAAAAATCATTTGTTGGATTTATTTTATGTATGAAATTAGGTGACACTGAAGAAATTGGAAAACGGACTTCAATAATTTTGCTACTAAGATTTCTCTATAAAGGAAGGTAAGATCCTTTCTTTCTTTCATTTTTTCCCTCCTTTCTCTCTTTCTTCTGTTTCTTTCTTTTGCACTGGACAGTTTATTTATCTCATCTTTTATCAGTGATTTGTATATGCATATATGTCCATTTAAGTGATTGATTTTAAAAGTTGCAACATCAGTTCTTCTATGTGTAAACCACACCATAACCAATTATGAAGGTCAGAGCACAGCCTGTATTGTTCAGAAAAGTAGTCCTTCCAGGAAAAATGGTCATGCAGCAATAAATGGAAATCCCTGCTTGGCACTCACAGGCTTTCTCTCCACTAATTCTTATCATTTATCAAAATGCCAGCACAAAAATATATTTTTCACTTACAAATAATAAAGTATTTATCACCACGCCCCAAATTCCAAATGAATAAAACTGACTATATTGCACTTATTTCCTCAGTTTCCTTGCCAAAATTCTCTATCCTTTGGGAGTCTTGACTCCCATTTTTTGAAGCAGCTTTATTTGTATCACTGTAGTAAAGTTACCTAAATTATGACTGTCAGTCAGCGAACAATCATATTTTGTGCTATATTTATATCAGTGAATTTCATTGACATCTGATTTCTACATAGTCAAATATTCATGTGACGTTTAATATTTTGGTAAATAATTTAAGGTAAAAATGATCAATAAATGGAAGTAATATATGAATTAAAACAGCACAATACTTTCTAGACTGTGTAAATTTTATTTAACTTACTTTAAAAAATAGAATATATTCCATTGGGAAGTTAAATTCAATTGTCATTTTTAGGCACTTTTTCTGGCTACTTTAACAAAAGAGAGAAATTTCTTGACAATAATTATAGAGAAATGTTTAAGTAGTTGTCTTAGTAGCTAGGTGATGCCTAAAGCTCGCACACACACACACACACACACACACACACACACAAAAGTGTGCAATTTTACTGTAGAGTTTTTCTTAAAGATCTAGATGAAAAGCAGCTGTCCAGGGTGCTGATATCCAGGAACTGTCACGTGTGTAGCTAAGTGGACAATAAGTTCACGAGCATAGATCAAATTAGGAAGGCAATATGTACACTTTCTAGAATGATAAAGATTAGTAACTGACTTTAATCCTAAAGATCCTCATAAATTGAACGGTTTACACACATTAGTTTCAGTTTTCAAAACCAAGATATAGAGAATGGATAGATCTGTTAGAGACAAAAGATGTGCATTTCAGATGGCAAAAGCCAACTGAAGAATTTAATTTCTACATTTTGGTAATCAATCACTTCACTATATGTAGCTGTAATTGACAACATAAAAGTTTGAGCTTTATTTTGACATTTGACAAACTGTATGAACTTGGGAAATTTTCCCATCTCCAAGAATGAGATTTCCCATTTGTAGAATGGGAAATTAATGAGTACTCCCACAGTTTACTTTTTCTCTACTTACAGTAAATCTCTTTCTAGGAAGGAATATTTTTCTATTTTGTTAATTAATCTAAGTGTTTAAACTAGTTTCTCAGGACACAATAGTTACTCAATAAATATTTGCTGAATAAATGAATCAAGAAGAAATAAATTTTTAGCTTGGAATTAAGAATGCTCTTAGATATCTCTAAATGACAGGAGAGACTAACAGGGGAAAGGCAGTTGCATATGTAAAAATAGAAAAATATATAATAGGGAAAGGAGAAAGTGAGAATGTAAGAGAAATGTGATAATAAATAAGACAAAATTGAATAAAACTAACCAGTGTCTAAGAATCTACTCAGGTGGATACAAATTTCAGACCATTAATTTTGAGAAGGTGCTTGTTAAAATCTGTAATACCTGAGACTATGCTCTGCATTACAACAGGCACTTCAAATCATTTTGATGTTTCTATGACTTTGTCAAGGAGCAATGCTTTGGCACATGGAGCAAACATTTGTTAAGAATTTGTGTTTCAGAGAAATATGAATTTGGCATTGAAACCTCTCCTTTAACTTTCTATCCAAAAGCCTTATCTTGCTTGGTATGACCCTGGTTGCTAATTTTCACACTGTACAAGATGTCCTTGGATAATTCTTCTGTGTTCTAGTTATAATATTTTTTCCTATCATCAAGAGTGGTCTCTTTATTGTCACCAAGCCAAATGATACACATTTTTAAGGTACACTTAAATGTCAGCAAGTCTCATGATGGTACTTCTAACTCTCCCATAATCTATTAATCCCTCCCATAAATGTTTTCATATCATTTAATATTATACTACTCTCTTTGTCCTTTAAACTTAAACCACTTAATGTTATTTATTTTTCTTTGTATAAGTGTTTTGTTACTATTTGAAGGTGAATATATTGTGTATGTTTGTTATATACATGAAAACATCAAATACACTTCGTTTGTGTATAGTTGATAGAAAATAAATGTAGATTTGAAATGAACTGATTGCTTAAACTCTTCTTCTTGTATGCTCACCCTGAGGAATCACAAACAATGAAATCTATTCTATTCAGAGGTTATTTCATGCTCTTCATTTAGTTGGGGGTGGTTCATTGAAATTTAATGTTTGGTCAAGAATATAGTTGACATGTTAGTGAATTTTCCTGAATTTATGTGCATGATGTTAAAATGGAATAATTTCTAGTAACCTGAGAAGTTAGAATTTAAAAGGCTCTAACTTAAAAGTGAAGTCACTAAAAGTTAGCTTAGTAAATTCAAAAGTACATTATAATATATATTATAAAATTAAATACTAAAGAAAGTTACTCAGAATTACATTAGGAGAAATGAAACGTCCTCCTCTAATTCTCACATGGATTTGAGCTTCTGTGATAGCCAATATGCCTTTTCTCATCCCCATTCATCTATCCTGTTACTCCACCCAGAGCTTTGTCTCCAGGAAGGGGCAGCCTCTTCCTACTCTCACTCTTCTTCACACCTTCCATGTTCACTCATGTCTCTCTCCCTTGGATCAACATATTCTCTCAGGGCTCTGATTTTTCTCCTTTTGTTCTCTGAAGAGAAACCTGGATACTCTGAAGACTTCCTTGATAAGATCAGGTGGTACTCAACACTATCTTTACCAAAAGCTTATAGTATCTATTGGCTGTGTAATATGATTTAGCATGTCATCTTTCCCAGATGCTAATCTTTGCTTTTTCTGCACAAGTCTTCTTTCCCTAGGTAGGTGGTGAATTGGGAGAGTAGGGAGTGCCTAGAAGAATCTGAGTATGAAGTAAATGCACACTAAAGTCTACTTGGGAGATGAGTGTTTCTCTGCCTGGGGTTGCTGGGCATACTATTCAGCAGACAAGGTCAACAGCAGTCTTGTAAAGAACTAAACTTTTCCTGAGAAAGAGTAACTGTTATGTCCCAGACACCATTTCCTTAGGTAAACTTATTTAATCCAAAAAAAGAGAGAAAACCTTTATAAGATGAACACTTTTCTTAAACTTCATTTTTCTAAGGCCAAATAGCTAGTAGTGGGTGATTCTACAACTGGAAATCAGGCAGGCTGACTCTAGAGCCCTTCAACAGTAGTCTAATACCCTTCTCAAGCCTGATGCTAGAGTCCAAAAGAAGAACAACAGGAAAACAAACTTTCTGCAATTGCTCTACTTTTCAGATACACTGTGTTGCCATCCTGTGTGTACCTATTATTCAGGCATCAGCCACTCTTAATTGAGATGCATGTCAAAATGAAACATCAGTAAAAATTTTAAGAGTTGTCATAAAGATAAATGGTGTTTACTGATGAAAAACAAGGAGATTTCTCATTGCTTAGCAAATGTTTCAGAACAAAATCACCATTCCAATGAAGAAATGGATAGGAAAAGATGAGGCTAAAGAAAGGGGTGGGTATGAAGGGGGAAAAGAAGCCATCAAGAAACTAAGAGACAAGAGAGTGGAATTAGAAGAAAATTTGATGGAGAATAAAGGCATTGACAAAAACAATCACAGTGAGGAACTGAGATGAACAAGACAGAGGAAAGGGAAAGAAACAGCAACTGAAATAGTAGAGCTCTTGATTTTTGGCTTGTGGAAAGCTCTATTGAAGACACAACAAGGGGCAAGTTCCTGTTAACAGTCCAACAGCATTGTCTAGTAGAATTTGGGAAAATGGAAATGTTCATATTGGCACTGTACAATGTGGTGGCTGCTGAACCCTTGAAATGTACGAATGAGAAACTAATTTTTATTGTATTTTAAGTTTAATTAATTAAAATTTAAATAGCCACATGTTGCTAGTGTCAACTGCTTTGGACAGAAAAAATTTATGTCTCTGGTGACAAAGTGATTCTAGGGACTTCTCTAAGAAAGAAATTCTATACTTCATCTCTATTTGATGTTAAAAATAAATGAATGTCTAAAACTCAGATACAGAATGATCAAGAAAAGTCTGCATTATATTCTATGTACTAAATATTTTAAGTTATATTCTACCAAAATATATATATTGTTGGATCCCTAATCTCCAGTACCTCAAAGTATGGCTGTATCTGGAGATTGGACCTTTAAAGAGATGATTAAGCTAAATTGAGATCATGAGAGTAGGTCCTGATCTAATTTTGCTGGTGTCTTATAAGAACAAGAAATTTGATTACACAGAGAGAAATGAGGAATGTTTATGAAAGGAAAGAACAAGAGAAAACACAGCAACAAAGTGACCATCTAAAGCCAAGAGGAGAGGACTCATTAGAAATCAAATCTGCTGGCACCTTGCCTTGGACTTCTAGCTTCCAAAACTGTGAGAAAACACAAATTTCGATTGTGTAAGCCACTTAATCTTTGGTATTTTCTTATGGCAGCCATAGCAAACAATTGCCCTGAGACATTTAAAACAAGTTTAACATATTTTTAAAAAATGTGTTTTAAACCAAAAGTGTTAGTATCTAAAAACTTTATTTCTTGACCAATCCCTCCAAACTGAGAAGTCACAATCAAAACCAGTGGGTAAGGCATAGAATATTGTAGGAGAGCACTTGAAAGAAGAAACAAAGTATAAACCACAATTACTTGCTGTTAAGAATTATTTTATGTGCTGTGCAATTTAAATTCGAAAAGCCATATTAATGACAGTTAAATGGTAGTTTCCTATGCAGGATGACAGCCTTTAAAATGTGACTCCTCCACGCAAGACTGAAGGGAAATTTCTGGTTACAGGGCCCTAGTTCAGTGCTGTGAAGGTCAGCATTCTTAAATAGGGAATTTGCATTAGAGCCTGGTTGTTACAAGAGTTGCATAAATTACCTAAGCAATGGCCAGCTCCTTCAAACATCCCTGCTGGCAGATAAGGTGAGTGTGGCATGCAAGGCTCTCTCTATATATATTTTTCTTGTCAAAAAAACATGTTGTCATGTTTTATACCATACTTTTTCTTTAAGATGAATGTTGTTTTTATACACATGTTGTTTTCTGTGCTATGCTCTCATTCATCATGTGATTGCTAGGCATGGCCTGACTTGTAATAGAACTTTGAATCTTACAGATAGGGCATTACAGTGTGTCTCACTGTTTTGCTGAAATGTGAGGAGTCTTTGTAGAATAGCCTAATTCTACATGTTTCAATAGAAATTTTCTATAAATTGGAATAAATGTCACATATCTGTCAGCAGCTGGTAAATAAGCAAATCTTAGTAGACTAGAAAATTGTATAAATTTATTTACTGAGACCCAGGGGTCTTAATAGAAAGCTATTTCTCCCTTATATCATATTGCTGATAGACATCCCCAGTTATGAAGATTTTTCTCAATAAGAACCTCATATAGAATCAGTGTTAAAACTGGCTCTTTTCCAAGATGAAATTATGAAGTTAGAAAAAAAATCAGCTTTCATGCTTCCCTACATCTCCTGTGTTACTGTATGTTGTTTAGAGTCAGTTTGTTTGGTCAATCCCCTAGTGATCTGAATATTTAGTGTCCCTTTCTTGCATTAAGATTTAGCCATAATGTATCCTATTGCCTCTATGTTCTAGGAATTTCCAGTTGATAAACAATCTCACTAATGGATTATTATGGAATTTTAGCCTTTCTAGGCATCATCTTGACAATGTTGCTGGTCAAATGAGAGATGTAAATGTAGGTGTTTGACTCCATGATAAATTGTGAAGCACGTATATGTGTGTGTGTGTGTGTGTGTGTGTGTGTGTGTGTGTGTGTGGGTGTGTGATATTTACTTCCACATGGAGATTTACTTTCCTCTGAAATTATATTTTCCATGAAGCTGTCTACTCTCCCTACCTTTGTGAAATCCTTGTTTCAATTAGGGCTACTTTGTTCAGAAAATATTCATTAGAAATGGAGGATCCTACCTACAGATAGAAAAGATAGCTGCACACATACACTGGAATATACCCTCTTCAAACACCATTTTGTAAGACACATATCTAGTCTTTTAGAACTAATAGGAATATCTGAATCAGATATGCCCAATCCTTATTTTCAGAATTGAGATTTAAAATGTAGATGGGCCATTCAAAATACCGGTATCAGCTCAGCTAGGCTAGGAAATGCTTCTTTAATGAGAAACCCTCAAATCTTTGTGACCTTTTATAATAAAATCTATTATTTACTTGTGCTATATATTCATACAGTTGAGTTAGGAGCTTTGTTGCAAATCTCTTACTCTCAATATCTAGACTTAGAAAGCTACTGTTGTATCAAAGGTTATCAGCCATCATGCCACAGGAACAAGAAAACTCCAGAAAGTCTTACACCAGCAATTCAATGCTTAGCCCACAAGCATTGTTAGTTCTGTTCATAACTCATTATCTAAAACTAGTCACAGGGTTTATCCACAAGGCACTTATAAATGTCATTCCCATTTTATTTTTTTTCTGAAAGATGAAAACACTGGACATATTTTTCCCACAGCATGAATGGCAACCATAGTACTCAAGGGATTCTTTTTTACTTTGGAATTGAACGACAAGCATTAGCTGAAACTAACTGCATATATACAATGAAAGAACTATATCCATGTTATTAAATAATTCTGTTAGTTATAAGAAAATGCTTAGGACATATAAATAACTTTAATCATGATCGGAGAGAGGAAAGCCTAATTTGAATGATCTTGTCTTGTTGTCCTGACCTATGTTGTCTGCTTTGATTTTCTGGGCTATTCTATGTCAAACTGTCAACTTTTATCAGAGCTGATGCATTAATTGCTAAATTCCCAGTTCTCATCCCCAAATGGTGAAGGTTAAATTTTAATGAACAGAAAAGTTCTGCCTTAATTACATAGACTTTAAGTGAACTGATATTGTTCACTTAATATTCTGTTTTACATATAAAATTTGTGAATCATGTCAAATGTAGAGGGTTTCCCAATATGAATGTGTTCTGAACTGTGTCCCTGCATCTGTGAATGTTTTCTACAGAAAGGCTTATAAGTAGATATAACCAAATCATATGAAATTGCCATTTTTGTAAATCAAAGACTTGAATAATGTCAATTTCATAGTTTTCAATTTCATCTGTTTCAGTATATTTCAATAAATACTTCCATAGCTTTAGATTTTAATCTTTTCAAGGACAAATATTCCTTTTATAATTCTTTCCATTTATTGTTTTCTAGTAAGAAGTAATTGTAAATTCAGATAATCCTATACTTTTGTCAAGGTTTTATTTTTGTCAGTTATATCACCTTATGTAAATTTTATGGCCTTTAGTTCCCTTGTGGATATAATAATAATACTAACTTCACATGGATGTTATGCAGATGAAAAATAGCACACATGTAGCATAGCCTGTAGCATCTATCAAATGTCCCTTAGCCCCTCCTTTCCATGTGGAATATGTACCTACCCACAAGGGAATGCCTGAAACTGCACTGAACCCTATATACGCTATGTATTTTCTAAATACTCTGTAGCACTGCACATAGTACCACAGTTAATTTGCCTTTCCACGTTTTATGCCCTGGTGGGTCTTTTGCATTACAACTCTTATGCATTGAAGCCATTATTAAGTAAAATAAGAGTTATTTGAATGGAAGTGCTATGCTATCATGACAGTTGACTTGATAACTTGGATCACTACTAAGTGAGTAATAGGCAGATAGTATACACAGCATGGATATACTGGACAAAGGGATTGATATCCAGGGCAGGAATGCATAGGTAGGATGGTGAGAGCTTTCATCACACTAATCAGAGCGATGTGCTATTTAAAACTTAGGAGTTGTTTATTTCTGGAATTTTCCATTCATTATTTTTGGACTATGGGTAACTGAAACTGTGGAGAGAGTAACTGTGGTTATGAGGAGACTACTGTACATTATACCTTCTCACTTGCAAATACTGCTTACTGCCTCAGTCCCATTAAAGGTTGCCAGTTTGTAATCAAATTCTGCTTCAAGTTTTCAAAATAAACTGGTCCATGCCCTGTGTGTGTGCAATTGCAGGGGCACTTTCTCCTGCTAGAATGGTCCACTTTGCTCAAGGACAGTAAATTCACAGACATGCCCTCACTGGGTCCCTTCACAGACTCCACACCATTGCAAGTGCCTCTTGAGTTCACCTCAGAAGAAGAGAGAAGCTAGAATGGGGACTAGGAAGAGGTAGTAGGACTCTGGCATTACCAGAAGGGATACAGGGGAAAGACTGCAGGGGTGTAAAGTCCTATCAGAACAACAGATAATCTAATATTCATGCCCAAGCTCATATACTCTTCCTGTTTGACCCCTATTTTCGAGGCATGGAATCAAGAATGATGACAGGAATTACTCAATTCCCTTATCCTTCCTCTTTAAGCAACAACTTGAATAAAATGAGTCAATTAATGAGCAGATGAGAGGGTCAGTGTGGGCTGCCAATCATCAGGAGTAATTAATATTTGGATACCCTCTCTCCTTCCTCCCTTCTATTATCAGACACATTTGGTAAAAATTCACTGTTATTACAAATAAAATTCACTCCTATACAGATTGGCATTCGCCAAACTGAGAGTAAATACTAAAAATTTTAAATTAATATCAACTATAAGAAAACATTAGGATAATTCAATTTTCTCTTCTTTAAATGCTAACATGAGACAGCACACAGAATTGGTAGAACATCCATTCAAATTTATTCAATCTTAATTAAGTACATTCAAAAGAAAATCTTGTAGCCACCCAATGTGAGATGAATAGGATGTACCCTAAAAGCATAATTAAGACATTGCATTTTGTATAGTTAAAAATTCATGGCACACAGAGGGGGCATTATTTTCTAATTTCCAAATTAATCATGCATATTTATAAAACCTTTTATCAATTATGTCTTTCATTTACTTAATTCCTTTCATAAAACAGTTATAAGTACTATGTGAATAAACTTTCAGATTTTTACTTTATTTTATTAGGTTTCAGTTTTAAAACACTATTCTAAGATAATTTTGATTAATAATTTGATGTGACTTCTAAATCACCTTAGAAATAAAGATAAGGTGCATCAGTCAGCTTTCCATCACTATTACAATGTACCTAAAGTAATTAAAGATAAAAGCTGTATTTTGTGTTCAACATCTCTAGCAATCAGGGATATGCATACCAAGTCTACATTGAGATTTCATCCCACTCCAGTCTGAATGGCAATTATCAAGAATACAACTAATAATAAATATTGGTGAGGATGTGGGGAAAAAAGAACATTCATACATTGTTGGTAGAACTGCAAATTAGAACAACCCCTCTAGAAAGCAGCATGGAGATTCCTCAAAATGCTAGGAATTGAACCACCATATGACCCAGATGTCCCATTCCTTGGTATATATCCAGAAGATCTAAAAACTTTTGTAGGAAAGCAGGCACACTAATATTTATAGCAGCGCAATTCATAATAACCATGATGTGGAACCAGCTTAGGTGTCTGTGAACAGATGAATGAATAAAGACAATGTGGTACATATACACAATGGAGTTTTACTCCGCCATAAAGAAGAATAAAACTATGGCATTTACTGCTAAATGAATGAAACTGGAGAACATCAGGCTAAGTGAAATAAACCAGATCCAGAAAGTCAAGGGTCAAAATCTTTCTCTCATATGCGGAAGCTAGATCAAAATAAAGGCAGGGAAAGTGGGGAGAAATCTGCAAATAGAAGTGGAATAAGAGGAAGGGGACTGAGAGGAAAAGAGGATGAACATGAAAAGGGAAGAATGGTGGAATAAATCTGATCAAATTTCCTATGTACATATATGAATATACCAGAGTCAATTCCACGTTTATGTTTATCCATAATGCACTAATTTTAAAAACTTCAAATAAATAGGGAAAGGGGACGGGGGAAGGAGGAAGGGAAGAAAAGGGGAAATGCTAGGAACTGAATTGGAGCAAATTATATTCCATGTTTATATAATTATGTAAAAATGAACCCCAATATGATACACACACACACACACAAAATGGACTAATTTTAAAAAGAGGTTTATTTTGGCTTACAGTGTTAGAGTTTTCAGTGCATGATCAATTTGGTGCATTGCTTTGGGTGTATGGTGAGTCTGTATACATCAATGGTGGGAGTACAAGGTAGAGCAAAATCACTTACACCAGAAGCCAGGGAAGGAAGGAAGGAAGGAAGGAAGGAAGGAAGGAAGGAAGGAAGGAAGGAAGGAAGGAAGGAAGGAAGGAAGGAAAAGAAAGAGGGAGGGAGGGAGGGAGGGAGGGAAGGAGAGAAGGAAGGAAGGAAGGAGAAACAGGGAGGGGGACCAGGTCCCACAATCCTCTTTGAGGGCATGCCTCCAATAATCTAAAGATTTCACCTTAGTCTCTACCTCTCAGTTTCTACCACCTCCCAATAGCACCACCCTATATCCCAAGCTTTTAACATATAGGCTTTGGGAGAATATTCAACATTCAAATGATAGTATAGGGCTACTCAAAAGTCAGTTTACAACTTCTATTGTAAATATTATTTAACATCTTTTGGCATTTCATAAATATTGAGTATCACAGATAATTAGTGCATACCTAATAATCAAATAGAATTGACCAGTGCTAGAGAAATTAACAGTAAAATCTGCTTTATGCATAAGAACCAGCTTGTCTGCCATATACTCAGAGGCACCAAGGTACTTCTCCACTCGCTGAGTTGTACTTCCAGGTACTGCATGACTAGCCAGGCCCAGGACCACTCCTGGATGGGCAGCCCATGTATAATGAACATTCCATTATGGGTGGTAGAGCCTACCACAGTAGGAACAAGCCTGATGGTGGGTATAAATTTTATTGGAATGCCAGTCCTGGGCTAGTAACATTTTTGGCACAATGAGTTTCATCAGAAGAGAGGCCACCACATGCCATAATGTTTTTAAGATTCCTCCACGGAAGCATACTGATGGAGTCAGGTGAGTCACACTATCTGTTCAATAGGAGGCATTGTCTCTCTGCCAGTCTCTCTGTGGGAGCTCAGTCAATATTAATTTAATGAATGAATGAACTGACATGAAGTATGTGTTAAGTGATACTGAAAGACTTGCCCTGCAATGGTCATATGGCCCTATTGGCACACAAACAATAGAATCTCTGGAGGTTATTAGTTTTCCTAGCTCGTGGCCAAGACAATGGCTTTGCAATTGACACTGCTCCTCTCTGTGAAAAAAATGACAGTATGTTTTCTGCCAACATTTGTTCTTGTTTGGCTTTAAACGGGATTACAAAATTGGTTCCTTTACCTAGCATTTTAGGTAGAAAACGAGAGAGAATGAAAGGTACATTTGGCCACTTAGTCATAACTTTGAAGGACTACTCAAGAATCTGGGCTATTAGTGATTTTTTAAAAGAAAAATGACTTGCCTTTATTGTACTTTTCCAAAGCATTCGATTTAATTATCAAAACAATACCATGTTTATTGTCATATTAATTTTGTATTGCATTTGTTTAAATTATTTCATTACAATAATAAGTATGACTGGTATAAATATTTTTGGAAAATGAACACAACTGACTTGATCAACAAGAGCAACAAAAACTCAACAGACAATAGAAGAAGTGCAACAGGCATACTAGAGAGTAGCTGAAGGTGTTTTGAAGTGCTGAGGTCTTCAGTCAGCATGTTTTGCAGAGAGAATAAAAGGATCTGTAAAATGCAGTTCATCAGTTTTGGTGGAAGAAAACATACTGTCATTTTCTGTACTAATGACTTCATAATCTCTGAGCCTGGCAGTTGAGAAAAGCTAACTCTTTTTCCCAAAGAGTGTTTACAATGCTTTCTTCAGAGGTTCCCTGATGGACTCCTCTGAAACCACTTTTTGCATGACCTTGGTGAATACATTTCTATTCCAGGCTGTCATTTGCAAATCTTTCTATAGCCCCAAAGAATCCTAAACTCACCTCTAGTTTGTTCTTGCTTCTACACGTCCCTTTAGGATGGGGCACAAGATAATTTTGTCTCCAATATTACTCATTTCTGGCCCAAGGTAAATACACATGTGTGTGTTCGTCCAGCCTCAAGCTCACAGTTCAAGGGTTTAAACTGTTTTGAAGCTGATTAACTCAAGAAATTTCCCCAGATTCAGTATTCTACAATTCATATGGATAATACAAACCTAGATATTTGACTGACATAGGTGCTACCATACCAGCTTGATGAATGCCTTCCACACATAAGTACTTGTCTACTTAAGCTACTTAGATCCATCACTCCAAAAGTTCTCTCAATCCATCTCTTATCAAACTAGCAAATTAATGTACATTTACATACTCTAAGTATTATTAGAACTAATTCTTTGTCATTTCTTTTATGAACTCTGAAGATGAGGGTTTTTCTCACCCCTACTTTGGCAAGCCAATCTACTGGCACTTAGTAAAACTTGAGACAGGAAGAATTCCATTCTAACCTAACAACCCATTAATTAATTTCTATACCATGCTTCTGGTACAGATCAAAGTTGATTGCCACCTTGAAACAAATAAGGAAACAGGCATAAAGTATACAGGAAACACATGACAAGTCAAGGCATTTCTAGAATATAAACCATTCTCTACTAGTTATTTTTGTTGCTGTTGTTTCATACAATTTTCCTCTTATTCAAATTCTGCTAACCCTTGAAGAATCCTTGAAACTCACATAGAGGTAGTAAGAGTTGTGGTCACAAATGAAAACTGTAGTTTCACAAAAAGGTGTCCTGGGTTCAATCCCCAGTACTGGAGAAAAAGAAAAAGAAAAACAAGAGACAGTGAGACAGAGAAAGAGAGAGTCAGGAATGTAGGAAGAAAGGAAGGAAGGAGATCCTAAAGGTTAGAGATGACCCTTGGCAGGAGATTCCTGTGCCCTTAAGATTGAGAATTACCTTCTGAATAGTTACAGCACTTGGGGTTTGATTCATCACCCAGAACCCTGAAAAGACCTCTTCATTAAGAAGTCCATGAATAAATTTTCTCCATCTCTGAAACTGTGTACACAGACTCACTTAGAAGTGTGTTGGCACAAAGTAACAGAAGACCACGTTATTTAAGAGAAAGGAAAACCAACTCATATCAAGTATTACACCATAGAAAGATCCGGGCCATCCCATCCCACTATGCTCATAGCAGAATTCCCCAAATGTCGTTTTCAGTTTCTGGATAAAGGACCTTTTCCTACTGGGACCTACTGTTGCCTCTGCTGTGCTCTGTTGGCATGAGCTGCTACCATGTGCTTGGTTATTTGCCTCCTGTTGGCAAAATTGCTCCCACATGGTCCACTCCATCCCCCTCACACGTGCTCTTCCTCTACAAAAATGTTCAGCCTGGTCCACTCACCTCCCTCTTCCGGGGCCTGATCTCTTGTGCTGAATTAATTCTTGGCCTGCTCTCCTGGATCCAGTGACCTTTATTGCGCACCTGTTCTAGGGAAGGCACTGAAGTGGATAGGAATCCTCTGATAGCAAGAGACAGAAATGATAATTTGAATCCTCTGGCCCAGAATTCGAGGTGGTAGAAGTATAACTAATACCATAGGACCCAGGTACCCACTCCACCAGGACCCCATTTCTCTGTCTCTCGTATCTACTTCTCTGGCTCCCTTCCCCCCACCCACTAACTTTCTTCTTCACATACATGGGATATAGTTATGACTGAGATAACATCCTCATGGATTTCTGACAAAAAAAAGCTTCTGTCTCACTCAATTCTAGTAAAGAACATAAAATTCTACAAATTTTGACCCACAAAATATGAGCCTATCTCCTGGACCAATCCCCGAGACCTGAGAGGGGGATCACCTCAGCTCCTATTGTGGGAAGGGACAGCAGTGCTTCCAGGAAGATGGAGGGTTACTGGGCAGTCCAAACAACAGATGTCCACCAAAGGCATGATGCCAGTGGTGACAGTAATGAGAGGAACCCATAATTTTCCTGACTTATGGGGTCATTAAAGGCAACCTTGTAAACAAACTTCTGTTTTTACAGTGTGCCCCTGTCTGTCTGGATGGGGTTGGGGGTCATGCTTAAGGGAAAAACCCTTATATAATGATGTGTGAATGTATGTGTTGACCTGGAAAGAAGTTAGGAAAGTTAGGTAAAGCTATATAGTGCAGGTCAGGGCATTTCTAGAATCTCAATATTCTGTTCTTATTCAATATATTTGTCAAGTTTTTTTTTCCCTGTAAAAATCTGCTAACCTTTGAAGAATCCTTGAAAATGGTATATAGAAAGAACTAGTTGATAAAAGAAATGGGAAATAGATATCTTCAGGAAGGTGCTTAAAGGTTAGAGGGGGCCCTATGCCAGGGATTCTGTAGTAAATTTGCTTTCAGAATTTAGTCTTGCTCATTATTGTTTTCTGACCTTCCTTCTTCTGGTAGCAGAAGCAAAGCTTCTCCTCTGGGCCAGTCTGATTAATTAGAGGATTCCAGACCTCCGATTATTCCTCAGTTTATACCTTCATGGGTCTGTGACATATTGTATAACTGAAGTAAATAATTATAGAATTCCAATTATATCTAACTTCATGCTTAGAATAAAAGAAATTGAATGTTACTTCCCTGGAAATAAACTTCATCTTTATTTTGTTTTTAATTATACAATTAATGCATCCAACTGATTCCTCCTGGGATGTATTTTGTTTTTCCTGGAGATATATCCTCTAGTAATTCCTGCTAAAGAATTTTTGAGAGATAAACTTTCTGAGAGCTTGCACATTGGAGGAGGTTTTACTCTTCTGTCATATTTGAATAAGAGTTTAATTGTACATAAAATTAGAAACTTAAAGCTATGTACTTGTGTTGGCTTTTCATTGCCATTACCAGAATACCTGACTAGAACAACTTAGAGGACAAAAAGTTCATCTGGGCTCATGGTTTCAGAGGTTCCAGTCCATGGTCAGCCAACTTCATTGCTCTGAGCCTGAGGTGAAGCAGAACATCATGGCGGAAGGGTATGGTGGAGAAAAGCACTTGCTTCATGGCAGTCAAGAAGCAGCCAAAGAATGCAGGAGGAGTCAGAGGCAAAATATATAATTTCTAAGGAATGCCCCCAGTGATCCACTTCCTCCAACCATACCCTCCTGCCTAGTTACTAATCAGAAATCTATTCAAATTGTTAATCTGTCAAATGGATTAATCCACCAATTAGGTTATGGTTCTCATAATCTAATCATTTCACTCCTGCATTAGCACAAAATCTTTTGGGAAACACCTCTTATCTATACCATAACAGTCCTCTATACTCTTTGAAGGATATGCTCCAATACATCTTTGTGTTCAATGATGTTGCTGCTGAGTGTGATGTCAATATGATTATAATTTCTTTGTAATTAATCTGATTTTTTTCCCCTTTTGTTATATTTGTATCTTGGTGGACCCTTCTTATTTAGAACTAAAGTCCTTCTTCAGGCCTGGAATTTTTTTTCTATTTTCTGTCATCAAGTAATGTTTCATCTGCATTTCTGTTCTCTCAATTTGGAACCCTTAGTGGATCAGTTCTAACTTTTAAGCCCTGGTATTTTTTTTTAAGTTCTCTTGTATTTCTTCTCTTTCTCTCACCCTATGTTTTTGTTCTCTTTTTCCTTTTGTAGTATATTATGGGATAATTTTTTTGGTGCAATCTTTCAGGTCATTCATTTGCTTTCCAATTGTGTTTATTCCACTATTCACATATATTTCAATTGTATTTCAAAAGTTTTATTTCATTTCCATAATATCTAATTGGTTCTTTCTCATAGTCACTCATCCTAGTTTTACCCACCTCATATCCCTGATTATACAACATTAGCTTATGTTATAGTCTTACAAAATTACATTATACTTGTTTTATTCTTTATTTGTTCTTTTATTTTGGGGGGGGGTATTGTTGTTGTTGTTTTGATGTTGGTATTCCTCAACCTTTGAGCCTATTTTCATGTTTTTTATGAGTTTGTTTTTGTAGCTGAGTTTCTTTATGAGATTTTCTGTCGATTGTTTATATGTCCTGGTGGGGAGATGCAGTTGCCCTGTGAGAATAATGCAGGAGTGAGCTATGGCACTGGGTGAAATAAAGATGCTCCTGATTCTTCAGAAGCATCATGGACACAAGGGGCAAGTGTCTTGTCACTTCGTTCTGAGATCTTGTGCTTACTGTCCTGGGGGAAATGGAATGTACCTTCTGTTTGAGGGGGATTGCATCAATCTGTCTGTACCCACTCTGGTGACCTTGATAATGGCCTCTGGTCTTCTCTGCCTATTACTGTAACTCCTTCAGGCGATAGAATACTTTTGGTGCTACTCCTGTGCATGTTCCAAGAAGTGATCTTTCAATTTAGTCTTAAACTACATGTTTTCTAGGTGTTAAGCATTCATCAGTTTCTTATCAAGTAAAATTTCTCCTTTGTTTTATTAAAAATATAGATATTTAAATGTGTATTTTAGTCATTTGTATGGATGTATGTGGATTGTGCTTACTAGTTCTACATTCTGCCATTTTGAAATCAGAACTTTGTCCTCCCTCCCCTTCTCCTTTATTCCTCCCAGGTAAGCATTTATTGAGCCAACCATGTTACAGACATAGCTAGTGATGAGGATGAGAAGGTTGTCCAAAAAAAAAAAAAAAAAAACAAAACAAAAACAAAACAAAAAACCTTTTTACTTTCCTTCCTAAAGCTTTTATCATACCACATTAATGCCAAATTCAAATTGGAAAAGAAAAACAGAAACGGATTGAGTTTAGTAATCAGCTCAAATGGCCAGATTGATTATAACAAGGCAAGTAAGGTGTCAAGAAAACAAACAAGAAGTGAGATGTAGCCAAGAAAAATGTCCTCTGGTCCTCCAGTGTCTTCACTATCCTCCATGTGTAGGGTGACCATATGTCCCAGCTTCCCTGAGATGTCCCCAATTTATGCTTGTTGTCCTGGTGTGAGTATTAATAGCATCCCCTTCACTCTCAGAAGCAACCTAGTTTGATTATAAACCACAGGAGCACCCTCTGAAGACTATTTGAAGAAAATTGGTGAATGAACATCTCATGTTGGTGATAATATTTGAAGCAGTTGGTAGGAGATAGGAGTACCAATTCACCATTTATTTATTCATTCCAAAGGTTTTCTGAGGCTGTAGGTGCCAGGCACAGTGCTAAGCTTTGGATACAACGATGAACAGCACAAACAGACTTATGGATGTTTCTGTGAAAAAAAGGATTAGCAAATTAACAAATCTATTTCTCAGATGCAAGCCAAAGATGAATTCTATAATCTCTTAACATTTTTTTCTAGTGCAAGGACTCCATAAAACATTGTAAATTCCTGCCCACTCAATCATATGCTGACAGGTAAGTATTAAGTTAGCATATCAAAAGCACACCCTCATTTAAAAAGAAAGATTAAATACTTGTCTAGCAAACAAGAACAAAGCAGAGGGCTGTTTGGTTAATAATGGAATTAAAGTCACTGGATGACCAGGTTGGATAATTAAGCAAACAAAACATACTAGCAGAAAAATTATTCAAGTTGATGATTAGCATGGTTTTGAATTCAAAGGATAATTTTACCATTCTTTACGTAGGCACAGAGATAATGTATATAACAGATCGATCACTTGCAATTTTCTGCTCATTATGCACAAACCCTCTTTATCAAATTCTGCACTTAGCATGCACCTTGCCACAAGAGCAAAAGCAAAAAGCAAGTTGTAACTTACAGACACTATTATTTTTTTATTTTTTTTAAAGAAATGTAATTTATTTGAAGAGTTTGAATAGCAAATGCTCCTTTGTTATTTTATTTACACAAAATTTTGCAAAGAATTTTTCTTTCATTTCCTAGAGATCAGTATTCCTAGAAAGAATCTCATTCTAAACCCCACGGGGAAGTTCAGAAATGTCAGGGTCTTCTTAAATGATGTGAAATCCACTTACAGTTTATTTCTTATAAGCTTTGATATGGAAATAGCAGAGTGGATAGATAAAGGAAAAAATCCAGTGGTAATAGGAATGCATTGTTTGTAATATTATCCTTAGTCAATTAGTTCTTGTGGAAGACTCCAAAGGTACTGATTGATCCCACATGTGTAATTTTTTCTGTGTGGATTTTGATTCTTACTTTGGTCCCAGATTTTGCATAGATATGATTACAAAAAAGGGAAGGACGGGTATAAAGTGTAATGCAAATTTATCTTTAGTACTAGAAAAGAACACAAAACCAATCGTGGCCAAAAGAACTACCAATATGAATGTCAATGTCTTTATCATACCTATTATTTTAGCCAGCTTTTACACTGCTCTGACCAAAAGACATGACAAAAATAATTAGAAGAGGACAGGTTTGTTTTGGGGCTCACAGTTTCAGAGGCCTCAGTCCATATACAACATATACAATCACCTTCATTCCTTGGATCTGAGGTGAGGCAGAACATCATGGTGAAAGCATATGGCAGAGGAAAGCAGCTAGGAACATGGCATCCAGGAAGGAGAGAGAGAGAGAGAGAGAGAGAGAGAATGCATGAATATATCTCCATTCACCATGTACAAAATATACAACCCCAAAGCATGCCTCTAGCATGATTCACCTCCTCCAGCTATACCTACCTGGCTATACTTACCATCCGGTTAATCCCTATAGTGGATTAATTCACTGATTGGATTAAGGCTCTCATAATGCTATCATTTCACCTATAAATTTTCTTGCATTGTTTCACACATGAGCTTCTGGAGGACACCTTATATCTAAACCATAACATCAATAGTGGCCAAAAGAACTATTAACATAAATGTAAATGTCTTGATCAAGACATCCTATCAAGATATTAAACAGTATGTGTGTATGCTCTTGTGTTTGTGCTCAAAACTATAAATCATCAGCTGCTTTCTATCTCTAAATCAGCTCCCTTTCTCTTATCACCTCTTATTTCATGCTATCACCATCTATCTTTAGTCACCTAATCCAAAAACTGAGTCAACTTCAATACTTCCTTCACTTCCACGTCCAATCCTTTTTAAATCTTTCAATTCTAAATCCCTACAGATTTCAAACTCTATCTCCCCTTTCCCTGTTGCTCTACCACTGCCTGAGCTAATACCTTTATATATCTCTGTTATAGTTTTCCTTAAGGATCACCTAGCTTTACTCTATGCCTCTTCTGTTACAGGAATATTCTCAAGATTATAGATGGATCATGCCTCTCTTCATTTAGAAATCTTCAGGGCTATCCTGACATAACAAGCAATCACCTGGACCCAAACTCCTTTTCCAATTTCATATCTACCTGTCAGTGGGCCTGCCCAACACCCAGTGTTCTGAAGCATGTGTGTCACAGACACATTTAACTCTTTGAGGTCTCCATGACTTTCTACACTTATTCATAAATCCAGAAACCCTTTCTGGTGCTTTTCTACCTAGCAACTCCTATGTATCCTTCATGACCCTGTTTAGCTCTCTTCTATGAAGTCATCATGAAATATCTGTGGCAAAATTACTTATTTTTCAGAGCCCATAGACCTTTGTAATTAATTTCTTTACAGAATGCATTACACCCTATCCTAATTATTTGTGTCTTCCCAAAGACTGTAGGAATCATATCCTTTTTTATTATGCAAGCTCCAGGCAGTGTTTGGCAAATGGTATGCTCTGTAAATATTCACTGGATAAATTATTAAACATTTCTTACTAAATAATACAATTTATGAGAGTTAATAAAACTTTTTTCTCTAAACTATTGCAAGATTTCTTTTTTTGTTTGCTTCCACCATGCTGCAATGTTTTTATATACATGCAGATGATTTGTGTAAGTTGTCTCACTGCCAGGAATTTGAACAACGCCTGCAGAGCCAGGACAAGGTTCTTTCATGACACAAGGGTGAGAAGAATACCAGTGAAATCAGAGCAGAATTCCTTACTCGAGTTCCCTTCCTCCAAATCATGTGAAGACAGGTTGTTTTAGGAGTGACAACACTTCCCAGTGACTCGTGTGTGTTTAACTCATCTATACTCAGGAAGTGTGAGCAGTAACCAATCCAGACAAATCTGGAAATGATGCCTCTGGAAAGAGCTGTCCTTAGCTTAAAGAGTTATCAAGAGTCAGAAATTTCCTGGCAGGGTCTATGAATCTGCAAAGAATGGTCCACAGTCTACATGTGGGAGGCCACCCTCAATCCTGCCCATACTGCTGGACAGAGACATCATTAGCTTTCTGACCCGGATCACCCAAAAATAATCACTGTCTTTTATATGGTCTCATAGACCATTAAAGGCTTTTTTCCATACCCTTGAGACTCCGCCACTGTTGTCTAATCCGTAAGACACAGGAAACAGAGCTGGGAGTACTGCTTTCCCTTGATTTGCCTTTGAGTACCTTCAAAGTAATTAGAGATAAATTTGTCAAAAAAAAATGACTTCTTGGCAAATAGCCTAGTGTAGTACTATGGTTCTCAAAGTTCACTGAGTCTAGACTATCTTCTTCAGATGAAAGCTTAAGCATAAACTCCAAATAAAAAATAAATAAAGCACCCGCTTTAATGGGAAAAGGGTCCCCAGAGACCAACTTGTTCAACCTCCTTCTGAATGGGTCCCAGGATTCTTAAGCAGTCCTCAGAGACTAAAAATGTTGGTTAATGTGTGACTGAATTTGCTCCAGCCATTTGCATCCCTCCAGTTCTAGATCTTCTTATCAGCACTCTCTTGTATGCCACTGTATTATTCCCACCCAAATCCTGACATGTTCTAGCAACTCTCATTTTCTAATACTGTTCCCTTGACTCCAGCTTACCACCCCATTCTGTCTCTACAGCCACCACTAAAGTCTAAGTCAACATCATCATCTCTTGTACAAACATTGGCAGTGGCCTCATCTCTAGTCTTTCTGTCTCCACTCTTACCTGCTTAATACCCATTCTTCACAGAGCAGCTGCATAAATATTTTAAAAGCATAAATTAAGTCATAACACCCAATGATTAAAATATCTCAGTGGCATCTCAAAGTATTTAGAATGAAATCCAAACTCTTTTCCATGGTATATAAAGCCCTACAGGGTCTGCCTTCTTCAATTCAGGCCATGCTACACCCACCCCTCAAGGCCTCTCCTTTTGCCATTCCCTGAATCTAGAAGGCTCTTTTCCTTTCTGCACTGAGCTGATGCTTCCTCAATATATATATATATATATATATTTTGCTTTTGCTGAATTGTTATCTCCTCAGAGAGGTTATCCCTGACCCTTGACATAAAGTGGTCCCTTTGTCCCTATTTTGCCTTTCCCATTCACCCTGTTTATTCCATTCATGTATAGGCCACAGCCCATACTTAACCTGCCACTGTTTTTCTTTATATATGTGTCTGTCTCTCCTACGAGGATTTGAGCTGCATGAGAGTAAGGTCTTTTCATTTCTGTTCACCCACATGGTCCAGAATGTGGCTTAGATCCTGGTGCAGGATCTAGCATATAACTTAAATGTTTTTCTTATTGAAAAAACAAAGTCCATAGTCTAAAATTAGCTTATGGTGATAAACGCACAACTCTGTGAATACACTAAAAACCATTGAGTTGCTGTACTCTTTTAGTGGGTGAACTACATGGCACATGAACTATATCCTAATAAAACTGTTTTTTTTAAATGAAGTGACTTACTTTACCTTTATGAGACTTAGCTTCCATATTTGCAAAATTGTACAATAATACCACAGAGAGAAGAGAATTTAATGTGATCTTTCATAAGATTCTGTCTGTTTGACCATGTTCCCTCTAGCCATCCCTCAGATGTTGCACCTCTCACTTAGAAACTCCTGGAAATCACCTTGAACCTCAAATATCAAGACAAATACCACACTGACTTTGCTTAGGGGTGACAGATTTCTTGATGTCAATCTACTGAAATTGAACCTATTAAAAAAAAGAAGAAGGAGGGACAGAGGGGAAGAAGGGAGGGATAATATAAAGAAAGTTAAAAAGAAGGAAAGGAAGAAGAAAGAAAAGAGGTATGCTCCAGAGCTCACTAGAACCATATCATCATTTGCAAATTGCGAAGATGAACTTATCTGCTTTCTTTGGAATTTCTTCCTTTTAAATTTGTGTCTGTTTGCCTTGTGTCCTATGTTAATGTCTTAATCAGTTTGGACTGCTACGACAGCATACCAAAGACTGCATGACATAGATAACAAACATTTATTTCTGACAGTTTTAGAGCTTGGGAAGTCCAAAATTAAGGCCTGGCAGGTTTGCTGTCTTCTGAGGGCCTCCTTCCTGGTTTCCAGTGGTTACCTTCTTGCTGTTTCCTCACATGCTAGACAGCAGACTAGAGGGCTCTTTGGGTACTGCTTTGCAGGAGCACTAATCCCATTCATGAGGGTTCCACTCTCATAACCTAAACCCCACTTCGTAGGGGGTTAGGATTTCAACATAGGGGTTGGGGGAGATATGAATATCCAGTCCATAATAGTCAAATGTCTCCAGAAATAGAACCTAAGGCAAAAATTAGAGTGTACGTTGTTTATTTGGGAGGTGATATCAGGAAGCACAGATTAGAACAGTGAGCAGTGAGACAGAGAAGGGAAGGAATCCATCAAGGGAGAATGGGGCAGGGGCTGTTAGTGAGCGGTAACACTCAGTCTCATGGGCTAGGGGTAGAACATATCTCAGCAATGTCCCAAAGAGATGCATTTATCCACCAACTCCTCGCTACCATGATTTAAAGGCTGTTCCCATAGGTATTTACTCACTATCATTTCCATCTTGCTCCTATGGTGAAGACAGTCTCAGTTCTTCCAGGAAGACAACTCCACAAAACTGTGTTCTGGGATGTGGTGTCTCCACATTCCAGATGCAGATGCCAAACACCCAGCAGTTGACAGGTACTATTCAGGAGCAGCCACCCACCTTCCCTCATCCCCAGCAATCAACCTTGGGTGGACAGATGTATGAGTAGACCTGTGCTGACTTTCCCCAACTCTGGGCCTTCTTGTTGCTCTTCATAAATCTCTCATAAAAGCCAAGACAAATTAGAATCCCATGGTCCTCTTTATCACAGAAGATATTCTTAGTGGCTGAAACAAATTCTGGATTCCATAGTGGAAATTGTTGTTCAGCACAGAAATGCATAGAAATCTGAGGATTATGGCTTAATCAATGATGAGGCACATACTGCTTTCTTTCCTGTCTTAATTTTTGCTTTTAAGTTTTCTTATTCTATGAAGCTCAATGCCTTTTATTCTGCCCTGTGTATGTGACACCACACTGCAAATTTCTCAGGAACACTGTAAAACTGTAATAACTTTAAAACAATGTCAGAAAAGGAGAGTAGCCTACCATAGCACATAAACATGTTATAACTTTAGAAGCTCTCTAAACAGCACTTGCTGTTTAAAAATTAGAGTTAAGGCTGTGTTGAACACCGCAGTTAAAATGACCCAGTGATATATTATCACCTTGAAAGAGTCTTCTCATAAAATTAATGCTGCAATGTTACCTTTCTGCACACTATGAATTTCACTTTAGTTTTGATCTATTTTGATCTTTACAAATTGTTTTAAAGATTATATGTACCTGCCCTTTGCTGTGTTGTCTTAGAATGACTTTTGGTCAAATGTAATAAAATTCTACTCTGCTGCAGCTTACTTATCTCTGCTATCTATCTCAGAATCAGTGTGGTAACCTGTGCCCCGACAGCACAGTCCTCACTTGTCCAGGAAGTGTCCTGAGCCTCAACAGGAACCAACATGGGGCGAAGGAAGACAGTATTTCAATGCCACTTTAGCTCACATCTTAGGGTGAAAGCAAATCATCCCCACATTCCCCAGCAATGACAGCCACAGCCCTGGTGGATAGAAAGTCTTCTACTTTCAGTTTTGCATGGTATTGGTGAATTCTCCAATTCTGTTTATCTTACCAATGCCAACATACAGCACAGGAAATCTATCATGTCATTACCATGTGAGGCTGTCACATTGGGGTGTTCCAAATATTCTTTATTTTATTTTATTTTTTTTTAGAGAGAGAGAATTTTTTATTATATTTTTTTTTTACTTTTCGGTGGACACAACATCTTTTTATTTTATTTATTTTTTTTAATTGGTTGTTCACAACATTACAAAGCTCTTGACATATCATATTTCATACATTAGATTGAAGTGGGTTATGAACTCCCAATTTTACCCCCAATGCAGATTGCAGAATCACGTCGGTTACACATCCACAATTTTATATAATGCCCTATTAGTAATTGTTGTATTCTGCTACCTTTCCTATCCCCAACTATCCCCCCTCCCCTTCCCTCACATGTTCTCTCTCTACCCCATCTACTGTAATTCATTTCTCTCCTTGTTTATTTTCCCATTACTCTCACAACCTCTTATATGTAATTTTGTATAGCAATGAGGGTCTCCCTTCATTTCCATGCAATTTCCCTTTTCTCTCTCTTTCCCTCCCATCTCATGTCTCTGTTTAAAGTTAATCTTTTCTTCCTGCTCTTCCTCCCTACTCTGTTCATAGTTGCTCTCATTATATCAAAGAAGACATTTGGTATTTGTTTTTTAGGGATTGGCTAGCTTCACTAAGCATAATCTGCTCTAGTGCCATCCATTTCCCTGCAAATTCCATGATTTTGTCATTTTTTAGTGCTACATAATATTCCATGGTATATAAATGCCACATTTTTTAATCCATTCATCTATTGAAGGGCATCTGGGTTGGTTCCACAATCTAGCTATTGTGAATTGTGTTGCTATGAACATCGATGTGGCAGTATCCCTGTAGCATGCTCTTTTAAGGTCTTCAGGGAATAGTCCGAGAAGGGCAATAGCTGGGTCAAATGGTGGTTCCATTCCCAGCTTTCCCAGGAATCTCCAAACTGCTTTCCAAATTGGCTGCACCAATTTGCAGTCCCACCAACAATGTACAAGTGTACCCTTTTCTCCACATCCTCGCCAGCACTTGTTGTTGTTTGACTTCAGAGTGGCTGCCAATCTTACTGGAGTGAGATGGTATCTTAGGGTGGTTTTGATTTGCATTTCTCTGACTGCTAGAGATGGTGAGCATTTTTTCATGTACTTGTTGATTGATTGTATATCCTCCTCTGAGAAGTGTCTGTTCAGGTCCTTGGCCCATTTGTTGATTGGGTTATTTGTTATCTTATTGTGTAATTTTTTGAGTTCTTTGTATACTCTGGATATTAGGGCTCTATCTGAAGTGTGAGGAGTAAAAATTTGTTCCCAGGATGTAGGCTCCCTATTTACTTCTCTTATTGTTTCTCTTGCTGAGAAAAAACTTTTTAGTCTAAGTAAGTCCCATTTGTTGATTCTTGTTATTAACTCTTGTGCTATGGGTGTCCTATTAAGGAATTTGGAGCCCGACCCCACAATATGTAGATCAGAGCCAACTTTTTCTTCTATCAGATGCAGAGTCTCTGATTTGATATCAAGCTCCTTGATCCATTTTGAGTTAACTTTTGTGCATGGCGAGAGAAAGGGATTCAGTTTCATTTTGTTGCATATGGATTTCCAGTTTTCCCAACACCATTTGTTGAAGATGCTATCCTTCCTGCATTGCATGCTTTTAGCCCCTTTATCAAATATAAGATAGTTGTAACTTTGTGGATTAGTCTCTGTGTCCTCTAGTCTATACCATTGGTCCACCCGCCTGTTTTGGTACCAGTACCATGCTGTTTTTGTCACTATTGCTCTGTAATATAGTTTGAAATCTGGTATCGCTATACCGCCTGATTCACACTTCCTGCTTAGAATTGCTTTTGCTATTCTGGGTCTTTTATTTTTCCATATGAATTTCATGATTGCTTTATCTATTTCTACAAGAAATGCCATTGGGATTTTGATTGGCATTGCATTAAACCTATAGAGAACTTTTGGTAATATCGCCATTTTGATAATGTTAGTTCTGCCTATCCATGAACAGGGTATATTTTTCCATCTTCTAAGATCTTCTTCTACTTCTCTCTTTAGGGTTCTGTAGTTTTCATTGTATAAATCTTTCACCTCTTTTGTTAGGTTGTTTCCCAAGTATTTTATTTTTTTTTTTTGAGGATATTGTGAATGGAGTATTTTTCCTCATTTCCATTTCAGAAGTTTTGTTGCTGATACACAGAAATGCCTTTGATTTGTGCGTGTTGATTTTATGTCCTGCCACTTTGCTGAATTCATTTATTAGTTCTAGTAGTTTCTTTGTAGATCCTTTTGGGTCTTCTAGGTATAGAATCATGTCATCCGCAAATAGTGATAATTTAAGTTCTTCTTTTCCTATTTTTATGCCTTTAATTTCTTTTGTCTGTCTAATTGCTCTGGCTAGTATTTCAAGAACTAAATTAAATAGAAGTGGTGAGAGAGAGCATCCCTGTCTTGTTCCAGATTTTAGAGGGAATGCCTTCAACTTTTGTCCTTTCAGAATGATGCTAGCCTGAGGCTTAACATAGATAGCTTTTACAATGTCAAGGTAAGTTCCTGTTATCCCTAGTTTTTCTAATGTTTTGAACATAAAGGGATGCTGTACTTTGTTGAATGCTTTCTCTGCGTCTATCGAGATGATCATATGGTTCTTATCTTTAAGTCTATTAATGTGGTGAATAACATTTATTGATTTCCGTATATTGAACCATCCTTGCATCCCAGGGATGAATCCTACTTGATCATGGTGCACAATTTTTTTGATGTGTTTTTGTATTCGATTCGCCAGAATTTTATTGAGGATTTTTGCATCTAGGTTCATTAGAGATATTGGTCTGTAGTTTTCTTTCTTTGAGGTGTCTTTGTCTGGTTTCGGAATCAGGGTGATGTTGGCCTCATAGAATGAATTTGGAAGAGCTCCCTCTTTTTCTATTTCCTGAAATAACTTGAAAAGTATTGGTATTAATTCTTCTTTAAAGGTTTTGTAAAACTCTGCTGTATACCCATCCGGTCCTGGGCTTTTCTTGGTTGGTAGTCTTTTGATGGCTTCTTCAATTTCATCCATTGATATTGGTCTGTTCAGATTGTGTGTATCCTCCTGACTCAGTCTGGGAAAATCATATGACTTAAGAAATTTATCGATGTCCTCATTATCCTCAATTTTATAGGAATATAGGTTTTCAAAATAATTTCTAATTGTCTTCTGTATTTCTGTAGCATCTGTTGTGATATTGCCTTTTTCATCCCGTTTGTTAGTAATTTGAGTTCTCTCTCTTCTTCTCTTCGTTAGCATGGCTAAAGGTCTGTCAATCTTATTTATTTTTTCAAAGAACCAACTTTGTGTTTTGTTAATTTTTTCAATAGTTTCTTTTGTTTCCATTTCATTGATTTCCGCTCTGATTTTAATTATTTCTTGCCTTCTGCTACATTTGCTGTTGTTTTGCTCTTCCTTTTCTAGGGCTTTGAGATGAAGTGTGAGCTCATTTATTTGTTGGGTTTTTCTTTTTTTGAGGAATGACCACCAGGTGATGAATTTCCCTCTTAAAACTGCTTTCATTGTGTCCCATAGATTCCGATATGTTGTGTCTGTATTTTCATTTATCTCTAAGAATTTTTTTTTCCTCCTTTATGTCTTCTGTAACCCATTGATCATTCAGTAACATATTGTTCATTTTCCATGTGATGTAGGATTTTTCCATCCTTCTTTTATCATTGATTTCCAGTTTCATTCCATTATGATCTGATAAAATGCATGGTATTATCTCCACCCCTTTATATTTACTGAGGGTTGCCCTATGGCATAATATATGGTCTATTTTTGAGAAGGATCCATGTGCTGCTGAGAAAAAAAGTATATCCATTTGATGATGGTTGATATATTCTATATATGTCAGTTAAGTCTAGGTTATTGATTGTGGTATTGAGTTCTATAGTTTCTTTATTCAACTTTTGTTTGGAGGATCTGTCCAATGGTGAGAGAGGTGTGTTGAAGTCACCCATATTTATTGTGTTGTGGTCTATTTTATTCTTGAACTTGAGGAGAATTTTTATGTGATGCTGAGGGTTGAACCCAGACGCATGCCAGGCATATCCCCACATCCGCTTGAGGCACATCGCCAGCCCCCAAATATTCTTTTTTTTTTAAAGAGAGAGTGAGAGTAAGAGAGAGAGAGAATTATTTTTTAATATTTATTTTTTAGCTTTCAGCGGACACAACATCTTTGTTTGTATGTGGTGCTGAGGATTGAACCCGGGCCGCTCACATGCCAGGCGAGCGCGCTACTGCTTGAGCCACATCCCTAGCCCCCCCCTTCCCCCCCACCCCAAATATTCTTGCTGAGCCTTTTTTTCAACACCACTGCCTGGAAGGCCTACTCTGCCTGCTTTATCTTCATATAATTTTCTCTGTTCGTTTAATTAGTGTTTACTGATATTTGTTCTAGGCCAGGCATGTTGCTTGGTCATGAAGACACAGTGGTATGTAAATGGAGACAGGACCCCTAAGGAGCTTAAGTCTAGTCAGAGGAAGGAAATAAAGAAAATGCAAAGCATAAATATTTCAATGCATATATGATTAAAAGCTGAGAAAACTCTTATACATTATTTTTATCATGTCTTTGGGAAGGTATATCTTTGGAGGAGTAAAAAGGGAAAGTAGGAAGATAGCCCAGAAAAAGCGAATAGTGGGTTATTCAGATCCATAGCAAGTTAGCATGGAACCAAATCCTACTGTTACCATTCATATGTATGTGATCATTGGTAAATTACTTGACCACTCTAATCCTTAATTTTCTTATCTGTAAAATGAAAATAATAATGCCATCTGCCTCTAAATGTGTTGGAATTAGACTAACATATAAAACACCTGGTACAAAGAAAGTGCTCAGTAAATATAAGCTACTGATGATTATTATTAAGCAGAGTTGAAGGCCATTAAGAGCCAACCATGCTTAGAGTTTGAAGAAAAAACATTCTAAGAAGAGAGAACAGTGTACTCAAAGGTGATAGAGCTCATTTTATTGTAGGATTTATCAAAAGACTAGTGTTGCTGGAATTGCATGCATGAAGGAGAGTCTGCTACAGGTGGAAGTGGGAGGAAAAAATAGGGTGGTTGTGAGCTTTCTCCAGTGGTGCTTAAGTGTCTAAGTGCCAACCCAGAGAAAGCTGATGCTGACTTTCTCCAGAAATGGTTGTTTTCCCTAGAGAATGTGAAAGAAGAGAAGACAAGAATGTTGAGAGTAGTTATAACAGAATGGTTATAATGAAAGACCATGAAATCTAAGCTAAATAGGAGAGGATAAAAGATAACTAGAACTAATTAATAGAAAATAGAATAAATTGGCAGTATCAATTTATCAGGAAAAATGTTTCAAAGACCCTTGAATAAGGGAGCTAGGGAAATAGGAGTTTAAGTTAGAAAAGTAGGGTCTCTAGATTTCATTGTTTCTTAGATCATATGTCTGAAGCAGGGTGGTGGTCAAAGTAATTGGCAGCAGGAGGTCAATGAACAAAGGGGCTAGGATATTGAATGAATTATCTATATGCAACCCTACCAATATACAAAATGGCAATTTTGTGCAAATTAGAAAGTGGTACCTCTTCTTCAAGATGCTTTATTGTTATCTGCCAGAATTTGTCAAAGTATTTATGCAAATCAACCATAGCAACATTGATGGAGTTGCCCCCCCCCCATTTGAACAGTTATGGATGGCAGCCTTGTCAATGTGTGTGTTAAATCCAGCAAGAATAATAGGAAGTCAGGGTGAAAGAAGATGTTCCTGGAACTCCCAGTGATTGAAGGAGAAGGACCAGAGGCTGTTGGTTGACAGTAATGAGGACCAGGGAAAGGGTGAAAAGTCTAGTGGCACAAATTAGAAGAGAGAACAGAGATTTGACAAGACAGAGGAGGAATAAGGGTACAGAAGCAGGAATAAGATGCAAAGAGAGGATGCTGACCCCACCTAATGGGATCTTTGAAGCAAATAGGTGTGGCAAATGGTGCTCCCTGGCTTTCCTAAGGTTCAGCTCAAATGTTTTGGCTTCCTTGAGATATTTCCTGATTTTCCTAGCCAGAAATAAGTCCCACCCCCTTCCCTGACATCTCTAGCAACTAATCTGTGTTTCTTTTATCTCCATTTTAGCTACAAGTCATCTTAGTAGGTTATTTTCTACCCTACCAGAATGTTTGCTTCTTGAGAGCAGAATCTCAACCTCTGATGTATCTTTGTATGTATCTTGCCTGATATATCTTCATATCTATTATAATATTGTCACTCCATTTATATATTTGTGGTAGGGACTTAATAGATGTTGAATGAATGAATACTACCTTTTCTTTTTGCTTTCAAATCTTAGTAGAAAGAATTGGTCATACTTACGAAATAGTTTTATCTATAGTGCCTCTAGAGGCAACCTGGATACAAGTCATCATAAGAATTGTATTTGATGGTATTGGCTGTCTTTTTCTCTTAGCATAGATACCCTTTCTTTTGTAGTTTTTTGAGTGGCACCAGCAATTTCATGCTATTAATAATAAAGTTACAGATAGAATGATCTTTTATAGCTTTCATTTTTATCAAACAATAAAAATCCATTTTATTATTTTAAATGATTATTAAAAACAATAAACAATTGTGAATAGACAGTTTTCCTTTATTCTAGTTTTAAAAACATTTTATTGTTTTGAGTATTTAGAAATCGAATTTTTTTATTAATTTAATTATTCCTCTTTAATTCATAATAATATGCTTTTTCCCAATATAAGAGTTGAAGTTAGTGAAGTTTGTCTCTGTTTTAAGACTAATGGAATATATAAATAAGTATTTAGGGAGGTATTCGGTAGATTATTTAATTATTTTATGCTCAATATTGGTATAAGTTCCTTTCTTGATTTTGACGGAGCATATTCTTACTCTGGAATAGTAATGAAAGACTATTTAAAAGTCTTTGGTTTCTTAAGATATGTCATTTCATTCCTAAAAGTTTTAAAAATTTCTGTCTTCTCAATAAATGACACTGGAAATACACATGCCAAAAAACAAAAAGGAAAAGAATATAGACATAGACCTTCCACCCTTCAAAATTAACTAAAATAGATGATAGAACTAAATATAAAATGTAATACTAAAAAATTCCTAAAAGATAACAGAAAAAAATAACTTTGTATTTGGAGATCACTTTTGAGATATAATGCCAAAGGCATAATCCATGAAATAAAAAAATTGATAAACTAGTCTTCACTAAAATTAAAAACTTTTGTTCTGTGAAAGACTCTGTCCAGAGAATGAGAAGATAAGCCACAGACTAGGAGAGAATGTTTGCAAAAAACCTACCAGACAAAGGACATCTTTCCAGAATAGACAAAGAACTCTTAAAACCAACAACAATTAAACAAACATCTGGATTAAAAAATGGACAAAAAAATTCAAAAGACACCTCATCAAAGTAGACACACAGAGGGAAAATAACCATACAAAAAGAGGCTCCACGTCAAATATCCTTAGGGAATAGGGAAGTCAATGACAATGGGTGCCAATACACACCTATTAGAATGGCTAAAATTCAAAATGCTGATAAGACCAGTGGCAGGCAAGGATGAGGAGCAACAGGAACTCTCACTCATTGCTGGGCTGGAATGAAAATTGGTACAATCTCTTTTTAGAAGACAGTTTAGCAGTTTCTTACAAAACATATTCTGAACACATGATCCTACAATTGCACTCTGATATTTATTCAACTAGTTGAAAACTTAAGTCTACACAATCTGCACATGAATTTTATAGCCTTTTATTCATAATTGTCAAAATTTGGAAGCAACCAAGATGTCCTTTAGTAGGTGAATAGATAAATAAACTGTAATATATCAAGGAAATGGAATCTTTATCAGCACTGAAAAGAAATGAGTTTTAAACCATATAAAGAAATGAAAGAAACATATGCATATTAATATGTGAAAGAAGTCAATCTAAAAGGACTACATATTGCATGATTCCAATTATATAACAATCTAAAAAAGGAAAAACTAAAAAAGACAGTAAAAAAACAAAACAAGAAAAAACAGTAGTTTCCAGTGTTTAATGGGGTGGGAAGGATGAGTAGATGGAGCACAGGGCATGTATTTATTTATTTTAAAATATTTATTCTTAAGTTTTAGGTAGACACGATATCTTTATTTTACATTTATGTGGTGCTGAGGATAGAACCTGGTGCCTGGTTCATGCTAGGCGAGCACTCTACCACTGAGCCCCAGCCCCGGCCCCCACAGGGCATTTATGCAGGGAGATAAATTATTCTGTATGGTGCTATAACAGTGGATCCAGGTCATTACAGATTTGTCCAAATCCCTAGATGGTATGATACTAAGAATGAAGCCTAATGTAAACTATGGATTTGGGGAGATTATGATATGTGATTGTGAGTTATGGACTATAACAAATGCACCATTCTTTGGGGATTCTTGATCATGGTCAGGCTGTGCAAATGAAAGTAAGGAATGGATAGGCAATCTCAGTACCTCAATTTTGACATGAGCCTAAAACTGCTCTAAAAATAAAGTCTATTTTAAAAAACTAATGTTCTTAGTTTTCAAAATAAAGGTTATTTTCTTAGCATAGTGTTATTGTTGGATATGAGGTATCCCCCAGGATCTCCTCCTGTGTTAATATAGGAATAATCAGAGGTGGATGACTAGATGATGAGAGCTGTAACCTAATCAGTCCAACCTAGTTAGAATGGACTAATTGGGTGGAACTCTAGGCAGATGGGGTGTGGATGGAGGAGGTGAGTGCCATGGAAGGATTTGTCCTCCCTGTGCCCCTTCTTCTGTCATACCCTTGTACATGGTGTTTGGCCTCACTGTGGGCCCAGGGCAATGGAACTGGCCAACCATGAGCTGAATCTCTGAAACCATGATCCAAAATAAACTTTTCCTCTTCTAAGTTGTTCTTGTCGGTACTTTGGTCACAGCAACAAAAAGCTGACATGGTATCCCTCTCTTCTTGAACTGAACTCCATCTATCTGTCCTGTTTTATTTCCCACCACAACAGTCCATGACAACATTCGTCCATCCATCCATCTATGAAATATTTATGTAGATTTCTTATGTGCCAGATATTGCTAGGTGCTAAGGCAAAATAGTAAAAGACATAGTACTGATAAAAGTAAGTTATGATCATTGAATTTTTTATTTTAAGATTTTGAATTCTTTGGGAATACAGACTTTTTCTTTACAAATATGATGAGTACTCAAATAAAGCTTGAGATTAGATATATGAATATATAAATACATTAAGTTTTCCTTTATGACATCCTTAAATTTTGAGTTCAGTTTGCATATTTACATTTTCCTCTGAAAATTTTCTTTGAACACCTAAATAAATGAGCATTTATTAAGTGCATATGCATTATTAAAGTATTATCCTTACTATTCAGCAGCCCATGAGTAAAGAGCACATTCCATTTTCACAGCAGCAGAGCTTGCTATGGCAACCAAGCTTTTCTCCCCTTGGAATAGTGGGAAAGTGCTTCTTTCTCTTACTACAAGCATTCACAGAGACTGCCAAAAGTCTCGGAATAGAATACAGAGCTTCAGAAAGAATTCAGTTTGACTGTTTTACCAATGAAAAGAACACAGATTTCTGAGTCATTTCTATTGGAGATCTTAATTGGTTCTTTTTATCTGGTGGGGGCTGCTGGGGATTGAAACAGAACCTTATGCATGTTAGGTATGTGCTTTATCACTGAGCTACACTTCCAACCCCCTCATCATTTTTTATTTCAGTATGGATAAGAAAAGGTATTAGAACAATTTTAAAGAAATCTTCAAAGTATTTGTTTAACTCTTCATTAGGGAATATTCCAAGCATACTTAGGAGTTAAGAAAGTGAAGTAGTGAATCTTTGGGGAAAAATACCCAACATGGATGATCATCAGCTCTTGGCCTAGTTTGTTCTGTCTACATCCCTGTCCACATCTTCTCAATCTGCTGCCTGGATTTTCTTGAAGCAAATTTTATTTGTAAATATTTCAATATGTAATTCTTTTTTTTTAACCACAACACTATTATCAAACCTAAACAAATTAACAATAATCACTTTCTTTCATCAAATATCCTGTTAGTGTTCAAATTTTTCTTTTATTCATCATTTTTTAAATGGCTTATCTTAATCAGAATCAAATAAGTTCATACATTGCAATTGGATGGCAAGTCTCAAATCTCATTTACTTATAGGGACTTTTCCCCTTTCTGTTTCCCTTGTAATTTTACTTATTAAAAAGAATTTTAACTTGTTACTTTTGTCTGTAAAGTTTGTGGATTTTTCTGATTGTGACCATGTGGAGTATTTTAACATGTTCCTCTATCCTACACATTTCCTATAATTTGGTAGCTACCTGCAGAGGCCAATTGGATCGGGTTAAATTTTTGACAGGAATAGTTCCTGTGAGATATACTTCCTTTAGGAGATACATAATGCCTTGCTGTCTCTTTTTGTGATGTTAGTAGCTCATGAAATGCACTGACTAGATCCTTCCATCAGGGATTGCAAAGTGATTGCTGTTGTTTGGATCTTGAATATCACCCAAAGGCCTATGTACAGAAGGCATGGTCTCCAGCCTGTGTCACTATTAGAAGATGGTGGAAACTTTAGAATGTGGGACTTTGTGAAAGGAAGTTAGATCATTGGTGGTTATACCCTTGAAATGCATATTGGGACTCACCCCTTCCCTGTCTCTCTTTTCACTTCCCAGCTGACATGAGGTGAGCAGGTTGTTCTACCATGTTATGTTCTCCCCACCATATGTGCTGCCTTGCCACAGGCCCAAAGCAATGGGGCCAACTGTAGTAGATATGAACCTCTGAAACTATAAGCCAAAATAAAACTTTCCTATTTTTAGGTTGATTATTTCAGGTATTGCGTTATAGTAATAGAAATCTGACTAACACAGTAGTGATATTCTATTATTCTTTCTACAAATATTAATCGAAACTCTGCAAAAAGAAACTTCCCCTTTGCAAATATTTGTTTATCCTGTTGTACAACTCATGAAATAAGTGCTTGACTTTTCCCCAATAGTTACCAATTATTAAAATGAAATAAGTTGATTCCTTCACATCTTCTAAAATTGACCAATGCATATCTCCTTTTCTAAGCATCATTATGAATTCAAGGATTTAAATATAGTTGATGTATTTCAATTTAAGCATCAAGTATATTTGATAACCCAGTAGTTTCATCTTTGGGTAGGCAAATATCTCTCCAATTTGGCTCCTGAGCTTTTTTGATATGACTTCAACAAGCTTTAATATTTTCCTTTATTATATGGCATGCTATGCTCATCTTGTTCTTGACCTGAGATTGGCCATTTCTCCAAAAAGCCCTGCTTCATTTTAGTAAGAAATGGAGAGACCACACTCTGGTTGGTGGAGGTCTTCATTGCTATTAGATTGGTCACCATTTTTAGAACTTTTCCATAGATAAAGCCAGTATGCAAAATATATTTACTTTAAGAATATAGACAAATAGATGACAAATATGTTTCATCTATTTCATTCAAGATATCTGTCTATACATCAGACTATTTTCATATATACTATTTGGGTGATATTATTAAAGACTTCCAAACTTCAAACTATAAGAGTAGGAGATAGATAATATTTGATTAAAGAAAGTCTCTTGAACAATTGCTCTTCTGATATGAGGTTCCTCCTTTAAACAGACTGTTCAGTTGAAAAGTATATTCAAAATTTACCAACAAGTTTGTGAAGAATAGAACTGTCCATTATATAAAATTATTTTAAAGTCATCTTTAAGACATATGTGCAATCACATTTTGTAAAAAGGCAGAGGAAGGAGAGATAGGTAAACCACAAAATGATTTTAGTTAAATATGTTGCCTCTGTAAATAACTATATTTAAAATACTCTAAGTACTTGAGTCAGTATCCTTTATAAGAAATATAAAATTCATGGAGTACATTGTTTTTTCTTTTGTTGTTGGTTCCCCGCCCCCCTTGGAAGTCTTATCACACTAAAGATATGTGTACATACAATGCTAGTGTTAATTTTATCTATGAAATGTGAATGCTAATTTTTAAAAAAGTGTTCCCAGAAAGTAAAAAAGCCACATTTTCGATATAATACACTGCATCTTTTTCTAACTAATTTTGCTTCAGAATACCAGGCAGGTTAATTTTTAACCTTGTCAAACTTCCTGGTAATATCAGAATAGTGTCAAGTAAAATATTTTTATACATTCCTGTTCATTTTTTTAATATTTTGTTACATCCTGTACATTAAGATTTCTGGGTTCATAATTTTTCAGCATTTTCATCTGCACTAAATGGATGAGAGCAGAGAGGAGCAGAAATAGCTTTACCCCAGAGTCAATTTCCCATACATTCTAATTCAGGAATGTGGAGGAGAGACAAATTATGAAGTCCCTATTTTTGTCACAGTCTCTTGCTCCCCACCATTACCTTCTCATCTCTGAAAGCTTTTTATCCTGTCATTAAAAGGACTGCCAGAAATGTGTGCCGATATTTTGGCATTAGACTCATAACTATGGAGAACACGTACACATTTCCCCTCTAGCTAGATGATGAATAAATCCTTAACTGATCTAAAAGGAGCCCAATCACTAAGTTCAGTGCCAACTCTTGCCATTTCTCTGTGCCTCTGATGCTACTTTGTCTCCTGGGAAAACTGCTGAGAGTCACAAGGGATGGATTGAGTCTTGCATGAAGAGCAATTGTTAGATGCTTGAACCGCAAGGTACCTAGGAAAACCAACCTGAAACGGACAGCACAAGTCACACTGAGAAGCACACACTTGCTCTTGTGTGATACCCAGATTTTGTCACTCCACATTAAGATGTGAACAGAGTGAGAAAAGACCCAAATATATAAATGGAAAACGAATCTAACAAGTAAAGATGAAAGGAATGCGGGGAGTACAGTCTAGTAGAGAAAAAATGGCTTTCATTGGTATCACAATTGGACTTGGGACCCGGGAGTTGGGCTGTCTGGTATGACAGATTGAAAGTCTAAACTCTGGACTTTCACATCTTCTTGAAAGATGTGCCATCATTTCATTCCCACCCATTCATCTAACCCAGATTCACTTCAAATACATAATTAAACTTCACTGCAGTGTGAAGGAATTTAGGATTAAGCAACAAATAATAGAGGGGGGGAAATCACAGATATAATCTTGGATTAATCCATACTCTTGGTACATATTTAAACAAATTCTTTCAAGGGATTCTGTTGATGCTTCACTTTCAGATGATAATGTTACAGAACAAGATACACCTGTGGACCCTAAGCAACCATGGGGCCGCGGGGGTTGGGGGGGGTAGGTTCTGAAACCTCTGGTTCTCATAATCTTGCCTGAAGAATTTCAAGAGAGTGTCATGCTCAACTTTATTAGATGCATAGTAAAAAGCAAAAAGGGAGTACTCTCAAGGGAGAAGTGGAGAGATTGGGTCCTCTCCGAAGAGGGATGGCACATTCTTCTTGCCCTCTTGTTTTATTATTAGGGGTCCCAGAGAATCTTCTAGAGAGCCCTTTCCAAGTCCAACTTTTGACTTTGACTGCAAAATTGCACCAGGTTTTCGCATCCCCATTGCACATGGTCTTATTCCACAGAGGAAAATATAATATATTACTATTATAATGACATGCCCAAAGGCAACTCAGGGTTGTCTTGATCCCCACTGACCAGTTCTAATTGGGACTTGTTCTTACAGATTTTATAGTTGGGGGTTTTGCTTCTCATTATCCTGCCTCCCTGAGTCCTGGAATCTGGTCTGTATCAAGGTCACCAAATTCCCCCCTTCAGAGTCACTTGTGTTTTTATTGGTAAGGAGGAGCCTTTGAGCCTGCATTTCTCCTGCAGGTAAAAGACTGATTGCCGAGGAATGTAGCATATGCTATTGGCTTAAGCCAGGACAGTGCCAAGTGGCCTCAGGTAAATCACTTAAAAAAAAAAAAAAAGCATATTGGTGATCAGCACAGTAGGCCCAGTCTGTAGAGTTATCCCCTTAACCTTATGTTCCCATCACTCTTATCTGTTACCTGTCAATAAGCACTTTTTAAAAGTTTCATTTCCAGTTGAGTATTTTTTTGTTAGTTTTGGGGGGAGTTAGTGATGGCAGGAGAAAGAAGATAAAGTCAATGATGGCTTTGAGAAGCTCATGCCTGGGAGGGATCTGCTGTCCCCTTGGGGGTGGGGACAGACACACACATTTTTACACAGAATTTCAGCATTTCATAGGCAAATGTACTTCTTGCCTGTTTCACTTCAGCTCCACATACCAGTCCATGGGTAATTTCTTCCCTTTGATTCCCTTTCTGCTTCTAAAAGTCTCTCCCAGTCTGGCTTCCAAAAGACTCACAGCTTTTTCAGATTGATTCTTACTCACCTAGCCAGTGACTGTGGGGCTCTGCACCTATTTGGATTTTTCTAACTTTCTCTGCTCTTCCTTCCTATCTCTCCATCTCTTGAATCCACAGCGATGCTATCAGGCTCCTTCTCAAATCTCAACGCTGCAGGAGGTGGCAAGGGACTATACTTAGAGGTTCCATTCCCCTTCCCCACCTTTTCAACTGCTCCTGTGGGGAGCCACAGTAATGACACTATAATGACAATTCCACAGTCTTTCCTCACAAATTTTAAAGCACTCAAGGCTATTGCATTTACATTTTAACAGGAGAATCATTAGTCCCTTGATGGAGAGAGCTTAGCTCTTCAATTCATAGCACTTTTATTTTTTTTTAACAGTAGGGAACATTTTATCACAAGCCTAGACAAAGAAGACAAAGTATGACTTAATGGCTCCCTCTGTGCCTATATTTCATTAGAGACTACTCTATTTTCAGAGGTACAAAAAAAAAATCCACATTATATTCATAACTTGAAAATAAGTCAAATCAGCATATTTCTTATCCAACCAGTTTACATTTCTCCATAGAAGTGACAGTACGTGAGAGCTAAGATCTCTTTATTAAACTCTAAATTCCTCTTGCATTTTTCTTACTTTATATGAAACTAATAGAAAATTGGTTAAAATTACATTGCATAAACATGCCTGTTACAAATGGCAATTAAATTCCGTTAGAAATTCAATTACAACTATAATAAAAGTCTTTTTCCAGAGATGAAGTAACTTTGACCAATTAATTACTACTGATCTAAATTTCAGGCAATATGTAGTTTATTACCAAGACAGCTTTTGTGATTATTTACACTTCCTTCATGCTTCTTTTTTCTTTGTATTTCCCTTGAAGAATTGTTGAGAATAATGTCCACTGAAATGTGTGTCATGTCAAAAAATATGACACGTATTAAAACAGAAAGGCAGGCTTTATTAGGACTATTATGCTAAGTGCAGGGACTACTGCAATGGAGTTTCACAGTAAAGGAGAGAGTTTGGACTTGACTCCAAATACAACAAGGCATAGTGGGAATTCAAAATCTAGAGCAGAGTTGGAGTCAGTGGATGGAAAATTACTAAGAGACAGTAGGGTAATTCTTCATCAAATCAACCTTACAGAATTCTTGCTGACAGCAGGCTAGAGTGATCAGATATCACCTCAGAAGTGGTAGAGGGTGAGTAATTTGGTCATATATATAGTGCATTCTGGTTAAACTAACTGGACGTGATTCTTCCTAAAACTGGTCTGTACAAGGATGGAGAGAGAAGCCCAGAACTGGTCTAGTTGAGCAAAAAAAACTAAGAGAAACTTGATCAAAATTTGATCAGGGAGAAAAAAATCTTTGTCAAGTAATACAAGATAGATTTTTTATGTAGAAATATTTGAAGAAGACTCAATATCTTCTTTATTTAAATAAACAAAATGAAAAAGAGATTTTTGATGAAATAGTCCCTCTATAACTTTAAATTTCTGGGAAACTGAACACTTACCGCACTATTTCTCATTCTATGTTAAAATTTAGCAATAAAAAAGAGATAGATGAAAAAGCAGAGCCGGTAGAGTTAATATTGTTAGAACATAGGCATCCATTTGAGAATATAAAATTGATGGGGTTTGACACATTACCCCCAACATATGGCACCTTGGCTTTAAGAAAAATGTAGAAGCAGAGGGTCGCTTGACTTCTCAGAAGCAGAGGATAAAATAGATATTTCTGGATTAGGTCATAAAACTCTGAGCTCTGAGGGTACAGGGACTCGGGATGAAATCTGAACAAACTGCTAAGTTCCTCCCGGTTCCTCACCACTAGATCCTACCCTTTGTCTAATCATACTTCTCTACAATTGTCCACTCACCAAACAGTTTTGCTGTTCCTTTTGGTCTTCATTTTCTTATGAAGTTTCCTATGCAATGTAAAACCTGTAGTGAATAAGTCTGTATGCTTTTCTTTTACTAATCTGTCTTTTGCTATAGAAGCCTGAGCCACAAAACTTATAAGTCTTTCCTCCTCTACAATTAGCAAAGATGTTAACATGAAGCATATTACTGACCCTATAAACATAACAACACAATTCTGAGAACAAAGTGACCTGAGGATTAAGAGCAGCACACCAAATCCTAGCCCTTGCCATCATGCAAGTGAGAAGACAGGAGGGTCTGCCATTCCCTGCCTTCTATGGTGCTTTTAAATCACACCTCTCATCAAAAGCTTCTTTACTTCTCTGTTTACCTTTTTCCTTCTGGGACTGCTCAGTCAAAAGCAGGGAATTGAATATATTTTACTTGTTTTTGTGTTCCCAGTGCCCATTCCATAATGGAGGATCAGATTCTTCTTAGATGTAGATATACCAGTTCCCTGTGAAAAATTTCACAGGACTATAAAATTGGGCTATTTATTTAATTCTTGTAACATGGTTACTCTGAACCCATTGAGTACCATACAACTGATCCTTTCTCTGGGATTTCTCCTGAGCTGTTTTGCCTGGTTAACATCTACTCATCTCTCAGGTTCAAGTAAGACCTCAATTTCTTTTGAAGTCTCCTTTTGTCACCCTGGACAAGGCTGTTTCCATAGCACCTTGTTCTTCTGCTTTCATAGCCATGTTGTTAAGGATTAGACAGATGAAGAAGGTGGGAACACAAGGTTAAGAGAAGAATTCTATAAAGTGGGCCCACTGGGCTGACCCCCACATGCTTTCTTTTCCAAGAAGCAATTTACCTGCAGCTCTGCCTGGCCTATGTGAACCCATTATCTGAAGGAGAAATGCAGGCCCCAAATAATGTTGGTAAGAGGAACCCAAGTTACTGTGAAAGGGGAAACTTTTGTGACCAGACCCTGAAACTCAGGGAGAGGAGGATAATTCCTCCTAACTACAAAATCTGTAAGAATTTATGGTTAAGAATCTAATTAGAACCCATCAGCATGGACCAAGGTGACCTAGAGTTGTCATGGCAGTGAGGACTTGAAAATCTGATATTATTTTGCCATCAGTCAAATGTCAAGAGGTAAGCCAGGGTAGGAAATCTCGGAAAACTTCTCTGAGATCCCCAATAAAATTGGAGTACAGGAGAGGCAAGTTGTCCTTCTCCTCTCTGAGAGGACCCACTCTTTCTATTGAAAGTATCCCCTTACCCTTTTCCTATGCCTTCAATAAACTCATTCCTGTTACCCTGAGGGACTTGTCTGTAATCTTTCTGACATGATCCTAGGAATCAGGCTTTGAAGGGGGGTCTTTTTGCTGCCTTAGTTTTCCAGAAGACCCCAGTTCACTAGAGTTTACGTCAAAGTGAAATATCTAAGCTGCAGAGGAAGAAAGGATTCTGTTTGAACTTCCCTATCTGACAAGAATGAAACTTTATGAGAGCCGGTTGCCACAAAAACGCCTTTGGAAGTGACCTTGGACGCCAGAAAAGTTATATGCATAAGTCTCATCAGAACCTTCCTTCCTAACCTAAGGAAGGAAGCCCTAACCTCCACTCCTCTCATATAAACCTTTACCCATAACTCTTCCAGGAGGCACTCTCTCTGAAGGATACTCCTGCGTGTGCAATGAATTTTTCTGCTATTAATCTGTCTATTGACAACTAATTCACAGTCTTCCCTCCCTCACCAAGCCAATGAAACCTAAACTGGTTGGGAAGTTTTCCCTCTCAGCCCTGTTTATTACAAATTGATTTTAGCATGAGTATAAGCTCAGAGAGAAGAGACCCAGCTTATCTTACACTCATTGAATCCTCCAGAAGTTTCCGTAAGCCTGTGCTTATCCTTCACTGTGAGTGTTTTTACTTCATTCACACATGAATGGCTAATTAATTGGTTACAGAATCCATGTACTACAGCATTTTCTTTTCCTCAAAGCTAATTGGATATTTTTCAGTTGAATTAGTTTGTTGATCCCTGGTAGATGACAGATTTTTCTCCTTATCCAAGTCCCCTTCCCACCCTCTAAATCCATTCTGTGTTTCTCTACCCTACTCTGATTTTGCTGAAAGCTGTTCTCTACCTCTCTGCACCCTTGCTGGCTGGGTTCCTGGTTGGGGTCAGCCAACAGGCAGCATCAGCACCAGCAGGAGATCAGAGGATAGGAAGGGACAGGCAGGTCAAAGTTATCCCATCAGCTCAGTGCAGTGGAGGAATCCTCCCCTGCATGGGTCCAGCACAATAGATTCTGATAACTTCATTTTCTCCCCTTGTTTCTTCAGCCCAAGAGGCATCAGCAGCTTCCCACTGCTGCTAAGCTCTGGGTGCCTCACTCTATTGTTTTACAGTTTATCCTCCTGTCTAAAAGCCTCTTCCAGAACCATCAGAGGTGGTTCCTGTTTCCTGCAAGGACCCTAACTGGCACAGTAGATAACTTGATGGGTCTTAGTTTTATTGTGTGTGTGTAGAATGGGAAGGTGCTGAAAATGTCTGGGATGGCTACATTCTCTTAATAACTATAAATTGTCAAGTATTGTATCCTTATGGTATCAAGAAAAGAGCAAACCTATTTGCCTGAAAACATTATACATACTTTCAATGTTTAGATGTTTAGACTGAGTTTCTTTGGATCAGCCAAGTTTTGTTTCAATCAAACTTAGATCTTTGTTTCTGATTCATCTGTTTTTTTCCCCCCTCTGAAACTCTATGTTCCTTAGGTGGGTCTCCATGACCTTTTCCTCACATTTTTTATCATCTCCCTCATTACTTCAATCTTTTAGCCATTTCTTCTTTGTTTTGGGAGAGCTTTGCAAATTCTTTTGTAATTGAGTTTCTTCAGTATTTTCCTTCAATTGGCTGCCTCCATCTCTGTTTTAAATATGACATTTGTATTTTTCAAATTCAATCAACCCTTCATTACTTTGGATTTTCATAATTGTTTATTCAAGTTATATAAATACAACTCTCTCTTGAATCTAAATGAGAAAACAAAACAGTCTACTGAAAATGGCTGTTAGATTTTCTCCTACCCCCTAGTTTTTGTTTTGTTATTGTTTGTTTGTTTCTGTGTTTGTTTTGATTTAAAAATATATGTGTAGGCAATGTAAGTTTTCTGCTTACATATCATCCAAAGGATGCTAAGGCCTTCCCAGTGTTCACTCACAATTAAATAAAATGTGACTCGGTTTTATCAAAGATTGATGTGTTTGTACAAATCCTTTTTCCAGAGGGAACGAGGATCTGAATTTAAAAAATTAAAGGGAAAAGTTTTCAAAAGATATCAGCTCTCGGATCCAGCAGGGAGGAGTCAGAATGACTGAGAGTCTGAGTTGCTGCCAGAAAGTATCTTCCATTCTTATTTGTATTCCTGCCACAATGCCTGATTAAGAAAGAAAAAGGAGAAATGGTTATCCATGTGGATGAACAAATGAATGAGTTTCAAGTTCCAAAGTTTTTAAAGTAGTCACTGGAAAAAATTTTCCATATTAAGAAAAAAAATCAAACTTTTAAATATTCATTATTTTAACACTCTGTCAACTCAACAAAATTGTGGGTTTAAAGAACAGATTAATTTAATGTTTCTTAAGTCCCAAAGTGTCATTTTTATTAAAATGCCATTGTTTTCTAAGTTCTGAATCAATATTCTTTTTCTCTGTACTTAGGCAGAACAAATATGCAGATGAATCATCCGAATTGCAAATAGGCCATGGGAGGCATGATGGTGTCAAGAAAAGAGCAAACCTATTTAGTGAGAGAAGGCCAACTCCCATTTCCATCTTTTCAGCTATATGACTTGCATATGTCACTTAATTGAAGTTTCAGTTTGCTTATCTGAAAAATCTGCTTTATCTATTTCAAAAGAAGTTGATGAAAGTACATGGAAAACATGAAGCACTATGCAAACCTTAATTGTGGTTATTACAATTTCTTGTATTGTATTGGTTTTTAACAAAATTTTCTTTGAGTTAAAAGGTAAAGAATCTGAAAAACTCTAAGAATTGGAGGAAAAAATTCAAATGATCTTTGGGTGCACTGAAGGTGCAACAAAAGGAAGTGAGTTTAAACTAAAGAAACAGAAGTTGAGAAAATACCCAAGTCCTTGACTTTCAGAATGACTGAATCAGCAAGATCCACCTGAGAAGGTCAGAAAAATCTCTTTAAAAGGGTTCAAAAAGAGGTAAATAGATCATTCCATATTGACCAAGGAATGGCAGTCTGAAGACCAAATCTGAAGACCAAATCTGCCTCCTGGTTGGTCTATGTTTGACCAACAAAGATGTTGTTGTTACTTTTTGAGTTGAATTTGAGTCTTGGCACCTAGTGTTTTGTTCTTCATTACTTTCTGAGATCTTATACCAGGTTCTTAATCATTCAAGCCACTTTAGAGCCTAAAAACTTGCAAAATTTTCACTTTTTCTACTGAAGGTCATTGTCCTAGTTTGAAGCACTTTCTCTCTCTTCTCCCAAGATTTCCTTAAAGAATTCTAATGGCCTCTGTGTCTTCAACCAGTCTTCTCTCCACTCTGTCTTCCATGTGATAAATCTGATAAGTCTTTAAGTCCAAGCTTCTTATACCATACATAACACACTTAAGAAAACGTCCCAAACTTCCATGTTCAGCCTCATCTCCTGCCTCAGTCACACACTCGACCTTTTCAAACCTTCCCTTTGTTTATACTTTTTGAGCCTTTCAAATTGTGTTTTCTGTGATCAGAATGTCTGCTGAACTGTCTTTTATTCTTCAAGGCCAAGGTCAAACCTTATGCCTGTAAAGACTTTCCTGATCTTCTTCTATTACCCTCTCACTCCAGAAAGAATTGGTTATATATTTTTTTTCTGTGTTTCCATAGCATTCTGTACCCAATTCAATGACCTTTTTTTTTGGTATATGAATCTCTGCATCCATTTCTATCACACTATAGAACCTTCAAGGCCAGGGACCTCATCTTCTTTTTGCATCTACCTCAGTTCTTAATATGATGGTTATATCATGACTGTGTAACTGAGTAAAAGGTTTGGAGAATATATAATTTTCAGTATCTATCCCCCCAAAGTGGGAAAGTAAATGAACAAACACAAGAATGACTTTCTATTTTTTTTTTTTCTTTTAGGATCAATCAGTACTCTTCTATGGACTTTTTTAATTGCAGAGTTCTTCGTTCTTTTTTAAATTTAAATTTAATTTTTTTTAAATTTCAGAGTTTTGTGGTTATATTGCACAGAGTCAATATTTTAGAAAAAGAATTTTCACATTATGTAAAATGAAAGTCAGAAGATGGTAATAAATCATCTGACGAGAAAAAAAGAGCAACTGAAAAATAAAGTACAACTAAATAATATTTTGGTTCTGCAATTTAACACAATAGTTAAGCATTCCCTGAAGATACAGGTGCCACAGTCTGGCTGGGCACAATTCAGGAGCCACTTGTCAAAAGAAACTAACTTTATTTTTAGAACTACAAACGCCAAACAAAACAGCTCCTCAGGAAAAAACCCTCAGACCCCAACTGCCACCACCGGCTTCCCCAAGCCTCTCACCCCCACACAAACCTCACCACCTCCCACAATCCTCCTGCTCTTGAGGCTGATTGGCTGGGTCGCGTGGGCGGAGCCAAAGAAGTCCCCTAATGAGCAGCTCCGTGGAGGAGCCAATCAGCTAGATGTTCCTGGGGCCGCTGTGAGCCAATCATCAGCTGGCAGTCTGAAGGGCAGGGAAACAGCCCAATGAACATCACCGCAGAGGAGCCAATCAGCTAGATGTTGCTGGGGCTGCTGTGAGCCAATCATCAGCTGGCAGCTGGAAGTTTGCTGGCAGCTGGAAGTTTGCTGGGGCCCCTTTGGCTGTGGCTCTCAACATCTCCCCCTCTCTGTTTAAACAACAAGCATGTGGCTTGGGGACCGTGCCTGCCTTAGGTTGTCCAATACTACATATGGTCCTTACCCGTCTTCGGATGAGCTGACCTCAGGGCATCAGCCTCCTGTCTTAGGTTGGTACCATTGTAATTGGATCTTACCGGTCATTGACTACTGGTCCAGTATACAGCCACACCTGTGGAGAGGTCTTTGTCATGACAAGCAGAAGGGAGGAAGATACACCAAGCCAATTGACGGCTCTTGTTGGAAAAATTGTACAACCGATGACATCATCAGTAAAAATACTCCAACACTACCACAAGTCGCTGCACCAACAGATAGTTCACAATGCATACAAGTGAGTTCACAATGCATACAAGTGACACATAGTTTAGGCAAGTTCTGCAAGCAGTTCAGTGATGGCTATTGTAGAAACTGTAGATTAGTTTTATCTTTGTCTTCACCGGCACTGGGATGAAGATAGGAATTCTAGCAATAATGGCTAAAGAAAAAATTATGTAACATTCCACAAGGCACTAAAAGAAAACAATTTTCTTAACAATTTACATTATCTTGAAGAGAAAACAAAACAATTTTCTTAACAATTTACATTATCTTGAAGAGAATTATTAAATATAATGAAAAGGAAAGGTGAAAGTAAACAAACAGATCTGTTAACCTTCTTTTTTGTTTACATATTAAAACAATTCTTAACAGTTATTTACCCAATTTAAATTAAACCATTTAAATCACGTGAATAAAAAAAATATTTGGATCCATTTTTTCATGAGCGCTCATCATATATGATATATGGACATACGTACATTCAAACATATAACACAAAACACAAGTGTGCACACACAATATAATACATACAACACATAACATAATAGTAAAGGCCTTATAACTTTTTACAGGTGAAATCTCCATTGCAATGTTTAAAAACTCTATAGTCAAAAAAAAAAAAAATAGAACTGATCAGCAAAACATTAACCTAGGTCTGTATGAGCTCAAAAAACATAATAATAGAACTCCTAAATAATTAATTGGAAAATTTAATTGTACTTTATCTATTGCTATCTCTAGATTATAATTTTTTAATAAATTTGTAAGTGTGGCATAACATTCTAGCAATGTGTTTTTAGCTTTGTGTGCTAATAATACATCATCCATATAGTGAAATATTTGTAGTTCAGGATTTTGATTTCTAAGTTGCTGGAGTACTTTGTTAACATAAATTTGACACATAGTTGGGCTGTTAGCCATCCCTTGAGGGAGTACTTTCCATTCATATCTCTGATCAGGACCTTCATGATTTAGTGCAGGGATAGTAAATGCAAAACGTGGACTATCCTCAGGATGAATTGGAATTGAAAAAAAACAATCTTTAATATCTATAACTAAAACATACCAAGTTTTTGGCAAAGCAGACAATTGAGGAATCCCCGATTTAGCAGGTCCCATAATGACCATTTCATTATTAATGGCTCTTAAGTCTTGCAATAATCTCCATTTACCAGATTTCTTTTTGATGACAAAAATGGGAGTATTATGGGGAGATACAGAAGGTTGTATATGTCCTTCCGCTAATTGTTGTTTGACCAGATCATGGGCTACTTGTATCTTTTCTTTAGTCAAGGGCCACTGAGGAACCCATACTGGTCTTTCTAATTTCCATGTAATTTTTATTGTCTCAGTGGCCCTTTGTGAAAATCCAACCCATATCTGTCTGTTCCTTGATCTGTTTGTATTGGTGCTGCTATACCTTGTTCTTGTTTTTCTAATCTTTTTCTTTTCCTAAAACCTTGTCTAGCCATAATAGTGGGTGCATTTTGGTTGATGTTATTTGTTAATGTCAAACCTAATTGATCTAAGACATCTCGTCCCCATAAATTTACGGGAAGATGATCCAATACATATGGTTGTATAGTTCCTTCACATTCTTCAGGATCCTTCCAATCTAATACCATTGCGCTTCTATTGGGATTAGTCGCCACTCCTAGGCCTCGAAGCGTTTGAGTGGCTTGTTGTAATGGCCAATGTTTTGGCCATTCTTGACAAGAGATGATGCTAAGGTCTGCACCTGTATCCAGTAGCCCATTAAATTCATGTCCTTGAATATTTAGTTTTAGCATGGGGCGAGAATCTAAATTTAAAGAAAGCATAGCCCAATCTACACCTGTGGAGCCTAATCCCTTGGAACCTCTTTCTACAGCATGACTGGAAAATTAATCATGTAGGCTTGGTATTATTAGTAACTGTGCTATTCTATCTCCTGGTGAAATTACTGATATACCCTTTGGAGAACTGGCTATAATTTTTATTTCACCTTCATAATAGGGATCAATTACCCCAGGATTTATCAAAAGTCCTTTTAGAGTAGAAGAGCTGCGTCCCAATAATAAGCCTACTGTTCCTTTGGGAAGAGGTCCTTTTACCCCTGTGGGAATGATTTGAACTCCCATCTCTGGAGTTAGTACTGATCTGGCGGAGGTGCAGATGTCCAACCCTGCGCTCCCTCTGGTTTGTCTGATGAGGGATCTGATGGACAATGTGTCCTGGTCACTACCCTGATGGGGTTGCTGGGTTCCTCCAGTGCTCCGTATATTTGTGGTTTGGGGCCCCGGAGCATTGGGGCCCCCTATCCATTTTTTGGCAACAGAGCCCGATGCCTTTCTCCATGATATCGTGGATAAACACTTGGTCCTTGTTCATTTTTTGATAATGGAGTACCCTCTATGGTGGTTTGAGAACGGCATTCATTAGCCCAATGTAATGGAGTACCCTCTATGGTGGTTTGAGAACGGCATTCATTAGCCCAATGTCTCCCTCTACAGCATCGTGGGCAAATACCCGGTATTCTACTCCTTTGATACCTAGTTTTGTTAAACCCTCCTCCTATGGGGCAATTCCTTTTAAAATGTCCTGTTTGTTGACAATTGTAGCATGTTCTTGGCCTGGCATATAAAGCCTGTTTTACTGCAGCTGCCACAATTTGCCCTTGTTCATTATTGTCTCTGGCATCTAAAGCCTGTTTTACTGCAGCTGCCATGACTTGCTCTTGTTCATTAATGTCTCTACATAACTTAATATATGTGTTTAAATCTTCCTGTTTCCATGGTCTAATGATATCTCTGCACCAACGATTCGCTTGGTCATAAGCCAGTTGTTTTATTAATGGCATTGCTTGTTCTGTATTCCCAAAAACTCTGGTAGCTGTTTGAATAAGCCTATCTACAAATTCAGTGTAAGGTTCATTAGCTCCTTGTATTATCTTAGATAATTGACCTTGTAAACCTCCATGTCCTTGTAAAGTCTTCCATGCCTTAACTGCATCTACAGCAATTTGTAAATATACACCAGGATCATATGCAATTTGTTGCTGCCGATGCTCATAAGGTCCCTTTCCTAACAACATATCTAGATTTCTCTGAGGATAACCAGCTGCTGCATTTCGCCTAGCCGTCTCCTTGCAAAATTCCTCATTGGCAACCTTCCATAACAGGTATTGTTCTCCATTTAGCACAGCTTTACAAATATTAGCCCAATCTGCTGGCGTCATGTTTAAGTTGGTAATGGATTCGACCAAGCTTACAGTGAAGGGTGCTTGAGGATCATAGGTTGTTACAGCCTCTTTTAGCTCCTTCACTGTTTTGAAATTTAAACCCTGGTAAATTCGCTGCCCTCGTACCTCAAATACAGGGCATACTTGAGATCCTGTCTCAGGATCCCAATTATCAACTGCGGGGGTTGGGAGTCTCCTAGCATATGGAGGTGGTGCTGTTGATTGGACACTTATGCCCTCTGGTGATAGAATGCTGTTAGTAGCAGTCTCCTGTAGAGGTGGTGCTGTTGGTTGGACACTTACGCTCTCTGATAGAAAGGTGTTATTAGCAGTCTCCTGTTGTAACTTTTCCCCTGATGGCTTTTTCTGCTCTAAACTTCCTTCCTCTGTCTCACTAGCTCAAAAGACCTTCTCTTTTACTTGAATCTTTTCCTCTTTCTGACTAACTTGAGAGACCTTCTCTTTTACTTGAATCAATATGTGTTCTCCTTCCTTTACCTTTGTCTGAACTGAAGGCTTTGGACTAAGCAAACCAGATACGAACGTCCACAATGGCAATGTGCCAACTGGCAGAGTTCCTGGGTTGTTCTTTTCTATTCTTTTTAAATCTTCACCATGATGGTTCCATTGTGATATATCTAACAACTCCTCCTTAAAAAGCCATGGGCTACATTGTTGTATTGTATCAACGTATGCCCTGACTGCTCTTGATTTTACTGGGAAGCCTCCTTCCTCTAATAATTTACTTAACAGTCTTTCGGTTTGTTTTTTACTAATTGCTGATCCCGTATTTCTACTATAATACAACCCAACAAGATAACGCCAAACAAAACCGAGACAGAATGCAATAAAAATGGAACAATAATTCATTATATCAGCCTTTCTATCCTCCTGAAATGTGTATCCGTCCTTTCTCCCTATCTGTTCCTCAGACGCAAATAGTTTTTCCTCAGATGTGAGCGGTTTTTCTTCCGTCTCACTCATCTCCAGGGACAGGCAACTTAAAACAAAAATGAAGCAAAACAAAAGAGGAATCTTAGAATGGCTACCCATCCTCTCGCCCTGCCCTCAGGGGCGAGCAGTTTACTTACCCTCAGTCGCTCCCTGTGGGAGCCACCAAATGCCGCAGTCTGGCTGGGCACAATTCAGGAGTCACTTGTCAAAAGAAACTAACTTTATTTTTAGAACTACAAACGCCAAACAAAACAGCTCCTCAGGAAAAAACCCTCAGAGCCCAACTGCCACCACCGGCTTCCCCAAGCCTCTCACCCCCACACAAACCTCACCACCTCCCACAATCCTCCTGCTCTTGAGGCTGATTGGCTGGGTCGCGTGGGCGGAGCCAAAGAAGTCCCCTAATGAGCAGCTCCGTGGAGGAGCCAATCAGCTAGATGTTGCTGGGGCCGCTGTGAGCCAATCATCAGCTGGCAGTCTGAAGGGCAGGGAAACAGACCAATGAACATCACTGCAGAGGAGCCAATCAGCTAGATGTTGCTGGGGCTGCTGTGAGCCAATCATCAGCTGGCAGCTGGAAGTTTGCTGGGGCCTCTTTGGCTGTGGCTCTCAACAACAGGAGTCTGGGGTTATCGTTAGCACATTGCATAGTCAACTTTTTAATTGGGACCTTTTTATTGGATATTCTGTGGATGGAGAAGAGTCCTTCAAACACATGCCTTTGAGAAAACAGAGAGGGCTGGGAACAGTGACAAGTCATCAGTCTACTGCTACTTTCTCTCTCCTTCCATACCCTAAACTGCAAAAAGTACCAGGCTGAAAGGAAATTGCTGACACACCCGAGGGCATACTAATCTCCAGCAAGATGACACAGCTTGATGAACCATGCCCCTAAAAACAATCTTATCAGTGTCATTAAGCAGGAGCTACACTTGGTTTTTCACTTGGCTTTAAGAGAGAAATAAGAATAATAGATATGATTTTGCTAAAGAAAAAAAGCAAAACCAAAACCAGTGTTAAGAATGAAATACCGTAAGAGTAATTAATAATTTCTAGATCATAATCATTATATATAAGTCAGGGCAATATTCTTATCCAATGGTGACCCAGCACAGCACAGTTATTCATGATGATTGGAATGGATCAGCAGATTGAATTGAACAAAGAAGGCAATTAACACCACTCTACCACGATGCTGCCCATGATTAGTTACATAAGTTTGGACAAAAAGGTGTCCAGCCTTTGAAAATTAAGCACAGTTGCACGATGAAAAAAGAGTAACCTCTGTCACTTCTCCGTAACTTAAACAAAGGTGTCAGGGTGTTCTTTAAAGGATGTCTGAATTCACTAATTCAATCAGTTTTGAGAAAAATTAGGCGCTCTCCAGGGTGCTGGGACTAGAATGAAGACCTGCACTCATGTGATTTGCATTCTGGGGGATGGAGCTGATAGTTTAGTGATGATTGCAGAGTTCTTCATTCTTTTTTAAATTTCAGAGTTTTGTGGTTATATTGCACAGAGTCAATATTTTAGAAAAAAATTTTCACATTATGTAAAATGAAAGTCAGAAAACAGTAATAAATCATCTGACAAGAAAAAAAGAGCACTGAAAAATAAAGTACAACTAAAAAATATTTTGGTTCTGCATTTTAACACAATAGTTAAGCATTCCCTGAAGATACAGGAGTCTGGGATTATCGTTAGCACATTGCATAGTCAACTGCATGCATCTTGCTCTTGCACTCCCTCCTTGCATACCTAAAACTGCAAAAGGCACCAACTGGTGCCTTTTGTAGTGTAGGAAGAAGCAAGTGTCCTGTTTTTACTCTTCTTCAGTGTGCCTCACGGTCACTAGGTTGGCTAATTTGCTTTCTCCTAGGAACAGAGAAGCACTGCTATCCACAAATTGCCTGTTCTCTCAGAAGACACTGGACAGAATTGACTAGTCTGGGCTGTGTTCTCTGAGGCTGCTGTATAAAATTGGCATAACTCGTTACCTGTGGGTGTCGGGGATGGGAGGCAGGGGAATCTTGAGAGCAAGCCAAGAGGATTCAGAGAACCAGGGGCCACCCAAGCCAGCATAAACAGCATAACCCCCATCTGGATGGGGAAATATGAAGGTTCTCTAGAACAGTGTGTTTTAATGCTTTCACGTGCAATTCCTCTTTCTATAACAGATATTTGATAGTATAATCCTAATGGAATAAAATTGACAGGTAATATAATTCACTTCATATGTTTTAAAAAAATATCGATGTAATGCTCTAACTAAAATTAAAATGAACCAAAAGAAAAGTAATTTATATACTACCTATATCATTATGTGTAACTTTAAGCATAGTGGTGGCACAGCCAAATTATACATAGAATCACAGTGAGTCCACTAGTTATAAATGTAGACATAAAAAGGTATATTGGTTGAGTGCTTAAAAACCACAGTGATGCAATTATTCAAAAATATTTATCCCTGAATTTACAGGACAGTTGTATTTATGGAAAATTCAGTGTATATTAAAGCCATGTCAAAAATAAAATTAAACCACACATGAACACAAAAACATAAGTTTTGGATCTACATGCAAAATGTAATTAGGCTCTGGGTCTAGCATAATAAGCAAGTTCTTCAACAACATGAACGCCCACCAAAACATTTGTAAATTATATGAGACACAGAATAATCTTTAATTGTGTGGAATTATACTGCACATAGCATCATGTTTAATATCCTGGTCTCTTATTTCAACCTCCCAATCATAGTAAAAATAGAATATTCCTTCTACTACCGATTTCCAAAGCCCTTAGGGAGTGGTACTGGCCCCTGGTCTACTATGCTTAATCTAGCCCAATGATGTCCTAGAGGAGCCAGGTTAGGTTTTCACTTGAATCCAGCCATGTGCTTACATTAGTCAATCGTATCCACTTAAAAAGGTTTGGTATACAATTGGCATTTGCTTTCAACATTTCAAATGCAGAAAATTTGACCCTCAGATTCCACTTCTAGGAATTTATTCATCTAATTATGTTCATTTACAGGGTAAAAAGATATGAGATGGGGTGTGGTATAGGGACTTTGACATAAACTTCCTATCACAATGTTGTTTTTTTTTCAAAAATAAGCATAGTTCACTGTTTGTTAAAACAGGTTTTTAAATGCTACTTTTACTCAAAAATAATGATAAAGGGTTCAAAAGAAAGGACCAACTTGAGTTTTGAACACTGGACTCAATTCAGTGACCCTATCACCAGCTCTAACATATTATCCATGTTACTAAATGCTGTCATGTTGACACTGTAATATTATCTTTAAATCATTTAAAAAAAAAGCAAAATTAAATATCCAGTCTTTGTCTCAGTGGACTCCGACTTTTAGGGATATTCCTACACCAGTCCTTTTCCCTGAGAACTTTTAGGAGTAGAAATGAATTAGCCAAGGCCTACCCTCACAAAACATGCAAAGAATTCTTTAAAGCCAGACACTTGGGGCTGCCCTGTGAAAGCTGAGAGCCATTATTACCTCATATTGGGCACAGTGTCAGGTCACGAATTTCATATATTATCTCAAGTTTCTCAATTTTAGTACTGAAAGATAAGAGACATAAATATTCTGGAAAAAAATCTTCCTTATTTCCTATTTTTGTTCTGTTTCTTTTCTTCTTCTGTTTGTTTTCCTTTACTATATCTCTATACCATCCCACCCCCATGGGCTCTTATTAACAAAAAAACAGCTATTAGAGGGAAAAAGATCTGGAGAAAGGGAAAATGAAGTCTTCTAGAATGTGACAGAGGAGAGATTTCAGAGCACCAGAGGCATCGCCTTTACATTAGGATTCTCCTCATAACAGACCATGATAAAAAACTCAGAACTGAAGATCTTTTAAAATGACATTCACCAACGGTTCATTCTCCCCTATATGTTCTTTAATAACTTTAACATTACAAAATTGTCACATCAATTTTTTTCCACAGTGTTTGCTGAGTTGTATGAGATCACATCTAGAAAATTATTAATAGCTCCTAAATTAACTTCTCATAAGGGATTTCTACGCTTACGGCTGGTTTTCCAAAGCCTGAGAACCACATACAACACAGAGATGAAGCCGCTGTTATTTTACTCCATGCTTCCTGTAGGAAAAATATGAGCTATGCAGCCTTAACATTCAGCAATCAATTTTGTGAAAAATATTTCCTAGGATAATATATCATATATTTTCTAGTTTTTTTTTAATATAAGGAAACTATGTCCAATTGGGTTGAAAACATAACCCCTAATGGGAAACAGTCTGTAGTATGTAGTTGCACTAATGAGAGGCAGATTAGTATCTTAGTCCATTCAGGAGGCTGTAACAAAATACCTTAGACTAGGTAATTTACAAGTAATTGGAATTTATTTCTCACAGTAGTGGAGGTTGGAAAGTCCAGAGCAAGGTGTAATGGAAGGAGTGAATGCTGTTTTCTCACATGATGTAAGGGACAAGGGAGCTCTCTTTGACCTCTTTTTTGAGGGCAAAAGTCACAGTCATGAGGGCAGAACCATTATGATTTAATCATTTTCCCCAAAGTCATTACCTCTTAATACCTGTTAGTGGGTTTTAATATGAATTTTGAGGGGACACTAACATTGAGATGATAGCAATCAATCATTTTCTCAGCTTAAAAAGTCATATTATCAGGCCAGGAACTGAAATTCCTTTCCCTATATAGATAATCATCCATTATAAACATCCAGTATTCTTGCTTAAGAGGCTTCCACTTGGTTATTAGCACACTACATCTTCTTCTCTGGGCCTTTCATACAAAGTCAATGCCATCACAGCCCTATGATTCAAAATATATTCACTGTTCTTTCTTCAAATTAGCACAATAATTAAAATATTCTGTGTAATTTGATACAACTGAGAAATCAGTGGACCATTAAGTCAAATAAATTATTAATGGTAAGAAACCTTTCATTTGAATTTTTTTTCCCTGAAGCTTTTTCCAATGAACTTTCACTTCTGTTTTCTTATTAGACCCTCTCAAAGGCTGTGCAGGAGATATTAGTGTTATTCCCATCTCACAGCATAGAAAAGAAAGGACTAGAAATGATAAGTTAGAGCCCGGGTGATCAGTGCACAGCTGAGGAATAAAAGCTGTATACCCAGATGATCTGCTCCCCAATCTCACCTGTATCTGTCTAAATCAAGTTTTTTAAACATAAAATTAGAAAACTACCTATTACTTTCAATTCTTCACTAAGGCCTGAGTTGTTGCTGCTTCTTTAACAACAGCTACAATAGACAAAGCAATGAACCCACAGACCAATCATACACCCCATTGGTTTTTGCCAATTCTCATTTTTACTGGCAGCTGCATTTCAAGGAAAATCTAGTGAACTGCAGGGAGTAGGTAATGGGGGCTTCTCAAGGTATCAGTACATCCAGACCACTGCGCAAAGCAGATAATCTACAGCATCTGTTTAGAATGGGACAGACAGCAAAGAAGTCACAGCTAAGCCATAAGAAACCCTCAAAATGCAAGTACTCTGTTTACAAATCCACTGCCTGCCCTCTGTTTGAGAGTGAAAGAGCCTTCAACCATTCAGTGATCTTCTCCAGATCTTTAATAAAGATTCAGTTGTAGTACAACAGAAGTCATAGGAGAAATAAAAACAGCTATCATTTATTGAGAACCTAAGTACGAGGCACCAGTCTGGGGGTTTTATGTCTATAACTTCATTTAATTCTTATTGCTCAAGATGAATGATCATTTCTTTTTCTTTTCAAAGTTTCTACCAGAAGTTGAAACAAACTATAAAGAACACTAGGAAGAGAATTTTTCATGAGGAAACCAAGTGACTATTAAGAAATACATATATTTTAGTACTATTTTTCTATTACTTGCTGTATTTTGACATTATATTACTGCAACTTGCCCTATCTTTTACAAGAAGAAGAGGAGGAGGAGGAGGAGGAGGAGGGGAAGAAGAAGAAGAATAAGAAGAAATATTTGGATATGCAATGTTTTAGCCTTTTTAATTATGGAGTGTTGATGACTAGTTTATAAATTTAATCCAGGGGGAACAAAAGCTTTGTTAACCTGTTTTCTCACCCTCATTACTTGCACCATGCGCTTGTTTATTATCTGTTAGAACATACTCCTCATACGGTTTGAAATGAAAGGATGATCCATCTCCTCATTACTGACCCTCTGCTTGGTGACGAAAAACAAAATGAAACATATGAACAAAGGAAAAATGCCTTCCTGTCATTTCTCAGCCTTCTCTGCCACTGCTCAGCTGGGATGTTAAAGATTGAGGTTTAATGAAAGAAGGTGAGAAGGTGAAGAAAAAGAGAAAAAAAAAAAAGCCCTAATGAGCATGTGTTTAGTTGTATGGAAAGATCACTGAGGAGCAGCAGTGATTTTCTTTGTGCCTAATATAACACAGTGTCCCCCAAGGTCAAAGAAGTGCCTTGTCCTTCCTTTCTCACCTCATTCCTTCATTTCCCATCCTGGCAACCAGCTTCTCCACTTGAAGACAGCTTCATGAAGTTTAATTTCTAACAGTGAAGTGAAAAAGACTCTCCTCTTTCATCACCGGCTTGGAGTTCTTAACAAGCATGCAGGGGTGGAATGGGAGATTTAGTAGGTTGCTTGTGTCACTGGTGGAGCATCCTCAGAGCGGGCATTTGAGACCTCATGCTGTGCTGACAGAGCCCAGGTGGTCTGCAGATGCAGACACAGGGACACTTACCCTTCAGATGAAGAATGAAGAAGCCAATTCCCATGGGGCAAGGCACAACCACTGCAAACACAAATGCTTTATAGTTTTAAAAGAGAGCTGATAACAGCTGTTGAAACTCCAGAGCAATGCTTGGAATTAAAGTGAAATCGTGTCGCTGAAATATCATTCCAAAAATGTCATTCATCAGTGAGCATTTCATCCCGATGGTGTGAGCATCCCATTGAAAATGTCCAATTCAACATGAGGGCCAAACTTGGGCCAAAACCCCAAAACTCTAAAGGAGAATGATGTTTTTTGCTTCACCAGTTCCTAAGCCAGGGGATCATTACTCACTCCTTTGGGGAGTGGGAGAGAGGCACGACACCATAACAAGTAAAACAAGAAACCTTAAAGGGCTCTTTTCGGATCAACAGCTATCTCACGGAGGCAGATGCTCCTCTAACATTCTCTGTCCAGTATAACTACAAACATACTGGCAGTCATGAATTGATATCTTTCTTTGAAGTTGAAATATGCAGTCTTAACTGTGCTCTCGTTCTCTATATTTCACTGAGTGAACAACCTAAATTACACAGAACGGCAGTAATTGGCTCATCATAGTCCGGTTCTAATTTTAAAAGGATAAAGATCTGAAAATCCGGACAGCCTAGCGCTGAAGGAACTAATAAAGCCTGTTAAGGGACTGCCAGGGTCTTTTCCCACAAAGTCATGGGTTCAAATTCAGCCTAGGTTTTTAGTGACCAAGGACCATTTTAACATTTTGTGTAAAATTTATGTGTCCTTAACATAATGTTCCCAGTAGGGATGCTGACAGCTTGCATTTGTCATTCTTACTGATTCTCTCAAAAGTAACTGTAGATGGCCAGACACATGTGGAAAATAAATCATTTCCTTTGATAGAAAGGTGATACTTGCAAAATGTGAAGTCCACAGTACTAAAGAGCATCTTGCCTTCATGCTGTCTGCTGCCTACCCCTCTTCCAGCTCCCCCAGCTCCAAGGGAAAAAGTACAGAAGTTCTTCAACTATCAATTTAATATCTGATGAGCCTGGAACAGGTGAAATTCAAAAGCTATACGTGCAGGACCACCAGAACAGTATTTTCCAAACAACCTAAATCTCCCATTTTTAATACAGCATTCATTTATGGTGATAAAATGCCAGGTCACAAGCCAAATTTTGACTCCTTTACTGAGCATTATTCTTAAGCTCTAAATGGAAACTCAGTACAATTCTCCAGCTGTCAGACTCCAGTCTCCCTCCAATTTCTGTCAACAGAATAACAAGCTAAATAGTTATGGCTACTAGAGTCACTCCTTGATCAGACAATTAATGATTGACTTAGTCCACCAGTCACTTCAGCCAATCAGCAAACAGACTTTCAGGTAGTCAGATCCAAGATTTCTGCTTGGAATTTCTTTGGATTCAGTGGGGAAAAAGATGCCCTCACTATTGGTCGCTATAAAGTGTCTCTACTAGGAATGATAATCAGATTGTTCCTCTTTATTAAAAAGCAAAAGTTGGTGTTGGATGAGTTGAGATATGAGATTTCCAAGGAATACCTTCCACAGGTTGTAAATGGTTCTCACTTTCACATATGATATTGACCAGCAAGAGGGTATATTACTGTGGGAGAATGTCCTAAAGGGCACTACCAGGGCAGTCAGTGTTGTCTATCTAAGTGCTGTTAGACAGCTGTGCCTCCCCAAGTGCATACACAGCCCAGCTGTGTGGGTGGGAAATCCAGCATCCATGTGAAATCCTGTTACTGGAAAGCTGGAGGAACCCAGCACCTCCAACTTATTCTGAGACTGAAAGATGTCTCTGTCACAGCGAGAGCATTGTTTGAACCTGTACTGCCAAGCAGTGGAGGGATTTTGCAGTTATTTCTTGTCAAGACTCTTGGGAAGTCACAAAAATTCGCAAATGTTTCCTTCTGCCAGGGGTTTGAGGTGAGGGTAAAAACAACCATGACTGCCAAAAGAAAAAAAAAAAGTCAAATAATGTTGATACTTCCTTCCCCTCCATTTAAATCTCCAGAAAGTTGTCTCTGTGCTGGGGTGGGCTAGAGATGACAGAGTAGAGTCTGTCCCTAAATTAGCAGCAGGTTTAAGGTCCATCAGGAATTCCACACGTATCCACCCATCTCTCAAACATTTGTCTACATATTGATGGGTCCCTCAGATCTTTATTTGTAAATGGTATTCCTTCTAACTACTTAGTAGAACTTGATCTTTCAGCTACGGACTCTCACAAATGGACAGTTCTCCAAAAGGCACATGGGAAATACGTTTTCTAACCTAAAGCAATCCAGGGGGATTTTCAGAGACAGAACTAGCGCTGTGCAAAAAAAAAAAAAAAAAAAAAAAAAAAAAAAAAGCCTTTCTAGCCTTGGCCTGTTGTTTCCAAAGCGATTTCAGCCTTCCCTCCTCTAAGTCCTTGAACCACCCAGTCTGCTGCTTCCTGTCCACCAATGTTCCTTCTTTCCTTGAGAGGCTCGATTCTTGTCACGTAGTCCAAGATATGGGCCCAGACATGTTATCATTGCTGTTGGACTCTGGGTTGGGGTAGGACAGTGGAGGTCGCTCTTTTTTAAGAGTGCGGTGAGGGATGCCCTCTGGGCTAGACTTCTTTGCAAGATGTCATAAGATGAACGCGCCGCGAATAGGAGAACAGGAAACCGAACCAACTGCCCTTGGCAGGGCCCCTGGGGCCGAAGTGAAGTGGCTCCATCAGGTGGAAACCGCGCAGTTCGAGAGATCAAGATATCTAAATAAGCACGGCCGCTGCCGCCACAACCCTGTCCGAGACCCGGGAAGGGGGAGGAGAAGCGCCGATCTCGGCTGAAGCCGCGGCTGGGGTTTGTTTGTAGGTTCGCAATTCACCATGATAAATGTAAAGACCAATTAAGGTTTGATCCGTGCACACGGGAGGCAGACGGCTGCTGATAGTGGAACCAATTAACGAGCATGTCCCCTAATTTCTGCCGCGGCCGCCGGGCGCACCGCGGATCCCCAGGCGCCCGTGACGGCCACCCCCGAACCCCGAGAGGCTCCCCTGCCAGGCCCTGGAGGGGTGCGTCCTCCTCCAGCAAGAAGGTGCGAGGAGTGGGGCCCCGGGTGGCTGGGGAGGGGGCGCACCGGGCAGGGAGGCGCGGAGCCAGCCGCCTACGGAGCCCAACTGTTTGCAGCCGGGGACTGGCGGGTGGGGCACGCCGGAGTGGTCGCGCTGGGCGGGGGCGGCGGGGGCTGCAGAAAGCGCCCAGCGCGAAGCCAGGCGGTGTTCCGGGGGCGGAGGACAGGTGGCCCCGCAGCCGCAGCCAGGTAGCAAACGGCTCGGGGGCTGTGCAGCGCGGCCCCAAGGCTTGGCTTATCCCCGGGCCCGGCTCGCTGTGGCCCGCCGCGGGGGCGGCCTAAGGTAGAGGAAGAGGGGCCCGAGGCCGCACCCCCGGGTTCGGCGTGCCTCGGCTTCTCCCCTCCTGCTCCTTTTCCCCTTGTGGCTAAACCCGCTGCCCCAGACGTGACCTCGGCGCAAGGTGTTGGTGCTGCGCGCAGCCCGGGCGCGCGTGATTAATGGCCCAGAGGTCGGGGGCGGCTCAGGCACGACCCCCTTTTTGGCTCGGCCAGGGTGTAAGGGTATCCGGGAAGAGAGAGGGGTCATGGCCGCGGGGTCCCCCGGGAGCGCTGTGGCAACGAAGGAGCGACGAGGAGGGGGAGGAAGAGGAGAAGTAGGTGACGCCAGAGGGAAAGGCTAGTCCCTTTGGCCTCGAGGCCAGTGTCACGGCGGGTACCCCGCGCCAGCAAAGTTTGGAGCCGCGGGCGCCGCGCGCGGGTCCCTCCCCGCGCAGTTCCCTCGGCGGAGTCTGTGCCGCCGCCGCTGCCAGGGCAGGACAAAGGCTCATTAACACGTGATGGGACCGCGCTTCATAAATGGGACTGAGAGGGAGCCAGAGGCAGAGCGCGAGCGGAGGGAGAGGCAGGGACCACGCGAGCAGGGCGAGGCGACGGGCGCTCAGGCTGGCGGAGACGGGCGGCCCCACGCCGGGCCAGGCGGGGCCAGCGGGAGGACCCAGTGAAGAGCCCGAGAAAGGGGCGAGGCTCAGTGGCAGCCGGAGCGGAGGGGGCGCCAGTCCGCGTTGCTGTCGCGGGCGGGCGCTGGAGGCAGGGGACGCCGGCGCGCGGACCGACTGACTTACTGACCCACCGCTGGAGGCACACCCCGCTCCACCCCGCCGGCGCCACCTCCCCCATGCTACTCCCTCAGCCACCCCTTCCTTCTCCACTTCTTTTCCGCCTCCGCTTCTTCTAGGCTCCCGTGGCGCCTGTGCCTTCCCCTGGCCCGGGCGGGGCGCCTCGACTCCCTGCAGAGCTCTCCATAGAGTCAGGGGGGACGCTTCCTTCTAGCGGAGAACCTACCCCTGAGCTGGGCGAGAGGTGCTGAGGGAGCTTCTGCCCTGAGGATCAGGGGATGCGAAGGGTAAGACCTGGCAGAGTTGTGTTTGGAAATACTTTTTCCGCCTCCTGCCCCTTTGGGTACTGACCACTGTGTCCTGACCACTTGGGTACCAGCCCCCAAGTGTCCTTCGTGAAGTTCTTATTCTGGGAGAGGGAATCGTGTGTCGGTGTTTACTTAGGTGTATAGCCTCAGACTGCTAACTGTTGTCTGTGCTACTTCTGGAGGTTTCTACCATTTACTATTTATTGGATGTGTGTGCACCTGGCTCTCTGTATGCACTGATGTCTGTTTGTAGAAAATGTGTAATTGTGCATGTTTGAAAAACAGGCGCTTGAATTGATGCTTAATGTCTCTAAACCTTATCAGCAATGAAATATTCCCAGAGAAATAACATCAATCTCTGCATCAAACGTAAAAACCGACTAAATAAAATATTAAGTGTCATGTAAAGAAATGTATGTCAAATAATAAACTTTTGACATAGAAAAAATAGCTATAGAAGCCACTTCTAAGAGAAAAAAAGAGCATAGTATTTAGTATTTAAATGTAGATAGAACCATTTAACTCAGAGCTAGCCATTAGATGAATAAAGTTGATGTTGCATTTTTGATAAGGTTCACAAATCACAAATGGATCACTCCCGAATGCAAATATTTGCTGTGATAGACATGAAAAGGTGTCGTTTGGTCATTTGAAAGTTTGAAAGCAATATGCATGATTCTAATTTGAATACACTATCTCTCAAAGGTTTTAAACTGAACAGGTGAGGAAAAAATAGTAACCTATTAAACATTCTGCCTTTGATTTAAAAAATTTTCTTCCAAAGAAGAGCTAATCCTGCCTTTGTTTATCTCTTGGTCTATTAACCTTCCTTGAGCATTTACTCCAATAAGATTTTAGAGCAGGTTTAGTGGTTTTAAAAGTGTTGAAAGATATTTCTGTGGGTCCTCTAACTTCTCATTTTATTACCAAGTTAATATCTTTTGAACAATGGGGGAAATGCTATTTCTTAGAGGAAACTCTGTGGACATTGAGTATCAGAGGGGGTCACTACTGACATCAATCTATTTTGCAGAATATTGAGAAGCTCACAGCAACCAACCTTAAGGTTCCCATAGGACTTTATCTGATTTAAAGTGTTGCTTTTCTAATCCTACCCTCCTGACAGTTTGCAAGGGAAGATATACGGATTGATTTTTCTCTGTCCCTTTTCTTCCTGCTACTCTTTCCCCCTCCCCCACACTCTAACTCAGTTAAGAGCAATTTTATCAAAATAAAAGGCCAGGTATAGTTTCTTAAGAAAGCAAATAATTTTCTAATTATATTCATACATGAACAGAATGCATGCACCACCAGAATGTTAAAACATTGCACACTGCAGGCAGTTATTTGCAGGTATAATAACAGTTACCTTAGTTGGGCAAGAGGCTTCATGTTGAGCATGTTTTAAAAAACTAATGTATATTAGATTATCAGGAGAACTTACTGTAAATGGACTCTTTTTGTTTCAAAGATGTCTCCCACACCAGGCGAGGAATACTCTTGGCTGAGGTATGTATCAAGTGTCTAATGGGGAGAGGTCTCATTGTGTTTCTATGCCTACAGGAGGGTAAAATTAGTCCACAGGGTGGAAATGCTCAGTTATGACCCTTCAAAAATAAAATTACTATGCTTGCATACTCATTGTTAGGGAGGAAAATTAGATATTTATACCCTGAATTTTAATAGCATCAATATGTGTCTATAAATGTATATTGTGATTAGAGCTTTAATTAAGTCATAGGTGATATTTAATTTAGTGTGCAAAGTTTTCAATTCTGGTGAAAATCAGATCTCACATTGGAGTAGTGCTTGGCTTTGTTTGTTATCCACTGTTTTCTGTCTTTTTCTGTTACCCTGTTCCCAGTGGACTATGTTCCTCTCTGTCTTGCCTGTGAGATTGCTCTTCTCTAATAAGCCTAGCTGCAGGATCAGTGTGTTCTTTTTGGCATTTCAAAATGTTAAAATAGTGAAATTGTTAAATGTTACCAAGCTGAAACTGCTGGGAATGAAATTCTCCAAAAGAACCACTACATTTGTGACATATTGCAGTCTATTTCTAAAGAAAACTCCTTGAATCGGTTTACCTATTTTCTCAAGAAGGAAGCAGCCCCATTGATTCTGTTGATAAGTATTTAGTATGCAGTGTCAGCTTATTAATTACTAAGGCAAAGCCTGAGAAACTCTTTCAAAACAATTGTGTGACACTCTGCTTTGCTTTGACTCAGAATTAACATTAACCACCAAGAAATTTAGACAGGCTCCTTGGTTGCCTTGCATATTAGTTTTTGGAATTAGAATTGGAATACTTTACTGGGTAAGAATAAACTGTTATGAAATGGAACTTCTAATAGTGGTTTAGAATTCACAATGTTTACCAAATGTTTCCTCCGAGAAAACAGTTGGCCTAATAATTTAAGGGATTATTTCCCCTAACTAGCTATCCAGGAATGCTGAAACAAACAAACAAACAAACAAAAGTAACAAATTGAATTTGGAAATACCTAACAACACATAATTAGTAAAATGAGATTTGGTTATAGCTTCTTGAATTTAGTTAGTACTATGGAGCCTGTCCTTCAGGTTGCTGTCTGTTATTCTTAGCGTAATTATGTTAGCTCAGTTGCATAAAGAACACAGATGAGAGCTTGCATTCCGTGCTTAAAAGGATGCCGTGTCTCCCCCAGTGTAAGTTTGTCTCTTCTATTTTTGTGTTCATCATTTTCTAATTGAACTGACAAATAGAATGAAACCAGCCTTTGGATATAAATTATTTATAATTCTGCTTTTGACTCTGAACTTGAACCCAGCATTGTTTGAAAAACTGTACTAGGGCCAGGTTTACATATTTCATATCTATATTTCTAGAAATAGCCAGATCTGCTGGATTGTCTCTTATTGACTGAAGATTGGTAGAGAACTTAAAGAAGAAAAAATAAAAAACAATTTGTGTATTTTGTATTGGCAGAATTTTAACTTCGTATCTCCCTCACCCATATCTCTAATTTGTTCTTGATCCTGTTCTCATATGAAATGCTGCTAACTTTGTGCATTAACTGCATGAGTGCTATTTGGGGAGGAGGGTTCTGGGGACTCAACACTTTGCCACTGAATTGCTATTTAATACTCTGACAATCGCTTAATTCATTTATCATGTATAGTTGTATGTTAATTTGGCTTCATCTTACAGATCAACTCAGATTTCTCCAAAATATTTTCTGGACCAAAAGTAATGATAAGCATCATCCAGAATATTTCTATTAATACTGCATTATTTTAGACAGCTGGATGTGTAAACACATTTATATACATACATAAATAAACTTCTTCATAGATGTTGCCTTTTAATATATTTGAACACATCTTTATGATTTTAAATGAATTCTACAAATTTGGAGAAATATTCAAGTTCAAAGCAACTGTGCAGATGGACACTGAAGACTCAAGGCAAAAAAGAAGTATTCACCTTGAATCAAAACACGGCTGTTCTTGTTTTCCAGGATAGGAGGAAATTGGTTCCAGGCCCATGTATTCTAAGAGTCTTGCAAATATGCCAGAATGAGTACCACATCATTGGATTATAATTTTTTTTTATAAAACTAATGAGTTTAAGACAGCTTTTACCAGTCATGCTAATTATTTATTAGTTTTAGAAGTTAGGTCTATACCAATTAGGAAAAAATATAGGTTATTACCATTTCACAAAATGCATAGTAAGATAGTTGTATTTGTTTTATATCTAAAGTGTTATAATGTTGTATCGCAAGGAATTTAAAACTTGAGGAAATTTGTGAGGCAGGGGGGAAGAGGGTTGTTATAGTTGTCTTCATCACTTCTCTTGTTACTATTCAAATTGTGTGATGTTAGATGGACTTCTATCTCAAACTTGCCCCGTAGATAATAGAAATGTTTATGATGTAACAGTAATAATAGGTCAAAACTGTTATGTAAAGCAATAAGTGTGATTATTTCTAGTTCTTAAGGTAAAATATTTACTTCCTGAGTCTTATTTCTTTACTGAACATGATGTCTTATGGTGAAATAAAGTACATTCCATTGTAATAGTTATTATAGGACAGTTAGTTGCATAAACAAGTATAGTCTTAATTGAGTTTTCATTGATTTTTTTTCATGTATTTGAAGTGTTTTCCATATGGATTACTAAAGGATAAAGTTGAGATAGCCTGTAATCTGAAAGCTTCATTTGGACAGGTTAATTTAAGAACTAGCAACCATGGAATTTTGAAGTTCATAGTTGAGTTTTTATGGGTTTATGAGGAAAGAATTGTTTGCTCCTTAAACCTGAGCCAGTGGCTCTGGCAGAGTCATTGCATTTGTTCTGGGAATGCCTTGGATTTTGTTTGGGTCTCAGCTGGAGAGATTGTCACACCTGCACGTTAGGAAATATTTCAAAGTTTTGTTTTCTTTTGTCTTGATTTGTTTTTGAATAAATGAGTTGAGACTGGTTAGATGGGAATCCTTGTTTTTCAGACAGCTCAGTTTTTAACCCATTGTGCTACTTCATTATATTCAGTAAATTTTAAATTAAGTTTCACAAAGTAGATTTTGCATTTTTTGAATGCAAGAAGTGATTTAAGTTCCCTTTTCTCTAACCCAAGTGGCGAATCTTTTTTTCCTAAGAATACAATGTTCTTATTATATTTGAACACATCTTTATGATTTTAAATGACAATGTTTTAGTTTATCATTGAATGTTTTGTTTTTCCACTCTTAGTTAGATAGTTGGATTCTTTATTGCTTAAAATTTTAGTTGATTGAATAGAGATTTGATATCTTTGGCTTTATTCCTCACTATCTTTTGTCAAGTCTGAATAACATTTTAAATTTTCTTTTAACTTCAGGAGATAAAGTGCAGTATAGTTCCCAAAATTTGATAATGTAATAATCTATTTTTTTCCCTACTAGCAAATTCCATGCTATTGCTTTTTAAAGAAAAGCAGAGGCATTTTTCAAAGATGTGCCAGGCAATCTGTTGTGGTGGTTTAATATACTGGCAAATGCTTTCACAAACTGCATATGTCCATAGTATATTTAAATATAATTAAATATGATATAATTAGGAATTCAAGTTTTTCAAAATTTATGTTTAAATGGTAGGGTCCCCTGTTTTCTTCATCCATTCTTTTGGACCATGTCTTTAGAGAAGAAAATTGAAATCAATCTGAGTTCTGTAAATTGAATTAAGTTGTAAGGAGTGTTACATTCAAACTGTTGATAATTCTAATGTGTTTTAAAAGAATAAAAACTTGCTTTAATTAATCTCCACTTCTATGGACATATGTACTAAGTATTTTCACAACACTGATTTGTATAACAAGTAAATCAATACCAATGATCTCCAAAAAATTATTTAGGCAGTCATTCTTTGTCATCCATGTTTGCTTATTTTGCAGCTATATTTAAAAATCAAATGTATTTGTTCTTTATAAGAGCGGTTTATTTCTGCTATGACCCGAGTATTTTGGTTTATTCCATAGTGGCTGGTAAAACGGACCACATTTTCAAATTATTTCAATGCGTTGCTGCCAGAATTTGTAAATGTTTTCTCTAGCTTTTGTACAACTGGTGAACAAGTATATATGGAGAGAGAAAAAGGAAAGCCAGACAGTTTAACACATAAGTAAGCAAAAGATTATCCAAGGAATTTTGTGTCTCTGCATGTGTGGATACTTGACTTTGAAGGATGCACAACTACTTTTGGAAATGGCATCTTACTTCTTATTTAAAAAGGCGGGGGGATATTTGAATGATTTTTAGCTATCAGTAAGGTAACTAACTATAAGTAATCTGTGGTCCATTTTTATTGATTAAATAATTAGAGAAGAAACAGCTTTCGCAGGGTCATACATTTGAAGTGCTTTGGGACACATTTCCATATACTTATAACTTGTAAGTATTTTAAATTTTTTTCGACCAACTAGAATCAGTGTAAATTGTATAATTACTAGAATAATTATTTAAGAATTTGCAGTGCAACTATGTTACTTTAGATACTGCAAAATTGCCATTTTAGTTTGTCATTTTCTGGGCTCATCTCTTTTAATATAATATTTTATGGTTTGGGGGTAAAGATTAACTGAAGCAAATGTTTCTAGCTTAAAAAAATAAGCTGAGATGTTAATTACTTTTACTTTTTTCTCATTCTGTTAAGTTCAGTACTCATGGATTCCTTCCCAGTGGTGTTAAAAGAAATAGCTTAGCACTCCAATAAAGCTTTGCATAGGCTTTGTAAATAGAATTAGGAGAAAATGGTGTAGAGTTTTTAAATTTATGTCTGTGTGCTGTGTTAGTACACATTACATCTTGAAGCCCCTTTGCTGGGTAAAATGTTTAACCATAAGTGTCCTGAAAAAGTCTAGAGAAGCCCCGATTGTACACTGAGAAACCTGGAGAAGTTTCCCTCCCCTTATACTTATTTTCAGGCCAGACTAACATTATTCTGTTCCATCAAATGGGAATACCCTGGTTTTAAAGATCTGTGAGAATCTACTTTATTATGAGCAGGTTCTCTTAGCACTTCATTTCAGTGATCTAAAAACCTATACTCAGAATATTCTTTCTTCCTATCTAACAATTCTTAAAATTTAATTCTATTTCTTCTCCTTAGTTTTTTTCCTCAGTTTCTACAATCTTTAACAGTGGTTTTGAAACTTCAGAATGTGTCAGAATCTTCTGGCATCCTGTTAAAAACACAGATGTGCCTCAACTCTAGTGTTTCTAATTTCCCAGATCTGAACTGGAGCCTGGTAATTCACATTTCTCAAAAGTTTTCAGATGATGCCTGGTACTACTGTTGGTTCAGAGACCACACTTTGAGAGCTGTTGACCTGTAGACTACCTTGTGTGCACTTACAGACAACTATGTGACTTCTCAGACTATTTTCTAAAATGCACACTAGAGTTTTCAGCTCATTTGCATCAGTCTTTATCTTCCTAGTTCTTTATCTTCTTGTCACTCTTTCTGAACACTTTCAGTTTCAGCTCTGTTCAGAATCTCATAACTGAATCACAGAAACCCTAGAAAGAGTCTGACCTTGGATGCATACAATAAAACCACCTCATGGTTTCAGTGGCATAACGATTCCACACTTGAATCCAAATTGCATGCTTACTTCTAAGCCACAACTGCATTTCCAAATATATTTTACATTCTTACTGAAACCGAGTACTTCTACTTCTGTGTGTATATAATTATTTGCATCTTGAAAGCATATTTTTCTGTTTATATCTTACATTGTTAGTACACACTGAGACTTTCCTAAATATTCCAACCAAAGTGGGTGAAACAGAAGTGCCTAGTTTCTAAAATATGCTTCCCTGGATTTAAGCAATAATAAAAACTTATTTTAAATTATTTCAGTGAGTGAAATAATAATTGGAAGGAAATTGAATTATTTAGGAAGTCACTGTGTCCTCAATTTGAGTATTTGAACTAATATTCACTTGTGAAATGTTCTACTTCACTCCCTATATAATACAAAATTATTTAGCATTCTTTTTCATCATAGAATTATGACCTGTATTGGTAATTTAATATTTAGAAATGGGAAAGCCCAATATTTCATGAAATAGAAATGTGTTGAGTTTGTTATTAGAGTTGATTTTGGGCTCCTGAGAACTCTCCTCTTACTTTTAGCATCTGTTGGCATAAACATTTATTTTCAGCAGAACTGCTTTTCTCTACTTATTCTTAATTACTTTCTTGAGGCAAAGTTCCAAATATTCACAATTAATTTTTGTCAATATATTAAATTTTCTCAATGCCCCTTTACCCGAGAAAAGTAATTAGAAATTTGGTTTTTGTAGGCATTCATAATAATCCATTTGAACCTTCCATGACATATTTTCTTATTTATATTTTAATTAATTCAGTTGTAAAATTCATAAAATGTTGTAGCAGGAAGAGAAGTTGCTCAACCAAAGCAAGAACTATGTCCAGTGAATAGAATAACAAATTAATTCCCAAGGGCTTATAAAAAGGGCTTATAAAAGCCACTCCATCTAGTGGTTGGATTTTCACATAACTTGTCTTGACAAGTTGTTTTGAAAACACAGTTGCATATAGAGAAACCCATTTGGAAAAAATCAATGCATGTGCTTGGGGAAAGAAAAATTATTATAATAATTTCATGTGTTGTCTTTAAAGTTATATCAACAGTGTGTAATTAGTATTTATCCAAGGTTGTGTGTGTCCCAAAAATCTCTTTATGTATCATTGTTATGTGACTAATCATTGCAGTTCATAACACACACCCAGAGTGAACCAGGATCAGAGTGAAAAACAAATATCTGGTTGTGGCCCATAACTCTCATTTGATACTGAGAGAAAAGATCCTAGGGTAGATCTTTGTTGATGCATTTTATCTAATTTTGACATTTGGGGACTTTTTCAGATGCATGTTTGTATGGAAATCTCTAACAATCATCTGGATTTTTGACAAAGAAAACTATTCATAAAGCCATTATCTTAAGTTAGATCTGTCATGTTGCTAATGCCTGCCAATATCCATTTTGTAAACAGAATGCCTACTCTGTGCCAAACCCTGAGTTAGGCAGAGGACTTGCAAGACGGGTCCCAGCTCTCAAAGTGTTCATGGTCTGGAGGGATTAGACATGAGAGACTGCTACAGAATGGTTCGGCATTGCCCGTTGTCACTTCCGGCAGAAGTCATCAATGAACAGCCCATACTCTTTGGTGGTTAAAATATCCCTATTACACACTTTCATATCCTATTCTTATCCTATTTTTTCATCTGTGGGATGGGATAGACAGATGGGTGGGCTTTATTTGGGGGGTGGGGTGAAATGGAGAATCATTTCCCTTTTTCCATTTACCCAACCTTTATATATTACATAAGTGTGAAACGTGGATATATTTCAGGAGTGAATCACAGAAAACATGCATGCTTGGAATATAATGTCTAGTGGTAGGCACAGACTATGTGCCCAGTAAAAATGAACTAAATAAAGCATGTGAAGGCCTATAACTCTGTATCCCTCAATCACATTGCTGTGGTAACACATTTTTATCTTATTGGGCACTAGAAGTCTAACAATCACTTATTTGTTGGAGTCAAACTAAGGTTTATACAATTTGTCTACTGTGATTCTAGGTCAGAACTTAGGAACTGGCCAAAGAGAATCTTATTCCCTCTGGATCTAAGAAAAATGCATAGCTCATGGTGGGAACTTGATGGATTTCAAGTGGAATCTCTCCACCACATAGAGAATGGACATTACAAGCTTTTGTTGACTTAACAGTCATCTTGTCTCATTCAGACTAAAGAAGCTCTCCTCTTCGTGTCTCATGGTGTTGTGGAGGGGTGTCATTACCAACCGCAGTCATCGTAATTGACTGATGAAGCAAAAAAAAAAAAGTAAATAAAATGGAACCACCTTTCCTAATTAAAGATAAAAATAGAGACAAAGAGGTCTTAGATTTTATATATTTGCCAATAATTACTGCAAAAATGTGCTAATCGAGAGTTAGAACTTTTAGTTTATAGATGATTGGCATACTTTGTACCTGAAGACCTTAGGACTTGCTTTTGATGCTGAGAGAAAAGACCCTGGGGTAGATCTTTGTTGATGCATTTTATGTAATTTTGACATTTGGATACCTTTTCAGATGTATGCTTGTATGGAGACCAAAACTCAAGCTTAATTCCCTAATGATCAGCTGACTTTTTGCCAAAGAAAACTATCCATACTTAAAAGCCACATGAAATACTTACTTAAGACTATCTTTATCTCAAATGAAAGATTTGATCATTGAAACTATATATAGTCGATCACCATACTTTGCCCCTGAAGACCACTGGTGAAGAATGTGTTGCAGGTGCTATGACCAATGTTTTTGCTCTCAACTGATCATTCATATTTTAGTTGTTCATCATGTAAAATTATCATGTACTGTTTGTGACCTCCTTCCCCCAAATGGACTCTTCCCTTTCCCTAGGAATCAAAGAAAGGGTTTTTTACTATATGGTTCCTATATCTCACAGTGAAGAGCAGGCACTTTGAATTATGTAGACCTGAATTCCAGCCCTGCTCCCACTGGTTGGAGACCTTTGGCAAAGCATTTTTACCTCTGTAAGACTCAGTGTTTTTGTGTACAGAATGGGGATTGTAATAACATCTATTTCACATAAATATTAAAAAAAATAATATCATACTTAGCATGATGACTGAAACATAAAAATATTCAGCTGTTTCTTAAATGAAAATATTTGAAAATTGAGATTTTTTTTAATGTCCATATTTGTTCATCTAAATCTCAGATTTGAAACTGAAAGGATAAAACTGAAGTTGGGCTTAATTTGTATGTGCATGGCTTAAAAATGAAAATACCTCTTCTTCAATAGTTGGAGAAGAAACTGAAAGTTATACCACACAATTGGATATCATATTGTGTACCTATGATAGCTATTGCTGTAGAGTACTTCATAATGAATGGCAAAGATAAGAGCCTGCTTACTAGGTCCTACATAATTTATGGACCAGAATAATATATTGCTTTCTACTTTTAATGACGAAATCTCACATGCAAGATAAGGACAATCTTATGTAGTGGACCATGGCTTTTATTGAATTGAAAACTGCATGTTCTCTGTTATCGGATGGGTGTTTTCCTTACAGACTGTGTGGAAAACATCTCTCTCTTACAGAATAGGCCAAGGCACTTAGTAGGAGGAAACATCTAAATGGAAGAGCAAAATTAAATGGTGAAAGAAATTTGTTACATAAATCAACAGATCATTTTATTTGTATAATTAATTCACCTTTGTGACAGGCTTTTCATGTAACATCATCACCAAACTGTGCCTGAGCCTTTTGTAATTTCAAGGCATCATTTTCTTAAGCCCTGAAATTTAAGATTTAATAAGGTTTTAAATGTTAAATAATAAGGAATATTTTACATTGAATTTTTTGAAAAGAAATACAGCTTTATAAGTGTCTTAATGTCTTCAGTTCCTTTTAGTTGATATATTTTCATGGAAATTTAATATTCCTATTGTTAGTAAAGAAAAAAACAAAGAAAATGGTGCATTTAATAACTTCTATATTTTTAACAAAACATATGAAGAGCTAAAGCTTTGAGAGCCAACCAAGCATTACCACTGTAATGGAATTTTCTTTTATATATAGAAAAAGGAGCTGACATTAGTACCAGGAAGAAGGATTATGCATTTTTGCCTGAATTATCAGGTGAATTAAATAAATTCTTTATTTTACATTACTATAGTAGATGATGTTAAAAAAAATGACCAAATTGTTTCAGTAATTCTAAACCACTAACAATTAGGTAAGATTTTGAAGAGATTCATTGCCCAATCAACTAACACCAAACCATCATGCATTATGTTATGATGTTGGCCCATGAGACCTGCTATGTCTATTGAGGACATAACTTAGATATAATGTTGTTATAAGAGTCAACTAAAATTTTTCCTACTAACTTTAGAGAAATAAATTAGCTAGCTATTTTTCTTGATTGAATTAGTAGGAACCAGACTTATTCTCAGAAATGAATGGAAAATAATGGCTATATCCACTGGGACCTTTATTCTCTTGAGCCTTCACATGGCTCTTTTATGAGGCAGCTGAGTAGAACCCAGAATTAACAAAGTAGGGGAGACAGCAGGTTAAGCAAGAGCCTGGACCTCCTGCATCTGATATCATGGACCCCTCTCTCTGTTAAGACACTGTAAACTTGGTATCATTTCCTTAAAGCATTTGAAAAGTTCAAATATTAGAGAAGAGCAGAATATATAGCTATATCCAGAATCATCAGTCCTTCTGATACTTCCAAAGAGTTTTCTGCTTTCCTGGACATAAAACATCCTGCACAGAGCAAATACTAGCCTGCTTATTATTTCCCTAGAGATGCCACACAGTCTAGAACAATAAGAATTTTGACTCCAGATGCAAATACCTGAATATTGAAATGGCCCTCTAAAATAAAGAAGGTCTTCAGTGGGACAGTGAAAACTAAAATAACTATGGTTAAGTAATATTGATATGAAGTGGCTGTATTTGAAATCTTGTTTTCAGGACTTACGTCACACTCAGCCTAATCAGAAACACCGATGTTTTATTACCTTTAAAATGGTAATAAAAATCTGGAATCTGGATAAACATTTAAAATTAAAAAAAACCTCTATGCTGTTGCCATACCCCAAAAATTCCTTTGATGACATCAGAGCCTGTTGTTGATGAGATGTGATGTGTTTTTATGGGGGAAGAGGATAGCAGAGAGGCAGGTGTGCAGATGGAGAGAAGGACAGAAAGAACAGGTGAGATGATTCTATTCAATTTGAAGTATTTTTCTTAAAAAATTAACACATTCTAATCATTTTATTATTACTCTAAAGACATGATTTATAGCTTAAATTGTTAGAATATGTTGGTTATATTTTTTAAAGTATAATTCTAAGAAAATCTCTTTAACAATCATCCTTTTACTATCCTCATAATAAAAACCAACTGCTTCTTTAATAGGTACATCCACACACCTTGTTAAAAATTTCCAATTATGATTTTCCCAGTAGCAAACAAAAACAAAATTAATGGCAGCTACCTCCCCCAAAGCCTAAGCTATATTGCTAATGAACTCTCAAAGAAAACTCTCAATGCAAAAAAATAATAAGGTGGAAATTACTGTAATATTCCAAATGTAGAAATAAAAGAAAGAATTATCAAAATGTAGAAAACAGTTTTCCTGCCACGATCCCATTAACTGCTAAAATAGGCTGTACAGTGTGGTGTTTTGACATTATGAAGATCTTTGAACTGCACAAAATCCATGTTTTCTTTTTAACTATATTCTTTTTATTTTAATATTTTTTAGTTGTAGATGGACACAATATCTGTATTTATTCATTTATTTTTATGTGGTGCTGAGAATTTAACCCAGTGGCTCACATGTGTGAGGCAAGCAATCTACCACTGAGCTACAGCCCCAGACCTTAAGTATATTCTTTAATTAAAGTTGGCTTATATTGGACAGAAATTTCTCTATATCTCATAACTTCATGCCCTGGCTTAGATTTTAACAAGCTAATTTATTTTAATGAAGTGTTTGGTGGCATTAATATGGGAAGTTGTGATCACATATGCGGTGATCTTCCTGTGGAGAAATAACAGAACACGTGTTTTTTTTTTTTTTTTTTTTTTTTTTTTTGCTTTACTGAAAATAAGGTCTATGACCCTTTGTCTTTATTGAAGAAGCTTGATAGCTCTCAAAAATATTGACTAAAATTTTAATCCCTGGGGCCATCCCAGTAGGCAGATTTACCTAGATAGGCTGGGATAGGAAATGGTGAGTTAGTAGGAAATAGTGTTAATTACTATTGACAAAGTGCCTTATGTTTTTAAGAGGCTGGAATATTTGAATATAAGATGCAAATGGCTTTAATAAAGTTTATGTTAATTCTTAAAGCAGCACATAAGGTCTAAAAGGAGAGACTTTGGAGTCTGAGAAACATGAACTCAACTGCAAGAAAATTTTTCACAATCTGGATAATTTTCTTAATATCTAAAAACCCTCACTTTGTGAAATAGGAATTATAAATAAGCACCTGATAGGATTATAGTAGTTTAATAATAAAATATCTAAAGTTTCTCAAATGTCTGAATATAATAAATACTCAGTAAACATCCCCCCCACTATGTATGTATATCCTATTTGCTATATGCTTTAATCATTGAGACAAAACGAATAAGTAGCCTGTGATCTAGTTAAGGTAGTGCATATTCTTGAGATATAATTAGCACATATAGTATTATAATAATAATTAGTATAGGTCATATATTCTTGAGATATCATTAGTATATAGTGTATAGCAAGGGTCATAAGAACTAATTGACTAATATTTATTGAAGACTTAATTTTTTGTTGTATGCTAAGGGTCTTATGTGCATTTATTATCATAACAATTCTGTGATTTAGTCATGACTGTCATCACCATTATCCCCAATTTTCAGGTGAAATACTGACCTTAGAAAGATTACTTCCTCAATAACATCTGACACTTATCTTGGTCTGCTAACTCCTAATGCAATGTTCTTTCTGTTGACTAGTGCTTTGGCTGGTTGAAATCAGCAGGGAAAATAAGGAAAATAGATGTATAGTCATACCTCTTCTTAGCTCAGAGAGAGAGAGTACATCAAAAAGGCAAAGAGCAGGAGTGCTAGGCCTGCACTGTTGAATGTGGTAGCCACTAGCCGCATTAAGCACTTGAAATGTGGTTGACATCTGGGTTGAGTCCTAGCTCTACCACTATTCTAGATGTGCTAATGTCAAATTACCCATTCTGTGCCTTTCTAAAAACGGGGATAATAACAGCATCTGCCTTATAGGGCCATGAATAAGTGAGTTGATATATAAAAGGCTCAGAGTGCCACCTGCCTGTAATAAGCCCCCTTTATGTGAACAAAGGGGGGAAATCAGCAAGAGTTAAGTGATATACCTGACTGTAGAAGAGAGGGAGGAGGAGGTTTTACAGTAAGTCCAAGGTAAGAGTTTAGGTAGTAGAAAGATTACTTGCAATACCAAAAGAAATGTGAAAAATGAAAATGTTGCAGCATTATTTGTATTAACAAAGGATGACAAATATCCAAAACATCCCTTTTGTAGGAGGTGAGTCACGTTCATCTAACAGACCTTAATAGAACAGGTGTTAAATCGAAAGGGAGGTTTTATTTGTTAATGTGGACTATCTCAATGCATACTTTTTTTCCCCTTTACTATACCCCCAGACCATTTTATTTTGAGACAGAGTCTTACTAAGCTACCCATGCTGGCCTCAAACTTGTGATCCTCCTGCCTCAGCCTCTTGAGTAGCTGGGGTTACAGGTGTGCACCACCAAACCCCACCTTCCCAGATTTAATATGCCTTCAATGAAGAGCAAGGTTTGAAACAGTATGTGTAGTATGTTACTATTTTCTTAAAAGGGAGTATAGAGGGTATATATATATATATATATATATATATATATATATATATATATCTCACTTGAATGTGTATGGTAAAAAGAATTGACTTTTCACTGAGTATTTTTTCTGTAACTTTTGAATTTGAATCTGGTAAGTCATATATATACATACACATACATATTTTTTATATATACATATAAATTTTAAAATTAGATTTTAAGTGAAAGTATTGGGGAGTTTGTCACTTGAGGGAAAATGTCTTAAGGACAGAGGCCATGGACTATGTGCCCAGAAACGATTTGGAAATGTAAGCTCCAGTTTTGCTTTTTAGGCCAAATGTCCATTGAGTTATCTTCCTATTCTCAAATTTTAAGAAAGGCAAAGAAATAGTATTAAATCACTGTTTTCAATGTCCAATCAACTGCCATCTTATTAGGTTCTGGTGAGCATTTCCATGGGTGCCCCGCTCTCTCCTCCTGCTCTCAGGTGGTAAATCACCTAAAGGTAGAAAGACAACATTCTGTGTTTGTAACTGAATTCTAGTTATGAAAATAAATATGTAAATACACATTTAAATGAAGAGGCCTATGACAGAGGGATAAACTAGGGGTTCAAGTTATGCCTAGTGGCAAGGGCTGGTCAAGAAAGTCTCAGACATGAAGTATCATTGGCACAATTTGGTGCAATCATTACAAGATCAATTTAATAGGCAAGGATCTTGGAAATGAGTGTTTAGGCAGAGGGAAGGGAAGAGGAAGAAGGAAGGTGGAAGGTGTGATGGTCTATTCAGAGAGCAGAATGTCATCTTCCAGGACCAGGAAATTGTATGTTTTTGTGTGAGCTCAAGATGTTTTTGTGTGACCATGTAAGGAACAGCTCTCATACACCATGACTATCTTCTGTGTCTCCTTGATTATGGACGAAAGCTTTCACGTGTGAGTGGAATAGTTTAGCAAACAAGTTTGCAAATAGCATGAGTTGACTCCTGAGAAACAGCCCAATGGTGGCACACATAGGACATGTTATTGAAGAGATGAAGAGGTGAGAAAGGAGATGACAGGGACCCTAAGGACACTGAGAGTTAATTGGAGCCAGGCTGAGGTTGGGGCTCAGGAGAGTCTTTAGGTAAAGAAACATAAAGCTCTGGACAACCAGGTTGACTGTTGGGATTTGGCCTTATTTCTGCATCCTGTATTTCTGTAGCTTCAGCAACCAGCCTTTGCTCCTAGGCCACTGCCCTGATTTTGGGTGGGCTTAGCACCCTAACCACATTAGGTGCCTCTGTGTTGTTTGTATCCTGGAACTCCTGTCTCTGAAAAAGCAGCCGACTGTTCCCAAGTGCCTTGTTCTATGTCAGTGCAGAACAGTGTGCAGAACTGGCTTGAAAGCCCAGATTAAGGGGAAAATCTAATTTTCCTGACTAGTGACAAAAGTTACCCTTGGAGGATTAGGGCCCTTGGTTTGTCAGTTGCCTCCATACTGTGCTTGGGCAGTCTTGGAGGGCTGAAGCGAGCCCTTTGGCTTACCTGTCATATGAGTGCTGGGGGCTCTTGCTTTGTTTGCCATTTGGTGGGACAGTGCCAGTGTTCTTGTTTACCTTGCCCCCCCCCCATAGTGCCTGTCATGTAGCTCCTTCTTGAGTATGTAGACTATGTAATCACATAGGCTGCATCATTTAGAATGCTGTTAACATCACCTAAATATAGCGTTTTTATAACACAAATGGATCAGGCAGCTCCTTGGGCTTGAAACCTTGATTCAAATAATGTGCTTATTTATTTTTCACAATTAGAAGAATACCTCTCCCATCTTGAATAGAAAAGAACATTTTTTACTCTATTTGAATGCATTCAAATATATATTTGCGGTTTTGCCTTATTTCTGCATCCTATATTTCTATAGCTTCAGCAACCAGCCTTTGCTCCTGGGTCACTGCCTTGATTTGAGTGTATATCAGCCCAGACTAAGGGAAAAATCTCATTTCCTGAGTAGTGACAAATGTTACCCATAGAGGATTAGGGCCCAAATAAATAAATAAATAAATAAATTCAAGATTTATATTTGAATGCATTCAAATAGAGCACCAATCAACCAACTTATTTAGAGCCTCCTTTATGTGCCAGTCAGCATATTAAATGTTGGGAGTTAAATACTAAAATAGGTAATGTCCCCAACAAAGTCCTCAATGAGCTTGTTCTCTGGTGAGTTAGAGGAAGGAGCAGAGCAAATGCAGACACAGAAATACTGAAAAATTTAGTAAGTGCTATGACAGAACTCTATTTGGTTATTCTGGGAACCCCAAAGAGGGTATTTCATCTGAACATGGGAAGCAAGGAGCTAGGGGAAGTAGTGACACCGAACTGATGTGGGGGAGATGAACAGGCAGAAAGAGAGAATGCTTGGGCAGAAGAGTGTTAGGATAAGTAGGAACCAGAGCATTGAGCTAAAAAGCAATCAATTTGATGTGTTTGTGGAACTAGAATCCATCTGGTACAGCTCACATGGTGAGGTTAGGGGTGCTGAGGGGAGGGCTAGGGAGACAGGCAGGGCTAGATCACAGGAAGCTTTTTATTGCAATGACTTCATCCCTGGCAGAGAAGTTGAAACAGGGAAGTCACATAATTATCCATGTGATTTCTAAAGATCAGGCCAATAGCTGCATGGCAATGATCAAAGAGACTAGGATCAGAGAAAGACAGGAAAACTGATTGGGGTGCAGGTGCCCTAATTCTGGCACACACTGATTGTGGCCTGGACTTGAGAAGGCAGACTGTGGGAAGGTGGGCCATATTTCTCACTTTATGTCTAATCCAAATCACTTTTTTTTAAATTTTGTGACATTTAGGGTATTAATTTTAAAATATTTTCTTTGATTCTGTGTCCTTTCCCCATCTACACTATTCCTACCTATTCTTGGCATAAACATTCTCTCCTTGGGGAAGCCACCTTCAACCCCCTGGATTGGATGTTCCCCAGCATCCTGAAGTCTCCAGGGGTAGCTCACACTGCACTTGCTCTTAATTACTGGGGCAGCCGCCCATCTCCTCTGCTGGACAGTACACTTCCCATGGGCTCCTTGAAGCTGTCAAGACACTAGTGTCTAATCCAGTGCATGACACATAGTGGGTGCTCCATAGTTTGTTAAATGGATAATACAATAATAAATTATTAATTCTAATAAGCAGGTTATTTTATCAGGAAGACCCAGAACTTTTAAATTTATTCGAAGATAAAGGCTGTCAGGGACCCTAAGGACACTTGAGAGTTAGTTTCCATAGTGCGTTGTGTTTAGAAGTAACAAGTAGCAATTAATAAGCAGAGTACTGGCTCTTAGTATAATTTCAATTAGTATAGATACCATGCTATACTTCTAATGGATTTCATAAACTAGAGAGATGAACAGCCATTTTTTTAAACAAGCATTTATATAAATGGTGAGATCAGTTCTCTAGCTCTTAATTTTGAAACACCAATTTATTTAACTTAAAACTGAAGAGCCCTTAAAATGTGGCCCCCTCCTCTTAGTTGTTCTTATTTCCAGAGCTGTCTACTTGGAAAGTCTTGGACTCCATTAGGCCTGGTTCCAGTCCCCTGTGACCCTTGTGTCAGCAGACCACTTGCAGAGATTGCTCTCAGGAGGCATGCTTCATCCTCACCCTTCTCAGGTGTTCAAGGTCTGGTTTGCCACCAGCTTCAGTACAAGAGTAGGCATTGTGACATTCTTCTTGGCTGCTATAGACATTTTAGAAGTTCATCTCAGCTACAGCTGAGTCCAGAACATCTCTTCTCTGGGGGAGGAAATTTGCCTGGTGGAGCAGATCTTCCCACCATGGCCTGGAGCTGCCTCTTGGTTTTAGCATTTCCCTCCTTTCCCTTTACAGAAACACACAGATTGCAACTCAACACCTGATTCTGCATTTTTTTTTTTTTGCTTTGGTTGTCTTATACATTTATTCCCACCCATCTGACAAGGTAGTGTTCCAGACGCACAATTGTGTCATATGTGGGTGAACTCCCTGCCCCATTGGCCCGGGGTGCTTTGTATGTGGTCATAGAAGCAGAGTGGAATGCACACTGTAGCCAGGGAATATTTCATTTACCTTGGCCTGCTTGATCCTGGAGGCCCAGTCAGGACTTGTGCAGTGACTCCAATCCAGACAGCTTAAGTAATAAAAGATGTTTCTGATGTATGCCACTCCACCCCTAGCTTTGGGGGAGGCTCTCCCCTGAATGACTGGCGCATTGTGTTGACAGAAACTACAAGGACTTGACCTGTATTCAGAGACACAATGACACGTCATGATGGCACGTGTGTGTGTGATGTTTTTATTTTTCTTCCTGGTTTTCTCACCATTCAGTTTATCTGTTTTCCCTCTTGTTAGGATCCCCTCCTGCGATCTCTTTCTCAGTCACTTTGAGTCTGGCCTAACCGAAGGCTGAGGTTATGAAGTCGATCCTAGATGGCCTTGCAGATACCACCTTCCGCACCATCACCACAGACCTCCTCTACGTGGGCTCGAATGACATCCAGTACGAAGACATCAAAGGCGACATGGCATCCAAATTAGGGTACTTCCCACAGAAATTTCCTTTAACTTCTTTTAGGGGCAGTCCCTTCCAAGAAAAGATGACTGCAGGAGACAACGCCCAGTTAGTCCCAGTAGACCCGGGAAACAACATTACAGAATTCTACAACAAGTCGCTCTCATCCTACAAGGAGAATGAGGAGAATATCCAATGTGGGGAGAACTTCATGGACATGGAGTGCTTCATGATTCTGAACCCCAGCCAACAGCTGGCCATCGCCGTGCTGTCCCTCACACTGGGCACCTTCACGGTTCTGGAGAACCTGCTGGTGCTCTGTGTCATCCTCCACTCCCGTAGCCTCCGCTGCAGGCCTTCCTATCACTTCATTGGCAGCCTGGCAGTGGCAGACCTTCTGGGGAGTGTCATTTTCGTCTACAGCTTCGTTGACTTCCACGTGTTCCACCGCAAAGATAGCCCCAACGTGTTTCTCTTCAAACTGGGCGGGGTCACAGCCTCCTTCACTGCCTCTGTAGGCAGCCTGTTCCTCACGGCCATCGACAGGTACATATCTATTCACAGGCCCCTGGCCTATAAGAGAATCGTCACCAGGCCCAAAGCCGTGGTGGCCTTTTGCCTGATGTGGACCATCGCGATTGTAATTGCTGTCCTGCCTCTCCTGGGTTGGAACTGCAAGAAACTGCAATCTGTCTGCTCAGATATTTTCCCACTGATTGATGAAACCTACCTGATGTTCTGGATCGGGGTCACCAGCGTGCTGCTGCTGTTCATTGTGTACGCATACATGTATATTCTCTGGAAAGCTCACAGCCACGCAGTCCGCATGATTCAACGTGGAACTCAGAAAAGCATCATCATCCACACGTCAGAGGATGGCAAGGTACAGGTGACCCGGCCGGACCAAGCCCGCATGGACATTAGACTGGCCAAGACCCTGGTCCTGATCCTGGTGGTTTTGATCATCTGCTGGGGCCCTCTGCTCGCGATCATGGTGTACGATGTCTTCGGGAAGATGAACAAGCTCATTAAGACGGTGTTTGCCTTCTGCAGTATGCTCTGCCTGCTGAACTCCACCGTGAACCCCATCATCTATGCTCTGAGGAGCAAGGACCTGAGACATGCTTTCCGGAGCATGTTCCCCTCATGTGAAGGCACTGCGCAGCCTCTGGATAACAGCATGGGGGACTCGGACTGCCTGCACAAGCATGCGAACAACACAGCCAGTGTTCACAGGGCTGCAGAAAGCTGCATCAAGAGCACGGTCAAGATCGCCAAGGTGACCATGTCTGTGTCCACAGACACGTCCGCCGAGGCTCTGTGAGCCTGATGCCTCTCTGGCAACACAGGAAAAGAAATTCATTTTTTTTTTAAGCTCAAAACCTAGAAGAGTCTGTCGTCTCATCGGTTATATTTTTTTAAGTTTACCATGCTCAGTGAAAAGGTGATTGTCACCATGCTTATTTATCAGTTCGTTGACATTTCAATAGTTTAGGTACTCAAACTCTGTTCTCCAGGGGTTTACAGTGAAGAAAGCCTGTTGCTCAAGTGACTGAATGGTCCTTCAAAGTCTCAACGAAATAGGAGGGAAACCTTTGGCTACATGATTTTAAGTCTGAAGTACCCATAGAAAAATGCCATCAGATGAGTAATGCCTTTGTAACCACAACTTTCATTATAAATGTGACGTGTATTTGTTCATAGTATCAGAGGTGTCAATTTTTACAACAGTTATAGTACTAAAGTAGATATATTTTGTAAAATGTATTGTGTCCTGTGAGTTGTGTGTCAGTGTTTCCTATGTGTTGTGTATATTTGTCTAGTTAAGCAAAACCAAAAGGTTGACTTTTATGAGAACAATGGAACACAGCAGTGGATATATGCCAATGAGACCACTTTTCAAAAGTATTATTGCCCATGATCTAACTTTAGAAACCTTAATATTTCTTGAAATATCTAAATTTGACACTGAGATACCTAAAGGTTTATTTTTCTCTTAAGACAACAAGAAGAATTTGAAGACTGTTCAAAGTATTGAGCAGAATTCATTGACACTTAAAAATTGGTTAGCCCTGCATTTTCATAAGAGGACACTTATCTTCTGGATCGTAGATGTTCTGTTGGGTAATGGATTATAATCAGAATGGAAGAGAGAAAGCATATTGACTTTTTTTAGGCTGACATCTCTGACTTTCTTTAGTCGTTAGCTAATTACTGAACCTCTTAAAACAGCATGTGTCAATCTTAATGTATATTGTATCACTGTGCAGTTGCTGTTTACTTGAAGAGTATTGCATTCTTCTATTCCAAGTGTAAGTAGATTCCATCCCTGGGTGGTCAAATAATAGTCTTTTTTTTTTTTTTTAAATCAAAGTATTGTCTGGATCAGTAAAATTATACTGTGTGTGAATGTGAATATAAATGTGTGTATATGTGTGTTTCTATCTTGTACTGTTAACAGCAGTGTCATAAAGTGAGACAACTATGACCAAGTGCAAACTGTACCACTTGCTGCACTCTTGCACATGAATTCAGTTTCTAAAATTGAGTTCTTCCAGAAATCTTCTGATAAAAATTCTGAGAAAATCATTCAGAGAAAATTCTCCTCCTTAAGAGAGAGATTGAATTAATAAATTGACCTTTAGATATTATGTGAGACCAGTTTATAACAAGAAGTAATCAATGACAGGCTCCCAAGTAAAGGTTTGTATTTACAGTATTACTGTGGGGAAAATGAGAGTGTTTGGGTTTCTGAGCACCTAATATTTATCAAGGTTATGGAGATATAGATCATTAAAAAGTAACATGGTTCTAAAATCCCCAAACAGTAACGTTCTTTAGTTTGTGTATAGGTAGTGTGACCCAAGTTTCATCAGCATGGTATACCTCACACTACAGTAGCACTGCCAGGTCCAGGTCATGTGGCTTAGGGAGGCTGAATCCAACAGTGGCAGTGAAGAGCCACCACACCAGGGACTGAGGCCTGGGTCATGGATGCTGTTTCTCTGCTTTGCCCAGATGTCCTTGGTGTTAGCCTGGCACCTGGCTTTGTGTCAGTCAATGTGGAATAGCCTTTTCCTCTGCTTCCTGGTGGCAAGATATGCTAAAGACTAAGCTGGCTTGCTTTCTACTGATGCCCCAATCTCAGACTCCTTAATGGTACCATGGGTGCTCAGAATTGAACCCTTTTCCAGTAAGGAAAGATACTGCTTAAGAAGCCACTTAACCCTGACAAACTTTACTTACAATCTCTCCTTAAACAGATAAAGCATGACTCCTAGAGAACATGAGGCCTGCATTGCATGAAAGTGAAGACCTAGTGTCTATCTGGTTATTTCTAGCTCTCATGATACCCCAGCAGCCTGGTGGGGTGGTTCCACTTCTTGCAGTTTATGTTCTAAGATGGAATGGGGCCCATGGACCAAGCTAGGATTTAGCTAGAATCTGCCTGTTGGCTTCCTCACTTTACCTCTGTGTGAAATGAAGCAAGGGCTCAGGGTGCTGGAGGATTAAGATCTGTTTAGAAGGAAAGAAAATGATTGACATAAAAGGATTCACCAGAGTCTAGTTTCCATTTAAGAATTTCCAGTCTTTTGTCCTGGATCACTCTAAATATTAATCTGCATGTCTTAGAGCTCACCAGGCAGTACCAACTCTTTTCTCACAGCTATGAAGACCTGGTGGAGAGGAAATTCTTATCATAGATATAAAAAAATTCAGAATTCATTTTTGAAACTGTATTTGTGTGAATGCCATGTAGATTTTTTAGTGTGTTGTGCTTTTAAGACCTAAATCATATATAATAAATTAAGGGACAATGGGGCTGACAGCACTAAACTCGGTGCTTATTGATATTTTAAGAAATATCTATGAAATATCATCACGTGTGTGTTATACTACCTTCATTTAAAAACGTTTAAAATGAGTTGGATTCACTTTGACACTTCTCATATCATTTCCTAACCCAAGTGACTAAGATGTTCTCCCCAATGAATATACTCATTAGAATTACCATTCATTAGTATCATTCATTAGCTGATCCCTTAATTATATCCATTAATTTAAATACAGTTTAAATTTAAGTATTTATAAGCTCTGGCATCAGAGTCCTCTACTGTCCCCCTAAGATGACATATTTGTCCTCACCGTGCATTCTGTCATCACTTGTCTTCAGAAAGGGCCAAATTCCCAGCCCACTCAATTTCTTCATAATAATGATGATGATTCAGTCCTAGACTAGCAGTTTCATTTAGAACAGTCAGGTTGTCTCCAAGAACCTCTAGTTTTTCATTACATATTAAATATATGTAAAAGAAATTAGATCTGGGAGATGCTGCAGTCACATACCTGCAATTGAGATGATTCCCAGACTTCCCTGGCACTTTCAGTCAGTTCTGTCTGGTATTAAATGTCCAGGATTTTTTTGCTGCCTAAACCCACTTTGCAGGAAAGAGGCCCAACCACCAAATGAGAATCAGGTCCTCGATGAGTAGCACTCTAGTTACGGTCCTGTTGATTAATTTTTGCCATTCCACATCTGTAAAAGAGACCACCAATATCATGCACAAAATTAGATTTCTCACACTCTAACTGTATATTTGTATGATATTTTAAAATCTCCGAAATGCTGGGCAACGGCTGTTCACAATCGTCTTGCACTGGCCTTCTGATGAAGTGTTAACAATGCCTATTGTAATATAGACAAAAGACTCTGGGCTGAATGTATGTATATAGGTTTTAAAGGGTCAGATGTTTAAGCAGTGGCTTACAAATCAGTACTTTTCAGATAGGAGAGTTTCTTTACATTGCTGTGGCATCCTAAAAGCTCTCTTCATGTAATCTTACTGGACTAGGCCTCCTGGGGATCAGAGTCCCCAAGAAAGAAAACTTTTTCTTGTAATAGTATGAATCAAGATACCAGATTATCTGGATTCTTATTTCCAGTGTTTCAAGTGGAAAATGTAACTCTTTATTGTCTGTAAATCTAACCTTATTACTTTTCCTCTTAGAAGAATATTGTATTGTTAGATGTTTGTTGAACTGGTAATATCCTTGCAACCGCTGTAATATCTTCGTTAGTAATCTGTATAATACCTTGTATACAAGTAATGGTAAGATTGTTATTAAATGTAGCTTCAGTCATTAAATAACTATAGCAAAGTAGTACTTCTGTAATATTTACAATGTATTAAGCCCATAGTATATTTTATTTCATTGATGTAATTTAACTGTTATTTATTCAAGAGAAAACATTTCATCCTGTCTATTGTCCAAAGTTACCTGGAATCAAATAAAATTCTAGATTATCATGAAGAACATAAAATGCTTTTGGTCTCTGCCTTGTTTCACAGTCAGATGAGAAATCACTTGGGTTTCACATTCCAAAGGATTGCTGAACCACTAATTTGTTCTCCAAAGAGCACTTACAACTTTATTTGAAATGTGGGAACAGATTGATTTAATATATTCATTTTTAACATAGTAAAAACAGTGCAGAAAACTTTCATTTATACAAGAAAGCAGAAGCAGAATGACTGCTATTTCTTTCTTTCTTTCTTTCTTTCTTTCTTTCTTTCTTTCTTTCTTTCTTTCTTTCTTTTTTTTTTGGTACCAGGATTGAACCCAAGGCTGCTTAACCTGAGCCACATCCCCAGTCCTTTTAATTTTTTATTTTGAGACAAGGCTTTGCTAAGTTGCTGAGGCTGGCTTTGAATTTGCTGTCTTCCTGCCTCAGCCTCCTGAGCTACTGGGATTATAGGCATGTGCCACCATGCCTGGCCTGCTATTGCTTTTAAAGGCATTATTTCATTGAAGGTATTAATGATTTTGCAATGAATTAAAACAAACCTGGTCAAAATGTATAAATTAAATTGAGACTTAGCAGACATAATAAATATAAACCTAAAGAGTCAGCTTTCTGTGGTCAAAATACCTAACAAGAATTAGAGGAAGCAAAAGTTTATTTGGGGCTCATGGTTTGAGAGGTTCAGTGTGTGGATGGCTGACTCCATTGCTCTGAGCCTGAGGTGAGGCAGAACATCATGGAGAAGGGCATGGCGGGGCAAGCCGCTCAAATTATGGCAGCCAGGAAGCAAAGAAAGGAAGGGTCCAGGGACACATATTGTCCAGACCATGCCTCCAGAGACTTAATTTCTACATCCATGCCCACCTGCCTGCAGTTAACACTCAATAGTCCTTTCAAATTATTAATCAAGTGGGTTAATTTATGGATGAGTTTATAGCTCTCATAATCTGATCATTTTGCCTTAGAACATTCCTACATTACCAATCACATAAGTTGGGGGGAGGCATTTCTAGATCCAAACCATAACAAACACTTTGTAAAAAAAAAAAAAAATCACATAATTTTTTCGAAAATAAAAGAGCAATATAATAAAGCTTAAATAGTTCTGCCTTAAACTTTTCAAATAATGAGCTGGTGAATATTTGAAATAGATTAACTGTGGGGGTTTTTTGTTTGTTTGTTTGTTTTTGGTAATGAGGATTGAACCCAGGGGCACTTGACCACTGAGCCACATCCCTGGCCCTATTTTGTATTTTATTTAGAGACAGGGTCTCACTGAGTTGCTTAGTGCCTCACTATTTCTGAGTCTGGCTTTGAGCTCTCGATCTTCCTGTCTCAGCCTCCCAAGCCGCTGGGATTACTGGCATGCACCACCATGCTGGCTATCTTTTTTTTTTTTTTTTTTTTAATAAGTTCATTATTTGCACAAGCTGAATCCTTCTAATAAAAAGCAAATGACATGTATTCTTTTTTGTTGTTGTTTAGGTTTTTTAATTAATTTTTTACTCCTATATGACAACAGAATGCATTACACTTCTTTTTACACATATAGAGCACAATTTTTCATATCTCTGATTGTATACAAAGTATATTCACACCAATTCGTGTCTTCATACCTGTACTTTGGATAATAATAATCATCACATTCACCATCATTTCTAACCCCATGCTCCCTCCGTCCCCTCCCACCCCTATCCCCTATCTAGAGTTCATCTATTCCTCCCATGCTTCCCTTCCTTACACCACTAGACATATATTCTTAACTATTAAATTCTACACTAGGATTTCATAGTAGAAAGATACTTATTTCAATATTTTCATATGCCATCTTAAAACTCAAACTGATCTTTAATCAATACATGTTGGTATCTATCTATCTATCTATCTATCTATCTATCTACCTATCTATATATACACACACATGTACAGAATGAGGTAGAAACAGAAAACCAGTTGAGAAATGCAGAAACACCGGTGTCCCCCCATGAGTGATTCCAACTGGAAAGTTTTCACCCTTATTTCTAAAACATTTTATGAAGAGTTTTTCCTGGACTGTAGGTAATATATGTGTATGTTTTGGCTCCAATTTAAATTGTACAAAGTGAATGTTTTAGTCAATTTTTGCTGCTGTGAACAAAAGACCTGATAGAGGAGGAAAAATTGATTTTGGAGTTTACATTTTAGAGGTCTCAGTCCATAGAAGGCCAACTCCATTCCTTGGGGCTTGTGGTGAGGAAGTACATCATGGCCGAAGGATGTGGCAGAGGGAAGCTGCTCAGTACATCACATCAGGAAGCAGAGACAGACTAAGCTCACAAAACATACACCCCAAAGGCACACTCCAGTGACCCACTTCTTTCATCCACACCTACCTGCCTACAGTCACCACTCAGTTGGTCCCTATCAGGGTAGTAATACACTGATTGGGTTAAGGCTTTCATAACCCAATCATTTCACCTCTAAACTTTTTTGTATTATCTCACACATGAACTTTTTGGGGACACCTTATATCTAAACCATAACAGTAAACAAACTCATCATCATTATTCCTCAATTTTCCGTCCCTAGAATCCTGAGGGATATTTGGAGTACCTACATCTCGTTAAACTTGATATGATAAAACATGGAATGGGTGGGTCTTGGAATATCTCAGAAATATAGGTCATTGGGCTGATGTTTTAACCACCTGAGAAATTTCTGTGTGTGTTAACCTTCTATTGCTGTGACAAAATACCTGAGATAATCAGCTTAAAAGGAAAAAAGATTTGTTTGGCTCATGGTTTCAGAGGTTTTAGTCCATGGTCACTTTAGTCCAGGCCAAAGTTCTGTTGCTTGGGCCTGTGACAATATAGTACATCATGATGGAGGAGGCCTGGTCACCTTGTGGCATCTGGGAAGCAAAGAAAGTGACAGGTAAGGGCTAGGGTTCTAATCTCCCCTTGAAGGGCACATTCCCAATAACCTAATTTCCTTCCAGTAGGCCCTACCCTCTAAGTCTTCCACTACCTCCCAATAGGGCCACAGTTTGGGGATCAATTCTTTAACACCTGGGCCTTGGAGGGACAACCAAGATTCAAACTGTAGCAGTTGGTAATGTTAAGTAAAGAAAGAGTATGAGGGACTATAGGACACATGGTTCCCTGTGACATATTCAAAGGAAAAAAAAGATAGGAAGGAATCAACATGTGAGAAGGAGAATTAAAACATTACAGGTACAGTCTTAGGAGAAAATCAGACACGGGGGCTCCCAAGTAATATGTGTAGCACCTCGTTTCCTTGCTTTCAACATGGATGCTCAAATATCTATAAAACTAAAAAACTAAGAAATAGATGACTAATGTACTGTAGTGTTCATTGTATTAATAATGATTATTGTAATAATAATGATTATCTTCCTAGGTAAGCCTGATCCATCTGAAAATGTTCACATGCTCCTTACCCAGTACACAATCTTTGTGGCTAACATCCAAATCACAACAAATGTCGAAAATACCCAGCTTTGACTGACACGGGCAACTACTGCGCTGGAAAGAACACTGGAGGAGGAATTATTAGATCCAGGAAGTAGTCCTTGACCACATACTTTTTAGTTATTGAACTTGGACAAGCCACAACCCCTGATGTGTTTTTCTCATCTGTAAAAATGCCAGTCTGAAAATATATGTAGCATCAGATGATATAAAGTGTTTTGAAGAGCTTTTAAAACCATGAAAGTCTACACCAATATAAAGTATTAGAACAGGGCTGGGGATGTGGCTCAAGGGGTAGCGCGCTCGCCTGGCATGCTTGCGGCCCGGGTTCCATCCTCAGCACCACATACCAACAAAGATGTTGTGTCCGCCGAGAACTAAAAAATAAATATTAAAAAATTCTCTCTCTCTCTCTCTCTCTCTCTCCTCTCTCACTCTGTCTAAAAAAAAATAAAGTATTAGAACAAATTAATCCATGTTCGAATTCTCCATTTTATCTAATTTAGTTAAAGTCTATACCAATTCTTTAGGTAATGATCAGAAATAAAGGAGGCACTTTATACACATTCTCTCTCTCTCACACACACACACACACACACACACACACACACACACATTTATTTATTTATTTATTTCATATTATAAGGGAAAAGAAAATCTATTGAGACCACAAGGCTAAGGTTAGAACCTGGGCCTTGCTTATTTCAAAGCTCATATTATTTTCTATTCATCCATCCACTCATTCATTCTTCCCTTTAGGTCATATATTCCACAAGTATGAATTGAAAACTTCCCATGTGCTACCAAATTTAAAGATGAAAAACAACCCCTCTACATATCAGAATGCCTCATAAAAATAACGTTCAAGTCCCAGTGTTTTACTGTATTTTTCTACATGTGTAGGCTCAAAGAGGCCAAATTCATCTGGGTAGTCAGCAGTGAGTTGCCTTCCTTAAGCTTAGACCCACATCTTTAGGCTCTGAAACCTAGGTTTTTTGTTTGTTTGTTTGTTTTTTGTTGTTGTTGTTTTTTAATCACACCACTTTGCAAAGGAGCAAGAGGCATGAAGAGGTGCATGTTTTTAGTCAGATACTAGCATTTTCTTTGCCTTCATTTTCCAGAGAGAAGCCATTCAAAAAGTTTATCAAATCCATTCTTGGTGTCAAAATAAATTAAATTGGTGTTCTTTATTACTTGCCTAGTATGAATCATCACTCACTTTGGTATCGGAAAGAGTGGCTGAGAGGAAGTTTGATTTATTTTAGACCCAAAGCTGGGCACTGCAAATACTTCCCAATCCTACCTTCAGTAGTTATTTTTCCAACTTTTAGCCATTTCTTGCAGGGATTTTTCATTTGGATTCACTTAATTAAAGAAAAAAACCCTTGAGTTTTATTGTTCAAGTTGTACATAACAGAAGGCATCCAGGAAATAATACTCAACTACTTAATGAAATGTAACTTGTTAAAATTGTAAAATACAATAGGTTATTACTTTCCTATGAGCATATATGAATACATGACCAATGTAATTCCACATCATGTACGATCAGAAGAATGGGGAGTTATATTCCATGTATGTATTTCAAAATACATTCTACTATCATATATAACTAATTAAAATAAAAAATAATTTAGTAACTGAGAACCTACCTTATAATTTGGCACTGATAAAAATGGTTAGTATTTATCTCATTTATTATGAGATGCATCATCTATTTAATCCTCTCAACCACCTGTGAAATTTTATTACTCCCATTTGATAGACAGTTACCTGCCCAAGTTCACACAACTAGCTCAGATTTGCTCTTAGCTATAAGATTACTGAGTTCAGAACCACGAGGCAATTTCCATTTAGTGAACTGCACTATGCATTTATCCAGTTTAAGGCAAACAACATTTATTGAGTATCTGAATGGTAAGTCATCAAATTACTTAAGATATAATCAGAGTATGAACACTTTAAGCAGAAAAACCTCAATGTAATACAATCAATGCTAAAACAGAAAGGGCTACAAGAAACCAAAAGTGGCACACATAACTGACTTAGGTAAAAGAGGTGATTTTTGAATGGAATAATAAAGAACTAGCTTGGAAAAGAGGAGAGGGGGAAATGAGCATAGTGGAAGGGATTGGGAGAGAAATAATGGTTGGGTGAGGACAAGAGGCAAGAGTTGTAAGAGAGTTTGACATGTCTAATAAATGACACATAGCCCTATGTGCCTAAGACATGGTGCATGAAGGAAAACAAGGATGAGGGCCAGGGACAAGATCCCCAAGGGTCATAAATGCTACAGAGATTCATTGTTCTTGGTGTACCTGCTCTGTAATTTGCAGAGGCCAGAGCAGATTCATAGTTTTAACCAAAAAGGTCAAAGTTTTAAGTAGCCTTTTTCCCTAGTTCTGCTTATTCAAACACATTCTTCCAAATATTTTATATATATATATATATATATATATATATATATATATATATATATATATATATAATATATGGAAGTATCACTTCTGACTTGGCCTCATAGAGTACCCAGAGATTAGGGTGGGGCTCCATATCCTGTGTCCTATTAGCTGGCATGCATTTTCTCTCTTGATGACATTACTGTCACTGCAAGAAAGGGCATTATTTACTTGGAACAGAGGGACATCAATTAGCTCCCCCAAACAGAGCAGTCATCAGTCACAAAGTGTTCTTGGTCATTATTCACCTGGGCTGGGGCAAACCCTCTGATCTCAGGATGACAGGGACCTTATTGAACGCCAGCCCTTGGGGCCTCCAACCCTCTGCCCTCCTGCCCCTTAGTAAATAAGATTATTGTTGCTGCTGCTACTGCCTAGGTTGCCTAAAGGGATACAGAAATCCTTCAGGGAACAAATAGATAAGGACTAAGAGGGACAATCTTTTTTAAATGTCCAAAGCAACCCAAACCTACACCTGACCCAAGTGTAATTATTTCATTCATATTGAATAACACAGACTGCTTTTCAATTAAGAGTTTGAGTTTTAAAAGGGACAGAAATAAAACTGAAGACATCTTTGAATTATGCTATAAGGAGAGGAATAAAGATTTACAATATTCTGTTTTTAACTCTTTTCCAAATTAATTGCATATTATATGGGTTTTTTAAGATTTCACCATTCATATATTAACAAATTTATTTGTGCAAACTTTGTATCTTTTTAAGAGAGAGGGAACTCTGCCTCATATATATGACAGATTTTATTACTTTACATATAAACCTACCAATTTGTCTTACTGGTCATGATATACATAAATGTTAGTGCCTACCTACTTATAGAGGATTTGAGGTGGAAAGCCTTAGAAATCATCCTTCATTTCTTAACAGAGGGACAAGCTCTATGCATCTCATTATTATTTGCCTAAATTAGATAGATCCAAATATCCCCTGGACTCGGTCATACTTACTGTGAAATGTCACTATCTCCCAGGAACAGAATTTTGAGAGAGATGAGTGTGATGGGACATTGGCCATTGCAGCAAATATGGTTCAACAAGATCTTAGTACAAGTTGCCCTCCAAGAAGATAAGACACATACAAATTTACTTCTTCCTGATTCCCATTTCTGACCATCATTATCATATCAGAGTGGAAGGAAAAAGGCAGCGTTGGTATGTGAAGGGAGAACTGTTGGATATTCTCTTCAGCAACAATTCTGATTAGTCCCAAAGCATAAGAGCTCTTTGTTCTAATCACATTATGTCCAAGCAGAGGGAAATAGCAAAAGAAATATCGATTCTTAAAAACTGATTATGAAAGTAAATTCTTTAACAAGGTGGCCTCAGGAGATGCCTGAAGTAGAACAGGAAGCTTCTTGAGGCTTTGTGTGCATATTAGTGGACCTGCAGTTGGTGTTTCCGAGATAGAAACAAACAATGCAGGCATGGGGTTGTCCACCAGTGGAATTGCTTCCGTGGCTTTCCATTTCTCATTATTCCTCCCCTGCCTTGTTATATAGGTTCCTAACCAATCTAGACCTGGCCTTTTTAAGGTTGAAGGGCAGTCAAAAGAGCTCCCAGATCTGTTACTAAAGATGATTAGGCATGTAAGAGGGCAGTAGTCAGGAACCAAAATACTACTTCTCATCTTTGATGCAAAGACGGGAATTAATACCACAGGCCAGGGAAGGGTTGTAAACCAAGGGACTGGGCAGCGTATCTCAGTGCCATTGTTCTCTGACTGTCATCTCTGACAGTAAATAGTACAAACCAATCTAAAAAGCAAGCTCTTTCTTTTGTGTCCAGGACTAACATATTCAGAATATACCTAATGGATGTCGGGCAGTGGGCCAAGAGAAACTCAAACAGTAGGCAAAAGCAGATTTACTAGGCTTTAAACACTTTTTAAAAACATCTGGCCAATTTTTCATGGTACTATATGTTTGTTCTGGAACTCTAAAGCTGCCTGCACAAATGACAGCGAAGACAGAGCAATCCCCTGGAAAATGGAGCTAAAAACATTAGTTTTTGTCTAGGGATAAGAGAGCAAAGAGGAGGCATAAACAGAAAAAAGTATGAAATATATAAATGAGTTTATCTTGATTCTTTGGGTCTAAATGAACATTCCATAGGCAAATGATTAAAGTATTTTCAAAGATACCCTATTTAGAAATTTAAAAACAAACAGAACATCCTTACCCAAATATGCATAAATACAATGATGAATAGATTTAACATTCCAGCCAGCAGACACTCCTAAACCTGGCTTTATGAACTGTCCACTTGGTTTTCTCTTGTTCATGGAAAGTGAAGGTCCAAGAATTGTAGGAACTTAATCAGGAGTGGCCCACTGGGAACTTTGTGTCTCAGTGCTTCAAAGCTGAGTGCTTCTCAGCTTTGGTTGTGGAATAAGCCAGGTGGTTTACAATGTTCCCCTGGAAAAATGAGTCCCTTTATCTACCAGATATTCAATGAAAAGCACCTTGGCAATTTTCTTTATACAGGTGTTTTAAGACAACTTGATATATTAAAATTAAAATTCATAAAAAAGATAAATGGGTGGGATTATTTACTTGAACAAATACTTTGCACCTGCAAAACAGCTCACAGCACAGTGTGCTTTGAGGAGTTGACAACTCCCCTGGTTGATTTAAAATGTAACTAAATGTTCATACACTCAACTTACAGGAACTTTTCAGAAACAGCTTTATGGTTCAAAGTGAGGTGTTCCTACAGTGTAAAAATTTTCCACCCATTCTACTCTCTAAGAGTTTCTTGCATATTTTTATATTCTGTAACCCTGAATTCTTTGCCACGGATACATAAGACAAACTGAAAATGCTCAGCTCTTTAGGGCATAGACTACTTCTACGAATTTGAAATTGTGTTCGGGATGCAGGCAAACCTCAGCTATTCACAGTAATAGTGGATGGAAATGAAGTGAGTAATGAAATCCATAAATAATCCCTAGATCCCAAATCCTTGATAGCCAAGTATGAAACATTCTGTCCTCATCAAAGATTTTGCTACGGATGCTAACAAGTGGGAGAGGAGGCTGATTAAAGTCTGATGATTTCTCTCCCTGACCTCTGCCTGCTGACAGAAATAACAGGCAGGAAAATGGTCAGAAACCAGGCAGCAGAGGCCTGGGAGCAGAGACGGTTTGCAGTCTGCATAATTAGCTCCTAAATACCAAAGGGAAGACTGTAAACAAGGCAGAAGAAAGCCAGAGGGGACTTTACTTCCATTCAGCAATGATTTTTGTTCATGTCTGTTAGATGCCAAGAAGACTAAATAGCTCAGCCTAGTTGGTACCTTGGATCCTCCCCCAGGGCTCTCCAGAATAACCATCATCATCAGTTACTTCTTCAGTTAGTGGCTCCCTACTGCTATAGAGACTCAGTGAAGTTACAGTGATTTGATAGGAAGGATGCCCGGCCTGGGTTCTAGGCTTGACTTAGTAGCTGGGTTTCATTTGGGCTGTACTTCTTCCCTGCCCCATGTATGAGGCCCCAGTAATCCTTCTGGCTGCTTTACAGGGCCAACCAGCTGGTATTGTTAGAGAAAGGGATCACTTCTTTGGCTATGCCTTTAGTCTGTAAAGTACCATATTCACTTAAGGTTTTACTTGGGAGAGTTTAAGAAGTGACCCAATCAGTGCAAGTAAGGTTGGATGGACTGTGTCTTCCCAGGAACTTCCAATAGAAATCCTTTTATTCTGTTCCACCCTAGGAGTTTGCATTCCTGCCTAGCTCCCTCTGAGAGCACTGAGCCTGAAGAGTTTGAAAGGAAAAGTGGTATATATCTGAGTTGCTGGGAGAATTCTTTTAGAAATATGATCTGTCTTCCATGATCAAATTGAGCATCATCCAGCTCTTCCCAGAGCCTCCTGGTGACTCAGTAGCAGTCAATCTATGTATACAGAATTCATACATAATGTCAAACTTTTTGCAATTGATATTTTTCCCCAAACATCATATATATGCAAAGAATTGAAGACACTGGGGGAAAAAAAAAGAACAGTTGACTCCCAATGAATTTATAGGCATACTTGAAATTTCTCCATGTAGCTGATACCTCCATATCAGTCTCAATTTGCTATTTAAACTTTGGAATGAACACAAGATTGAAAAACTTGTGCATTTGACTATTCAGATAGAATGAGATTATACAATGATTCCTAACTTTCAGATATTGTGTTTTGATATTTTGGTATAATTACTTATTGCTCCATCATCTTCAACTTCTCAGTCAGGCCAAACCATGGTGCAAAGACCAAACTGTTTTATTGAATTCCTTGGATATAGTTGACATAAATCAACTAGAATTTGTTTATTTGCTGATTTATGGCATATTCATTCAACAAATATTTATAGTGCAAATCTATCACCCATCTGAGAAAACCACTCAAAGATCAATGGGAGTTACATGGTTAGGTGATAATTTATAGTATAAAAGTTACCTTCTGAAGTCATAGGTAGATAATTTCCTGATTTTGGAATATTCATTGTGATTTTTTCTAAATATTACTTATTGCTCCAAGAATGACTATTTTTACCAAATCCCACGAGATATGAAATCACTTGTAAAAATGTCAGGATAGAAAAGCATAGGTGACATGGGGCTTTCTGCTATAAGACAGTATTGATCTGTGCTTTTTATACCTTCTGGGACTAGTTTGCAAGGCACAGAAAAGTTGTTCGCACAAAGAAGGGAATGGGTAGTTGCTAGAAGAGAAACTATTAATTCAGATTAGCAAAGTACTTTATTAAACTGAACATATCTCCTTGTGCATTGAACATATCAGTCATTTATACTTTAAGTATAATTTTTATAGTAGCTTCAATATGTATGCTTTTAACAAGCATGTCCATTTTACTTACTGTGTGCTGGACACTGCTCAAAATGCTTCCTAAATCAGCCTCAACTGATCTCATAATATTCATCAGTGTTCACCTGCTATACTCAGATGACCAACTTTTAAAAAAATGTCATGATGTGCATAGAAAATATTATTTGTGTATCACACTGAATATTGAAACTGTTCACAAGTGGAAAGCATTGGCCTCAGACCCTACCTGTCATTCTAAGGACTGAGAGAAATAATCCCAGAGAAAATATTTCTACAGCCTATTTTGGCACATTAGTTAAGAATGTCTGACTTAGGAAACTGAAAATTCAATAGACAATTACAAGGATAGGATATTATTGGATATGGATATTTATAGACATGGTAATGTAGAACAAGGAATTCTGAAACATAAATTATATTTTGGGGGGAGTCAAAAGGATTTGAACAATGAAAGGATTTGAACAAAGGATTTAAAAAGAAGTCCTTGGGTTATTTTAATCTGTTTGAATATGGAATAAGAAAATTTTTCTCCATCAGTTGTTAGGGTGTCATTAGGCAGATTTAAAAGCCATATGGTTCTGGAACTTCAGGCAGAGATTCTATAATTTATGATCATACATGTACTTTGTATGTTTAAATAATGTATACTACCTATGTGGATCCTGATCTATTGCCAACCTCCACTTTAGATCACACATGGGGTCTTCTGGTATTTTCCTGTGCACATCTTGATCTCATGTGAAAAGGTCTATGGCTACTTTCACCAGCTTAGTCTAATGTCTTTTATGCTTCCAGTTACATCAAGGAAATAGCTGCATTTTTCTGAATTTGGAATTTCAGCTTCTAAATGAAAATTGTGGTGAGTAATTTTTCCAAATAAAAATGGTTAAAGATGATTTTGATGTGCTGGAATGTAAAAAGTTCTATATTTTAAAATGTTAGTAATGATGTTCTTCATTCACATATGGCATTTTATTCTACTTGAAAAGTGTTTCCCAATATTTTATTAGTTTCACTCAATTGAGTGCTTTTGCCCTTTGATCTCTATAGTTCTTATTGTAGGCACGTTCTGTTCTTCTATTTCCCAGTAAAAACTGATGCTGTGTTGGAACCTTTCATTTCTGTTTTAATTGATACAATTCTTTGACCCAGGAAGCCAAAAGTCATTTACAAACAGATTGGTTTTTAAAAACCCATCAGGCAATACCCATTACTGCCATTTACAAATGTACATACTAGAATCACCTGAGAATTCCTTAGCTTTAAGGCCATGTACAAATACATAGGAGATCTGGAAATTAAAACATTGTAGTCACTGTAATATCAACCACAATCCATGCAGTGTTAATGGGTTGGAAAAGTAAGTGCAGACTACTGGGAGAGATATATTTCAATGGAATTCTTCCAAATTATACAAAAGCATTGACAATTCCCTCAGTTTTACTGTGTGCTATCTGAATTTGCAGAAAAAATTGAAATTACGTACAAAGTTTAGGATACAGAGGCTCTTCGACCTCTGGCAGGTTAGGCTGAAAAAAGCAGGGGCATCCTTTTATCATAAGCCCAGAGAAATTCAGAGATAGTTAAATTTATAGGGTTTTAATTGATTCAGTACATGAGCTCTGGAATTGGAGCTGTAGCTGAGTTGTAGAGGGCTTGCTGGGCATGCCTGAGGCCATCCCTCAGTTTGATTCCCAGCATATGGAAGGAAGGGGTACGGTTTCTTATGTACAAGTGCCCGGGTTCAAAATCCAGTTCTATCACTTTGTGACTCTGAGAAAGTTACTTCTCCCTACTTCTAGTTTTCCATGTTTGTACCTCTCTTATAGTGTAGTTTTGAAAGCCATTAAGAAAATGTACATGAAGGGCATTTATTATCTTGATTATCTGTTCCCCAAATAAACATCACCCTGTGTTGCAAAGCCTTACATCTTAACCATACCCACCTTTGTCATGGGCATTCCTTGGCTCTGAGCAATCAATCCTGACCCTTGTTGTCCTCACACATGGTCTGACCTTGAACAAATGAAATGGCAGAAGGGGTACCTAGATCAATGGAATTCTCCTCTCCTTATGATAAACTTTCACCAGGAGCACTTCTGTTGTGGTTTGGTGCAAAAATAAACTCCAAGCATGCTTCTGAATTTACACTAGAATATTAAGCATCTTGTGTTGGTACTGATATTCTGGCCACATACACAAAAGGTTTTCCATTTGTCAATTATTTTCTCATTCTTCATTTAAAGAGAAGGTCAATGCCTCCACCTGGGAATCTACTTAGGACTACACATAAAAATGCTGCTAAAAAGGCAACCCATCCCTTCACCTCCACCCATCAAAATGCTTAAAGTCCCCAGTTCATAACATTAAAAGACATCTTTTTATATTTGATACCATGCATTTTCTTCCACTATACAAATGTAGAAATGTAAAAGCACTATGTCTTTATTGAAAGAATTCATCATCATTTTCTTTCTCCACCCTTCCCCCAGCTCAATACTGAGGCACCAAATTCTACTTCCAGTGACCTTATCATTAAGAGAGAGGAAGGTATTTTTTTGTGTCCAAATACATTCTTCCTTTTGCTTTGTAAATTGTGATTATATCTAGTTAAAACTGCACTATTAATGCTATTCAGTAAAATAGGCACAGTATGGGTTGACCTGGTTGCCTAATAACCCAATGGATAACAAGACGTCTATAGGAAGACTTCCTCCAAAACCACTTCACAAACAAGCTTTGGGAATGAAATTACCTGTAGACCAGCTTCCCAGATGTCTCTTTCCTAGGATAGTTGTTAAGTTTCGCTGAGATCAGCAATTTGACTCTTCTTTAAGATGAGAAGTCCCAGAGAATGGACAAAGAACATGCCACCAGGCTGTCTCTTAACAAGCTGTGATACAGAGTTGTATATTGCTTTGGCCTGACCTGTACCCATGGTATCCCTGAACAGGTTGATTATTTGGCATCCCTTGGAATGAATTTTCATTAAACATTTCTTCAACATATATTTAGGATAAATATTTGAATACTGAAAAGTTGAATATTGAATCTAAAGGAGGCTCAAAAAAGGAAGATCATAGATAGTACTGCCCCAATATTTGTATTTTCAGTAATAAAATTAAAAGCCCTGAAACTAATTAGTTCTACTTTCTTGAGAAGTTTATCTATGCACCACCACTGAGACAATTTCATATAGTACAAAAAAATGTGTGGACAATGGGCATAACCCATCGGATATATTCTTGAGAAAGTTAGCTCATGTTAATGCTGGCTGTCTCTACTGATCTGGTTAGGATCCTCCCCTCACCCTTTGGATGACTGCAGAGCCCCCTGCTAGAGACAGCAGGAGCATCTTCTATTTCCCTGAGGGTAATGAAGAGGGGAAATCAAACAGACAATAATTAGCTATTGATTTTTTTCTTAAGATTTTACCAAAATGCAATTTAAGAAACAAGTCTTTTAAACCTAAATTAGTCCTCAAAAAAGTCTATGAAAAGCTGAAGGCTCCATTAAAGTACCTGGAGCCAAGTAATTGTCAATGGCTCCATTCCAGGTGCTGTTGGGTAGGGTGTTTTCAACTCTAATGAAGATCTTCCTTCATTAAAACTAAAGAAATAAGAGACTTGTACTGTGATTTTTTTTCAAGTGCTACCTTGCATTAAAACTATCTGAGTTTTATTCAAAACAAAGATTTCTTGACCCCATGGTAGGGTCAAGCTGAGATGAGAATTGCAATTCTGATAAGTTCTCTGGCATTATTGATCAAGATAATGCATTTAATCTGCTTCCTTAGGCAGCATCTATTACAATTGACAATGATGATAATTAGTCAACTATTATTTATTTGTCTTCACTTTTAAAATGTGAGTTTCTTGAGGGCAGGAACTGAACCTATCATGTTCCAACTCAGTCTCCAATTCTTTATAGTGTTTCAAATATTTGTTGAATGGACAAATACTGATTGCTTTCATCTCTCAAAATTATCTTAATGGGAACAGTAGTTATATTAACAAAGGTTAGTGATCATTAAACACTTAAAACATACTAGAAACTATGCCATGTATTCACATGCATAATCTCACTTATCATCACCACGATCTTCTGAAAATTTCATATTATCAGTCTATATTTTACCATTGAAGAAACTGAGATTTGGTGAGCTTAAGTAACTTGAGATACCTTCCTTTACCAGTGAGTTGCAGATCCAAGATTTTAGCTGAGGAAGTCTGATTCCAGAGTCTTATGTACTGTATTATTGTGTGATCCTTATACATCTTTGTAAAAATTACCACCTGCTATTCATAATCTGCCTCTGGATATTTCTCTGCTCTTTCCTTTGCTCTTTATTTTGGAGCTCAGCTGTACCATCTAGTTTTACCATATGCCTTCTAATCATAGTGTCTCTTCCCTCTTTATGGGTCTAGAAAATATTCATCCAAGACTCAATTCAAGTATTTCCTACTCTACAAAGCTTTTTCTAATTGCTCTCTGCTCAACTCTGGTAGATAGGCTTAATCACTTCATCATTTATGCCCTCATTATTTTATTCAACATTTTATTGCCTTTTTTTCACTACTATTGTTCTCTAGAATAAGAGTTCTACAAGGTCAGGAACTGGGTAAGTCTTAATTGATTTTGGTATCTTTGAAACTTAATATGGATTGCCAAACTGGGCATTCATAAATATTATATAAAATTCCCTTATTCCCATAATATTACTCTATAAAATAACAACGTGTGCCTTTCTGATATGTAACCTCATATTACACTAAAACATATCCTCTTTATTATTTAATTTTAATCTATGCTCTTTTCATTTTTAGAAGTTCTATTTAGTTCTTCCCAAATCTACCCAGTGTCAAATTTATTATGTTCAAGATTTGGATAGCTAATTTTCATTTGTTTTTATGTCTTGACTCTCCTTCATGGTGATTCATTTCCTCATGTGGTTTGCAATTTTTTAATTTGTGAACTCATCTTCTGCAGGGCCTATTTTTCCCTAGAGATCTGAATTGCTCTAGATGTAAGAGAAAAGAAGAAAAAGAAAAACCACTTTTGAGTAATTCAAATGTGTTTCCACTAGAGATTTCAAGTCATTCAATAGTGCAAAACTAGCTCCTAATGCTAATTTCATGGATTAAGTTTTCTGTACAATCTAGTGCAATAAATTCAGACTCTACATCTACTTTTGGCACAACCCACACGTAGCTTTAAATTTCTCATAAGCAACTACTTCCTGTTCCCCAAGGCCTTGGACAAATAGTAAGCTTTATTTCTGTTTTTCCGAGCTGATTGGGAATGTTTGTATGGATCTCTTTTTACAAACATGGCAGAATTTTACACTTCCAAGCTTTATGCACAGTTATTTTTTTATCTTCTTAACCCCACACAGATCCAAAGCCATATCTCCAGCCCCCAACTCCTGAATCTTTAATATATCTAATCTGAAACCTACTTGGGCAAGTGGTATCAGCTTTGATTTACTGATTGGGTTTTGGTTTATATCTTAAGTTTGTCCTTAGGATTTCCTTTTCAGTTTTTGAATAAAGCTATTATGCTTGTCATCTTTCCATCACTGGGACAAATACTTGAGATACACGACTTAAAAGGAAGAAAGACTTACTTTGGCTGACAGTTTCAGAGGTCTCAGTCCAAGATTGCTTGGCCCTATTGTCTCAAGTCTGAGGCAGCAGAGTGTGTCTTGGCAGAAATGTGTGGTGGAGGAAGCCTATCTACCTCTCGCAGTGACAGGGAAGCAAAAAGAAAGAGGAAGGAACCAGGTATGCCAAAATCCCCTCCAAGGCCACATCCTCAATGACACAACTTTCTCTAACTAAGCCCAATCTCTTACAGGTTCCACCATCTTCCAGTAGCACTATAGGATGAGACCAAGGTTTTACTACACTTCCAAACCTTGGCAGCTATAGGCTAAAAAATATGTGAAAACGTTTTTCCATGATCTGTGCATGGAATGGTGTGAAGGCAGATTCTTATCTTCTCAGTCTGCCATGTTGTTGGAAGTCTCAGTAAGATTTCTCTAATATTTTCATATGCCTTAATATGCCTTCTTATGTGGTCCACTTAATAACTTTTTTTTTTTTAGTATCAGGAATTGAACCCAGGGGTGCTTCACCACCGAGCCATATCCCCAGCCCTTTTTATATTTGATTTTGAGACAGGGTCTCACTAGTTTGCTTAGAGACTCACTAAATTGCTGAGGCTGGCTTTGAACTTGTGACCCTCCTGCCTCAGCCTCCCAAGTCACTGGGATTATATGTGTGTGCCACTGCACCCAGCTCTTCACTTAATAACTTACAAGAAAGCTCTCTCAGGAAGTGAAACTTTTGACTCTAGGTTACTCTGCAGACGCAAACAGTTTAGGTAATGTACCTAAGGGTTCATTGATAATAAGTTGCATAGCCAGTTTTAAAAACTCAGATCTAGTTTTAGCCCAACATGGTGCAAACAGGGCAAAGGAATCCCTTTGGAAAATAGTCCTCAAAATAAGACCACCAACTTGCTTTTGGGGGGGTTATAGACCTAGGGTTTTTGTCTTGGACCTAACCTTGCTCAATCCTTCTCCATTCTTTCTCCTGAGTATTTTGGATGAATATCTACAGGTCTCAAGTTCATTAAAGCAATCTTTTCTACTCAGCACTCTTCTGCCTCTCAGATATCATGAATTTACTCAAACCTTTTTTGAATAATCATTCCCCCCTTGCCTAAGCACATGGAGATGATCCTCTCCCCCGCTACACCTTTCTGCTTCAACCTCATCCTTCTAAGTGTACTCATCTTTCTTATCCTGTATGCACTGAATGGAGGAAACCAGGAAGACAAGTGTCTGCTATAACAGAATGTCACAGACTGGGCAACTAATAAAGGACAGAAATTTATTCTTTCACAGTTCTGGAGGCTGGGAAGTTCAAGATCAAGGTGCTAGCATCTAGTTTGGGCCTTCTTACTGCAGCCTTACATGACAGAAAGTGAAGAGCAAGAAAAAGATAAACTCTATCTTCACATAACAGGAGAGCAGAAGAGAGCAAACCCTTTCCCTCCTGACCTCAACCTCCCAGGAAGTCCCACCCCCCAACATCACTGCACTGAGAATCAAGTTTCTAATGCATGAATTTGGGAGACATAGTAAGATCATAGTAATGATTAAATTTAAACTGCAAGAGAATAAATCAAAGGCCTGTGGGTCTAAACCCATTATAGAAATTGTGTATCTTTTCTGTCTAAAAATATGGGATTTATGTCTAAGACCCATGTTTTTATACTCTAGGTTTTCCATGGGAGAAACTGTTTCTAAATGCAGTGTGCTCTTCGAGTTGTCTGGATGTCTTGTGATAATAACAAAGTCCACATATGAAAGGGAATCATGTTGTCCACTTAGAATTGCCCCTTCCAACACATCCAATCTATCCAGGGATCTCAGGTACTCTAGAAAGCAAATGTAAGGATCAGAATCTGAGTTGGGGAAGAAAACTGTTTTTCCTCTGATCTCACACAACAATCAACTCAAAAGATTTCTGACACCAGATATGTGGCAGGGGCAGGGGGTTCCCCACACACCAAACAATTCATCAGTTCCATAGTAGACATCAGCTGGTGTCCCCCAATCTAATTCAGCACTGACACAATCTAACTGGACATAGTGTCCTATTGTGCATATTGAGAGTGCAGTCCCCAAAACTGCCCCTAGTCACTTTAGATGCCAGTCACAAGCCCCAAAATGTTTTACCAAACAGCTATAAACCAGGGTTCCCACGTCCCCCTCCTTGGAGCTGACTAATTTGCTTGAATGTCTCAGATAACTCAGGGAAACACGTTTACTGGTTTCTCATTATTCCTGAATATGGATGAAGAGATACATGGAACAAGAGAGGTGGGAAGAGGTGTGGAGCTCCCATGCCCTCTCTGACTGGGCTGCCCTCCAGGAACTTCCATGTATTCAAACATCCAAAATCTCCTAGCCTTTCCTATTTGGCTTTTATGGAGATTTAATTGCATAGCATGATTAAAACAAGGACATTTATATTGAGATGTGATGGGGCAAAAAGAACATGATCTGATGTTAATGGACTAGGTGGGGACACCCAGCAAGTCCTGTCCAAATTCATCTTGGTATTTCTGTGCCACACTCTTTCCTTGCACGTGTGTGACAGGATGCCTTATGGAAGAGAGGTCTTGTCATTTACCATCAGACCAGGTAAGTTAGAGAATTTCTTCATGGTCAGCAATTCTAGGGGCAGGGGTGAGGGAGGGGAAAAAATAGAGTTCCCATGGCCTGCTGTTTTAGTCACATTTTTCACATCTGTGACTAAAAGACCTGACCACCACAATTATAGAGGAGGAAAAGTTTATCTGGGGGCTCATGGTTTCAGAGGTCTCAGTCCATGAATAACAGGCTCCATTCCTTGGGGCTCATGGTAATGGCAAAAGAGTATGGCAGAGGGAAGCAGCTCACATAATGATCAGAGCAGAGAAACTCCACTCGCTAGGTACACATATATATCCTAAAGCTCTACCCTCAATGCCCCACCTACCCCAGCCACACCCTACCTACCTCCAGTTACCACTCAGTTAATCCCATCAGAGATCAATTCACAGATTAGTTTAAGGCTCTCACAACCTCATAATTTCCCCTCTGAATCCTCTCCCATTGTCTCACACATGAACTTTTTGGGGACACCTCACATACAAACAGTAACACCTGCCTTGGGGAGGGAACCATGGATGTAACCCAAAAGCATATCATTATATATATTTAATATAATATTACAGACTCTCAAGTCAGAGAATTCACTTGACTCACCTTCTTTCTCTACTTCAAATCTTTTCCCGCATTGAATTTCCTTGGTTCCTGAAATGTTGGACTTTGTATCTTGGTATTGTTATTTTGTTTTGTTTTATTTTTTTCATTTAGATTTTTTTTCAATTTAGTGAGTTGCCTTCAACTGTTTTCTTTAGTTCTGACTACACTACCTCCAGGCATAGGTTCTGAACATTTTTCATCACCATGAAACCTCAAGTGAGAATATGAAGCATTCTGTTAGCTGGACCCCGAAGGCCTCACCCTCAGCCTTACACACACGAAGGGAGATCTAAACCTGTCTTTGAATACCAAAGAGATGCCTGTAGAATAGAGATGGCAAAGTTAGACATAATCCTATATGGCACATTGTATCTTCACATGAGATTGAGGGAAATTCTGTTCCTCCTCCCTTTGCCCACAAAATACTCCTCCCAAAGATGGGTTTCAAATTTCATTCCAGAGAAAAATGAAAATCAGAAAAATGAAAAATGGAAATCAGAAGCATAGGCACACTGGAGCATTATTAGCTTGCTAATTAGGCAGCCTCTGTCATTGCTTTACCTTAGGTCAGTGTCTGTGAGGGAAATCTGTGTAGAAGCACTTGTTTTTCTGGGATTCCTTATTAGTAGCAAAAGATGTTTGCATCAAAATAAAATATTTAAAATTATCTCCTTGAACAGAAGTGGTGAGAGTGGTGAGTAAAATCTGTCTTGCTCCAGATTTTAGAGGGAATGCCTTCAATTTTTCTCCATTTAGAATGATGCTAGCCTGAGGCTTAGCATAGATTGCTTTTACAATGTTGAGATATGTTCCTGTTATCCCTAGTTTTTCGAGAGTTTTGAACATAAAGGGATGCTGTACTTTGTCGAATGCTTTTTCCGCATCTATCGAGATGATCATATGGTTCTTATTTTTAAGTCTATTGATGTGGTGAATAACATTTATTGATTTCCATATATTGAACCAGCCTTGCATACCAGGGATGAATCCTACTTGATCATGGTGCACAATATTTTTGATATGTTTTTGTATTCGATTCGCCAGAATTTTATTGAGGACTTTTGCATCTAGGTTCATTAGAGATATTGGTCTGTAGTTTTCTTTCTTTGAAGTGTCTTTGTCTGGTTTAGGAATCAGGGTGATGTTGGCCTCATAGAATGAATTTGGAAGTTCTCCCTCTTTTTCTATTTCCTGAAATAGCTTGAAAAGTATTGGTGTTAGTTCCTCTTTAAAGGTTTTGTAAAACTCTGCTGTATACCCATCCGGTCCTGGGCTTTTCTTAGATGGTAATCTTTTGATGGTTTCTTCTATTTCCTCAATTGATATTGGTCTGTTTAGGTGGTCTATATCCTCCTGACTCAATCTGGGCAGATTATATGACTTAAGAAATTTATATATGCCTTCACTATCTTCTATTTTATTGGAGTATAAGGATTCAAAATAATTTCTGATTATCTTCTGTATTTCTGAAGTGTCTGTTGTGATTTGAGTTCTCTCTCTTCTTCTCTTCGTTAGCATGGCTAAGGGTCTGTCGAATTTATTTATTTTTTCAAAGAACCAACTTTTAGTTTTGTCAATTTTTTCAATTGTTTCTTTTGTTTCGATTTCATTAATTTCAGCTCTGATTTTAATTATTTCTTGCCTTCTACTTCTTTTGCTGTTGTTTTGCTCTTCTTTTTCTAAGATTTTGAGATGAAGTATGAGATCATTTATTTGTTGGTTTTTTTCTATTTTTAAGGAATGAACTCCAAGCAATGAATTTTCCTCTTAGAACTGCTTTCAATGTATCCCATAGATTCCGATATGTTGTGTCTGTGTTTTCATTTAACTCTAAGAAGTTTTTAATTTCCTCCTTGATGTCTTCTAAAATTCATTGATCATTCAGTAACCTATTGTTCATTCTCCAAGTGATGCATGATTTTTCCTTCCTTCTTTTATCATTGATTTTCAGTTTCATTCCATTATGATCAGATAAGATGCATGGTATTATCTCTACTCCTTTATATTGTCTAAGAGTTGCCCTGTGACATAATATATGATCTATTTTTGAGAAGGATCCATGTGCTGCTGAGAAAAAAGTGTAACTGCTTGATGTTGGGTGGTATATTCTATATATGTCAATTATGTCTAGGTTGTTAATTGTGTTATTGAGTTCTATAGTTTCCTTATTCAACTTTTGTTTGGAAGATCTGTCCAGTGGTGAGAGAGGTGTGTTGAAGTCTCCCATGATTATTGTATGGTGGTCTATTAGACTCTTGAACTTGAGAAGAGTTTGCTTGATGAACATACCAGCACCGTTGTTTGGGGCATATATATTTATGATTGTTATGTCTTGTTGTTGTATGGTTCCCTTGAGCAGTATGTAGTGTCCCTCTTTATCCCTTTTGATTAACTTTGGCTTGAAATGTATTTTATTTGATATGAGTATGGACACTCATGCTTGTTTTCGCAGTCCATATGAGTGATATGATTTTTCCCAACCTTTCACCTTCAGTCTATGTATATCTTTTCCTATCAAATGCGTCTCCTGTAGGCAGCATATTGTTGGGTCTTGTTTTGTGATCCATTCAACTAGCCTGTGTCTCTTAATTGGTGAGTTTAAGCCATTAACGTTTAGGGTTATTATTGAGATATGGTTTGTTCTTCCAGCCATATTTGTTTATTAATGTTACTAAACCTGATTTGTTTTCCTCCTTGATTATTTTCCCCCCTTTACTGTCCTACCTCCCACTGTTGGTTTTCATTGTTATTTTCCATTTCCTCTTCCTGTAATGTTTTGCCAAGGATTTTTTGAAGAGATGGTTTTCCAGCTGCAAATTCTTTTAACTTTTGTTTATCGTGGAAGGTTTTAATTTCATCTTTCATCCTGAAGCTTAATTTCGCCGGATACACGATTCTTGGTTGGAACCCATTTTCTTTCAGTGTTTGAAATATGTTATTCCAGGATCTTCTAGCTTTCAGAGTCTGTGTTGAAAGATCAGCTGTTATCCTGATTGGTTTACCCCTAAATGTAATCTGCTTCCTTTCTCTTGTAGCTTTTAAAATTCTCTCCTTATTCTGTATGTTGGGCATCTTCATTATAATGTGTCTAGGTGTGGATCTCTTATGATTTTGCACATTTGGCGTCCTGTAGGCTTCTAGGATTTGGGATTCTGTCTCATTCTTCAAGTCTGGGAAGTTTTCTCGTATTATTTCATTGAATAGATTGTTTATTCCTTTGGTTTGGAGCTCTGTGCCTTCCTGTATCCCAATGACTCTTAAGTTTGGTCTTTTAATGTTATCCCATATTTCTTGGATGTTCTGCTCATGGTTTCTTAGCAGTCTTGCTGAGCTGTCTATGTTCTTTTCAAGTTGAAATACTTTGTCTTCATTGTCTGATGTTCTATCTTCTAAGTGATCTCCTCTGCTGGTAGTATTCTCAATTGAGTTTTAAAGTTGGTTTATTGCTTCCTGCATTTCTAGGATTTCTATTTGTTTGTTTTTTATTACCTCTATCTCCCTGTGTAATTGATCTTTTGCTTCTTGGATTTGTTTATGTAATTCATTGTCAAAGTGATCTTTCATTGTCTGATTATCCTGTCTCATGTCTTCCTTGAGACTCCAGATCATCTGAAGCATGTATATCCTGAATTCTTTATCTGACATTGCATCTGTTGCAGCTATTACACTGGCCAGAGCAATTAGACAGATGAAAGAAATTAACGGCATAAAAATAGGAAAAGAAGAACTTAAATTATCACTATTTGCAGATGACATGATTCTATACCTAGCAGACCCAAAAGGGTCTACAAAGAAACTATTAGAGCTAATAAATGAATTCAGCAAAGTGGCAGGATATAAAATCAACACGCATAAATCAAAGGCATTCCTGTATATCAGCGACAAATCCTCTGAAATGGAAATGAGGACAACCACTCCATTCACAATATCCTCAAAAATAATAAAATACTTGGGAATCAACCTAACAAAAGAGGTGAAAGACTTATACAATGAAAACTACAGAACCCTAAAGAGAGAAATTGAAGAAGATCTTAGAAAATGGAAAAATATACCCTGTTCATGGATAGGTAGAACTAACATCATCAAAATGGCGATATTACCAAAAGTTCTCTATAGGTTTAATGCAATGCCAATCAAAATCCCAACGGCATTTCTTGTAGAAATAGAAAAAGCAATCATGAAATTCATATGGAAGAATAAAAGACCCAGAATAGCAAAAATAATGCTAAGCAGGAAGTGTGAATCAGGTGGTATAGCAATACCAGACTTCAAACTATACTACAGAGCAATAGTAACAAAAACAGCATGGTACTGGTACCAAAACAGGCGGGTGGACCAATGGTACAGAATAGAGGACACAGTAACCAACCCACAAAACTACAACTTTCTTATATTTGATAAAGGGGCTAAAAGCATGAAATGAAGGAAGGATAACATCTTCAACAAATGGTGCTGAGAAAACTGGAAATCCATATGCAACAAAATGAAACTGAATCCCTTTCTCTCGCCATGCACAAAAGTTAACTCAAAATGGATCAAGGAGCTTTATATCAAATCAGAGACACGGCATCTGATAGAAGAAAAAGTTGGCTACGACCTACATACTGTGGGGTCGGGCTCCAAATTCCTCAATAGGACACCCATAGCACAAGAGTTAACATCTAGAATCGACAAATGGGACTTACTCAAACTAAAAAGTTTTTTCTCAGCAAAAGAAACAATAAGAGAGGTAAATAGGGAGCCTACATCATGGGAACAAATCTTTACTCCTCACACTTCAGATAGAGCCCTAATATCCAGAGTATATAAAGAACTCAAAAAATTGGACAATAAGATAACAAATAACCCAATCAACAAATGGGCCAAGGACCTGAACAGACACTTCTCAGAGGAGGACATACAATCAATCAACAAGTACATGGAAAAATGCTCACCATCTCTAGCAGTCAGAGAAATGCAAATCAAAACCACCCTAAGATACCATCTCACTCCAGTAAGATTGGCAGCCATTATGAAGTCCAACAACAACAAGTGCTGGCGAGGATGTGGGGAAAAGGGTACACTTGTACATTGTTGGTGGGACTGCAAATTGGTGCAGCCAATTTGGAAAGCAGTATGAAGATTTCTTGGAAAGCTGGGAATGGAACCACCATTTGACCCAGCTATTCCCCTTCTCGGTCTATTCCCTAAAGACCTAAAAAGAGCATGCTACAGGGACACTGCTACATCGATGTTCATAGCAGCACAATTCACAATAGCAAGACTGTGGAACCAACCTACATGCCCTTCAATAGACGAGTGGATAAAAAAAAATTTGGCATTTATACACAATGGAGTATTACTCTGCATTAAAAAATGACAAAATCATAGAATTCGGATGGAAATGGATGGCATTAGAGCATATTATGCTAAGTGAAGCTAGCCAAGCCCTAAAAAACAAATGCCAAATGTCTTCTTTGATATAAGGAGAGTAACTAAGAACAGACTAGGGAAGAAGAGCACGAGAAGAAGACCAACATTAAACAAGGATGAGAGGTGGGAGGGAAAGGGAGAGAGAAGGGAAATTGCATGGAAATGGAAGGAGACCCTCAGGGTTATACAAAATTACATACAAGAGGAAGTGAGGGGAAAGGGAAAAATAATACAAGGGGGAGGAATGAATTACAGTAGAGGGGGTAGAGAGAGAAGAGGGGAGGGGAGGGGAGGGGAGGGGGGATAGTAGAGGATAGGAAAGGCAGCAGAATACAACAGACATGAGTATGTCAATATGTAAATCAATGGAAGCGTAACTGATGTGATTCTGCAATCTGTATACGGGGTAAAAATGGGAGTTCATAACCCACTTGAATCAAAGTGTGAAATATGATATGTCAAGAAGTATGTAATGTTTTGAACAACCAACAATAAAAAAAATAAATAAAATAAAATAAAATAAAATTATCTCCTTATTGAAGATGACACTTGTACAGTGTGATTGCCACACACAAGGGAGAATTAAAGCAAGTAGTCTAATATCACCATGTTGGCAATGTATTTAATTAGTGTCACAGAACATTGAAGTAAATACACTTTCCTAACAGGTTGTATCTCTATTTAGTCTTTTCATCCCTCTAGGCTACTGTACCAAAAGGAAGGAAAGGGTCACTCACCTGTAATCTGAGGAAATGTAAGTCTCAGAAACTATTCTTTGGACCTACTTCTTTTTAAACTGATGAAAAGCACTCAGACCCTCAGAAAGTTTAGATTAAGCAATTGGCAACTGAGCTATTGACAATGCACATTGTTCAAGGAGCAAAGGTGACTTTGATGGTTGTACCCCGCTGTCATCATCTCTCTAATGTTCTTACATAGCTCTTCCAGACAGAAGCTTTTATGGAAAGACCAGTTTAGGAAATAAAAGTTGTTTTTCTTCTCCTCTGGTTCCCTGCACAGAACTATCACTTTCTGATAATTCGGCTGCTTCTTTGGGGAGTCTCCAACTGTGGTCAGTAAGTGCAGTGTGAGACTCTGAGACATGGGGAGAAAGCAGGAAGTCCAGCAGGAGTCCATTTAAGTGCACCTAGTGGGGGCACTGAAGGGTATTGTTGATGAGTGTTAGTGTGGCTGCTCCTGAAATCAAATGCTTTCTTCAGGATATAATATTGCTTTATCCTGGGACTCAGCAGGGTTTCTGTGGCACTGGGCTTTGTTTAAAAATTCAAAGAATTCTCCAATGGCAAGCCTCGCTGTTCTGAAACATAATCAATTAAAAACTTAAGTGCTTTAGACACTGTGAAAGCAAGTCACCAATGTCCCTGGTTTGCATCTGAAACAAAGAAGAGAGACTGAAGGCTACCTTAGTATCAAGAACAGCTGTCACCTAATGGAGTGAATTCCTTCCACAAAGAAATTGTAAGCGATGGAAAATGCCAAGGCCTGTCATTGTGTTAGCAGGTTAAACTAAAATACAGTACTTCTAAATATTTTATTGTGTAATTAGTTTGATTTTATTGCTTTGTAGAGGCTGTGGTGATGGTGAACAAAGGGTGACTGCCTTTCTTTTCTTTTTTTTTCTAAAGTTTTTTTTTTAAGAGAGTGAGAGAGGAGAGAGAGAGAATTTTTAATATTTATTTTTTAGTTCTCTGCGGACACAACATCTTTGTTGGTCTGCGGTGCTGAGGATCGAACCCGGGCCGCACGCATGCCAGGCGAGCGCGCTACCGCTTGAGCCACATCCCCAGCCCCTGGGTGACTGCCTTTCTTCAGAGGCAGTCCTGTAGTTTACATTTGGATTTCTACCAGTTGGTCCCACCAACTTCCTGGAAAGGTTTTCCCCAAATGGAATATGTCTGTTCTCCTTTACACGTGGGATATATCATCCTCATCTAGCTGTCTCATTTGCCATTCCCCCAGCTTTATCAATACCTGAAAATAACATTATCTACTGCACAGTCATATTTCTGTAGTCTGCTTTGGATGTGAATGGCCATAAACATTCTCCCTGATGAATCTCCTCAGGAAATAAGCATGGACTATATCAGCTTGTCTTGGAAGGTGTCCTGAGCTGCACATTCCAATCCAGCTGTGCTCCTGCCGTCAGAGGTGAAGGTACTACAGAACCATGGAAGGATTACAGCTTTTAATTAATTAATTAATTTTTTTGCTTCGAGCAGAAATGTTTTTTTTCAGAGCTCCAGAAAATAGCACATCACCACATATGCAGGACCAACTCTGCTTTTCTACAGTCAGAGAGGGAAGTCAACAAGGACGATAATAGCTGATGCTTACTGAGTGCTTTGGATGTGAGAGGGACTCAGAGAGTATGTGTATTAACCCTTTAATTCTTACATAAGTCTTCTACAGATGAGCAATTGAGGCAGAGAGAAGTTTAGATACATGTTCAAGCTGATGAAGCTAATAAGGGCAAAATGGAATTTTGAATCCAAAGAGTCTGCTCCAAGCTTATTATTCTTCAAATCTTATGGAATCGGCATTGAATGTAATCATCAATGCAGAGCACAGAAGTCCTTAAAATGAGGATCATGAATTGATCTAGTATTTTGAAGCACATACCAAGTACTAGATACTGAAAAAAAAATATCAGTGTCTAAGAAAAAAAGATAATAACTCTGATCTCTAAGAGCAGCCGTCTAAGAGAACAAGCTGGGTAAATAATCATTGTCATTATCATTGGTGTTGGTGTTGGTGGTATGTGTGTGTTTCAAAAAGAGAGATGTGGTCCATTTTTTTCCCAGTAAGATCTTGGCTTTTCCTTCACAATAAGCCCTTAAGTAACAGATGACAGTTGACATCTCAATTAGTTTTATACTCATTGGGAGACCTTCCCTCTCTCCTTTCACTTAGTTTTGCATATATCTTCGTAAGTAATGAGTGTGTGCCTCTTCCTTAGAACCAGCTATTTTTTAAAATTTTTGTTGAATCTCTTATCATCCTATCATCCTTTAATAACTTTCTTTTAACATGCTTCTTTTCTCTTCTTTTCCCCTGAGCTCACCTCTTGGTGATTGTTGCTTTTAGACCGCATTTTAGTTGCTCTCAGGAGATGCCTTTTCAGGCTATGCTGAATAGCTGAGCTCAGATTTCAGGTCCATAGATTCTTAGATACTAGGTTGAATGTTTCTGCCATTGAAGAATTGGGCTGTGTCACTCCCAAGCACCTGATTAGGCTAAATTACCTAATGGTAGATGTGGGTGAGACCAAATTTAGATGAGAAGTTCTAAGAGGAAGGAAGAATGGGAGAAGAATGCATTCAAATGAACATCACCAAATGACCTTGGGTCTCCAGAGGTGAATGCGATGATAGAAAGTTCATACTGAGAGGGAAGCTGATTGGTCCTCTGTGTGGATAATACAGGGCCCAGCTCAACCCCTTTGATTTTCCTGATGTTCCAGGGCCTATAAATATCGGTGTTATGGTTTAGATATGAGGTGTTCTCCAAAAGCTTATGTGTGAGACAATGCAAGAAAGTTTGGAGGTACAATGATTGGGATATGAGAGCCTTAACCTAATCAGTGCATTAATCCCCTGATAGGGATTAACTGGGTGGTAGTAACTGTAGGCAGGTAGGATCCGGCTAGAGAAGGTAGGTCATTGAGGGTATGCCCTTGGGGTTTATGTTTTGTTGTGGTGAGGAGAGCTGTCTTTCTCTGTTTCCTGCAGACCGTGTCTGCTTTCCTCTGCCATACTCTTCCGTCATGATGCCCTGCCTTACCTCGTTCCGTGAGGAATGGAGTTGGCCATCTATGGACTGAGACCTCTGAAACCATAAGCCCCAAATAAACTTTTCCTCCTCTACAGGTCTTTTGGTCATGACAATGAAAAAAAGGACTGAAACAGTGTTGTATTTGATTTAGAAGGTCTGATACTACAGGAGAAATAGTACTATGTACTTGCCTGGCACAAAATGAAAAGTCAGGGCCCCTGGTTAAAAAAAAAAAAAAAAAAAAAAAAAAAAATATATATATATATATATATATATATATATATATATATATATATATATATATATAAAGAATTTCTGGACCATGACAACAGTGCATTAAACAAGCTGGGGGGTTCTTCTAAGCACAATTGTGAGCCTACACAAATCACATGCCCATGAATACCACTTTGCTGAAGTTCTTATGAGAGAAGAAGTCTGTCTCCCCTGGGGAGCCCCCAGTGACCCATCTCCTCTTTATTTCACAGTTGATAATTGGATTTTGTCTGTGGACCAATAAAGAAGAACATACGTGATGATGATAGAAACTCTGACAGAAAACTTGACGAAAAACATGAATTTTCCAAGCAACAGTCAGGATTCATAGAAAAAATATCAATGATGAAGTTGCATGAGCAGTTAATAAGCTTCCAAACAGCAGAAGCTATCGAGTGCATGCATATGTGTGTGTGTGTGTGTGTGTGTGTGTTTAAAGATAACTCAGCATTGAAAGATATCTTTCATGAGGCCACTGAGTTAAATTCAAAGGTGGAAAGAAAAGAAAAGAAAGAAGACTAGCACAATTTTGAAAGATTAGATGAAAGAGAAAAGGGAGCTGCTTGAGAAATGGACAAGAAGCGGTATGATACCCAAATCGGTATCACGTGATGTGGGCTACATGGGGGAGGCAAGAAGAGAACAGAAAACTGTGAAGAATTCAGATGGATAAGCTAGTTCTACATCACTATAGGTTAAGGAATCAAAACAAATATTTAACTGCAAATGATATTCTTAGGGAAAAAAAAATGGTTGATCAGTTGAGTGCATGGGAGCTGGCAGGACAGGGGCATGGGCTGGAAGGACTCTGATTAATCAGCTTGGAAATCCTTAAATTAGTAACTAATGAAAAACAAATTTCTTTTTTATCTCCTCATTAATTTGTATTATGTGAAGGAAATTACATTGACAATAAACAGTAAAGAACTGAACATTTTGTTAAAGCTGAGGATACAACTGTATTATTAAATAAATACACAACAGTAGGTCTCCAATTAGTTGCTGTTTAGGAAGTGCAGTGAGACTCATAGATGAAGTGTGCTATAAATTTCATAATATTAAAGTTTCGGTTGCAGGTAACATGACCATACATGAATCAAGATGTATGCTACACAGCAATGCATATATGAGAAAGCCACCATGTAAACATAGAAAGATGAACGATGTGAACGATGATTGTTTCCTGGTTCAAAGGATCTGCAAGTCTCCTCTGGGAGAATAACAAATATATATATATATATATATTCTGTACAATGAATCTCTATGGACCATGTTCTGGGGTCGGGTGGGGCCAATAAGGGTCAGAGAGAACAGCTGTTCTCCACATTAGAATTTTTCTACCTCCTACCCAGCACCTGAATAAAACTGACATGGGATTCTGATAAATGCCCCCAGAAGGGTAGGAAATCTGGCTAATATCACTGGGCTGCTGGTAACCTGGAAGGCTCAAAAGGGAAACATCCCAGAAACTCCCCAGACTCCTGGGATATGGACTTTGGAAGACCCTGGGAAGAATCTGGAGCCCTGGGAGTGCTCTAAGAATGGATATGCACTAATAAAACAGCAAGAGGACCAGGGTAAGTAGGGTGCAGAAAACAGTGCAGACAGAGGTGGGGTCGGAGCATGTGAACACAAAGGCAGGTTTCCCTCTGCAGGAAGCTATGGTTTGGGAATAGTTTCTCTCTCTCTCTCTCACTATCCTCCCTTCATCCCATGTGTAGTGTGAACTGCAGGATTTTGGTGGGAACTTGCCTTCCTTAGAAATCTGGCTTATTTTATTTAAAAAAAAAGGAAATAGAAATGAGAGCATAAAGTTGAATGTGGACAGGAAGCCATTTCAGGGCATTTGTATAGCAAGAAGTCCAGCAGTTGACATTGGCCAAGATAAAGAATCAGGACTTCTAAAAGGCTGGGTAATTTTATGCCAATAGCTACAAGGTTGCAAGGCCACATAAACCCTATCCCTTTGCATTTGGGCAAAACAGTTGGTTCCCTTTTGACTGGTCTGAGTCTGTGCTGTTTTGCATCAGGAAACATGGTTGCACTGATCTTAATGGTCTTAATTCTTAATGATCTTAATTCTTAATGGCTTCATTTTGGATCCACACTGGCAGAGTTCAAAGCATAGCAGTCAAAACTGATGGAGATTTTATCCACCACAGTTGACAGAGTAGGCAGGCTGAACACACTAAGCGCAAGTTCCTCGCTCACAGTGGGTCTGTCTTTGGGTGTCCTTTAGGATTAAGAAACAGTCAAAACAAGAAACATAAATGCATATCTGCTGCAGTCTAACCCTCAGACTTAAATATGAAGGAGGAGGCTATTAATGAAATCAGGAGGGAAATTAGAGAACAACTATGCAAGTATTGGAAAGGCCACTGAAGATTAAAATAAGCAGTACAAATTGGTTACTAAGATAAGCCTCCCAGGTTACCTTCTGAGTCACTTCTGCTCTGAGATTTCAGAGTTCCATAACTTCCTGAGGAATTCTCCCTGTTCAGGAGTGTGAGCAAAGTAAAGAATAAGAAAAATCAGATTTTAAAATAGCTAACTAGTGATTTGCACTTTCTATAAGCTGGGCTCTGGGCTTTACATGATTTTTATTTGCTAATCCTTGCCACAACCCTGTGAAATTAGATCTTAATTAATAAAGTGCCCCTGGGGTAGGTACTCCTCTTCTCTCCCTTTTGCAGATTAGAAATGGTGCTAAAAGAAAACCAGCCACCTGCCCAGTGATGAGCAGTTGGAGGAAGAATCTGAACCTCTCCAGCTTCAGAGTCTTCACCCACAGCATGATGTTGTACCATCTCCTCCAAATATGGTCTGGAAAAGAAAGTGAAGAGTCATGCCAGTTAAATAGAAGAAATCAAAAGGGTTTGGAAGTGAATGTTCTCAGTCTCTGAGAACCTTAGGAGATTGCAGACATGAGGAAAATAAGATGTTATCCATGAGTAAGGAAGGATCCCATTGTTGCTCAAAGGGAGTTTTTTTGGCTCAATATATGTACCCCCACATAGTGGAAATATATCATTACTGAATTCTGAAGGGAATATAATTGTGTGGCATTGTCTCCTCCTCACTAGGGAAGTGGCCATTGATGGGAATGGGTAGTCTCTTCACTTCTGAGTCACCCCCACATGAAACATATAACTCCATCTTCGGAGAAGCAAATTTAACGCATAGTCCACTTTCCTGGCAGCATGAAACATGCATGAAGGATGTAAATCACTTTCTATTCTTGGCCCTTTATGTTTCAAAATGGAGAAGGAACAGGAAAAGAGCTTGGCCAAATGAGGCCCTGAAGCAATGTTAGTTCCCTACTGTTTTTTTTTTTTTTTTTTTGAGTCATTTTTCTGATCCAGGGATCTCCAAAGATCTTTTGATGGCATCACCATCAATTAAGAAGAAAGAAAGAAAAAAAAGAATAAAAGAAGGAATGGGAATGTGTCACTGTAGTAGAACTCTGGTGTTCCACTATCTCCCCTCTTCAGGGCTGATGTGCACAACCTCCTGTTGCTGGTTGTTGATGCTCACAGCTGCATCCTTCACTGGTAATTGCCCACAGTCAAAGGCAACTGCCTTAATCAAGGTGCTTTCCCTTTCCAGAGGTTGATGTCAATATGGAGATACAAAGACCTGGGCTTTCAGTGTTTCTTAACTCAGGAAAACTCTGAAGTGCCATCCCAGCAGGATGATCAGAATTCTCCCAGGAGTATAGGCCAAAATATCAGCTGTAAACACATTGCCCGTCAGCCTCTCCCTCCCCTAACCCTGCTTTGTATCTCCTTGCAGATGTATCTCCCAGCAGCAATCTCCAATCAGATCCCAGAATGCAAATCCTTGCCTCAGAGTTTGTTTCTAGTGGATCCAATCAAAGATGATCCTCAGGTGTATCGTATATAATGAATATATTATGTAGAAATATATTTCGTCATAGAATATTTGAAAAATAAAAATTTAGTAACTGTGGAAAAATAAAGTTTTAATATTTTATTCCAACTTAATATCTCAATGAATGGTCTTGTGCAACCTCTTTCCCTAAACTTATACACACACACACACAGAGCTGTTCTTAAATTAATAAGGAAAGCGCCTATATGAAGTATTACAGGAAAATTTAAACATAATCTTACAGTGTAGTTGGGAAGAAAAACTATTTTTACGAATAATCACTTGTATGGGACCACTGGAGGACACATGTATGATATCAAGAGGTAGAACGTGAAGTAACCTAGGATGTACATGGGGGTGAGATCACACCAGCTGAGGAAATTATAGAAAGTTTCCTGGAGAAACTAAGATAAATGGGAGTAGTAGTATTTCAAAAGAAAAGAATGAGAATGAAGGGCAAGTATTCCAAGAAGGAGGCAAATAAACTACCTTGGAGAAGGTACAATGTAGTTTTGGAAATTGAGAAGAACAGAAGCTTCAGATGTGTAGGGCTGATGTGGGAAAGAAATAGAACATAAAGTGGGAAGTGGGTGAGGCAGACTGATGTGGTAGTGACACGTGGAACGAAGGCTAAGGAGTATGGCATGGAGGGGTCAGAAAGCCTATAAAGAGGTGAGCAGAAGTCTCTTAGCAAGATTAGTCAGACAGGAGTATGGAAAAAAATGGGCAGGAGTGGTAACCAGAGTGCAGAGAATTCAACATTAAAAGGATATGAGGTTAGAGATAGATCAATGAAGAACTAGCAGACATAAGTAGGCATGGATAGAACAGCACACATGAATATAAAGAAAAATGTGCATAGAGAAGATGTCACAGAGTAAAAAATCTGCACCAGCTGAGAATCAGAAAACATACTAAAGAAGATCGTGTTTAAAACATAAGCTTATAAGATTATGTTGTTACTAACAACTATGAAGACAGCAGGAAGGGCTAACTGTAGAGAAAAAGACAATGTCTCTGTTGTGACATTTTGACTTTAGGATGACTGTGGAACATCTAGTGGAACATCAGGGGAGTGACTAGGAGATTATGGTAATCTTTCATAAAAGAGCTAGTTCTTTCCTTCTTCTTGATTCTTACTAAATATCTCCACCAAGATGTTCCATGGTCAACTGAAATTATTCTTTGAAAGATTACCAGACCTTCTAGTCATTCCCCCTGATGGTTTCCTCCTCATTCTTCCTATTTCCTCTGAAGCTTTCAGTGCCCTCGACAGTGCTCGGGAGAGAAAGGGTGATGCACCATTCATGTTGGCCTGGTTAGCCATAGCATAGAGAAAGTCAGGGGACTGTGAAAATGAGGGTCTCAATCCTCTGAGTTGACAGATACTGAAGAGCATGGGTGGAGAGGTATTTCTATGGACTAAACACTTGTTCTTCCCCAAAGAAGAAAGGTTGAAACCTAATTCCCAGTGTGATAGTATTTGGAAATGGGTCCTTTAGGGCACAATGAAGTCATGACAGTGGAGCTCTCATGATTGGGTTGGTGCTTTTATGATAGGAGGCATGAGAGAACTTGCTTTCTCTCCCTTTCCATCCTGGAAAAATTGAGAAGATGGCCTTCTGTATACCAAGAGGGCCCTCACTAGGACCTGACCATGTTGACAACCTGATCTTAACCTTCTCAGTGTCCAGAATGGTGATAAATAGATTTCTGTCTTGGGTATTTTTGCAACAGCAAGGAGACTAAGACGAAAAGGAAGCGAAGATCTAATCTTAATTTGCCCAATTTCTGCTGGACTTGCACAAATTCCATTTTCTGAAAAAAAGAGAGCTTCCACTGTAGATGTGTGTGCGCGCGGGCGCACACACACACATACACACACACACACACTCCACAAGGAGACCAGCTCCCACCGAGACCTAAGTATATAATTTTAAAAGGAGGAGTGATTGGACAGCTTATTGTAGAAGGTGAGAAATTAGATTTCTGGCTCTCTGGGTTTCCTTTAGCCAAAAACACTGTTGTCAACCTCCCACCGGTATAAGTGCCCCCTCCTTGGATCTTGTCCTTCATCACTGCTAAACTTCTAAAGCCTGGACTTAGGAATTAGAGGAACTTTTCTCCTGTACTCCAGGGAATACAAAGCTAGTCCTGACCTGATGTGAAAGAGAGGATCCAGTCCTCAAAATCTCACTGGGCTAGGCACCCTCTCTAGGAAACACTGAAAACATTAAGGTATGCTAGAGTTTTCACTTGTGGGGGGCTTCTGGATGTTGCAACTATAAGGCTATGTACGAACTTACCCTCTTTACTCCACTCAAAAATGAGTCTGAGATGGATTAAGAGTAGATTCTTTGGGTGGATCCAGTCTTTCTAGATCTCTAGATCTAAAAGAGGAGAGACAGCCTATGGATATATGACAGAGAATATTGTGAGAATAAGGAGCCATCTGACAGAAAGGCCAAGGCAAGATATGGAATGTGGTTATGGGGCAGATGATCTAGATTCAAATCCTGGTCCTTCAACTTGGTATTTGTGCTGCCTTGAACCAGTAGCTTATCTCCTTCATGCTTTGGTTTTCCTCACTTAAAACAAAATATTAAGGATGCCTACCCTTAAGAGTTACTATAAGGACTGAAAAGGAGAGCACCTGATACATAGTAGTGTTCAATAATTATAACTGGGGAAAAGAGCAGCCAGGTCAATGATGAAGGAACTGCAAGGAGAGAAAGCTGGCCTCAGTGAAGTCCGCGGGTGCGAATAGGAAAGTCAGAGGAAAGGTCATGCTGTCCACAAAATTGAGGATGGGGCAAACATAAATTTTGCATAGGAGATAATAGAAAAAAGTCAATGAAGTGCCTGGAGGAGTTTAAAAAATTACACCCCGGTACTGTCATAGCAGGAAGTACTGAAATTTTATTGGAAGTTCTGAAAACTCTGGCTAGATTGCTTTTAAATAATTTGTAGGTTGTTGAATTATTTGTAAATGGCTGAAATACCAAAAATGTCGGTGCTTGCATTCATGCATATTTGGCAATCTCTCCTCAACTTCCTGAAGGAGAACAGAACGTAGGCAGGCCAAGCTGAGGTCGAAGGGTACAGTTCCTCGGATGTGTGGCCCCCAAGGCACAGAAAGACAGCATAGTCACAGGCCTGGGAGACAGGGAATACAATAACATTGACTGGAACTGAAGAATCCAGCTTGGCTGTGGACCTTAAAAAACTTGGGAGACAATGAGTCACCACAACCAATTTAATATGCACAGAAAACTTGGAACAAAATCAATTCAGCAGTGGAAACTGGCCAGTTACCTGGAGAATCGTGAACTGAGGAATGTTTCTTATTCAAAAAGCAGCTGATGTTATTCTCCAAAAGCCAGGCACAGGCAAGGAAAGGCAATTAAATTTTTCTATGCCCTTTGGAGATTCCTGTGAACTCTTTGGCTAACTTCTTCCTGTAATTTACTGAAACCGCATTTATACATTTCATTTATAACTGACCATATACATCACGGCTCCAACAGTGGGCATTGCTTAAAACTCATAGATGCACAGGCAATCACACTCACTCCAGGATGCACACACATGTGCAGCCCATTCAACCTTATGTGTGATAGAAACATGCTTTGGTAAGATAAGAAAAGAGAATCAGAATATAGAGAAAAGGAAACCAGGAACTGTTTTCCTTTCTCTTATACCATAACCTTTTCCCCCTTGAGTGAACTTCCTCTGCTTACCTTCATGTAGCTTAGGAGGTATGAAGTGCCTGGAGTGTCTTCCTTCCCTAATCATTGCTAGGCTCAAGGCTGGTGTCTAGATCCTAGTGACTGGTCTACTCAGTGAAATATAGAAATGCTTCTGGAGAGAGAGGGGAATTCAGGCAACATCAGTCACTACAGTCCCCACCCCTCAGCAACAATGCTGATCCTGCCCTGGGACATACTCACAGAGACTGGATTTCATACTGCCTTGATTGAGAGAAGAATGGCCAGCCAGGACAAATAGCTCATGCCTTTTATCCTTGACAATCCTGCAAGGCCTGACATCTTGAGAATTGCTACAACAAATCTAATATCTATCACTGAATGTCATTTGGGTACCAATGACAGGGACAAAAATAACTCAAAAAAAACATGTATGGTAGAGATATCCTATCTTGGAAAGAATATTGATAATTAACATAACAACAATAATTTCACTCAAGGTCATAGTCGGAAGGTTATATAATGACCTATAATGCCTACAAGATCTGGCCCCATTACTGGTGCCACTACAATCCTTACACAACCCACGCCATCCATACTGGCCTCTTTCTATTCTTTGAAAACACCAAGCACATTTAATCTATTTATTCGGCTTAGAGTTCTCTTCCCCAGATATACACTCACAAAACTTCCTGACCTCCTTCAAGTCTTTGCTCAGATTTCACCTTCTCAGGCCCACCCTGACCCCTTTAGTTACTGTAACCTGCTGGGCCCAATAGCACTTCTAATCCCCTTACCTGGCTCTGCGTGTGCCTTACATATATATATATATATATATATATATATATATATATATATATATATATTTCCCATCACCATCTGATATATTTGTATACTACTTCTTATTATGTATGTTGTTTGTTTCCCTGGCTAGAATATAAGTAAACTCCATTAGAGCAGGTCTTTGTTTTATTTATTATCTGTCCAAATGCCTACTCTTTGGTACATGGTAGATGCTCAACAAATAACTTGAAAAGTACCTGACTGTTTTAGACACAGTTCAAAAAGTACCACATTTATTTAAACTTCACAACAACCTGTACTGTTATTATTCTAATTTTAAGGCTGAATAACTGAGATTCAGAAAGGTAAACTGCCCAAGATTACCTGACTACTAAGTAATAGATCCATGATTCAAATCCATACAATGTGATTCCCAAGGCCACACTGTACTATCTTTTAGGTAGCCCAGACAGGAGCAGACACCTGATGTTATTCAGCTATTCATCACTGTGAACAAACTATCTTATAAGAACAACTTCAACAAAGTTTATTTTGGCCTATGATCTCAGAGGTTCTGTTCATCATCAGCCAACTCCATTCCTCCTGGTCTGAGGTGAGGCAGAACATTATGGTGGAAGGGTGGGGGGTCAGAGACAAAATATAATCCCAAAACGTATGCCCCCAGTGACCTACTTACTCCAGCCATGCCCTATCTGCCTACAGTTACAACCCAGTAATCAATTCAAATTACTGACCCATTAAATGGATTAATCCACTAATTAGGATCCAGCCTTTTTTAATCTAATCACTTCACCTCTGAACATTTCTTCATTGCCACATGAGATTTACAGAGAACATCTCATCTAAGCCATAACACACCTGAAGGGAAAAGGTTCTTTCTGAAAGACAGAGTATATTTTTTTGCTTCTTTTTTGATAGAATGACCCCAGATACTCACATATTATGTTCCTGCAAGGGATTTTAATAATGTTTTCAGAGTCTGGTAGCTATGATGAAGATTGAATATGCTAATAACTCTAAGTAGCAATTCCATTTACTAAGCGTATGAGTGAGTCTCTAGATTCAACAGGTATTAAAATATGCTAATATGGTTACTGAAGAAATTGTTGACCCCAAAGGGTTCAATTTGGAGCAGCAAACCAATTATCTCAACTGAAAGTTACCTACAGTTGCACTGGTCGCTTTTTGATATGTTGATGACTTAAAATGTGAACTATCCATTTATTTTTGCTTGTTAAACTTGAAAAATCTGTGCCACATTATTTTTAATTGCACCGATTAAAATGAGAGTCACATACATACCATGGAAGTCATTGTATGCTTGTAATTAATCAGATAACAAGAAACAAAGGCCACTAAGATATTAACATTATAAAGCATGTCAACAAGTAAGGAAAATATTAAGGATTTTTAAGACTCAGATTGTAAAATAATAAATATATTTACAAATATTATACCTGACAGTTTAGGTTATATTTAAGGGGAAGAAAACCCAAATTATTTCCTTCTTTTTTTTTTCAGGGTATAGTACTAGATATTTAAGTTTCACTTATTATGTATTTTATACTTTGTGCTGCATTTTGTTCTAATAATGACACAGCACTAATGCAACATTAAACAGGATATATACATTTGAGTCTGACCTTTATTCAACATTATGTTTGCAAGATTCATCTGAGCTGTTATGTTTAGTGGCAGTTCATTCATTTGATGTTTGTACTCCATTGTATGAATATACTATCATCTACTTACCATTTTATGATTGATAGACATTTAGGTTATTGTCAGCATGGAGCATTATAAACGTACTCCTATAGATATTTGTGTATATGTTATTTAGCATACATTTTTTGTGCATTTTCGTCATATATATTTGGGAGAAAAATTTCTAGGTTACATATGATTTACTTTGGTTGATTCTACCTATTCCTCAGAAGCAGCAATAAATAAATAAATGTCTATTTAGTTATTCCTCTAAATAAGCAACAACAGCTTATTTAGACAGTAACCCCTAGAAGCACTAGCAACGGAAACAGAGATAAGGAAATGAAAAGGACAGCTTTAAACAGTGTGCAATTAGCTAAGTTACCACTATTGGCAACCGGAGCTTAAATGAATATGTGTGAGTTATCCCAACTGAGGGTGAAGAAACTAAAGCATTTCTCTACCAGATCGTCTTTGTCATTGGGAAATGCCTTGGGTAGAAGTGGGAAGGAGGACTTTATTCTTCTGGCATTCTAAGCTTGCCTGAAGGCTGAGTTTGCTCCACAGCCAATAAAAAGCTCTCAGCTAGAAACCCAGAAATAAGCGTAATAGGTAGCCTTCAACATGTAGAACTAGTGCTGAAAAAGATGAGAACCAGCAGCATCTACTACAATAGCTGAGCTCAACAAAGAAAGGAAAATTCCTATGTGACAAAAATGAAGAGAGAAATCAAAGCCAAATCAGTGATTAAGTGGGTTACCTGTATCCAAGGGAATTTGAGGTCTAACATGGGCTCTAAATGCTACGACTAGAACCTCACAGCATGGACCGTGTGAGGCTAGAAATTAATTTCTTATGTAAAACCGTTAGCCTTGTAAAAAAAAAATGGAGCCTAAAAAACTTTGTCCATCAGCTTGGGAGGGGGAAAAAATGCTGTTTGTCCAGGAAGGGAGCAAACTGCCTAGAAGAAATTCAAACCCCATGCAGTACCACATGTGGGTGTGAGGTCTGGACCAGTACTATATGTATGGTACAGAAATATTAAGCCAAACACCTACCATCAGAAACTGGTTCAGGATCAGTGACACTCTTTGGATCCGTGGCAGAAGTGAGTCTGAAATCTCTCTGATTATTGGGCAAATTCCTGTTGCAGCAACTGAGATTCAATCCCATTAGGAAACTCAGGGAGGAAGGATAGGACATAATTCAGAATTTTCCCAATTGAGTGAAGGGTTGGAATACTTCCATATTGCCCATCACTGATTGACTGAGGCAATACTCTATGGGATATTAAATCCCCAGAACTTTTGGTCTTCCCTATGCACAGGCCAAGTAAGTTCTGACCCATAAAGAAAATCCTTAAAGAACTATGGGTGTTTCCTTTTGAAACTGACAGGCTAGAATGCATGGGAGTATTGAGTGATGAGATGCTACAGGGAGGGCACCAATAGTGTCTTCTACACTACCAAATAGTTTGAATTCCACCACTTGGGTAAAGTTTTCTATTGCTTCATATTTTTTCAATGATTGATATTGCTGTTCTTTTTTATTTGAGATATTCTGGTTAATGGTAGTTGATATATTATTAAGCCTTCATTCTGAATTTTTCTCATGATGATTAATGAGGCAGAGGCTCTTTTCACATGAGGATTGGCCACTGAATAGACACTATTATGAATTGATAAGACATTTACCCAATGTTCTTTGAAGTTGTTCTTACACACACACACACACATATATATATATATATATATATGTGTGTGTGTGTGTGTGTGTGTGTGTGTGTATCTGTATGTGTTGCTGAGAATCAAAGGCCAGTGCTCTGCCATTGAGTTATATCCCAAGTTTCTCTTGTAGATTTGAAATTCTTTATGTTTTCTGGTTATAAGTTATGTTCATCCATATTAATTGCAAATATCTTCATCTATTTTGTGCCCTTTCACTCTCTTAATGGTATCTTTTGATGAAAAGAAATGTTTAATTTATGCAATTCATCAATTGTTTCCTTTATGGTTGTTGCATTTTATACCCTGTTGCCTACTCAAAATCATACCTTTTTGACATTTAGAGCTACAATCCATCTAGAAGTGATTTTTTAAATATGGCATGGTAAAGGAGTCAAAACTTCCTTTTTTCAATGTATATATCCAATTTGCCCAGCACCATTTAAGAGATCATTCTTTCCTGAACTTCACTACCTTATAGTTTAAGGAATTCTGGTTGGCAATTATTTTCTTTGGCACATTACCAACATTTTCTTTGGCACATTGTCATCTAGATTTCATCTTTCAATTAAATGTCAGTGATAAGTCTTATTGTTGCACTTATCAAGGCAATGAGTCTTTTTAAACTTCAGCTGTTTTTAGGATTTTCTCTATTATTGGCTTTTGGCAATCTTATTATGTTATACCTAGGTGTGTTTTTCATTGTATTTATATTGATATTGAAAAATGTTGATGATATATACTCAGGAAAGAATTTTCTTTAGCTTCTGACAGGCATTAGAGAAGAGACAATCAGCTAAATCTAATCATGCACTGAGATAATTAAAACTGAGTTTACCCATCATCAAGTCTCATCTAGTTCCAAGTTAGCCATACTTATGGATCATATTCTTTCAGGGTCAATGAGAGTTTTAGTGTTCTCCAGGGCTCTGCCAACCTGACTAGCCTTGAATGTCAATTTTTATCTCCTTAGTTGTCTAAGGTTGCTGAAAGATCTATTCATATTCTCTGTTCCTTAGCAGCTACTCTCTGCTTATCTTTTCATTCTCTCCACCAATGCCACTTATGAATCAGCAAATTTCTCAAGTGGGAAAATTTACAAGGATGAATTCACCTAAAACTTCCTTTTTCTCCCTGGCCTTTAACCCTCTGTCTGGCTATCTTGATAACTTTCAATAGACTTTTGTTTTTTAATCTATCTTTTCCACTTGTTCTTGACAGAAAATTTGACCTGCTGCAAACCAGTTCTGTATGGCCAGAAGCAAGAATCTCAGTGGTATTTCACACAGCAAACTTCACTAATAGATATTCTTAGCCAGTGCTGTCATGCAGCCTCAGTATAATGGCTGATGTTTCTAATGCCAGCCTGGACATTCTGATCCTAATGTGGCTTCTGAATCATCAATGATTAAATTATAATTAGAATAAATTTAGTGTTTAACACATTTAATGAGTTTTAATTCATTTCACAGGTAATCTGTAAATAGCATATATAAGAATTTGCCTTCAAAATATTCCTGTTGAGGTCTGCTTTCATTTGCCTTATGTAGCACAACCCTGAAGAATCAATTCTGCTGTATGAGCAATTGAGTAGGTCTTAAAGTTGCTTCTTGAAAAATTTCTTGGTCCTCTCTACACATCAAAACTTCTGTATAGAAGAAGGATACTTTCCATCTGGCTAAGCAAGTACTTGTGGCAGGCTATTTAGTTTTCATATAAAAATATCATCTTTGCTAACACGATGCTTGGAATCTTAAGTGTATGACTCACCTAGTCTTGAACTGTCTGCTTTGAGCTCTTGCCAAAACCCATCTGAGACTGAGATTCAGGAGGGTCTAGGGACATGCCAATCATTTATTTCTAGCTGCATGACAAAATTACTTTGAGAACTTAAACACACACACACACAAACACACACACACACTTCTGGGACCCTCCCCAAACTAACTGAATTAGAACAACTTCAAAATTTTCAGAAGCACCTTCAGTGAGTCTAATGGGCAGCCAAGTATTTATAAGACTTTTAGATAACCAGAAAACTAGACATCTTAATTATATTAGTTTTGCTCCTGAGATAAATAGCTTTACACAGCTATAATACAATATTGTACTGCCACCTTTTATTGAAGGTGAACGTAAAAATATAAATGCCCAACAGTTTATGTCATCTGTAAAAATCACTTTGGCCAGTAATGCCTACCATGTAGTTCAATATTCCTTATTCAAAAGGCAGTTAAGTTAATTCACCAGGAGTCACTTATATGCTTTCAAACACCATCTGTATTTTGATAACTCTCAAATGTCTCTCTTGAGCCTATGGCATAGCTCTAGCTGCCTATGCCACAGACTACTCAAGCTTAATATGTGCAAATTAAGATTATTATTAATATCTTTTAATGATCCAACTCTTAGCAGCATCTGATTTTTTTTTATTAATTCAATGGATGACTGTAGTCAACCCAGATAGAAATCTGGGGTGGGGAGCAATTATCAATATTTTCCACACTCTCATCCTCACAATCAGTCAACTATCTAAGTTTTATCTCTTTGATATCTCTCACACCTCATCCTTTTCTTTATCCATTTCTATCTCCTGAGTTCAGGCTCATCATTTTTCACTTGGTTTCCTAAAAAGTCTTCTTTCTGTTTTGGTCATCTTTTCACTGCTATGACCAAAATACCCAACAGGAACAACTTAAAGGAAGGAAAGTTTATCTTGGGTCATAGTCCAGAGATTAAGTCCATGGTCAATTGAGTTCTTGCTCTGGGCCCAAGGTGAGTTAGCACATCACAGTGGAAGGGAGTGGTGGAGGAGAGCAGTTCTATTCATGGCAGCCAGGAACAGTAAGAGAGAAGGGGACATTAAAAGAATAGATGAGACCAAAATAAGACCAAAAACTCAGCTGGGAAAACTGGTCCCATAAAATCTGTGTACAGCATCAAGGACACACTGCTGCAAGATGTTATTTCCAAAGGGCTTGGATAGCCCCACCCCTTGGCCTTGCCACATGGGCTGTCTATTAACTTGGTTTGCTCTGCAGCCAGCAGCTTTTCTTGACAAACAATCCACGTAGCTGGCATCAATTAATTCCTGGGGTCTCCGTTTCAGCGTTGGCTTCACCTTCACAGCTTTATACCTTGTCCTCTCAGGGGAAACCTGCAAGAATTTTTGACCCTGCTGCAGTTTGCCTGGCCTCCCAGGCCTTCCTTTGAAATCTCAGTGGAAGCCTATAGTGCCCCTTAACTGTGGCATCCTGAATTCCTGCAGAACCAGTACCACGTGACTGATGCCAAGGTCTGATGCCAGCTTACAAGAGTTGGGCCCCTGAAATCAGTTGCACTGGGTAGCTGATCTGGGTGAAACAACTTTCTAGGCTCCCCCAGGGCAAGCAGGGCACTCCATGATATCCTTTCAAAGGAATTTCCCCTACTATTCATTTTACCTCACAGCACATAACAAGGTCATGTGTCCTAGATTCTGTAAGGGGAGTTACAAGACCCCTTTGCCTGATTTGATTTAGGTCTTGCTTTGGCCCCATCCTTTCTTTCTATGCCCCAATCCCTCCCTTTTGAAATGGGAATTTACTCTATGCCACTGTATAATGGACATATATAATTTGCTTTTGATTTTTACAGGGGCTCATAGACAAGAGTTTGCCTTGAGTCTCAAGTTAGATTTTGGATGTGCTGCACTTTTGAGCAATGCTAGAATTAGTAAGAATATGAAGGGAAAACTAAATACATTTTGCATTGTGAGAAGAGCATGAACTGTTGGGAGCCAGAAGCAAAATGTAAAGGTTTGGATGAGGTGTCTTCCAAAAGCACCTTTGCTGATAGGAAGGTTTGGAGGTGAAATTATTAGCTTGTGAGAGCTATAACATAATCAGTTCATCCTAGTTAGAATGGACTAATTGGGTGGTGCCTCTAGGCAGGCAGGGTGTGGCTGGAGAAGGTGGGTCACTGGGAGCATATCCTGGATGGGCTCACCTTCCCTGTGGCCCTTTCCCCTCTCTGTTTTCTCTGCTTCCTGACTGCCATGGAGTGAGCTGCTTTCCTCCACCATACCCTTAGCTATGATGTTATGCCTCACCTTGGGCCCAGACCAATGGAGTTGGCTGTCTATGTACTAAGACCTCTGAAACTATGAGCCCCAAATAAACTTTTCATCTTCCTAGTTATTCTGGTCAGGTATTTTGGTCACAGTGATGCAAAGCTGACTAACATAACTTGTAAGGGGATTTTTGGTTTCACTCCCTTTAATCCACACACTACTTTCAAATCAGCATTTGAAAGCAACAACCTGATTATGTCATTCCCTTATGACATTCCAGTGACTCCTCCAGTGTCTTTAGGGTAGGGTTAGAAGATTTTTGGATTACATTTAAAGCTCTTTATAATTTGCTTCCTGTCACTTTCTCATCCACATCTCTTGCTTCTGCCATGTTCTGGAATGATCCACATTATCAGATCCAGGCTGTCCCACCTAGGCACTTCTGCTAGAATGTTCCTCTCTCCATTTCTTGCCTGGAAAATCCAATAGATCATTCTGTTGGTAAAGATGGCACCCGGAGTGCTTCTCTTCCGAGAGCTCAGGTCCATGACGCACTGAATGGCGTGCGAACCATCACCTCCGGTTCCCTGTGAATGGCGAGAACTTTGAATGGTACACCTCCAATCCCTGAAGTGGCTCAAACTCTCGGCCAATGAAGAAGCAACAGCCCACTCACCTTGCTCCTCCTCATCTTGTGTTAAGCCCATAGATATCAATACCCTGTTCGTGTTCGTTCTCTTATTCTTACTCTCTCTTACTCTCTCTCCTCCCTCTCCTCCCTCTCCTCCCCCCTCCTGTCTCTCGCTTCCCCTTCTCTCTTGACTCCCTTCACTTCTGCAACTGGCCACTAGGGTCCTGCTAATAAAATCTCGGACAGGTAAATGGTTGTTTTGGTTTGTTGAGTTTACGGAGCTATTCCATCGTCCTTTACACATTCACCATTCAACTCAGGAGTAACCTGTTCCTGAAACCTGCCCTGACCCCCTAGGGAGTTCCCAAGATACCAGTGTTGGTCTTATCACACTATATCCATATTGTCCATTTACATATTTATCTTTTATTTACTCTATAAATTCTTTAAAGAAGGAATTTGGAAAGTGATCACACTGTCCCACAAAACAATAGTCATTGCTCAGTCTCCACACAAAAAGTGTTCAAATAAATGAAATTTCAGTGTGCTTTTACAACTAAATAGAAATTCTTTAAGAACATCATGATTCTATCTTTACTTCATTGTTAGGAAGTTTAGAATTAAGATTTGTCTGAACAGCAATATCTTATCTTAGACCAACATTTCTAACACACATCCCATTCCCACTCACTGTCTTCATCACCTAGACCCTTGTTCTTTAATCATGTAGAGTCTGCTATTTTATGTACTAATCTGAGTTCAGTGAAAGCAGCATAGTACAAGCTTTGCAATCAAACAGAATATGGGTTCAAGTTCTGGTTCTACTGTTTTTTTTTTTTTTAGCTGTGTGTGATTAAATAAGTTATGAAACATCTCTAAGCCTTAGCTACCTCATTTGCAAAGTCAAGATAATAATAGTACCTACTTTACTGGGGTGGGGGGAGGTGACATGATTGAATAAGATAGTACACAGTACTTTCCTCAGTGTCATGTTAAAAGGTTATAAACATCAATTGTTGATTATTGTTAACAATATCAAGAGCACATTAGCAGAAGGAGAGATGCTACAATAGGCATAAAAATTAATGTTTACTGTAGTAACCTGAAGGCTCAAAGTGTCCACCACAATGACAATTGTTCTCTGAATGGTTGTCATTATTAATAATCTAAGGGTTCCAGATAGCTGAGTTTCCATTTTATTCTTATACAATCATTGTGTGTGTGTGTGTGTGTGTGTGTGTGTTGTATGTGTTTAGTTTCCTTTTACTGCATCATATTGCCACTTATCTTCACTTATTTTTACAAGGTTCCCAGAGTTTCCATGTGTTAATATTCCAATATGATGATGATAATAATCCATACTGTCATCACAATGGCAATGATTAGATACAGGGCCTGTGGTTCCCTTTCTCTAAGACTATTCTCTGTTAGTCAGTTTTCTATTGCTGTGACCAAAATACCTGACAAGAACAACTTATAGGAGGAAAAGTTTAGTTTGGGCTCATGGTTTCAAAGTTTCAGTCCATGACCAGGTAACTCCATTGCTGTGGGCCTGAGGTAAGGCAGACATTTTGGTGGAAGGGTGTGGTAGAGGAAAGCTTTTGGCTCATGGTGGCCAGGAAGCAGAGAAAGAAAGAAAGAGATGATGGGGGAGGGGGTGTGGAGGAACCAAGGATAAAGTGTAATCCCCAAGGGCACACTCCCAATGACCTACTTCCTCTAGTCATGCCCCACCTACCTACAATTACTACCCCTCATCTTTTCAAATAGTTAATTCACCAAATGGATTAATGTACAGATTAGTTTATGGTTATTATAATCTAATCATCACAACTATGAACATTCCTGCATTGTCTGTCATAGTTTGTTGGGGGACATCTCATATTTTATCTTCAAATGACAGATTCTTTAGCTCTTGCTACTTTTAAGCCCTGCAGGGAGAGTCAGGGGCTAGAGGACATGAAGCTAGGTGTTGTAGAGAGCAAAGTACAATGATTCACTCTCCCAATAGATGCATAATGATATCTAATAGCAGATGTCGGGGTGACTGGTGAGCAGTTGACCAAAGTGGCACAAGAAAAGTAAGGGAAGTCAGCGGACTAAATTTGGGACTATGAGTGTCTGAAGTTAGAAATGAGCATGGGAATGAAAGCAGTAAGAAAAATCAAGGGAAGAGAGAGGCTAGGACCTGATTGGTCCCTTCTACTTGGCTTCCTCTTTCCCTCTACACTGCTTCAACCTTCAAAACCAGTTGTAAGACTGTTTAGCTCAAAGAGACATCTCAGCACATTCCAAAAGTCAGAATTCCAAGGCCAACATTTTTATTTCACAGATAAAAGATTTAGCCTGCAGGGAGATTTAGCCTGAATGAGAGGGTCAAGGAAATCAGTAATGCAATATCCGTCCTTGTGTGGACAGAACAGTGTCTGGAAGTCTGAGGGACACTGATAATGGCCTGTAGAGGAGGCAAGTGGTTAGGAGAGATATGGGGATGGGGGTGGGGGGATAAAAGTGACAGAAACTGAAGTTGAACTTGTATTCTGTTAATTAACCAAACTGTGCATGGACTCATAACAGATTCTTAAGTCAGCCACAAACATTGTTCCTGGAAAACTATGAAAACACCAGGGTCAGAGCAGCACTGTTGTAGAGCAGCCAGGCAAGGGCTCATGTACGTGGAGCAGAAGGAGCCCCAAGAGATGGGTGGGAAGCAGGAGGCAAGGGATGGCCAAAGTGATGTGGAGGCACAGAGACATTGACCCCAAATTCCCCTTCTCCTCATTTTTTAACCTTCCAGTTCCTAATTACAAAGTATTTCAATGGGATTTCCAAACTGTAATCCAATAATTCCAATATTCCTGCACAAAGAAATATTTTAATGGGGAAAGTATTTAAAAGGGAAATATTTAAAAGGGAAAAGTCAAAGATGAAACTCTTTTACTTTATGTATTTCTATTATTTGAACTGTTATCATTTACATTTATATCTACTAAATTTAAATATGTAGACTAGATTTCATTTTCTCTCCTCTCAAGCATAGTGATTATGTAGCCTTCTACAGTACCTTCTAGCATACCACCAACTATTGATGTGAGGCTCATTTTTTAAAATAATGAATAATAACCAGAAAATGAGTTCAACTTGTTTTTGCCTTCATGTGAACATTACTGCAGTACATTTTAACATATTAATCACAAAGAAAAATCTAATTATTTAGTATTTGCCAGAAGCAACCAAAAGCATTTATGATCCTATTTTTCAAATCTCTCTTCGTTTTTTGTTCTATCTATATTTTTGTCAGGATTTTAAAGGAGTCAGACTTACATAGGTGCTTTTTAAATGATGCATAATTATGGTTCCCACATATTCTTATATTTTTTCTGGAGAAAAATCTACCAAGTTTGCAAAAAAATATTTCCTATATTGTTTACTTTGTATTGATTTATATGAGAACTATACTCTTCAAGGATTTAAAAAAATACAGTGTTTCTGCATTGAGATATACTTTTTTATTTGTTGTTTTTAGACATACATGACTGTAGAGTGTATTTCATCAATACATTATGATGATGTCTTTATATGTGGTCATTTACAATGTTCATATTCATATAGAAAAAAATGATAAGAATCACAGAAAAATATTCAAATGAATAATAAATTTTCAATGTCCTTTAAAAAGAATACCTAAATATGATGCATGGGTCACAAATAAAAATCAATGAGAATTATCAGGAGACATTAAAAAGAAAATTCATAAGCCAAATTAATGACAATATTTTCAATAATTCTTATCAGATATTTAAACATAATTCAATTTTATTGTATGTTTTTCAAGGTCCCTAATACTATGGAGACCACAGAAAGTATAACATATATATTTTTTTTGCTCCTAATACTTACTATATCTTTAGAGAAACAAACCTAACAAGAAATAAGTCAAAGAACACATAACACTGAATTCCATGCTATTAGGTCTATTCATCAACATAAGATTAAATGACTTTCAGAGACAGTTTAAAAAAAAAGACATAAAAATAATAATTTTCTCCTAAGAAACTGAATAAACCCTCAGAACTCTTCCAATAGATCTCCAGTCTTGTGTTCCAGAGGCACATCTGCTGGGTTGTTGTCTGCATCAACTGTGCATCCCATTTTTATCTCCTCTTCAATTTTTAAATGAGAAACATAAAATAAAAGAATCACAATAACATTAAAAATAAGAAATTTAAGTGCTATTATAGATCTAAGGTTGATTAACAAAGAAGTTCCATTAGAATTAATTTTAGTTCCATGTAACAGATTCAAAGTAACAATATTTTTCTAAAAATAGAAGTTTGTTTCACTCTAAACCTAAATCCCAAAGATTTAAGAGCTTATGAATCTGCTCTATATGATTTTCAGAGGCCCAGGCTATCTCCAGTTTGCAGCCTACCATCTCCATGGGGGACTCTGTCCCCATGGTTCAAGCAGTCACAAGTCTAGGGAATCTCAAGGGGTTTGAGAAAGAGATCCCACCTCCTGGTGGGTAGATTGACAAATAATTTAGGTATCTTTAATCTTCGACACTGTAAAGAAGGCTAATATTGAAATTAGTTGAGACTTGTAGGCATTATTTATGAAAACCCAAGACTTTTTAAAAGTTTTACTTGGAGCAAGAAGACAAAGGAAGACACTATTTGATTGATTTGGATTAATGGCATGAATTAGTATGAATGACAGAAAGAAAGTAAAATATTTCAAATCCTATTTTGCTTCCATCTTCCCTGTCAAGAAGAAATGCTAATTTTGGAGGCAAAATTAACAGTGATTTGAGGGAACTGCAGCCCAAGTTAAGCAAACAGACACAGAGAGGAAGAATTTAACTGCTTTGAATGACATTTCCCCTATCTTGAATTACTCAACTTTTAAGGCTTTGTATGCAACCAACCAACATTTATTTAGCACATTATATGTGTTAAATAGACACTAGGGGTTTGTTAGAGAGAGAGGGAGAAAGAGAAAGGGAGGAGAGGAAGTGTGTTGTCTCAGACCTCAGGGATCTTACAGGTTAATAGATACAGAGAGAACATGCAAATTTCCTAAGCAGTCAGTATATTTGATGTCTGAGGATCACACATAATAGAAACCAGGCTTAGCTGGATTGTTTAGAGATCAAGTTGATCCCAACAGAAATAGAAATTATATGGTCCACTTAGGAGAATGAAATTTCATAGTAATAAGTAGGTTTTAAAAGCACAAATACAGGATATAAAAAAATTACTAAATAACTACCTGTGTGGGAAAGGGTAAAGGGTTTTAGCTTATTTCAAGTGCAGTTTGATTCATGAAATAATAGAAGCAGAAAAAACAAGGAATGAATTCCTAAATTACATTTAGATGTAAATAGAATCTGGAAATGGAAGAAGACTTTCCTCCTCTTCTTGAATATGATCAGAACAGCCATAACATAGTATTCAATTTCAAAGCCTCACATTAAGTTCATTGCCCATATCCTGGACAGATCTTTTGGAGGTGAACATAGGAAAAGATGATAAGTTCAGAAAAGCACTACTTAAGAAGGGGATAATCTTTTTAGTCTGGGGGAAAGACACTTTCCATCAGCCATGTTTATTATCTTCAAAGCTTAAAAATTTTTATGAATTTGACTAACATTAGGAGGAACTTTCTAATATTTAGAGCTATTTGATAAATAAATGTATTATTTTTTTATTTTTTTATTGTTGGTCATTCAAAACATTACATAGTTCTTAATATATCATATTTCACAGTTTGATTCAAGTGGGTTATGAACTCCCATTTTTACTCCGTATACAGATTGCTGTATCACATCAGTTACACTTCCATTGATTTACATATTGCCATTCTAGTGTCTGATGTATTCTGCTGTCTATCCTATTCTCTACTATCCCCCCTCCCCTCCCCTCCCCTCCCCTCCCCTCCCCTCCCCTCTTCTCTCTCTACCCCCTCTACTGTAAATCATTTCTTCCACTTATATTATTCTTCTCTTACCCCTCATTTACTCTTATATGCAATTTTGTATAACCCTGAGGATCACCTTCCATTTCCATGCGATTTCCCTTCTTTCTCCCTTTCCCTCCCACCTCTCATCCCTGTTTAATGTTGATCTTCTTCTCAAGCTCTTTGTCCCTACCCTGTCCTTGGTTACTCCCCTTATATCAAAAAAGTCATTTGGCATTTGTTTTCTAAGGATTGGATAGCTTCACTTACCATAATCTGCTCTAGTGCCATCCATTTCCCTCCAAATTCTATGATTTTGTCATTTTTTAATCCAGAGTAATACTCCATTGTGTATAAATGCCACATTTTTTTATCCATTCATCTATTGAAGGGCATCTAGGTTGGTTCCACAATGTTGCTATCGTGAATTGTGCTGCTATGAACATCGATGTAGCAGTGTCCCTGTAGCATGCTCTTATTAGGTCTTTAGGGAATAGACCGAGAAGGGGAATAGCTGGGTCAAATGGTGGTTCCATTCCCAGCTTTCCAAGAAATCTCCATACTGCTTTCCAAATTGGCTGCACCAATTTGCAGTCCCACCAACAATGAACAAGTGTACCCTTTTCCCCGCATCCTCGCCAGCACTTGTTGTTGTTGGTCTTCATAATGGCTGCCAATCTTACTGGAGTGAGATGGTATCTTAGGGTGGTTTTGATTTGCATTTCTCTGACTGCTAGCCATGGTGAGCATTTTTTCATGTACTTATTGATTCATTGTATGTCCTCCTCTGAGAAGTGTCTGTTCAGGTCCTTGGCCCATTTGTTGATTGGGTTATTTGTTATCTTATTGTCTAATTTTTTGAGTTCTTTGTATACTCTGGATATTAGGGCTCTATCTGAAGTGTGTGGAGTAAGATTTGTTCCCATGATGTAGGCTCCCTGTTTACCTCTCTTATTATTTCTTTTGCTGAGAAAAAACTTTTTAGTTTGAGTAAGTCCCAATTGTTGATTCTAGTTATTAACTCTTGTGCTATGGGTGTCCTATTGAGGAATTTGGAGCCCGACCCCACAGTATGTAGATCATAGCCAACTTTTTCTTCTACCAGATGCCGTGTCTCTGATTTAATATCAAGCTCCTTGATCCATTTTGAGTTAAGTTTTGTGCATGGCAAGAGAAAGGGATTCAGTTTCATTTTGATGCAAATGGATTTCCAATTTTCCCAGCACCATTTGTTGAAGATGCTATCCTTCCTCCATTGCATGCTTTTAGCCCCTTTATCAAATATAAGATAGTTGTAGTTTTGTGGATGGGTTACTGTGTCCTCTATTCTGTACCATTGGTCCACCCGCCTGTTTTGGTACAAGTACCATGCTGTTTTTGTTACTATTGCTCTGTAGTATAGTTTGAAGTCTGGTATTGCTATACCGCCTGATTCACACTTCCTGCTTAGCATTGTTTTTGCTATTCTGGTTCTTTTATTATTCCATATAAATTTCATGATTGTTTTATCTATTTCTACAAGAAATGCTGTTGGGATTTTGATTGGCAATGCATTGAATTTATAGAGAACTTTTGGTAATATCGCCATTTTGATGATGTTAGTTCTGCCTATCCATGAACAGGGTATATTTTTCCATCTTCTAAGGTCTTCTTCTATATCTCTCTTTAGGGTTCTGTAGTTTTCATTGTATAAGTCTTTCACCTCTTTTGTTAGGTTGATTCCCAAGTATTTTATTATTTTTGAGGATATTGTGAATGGAGTGGTTGTCCTCATTTCCATTTCAGAGGATTTGTCGCTGATACACAGGAATGCCTTTGATTTATGCGTGTTGATTTTATATCCTGCCACTTTGCTGAATTCATTTATTAGCTCTAATAGTTTCTTTGTAGACCCTTTTGGGTCTGCTAGGTATAAAATCATGTCATCTGCAAATAGTGATAATTTAAGTTCTTCTTTTCCTATTTTTATGCCTTTAATTTCTTTCGTCTGTCTAATTGCTCTGGCCAGTGTTTCGAGGACTATGTTGAACAGAAGTGGTGAGAGAGGGCATCCCTGTCTTGTTCCAGATTTTAGAGGGAATGCCTTCAATTTTTCTCCATTCAGAATGATGCTGGCCTGTGGCTTATCATAGATTGCTTTTACAATGTTGAGGTATGATCCTGTTATCCCTAATTTTTCTAGAGTTTTGAACATAAAGGGATGCTGTACTTTGTCGAATGCTTTTTCTGTGTCTATCGAGATGATCATATGGTTCTTATTTTTAAGTCTATTGATGTGGTGAATAACATTTATTGATTTCCGTATATTGAACCAGCCTTGCATCCCAGGGATGAATCCTACTTGATCATGGTGTATAATTTTTTTGATATGTTTTTGAATCCGATTCACCAGAATTTTATTGAGGATTTTTGCATCTAGGTTCATTAGAGATACTGGTCTGTAGTTTTCTTTCTTTGAAGTGTCTTTGTCTGGTTTAGGTATCAGGGTGATGTTGGCCTCGTAGAATGTATTTGGAAGTTCTCCCTCTTTTTCTATTTCCTGAAATAGCTTGAAAAGTATTGGTGTTAGTTCCTCTTTAAAGGTTTTGTAAAACTCTGCTGTATACCCATCCGGTCCTGGGCTTTTCTTAGTTGGTAATCTTTTGATGGTTTCTTCTATTTCCTCTATTGTTATTGGTCTGTTTAGATTGTCTATATCCTCCTGACTCAATCTGGGCAGATCATATGACTTAAGAAATTTATGTATGCCTTCACTATCTTCTATTTTATTGGAGTATAAGGATTCAAAATAATTTCTGATTATCTTCTGTATTTCTGACGTGTCTGTTGTGATATTGCCTTTTTCATCCCGTATGCTAGTAATTTGAGTTCTCTCTCTTCTTCTCTTTGTTAGCATGGCTAAGGGTCTGTTGATTTTATTTATTTTTTCAAAGAACCAACTTTTAGTTTTGTCAATTTTTTCAATTGTTTCTTTTGTTAAGATTTCATTAATTTCAGCTCTGATTTTAATTATTTCTTGCCTTCTACTTCTTTTGCTGTTGTTTTGCTCTTCTTTTTCTAGGATTTTGAGATGAAGTATGAGATCATTTATTTGTTGGTTTTTTCTTTTTTAAAGGAATGAACTCCAAGCAATGAATTTTCCTCTTAGAACTGCTTTCAATGTGTCCCATAGATTCCGATATGTTGTGTCTGTGTTTTCATTTAAGTCTAAGAAGTTTTTAATTTCCTCCTTGATGTCTTTTAAAACCCATTGATCATTCAGTAACCTATTGTTCATTCTCCACGTGGTGCATGATTTTTCCTTCCTTCTTTTATCGTTGATTTTCAGTTTCATTCCATTATGATCAGATAAGATGCATGGTATTATCTCTACTCCTTTATATTGTCTAAGAGTTGCCCTGTGACATAATACATGATGTATTTTTGAGAAGGATCCATGTGCTGCTGAGAAAAAAGTGTAACTGCTTGATGTTGGGTGGTATATTCTATATATGTCAATTATGTCTAGGTTGTTAATTGTGTTATTGAGTTCTATAGTTTCCTTATTCAACTTTTGTTTGGAAGATCTGTCCAGTGGTGAGAGAGGTGTGTTGAAGTCTCCCATGATTATTGTATGGTGGTCTATTAGACTCTTGAACTTGAGAAGAGTTTGCTTGATGAACATAGCAGCACCGTTGTTTGGGGCATATATATTTATGATTGTTATGTCTTGTTGTTGTATGGTTCCCTTGAGCAGTATGTAGTGTCCCTCTTTATCCCTTTTGATTAACTTTGGCTTGAAATGTATTTTATTTGATATGAGTATATACACTCCTGCTTGTTTTCGCAGTCCATATGAGTGATATGATTTTTCCCAACCTTTCACCTTCAGTCTATGTATATCTTTTCCTATCAAATGCATCTCCTGTAGGCAGCATATTGTTGGGTCTTGTTTTGTGATCCATTCAACTAGCCTGTGTCTCTTAATTGGTGAGTTTAAGCCATTAACATTTAGGGTTATTATTGAGATATGGTTTGTTCTTCCAGCCATATTTGTTTATTAATGTTACTAAACCTGATTTGTTTTTCTCTTTGATTACTTTCCCCCGTTTACTGTCCTACTTCCCACTGTTGGTTTTCATTGTCATTTTCCATTTCCTCTTCCTGTAATGTTTTGCCAAGGATTTTTTGAAGAGATTGTTTTCTAGCTGCAAATTCTTTTAACTTTTGTTTATCGTGGAAGGTTTTAATTTCATCTTCTATCCTGAAGCTTAATTTTGCCGGATACACGATTCTTGGTTGGAACCCATTTTCTTTCAGTGTTTGAAATATGTTATTCCAGGATCTTCTAGCTTTCAGAGTCTGTATTGAGAGATCAGCTGTTATCCTGATTGGTTTACCCCTAAATGTAATCTGCTTCCTTTCTCTTGTAGCTTTTAAAATTCTCTCCTTATTCTGTATGTTGGGCATCTTCATTATAATGTGTCTAGGTATGGATCTCTTATGATTTTGCACATTCGGCGTCCTGTAGGCTTCTAGGATTTGGGATTCTGTCTCATTCTTCAAGTCTGGGAAGTTTTCTCGTATTATTTCATTGAATAGATTGTTTATTCCTTTGGTTTGGAGCTCTGTGCCTTCCTGTATCCCAATGACTCTTAAGTTTGGTCTTTTAATGTTATCCCATATTTCTTGGATGTTCTGCTCATGGTTTCTTAGCAGTCTTGCTGAGCTGTCTATGTTCTTTTCAAGTTGAAATACTTTGTCTTCATTGTCTGATGTTCTATCTTCTAAGCGATCTACTCTGCTGATAGTATTCTCAATTGAGTTTTTAAGTTGGTTTATCGCTTCCTACATTTCTAGGATTTCTATTTGTTTGCTTTTTATTACCTCTATCTCTCTGTGTAATTGATCTTTTGCTTCCTGGATTTGTTTATGTAGTTCCTTGTCAAAGTGATCTTTCATTGTCTGATTTTGCTGTCTCATGTCTTCCTTGAGACTCCAGATCATCTGAAGCATGTATATCCTGAACTCTTTATGTGACATTCCATCTGTTGCAGCTATTACCTCTTCTAAAGTTGAGTTGACCTGCACTGCTTGTAGTCCTTTCTTTCCTTGTCTTTTCATACTGCTCGCGTTTCTTTCTGCTTGGTGAAACTGTTGTGTTTTTGAAATTTTCCCCCTATTTATTTATATTGCTCTTGTATAGTTGGGAAATCTCCCTTGCAGGGCGGGTAGTGGTTGTGCTCCTCCTCTAATTAGGGTGATCTGTCTACCATGCTGGTCGGTCACAGGTCTGCCCACCCTGCGGGCGCGGGTGGCGGCTCTGCTCTGCCCCCACTCCAATTGTGGTGACGTTTGACGTGTCTACCACGCTGGCAGGCCTCTAGGCCTGTTCCGCCGGTGGGTCACAGGTCTGCCTGCCTTGCGGGCTCAGGCGGCAGTTCTGCTCAGCCCCCACTCCAAATGGGGCTACCTGACTGCCTCTCCAACAGGTTGCTGGGCCTTTTCCGGACACGGGCGGCGGCTCTGCTCCACCCCCACTCCAACCAGTGTGACATGACTGCCTCGGTGCTACGTGTCCACCATGCTGGCAGGCTACCGGACCTGTCCTGCCAGTGGGTCGCAGGTCTGCCTACCTTGCAGGCTCAGACGGCGGTTCTACACAGCCCCTACTCCAAATGGGGTGACTGGGCTACCGCGCCTTTGGGTCGCTGGTCCTGTTCCAGGCGTAGGCGGCTACTCTCTTCGGCCCCAGCTGCAGTTGGGGTGTCGTGATACCACGCCGGCAGGTCACTTGGCCTGTTCTGGGCACAGGCGGCAGCTCCCCTCTGCCCCTCTGGCCCCCACTGCACCCAGCAGGACCCGGACCAAGAAGCAGTTACCGCGGGGTCCCCGTCCCTGGGCCAAAGCCGCTCTGGGAGCCAGAACCCAGCTTCTCCGAGCCCGGTGCACACTCCGCTAGTAGCAGGCTCCAAGGAGCAATCTCCGTGGGTTCCCCAGCCCTAGGCTAAAGCAGCTCCGGGAGCCAGAGCCCGGCCGCTCCAAGCTCTCCGAGCTTGGTGCACGCTCTGCTGGGAGCAGGCTCAAAGACGCAGACCCCACGTGTTCCCCAGCCCTGGGCCAAAACTGTTCTGGGGGTCAGAACCCAGCCGCTTCGAGCTCGATGCACGCTCCTCTAGGAGCTGGCTTCAATACGCAGTCTCCACGGGTTCCCCAGCCCTGGGCCAAAGCAGCTGCGGGAACCAGAACCCGGCCGCTCAGAGCTCGGTGCACGCTTTGCTAGGAGCGAGCCCCAAGGAGTATTCTCCACAGGTTCTCTAGCCCTGAGCCTGAGTGATCTGTCTGCGAGACGCAGGCAAATGCCAGCCTGAAATCACCTGTTCCATAGCTGAATGAGCTGAGATCAGTAGAAAACAGGGATGATTCCATCAGCTCTCCAAGATGGCGGCCGCTGTCCTCCTCCGTGGTCCGACTGGTGTCGAGAACCGAACTGGACCGCTTCTCTCCTCCGTCTCAAAGCCAGAACTCAGCACTAAGCACAGCCATTACGCCGCTGGCAGGAGCCCCCAGAATCCACATCGCTGCACCCCCGCTCCGGCACCTCGCCGCTTCCCAGCGTGCGCTGCAGACTCCAGCCGCAGGGCTATCCGCCCATCAGGCAATTCGACCCTCCGTGCGGAGAAATCGCCCGAGTCCGAGCCCCCGCAGCCGAACCTCGCGCGATGGAAATCCCTCTACTAGATTCTTGAGCACCTCGATTTCGCAGGAATTTCCCAACAAGACAGCCTTCAGCTGTTTCACCTCGTCTTTCTCCCGCACAGTGATGCGGCGCACGGGGGTGATGCACTCCCTTCGCCGCCATCTTCAAACTCCCCTAAATGTATTATTTATTTAAAAAATCTATAGGTTTTAAGTCTCCTGATTAGTTCTCTTGTTGGTTAAACCAGAATAAATTTGACAAGGAGAGAAACAGAGACTAGAAAAAAAATTGTAGAGATAAAACATTTAAAAATTGGTGCACTTCATAAGAACTGCAATGCAGATTGTCAATGCTGAAGACTAGATCAGTGAATCTAAAAACATAAGAATAGAAGCTATTGTAGGGAAAGTGATAAATGAAAACAAACTAACAGTCTATTGATGACCTCTAAGTCAATATCAAAGAGCAAAATATAAATGTAATTGTAATGGAAAAGAGAGAAGGAAGATGGGAATAGAAAAAAAATACTTAAATCAATAATGGCTAAAAATTTTCCAAATGTCTTAAAAAATAGTAAATTCAATCATCATAAGGCCAATGAATGTCAAGCTAAGAAACATGAGAAAGACCATATTATCATAATCATATTTCTAAAAATCAGTGACTTAAACTGACTGGAAAAAAGACACTATGCACAGAGGAAAAAGACAATAGAAGTCTTACTAGGAGCTACTTGAATCAGGAGATGATACAGCAAGACTTTAAGTTTTGAAAAAAAACCAAAAACCCTACTGACTGAGAATTTTACACATACTGAAAAATGTCTTTCAAAAAATGAAAGCAAAATATTTTTTCAGACAAAATCTGAGCAAATACATTGAAACTGAAAACTATGTGTTATCAAAAATTTGGATCTACATAGTAGAATTATAAATGAATGAGTAAATATGAAAATTTCTGCATGTACACTAACATATATAGAAGTAAAATATAACAATAAAAGCACAAAGGATGGGAGGGGAGGTAGAAGTATATTGTTGTAAGGTTCTTAAATTATATTCCTAGTGATATAAAATTACTTGAACATACATTATGCTAAGTTGAATATGTATATCATAAACCCTAAAGCAACAACTCAAAATATTAAAACAGACAGAAATGGATAATTGGCAATTAAGAGATGAAATAAGCTCTGTCTATTTCCCATCTGCCTTGAATGGAGCAGCTTTTCTCCATCAGGCCCTTCTGCCATGATATTCAGCCTTATCACAGGCCCACAGCAGTGGAAATGGCAATCATGGTCTGAACCAATGAAACCATGAGCACAAAATAACACAGAAACTAGTGCTGAGAAGTATGGCTGTTGTTGTGATTAACCTGACCAGAATGAAGAAATGTTGATTTATAAACAGAGCTTAATGGACAATTCTGGTGTGAGCTCAAAAGACCAGAAGGCCAGTAGGGATGCAGACAATAAAGATTACTGATGAGGTTTCAGAGGGAAATGGGGCCCCTGTTGGGAACTGGACTAGATGCCATTATGTTACTTTTGGGTCTACATTTTGCCCATGTACTAAGACTTTGTGTGAGGCTGAATTTAAAAGTGTTGCACTAATTAATCTGATCAAAGAAATTTCAAGGCAGCACAATATTCAGGTGGTGGCGTGGGTATTGCTACTGGATTTTAGCCAGATTTACTGTGAGAATTGGATCTGAAAGAAGAGAAGATTTTTAAAACTTGTAGTTTGATCAGAGAATCACAGGTAAAATCAGGACCAAGGAAGTTGTGGTTGTTGAAAAGATTACTGTCACTAAAGAGAAGCTAAGTGCTTTGCATAAAGACAATAGGAAAAATGTCTTCAGTAATCAACAAGATGACACCCTCTTCAGATTCAAGGGTATAAAAATGGAAGCTCGTTTAAGAGAACTTGGGGGCAGCCTGCTCACCCCAGGAGGCCTGGAAAGTTGTTTTCTCAAGATTATTTCAGCATGTTCAGCTTCCCAGGCACTTAGAGGCCTCTGTAGTTATGGTTCAAAAAGGTCTGGCTGCTGTCTGAGCTGGCAGCATACTTTGGTGTCATCCACATGCTGTCTATCTAGCAATGAGGGATTCTGGAGTTAGGGGATCACAGAGGCTTCCACTAAGATTTCAAAGGAAGGCCCCAGAAGCCAGACAAAGTGTAGCAGGGACAGAATCCCTGTGGACAGCCCCCAAGAGGGAAATGCATGAAACTATGAGAAGGAATCCAAAGTTTCAGTGGAATATCTACTGAGGAAAGTTGCTGGCTGCAGACTGAACCAGTCTAAGAGTCAAGCCATGTGAGCTCTAACCAGCAAAGCCATGGTAGAGTTGGAGGGCTGCCCAAGCCCTTTAGGATGCACATCTCATTGTCATGTGCCCCAGAAACTGTGATGTAGAGCTATAGGACTTGTTTGTCCAGCTGGATTTCAGTCTTCTAATCCTACCTTTTTCTATGCCCCTATTTCTCCCTTTTGAAATAGGAATATTTACTCAGTGTCAATATATGTTGGATATATGTAACTTGAATTTGATTTTTACAGGGGCTTACAGCTAAGAGTTTGCCTTGTATCTGAGATGAGATTTTGGACTTGGACTTTTGGGAAATGCTGGAACTGGTTAAGACTGTGGGGACTCTTGGAGATGGACTAAATGTATTTCACATTGTGAGATGGGCCTGTGGTTGAAGATGGGAGCAGAATGTTATGGATTGGCTATGAGATAACGCGCCCCCCCCAAAATCTCATATGACAATGCAGGTACAGAGGTGAAATGATTAGATTATGAGAACAGTAACCTAATCATTGGATTGATCCATTTGATGGATTAATAATTTGAATGGATTGCTAGGTGGTAACTATAAGCAGATAGGGTGTAGCTGGAGGAAGCAGGCCACTAGAGGTATTCCCTTGTGGACTACATTTTGTCCTTGGCTCTTTGTGCATGCAAACACGAGAGAGTCCACTCTCTCTTCTCTTTTCTCCTCCTCCTCGTCCTCCTCCTCCTCCTCCTCCTCTTCTTCTTCTTCTTCTTCTTCTTCTTCTTCTTCTTCTTTTTCTTTCTCTCTCTCTCTCTCCCCCCCCCTCTCTCTCTCTCTCTCTATCTCCTGGCTGCCTGAGCAGACCAGCTTTCTTCCACCCTGGCTTTATGCCATAATTCTCTGTCTCACCTCAGGTCCACAGCAATACAATCAGACAACCATGGGCTGAAACAATCAAATCATGAACCCCCAAATAAACTTTTCATTCTCTAACTTGTTCTAATCAGGTATTTTGGTCTCATTGATGAATGGCTGATGAACACAAATTTAAAAGTGAAATGAAAGCCCTGCTTATATAATAAGATGTTGCTTAGACTTTATTTGACCATGAACCATTGAGTTCAGAGGTTATTATTATGGTTTCTAATTTTAAACTAGAGTCTGCTTGTTTTATTCTTTATATATGTTTAAAAGGCTTACTTTGATTAAATCAAATAAGAGTTCTAAGTGGGGAAAAAAAGTAAAATAAAATCATAAGAAAAAGTGTTTACTTGATCCAAAAATACCCAGGAAATTAAAAACTTATTAGGTAAAACAAACAAACAAACAAAAACAAATAGCAAGATGGTAGATACAAACCCAACCATAAAATAATTATATTAAATTTAAATGGAATAAAACTCTGATTAAATTAAGGTGATTGATTTAAACTTCGATTAAAAGTCAGAAATCATAACATTAGATAAAAATAAGGTACAGCTATGGGTTGTCTGTAAGAAGTCAACTTATAAAGAGAGATAGAATCAATATAAAAGGGTAGAAAACCATAAAGACACTAATCAAAGCAAAATAGAAATGACTATATTGATATCATCCAAATTAGATTTCAAGAAAAAGACTTATAACTGAGTTAAAGATATTTCATAATGATTAAGGTGTCTATTCACCAAAAGAATATAGCAATTTTGGCCTAAAGCCATGGTAATCAGTTGTAGTTCAAGCAACTGGGGTGACTGAGGCAAAGGATCAGAAATTTGAGACTAGCCTGACCAACTTATTAAAAAATAAAAGAAATAAAAGAAAAAAGAACTCGGGGTGTAACTCATTGGTAGAGTACCTCTGTGTTCAATCTCCAGTAACAGGGAGAGAGAAAAAAAAAGAGGAAGAGAAAGAGAAAAAAATAGAATATAACAATCTCAACTAAGTATAAACCTAATAACAAGAAACTTATATAACAGAAAACTTTACCAACAAAATTAGACATTTTGACACTCTACTCTCAGAATGTATAGAATAGGCAGACAGAAATTTTATTATAATTACAAAAGACCTCAAAAAAACTATCAATGAACCTGACTTAGTCTTTGATTTTTGAATATTAAAACAACTTTGCATTCCTGGGATATGGATTTCTCATGATGTTGATTCCTTTGTATAATTCCTAGATTTGATTTGCTAAACCAAATTTTCTTAAGAATTTCTACTCTACCTGAAAATAGAAATGTATAGATTCTTCTCAAGTGTATGTGGAATACTCACCAAGATAGAACATATTCTGGGGAATAATACAAGTTTCAGTAATTTCAAATGTATTGAAATGTAGGTCAATAAATAAAATTAAACTAAAAATAACAGAAAATACCTTTAAAATACCCCCAAATGTTTGGAAATTAAGCCACATACTTCTAAATAACTCTTAGGTCAAGGAAAACATAAGAAAAGAATTTTAAAATACTGTTTAATTGAATAAAAATTAAAAACAAATGTATTAAAGTTCATGGAATATAGATAAAACAGTGCTCAGAAATAAATGTACACTATTAAATTCTTACATTAGAAAAGAAGACAGACCAAGCTCAAGGAAATAAACTTCTTCCAAAACTAAAATGAAAAGAGCAAATTAACCCCATTGTAAGCAGAAGGAAGAATATAATAAAGGCTAGAAAAAAATCGGTGAATAGAAAACCAAAAAGTAATACAGGAAGTCAGCAAAGATAGAAGATAGATCTTTGGAAAGATAACAGAAATTGCTAATCCTCCAGTTAGAATTGAAAGGGGGGAGAGGGAAGGAGGGAGGAATAGAGAAATTACTAATGTCAGGAATCAAGGAGGGATGTCACTAAAGATTATACAGACATTAAAAGAATAATAAGATGTTATAAACACTCTTGTGTCCATGAAATCAAGACTTCTGAAATAAATAAATACTTAAATTACATGAGCTACAAAAGCTCACTGAAGAAACAGGTAACTTGAATAACTCTCTACATATTGAATAACTTGAATTCATAGTTTAAAAACCTTCCTGTAGAGAAAACTTGAGGTTCAGATGGCTTCCCCAACCAGTCCTATGGAAAGTAGGTTAATGATTGTAGGAACCTGGGGAGATTGTAGGAGACGGACTGTGAACGGTCTAAACCAGAAAAATCTCAAAAATGACTTCTAAAACATAACACTGAAGTTTCACTGCTTTTTTTTTTTTAAGTTTAAATTGAGTTAATTTGGCAGCATCATGGTTCCCAACCTTACCCAGCCACCTGGTTGCTTTGCCAAGTGCATTTTCAAAACCACTAGGCAATATGCTGAATAGTTTAGCAATTATAACTTTAAAATGTAGGTTATAGAGAAACAGAAATACTTTAGACTACAGCTGAGATACAGTATCCCAAGAACATATGTGAGATTCCCAGATGGCCCAGTCCCAAAGGAACATATGTAGACCTACACTTATTATGAACCGTCAGAAAGCCTTAAAGATTAATCAGTTTTCAGACACAGGGAGGGAGGGAGAAAGAGAGGCAGAGAGTGTACTGAGCTCTAACTGTTCAATATGCCCCTTTAAAGCCCTATTTTCTGTATCTTAATGATTACATGAGGATCAAAATTATTTTGCAGATTGTGTTACACTCACTATGTGACTTTAAGGAACTAAAGTTTTTTTGTTTAAGTGGGAGATTGAAGGGAATATTTTCTCTAAAGTTTTGTGTTGAAAGGACTCTGAATTTAAATTCAAGGAATATATAAGCAGATGAGTAAGAAAGACACTTCCGTGATCTTTCTTGATTTACCTTTTCTGATGTAAATATCTTCCCTTATCTCTTGTTTTTTCAGGACTTCCTAAAATTCTTTTTATTTTCATTATTCATCACAGTTTCAGTGATATATAACCTGTAGAAAATCCACTCTCTGAAATCTGAAATTAAAGTTATAAACGTCCATTTTACCAAAAATCTGGTTGAATGATGAGTCTTTGTTTTCTTAATTGATTCATTTTTCATATCTTAGCTACTCAAATAGATTTCATGTTTCTTATATTTCCGCATCATTTAGCACAATGCAGGGAACTGAATTAATTTAATTTAAAAAATCTTTTCCCCACATTTCAACATTTCTGAAATAGAGGTATATCTTACAATTCATATGTTTGTTTCATTTATTGTGATATTTTTAATTTTTTAGAAAAATCTTCAGCATTCTCTCTCTCTCTCTCTCTCTCTCTCTCTCTCTCTCTCTCTCTCTCTCAAAGTACCTGGGGATTGAACCCAGGGTGCTTGAAACAGGGCCTCGCTAAATTGCTTTGGGTCTCCCTAAATTGCTGAGGCTGTCTTGAATTTTCGATTCTTCTGTTTCAGCCTTCCCTGTTGCTGGGGTTATAGGATGTGCCACCATGCCCACCTAATGTAATATTTCTAACATTTTCTGTGAAATCTAACAAAATTGGTGAACATCTTAGAATCGAATAAAGAGTATTTTCTGACTATATTTGCCATTCTCAGCAGAAAATGTACAGTTCATCCTATATAGAGTCAAAAACTTTATATTCATGTTCTTTGCTAAGAAGACATTAGTAGGAATGACATATAAAAATAGTAGTAGCAAACAGGCACATTCCCATTGTACTAAGCAAGTTTTCTTCTCCATTCCTAACTTTCCATCTTTTCTGTACCTGGTGTCACTAAATGCCATAGCCAGACTATGTCTGATTTTTTTTCTGTGGGGTTGGAAACCCCCAGATGATTGCCTGTCCAATTACCCACCCCAGTGATTATACAAGGGGGGACAAACTGAGAAGTTATTTTCTTGGCAAATTAAAATATTCTAAGGCTGTCATAAATAATAAGTAAAAAAGATACAGAGCTCATATTTCACAAATTTCTGATATCCTCCTGAGTACCATAATATGTCATAAATATATGTTGTCAGTGACACTAGTGTGGGCTAACTATATTACTTCAGGACTAGAAGGATCTTAATCAAAACTGAATATGCAGTGAATGAATCTCATGTTTATAAAGCCAGGGTATTTGCAACAATGACTTGTCATGTCCAATGCAACAACTTAAGGACAGCAGATTTTGAGTCCATCAAACTGTCTCTGTGTGTATTTAATTACACTTTGCATGCTATATAACTGGAAAACTTTATACAAGACAGAACAAAATCATACAAATGCCTGGGGAAAAATGTTATTCAATATTAAAAAGAAATCAGGTTTGTCTAATTATCCATCATGTTGCCAGAATCACACTGTGCAAATATATACTTAAGAATTCAAAGTTTATTTCTTACTCTTCCCTGTCAGGTCTTTTTTTTTTTTTAACACTTCAGTTTTATTTAATATCCAAACAAATTCCACTGAAGTCTGTAGGCTAACCCAGAGTATAACCTACTGTGATACTTCCCAGAGTATCTCGAGGAAAAACAAATAAACTAACTGAGGAAGACTCGGAGATTTGCCCTAAAAACCTCCACCAAAGTGTTTTATGACTCAAAGAATAATTTTTTCCACTATCTGTATTTTCCCCTTCATACGAAGCCCCAGTGGCATTTTTTGAGCAGTCCTGTGTGGATGCCTCATTCCTACTCTTTGCATTTGTAATGGGCAAAAATGTCAAGAAGCAATGCATAAAAAACAAAACAACAACAACAACAACAACAAAAAACCTCACCAGCGGAGACTGAATAGTTAGCAATACCCAATTTGCAGATGACTCCCATCCTGCTTTCTATGTAATTAGGACCTGTTACTTTTTTCTCTAGCTTTTCCCCCTTATGTTCCTCCCCTTGGTAGCGTTAGAGAGGGGAATAAGACAGAGGGCTGTCTTCTGAGTATCCAATTAAGTACAGTATGTTGCATTTTGAAGATATTCCTGTCTGCTTTTATCCAAAGTAAACATTAATCCAATTTAAGGAAATGAACAGTTACGTAATTTTTTTAAAAAAACAGGTGTAACTGTTGAGATAATAAATGCCTTATAGGGATTTTTCTACCTGGAATGTTTTGGAAATAACTCATTGAAATACTAATGGATTCCGAGGAAATGAAAAGAGGGAAAAGAGCAGAGGAGATTTCCAGGTACCCCGTGGGGCCAGATGAAAACAATTTACTAGTCCTCTGATGAGAAAGGCAGCAGCTTCTGTAGACATGGCAGGATATAGCTGGAGGCAGAGACCGACTCCAACACAGGGGCAGAGGAAGGATAGACATATCAGAAATAGAAGCCTTCAGGGAACCGTCATCACCCCCATAGAAACGGGGGTTAGCACGGTCACCTCTTGGTCGGGGATCTGGTGGGACCTCTGCTCCAGGATGAGAAATGGACACACTGAGTAATGGAACATCTATGGAAACAAGAATTTGAAATGGAAAACTGAAGCTTAAGGTAGCTGGCAGGTTGTCCTTGGTGGTGACAGGAGAATGAAAGCTTCCATAGTGTCAATGGCTTTCATGGATGGGGAGTCCCCTGTTTTAAGGCTGCTTGTTTTAACATTGTCTTAGGAGGGAAAGTTATTAAGGAAAAATTAAACAGCTTTTGAATTTTTCACCCATTTTTTTCTGAGAAATATTTGGCATTTTCAGAAGGTTACAGTCATGTGAAGATTTCATGCCTAATTTTTCACCATTACTAGAAATGAGGCTCCTTTTCCTGTTTCCATTTCCCTTTTTGCCTGTGACCCTACACACCTGAAAAAGAAAAAGAGTCCCCAGAATATCCTGGCAGGGGTTGAAGATGGTTGATAAAGAGGAAGTATAGTGGCCAAAATAGTGTGTGAAGGCTGTGGTCTATTTAACCTGGGACCTTAAAAGTACAGTGGAAAATGCTTGGACCCAAGAATCTACCTGCTTTTGTTTTTCTTCATGCTCAGAGTAGAGCTCTTGCTAGAAATGGTGATGCACAAAAGCTAAGCTATGCAACAAACCTAAGTGCCCTCCAAAAGATGAATGGATAAAGAAAATGTGATATATATACATAATGAAATATTACTCAGCCATAAAAAATAAACTTATGAATTTTGCTGATAAATGGATGAATCTGAGACTATCATGCTAGATGAAATAAGCCAATTTCAAAAAAATAAAGATGAAATGTTCTCTCAGATATATAGATGTCAACACACAGCAAGGGGGAAAAGGGAAGAATAGAAATTCAGTGGAGTAGACAAAGGGGAATGAAGGGAAGGGAGGAAAAATAGGGAAAGACAGTAGAATGAAACAGACATAACTTTCCTATGTTCATATGTGAATACGCAACCAGCGAAACTCCACATCATGTACAACCATAATAAGGGAATATTAATTACAATAAGTTATACTCCATGTGTGTATAATATGCCAAAATACACTCTACTATCATGTATGTCTAAAAAACACAAATAAAAAGAAAAAAATTGTGATGCAGAGACACATGGATGCGAGTAGACTGGACCATGTATGTGTCACTGACTATAAGTAGTTGCTAGTCTTTAGCATCAGAGAACTTCAAGGAAAACCCAGGCACAGACTAAATATCCCATCCCATCAGGCTTGCTTTTTTGTCATTATCTTGTCTTCCTTCTCCAGAGTGGAACCATTGAGCTCTTCCTCTATCCATTCTACCTTTCTCCTGTGTCTCCCATCTGACTCAGCCCTTGCCACTGAATTTAAGACAAGAAGAATTTTGCAACCTAAACGTTTACCTCTCCATGGGCTAATGGCTCACCCAGGGACACTTCAGTGTGGGGCCACTCTGTGAAATCCCTGGACCGACACAGTCTCCCACATTAGATCTCCTCTCCTTCCTTTGGCGCCAAGTCACAGAGCTGGATCCAACTGAGACAGATATTTAGTTTGTACCCAAAAGCTGATTAAGAGGGTTTTTTTTTTAAAAAAAAAGGAAAATAATTCAAGAGCTATTCTCATTCTTCCCTAGTACTCAAAACTCTGTGAGTGGGTGAATGAAGACAGGTCCTAGGGAGGCTGACTACTTGGCTGTCCACTAATTCTCAAGCCTATTCACAGAAACACGTTTCCCAAGCATCATTCTGATATGACACTTTGGTCTTTTCTTTGTTTATGTCCCACCTATTTCTAAAAATAATTTGAGTTGGTCATAAAAATGTTAATTACAAAAAACTGACAAAATGGAAACCAAAAGAGAGTCCTGGGCTACAAGGTGCAAAGCAAATACAAAAGCCTCTACCATGGCTGAGAAAGAATATAAAATCCAGCTTTAAGTTTCCCAGCAGCAAAGACAAAGAAAGAAATATAATAGTTGGAAGAAAAAGGCATACCAAATCTTCATAAGAGATAAAGTTGATCTTCCTGTCATACAGAGGAAAATTTTGTTCCTAGACATTGACTAAGAGGCAGGGAGTGGGTCAACAGATAATATCCTTAGCCAAAGCTTTGCAGAAAGGTTGAAGGGGCTCAGAAAATCATTCGCATAGTAACTTTTGGTAAAAATTCTGCAGAAGGCAAGAAGAAAAGAGCATTGAAGTAGAGTAGACGTAACTCCAACATTAGTGCCAAGTGAAATTTGACCAGGTAAAAAGGAGAGAACATGGATCATCTTGAAGCAAAAATATAAGATTCTGAAAGACAATTTTATTTTTATATCCTAGGAAGCACCAAGAGTGTGACAATATTGGACTAGGACATAGAGAGCATAAGGAAAGAGAGTAGCGAGGACCAGGACGCACATCTTAGGTCCCCTGTCCTTTGGTAGACTCTCTCCAAGTGTGTGTAAACCATGAACAGTGGTGTCTGTGACTCTTCCAGTAGATTTTTCTTCACTACTTCTAAGTCTTTGCTCAAATCTAAAGCCAACTCTGAGCAGCATGAGTCTTCTCGTGGGCTCCGCTCAGTGCCAAATGGAGACATTCTTTGATTTGTATTCCCCAATTTTTCAGATAAATTCCTGGTTTTCTTTGGTCTCTATGTCAAAAGATTGATGAGAAAGAGGACAACTGTTAATAAAATTGAGTTCCCTAGGGACACAGACAGCCACTCTAACAGCACAGCAGGGATTCTCAAAGACAACCTGACTTGAGATGCTGAACTTGACATAAATGGCTCCAGTGTGACTTGTCTCTTGAGATGATTTGAACCAGACATTGGAAGCTGGGGAGCACTGGTCTGAAAATCAGACAACGTGTTTTATGTGGCTACAAGTTACAAGACCATCTTCACTAATGACCTAACAGAATGGACACGGCTTGTGTCAGAATTTTTATGAGGGAAATGGACTACCTTTAACAGCATCCTCTGTGTGGTTTTGTGATTAAAGTTAGTTCTGGATACGCCCAGTATCATTAAGAATCTGAAAAGCACATCCATTAGAAAAAAATAGGAAATACATCATCAGATTAGATCCCATCCTCATTAAGGCTTCCTCTCTGCTTATACTTAATTTTACAGAAACCAAGAAGGATGCAAGACTGTGAGCTCAGTCACAAAGAAGGCAATTTCAGCACTCCCATGAAAGTATTCCTGGGTTATCCTGAGCTTTCCTTTTCCATTCCTTTTGTGAGCTTTCATTTTCAATATAAAAATCCTGGGCTAGAATTGAAAATTCAATAACAGCATGCAATCATCTAAAAAGGCTTGAAATTGTGACTGGTGAACGATGGCTCTGACTACTTCTCCAGGGTGAAATTCCCACAAAACACTTATTGATGAATCAATTGCCCAAATGCCAGTTACCATTACAAGATGTTACCAAGAGATATGCTAATTCCTCTCCAGAACACTAGTGCTTTATGTCCACTGCTAATCATGGAAGGGAAAGCTGTGCAAATTTCTTAGATAAAAATAATCCCAAAGCTAGACATATAATAATCCTTGCCCTATAAATTCCATTCTAACAGTCACTTGTGTTCATGATAATAGAGCTTGAAGACATATTTCAACCTGTCAAAGAGAATTCCAAACCACATGCATAAATATGAACTAAATATTCTGAGCTGTTTCCTGAATATGTCAGAAACCTTTGAAGCAGAATTAATACTTTTAGAACTGCTGTGTCTGAATACAATGGTGCAGACTTAATGTAATGACTGGTGCTTGAGTAATCTGAAGAAATGATTGTGTCCTCCAAATTTATCCAAAGGTTGAGAAAAGTTTTGCAATAGGAAACTCCATTTTAGCAGATAACATCTGTTAATAAAAGCCTAATTCAAACCATGCTTATATCCATAGGCTAAAAATAAATACAAATGTCTTTGTCTAGTCTTAAGTATACTTGGACAGAGAAAGCCGCTCTCTGCATCATATTATTTGAGGGTTGTTTTCTTTTAAATTATTCACTATCTGAAATTGCCGAGAACTAAAACATGATATCCAGGAAATTCTTACGGATACATATCCTTGGGAGAGTGAACATTTATAAAGTATTAACATATGAGCATAAATTAGTTTGCAGAATAGTTACACTTTCATCTTTGGGTTCTTAACAATGTTATTGCCTGCATTGGCTTCTAAGTGATTGTGTTTTGTGTGGGTCTGTGTGTAGAAGCTAGGAACTCCTCAAAGACTTCGAATGTCTTTATTTATCCCCTTGTCCTCTGTTCCTATCTCCTCTTGACCCCCTAGAGTGTGACAAAATGGAAAGCAAGTGGTGCTTAAGGGGTAGCTATTGAGCAAAAGAACTAATAAATAAATGTAGCAATAGAATTTGTTGGTTCAAAAATTTAGGGGTAAAACTATGAGAGAGGTTTTTTTTCTTTTTATAATTGAAAATATCAACTTTATTTTAAAATAAATTATTTCAGTATAAAATTATCCCTCAATGAAAGGTTAGGTTGTAATGGAAAATAACTTATTGGAATGATCACAGAAGAGTTTATGAAGTTTTATTCTAGTCATATGTGGTCCCTCCTGCCACTCTTCATCCATTCTACAATCCCCAGATATCTCCATTGTATACCATCTCTGCATTGAACATTTCCAGAAGGAAAACAAGAACTACATTTAGTCATTGCTTTGTACTTTAATATGATAGCTAGCCCTGTTTCTGGAAATATTACTTTTCTTAGGATAATCACAGTTATCTCTAGACTTACAGAGGTAGAGCCAAAAAAATCCTTTAATATATGATTACTGGTTTGTTGTTGTCATAATGAAAAGAAAAAAATTTCTCTGGGATGTTTCAGTGTCCATATTACGGTCCAAGCCATCCAAAGATAAACTCTTAAGTTTGTTGCCACTGTGGTTATACAAACTGTTTTGACATGTTTCTAAGTGAATATACTACCGAGGTGAAACCAATGTATGTCTGGTTGAGGAAGGACAAGAAACTGTACTGCGAACTAGGATGGTTTAAATCTATGTAAGTAGTGGAATGTGTTTAAACAGTAAGAAATGTGCTGGCAGTGGTTAGAATAAATGATAGTTCAGAAGCAGGGAAGATTGAAGATTGGCATAACTTAGTGGATCCACTCTCTTTGCTCTTTGATTTCTTGTTTCTGAATATATCATGTTAGCCTCAACCTTAAGTAAAATCGAGGTGACCATAGCATTTCATATCTGTGCAGGACAATTACAGGGGATAGCTGGATTCTTTCCTGAGATAAAGAAAATATATTTCCCAGAAGTTTTTCAAACTTTATGTGCTTACTCCTGAACCAATCTCATACTTTGGAATATTCCATGCCCCCAAATTGAGGTCATCCACAGTCCTGGGGATTCCTGACATGAAATAGGCATCAAGGAGACAGCTCTCATTTACAACCACACCATCAGTGTGCCAGCACAATATAGCAAACTATTAAAAAGGTTACAGTACTTTCCTATGCAACTTCCCCCGGATTATAAATCTCTGCTTGCCCTCTTGAATGGAGGAACCACAGCAAAGGAAAGCTCAGTGGTTATATTGGATTAGGGATTAGGGTGAAGAGGTCACTTGACCTCAGAAGTTGTAGCCTTCCAAGTGTCTGCAGTGACCAAAGGAAATCCACCAGTTCCAGGGAAAGATACTTCACGTTGCAGAGAAGGAGATGACAGTCTGACTCCAGCCAAAGCCTGAATGAAATCCTTTGTTTAGACAGAAAAGAAAAAAGGAAAAGGATGAAGGATGAACTATCTCAAGAAATGTGTGAACCAATCAGCAGTAACAAGGAATTATTAATATTTATTACATTGGGGCTGATATTGATATGTGAAGTTTTGATAGAAAGGCAAAGTCTGACGTTTTTTTAATCAAAATTTTAACTGAGCTGTCACTCTTCCCTGTTTCACTGATGGTACTTCTTTTCAAGGCCTGCACAGCTTTGCCTCAAACTCCCCAACCACTTGATTAGAGGATTCCAGCCCTTGACAAGGCTTCCCTCATTGATTATTTCTGGAACCCACAAGGAATGCTTACAAGTTCCATAAGTTGTCCTGGCTGCCCCCTATGTCCTCCTGGCCCCTCACCTGCTCCCCTGTCTTCTCATACTGCTACCCTCTTGTTCTCACCACTTCCTTTAAGTGTGAACACAGAATATTATTTTTAGAGAAAATTTATATAATTTTTGTTTAAAATATTTTTTATATTCTTATGTAATCATACAAGCCTGGATGGAATATATTCCAATATTCCAAAGCCTAGACAAAATCAGACAGTTATATTGACCCAATTCTTACTGTCAACCTAGGAATCACAAAAGGGAATTCAAGTATACAAAAGTTTTTAAAAATTATATGAGGCTAGACCATGGTCCCCAGCTTATGCCCCACAGGGTTCCATATGGTGTCTCTCTATACAGGTCATTTTCTTTTTCCCAATGCCAGCTCCAGCCTGACCTTATCTCTACTACCTGGTCCAAGCTCCGTCACAACCCTCAGAGTCTCCTCTCTTCCCCCCAGGTTCAGAACTGCTTCTGCTAGGATATAGCTCTTCTCAAAAGGGAACAAATTTGTGACTGAGCTATGAAACTCATTGCCTCTTATACTTACCACTTCACAAATTTTGGGCTTTATTTTTGTTTAGTCATAAAACTAAAATAGATGTTTTCCCAATACAAAAGGAGGTGGGGGGACAATTTTCTCTAAAAATAAAACTCTAACAGAAGTTTGAGAATTTTATTCCCAACCTGTCGAAGATCATAGGGGGTGTGTGTGTGTGGGGTTAGCACCTTGCCAAATGAGGTAGAAATAATACATTATTGACATTACCATAAATGTTATCATTACCATTGTTGAAACAAAAAAAATAGTTGATCCTGTATATCAGATTTAAATAAAATGATGGTGTACTTCTCCCAGTATTCTCCTTTCTGGAAAGAAAAACCTCTGTGGGAGGGAATGTTGAATTTGTGATGATATTATGGAGTTCATAAGGGCAATTTTTCCCCTAACAAAAACATTAAAGCATGCTGTAAACCCTGCTTGATCATAGAGTGGTCAGAGTTTTTTTGGTTCGACCAACACAGCAGAGGAATTGGGACCCAGTTGCTTTCTAAGGGAAATCAGCACCACTTGAAACCAAAGACTTTTGTTTAAAATTGTTACCTTGAAAACCTTTTGTCACCCAGCCTCATCTGACCTCTCTATTTTGCCCTTTAAATTATTAAGCAATCAAAGACAGTGGAATGAAACCAAATAGTTTTCCTATGTACTTATATGAATCCCATCATCATGAATAATTACATCCATAAGAATAGGATCTTAGGGCTGGGGATGTGGCTCAAGCGGTAGCGCGCTCGCCTGGCATGCATGCGGCCAGGGTTCGATTCTCAGCACCACATACAAACAAAGATGTTGTGTCCGCCAATAACTAAAAAATAAATATTAAAATTAAAAAAAAGAAGAATAGGATCTTAACTAGAATAAGATATATTCCAACCACGCTTGTATGATTATATAAAAATGAATTCTACTGTCATGTATAATAAAAACAACCTATTTAAAAAAGAATATTTTATCTGACTAAACCAAAGAAACAAGTAAAAATAATAAGAAAAATTAAAATCTTTTCCCATACTCTTTAATATATATATCTTTGTGAGACATCTTTTTCAAGTGTAGAAAATGGATACCAATAAATAGTACTATTATGGTCTTTAGACTAATTGTAACATTATGTTGTTTATAGATGGAGATTCATTTAGAAATGTTAGTCTAAAGACCATTATAATACTATTTATTTGTATGGATTTTTTAAATTGTAATTTTATTTCTCAAATAGATAATTTTTATATATTAGTAACATTTGTATGTTGTAATTGATATTTTATCTTGTAATATTTTCAAAGGTACAGCACACTTACATGTTTAATGAATTGTCTATTGACAGTAAATCTTTGTAAAAACTTAAATAAATAAGCAATTATTTCTGTACCTCATGTTTCTTTTACTTTTTTAATGAAATGAGCTTGGAGCTGGTTTTGCCAATTTCATTCATGTGATTGTGTTTATTAATGACATAAGTGACATCTTAGCCATCAGTAGTAAGTTATTTTCTCATGCTCCTAGGTTCCATTTCCCTTGTTGAGAAGGTCCTTTCTTTGTATTTACGTAACTCCTTCCACATACACCCTGACCTTTCTCTGTGGGGCTTTGCATCCCAACCTAGTCCCTCACAGCAAGGGTCACAGACCCCTGACTATTCACATAATCCCTTCTTTATTTTTTGTGATATCCTCCCACCCTCCTCCTGCTTCCATGGTCACCTCACACTGCTTATTGTAACTATTCAGAGAGCTGAGAGTGTCAACATAGCCAGCAGACAGTGTGTCTGTAGCAATACAGCATCCAGAGCCATGACCTTCAGACTTTTGAAGTAATGAGAGGGTTTTACTTCATTTTTATTAAAATGCTACAGAACGGCTTTCATTAGGTCTCTCACCCAATTTCTAACCTTAGCTGCACATTTGGCACACAATCTCATTGGGTTCAATGTATTTGCCTTTTAAATTCTGTCTTCTCATTTCAAAACATCACCCTTACTTAAGTTCAAAATTTTTATTCATTTTATTGCCATCTTAAATGTAGCATCCTCCTACATTGTGTTGGGTAAGAAGGGAACTGAGCTTAAAGTCAGAAAATCAGGGTTAAATAATATTGTGAGGGTTAAAATAATATTGTGAGGGTGAGTTGTTCAATTCACCTCCAAATCTGTTTCCCCATCTTCAGAAGAAGGCTAGTACTGACCTCATGCAGACATGGTAAAGATTCAATGAAATCGTTAGCCAAACATATAAACTCCTCAGGTCTGTTGATTATACTTGGGCATATCTCATATGGCACTAGAAAGGTTTGTCAAAGCACTTTTTAGGTTAAAAATTTAATATGTGTTCAAGCAATAGCACATCCAACTCTTCAGCTGTCTCAGAGTTTGTAACACTCCTCCCACCAAGTCTTCATGTACCATTCAGTTCTTCTTGCTCATACAGTTTGTGCTACAAATTCCAACCGTGTTCAAATCTAAAAGCACCGTCATCATCATTTGTGAGGATCATAATATTTATACATCCACTATGTGCCAGGTATTGAGCTTGGTGCAGTTGGAGTCAAGGAGTTTATATTTTAGGTGGAAACATAAGCAAAGAAACATAAATGCAATGTCAGAAACCAGTGGAGAAGATTAAGGGCAGTAGAGATTGCTGTGGGGTTTGGTGATTGGGGAACAGAGTGCCAATTCCCCCTCCATCCCCAATACCAAAATTTCCCCTTCTTCCTTTCAGTATTAAGACTTCTCAGCTCCCTGGCATGTAGGTGTGGGCGTGTACATACTGCCCAACCAGACATGTTCTGGGCCAAGTGTAACTTTCAAATTGTATCCTTTGGAGAAAGCTGCTTTTTTCTCAGCTTTCTCTTTTACTCTACTGCAGTGAAATGTGGACCTGCACATTTTGCCAATATTGGTGTTCTCACTACGAAAACAGAGTGTCAGGATAGATTATCTGAGTTCTCTCTTAAGTAAGAGTAGCTAGCCTACCTATCCCAGACTGCCTGCCTACCTGTAGACCATTACACAGTAGAAAATAGGTCTCTGTCTTATATGAGTCTCTAAATACTTTGGTCTCTTTAGTGTAGTGGCTTGGTCTGTACAGTGGTAAAAGGGAAACTTCACGAAGAAATACCTTGAAGCATGTGTTATAATCTGACTCTAATCAATGTAGAGTATAGATACATTAATAAGCAGAATAAGTAAATTAGGGTAATAGAAATAAGTACTATGAGACGAGTAATGTTAAACTGCCCTAGTAATAAGTTAGAAGTAAGCATAAGAAATAGCAGGATAATCATATAACTGTAAGACATAGAATATAAGCTACAGGAAATAAGATATAAAACAATGTGAGGTGATAAGTATAAGTCAGTAGGCTAGTATAGTTATAGATAAATATAGGCTAGTAGGTTAATATAGAGATGAATAAGGTTAAATCAATATAGCTTGGTATAACCATAGTGACTCCATTTTAATGACTCCTATGTGAAACTGACATATATTTTTAAGATGTTAAAAAAAATGTTTTTCTGTACTTTATATGCCCATGGAGGTATTCAAACCCAGGATGTAGACCCACAAATATGCTGTAACCCAGGATGTGGTTGTCCGCTTTTGCTCTGCTAACTGCTTTCTCAGTCCTTGTATCCTGCTTGCTTGCAACTTGCAGATTCCATAGGATATGGTTTTCTTCCTTAAATACTCTGGCTACAGACAATTCGGGGCTGTTCTCCCATAGGGTCATTGGACTCTGTGAAGGACAGACTCTGGCCAGATAATAAAAATTCTTAAATTGGCTAATTCGAACTTGAGTGTTTTCTGAGTGGCTGCCCCGTAACATGTGGCTAGGATTGAGATTCAACAGAAAATGAAGAGTGAGAGTTAGAAGGAAAAAGAAAATTAGAATTCCCACTTAAAGAAAAAATAAAAGCAAAGATGCAGGCATAGCACATATGCTTGAAGGGGAATTGGATTGATTTTGTTGAAACTTAAGATACATGAGGGTCTAAAAAGACAAAATCCAAGTTGAGTTTGGGCTACTACACTATGTGTTATGGTTTAGATGTGCAGTATCCCCCAAAAGCTCATGTGTGAGACAATGCAAGAAAGTTTAGAGGTGTAATGACTGGATTATCAGGTTTTAAACCTAATTAGTAAATTAATGCCAATAGGGATTAACTGAGTGGTAACTATAGGCAAGGTAGGGTATGGCTGGAGGAAATACGTTCCTAGGGGTGTGGCTTTGGGGCTTATATTTTGTCCTTGGTGAACATAGCTCTCTCATTTCTGGCATAATGTGCTGAACTGCTTTCCTCCACCACACTCTTCGGCCATGATTTTCTGCCTTACCTCAGGCCCGTCAAATGGAGTTGTCCATCTATAGACTGAGCCCCCAAATGTACTTTTCTTCCTCTAATTGTTCTTGTCAGGTCTTTTGTTTATATCAAAAACAACAACAAAAAGCTAAAACACTATCAATCTGTCAAAGAATAAAAGCAGCATTGAATGAAAGCTAAGTAAATGCGTGCGGCCCGGGTTCAATCCTCAGCACCACATACCAACAAAGATGTTGTGTCCGCTGAGAACTAAAAAATAAATATTAAAAAAAATTCTCTTCTCTCTCTCTCTCTCTCTCTCCTCTCTCACTCTCTCTTAAAAAAAAAAGAAAATGGAAACAATGTTTTCACCAATGTTAAAATCTGTATTCAGGGGCACTGAATAGCCAGAGGCAGCTGGCAGAGATACCATCTATGATGGTTAAGGACAGGTGAGCCCAAACTGGGATGGAAAGAATGGATTCTGGGGAGAACTTGCTGGCCTTGGTGATTACTTGCATACATAAGGATGAGGTTTTGAGCGTGAATAATGGAGTGGGTACTATTTATTTATACTTAAAGGAAATTTCCATTTTATATATTCTGAGAGGATAGCTGTGCAACCATGAGGAAATATCCATTCAGCAGAAAACCAAAATTAAAGCTCTGAGGATCTGTTCAGATTGGAGATATATAATTAGAGGCATCCAAAGGAAAGATTGAAACCATAGGAAAAGAGACATAGGTAGAAAACAGTGCTACTGAAGGTAAAAGAAGGATCTTCGATAAAATAGATGCTACTTGACATGGAAGTTGGTGAGAAGAGTTTTACTTGGCTGTGGGGTTCGTGTTCTCTGTGCGTGCATATCCTCATATCTAGCTTTACTTAAAATATTTTTTCCCTTAAATCTGTTTTTAATTTCTTTCTGCTGCCAAGACACTCATCACATCCTGCCTTGATTTACACAAAACCTTTTTCACTGGCCTCTTTCTCATCAGTTCTCAACTCTAGTCTTTGCCAAATGCTACTGCCAAGTCCATCTTCCTTTCCTGCTGTTCAGTCTATGTTTCTCCCACTCTGCTGTGGCTTCTCTTCACCTTCCAGGATCCCACGACTCTGCATCTGCCTATAACTCTTCCACACCCTTCCCACAGCCCCCATCCCACAGCCCATCCCCCTCTTCCTCTGACCCCCACTCCCCCATCACTTCTGTCATCATTAACCACCAAATTCAGGCTCTCAAAACTTCAGGCCAACACCCCACGTCATCCTCCCCTGCAGGACTCTCAACTGATGCACATCGACGCGCTCCTAGTCCTGCAGCAAAGAAACCCAATGTATTTGCTTCCTTTATGAAGGCATGTTAGTTCCAATGACTGTGAGCTGCATGTTGCTTTCCTCCAGAGTTTACAAAAGAGTATCACTTGCATTGTACTCTTTCTTGTCCCTAATACCTCTAGGGCCTTAAATTGTTTGTTCTGGAAGAACATGATTTTATTACTGTCAGATGATTTCTATTCCTTGTAAAGCACATATTCAAGTTACCTTGGGGTACTGCATAAATAATACAAATTTTACAATGCCTCTCTGATGAGAGGACTTAACCCCAACCGGTTTGTCTAACAGTACCTTGAGTTTTGTCTCAGTAATGCCTGGAAGAAAACCATATCTCCCAGAAAAGGTAGAAAATTAATGTACAGAAGGAGAGCGGTGATGTTTCTATTATCCTCAACAAACAATGCTCGTGGAGAAAAAAAAAAGAATGTATTTGAGTGAATAAGAAATCAGTGAGCATTATAGGTAGCTCTACACAAACTCCTTTCCAGCTAAGGAACATTCTCAAGGACATATTCTACTGTCATCATAGAAGGCAATAGTTTGCATTTCCACCTCTGAATCTTTTCTCATCCTAGATTCATTTAGCAAATTAGTATAATGTACTTCATTTTTTAGTGAAAATACACATTAGAGAGCCAAAATGATTGATTTCAGGATAGTTATAAAGAGGTACAAAGAATAATAAACTCATATGTATGTCTCTAAGAGCATGATTTAAATAAACGTTGCTTAATTTTAACTTCTCAATAAGCAAAAATACTTGAATACCTACCATTTATTTAAATACACTTGATATTTTCACAAAATGTTAAAGTTGAGTATCAGAGAAAGGTTTCCTTTTTCATTTTATTTCCTTTAAATGTTAATAAAACTTGATATTCTGCAACCAAGTTTTATTTTCAACAAGAATCAGAAAACTGTCAAAGACAAACTGTTTTCCATCATACAAACGACGTGATCACAGATAATAAAATTGCACAAACCTCAAAGCTTAAATAACCATGTAAATGGATTCTATGTTTTTTGAGACAGATGGTGGATCACAACAGTGATGGGTTATGAATTCCAAAAAGATTGTCCTCCAGAATGAAACAAAAATGTCTGAAGAAGCAGATTTAAAATATAAAGTGAAACCAAAATAGAAAAATGACATCAATTTTTAAAAGACCAAGAAGACAGAAACAGAGAACATATAGATTATATAGAAGCACTCTGGAGAGAAAATCATTTTGAATTGAAACATTATCATTATGTTAATAGAAGGAAATCTGAATGCATTTCAATAAGGTCAGTAATGTTGTCTGGTTCATTCTACACCACATCCAAGACTACAGAAAACTGCAACCTGTGTCTATCAACCACCTTATCACCTGATGTTGGCGCCTAAGGTATGCTCACCAATCTTGGTCATTGTTGGGAACTCTTGACTTCTTTATATAGTTCTTGGCTGCATAACATTAGAGTGAATTAACAACCATTATGGAAGAGAATTAAGTTCTCAATGATGGGTAATTTCCTTACACATACTATTTCTATAATATAGGAGGGAGGTGTAACATAAATGCCCACTTAAAATATCTTCTGCATAGGTGTGCAAAGAGTTAATGGTAGCATCCTATAAATCTCATAATAATATCAATGATGTTGGCATGGAACTCATCTAAACAGAAAAAATTAAATCATTTTATGCTACTATCACAGCCTCTGAAAAGCAATTTCTGAAGTCTACTGAATCAAATTATTTAGTATCTGGGTATCTTATGTAATAGTTGATCAAGACTTTGTCAGCACAAAAAGGCAGTTATCATGTTCTAAAATAAGTATCATGGCTCTGAGATGTTATCAACCATACTAAGGGCAATGAAGGTACTTATCAGCAGTCATTCAATAGTCCTTAATTCACTGTTCCTGTGAGAAATACAGGTTGTTAAATTCATATTATTTCCTTAGCTACTTCCAAGTTCCTCTCTGTTCTTTCTTAGATATTTCCTTTATACAACCATAATTAAATTATCTAATATTTACATAAAATGCCTTGAGCAATGCTTGGCACGTAATAGTCAGTGCCTCAGTTGTCATTACCATTATTTCATGTCTTACAAGTGATGCTTTGTATATGTCAAATGCAGAGACTCTAAGGTGTGATTTGCTTTAGCAAGTTCAATCCAGTGCACCCAAGGAGGAAAAACTCTAATATCCAAGGCATGTTTTATATTACAATTCTCTTATTTAGGATAGAAGGGCAAATAATTTAAAAAATGATCAAAGTGATTGAAAATATACATGTGTGTATATATATATATATATTTATTTATATATATATATATATATATATATATATATATATACACACACACACCTCTAGATAAACATCCCCAAAGCTATTACCTGAAATTGCAAATATTGAGAACAAATTAAAAGTAACTTTTGATAACTGTACCACAAATAAGTGTGCCACTGATTAAAGAGCCTATCCTCACATTGAATTAGTTCCAGACTGTGGTAAATTTGTTGCAACGTTATTGAAGTATTTCAGTATATATTTTATTTTTATAATAATAAATCTGATATTCTCTAAGATCCTCTGGTTTGTCATATGTCATCCATGCATCATTCATTCCATTCACTTAAAGCATCATCTTCGTGTCCATGTATTTCTGCTGGTGACTGGTCAAGAGAAGTTGAGTCTTTGTATCTCATAGAACTCAGCTCTGAGTGTATCTCAGTTGTAGAGGCTTTCGCCCCCCAGAAAGCTTTCACTGCTGCCCTAAGGGGAAAAAACAAGAACGAAACAAAAACCATAATATGAAGTGAAAACAAAAACTAAATGAGACTCCTATTTACATTTTCTATATATAGATGTGTCTTTTATTCACAGTTCAGTTTTAGTTTGTAATGCACCAGCTGCATTGGGCTAGTAGATGAATGCTTGTACTTACCAGGGTGTAATGCTCATACAGACATTAGATATATTTTCATATAAATGAATTAGTAGATTACAATAATCAAGTTTTAAAGTTGTGAGAACTACAATTGAACAACACAAATATTCATTAAATAGTTTTTTAAGGAATTGCCTTATAAATTCCTAAGAATTGCATTTAAATGCTCTCTCATGGCTGGGAAGAAAGTCATAAGATCATTTTTAGAAGCATCCACATAAGAGATGGGATAGCCTGAACTAGCATTGTCACAGGAGGAATGAAGGGAGCTGGACAATTTCAAGACACATGCTGGAGACATCATGGCCAGGATTTTTCACTAGATGAGGGAAAGGGAGATGAGGAGGATGTCAATCAAAGGTGACAATGCATCCTGGGCATTCGCCTACCAATTAATAATTATGAAGATCAATACGAAGATCACAAATACACAGATAATGACTCCTATGGTCAGCACAAAAACTAGGACTGCATCAGTGTCTGGTCGGCTTGATCTTCTCATCTGCAATTCTAAAGAAAACATACACACCTGATGATTATTTCTACAGGAAACAAAAAAAAAAGGAAATGAAAATCTAAATGGAAACTTTATATTTGAAAAAAAAACAACTCTAAGAAAATACAAAAAGAATTAGTAGGAAGAAAATTGTTCATGAACTTTATTTGGCATGTCTGAAATATGCATGTTTAAACATATAAAAAAGTTTGAAAGAACATACCAACAAACACCTATATTACCACCACCTAAATAGTTTCAATAATATTTTTACTATTCCTTCATTCATTCATCCATCCATCCCACTATTAATCCATTAACTCATCTTACATTTTCATGTATTTTAATGTAATTTGCAGGCATCAGCACAATTTCCCCCCAAATTCTGTAGGTGGCCTATCAATAGCTAGAATTCAACATTTGCTTATATTTTTTTCTTTGACATAAAATTTATGTGTAATGAATTGCACAAAGATCTTAAATGTACATTTGCTTAGATTTGGAAAAGGCAAACACACTTATGTAATCAAATGCTGATGGAGACAAAGAATGCTCCTATATCCCAGAAAGTTCCCTCAAGCCCCTTTGGGTTAATTCCTGCCCCTGCCCCAGAAGCAAACAGTATTGCATCTGATCTTGTTTTCCACCAAGATTAGTTCTGTCTTTTCTATAACTTCATATGAATGGGCACATACACTGTATAAAGCTTCTTTTCACTCAGCACAGTGTTAAGAGATTCACCCCCACTGTTACATATGATGATGGTTTTTCTTTTTTATACAGAGTAGTCCTCCAATTTATTTATCCTGCCTCTAGTGAATACTTAGACTGCTCCAGTTTGAAGCCTTATATAGTCCTGTGAACATTCTTGTAGAAGTCATTTTGTGAATATATATCAGTTCTGTTGGAAACCAAAGAATGGAATTGCTGGGTCATATAGGGTAGATGTATACTTAGTTTTCTAAGAAACAGTAAGGACTTTCTCAAACTGATTGTATTGGCTGTCCATGTCTTATATGAGTTTCTCCCAGATTTTAGCTTGGCTACTCAATCTCCAAATGATTTTCTTTAAGTGAGCTCAAGTTTTTAAATTTTAATGAAGTCTTAATACATTCATTATTTCCTTTTACTGTGATCATTCTGTGAATCATGTCTAAGAAACTTTTCCTACTACTGAATCACACAGATTTCCCTCTATGTTTTCTTCTTAAAGATTTATGGGTTTAGTTTTATGCTTAGGATTATGATACATCTCTAATTTTTAATATTTTAAAAATATAAAACTGAGGTTGAGGCTCATTGCTTTCTATACAAATATCCACACACCACTCTTAAATTAAGCCTTCTCTCCCATATGTGTCTGCTCTATCTGCAAATAAGGCTACTAAAGAAACAAAGCTAGTTTACAGTATGTGTGGGAGCACTGCTACATTGTAAACTGGTGAAAAGCCAATTTATATCAAGGATTACTTGTTTTGTGAATTAAATCACTTTCTTATGGCTATTTCTGTTCACCAAATTCTAGAATCATTGAAAAAAAAAAGCTAAAAAGGACCATAGAAACCATCAGACCCAAATATCATTTTATACAGTTCAAGTAAAGCAAGGTCCAGAGAGATGTAATGTTTGCAAATGTTTGTTTTGACTATTTTGGTAAGTGCCAGTGTATCAGAAGTAGTCTCCTCTATGGAAAATCTCAATTATTTTTCTGAATATTTTTTTCTGACCTTTAAACACCATGGATTATAACTCCCCATTTTCCCTAGTAATTCTAGAGTATAAACTCAATACAGTGATATTAAATAGCTCCAAGTATAATGGAAAAAATACATCCATGTTTGTATCCCAATTTTGGTAGATTTAAAAATCTTTTTATCATGAAATAATGTTAGATATACATAGTGAGGTTTTTAAAAAAAAAAAACTTAAAGTTAAAAAAACCTTGAGAACTAAAACCTGAGGAGAAATGCAAAAATTAGTTTCCATTTATGTACTATCCTGTAACATTAGCCGAGAGAGAAGGTAGAGAATGATGCATATAAAGATTTTAGTTCATTACAACAGTAATCTTCTCTCAAGGGTTACCTAGACTGCTTACATCTATTGAAATTTTCTAATGGAAAATAGGTCAAATTTCAATTCATTCACTTTTTAGATATAAACAAAGCTTACGTATGTGTTAATATCTTCGGGACACCATAACAAAGTACCACAAACTATGTGACTTAAAAACAACAGAAATTTATTGTTTCATAGGTCTGGAGGCAAAAAAAAAAAAAAATAAGGGGGGAATTGTGATGGTAGGACCATGATCCCTCTGAAGGGTCTAAGGGAGGATCCTGTGTTGCCTCTTCCAGCTTCTGGGAGCCCCGGATGTTCCTTGGTCTGTGGTAGCATAGGTCCAATCTCTGTCTGTTTTCACGTGCCCGTCTCCTCATATGCCTATGTCTTCACACGGCATTCCTCTGCCTTTGTCTCTCTCCCCTCTTCAAATTCCCCTCTTCTTACAAGGAGACCAGTCACATTGGGTTAAGGCCTATCCTACTCTACTAGGATCTCATCTTAACTAATTACATCTACAATGATGGTCTTTCCAATTATGGCCACATTCTGAGTACTGGGAAAGGCAAGACTTCAAAGTCTCTTTTCTGGGGAAAGGGCACACAAACCAAGCCATAACAAGGCCTATTTATGAAAGACAGCTCTTGTGGGAGTGAAAAATGTGATATATAAAATGGAAGCCAATACAATACTATGTGGACATTTCTAACCCAAACATTTGTTTGATGTCTAAACAGTCAAAAGGGTCTTTTACAGTGGTGTACCCAAATTGTAATTTTTGAAAGAATCTAATCGTGTTCTGAGAACATTTTGTTGTTCAACTACTGCATGCACTAAGACAACAAAGCTACCCCACCACCCCTAGGCTGCAAAGTTAACTTCATCTCAATAAAGGACAGGCACATTTTGAGTTCTGTTCTCCAGCCCTTAACTTGCATCCTAGCAAATGCATTCTCCTTTCTAATCATGAGAGGAGTATGTAGCATCTTGCAACATTAGCCAAGAGAAGGTGGAGAGTAGTTTAAACTACTCACTACTAACCAGTTCTCCCAGGACCCAGGAAGTGAGGACAAGGGCCAAGAATGGTCCAGCGGCTTTTATAATATCATAAACTAAGGCTAGCTGAGATATTTTTTAGTTTGCTACTTTGGTCCTCTCTTCTGTCGTTTTTTAGTACTTTATTGAAATTATCCTCTTAGTGTTATTAGCTTTAACCATGAAGATTTTTTAAGTTGCTAAATAGCACATCAAAGGAAGTTTAAATAGTAAATAGTTTATTTTTTAGAATCACCCCCAAAACGCTTTACCCTGTTCTCATTTGAATAAAGATACCACATTACATTATGTTTGGTATCTCTAGACAATAGCGGAAGCCATTTACCTGGGGTACAAAAATAGCTTCAGGAAATCCATAAGCTCTCTTAAAATTACATATAACTTTTGCCATGTTTGTGTATTGAACATTTTTCTCTGAAGAAGATCCAGAGCCTTGATTGGATTCTCAAAAGAACTTGTGATCAAGTCCCCCACGCCTCTAACAAAAATGACAATATTATAAATGGTTAAGAGCACCTACATAAAAGGAAATGATTACCTGGATACAAAAGACATCATAGATTAAACTGAAAGGACATGAATGCAGATCCATCTCACAAGGGAAACAATGTACAACATGTAAAATTATGTTCAGGACAAGATTTGCCTTTTGTGACACAGAGACATGCATTACTGCATTATCAAAAAATATTTTCTTCAAATAGATAATTTTTAAAGAAAAGTGCTCTGACTTCGTGTTTCTTAATTTTTTAAATTAATTTTATTATTTTTATGTGCTAAGAGTTTTGTAAGCATTCATGAGAATTCCATTAATCCACTTTCACTTTTATGATGGAAGTAAATGCAAAAATATATATATTTCAAGTTAAAAGCCTGGTCTTAAAGGACCAGTTTCCCAAAGTGAGCCACATTTAATGCTACTTTGTGAAAAAGAAGTTAATTATTATCTGGTAGAAAAGCTTCAATGATATAAACCAGTGTTTCTCAGCACTGTAGACACCAGCAGCAACAGCATCACCTGGGAACTTGTCAGAAAGGCAAATTTGCATGCCATTTCTAGTCCAGACCTACTCAAACAGAAGCTCTGATTTGGGCTGGATAGAGACTTGTGTCTTAACAAGCTCTCCAGGTGATTTTGATGCTTTTTGAAGTGTAAGATATAAGCAAACCAAAATATTGCTGTGCACTTACCATTAGATGTATAGACTGTGAATTTAATAGATGCTACCATTTCAGAATTATCCATGGTGTCACACTGGAAAGCCAAGGGGCGGATATCTCTTTGTACATCCAGGATTGCTGAATCATTTGCAAGTATAACAGGTTGCTATTAAAACAAAACAAAACAAACAAACAAAAAACAAAGTATCAATGTTCTTCCCTACACTTAAGGTCAGAAAACCATTACTTCAAAAAAAGAAGAGTCACTGACTCTTGGAGCCTAGTATGCTAATTAATTGTGCACATGGATTTTGGAGTCAGAACATCCAGACTTCAAATCTCAAAGCTACCACTTCCTATCTGTATGACTGTAGACAAGTTATTCTCTACACATCAGTTACTCATCTATACAATGGTATAGCAACCATAGGGTTGTTACATGCTTAAGAAGAGCGCGTTGGTGCATGTTTGTAGTTCCAGCTACTAAAGGGGCTGAGGCAGGAAAATAACAAGTTGGAGGCCAGCCTCAGTGACATGGCAAGACCCTGAGCAACTTAGTGAAACCCTGTCTCAAAATAAAAAATACAAAGGGCTGGGGATGTGGCTCAGGGGTTAAGCTACTCTGGCAAAATTCTTTAACTAGTGTTAGCTACTGCCATTAATATACAACTCCTTTAAAAATAAATAAAAACCTTACTTACAAAATAAAAATAGTTCATATTATATGGATGTTTAAAAGTTCTATTTCTAGTTGACTTTAAGACATATAGAATGTCTTAAATCTCACTGAATAGTGAAAAAAAATTGAATTCCAATAATATTTTCCTCTTTTGCAAAATGCTTTTAAAGAGAGTTTTCTGAGAGTTATCTAAACTGGGATACAAATTTTATCACTCACTAGGAAAGCACCAGATTACATATGTTCATTACTTACTTGGTCTGCCCTTAGAAGTTTCCACATATATTTGTAACGATTTACAGGAGATGTATGAACACATGCCAATCTAACACTTTCAAGACTTTCTGAAATTGGTTTACCCCCTGAACAAAAGAAAAATCAAATACATAAATATCATTGGGCATTGTAAGTTGCTTTACATATGTCATTACTTTTAAAAGTCACTCCCAGTCATAAAAATCAATTAGATATTGCAAGTTACCAAATCTTAAAATTGGGAGCTGGAATGTAGTGGGGTAAGGGAAGAGTGATGAGGACAACAATAAAGTCACCAAAAAAAGCAAGGGAGGAGACACAATGTCTCTCAGTTTTTTAATGCAGAATAAATTCTAGAGAAGAGGTAAGGGCAATCAGTGATCTGTTACACTGAACTTTGAGGTCTGCTAGTGGCTTCCAATTTACTGGTTAGGAAACCTCATTAGAGATATTAAAATGTCAGAATAGCATAACTGGATGCAAAACAGACCTCAAAGTTCCCAATTTAAGATTTATCAACCCACTGATAAAATGCCATGACCAAAACATCAAAAGTGTTCCACTTGAGGACAGACTCAACCATAGACCCCAAGTATAGAGAGAGGGTCCAGTATACAGCAGATAATATATCTTTAAATTTTAGATGTCACTGAAAAATGTAAAGCAAAAGCAGAAAGTTACTCACAGTTATAAGTGTCTAGAGAATGGAAATTAAATTGTAGATTTCCTTTCAACGAATCCACTGGCTGTCTCCTTGTATTCAGTGGCAATCTGAGGTAAGGGTATTTCCCTGAGGTGAACTCTTCCCCTCTGTCACCCGCAAATACTTACAGCCACAATCTGCTGGTCCACGGCATTCTTCTACTCGAACAATACACTTGGATTCGCCTCCAGGGCATCCATTTGTTAATATAACTTCTCTAACACCAACACCTTAGATAGAAAGAAATGGGCAAATGTTAAGAAAAAAATGAATTGAAGAAGGTCTTTACTTTCTCACCCAGGTCTGGCTTATCTTTTCTTGCTTCCTTTTTAAAATTTATTAATTGTTTAAACTTTTCTCTTAATTTCAGAAAGTTAACTCCTAAATTCGCAGTGATAACATTTAGAATTTTCTTCAGCTCCTTGTTCGCAATAATTTCATAAAACAGTATTTTCTCAAATTAATTACATAAAACACTAGTCATTCTACAATCATCTATGCATTTGAAAATGGTACATTAAATAAAATGAAAAGGACCTCTTTTTTCTTTTTCTATCTTATTGGCACATTATAATCATACATAGTAGTAGTTGGGTTCATTCTGACAAAACCATACATATGTGGAATTTGATTTCAGTTCCCATTCCCCAGATTTTCCCTCCCCTCCTTTCTCTCCATATAATCCTCCTTTCTCTTCTCTACTGATCTTCCTTTGTCTCATTTACTTATTTATTTTTGATTGGTTCTTTCTACTTATATGTAAAGGTGAAATTCCATGTGCTGTGTTTATATATGCACCTAACGTGATTTTGTTAAATTCATTTCACATTTCCTTCCTTTTTTATTGTCCCTCCTCCCTCCCTTTTGATCTTCTTCTACTCCATGGACTTTGTCTATATCTTTATAATATCCAATTCCCCACTCCTTCTTTCCCTTGTTTTGTTCTAGCTTCTATCTATGAGAGAAATATTTAAATCTTGATTTTGTGAGAATGGCTAAGCACAATGTTCTTCATTTCCATCCATTTACCAGACAATGCCATAATTTCATTCTTCTTCATAGCTGAGTAAGACTTCATTGTGTATAGATACTACATTTTCTTTACCATTCATCTGCTGATGGATACCTGGGTTGATTCCATAAGTTGGCTATTGTGAATTGTGCTGCTATAAACATCAAGGTGGCTATATCACTATAGTATGCTGATTTTAATTCTTTTCAGTAAACACCAAGAAGTGGGATAGCTAAGTCATATGGTGGTTCCATTCCTAGTTTTTTGAGAAATCTCCATATTGCTTTCCAGAACGGTTGTATTCATCTATAGTTCTACCAACAATATACAGTGTACTTTTTCCCCACGTCTTTGCCATCATTTATTATTTTTTGTGTTCTTGATAACTGGCATTTTGACTGGTTTGAGATGAATTCTCAATGTAGTTTTGATTTGTATTGCCCTGATTGCTAGAGACGTTGAACATTTTATCATATATTTATTGGCTCTTTGTGCATCTTTTGAGAAATGTCTATGTAGTTCTTTTGCTGGTTTATTGATTGGGATATTTGTTCTTTTTTCTTAATTTTTTTTTGTAGTTGTAGATGGATAGCACAGCCTTATTTTGTTTATTTTTATGTGGTGCTGAGGATCAAACCCAGTGCCTCTCACATGAGAGGCAAGCGTTCTGCCACTGAGCTACAGTCCCAGCCAAGGATATTTGTTGTTTGTTTGTTGGGTGTTAGGTGGTTTTAGTTGTGCATATGTTTTGGATAGCAATCCCCAGTCAGAGGAACAGCTGAAAAAGATTTCCTCCCACTCTGTACACTGTCTCTCTTCATGTGATGTCTTTACTACAGAAGTTTTTAGAAACTTTTAATATGCTAATAAATTAGTATGCTATTATGTATAAATTCTTGTTAATCTAAGATGCAAAGATTTTACATGTTAACATCTTTGAAATCAGAATACATTAATATAACTGTGGTATGACAGCATTTTTTCTTTTTAGAATACATAAAATGTGCTTCTTACAGCAAATAAAATTAGGTAGGTTTGATGAAACACAGTAGTACACAGAATTTTCCAAACTTATTTGACTGTGAACCTTTTCAGAGTGGGGGCATGGAACTTCTGGAGAAAAATCCAAAATCATATTTTACCATAAATGATACTTTTTAATATTTAGATTGATAGTCTCAGTGTTAAATATAGACAAGATAACTTATTAATAACCAAATCTCCATTTCCAACAAGATAATTTTTGTTACAAGAAACCAAATCTTTTACTAACCAATCCTAGAATTCTGAGTCAAGCTTTAATTGCAATAATTGAGGGAGATGATAAATTCTGGATCAGCAACACTGCTGAATACATTTGGTGTTAAGACTACAAGGTCACAAGCTAAGCAAGATTCCTTGATTTCCTTGTCTACCAGATTACCTCTTTCAGCCTCTACAAGGTATTAATCATAAACCCATTCTCAAGGGATAGAAAAGTTGAAGATTAGAACAGTGGCTTACAATAGTGCTTCTCAAATTTAAGAGTACATGCAAATCACATGGAGTTCTTACTAAAATGCGAATTTTGATTCAGTCTGTCTTGAGTATGTCTAAGATTATGCATTTTTAACAAGCTCCTTGGTGATGCTAATGTAGCCATTTTATGGACCACAGTCTGAGTAATGAGAGAGGACTTCCTATGGGACAGGAGGATGGAAGGTGAAAGTGTCTTTTGATTAGGAGGGAGCTGAATCAGGCACGGTGGTGCATGCCTGTAATCCCAGAATCTTGGGAGGCTGAGGCAAGAGGATCATCAATTCAAGGCCAGCTTCAGCAATTTAGTGAGACTCTGCCTTTTAAAAAAAAATAAATAAATAAGGCTGGGGATGTAGCTTAGTAGCAGAACACTTGTCCAGCATGTATGAAACTTTAGGTTCAATCCCTAGTAATGGCAAAATAAATAAACAAATTAATTAAAAGAGATGGCTGAGAATGGCTTTCGTATGGCTACACTTGAATTTATAATAGGTGCTTCTTTAGAGGCACAGTCTTATTCTGAAATGCACAAATATTTTCCAATCAGGTATTTTATATACTTATTTAAACACAGCTCACTGAGATATGTGGTAGGTATGCGATTTTCCAAGTAACACCTAAATATCTGCCAAAATATTGGAAAAAAGTGTTTAAGCGTTAAAATATTTTTTAGGAGTTAAATAGAATTTTCACTAAAACCTTTTTCTTTTCTATGTAGTTAATATAAACTGACAATACTTTTAACATTTTAGATCTGAAATATTACATTTTTGGTTTATTTTTTCTTTAGAACTTATAACCACCTAGTTTATCACTAACATATTATTTGTCTTGTCCTACTAAAATATACATTCTTTGAAGGTAAAAAGTTTTGTTTTGTTTTGTTTTTCACTATTTTATCCATAGCCCCTATAACAATGCCTGATACATAGTAACCAAAAAAAAAAAAAAAAAACTTGATTTAAAAAAATCAATTTTTGAGAGAATAAATATACAATTTTTAAAGCATGCCTTTAACAAATAAAAAACATTAATTATTGGAGCTGTCATAAAAAAATAATTTTTTTACCTGAAAAAAATTTCAAGCAAGTAGCAAGAGAAAGATATAAGCTACAAATGAATAATCATATGTTTATTACATAGATTCCCCTAATTTTGACTCTTACTTATATAAAGTAAAAACCAGGTTTAAAACTACTTTAAGAGATTGAAAGAAGAGTAGTTGCCAGGAACTGGAAGAAGTAGAAAGTTAGTTTAAATGGGTGTGGGATTTTAGTTCATGGTGTTGACAAAGTTCAAAATGGATAGTGGTGATGGTTGTACAATAATATGAATATGCTTAAGGCCACTAGATTTTATATATATAAATGGTTAAAATAGTAAATTTTATTTTGGATGTATTTTATCATAATTTTTTTAAAAAGCTGCCTCAAATAAAAACAATTCAGGTATAATTTTTGACCAAAAGTTTGCTCCCAAAAATTCTGATCAAGATCTGCATGAATTCTTCTGTCTTCTTATCCTCTAGTTATTGTTCTCCCTTTCTTCTGGTCACTGTCACTTTGTCTACAGCAGACCACTTAAGATGAACTTAATTTCATTGTTAATTATCTAATGTTTCTCAGTGCCCTCATTTATGGCAGGGGTTATCAAAGGGTAGTCCTCTATTCAGCCATAAAGAGTGAAATTATGTCATTTGCAGGAAAATGGATGAAACTGAGGGCATTGTGTTAAGTAAAATAAGGCAAATTCAGAAAGTCAAGGGTTCTTATTTTTTCTCTCATTTGAAGAAACTAGGAAGAAAAATAAACAAATAAAGGTCGGGGTGGGGATCTCACGAAAACAGAAGGGGACCAGAAGGAAGGAAAAAAGGAGGAAATGGAGAAGAACTAGATAATGAGTTAATCAAATTATATTGTTTTATTGTATATATGTATAAACATTAAACAACAAATCCCACTATTATGTATAATTATAATGTGTGAATGAAAATACCTAGAAAAAATTAAAAGATGGACCTTTAACCATCAGGCTGAGCTTCATTGTCAGCTGAAATGCAAATTCTTAGGCCCACAGGTCTAGGGAGTTGGAAACTATTGAGTAGGCCCCACAAACTGTTTTAATAAGCCTTTTAGGCACTTGGAATAGATGTTTGAGAAACATTGACCTATAATTGCATATAAACCTTAATCCTACCCCTGTGTTAAGAGATTTTGTGTCCAATTTCCGTCCATAGAATGATCAACATAAGTCTTATTCTTTTAACATCATCTTTCCCACAAAGCCAATACTTTTTTCCCCCCAAAAAACATGACGTATAAGTTGGAGAAATTGGAATAGATGATTACAAATAAGCATATTTCTTGATAGATTTGCCAGCACATTATGTGGGAAGACATCTGTGAGATGCATTGGAAAATCTTTCATCTTATGAACATCTGTGAAATGGAGAAGATTTCACTTTGGTGAAGACAGTTTATGTGCCAAAAAAATAATAGGGAGTTAGCTTAAAATAAAACTTGGGGGTTGCAAACTGGAAATATCTTGCGTTTTGAAGCAAATCAGCTGAGTGTTGTGTGTAAATTATAGTTGTTAGACATAGAAAGCAATGAGAGATGAATGAAAGTACACAAATTACAAGTAAACAATTACCACATTATCTGTTTTTACCTTCCCTCCCCCCAAAATTAGATTATTCGCCTGCTCTTTTCTACTTACCACACGTGACTGTGCACATTCCAAATTCAACTTCTTTGACTATTGTTTTATTCGGACCTAAATATAAAGTATAAAGATACAGTATTTAATCATATGAAGACTTTTCTCAGTGAAAAACCTCTTACTTGGGATGGGGGATACAAATACTTAACATATGGGCAGCAGGTAATTTAAAAAAAAAAATACTATTAAACCAGAGAAGCAAAGCCATTTCTCATGCATTTACTATTATCTAAATCAAAAGAAGCCTGAACTTTTAAGGAAGTTCATGAAACTAGGGAATAACCTGCGAAGAAGGTTTATATTTAAAACTTGTATATAACTTAAGGGTTTTTTTTTCATCAGTTAATACATGGTGAGTTAAAAGTCTATTGAAAATCACAAAAATACAAAAGGCCTTAGAATTTTAAGAAATGAGAACAATTTTTTCTAATTAAAAGAAATAAAATTTTTTTTCAAAAATTCACAAAAAACAGTGCATAATTTTCATCCAAAAAGAAGTCTTATGCCAATTGTTCATTAAAGTTATAAGTGATGGATTGGTTTTACTCACTTTCCAGATTAAAATGGAAAATTTCAATAGTTCTAAGAACATATTTCAATGCTTTATTTAGCAGGATAATCACAGAGTATACAACTTTGAGAAGCTAAAAATTCTTGGTTCTAAATCACGTTCTCTTTTTCTAATCATTTGAAGAAGTTGGCATGAATTCCACTAAATATCTTATATAACCAATTCTTCATAGCTCAGATTAGGACTGAAATCTCTCTATAAAAAAACAAATAAGGTATAAGAAAAAAAATTATAAAAGGCAATGTATCTCGGGGCAACAAATCACATAGAAAAGTAGATTGAATTTCAAGTCCAAAAATCTACTTCTAACACTAACAAGCTCTTTGAATTTGGGCAAATTAATTAAATTCTGTCATACCTAGTTAGCCTTTGTTACATTTGGAAAGGAAACCCTATCTGATTTGATATTGTAGGAATTAAATAAGATAATGCATACAAAATAATTCTATAAATTGTTTAGCACTACAAACATGCCAAAGTTGTCATAATTATGCAAATTAAACTTGTTTTGTAGTTATTAATATCACATGGTATTGATATTTTTCCTATTTTGAATTATTGTAAAACCTCAATAGTTCCATAAGCTTTTCATTCTGTACTCACAAGCATCAAATATAGTTACTTTGAATGCACAGTAGGTACTCAATACATATAAGTAAATCAGTTATTGACCTTGTTAAATAAATGATTTAGACTATCATAACTTATTAATTTTGAACCGACTTTTTATGCTTGAAATGCTTAAATACTTTCAACTGGCACATAATAAGAAATAAGTTAAAAGCTTAAGCCTGAACATAAAAAACATAGGTAAGAGAATGAGTGAGTACTAGACTACTCACAGCTTCTTTTCACAATCCATTACTCAATTAGCTCTACTATTTACCACCTATATTGCTTTGAGAAATTATTCAATTTCTTCTAACTTGAGCTTCTTTATAGGAAAAAAAATGAGATTGAATCAGAAGCCTCTAAAGTCCTTTTTAGCTTTAATGTTCTTTGATGTATTAAATGTCCATTAGGTCACTTCAATGGTGTTTTTTTTTTTTTGTAACTATATGTATCTGGACTTCAGTGTGACATTTGTAAAAATTTCCCATTATACACCAATGAATAAAAAGGGAAAATATGATCTGAATGTCAGCAATATATAATTGGCCAAACAGGATGATGCACAGATGCAAATTCGTCAGTTGGCGGGAATGTGGTAGAAGTGATGTGTCATGGGGCTCTGTCCTGTTCAACATTTTTTTTTCTTTTTCTTTTCTTTTTTTTTTTTTATTGGTTGTTCAAAACATTACATAGTTCTTGATATATCATATTTCACACTTTGATTCAAGTGGGTTATGAACTCCCATTTTTACCCCGTATACAGATTGCAGAGTCACATCAGTTACACTTCCACTGATTTACATATTGACATACTCATGTCTGTTGTATTCTGCTGCCTTTCCTATCCTCTACTATCCCCCCTCCCCTCCCCTCTTCTCTCTCTACCCCCTCTACTGTAATTCATTTCTCCCCCTTGTATTATTTTTCCCTTTCCCCTCACTTCCTCTTGTATGTAATTTTGTATAACCCTAAGGGTCTCCTTCCATTTCCAAGCAATTTCCCTTCTCTCTCCCTGTCCCTCCCACCTCTCATCCCTGTTAAATGTTAGTCATCTTCTCATGCTCTTCTTCCCTACTCTGTTCTTAGTTACTCTCCTTATATCAAAGAAGACATTTGGCATTTGTTTTTTAGGGATTGGCTAGCTTCACTTAGCATAATCTGCTCTAATGCCATCCATTTCCCTCCAGATTCTATAATTTTGTCATTTTTTAATGCAGAGTAATACTCCATTGTGTATAAATGCCACATTTTTTTTATCCATTCGTCTATTGAAGGGCATCTAGGTTGCTTCCACAGTCTTGCTATTGTGAATTGTACTGCTATGAACATCGATGTAGCAGTGTCCCTGTAGCATGCTCTTTTTAGGTCTTTAGGGAATAGACCCAGAAGGGGAATAGCTGGATCAAATGGTGGTTCCATTCCCAGCTTTCCAAGAAATCTCCATACTGCTTTCCAAATTGGTTGCACCAATTTGCAGTCCCACCAACAATGTACAAGTGTACACTTTTCCCCACATCCTCGCCAGCACTTGTTGTTGTCTGACTTCATAATGGCTGCCAATCTTACTGGAGTGAGATGATAATGACCTGAAAAAAAAGAACCTTGATATCATGCTGACTGAATCCAGAATTCTGCAAAGCTATGAGGATAGCAAATGTGTTCAAATGTAAATCTGTATCTAAAAATGAAAGGGTAAAGAATGGGCAAATGCCAAAAAAAGAAATCTTAGGAGAATAAAAAGTCCTATACCTAGAGCTCAAAAGTTAAGTATCAGAAATATTGTATGGATTGTCTTAATTTGATAGAAAAAAAGGTAAAAAAATGAATAGAATCCAACAGTTAGTTCAAAAAGAGGCAAGAATGTGGTGAGGCTTCTCCACTAACCACTGACCCACATCCTTATCCCTTTTTTATTTTTAATTTTGAGACAAGAGTTTTGCTAATTTGCTTAGGGCTTCACCAAGTTGCTGAGGATGAATTTGAATTTGTGATCCTCCTGCCTCAGCCTCCCAAGTGCTGAGATTATAGGCATGTCCCACTGTGCCCAGATTTTTAAAGATATATAAAAGGATAAAAGGCATAAGGATACAAACCTAATATCTTCATAATTTTCCTTTATTTTGAAACATTTTATTATTTTATCATCTGTAATGATGTTATTTTATCATCACTCATTAATTATTCACAACTATTTTTTAAAAAGACTAAAATAATAAAATTGAAGAAGGATTGGCATTGCCTAAAAAGATGATGTAATTATGAAGTAAATCATAGCTATTGCATCAGTTTTCTTATTGCTTTGCCCAAAGCATCACGTTACCCCAGGAATATATGAAACAAGTCTAAAGACACTTTTCATGTAGGCTATTTCTGGTTTTCATTAAATAAAATACAAACTTTAGAATTTTTCATTTTTTGACCATAATGGTAGAGAAGAAAATTGATGGAGAAAAACATTTCTAAATTATTGAATGAGTCAGAAGATGAACACAGATAGCAGAACTTTAGATGAAAATGGTGATGGTGAAATTGATTTTTTTTTTTTGTATAAACAGAATCTCAGTGAGAGATGATAGTATCTTAGGTGACTATCCTGGATAATTTAAAAAAAAAAAAAACAAGGAGTAAGCATTGTATTTCTAAGAATGAAAGAAAATATGGTGTTCTCATCCGGTTATATTTTTGATAGGAAGAATTTGATCTTGAAATATTTTGTGACAACAAGACCATACTGTTTTCTAAAAGGATGTGGACAGTATTCTTTTTTTTTTTTTTTTGCACGATGTTTATGCACAAAGATTTACTTGACAAGATTTGAAAATGGACAAACTATGATGACACGTATAAATAAAGGTGACTGGAAGGAAATAAATGGGTTAGAAATGAATAAAACTCATTGAAGGGAGAGGGAGCATGGGAGGAATTGATGAACTCTAGGTAGGGCAGAGGGGTGGAAGGGGAAGGGTGGGGTCAGGGGGTTAGCAATGATGGAGGAATGTGATGGACATCATTATCTAAAGTACATCTATGTAGACATGAGTTGGTGTGAACATACTTTATATACAAAGATATCAAAACTTGTTCTATGAATGTAATAAGAATTGTGATGCATTCCACTGTCATGTATTTAAAAAATAAAACCAACAAAAAAGATAATGATCATGTGTTATACTAAATTAGTTTTGTTAAATAAAATTTTGCTAGTTTAAAAATAAAAAAAACTCATTGAATTAATCATTTCAATTGCTGTTTATAAACTGAAAATGAAAGTGTTCTGCAATTATGCAGCAAAATGATGGCATTCATCTCTTTAACAAAATATGTACCGTCAAAGTTTTCAAAGTATTGTGCTTTGACAATATAAGTGCAAAAAGAACCAGAGTAATAATAATCCAGACTTTATGAGAGATGTACTTGAAATTTGGAATCAGTATTTATATGATGGATATATTACAGGTTCATGGCTTAACAGTTTGAGCATTTAGTTTTATTCAAACTTCTTTCAAGTTAAGTTATGAATACCTTCAAAACTAAGATACAAGGAATAAAAATTGGGGTTTTTGGTGTGTTTATATTTTTATTAAAATTTCTAACAAAGTTGTTTTCACTAACCCTTATTCTTGCTTTGGAAATTATTTGTAAAATTATTTAAAAGTGAAAAACATAATAGTTCACTGGATAGTAATGGTGATGCCTGATTTTACTGGTCCTCCAGAATTAGAAGAGCTGTGCAAATTTTAACAAGAGTCCTGAAAACTTTCTGGTTGTTTATAGTTCTAGATTCTCAATCTACCCAGATAAAACACCCATGCATGAAATTATACATCTCTCAAGTCCACAGATGAGGAAACTTAGACACTGAGAGAATAAGTAACTTACTTACACTTGAGTTTGAATGTAAGGCATTGTATCTTCATCACCTGGGTTTAACTTAATAATATTTATCATTTTACAGCTAGAAGTATCCCTTCATTAGTTTAACACTAAAATCGTTCACTCAATTTTTTTGAAAAATATACTGAAGCAATAGCTACACTGCTTTAAAACATATGCTGCCCTTCTCATCTTTCTTTTTCACATTTCCAAAGTCAAGGACCTTTTCAAACTCTCTATAATGTAATCAAGGCAGTTCAAGCCTGGATCCCACTATTAAACTCAGATAGTCAATTTCTTTCCATGCTGAGGGTCACTATCTATCATTGGGAAATAAAACAAAGGCTGATAGACACAGCACCCACTCCGTACATATAGATTGAAGAGACAAAAGAATGCTAAGGATACTAAAAGAATTTAGCATCAGCCTGGTCATTTATGGGGAAAGGGAATCATCCTTTTGAAGACTGCAAACCTGCAACTGACCTTTTACCCACCAGCATGTGAGTTACTAATCAATATAACATGCACAGCAGCTTGTCAAGTTTTATTACTTAATGAGCCAACAGTATAAGGCAAATTTATGTACCAAGCACAGGCTCATTCTCCCTTGGTTAATACGTTATCATCTAACAATGCCATTAGTTGAATCCCCTGATAAATGTTTTCTACTGCCACCATTCCTTTGTTGAAACTAAACATACAAATAAAACACTACAACAGTGTGGAAGTGCTCAGTGGTAAGGGGCTGCACAAAGGTGACATGGCCTATACATGGGCAGTTTTGTGGGCTATCTAGATGTGTCACAGTAAAGGGAATTATAAATTCCATTGAGTTCCCACCCTAAGGAGAAATGTGGAAAGAAAGAGGGCTACCAGCAATTTCTAACTTTAAAAACAACAACAAAAACTACAATGGGGAGGGGAAATTACTGCAACAAGAGTCAAAACCAAGATTTCCTCTTGGTAGGAAGCTACCTTCACCCCTTTAAAAAAAAGTTTTTCTTTCTCCAAAGCAATATTGAAAACTATTTCTTAAGTGGCTTCTACATATGCTTATTTGGTTATCTTGCTTGGACAATCAGCACATCCTTCTTCAAAGCTATAAGATGCACAAAATGGATAAACACAGGGCTGTTATATGCAAGAAAGCTCTACAAATGGTAACAAAGGTGATTCTCATTATTATTCGGCAAATAAAGTCAGCTTTTTGCCCTCAACAGGTGCCTCTGGGCGCCTGTCAAGGAGCCTCCTGCTCTCACCAGCTTCCTCCTTATCAGGCAGAGGGCCCTCGTTGTTGTCCCCTTCGCTTTCGTTGTTGTCACCGGTGTCCTCCTCGCTGTCGCTGTCGCTCTCGCTATCGCCTTCGCTTTCGCCCTCGTGGGGCTCGTGGGCCTCGGGGCCCTCGTGAGGATCGTGGGCCTCGTGGACCTCGTGGATCTCGTGGACCTCGTGGGCCTCGTGGACCAAGGGGGGTTCCTGGATGGCGGTGACATTGGTCCCACACGAGGACTGGAAGCCCGCCAGGAGCAGCCAGCCCACGGTCAGTAGCAGCCCTGCGGAGCAGCCCGCGCCCCCGGGGCTCATGGTTCTCGGCCCCGACGGCCGCCCAATGCACGCTCACAGCCCCGGCTCCAAAGGAGAGGCGCTTCGAAGAGACCTGCCACGCCGCACTCGACTACGAACCCCTGCGTCGCGCCCAGGCAACCATTGAGTCGTCACAGCTCGTCACCGCCATCCCGGTGGGGCCGCGCCGGGGCAGACGCCTGGAACCGCGCAGAGCCATGCGGTGCAGCTGGTCACCCGAGGGCCCTTGCTGCCATCCTCTTCGCACAGCTTGCTTGCTTGCTTCTAAGACATTCCCTTTGTGTGCTTCCTATGTTTACTCTCTCCAAACTGGACTCCTTAGACCCTCAAGCACTATTCATGTGATGTGGCTGCAAAATTACCTATCCAAAATCTCCAACTAGGGACGACGTGACAAGAAGGATTCGCCACAGCCTTATTAAGTATGGTGCCCTTAACTAGATCCATAACTGCAGGTGAGGTTCGCTTTGTAGAAAATATAAGGGAGCATTTTGTTTCTTCGATTTGTGCACTATTGTGACTGCAATGCAATCACGTATTCACCTTTTAAGATTTTGTGCAGCACCATCAGCTCCATGTAGAACGTCATTGAGTGAGACCGGGATGATGGGGAGGTGCTCATGCAAGTTTTCAAGCAATTTTGTCCTCATTCTTTTTATTGGTGGGGAGTAGGTGATAAGTTTGGGGTACCAAGTGTGAGGCATAGGATTTAACCTTCATTCCTGGTAACTTCCATCTTCTTGGTTTGGATTTTGTGGGTTGTTGGTTTGGTTTGGTTGATTGGTTGGTTTTTATTTGATTGGCTTTTTTTTTTTAATTCATTGAGAGATTCTTTCAAATCCTCCTGATTCTTAATTCTGTTGTCTTAACCCATTAAATATGCTTCCTAAGTTTGATTTGGAAAATATGTCTCCTTCCGTTCACTGTCAAAAATGTTAAAAGTTCAACAGGTCAAGGATAGAGCCTTGTGAGGCTACGCTCTGATATATGTTCCACTAATTTGTATGTTGGTTTAAACCAAGACTCTCTTCTTTTTACCAAAAAGGAATTATATCTTTTACTAAGGTTGAATCAGGCTAGAAGAAAGAATACCTTAATACCTTAGCATTTCCATTTGAATCAGTAGGAAATCTTAAAGCTTAGGTGTAACTCCCCACTGCCTTATTCAGTATCAATATGTCCAATTATGTTATAGAAAGAAAGGAAATTTAGTTAAGTTCCCTCTATTGAAAGTGTGAATTTCAATGGTCTAATTAATTCAGATTTTTTCTTTAGGAATAGAATCATAGCATTGAGTCAAACAAGCTTAGATATCATCTAAATGCTTCAAACCTCTTATTATTAAATGAGATAGAGAACTGGAGAGAGTAAATGACAGACCCAAGATTATTCAGCAAATTATTTGCAAAGCTGGATCTCATAACCAGATCGCCTGACTGCTCATTCAGTGCATAGTGATTCTTACAATGCAAAGTTGACAATGAATATGTATTTAGTGGAGTGATTGGGAGTCAAGAGTTCAGGAACTAAAAAAAGCAAGTTAAGATTAACTTTTTAAAAATTTTGTTATTGCAAATTTGATTTTAATGTGGTAGTTTGTGATTTTTATGATTGTTTTTAAAAAGACATAGAGGGTGTCATCCTTTAAGACTCAGTGTTTAAATTCCTATGATATCCAGGATGGGCAGTCACACTACAAGCTGAACTTGAGGCATAAACTCTGGCCTTTGGAGCATTTGTTTATCCAGTCTCAGCAGAGTAACTGGTAAGCTGATAACTCAAATTCTTCAGGACCATTTATTTGTAACAAAAGTAGATTATGTGAAGCAAAAGTAGACTTTTTTTTTTTTTTGCATTTTTCTCTCACAAAGTCTTCTAGTATTGAAAAGACAAGAACTGCAAAAAAAGTGATCAGCATTAAAATTTGAGTTGGTATTGGTAGGCAGTCTCTGGGAATATTTTATATGAATTCAAAAACCCTAAAGTACTGTGGCATCTGACAAGATCATGAGGGACATTAAAATGAGAAATTTTTTATTCTTGGCAAGAATAAAAAAATAATTTTTTTGAATGCTGAGAATAAGTAAAAAAAATCATGCTTTCAAACATGAACTTTAAAAAGAAGTTCTGAATTACTGTCAAGGGCAAATTTTTTATTGAGCGTTTTTAGGGCCTCTATTCCTATATAGTACCCTTTTGAGTAGAGGAAGTTCCATAAACCCTAAATAATACAATTGAATTCAAGGAAACTTAATGACCTAATATATAAGCAGCTCCAAAGGGCATTCAAATGGATCTTGAAGGGGAACTGAAATATATGACTCTGAAATAATGAAATAGAATTATATCTACAATATCAACAAAACAAATATGCCTTTTTATAATAATTTGTATAAGGAAAAACTTAGTATATGTCCTCAAGAAACTTATACACTGTCTAGGTGAAGCCACAGTAAGTGAAAAGAAAATTTTTAGCCAAGGTATCCAAGACCCTGCTCTGACCTGGGGATACCAAGGAACAGGAATTACAGCTTCAGTCCTCCTTTCCCTTGGGTCACTAAGTATCTCTGCTCTGTTCCAGTTTCTAAGAGGCAGAGAGGAGAGCCACTCCACCCATCCCACCCCCTCCATCCTGAGCTGCCTTGCTGGCACTCACTTGATATGCCTAGGGGCAGGAAAGTCATCCCTTTCTCCTGTCTCCACTCTACCTACACAGGAGGACTCCATGCTCTGAAAAGGAAGAACAGGTTGAAGTTTTTATAATATGCACACAAGACAATCAAGGCCTGATTATAGGATCACCATAAAAATTTTAAAAGGAAAAAATATGAGAAAAATTACAAAGGAATGATTGATAAAGTGGAGTAACTGGCTGTCTTAGTGAGATGGAGGAGAGGAGCAAATGAAGGGAATTGCAAAAGTTGGTAAATATTTTGGTTAATGGGGTTAAGTTACAGGTGTAAACAGAAGTCAAGTGGTAATATCCAACAGACAGCACACATAGAATCAGAAAATGAAACCATTGACACATCTAAACTCATAAAAATAATATGTGTACATCGAGTTAATAGAATGTTCTAAGTCCTATTGTAATATTAGAAACTTTATAGCAGTGTTTATGAAAATAGCTGCCCAGGAGAGAAAACTTATTTAGGCTTTAATATGCTTAACCTAGTCCAAATCATTCCCCATAGTCATCACCATTGAGAAGGCTCTCACACTACTTTTGTGATATATCCACATTTTAGAGAAAAATAATTTTTTCTTCTCAGGAGCAGGATTTCTCCTGTCTATACTTCTCCTCCTCCCCACCCCACTCCTATTTCTCCCCCTTCCCCTTGGCACTCTTATCCCAGGTGGGTCTTCTCTATCCATTCTCTGTCAGTTAAAACCATTGCTATACAATGGAAGAATTTTGTGATAGAAATTAGGAAATCTCCAGGTTTTTTTTTAATGTAAGAATAGTAGTTTCAAAGAGTCATAGTATATCCTCTTCATCCATTTCATGTTCAGTAGCTTCTTGCTCTTATTCTAGCCCTATCCTCTCCTACCCTTGTATTTTCTCATCTAATGCAGCTACCCACAAAGGCTGTCCTCTCTGTAGGCATTCTTAGGACTATAAGAATTTACTAAGTGTTAAAGAAAGAACATATTAAACTCTCTATTAAAACTTCTATTTTAATAGGAAGAGTTGAAAAGCCATCAAAATTAAATAATATTCTAGAGAAATATGGTCAGCATTTTGTAACCGCAATAAATAGCACGTTGTGCATGAGTTTTGATAGAAGGCACATAGCATTCTCAAATTCCTCTATTCACAGGGTGGTATAAACCATATTTTTTACGTTTGAATAAGGTACCCTATCTGTGGTTATGCAAGTTATAAACGCCCAGCCTCACTCAGCTACATGTGCTGAGTGAGATTGGTATGTAAAACAAAATTTAGTATTTATGCAGGTCATTGGGTTTCCCCTAAAATTTTTGTGATCCTAATTTACTTATTTTATCTTTGACTCTATAATAAGCATACCAAATAAATACTCTTATTTTCTTGGTTACTAAGGAACAAGTACAAAGTCCCATTCCAGTACTTCTCTACCCACAACCACTCCAAACCCAACTTAACTGTTTTCTTCTTTCATTCATCTGATTTCCCCCAAACAGGTGTGCCCCTCACCCTGCTTTCTAAACATGAATTCACAGGAAATAACTCTATTGCTATCCTAATTTCTGAATCCAGTTACTTCTGAAATCTCCAGTTTCTTTATAACTCTCTTTCTAATTCTACTCCCTGCCACCATCACTATCTAACCCTGCAGATGTGACAACTCACATGGTTTCAGGATATATGTTAATAACATGGCTACATAAAAGTATACTATCTTTTGATATATTTAAGCCCAGTTATCTTTTCCCATAGGAATATATGTTCTTTCTTTAACACTTGGTAAATTCTTATAGCCCTAAGGTTGAGAATCAAAGAACTGGATATCTTTAGTCTTTAGGAAATCTTCCCTGGTACCACTAAACATCATAAATACCTAAAATAACCTCAGATTTCCACTTTACTTTCAACTAGCTAAAAGCACAAGATAGGCATTCTGAAGAAGAGTGCTTCAGATGTAGGTAAAAATAAAAACCTTGCACTCCCCCAAACTCATACTCACTTTTAAAATATTCTGGGTGCTTTGATATGCAAGTAAAGATTTGTGCCCCCAAATGAGATTTTTTTAAAAGTTAGCATTATTGAGATACAGTGTCATACAAGAAATTGCACATATCTAAAGTGTGCATTTTGGGAAGTTTTGACATGCAAGTGTGCACCTGTGAAACATCACCACAATCAATAACAATGAACATGTCCATCACTGCAGGAAGTTTGCTCGCCCTTTTTTTCTGAAACCACTGATCTCTGTCACCGACAGATTAATTTTTTTTTGAGTACCAGAGATTGAACTCAGGGGCACTCAACCATTGAGTCTTTTACATTTTGTCTACTCTAATAGGCACAATGGTGTGTAGAAGGTATACGGAAGTATCTTAGTACAGTTTTAACCTGCACTGTTCTAATGCCTAATGATGTTGAGCATCTTCTCATGTGCCTATCTGCCATTTGTATACTTCTATGCAATGTGTGTTCAAGTCTCTTGCCCAATTTTTCTTGCCCATTTTTAATTGTCTCCATCTGTATTTTGGTTCTTTATTCTTCTAATGTTGTCTTTTCTAGAGCAAAGATTTTACATTTCTGTTTTAGTCCACTTTGTCCATTTGTTCTTTTATGGGTCGGCTTGGGTTTTTTGTCCTATCTACAAGATCCTTGTGAGGTTGTTAAGATTTTCTCATGTTTCCTTCTAGAAATTTAAGGATTTATATTTAGGTTTATGATCCATGTTGAGTTAATTTTTGTATATTGGCAGAGATACGGATTGAGGTTAATTTTTAGACATGGATATTTAGCTATCCCAGCATTTGTTGAAGAATAATTTCTCCACTGACATGCCCTTGCACCATTAACACAAATCAATTGTTCAGATATTTGTGTCTGTTTCAGGACTCTATTCTGTCCCATTAATCTAATTTTATTCTTTTATTTTATTGTTTTGATTCATGTAGCTTTATTATATATCTTGAAATCAGGTAGTTTACGTCCCATCTTTGCTCTGATTCTCAAAATTATTTTGGCAATTCTAAGTCTTTGCATTTCCACGAGTCTTAGAGTCTATATGTCAGTTCTGAGGAAAAAAAAAAAAAAGAAAGAAAGTCTCCTGACATTTTGAAGGGGTTTTCATGAGTTTATAGGTTAATTTAAGAACAGTAGACTTATCTGTACTAGCAAGTGTTTGGACTCAAAGGTAAATACCTTTAGGTATTATTTAATACTTCTCAGCAAATATTGTCATTTTTAGCACACAGATCCTTTACAGCTTTTGTCAAAATTATCCCCTAAGTAGTTCACACATAGTAGTTTGATCATTGGTATTGTTTTTATACAAATATCTGACTATTTGTTGCTACTATATAAAACAGGGTAAACTTTTGTATATAGTGTATCCTGCAATTTTGTTAAAAATATTTATTAGCTCTAATAGGTTTTTTGATAACTTTTTAATTGTCTCCATAGATAATAAGTGTCATCTGTGAATAAAGAAGTTTTTACTTCTCTTTCAGTGAGGATGCAGTTTATTTTTCTTTACTTACTACAATGACCAAAACTCCCTGGTGGGTGGGTGAGGGCACTGTCTTTTTTTCTTATCTAAGAGGGAAAGCAGTCACTCTTTCACCATTAAGTACATTAACTTTAGGTATTTTGTAGTTGCCCTTTATCTGACTGAGGATTTCTGTTTCATTCCTAGTTTGCTAGGGGAAAAAAATAATCAGAAATAGATGTTGGATTCTGTCAAACATCAATAATGTGATACATTTTATTGATTGATTTTCTGATGCTAACTCAACTTTACATTCCTAAGGGGAAAAATCCACTTACTTCTGATGTATTATATGCTGTTGTATTCAACTGAATATTGTGTGTAGAATTTTCATATCTGTATCCATAAAGAATATTGGTTTGTAGTTTTCTTTTCTTGTAATATCTTTGTCTGGTTTAGGTATCGCTGCAATGCTGGCCTCACAGAATTAGTTGAGGGTTACTTTTTCTTGTGTTTTGGAAAAGTTTGTATAGAATTGACATTATTGCTTCTTTAAGTGTTTGGTAAAATTTTCCTATGAATTATTGTCCTGGATTTTTCTTCATGGGAAGAGTTTTGATTATAAATGCCATTTCTTTAATAGATATAATGCTGTTCAGGTATCTCTTTCTTCTAGAGTGAGCTTTGATAGTTTGCATTTTCCATAGGATTTGTCCACTTCAGGGAAATTGTAAGAGGCACAGGGAAAACAGTGTCCATACTATTTCCTTATTATCCATTTAATATATGTAATATCCATAGTGAAGTCACCTTTATTATTTCTAATATTGGTAATTTTTGCATTTTCTCCTAGACTAGCTGTAAGTTTATCAATGTTACAGATATACTCTCAAAGAACCAGTTTGTGGTGTCAATAACTGTATTGCTTTTATGTTTTCTAGTTCATTGATATCTGCTTTAATTTTTATTTTCTTTCTTCAACCTACTTTTTTTTTACTTGTTCTTTTTGTTATGCGTGACAGTAGAATGTATTTTGGCAGATTATTCATACATAGCATGTAACGTATTTAATTTAGGATTTCACCCCGTAGTTGTATGTGATGTGGAGTTACCCTGGTCATGTATATAAATACAAGGCTAGGAAAGTTATGACTGATTAATTCTCCTGTATTTGCTATTCTCCTACCCCCTCCCTTTCCTTCATTTCCCTTTGTCTAATCCAATGGATTTCTATTTTTCCCCTTACCAACCTCCCTTGTTTTGGATTAGCATCCACAAATCAGAGAGAATATTTGGCCTTTGGTTTTTGTGGGTTTGGCTTATTTCACTTAGCATGATAGTCTCCAGCAAATGCCTTAATTTCATTCTTCTTTATGGCTGAATAATGTTCCATTGTGTCTTTATCCATTCATCCATTGAAGGATATTGAAGGATACCTAGGTTTTTTCCATAGCTTGGCTATTGTTAATTAAGTTGCTATAAACATGGCTGCATCACTGTAATATGCCATTTTTAAGTTCTTTGGGTATATGTACCGAGGAGTGGGGATAACTGGGTCAAATGGTCATTCCATTACAGATGTTATAAGGAATCTCCATATTGCTTTCCATAGTGGTTGCACCAATTTGCAGCCCCACCAACAATGTATGAGAGTATCTTTATCCCCACATCCTCGCCAACATTTACTGTTACTTGTATTCTTTATAATTGCCATTCTTACTTTTGTTCTACCTACTTTAGACTTAACTTTCTCTTCTTTTTCTAATGCCTTAGAAGATGAAGTCGTGACTTGAGATCTTCTTATTTTTTCAATGTGGTCATTCAATATTATAAATTTCAACCTAAATATTGCTCTAGCTCCAGCCCACAGTTTCTGATATATGTGATTTCATTTTCACCTGCACAAATAATTTCTAATTTTCATTTTGATTTCTTCTTTGATTCAGATTGTTTAAAAATATAGCATTTACTTTCCAAGTATTTGGGAATTTTTTTGATCATTAAGTTTCTAATTTAATTGTATTATTGTCAGAAAACATACTTTATATGAGTTGTATTCTTTTAAATCTATTGAAATTAATTTTATGGCCTAGAACATGGCTTAAATTGGTAAGTATTCCATGTGCATTGAAAACAATATAATTTTGCTCTTGTTGAGCAAAAGGTTCTATAAATACCAGTTAGGTCAAGTTGGTTGATAAAATTCATTAAGTCAACTGTATCTTACTGATTGTATTTTCCCTTGTTCTATCAATTTTTGAACTAAGGGTACTGAAATCTCTAACTATAATTGTGGATTTGTCTTTTGCTCCTTCCAGCTCTATCAATTTTTACTTCATGTATCTTGAAACTCTGTTATTAGGGGCATAAATATTCAGGATTTTTATGTTCTCAAGATTAATGAGCCTTCTGTCTTCTTTTTTTAAGAATTTTTTTTAAGAAAGAGAGAAGAGAGAGAGAGAATTTTTTAGTATTTATTTTTCAGTTTTTGGTGGACACCACATCTTTATTATATTTTTATGTGGTGCTGAGGATCAAACCCAGTGCCCCGCACATGCCAGGTGAGTGCGTTACTGCCTGAGCCACATGCCCAGCCCAAGAAACTTCTGTCTTCTTAAATAACCTTTTTTATCCTTGGTAATAATCCTTTCTCTGAAATCTAATATCTGGGATTAGAATAGCCAATCCAACTTCCTTTATGGTTTGGTAGGCAACACGTAGTTGTTATTTATTAAGTTAAACTTTTTATTCTGAGACAACTGTAGCTATAGTTGTAAGAAGTAGTACAGAGAAGTCTTCTGTGCCCTTTTCCTGGTTTTCTCCAATGGTATCATCATGAAAAAATATAATAATATATCATACAGGCTGGATATGGTGGTGCATACCTGTAATCCTAGTGACTTCAGAGGATGATGCAGGAGGATGACAAATTTAAAGCCAGCCTAATCAACTTAATGAGACCCCCATCTCAAAAAAAAAAAAAAAAGGACAGAGAATGCAATTCAGCACTAGAATATGCCTGGGTTAAATCACTAGTGACACAAAGAAAGAAAAGGAGGGAAGAAGGGAGGCAGGAAAGAAGGAGTCATCCAGGATCTTGACACTGGAATAACCAAGATACAGAGCCTTTGTGTTCCTTGCCCTTTTATAGCCACACCCACTTGTTTGCTGCTTCAGCCTCTTCCCCAAACTCTGGCAACCACCAATCTATTGTCCATAGATATTACTTTGTCAATTCAAGAATGCTGTATTAATGGAATCATATAGTATGTAACCTTTTGGGATTAGTTTTTCTTTTTCTTTTCTTTAACTCTGTGCCGTTCTCAGTGTAATGTGTGTATCCATAGGTTTTTTTATTTTTATTGCTGAGTAGTATTCCATAGTATGAATGTAGTAGAGTTTGTTTAACATCCACATGTTGAAGCACATTTGATTCGTTTCAATTTCCAGTTGTTAGAAGTCAAGTTGCTGTGAACATATACAGATTTTTGAGTGAACATACATTTTTATTCTTCCCAGATAAATGTTAGGAGCACAACAACTGGCTTATGTGATAAGTGCATCTTTAGTTTTTAAAGAAACTGCCAAACTCTTTTCTAGAGTAGCTGTACCATTTTACATTCCTATCATCAATGTATATGTGATCCAGTTTCTCTACATCCTTACCAAGTATTTTTTTTTATTTTTACTCATTCTGGTGGTTATGTTTTATATGCTAAGTACTAGTCCTTTATCAGACTTGCAGTTGGCAAATATTTTCTCCCACATTGCATCTTGTATTTTCAGCCTCTTTACAGGTCCTTCACAGGCCTCTGAAATGTGTTGGGAAGTGTTTCCCTTCTCTGTTTTTTTTGGAAGGGATGATGTAGAATTGGTATTAATTCTTCAAATATTTAAAATTCTCCAGTGAAATCATTTGGACCTGAATATGTCTTTTGGAAAAACTTTTAAATTTCATAGTGAATTTCCTAAGTAATTATAGAGCTATTCAAATGCTCCATCCATGATGGGTGCTTTATGATAGTTCACATTTTTTGAGGGATTGGTCCATTTTGTATATTGTTAATTTTATGGATATGGAGTTCTTTTGTAGCACATCTTTATTATCTTTTGATATCTGCAGCATTTTTAGCGACATCCCCTTTCATTGCTGATATTGATAATTTGTGTCTTCTTCTTTTTTGTCAGCCTTGCTGGAGATTTCTCAATTTTTAAAATCTTTTCAGAGTGTGATTTTTGTTTCATTGATTTTCTATTTTCAGTTTCTTTGAATTCCACTCTTGATTATTTCTTTCCTTCATCTTGCTTTGCATTTATTTTACTCTTTTTCCTTCTATGTTCTTAAAGTGGGAGCTTAGATTCTTGATTTTTGAGACTTTCTCTTTCCTAGTGTATTTAGTGCTATAAATATCCCTTTCAGAGATACTTAAGGTGTGTCCCTTAGATTTTGACATGTTATATTTTCCATTTCATTTAGTTCAAAGTATTTTTATTTCCTTTGAGATTTGCTCTTTGACTCATGGATCAGGGTCTGTTTAGTTTTCATGGGTTTGGAGAAATTTTCCCTAGTTCTGTTATTGAGTTACAGCCTGAGTCCATTGTGGTCAGAGAACACACTCTTCATGATTTCAGTTTTCTTAAATTTATTAAGATTTGTATTATGGTCCAGAATATGATATGCCTTTGTACATGTTCCACTGACACTTGGAAAGAAACTGTATTCTGCTGTTGCTGGGTTGCATATTTAATAGATATCAATTAGATACTATTGGTTGATGGTGCTGTTGAGTTCTTTTATATCCTTGCTGTGTTTTACTCTAGTGATTCTGTCTATTGCTGAGAAAGCAATGTTGAAGGCTCCAACTTTAACTTAAGATTGTCTATTTCTCCTTTTAGTTCTTTAAGTTTTTACTTCATGTATTTTACAACTCTGTTGTTTAATCCATACACATTTAATATTGCTATATCTTCTTGGTGGGTGGATATGTTTATCATCACATAATGTCAACTCTGTCCCCTCAACTCAGAAAATCTACCATATGCTTCCTGGCTTCACCTTCCCTACACAACCTGGAAACTATCAAGGGAATATGTGGAGGCACTTATAGGTTCACCTCATTTGTTTTCTGCTTCTTAGAGATCACTGTACTTCATTGCAAACTGTTATTACATACCTTCTTTTCTTGCTTTTTTTTTTGGGGGGGGGGGAGGGCAGGAGGGCAAGTTGCTAGCCATGCAGGGTAAAACCAGTTCCTTTTCTTCCATCTTTGACATAAGCCAAAGTCTCCATATGGGTATTCAATGGTATTCAATGTAATGGACTCTTTTCCTGTGCTCCTGTTTTCATAAATGAAAATCTAGAAAATTCAGATCTTCAGAAAGATCCAGTTGAATAGCACGGATAGAGAGTTAGTCTAACTTTGTGTGTTATGAAATGATGAGGTTAGAGCTCATGGACAAGACACTGGAACATTCTTTTAAGGACCAAGTTTTGCAGCTGCTCTAAGTCCACATTTTCTACACCTCAAATACAACTTTTGATTCAGTGACTAGAATCTTTCTGAACATTTATCATTAATATATTAGTAGGTAGAGTAGGTAGAATATTTTCCTTTTAGGACCCAAGGTTTTAGGAGGAAGTACCTAATAGATACTATAGCTAGAGATTATTATTAGATACCATTAATAAACATTAGATGACCTTCCCAAGGGCTCAGAAATAGATGGGAAAAATCTGTACATTTCATTCAATGTTTCTGTAAATCTGAAACTACTCCCCAAATAAAGTATATTAACTTTTAAAGGGTTTAGTTGTTATTTTGTTTATTTGTTTGGTGCTGAAGATCAAACTCAGGGCCTTTTCTATGCTAGGAATGTACTGTGATTTTTAAGCAAACAGTACACAGAGTTTCCATATACTCTATACACCCTGTCCCACCCTTCCAGCTCTCCCTTGTTTGAGTCAGGTGTTTTTTTGTTTGTTTGTTTGGTTGGTTTTTGCCACTGTGACCAAAAGACCTGACAAGAACAGTTTTAGAGGAAGAAACATTGATTTGGTACTCACTGTTTTAGAAGTCTCAGTCCATGGACGGCTAAATCCATTGCTCTGTGTCCAAGTAAGGCAAAATATCATGGTAGAAGGTTGTGACAGAGGAAAGCAATTTATGCAAATAAGGATCTATATGCAGTATATGCAAATAAGGAAGCAGAGAGACCTCTGCTAACCAGGAACAACATGTCTATTCCATGGGCACGCCCACAGTGACCTGCCTCTCCAACCACACTCTACAGTTACCATCCAGTTAATGCATCAAGGTGGATTCATGCGCTGATTAGGTCAAGGCTGTCATAACCCAGTCATTACACCTCTAAACTTTTCTTGCATTGTCTCACACATTAGCTTTTGGGGGACCTCTTATATCTAAACCTTAACACCCCTATTATTAACATCTTGCATTTGTGTGATCAATTTTTTACAACTGATGAGCTACTATGGGTATATTACTATTAACTAAAGTCTATAGTTTACATTCAAATTCACTCTGTCTTGTACTAATGATCCCATATATCCAACATTATAGTATTATACAAAATAATTTTACTGTCCCAAAAATCACCTATACTCTACTTATTGATCCTTCCCTTGCCATCCTCTCCTGAGTCCCTGGAAACCAGTGGTCTTTTACCATCTCCACATTTTTGCCTTTTCCAGAGTATCATATAGATGTAACCACATAGTGTATATGGTTTCAGATTGGCTTCTCTGACTTACAAATTTTCTACACATTTTTTCATAGCTTGATAGTTCATTTCTTTTTTTATTGCTGAGTAATATTTCAGTGCATGGATGTATGACAGTTCATCCATTCATCTTTATTGGATGATTTCAAATTTTGGCCATTATGAGGAACATGCTGTGAACATTTGCGTGCAGGTTTTTGTGATACATAGTTTTAAACTTTTTTGAGGAATACAACTTCTTAATCATATAATAAGAGTATATTTAGCTTTGTAAATATTGCCAAACTATTTTCCAAAATGGCCATGTCATTTTTCACTTCTGCCAACAATGGTTGAGCGTTTCTGTTGCTCCACATCCTCACCAACATTTGGTGTTCCAGTATTTTGAATTTAATGTGTATTGTAGTATATCATTGTTGTTTTAATTTGTAATTAGCTAATGATATGTTGTTGATCATCTTTTCATATGTTCATTTGCCATCTGCAAATATTCTTTGATGAGGTGTCTGTTCAGAACTTTTGCCCATTTTTAAGTTGTTTGTTTCCTATTGTTGAGTTTTAAGTTTTTTGTTGAGTTCTTTCAATACAGTTCTTTATCAGATATGTGTTTTGCAAATATTTTCTCATAGTCTATGTCTTATCTTTCCATTTTCTTAGTAATATCTTTTGGAGGCCAGAAGTTTTTAATTTTAATGAAACCTACCTTATCAGGGTATTTTCTTTCTTTCTTTCTTTTGCTATCATATCATGTCTAAGAAATCATCACCAAAGCCAAGATCCTAGATTTTCTCCAATTTTATCTTATAGGAGTTTTGTAGGTTTGCATTCTACATTTGGGTCTATCATCTATTTTTAATCAATATTTGTGAAATACAAAAAGCCTGAGTCTAGATTTTTTTTTTTTTGCATATAGATGAGCATTTGTTCAAAAGACTTTTTTTTTCTCTATTAGATTGTCTTTGCCTCTCTGTCAAAGATCAGTTAACTATATTTGCTTGAGTCTATTTATGGGCTTTTTTCTGTTCAATTGAATTATTTGTCTGTTTTTTCATAGTGCCTTGATTACTGTAGCTTTATATTAAATCTTAATTTCAGGTAGTATCAGTCCCTGACTGTTATTTTCCTTTAAATACTTTGTTTGCTATTCTGAGTCTGTTGTCTTTACATGTAACTATAAAATCACTTATCAATATCTATAAAGTAATTTTCAGGGATTCCTATTGGGATTGCATTGAATCTACATATAAATTTGATAAACATTGACTTCTTGAAAACACCAAGTTTTTCTGTCTCTATAAATGGAATCTTTCCATGTATTTAGATATTCATTGAGTTCTTTCATCAGTCTTATTTGGTTTTCTTCATATAGATCTCGCATATATTTCATTAAATTTATATTTATTGCTTTTTTCTTACCGCTAATACAAATTACATTGTTTTTATATTAAATTTTAATTTTTCATTGCTTGTATATAAGGAAGCACTGTTCTATATATTAACCTTGTATCATGCAACTTTATAATGACTTTTGTGTTCCAGGGCTTATTGTAGTTGTTGATTATTTGAAATTTTCTACATACACAATCATGTTTTTTCTATGAACAAAGGTAGTTTTATGTCTTCCTTCAATGTATGTATACCATTTATTTTCTTATCTTATTGTACTAAGATTTCTAGAACCATGTTGTGTAGGGGCAGTAAGAGCAGACATCCTTCCCTTGTTTCTATCTGATCCATTAAGTATACACCACACAAATGAAACATGTTAATATTAATAATAGTGGAAACAAGGCAGTGGATTGGGGTTAAAGGACTATGTGGGAACTCTGTTCTTTTGGCTCAATTTTTCTGTAAATCTAAATATTAAGTATATTAATTTTAAAAGAAGTGTGTTAGGATTAATTTTAGGCTTACAGCAAAATTGAGCAATAGGTACACATATTTCTGATATGTATTATACCCCACACATGTATAGCATCCCCCACTAGAGTGCATTTATTACAATTGATGAATCTGCATTGACACATAATTGTTTCTCAGAGTCCACAGATTTCATTAGGAGTTAGCATGAGTGGTATACAGTCAATGGATTTGGCTACAGTGACATGTATATAGCCTTACACTTTCAAACAGAGTATTTTCTAAGCCCTAAACTTTTTAAAATAATTTAAATTAAATTTATTTTTCCACTGATATATTAAAAAAGCAAAAATTGTACATATTAATGGGATGCCATGTGATTCAATACATGTATACATTATACAATGTTTAAATCAGATTTGGTTAAACACATCTATCTCTTCAAACATTTATCATTTCTTTATAATGCAAGCATTCATAATCCTTTTTCCTGTTTTTTGAAACACTCAGGACATTTTTGTTATCTGTAGACATCCTACTGTACAATAGTACATCAAAACATCTTGCTCCTATCTAACTGTAACTCAGTGCCCATCAATAAATGTTTTCCTGTTCCTTCATCCCTAGCCTACAAATTTTAATGAATCTTTTTTCAAAAAAGAAAGCCAAAGTACTGAAAATAGTGATTCTAAGCCTGCCCCCAAATTTACTGACCTATTCATGGTGGAGAGTGACCATCTAGAAGCTACTAGAAGACCATGGAATGCAACGTCTCAGTACCTCAGCTGCCAACTTGCAAACTAGGCAACAGAAGATCTCTTGGGAAATTTTGCTTTGAAAAAGTGCATTTTAATTATAGTTTCAATTATTTCTCATTATGTAAAAGTCATAAGCTATATACTGATGAATTAATAAATTTGGAAATAATCATTTATATTGCAAGATGTGATGAAACCAGAATTCTCTTAATGTAAGATCCAGAATTAATCTGAAACACCTTATCCATAATTTTTCATATACTTATATGTGCACTGTGAAAACAATTCCCTCTACTTCAATGCAATAATTCTGTTAATTGGTAAATTTTGCTATAGAAATGAATTTAATAGATTAAACTATTGTGCAAAAATATTTATTACTACATTATTTATAATGGCAAAACATGAAAACAATCTAAATATATAATAGCAAAATGATTAAATAATATTTGTGCAGCAACACAATGAGATTTGATGCAGCTACTACAAATCATGATTAGGAAGTTTGATTGTAGTTGGAATTATTGTTACTAGTTAATCATGATTATAGTGAGCTCAATATGGCACTTTCCAAAAAAAGAATGAATATAAAAGCTTCAAACATCACATGCTTCCCATCTAACTTCCACAGCTTTGTCCATCCTCACCCCTTAACTTGGAATAAATGAATCAGTGTACAAATAGAACTATTTAAATGTTTGACCATTTCAATGGTGGGGCATTGAAGTTGAAAGCCATATGATGGGATTTAAGATTTTATTTTATTTATTTTTATTTATTTTATTTTTTTAGTTTTACTCAGTTTATTTAAATAATAAGACTACTTAAAAGACTTTTACATACAAAAATGTACATAACAAGGTCAAACTTTTCTGTACTGAATTACAAAACTTGCACAAGCATTTAATAAAAGAGCACACTTAAAAACATTTTGACCATTTGGTAGCCTCTAAAAATTACTGATGCTGATGGTTCAAGGACCATATTTAACTAACAAATTTGAGTAATCCATTTATCTAGTGAGTCCAGATTATTCATATGCTAATATGCTTGTGTAAACATATATAATTCATATATCTACATGTGTATATATGTAATTAATATATATATGTATACATATAAGTGTATTTATATGGACACTTTACATATATATACATATATACACACATATAAGTGTATGTATATATGAATACTAAATATATATAAAGTGTTCTGTCAGGTTTGGCCATCAAGTTGAAACAACTTCTGGAAAATGCCCAGTTTACACTGCAACTTGTGCTATATAGTCTAGTTTCCTTAGTTTTCTCATTTTTTGAAACACAGATAATAAACAGTAGTTAACTTACCTATCATTTCTCGATTCTGTGGGGAAAAAAGCAAAGAAATGAAATGTTGTTGAGTAAGGTCATGCTTCGCAGAGGCTTGGCTTATTGAGCAATAAAAGCACAATCTGGTTGTAAATGTTTTAAAAGCATCCATAAACTCTAGTAACTCTTGCTGATAGAATTGACAACAAGCAGCCTTCTTTCTCTTAGACTATGCTCAGTAAATATTTGCTCTGTAAATGCCACATGAACAAATTCATGAACACCTACAACCACATCTTAGTAATGTAACCTATGCAGCAATTTCAGCTACTGGCTAAAAATATTCTTTTTTTTACATTGTTTTTTTTTTTCAAATGGTAACCTGATTGACTCCAAGTATGATTAAAGTATTCATTTTTGTGGAAAGTCTTAAATCAAGGAGATGCTATTTTATCTGGCATAGTATTTGAATAGATGATATCTTCCGGAGTCAGTGAGTAACTCTCAACAGATTTTTATTTTCCAGACATTGTCCTCTGCAAAAATAATGCTGAGAGGTCAGTGCACATCTGTCTGCAAGGTATAAAAAGCATTATCTGAAATACTCTTTTCTTACATCTTTCTTTGCATAGATAATGCATTTCTTTCCCCCACTGAATGGGGACTGTTGCCATAGTAATGTTTTAAGAATACTAATAGATCAATGTTAGAACTGTAGAAAGTATCTGAGATATTCTATGCAATTTGTGAGTCTAATGCTATACCCCCACTGTTGTTTATTTGCTCAACTGTAGAATAAAGCTTCCAGCAATGCCTTACAACTGGGCAGTTCTGGACTGTGAAGAATTAGTCAATCAACCAACAAGTTCCCTGTGACTTCTTTCCAGCCAAAGACTATGCTAGACACTAAACAATAACAACAATGTCAAATGCAGATACTGTGTGTCTGCCAATCTGGAAAGAAGTGCAGTGCTGAATGCACCCGGGTGCCAGGATCCCAGCTGTCTCTTGAAATCTGCACTCTGCTTTTTTTCCATATTATACCCCCAAAGTTTACCTAAGAAAATTAAATAGCTCTCTCCTTTCGTTATCCTATTCATCTTGGTCTTCCCATCATAATTCCCAACTTACCCATATAAATAGTATCTCAGTACTACACACACCCTGCACAAAATATGAGAAATGAGTTGCAATTTCCTCCATTACAGAATAATTAGAAACAATTCAGATGGTTTTGAATCAAAATCTAGAGGGAAAACAAAGATATATATAAAAAGATGTGTATGTGTGTGTGTATACCAATTATTTGTCTGCTTCCTTCTGTAACAAAGCCACACACTCACAGGTAGTGCTTATTATGCCTAGATATAAACATTTATTCCAAGAGAGCCCATTATCTTCAAGCGCTGTTGCACAGGGCTCTTCAAGTTATCCCAATAATCAGCTTACTTTTTCTGAGGAGCTGGGTGAGGAGAGGCCTGGGTTCCAGCTGCTGCTCTGCTTCGATCTGCAGGTCCCTGAGCAAGTCATTTCACCTTTCCTGAGTCTGGTTTCACATGTGTGAAAAAGACAGGGCTGTACTTGACCGATGCGTTTTCATCTGACTATGAAACCACATGGATCCATGAAATAGAACTAAAGTAAGGGATTCTTTCATTTCTCTTTAGTCTTTAGTTCCCCTTTTATATCCCTTGCTGATATCGTGCAGTACTCTTATCTCTTCTCCCTGAACTTGCCAGTAAACACATCTTGTCGTCAAAAATATTTAACCGTGTTTTCCCAGTCATGAATATTATTAGAAATGGATTCAAGGATTCTGGGAGGCTGAGGATAGACTTATTATTTCATATTCAAATATACGTATATATAAATATGTTAGATAACTAAAAGATGAGCTTTACCAATCATTGGTCCAGTTGCCATAATATTTCAAACATCCACATTTAGAAATAAAATAATACTCTGATATAAATGGCTTCTATCTATGTGTCCTAAGTTCTTCCTCCATTGTGACCTTGACTGAAATTACATGAATTAGTCCATTGACTGTTAAATCATATTTGGCCTTTAAATTGCATACTATTCCCAGTGTAAATAATTCTTTCTTTTAACTAGTTGTAATGATCATTTTAGTAATATGAAAGGTGCTAAAAGTGTGGATTCAGAATGCTAAATTATAATTTAAATTTAAACATTATTTGGCACACAGTTGACTCTTACTTGGTATATTCCTGATTATCTGTATTATTGCAAAGTGCCATGTGCTCAAATGACTGAAAATTAACTCTTATTTTCGTTAGTCAAAATTTTTCCTTGGTCTCATTTTTTTTTCTCCCAGGTATCTCTTTACAATTGAGCTTTTCCTCACCAGAATCTATTTCTGTAGTTGGAAAAATTCTGAAACAACCTAATGTGCAAAAATTCAAGGTATATACATGTTAGAGAAGTAGTGATATTACATAGTAGGTGAATCCAGGACCTATTTGCTTAAAGTAAGTGGAATTAATAATTATGACAACTTCTATAATTAAACAGAACTCTATTCTGTCCTATAACTGTCAAGCAACATGGCAGAATGAGCTGGCATGAGCAGGTTCCCTCTCAGCACCACTGCCCTTTCACCCAACTCCTAAAACATAGAAACACTGGAGAAAATAGGACGACAGCACAATACCATTTTAATACCAGCTAAGCACAAAAGAAAGGCAAAAAGTACAGGAGGTTAAAGCCAGAGCAGGGCAACATGCAGTGATGGCGTGACACCGTGATGGCCTAGAGGGTGAACAGGATGGAAGCTTTTGGCACTGCTGATTCAAGAGCAGGAAGTTCAGCCTGGGCTCCACAGGAGGCTGGAAATCAAACTGGGCACTGGGCATGAAGGTCAGAGCTGCCTCTTCTAGAGAAAAGGAGTCAGGAACACTCTCCACCTATTCAGGCAAGGCCTGAGGAAGATTGTCCCTGTGGAGCCAGGGATTGGAAAATAGCGACCAAAAATCAAAACCCCAATTATGTAGCATAACTGGTGAATTCTTTTCTGTGCCTGCATGATGAAAGAATCCTGGGCCAATAAACAAGCCCAGGACCATTGGGACTCTGAGACCCAGATGAAGGAAGTCTTAGGGGATCTGGAAAGGTTTTTTAGCCAAAGTGGGGCTTGAAAGAGAATTGCAATATACAGAATTAGTGGAGAAGTGTCCTAGATGGCGACCTACTTATGCAAAGACACATGAGGAAATAAGTGGCATAAGACTCAAAGTTCATGAAGTGGATAGAGTGACAAAAAAGGCTGAAGGAGGGGGTAGATTAGAGGGACAATTGCATGTCATCATGTATGAAACTAGTAACTAGGGCTTTTCTGTTCTGCCATGTAATGAGAAATATAAACAGTGAATGGCATGAGTGAGGGAAAGGGTTATTTAATGCCAGCTAACCACCTCTGTGTTCACTTGGACAAATTGTTTCCTGCCATCAGATAAATAAATCGTTGGTGCTGTTCCCCTACAGTTTGCTATAGAGAAGGCTAAATGAGAAGCAGCTCCGCTTTCCTGTAGTTTGGAGCATTAGTCCTTGTTATTTTCAATTTGGGACTCCTAGTGGCAACCATTGTATGTCAGGTACATTTCACTCGATCATAAACAATCTCTCACTGAATCTCAGTTGCAGCTACTTTGGGAGATTCCTATCTTTTCAGATTTCCCTTGGGATCTCCCTAAGGTATAGTTTGCATAGTCTTCATAGCTTACTCTTATAGTCAAATCATACCAAAGAATCTCTAGATTAGGAGGACATATAGCTTGATGTTTTGCATGACGTGGTATCACATAGAAACAACTTATTAATATAAATCAGGCATAGGTAAGTTTTTTTTTTTTTCAATAAAGAACCAGATGGTAAATATTTTAGGCTTTGTTGGCCACATACAGTGTCTATCACATAGTCGTCTTTGTGTTTTGTTTGCTTTTATAATACCTAAAAAGTGAGGGGAAAGAAGTCTCTGCTCACTGGCCATACAAAAACAAGCCAGGGCCCAGATTTGGCCTACCGGCTACAGCGTGCAAGCCCTGATATTGATTAACCCAAGGAATACAGCATTTTGGGCACTTAATTACAAAGAAGCATGAAGCTAACATGAGTAAATGACTGAGACCCTGAGGGATGACTATTGGAATGCTGAGACCAGCTGAAAAGAATGTTAAAAACACAAGACCATGCTTGCCTGAACAACCAGAGCATCCATCAAAAGGAAATCATTTTCAGAGTGAAATCAAGCTTGCATGACGAACAGCAGAATATCAATCCAAACAGATGTGTAGGAGGCAATGGAAAATCAGAACCATGGAACAGTAGATTATTTAAAGCAAATGAAGTCAAATGTTAGAGAATGGAAGTTTAAGGAAGACCCTATGTCAAAATGTAATAATTGTACCATACTGCAATGCCTTTCAATTTCAAGTCATTTAAGACTATCTGTATTTTACCTATGTATAATTATGAACTCATACATAAAATATAAAGCTATTATTCTGGGGGCAAAAGGAAGAAAGATGAGAAAATGGAAATAAAGGAAAAGGAGGAAGGTCTGATGAGTCAACTTGGATGGGTCACAAGATGCCCAGATAGCTCATAAAACAATTTTTGATTGTGACTGTGAGTATTTTTCCAGAAGAGGTTAGTATTTGAATTGGTAGAATAAAGACCATTCTCACTAATGTGGTTAGGCATCATTCAATCAGTTGAGAGCCCCCATAGAACAAAAAGGAAGAGGAAGGGTAAATTCTTTCTGTGCTTGAACTGGGTATGTCTTCTTCTGCCCTCAGACATTGGTGCTCCTGGTTTTCAGGCCTTCAGACTTGGACTAGAACACTACCACCAGCTCTTCTGGACTTCAGCTTGCAGATGTTAGATTGTGGAACTTCTTAGCCTCTGTGATTGTGTGAGTCCGTCTCTTATAATAAATCTCTGTGTATCTATATTTATTCTACTGGTTCAGGTTTTCTGGAGAACCCTGACTAATATATAAGGGAAAGGAAAGGAGGAGAGAGAAAGAAAAGTAAAAGGAATGAGTAAAGGACAATAATATTATAACATCTACCAAATCTTTAAGTATAAAGTGACAATTAGCTTTGGTTAAGCCTACATATTCTGAAAAGGGAGGAAGGGAAGAAGTAAAGAAGGAAGGAAGGGAGGGAGGGAGGGAGGTGAGGTGAGGTGAGGGGAGGAGAAGGGAGGGGAAGGGAGGAGAAGGGAGGGGAGGGGAAGGGAGGGGAGAGGAGGGGAGGGGAGGGGAGGGAGGAAAAAAGGAAAAAAATTTTTTTCTTCTTTTATTTCCCACAAGGCATTGTTGACAACTTTTTTTCTAGGGTTAATCACATGGTCACAACCCCAGCTGCAAGGATGCAGGGAAACCTATTGTAGCTAAACACATTGCCTTCTCTGATATATCAGTAGAAAATAGGCAATAATCTTGGGGTAGGCCATGGCAGATAATTAGCCCAGGGAGCTAATCTGATGCTTTCACTTTACTGTGTTGTTTGGAAGTTCACTCAAGACAGGGATATAAAACCACAGAATTTAAGAAGCATTCAGAGCCACAGGTATGTGACTGACTAAAGTATTATGGTCAATGAACATTAGTAAACATTAGTGCATTAAATGAGCAATAGAAATGCATTCTCATAAAATGCCTTACTTTTTTAAGGTACTCAAAAGGAAGTGGTATGAACCTTGAAAGAACATGAATATCTATAGCTCATAATCTCAAAAACATCCACAAATAATCCAAGGGTCTGTCAACAGGTGAATTAGTAATCAAATTACAGTATATATCCACAATAAAATCTTATACAGCAGAAAAAAATGAAAACTACTTCAACTCAACAACATAGATGAATCTCAAGAACATTTTACTATACAAAAGAAGCCAGATACATAAAAGTACTGATGATTCATTTTATACCTTTCCAGAATAGTCACAGCTATTCAACAAGAACAAGAGCAGATCCGTGGTTTTCTAGATTGGAGGTGGTAGTGGTAAATTAAGAGGTTCAATGTGGCAACACAGCCCAGGGAACTTTTGGAGAGATTAGAAAAGTTCTGTATCTTTTTTTTTTCCTTTTCTTTTTGGTACCAGGGATTTAACCCAGTAGCACTTAACCACTGATTCATATTCGCCAGCCCTTTATTTTATTTAGAAACAAGGTCCTACTTAGTTGCTTAGGGCCTTGCTAGGTTGCTGAGGCTGGCTTTGAACTTGTGATCCTCCTGCCTCAGTCTCCAGAGCCACTGGGATTACAAGTGTGCACTACCACACCCTGCAGCATCTATATCCTGATTGTGGTGATAATTCATCAAAGCATATATACTTAAATTATTTCACTTTATGTAAACTATACCCAAATAAATTGATTTTAAAGAAGCATTAATGCTTCTGGATTGTAATCTCAAGGTAAAAGCTATATTTATATAATGAAAAACTACATAAAATCTTGGAACATGGTTCATTCATTCATTCATCAAACACGTGTCCATCAAACAACTGCTATGTGGTAAAAATTGTCTTAGGTACAGAGGGTAATCAAAGGAAGGAATGCCACATTTGCTTGATGTTGTTAGAGAAAGTCTCATCATAAAGACATGCTTGCGATGGGCTTTGTAAGATGAGGATGAGTTTCTCAGAATTATGTTGAAGGAGTGTTCTGTCCCTACACAGAAGCATATGAAGAGCATACAGATGAGAAATGACTTGGTGCAATAAAGCTCTGGGGTTTATCAGTCTGAACTTTATCTTACATGAGCTGAGCAACAAATGAAAGGCTTTAAACAAGAGAGTGATGTAGTCACATTTGCAATTCTGACAAAATAGATAAACGGGTTAGAGGGCAATAAATCTAAAATGAGATTCAATGTGGTTAACTTATTAGCGAGCTGGACTCAGATGTTAGTAAAAAACCTTAGAAAGAACAACTTACTTTATCAGAGCCTACAGTGCTCCACGTGACCCAGCCATTGCCCACCTCTCCAGTGTAATTTCACCCCACTCCCACTTCCTTCTTACTCACTGTCCTCTAGTTGCAATGGTTTTCAACCTTTCCTCAGACCTTCCCAGATCATTCCTGCCTTGGGACTTTGAATTCATTTTTGTCTCCCTTTTTCTCTCTGATTCATTCTTATTATACTCGTCTTCATTCAAATGTCATAACTCCTCTTCCAGCATCAAGAACCATGAGATTCTATCTTACTTGCAAACGAAGAATTTAGATTGGCAGGTGGTCTCATGGATGCTGATAGAAGACGCAGAATTCCGGGTCAAAGACAAAGGACCTTGTTACTCAAAGTACAATAAGCAGCATGAACTTTATGTTTGTATCAGTATTTCTTGTTTGGCAAGTTCCAGAGGTGAAAAGGATGGTCCAGATAGATATTGCACACACAGTGAGTTATGTCATAGCCAGGGAACCCAGAAATTTGGGAAGCTGATTCTTTTATATTGGATTCAGCTTCTTCATATTCAAGTAAGAAAATAGACCTAACCATTTCTCTAGAGGGAGATTATTTTTAGTGAACTAACTGGTATATAAGTTTATCCTCTGTTCCAGACAAAATAATTCCTTTATTATTCAAGGTTGTTTGCTATGCAGACATGCTTACGAAGATAGTCTAGAACAAAAGGGCTGTTAGTGTCTTTGCTTTAAAAGACATACAGAAACTTGTGAAACTTTGGAGAATTGTTTCCCAACAGTATCCTATCATCATTGCTATAGTGTTTGGGATTCTGAAGGATTTTCCTGTGAATGTAATGTTCCATCAACCATTTAGAATAATCTGAACAACAAGGTCTGAGATCAAACCCATCTGATTTGATTCATACAGTATTAAATTAAGGCTACTATCAGCAATACTCCAAACAAAAAAATGAGGCTAATTTAATAGCATATATATCAACCATGCCTCTAATTTCACAGACCTAACCAGGTAAAAAGTCTTACAAACCATTAGTCAGGGTCTACCTTAGAAAGCACAGTTGTTTCAGGTTTCTGCATTAATATTTCCATTTTCATATGCACTTTATATGTGACCTGAAGCATTAATCCAGATACAGCAGGATCTATTAGCAATTGCACAGATTTTACCCTGGCCCACAGAGAGGAAATTTAGTAACCATGGCAATTCTTAGCAACCATAGGTAGAGAGTTGAGGCTGGCCTTAATGCCTTCCAGGGCCAGAGTAGTGTTTTCTTGAATAATTGGAGGTCTCTTATGATTAAAAAAGTGCAAGTCACTGTGTTTTCTGGGAAAAAAAGACATTAATGCTGGATTCCTTCATTAAAGAGGAGCACAGATAGACAGTGCTTCCAATGTGGCTTCTAAGCCAGCTTGCAGGTCTTAGGGCATCCAGTTTGATTGGAAGTATTTACACTAGTATTTATTTTTGGAAGGACTAGTTGAGAGAAGTCAGTCCACCCTGTCTTGTCTGTGTAAATCACAAGTCATGTGGCACTTACCTTCCTCATAGAAGGACTGAAAATGTGAGTAGAGATCTAGAGATGGGAGGGTTGTAGAGGAAGTATAGAAGCTGGGACCACCCTCTACTGTGTTTGGTATATCTATCAGAAAGTTTTAAATGAATTATGAATTAATTATGCTTGAAATTATTTAAAAGAGGGATGTTTGCAACAGTTTGGAGAAATATGCCAACTGTTTTCCTTCATGAGTAAGGCTTTTAAGGTGGTTCTGATAGACAAAGACCATTATTGCCATCCCTATTCACCTGCATCTCCCATCTAAATTATTTCTTTCATAGGTTCTGAGGTGATTGTTCTCTATTTTCAAAATCGGTGTGTTCCATTTCAATACCTATAATATCTTTTCTCTAATCATCCACTACTGTTACCTAGGTCTTTCATCTGATAGGGACCATGTGCACGGAGTAAAAGCACATTTTGTAAAAACAGAGATCTGACATCTATTCATGTTCCCCATTTTGTCCTGTGAGTCTTCCTCCCGACATGGGGACTCAGCATGCGGCAACTTTGTCCAAGTGGTCATTATCCTTACAATCTAAGACCATATCAATCCAACAAGAGAATCCAGAGGTATAAAACTGAATTAAGTTTTAATTTTCCAAGTCACCTTTTGGCCAGGCTGCCACCCAGAGTTCACCAACCAAGTTAGCCCAAGGTAGCCATTAGGGGAACAAGAAGCATCAGGCTCAAAAATGGTCAGGGCATAATCCGAAACTTCAAAGTAGGACTCCCCTTGTCCATTCCTTTCATCATGATAATTCCCCAGGAAGTAGCCAACAGTAGGTAATCCCTGCCCAGGGAATGGCTACATTCAGTGATCAACTGCCTTACTAAGGAATGTGGACCAGGAAGCATTAAGAGAGGTTGTATCTACTTCCTAGAGCTTCCATAACAAATTACAACAAACTGAGTGGGTTAAAACAACATAGAATTTATTTTCTCACAGTTCTAATGGCAACTTGGGCAGAGCAGACTAACTAGATCAGCAGTTTGATTCCAGTTGATGTCATCAAAGAGTTGGGTCCTTAAAATGGACATCTACATGAGTCATATTATTTTGTTAGCACTGTCCATGGCCCCAAAGAGGGATTTTTTTTTAATCTTTCAATCTGTGGTTTTCCAAGTGGCAGACAAATAGCTAGTCCACTCGCAATATCCCAAGAATCAGTAAAAATATGAGAGTCTATCAAGGACTCTTTGGCCAGAGCTTTAGGAGTCTTGAGTTCTCCTCACTGATAGGACCAAACACAAACACATCAGCTTTGCCACTGAAGTTCAGTGGACACTGTTGGCTTCACCTTTGCCAAGCCATCAATGAACCAGACCCTGGCAACTACATTGGGAATCAGCAAACTCATTTTTAAAGGGCCAGAGAATAGGATCTCTGTTGCAATTCAACTCTCCCGTAATAGAAAAAAAGTAAATAATACATAAATGAAAGGGCATGATTGTGTTCCAGTAAAACTATTTATATATTTTTTTTAAAAATTGTCAAGTCTATATGCTATGGTTTTCTAACTTTTGATCTAGGGAAACCTCTATGAATTGAATGTCATATTGATTTAATGACTTTGTTTCCAGTGGTAGAGTGGGGGATAAATTTGCCCCTATAAGTTGCCACTTTTCCATGCAAGGTTAAGAAGTTGACAGGGCCAGGTTGGCTATATTCCATTTTTGTTTGACACCAAGCCTTGTTGGGCTGTTCCATCTTGTTAGTGGTTGAGTCTGAACTGGCCTACTCCACAATGGGAGAATCAGATAAGAGTCAGAAGGTCTCCCTGAGTCAGACATTCAGAATTGACAAGAGCCAGGTTGAAAGTTACTAGCTGCTTTTTAAGAGGAGTGTATCTAGTAGTCATATGACAGAGGTGAAATCCCAAGGGGCACATCTAGGTAAAGGCTGTTCTTTGTCAGAAGTTCCAATCAACAAAATTGTCAGTTACAGAGACTTAGAGCCCAAAGGGCTTATCATAGACCTTTTGTTATTGTTTCGTTCCCCAACCTCCCCCCCTTACAGGGTGCTGATTTGCCATTAGCCCATAAAAAGAATGAAGTAAAATATCCAAGTAAGACACATAATACCCAAAAAGTATTATAAGGGGCTGTATCTACTTTTGGTGGGGTGATTGTCTAGAGACAGCAGCTTTTCCTTGACCAATGGAGGGATTGAACATTGTGAATCCATGCCGTGATCAAGAACCTTTACTCAGAGAGTGGGCCCCTGAATTTTGTCAAGTTTATGAGGCACCTTTGCTAGTGTTATGGCTTAGATATGAGATGTCTGCAAAAAGCTCATGTGTGAGAAAATAAAATAATATTCATAAATGAAATGATTGGGTTATGAGAGCCTTAGCCAAATCAGTGCATTAATCCACTAATAGAGATTAACTACGTGGTAACTGTAGGCAGGTAGGATATGACTGAAGAAGATGGGTCACTAAGGGCATGACTTCAGGGTATGTATTTTATTTTGTCTCTGGTGAGGAACTTGCTCTGTTAGGAGCAAGCTGTTATGTTCTGAGCTGCTTTTCTCTGCTACATACTTCTGCCATGATATTCTGCCTCACCTTGGTCAGAGAGCAATGGAATCAGCCATTGGACTGAGACCTCTGAAACCATGAGCCAAAATAAACTTTTCTTCCTCTAACATTGTTCTTGTGAGATCTTTTAGTCTCAGTGATGAAAAACCTGACTAAAACAGAATGGTGTTTAGAGTGGGGTCATTGCTGTAACTAATTTGACCATGTGGTTCAGAAGCCTTTGGAAATTTTTATAGTTTGTGGGGGAGGAATTTTGAAAGTTTTAGAGACTTCTAAAGGTTTTAGAATGTTGTAAGCATAAATTAATGGGCAATTCTGTTGGAAGCTCAGAAGACCTGACTGCTGATAAGATTGGGGATAATAAAGACTGGGTTCATGGTAAAAGGGGGATTCTATTGGAAAATGGAACAGAAGCCATTCATGTTACATTCTAAGAAGTTTTCTTCATTTTGCCAATGTCCTGAAACTTTGTGGGAGGATAAATTTAAAAGTGATGGGCTTCTCAATATGACAGAAGAAATTTCTAGGCAGTGTAGCATTCAAGTGGTGGCATGGAAATTGCTGGTGGCTTTTAACCAAATTTATTATGACAATCAGGAGCAGAAAGAAAAGCAGAAATATTTCAAAAATTTGCAGTTTGGCAAAACAAAACAAACAAACAAAAAACCCGAGACAACTGGGGACTAAGAAAATTGTGGTAGTTAAAGAGATTACAGCCACTAAAGAGGCAGTGCTAAGTATTTTACCCAGAAACAACAGAAAATATGGCTTGAGGGTATCTTAAGCATTGGCAAGATCATACCCATCTCACACTCCAGGGTGTAAAAGTAAAAATTCCTTTGAGAAAAGATCAATGGGGCACCCTTCTTATATAGAGGGGCTTTGGAAGTTGTTTCACCATAAACAGCCATCCAGGCACTGAGACTGCTACATCCAGGGTCCTAGAGACTTGGTTCCTGCTCAAGATGGTGGTAGATGTTAGTGGCAACCACATGGGTGCTGATTCTGTAGGATTGCAAGATGCTGGAGTTAGAGGGTCATGGAGGCTTCCACCAAGATTTCAAAGGGAGGAATGGCAAGCCAGGCAAAGTTTAACAGAGTCACAGTCTGTCCCTGAGAAGGCAATGCATGCATAAATAAGGAGGAAGCCAAATCTGCATTGGAAAGACCTGAAATTAAGAGATGCCAGTACCATGGGACATCTGCCAAGGAAAGCTGCATGAATTGAGCAGAGACAAGTCCAGAGAGATGCAATGTGAGCTGAAAACAGCAAAACCATAAGAGCAGAGCTTCATAGGCCCTTTGTCATGTGCTGCAGATGCTGAACATAGAGTACAGAATTTATAGCTCAGCTGAATCTCAGTCTTGCTTTGGTTCCATTCCTTCTTTCTTTGTCCTATTTCTCCCTTGTGGAATGGAAATGTTTACTCTGTGTCTTTATATATTGCATATATGTAATTTGCTTTTGATTTTTTTCCTTTAATTTTTATTGTTGGTTGTTCAAAACATTACATAGCTCTTGACATATCATATTTCACACTTTGATTCAAGTGGGTTATGAACTCCCATTTTTACCCCGTATACGGATTGCAGCATCACATCAGTTACACATCCACTGTTTTACATATTGCTATACTAGTGTCTGTTGCATTATGCTGCCTTTCCTATCCTCTACTATCCCCCATCCCCTCCCCTCCCATCTTCTCTCTCTATCCCATCTACTGTAATTCATTTCTCCCCCTTGTTTTTTTCCCCTTTCCCCTCACTTCCTCTTGTATGTAATTTTGTATAACCATGAGGGTCTCCATCCATTTCCATGCAATTTACCTTCTCTTTGCTTCTCCCTCCCACCTCTCACCCCTGTTTAATGTTAATCTTCTTCTCATGCTCTTCCTCCCAACTCTGTTCTTAGTTACTCTCCTTATATCAAAGAAAACATTTGGCATTTGTTTTTTAGGGATTGGCTAGCTTCACTTAGCATAATCTGTTCTAATGCCATCCATTTCCCTGCAAATTCTATGATTTTGTCATTTTTTAATGCAGAGTAATAATCCATTGTGTATAAATGCCACATTTATTTTATCCATTCGTCTATTGAAGGGCATCTAGGTTGGTTCCACAGTCTTGCTATTGTGAATTGTGCTGCTATGAACATCGATGTAGCAGTGTCCCTGTAGCATGCTCTTTTTAGGTCTTTAGGGAATAGACCGAGAAAGGGAATAGCAGGGTCAAATGGTGGTTCCATTCCCAGCTTTCCCAGGAATCTCCAAACTGCTTTCCAAATTGGCCGCACCAATTTGCAGTCCCACCAGCAATGTACAAGTGTACCCTTTTCTCCACATCCTCGCCAGCACTTGTTGTTGTTTGACTTCATAGTGGCTGCCAATCTTACTGGAGTGAGATGGTATCTTAGGGTGGTTTTGATTTGCATTTCTCTGACTGCTAGAGATGGTGAGCATTTTTTCATGTACTTATTGATTGATTGTATGTCCTCCTCTGAGAAGTGTCTGTTCAGGTCCTTGGCCCATTTGTTGATTGAGTTATTTGTTATCTCTTTGTTTAATTTTTTGAGTTCTTTGTATACTCTGGATATTAGGGCTCTATCTGAAGTGTGAGGAGTAAAGATTTGTTCCCATGATGTAGGCTCCCTATTTACCTCTCTTATTGTTTCTTTTGCTGAGAAAAACCTATTTAGTTTCAGTAAGTCCCATTTGTTGATTCTAGTTATTAACTCTTGTGCTATGGGTGTCCTATTGAGGAATTTGGAGCCCAACCCCACAGTATGTAGATCGTAGCCAACTTTTTCTTGTATCAGACAGCGTGTCTCTGATTTGATATCAAGCTCCTTGATCCATTTTGAGTTAACTTTTGTGCATGGCGAGAGAAAGAGATTCAGTTTCATTTTGTTGCATATGGATTTCCAGTTTTCCCAGCACCATTTGTTGAAGATGCTATCCTTCCTCCATTTCATGCTTTTAGCCCCTTTATCAAATATAAGATAGTTGTAGTTTTGTGGATTGGTTTCTGTGTCCTCTATTCTGTACCATTGGTCCACCCGCCTGTTTTGGTACCAGCACCATGCTGTTTTTGTTACTATTGCTCTGTAGTATAGTTTGAGGTCTGGTATCGCTATACTGCCTGATTCACACTTCCTGCTTAGAGTTGTTTCTGCTATTCTGGGTCTTTTATTTTTCCATATGAATTTCATAATTGCTTTATCTATTTCTACAAGAAATGCCGTTGGGATTTTGATTGGCATTGCATTAAACCTATAGAGAACTTTTGGTAATATCACCATTTTGATGATGTTAGTTCTACCTATCCATGAACAGGGTATATTTTTCCATCTTCTAAGATCTTTTTCTATTTCTCTCTTTAGGGTTCTGTAGTTTTCATTGTATAAGTCTTTCACCTCTTTTGTTAGATTGATTCCCAAGTATTTTTTTTTTGAGGATATTGTGAATGGAGTGGTTGTCCTCATTTCCATTTCAGAGGATTTGTTGCTGATATACAGGAATGCCTTTGATTTATGCGTGTTGATTTTATATCCTGCCACTTTGCTGAATTCATTTATTAGCTCTAATAGTTTCTTTGTAGATCCTTTGGGGTCTGCTAGGTATAGAATCATGTCATCTGCAAATAGTGATAATTTAAGTTCTTCTTTTCCTATTTTTAATGCCTTTAATTTCTTTCGTCTGTCTAATTGCTCTGGCCAGTGTTTCGAGAACTATGTTGAACAGAAGTGGTGAGAGAGGGCATCCCTGCTTGTTCCAGATTTTTGAGGGAATGCCTTCAATTTTTCTCCATTCAGAATGATGCTAGCCTGAGGCTTAGCATAGATAGCTTTTACAATATTGAGGCATGTTCCTGTTATCCCTAGTTTTTCTAGAGTTTTGAAAATAAAGGGATGCTGTACTTTGTTGAATGCTTTTTCTGCATCTATCGAGATGATCATATGGTTCTTATTTTTAAGTCTATTGATGTGGTGAATAACATTTATTGATTTCCGTATATTGAACCAGCCTTGCATCCCAGGGATGAATCCTACTTGATCATGGTGCACAATTTTTTTGATATGTTTTTGTATCCGATTCGCCAGAATTTTATTGAGGATTTTTGCATCTAGGTTCATTAGAGATATTGGTCTGTAGTTTTCTTTCTTTGGAGTGTCTTTGTCTGGTTTAGGAATCAGGGTGATGTTGGCCTCATAGAATGAATTTGGAAGTTCTCCCTCTTTTTCTATTTCCTGGAATAGCTTGAAAAGTATTGGTATTAGTTCCTCTTTAAAGGTTTTGTAAAACTCTGCTGTATACCCATCTGATCCTGGGCTTTTCTTAGTTGGTAGTCTTTTGATGGTTTCTTCTATTTCCTCAATTGATATTGGTCTGTTTAGGTTGTCTATATCCTCCGACTCAATCTGGGCAGATCATATGACTTAAGAAATTTATTGATGCCTTCACTATCTTCTATTTTATTGCAGTATAAGGATTTAAAATAATTTCTGATTATCTTCTGTATTTCTGAAGTGTCTGTTGTGATTCTGCCTTTTTCATCCCGTATGCTAGTAATTTGAGTTCTCTCTCTTCTTCTCTTCGTTAGCATGGCTAAGGGTCTGTCAAATTTATTTAATTTTTCAAAGAACCAACTTTTAGTTTTGTCAATTTTTTCAATTGTTTCTTTTGTTAAGATTTCATTAATTTCAGCTCTGATTTTAATTATTTCTTGCCTTCTACTTCTTTTGCTGTTGTTTTGCTCTTCTTTTTCTAGGATTTTGAGATGAAGTATGAGATCATTTATTTGTTGGTTTTTTCTTTTTTAAAGGAATGAACTCCAAGCAATGAATTTTCCTCTTAGAACTGCTTTCAGTGTGTCCCATAGATTTCGATATGTTGTGTCTGTGTTTTCATTTATCTCTAAGAATTTTTAAATTTCCTCCTTGATGTCTTCTATAACCCATTGATCATTCAGTAACCTATTGTTCATTCTCCAAGTGATGCATGATTTTTCCTTCCTTCCTTTTATCGTTATTTTCAGTTTCATTCCATTATGATAAGATAAGATGCATGGTATTATCTCTACTCCTTTATATTGTCTAAGAGTTGCCCTGTGACATAATATATGATCTATTTTTTGAGAAGGATCCATGTGCTGCTGAGAAAAAAGTGTAACTGCTTGATGTTGGGTGGTATATTCTATATATGTCAATTGAGTCTAGGTTACTAATTGTGTTATTGAGTTCTATAGTTTCCTTATTCAACTTTTGTTTGGAAGATCTGTCCAGTGGTGAGAGAGGTGTGTTGAAGTCTCCCATGATTATTGTATGGTGGTCTATTAGACTCTTGAACTTGAGAAGAGTTTGTTTGATGAACATAGCTGCACCATTGTTTGGGGCATATATATTTATGATTGTTATGTCTTGTTGGTGTATGGTTCCCTTGAGCAGTATGTAGTGTCCCTCTTTATCCCTTTAGATTAACTTTGGCTTGAAATCTATTTTATTAGATATGAGTATGGACACTCCTGCTTGTTTCCAAAAAGTATAAGAAGCTTTATGAAAGCCTAGATACCTAATCAAGAAATCTCAGTTACAGACCCTGGTATGGATCCTTTAAAGATAAATCATTTAAGCTGGGTATGAAAGGACAATAAAGATTTAGAGATTTGTTTGTTGAACAAACATTTACTGAATGTCTAACTATGTGCCAAGTAGAGGAAGAGCAGAGACAGACTCTGATGGAATCCTATGTCTTTTCAGAAAGACTTGTCTCTGTCAGCAACCTATACTGTCACCAAAAACTACTGAGAAATATGGAGGGTCTGAGATTTTACCCTACTTGTAAACTAACAAGTTACTTTCGTGGATGCAAACAAAAAAATCCACAAGACTCCTGGTTTAGAGACAAAGTACCTTATTACTCACAACACAGCAGACAACATGAGCTTCATATTTGTGTTTCTTTCCTTTGTCCCTCAAATCTAACAGGAGCAATGTGGAGGGAACCTAGCGAATGCTGCTCTCACACACTGAGTTATATTATAGCTGAAGAACCAGGAGTTTAGAGAACCCCAATCTTTTATGCCAGATAGTAAGCAAATCTATCTACCCTCTGCTTCAGAGAAGGACATGACATCTTCTAAAGTGATTGGCTATACAAAGATTCAGAAAAAGATAGTTCAGAACAAGAGGGCATTTAGTACCTCTTCTCATGGGGCATGAAAAAAAATTGCAAGACACCCAAGGAATATTGAGTGTTCAATAGCCAAAGAGTATTGAACACTCAATACTCTTTCTGCTTGATATTCTCTCATTTATTTACTTTTTAAAATTGTCTTTTGATACCCCCAGAACATAAGCTTCATGAGAGCAGGAGTCTGTCTCTGTTCTTCCTCTACATGGCACATAGTAGACATTCAGTCAATGTTAGTTCAACAAACAAATCTCTAAATCTTTCTTGTCCTTTAATACCCAGCTTAGATGATTTATCTTTAAAGGAGCCATACCAGACTCTGTAACTCAGATGTCCTGTTTAGGTATCTGAGCTTTCCTAAAGCTTCTTATACTTTCAGCAAAGCATTTGTAATTGAATCTTTTTGTGTTATAGTTGTTTTTTTTTTAATTCATGTTTCTCTGACCAGATGGAAAAGTCCTTGAAGAAGGTGGTGGAATCCTATTTATGAGATTAGGTCTAGGGTGAAGTAGATGAAAAATCTCTGCAAAATTTGAGGAGATACTCACTCTCAAGTTCATGCAAGTGTGCCCTAGACCAGCCTTCCTTATGTGAGTTTGTACCCTCGGAACCCACTACAGTGGCTCTTATCTGATAAAAATTCCAACAATATTCTCTCAACCTGATCACGAAATATGAGGCTTATTTGCTTATTCTCCAGAGGCATGTTCTATCGTTGTCTAATCTACTTTGTGCCACAGAAGCTGATCTGTATAAACTGCATCAAAAGAATTTTTGCCTCCAGCTTCTAATTAGTTTGGTCAGTGGGAACTTCCAAAGTGAGTTGGGGCAGGAAAAAATGAATTCAGTGTATTATTTCCTAGCTCCCTCCCAAAAAGTTCACTTGGATTACCTATGTCCCCAACAAAGACACAGCACCTGTCATTCAGTCCTCTCTTAGTGGTTTCCTAACTTTCTTCAAGTTCCAGTAATCACTCCCACCCATTGCTATCTTCATACCTAAGATGGGTAATAGCCCCCCATTGTGGCTAGCTCTGGAATGCATTCCCCTACTCTTTTGATCCCCTTAACTCTGCCTGTGCTCTTTGATGCAGCTCATTTATTAAAATTCTCAATTACCTCATTAGAGTGCACCATTTTTTTTTCCTACTGAGACCCTTAAAGGATATAATATGGGGCTCAACCGATATTTTATAATAAATGAGAAAAGGCAAAGTTATAAAACATATCACTTAAAATTTTTTTACATCAAAGATACTATTTTAAAAGAAAACTTGACAGCAACTATATGGTATTTTATTGATTTCAAACAAAGGAATTTAATTTCAATGGATTGTGATACCCAAAATTGATGAAGCAATGAAGTTAAGCCAAAGGGAATCTTTTGAAGACTGGAAAGACTAACTATGTATTATAGATGGTAGGTGCTAGAGGGCAGACATATTTTTTATAATTCACCTTTATGTCATCAGTAAGATAATAGCAAATCCATACATCAAAATGAAAATGCTCAATTAAAAGATTTCTTAGGGCCGTAGGTGACTCCAAGAATTATTAGGGAATAAAGACTTAAAAAGAATAAAAACTAAAAAAGGCCTTGTCAAAAACAATTTTAATTATTTTAATGATTAACAATATAAGCCTGAAGAATTTGAATACAAAATGGTATGAATGGCTCTGGCTGGTGAAAAGAGAGCTTTAATTGAATTGAAAAGGTTTAAGGTTGATATACTGTTTCAACTGGGAAACTCAATTACCAAAAAAGCAGAAGAGTAAACTGATTAATAGGCAGTTTTAGCAATGGCTTTATGCTTTGGTCACTACAAATAGAGAGAAGGGTGATGGAAATCCTACTTACTCAATTCATAACATCTTAATAAACCCAGAGAATTTTGGATAATGACAGCAAGTTCATTTTGGTGTGAGGCTGACATGTTACATTACATGTTACACAGCCCTTCTGAGAGTGTTATTTTAAAAAAATCTTTGAACAAAGTGGGATAGGACATCCCTTAACCCTTTCTTCCCTACAGAAAGAATCTGATTGCCTCTTAAATTTTAAACTTGTTTATAAGACTCAGCATGGAATTGAGTAATTGTGCAGATAATTAAATCCTTGAGGCATTCTCTTTATGCAAGAGACCAAACAATTGATGCAAGGATGAATAATCTAGATTCATTATCTCATTGCTAGACTTCACTTTGCTTGTTGCAGATTAAAATTCAACACTTACTGAACAGCAGCTTATTCCATGTTTTTCTGTCTGCTCTCTCAGTTAATCTTCTTAACACCTTTGTCCTATAGATGTCATTAATTGCATCTCCCAGATGAGGAATCTCAGGTACAATGTTCTATAACTTGCCATGGATCTGAACTCACATCCTTTTTTTTTAAGTCTAGCAGAGTTCCCTTTATATGGATAAATAAATGAGGAAAAAAAGATTTAAACCTGAGTGTGGAAGCCACAAACTAGGTAAATACCACCACCCAGAAATGAATTTGCATTTCCTAAGTTCTAACTGAACAGACCTAGAACATTCCCAAGGAGCCTATTATGAATCATACTCCACACAGAAAGTTTACATCAACATTTCTTTCTTTTTCTTTTTAGTTGCAGATGAACACAATACCTTTATTTATTTATTTTATATGGTGCTGAGGATCAAATCCAGAGTCTCATGCATGCAAGGCAAGTGCTCCACCACTGAGCCACAACCCCAACCCACTTTTCTTGGTGGGTTTTTTTTTCCCCCAATCAGCTATCTGTCACTGTCTCTGGAAACTATTTACTCTTTCTGACTGATTTTTTAACAGCAGAGAAAACATTATGACATTAAATGGTCACTAGTTATAATTGCAATTCATGATTTATCTAAGAAAGCTCTCTGTAAGATTACATTTTCCTTTGCCAACATGACATTTTATTTTACATATACAAAATCAAAATCTCTGAAAGGAAACAAACAACAATTTAAAATTCCAAAGCCTCAGAGGGAAAAAAATGTATCCAGAAAGATAATTCCTCAGGCATTTACTGTCTCTTATTCACAGAGAAAAGAATGCATACGATTGAAAATATATGAGAAAACTGAAAGAAGCAGGAGGTGGAGAGAGCCAGAACAGAAGAGCTGTTGTCTAGAAAAGAGCAGATGGTCCTCGGTTGGTAGGAATACCAATTGCATTCCAGTGGTGTGTGACTTAGTAGAACCAAAATAAATGACATATTGGTCCAGAGAGAAAGCTGCTGCAAATCTAAGCTGGCCAGAGAAAAGGAGAGCTATAGGATGTGTTCAAGGAAACATGACTCATTTGCATTTTCCCCTTGGTTTGACTTTGTACCTCAAGCCTCCAGCCTCCTGCACATTGATCAATGAAATTAACTTTCTAGACCCTCCTTAGCACCCCACCCAAACAAGTGCCTGGCAGAAATCAACCTGTATTAAAAAAAAAAAAAAAAACAAAACAGTGAGCTTCATGATGTTCTCCGCCCCCCCCCCCCCCCCCCCGGCCATTTCATATCTCACTTTCCTCCTTGCCTTTCTCAGTTCAGGAATTGCTATGACCTTCATCAGAAGTAGTCTTGAGCAAAACCTAGACTTCCATTGTTTTTCTTCAAGAAGCCAGTAGTGTAAAACTCATAAAGGATCATTCATCTATTGAAGAGCATCTAGGTTGGTTCCACATCATTACCCTGGGTACATGTATGAAAATACAAATGGTGTGACTCTACTTTGTGTACAACCAGAGAAATGAAAAATTGTGCTCCATTTGTGAACTATGAATCGAAACGCATTCTGCTGTCATGTATGACAAATTAGAACTAATAAATAAATAAACAAAACTTATAAAGGATCACCTGTGCTTTCCAGATAAACCTATCACAAAGAAGGCAATTTTTCTGTTTACTCATTATTCCACAGTTGTTCAACTAGGGCTTTCTTGTTTCTAGACACTGTGCCAGGAGCTGGGGATTTGGAGGAATGGTGTGACCTGGCTTTTGGCCTAGATGAGAAGACAGAACACACAGTAGATTATGGTTAGGGTATTTCACAGACAGGAATGCCCATATAAGATAGCACAAACATAGAACTTTTCTAGAATTATTATTCAAAATATGTTGTTTCATGATGGTGTTTCTTGTAAATAAATGTGTTGCAAATGCAAACTGGGCTCTGGCTACAGTATTGCCTGCAGCCCTCACCCTATCTATGATTCTAAGTTTACTTCCAGGTAAAGGGAAAGAAGTATTTGTTGTGAGAGTGGATTACAGGTGTGTAAGCAATGCTCCTTTAAAGACATTTGTTTTGTCTTTGTTGTGTTGTTTATCTGAGTAGTTTCCAAATGAGCAAACCCTTGATTCAGTTGTCACAGTCTCTCAAAATATAATGAAGTGACATCTTTTTTTGTTTGTTTGATTTTTAGCACTTAATAGGGGGTGGGACTCAAATCAAGTAAAAAAAAAAGCACAAAAGTATTTAACACTAAATATACTCTAATTTGTGTTGTATATCAGAGGAAGTATTATAGGAAATGTGCATGTTCTCCCTTTAATAAAACTGTAAATAATGCCTGAACAGGAGATGATTTCTTCTTCTTCCTCTTCTTTTTGTGCCACAGATTGAACCCAGGGATGCTTAACCACTGAGTCACATCCAGTCTCCCCCCTTTTTTAAAAATTTTTATTTTGAGACAGGAAAATCCCTCAGATTCTCCTTCTTTTCCTAAATAGTTTCTACTTTTGCTAGGCTTTCAAAGAGAATACAATCCTTCCTGACCACTAAAGCTCCCATGTCCCAAGTGTTGACTAAGGCTTCCCTGGAGGGAGTGGGGAGAGGAGGGAAGCAGGAGGGTGGATCCCCCTCAGCTTTTCCTCTGGGAACCTCCATTCTGCTTCTGGCCTAGCAAGTGTGGCAAATAGGGATAGTCCCCTGCCTTCACCACCTACTCTCCTAGCCTTGAAAAAAGTCATAGAAGGTCACTGGGCGCATAATCCATCACAGCATTTTGACAGAATACCCTTAGCCCTGCTGAGAGAAGACACCAGGTCATTAAGGGCTTTCAACACTGACAAGGAGGAACCTTATATATGAGCCAAATTACTTTCCTCGTGGCCATGAGGGATATTAACGTTGAAATGGATGTCCTAGAATCATCCTATCTGCATACCTAGAAGGGGGAAAATAGTACTACCTTCTAACATGTGGCAGGATGAGAAGAGCTTGGGAGTGAATGGAGTGGCCCGCAATCTTTCCTCCAGTTTAGACTTCTATTAGATATTGATCACAAAGTGCTGTTTGGAAATTAGTAGGTATGAAAGAAAAAAAATTGCTGATCATTTACCAACACTTAGATCACCCTTGGGTATATGTCAATTGTTGATGAGATATAACATAATTAATGGACACTGTCTCCTGAAGAGAAATTGCAGCCTACCTTTCCACTCCCTGTAAGTTTCTATAACTAGAAGAATCAGTTATCAGAAAGCCTGCTGGGAAAATAAAGTTAAGGGACAAAAATAAGAAAAAATGATCTTTTAGTCAGTGACCCCATTTTACCTTCCAAACCACCATAACCACACTCAACGTTTCTATCGACTTAAGTGAAAATGTGAATTGGGCCCCCTAGTTCTCATTGATTAATCACACTGAGAGACAAATCAGCTAAGAAACCAATTGAATTAAAAAGCTTATTTATTTGCTGAACAAGATAAATAAAACCTAGGAACAATCCTTTTACATAGACAGTTATGACTCAGTTGTGAATCTCAGCACAAAATGATCCTGAGAATACAGAAAAAAGTGACAGCTATCATTATTGTTAACACTATAAAGTTGCTATTATTACCACATTTTATAAAAATCTCATGATGAAAAAAAAATAGATCTGCCACAGTAAAACTTATCTTGAGAACTTAAATATTGTTGGAGAAAAAGAGAAGACTCAGGCTTCCATGAAGGTACTTCGATTAATGTTTAAAACATTTTAACTTAAATTTTTCATTTTTTATTTTTTGCCTATCACTAACTAAACGGTTAAAAGGACTTACATTCTCAGAAAAGGAAGATAAAGAAATCAGGATGCTGTGGCAAAATAAATAACATTCTAGTTGATAATTATCTATCACACAATACAGTAACTTTCAATTAATTTGGTCACAGTTTAATTAAAAACTAAGTTTTATTTGATCAGATCTCCAGGAAGCAAGTAATTTGCATTTGCATTGTGCTCAGAATGCATATTTTGTACACCTCCAGTTGTTATTACCAAGTGATTCAATAATGATTGCTTGGCACTAGGCTAAGCCTTGATATCAGTCACAAAATTTATCACCTCACTGTGGAATGACCTCTGCTTGAATCTCCTTGGGTTTCTCTAGCTTGTTTTATTCATGAGGCACACTGATTCCAAGAGACCAAACACAGGTACCACTGGCAAAGGTCAGCACCTGTCTTTAGACATTCTCATGAATAAGTGGGTTTATAGAGGGTTATTACATTGCATTATACATGTACGGAAAAGGCAAGTAAGTTTTTTTTTTTAAAGAAAAAAAAAGCAAGGCATTGCCCTTTCCTTAAGAAGTCTGGTTTTAAGAAGCATGGTTTAAAAAGGCATGTTCATATCCTACCCCCCTCACAAGAGCATCTAGCCAGTCTTGTGCCTCTAGCCTCTACTCTCTATCTCAGATCTCCCTGACACCCTCCAACCTCATCAATACTACTAAAACCACTTTCATCAGTCACTCTCCCCAGGAGAGCTGAGTCCAAATTTCACAGAACCCACACAATGTGATCCCAATTACATAAATCTCTTCTCCAGTCTTCCTCAATACCCCATGATAAAGTTGGTCCTAAGCATAGTTCCCACTTGAGCCACTACCTCCCCATCCTCTCTTTACCTATATTCTACCTGTAAGTCAAGGTCTGCTCCTGCCCCAAACTTGCCAGAACATCCTAGCATTGAGATCTCTTTCCCATTCATGGATCTTTCTGCTTTGGCAAGGCTTCATTTAGTCATTCATCTTCCAGATTATATCATTGGCTTCCCTGCAGAGGCCAGGATTTACGCTATCTTGGTATCCCTACTCCAGCATTATTTTTCCCTACCTAGAAGTCCTTCATGAATGTTAGTCATGATGGATGATGATAAAAGTGATAAAGAATTGATGATAGAATGCCTTAAAACATTCCTAGTATATTGATATGTATAGTCATTAAAATTTACCTTTAACTTGCCTCTTCCAATTTACAGTGTATTTTCTCTGAGAATCTAGATCATGTCTACTATTTTGTTTTATTACAAATGCTCACCACAGCACTGTTCATAATGTAGAGATTTATTAAATATTCTGCTTTAACTTAATTGATTTGGCATTCCTGATGCAAATATCTGCAAAACCGGATACAAATATCTATGCCACTAGTAAAGACTATAAGTTAATTACTATTTTTCAACAATATTATCCCTATACTGACACTTAATTTCTCAGTATAATGGGTTATTTATTTAATTAATAGCTACTAGGCCATTAGGATCCATTAGTATATCAAATTGTTTTTTTTTTCTGAGCCTTGCCAAAAATAAATAAATAATTATACATGTGTATACTCTATGACTCTTAATTGTATTACTTTAACATCTCTGACAATCTATGAGACTCTAATGAAGATAACAAATTAAACATTAAAACATTAGGTTTTCATCTCCTGTGTGAAAATAAAAGTAATATGTGACTTTGCTAATGTCTTTACATCTTTTCAGAAGTAAATCAGCATAAAGCAAATCAATTTGATTCTATAGAACTTTGTCTTGCACAGACAATAAAACATACAAATGCATAAAGATATACTTGGACTAAATTTAGTTGTGTTTCCAGGAGTTTCTGTGATTTAGAAATTCTTGTCAGTTATTGCTTCTGGAACATCAAAAAATATGTTTTTCTTAGCTGTAATAAAGCTCTGTGTTGGCTCCCTAAAAACAGTTCATTCTCCATTAGGATGAGAACCTGCTAAGAAAGAGGAAAGTTAAATAGCAACAGGCAAATTTAATCAATGTTCAAGCTGACTTAGTAAGCAAATGAACCAGGCCATTGCTTTGAATTTGGGCAGGCTGAGCTCAAAATAGTTATTGTAAGACATACTGAAGAATTGAATATCATTTGTCCTATTTTTTGAAATTCATATGCTAAAGGACTTTATTTTATCTTGAGACAAAATAGATAAACATGTACAAAAGTAGCCCACGGTCTTGTTTTCAGATGAGACTAAAGTCCAGAGTCAGATCGCTCTCTTCCTCTTTTTCACTCAGGACCAGATCATTTAATGAAATTATTGAATTATTAAAGAAGCACTTCTCACCAGCTCATCCATCACTGTTTAGGGATTTATATTTCGCAAGCAAAATCAATAGTCTCATGAGGACATCGCTGCTTATATTGCAGGGCAGCACCATCTGTCAAGATTGAAACTTAGGAAATTTTTATGACTTGCTATGCAAGTAGTATCTTATATGCAGAGACCTTAAGGAAAAAAACTTCCTATGAATGCCTCCTAACTACACGCTTAATAGTCTTAAAAAGGTCATTGTTAATGAAAATCACTGTTAACATTCTCAGGAGTCAAATCCAGAAAGAATTTTTACCTCCCTGGTCAGTCAAATACAGCTAATGTCTAACACAGAAAAACTGCAGATTCTCATTCTGCTAAGGGTCAAATGCCATTCCTCCTCTCACAATCACACTAGTGCCTGTGAGCATTCGTCTGCTCTGTGCAGAATCAAGGCTGTAAGAGGAAGGTCCAAGAGCCAACATTCACATCACTCAATACCAGTTATTTATCTTACTCTGATGCCAGAAATCATGAGAGATGTACATTCCTCAGTGGGTGCAGGAAGGTACTTCAGGAGAAAGAATTTTTCTGTGGAAGTCATGTACAAAGTGTGCCGCAGTCTGGCTGGGCACAATTCAGGAGCCACTTGTCAAAAGAAACTATTTTTAGAACTACAAACACCAAACAAAACAGCTCCTCAGGAAAAAACCCTCAGAGCCCAACTGCCACCACCGCTTCCCCAAGCCTCTCACCCCCACACAAAACCTCACCACCTCCCACAATCCTCCTGCTCTTGAGGCTGATTGGCTGGGTCATGTGGGCGGAGCCAAAGAAGTCCCCTAATAAGCAGCTCCATGGAGGAGCCAATCAGCTAGATGTTGCTGGGGCCGCTGTGAGCCAATCATCAGCCCCCAGCTGGAAGTTTGCTGGCAGCTGGAAGTTTGCTGGGGAGCTTTAGCTGTGGCTCTCAACAAAAGTGAAAGCCAATTCCAATTGTAACACATCTCAAAATGGTAAAGATACTCTCCACAGAGGATTTTGTCAAGGGCCAGTAACAAACTATTTAACTTCTACTATGTCATTTAAGGTAAAAGCATCATAGCAGATGTTTTTTGGACTCTGGGTTATGAATGGTTCCTATGGCTCATCCACATGAAAGTATTTTCTCTGAAAATCTAGATCGTGTCTACTTTTTTCAGCTCAAAGGGTGGTACAAATGGATTTTGGGGAAAGTGTTTGGCTCCACTGAAAATTTGTGAAAATCACTTCAGACATTAGAACACTGAAGCTTCAGATGGGTTTTAACAGCTGTCCCAAAAATCTCTTCTAAGAAAATACAAGTGTATAGAGTCAATTGGCATCCGTCCTTTAACTCAGTCAAGGTACTAGTTTTTAGAGGAGAAAAAGGATATAATATTCTCTAACCACTTAGACCTCTTTAGTACACTGGGCTAATATTTGCTAGCTATAGATCATTCCTTCTTTTGGATGTGTACAGTGTATCAAGCACTATTCCAGGTCTGCAAATAGTGATAAGTAAAGCAGAAAAAACACTTGCCTTTGTGGAGCTTCATTCTGATTGAGGAAATGGACAATAAGTGTACAAGAAAATATCTGACAATGATAAATAAAATAAAATAATGAGGCAATGGCATTCTGAATTTAAAGAAACTAATAGAGGCAATAAAATTCATTGAGCATGAAATCCACATTCTGTTTCCCCTAAGTTCCCTAGCGTCTAATACTTAGCAGGTTTGTACTTCTTTTTTTTTTTGTAAGCAATTGAATTATAAATGCACTAAAAAAAAACAGTCACCAACTGAAGTAGGAACTTTGAAAGAAGAATTAGAAACTCACCAACAAAACTTAAAGTCTTTGGCTATCAAAATTCTAATGCAAATGGAAAGCTGCACAGAGAAAGCACTTAGAACTGCTCTCTGTCCAATAAAGAAGTGTCCACCTTTCTGATTAGAGAAGTGCACAAAGTCTTCTCATCTGTCTAGGTCCCAACACACTCTGCTCACCAGAAGGAAGGGGGCACCAGTTTCACTTTGATTCACATTTTATTATGCTTGGACATATAATTGCTTCATTTACTGCTGGATTTGAAGTAGTTTTAGGATGAAACTTAGGTGTTCAAAGTCATTTGATGATGGATTTTCAGTCACTACTCACCAAGCATAGAAAGAAGTCATCTCCCATGGACAACAGGCTGCTGAGCCAAGGTCCTTTCCAACTTTCCCATGGATAGCACATTGCAGGGACAGGCAGAGAGAATCCATAGATCCAAGCAGCAGATCCAAATAGGTTATTTATTTATTTGTGTAGGTTGTTGGTATTAGTTCCTCTAAACATTTTTTAGAGAAAGAAGGGTGTGACTGGGTTTCATAGTTCCTAATTATAATACTACTCTGTGTTTGAATCATGCTGGTCTCTGCCAATTTAGTTATAGTTAAAATACACACACAAACACACATACCATACAGTTTCCATTATGCAAAAAAATTTTTTTTCAAAGTCATTAACTAATTAACTAATGCATCATTTACATCATGCATTAAAAATTTCCTATTACAATTTAGGTTTCCTATTCATTAACATCATTAGTAGGAAATAATATCATTACTTTTACAGGGCACCTGATGTCACAGAGAGAGCAATGGAATCTGGGTTACTATATGAGCTCACTTATGCTCTGAGAGTGCTGGCTTTTTGCTCTCATCTGGATTTGAATTTGGGCTCCTTCCTCTCTTAGAGCTTACAAAAAATTCCCATCTTTTCTGAGTTTCCACTCCTCCATAAAATGAGGATGACAATATGTACTTTAAAGTTTTTATGACAATAGCCACATATATTAGTCTTCCTGGGCTGCCATAACAAAATACCACAGACTGGATGGCTTAAACAACAGGAATTGTCCCCACCGTCCTGGAGGCTGAAAGTGTAAGATCAAGATGGCAGCAGGACTGGATTTCTCTTGGTCCTCTCAGCTTGCAGATGCCTATCCTTTGCCTGCTTTTTCACATGACTATCTCTCTTGTACTTGAGTCTCTTGCTATCTCTTCCTCTTCTTATAAAGACACCAGATATTCTTTAACTTAATTACCTCTTTAAAGATTTTGTCTCCAATTATAGCCATATTCTAGATGCTAGGATTTCACTATGTGAATTTTGGAAGGTCACAATTCACACCATATCACAGTGTTATAAGATACCTAATAAATATGAGATTACTTCTCTTTTCCCTAAATTTGTATAATTAGAGGTTGGCCTAGATTGAGAGTTTTCAAAATGTGGGCACAGACCCCCTAAGAGTCAACAAGATCCTGAGGCATTTTGTGAGATCAAAAGTATTTTCACAACAAAACGATGACATTATTTGCCTTTTCCCCCCACATTCCTTTGTGCTGATGGCATTAAAAAAATGAGACAATTGGCCACTTGGATTTGACAAATCAAGGCAGTGGTATCAAATGTTATTTTTAACCATGGTATTCTTCAATACCATGCACTTGTAGTTAAAAGAAAATAGCCAGTCTCAATTAAGAATATCCTTGGGCTGGGGATGTGGCTCAAGTGGTAGCGTGCTCATCTGGCATACACAGGGTGCTAGGTTCAATCCTCAACACCACATAAAAATAAAATAAATATATTGTGTCCACCTAAAAAAAACCTAAAATAAATATTTTTTAAAAAGAATATCCTTGATGAAGCAGTCACACATTAGCTATTAATTTCATTAAATCCCAACCCTTGAATGCATATTTTTTAATATTTTGTGTGACTAAATGGGGTGCATACATAAAGAACTTCTGCTGCATGCCAAATACAATGGCAGTCTCAAGGAAAAGCAGTTGTGTGGTTAAATTGCAAGATGACATTGCTACATTGTTCAAGAAATACCAGTTTACTGCTAAGACTTATAGACTTAACAAATATTGATTTGAGAAAGTGTGACTCATAGAAAAACTATGATAATTGAGACTCTGGTATGTAATGACATTTTTTTAAAAATGAACTAAGTAAACCTGTGGATTCAAGAGGGAAAATTGTTTTTTATTTGTTGCCAATGATAAAAATGGCAACATTTTTAGGCAAGTAGTGGAATTTTGGAAAACTTGTATCTGCCACTATGAGCTTAACAGATTTCCAATGTTTAAATACTTTCCTGATGTGAACAGTGGTGATATTTAAAAATATGATTAATTTTTTTGGTTAAAATTTGGAAGAGCTGAATAAGTCTGTGATAACAGCATTTTCTAAATGATTGATTCTTCTAATATAGCCTTTACAAAAAGGTGCATGGGTAAAAAGTCCATTCAAAGTGCAAGGTTGACCAAGACATTTTAAAGTAAATTTATATCATATAAAACTTTGTTGTAGTATTGAAAAAATGTGCACAATTATATTAGATTATTAAAATGCACTTTTCGTTTCCAACTACCTATCTATATGAGCCCAGATATCCTTCAAATATTTCAACCACAATATATTGTAACATACTGAACACAGACACAGATATGAGAACCCAGCTCTCTTCTAATTTACAAAAATATAAAATAATGCCACTCTCAATACTTTTTATTTTTATTTTTTGCTTTGAAAAATAGTTACTTTTAATAACAATTATGATATTTATATTACTATCTGATGGTTTATTATTATTATTTTAGGTGAATTAACATATACTTTAAATAATTCTAATATAGTAAGTATTTATAAACATAACCTATAAATCTCTCTAGAGTTCTTAATAATTTTTGCAAGTATAAATGGTTCCTGAATCTTTTCTTCCTAACTTCTAAAAATATTCATAACTTCTGGCCTGGATCAATAGTCTGCAAGACACAGAAGACACATTAAATCAGATGACTCTTACAATATTACACATAAACTTTTAAAATTTAAAAAATTATTTAGATATTTAATTTATGCATTTATTTTATAATTAAAGATTTTTAGAGTTGTGAATTTTACTTATGGGAAATGATACTGATTTTCCATTTTTTATAGTTTCATGAACTTTTTTTCATAGATTTATTTATACCAAAAATCAATTTAATAGAAACATATAGCTATGGTAAAAATGGTGGCAAATGTATATGAAAAGCTAAAATGTGAAAAATCTTGGTACCAGAGGAAACCTTGAAAAGCAGACTTCGTATTGACGACTTCTTCTTTTTCTCCTTCTCCTTCTCCTTCTCCTTCTCCTTCTCCTTCTCCTTCTCCTCCTCCTTCTTCTTCTTTCTTCTTCTTCTTCTTCTTCTTCTTCTTCTTCTTCTTCTAACTTGGACCTTCTCAAAAGGCCCCAAATTTTTACATATTAACAATTATCCTGAACGAATAGAACTTAGTCAGATTTAAAAAAAAATATTATCCTTGACATTCAGACTTCAAAGTTCTATTTGAGGCCTTGTTAGTTTGGTTTCACTATCTACAGTAACAATTTTTTTCTTTTTCTGTACTGGGGGGATTGAGCTCAGGGGCACTCTGCCACTGAGCTACACTCAGCTCTATTTTAAATATTTATTTTATTTTTTTTTAAATTTTGAGACATTGTCTCACCATATTGCCCAGGTTGACTTCAAACTTGCAATCCTCCCACCTCAACCTTCTAAGTTACTGGGATTACTAGCATGTGCTTCCACATCTGGCTTATAGTAACAATTGGAAGTTCTCATTTTGTTCTGGGTCTGAAGACAGTTCTAGTTCTACAACAAAGTAATATTACTTGATGAAGAAAACATTAGTCATTAGTTCTTTTACTGTAATTTCATGTTCTACCTATAAGCTATGTCAACGGCTAGGCTTCATTGAAACCAGTAAGCACACCAAACTCATGCTGTGTGGACATTGACTAATACCTCCCCTCACTTTCTAACTCTATGGAATGTGACTTTGGAACCAGTTTGAGACACAGGATGGTTCAGGGAACACAGTGCTGAGCCATGGTTGGGTTTTCCCCTAATACTGGTCCAATTTTGCATTGAGGCCCTAGGCAAATCTCTTAATCTCTCTGGATCTAGCTTTCCTTACCTTCAAAATAAGGAATTGAACTAAATATTCTTCCAGTTCAAATTGCCTGACACCAACAGCTTCTCAGGGAGTATTTTTTTCTAGGGCATTTCAAAGGAAAGAGCCCCCAGCCCCACATGAGGGAAGGCACTGAATGACCAGCATTCAGCCTGTGCAGAGTCCATTTGTACTTAAATTGTGTTATTTTATCTTAATCTGTTACTCTGAAATGGCACTGAAACTTAATATCATTAAAAGCAGGGGGCGGACACATCAGATGGGTGACAAGACATGGCTGCCCAAGCCCGAGGAACTGTGAATTCTAATCTTGGCTCTGTGGCTGTCTCAGGACACATCATGTACCCTTTCTAAAACCTAGACAGTTTCCGGACAACATCATTAGCCTATCTCACAGGACTGTTGTGAAAAATAATTTACAAAAATAGCAGTGTAGAAGAGTTTGCAAAATGATGTGCTAAGCTGAACTTGGGATACATGCTGAGTATCCGTACCCTGCCCAGCTAACTGATAAATATAAAGTTGCTATTAGTTGAAAAGTCCTTAAGAATATAACTGCTTAATCAATATGACACAAGCAGCCTGACAAATTAGCATGAAGCTGCAGGCCTGAGACCTGAAAGAAATAAATTGGTGCTTAACAGAAATTTGACTGTGAGCAAGACAATTTCTGGAAATTTAAAACTAGAACCATATTATTTATCTTCAAGGTCAGGTCTACACTGGCACACATATTAAAATTATCAGAAATGTGAGAAGACTAACAAAAATTTTTCAGGCAGCCCATGAGGTTCTTAAAGCTATCTGCAAGCTTGACATGTAAAATATGCTTGTATAGTGAATTAATAAGGATACCTTACAAATGAAACAATATTGCTGATTTTTACGCTAAACACACTTGTTTTCTTTTTACTAGTGTCATTTAGACTGTAATTTAAGAATTAAGAGATGCTTATTTTGTTGCTGGTCTCTCTTTTCTCTAAGTCCTACAAAAGAAATTTAGCAGAAGAATTGCAATACAAAGGTTGATAAGGGCTGTGCATGTGCACATGAGTATACAACACCCACACAGAAATCAGGAAGACAGCTGGAATAGACCTCTCCTAAAAGTCATGGTGGGTCACTCCTTGGCTAGCTGGTGAGTCTGTTTACTTTCTCCTGGTGCTGAATGCCAACTACAGTTAACCTTAGGGCAGCCTCCTTAAAGAAAGTTCTTCAATTCTGGCATAACAAAAGGCATGAATAAATGAATGATAAGCGTTTTTTGTCACCTCTGCATTCCTAAGGACTTTTTTTCTGGGAGCCTAACATATCTCAAACCCAGCAACAACAGTCTGTCCTCCTAAAGCCAGCAGAAAATTTCCTTGAATGTCCTGTGCTCCTTTGATGGATCCAAAGGTTTAGGCATGGTCAGATTCCCTCGCCTCATTTCCATGGAGTTAACTAAAGGACAATGTGTCACTCTGTCTTGTCTCTAGGAGACAGCAGGAAATGGCAGCTCCACTGAGACCCTTCTGAAGGGAAAAGAAACTTTTTTGCTAGCACTAGCCAAGACACTGACATTTCTTATTCCACAGGTAGTCAATAAAGTATTAATGGCTGCAGAGACTGAACAGGCCCCAAACAAAAAGCTTTTTCAGGCTTCTACTTCCTAGTTTGCCCTTTGAAGAACTTTGCATCAATAGGTAAATGTAACTCAAGAAAACAAACTCCAAAATAAGTCATCCCAGAGTCTGGGCCACATGAACACAGGTTTTAAGGAACACAGAGTAGGCTTCTCTTTTCACATGATTCCACTGTGGGGACTGAAAAGCAACTATGTTTTACAACTTGTGACGTCATGATAAAAGAAAACTCAGAGGGAAGAGAAGGAGGAAGACAGGAAGGAAGGAAGGAAGGAAGGAAGGAAGGAAGGAAGGAAGGAAGGAAGGAAGGAAGGAAGGAAGGAAGGAAGAAGTAAATTTCTTTAATACGCAGTTGAAAATGACTGAGACTACACCACATTGCCAGGTATGCTCCCAAAGCTCTCTGTGGAAATTCATCCCTTTATGGGTTTTTAACAAAGATTATATCAACAGCTGTTCCTATGAATGACTTGTTGGCAGCTGAAAACATGTCAGAGGCCAGAGAAGAAATGTCCATTTTATCAAAGTACTTACTGTTTTCTTTAGAAACTTCATAACCAGCAAATGAAAATTAAGTTAGTTAAGCAATGAAAATTAAAATAGGGTCAATGTCCAGTTCACAAAATGCATCAGATAAACTAATTATATGATTCAAACTTGCCATAATTAAAAAAAAAATACTTATATACAATTTTTTTTATTTGTGCTGGGGGATGGAGAAACAAATGCATCTCCAGAGGACTTTTGTCTCGGTTTATCAGATGATCAGGCAGCATTCTGACCAAACCATCTTCTTCATTAAAAAAAAAAAAAAGAAAGAAAGAAAAATCCCTCAAAACCAAAGGGAGAATCTCTATAAAAGTTAGGAAATTGAATGTTTATTTTTACTATTGTTTTCATACTAAATAAGAACATGAAAGAATCTTTCACTCAGCAGCTGCATCTAATTTAATATAAAGTTCCCCAAAGAGGAGTGAACAGGATGTGGTGAGGAGCCATTAAACATGGATGATAATAGTTTGTGAGGCATCTGGTACTATTCCACCACCTAGAAATCTAAGAATCAAATTAGCAGATTCAATTCTGCCAAAGTTATCAAATTATTTGTCAAAAGGATTTTGCAAAGCAGGCTCCTCCTTTCCAACATCTGCTCTAGCCATCCATTGAGCACCCAAGATGACCATCTATTTGATTTGTTGAGATGGTACATTTACCAGTTATGGTCTGGCTGAATACTGCACCTGTTATCATAAAAGCCTCCAGCTATTGAATCAGTCAACAGAGAACTTTAATAAACTAGTGCATCATTAGGTCTATATAGAGGTGATTATATCTGATTTGAATTGTACAATATTGAATTGTAAAATATTTATATATTTTACAAATATGTTAGAAGTGTTTGCACCCATATGTCATGATTTTAAGTGAATACCCAAACTGCATGTGCAAATAAAACAAATGCAAGACATTTGCTTTTCTTTCTTTCTTTTACTTTTTCTTTTTCTTTTTCTTTTTTTTTTTTTTTTTTTGCCATAAAAGGACAAGAAGGGTTACTCTGATGTAATATCAGAGCCTTTAAATCTATTTGAGAAGCATTATTTTATCCTCTAAAATGTGGTAATCCTACCAAGTCTGGCTGTTCATATTTGCTATACTCTTGGAATCAAATGACTGGCACTGAGCAAACTCCTACTGGGGTTGGTGGGGGGCTGGAATAAAAAGTTGCCAGAAACATGGCAGCCAATGTAGCAAAAGAGCTAAAGAATGAATGAGAGCTATTTGTCTGGGATATGTGCACTTTGGCTTTATAGTATAAGACATTTCTCTTCCCTCTAATCAAAAGGAAAGCTTGAGTTCAAGCATGCACCAACCACACTGGACTCTAAGACAAGTGACTGGAAGCTGACCAGTAAGGATGTGGCTTGTGTCGCTCAAATTTATGACGGTGCATCTGCTATGAGTGGTGTCTTGAATGGAGGCCAGGAGCTCTCCCATCAGCTGCATCCATATGCTATGCATGTGTTAACTGCTACGCACATTTTTTAAATTTAGCTCTTGTGGGTACATGTTCTACACTTTTTTTCCCCTGTACGTGATTTTTTAAAAATATGCTTTAGAAAATATACACAATCTTTTCAGAGTCTTTGCTGACTCACTGTAGGTTCTTTGGAATGTTTTCCTTTCAAAAGCCCTAAGTTAAGTAGTCAAAAGTACCCTTTGTCTTCTAATATTAAATCATACTGCTTAATATAAAACAGTTGTTTGTAATGCACTATTAGAAAATATCTTTTTTCCCCCTCCTATCCAGAAGCAAGTGACAGCTCTTTTTGCTGGACCAAAAATGAAGAAAAAAGATAGGAAAACAATCTCCCAGGTCTGTGTGGGGCCAGCTTATGTTCGTTTTCCAGACATGTTCGATTTTAAAGTTTAGCCAAAAGACAATCCAGGTTTCAATACTGCAACTATCAGACTGACTGCCTAGGAATTGTTACCTGTTAATCCATAATTCTAGAGTCAGAGATGCAAACATCTCTCATTTTAAAATTTAAGCAACTATATCATCCAGCAGGTTAACTTCCATTGCTCCTTTTCTCTACTGACGGAGTGGTGAATCAAAGTCATCACTGGGGTCAGGCATTTTGAAAACAAGACTGAGAGATCCAATTTACATCCATGGCAGGGGTCGGGGACGGGGACAGCTTTCCTGGAGGCTTGAGTTTCATCTGACTGACATTTAGCGATTACATTTTATCATCTTCTTTGTACTTTAGATTATTATTATTACTATGATGATTATTAGGATGTTTATAAATATTTTCTTATTTAGCATTTAAGTGCACATTTGCAAAATGTTCAATTTGGTTTTCCTTAACTTTGAAATCAAAGTTCTATTTTTCTTTTCCTATAGGACAGGATAGATGCACCTATGCTTTCATCTCACTGTTCATAAATCCTTAAGGGCCAGGACTATGCTTTCTTTTGATTTGATTCTTTTTTTTTTTACTTCCTTCTCTTTTTGTCTTTCTCCTTAGCATCTCAATCCTATGCATACAGAAAGCTGATTTTTTTTTTCAGTATCAGAGATCAAGCCCAGGGCCTCGAAAAAGTGCTCTACCACTGAGCTACATCCCCAGCCTCCAGAAGCATTCTTAATTGGCTTTGTTTCCCCCTACAATAATTATCAAGTTTAAGATTTGGAAAACAATATGAATAGCTTACAAAGTAGATTTCTTATAATTTTTTGAATTCTTCAAAAATGTATTTAATCATATAATGTACAATGCAAAATTTACATTAATACACGTTTGGATTCTTATCTACTTTGAGTCACCCTTTAGAAGACAAGCTGCCACAAACTTTTCAAGGGAGATAGTGTTATTGGGAAAGTTCACACTTTCAGAGTGGTTGATGGCAAAATAATTGGATGACAGTAACATACTTGATTAATTCAGTCAATTCAGCCTGTAAAATAATCTGGTTTGGAATAGCCAATGGAACAAAACATCTAAATATTTCACATTCAGCCAATTATATTACCATCATGTGCTTAGCCATGAATTAAAGAAGAAAGCAATCTCCAAGAAATGGCTTGATAAGGTATATTTTCAGATGTCTTCCTTTAGGAAGAATAACCCTCTGTGTAATTTAGCTGATATCTTCAGGGTTACTGCAATCGATCAAATGATAAAGGGGAAAACTATTAAAGGATTTTACCCAAGGCTGGGAATCACTGAGAACTAACACCCTGAGACAGGAGTTAAATACAACGCTCACTTCATGAATCTTTCTTGAGGCTACTATCTAAATTCAGCCATTTTCAAAGCAGCATCCAGAGTAGCATGAAAGGATGCATGCCTGACTATTAGTGAGTTCCTGTAGAGTCTAGGGACTCCTCTCAAACTCTTCCTACCACACATACATCCACAATGCTCACATTGACAGACCTGGCCACCTCCTTTTGTCCTGAATGCGGCAGAAGTGCTGTGTATTGCTTTGTGATGGAGAGTTAGAGACTGAATTACAGTTCATTTGAAAATCTTCTTCAGCCAAAGGAAAGTCACTTAATTTCTGCGAACATCTGCAAGCATTTGGTCTTAATTCTAAATCTGGTTAAAAACTGTCCTTCCTTCTCCTACTAAAGGAGGAACGTTGTCACTTTGTCCTGTCTTCTGCTGCTTTTTTTTCCTTAATTCCTCTCATCCACCCTCTTTCTAGGCCCACTGCCACTGGCTGACTTCAGACCCTCCTCACCCTGGACTGCCGCAGTATCCTCCTCCAGCCTTCTTCTTACTTTATCCTCCATGCTGCTGCCAAAAGGATATGTTTAGCTTTCAATTTTGAAGTAAGTTTAGACTTAAAAAGAAATTACAAAACCAGTAGAGAGGTTCCATGTACCATTCATTAGCTTGCCTTAATGTTAATCTCTTACATGATCATAGTACTTTTTGTTAATATTAAATAATCGCTATAGAATTTTTATTAATATTAAGTTGACAAATCATAATTATATACATTTATGGGTATAAGGCAATATTTGATACAGGTATACAAAGTGGAGTGATTAAGTCAAGCTACTCCGTCACCTCACATTTTGTGGCACAACATTTTTTTATTTACTTTAGTCATTTAAAAGTACATAACATTTTGTTATTGATTATAGTACTCTGTTATACAACAGATCTCAAAACTTATTCCTCCTGACGAGCTGAAACCTTGTAACATTTGATCAACAATTCCCCATTTTCTCCTTCCATCTACCTCCACAGCCTCAGATAAGCATCATGCTACACTATTTCTGTGAATCCAATTTTGTTAGATCATACATATAAGTGAGACTAAGCAGTGTTTGTCTTTTTGTACCTGGCTTATTTCATTTAGGAAAATATCCTCCAGGTTCACCCAGGTTGTCACAAGTGACAAGACTGTCTTCATTTTTGAAAGGTTGTAGTATATACACCCCTTTTCTTTAAATGTTCAGCTACTGGTGGACACAAGTTGATTCCACATTTTAGTGATGGTGAATAATGCTGCATTGACCATAGAAGTACGACTCTCCCCAAAACATGCTGCCTTCCCATATATACTCAGAAGTGGGATTGTTTGATTATTTCTTAGTTCTCTTTTTAGTGTTTTTGAAGAAATTTCATACCATTTTCCATAATGGCTATTCTAATTTACATTTCCACCAATAGTATGCAAGCATTTTCTTTTCTCTGTCTCTTCAACAACACTTACCTTTCACTTTTTTAAATTATGTTATTTATTTTAATTAGGAATATATGACAGCAAAATGCATTTTGATTCACTGTACACAATGGCAGCCCAACTTTCCATTTCTCTGGCTGTACACAATATAGATCACACCATACATGTAGTCGTACATGTACCTAGGGTAATGATGTCCATCTCATTCTACCATCTTTCCTGAACCCATGCACTACTCCCCACCCTCCCTCCCCTTTGCCCAATCACAGTTCCTCCACTTTTCCTATGCCTCCTCTCCATTATGGATCAGCATACACTTATCAGAGAGAACATTCGATCTTTGTTTTTTTGGATTGGCTTCCTTCGCTTAGCATGATATTCTCCAACTCCATTCCTTTGCCTGCAAATGCCATGATTTTATTCTCTTTTAATGCTGAGTAATATTCCATTGTGTGTGTGTATATATATATATATATATATATATATATATATACACCACAGTTTCTTTATCAAGTCATCTATTGAGGGGCATCTTGTTGCTTCTACAGTTTAGCTATTGTGAATTGAGCTGCTATAAACATTGATGTGGCTGCATTACTATAGTATGCTGTTTTTAATTCCTTTGGGTATAGACCCAGGAGTGGGATAGCTGGGTCAAATGGTGGTTCCATTCCAAGTTTTCTAAGGAATCTCCATACTGCTTTCCAGATTGGTTGCACCAATTTGCAGTCCCACCAGCAATGTATGAGTGTACCTTTTCCCCCACATCCTCACCAACATTTATTGTTGTCTATATTCTTGATAACTGCCATTCTGACTGGCTTGAGATGAAATCTTAGAGTAGTTTTGATTTGCATTTCTCTAATTATTATAAATTTTGATTATTTTTTCATATATTTTTATTTGCATTTCTCTAATTACTAGAAATGTTGAGTATTTTTCATATATTTCATATATATATATATATATATATACACATATATACACACACACACACATACACACACACACACACACACACATAAATATATATTTTAAATTAGAGAGTGTAATGACTCCAGTTTTGTTCTTTTTCTCAAGATTTTTTGGCTACTCAGGGTCTTTATGGATCTACATGAATTTAAGTATCATTATTTTATATTTTTGTGGAAAAGTGAAAATTTGTGTGTGTGTGGAGTAAAGTGAAATTTGGATGGGAGTTACATTGACTCTGTAGATTGTTTTGCATAATATAGACGTTTTAGCAATATTCAGTTTTCCAATCCATCAAAACAGTATATTGCCCTTGATTTGTTTTTCTTCAGTTTCTTTCACCAGTGGAGGAAAAACTGCTTTACTCTCTACCCTTGTAATATTTGAATATTCTGAATATGACTATGTATCACTTAAATCATTTGGGAGCCTTTTTTTTCTTTCATATGGTTTACATTATTAATAAGCAGCCTTTCCTTTTAACTTGAAGAACTCCCTTTAGCAATTCCTCTAAGGTAGGCCTGGTAGCATTGAACTCCCGTAGCTTTAGTTTGGGAAAGTCTTTATTTTTTTCTCTTGTTCCACAGTATGTTTCTTTTTTTCCTTCAGAACTTATAATACAGTCATGAGTCACAAAAACAGGGATACATTCTGAGAAATGTATCTTTAGGTGACATTGTCATTGTGCAAACATCATAGATTGTCCTTACACAAACTAAGATGCTATAATGTCATTAGGAAAAATAATCTTATGAGACCCTCCTCATTCGTGTGGTCTATCGTTGACCAAAATGCAGCACATGATTATACATTCTCTCCTGGCCTGTAGGGTTTCTATTGAGAATCGTGATGATAACTCCTTTAACTTCCTTGAATATGGTATGTTCTTATCTAGCTGATTTCAGAATTCTTTTGTGGCCTTTGATTTTTAATAGTTTGTTTATGTTGTGTTTGGAAAACTTTTCTTTAGGTTGTATGTTATTGGATACCGGATACCTTTGAACTTCCTGACCCTTCCTGAATGTTACAATCTTTCCCCTGACTTGGAAAAACTTCAGCCATTACTTATGTAAATATGCTTTCTGGGTCTTTTCCTCTCTCTTCTCCTTTTTGAAGTCCTATTATTCAGAGATTAGTTCTCTTGATGCTGTCTCAGAGTTCTCATGGGGCCTTTCTTATTCATTAATTTTTATCTTGGCTTCAGTCTCACTGATTCTTAAGTGTGCTTCATCGAGTTTGCTGTTGAAGCTTTCTATTGAATACACAGTTGAGTTATTATATTCTTTATTCCTAGGATTTATATTTTTTAAAATACTTTTTCTATTTATTTGCCAAACTTATCATTTTGCCTGTGACTTGTTTTCCAACTTTTATTTGACTTTCTATGCTTATTGTCTTGTGGTTCCCTGAACTTCTTCAAGAGGATTAGTCTGAATTCTTTGTCAATTATTTCATATGTCTTCATTTCTTCAAGATCCATTATTGGAGCTTTACTGGTTGTTTTAATAGTTTGCCACCATGAAATCATTTTTAATAGTTTTTATAACTTGAATAGTTTATTTTGATGGTATCATAGTTCTTCAGTTCTGCATAATCCTTTTGTTCTCATGTTTAGTGTCTACACACGAGAAAATGCCCACCTTTTCTGGCCATTGTAGGTGTTCCTTGCTGGAATTTTACTATTTTGCTATAGCCAGGAATTCTAGGTTGGACAGGTAGTGGCAACACCAGACAGGCAGACCTTGGGATTGGGTTCTCTACTCGGGCTGGGCTGCTGTCTGTGCTTTGAAACAGCATAGTATTTCTTGTTATATGCTCCATAGGACAATGATACCACCAACTGGACTCTGGTCAGGTGGCACTACTGGCTGAGCTCTGTGACTGCCCCCAATCAGCAGGGTTGTAGGCTGTCTTCTCTGAACCTATGAAACTGCTATTTGGAATTCATAGTTAGGCAAGTGCCTCAGTCTGGCTGGGCACAGAATCACGAGCCACTCAAGCAGGAACAAAACTTTATTTTTGAAAAAGCCGCCAATACTCCGTACGCGCTGGCAAGCCAAAAACCGGTCCACCCCGCGCACGTCTACCTGAACGGGGCCGACCTCCCCCGGAATTCCCTCCTACTATCCTTCCCCAACCAATGGGAACTCTCCAGGAGTCCCGTAACATGAGTCCTGTAGCAGGCCAAGGTGAACAGCAGGAGTCCAATTTCCATATGAATGTAAATCTTAACATAATCATATCATCTCAATGGCTAGCTGGCGTCACCTTACAACCGAAAGTGCCATGCATCATATTATTTGCTTGTGGCTCCTAGCAGGCAAGTCTACATTATGGGCTCTAAGGCTGTGCAAGGTCTCTGGGGTCACTCCTCAGTCACGTAGGATGGACAGGGCTCAGAACCTTGCAGATATTTGTGGATATACACTTACTTTTTGGCCTAGTGAAACATTAAGTAGAACACTGAGGCTTCTCTGAAGAACCCTAAAACACTGTCTGAGCTCATAGAAACTATAATAAACTACACCTATTTTCTGGAATGTGTTCTTATTCTGGGCCTTTGCACATGTTATTTTCTTTCTCTTGGATGCCTTGCATGCTACTACCCTCACATTCTAAACATTCTTGTTTTCACTCAACAATGCTTATCTGGCCTTCAAGACTCAGCTCTGTCCTGTTGTCTGATATTCTCAGCACCCTGTCATCTGTTTATCATAATATTTGTCACACTTGCTTATTGTTTCTGCTTACCATATTATCTCCATCACTAGATTCTACGTTCTAGTATCTAGGACAATGGCTAACATATAATGACTGTCCATCATGTCTAGAGCTGGGCCAGCAAACTGTGGCTCATGGACCAAATCCCATCCTCTGTTCTTTTGATAAATAAAGTTTTGTTGGGCCACAGCCATGATCATTTATTTCTGTATTTTCTATGACTGTTGTTGCACTACAGTGAGAAAGTTGAGTAGTTGAAAAAGGGACATTGTGTCCTGAAAAGCATAAAACATTTACTATCTGGTCCTTTTCAGATGAAAGTCTGTGAACCACTGGTTTAGTGGGTAAACCAAGAAAACACCATATTTTACATTTGATTATCCATGGTAATGTGTATTAGAAATGAATGAATTGTCTAAAAAGAGACCCATTTAATGCATTAATCATGATCATCATAAATTAAAAAGTGGAAATCAGCAAAGACGTTTTAAAATAACAACTCCCTGACAGCATGCCAGGAAACATACACACTGCTGATGTGAATGTAAATTATTACATTATTCCTGGAGGAAATTTAACAATATGTTTCAAAAGCATTAAAGTCATGCATAAACTTTATTCAAGAAATTTCACTTCTAGAAATTTGCCTAAAGAAGTAATCAGAGACGTGCACCAAAATTCATGTAGCACCTTGCTCACCAAAGCATTGTTTACACTATGAAGAACTAAATACCACCTGAATAGCTAGGAAAAGAAAAATACTTGAATAAATTATATTATATCCAGAGGTTGGTAAATTAATGCGGCCACTACAAATCATGCATAGAACATTTATTAGTGTAGTGAAGTGCTCACAATATACTGTCAACTGGGTAAAACAGGTTTCAAAACTCTAAGTGTAACATAATGTCATTTTAAATTTTAACATATATGCAATATATACATAGAAACAAGTAAGAAGTTTAAAAGGAAACATGACAGCAGGCCCATAGGAGTTATCTCTATTATGTTTGGCACTTAATTTTTTTGCTGTTCATCTTTTAAATCTGTATATTATGTAATATAAACTATATTATCTTGGCAATTATACATTTTAAAAAAACAAAAATGTGCCAGTTTTTCTATTTCCTATGACTTGGATGGGTTTTCATACTGTTTTAATTACAAAATTTCAAATAAAGAATATAAAATTAAGATGCTGTGGCTGAATTGAGTCAAAGTATCAAGGCTAAGTCTTCTACAGGATTGTTGTGGATTTTTTTTTCTTCACTATCCTACTTTATATTTCTGAACTTATTTTTTAATCAGCCACCCTTCAGAAAGTCTTTTGATTGAAATAATACCTTGCTTGGATTGCTGATTGGAGTTTTGTCTTTAAAACTTAATTTGAATGGATGTGCTATTAGATGGGATGGGGTATGACATTAAGTTTGGGGAAGTAATACCCTTCTTGCTTTAGTCTGATACAGAATGATTGGCAAAAATGGTTTTCTTCAGGGAGAGAAAATCTCGTTCCTTTCATATGCATACATATGAATTTCAAGTGCAGTAATTACAACTCTGCAACTGTATCCTCAGTCTTGGTCTACATTTATGGATGGAAAAAAAGTTGAACATATTATAATGTCACGTTATTTTAAATTGCCAGTGGATTCCATTAAATATTCAACTGCTGCACAATAACCTTTATCTAGCCGCCATCTTACTTATTCTCAAAGGTTTCAAAGATGATCTATTGCTCTTCATGAATATAACAGTTGACAAGGTACAAAGTGCTGAGTTTGATCTTAATCGGAGTTGAAAGATATTCATCAGACTTGAGCCTTGCTAAGGTTCTGCAGTAGATAACAAAATTGTGAAATGCTACATTTGAAAGAACAAAGATTGACAAGCCCATAGCTATTCCCATTTTCTTGGTTCAGAGGACATTTTGGTATTGCTCTGATGGGAACATCTCTGCAAATGAGGATATTGTAAAAACTTTGTCTAATAAACTGTAATGCTTCCAGACCTGCAGGTCAGTTTGATGCACTGCAGTTTCTGTTGCCATATAAATGTGATGAACTGTGATGGGAGTTTAGACTCTTCACTCCTGAGTTATAAATTCATTCTTGCTAAAGACGCGGCATTAAGTAGGTCCTGCACACGCATCTACATGTATGTATTGCGTGTGAGTGTGTGTCTGGGTTGTAGATGTGATCATTAAAAGGACAGTATTGAAAGGGAATGAAAGTACCCAAATACTATTCAAATCAGGTGTTATAACAAATAGGAATTTTGAAACATTACAGATCCATGATATATTGGATACACGATGAAATCCAGACAATTTGACATGGACAAATACCTTTTTAATCTTCCATTAGAAAAAAGACACTTTCTGATTGACTTGTCCCTGGATAAGCATATACCTTATTATTGTTTTATTTGTATTTTTTATTTCAAACACTTTATATGGAGCCTTCAACTCATAAAATTCTAGTAATTGGGAGCAGTCTCTAAATTATATATTCAATCATAAATAAAATTAAATGGGATTTTCTTTGACTTTCTAAGGTTAAGGAAAGTGAGGAGGCAAAAAGGAGGTGGAGTGGGTGTGGCGATGACGGGAGCTGAGAACTCTGACTCTTCTTTGAATGTTCCAGGAACGGTAGTGCCAGCCAGAATATCCCCAAAGCTTTAAAGGAAAACATAATAACTCCAAATACAAATCCAACATAACCTTGACAGATGGGATGCTGGGCTAAACTCAACAAAATAAAATTTAGCAGGATATAGAATCCTATATTTTATTTTTTTAAAAAATCAAATAAATATAGACTAGAAGAGCATTGACTAGACTGCAATTCACTGAACTATCTAGGACTTACCCTTGGCCACACTTTAACATAAACTAATTACTGTTGAGGCAGTAGCAACTTATTTCATAACAAGCAATGGCTGACAAATCACTTCCCCATATATTATCACATTTGATTTTAAAGATGTTATGAGATAAGTGTTTTAATCCCTAATTATAAAAATTCAGAATACTAAAATTAGAAAAAATTAAGAGCCTTCTCCTGAATAACATACCTAAAACTTGTGTTTAGAAGGCAGAATAGGTAACTGAAATTTATTGAGCACTTAATACATATATGCATAATTTAACTTCAAAATAATTATATATATATTTGAACTTCAAAATAATTATATATATATTTGAATGTTTGTGTATATATAAAGTTCAAAACAATACTGTCTTGAACTAATTGTTGCCTCCAAATTGTCAGTGAAAAAAAATTGAGGCTCATATACTTGCTTAAAATAAAAGTAATAAGAAGTTAAATGGGCAGAGTGGTGGCTATGAGAAGTATCAGGTTCTAATCCCATGAATCTGTGAATATTACCTTATTTGGAAAAAAAAAAAGTCTTTGCAGATGTGACTGGTTAGGGATTTTGAGATGAAGATTTAATCCTAGTTGATCAGGGTGGGCCCCAAGGCTATCACAATTGTCCACATGAGAGAAAGCCTTCAAGAACTTGGAAAACACACACAGAGAAGAGAAGGTGATGTGAAGACAGAACAATGAGAGACACAGACACAGCCAAGGAACACCAGTAGCCCCAGAAGATGAAGTAAACAAGGGATGGATTGTCTCCCAGAGCCCCAGCTCACACTGCAGCCTACTAGTACCTTGATCTCAAACTTCTGACCTCCAAAACCATAACATGTGACCTGCTATTACCTTGATCTCAAACTTCTGACCTCCAAAACTGTACAGTCTCCCCATTGTAAGGAACACAACAGCAGAGCTGGATGACCATCTGTCAGCGATGCCATCTGTAAGATTTCAGCAGCTCTATATTTTAAGGTCTCCTATAACTCCATGGAAATATTAAACTTCTGCTGTTTGATGCCAACCAGTTTATGATAATTATTTATAGCAACTTAAGGAGAATAATACAGTGGGGAAGGCCAAGTTTAAAACCCAGGTTTGCTATAAAATTTATGTGTTTTTTTTTTTTATTCTGGAGTTGCCAAAGAAGGAAGATTGTGGGAAAGAGGAGTTGGGCAACACGGCCAAGACTTGGATCCAAGTAGGATATCTAGGGAAGAAATATGGAGAAGTAAGAGTGATTTACACTGCCTTCCAGTGAACCAATCCCCCCAAATTGCATCTGCAAGGAGAAATAAGACCCATAAAGATGTGCTTAAAAGTCAAAGAGTAAGCACAAATTGTGGGTTTGATAAATACATAAAAATTTAAAACCAAAGTAGGAAAGCAAATTATCAGAAACTAAGAGAAAAGCAGGTGGAAACTCACAGTCAAGGGTCAACTCACATACTTATGGTTTAAAGAAACCTATAGAGAAATGATAAATGATAGTAAATACACAAGCCAAGGTACTGTAAGGTGCCAAGAATGTTGGGTCCATACACAGGAACAAAAGCATCACCTGTAAGAGTACCACAATAGAAGAATAAAGAACTAGTTCAGTATTAGAGGTCCCAGTCTTGCCATGCCTACTCAGAGCAACGTCCCACACAAAAGCTAACACAGGAAAAAGTGATAAACATAAAGAAAGAGGCCTACCCCAAGACACATGATTAAACTTGTTCTGTTGGTTTCATACAGATTAGTAGGAGGGAAGTTACCAGAAATCCACTGTGACCAATGAAAGGAAGACATTTTCAACAACCACAACTTTTCAACAATGAAATAGGTTCCCATGTGTTAAGAGTCATCTCCACATTGTAAGAAACAGGACAGCAGAGCTGGATGCCATCTGTTAGAGATGCTATGTGTAAGATTACAGCATCTCTATATTTTAAGGTCTCCTATAACTCCATGGAAATATTATTCGAAAAAAATACATAAATTATAACAAATAATTCATAAAAAATGTCTGAAGGAAAACAGATCTGAATGATGTTTAACAGTTCTCTAAAGAGAATCAAGATATAATTTAAGTCTTAATGTTTAGTTTACCTTAAAACACAATAGTGGTTAATGAAAGGTAGAATGTACATGTAGTTGATACATTTTAATAAAATTTAACATGTAGGCAGAAGTTAAATAGCTATTCAACTACACTAATGGTGTCTACATTTTGCAGATCATTAGAAGTCATCATTGTAGAGCTGGGATGTAGCTCAGTGGCAAAGCATTTGCCTTCCATTTGCAAAGCCCTGGGTTTGATCCCCAGTTCAAAAAAAAAAAAAGAAAGAGAGAGAGAGAGAGAGATGCAGAAGTGCAGAAGTCATCATTGTATAACTCTTCTTGACTAGCAACACACAGTGAAGAGGTAGAAACAGAGTTTTAAAAACAGAGGTCTAAATTATAGGCCAAAGGCACTACTCCCTAACTTTGGCTCTTAAATTAAATGCCTTAGCATTTAATCCTACTGAGTTACTGATAGCTTCAATGTTAAATTGGGATAATAATAATAGGCATCCTAACTCACAAATGATTATAAGAATCTTGTGATTAAGTCCTTTGTAAGTTGATTATATCAGAACTTCAAAGCCTCATTATCCTTTGTTATCCTTATAAACCTTTTAATGGCCTCAGCTGAGACTGACCTAGCAGCAGGCCCTGCACAGAGATTTGGGTACAAGTGGCTTATTAAATGAAAATCTCAAGAAGCTCTATTAGGAGAGTCGGGGGGGGGGGGAGTGAGATGGAGAGAGAAGGAAATCAGGGTGAATATTACCAGACAAGTTACTGCTGCAGGTAACTGAGATGCTGTCTTGCTAAGTATTGCCGAGAGGCTGCCTTGAACCCATCCAAGAGGTAGGAAAGCTGAGTTCCCATAGTCCTTGGTCAAGTCTACTCTCAGGGCACTAGCTCCCCCTGGCTTCTAACCTGCCCTCACATAGGTGGACCATGTTCATGCAGTCAGAGAACCCATAGGCAAAATGTCACAGGTGCTTACTACAGAAGTCATTAGGTGTTTTAACTCCCATATGAGAAGCACAGGGAGATCCATGCAAGTACCAACAGCATTCACTCCATACCCCTATCTTCATTTGTAGAAATTTAAAGTTCAAAGAAGAAATTTTAAGACTTGGTTATAAATACATAATTGCAAATAAAATATATACATCCCAACTTAGCTGCTCAATTACAAGTACTGTCAAATTTCACCTTACCAATTCATCAGAAGATTGCACATATGAATTGGCAGTATTTTGGTAGTTTTTAGACCAAAAAAGAATCAGGTTGAGAAATGTCAAGATATGGAAAGCATAAAAGACAATTAAATGGCCCAGTTATCCCACTCCTCAGTTTATACCCAAAGAACTTAAAATCAGCATACTACAGTGATGCAGCTACATCAATGTTTATAGCAACTCAATTCATAATAGCTAAACTATGGAACCAACATAGGTGCCCTTCAAAAGATGAATGGATAAAAAAAACTGGTATATGTACACAATGGAATATTACTCAGCTTAAAGAAGAATTAAATTATGGTATTTGCAGGTAAATGGATAAAGCTGGAGAATACCATGCTGAGTGAAAAAAGTCAATCCCAAAGAACCAAAAATCAAATGTTTTCTCTGATATGGGGAAGCTAATTCTCAATTAAAGGGTGGGGGCTAGGGATGAATAGAGGTACTTTGGATTAGACAGAGGGGAGTGAAGGGGAGGGAAGGGAGTATGGAGACAGAAAGGATAGTAGAATGAATTGGACATTATTATCCTATGTGCGTATATGATTACATGACCACTGTGATTCTACACCATGTACAACCAGAAGAATGAGAAATTATACTCCATTTTCGTATGATGTGTCAAAATGCATTCTCCTATCATGTATAACTTAATTAAAACAAATAAATAAATATAAACAATTAAAATCAAAACTGAATGGTAAAGAATGATGCAAAATTTTTCAAAATGGAAAGAGGGTGTCAGCGCTCAGATTATAAATGTTCATCAACAGAAATTCCCTCCCTATGTTTGCCTTCCTCCTCCCCTATCTCAATTCATATCTTGGTAAAGGACTTTGTAAATCCCTAGAGGAGATTTCATCCATTTCTGGTGAAATCCAGGCACTTCTTACATCACATGGTTCTACAGAACATTGCTTTCTCTCTTTCCAGGGACCAGGTCTGACCTACAGGAAACAGCATGCTAATCCTTACTTCTTTCAGCTCTAAAGTACCATCTATTAGAGCCCTGGCCTGTCAGTCAGCCTTCTTAGCGGTGCAAAGAGTGAGATTCAGTTCAGCAATCTATGGTGAGGTGTGGGACCTGGGAGCCCCTTGGTTCTGAATGTTTTATGCCATTGACTTCCGGTGTGGCCTCTGAGCAAGTCATTTAACCTCCTTGGCTCAGTTAACCATATGGAAAATGAACATGATAATATCTCACAAGGGTATTGTGAGATTACTCAATGTTTATAAAGTGCTTGGGAAATGAAAGGCCCTGGATGTGCCTAGCAATGTCATTAATCTTGTGGCTGGTTGAGTTCAGGCAGCTGGAATGTTACAAAACTCTTGACTTCCTGGATGATTTTAGTGCAATACCTCACAAATCACAAGGCTTAAAACTATGAAAATTTAGGTGATGAATTTCACGCCATAGTGGAGGAGTCTGATTTTTTTTTCTGAGCTCACTTTTGAACCACCTTTTCGCAGACTCCATTACTTCCTTCTCAAGAGCAAAAAGTTATTCAGACGCTCCATTCTTTGATGTCAGGAGCTGTACCTCTTCCTCAAGTCCCACAGGTCTTTCCTTTCTTCATCTTCCCTGTTGCCTAATTTGTTTACCAATTCATTCAACAAGTAATTGTTGGGCCCTGGCTGTATTCCAGATGTGCTGCAAAGTGTTAGCAAAATAAGAGGAAGACACATTTCCACTTCGGAGGAGCTCCCAGTCTAGACAGACAGACAAGAAAACAAATGATTACCACGGAATATGAACTCCAAAGAGGTAAGGAGACCCAGATAAATTTGTTTTAAACTATGTGTCAGGCAGTTAATGAACCTAAGCTTGTCTTCAGGAGCGATTGAAGATTCTCAATACCTCTTCCTTAAACTGGTGGGATTACACTATCCATCCTGCTTCCGTTATTACCACTGTTTCTTTCCTTCTTTTTCTTTCCCATTCCCTTTACTTTCTTAAATGTAGATGTTACCTAAGGTTCTTTAAACACTTCTCTTCTCTTTCTACCTTTCTTTCCTTGATACATCTATTCCCTGATGTCAGGGTTATTAGAAGTGTTCAACTCTAACTCTGACCTCTCTCCTAAGTTTCTGATCTATCTGGAGATTCAGGAAATCATTATAGGAACCACCAAATTCACAATATTCTAATAATATTTCCTTCCTCTGCTGGATCTCTCAAATCCTCGTTAATAGTTTTGTGATTTCCCGTCTAACCAGGCTTTAAACCTGAACACCATACAAAACTCTTCTTGCTTATCCTTGCATCAAAATGACTGCTAAAGTCTTTTGAGACTACAAATTTTCTCAGGGACTATATTTTACTGCTAGCTATACTTCATTTATATAAATGAAGTATGTATATATTACCTTTATTTATATATTACCTTGTTCTAAAAAATATTTTAAATATAATGGCTGGACTCACTAATGTTAAGGGAAAAAATCAACAACAACAACAACAACAACAAAAAAAAAAACGCTGTTCTGTTGGCTTTAATAATATAAATATTTACTCTCTATTTCAATGTAACCATGAAACATTTTTTTGAGTCCCTGGGACTGTGCTGTTTATTCAGTACTAGAATACCTAAATGAATAAGACCTAGTCCAAGCCCACAAAGAAGACATAGGCAAATGTCTTCTTTACAGGAGACAAACCTGTAAATGGTGCATTGTAAGCAAATGCATTGCAACACCAGTGAATAAGTAGGACATTAAAAATTCAAGCAAGGCCTAGAGGATGGAGGCATGTTCCAAGGGAGCATGAATGTGAGAGAAGACTGGGCACTGGAAAACTCAGGTAAAGTTGTCCCAGAAAGCTAATATTTCATGCATTTGCATTTGCAAAGCCAAGGGACTTGAAGTACAATGGCATTCCATGGCCAGTTCTGTACTGCTGCTGCATGAAATACATATAGGTGTGGAATGGGATGAGGGGAGAGAAGTCACGGAGAGCTACATTGCAAATAGCCTTTTATATCTTGCTAAGGAGTTTGAAATTTCTTCTATAGATGATAAGGAGCTGGCACAGGATTTTAAACAAGGCTAAGGATTGACTTTTTTAAATTGGATTTTCTTATAAGGGGCTAAATTCCCACTTTAAAAAAAATACTAGCACTGGCTAGAAAAAAGAGGTCAAGGCCAAGACCTAGAGAAAAATTACTATTTTTTTCTGAGGAATGAATATACTTACATTTATGTTAAAATTGCAGGTGGAGGGCCCATTTCCTGTTAACCTCATCTTCTACAAAACCAACAGCAACCACGAGACTAAAAGCTTATATGTATCAGAGAGTTTTCTACACATTTTTTGATTACCTCATTTAATCTGTGCAGCAATCATAATGAAGTTCACCAATCAGAGGGAGAAACTGAGGCACAGAGAGGGAAAACAGCTCATTCAAGTTTCCCCAGCTGATGAGAAGGACAGCCGGGGGCACCAAGCAGCCTGTGCATCATAGTCTCTCTCTATGCTTCAAAAACTGAGCCTGTGTTTGTTTTCTTCTTCTTAATGTGAGAACAATTATGTTTACTATGTACTGTAGGAGATGGTTGTGCAGCGCTGTGTTTATAAAGAAGGATTCTGAGGCAGACTCCACTGAACCCCGCAAGAGCATTCTGGATGGGAAGGGCTCCCTGTTCCTAGGCAGAGGCCTCATGCTGTGGAAGGGAGCGTGATTGTTATTCAAAACGAAAATATTCTTACCAGCACTGGAAACTACATTTACAAGTTAAGCACACGTTTTCTAAAAGTAGAGAAAATTCTAGGAGGGGAGCAGTATCTCTTGCAGCCTGGAGGGAGGAGGCATCTAATTGCCTATTCATGAGGGAGCTGGTCTCTCAGGGCCTGTAACATTTCCAAACAGTCTATGCAGAGAACAGCAGTGACAATGAAAACAGCAGGTCCCTGAATTCAAAATCTTGATGTAAACATATACAACACAAATCTCAAAGCTCACTCTTCACCATCTTGGTGCAATCTCTCTGATGTTAGCACTTTGGATCTTGTGAGAGTATGTGGATGGGCACATGTACACTTATATGCCTAAGACTCACATATGTACAGATTGAGTTATTAATGAAATGAAGAAAGATTCCAAAAACCACATCTGACAATCTGCTGCATTTCTTTGGAGTCACGAATCACATTCTGTGTGTGTGTACTCTCTCTCTCTCTCTCTCTCTCTCTCTCTCTCTCACACACACACACACACACACACACACACACAGGCATAAAATCTGTATCTATGGCTAGCTCTATTCTGGGGTGTGAAGGTCTAAGGTAAATTTTATCTTTCTTTCTCGTACCTTCCCTTGCACTGTCCCCATCTTTGCATCTTTGGAAAAGCTCTGAGTCCTTCTGTGTTATCTTTGTGCCTTTTTGAAAGAAAGACTATGTAATAAATTAATTGAAACAGACCTGCAGAAAATGGCCATGACAAAATTTCTGCCTCTTTCTCAAATTTTTAATGTTGGCTACCTACCATTACTGGAGCAAGAATTCTAGTGGGACTGAAGTGTGGGACATAGACACTGGTTTCATCTTGTTGTGCCTGGATATGGTGAAAGCCACCACCTTTCTTCACTAAGAACTTCTCTAACCCATTGATTCTAGTCCAGACCCATGATGATGAGCACCAAAGCAAGAGGTGCCCTGTTCCAAGTGGCAAATGCCCTGAATGTGGCTTTTACAGGGCAAAGATGCTGTGGACAGCAGGCTCTGTCCTGCTCAGAATTACTCCATGTTGTATAGAACAGCAGTTTTCAGGCTGTGCTTAACCCTGAGTCACTCTTTTCGAAAAGTAGTAGTTTGCCATGAGGTACTGTGTTTTGAGGACACTAAGTGCCAGGTAGACTGAATCCACATCTTGTTTATAGATGCAAACTACTATCATCTGCCCAGCACAACCATAAGGCACAAATTGATTTTTAAAAAAATTATGTACTAACTTATCAAACTAAATACTAAATCAAGGAGTACCTGGACATGTGGACATCCCAACTCATATCAGGAACACCAGACATGGGAGATTATGGACTTCACTAGACTGAAACCCTTCACCTAAAACCCATAAAAGCTGAAACATCCCCAAGACTAGACGTGAAGGCACCCTGACCCATCACCTAGTCACTTGTGGCCTTGCCCAGGAAAATCACCACAGCAACAAACGACCAATTTCCTGTCCCACTGGGCTTCAGCCCAGCACCGCTTCTCCTGCCCTTGACACCAGGCACAGCCCACTCTAAGCTGACACCTTGAGCTGACACTCCAAGCTGACAGGCTGAAACTGAATCAGCCATCCTTCCAGACCCTTTGCTTTGACAATTCTGTGGAAGATGTGTGTCAAAATCCTTATCTGTCCACCTACAGTGACTCTTCAATTCTGAATTCCTCCCTCTCTGCCTATGCTCTTGGTATAGCATCTGCAACCATGTAGTCATCTTTACACTTCATTAGTCTTTCTGTGACTTACCTACATCATCGTGTGAAGTGTTACTTGAGTGTTATAGATTTAGAAATTAAGATTGGAGTAAAAGAATTTGTGTTTGCCCAACTTATGACAACCAGGTGTGACCCATGCATATTCAACTGCCATTGCCGAAAGTGGTGTAGCCTGCAAATTTATTGTTATTCAACAAATTCTGACATTGTGGAAAGAAACAACTGTGTTTGGTCTATGTCAATGGCATAACTCACACCCAACAGATGCACACTGGGAATGTCAATTTGTGGTGCTAGATGAGTTTATAGGACCTCATAGTGGGGCCTGTAAGTGGGGTTTGGGGAAGAGCTCAAGCTGCTAATAAGAAAACTCTTCCAGTTTATAAAAAAAAAAAATTGTATCACATAGATTTGGAGGTGATACATGAGTCAGAAAGGAGGAGTCCTGGGGCAAAGGAAGGCACCTTGGGTACAAATACCAGAGCTCAAGAGTACGCCATGCTTCAAAGATGAGGAATGACTTGATACCACTAAGGATTGTGGAGCTACTTGACGATTTGCTAAAAGAAAAAGTATTCACTGCCTGAGTATTTTAAGAAAACAAAAGTTATTACATTAATCTAAACAATGAAGAGAAGTCCAGAGATAGTGGGGAAAGGGAAACCTACAATAATCAATAGAGTAGATGGGGGGCATCAGAAGGAAAGCACCCTTTGCAGCCTAGACAGTCAGCTTTCTAGGGTGTTCTAAACCAATGCTGAAAAATGTCAGAGTGAACACCAGTAAGCATGATCCAGTGCCAAGAGGATGTAAGTGGCATGAGAAAGAGAAGTTAGTTGATGGCAGTTAAGCAGCCTAAGGAGACCTGACCGAAGGCAAAGGTACTTGTGACCAGCAACTCATCACATCTGCTCTCAAACTTGTTTATGGTCTCCACTGTGAACCCAGAGGTATTAACCACCACCGATAAACCAGGTATCACTATAGACTCTTCACAAACACTGGCATGAATACTCTAAGGTTGTCCATGCTTGAACTTGGTGGAGTAAATTCCAGTTGAACTAGTGATTACCCTTTTTGGCAATGGGGCTCAAAACCTTCAGGGAACAGGAGGACAGGATGTGTGGTGCCCACCCTGTAACCTGCTTCCCTCTCAACGTGTTTGTTCATAGACATCACTGCAAGCAAAAAGGCACAAATCCATTTTTTACCTCAGCATTAAAATGCCTTTCATAATCCCCTAGGGACACTCAACTGCAATGGTGAACAGATTTGTCACCACCAAGAATCAATTCCTGGTCATTTACTGGGGACTGGGAAATATGTAGCTCAGATAAATTAAATCCAGAGTTAATCTGAAAGCTTTTATAAGCCAGCAGTTACAAATACGTGCTGACAAAATCCTGTACCAGGGCTATTTTGATAAAGGTGAATTTCCTCCTTTCCCTCCTTATTTCATTTCCTCCAAGAAGATTTACTAATGAACTGAGCAAAAACTTGGTAACGGGTAGAAGATGAAGCAAGCCTCTGAAAATTCAAGGGCTGGCTCTCACTGGAAATAAAACTATGTTACGACTTCCCTCCAGAACTTGAAAGTTAATTATGGTCATTTTTAAGGTGGGCCAATTAGTTCAGAACAGAGTTAATCAATGGGAATGTACTGAGCCCTGAAGCTGCCATGTTATTCAGAAATGGGCGAACTGGTACTCTGGGGTCCTCCTTCCCAGTGCCTGAGCCTATCCCATGCATCTGGAAAATGATTTTCCAATGTTCAGTCAGGGCGCATCTTAGTGAAATGACTGCTGTGCAGCAAAGTGCGTTTTGGGTCCCCCCTCAACTCTTCCTAAGTTCTTGCTCTCTGCTGGATGCCAACAAGTCTTTTTAATTTTTGGCACTGGGAATTGAACTCTGGGGCACTCAACTACTGAGCCCCATCCCCAGCCCTATTTTGTATTTAATTTAGAGACAGGGTCTCACTGAGTTACTTAGCACCTTGTTATTGCTGAGGCTGGCTTTGAACTTGCAATCCTCCTGCCTCAGCCTCCTCACTGCTGGGATTATAGGCGTGCATCACCATGCCTGCTCAACAAGTCTTTCTAAGGTTTTCTTCTTATCTAATTAGAATTGAAGATGTGCTCCCTCCCGGGAAGGAGGAAATGTGAGACCAAAAAGCTACCAGGACCACAACAGACAAGGGTAGAGCAGCGAAGTGACAACAGAGCTGGGTTTTCTGAGAAGAAGCCCTCAGTTCCACCTGCCCACAATGTTGGCTTGGCCTCAGCAGCTCGGATGCAAGGGGGAGAACTCAGCAAGAGCAGGTTTGTTCTAAGGAGCTCACCCGCTACTCCCCCTCCACATCATGCTCCCAGGGTTGTTTTGGAGGGGAGGTTGGTGGGATGTGGGCAGGCCCCACACCCTCACCCATTCAGCAGGGTGGGAAGGGTGCTCCCCTATGCCCCAGAGAGATTTCTATGAGATCATTCCTAATATTTGGTCTCCAAGCACATCCTTATTAAATTCAATGTTAAAAACATTTCAAATGGATCAAGGACACGTTCAATTGACAATGCTTTCTGTAACAGCTTTGTGCCCCGGGGTGTCAGACCACATTTCCTGCTTATTCTGACACCAAACCCCAGGTGTGGCCACCACTACTTCCACCGAATTCCAATTATTTCATTTTGAAAGATGCCACCCATGGGCAGGTACATAGGGAACCTAACTTTGAAGTTAGGACTTCTCTAAACCATGCTGGTTTAAAATCCCAGGGAATTCCTTTTTGCAGCAAAACTCCTGGGGTGTTTTTACACAAGGAAATGAAAAACTAAAATTACTGTATAAGGTATTCAGCTGATTTCCCTGAGGGTTTGGTTGGGGAAAAAAGGTACTACTGTGAAATTTTTATCTATCAGAGGCTTGTAAGATTCATCTGTTTCCACCCCTAAGCCCACATAAGCTATTCAAAAACCTCAGATTCGGAGCATCTTTCTTGCTATTTATTATTTGAGAATAATATGTTTTATTAATTTTTCTATTTTTAACCTCTTTGTCTCAAATATTTGTTCATAACCATTTTTGCTTTGATATGAGTTTCACTTTAATTTTTACAGACAGGTCGTGCCCATAGTACCAAATTCAAAAAGTACAAGATGATGTATTGGGGAATGTGAGTCTCTTTACATCTCTGTCCTCCAATCACCCCAGTCTCAGAGGCAACCACTACCTACATACTCTATGTTACTCTTATATATTTCAAGGATTTACAGATATGTATGGATTTCTTTCAAATGATAATATATTAAACAAGATGTTCCAAACCTTGTCTTTTTCATGTAGCAAGATAGTTTACTGAGTACTCCAAATTAATATGTTGGTTTTAATTGCTTCAGAACACTTAATTGTATGCATATACCAAATTTTATTCAAGTAGTTCTTTATCAATAAAACTTTAGGTTTTTATAATCTTGTGTTAATACAAACTTATTGCAATGAGTCGTTTTTTAAAAATACAGCTATATCTGTAGATGTGCATATCTGAATATTTAGAAGTACAACTGTTGGGTCAAAGGATGTATTTGTTTCTTAATTTGAACAAATATTGCCACTTGTCTTTCACAAAGACTATAACAACATGAACAATAGACAAGGGTGCCCGTTCTCCACCCCCAACAATTCAGTACATTATCAGTTTTATAAAGCATTTTTTGTTTTTGTTCCAGGAATTGAACCTAGGGGTACTTAACCACTGAATGACATCCCCAATCCTCTTTTTATATTTTATTAGAGATATGGTCTCACTGAATTGCTTAGGGCCTCACTAAGTTGCTGAGGCTGGCTTTGAACTCACAATCCTCCTGCTTCAGCCTCCTGAATTGCTGGGATTACCGGCGTGTGCCACTGTACCTGGCTTGTAAAGTATTTTTCCCAGTGTGATAGAAAATGTGTCATTGAAACTTCAGTTGGGCTTTTTCTTGCTTAAGTGAGATTGAGCTCCTTTTCATATGTTGAGATATTTGTTTTCCCTTTTTTGGGAACTGTTTCCTTATCTGTTGCCTGGGGTCTAGTGGATTTAGGATCTTTCTCTTACTGATTTATCAGCTCTTTACATATTAGGAAAATAAAGCTTGTAGAGATAGGTTTTTCAAATGTTCCCCCAGGTGATCATCTGCCTTTTTACTTCTGTAAACCAACTTTTGTTGGGTTTTGCCTTATATAAATGTTTGGGTTTTTTTCAATAGGATTTTTAAATTCTCTTAAGTGCTTTTAAAATCATTATTAAATAATTTTCAAATACCATATATGTGATATCTATCCTCTTAGACCAAGACTATTAAAATTTTATATCAGACCTTTGCCATATAGCACATTATCTTATCCTTAGCAGATTTAAGTGTCAAAATTTAGTATGTCAAAATTTCTCTAGACCAGGAGTCTGAACATGGCTTAGCAAGGTCCTCTACAAAAGGTTTCAGAGCACTGCAATTAAAATATTGGCCAGGGCTGGAGTGTCATTTCAGGAACTGCACTGGTTGAGAGTCTACCTCCAAGCTCTCACAGGTGTTTAGAGAAGTCATTTCCTTGAGACTATAGAATTCACATCAGCAATCTCTTCAAAGCCAGCAATGGAAAGTGATACAAAAGTCTTTTATAATGTAACATAATCATGAGAGTCAAAGTGCATCACCTTTGCCATTTTCTATTGGCAAAAGCAAGTCCTTCCACAGTGAAGGGGAGGGGACGATATGAGGCCATAGAGGCTATGAATACCAGAAGACAGGGATCATTATTGGATCACCTTAGGCAGAGATGAAACAGTTTGAGAATTCCCTCAGGAATTCAGAGTCTGATAGAAAGAAAAAATAATAATTTAAATATGAGACATGATATAGAAACATCCACCAAAAATGGTGCAAAAATTGGACTTAGTGGTGCATACTATAATCCCAGCAGTTTGGGAGGCTGAGGCAGGAAGATAATGAGTTCAAAGCCAGCCTCAGCAACTTAGCAAAGCCCTAAGCAACTCATGAGAACCTGTCTCTTAGTAAAAGTTTTTATAATAATAATGTTTTAATAATAGTTTTTAAAAGGGCTGGACATATGGCTCAGTGGTAAAGCATCCCTGGGTTCAATCCCTGATACCAATAAAATAAAATAAAATACTATGAGAGTTTAGCAAAGGAAGAGGGAGCCTGAGAAATCTTGAAGAAGGCAGCATTGGATTAGAGCTTTGTAATGGTGGCTGTGGTTATTGCTATGCTGAGTGCTAATTGTGTGTCAGGCAAGGTACTGGGAAAACGGGAGTCCTCGCATTTTTCCAGACAGAACAGCTCCATTCATATCTATTTTACACATTTCACTTTCATTTGAGATTTTTATTTCATCAAAGGGTTGTTGTAGCTAAAAAAAAAAAAAATGTGAGCCATTAGTTGGAATTGGGAAGAGTCTTTGGGAAGGGCAATACAATGTCAGCTAAGTTCAAACTGAGTTCAAAATCTACAAAAACTGAGGCCAAGTACACAAGACCACAGGTCCATGTAGTGACAATCACATCACATCACAGGGAGACTGTGACTGGACAGCCAGGAAACCTGACCCTCATCTGATTCTGGGCTAGACTTGGTCACGCAGGAAACAGGGTATCCAAAAGTCAGTGGGATGAGGAGTGGGAGAGGATGAGTGCAAAGCCCTGATCTCAGTGCAAGGGGTAGAGATCACAGACTGACCCCAGAGTCTGGTATTGAGCCGAGAGGTGACAATGGGTGGAGGGGCTGGGAAAGGGGTAAGGGACATTACCTGTGCAGATTGGAGACCGCAGTGGCAGAAGAGCAAGTAAAGAATAGTGAGCTGGACTTCCCTGGGTGGCTCTCCTGAAAGCTCTCTGCTCACTCTGTCTAATATGATTGATCATCAATTGCTTTGAAATCACCATTCCTTTTGGTTCAGGAAGCTCTGATAATAGCCATTTACTATTCGAAATCCCTATGGGTGATCCCTGCCGTGTGTGTGTGTGTGTGTGTGTGTGTGTGTGTGTGTGTGTGTGGTGTGTGGTATGCCCTCCCATTACAGGGGACTGAATCCAGGTCCTTATGGTTGCTAGGCAAGTCCTGGGTGACCTGTCTTTTAACATCTGTTTTTTTTTTTAATTGTTTCTCTTACTTTCTATCATTTCAAGCAGGAGTTTTCTAACTGTTCTCCTGTGCAGAGCCTCAGGGCACCTCAGGAATTGGGGACAGTGTGAGAAGAGGGCACAGGTTCTATACCCCTCAACTAGAGCAGTTTTGTTTTCACCACTTTCATCTGCTTAACATGCCATGTAAGATATGTTGACTCAAGAAAAGTTTTCTCAGTTGTTGTTTTTTTTTTAAAGATGATTTTTAAAGTGTCTGTTAGTTTCCTAATCTTTACCAAGAAAAATCAGTTTAATTTCTTTCCAGCTACATTTTGTTTTTGACCACAGATGGTATTACCCAGTTTGACTTCCCTCTTTTTCATTAGACTGAACTCAAAATGATTTTAGCTGCTGCCAAAAAAAAAAAAAATCAAATCTTTGTTCAAGGATAAAGATCAGTCATTAATGTGAAGATTCAACAGAATGTGCTATAGTTAATCTTTGAAGAAAATTCCAGCAAAGGACTTGTACAAATGTTTTGAGCAGGTGCATTTTTTAGATAAAAGTACAACTCTTCAAGATGAATACTTTAAAAAATATAGAGCTCAATAGTGGGGAAGATCTTCATTTTCAGTGTGCACATTTATAATTTTTATTGTTTGGAAGAAATTCCAGAGTTCTGTAATATAAGCCCTAAATTTGAATTAAAAATTCTGACACTGGCATATGGGATCAGCTCAACCCAACTTTGTTACCTTGTGAATTAGTCAGCTTTCCATTACCATATCAAAATACCTGAGGCAATTAACTTATAAAGAGAAAAGGTTTATTTTGGCTCATGGTTCTCTAGGTTCTAGTCTAAGATGGAGTGTCTCCATTATTGTGAGCCTTTGAAGAAGGTGGCAAATCATGGCACAGAACACATGGTAGAGCCAACTGCAGAAGAAAGAATGGGTGGGAGTTCCATAATCCATTTCAGGGACACACCCACAATAACATAAAAACCTCTCTTAAGACTCTACCTCCTAAAGATTCACAGCACCTCCCAGTAGTGCTACCTTGGGGACCCAGCCTTAAAGGCAGGGACTTTTGAAGGTCCTATCTATATTTAAGCCATAGTACCCTGGAAGAAATACCTTCCAGAAAGGGTCCATTTATGCATCCTGTGAAGGAGTCGCTTGTGCTTTTCAGTTACAACTTACTCTATTTGATAAAGAAAATATATGCAACCAATTTCTTCTGACAGGTGCCTCAAACTTCTCCAAGTCCGTGACTGCAATCAAACCGAAACAAGTCCCGTGATTTTCCTACTGTGGGACTTTAACCAGAGAATAAATATTTAATAAATAAAAATTTTAAATCACAGACTCAGACACCAAAAAAATAAATAGCAATATTACTTTATTTTTTATAAAATTCAACTTAATTTCTATTTCAACCCTACAATTTCAAACACTCAATCTCAATCAATTTAAGGCTTTTCCATCATGGCTCCCCCACTCCTAGTTCTTTTCCATTTCCTGTATGTCACTTAGTTCCAATGGACATTGCAGGGTCAAGACAGTTCTTAATTATTATCACTCATCACAGCTCTAGGGAGACTTTATACCCTATCAGAATTCCACATAGCTACAGCGTACATGATCTCAGCTTTTACCTTAACCCATGAGAAAAAAGAATAGAACTAAGGTAAACAGAAAAAAAGAATATTCAGAAAACCTGGAACTTACCATGGTTTGATTTATAATTTTTTATCTAGGATTGTATGAAGGCAACACTCACAAAACTGTACTTCTAATTTTGAACTCTGATCTTTTCCCAGGCTAGTGATAAGAAGTATGATACTCTCTCATGATGCCAGCTGCAGTTCCTGGTCAACTCCATGACCAAAAGGAACCCGTCCTCTACAGGGTAAATACATTTTTTACCTGCAATATTTTCAACTTGCAATAGATTCATTGCGATATAATCCTATAATAAGTCAAGAAGCATCTGTAATAAATAGTGAAGAAGTACATAAAATAGAAAAAAAGACAGAAAATTTTTTTAAATGTGGTATGTACACTCAATGGTATATTACTCAGCTTTAAAAAGAATGAAATTATGCCATTTTCCAGTAAATGAATGGAGTTGGAGAATATCATGCTAAGCAAAATAAGCCAATCCCAAAAAACCAAAGGCCAAATGTTTTCTCTAATATGCAGATGCTAATACAAAATAAGGCAGGGTTGGGGGGTCACTAGAGAAAAATAGTGTTACCTTAGATTAGGTAGAGGGAAGTGAATGGAGAGGAGGGGAAGGGATGTAGGGATAGGAAAGGTAGTAGAATGGAACAGAAATTATTACTTTATGTATATATATGACTGCATGACCAATATGATCCTACAACATATACAATCTAAAAACTGATATATGATATATCAAAGTGCATAAATGCTTTCTACTTTTATGTATAACTAATTATTAAAAATTTTAAAGTAGAGAACAGGCCCAGCGGCCCACCGGCGTGGTAGACACATCACCCCAATTGGAGGAAGGGCCCAGCTGCCGCCCGCAAGGTAGGCAGACCGCGTGTCCCGGAGAAGGGGCCCAGCAGCCCGCCGGCCTAGTTGAAAGATCACCCCAATTGGAGGAGGGGCACAGCCGCCGCCCGTGCCTGCAAGGCAAGCAGACCTGCAACCTGGAGAACAGGCCTAGCGGGCAGCCAGCGTGGTAGACAGATCACCCCTATTGGAGGAGGGGCCCAGCCGTTGCCCGCAAGGTAGGCAGACCACGCGACCTGGAGAAGGGGCTCAGCGGCCCGCCAGCATGATAAACAGATCACCCCAATTGGAGGAGGAGCACAGCCGCCGCCCAGCCCTGCAAGGGAGACTTTGCAACTATACAAGAGCAATATAAATATATAGGGGGAAAATTCAATAACACAACACTTTCACCAAGCAGAAAGAAACGCAAGCAGTATGAAAAGACAAGGAAAGAAAGGACCACAAGCAATGCAGATCAACTCAACTTTAGAAGAGGTAATAGCTGCAGCAGATGGAATGTCAGATAAAGAATCCAGGATTTACATGCTTCAGATGATCTGGAGTCTCAAGGAAGACATGAGACAGCAAAATCAGACAATGAAAGATCACTTCGACAATGAATTACATAAACAAATCCAAGAAGCAAAAGATCAACTATACAGGGAGATAGAGGTTATAAAAAACAAACAAACAGAAATCCTAGAAATGCAGGAAGCAATAAACCAACTTAAAAACTCAAATGAGAATACTACCAGCAGAGTAGAACAATTAGAAGATAGAACATCAGACAATGAAGACAAAGTATTTCAACTTGAAAAGAACATAGACAGCTCAGTGAGACTCTTAAGAAACCATGAGCAGAACATCCAAAAAATATGGGATAACTTAAAGAGACCAAACTTAAGAGTCATTGGGATACAGGAAGGTATAGAGGTCCAAATCAAAGGAATGGGCAATCTGTTCAACGAAATAATATGAGAAAACTTCCCAGACTTGAAGAATGAGACAGAATCCCAAATCCTAGAAGCCTACAGGACGCCGAATGTGCAAAATCATAAGAGATCCACACCTAGACACATTATAATGAAGATGCCTAACATACAGAATATGGAGAGAATTTTAAAAGCTTCAAGAGAAAGGAAACAGATTACATTTAGGGGTAAACCAATCAGGATAACAGCTGATCTTTCAACACAGACTCTGAAAGCTAGAAGATCCTGGAACAACATATTTCAAACGCTGAAAGAAAATGGGTTCCAACCAAGAATTGTGTATCCGGCGAAATTAAGCTTCAGGATGGAAGATGAAATTAAAACCTTCCATGATAAACAAAACCTAAAAGAATTTGCAGCTAGAAAATCATCTCTTCAAAACATCTGCAGCAAAACATTACAGGAAGAAGAAATGGAAAATAACAATGAAAACCAACAGTGGGAGGTAGTAAAGGGAAAAAATAATCAAAGAGGAAAAACAAACTGGGTTAAGTAACATAAATAAACAAATATGGCTGGAAAAACAATCCATACCTCAATAATAACCCTAAATGTTAATGGCTTAAACTCACCAATTAAGAGTCACAGGCTAGTAGAATGGATCAAAAAAAAAAAAAAAGATCCAACAATATGCTGCCTACAGGAGACACATTTGATAGGAAAAGACATATATAGACTGATGGTGAAAGGTTGGGAAAAATCAAATCACTCATATGGACTTCGGAAACAAGCAGGAGTGTCCATACTCATATCAAATAAAATAGATTTCAAGCCAAAGTTAATCAAAAGGGATAAAGAGGGACACTACATACTGCTCAAGGGAACCATACACCAACAAGACATAACAATCATAAATATATATGCCCCAAACAATGGTGCAGCTCTGTTCATCAAACAAACTCTTCTCAAGTTCAAGAGTCTAATAGACCACCATACAATCATCATGGGAGACTTCAACACACCTCTCTCACCACTGGACAGATCTTCCAAACAAAAGTTGAATAAAGAAACTATAGAACTCAATAATACAATTAATAACCTAGAGTTAATTGACACATATAGAATATACCACCCAACATCAAGCAGTTACACTTTTTTCTCAGCAGCACATGGATCCTTCTCAAAAATAGATCATATATTATGTCACAGGGCAACTCTTAGGCATTATAAAGGAGTAGAGATAATACCATGCATCTTATCTGATCATAATGGAATGAAACTGGAAATCAACGATAAAAGAAGGAAGGAAAAATCTTGCATCACTTGGTGAATGAATAATAGGTTACTGAATGATCAATGGGTTATAGAAGACATCAAGGAGGAAATTAAAAAATTCTTAGAGATAAATGAAAACACAGACACAACATATCGGAATCTATGGGACACAATGAAAGCAGTTCTAAGAGGAAAAATCATTGCCTGGAGTTCATTCCTTTAAAAAAGGAAAAACCAACAAATAAATTATCTCACACTTCCTCTCAAAATCCTAGAAAAAGAAGAGCAAAACAATAGCAAAAGAAGTAGAAGGCAAGAAATAATTAAAATCAGAGCTGAAATTAATGAAATCGAAACAAAAGAAACAATTGAAAAAATTGACAAAACTAAAAGTTGGTTCTTTGAAAAAATAAATAATATCAACAGACCCTTAGCCATGCTAACGAAGAGAAGAAGAGAGAGAACTCAAATTACTGGCATACGGGATGAAAAAGGCAATATCACAACAGACACTTCAGAAATACAGAAGATAATTAGAAATTATTTTGAATCCTTATCCTCCAATAAAATAGAAGATAGTGAAGGCATCGATAAATTTCTTAAGTCATATGATCTACCCAGCAGAGTTTTACAAAACCTTTAAGAGGAACTAACACCAATACTTTTCAAGCTATTTCAGGAAATAGAAAAAGAGAGAGAACTTCCAAATACATTCTACAAGGCCAACATCACCCTGATGCCTAAACCAGACAGAGACACTTCAAAGAAAGAAAACTACAGACCAATATCTCTAATGAACCTAGATGCAAAAATCCTCAATAAAATTCTGGCAAATCGGATTCAAAAACATATCAAAAAAATTATACACCATGATCAAGTAGGATTCATCCCTGGGATGCAAAGCTGGTTCAATATACGGAAATCAATAAATGTTATTCACCACATCAATAGACTTAAAGATAAGAACCATATGATCATCTCGATAGATGCAGAAAAAGCATTCAACAAAGTACAGCATCCCTTTATGTTCAAAACTCTAGAAAAACTAGGGATAACAGGAACATGCCTCAATATTGTAAAAGCTATCTATGCTAAGCCTCAGGCTAGCATCATTCTGAACGGAGAAAAATTGAAGGAATTCCCTCTAAAATCTGGAACAAGACAGGGATGCCCTCTCTCACCACTTCTGTTCAACATAGTTCTCGAATCACTGGCCAGAGCAATTAGACAGACAAAAGAAATTAAAGGCATACAAATAGGAAAAAAAGAACTTAAATTATCACTATTTGCAGATGACATGATTCTATACCTAGCAGACCCAAAATGGTCTACAAAGATACTATTAGAGCTAATAAATGAATTCAGCAAAGTGGCAGGATATAAAATCAACACGCATAAATCAAAGGCATTCCTATATATCAGCGATAAATCCTCTGAAATGGAAATGAGGACAACCACTCCATTCACAATATCCTCAAAAAAAATAAAATACTTGGGAATCAACCTAACAAAAGAGGTGAAAGACTTATACAATGAAAACTACAGAATCCTAAAGAGAGAAATAGAAGATCTTAGAAGATGGAAAAATATACCCTGTTCATGGATAGGCAGAACTAACATCATCAAAATGGCAATATTACCAAAAGTTCTCTATAGGTTTAATGCAATGCCAATCAAAACCCCAACGGCATTTCTTGTAGAAATAAATAAAGCAATTATGAAATTCATATGGAAAAATAAAAGACCCAGAATAGCAAAAACAACTCTAAACAGGAAGTGTGAATCAGGCGGTATAGCGATACCAGACTTCAAACTATACTACAGAGCAATAGTAACAAAAACAGCATGGTACTGGTACCAAAACAAACGGGTGGACCAATGGTACAGAATAGAGGACACTGAAACCAACCCACAAAACTACAACTTTCTTATATTTGTAAAGGGGCTAAAAGCATGCAATGGAGGAAGGATAGCATCTTCAACAAATGGTGTTGGGAAAACTGGAAATCCATATGCAACAAAATGAAACTGAATCCCTTTCTCTCGCCATGCACAAAAGTTAACTCAAAATGGATCAAGGAGCTTGATATCAAATCAGAGACACGGCATCTATAGAAGAAAAAGTTGGCTATGATCTACATACTGTGGGGTCGGGCTCCAAATTCCTCAATAGGACACCCATAGCACAAGAGTTAATAACTAGAATCAACAAATGGGACTTACTCAAACTAAAAAGTTTTTTCTCAGCAAAAGAAACAATAAGAGAGGTAAATAGGGAGTCTACATCCTGGGAACAAATCTTTACTCCTCACACTTCAGATAGAGCCCTAATATCCAGAGTATACAAAGAACTCAAAAAATTAAACAAAGAGATAACAAATAACCCAGTCAACAAATGGGTCAAGGACCTGAACAGACACTTCTCAGAGGAGCACATACAATCAATCAACAAGTACATGAAAAAATGCTCACCATCTCTAGCAGTCAGAGAAATGCAAATCAAAACCACCCTAAGATACCATCTCACTCCAGTAAGATTGGCAGCCATTATGAAGTCAAACAACAACAAGTGCTGGCGAGGATATGGGGAAAAGGGTTCACTTGTACATTGCTGGTGGAACTGCAGATTGGTGCAGCCAATTTGGAAAGCAGTATGGAGATTTCTTGGAAAGCTGGGAATGGAACCACCATTTGACCCAGCTATTCCCTTTCTTGGTCTATTCCCTAAAGACCTAAAAAGAGCATACTACAGGGACACTGCTACATCGATGTTCATAGCAGCACAATTCACAATAGCAAGACTGTGGAACCAACCTAGATGCCCTTCAATAGACGAATGGATAAAATAAATGTGGCATTTATACACAATGGAGTATTACTCTGCATTAAAAAATGACAAAATCATGGAATTTGCAGGTAAATGGATGGCATTAGAGCAGATTATGCTAAGTGAAGCTAGCCAATCCCTAAAAAACAAATGCCAAATGTCTTCTTTGATATAAGGAGAGTAACTAAGAACAGAGCAGGGAGGAAGAGCATGAGAAGAAGATTAACATTAAACAGGGATGAGAGGCGGGAGGGAAAAGGAGAGAGAAGGGAAATTGCATGGAAATGGAAGGAGACCCTCAGGGTTATACACAATTACATACAAGAGGAAGTGAGGGGAAAGGGAAATAAAAAAAAACACAAGGAGGAGAAATGAATTACAGTAGAGGGTGTAGAGAGAGAAGAGGGGAGGAGAAGGGAGGGGAGGGGAGGGGAGATAGTAGAGGATAGGAAAGGCAGCAGAATACAACAGACACTAGAATGGCAATATGTAAATCAATGGAAGTGTAACTGATGTGACTCTGCAATTTGTATACGGGGTAAAAATGGGAGTTCATAACCCACTTGAATCAAAGTGTGAAATATGATATATCAAGAACTATGTAATGTTTTGAACAACCAACAATAAAAATTTTAAAAAAATGTAAAAAAAATTTAAAGTATAATCTTTAATGATATCTGTAATATTGATAACCCTCTAACCAGGCAGACCAGGTAAAAGGGAACAAGACACAAATTCACAAATTATCTGTATTAAAAATGGGAAAAGTGACATTACTTCAGATTCTATAGGTATTTAAAAGATATTAAGCGAATATGATCAATACTTTTATTCTTATAAATTCAACCACTTAGAAAAAAATGGCCAAATTCCTTTAAAGCACAACTTGTCAAAGTACACTCAAGAATATATAATCCAAATAGCTCTCTAGTTATCAAAGAAATTGAACCTGTAGTTTAAAACATTGCTGAAGAAGAAAATTTCAGGATGCAATGATTTCGGTAGTAAATCATGCCAGATATTTAAGGACAAATCAATTTAAATCCTGTACAAACTCTTTCAGAAAATGAAAGAAGAGACAAGATATCCCAAATCATTGTGAGAGGCTAGGATTACTCTGACAAAAACCTGACACTTATAAAAGAAGGAAAAGACATTTATAAACGAAGAAAACTACTGATCAATATTGCCTATGAGCATTTTGCATTTTGTAGATGCAAATTTTTTTTTTTAGTTTAGCAAATAAATCTAACAATATAGTAAAAAGGATAATGTTACATCATGACCCACTATGGTTTATCACGGGAATGCAAGGTTGGTTTATCATAAAAATTAATAAATGTAACTAATTATATTAAATCTAAAATCTAAAAATGAATGAAATTCTGTCATTTGTGACAATATATATGGAACTGGTGAACACTCTGTTAAGTGAAATTAGCCAATCACAGACAGACAAATATCACATGATCTATTCCTATGTAGAATCTAGAAGAGTTATTTCACAGAGGGTTAAGAGTACAATGGTGGTGGTCAGAGGCTGGGGAGAGGAGAAGAGAGAGGGGGATGGAAAACATTGGTCAATGGGTACTAGGTGGCAGTCACATAGGAAAAGTAAGTTCTGGCATTTTATTGCACAGTGGGGCTACTACAGATAATGGTAATATGCTATATTAAAAAAAAACTAGGAGAAAGGATTTTGAATGTTTCACCACAAAAAAAAATGATAAATATTTGAGAAAATACATATGGTGACCCTGATTTGAACATCACACACAATGTACACATGTATTGAAACACCACATGGTACCCCATAAGTTGCATAATTTTTGCATGTCAATTTTTAAAAATAAAAGAATATTTTTAATTAAAAAAAATCCTCTGACAGCAAGAGATCACAGATAGTTTAAGAAATGAAAGAATATAATTGGATATTACATTTTTAAGTAATCACAGTTTGGAACCCTAATCCTTGGACTAGACATTTGGTATTCATTTGACAAATAGTGCCCAACATTTAAATTCTGGGTTCTTATTCGACTTCAGGGAACATTATTCTCTTTAGATCCAATCTTTTTAAAATGTTGGTAATAAATCTTTCCTGGTTGAGATTGATTCTTTTTTAGAGTTCATAATAGCACTTAATATTTCACACAATTATATTTTATTTCATTTATTGTTTGCATCATGCGATTGGGAAAAGAAAGCACTAGAGATAGGCATCATAAAGATATTGATTATTTCAAACACATGGAGTCTATTCAACAAAGCTAAATCTCGGGCTGGGGATGTGGCTCAAGCCGGAACGCGCTCACCTGGCATGCTCGGGGCGCTGGGTTCGATCCTCAGCACCACATAAAAATAAAAATAAAGATGTTGTATCCACCGAAAACTAAAAAATAAATATTAAAAAAAGAACAAAGCTAAATCTCTTATCAATCAAAAGCCCAAGAAGAAATTTAGCAGGAAGACATCCCTGTTAAGAAACCTCTAGTATAATAGAAATTAAATGTTAGCATAATAAAGTTTACAAATGCTTATCCCCAAAATAAATAAATAAAATCTTAAAAAGACAAAAGCCACATAGTCATCTTAATACATATAGGAAAAGAATATGAAAAAACCTAAGACTCAATTCTGAAAAAAAATTCTGCAATCTAGAAATAGAAGGCAATTTCCTCAGCTTAATAAAGGATGGCCATGAGAAATGTGTAGTTAGCATCATACTAATAATGAGAGAATGAATGTTTTTCCCTAAATCAGAATCAAGGCAAGAAAGCCTGACTATCACCACTTTTATTCAATACTACACTAGAAATTCTAGACAGTGCCATAAGTCAAGAAAAAGGAATAAAAGATGTTCAGATTAGAAAGGAAAAGTGAAAATGTTTCATTCAAAAATGACATGATTGTCTATATAGAAATCTAATAAATAAGTTTAACAAGGGTGCAGGATACCAGGATATAAGATCCATATATAAAAATTAATTGGTTTTTTTGCACAGTAGCAATGAACATCAGAAATGGAAAAATTTTAAAACAATACAGTTTACAAAAGCATTAAAATACAAAATACAGTTCTCAGTAATATTAAAAAAGACCTTTTTAAAAGGCAGAGATCTACCTTGTTTTTGAGAAGACATTGTTAAGATGTATATTATTCTTAAATTGATCTGTAGGTCCAATGCAACCCCAATTTTTAAAAACCAACAGAATTTTTATAGTCTTTGGTACACTGATTCTAAAACTCCTATGGAAACATAAATGACCTAGAATAACACCACCTGCCCCGAAAAAAAGATCCAAACAAACAAAAACTTTTTAAAATAAGAAAAAAGAGGACTTTCAGCACCTAATCTCATGACTTACACAAACTCCAGTAATCAAAGCAGTGTGATGATATTGCAGAATTTCATATCAGTGGAACAGAAGAGACTGACCACACACAGACAACTAATTTTTGAAAAAGGTGGTTCAGTGGATAAAGAAAAGTCTCTTCAACAAATAACAATGCAATAATGAGATACCCATGGGCAAATAAATTAACTTCAATCTATACCTTCCACCATATTAAAAAATAGTGCAAAATGGATTATTAATCGAAATGAAAGCCTAACATTATTAAATTTGCAGGTGAAAAATATAAGAGAAAATCTATGTGATCTTGGGTTACAATAATAGAAGCACTATTCATAAAATAAAGGATTGATTTGCAGGATTTCATTAGAATTAAGAACTTCTGCTCTTTAAAAGACATTTTAAGAGAATAAAAAGATAGCCAAGACACGGACTATGAAAAAATGCTTGCAAATTGTATAGATGATAAATATTCTTGTATCTAGAAAAAAGAACTTTCAATATTCTATTTATTTAAAAAAACTTCATTTGAAGAAGATTTAAATGGGCACTTCACCAAAAATATATACAAATTGCAAGTAAATATATGAAAGGATGCTGATACTATTAGTCACTAGGGAAATGCAAATTAAAACCATAATAAGACACCACTGCATACCTATTATAATGTCTGCAATTAAGATTGGCCATACTATGTATTGGCAAGCATGTGGAAAAACTAAAGCTCTCATATACTCACAGTGAGAATGTAAAAAATATAGTGCAAATGTTTTAGAAAACAGTTGTGTTTGCTTAAAAAATAAATTAAACATGCACCTACTACATGACTGTCCTTCCACTCCTAAGTATTTGCCCAATAGAAATGGAAATACATGTTCATACAAAGACTGGTTCACAAATACACACATATGCTTTATTTAAATAGTCCAAACTTGAAAACAACCCAAATTTCACCCATAGGTTAGTGATTAAATAATCCTTATTATAGTCACAATGAAATATTACTAAGCAATAAAAAGGAATGAACTATTTATACATTAACCTGGATGAATCTTGAAATAATTATGCTGATGGGAAAAAAAACTAAAGAGAGTAAATACTGTTTGACTTTATTCATACAAAATTCTACAAAATATGCAAACTAATCTATTGTGATAGAAAGCAGATAAAGGGTTGCCTAGAAACATAAGGTAGGGTAAAAGAGAGGAAGGGGAGATTACAAAGAGGCACAGAGCAACTTTTGATAATGTATATTATCTTAATTGTCATGATGGTTCTTTGGGTGTATACATATGTCCAAACTCATAATATTGTATAATTTCACTATAACAATTTATTTCATGTAAATAAGGCTATTTATAAATGCCTTGACTTCTGAAATTCAAATGTAGTTCCTCTCTTTTCCTTTCTTTTTTTTTTTTTGGGGGGGGGACTCTTGTCTGTGACTGAATGCCACCCAACTGAATGAAGGAAGGAACCGCATCTAAGTAAATGCACAAGGAAATAAACCTAAGTTTCTATCTCCAAGTACATCATGGAGGTCAGCACTATAGTCCAGTGGAGGGAACTGCACTACTGGGGGCCAGTTGCCTGTTTTACGTAGCTTCCATTCTGAGAGAGCTCTCTCAGTATTATACATATGTCCAATTTGGTTGTGAAAAAGTTATGAGTCAGAGAGCTTGCATATAGAAAGCTTGTGAGATGAAGGAATCTTGTCCTTAGCAGTCCCTAGTTCTCCTCCTTGAATGTCTCTTTACCTAACTTTTTATATCATTCTTTCTCCTCTCCAATCTTTACTTCTTCTCCAACAAAAAAAAAACACAAAACACTGCTATTCTGTTATTATGCTTCTACCAGCTCTCTTACAACATTATATTCTGGCAGATGCCAAAAGTCATATGATAAATTTAGGCTGGTTAAGATACTAGTAATTTAGTGAGAATCCCTCTGTATGGCATAGACACTGGAGCTAGGCAGCCTGGGTCCAAGTCCCAGTTCCAGCATTACTAGCTGTGTGACCTTGGACATGTCACATAACCATTCAGAGCCTCAGTGTCTTGGTCTGTAAAATAAGTATAATTTTACCTCCTCACAGTTTAGTTATAATGATTAAATGAGCCAAAATCTGTGAAGTACTTAGAACAGAACCTAGCACATGACAAGCAACATAAATTCTGTGAAACAAGTTAAATATCACCGCCCAGGGACTATTGTTTCAAAATGAAAAAGAATATTTACATCAAGAAAACTAACACTTAATAATTTACCAAGAGATAAAATCATCTTCCTGGTCCATCTCATTTCCCCCTACCTGGGCGCCCATGGCTTTTGCCTCTGCCTCAGCTCACCGTGGGATGTTCAATGCCCACATTATGAATCCACAAAGGTGCTCATGTCACTCTTCCTCATTTGGGCCAACAGAAGTCTCTCCTGCCCTTTGAGCTGTCATCCCAGTGCTCTGATCTGCCCAAATGTCTCAAAATCCTAAGCCCCAGAGCCGCTGCTCAGTTCAGATGGGAAGTGCACTGCTGTAGCTTCCAGTAGGAATAGCACGCTCCACAACCTCCCGGGTGAAAGCTTAACTCTTTCAAGGATAGGTACGCCCAGACTGAATAGTTCATTAAGAACATTTCTGAGCTGTTCATCACAGAGGTTTTTAAAAGGCAGTGGAGCTGCACTGTGTGCGGAAGGGAACCCAGACTTTCTCAGCTGGCATTAATTCTTCTGATGCCTAAGTCCTCTTGAGGAAGAAGCTCTATCCAGAGGATTAGGAGATTTCTCTTGAAACTCTATCAACCCAGTATTGGCTGGAGTGGGATATACTCTGAGCCACTTTATTCTGTTTTAGTTTCGTCCTTAGGAAGGGTGTCGGGCTTCCGGCTCTTGGGTGCCAGACAGGTAACCTAGGATGCAACACAGTGGAGTTCCATCTGAATCCTGGAATCGAAGACCATAAGGTCTCTTACTCAGCGTTCTTCCTATAATCCTTTAATGAGTGCTGGTTTGGGGCGAGGCTTTGTTGGGAATTCAAAGAGCTTTGCAGTACAAGCCCTGTCCTTCCAGAGCATAGTAACAATATTTGGGGGGAACTGTCTTTCCCACAAACCCCATTCTCAAAACTCTTGTTGAAGGGGAGAAAGCAATGCTTATGATATAGGCCTGGAAGCTGCTGGTTCAAGCAGGTGGACATCCACACCAAAACCAGTCCTTCTAATGGTCTAATGTGTCTTATCACATTTCTTCCTCAAAAATTAGGATTAACAAGCACTGTATTTAGCTGAAGCTATGAAAAACACATTGATTGGGCTGCTGGCCATTTGGGGCCACATGTAAACAGAGAAATATGGAGAGGAGATAGTAAAAACAGAAAGGAGATCATATACAGCAAGCAAGAGCGAGCAGCTGCTAGGCAGAGGCTGCTGAGGCCCAGCTCCCACAAGCTCTCTTTGTCCCCAGGCCTGCACCTTCATTTACCTATGGTTTTGTGAGATTAATTGGGCTCCTGTTCCTATCAAATGCATTCTTATTGAAACTCCTAAGCCTTATGATTGATTTTTTTTGGGGGGTCTACATTGTGTCTGGAAGCAAAAGATTCATAGTTTATCAACTTCTGTATGTATCAAGAGTCCCAGCTTAGACCTAAGCCTTATTTAGCTTCACACACTGAGATAAGACTGGTGGGGCCAACTTACCAAGAATCTTTTCAAACCTCATTGCCTCCTGGGAAAGAAATCATCCCAAGGAATGAAAGAATTAATACATGAAAGTTTGAGCCAAAAACAATGTCCAGAAGAGAGCGGAGGCTGAACATTTCTATACAGCAAGGCATCTGCCGCAAAGCCCAACCTGAATCTCCTGAAGAAGGGATTGAAATGAAAGGTTTGCTTTCAAACACAAAACCAAACAATAAAAAAACCAAGAGAACCTCTCTGGCTTTTAAGTACATGAACCGCATTATTTTGTAATCCTAGTAATTGAGTATTTTCTACACTGGGGACAGAGATTCCACCCAGCTCTTCATCATGAAACCTCTTAGCAGCAGCAGTTAGAGCCCTCCAGACAGCATCTGTGGCCACAGGCTGGGAATTAGTGGCCCTGTAACCACAGGCAGGCCTCCCCAGCTGTGGCAGGCATGAGCAGCCCCACCATCATCATAGGGGTCATAGAGGACACAGGTGGTAACTGAAAGCATCTGACCCATAAGTGTATATGGATACCTCCCTCCAACCCTCAGAATTAGAAGGGGGATTGGAAAAGGGAGCCTCAGAACAGTTTTGAAAATCCCATATTCGCTAGTAGGCACTAGAAGAGGGACACTACTGTTACTGTTGTTCTGGAAGCCTCTCCTTTCCATCTTCCTTTTTAAAATCTAGGTTTGTAGCCACATAGCAAGATCATACGTGGGAAGCAAAACGGAGGGAGTATTCTTGCATTTCTCCGCTTCTCAGATTTGATGAACAAGGCCACCCAAGCTCTGGCTCATATTACAAACTTTCCCATCTTCTATATGGATTGCAGTCTCCTTCTTTATTTTCTTCATCTTCAAGAAAAGTTTTATATCCATAGTGGATGATGCTGACGCCATATCCAAGCAAAGCCCCTATAAAATCGGGGCTTCATTAGCACCTTCAATGTCTCCATCACCTGAAGGCCAGAATGTCTGCTATAGGATAGCAGCATGGCTGGGGAGAGCTCCAGTTAAGTTGGAAACCTAAATCTAAACAAAATAATATGCTCAAGAGCATCTGCAGCACCTTGAATATTTGTCTTCGCTCTAACCATGCCTCGGCAGAGCACTGAGGCTCGGGCTCTCAGCAGGCTGGGATTTCCTTGCTATGCTAAGCACATGTGGGAGCGATGTGAAATCTGAATAATGCTTTGAAGGAATGTGGCTCATTCTGGGAAGATGAAAGCATTTCGCAGACAGCATTATCTCTTTAATTCACATCCATCCCCTATGCCAGCAGTAGATAGGGAGTAGGTATTTATTCTGAGATTCTGGCTCTATTAGTGTTGAATGATTTGCATACTTATGTGAGCAGACTGACCCCTGAAAATGAACACAGTGAAAGGAGGAATACATAAGACCAAGAAGGGCCACCATCAGGGTGATGGGGTGGCCACTGGACAGCCATTTGTCTACCCCAGAGTCACAGTACTAAGGAGAGAAATCATGGGCTCCTTCCTGAATGAGCAGACAGTCCCGTTTGGCTGAACTCTGAGGGGGTGTGAAGAAGCAGTGCAATTTGAAGAATGGAAAGGATGAGAGGGCCACAGGAGAGAGAAAATCCAGGCAAGGGAGAGTGGGGCCAGAATAGAAAGAGCTTTGTACACCTGTATAAGCAGAGTTTTAACTGAATTGGCTAAGCCATTGAAAGTTGCTGAAGGTTTTAGAATAAGGAGGTTTGGGAGTTCATAACTCACTTGAAGCTTATGTATGAAATATGATATGTCAAGAGCTTTGTAATGTTTTGAACAACCAATAAAAAAAAATAGAATAAGGAGGTGATGTGTCAGAACTAATCTTAGGAAAACTAACCTGGAAACAGTGATAGGTTTAAGGAGAAAGAAGGACCAGAATAGCTTTTGTTCAGACAAAAGCCAGGCTTTGAACTTGAGATCTTGGCTCCTGAAGCATTGCTGAGCTGCCTCCCACAAGCCACTGACAGTTCTGAACCTTTAGTGCTAGAAGCTTTTGGAAGGGAAGGACAAGCATCAAAAGCAGTTCTTCAGGATTCAGAGCCTCTACCACATTGATGTCTCAGTCAGAGCTGCCTCTGGAGACTAAGGCAGTGCTCAGACCCTCTAGACATTAGGCTACTCTTTAGACAGCCAGTCCCATCAAGTCTCCAGCCTTACTGACCTTCTGGCTCTGCCCTACACTTTTTAGGGCAGAAAAGTGAGCTTCTTGACCTCACTTTTCCTTCGGTCCTACTTACCAGGCAATGAACTGAATCGGTTTCCTAATATAGATACTGTAGTCCCCAATAACACCATTTAATTCAACAAATATTCTTAAAGAATCCTACATGCCAGGCATGGTGCTACAGACGCTGGCTGAACTGTAGTGAACAAACTCCAAATGCCCTACCCTTCCTGACCCAAGACTGTGGACTCAGTAAAACCACAGGCCTCCAGATGGAAGCTATTTGACCTTCCTAACACTGAACTCCACCCAGTAAATCAAATTGAACTCACGTGGGCCTGCCTGTACGCTGTTCTTTGCATTTTATAGGGAGGCATCTTCCATACTGTGGGACATGTAGCAGCATTCTTGGTTTCTACCCATTAACACTGTAGCATAGCCTCTGCCCCAATTGTGATTTTAAAAAAAAATGTCTCCAGGCATTGCAAAATATCCCTTGGAGGGCAAAGTTGCTTAAGGACTGAAAAACACCAGTTTTTATATCACTGAATATCTATAGATACAGGCTACATACTTGGGCTCCTAGCCATCTGGGCAAAACAGGGAGCATGGAACACTGTACCCACAAGAGATGCTACTCCCCGGGTCTGGGACAAGAAAAAAGATCCCCAGAGGATGGGCACTACCTTTACTTCCTAGCCCAAACCTTGGGGAAGGGTGCCTCCATTATGAGGTAGTCAGAGGTCTTCTTCCTTTTCTCCTGGCATGATTGCAACACAGAGGGCTGTGATCACTCTGAGTGGGACAGTCTTCCTTGGGGAGGAGGTACTGACTTCTGATCCCCACTCATGAAAGCAAGGAAAGAGAGAGGCAAGGGTGTCAACCTCAGGATGTTCTTCTAGTATTGCAGATTATGTTTCCCTCCCAGGAATTTGCCAAGAGTTTCCAGCTACTTGGCTCCAAGAGAGGTGAAGTGGCAGGAATAAGGAGAGAGTACTTCGAACATAACTGTAATTTACATCTGCATCTGAAGGTGAGCCTGCTGAATTTAAAAGAGAAAAAAATATTAATGATGCTTTGGTTTCTCAGAGCCTCAGAAAGACATCAAGGCCCACAATCTGTCCTCATCTTTACAGACAGAAAAAAAATATGGTTTTCAGTGCTTCCTGGAGTGAATCCAATTCAGGAAGACCAACTTAAACTAATTATACTCACCAGAGACAGATGCATAAGCCAGGTCAATATATTCATTCATATTCATATAAAGTGAGAAATATGCCTTCAGGGCCTAGAATATTTGTATTTCCTCTCCAGTCTACCTCTGTCTTAATATCAAAGTTCCTAAGGGTTGTTAAATACACAAATTTATTCAACAAGTTTTTACCAAGTGCCTTCTGTATGCCAGATTCTGTGCTCGCAAAAGAGACAGGAATGATTTTTGCTCTCTTGGAAGTTTCAATCTAGTTAAATTAATAATTATAAGCTTCCTTGCTGGCTAGTAAATCAGAGGAAAGAGTATAAAATGGTTTTAAGGAATATATTCAGGTTAGAAAAAAGCTGATAAGCTATTCCCATAACAGAAGAGACCTGGTATCTCTCTTTCAACAGTGGTGTTTAAGGTCTAATAAATTCCAACTTCAACAATTACTCGCTTATGAATAAAGGCAAATGATAATGCCTCTCAGACTAGCAGCTTCTTCATTCGTACAATGAGGTAGATCCTTTTCTGTTTTCTGTAGCTCAAGGTTTTTTGTAAGGAAAATGAATATAAAGTCCTTTGTAAGAATAAAGTGAATGGTGGTCAGAGTAGCTGCTTGTGTTACATTTAGTTCCATTCAATAAATAGTTCTTAGGTGTCTACCCTGAGCCTAGCCCTAGCTTACTCTTAAGAGAAGGAAACAGGACCAGTGTAAATATTGCAGGTTAGTAAGGATTGGGAGTCTGGGAGTCTGCTGAGGTAAAAGGAACAAGTTATCACAGTACCCTAAAGGACTTTACTCAGGAAGGGCACCTTGAGAGTGTAAGTGCTAGGAGCCACAAGCAGATAAATGATGCATGGCACCTTTGCTTGTAAAGTGACGCCAGCTAGCCACTGAGATGATATGATTATGTTAAGATTTACATTCATATGCAAATAGGGCTCCTGCTGTTCACCTTGGCCTCCTACCGGACTCAAGTTACGGGGACTCCTGGAGAGTTCCCATTGGTTGGGGAAGGATAGTAGGAGGAAATTCCGGGGGAGGTCCAGGGCCCCCTGGTTCCGGGGGAACACGCAGTTCCGGCAGACGCCTGCGTGGGAGGACCGGGTTTGGCTTGCCGGCGCCTACGGAGTATTGGCGGCTTTTTCAAAATAAAGTTTTGTTCCTGCTTGAGTGGCTCGTGATTCTGTGCCCAGCCAAGACTGCGGCATTTGGCGGCCCGTGCGGGGAACGCCTGAAGCTTAGAGGTGAGTAAAATTGCTCGCCCCTGAGGGAAGGCGACAGGATGGGTGACCATCTCAAAAAACAATGTGTTCTTGTTTTGATTTATTTTGTTTTTATTTCGAGCTCCCTAGCCCTAGAATTTTCTCAGGCGAACTGGGAAAAATGGTTGGATCAAGGTTTGAAGTTATTCGGCCCTGAGAAAGAGAAAATCGATACAACCATTCTCTGCTCCGTTTTTGTTTCATTCTGTTTCGGCTTTGTTTTATCCTATCTTATTGGGTTACATTACCTTTATAGTAGATTAGAATCCAGTAAAAAACAAACCGAAAAACTGTTAAGTAAATTGTTAGAGGTCCAAACTATGGTAGAAAAAGCGCTAGGTCAAGCAAAAGAGAAGGTCTCTCAAGCTAGTCAGACAGAAGAAAATTTAAAGAAAGCAAGCTTAGAGGAAAAACAGCCATCAGGTGGAGAATTACAACAGGAGGTTGCTACTAACTCCGTTCTATCACCAGAGGGCGTAATTCAACCAACAGCTCCATCTACCGCTGAGCAGCCCTCAACTCCCGTAGTTGATGGACGGAATTCTGAGGCAGAACCCCAAAGATTAGCATGCCCTGTACTTGAGCAGGCAGGAGGGCAACGAATTCACCGTGCTTTAGATTTCAAAACAATAAAGCAATTAAAGGAGGCTGTAACAACCTATGGGCCACAAGCTCCCTTCACAATAAGCATGGACGAATCTGTTACCAACTTGGACATGACACCAGCAGATTGGGCTAACATGTGTCGATCTGTGCTAAACGGAGGACAATATTTGTTATGGAAGGTTGCCAATGAGGAATTTTGCATGGAGACAGCTAGGCGAAATGCAGAAGCTGGTTACCCTCAAAGAAATATAGATATGCTATTGGGAAAGGGACCTTATGAGGGTCAAAGACAGCAAATTGAATATGACCCTGGCGTATACTCACAAATTGCTGTAGATGCAGTTAGGGCATGGAAAACTTTACAGGGGCATGGAGACTTACAAGGTCAATTATCTAAGGTAATACAATGAACTAATGAACCTTACGCTGAATTTGTAGATAGACTTATTCAGTCAGCCTCTAGGATATTTGGAAATACAGAACAGGTAATGCCATTTATAAAACAACTGGCTTATGACCAAGCAAATCGTTGCTGCAGAGAGGTCATTAGACCATGGAGACATGAAGATTTAAACACATATATTAAAGTATGTAGAGACATTAATGAACAAGGGCAAGTCTTAGTAGCAGTACAACAGGCTTTAGATGCCAGGCCAAAAACATGCTATAATTGTAATCAAACAGGACATTTTAAAAGGAGTTGCCCCATAAGAGGAGGGTTTAACAAAGCTGGGTATCAAAGGAATAGAATACCGGGTATTTGCCCACGATGCCATAGAGGGAAACATTGGGCTAATGAATGCCGTTCTCAAACCACCATAGAGGGTATTCCGTTGTCAAAAAACGGACAAGGACCAAGTGTTTACCCACGATATCATGGAGAAAGGTATCAGGCTACATTGCCAAAAAACGGACTAGAGGGCCCAATGCCCCGGGGCCCAAAACCACAAATATATGGGGCAATGGGGGAACCCAGCAGCACCATCAAGGTAGTGCCCAGGACGCATTATCCATTAAATCCCTCATCAGACAAACTAGAGGGAGCGCAGGGCTGGACATCTGCGCCTCTGCCAGAGCAGTACTAACTCCAGAGATGGGAGTTCAAATCATTCCCACAGGAGTAAAAGGACCTCTTCCCCAGGGAACAGTAGGCTTATTATTGGGACGCAGTTCTTCTACACTAAAAGGACTTATGATAAGTCCTGGGGTAATTGATCCCGATTATGAGGGTGAAATAAAAATTATAGCTAGTTCTCCAAGAGGTATATCAGTAATTTCACCAGGAGATAGAATAGCACAGTTATTAATAATACCCAGCCTGCATGATAAATTTTCCAGTTGTAATGTAGAAAGAGGTTCCAAGGGATTAGGCTCCACAGGTGTAGATTGGGCTATGCTGTCTTTAAATTTAGATTCTCGCCCAATGCTAAAATTAAATATTCAAGGACATGACTTTAATGGGCTGCTGGACACAGGAGCTGACCTTAGTGTCATCTCTCGTCAAGAATGGCCAAAACATTGGCCATTACAACAAGCCACTCAAACGCTTCGAGGCCTAGGAATGGCAACAAATCCCCATAGAAGTGCTATGGTATTAGATTGGAGGGATCCTGAAGGATGTGAAGGAACTATACAGCCCTATGTATTGGATCATCTTCCTGTAAATTTATGGGGACGAGATGTCCTAGATCAATTAGGATTGACATTAACAAATAACATCAATCCTAACGCGCCCACTACTAGGGCTAAACAAGGCTTTAGGAAAAAAAAAAAGATTAAGAGAACAAGAACAAGGTATGACAGCACCTATTCAAATAGATCAAGAAATAAGTAGACATGGTTTGGGTTTTCAGAAAGGGCCACTGAGACAATCAAAATTACTTGGAAATCAGAAAGACCAGTGTGGGTTCCTCAGTGGCCCCTGACTAAAGAAAAGATACAAGTAGCCCATGACTTGGTCAGACAACAATTAGCGGAAGGACATATACAACCTTCTGTATCCCCCCATAATACTCCCATTTTTGTCATTAAAAAGAAATCTGGTAAATGGAGATTATTACAAGATTTAAGAGCCATTAATAATGAGATGGTTATTATGGGACCTGCTCAATCAGGGATTCCCCAATTGTCTGCTTTACCAAAAACCTGGCATGTTTTAGCTATAGATATTAAAGATTGTTTCTTTTCAATTCCAATTCATCCCGAGGATAGTCCACATTTTGCATTTACTATCCCTGCACTGAATCATGAAGGTCCTGATCAGAGATATGAATGGAAAGTACTCCCTCAAGGGATGGCTAACAGCCCAACTATGTGTCAAATTTATGTTAATAAAGCAATCCAGCCACTTAGAAATCAAAATCCTGAACTACAAATATTTCACTATATGGATGATGTGTTATTGGCACATAAAGATAAAAACACATTACTAGAATGTTATGCCACACTTACAAACTTATTGAAAAATTATAATCTAGAGATAGCAATAGATAAAGTACAATTAAATCTTCCAATTAATTATTTAGGAGTTCTATTATCCTCAACCATGGTCCGTCCACCAAAAATTCAAATACGAGTAGATCAACTCAGATCACTTAATGACTTTCAAAAGTTATTGGGAGACATAAATTGGATAAGGCCTTATCTAGGCATACCAACAGGAGAGTTAGGACCTTTATTTGATATTCTAAAAGGTCCATCAGATCCAAATTCACCCCGCATGTTAACGCCTGAAGCAAGAAAAACATTAAAAATCATTGAAACAGGGCTGGGGATGTGGCTCAAGCGGTAGCGCGCTCGCCTGGCATGCGTGCGACCCGGGTTCGATCCTCAGCACCACATACAAACAAAGATGTTGTGTCCGCCGAGAACTAAAAAATAAATATTAAAAATTCTCTCTCTCTCTCTCTCTCTCTCTCTCTCTCTCCTCTCTCACTCTCTCTTTAAAAAAAATCATTGAAACATATATGGAAAATATGCATTTGGATAGAATTGATATAAGTTTGCCTTTATTATTTATTGTACTACCAACAAAAAATATTCCTACAGGAGTATTTTGGCAGGAAGGTCCATTATTGTGGATACATTTATCTTATTCTCCTAACACTATTCTTACTAGATATCCTGAGGCTGTAGGACAATTGATACTCAAAGGAATAAAAGCAGCTAAGGGAGTATTTGGGATTTCTCCCAATAAAATTATTACTCCATATACTATGGATCAAATTGATGAGTTAGCTAATGAGTTAAATACTTGGGCAATAATCATGTGTAAAACTAGTGTTTCATTTGATAATCACTTACCATCTAATCCTTTGTTGTCTTTTTGGTCTAAGCATCCTGTAGTTTTTCCAAAAATGACAAGAAAAACCCCTATCATAAATGCTCCAAATATATTCACTGATGGGTCAAACAATGGTACAGCAGCAGTAGTTACTCCTGATCAAACTTTTACATTTTTAGTACCCAAGCAATCAGCTCAAAAGGTAGAGCTTAATGCAGTATTACAAGCTTTTATGATGTTTAAAGATTCTGTATTTAATTTATTTTCTGATAGTCAATATGTAGTTAATGCTATAGTATCCCTTGAAGATGCTGGTAGGATTTCACCTTCTTCTACTGTTTTCTCTTTGTTTTCCGCTATACAAAGTCTAATCTGGGACCGAAAAGATCCATTCTTTATAGGTCATATCAGGGCACATACAGGATTGCCTGGAGCCCTTAGTATGGGCAATGAACTAGCAGATAAATCTACACATGACATACATATTTTCTCCACAATAGAAGAAGCTATAAATTTTCATAAAAGGTTCCATGTCAATGCTAATACTTTACAAAAATGTTTTAAAATAACTAAAGAACAAGCCAGACATATAATAAAACAATGTCAAAATTGTGTGACATTTTTACCACAAGTTAATCTTGGAGTCAATCCTAGAGGACTGATACCTAACCATATTTGGCAGATGGACGTCACACACTTGCCAGAATTTGGAAAATTAAAATATTTACATGTTACAGTTGATACCTCTTCCGGATTTTTGATGGGCTCCCTTCATGCCGGAGAAAAAACTAAAGATGTTATAGCTCATTGCTTACAAAATTTTGCCACTGTGGGTGTTCCAAAACAGTTAAAAATGGACAATGGTCCTGGTTATACTTCCACCTCTTTTAAACAATTTTGCTCATCATTTGGCATTACTCACATAACAGGAATTCCATACAATCCACAAGGACAAGGCATAGTTGAAAGAGCTCATCAAACTATTAATATGTACTTATTAAAACAAAAGGAGGGAATTGGAAAGGGGTATATATCCCCCAAAGATAAACTTAAAATAACCCTTTTTACTCTAAACTTTTTAAATTTGGATTCATCAGGACTTAGTGCTGCGGAAAGACATTTGTACCCAAAAAATGTACATAAGCCTAAGGTACTTTTGGAAAGATATTCTAACAGGACAATGGAAAGGCCCGGATCCAGTGATAGTCTGCAATCGGGGCGCTGTCTGTGTTTTCCCACAGGATGAACAGCAACCGATTTGGATTCCAGAGATTAACTAAAACAATTTCTACAGAAAAAGAAGATGATTTGACTCAAATCCATAACAGCTGACATCCAGAGCTCCAGCTTGGCTATTCTTACATCTGCGACAGTGATTAACCAAGGTTCTTTTTTTTTCAATATCTATTTTATTATTGCATTTTTCCCACATCATAAAGTTCTATTTTAATTTTGAGCTCATACAAACCTAGGTTAATGTTTTTCTGATCAGTTTTTTGACTGTGTTTTATTTTTTTGACTGTGGAGTTTTTAAACATTGCAATGCAGATTTCACCTAGATATAGTTACAAGGCCTTTATTTACTATTGTCTTATGTGTTGTATGTTGTGTGCACACTTCTGTTTTGTGTTGTATGTCTGTATGTGTGTATGTCCATATTTCTTATATGAGGAGCGCTCATGAAAAAATGGATCCGAATTTTTTCTTTATTCACGTGATTTATATGGTTTAATTTAAATTAGGTGAACAGCTGTTAATGATTGTTTTTAGAGATGGTTAACAGATCTGTTTGTTTACTAATTTAAATTAGGTAAACAGCTGTTAAGGATTGTTTTTAAAGGAGTTTAACAGATCTGTTTGTTTACTTTCACCTTTCCTTTTCATTATATTTAATAATTCTGTTCAGGATAATGTCTCTTTAGCATCATTGCCAGAATTTCCATCTCCATCCCAATTCCGGTGAAGACTGAGATAAAACCAAACTACAGCTTCTATGATAGCTATCACAGTAAACTGTATAAACTGATGCATCAATGAATATAACTCAACAAGTAATGCTCAATCAAGGACTTGATTTACTTTGGGAGGAAATGGACATATTGATAAACTCCTCCAATTTGAACTGCTTGCAGAACTTGCCTGGACTATATATCAGTTGCATACATTGTGAAATATCATCTGGTGCACCGAATTGTGGTACTGCTGGCATATCTTTGCTGATGGTGTCACCAGTGATGCAATTTCCTTGCCAGCTCACCCCATGTTTATTGTGGTAATACTGGCATATCTTTGCTGATGGTGTCACCAGTGACGCAATTTTTCCAAAGGAGCCATCAATTGGCTTGGTGTCGTGGCATTTCTGTATCCTCCTCCCTTCTACTAGTGATGGTCTAAAATTTGGGGGCCAACAGACGTGAGGCAAGAACCTCACCCCCCCACTGGTGCATAGGCCTATCCACAAGCATGGCTGAATGCTGGACCGGTAGTCAGTGACGGGTTGATCTGATTACAGTGGATTCAACCTAAGACAGGAAGCTGACGCCTAAAGGTCAGTTCTCCCATGACGGGTAAGAACCATATGTTGAATTGGACAACCTACCAGGCACGGTCCCTAGCCACATTGCTTGTTGCTTAATTAAACAGAAGGGGGCAGATGCTAGGAGCCACAAGCAGATAAATGATGCATGGCACCTTTGCTTGTAAAGTGACGCCAGCTAGCCACTGAGATGATATGATTATGTTAAGATTTACATTCATATGCAAATTGGGCTCCTGCTGTTCACCTTGGCCTGCTACCGGACTCAAGTTACGGGACTCCTGGAGAGTTCCCATTGGTTGGGGAAGGATAGTAGGAGGAAATTCCGGGGGAGGTCTGGGGCCCCCTGGTTCCGGGGTGAACGCGCGGTTCCGGCAGATGCCTGCGTGGGAGGACCGGGTTTGGCTTGCCAGCGCCTACGGAGTATTGGCGGCTTTTTCAAAATAAAGTTTTGTTCCTGCTTGAGTGGCTTGTGATTCTGTGCCCAGCCAAGACTGCGGCATGTAAGTGTACCAGGAACAGCACATCTATTTACACAAGAACAACTAGAAAATCTGGAAGCCATTTCCACAGACCCAATAACCACCTTCCTCCTACTGTCTGTAGATTAGTTGCTTACAACTAATAAATTGCTAAGTATGTACAAAGTTCTGTGCTCGTCCACTAAAACAGCAAAGAAAATTTTTTTTTTTTTAAAAAAAACCCTCTCTCCTGTCAACTCCTACAGCCAAATCTTTTCAAAGGGCTATTATTAAACTTTAGAAAATCTTGCAATATTGTCCTATATTAAATTTCAGAGATCCATTAAGTGCCGTTTTGCTGCAGTGAACGGCGAGATAGAGAAGACGAATTCAAGAAGGAAAAAAAAAATCTTGGAAGAGAAATTATTTTTAAAGGTCAGTTTTTCTTAAGAAACAGCTGAAAATCCCTCCATAGGAAGCAGTCTGCTTTTAGCAAGTTCGCTTTCTTCTCTTGAATGTTCAGAGCCAGGGGTCACGTCCCTGTGTTCAGTGAGACCTGGGCAAGTCATGAAGATGTGAAGGATGTCATGCTGTGTGCGTTTTTAAACCACCCAATCCCCTTCAGCCTCGCATCCTAATATCAGACCCTGTTAGCTCTACAACAAGCTCCTGTCAAGCAGGTCACTGGGAAAGGGAGGGTGTTGGGCATCAGAAGTCATAGATTACTTATTATATTGGACTGCAGTTCAGTAGAAGACATATCTGGAGTCCTTTCTGGCTGTCACACCTCGGAAGGAGGGAGCAACTGGCATCTAGTTGGCAGAGGTCAGGGATGTCGCTAGATGCCTTACAATGCCAACGACAGTCCCTCACAACCTAATTATCCAGCCCCAAATCTACAAAGTGCCAAGACCTAGAAGCCTGCTGCACTGTGATGTTCTTTCTTTGTCTCCCCCAAGTGCTGCCCTCTGGATAATGAACTCACATGTTGATGGTTGCATGATCCATTAAAGACAAGGTAGCCACCTCAGAACCTTGAAATCAACTGACAGCTCTAATTAATTTGTTAACTTCTTCCTCATTCATCCCCTGTTCGTCTTGGGTGGAAGCACGAGGAACAGCATATGGATGTCTTACAGCCAGCAGCTCACATGAAGCAGGGTAGGACTGTTTCTGTAACCATGCTGTCTGGGCTGTGGTCCAATCAAATTTCAGTATTTTGCATGGCATTCTCTTTGCCTCACTTTGCCAGGGATCATGGAGTCGAAAAACAAGTCCCCACAGAATTTGCTCAAATAGATCTCATCGTGGGAGAGGAATCACAGAGAACTGGATGATGTAATATCACTGTATGTTAGTAAAGAGACTAAGAATGTGTGCCAAAGAGTTAAGCCCAATGGCAGGAGATGAAGTGGAAACGACAAGAGGGCTGACATGGCCAATGAAGTCATCAAGACGTGGGACATGTGGACTGAGGCACAGAGGTGGCATCTGGAGCCATTACAATCATCTCTTCTAAAATGGTTCCAGATTTTCTCTCACGAGATTTGAATCTATACATCACACTCTTCTGTTGATCTTTATTTTTGTACCTCTACGTGCTTCCATCAAGGGACACTGTCTGAGGCAGATCACAAAGGCTCGCTGCCATGCTTCAGTTAACCGAGCAGGTTTTATGCCTTAGCCCTAAATTCCATCTAGTCAAATAAATGCTTTCATCATAGACCATGTTTGTTGAGGAGGAAAGGGGCCTATGCTAATGCTCCAAGTAGCATTGCCTCTCTGCTGTTTGATTCTGTATATTTTCTCCACAGATGTTTTCTAACTGCTTTACCTCCAAGAAGTACTGCTTAGAGGCAATTTCTAAGTGTACGACAAGCCTCTTTTCCCTTCAGCACATTTTTACTGCATGGTTTGTTTCCTCCAATCCCTTGTTGATATTTGCAGGGAGGGGAGAGGAGCAGGGTGGGAATGGAGCTAAGCTGCTGCATCTCAGGTTATTTACAGCTGAGTAAGTAACTGAGCTCTGAGAGCCGGGAGCCAACACAGGACCAAGCATTTGAGGAGCTGCCCGTGTAGTCCTGACATCCTCCCCACACCACCCCTCCCCACAACTAAATCATCATTATAAAAATGCTTGGTATTCAGACTGCTTCTCTCTCTGTAGCACCATGAGAAAGCAGGTGTTATTCTCACAGCTAGTTGGAAGCTCATGGGTGGAGTTCACCTCTCTGGTTTTGCTCCATGGTAGCATCACTGAGATTTTTCATAGAGACAGAACATTATTATTTTCTTAGATGCCTCCATTTTCTTCCCCCCACCTGATATACCAGTGCTCTTCTGTGATAAATATTCTAAATATGCTGTATTTACAAGCACCAGGGTGTGGGAAGGGCACTAAAGAAAAACTTTTTGTGTGTTAAAATTGACTTGGAGCATCAGGGATTTAAACTCTCTTCCTGGATGTCCCTTCCTTGGTCTCTTAAGTATTCTTTAACCCTTTCTCACCAGGGTCTGATGATGGAGCCCCCATCCTGACTGACAGCCTCTGCACTGAGAACCAGAAGGTCCATGTTGGTAAAATTTCCCCAAGATTTGCACCAAGACAGTTGTATTTTTTAGTCTCCCCTCCCCCCGGCCCCAATGTCATATCTCCAACCTGACTGCAGCATGATGAATGCCTGATATAAATGTTTTAGTCAGAAGGAGACTCACCTCCATCTTTCTGTCATCATTAGTTAATCACCAGATATCAATTAACCACTTGTGTTTATAGTAGAGCACATTTGTAGGTACTTGGAGGACTTAAGAGAGGGGGACAGAGACAGAGACAAAGCAAAAAAGCTCACATCCTAAAGGAAGAGGCTTCCATTAAAAATTGGATCAGTAGAAATATCAAAACATTCAGTGACTTGGTCCTGTACCCTAGTGCAAGATCACCTAAGAGTAAATGGCCTGATCAGGACCAAACCAGGATGGGTCAGTTTCTACCTGCCCCTGTTGCTTCCTAAAATTAGTGCATTCCAGATGAGACCCCAAACCCCTAAATCCCAGGAAAATAAAATGGAACAGCACCAATGATCCCTGCGGTAAGTTCTGACACAAGCACATCTCAATAGGGTAACTGTCCATTCCTACCTCTGACTTAATCTTACACATGTTACCTGTCTCTGAAGATGAGAAATCTCAATTTCCTATGTTGTGCCAAAGGATAGCATGTCAATTCTGGGTTTCCCAACAAGCAAGCAGTGAGCTAGCTTCCAGTTGCCTCTAGATGAAAAGCACAAGTCTACAAGTTAAGAGATGTCCTAGTTTTGCCCTAACTGGATCCCAACAAATCACCTAATTTTTCTGATCTTGGTCACCTCCTTGGCCAAAGGGAATGGATTCAATAAATAGATTTTTAGCAGCTACTCTGTGCTAGGCAATGTTCAAGATGCCAAAAACATAGCAGTGAACTACAAAAACAAAGCTCCTTCCCCCAGGGTTCTTATATTCTATGGGAGAATAGAGGCAATGAACAAATGAAGGCAGTAGTTCCAGAGAATTATAAGGCCTTCAAAGACAGTTAAGAAGGGAAGGTAATAGCAGGTACTGGAATGGGTGAATGAGAATAGTGTTTCTTTAGAGTGGCAAAAAAGTTTTCTTTGAGTAGGAGGCATAACACCTGTGAACTGTATGGTGAAGAGTTAGTCTGTAAAAGGCCCAGGGGACCCCAGCCCAGGACCATCCCGCCAACAGGCAGACTCACACCAGACCCCAGCCCCAGGCCAAGGACCACCCATACCCCAGCCCAGGACCACCCACAGTTACCAGCAGACCCAGGGAGCCAAGAACAAGGTTAGTCTCAGGACCAACCAGCCAACTGGCAGACTAACACTGGAACCCAGGCCCCAGCCCAGGACCACCCATACCCACCAGCAGACCCAGGAGGGAACGCAGGCCTACCTATCTTGGGACCCTGCAGCTATCACCATAGCCCTCCCCATACAATAGCCTCCACCTTGGGACAACCTATAGGGCCTGGAGGCAGCTGCATCTCGGAGCAGGCAGCCCAAAGCCATTGTAAGGATAAACCTTTCAGCCCCATCTCTGAAAGTGGTTGTATCCATCTTGGACACCCCCACTGCTATCTTCAGTTATCTCCACTATTGCCACCACCACCTTTAGTTGCAGTAGCATTTATCACCGGGGTCTAGAAGCCCAACACCAAGGTGAGGTACAGGTAATTTGCAGGGACACTATAAGATTATAGGGTAGAAATTGTAATACCTCAGATCCGCACTACAAGAAAGGAAGATATACAGACAACATGAAAAAAATAAGGGAGGAAAGTGCCCCAAATAAACCAAGATACTACAAAGGTAGAATCCAGCTGATGAAATGTCAGAGAAGGAATTCAGAATGTACATACTTAAAATGATCCATGAATTTAAAAATCAGTTAAGTGAGCAAATATAGATAAAAATTGATCACTCCAACAAAGAGAGAAGGGAGCAAATACAGGTAGCAAAAGACTACTTCAAGAAAGACATAGAAATTCTGAAAAAAAATCAGAAATCCTTGAAATGAAAAAACAATAAACCAAATAAAAAACTCAATAGAAAGCATCACCAACAGACTAGATCACTTAATGTCAAATAATGAAGACAGTCCTACCAGCAGTGTATGAGTATACCTTTTCCCCACATCCTTGCCAACACTTATTGTTGTTTGTCTTCATAATAGCTGCCATTCTGACAGGAGGAGATGAAATCTTAAGAGTAGTTTTGATTTGCATTTCTCTAATTGCTAGAGATGATGAACATTTTTTTCATATATTTGTTGATTGATTGTATATCATCTTCTGAGAAGTATCTGTTCAGGTCCTTGGCCCACTTATTGAATGGGTTATTTGGTTTTGTTTGTTTGTTTGTTTGTTTGTTTTGGTGTTTAGCTTTTTGAGTTCTTTATATACTCTAGAGTTCTTTGAATACACTTAGTGCTCTATCTGATGTGTGAGAGGTAAAGATTTGCTCCCAAGATGTAGGCTCTCTATTCACCTCACAAATTGTTTCTTTTGCTAAGAAGCTTTTTAGTTTGAACACATTCCATTTATTAATTCTTGATTTTAATTCTTGTACTATAAGTGTCTTATTAAGGAAGTTGGGGCCTAATCCCACATGATGAAGATTAGGACCTACTTTTTCTTCTATTAAATGCACAAAATTACAATTATTTTATATTAGACAAAGGTGCCAAAAACATCATTGGAGAAAAGATAGCCTCTTCAACAAATGGTGCTGGGAAAACCTGAAATCCTTATGCAACAAAATGAAATTAAACCCTTATCTCCCACCATGCACAAAACTCAACTCAAAGTGGATCAAGAACCTAAGAACTGAGTTGAGAGACAAACTGCATATACCTATTTTACTTTATTTACAATCTTTTACAAGATGCTTGTGGTTGGTAATTTGGGGAACAGATAAAACCTTTTGAGAGAAGAAAACTTTTCCAAATCCTCTATCTTCTAATGAAGTTCAAATACATGTGCAGACAAGAAACAGGCTGCTCTCTGTATCTGTGAAGGTACACAGAACAGAACCCAGGCTGCCAGGAATGGCAACAGAGCTCTGGGAACCAGGAGGTTCATTAAAAATGTAAAATAAATGCAATGATTGCATGTGGTTGTCTTTGGGGCATTTTGCTTTAGACCTCATATGTGTTGGAAAACAGTACTGCAAATGCCATAATTATTTTAAGATATAAAATTATTTAAATTGGCTAATGAATGCAGACCCTGACACAAGTCTGCATAAATCTGGATTCATTAGTGTGTTCTTGCAGAGGGGGATGGGGTTTGGAAGCTGTTTTATTCATTAGCAGCATTATTTGCACTTTCTTTTCCTCCTCAACCCTCTAAGACAGAATGTCCTAAACCACATGATCATCTGGAAGCAAAATACATGTTCACATACGTTAGCCCAATTAATTCTTATAACTGGTGTTTGTGTGTGTGTGTGTGTGTGTGTGTGTGTGTGTGCAGCAATTATATAAATTTCATCCATAAGTAAATTAAACTCCAAGAGTTTAAGTGTCTTGCCTAAGATCACACAGCCAGAAAGAATCATGATACACACTTGAAGCTAGGTGAAGCCAGGTGTTTAGTTATCACACCCTCCCTGCACTATTTTATGGTAATGGACTACTACCACCTAGAAGATGGATTTAAAGCGATGGGTTCTGTTAGAAGACAGACTTTTTTCCATTGGATGTCTGCAGTTTCCAGGACAGAAAGGAATCTGTGCAGAAGAGCAGCTCTGTACACAAAGGTATCTGCTTATTCGTCAATGGGCCTGATGGAGTTTTGCCAAAGATGTACTTTCTCTCTCCCCTTCCCTTTCTGGCCCTTCCACTGGAAACCAAGGCTGCCATGGTTTGTCTGTCGATATTCAAGAGCAGGACTCACAGAGGTGATGGGATTCCACAGCAGCTTTCTTCTCTAGGATCCTTCCAGTTTGCAGCTTCTTCAGTTCTCACTACCACGTCTTTGCTGGCTCTCTGGGAATCCTTGGATTATGACCATTGCAGAGGGGGCAGATGATATCTCCTGGGGTCAGTGACAAAAACATTTTTCTCCCTTTCATGATTGTTAACCTTATCAATTAGTTTTATTGAATACTTACTAATGCATGATATTAAACAGACTTTGAATTCTGGGGACCAGCATGAGGTAGCAGCCCAACTTCTGAGCCAGAGGCCTCTGAGAAGAACTTAGCAGCCAACTACCGTGTTGCCAGTCCAGATCCTCCTGGTTGTACCAGTAAAATTCAGGAAGACTTGACCCTCTTTGTTATGTGTGACCCACCTGGAGAAGGCTAGATTGACACCACAGATTGCTACAGAAACTAGGGACTGAAGGACATCAAAAACTTAAATGATGCCCAGATTCACACCAAAGAGGGCTTCACAGCTTCTCTATCCTAGTAAGCAGGGATCTTTAGCAATCTTCCACTTCTTCTTTCTAGGAACCTTCATAAAGCCTGTCATTCCTGCTTGTTTCTATAGCACTGCCCTCTCAGGGGGGAGATACGACCTTCATATCTCCCTTGGAGGCTTGGACAACAAATGAGGCAAGACTAAGGGATGAAGAGAGAATCCAACTTCCACAGACAGAACGAACCTCCTTCATCCAAGCACTCAACATAAGGACACAGCTTGCCCAGCACCTGTCCATGGGATTGCAGGTGCTGGATTCTTGGTAGTTTCCTTTCTCTCTCTTCATTTGAAAATCACTCAGTTTTCTATTTCAGCTGGAATTTAGTTTTTAACCTCCAAGTCATATCTCTCTTCCCTAGTATAACCAGAAACAACTGAATTTATATGGAGAATATGATCACAAATCTTGTGAATTTAAAGAGCCCCAGAGGTGTTATTGGTATGTTTGCAAACATTTAAGGCACCTGATTTTAAAGGGCAAACCTACTAGACAGTTCAATTCAGTACAATAAGCCTGTAGAATGTTCTGGGCAATAAATACTTCTTAACACGCGTACGCACAAGGCTCACAAAGGTGAATAAGTTAAGGCCTTTGAGGAGACCAGTCTAGTTGGAAGGATATTCTTTCCATACACGGAGTCACTTACATAATTGATGAAGCAGAATAGGAAAGAGGAACACTAAACCCAGTCTTTGGGTCTGGAGAAGGTTCCCAGAGCTGAGCAGGGTCTTAGAAGACAAGTTACAGAAAGCCAGTAAAGAATGAAAAGAGAGAGTAGGCACAGAGAATAACCCTGATCAAAACCAAGTGAGGGAAGCAAAATGGCATGTGAGGAAGAGATGCACAAAATTGAGAGCCACCAAAGCATGAAATGTAAGACACAGGAGGGAGGGCCTTGTGAACCATGCTAAAGAGGTTGGGTTTTATTTTATAAGTAATAGAGAGCCACTGTGGGGATTTTATAGGAGAGTGGGGTAGTCAGATTTGCATGTTAATGGATTGCCTAATGGAGAATGGAAGGTAAATTTAAGAGGGACAAGATTGACAATAAGTAAGATGCCTTTTACTGAAGGAACATACTAGAATCATCTATGGAATATTTTTTTTTCACTTTTTTTTTATTGATTATTTAAAGCATTACATAGCTCATGATATATCATCTTTCATACATTTGACTCAAATTGTGTTTTGAACTCCCATTTTCACCCCAAATACAGATTGCAGAATCACATCTGTTACACATTCACATTTTTACATAATGCCATATTAGTGACTGCTGTATTCTGCTACCTTTCCTATCCCCTACTATCCCCCCTCCCCTCCCCTCCCCTCCCATCTTCCCTCTCTACCTCCCCTGCTGTTGTTCAATTCTCTCCCTTTTTTTCCCTCCCCCTTGCCCCTCATAACCTCTTATAATTTTATGGATCATTGAAGGTCTCCTACTATTTCCATGTGCTTTCCCTTCTCTCTCCGTTTCTCTCCCCCCATTCGTCTTTGTTTACTGTAGTCTTTTCCTCATGCTCTTCCTTCCTGTTCTGTTCTTAGTTGTTCTCTTTATATCAAAGCAGACATTTGGCATTTGTTTTTTAGGGCTTGGCTAGCTTCGCTTAGCATAATCTGCTCTAATGCCATCCATTTCCCTGCAAATTCTATGATTTTGTCATTTCTTAGTGCTGCATAATACTCCATTGTGTATAGATGCCACATTTTTTTTATCCATTCATCTATTGAGGGGCATCTAGATTGGTTCCACAGTCTAGCTATTGTGAATTGTGCTGCTATAATCATTGATGCAGCCGTATCCCTATAGAGCGCTTTTTTAAGGTCCTCAGGGAATAGTCCGAGAAGTGCGATAGCTGGGTCAAATGGTGGATCCATTCCCAGCTTTCCCAGGAATCTCCATACTGCTTTCCAAATTGGCCTCACCATTTTGCAGCCCCACCAGCAGTGTACAAGTGTACCCTTTTCCCCACATCCCCGCCAACACTTATTGTTGTTTGACTTCATAATGGCTGCCAATCTTACTGGAGTGAGATGGTATCTTAGGGTGGTTTTGATTTGCATTTCTCTGATTGCTAGAGATGGTGAGCATTTTTTCATGTACTTGTTGATTGATTGTATGTCCTCCTCTGAGAAGTGTCTGTTCAGGTCCTTGGCCCATTTGTTGATTGGGTTATTTGTTATCTTATTGTTTAATTTTTTGAGTTCTTTGTACATTCTGGATATTAGGGCTCTATCTGAGGTGTGGGGGGTAAAAATTTGTTCCCAGGATGTAGGCTCTCTATTTACCTCTTTTATTGTTTCTCTTGCTGAGAAAAAACTTTTTAGTTTAAGTAAGTCCCATTTGTTTATTCTTGTTGTTAACTCTTGGGCTATGGGTGTCCTATTAAGGAATTTGGAGCCCGACCCCACAATATGTAGATCGTAGCCAACTAAAATGTACCCTGTTCATGGATAGGCAGAACTAACATCATCAAAATGGCGATATTACCCAAAGTTCTCTACAGGTTTAATGCGATGCCAATCAAAATCCCAATGGCATTTCTTGTAGAAATAGACAAAGCAATCATGAAATTCATATGGAAAAACAAAAGACCCAGAATAGCAAAAGCAATTCTAAGCAGGAAGTGTGAATCTGGAGGTATAGCGATACCAGAGGTCAAATTGTACTACAAAGCAATAGTAACAAAAACAGCATGGTACTGGTACCAAAACAGGCAGGTGGACCAATGGTACAGAATAGAAGACACAGAGACTAATCCACAAAGTTACAACTATCTTATATTTGATAAAGGGGCTAAAAGCATGCAATGGAGGAAGGATAGCATCTTCAACAAATGGTGCTGGGAAAATTGGAAATCCATATGCAACAAAATGAAATTGAATCCCTTTCTCTCACCATCCACAAAAATTAACTCAAAATGGATCAGGGAGCTAGATATCAAATCAGAGACACGGTGTCTGATAGAAGAAAAAGTTGGCTATGGAATATTTTAAGTGGGAGATTTCCTCAACTCATTCTAGACCTTTAAAAACATATTTTTTTTAAAAAAACGCAACACAGAAATCCCCAAATATACCCAGCTGAGAACCACTAAATTGGGAGATGACACATCCAAATAATCATAATAAGAACCTGGACTAGGATCATGAGAGTGGAAAAGAAATGAAGGGGCAGATTTTTTTAAGAACTATTTAGGAAGACTAAACACTAAAATCTATTCATTCATTCATTCAATAAGTATTAGGTAAAGCACTGTATTGAGAGGCAGAAATCCAATAACAAAAAGAACTCAGTCCCTGCCAGTTAAAGATTGTACAGCCTCATGCAAAATTTCTCCAACATAACACTACTCTTCTTAACAGCAGGAAAAACAAGGAAAGAAAAAATTCTGAGACAGTATGGCCTTGAACCAAACCTGACATGAATTTGAAGCTTGGGTAGTCCAAGGAATCTCAAAAGAATTTGGTTTAGACACCAGATGGAATAAAAGTAAATCCTCCTTGGAGCAACACATTTTTTTATCTCAGGTCTCAAACAACCTCCACAGATAGTTTTTTAAGAAATGAGCTGTACAAAATTAAAAGAATAAAGTAAAAAACAAACAAAAAAAATAAGCACATAGGAAGCAGACTGCAAAAGCAGACCTGTAAAGACTACAGACACTAAACACAGGAACAGGAAACTAAAAAGTGACCTGTCAGATTTACACAAGGATCCATTTGAAATTATGTCTGTATATAATTTCAATCCACATACATACACATGTATATGTATATGTATTTATTCACAAATTCTCTCTTCATCTGTCTTTACTCTGCTGTTAAAAATGTCCATTGAGTTCTTTGTTTTGGTTGAAAATATATATATGTATATAGGTATCTGTATGCATATATGTATACAGACATGTATATGCATATATATACATATATACACATGTATATACATATAAAATACACACATGGACTAGATCATGACAGTGGGAAAGAAATTAAGTGTATATGTGTATACATATGTGTGTATAAATAATTTCAAACAAAACAAAGAACTCAATGGATATTTTTATTTATTTATTTATTTATTTTAATTAGGTATATATGGCAGCAAAATGAATTTTGATTCATTATACACAATTTTAGCACAACTTTTCATTTCTCTAGCTGTACACAATATAGCATCACATGTATCTAGAGTAATGATGTCCATCTCATTCCACCATCTTTCCTGCCTCATGCACCCTCCCCACTCTCTCTCCCCTTTGTCCAATCAAAGTTCTTCCACTTATCCCAGGCCTCCCCTTCCCCATTTTGCATCAGCATCCACTTATCAGAGAGAACATTCGGCCTTTGTTTTATTGGGATTGGCTTACCTCACTTAGCAAGATATTCTCCAACTCCACCATTTACCTGAAAGTGCCATGATTTTATTCTCTTTTAATGCTGAATAATATTCCATTGTGTGTGTATATACATATATACACACACCTCAGTTTCTTTATCAAGTCATCTATTGAGGGGCATCTTGTTGCTTCCACAGTTTAGCTATTGTGAATTGAGCTGCTATGAACATTGATGTGGCTGTAGTATGCTGTTTTTAAGTCCTTTAGGTATAGACCCAGGAGTGGGATAGCTGGGTCAAATGGTGGTTCCATTCCAAGTTTTCTAAGGAATCTCCATACTGCTTTCCAGATTGGTTGCACTAATTTGCAGTCCCACCAGCAATGTATGAGTGTGTCTTTCCCCCCACATCCTTGCCAACAGTTATTGTTGTTTGTATTTTTAATAGCTGCCATTCTGACTGGCTTGAGATGAAATCTTACAGTAGTTTTGATTTGCATTTCTCTAATTACTAGAGATGTTGAACATTTTCTCATATATTTGTTGACTGATTGTATATATTCTTCTGAGAAGTGTCTGTTCAGCTTCTTGGCCCATTTATTGATTAGACTGTTTGTTTTGGGGGGGTTTAGATTTTTGAGTTCTTTATATATCCTAGAGATTAGTGCTCTATCTGATGTATGTGTGGCAAATATTTGCTCCCCAAAAGTAGGCTCTCCGTTGACCTCATTGCTTGTTTCTTTTGCTGAGAAGAAGCTTTGTAGTTTGAGACCATCCCATTTATTAATTATTTCTTGTGCTTTAGGAGTCTTGTTAAGGAAGTCGGGGCCTAATCCGATGTGATAAAGATTGGGCCTACTTTTCCTCTATTAGGCACAGGGTCTCTGGACTAATTTCTAGGTCTTTGATCTACTTTGAATTGAGTTTTGTGTGTGGTGAGAGATAGGGGTTTAGTTTCATTTTGTTGCAAATGGATTTCCAGTTCTCCCAGCACCATTTGATGAAAGGCTCTTTTCTCCAATATATTTTTGGCACCTTTGTCCAGTATGAGATAACTGTATTTATGTGTGTTTGTCTCTATGTTTTCTATTCTGTACCATTGGTCTACAAGTCTATTTTGGTGCCAATACCATGTTGACTTTGTTACTATAATTTTGTAGTATAGTTTAAGGTCTGGTATTGTGATGCCTTCTGCTTCACTCTTCTTACTAAGGATTATTTGGCTATTCTGTGTCTCTTAGTTTTACAAATGAATTTCATGATTGCTTTTTCTATTTCTATAAGGAATGATGTTGGGATTTTAATTGGAATCACATTGAATCTGTTTAGTGCTTTGGGTAGTATGGCCATTTTGACAATATTAATATTGCCTATTCAAGAGCATGGGAGATCTTCTCATCTTCTAAGATCTTCTTCAATTTCTTTCTTTAATGTTTGTGTAGTTTTCATTATAGACGTCTTTCACCTCTTTTGTTGATTCTCAAGGTTTTTTTTTCCTTTGAGGCTATTGTGAATGGGGTAGTTTTCCTAATTTCTCTCTCACAGGATTCACCACTAATGTACAGAAATGCATTTGATTTATGGGTATTGATTTTATATCCTGCTATTTTGCTAAATTCATTAATTAATTCTAGAAGTTTTCTGGTGGAGTTTTTTGGATCCTCTAAGTATAGAATAATGTCTTCAGCAAATAATGATATTTTGAGTTCTTATTTTCCTATTTGTATCTCTTTAATTTCTTTCATCTAACAAATTGCTCTGGCTAGAGTTTCAAGGACTATGTTGAATAGAAGTGGTGAAAGAGGGCATCCCTGTCTTGTTCCAAATTTTAGAGGGAATGCTTCCAATTTTTTGCCATTTAGAAGGATGCTGGTCTTGGGTTAGCATAAATAGCTTTTACAATGTAGAGGTATGTTCCTACTATTCCTAGTTTTTCTGGTGTTTTAAACATGAAAGGGTGCTGTATTTTGTCAAATACTTTCTCTGCATCAATTGATATAATCATATTATTCTTATTTTTAAGTCTATTGATGTGATGAATTATATTTATTGATTTCCACATGTTGAACCAAACTTGAATCCCTGGAATGAACCCCACTTGATCATGGTGCACTATATTTTTAATGTTTTTGTATGCAATTTGCCAGAATTTTATTGAGAATTTTTGTATCAATGTTCATCATGGATATTGGTCTGAAATTTTCTTTCCTTGATGTGTCTCTGCCTGGGTTTGGAAGGGTTCCTTCTTTTCTATTTTATGGAATAATTTGAGGAATACTGGCATTAATTCTTCTTTGTAGGTCTTGTAGAACTTGGCTGAGAATCCATCTGGTCCTGGGCTTTTCTTGGTTGGTAGGCTATTGATGGCATCTTCTATTTCCTTGCTTGAAATTTATCTGTTTTAATTGTGATATCTTCTTGATTCTGTTTGGATTGATCATATGCCTCTAGAAATTTGTCATTGTCTTCAAGGTTTTCTATTTTATTGGAGTATAAATTTTCAAAATTATCTCTGATTATCTTCTTTATTTCAATGGTGTCTGTCATGATATTTCCTTTTTCACCACAAATTTTAGTAATTTGAGTTTTCTCCTCCTTCTTTTCATTAGAGTGGCTAAGGGTTTGTCAATTTTATTTATTTTTTCCAAGAACCAGCTTTTTGTTTTGTCAGTTTTTTGAATTGTTTCTTTAATTACATTTACATTGGTTTCAGCTCTGATTTTAATTATTTCCTGTCTTATACAACTTTTGGTGTTGGTTTGTTCCTCTTTTTCTAGGGCTTTGAGCTATAATAACAGGTTGTGTATTTGTTGACTTTTTCTTCTTTTAATGAATGAACTCCATGCAATGAACTTTCCTCTTAACACTATCTTTATAATGTCCCAGAAATTTTGATAAGCAGTATCAGAGTTCTCCTCTAAGAATTTTTTTATTTTCTTCCTGATGACTCCTATTACCCATGCATCAATCAATAGTGTATAGTTTAGTCTCCAGGTGTTGGAGTAGCTTCTCTTTTTAATTTTATTATTAATTTATAATTTCATTACATTGTGGTTGATAGAATGCAGGGTAATATCTCTATTTTTTGTGTTTGCTAAGAGTTGCTTTGTGGCATAACATATGGTCTGTTTTGGAGAAGGATCCATGTACTGCTGAGAAGACAGTTTATTCGCTTGTTGATGGATGGAATATTCTATATATTCTGTAAAGTCCAAATTATTAATTGTATTATTGAGTTCTATAGTTTCTTTGTTTAGTTTTATTTTGGAAGATCTATTGAGTGGTGAGAGAGATGTACTAAAGTCACCCAGTATTATTGTGTTATGGTCTTGTATTTGAGAAAGTTTTGCTTGACATACATAGATGCCCCATTGTTTGGGGCATAGATATTTATAACAATCATAAACAATCATAGATATTTATGATTGTTATGTCTTGTTAATGTATGAATCCCTTAAGCAGTATGAAATGTCCTTTTTTATCCCTCTTCACTAGCTTTGGTTTGAAGTCTACTTTATCTGATATGATGTTGGAAATCCCTGTTTGTTTATGAGGTCTAGGTGAGTGGTATGTTTTTTCCCACCCTTTCACCTTTAGTCTGTGGAAGTCTTTTCTTTTTTTAATATTTTTTAGTTACAGATGAATGCAATATCTTTATTTTGTTTATTTATTTTTATGTGGTGCTGAGGATCGAACCCAGTGCCTCACATGTGCAAGGCAGGCGCTCTGCCACTGAGCCCCAGCCCCAGCCCCGTGTGGAAGTCTTTTCCTGTGAGTTGAAGGCAACATATTGTTGGGTCTTTTTTTACTGCAATCTGTCAGTCTATGTCTTAATTGATGAGTTTAGGCCATTCATACAGGGTTATTATTGAAATAAGATTTGTATTCCTGAATATTTTGGGTTACTTTTGGTTTTTAACTTAACTTGGTTTCTCCTTTGATTAGCCTTTCCTTTAGTGTAGTTCCTCCCTTTGCTGATTTTCATTGTTGTTTTTCATTTCCTCCTCCTGGAAAATTTTCCTGAGGATGCTCTGTAGTGCGGCCTTTCTCACTGTAAATTCTTTTAAATTTTTGTTTATAATGAAGATTTTTACTTCACCCTTAAATCAGAAGCTTAATTTTGCTAGATATAATATTCTTGGTTGGCATCTGTTTTCTTTCAGAGCTTGGTATGTGTTGTTCCACGTTCTCCTGGTTTTGAGGGTCTGGGTTGAAAAAGCTGTGGAGATACGAGTTGGTCTCCCCCTATATGTGATCTGATTCCTCTCTCTAGCAGCTTTTAAAATTCTATCCTTATTCTGTATGCCAGGCATTTTCACTATAATGAGCCTTGGTGTAGATCTGTTGTAATTTTGTACATTTGGTGTCCTAAAAGCCTCTTGTATTTGATTTTCCAATTCATTCTACATGCTTGGAAAACTTCTGATGTTATCTCATTGAAGAGATTGTGCATTCTTCTGGTTTGAATGCCTTCCTCTATCCCAGTAACTCTTAGATTTGGTCTTTTGATACTATCTCATAATTCTTGGATGTTTTGTTCTTGGTTTCTTACCATCTTCACTGTGTGGTCAACTTTATTTTCCAAATTGTATACTTTGTCTTCATTATCTGACATTCTGTCTTCCAAGTGATTTCATCTGTTAGTGATGCTTTCTATTGAGATTTTTGTTTGATTTATTGTTTCCTTCATTTCACAGATTTCTTTTTTCTTTTTTTCAAAACCTCTATCTCTTTCTTGAAGTAATCTTTTGCAACCTGTATTTGCTCCCTTATCTCTTTGTTGGTGTGATGAATGGTTTTCTGTATTTGCTCTCTCATCTCTTTGTTGGAGTGATCAATTTTTGCCTGTATTTGCTCATTTAAATCATTCTTTAATTCAAAGATCATTTTAATTATGAACCTTCTGAACTCCTTCTCTGACATTTCATCAATTTCGCTGTCCATGGGTTCTGTTATTGTAGTATCATGGTTTTGGGGGGGGCACTTTCTTCCCTTACTTTCTTCCCTTGTTTTTTTTTTTCATGTAGTCTAGTGTCTTCCTTTCTTGCAGTGTGGATCTGAGGTATTACAGTTTCTATCTTATAATCTTGTAGTATCCATGCAGGTTACCTGTATCTCACCTTGAGGTTGGTCTTCCAGACCCTGCTGGTATCCAACAATTGATGCTATTGCCAGTACAGGTGGTGGCGGCAATAGTGGAAATAACTGGAGATATCAGTGGAAGCATCTCAAAATGGATGCAATGTCTTTCAGAAATGGGGCTGAAAGAGTGGGCCTTACACTGGCTTTGAGATGCCTACTCCAAGAGGTAACTGTTTATAGACCCTGTCCATTGCCCCAAGGTTGAAGCTATTGTGTAAGGAGGGCTATGCCAATGGCTTCAGTGTACCAAGAAGAAAGTGGGTTAGGCCTGGGCTCCTGGGGGGATGTTCTGGGCCTACACTAGGCCTGGGCTCCCACCCAGGTTGGTGGGGGCCATCCTGGGCTGGGGGCCTGAGCTCTAGAGTGGGTCTCAATGTATATTTTTAACAGCAGAGTAAGGACAGATGAAGAGTGAATTTGTGAACTGGAAGATAAGTAATTATTTACCACAGAGCTTCAAACTTTTCCTGAAAAAGGCCATGTAGTAAATAGGTTGGGCTTATAGACCAAATGGTCCCTGTCTCAACTACTCAACTGATGTGAAAGGAGCCACGGATAGTGTATGTATACAAGGGAGCGTGACTGTGATCCAGGAGAACTCCAGTTACAAAAGTGGGCAGTACACCTTATTTGGCTAGCAGCTAATAATTTCTCTACCCTGCTCTAACATGAAGCACAGAAAAGAGAAACATAAACAATAAGAAGCAGACATTAAGAAACAGAGAAGACAGAAAGAGAAGGTCTGAAATCAGAGTTACTGAAAGAAAATGGAGAGAGAATGAGGAAGAAGCAATATTTGAATATGTCTAAGAATTTACTGGAACTGATGGGACATATTGGTTTGCTATTGGCAAAGCTCAATAAGTCCCACATAGAATAAAGAGAAACTCACATTTAAATACCTATCACAAAACTGAAGAATATCAAAGACAAAAAAAATCTTAAACGAATGACATACAGATGTTGCAGAAGCTGTAGAGCTCCCAATTACTTAGAGGAGAGTATAAACAGGGGTCCCCTGGAATTGAAAAGTTAGAAACTCTACTTAAATGGGTAGCTGATTTCTCAATAGCAATAAATGATCCCCCAAAATAGTGAGATGATAAAAACCTGTTTTGAGGGAAGAGAGCAGCAGGGAAAGTTGCCATATGGGTGATTTGGAGTCTAATCCAGGATTTGGGGAGGCCATGAGGTTCATATAGTTTGGAAACCCTTGTATGAAGACAAATAAAAACATGGAGAAAATTAAGAACAATATTTTACCAAAGAAGAAATAAAAATGGTCAACAAATATATGAAAAAATGTTTAACATTTCTAGTAATTAGAAAAATGTAAATCAAAGCTACACTGATATTTTATCTCACTCCAGTCAGAATGGCAATTATCAAGAATACAAGCAACAATAAATACTAAGGAGGATGTGGAGAAAAATGTATACTTACACATTGCTGGTGGGACTGCAAATTGGAGCAACCACTATGGAAATCAGTATGGAGATTCTTAAGAAAACCTGGAATGGAACCACCATTTGACTCAGTCATCCCACTCTTAGGTTTATACCCAAAGATCTTAAAATCAGCATACTCAGGATGCAACCACATCAATGTTTATAGCAGCTCAATTCACAATAGCTAAACTATGGATCCAACCTAGGTGCCCTTCAACAGATGAATGGATAAAGAAACTGATATATACACAATGGAATATTACTCATCCATTTGCCAGTAAATGGATGGAGCTGGAGAATATTATGCTAAGCTAAATAAGCCAATCCCAAAGAACTAAAGACCTAATGCTTTCTCTGATATGCAGGTGCAAATTCACAATAAGGGGTGTGTGGCGGGGAACAGAGGTAATTTGGACCAGACAGAGAGAAGTGAAGGGAGGGGAAGAGGTATGGGGGTAGGAATAATAGTAGAATTAATTGGACATTATTACCCTATGTTCATATAAAATTACAAGACCTGCATTACTCTACATCATGTACAACCAGACGAATGAGAAATTATACTCCATTTATGTATGATGGGTCAAAATGCATTCTACTGTCATGTATAAGTAATTAGAAGAAATTATATATATATATTTATAAATTAAGAACAAGTCCTTGGAGAATACGTGTTCAAAGGAAAGGGCTTAAATTTGGAGCTCTGTTAGCTTCGTGGTAAATCCTCCTCTTTTGGTACCCTGTTTTCCTCCCCTCTGCATCCAGCTTCCCTTCTGCCAGCATCAGGCTTCCCAAACCTGGGTACAGAGCACCATGCCAGTCCTGGGAGTGGTCTTGCAGTGCTGACCCAGTGCCCCTCTTGTCCCACCCTTATTCTGAGCCAACCCAGAGGGAACCATTAATCCTGGTCTCCTTCACTTCTTAGGGACCCATAAGCCAATGGGTTCTGAACAAATATATAAAGCTTTAGTAGACACATGTATACTTAAACTAGGCTCGGGCCTCTTGATAAGTTCTGTGACTCTTTTCATGTGAAAAGACAGTGGCTTAAGTTCTCTTGGTACTTCTCCATTATCACTGCCGCTGTTTCACGTGGCTCTCATCACTTCATAAAAGCCAAATTTGCCTCACTACCCTCATCCCAGGTTATACCAAGTTATGCTGCAGAAGCCTGTTCTCTATAAGTCTCCCTCAACCACCAGCTGAGGGATGCAAAGCAATAAATTCAACCCCTGTGAATTTCTCCTTGTGGTTCAAAAGATGGGACAACTCCAGGGCATCATCACTCTTGTGGCTTCACAGCCTTCAGCCCCCCAATTGCAAACACTGCCCTGGAACCCTGTGGAAATGTGCATGCTTCTCAGAGAATCCACACTGCTGCTGCTGCCACTGTCATTGCTATCACTGCTACCCCCAAGCAAGCCGTGATCTGGTGGAGTCCCCCCCGTAATGTTGTAAGAAGTGACAAGCCTGCCCACAGGAAGGCCTAGGAAACTCACCCTATACTACAGAGTGCTAAATGGTCTCATGGGTGCCTCCTAGTCACTCATCAGCTCACAGAGACTTATCCCATACAACCTGAAGCTGCCACCCATGGGTGTCCCCCATATGTAGAACTTTTGCCACACTCCATTTCTTTCCTTCTGGAACACAGCTTTGGGCTCTGCAGGCTGTAGGTGCCAGGTGGATCAGTTGCCCTTGCTTCCTATTTTCTCCAATGTTCAGTCTTCTGACTTGACTCTTCTCATCTGAGAATCTGGTACTTCCTTTTTCCAGAGAGCAAAAGCTTCTGCAAGTTCATCCAGATACCCTGGACAGTTGAAAGGAAATGCTTCCCTCAACAGTGAGCACTGCACATCAGTTACATGAGGTCTTTAATAAAGGAATGTGCAAACAGTTCTAATTTCCAGAAATAAGCTCCCCTGACTGACCTTGAAGACCCTGTACCTAACTGCATCCTTCCCTTCCCTGACCTCCCAGAACCTCCTGTAGGAACCACTACTCACCAATTCTACAAGCTCCCCTCTCTGTTCTCAAGCCCCTGACTCCTTCCTGGAGTCCCTCATGTGGTTTTCCTCCATGCCCATCCCCACGTATCCAAGTCCCTTCCATCCAGCCACAGTCTTCAGAGACCCCTAACCATGCCAGTTCACCCTGATCTTGCCATTATCACTGGAACACTGGCCCTACGGTGAAGTGAGTTACTTTGCAACTATGCTTCTCAACCCTAGCCTGGGTATTTTTTTAAAACACACATGTTTTGGCCTCCACTTCTGAAGATCTTTATTCTGAAAACTTCTAGAGTTATGGAAACTTCTTGGGCAATTCCGATGTGCAGCTAAGGACAAGAAACACTGCTTTAGCAGGATACCATCTTGTGATTTTTATGTAATAATGCCTTTTGTGCCTAAGCCTTGTTGCCCCCAAATAGACAATATCCATGGAGTCCATAAGATATAGAGGCAATGTTTCTAAACCCTCCATATAATCTGGCCTATTACACCTATTACATAGTAGGTGCTCAGGAACAATTTAAATGATTGATTCAGCATGATGTTGAATACCAATCATTTGAACAGGAAGGAACAAATCTGAGATCTGTTCCTGGTTCCATAACTAACAAGCCACTATCCTCCCTGGATTTCTGCTTCCTCGTTAGTAAAATGAAGGTGATAATTAGGTTTCCAAACTCCTGGGAGCTCAAAGGAAATAAAGAAGCTCATGAGTTACTTTCTTTTTTTTTTAAATTTTAAACATTAAAATCAACTTTATTTTTCTTACTCCAAAAGCAGCACATGTTCCTTGTTTTTGTTTTTTGTTTTTTGTCAGAAAACAGAAACAAGAAAACAAAATGAACAGCATTCAACATCTCTTTTTTTCTAGGGATAATCAACATTATTACCTTGGTATAGATTTTTTTCCTAATCTTTTTCTATGAAATAAATACCTGAGAAGTGAGTATTAACTTATTAATGAGAACCTGAGAAGCTCTATTTTAGGGGAGCATCTATTGAATAAATTGTGTATGGAAGATCTCTTTTAAAATTCCCTAAAGAGCAAATTTCTGAGGCAATTTTTATAGACATATTTTTTTCTCTAGTGAAAATAACTGTCTTCTGATTTCAAAATCAAAGCTTACCTAAAAGAATAAGATATACAGAATATAATGAAAATAGTTCTATATCAGTAGGAAAATGTTTTTAAATGAGATTATGTTATGCAAGATATAATATATTTTTCCATGTACTCAGCCAGTGATTTTTTTTTTTTTTGGTGGAAGAAATTACGGCCTGTGTGTTTTATTAGATTTAACTGATTCACATTGCTAATTCCAGAAATTAAAGTTTATGATATTGCTCTATAATTTTTTGCAAAGAAATTCCAAAATGTCTTATATAATGGTATACAGGAAAATTAAATAGAATGATTCCCAAGGCAACTGCTGTCAATGTTAGTTTGATATATTTGTTAAAAGTTATCAATACATATCATACTAACATTGGGAGTGTGTGTGTGTGCATGTGTATTTGGTCTCTTTCCTTCATAGTGACATTTTCCAAAAAATGTAAATTACATAAGATTATAAAGACTAGATGAATGTGGGTTTATATAATCTGTTGTATAATTAATAGTAATGCTGGTCTTTTTTTTATTTTTTTTTATTGTTGGTCGTTCAAAACATTACATAGTTCTTGACATATCATATTTCACAGTTTGATTCAAGTGGGTTATGAACTCCCATTTTTACCCCGTATACAGATTGCTGTATCACATCAGTTACACTTCCATTGATTTACATATTGCCATTCTAGTGTCTGATGTATTCTGCTGTCTATCCTATTCTCTACTATCCCCCTTCCCCTCCCCTCCCCTCCCCTCCCCTTTTCTCTCTCTACCCCGTCTACTGTAAATCATTTCTTCCACTTGTATTATTCTTCTCTTACCCCTCCTTTCCTCTTATATGTAATTTTGTATAACCCTGAGGAACACCTTCCATTTCCATGTGATTTCCCTTCTCACTCCCTTTCCCTCCCACCTCTCATCCCTGTTTAATGTTAATCTTCTTCTCAGTTACTTTCAATATTTCAAAAAGTCATGGGTGAATATGCATTTCATGCCAGTTTTCAGATTATTAGCCTATCAAAATATGCATTAATGGATGGTGGTAAAGAAATAAAAGGAATCTTTATCAGTGAAAAGGTTTAAAGCTACTTTTAGAATACTAAGACTCCTTGACTCTGTTTACTCAGTATGATCCACATCTATTAGGAGATGAAGTAGAATACAGCAAATAATTTGGAGTTAGGCTAACTTGGGTTCAAACCCTACCTCCACAATCTGGTGACTCATTTCTTCCTTTGTAAAGTGGGCATGTTCATAGTACCTATCAATACTTATTTCATGAATTTGTAAGAGGAATGAATGAATTGATAAATGGGAATCCTTTAGTGCATTGCCTGGCACATCCCAAATGTTCCATAAACTTGGTAAAGTGCTCATTCCCAGGCCCAACCACCAGATATTCTGAGTAGTTCAGGCAACTCTATTTCCTGTATTTCTAACAAATCCACACAAACACTGCTGTAAGGAAATTATTCCAGAAGAAAAAAATGCAAAGCCCAGTGGAGAGGTAGAGGGTGAGCTGATGACAACAGTTACAATGCTACAATGCCTGTTGGGGCCAAAGTGTTAGGTGAGGCCGATGTGCATGTAATCAGGCAGTTCAGAGAGATAGGCAGGACAGGGAGGTCAAGAGGACCATCTGGGCCATGGATATGGCCACAGAGTACACACAGGGGACAGGAAGAGGGCTAACACGTGTGTGAATGCCCTAGAAGAAGGCAGCCCTCAAGATCCTGGTTGGTGCTAACACACTTTAGCCTGCACACTGGCCCAGAAGATTCAGAGAGGGTACGTCAGTCACAGCAAGTCTCCAGCTGTGGTTTTCTTGCAGGTAGCTTCGTTTACTGATGGACTGGCTTTTTTTTTTTTCTGTTACTGTGAACCCAAGTAGATGCACTTAACCCACTGTCATCTGACGTTCAGAGCAGTGAGAGTGCTAATGATGATAATGGTGGAGGTAGCTCTGGCCCAGTACCTGCTGCAGTGGCCTCTGGTATTGAGACCTAAGAAACGGCAACATGACCCAGTGAGAGGAAGACACAGTTTTCATAAAGATACATTCCATTTCCCTGGAATACTTTGCCTTGTTTTTCTTTTCTTGTCAATCGGTTGTTAAATTAAACTCCCCCTTAATGAGTGAATGTCATGATCACAGGCAAGACAAATGTTTGATGGTTTGGTTGCTTGAGGTATGCGTGATCCAAACCTTATTTGCCTTTCTTAAAATTTATTTTTGTAATCATTGTGAATCTACATAATATTAAGAGAGAATTCTTGGCCCTGTACTTTACCACCGCTACTGGCCGTTAGAGTTGCTATATTTCCCATATGCACTTCAGCATGAACTTTTCTGAGCCATGCTTGGGAAGGAAATGGCCCTGAATTGAAATGGGACGAGAACATTATTACTTCTGAACCTTTTCTCAGCATCAGTCCTTATCTGAAATTGGATCCAACTTAAGAATTTTAAAGTTCAACAAAGAAAATTGGGTATAAGTGTTACTAATTCTCCACCCAGCATCCATTTTTATTTAAAGCTGCTAAAATGAAGCTATTCTTGGTTAATGTTCAGATTAGTCAGATAGACAGTACTCTGAGTTAGATAAGTAGCAATAGAAATGTCAAAGGGGTCATTTAGTTGGAAGGACTTTTTCTCCCCCATTTCCACTTTGACTTATACACACAACCCCTGTTTCTACATTCTGTTGCCTGCTCATTTACCCAGAGGAAAAGGTGCTAATCTGCTGCTCAAAAAGCCTGACCTTCACTGGAAAAAGCCACTGCACTGAAAACTGATGGGTGGCTGCCATCACCATGACGTACACTTGCTGTAGCTAAATGGGGAAGCCAGTCTTCAAGGGCAGGCCTGGGCCTCTTGTCCTCTTATTGCTCATCCAAACTCTTATATGGGAGTCAGGACAATTGGAACCTTCCGCCTTTTGTTTCCCCTGTGGCCATAAGCCTAAGCCACATGTTCCAATTCAATTTAACCAAAGACACCTTGCAAGAGGCAGATGGAATGGTAATGTTGCATTTGGGAACTTGTTCTGATATTAATAAATCTGGTTAGTATTTCCCATTTGGCTACTGATCTTTGTAGATATAATTTTCACTGAAAGAGGGGTGAGTCTTAGGATTTTTCTACTTTGAATTTTCATTAGAATGCTCCTAAAGTGGTTAAATATTTACTAAAAATCACATTGTGATCCTTAAATCCTGTGCAATTTTTTTTCACGCACTCAAAGTCAAATCTGTACGTTATAAAAACTCAGAGATATTTTCTGAGACCACTTTAGGTCTCAGCTTGCAAAGACAGAAGTAAAGATGGACTATTTCATTTAAGAACATCACCTATAGCTAGATGCATTCCTGAAAAATTTGTGGAAATTTTGTTTTTAACAGTGCTGAGACTGTAAGAATCTGGCATATGCCAAAGATTTCATTAGGGGTCTTTGTCAACTTCAAATTCAGATCTAGCCCACCATTGAGAAGCTTCCAAACAGTCAAGTCTCAAAGGCAATCTTGTCACTACTCCACTCAACTCAGGAATTCCTCTTGATGTATCCCTGATAGTTGGGAGTTACCAACATACTGAACACACTACCGTACTGAAGATATTTGGAGGGCATCAACAGAATTTGCAAATGCATGTTTTTTTTTAAAGTAAACAAATAAGTAGTCTGAAGAAAAATAGCAGAATTTTGGAGAAATTCAAATTTGAAACTTTGAAAAAAAATATCTGGGGGGAACATGACCATTTGATATTTAATATGTTTGAGTTATATGTATTTCATGAATGACCAAACTATTTCATGATGAGAAAAAAATATTTTAGTGGCTGATTGTGGAAATCAAAAATAGAATGGAACTAACATTCTTATTAATTATCTTAAATTTCAGCCCTGTAGGCACATAATGAAATTGTGTTCAATACTTCTTCCCCTCAAACTAAGGAGATTCTACAGTTTCTCAGTATTTACCCCAAGAGCATTCCACAATCTTTAGACAAATGGTCTTCTCTCCTAGTATAGATCTTATCTTATTTCCTTTATTCTAACAGTTTCTTTCAAGTTTATAAGCTTTCATTTGTTTAAAAATCAGTAATGAATTCATTCCCTGTCTTCTCTTTAGTATGTCTGATATAGATTCTGGTAATCAGAAGTTTATACAGGGTCCTTAACCATCACTCTTATCTAGATCTGTTCCCTCAAAGATCTACATCTAACCTAGTCCTGATAGATGAAAATCTCTGCTTTCTGAAAGGTCTTTTATGTAAACAGTCCCACCATTTTCTGGGGGAAACATACCAGGGATTAAATATTCTTAGTACCAAAATCCTTTATACTTACTTACTCTCCTTAAAGTTCCTCTTCTCCTATACCATGGAAACACAGAATAACTGAGAATTGTTCTCTGTAAAAATAACCCTTCATGCATTGTACATAGTCTTTTCTTAAAGTAGCTAGGTTGCCCTCAAAAAATTACTTTTTATTAGCTAGAGTTTAACAGTAGATCCCACTAAGAAAGGAGAATTGAATAGCATGTGTAAACATAGCAATTATTTAATATTAGAGATAATTCTGGTTTACAAACCACCTGTGGTTCGTTATTTTCTTCAAGTTCCTATCCTAGCTTCCCCACCACCCAAACCACCATCTCAACACCAACTTACTCTGTCCAGCGTATTATTATCAGGCTAAATCATTGGCTTCTCTGTGAAATTCGCCTCCTATTATCCTATTGATTTTGTTTTTCTGGAAAGCTGAAACTGCTTCTTACTTCCATGTCGCTAAACTTCATAACATATAAAGGGTAAGTACTTCATATATATTATTGGTTCAAAAAATTAATGCACAGATCAAGGAATTTGACACACCCAAATCCAATCACTATATTAATTAAAGATGCCTATATACCATCACCGGATTGTGTTCAACCCAAGCAGATAATTAATAGCTACCCAGGTTGAGCTCTGCCCACTAGGCTTGTTGCCTTACCGACAAAATGTCCTTCAGCTTACAACCTCCATATGAGGTCACTGAGCTAAGAGATAGGACTAGGAAAGGTTAAAGAATGACTAATGTCCTCATCCTTTAGTGCTTCCTGGTCTTGCCATCCTCCCTGACTCCCTGCCCTTTCATCACTGAGCCCCTGCACTCCATGCAGGCTTCTGTATCTTCATGGGCAGCATCCAATGCACCAACACAGAGGAAGCCAGCCAACTGAACCTGCACTAAATCCTGCTCCCTCTCTTTGTCCTGGGCCAAGGCATGTGTATTCTGGTTCCCATGTGCCACCTGCTGGTCTCCCACATCACTGCTCCCCAAGTGCCTCTGGAGTGCCATGTTGTAATTGAGGAAAGAGAAAGACCAACCCTTTCACAGCAAAGCACCAAGTGACCCAGGAATTGTCTGGGGTGTCAAATTAGCTCATTCATATTGCATGTCGGTAGTGGAGATGAGGAACCTGAGGCATTGGGGAAAGAGGTCTCCCCCAAACCCATAATCTGTGCTTAAAAATTCTTTGTCTCCCTCAGAGGAAATTTAGTCATGCAATCCCCAAGATCTTCACAAAATGCTGCTTAAGGGGCTGGGGCTGTAGCTCAGTGGTAGAGCACTTGCCTAGCCTGTGTGAGGCACCAGGTTCGATTCTCAGCACCACTTAAAAACAAATTAAAAAATAAAGATATTGTGTGCATCTATACCTAAAAAAATATTTTTAAAAAATGCTGCTTAAAAGAGAGAAATCAAGAAAAAAATCTATATTCATATCACAATAAATACATGTATGGGAGGATGAATGGCTCAGATAAAGCAAGAAAGATTATTTGAGTATATATTGTAAACCTATGCCAGTCTATCTGAAATAAAGAGAGGGAGGGAGGCAGGGAGGAGGAGAAGAAGAAAAAAAAAAAGCATTCACCAAAAAAATATCGCTTAGTATTTATTTAATTATTCCTAAACACGTTCTAGCTAAAAATATTCAGACTTGTTTTTTCTTAACTAGCCTTTCTGAAATTATATTTGAAAAATAATAAGCCATTAAAATGATTGATTACAAGCTTATGAAAAATTAGATACAATCACCAAGATATAAGGTAGATCTGGAGACTTTTGTGGCTGTGGTCCAGCAGCTTCCTCAGGGTTCTCCTGAGTGTGGATTATTTTTTTTTAATTTTAATATTTATTTTTTAGTTCTCGGCGGACACAACATCTTTGTTTGTATGTGGTGCTGAGGATCGAACCCAGGCCACACGCATGCCAGGCGAGCGCACTACTGCTTGAGCCACATCCCCAGCCCCTCCTGAGTGTGGATTATGACCTCAGCTCATGGGGCTCCTGTGCCAACATTCAGCATGAATGATTCTGTTCAGAGAATTCTCACATCTCCTTCCATGTATTCTTCATCTGGATCATTCTTACAAGCATTTCTAAATTTCCAGAGACATGTGCTTTGCCTTCTGTTTGAAGAAGTATTTATTTCTTGAACGCTGATATCTGCCAAACATTTTTATGTAAAATAATCTCCCTTCTGAATATTTTCCCCTGCTCTCTGTCCTCAGCCTCAGGCTCTAAGATTTGTACATGGAAGCCATGTCAAAAAGGGATGAAAGACTACTGTTCATGTCTTCCTTAAAGGACAGAGGATCGACTGAGGGAGAAATTCCTCCCCATCCTCCCCCTGCCTGAGCAACCATCAAATTCCACCTGCTTAAACACGGTCTGAGTAAAGTCTACAACCACAGCCCTCTGGCAGAAGCCCCATAAGTACTGAATTTTAAAATCTGAACAGGAAATGAAGATTTCAGGGTTTTTTTTTCCCCCCTTGGCACTGTACTTGGCCTTCTGGGTTATCCCAAGGGCAAGCCAATTTCCTCAGTATCTTGGTTTCTCTGTGCTTAAACTGGGACACAAATACTGGAGTTGGTATGTTGATGATATTATATAACAATGATTAATGTTTACTGAGTGATGACTATTTGCTAAACATGCACAATGGGTTCTATCTCATTTAGTTCTCATAAAACCCTATGAGGTAGATATTATTATACCCATGTTATGGTGAGGATGAATGAACTCCAGTGGATTGAAGTACCTTGGTTCTTGTTTCTTCACCATACATTCCTTCAACATACGTAAACAACTATGTTCTGACTGATAAGCTGGACGCTGGGAGCTCAGAACTAAATAAGCATGTAATTCCTATTTTCAGGTTTTCACAGTCCAGAGGGAGACCATAAAGGCAAACTAACAGGTTTTGTTAAGTTTTGAAGAAGTTGGAAAGAAGTACACATCAAATACAGTGGGTGCTCCTGGAGAGGAGTGGAAAACTCTGTTGGGAGTGGGTGTCAGAGATGTTCTCAAGATGAGCAACATCTTAAGGGAGTCCTCAGCAAGGAGGAAAATGAACCACAGGATCCTGGTGATCAAAAGAGGCCTTTAAGGGGCTGGGATTGTAGCTCAGTGGCAGAGCACTTGCCTAGCACATATGAGCCACTGAGTTCGATCCTCAGCCCCACGTAAAAAATAAATAAATAAAGACATTGTGTCCATCTATATCTAAAATTTTTAAAGGGGGGCAGGGTACTTCAAGAACACCTACCCTTAATTTTCCATTTTCAGATGAAGAATTTGAGGTCCTGGTTTGCAAGTGCTCATCTGCCAGAAGGTATACACCCTCATTAATGGCAGGATGGGTCAGCGAGAAGGTCTCCACTGTGTTAGTCCCCACTACATGGACTCCAACTCTCTGCCCCCAAAGTTCAGAAGAAGCAGTCAGGAAAAGGAACCAAGCTGCATGCTACAGAGGCACATGCCTGTAATCCCAGCAGCTTGGGAGGCTGAGGCAGGAGGATCACAAGTCAATGGCAGCCTCAGCAACAGCAAGGCACTAAGCAACTCAGTGAGACTCTATCTTTAAATAAAATACAAAACATGGCTGCGGATGTGGCTCAGTGGTTGAGTGTCCCCGAGTTCAATCCCCAGTACAAAAAAAAAAGTGTATATTTGAAATTAGAAGTAAATTATAAGTAGTCCTCTATCTTTTCTAAGTAAACTCAGATGTCACAAGAAATCTAAACACTTAATGGAAGGATCTCTTCTACCTAGTTTTAATACTGCTTACTGATTGAATTCCCTTCTAATGACAAGACTTTGCTGTTATTTGAACTCAGTTTTGGCCAGAGGGTCATCTGAGTGCCTTGAGATGTCATGTCCTTGTTAAGGAAGTGAGTTGTGGTCTGGTCTGTGGAGGTCACGTGTTAGGCCATGGCAAGAGAGGACTAATGATCACCATGCATGATCTGGGCACCAGGGGCTTTATATTTATGACCTCACCTCAAATGGACACTGACTAACCTCAAATGGATACTGACTAGGCAAGGTGACTCTCGTGATTCTTCATTCCAGCCTCAGAGGGATGGAATAATTTGCTCAAAGGAACCAGTTGGTAATTGACAGAACCAGTACTGGGAATCATTTCTCCCTGACCTTGGAGCCTGGGATTATTTCCTCCCTAAAATGCCTCTCTCTCTACCCAGGCCCTGCATTTTCCAAATGATTCCCCAAAAGATGTCAGATTTATGAACAGAGGTAGATTGACTAAAACATATTTTCACTATAGGAAAATTCACTCCATGTGCACGACTTAAAAACGGTGCCTCTATAGTGCTACCTGCATACTCAAGGTCAATCCCCTCAACAGACAGTATTTATTTACTGCACATCTATTTTGTGCAAGCCAATGAGTTGACAACACATAAAAAATCCCATTTACTCTTATTATGTCTATTTCATAAAGGTTCAGCAGAACCATGACTTGAGCCTAAGTCATTCAACCCCAGGATCCATGTTTAATGGCCATATTCTTAACCACCATTCTTTACATCCTTTCCATGAATAGAAAACAAAAAATGTATATTTGTATATATATTTGCTTATATATGTGTGTATATATGTATATGTGTGTATGTGTGTGTGTATATATATAGTTTTATGTATTTATATATATACACATTTATATAAATATATATATATACACACACACACACACACACACACACACACACACACACATAACATCTGTTAGCTGAAAAGTACACCAGGAAATAGTCAACCTCAGTGCTTTGATGATTTTTAAAATTCTAATTTCCAGTTCCTATTTCCGTTACCAGTGTGGGTGGTAATAGCCTGAAGCACTGGTATTAATAAAACAGGTCCCCTATCCCTTAAGCAATCTTGAGGGCTTGGATGAACTCTAGATAAATGAGGGTAGGCTGAGCATTTTGAATTGGACCATATGAAATTGGTTGGATTTATGATCAGAAGAGAAAAAGCAAGGGCTTTAGGAAGACCCCACTTTCCCCATAGACTTGTCTCATGACTATGTGGCATCACCAGCCTTAATGGAAGGGGACAAACACTGGAGTGGGGCAAACCAAAGTTCAAGCCCTGACTCCACTTCTGGTCAGCCATGTGAACTGGCTGGGAATTTTCATCTCCCCAAGCCTTAACTCCTCAGGTAGAATGCTTGGCCCTGTGCCTGGCACCTAGTAAAGGATCAGATACAGGACATCAAACAATAACAATGAGGGCCTGGTTTCAGGGCCATCAAGGATGTTCTGATCTCTAGTGTAAGCTTCTCCCCCAGCGCTGCCTCCGGATCCTATACTGGCACTTCATCCTGCGTGTCTCAGGGCAGGTGGCTTTTTCTGCTTACCCCAGGATAGGGGAATAACTCTGGAAGCCAAATGAGAGCTGTCTTTCACTAGCATGGGCTCTTCCAGGCCCTTGCTACCCCCAGAATCCTTGCTTCTGATAGTGAAAATTGATTTCTCATCCCACTGTCAGGTGATCAGTGGGGAGAGGTAGAGGTCAAGAGCAGAAAAGGCAACAGCTCTGGTCTCAGAGTTGACAGCTTCAGATCCCGCAGGGGTTCAACTGTCTACAGATTTATGGGCCCATTACAACAGAAAACTGCCTCCTGGTTGAGCCTGGTGCTGCCTTGAAGCCCAGGGGCTCCTGGCTGATGCTGTTTGTGAGCCTCTTTATCTCTCTAATGCCATGTTCCCTAAATCTGTGGTATTAGAACGATGAGACAGAGCGGAGGAGGGTGATTCATGCCCAGGTTACACTGACAATGAAATTCATCGAAATCAAATTTCTCCTAAGCATGCTAACAACATCCCGGCTGGTGCCTGCCTCAGCTGTGGGGCTGGGTTTGTTTGGTTTCTACAACAATTTTTCTTTTTAATGTCATTATTTTTATTATTTCACCTAATGTTTTTATAATGTGCTTACCATGGAGGTTGCTCTGAGCCTCCAGCTCTCTGGGGACAGGGTGGGCCACACTTGTTAACCCCAGAGGCTATTGTTTTGTACATCCTTCCAACACTGGAAGGAAGCAGAGTCCCCTGCTCCTTCCCTGCAGCCCTGCCTTGAAAAGGAACACTAAAACACAGAATCACTAACTTGTTGAGCCCCACTTGAAATAGATCTCCAATATGAACCCAGCCCTCTGCTTCTCCTACCCATCCCAGCCTCCCAGGTAGACATCTCTGGTTGCTTCCATTCTTCCATCATTCCCTCCCATCATGACCCTGGTTCCATCCTTCACCATCCTGCCCTGGGAAGTCATCCCCTCCCCCATTTTCCCCTTAACTGTGACTTATTAATAAATGATAGCACACCCATGCTATAAGATATTGAGCATTTATAAAATACTTTAGATCTCTGCATATTAACCCAGAGAGGCATCAATGACATATTTTTAAGTGAAGAAAGTAAGTTGCAGAGTAAGGTTTCTATAGAATCCACTTGATGAAAAACAAACAAGTCCAACAAAAATCTTAATGTGTTTGTTTGGATGTATTTGTGTGGACAGGAATAACAGTGTGGAAGCTTGCATGCCTGGCTGTTAATATGGATTAACTGGAGCAGGGGGTGTTGGAAGAAAGAATATTGATTTTTTTTAAATAAACCTACAATGTTTCATTAGCTGCAGTTAACCCTTGTTACTCTGATAAGTTTTTTAAGAGAAATGGATAATTTTTCAATCAATCAATCCATTTTTCAGTAAGTGACATATGCTTTTATTTTTGTTTTAAGTGTGACAGACACTCAAAGTCCTGTGGAAGGGATTGGATCTGTGTAGGGCTCAAGGGGATGGACACTGTGCCTTTACTCATGCAACCTAATTAGCACCCTGTTTTGGTCAATTCACATTGAGGCCCTCATCCACCAAAAGCCCTTAGTTGCTTCCTTCTGCTACAAAGACATGTCTCTTCTTCCCACCCTATAGATATATTTGAAGCAAATTTTTATTTATCTCAAATGCATGACCTCAAGTTTCTTATTACATTTTTCCTGTTGGTTTTAGCTTTTTGTTCCACTTGTCAAGATCTTTTTAAAATCTGCTCTTTTTATCTAGCCTATTAACCAATCTGCCCGGCTTGGTGCCAACATCAAATTTGATCAGCAGGTCTTTTATGTCTTGATCTAAATCCCTGATAAAAGTGTTCCACAGGAAAGAGCCAAGAACACAGTCCTGAACTTGCCTGTTTTAGATAAATAAAGACAAATGGTATTTATTTGTCTTTCAATGTGTTCCTTTCATTGTATGCAAGGCTCCTAATAAACAGAGAGGTTCGTACTGAGCAAATCAATAGCCATTACCATTAGCTGACTTAGTGATGATAGCAATAAACACTAATCACAGCCCAACCTGAGCTAATCCAGAAGCACAGCAGTGTTAGTCAGAGCGATGGAACATATGGCTCTGTCCACATCTGCTCTGAGGCATCCAGATGGATGTAGGAGGCGGGTTGGGGTGAGCAGACAGTCGAGGCAGGGGTGAGGGAGGAGGGAACAGGCAGGTGAAGACAGGGGAGGGGTCCAAGGAGCAGGCTTCCAAATCAATCTCCACGATTGTATGGTTAATGTGCAAACAGCGCACAACAGCTGCTGATGGCACCCATCCGTGACAGCACAACTGTATGACAAATACTTCCCGTCACAGAGAGAGCTGTGTCCCCTGCTTTTTGGTTAATGGACTTTGACGCACCTACTCAAAGCACTTCTTCACAGCTCTTACAAGTCTTTGTTACAGAAGTGTGGGCATGCTTTTCTTCTCCATGTGGCTGTTTCCTCAGTCCTATAACTGAGCGAGTGGCCTAATGTTCCTGGCAAAGTCTTTCAGAAGCTGCCAGGCTCCTGACTTGTACCTCTCCCTGTAAAAAAAAAAAAAAAGAATAAACACTCACTTAAGCAACCAAAGATGCAAATTAAAGAGCAGTCCTAGCTGAGGGTTTGTGGTATCACTTGAAGCAGCATCTTAACTCTGTGTCTCAGTTTCACAAACTAAAAAAGAAATAACATGAATGTTGTATTTTGTAAGACTAAATGAAATAATGTGTGGCAAAGAGGTAGATGTTAACTATATATTAGCTGAATGGAGTCTGTGCCCCTTGAAGACATGGCATGGCTTACTCATACCTCTGGCTTCAACCATTTGTAAACATGCAGAGATTTGCAGGTGGGTTTTGCAATCCTCAGTGTTTTTTGCCATGACTCTTCTGGGCCTCCTGAGAATATGTTGAGGACCTTTTGAAGGATTCTGACATTTGCACTGATTCTATCATACCCCCAACATTTGCTGACTGCCAGCTCTATGCCAACCCTGGTCTGAGTCTCAATCTACAAAGATGATCACAGCATGACCCTGGCACTCAAGTAGTTCACAGTCTAGTGCTCATCACCCACAGTAACAAATACCCCTCAGACAGAGTACACAAACACACATACCCACACACATACACACCCAGAAGCAGAAACAACAGTAGCAAAAGTCCACATATCAGACCCATACCATATGCAACATACTGTAATATTTTTTCTTCTGTTTATTTTTAAAAATGACTTCACCACCCACTAATAGGATATTGACTCACACTTTTAAAAACTCCACTCCAGGGTTGGACAGGTGTGCCAAGTTCTATTACCAACATTTATTAGGCTACTATGGGAATGCCAAATAAGAAACTCCCAACACTTAAGCTCCAAAGATAGTCAGGTCTGCTCAGGGCATTTTATGTTCCTGGAAAAGGGAATGACATAGGCAAATAAATGGAGGAATGAAAGCAGGGATGCTGAGGGAATTAAAAACGTTTGGAACGGTTAGAACACCAGGAAGCTTCGAGGGAGAAGAAGGAAATGTGAGGGTTTGGATAAATAGGAAATTTTTTAAAGATTAATGTACCAATGATTGAACAATCCATGTAAAAAAAAAATATTCTCAAGAAGAAAACCCAGTCCAGCACAAAGTCTGGGAGATGAGATTTCAGGGAAATTAAATAAGTGGTTTTGGGTTTTTTTAAAAGCTAACAGACAAGTCTCTTAACTATGGATGATTGGTTGGCAGCATCTGGGCATGGAATCATGGCACCAGAGATCATTTTAGCAGAGGCCATGCACCACCAACAGCCAGCTTGGCAGCCCAGTGGAATCTACCAGGGATCAGATCATAAAGAGATGTTGGTTCTGCTGAAGAGTCTTCACATTGATGCAGCCAAGGAGGCCAGAGGAGGATTTAAAGCAATATAGTACCTAACACACTGTAGAAGCATCAATACCACAATAGAGTAGCCGGTGAACTGGAAAGAAAGCTTAACTGAAGGAAGGCAAACCAGATAAGCCACTAGTGTTACTAGTTCATGAGATAATGGTAGCAGCCTGGCAGAAAACTGGGTTAAGGAAGGTGAAAAAGATTGATTAGGAAATATAAAGTTGTGGAATCAACATGACCCAGGAAAGGAAATGATTAGATGTAAGTAGTGAGAGAGAAGGAAAATCCCAGGATGATGCATCGGGTTACAAATTTGGGTAGCTGGGAGGACTGTAGAGCTACCCTCCCTCCTGAGCCCCTCAGGAACCATTTTCAAGGTCAGGGCATGTCTATCCACGGGTATACATGGCATAAATGCTGTTCTTCCCATCATCCAAAGAGCAGTCCCTTTTCCTGCAGATACCAGACGTAGTGGGGGATTTGGGGGGTGCCAAGCTATTCCTCCCTCTACTTGGGCATAGAGCTAGATGCATAGGATCATATCAGAGAGAAGCAAAAGAAAGCATTATTCAACTCTGCCTCCAGAAATACTTGTCATCAGTCTACCTAAATTAACAGGACAGACTCAGGTGGACAGTGTCCAGAGATTGAAATAGCTTCTTTGCAGACCTATGATCTGAGGGACGACACCTGCAAGGGGTGAAATCGTGTCTCCAAAAAAGACACATCCAACTTCCAATCCCCAGCACCTGTGAATAAGACAGTGTTTAGGAATATGATCTTTGCATGATCTAATTAAGGTTAAGAAAGATGAGATCATCTCTAAAATCACTAACTGCAAAGACTGGTGCCCTTGTAAGAGAAAGAAGAAGAAAATTTGAGACACACACAAACAAAGACCCAGAGAGAAGGTGGCCACAAGAAGATGAAGGCAGAGATAAGGACTGCAAAGCAATGCCAGTAGTTGAGGGAAGCCATCAGATGCTTAAAGAAGGACGTGGAATGGATTCTACCTCTGATCTTCCAGGGGGAATCAACTCTGTTTACACACTGATTTCGGATTTCTTGTTTGTAGAACAGCAAAAGAATACTTTTCTGTTGTTTGAAGCCACCAATTTTGTGGTAATTTTTTACAGTAGCTCCAGGACACTATGATAGCAAGTTATTTGCTGTCAGGTCATTTGGGTAAAGGAAGACTAGTGACCATACTGAAGTAATTATTTCTCTCTGGGAGCTTGCTCTTTCTCTCCAGTCTATTTCCCCTAGAGTGGACACCTCTTCAAACTGGTCTGTTTTCTACTATTTCTTTACTCTTTGTCTATAGAAGCACCTTTTCTTCCCCAAGTTAGATGCTATTCTAAGCTCAGGGTAACTAAAGCAATAAAGGGTCAATAAAGCCGGTCTTTATTAAATGCCTGTGGTATATTAGATGCTATAGGTGCCTTGCAGATGGAAAGTGTGACAAAAAGCAGAAAAAAAATACAATTTTCTTAGTCATTTGGTAAGACATTGAGAACGACTTCCCAACCTGCTTACCTTTGTCCCTGCTTCATCAACCTTCTCTGGGATAAATAAAACACATATTATCTACCCGAATGATCTTCAGTCCAACTGCCGCCCTAATTTTCCCTTCTTTGAAAAAGTCTCCTGGGAAGAACATGACCCAAAGCCTTTCCCATTCTATGTCTTCCATTTGTACTATCCAGGGTAATATTTAATATGTTCCAGGGCAATAATTCTTATATTTCAGAAAATATTTAAAATATGTTTTCCTGGGAAAAGTTTGGAAACCTCTCCCCTAGGCTGACTTGGTCTGAGCTGGAGATAATGGAAGGTGTCTTTACCTGAGTGACAGCATTCTCCTCTCCACTTGAAAGCCTAACACTACACAAATAACAATCATTTCCCCAAATTGCCCAAATTCATCAAATGACCCTGTAGTATGGTATCAAAATTGCCATCTTCAAACACTGGAATTTAAAAATGTGTCTTCCTGCCTGGCAACTCCAAAAAATGAATGAATACTTTAGCCAAATGCCCATACAGCCCCGTATACTCATTAAATCTAGTTGGCTAATTTGTATATTAAAGAGGGATGGTGAAAGGACATCTATGAATTAATTAACTATTGAAAAGGGCTTTTTAAAAGTGCTGTGTAAATGATAAGTGATCCTGTAAGGCCAGCGGGAATCTAAAACAAAGCAGGGAACTAAACTCCAAATTGAGGAATGTAACCAAGAAGCAAATATAAGCACTTGGGAATGTGGAAGAACTATTAATATTGGTTACTATGATATATTCATTTTTTCTAATCCAGACCGAGAGGTGAGAAACTGTTAAAATGTGGATTGAGTTTTAAAAGCCATGTGAGTCCAGATGCTAAGTGGTTACACTTCAGCAAACGCCTGCACATTAAAACAAAATCAAAAGATTGAAGCAAACTGGAACTGGAGAAGAAGCAGGTGCATAAAGCAAATGTTGTCAGCATATGTGTGAGCACAAACAATTCATTGTGCCCACATAAGTCATATGATTGGCATTTGCAGATGTATGTATGTCTCTCCATGTGTGTGTGTGTGTGTGTGTGTGTGTGTGTGTGTGTGTGTGTGTTGTAATATATATATTTAGTTCAAATACTGAAAAAAATGCAAACCTCTTAAACCTACCTAATTTGAATATTATGCTCATTAGAGAGAGAAAAACCTTGCTCAAACCAGTAGCCTGTGGGTGGGAGTCCTCCAGGCAAATCAGCTTAGTTTTCTGTTTTCTGTTCCTCAATGATTGGACCTCTGGCTTTACAAGAGCCTGGGGCAGTCACTGATCCTTATAATTACAAGCAAAATGTAGTGTTATTCATTCTTTAAAACAAATTAATTCAAATTAAGCTGTTGAGATGTGGCTATAATGTGTTCTAAAAGAATACAAAGCTATCTTAGAAGTAAAAATAACAAAAAATAAAGAAACAACTAAAATCAGGTATTTTTTCCAATGTAAACAACTTCTGACTTTCAGTAATTATAGCAGAATGGATTTGCAGATTGAAAAAGCAGCTTTCAATGTCCAGGCCTGACTTAACTCCTATTTTCCTGCCTGAGTGGCACCAAAGCTTCTGGCATCCTGTGATCCCAGAGGAGAACAAGCTTTTCTAGACTGGCAGCTTCTTCTTTCCAAATTGCCAGAATCCAGGGTAACCAATAGCAATCACAGAGTTCGTGACTACAGGCTGGAAGACAAAGACACACCAGAAAATCTTTCTATCTTCCAAAATGCTTCCTTTTAAAATGAGAATAAATGTTTGATCTTTATATTCCTATGCTGTGTTTGTTGCTGACAATTCTCATCCTATTGAATAAATAATTATGGCCACAGAGGCACTCAGGATTATCTGGGATGATAATGATCCTATAGTAACAAACTATCGAGCTAACATGGTCCTTGAAAGACGCACAGCTGCTTTCATCACATCCACTGCTTTCTCCAAAGAATTATACTATTAATTGTACTATTAATGACATGCTCAAAAAAAGCATATATGGTAAGTCCCTCTAATAAAATGCCCTTTTATATTCTTTTCTAATCTTTTAAGCTCCTGAAATAGCAGGGAATATCAGAATCTCCCTGAAAGGTTAGAATAATTAAGGGACATTTTAACAGAAAAGAAAGAAAGTTTTTAAGCCTTGCTCTAAGTTTTCTTATATTCAAAAAGAAAATTATCCAAGAAGTTAAACCTTTCTAGAAGCCATCTCAGAAAATCAGGAACTTTGTTCCATGTCCTCGTGCCTTTAAGAACAGCTTCCTTCTACCCATACTCCCCTCTGACCACTTTTGAGAAACCCCTCTGACTACTCACAGGACCTATCTCCTCTGCAGTGGACCAATTACTTTGAGATATTTAGTCTGGAATAAGACCCATGGGCCCCTAGGAGAAGAGATCACAGTGGCCTTTGCTGTGCGCTAGGATAAGAGATCACAGTGGCCAAGGGTGCACTGGGGCTTTGACACTGAGGTGCTGCAGCAGAATACAGCATGGGCATGGGTTCCTGGACACCAAGTGAGCTGAAGACACACCTGTCCCTATTGTCCAACACTCTCAGAAATTCTAATACTCTAAGCCAATGGCAAAAAAAGAGAAATATTTTCCTAACTCAGTCTTCACTCACAATTAAGACAGACCCATTTTAATATTCAGAGCAGGTAATTTTTTCCCTTTGTCCTTCCTTTCCTAGCCCTTATCCCACCACACACACACACAAATTGTGTCGCACTTTGCAGAAATGGTCCCATTAGAATGCCAGCTCTCTTAAAAATCCTTAGCCACACGAAGCCCTTGCTGAATGTTTCTTCTGCTCATTCATTCATTCCACAAACACTTATTTATCCACTGCCTGTAAGCACCTTGTTTTATATTATTTTAGGTGAACAAACCCCACACAGTCCCTTACTTTGATGACTTATAGGAAGGAGTACAGTCTAATATTTTGTTAAGCAAGATGCACCCTCTTTCCCATCCTCTTGGTAGAAAAGGATAAAGATCTTTCTTCCAGTTATCTTTGTTAAAAGCTCATGTTGATCTGGGCATGGTGGCACATGCATGTAATCTGAGGGACTTGGGAAGTTGAGGCAAGAGGATTGCAAGTTCAAAGCCAGCCTCAGCAATAGCGTGGGACTAAGCAACTCAATGAGACCCAGTCTCTAAATAAAATACAAAATAGGGCTGGGGATGTGGCTCAGTGATTGAATGGCCCTGAGTTCAATCCCCAGTATCTACCTCCCCCCTCCCCCCCCCAAAAAAAGCCCACATAGAAGCCAGGTGTAGTGGTGCACTCTTGTAATCCCAGCAGCTCAGGAGGCTGAAGCAAGAGGATCTCAAGTTTGAGGCCAGCCCCAGCAAGGCCCTAAGCAACTTAGCAAGACTGGTCTCAAAATAAAAATTAAAAATGAAAGGGGATGTGGCTCAGTGGTTAAGAACCCATGGGTTCAATCCCTAGTATAATATATATATAAAGAACTCACCAAATGAGGTATCATTTTGTCAATGGTTTGGACCAGATTGACTTTTATCCCAAGTGCTTTTGGTAATAAAAAAGAAAAAGGAAAATATTGCTATAACAAAAGGTAAGGAAATAGCTGTCCCTGGAAAGGCTTTTCAAATTGTTCTGATTCTATAATCAATCAGAATGTGATAACTGGGAGCTCAGAGGTTATCCCACCTCCCCACCCGAACACATGCGCACATACCACCCATTTCACGGATGAAAAGCCCGAGAGACAAAGATGTAATGTCTTGTCTGAAATGAAACAACTGTTAGCAGAATAGGCAGAGCCAGCTGGGTCTACTGCCTGCCAGTTCTAAGCTGTCTCCACCAAGTCCTGCAACATTATAAAGAAAAGCCTGCTCCTAGCTGTTCTGCCACAGCTGTCAGTCACCACCTGTCGACGTGAGGGGATTTCTGTATCCTCCGTGTTGAATGCTTTCTAATCTACTCACATTCAGGAACAGAATCTAGAAGAAAATTTGAAAATGTACAAAGAGCCAAATGATCGTCTACAAGAAAACAATCACTTAGATAACAAAATTTGGGGAACAGCTACACAATTGGATCCTTAAATTGAAAACCAGATCTCTTTTAAAGTTACCTAGGAAAAAAACACAGAGAAGCAACAAGAAGACAATGTCAGGAGGTTCACAGAACTTGTACTTTTTAATATTTTTTTTCCACTAGCAGGTGAGAAGAATGATATATTGTGCAGTATCATAAAATACACGCCATCCAGGTTATAAAAGCTGTTTCTCAATATAACTCTTAATTCATCATTTGAATCAGAAAACGTGGTTCTGTCACTAAAAGTGCATGTGGTTACATTTTTTTTTACTGATTTCTACAAGTTGAGCTTATATCTTGAATACAGAAAATATAAATTAGGCATAATCAATATATTCAGCATTACCATTTCATCATTTAGGAAACAATTTTGAAGGGAAAAAAACCCCTCAGGGGTTGAAAGTGTCCTTTAATTCTTATTATATAGCTTTAGTTTCATTTCTTTATCCCTGGTTTTCAAACCCTAGTCTTAAGGGGTTAGTAGAGGTTAAAGATCACTCTACCTACCAGTCCTGGAAATGTGTGTGCACACATTTTAAAGTTTTTATTAGGTGCTCTTTTATTACCTCTATGTTCAAATCCCTGGTGGCCACACTCCATTTTTAATAAGCAGGAAATACTGTAAAGTGATTGTTCAGTGGTTGCATTTAACTAGCAGGCCAGTTGCTGAGCCAAAAGGTCAGCTGCTGAGCTCACTGAGGGAGCTGGAGAGAAAGCAAGCTGGCCCAGCCTCCCCATTTTAAATGAAGGCCCTTTCATTCTGCTGCTCATTCAGAATCAAAGGGATTTCAGAGCTCATTCACCACTGTGAGAGAAGGGGCAAAGGGGAGAGAGTGCATTTTGCCACTGGATATCAGGAAAACAGAAGACAGCTTTCTTAAGGCAATCGGATAAAGTATTATTATTGTTTCTGCTATACTTTTGCTTATGAATGTGGAGTTTTATTCAAAAAATTAAATGTGTCTCTCATTATTGAGATGCACCCAGTAATGCATTTCTTGCTTTAAAGACACACAGGAGTCCAATCTCTGTTCCAACCGTCTTTATCTCTCTTACACATAGAACTATCTGAGCTGGGGAATAAGCACAGAGTTCAGGAGGACCTCACCAGAATCCTGAACAAGCCAAGTCATGAGTTATACCTGCCACTAGAAAGGAAGATGGAAAAGTCTCCAGCATAGGAAATAACTAGCAAAAGATAGAAACCCACCAAGCCAGAGAGGTACTTGCCCTATTTTGAAGGATTACGGGGAGGTTGGGGATAATGCTAGCTTTGATAAATATCTGTGTTGCAGGCATATGCTGAAAGGAACTGTGTGCCTTCACCTCATAACTGATGGGGACTAACTATGGATCTCATTCCTCCCAGCACTATGCTGCTAACATGTCACATCGGGTGCTTCTGGGGAAAGCCAGGATGTGGAAGATGGCACACAAGTGACCTTTGCCACAAGGTAGATGGGAGTTTAATACTGCTTGAGGTTGGCCAAGAGGGTTTGAGGGGAGCATAATAATGTAGATGGCCACAAACTGCAAAACATCTTAGCACATCTTGCACAAATTGACAGATTCCCATCAGCATCAATGTAGGCAGTTTTGATGACTGATTTGAACATCTTGCCCAAATGCTGCTCTGTGTAGCCATGAAGAAGAGAGCCTCTACCACACACCCATATGTATATGCACACACGAAGACCCACATTTCTACTAAAGATTACAGGACAATATTTACTAAAATTATACAACCATCTGGTCTACCCATTGTTCAGACTTACATTAGGGGTTTAAGATAGTGTTCAGAGTCACTCATCTTCCTCTCCATTGCTGTGGACAATAGAGCAGATGTACCAGAACTGACATCTGAATAAGAATCTGAATAGTGGCTTTATCAATGGATTAAGCAATTACCTAAACAGCCCTGCCTGAGGATTAGTCTTCCTGGAAATAGCTGGATTGGAAAATGTGGATTGGCTTCACATCTCCTTTTCCAAACGGAGGACAGATACATTGACAAGAAAAGGGAGACTTTGTTAATCTCCTAGACATAGGTAGAAAAGCTGGCATAGGAAGTAAAAATGTCCGTCTTCCCTCCTCATCGTCATCAATATAAGAAGATCTGGAGCTGGGGTATAGCTCAGTGGGAGTGCTCTAGCCTAGCATGCATGAAGCCTTGGGTTCTATTCCCAGAACTTCATTTGTATGTATATATTAATGAAGATGCTTCAAATATAGGAAGAAAGCAAGGAAGAGGAAACCTTCTCACTGATCAAAAAGGTAAAAAGAATGGAGTACATTTGTGACTGTGTGTGTGTGCATGCGCACACATACACAAACACATGCAAGACATATATATCCTTTTATTTTTTTGGTACTGGGGATTGAACCCAGGGCCTCATGCATGCTGAGCAAGTACTTTACCACTGAGCCACATCCCCTGCCCAAGACATATATCCTTTGAGGAATATAAACCCATCCTTTTACTATTTGCCAACAAGATTTGGGAGCTTGACCATTTTCATTAGTCATTCATTCACCCAAGGGGAGAAATGTGTGGGAGGGTGGAGAAAGTGTTGGGAAGAGTTGACTCTAAAATACACTTACTTAGGAAGAGAGCAGAAGTTCCACTTTCTATTAAAACATGGGAGAGGGGTCAATAAATATTTCCCTACCACAAATCACAGCTCATTGAAATCTGGAGGGACCAGCAGAGAAAGGCAGGATATTCTTAAGGTTCTAACATGATGTAGATGCTGTGGGAGATGGCACAGAAATGAAGATGTTTCTACCTTTGTAGATTAGGACACACAAGTACAAACAAGAAAAACACTTTTGTACATTCAGGATAATAGAATAATCAAGTTCCAATTGTGTGACACAGATTCTACTCGTTCTTGGGTTCAGAAAAATTGAAGAATGGAAGAACGTTCTTCAGAGGAAGTGACACTTAAGCCACCATGAGTAGGAAGAAAGGGGGGAACTGTACAAACAAGGAACAGTCTAACAATGAGGGCAGCAGACAGCAGAAGAAGAATAAAGGAGGCTTCAGCATAGAGTAGAGAGGCCAATATTCAGAGTACTGTGAGAGAGCACAGAGTTGGGAATAGAGACAGTTGTAGGGGATGCAAAAGCCAGGAGGATTCATTGAGGCTGGTATGTGATAAGCATTTAAGATTATGTTAGATGTGCTATCACAAAGATGTCTGCTGAAACAAACAATCCTACTCATGGTCCTGTGCCATGAAACAATGTTTGAAGAAGAGGATGCTAAGTTAGGAGAGTTCTCTGGAGTTTAGAGTTCTTAGTGAAACCTTCTAATTCTACAAGGCATTTGGTCATTTCTTCTCTTTTGATATATTTCAGGGGCTGGAAATTCTTTGGGTGAGGATGGGAAGCATCACATATCTCCACTTATCTGCTTCCCTTTAAGTGAACTTCCAGGGATGAAGGAGGGTGAGATTGCAAGGAAAGAAAGAACACAAAATAGCATTCCTCCCCCCCACAGGAAGTAGTCCATACTTCTTCCTCTCCACCCCAACTCAGGGAAGCCCTAGAGTTCTATAGGCTCAGATTCAGCTCACAGACCAGCATCTGGGTACCCCTAGGGAATACCCACTAGGCTCCAAGTTTTCTGAAGCAGAGTAATGACAGGTGATCAAGCAGTTGCCAGGGAGAACATTATGGCAAAGGATAATAATGCTCATACTCATTCCATCCCAGAGTAGAGAGAGAAGGAGAAGTTAGGGGGACAAGATATATAATCCCCAAGGGCACACTGCCAGTGACCTACTTCCTCCAGCCACACCCCACCTGCTCATAGTTTTAGGATAAAATGATTAGATTACAACTATCATAATATAATTATTTCACCTCCTACATTAACACCTCCTGCTTTTGTGGACACCTTGTATCCAAACCATAATACTCCACCTCTGGAAGACTTTTCCAACTAAATCAGAACCACCTTAAATATTACCTAACATCTTTTTCCCCCCTAAACAACTCAGTTGAGGTATAGTTTTCAAACAAAAACTTAACTTGTTTCTCATTGTAGAATGTGTAGGGGTTAGTCAACTTACGGAGTTGTGCAACCATCACCACAATCCAGATTTAGAACCTTTCCAGCACCCCAATGAGATCCCTCATGCTTGTTCTTACCTGACATCTTAATAATTCTATTTGATGGGTTGCTGGAAGTAAGGCTAAGGCACAAGGAGGAGGCAGGGAGAGAAGTGAACCCTAAAGGGTGAAAGAACACTGGAGAGAGGCGAAGATGGGAAATGCAGGAGGGGTCAAAGTTTGTACATGGTTCATTGCTTTACTGCAAGCTTCAAATAACTAGAAGGCAATGTTGGAATTCATGCCAGGGGAGACCATACTTCATCTCCACTCCTCAATAAAAGCCAGGAGAAGGTATAGTCCCACTAATTGTAACATAACTGGCAGCAAAGTATAAAATACCTTCCCCCCTGCGTCCCCCACACCTAAAATGGTGTCACATTCAGAGTTGATAATTAATATCTGTTGAACTGAACTGGGTGGGAGAGATGAAGGATTATCCTTAGTGCTCTTTAAGATCCTTTTTGGTAATTATTTCGCTCACCATGTGTGTTCTTAAAGAGATGGGATCCAGGAAGCCACGGGATAAGATTTTCCTTCTTCCTACCCAGACACATTTACAGACCAAAAGTCTAATTTGGACACTCTTTACACCAGCAATGGCAGGTTAGAAGGCATGTTAGACATCGTTCATGGCCACAGTTGTCCTGACCCTGGGGCCAGATTTGATCTGCTGTGAAACAGGTGCTCCGCTCCCCGTTTCCTGTTCTTTCAGAGATGGCTCGTTCCCACTATTTGCAAGCCCAATTGTCTATCCTTCTGCTGATTTTATGTGTTCTTCCATTCCTTTATAATACTCAGAATTTGTTTCTGTTGCTTGCAGCCAAGGAACTTAAACCCCTTTATGCCCTTTAAAGGCCATGGTGACAATATAAATGCGAAGTTACAAGGGTCATGGGGCAGCTTCTATAGGAGGTATTTCAGGGGCCAAAACCATGTGGCTAAAGAGATTACTTCTGACAGGAAAGGGAAAGTAGTTGATCCCAAATTTTCATACTTTGTATGTGTTTGTACCACAAAGGGTTTTCAGTCATTTGAACTTTCACCCAGGTGGTCTAAGGAAACTGTTTGCATGTTTCTTATAAATGAATCAAGAGTACAAACTATTTTAAGGCCTAACATATGAGGATGAATAATTTTCACATGCTTTTTCACTTCACTGAGAACCATCACCGCGGCTTGTCGAGCAGTTGGTTTCACTGTTGAACCTCATGCACGCACGTGCTGCCTGGGCAAGTGACTCAGTCTCCTCTGAGTCCTGCTTCCTTCTGCATTGGAGAGCCAAGGTTATGAGTCAGCACTGCTCAAAGCCAACAGGACTGTTATTCAGTGTTATTTTCTGCCTTACCACAAGGTCCAAAACGTCCAACATCTTTTCTTTAGTGCTAATGCCCAGGCAGCTAGAAGTCATAGTCCAGAACTGCTTTATTAAAAACATTCATTTTCAGAAATCATTGATCCTGAAATTGTTGCACTCCTCCAAACTGAAAGAAATAAATAAATAAGCAAAAAGAAAGAAAGAAAAATTCATCCACAAAAATAGCAAAATGGCAAATGGTACAATATAACATGTGAATGCTAAATGCCAACTTCGTGGTTCAATGCCCAATTTATTATGATAAAAGCACTAGGTAGAAGACAGGCGTCAGATGAAATGAGGATTGAATAAATGTGCTACTGCATGAAAATTATTTATGAATTTCCATGCTGTTTGTCACTGACTAAAAGCTATAATCATTTGATAGATACACATTTTGTTAGTGCTACTTCAAACTGATACTTCATCAAATTGCTACAACCCTTTCAGCAGGTAGAAGCACAGAGCTTCTTTAAGGGAAGTTATGACTTAAGGCACAAGAGCTGAAAGAGCAGCAAAAATTACAGGGCAACAGCCCTTCACTTACTGACAGGCCATGGTCTGAGAGACATGCAATGCCTTTCCGCTGGAAGGGATCTCTGAGATCACATCCAAGTCCATTCCCCCCACCCAAAGCTGAAGGCTGCCAGTTATAACACACTCATCAGATAATCTGCAGTGGTGTCCTATCATACACTAATGCTATGGCAATTCTCCTCATATTTCAAAGACTGGGAATCTGAGCCAAGAACAGGAATAGATTAGTCCAGTTTACTCAGCTTGTCCCTGGATCCTCTCATTGCCCTCTTTAGAATGGAAATATGTCATCACGGTTCAGTTTCCTGAGGTCATAGAGATAAGACAATATCTACTTTGATTTCAAACAGAATCGTTTATAGATAAAAGAAGCCTCCTTCATAAAAATAAAACAGCTTTTCAAATAGCCTCTCACCACCGTTAGTAATAATTTATGCTTGGTGAACAGGAAAATATGCTGAATTTATTCATTTTACTGCATGTTGCCTTTCAAAAGGGCAAGCTGATAAAGAAAAAAATGGGGATGGGTAACTTATTGGTATTTGCAAATCTGATATAAAAGGTTTCTATAATTCCTCCTGATTTCAAGCAAAAAAGAAAATTGACTCTGAAAATGGCAAAACTGAAAATCCCTATTATTATCAGAGCCACAGCACCTGACTTTTTATCACACAGATAATTCTAGAGGCTGGCTTTTCTTTAGTCTTCTGAAATAAATTTTGATCCATTTTGAACCCTAATCAAAAGATTATGTCAGAGCAGCTAGTCTGTGGAGGTGAACTGAGAGTCTGGCCTTGTCTTACTGCCACAGGCCTACCGCGTCACATCTGCATAAACACCTCCCAAGCAAGACAGCAGTTTATTCTCCTCCTCTGCTAACCAGGACATATGAGTTTCAATCCTAACTTTTTCTGAAGTTAAACTTTATTTTCTTGCTGATTTCAGGTTATATTTTAGGGTGTTTGGATTTTCAAAATTTACTTTGAAATGGGGGTGTTTTTATGTGCTCATCTCATGTTCTTTCCTACGGAGTTATTGAGGCTCCTTACATTTAAATAATCGTTTGGAGGACAACTGTAATTTTCTGCTTCATGTGGCAGACAGGGCACTAGTGCAAAGTGTAGGAAATTAACCGGAATTAAAGCTCAGGTAAGTGGAAGTCTTAACTCATATGGCCCTCTCTCATCTTTCCAACATATCAGAAAACAAACTCTTTATCATAAAACAAAAATACAGCATGAAATTTGGGGCATTTTAAAAAGGAAAAAGTTATTTGGTAAGTTCATTTTATAGACCTGATATATGTTGTTTTTCTTTTTTTTTTTTAATTGCAAAATTCTAGCTGAATATCCTTAATAATATGGATCAATGATGCTGTCTATGGCTCATTATAAAAATTACAACTTACAAAACATTAAATTTTAGAGATAAAAGCTTCTTTCCAAGCCCACTTCTTTTACCATTTAAGTCTCAAAGAGTCTAGGCAATGCCACCCACTGAGAATTCTTGGTGGTAGTTGGGTTAAACCACAAATTTCAAAATAATCACACCAGAGTACCCACAGCCATATCCTGGATCATCACAAGACAAGGAACCCAGTGATGAAAGTTTTTCTTAATCTCACAAGAATCTGTGGTAGGAGAGAGGAGGGCCATGTTGCTATAGCAATTGATCCGTTGGTTTGGGGCTTTTTTGACCTTTCCTCCCATTAGACCACACCTCCAAATTCAGCTGCAGGAGGCAATGAAGGTATTGTGGGGAGTCAGTCCATCTGTGAGCCCAATAAAAAGAACTTCTTCAGAAAGATCTCCTCTCTGGAGGCCCAGTCAGGAAGCAGAATTATAACTCATTGTTACATGGTGGTATAAAGCCCAGAGGGGATGCAGAAAGAAATAAATTTCTGAAGTACCATCCAACCAAGGCTCCCATATCTTCCAAGATTTCTTGGAAAGAAATTGCTCAAAGAGTTAAAGGTTTGGTGGAGTCTTATTTTTGCATGTTTGATTTTTTATCACTTTGGTAGTATCCTAGGGACAAGGACCTAGCCACATATTTCCCCTTCTTGACCTTGCTCCTCCATAATATCATGGATATCCTCACAAACTTCCTTTGCCTGTTACCTTGACTTTGTTGTAAGGAATTGAGGGAAAGACCTGGCCTGAGTAAATGGCGTGTATTCTCCTTACCCATCAGTTACAACTTGTCACAAATTAAAACTTGCAGCTGCCTCTCCATCCATCTCCATAGGTGTTTTCAACACAGAGGAATCATCCCAGGTCCAGAAATTCTGGGCTTTGGATCAAACATATTTGGATTTAAATTTCAGCAGCTGGATCCAAACATATTTGGATTTAAACTCCTTGAGTAAACTGCCCCATATCTGAGTTGGTTTCCTCAATTACAAAGAGCTGTTATGAAAAAGAAATGCAAACTGAGCATTTAGCACTGTACCGGGCACATATTATGCAAGGGAAAGATGTCAGCTATGATTATGGTAATTTCACCCATAGGGATGCTGTGCAGAATTAAATAAAATAACATCTATGAAAGACCTGGCCTATTAGTAAGAGCTCAACAAACATTATCTCCTTTTCCCTTGAGAAAAAGTAACTTCTTTCTGAATCTGTTTAGAGTTCAGGTGAAGACTTTAGATCTGAATCCAAGGAGCTTCCCTGTAGCCACCTAATAATCCACATGCCTCCCTCTGCTCGCAGCCCCACAGGGAGAGTGTCTGGAACAGTGTCAGCCCTCTCCCGCTCCTCACCTTCAGTCCAGGTCTATCAAGTCTTCTGTGTCTCACTCACTGTCTGGCTTCTTTTCTCTGACACTGGGATGTTTTCCAGTTTCTTTTGATAATGCAGTTTGCAGTGAGATCACAAGCCCTGCCTGCCCTTAGCCCACTTACTCCTCTTCCCTCCTCTACTGCCCGTATTCTCCCATCCATTCCTGAGGTGCTCGAGATTTATAGCAACAAAACAAACACATTTGTATTACATTGATTTTGTCTTAGTCAAACTGGGATGCATTTACAATACAGAAAAGGAAAAGGATTGGCGAGTTTTATCACAAGGAATTGAATCTATTATCTCAAAATCTGATCCATGTGAGCAACCAAAACAAATATTCTGAGAGATTTCTTCCCTCACAAAATGATTCTTTTGCCTGAATTTTCCAGACAATAGCATTTCATGGGAATTTTTCAAATGGTAGTATTCATCCCAGCATAATTTTGAAAGAAGATACCTTAGTAAAATTTTAGGAAAATGATAAGTAGAATATAATAAAAAAATAAGAATGAATAAACATCCAGATTTCAGAAATGCTGTAATAATAAGGATTAATCTTTCAAGCATCTTCAGACTATAAATGTTATGCTGAGGGAAAATAGATGTATTTGTTTCTCTCTTGCCTTATGGCCAAAAGAGCAAACCGTGCATGATTTTTATGACCTGGGCTAGTGATGTGTCCCTTCAGGGAGCTATTAACTCCATCCTTATAGATGGCGCCTGATCTCTGTCAAAAGTAGAAATTGCTTAAAACCAGAAAAGAAGCATTTCATTCCTAAATAGGCCATTAGTGATATTGGATAGTTTGTTATACTGTAATGCAATATTGAAATTCCTAGAGGCAACTGATTTTCAGTAGTGAATTAAAGAGACCAAAACTGAACTGTGTATTTGAGAGATGAGTGAAAAGAATCTTGGGTAGCGAACTATTTTATTGGTTATATGTCAGCAATTGACCTTTTGAAAATAAAATCATTAACTCTCCCAAGACAACCAAATGTAAATAAGCCCTGCCCAATTGTGTGGCAGGTATGAAAACAAATGGATGGAAAACTAACATCTGTTTTGACTGGGATGTAGAGGAGCAGTATTTATGAAATCAAATATCAGAGAAATGACGGTCATCCTCAAAAGAAAGTAAGTGGACTAAAAATAACAAGGCCTAGTTTTGGTCCTTAGTGATTAAAAGCACGAATGCTTAGGGTCATGAGAGCACACAAATGCAGTAGAGTTTTATCTTGAGTATGTGGCTGGATGTGCTGTCCCTGCCTCACTACCCAGCTAATGTGACCTCTGCCCGCTTTTTCCAGGAATGCAGATTTCCGAGAATAATGCACATAAACAAAATAGCATCATTTCATATTCTACATTTAGAGGGAAGTGGATTGAACAATTAAGTGTTACAATAAGTAAAAAGAACTCCCTGTTTTCATGCCTGTATCTATCATCAGGCTTAACGTAGATACCTGTTTGAAAGATTCCAGCTAAATCAGTGGTGACATGAGAGTGATTCACCACAGAGCTAATTACATAAGTACAGAGTTATGTGTGCCTACAGGCTTCCAAATACCAACTCGTACTTCTCATCATTTATATCCCAAAATCCTAGTAAATGCCCTCCCTAAGTACAATGTTTGAATGTTAAAAATGTTGGAAAAGTCACTGTTCTGGTAAATGTATCTTTTATCAGGTACTTAATTTCCTTTCCAAAGTTATTATAATTATTTCAGGAACTCAGTCTTTTTTCCTGGACTTCTTGTTCTCATCAGGACAGATAAACTCTCCAAGGACATTCTGATATTTCTCCTGGCTAAACTCTGGGGGCATTATCAAACGTAAGGTACAGTAAGTTAATATTTCACCAAAGGTTTGAAATAAAAAAGTTTGGAGAGAAGGTTGTTAAGAAACATATTCAGGTTAAAATATTAAACTCATAGAAATATAAGTATTTTGAATCAGCCTAGATGAGTTCAACATAGTATATAAATCAAAGTCTTTCTTTTTCCCTAGCCTGATTGATAGGGTTTTCCCATTAAAATTGCCCATTCCGCCCCAAATATGGATAATATATAATTCAGAGTTGAAATCAGGTCCCTTGAGTTTCTTGAGATTGGATAAATGTCTCACAACATCAGCAAATAGTCCTTAAAATGAGGTGGCAATCTATAAAACATCCTGATGACTTGTCAATAGGAGGAGGGAGACAGGATGAGATTGCAATCCAAGCAACCTTTGCATGACCTCAACCCTCCCCCAGCCCCAGAAAAGTAATAAGGACTAGACTGGTCCTTGGGCTTTTGTTTGAGGAAGCTGAGAATAAGAATCATGAACCCCTGTGTTTCCACAGAGACTTAAAATAACCACAACCCCTTCAATTCAAAATTGCTTTATATTTGGTGAGCTGAGATTCAAGTAGATAAGATACTGCACATGTTCAAGAATTCAGAAGTAATTCACACTATCACTACACTGAGCAGACAACCAACCTGGACAACTGTGATCCATGGGAGGTGGAGAAAGTCAAGCCTGGAAGGACATATTTAAGGTAGAAAGTAGACTGGGGAACAAGAACTGTTTGAATGCTTTTCAGGGACCCTGAGATTTTAGCTCAAAAAAAAAAAAGAGAAAAGGGTAACAGAGGTAGAATTAGTAAACCAGGTTTCTAATCAGCTCTGCCACTGATTAATTTTGTGAATCTTTCTGGGTCTCAGTTTTCCCTCCTACATATTGGCTCAAACAATGTCTAAGTTACTATCATCTCTCAAAAGTTTATCACTTTGTAACTATTACTTACTTATTCCTCAAAAATATAAGAAAACCGGTGTCGACTGTCATCATACAATGGAAGAAGAAAGAAAACAAATTGAGTTTTCTCGGGGTAGATAATGACACTGCAGCTCAGCAGTGGGGCAGTTTGTAAGAGGCAAGGGAACAAAGCCAGCTTCTCAGACTAATTGAATGTGGAAGACCTCTGCGCATCACCATGGAGACCAACGGAAAGGTGTCCCCAATAAAGGTCAAAGACTGGAAGAGTAGATATGGCATTACGATAGATCCCTATAACTCAACGAGATTAATCCCCTGTACAGTGAGACCCTAATTATTTTCTAAAACAGTATTTCAAAGTATGGGGCACACACCACCTGCTTCAGAATCACCTGGTTACAAATATAGATTCCTTGAACTCACCTTGACCCTCTGAGTCTGAATCTCTGAGGAAGGGACTAGACAATCAGTGTTTCTAAGTCCTTCTCATATTTCTTTTGCAAAATAAAAATTGAGAACTACTGGTCTAACAAATAGAGGAAAAGGTTGGGATGAAGTGAAGAATTAAAATACCCAGCATACTCACAAGATATCTTTCCAAGAGGAAGATTGTTGGTAACAATGGTTGTGTCCAAGGAGGTCTGAAGTTCAAGGTAGAAGATAAACTTTTCATAAATTCTTTAATGCTGTTTGCATTTTTTATCATGAGGAAGAATTGCATATATATTTATTATCCTAGAAGTTAAAAGGAAAACTGCAAATTACATATTGGTACAATTTTAGAGCTGTAAAAATCAAGCATGGTTTTTAAAGTGAAAGGATAAGTGAATAACAGTAGTTTAAACTTCTCCTTTTAAAATAAAAATATTTTTCAAATAACCAGACTTGAAAAGATTAGGCAAAATATAGCCTTATTTTTATATCTTATGAAATAAGGCATGGCAAAGAGGACTGCCAGGCAGAACACTTAATCAATTCAGCTTATGCCTGGTTGATATCCTAGAATTAGTACCTTACTCAGTCCCAGTCCATTTTATGTTGCTAGAACAAAATACCTGAGGCACAGTACTCTATAAAGGAAAGGGGTTCGCTTAGCTCACAGTTCTGAAGATTCAAGAGCTCATGATGCTGACATTTTCTCAACTCTGGTGAGGGCCTCATGGCAGATGGTATCCTGGTGAGAACATGTGCAAGGAGAGAGGAGTCACTAGTAAGACAAGAAACAAGAGGTTCAAGGGAAGTGCCATAAGTTATAACAAACTACTCTGACAGGAACTGATCCACTCCATGACCGACATTAACCCTTCCAAGAAAAGAGCCTCCATGATCCAATTACCTTCCACTAGGTCCCATTTCAAAAGGTTCAACCACTTCAATGCACCACACAGGGGACCAAGCTTCTAGCAGATGAAAATTTGGGGGAAACACTCAAACCATATCACTTGCTATGCTATTATTTTGTTTTTGTTTTTGTTTCCCAGATGATTAGCATTTCTTGTTAACTAACTTACAAGATCCCCATAAGCACACACCATAATTTCTATGTTCCTTTATATTTCTCAGAGGCTTTTTTTTTTTTTTGGTACTGGGGATTGAACCCAGGAACACTTAACCTCTGAGCCACATCACCAGCCCTTTTTATATTTTATTTAGAGACAGGGTCTTGCTGAATTACTTAGGGCCTCACTAAGTTTCTCAGTCTGGCTTCGAACTTGTGATCCTCTTGCCTCAACCTTCCAAGCCCCTGGGGTTACAAATCAAAGCCCCTTTTATGGTACATAGCACATGGTACTTGCTCATTAAAATTCTTATGAAATGTTTTACATATAATACTTCCCTTTTTTCAAAAAACAACAACCTGAAATCTAATCAATTGAGACATCTTTTTAAACTCAAAGGTAGGCATAAGTTGTGAGGTCCAACAGTCATTAAAGAGGATATGTGAGAAGAATAAGGACCAGGAAACCCAGGACCATTTTTCACAAATGCCCAGGGCTAAGCAAGTCTGTTTAAGAAAACTCCAGGATCAAGAGGCCGATAGCTGTGATTTGTACTGGAGAGACTGATCTAACAAATAGAGGAAAAGTTTGGGATAAAGTGAAGAATTAAAACACCCAAGGCAATGGTTTTAAACAAGGCACCATGAACTTCCATGGAATTCATTAGTGAGGTTCCCACCCACCGTTCAAGACAGAAGAGACCCAGTGTGTGCTGGGTCCCTTGTGTGTGCTGGGTCCTTTGTGATAAGGGGCAGGATGATCTGGATATAGTGTGAGGGTGAAAGCAGCACCACCAGCTCAGGCCTTTCCAGACCCTGCAGGTAATATCCATTAGAGAGGTCAGCTCTCTTCTCGTGCCCTACCCAGGACAGGTAGAGACAGAGCGAGGGAGAACACCTGGACACTTACCAGTCATTGGATGGGATCAGGAGTTGCTTCAGAAGCTCAGTAGCCACCAGATGAGTGATGTCCAGGGAGCAGGAGACAACCATTTGATGCAAGATGGACAGATGGGCAATCAGATGACCAATGACATTCCCCCAAAAAGCCACGAAGCAACCCGGGTGGCCAACTACACCCTAAATTCAGAATGTCCTTTTCATGTACAGTTGTGGGCTGTTTCTGGAAAGTACCTGTATAACCGAGGTCTACTCCCAGTCCTTTCTCTGGGTAAAAACACTGCTGTACATGTCTGCCCTCAGTAACCCATATATTTTGATAAAAAATTATGTGTGGCACTTCTGGACCAAGGCTTTTAAGTAATTATTGTGCCATGGGTCTGTAAGGTCCTTGCTTAGCATCTGAATTCCATCTAAAGAGAGAAAGGCTCACCAACTCCTCATACCAGTCCCACCCTTAACTGACTGCTTTAGGACCCACCTGGGTCAAATTCTTGAACCTGCACCATAAAAGTCCCAAACCCCAAACCTGTTTTGCCTCTCTGCATCTATGGAGAGATGTACCTTTATTTGTCAGCTCTGACAAATAAACTCTCTTGTGTATCTCTGTCTGGTCTTCATCTTTCATTTCTCTCACCCCCATCGCCCCATTTCTCCCTTTCCTTTCAGGATCCCTCTTTCCCATTCCACTGGCTGGATACAGAAGACATGAAACTCTAGGGGTGTATAGAACCACAGGATAGAAGAAGCCTGGGCAGGAATCGTTCCACAAAAGAGACATCCACCAACCAGAAGCTTCTCCCTCAGTGGCTGACTGAGGGAGAATAAACTTCTATGTGTTTGAGATATTAGACCTTGTGGGATGTATTTGGGACAGCCAATAGCATTACCCCAATTCAGGTATTAGTCTAAACCAAGTTACACACTGTGATTTCTGGAGCTAGGGATGGAACTGTGCTTAGATAAAGCTTGAATAAAGCTTAGTCCAAAATATGATTAGCAGAAACCAGGAGCCATCCTGTTCTGACTAGATGTTTGCAAGGGACAGAAGACTTTTGTGATGAGTCTTACCTGACTTAAAAGGGATGTATTCCTGCTTAAGTTTTTTTTCTCTCCAAGACACACCCCAGGACAATACCCAGGGAAGAAATAACTCCCCTCCATTTTTTTTCACCATCATATATGCCCTTAGAGAAGGCCATGCATGCTTCCAAAGCCTGGAATACCACCTGGCTGCTAAACAATTTAAAAGTTGATGAGTTTCCTTTTATAAAAAGCATCCCACAAAATAACAAGGCCAGGGGATCCACCATGGCCCAAAACAGAGCCTACAAATTCCCCTGAGAATGTGGACTGATGTATGTATCCATGCAATTAAAAAGAAAACTGAGGATTTTAATAGGGGCTTGTAATTCTCTCTCTCTCTCTCTCTCTCTCTCTCTCTCTCTCTCTCTCTCTCTCTCACACACACACACACACACACACACACACACACACACACCTTTCAAGATATTTGAATTCCAGACTCAGATTATATCTATGAGGCAAGATCCTGCATTTGGGTCCTAGCAATTGTTCAGAAATAAAGAAAGAAGGATCCTCAGTCTCCAGGAATCGACATAACTATTACCTAAATGGTATAAAACAAAAGGATGCCCAATATGTTACGGGAACAAAAGAAAGGAAAGGGTTAATTCCACACAGGACATTTGGGAGGGATAAAATGAATGTCGTGTGTAGAAAGAGAAGTCTCCAGAAGAGCAGACAGACAGCACAGCTCCAGTACAGGCCCTGAGACAGGAGAGGACGGAAGCTTACTTACACTGGATCCTCTTGCTTACAGAAGCATTTAGTGTCATAATCTCAAGGCAAGGGAATATTACACTCTTAATAATTCAGCTTCTTGGCTTTTTCCTTTCCATAAAGATAAAAATGCAATTTTTAAGCAATAAACCTGCCACTAAGCACTGTCTGGGACATTGAGAAGATGAAGGGAGGGACATATTCTAAAACAGCAAAGGACCATGATCCAGGGGAGCCCAAGCCACAAATGGCCAAGGAGATAGAAGTGAAGGCTAGAAAATTGAAATAGCTTTTGCGTAAATGAGCTATGAATCAGGGTGGAGCTATATCTCAGAGGTGCCAGACACCCAGTAGGCGTTCAGTAAATGCTTGCTAAATGAATGGCCCCTACGTTGTGCATACGCTTTGCCATGATAACCTGTGCCAGAAACACTGTTAAAAATTCATTGGTTCTGTCACCCTAATTTAGTGATTCATCCTCTGTCCTTCCCACCCACATGCAATCAGAGCCCAGAAACTTCCCAGGGCTAAGCTAGAAAATATGTATTTATTTATTTTTTAAAATTTAAAGGCCTTTCCAATCTAGGAGTCCCACACATACCAAGCAATACTTTCCATTCAACTTCCAACTCTGACTTCCTTTCTCAGTCAGGATGGCACATCACTCAGAGAAGCTACCCGTTTAATCGAGGACAATTTCTAAGTGCCTCACATGGCGAGAACTATAAGATCATTTTCTATGGGTACATCTTTAAAGGTCTATATGCATAAATTAGTTTCCCATAGTGCTCCAGAGCTCTAATTATTTTTTAACTTGTACAAATACATGCAATTAAAGTGCAATTACAATGCAATTAAAATGCCAGTATAATTAAAATGCAGAAAGAAGAAAATTTATAAATCTGTTCGTGAATCCACTTGGTTTCTTTTTGGGTTCCATTAATACCACGTATGATTACAGATTGTGAAAAGTCTGATTTCAGTTTGTAAAGCCATTCCACCAATCCATGTACCTTAACATGTGAAATCTCATCTAGACCCAGTGCCTACCCTACAGAGGAATGAAAAATGCATGTAAATGAGGTCTCCCAGTTTTTCTTAAACGTTGGCAGGCTACATTTACATATTTCCCTTAGAAGAGTGGTGACCCTCCTTACCCTAATTTCTCTGTAGATGAAGACATTCAGTTAATAGAGACTGACCCGTGGCGCCAGCTGTACACAGTAGACTTTTTAAAAACTGAAGATGATTTCTGCTAAAGGGCTTTCTTTTTTTAGCCTTTTATAGATAGAAGCTTTCAACGGGAAGGGGGGCAGGGAGCCAAACAGAAAGCAGTCCAGTGACATGCTAGAAACTCAAATCTAAAAGGCGAGATTTGATTAAATTATTTTTCATGTACAAACATTTATTGAGCATTTCTAGGCTCTGGGTATATAAAATAACACATGCTGCTAGTAATCTAGGAAACTAAGGCTGCAAGGAGAGAAAAGATATGTAAAAAGCTCATTGCTATACAATGTTAACACATGGTCACATGCATTTTGAGGGTACAGAAAAATGACTAATAATAGAGAGCTCTTCAAAAAGGAGAAAACATTTGAGCTGTGTCTACATTGAACAGTCCCGGAGGGGGACTTTACTATTGTCTCAGTGACTTACCCAAACTGGCATTTCGTGAGCAGAGGTCAGGGAAGCTAACCATCCACATCCAGGGTCGGTTCCCCACACAAAGAACTGTCCTGCTTTTCCCAGGTCTTAGAAATGTTGAATGTCATGCCAGGCATTTAGGAAGAAAAAAACCTGTTTATTATTATCTGAGCCTAGAGGCTAATTCAGCTTCGTATACAAACCACAAAGCATACGTTCTGTTTTCTTTTGACATAATTCTAAATTCCAGGAATATTTTCCAAGTTTTCTAGGCATGTAATTATCTTATAAAATAAGGGAAAATTGCATTTTGTTTTGTTTAGAATTTAGCATTCTAATATAAACATACCAATGATGTTTATTCTTTAATATTTTGATAGAGTGCAAAAACTATATTTTTTTCTTCAGTATGTGTCTTCTGATAGGAGTGACATTGTAATTCTTGCATAAATCTATAATTTTCAGTATCAACTTCTTAAAGCTGCAGGGGGACCAGAAAGACAATTTCTAATTAACATGAGCCCCAAAGCCCTAGGGCTTTTTCCCCCATTTTTCTAGAATAATTTCTGTTTATTTGTGAGCATTTTCCTGGGATTTGAAAGATCATGAAGTACACAGCTCAAGGGTATGTGCAGTAGACTGGTCCTAGAACAGACTGCAGAGTGAATTTGCTAGATTATAGAATTTGAGCATCTCCAACTTGATACTGCCAGTTTTTCACAATAGCCATTTTATTTATCCCATTGGCAAAGCTCCTACAATCTTGCTAAGGCTTGGAGCTACTAGGTAACCTTTAATCTTTGCTAATCTCATGGTAACATAATGGTAATCATTGTTGTTTTCATTTAAATTTTCTCAGACAACTAGTGAAGCAGGACATTTCTTATATATTTATTGGCCAGTCAGGTTTCACTATCTGTGAAGTACATTTTTACATCTTTTCTCCATGTTTCTCACAGTTACTTCTCGACTTTTTCTTATTGACTTATAAATGAGTTCTAAATCTTTATGTGTGGTGCACATATCCTTATGGGCATTACAATACTTTTAAACCACACTACTTAAGTTATTTTCAATATCATTATTGTTGTTTTAATAGTCAATGTTTATATTTATTCATGTCTTACCAATTTCTTGTGTCACCATTTCTTTTTGTTTCTCTTCGTACCTTTGGATTTAAGTTCCTTCTTGCTGAAGTTACTCTTTACGAGTTCTTGTAGTGAAGTTCATTCTATTTTATTTTTCTGGAAATGTCTTGTTTCTTCACTTTTGAATGATAGTTTAGCCTAACATTTCTAGATCACAATTACTTTTCCTTCAGTGTTTTTTATATCAATCTACTGCTTCACTTATTAATATTAAATTTTTGCCGTCTTTTTCACGATCTATTCTTTTTATAACCTGACTGTTCTTTTTGGTTTCTCATGAAATCTCTTTGTTTTCTTTGTTGATTAGTTTCATGATAATGTGTCTACTTGTGGCCTTATTTGTATTCTATTTATCTTGTCTTGTATTCATCATACATCCAAATCATATTCTTACATCAATGATGGGAAATTCTCAGCCATTACATCTTCAAGTATTGTCTCTTCACTGTTCTGCCTCATTCTTCTTTCTGAAATCTTATTATACCTATGTTGAATCTTCTCATTTCATCCTCAGTATTTCTAAATTTTTCTTCTATATTTTCTATTAGAAGTTCCTTGCCTCAGTAGTGTAGCTAACTATATTGCTTGCATTCAATTCTTTCTCAGCAATGTTCTTAGAGAATGACAAATAAATATTTGGTGCTTCATTCAGTGCTATAGATTTATAGTAAACTTTTCAAAAAGAAACTCTGTGTACACTTTGAGGAAAAGCCACTTGCTTGAACATTGCATTGCACAAGGCTCCCTGAAGAGTCCATAGGAAATAGCTTGAATCCTTTCTCAAAAACTTCTTCAAACAGTTGTACTTCAAAGAGATGAGATGTAGCACAGGCAGCTTCAATGTCTTCTCCAAATTGCACAGCAATTGTCTTAACATCATAGTGATGCCAATCATGGTTTAAAAAAAAAAAAAGACTATGTGAGCATGAATTTCTACAAGTTTTTCAATACTGTTAGACATCATGAGTTCTGGGAAGGAATTCTCTCTTCCACAACAAGGATACATTTTGTGATATCTGGGTCCCAAGAACTATACTTAGGGGACAGACAGGTGAAGATGGTGGGAATACAAGGTTAAGAGAATAACTCTACAAATGGGCCCACTGTGCTAACCCCCACATGCTTTCTTTGCAAAAAGCAATTTACCTGCAGCCCTGCCTGGTCTAAGTACACAGGATATGTGACATTCCTCAGCAAACTACCTGTTATCTATAAGGAAATGCAGGCAGGAAATAACCTTTGATAAGAGGAACCCAAGTTACTTTGAAAGGAGAGACTTTTGTGACCCTTTTTCACAGACAAGATTCCAGAAGGTAAAGATAAATCCTCCTAACCATAAAACTTGTACAAATGATTAAGAATCCAAATAGAACCACTTAGCATGGACCAAGGTGACATAGAGTTGTTATGGCAGTGAGGACTTGAAAGTCTGATGTCACCCTGCTGTCAATCAAAACTCAAGAGGTGAACCTGGGTGGGACTGTCTGGAAACTTCTCTGGGATCCCAAAAAAACTGGAGTGCAGGAAAGACACATTGTCCCTTTCCTCTTTAAGAAGACCTACTCTCTCCTTTGAGAGTATCCCGTTTCCATTTCTCTATCCCTTCTAATAAACTCAATTCTATTTGATTCATTTGCAAGTATGTTTGGTCTTTTCATTGTATCATTCCTGTTACTCTGAGTGACATGACTAAAATCTCTCTGACTTGATTGCAAAAATCTGGGTTTGAAGGGGGGTCTTGGCACTGCCTCAGTTTCTTGGAAGTCCCCACTTCTGTAACACCATGAAACAAATTTTTTAAAACTTCAAGAGCATATTATTTAAGAATCATCTTTATATTTGTAGCATGAAGAACATGAAATAGCAGAAAAAAGGCAGATGCTACCACTTAGAGCCAACACAGCTTATACTGGCGTACAACTCAAATTCAAATACACTAAACAGCATTAAGCATTCCCCTCACATGAATATAGTAGCCATTTTCAGGAATTCTATTTAACTCATCTGCAAACATGTTTGGTCTTTTCATTGTATCTCATTTTTTATTATCTTATGCTTTCCTTTACATTTTTCATTATTTTAGATATACTTATTTTATCATTTCCATTGAGTTTCATATTATCTGAAAGTCTGGGGAATTAATTCTCTGATTCATTCTGCCAGGTGACTCTCATTGAGTTTGTTGTTTTCTCATCTGTTTTGCAATCTTGGATTGTGAGTTCCTCTTCAACAAGTTTTGTACTATTAAAGTCCTCTGTTCCTTCAAAATGGTTTCACATTTGCTTCTGTGCAGCTCTTCAGCTCACAGGAATTTTTACTGCAGTCAGTGACTGTAGTGAGCCCAGATAATGTGGCTATTATGATTTCAAAGCCTGACAGAGATTTTTCTTTTTTTTTTTTTCACTCACAGACATGAACTTTGTCACCATTTGTATAGATAATTCTTTTAATCCATCTTCTTACAGAAGGTACAGGTTTTCAAATTGCAGACTTTATAGGAGAGCTTTCTTTCAAACTCTCTGCCTATACAAGACCAGCCCTCATTTCCTCACCCTTGTAGTCATTAAAGTCGTCCTGCCATAAACCTCCAGGGAAGATTTAACATCAACTAAGATTCATGCTTCTTTGATTTATGGTTCCTTCTTTGTCCCTGGGAACTGAATGTTTCCATTTCCTCATAAGCATAGTTATATATTTCTAAAAATTTTTATTACATTTTATCTAGCATGTATACAATTTAGAAGGGTTTTCAGATTGTTTGCCAGACTGCTGGTACCAGAAATTCTCAATTTAATTTCTTACATACAAATTTTTGCACTAATATCTCAATGATTTAAATTTCCTTGAATTAAATTATATAATTATAATAAGTTTAATTGAAATAAATAGATTTAAAATTCATAAACACACACACATCTGACTCTTTGTAAGCATGCAATTGGTAGAAGCAGAAGTTTAGGGCATACTGGAATATTCTGCTGGCTGAGTATGTTTTGCAGACTGTAGACAATAGATAGTATTTTTTACAGGAAGCATGAGGGATATTTTGTGGATTCAATCAGGAGGCTAAATGTAGATTAATGGAAAGAGTAACTGTTATTACTTTTAGGACCTGGACCATGAGAACTGATATGAAATTAGTCTCGAGAAATACCTAAATTCATATCCTGATAGTATAAAAGTCATTCTGAGAAATTTAGCCTCCATCCTTAGGAAATGGTGGGAGAAAACTTATCAAGTTTATAGTCTTGTGAGTTTTCAATAAGAAAACAAAACATTCTGTGTAAAGTTTAACACAAATGTAAGTCGCTTTCCTTATTGTTTTGGTATCTATAAAAGTTCCCCCTCAAAACTAGAACTCAGTGAAGCAGTGTGAATATTCTAAAATTTATATGACTGTAAGATTTATACCACCTCGAGTTTGTTGCAGATTCTCTTTTGAGGAATGCTCACACATTTATTTTTCTGTGGCACCTCAGTGAGCATCTCTGCCATCAAGGGACCTCAGTCACATCCTCTCCAAAGAGGTCGGCCTGTCAGCCCTGGTGACGTTGGGGAAGGAGAATCTTCCTCCAAGTGTATTTATTGTCTATATCCTCTGCCTCTCTGGGTTTTCTTTAGAACTCTTTCTACCCTTTAGTAGTTAGGCCCCATTACTAGTTAATAATTCTTTATATTGAACTTTCTCTATTCTAATTACTGTGTTGGTTCTATTTCCAAACTGGGTCCTGGTTGATGCCCATACTGAAATTTGAAGAAACTGCCCTAGATCACAAGATTACCACTGGTTAATTACCAAGGTTTCTTGTTTCTGTTTTTCATCAAAAGTAAGTAAATGACTCCAATAGCCATATAAATCTCTCTTCTTAAAAGATTAAGAATCATAAATACTAAAAACTTATATGCTCAAATAACTATTTCTCAGGGAAATTCTGACATACAATCACATAATGTATACTATGTGATTATGGCTATATATGTAATTTGTACAAGTGCTGGTGTTTTTCTGATTGTAAAGACTATAAAATACAGATTTTGGAGAGGGAATAGCCCAGGTAACCATCATTCAAAGCAAGATTAATCATCTGTGGAACTAAGAGATAATATTAATAATTATAGTTCAAAGTTGTTTGAAAAGTATTATAATTATTCAGTTAAAGAATTCTGTTTTAATCATAAAATGAGTATAAAGGTTAGGAAAATAAAAAAATATTTTTAATATCTGCTTTTTAAAAGGAACATCCTTTTTAACCAGAAACACAAGATCTCACACATAACATATTGTACCCATATTGTAGGGAGATAAATACTGCTCACAGTTAGAAACTCAATATTAATTTGCTTATTGAATTAAAATAAAAACATCTATTCAATCAAAATTGCCTACAAGTGTTGAAGTTTCTATTGCTTCTCTGAATACATTTCTTAGAAAAGATTAGGGGGTTAAAATGGAAAATCTAGAAAAGAAAGTAGTAATTGTACATCAAAGCTATAGGTCACAAAGTTTCAGAACTTAAGCTTTTGTTTCCAAGCTAACTTTAATTATATGAACCTGAATTTTCACATGTCCTCTTAGGAATTCTTCTCCCCTAAAAGTGAATCAATGGTAAAAATCATTTTTTTATACAGAGTCTTAAAAGATCTGGTATATTCTTTAAGGATCATTTTAAACAACAGATTCATCAAGACACAAAAATCACAAAGGTAGTCATATCTTTTAAGATGTATTCTTTTTATTTTTTAAAAATTTTTTTGTAGTTGTAGATGACAGCATACCTTTATTTTATTTGTTTATTTTTATGTGATGCTGAGGATTGAAACCAGTGCCTCACACATGCTAGAGAAGCCCTCTGCCATTGAGCTACAGTCCCAGCCCCTTAAGACGTGTTCTTAACCACACTAACATTTATGTGTCTTTAGTCTTGACATTACTCTGAGACAAATGACTAAAAAGTGAGGGTGTTTTCTTGGCAGAACTGCAGCAACTTACTCAGAAACCAGGGCCCCTGTAAGTCTCCGTGTGGGACTGAATTCTGACTTCTTCTGGTCTTCATGGCATGTAAATCTTAATCAATGCTATGAAAAGTGTAACTTTAAAATTCTTATTCCTGCTTCCAGTTTCTTTTAAATTTTAGTCCCCTTTTTCCTTTGTTGTCTGGGTAAAAAGATCATGCAAGGATCTTAGCCTCTGATTTTTCCAGTGGCACATACATGGAACCCACTTTTCTTGCAGATCCATTGAATGTCTGACTGACATTTGCATTTCATAGTATTAATGTTCTTCCTTCCTTACTTCCTTCCTTACACTCAGCCTGATGTCCACTTATTTTCCGTGCTTATTCACTAGTATTGTTGTGGTTGATCTTGGCCTCTGAACTGTTGATGATCCATAACTCAAATCCTTTAAATGTATCTAGAACCAGAAAGATCTTGCTGATTTGTTTTCAAACATTCATTGATTTCAGTTGCTTAACATAAAACATGCTCATTTACTTTCCAGAAAGAAATGCCCTGGGTTTTTAAGAAACACCTGGTTGCTTCAGTAGAATTTTTGACACAAATATTTGAGTGGGAAACCACAAATCTGGATCCAATTCACATCCTAAAAGTGCAAACATAATTTCTAGTTATTTGCTTGTGGAGAGGGTTCCAGAAAGTTCTGGTTGTGCTTATCTGAGAGGAGAAAGTATATTAATGTGTTTCATGGATAGAGCAATCTAGTGTTGAAAATTTAAGAACTTGTGTTGGTCGCTCCTGGTTGCCAGAATGTTCTAATTTCTCATATTACTTAACTGGGATCTTCTGAACCTGTGCTTGTCAAATGTTAATATGCATACTAAGCCCTGAGATCTTTTTAAAATATAAATTCTGATTCAGTAGGTCTGAAGTAGATCCTGAAATTCTACATTTCTAACAAGCTCCTAGGGGGGCCCACTTTGAGCAAAGAGACCTCTAGGTTATATAAGCAAACAAAATAAGAAGAAAATGCATGTGCTCTTCTAATAAATGGGCCTTGAAAGTAAATAAATTTGAAAAGGGAAAATCCTCTTTTCTGATATAGTGACTTCCAGGGTCCATTTCTGGAAAATAGGAGTCAGAGGAAAAGTCATCAGAAAATTGAGTCTGAAGAGAGCTGCCAATACGGCTCCCTGGCAGGCCAAGCCACACAGCAGGCCTACTGGTCCCTGCCAAGCAACTGCAGCGGAGCAGCAGCCCGAGTGGGTTTGGGAGCTGGGATTCGTGAAGCCCGCCTGATGGTTCTGAAGCCCTGCTGGCCTGAGGTGTAGCAGCCAGTCCTGAGGCCACCCAAGGCAGCACACTTGCACACAGTGGGGATACCCGCTGCAGAATCATGATGCATGTAGCACTGCAGCCCCATTGGATGACCTCAACCTCTCACTTCCTGACCTGCATGAGAAAATGGAAGTGGGGCAGACATGAATGGAAACTGGGACTCAAAAACTGACCAATAGGGCTGGGGTTGTGGCTCAGCGGTAAAGCACTTGCCTAGCACTTGCAAAGCTCTGGGTTTGATCCTCAGCACCACATAAAAATAAATAAATAAAATAAAGGTATTGTATCCAAGTACAACCAAAAAAATACATATTTTTTAAAAATTGACCAATAGCATTAGTACATTTCCAAGCCCCAATTAGCATAAATTTGGACCAATAGCAGTGAACCAAGTTCTATGTACCCCTAGACTAGCACACTCGTATGGAGAAAAACTTGGCATAGGTCCCTGTGAGAAGCCATCTGTGAAATGCCTGAGGACTTTTCTCCTCAACGCAGCCAGGGAAGGGAGAGGCCTGGCACTGGGAACTTCCTGCAGCACTCCCACTGAAATAGACCACCCAATACACGTGACCTTCCCCTCCACTCTGCTGGAAAGGTCCTGCCCAGCAGCCCTGGAGACAGGAGGAACTGTTAGGAACTGAGCACCCACCTGCCCCTACTTTATCCTATTGTGGTGAAGAACTTTCCATGAAAGCCTTTGATGTTTTCTTATATAAATAAAGCAAAGGAGGGCTTCTTTGTTTGTTAGAAGCTGGACTCCTCTGGTCAGCTTGCCTGTCCTGCCTCCCCTTTGAAACTACTTTCTCTGTTGTGTGTTTATTTCATCATTCTATTTTTCCTAAATTTTTATTTCTTAGCCAGCCTATTCCACTGGAGGGGACCCCATTTTCATTGCCCACGAAAGGCTGGGAAGTAGGTCCCCTCTTGTACTACAAGAGTTCTGTTCCTATTCTTCAATAAATCTTAGGGTTACACTCATCTGCTCTGTGGATTTCATTCTTCTAATTCAGGAGACGAAGAACCCAAAAAGAAGAAGACATTGAAGATGAGCTTCTCGGGTCTGCTGCAACACTGAAAGGCATAGCCCACCACTGAGAGCTGTAACACTTCTTGGCTGCAGAGACCTGCACCTCATGCAGACCTCACCTGACAGCAGAAGCAGAAAAACTCTAATCTCACCCACTAGCAAAAGCAGAGAATTGAGCTTGAGCTTCATGGCAAAACTCTGGTTCCATTGCTACAATGTACATCTAATCATCCAGTTCAGGTAACATTGAAGACTGACCTGCCTACTTCTACTCTTCCTTTGAACAAACAATGGGAGAATTTGCCATCCTGCTTATTACCAGCATCACACTTAGAGTCAAAAACTCACCGAGTGAATTTGCTGCACTTTCATATCACTGGTAAGATATTAAAGGAGTGGCAAAAGCCTTTTCTCCCTCACTGCATCAATAACAAGCAGCACTCTCCCCCCACCCCCTCCCCGAGACTGGTGTTGTGTGTTAATTTTACTGGTGCAGATGGTAGGTTAGGGAATGCAGAAAGAGATGTCAGACAGGTCTACAGCTTGAGCCTTCATATTATACTCCAGGAAAACTAAAGTGGAAAATCAACTTTCCATTTCCCCATTCTCTGAAAAATGTGGTAGAGTTATTAACCATTATTTTCCCTGGGGCAGACAGGCTTGTAGCTGATCTTCTAGACGGCTGGCCGATGGGGAGGGGCAAGCGAGTACATGCTACCTCATGAGAATCATAATGAGAACCTTAGGGCACTTGATGTCCAAAGGAATCCCCACCTCAGTTAGGTAGAACCATCTTCAGTGGGGCCTCTGGGGACCAAGGGCCAGGTAAACATGTCCCTCCAACAGGGAGAAGGCTTCTGTGTCTTCTACAGCATGAAGTAACAATTGATCCATGCTTTACGTTGTATCCTGTGCCCACATTTGTGGTGCCCATTATTTATCATCATCTTTCAATCAACCCCTTTCTCCCTGCTAGCTAGCCTATAAGTTACCCAGAGCTTCATTCCGCTATTTAGAAGATACATTCTGATGCCCTCCATGGGGCACTGCCTGGCCTCCCCCAGGTGAAGCTTCCCAACCTTGCAGGCAGTGGTAGCAAAAGGGAGGGCTCAAAAACACAGGCTGCAAAGCAGACAGACCCAACCAGGGTCCCAACTCACCTACCAGTTATGTGACTGCTGGTTTTTGCATCTATAAAATAAAGATAATTCTTACTACACGTGATTGTTGAAAGAACTAAATGAAAAAATGCACACAAGAGACCATGTCTGGCACAGCATAAGAATTCAATAAATTGATATTATTTTGTTGTTATTGTTATAATTTCTAAATATCCCTTCTGAGCTTCTGCCCAATATTTTCAACTACCCATAGTTCTATCTCCCTAGATATCCTTTATGAATACATCACACTCAGTCAAAACAAACCCTTTAGCATTCTCAGGAAATTGATTACTTTTTTCCCCTTCACATCATCTTCACCTGCTATTATCTTTATGTACAAATAAAATATCTAGAAGCCACCTTTGATTCCTGTTTCTTCTTCACTTCCACATTAAACATGTTATCTATTCTATCTCTTTAATTAGTAAATGCCTTTCTCTCTCTTCATTCCAACTGCCAATGTCCTGGTGTACATTTTTCACTTTCTCTTTCTGCCATAGACTCTTGGTACACATTCCACAAGTGTTTTCATATGACCCCAATTTAAATACTCTGTCCTACTTCCTTATATGACATTAATTTGACACTTCCTTGGAAGTACACAGATGTTGTATCTGTTTGTTTTTGTGTCCCACAATGTAAGAAAGGGCATTGTACAAAGTACGGACATTTTATGGAGTGCACAATTGAGTGATCCAGGTACTATGAGACATACAGATTGTTACTTCTTTTTTGAACAGATGGCAACACTAAGTTTTTAAGTTCATAGTTTAAATTCATTGGTACAATGATCAATAGATAAATTAATATAGAGTATATAACTATAATCATACAATTTTGATTCTGTTGAATCAAAAATTCTAAACTGGGGCCAGTGGATGGTTGACAAAGTTCTCCCTGAACAAATACTTTATGTGCATGGCCATTTTTCTGGAAAGAGGTTTTATATGTTTCATCAATCTCAACAGGGATCCGTACCTTATGATGCCTGAGAACTACAGTCCTAGATCTTATTTCCCCTATAAGGGAAGGCACTGTGGATCTGATGGTATTGCATTAATTGTGTTGATCTGTGGCGAGCCGCTTCTGCGGACTGTGGTCACCATTACAAGATGGCGCTGGCCTTGTGGTGGTCTGTGATAAACAACTCCTTCTTTGGGAGAGTTGGCACATGGTTCTTTGACACCCTACGAGAAAGCTCCACGTGGCAGCTTCGCATTGGGTGTTTGGATACTTTATTAAGGCTGGGAGGGACTTCTGGGAGATTAGAAGAACTCGGAGATTAGAAGAACTCTCGAGAGCTTGAATAAACAGCTGTAAGAAGATTCCCGGTGTTGCGTCTTCCTTGCGGGCAAGGGGGTCGCGACAAGTGGTGCCGAGACCCGGGAAAATCAAAACTTGCAAGTCGTCAGAGGTGGTGCACTGAACAGTCCCGGTAAGTGGGACCCCACAGTCCCCGTGGGTGGGACCCGACAGTCCCCGTGGGTGGGACACGACAGTCCCGGTGGGCGGGACCTGATAGTCCCGGTTAGTGGGACCCGCAATCAAAGCGGAGTCAGCTCCTCTACAAAGACAGAGAGAGCCTCATATTTTATTGCAGCTGCACTGTGTACTTTTCTTTTGTTTCTGTGTACTTTCGTTTTGTCCTCTGTATCTGTTCTGTTGCTGTGTCATGGGTGTCACATCTTCAAGCCCGCTTCTTCTGGCACTAGACGGCCTGTTACGTTCCAAAGGCCTGAAAGTGAAACATAGTATCTTACAGAGATTTTTGCAGAAAGTAGATGTTGCTGCACCGTGGTTTGCATATTCGGGCAGCCTTACTATGCCTTGTTGGGATAAATTGGGCAAGGATCTTGACTTTGCTTGTGAGCAGGGCATATTGGAGGGTGGGGTGATTCCCCTTTGGAAGATAGTCCGTAGTTGCCTCACAGATGGCAGATGTCATGACGCACTTGCTGAAGGACAGGAGGTTTTAGAAAAGTTACATGAGGAGAAATCGGAGACAGCAGGCAGTGCGATATCTCAGGAGGATGGGAGTGTGCGGAGCGTGAAACAGGGGAGGAGACGATTATCTCTGACAAAAGGTGAGGTATCTCGGGAGGATGGGAGCGTGCGGAGCGAGAAGCAGGGGAGGAAACGCTTGTATCCAGATCTCAGTGCGCTGCGCACACCCCCATGTGGAAGCGGGTCAGAAGAAGAGGAGGATGAGGAGGAGGAGCTTGGGAGGCTGTCTCGCCAGCTAGGGAGTTTAGCTGCTGGAGAAGGGAACGAAGATAGACCGGGGCTCAAGAAATGTGATCCTCCGGACCCACCGCCGTATGGTGGGGGTGTTTCGGGGAGAGCTTTCCATGCTCAAACATGGAAGGCTGTTAACGCTGAGATGGGTCTTGCTTATCCAGTTTTTCAGGATGAGAATAGGGGAAGATTTTCGGAGCCTTTAGATTTCAAAATTGTGAAGACCCTGGCAGAGTCTGTACGCACTTATGGGGTGGATGCCGCCTTCACATTAACTCAGGTGGAGAGTCTGTCTAGATTCTGTATGACTCCCTCTGATTGGGCTAGCCTTGTTCGGGCTTGTGTTTCTCCGGGCAAGTATTTGGACTGGAGAGCATTTATGCTAGAGGGCGCAATAGAGCAGGCCGCCCAAAACCATGCAGCAGGACATCCTCATTGGGATAAGGACATGCTTTTGGGGCAAGGTAGATTTGCTAATCAACAGACAGGATTCCCTCCTGAGGTATATGATCAAATTAATAACATTTGCATTCGGGCATGGAAGTCACTTCCAAATAGAGGAGAAGTGTCTGGTAATTTGACCAAGATTTTACAAGGCCCTACAGAACCCTTTTCAGATTTCGTAGCAAGGATGGTGGATGCTGCTGGAAAGATTTTTGGGGATCCTGATAGAGCCATGCCCCTTGTTAAGCAATTGGTCTTTGAGCAATGCACCAAGGAATGTAAAGCAGCAATCGCTCCTTATAAGAACAAAGGCATAGAAGTATGGATGAAAGTGTGTAGAGAGATTGGAGGGCCTTTAACTAATGCAGGTCTTGCAGCTGCTGTCCTTCGGATTGCAAAAGGGGGCAATCCTGCCGCCAGAACATGCTTCCATTGTGGTCAACCCGGTCATATCAGACGTGAGTGTCCCAAAAATGTCAATTTTACTGGACCTCCTCACGGTGGCCCTTCCACTGGCCTTCGATCACCGGGATTGTGTCCAAGGTACAAAAGGGGGAAGCATTGGACAAAAGAGTGTACATCAGTGAGGGACATCCATGGACAGCTTATTTCAGCTGGGCCAAAAAACGGCCGACGGGGCCCCCGACCCCAGGGCCCGCAAATATATGGGGCAGTGGAGAATGTCACACCCGAACCCGAGACATGGCCATCTCTACGCCATCCCATGAAACGCGGAGAGCCACTACAGGTGCCGCGGGATTGGACCTCTGTTCCACTTCCAGACTCGTGTTAACACCTAAGATGGGAGTCCAATTGGTGGAAACTGAGTTCAAAGGGCCTCTACCACCTGGCACTGTAGGTTTGCTAATTGGACGTGCATCTTCCATTTTGCAAGGTCTTCATGTTTTCCCTGGAGTCATAAGTCCTGATACTGTAGGGATAGTAAAGGTTATGGTGGAAGCTCCAAAAGGCATTGTGTCCATCTCCCCAGGAGATCGGATTGCTCAATTACTGGTTTTGCCTAGTTTACATGATCATTTCCCTGCAGACTCAAAGTCACGGACAGGGAATGAGATTGGTACCACCGGAGGGAATTGTGCTTATTTGTCACTAGATATGAGTAATCGCCCTACTTTGGAATTAAGCATAGAAGGTAAATCAATTGTGGGCTTACTTGATACAGGTGCAGATCGTAGCATCATTGCACTTAAGGACTGGTCTAAGGGATGGCCAGTGCAGACTTCTGATCAATCTCTGAGAGGACTTGGATATGCCCAGGCTCCTCAGGTTAGCTGTAGACATCTTTCCTGGAAGGACCCGGAAGGACATCATGGTACTTTTCAGCCTTATGTACTTAATTTACCTATCTCTTTATGGGGCCGTGACCTGATGAAAGACATGGGGTTCACTCTTAGTAATGACTATTCCCCAGTGTCCCAACAAATTATGCACAATATGGGGTATAGGCCAGGTTTAGGACTAGGAAAACATTTACAGGGACGTAAGCATCCTGTACAAGGTCATCAAAAGCTTGACAGATTTGGTCTGGGTTTTTCCTAGGGGCCGCTGAGGCTCAAATACCCATAACATGGCTCACCGAGGAGCCTGTTTGGGTGCCTCAGTGGCCTCTTCCCTCGGTTAAACTGGCAGCAGCCCATGCTCTAGTTAAAGAACAACTTGACTTGGGTCACATCCAACCCTCTACTTCTCCATGGAATACTCCCATATTTGTCATTAGGAAAAAATCAGGGAAGTGGCGCCTACTGCATGATCTACGAGCGGTTAATGCTCAAATGCAACCTATGGGGCCCATTCAGAGAGGGCTGCCTCTGCTCTCTTCTGTTCCTCAAGGCTGGCACATTATTGTTATTGACATTAAAGACTGTTTCTTTTCTATTCCTTTACATCCTAAAGACTCGCAGCGTTTTGCCTTTACCCTTCCCTCGTGTAACCACGAGGAACCAGATCAAAGGTTTGAGTGGATAGTGTTGCCGCAGGAAATGACTAATAGTCCCACAATGTGTCAGATGTATGTAGGGAAGACACTTGTGCCCCTCAGACAAAAGTACTCCTCCATCAAGATCATTCATTATATGGATGATGTATTATTGGCTGCTAAATCAGAACAAACAGTTCATGAGGCCTATGACGACCTCGTGAAGTTGTTAGCACAATGTGGGCTGCATATAGCACCTGAAAAGGTTCAAACAGGAGATTCTATTAAGTATTTGGGAGCAACAATTGGGTATGACAAATTACAACCACAAAAAATCACCATACGAACTCAGGATCTTCAAACTCTAAATGATTTTCAGAAACTGCTGGGAGATATTAATTGGATACGAGGATATTTACATATTTCTAATGTTGTACTACAGCCTTTGTATGCTACTCTTAAAGGTGATCCAGATCTTACTTCCCCTCGTAGCCTCACCAAAGAGGCTAGAGCGGCCCTTATGACAGTAGAAGAAGCTATACAACATGCCACTTTATGCAGGCTCCAGAGTGATAAACCTTTTCAATTATGTGTGCTTGCCACTATGCGGCAGCCTACTGGAGTACTATGGCAAGATGGACCTTTACTATGGATACACCCACATGTATCCCCAGGAAAATCCTTAGAATATTATCCTGATACTGTTGCAGCATTAGCACTTAAAGGGATTCAACAAAGCATTCAATTTTTCGGACAATCACCTTCTTCTCTTATTATACCCTATACTAAAGCTCAACTTAATGTTTTGTGTGCTACTCTAGATAACTGGGCTATTCTATGTTGTTCGTTTCAAGGGGATATTGATAATCATTACCCTTCTCATCCGTTACTCCATTTTGTTAAGGAACATCCTATTATTTTCCCTAAAGTAACTTCATCCAGTCCAATTCCGGGGGCTGTTAATATTTTTACTGATGGTTCCAAGTCTGGAATGGGAGCTTATGTCATTAATGATTCTCCCCCTGTCCAGCATCAATTTGCTCCTGGAAATCCACAATGGGTAGAACTGCAAATTGTTATTGAGGTGTTTAAACAGTGTTCTTTTCCTTTTAATCTCATTTCGGACTCCATCTATGTGGTGCAAGCACTAAAAATCCTAGAGGCTGTGGGAGCTATTAGTGATGCCCGTAATGTATCTGCTTACTTTAATCAGCTTCGACGGCTTATCTGTAGCCGCACTGCTCCCTTTTATCCAATGCACATCCGGGCTCACACCTCTCTCCCTGGTCCATTATCACAGGGTAATGCCTGTGCGGACTCAGCCACTCGAGGTCAGTTGATCTGTTTGGCTTCCTCCTTAGAAGAGGCTAAATTGTTTCACCAAAATTTCCATGTTAATGCTTTAACACTGCGCAGGCGTTTTTCCATTTCTAGAGCAGATGCTCGGCAGATAGTATTGCACTGTCCCCATTGTGTCACATTTCTTCATCCCCCTACTTATGGAGTGAACCCACGGGGGTTGAAGCCACTGGTTGTCTGGCAAATGGATGTGACACATATACCTGACTTTGGTAACCTCAAGTATGTCCATGTTTCTGTTGATACGTACTCTGGAGTTATTCATGCTTCTGCGTTATCAGGAGAAAAGGCACGTAATGTCATCACTCATTGCCTGGAAGCCTGGGCGGCGTGGGGTGCGCCCACGTCCCTTAAGACTGACAATGGACCTGCTTATACTGGCAGACAATTCACGTCCTTTTGTTCTACTATGGGAGTACAACTTACTCATGGTCTGCCTTACAATCCTCAAGGACAAGGCATTGTTGAGCGTGCTCATCGCACCTTAAAGGAAACTTTACAAAAACACAAAGGGGGAATAGGAGCTGGACATACTCCTAAAGAATGCTTGTCCTTAGCTCTCTTTACTGTTAATTTTTTGAATTTGGATATTCATGGTCGCTCTGCGGCCGATAGACATGTGTTCCCTCAGCCCTCTGTGATTGGCTATGTTAAGTGGAAAGATGTTCTTACGGGCCAATGGAACGGCCCCGACCCCGTGCTGACATGGGCACGAGGATCCGTATGTGTTTTTCCCCAGGATCGCACGGAACCATTGTGGGTCCCTGAACGCCTGACAAGAAGAGTCCTGACGCCAGCTACCCAGCAACAAGAAATACCACAGCAATCCCGCGATGAGGATCTTCATTCTGCTGAGTGCTCTGGCTCTGGTGCTGATGCCGATGACACAGACGACACCAATGCAATGGTGGGCGGTGGCACGGGCTTGGCCAATGCCGATGCCGGTTCACGGTAATTCCAGTGTCCTTCCCACTCTTTTCTCTACCTCGTGTGAGATGTCTGCGCCCTGTGCCTCTCCTAGAGGGGACGTGGAACGCATTTACAATCAATCTCAAGTTAATCTCACAGGAGTGTTTTGTTTTAGCCTTGGGAACGCTCATTGTATCCGTCTTAAGACCAAGAATTTGACTAACTGGGACAATCCATTGCAGTCCAGTCAAGTCTCAGGGAGCATTCTCAGTACTGTATTGGGCCAAGTAGTCTCAGGGGAACAATCAGGCTCAGGAACCTCCGTAAATAGCTCTGCTTTAACCACAACTACCTTGGCTAGTATCTCCGAGGTACTAATTCCAATGCCCCCATATTCTAGTGGACTTCCTTGTGCCACTCATTTTAAGGCTTCTCCTTACTGTACCCCTAATCTTGGTTTCCCCCCAACATTCACGCCTTGTCAGGATTATTCTTGGGAGAAACGTCAAGTTGCTAAAGGTTTCTCCCTTTCCCCCTCTCTTAAGAGGTATGTTTATGACTTTAGCAACAGTGCCAACTCCTCTACAGGAGTGGGTTGGTCCTGGTTTCAATGGCTGATTTCCAACACAAAGGGGGCTTCAGCTGATATTTCTGCACTGGCTCAATTGCTGGGAGCCAAAAGTTGGTTGGCTAATGTTTCTGGCACTGTTTACGAGAGTGAGCGAGGTAGTAGACTCACATCTGTTTCGTTCAACTCTCTGTTGGATAATGCCACATTGCCCCCTGCAGCGGTTTGTGTTCAATCTCCGTTCTTACTCCTTTTGGCTAATGACACCTCGTCAGAAATGCTGGATTGTTTTAATGTTAATTGTTTCTTATCTGAATGTTGGGATGGTTCTTCGGCTGTAGCAGTGGTTATGAAAATTCCAACCTTTGTTCCAATCCCAGTTATTGCGGACCCTGATAAATTCCCCATTGTTGAGCTACTTAGAGTCCGCAGGGATTTTGGAATCACAGCTGCTATAGTGACAGCCGTGGCGGTATCTGCTGCTGCAGCGGTCGCGGCCGGAGTGGCCATGGCCAATCAAGTGCAGACTGCTGCCTCCGTTAATCAAGTTGTTCAACAAACTTCTATGATACTTGAGTCCCAAAATGCAATTAATCAACATATTTTGTCAGGGATCTTAGCTGCCAACCAAAGAATAGATTTACTCCAAGCTCAGGTAGAAGAATTGGCTGATTTGGTGCTTTTGGGCTGTGTTGATCAACGTGCACATTTATGCATAACCTCTGTCAGATTTAATGATTCCAGGAATGCCTCCCGTATCATCGGAGAATACTTGGCCGGAAATTGGTCCATGGCAGCGGAAGACATGATCCAGTCTCAACTAACCCAGATAGCTGTCTTGAATAGTACCCACGTTGATCCCATAACGTTGGGTCAATTCACTGATTGGATATCTTCTGCCTTTTCCTTTTTTAAAGAGTGGGTGGGGGTAGGCATTTTTGGCGCAATGTGTTGCTTCGGTATGGTTCTCTGCTTGTGGTTTCTCTGCCGCCTTAAGGCCCGCAATGCTCGCGATAAAGCTATGATTATACAAGCACTTGCAGCTTTGGAAACTGGCAACTCACCTCAAGTTTGGCTTGCACAAATTAAACAGTAAACCTTTGACATGGTCGTTGCACCCCAAGTTTTACGGACATTGCACTGGGAACGACATGTCCTTCCTTGTTATTCTCCTAGTGTTGGAAAGCCCTTGCACTCTGCCGGCTTTACTGCCATTGCACACAGATGGGTTTCCACGCTAGTACTTTTCTATCGCTCTATGACCCGTGCCTTTCTTTTAGGGTGTTGCCAACTTGTTTGTCGTTGTATTTCTATACAGCCACAGTTCAGCCTCAGAGACCTAATCATGACTGGCTGAGTAGATACCATTAAACGCCTTGGCAACAACGAGCTGATCTTGTAGTACCCAGAGACGGGCAACTTTCACGCTTGCGCTGCAACCTAAGACAGGGGAATGGGGCCTCCCCAAAGACGGGTAAGCAATGTAAGGGCAGTGAACGACCTAAGACAGGGGCTACTTGATTCCCTTTGACGTGCTATAAACAGAAGGAAAAAACTGCTGGCAGTGGATTCCCCCCGGCCCCCAGGGCTTGGATCCAGCCCTGATTTGTATGCACGTCAAGGAGGCCAGCTCACAGGGCCTTAACAGCTTTGTGGTGTCTGTTTTCATATTCAGCCAATAACGGTCATGTGGGAACGTCCTGACCTGCTTGGGTCTGATGAGGTTCCTGGTTGAAGGCTTCGTATGAGTAATGGCGATTCACCTCTACTCTTGCCTGTTTTGTTTTTAGTAAACGAAAGGGGGAACTGTGGCGAGCCGCTTCTGCGGACTGTGGTCACCATTACAAGATGGCGCTGGCCTTGTGGTGGTCTGTGATAAACAACTCCTTCTTTGGGAGAGTTGGCACATGGTTCTTTGACACCCTACGAGAAAGCTCCACGTGGCAGCTTCGCATTGGGTGTTTGGATACTTTATTAAGGCTGGGAGGGACTTCTGGGAGATTAGAAGAACTCGGAGATTAGAAGAACTCTCGAGAGCTTGAATAAACAGCTGTAAGAAGATTCCCGGTGTTGCGTCTTCCTTGCGGGCAAGGGGGTCGCGACATTGATCTGTACTTTTTTTTTCCTTTTGAAATATGTTTTTCTTGTGTCATCAGGAATAGAAACTCTTCAAAAGGAAACTAGTGAAAGTTAATCACCACTAAATTTAATATTATAAATGATTCATTAAAAATTTATTTTGTGTGGTATAGAAAGGACAAATAAAAAGAAAAAAAATTAAATACTCTGTCCTATTGTTTCCATAACTACACTAGCACTTGCTGAACTATGTTCTCATTTTTAAGTTAAGAAATAGAGCCGATGGCGGCGGGCGCGGAGAGATCAAGTCTCTGACCTCTTCAGCTGTGCAGGCATAGGGAGTCGTAAACAACCTAAATCTGTTTGCTCAGGATCACTAGGCAATGCTGAGCTGACGTGGATCTGGGGCGAACAGTCTGGGCCTCTCAGAACACACACTGAGCCCGGATCGGCTGAATTCAAGCTCCCGTTCGCCTGCTTCCTGCAGACAAACAGCTGTGATTCAGCATCAATCCATCCGGCTGAAACAACTGGTCAGCCCTTCTGATCCTACGGAGGTAAATGCCTACTGAGCCTTCATAGGTAGTGGCCACAGGCTTGAAACGGGGCTTGGGAGAGACAGTAAGGACCCACCCGTTGCATTGGTCTTCCGGCAAAGGGAAACGAACTGTCGCCATTTGCAAGAGACACCACCATGCCAGAGAACTGACGTCATCAGACTGAGGTGGAGGAGATAACGTCATTGAAACTTGCGGCTACAGGTGTGTAATTCTCTAGCCTTCCCTCTCCACACATCGGGGAAACCATAAGGGCCCCTCCCAGCTCTCCCATAAGGGCCCCTCCCAGCTCTCCCGTGAGCGCGATAGCCAGCCCGAGGGAATCAGAGGTGGCCCGGGACCCTCAGCGCGGAACTACCGCTCCCACCAGGGCTGACTGCTGAGGTCTCTTGCACCAGCTACCGGGGGCGTGGCTACCGGAGGGCAAGTAAAATTCGCTGAGGATTCTCAGCCCCAAGCTCTGCAAACTTAGGGTCTGAGGGAATGGCAAACTGGAAGAGTGTGCCCAGTCATTCATGAAAACAGGGCTCCTGGGAGCAGCAGACCTGGCGTGTAGCCAGTATTGTGGTGAGCGGCACCCGTGAGAGGGGCCTGGCTAGAGGAAAAGTGGGAAGTGACTAGACACAAGAGGAGGCCCTAGGCACTCAGGATTGGAGACTCGCCCAGTCTGGGAGGAGCTGCTGCACAGTGATTGGTTCCCGCGTATTGACAGGAGAAACTTGGCCTGGTAGGCACAGCGCCACCTACTGGAAGAGAAGTGAATCAAACTCTAAGACTGCATTTATTAGTTTTTTTTTTCTTTTTTTCTTTTCTCTTTTTTTTTTTTTGATTTGGGTTTTTCTTTCATTTTCATTTTTCTTTCTTGTTGTTTTTATAAATTTTTTTTATTTTTTTTCTTCTAATTTTAATTTTAATTTTTTAAAATTATTTTTTAAAATTTTTTTTTCTTTTTTTATTTCCTATTTTTTTTCTTCTTTTGTCTTTTCATTTCTTTTCAACTATCTTATCCGCCCTTCCTTGAATTCTACCTGCTTACTCTCATTCTCTTTAGTGACTTCTTCCCTTCCCTTCTAATACCTTTGCTCCCAAGCATCAAATAAATTTACAGGAGTAACAAGTAACTCAGCAGTCAAACAGAACATGAGCACTTCAAAAAGCAAGGAAGAAAAGGAGTACAAACAATGCAGGACAGCCTAAATATTCAGGAGGACCTAGAGTCATCAGAAAAATGGTCATATAAAGAACTCAAGGAACACCTTAGACAGATGGAATGGAACCTTAAAGAGGATACAAGACAGCAAATTCAAGCAGTGAAAGAACACATTGAGAATGAATTACATAAACAGATAAAAGAAGAAGTTAAGCATCTTTATCAGGAGACAGAGATTATAAAAAATAATCAAACAATAATTCTAGAAATGAAGGAAATGATAAACCAAATTAGAAACTCAATTGAGAGTATCACTAACAGAGTGGAGCAAGTAGAAGCCAGAACGTCAGATAATGAAGACAAAATATATATCTTGAAAACAGTCTAGCCAACTCAGAAAGGCTGGTAAAAAATCACAAGAAAAACATCCAAGAGTTATGGGATAACATAAAAAAACCAAACTTACGAGTCATCGGGATAGAAGAAGGTACAGAGATTCAAACCAAGGGAATGAGTAACCTGCTGAATGAAATAATTACAGAAAACTTTCCAGAAATAAAAAAGGAAACAGATATACAAATTGAAGATGCATACAGGACACCGAGCACAGAAAATCACAGTAGACTAACGCCAAGACACATTGTTATGAAGATATCCAATATACAGAACAAAGAGAAAATATTAAAAGCTACAAGAGAAAGGAGACAGATTACATTCAGGGGTAAACCAATAAGGTTAACAACAGATTTTTCATCACAGACACTGAAAGCAAGAAGGTCATGGAACAATGTATTTCAAACACTGAAAGACAATGGATGCCAACCAAGAATTCTGTATCCAGCAAAATTAAGCTTCAGGTATGACAACGAAATAAAAATCTTCATGATAAACAAAAGTTAAAAGAACTTGCAGCCAGAAAACCAGCATTGCAAAGCATTTTGAGCAAAACACTACACGAGGAAGAAATGAAAAACAATAACCAAAACCATCAGTGGGAAGTGCCTCAGTAAAGACAGAGGGCAAGGGGAAAGATAATCATGAAGAAACAAACTAAATTTTTTTTTAAAAAAAAGGATAAATAATCAAACATGGATGGAAGTACAAACCATATATCAATAGTAACTCTGAATGTTAATGGCTTAAACTCTCCAATAAAGCGACATAGGCTGGTATCATGGATTAAAAAAACAAATCCAACAATATGCTGCCTCCAGGAGACACATCTGATTGGAAAAGACATACACAGGCTGAAGGTGAAAGGATGGGAAAAAATATACCACGCACACGGTCCTCGTAAGCAAGCAGGGGTGGCCATCCTCATATCGAATAAAATCGACTTCAAGACTAAGTTAATCAAAAGGGATAAAGAAGGTCATTATATACTGTTAAAAGGAACCATTCACCAACAAGACATAACAATTATCAATATTTATGCACCAAATAATGGTGCTGCGACATTCATAAAACAAATTCTCCTCAAGTTCAAGAATCAAATAGACCACAACACAATAATTATGGGTGACTTCAACACACCTCTCTCACCATTGGACAGATCCTCCAAACAAAAGTTGAATAAAGGAACTATAGAACTCAATATCACAATCAATAACCTAGACTTAACTGACATATATCGAATATATCAACCATCATCAAATGGATATACTTTTTTCTCAGCAGCACATGGATCCTTCTCAAAAATAGACAATATATTATGCCATAGGGCAACCCTCAGTAAATATAAAGGGGTGGAGATAATACCTTGCATTTTATCTGATCATAATGGAATGAAACTGGAAATCAATGATAAAAGAAGGAAGGAAAAATCCTACATCACATGGAAAATGAACAATATGTTACTGAATGATCAATGGGTTACAGAAGACATAAAGGAGGAAATCAAAAAATTCTTAGAGATAAATGAAAATACAGACACAACATATCGGAATCTATGGGACACAATGAAAGCAGTTTTAAGAGGAAAATTCATCGCCTGGTGGTCATTCCTCAAAAAAAGAAAAAAACCAACAAATAAATGAGCTCACACTTCATCTCAAAGCCCTAGAAAAGGAAGAGCAAAACAACAGCAAATGTAGCAGAAGGCAAGAAATGATTAAAATCAGAGTGGAAATCAATGAAATTGAAACAAAAGAAACTATTGAAAAAATTAACAAAACTAAAAGTTGGTTCTTCGAAATAATAAATAAGATCGACAGACCTTTAGCCATACTAACGAAGAGAAGAAGAGAGAGAACTCAAATTACTAACATACGGGATGAAAAAGGGAATATCACAACAGATGCTACAGAAATACAGAAGACAATTAGAAATTATTTTGAAAACCTATATTCCAATAAAATAGAAGATAGTGAAGACATCGATAAGTTTCTTAAGTCACATGAGTTGCCCAGACTGAGTCAGGAGGATACACACAATTTGAACAGACCAATATTAATGGATGAAATTGAAGAAGCCATCAAAACACTACCAACCAAGAAAAGCCCAGGACCGGATGGGTATACAGCGGAGTTTTACAAAACCTTTAAAGAAGAATTAATACCAATACTTTTCAAGTTATTTCAGGAAATAGAAAAAGAGGGAGCTCTTCCAAATTCATTCTATGAGGCCAACATCACCCTGATTCCGAAACCAGACAAAGACACCTCAAAGAAAGAAAACTACAGACCAATATCTCTAATGAACCTAGATGCAAAAATCCTCAATAAAATTCTGGCAAATCGAATACAAAAACACATCAAAAAAATAGTGCACCATGATCAAGTAGGATTCATCCCTGGGATGCAAGGATGGTTCAATATACGGAAATCAATAAATGTTATTCACCACATCAATAGACTTAAAGATAAGAACCATATGATCATCTCGATAGACGCAGAGAAAGCATTCGACAAAGTACAGCATCCCTTTATGTTCAAAACATTAGAAAAACTAGGGATAACAGGAACTTACCTTGACATTGTAAAAGCGATCTATGCTAAGCCTCAGGCTAGCATCATTCTGAATGGACAAAAGTTAAAGGCATTCCCTCTAAAATCTGGAACAAGACAGGGATGCCCTCTATCACCACTTCTATTCAATATAGTTCTCGAAACACTGGCCAGAGCAATTAGACAGACGAAAGAAATTAAAGGCATAAAAATAGGAAAAGAAGAACTTAAATTATCACTATTTGCAGATGACATGATTCTATACCTAGAAGACCCAAAAGGGTCTACAAAGAAACTACTAGAACTAATAAATGAATTCAGCAAAGTGGCAGGATATAAAATCAACACGCATAAATCAAAGGCATTTCTGTATATCAGTGACAAAACTTCTGAACTGGAAATGAGGAAAAACACTCCATTCACAATATCCCCAAAAATAATAAAATATTTGGGAATCAACCTAACAAAAGAGGTGAAAGACTTACACAATGAAAACTACAGAACCCTAAAGAGAGAAGTAGAAGAAGATCTTAGAAGATGGAATAATATACCCTGTTCATGGATAGGCAGAACTAACATCATCAAAATGGCGATATTACCAAAAGTTCTCTATAGGTTTAATGCAATGCCAATCAAAATCCCAACGGCATTTCTTGTAGAAATAGATAAAGCAATCATGAAATTCATATGGAAAAATAAAAGACCCAGAATAGCAAAAGCAATTCTAAACAGGAAGTGTGAATCAGGCGGTATAGCGATACCAGATTTCAAACTATATTACAGAGCAATAGTAACAAAAACAGCATGGTACTGGTACCAAAACAGGCGGGTGGACCAATGGTATACAATAGAGGACACAGAGACTAATCCACAAAGTTACAACTATCTTTTATTTGATAAAGGGGATAAAAGCATGCAATGGAGGAAGGATAGCATCTTCAACAAATGGTGCTGGGAAAACTGGAAATCCATATGCAACAAAATGAAACTGAATCCCTTTCTCTCGCCATGCACAAAAGTTAACTCAAAATGGATCAAGGAGCTTGATATTAAATCAGAGACTCTGCGTCTGATAGAAGAAAAAGTTGGCTCCGATTTACATATTGTGAGGTCGGGCTCCAAATTCCTTAATAGGACACCCATAGCACAAGAGTTAATAACAAGAATCAACAAATGGGACTTACTTAAACTAAAAAGTTTTTTCTCAGCAAGAGAAACAATAAGGGAGGTAAATAGGGAGCCTACATCCTGGGAACAAATTTTTACTCCTCACACTTCAGATAGAGCCCTAATATCCAGAGTATACAAAGAACTCAAAAAATTAGACAATAAGATAACAAATAACCCAATCAACAAATGGGCCAAGGACCTGAACAGACACTTCTCAGAGGAGGATATACAATCAATCAGCAAGTACATGAAAAAATGCTCACCATCTCTAGCAGTCAGAGAAATGCAAATCAAAACCACCCTAAGATACCATCTCACTCCAGTAAGATTGGCAGCCACTATGAAGTCAAACAACAACAAGTGCTGGCGAGGATGTGGAGAAAAGGGTACACTTGTACATTGCTGGTGGGACTGCAAATTGGTGCGGCCAATTTGGAAAGCAGTTTGTAGATTCCTGGGAAAAATGGGAATGGAACCACCATTTGACCCTGCTATTGCCCTTCTCGGACTATTCCCTGAAGACCTTAAAAGAGCATGCTACAGGGATACTACCACATCGATGTTCATAGCAGCACAATTCACAATAGCTAGACTGTGGAACCAACCCAGATGCCCTTCAATAGATGAATGGATAAAAAAATGTGGCATCTATACACAATGGAGTACTATGCAGCAATAAAAAATGACAAAATCATAGAATTTGCAGGGAAATGGATGGCACTAGAGCAGATTATGCTTAGTGAAGCTAGCCAATCCCTAAAAAACAAATACCAAATGTATTCTTTGATATAATGAGAGCAACTATGAACAGAGCTTGGAGGAAGAGCAGGAAGAAAAGATTAACATTAAACAGAGACATGAGATGGGAGGGAAAGGGAGAGAAAAGGGAAATTGCATGGAAATGAAGGGAGACCCTCATTGCTATATAAAATTACATATAAGAGGTTGTGAGGGGAATGGGAAAATAAACAAGGAGAGAAATGAATTACAGTAGATGGGGTAGAGAGAGAAGATGGGAGGGGAGGGGAGGGGGGATAGTAGGGGATAGGAAAGGTAGCAGAATACAACAATTACTAATAGGGCATTATATAAAATTGTGGATGTGTAACCAACGTGATTCTGCAATCTGCATTTGGGGTAAAATTGGGGGTTCATAACCCACTTCAATCTAATGTATGAAATATGATATGTCAAGAGCTTTGTAATGTTGTGAACAACCAATAAAAAAGAATAAAATAAAAAAAAGAAAAAAAAGAATAAAGATGCCTTGAAAATCTCCAATCAAAAAAAAAAAAAGAATAGAAAGTCACCAAATAAATAACCTTACATTATATTCAAAGTCCTAGAAAAAGAAAAATGAATCAACACCAAAAACAGTAGAACACAGGAAATAATTAAAATCAGAGCCAAAATCAATGAAATTGAAACAAAAAAAATCATAAAATCAATGAAACAAAAAGTTGGTTCTTTGAAAAAATAAATAAAATTGGTAAACCCTTAGCCAAGATAACAAAAAAGAGAAAAAACTCAAATTACTAAAATTCATAAGAAAGGAAATATCACCAGTAACACTACAAATGTGGATGATAATCAGAAACTATTTTAAAATCTGTACTAGAATAAAATAGAAAAATCAAGAGGACATCAACAAATTTCTAGAGATATATGACCTACACAAATTTAATCAGGAGGACATAGAAAATTTAAAGAGATGAATTTTAAGCAATGAAATTGAAGCCTACCAACAAAGAAAAGCCTAGGACCAGAAAGATTCTCAGCAGAGTTCTACCAGACCATAAAAGGTTAACTAACACCAAACCTCCTCAAATTATTCCATGAAATAGAGAAGGAAAGAATTCTCCCAAACTCATTCTATGAAGCTAGTATCATCCTGATAATGAAACCAGACAAAGATACATCAAGGAAAGAAAAATTCAGACCATAACTCTGATAAAAATAGATGCAAACATTCTTAATAAAATACTGGCAAATCACATACAAAAAATATTTAAAAGATAGTGCACCTTGATTAAATTGTTTCATCCCAAGGATGAATGGTTGGTTCAATATAAGGAAATTAGTAAACATAATTCATCACATCAATAAGCTTACTGACAAGAATGACATGATTATCTCAATAGATACAGAAAAAGTAAAAAAAAAAAAAAAGAAAAAAATCCATTATCAATTCCCAACCTCCCTTTCAAGCCCATCTCCTGCCAAACCCTTACATGCCTCATTTTATACACTCTAGATAGAGGCAGGTTTTCTCAAATATGAAGATTTGAGAGTGCACAATTCAACCCTAACAAGGCACAGAACCTTTCACTTGTCACCAACGATCCCTTATCTTTGGTAATACGTCCAAAACATTTATCTCAAGGACATGTAGCTACTCTTGGCTCTGCTGCAGATATTACTCTCCCATGAACTTGTTACAGAACAATTCCTTCCAGATCTGACTCTCACCAGGCTACGAGAGTCTCTCCCTCTAGACTGAGCTATGCAGGGACAGGCCAACAGTTTACTTCTTTCTTTGAAAATATGTAGTTAATCTTCTATTAAAGTTCAGTGAATAAATGAATGAATGAGCTGGCATGGAGAGAGGGAACCCTGGACTCAGTTTGGAAGATAAATTGAAGGACATCCATTGGTGTTTTTCAGTAGGGAGGATTATAATATCTCAAATACCAACAGGCTTTATAAATCAAAGCATATCATTCGTTTTTCTCCTATAAGAGGAAGGATACTGAGAATTACACAATCATATTAGAAACTCAGATAGTCAAATATACAGATAGGGTCAAAAAATATATCAGAAAGGCCCTAGTAAACATTATATACAGGCCCTTAAAAAACATATGAGAGGAAATAATGGCAAATGTCCAGGTCATTTGCATAAGGTTTTGGGCAACCAGTGGAACTTTGGTGACTTGAGGAAGACTCATAGCCCCATGGAGAAAGATATGAGTGGGCATTCTTCTATTACAGGTGAGAATTAAGGAGAGGTATCTTGAGCTAAAATGGGTACCCTTCTCTCCAAACCAGTTCTATTGTGTACATAACAGGGTAGCTTAACCAACAGAAATTTATTGTTTCACAATGCTGGATGCTAGAAGTTCAAAATCAAGATGTTAGCAGGGTGGGTTTGTTCTGAAGCTCTGGGGAATAATCTATTGCACACCTCTCTCCTAGCTTCTGGTAGTTTGCTGACAAACTTCGGCACTCATTGCTTTCTTCTGCCTCACCAGGATCTCTGCCTAAATCTTCACATAGCTTTCTCCAGGATTAAGTATGTGTCCAAATATCCCCTTTTTTATATTTTTAATTTTAATTTATTACATATGACAACTGGATGCATTATAGTTCATATTACACATATAGAGCCCAATTTGTCATGTCTCTGGTTGTACACAAAGGAGAGTCACATCCTTCATGTCTTCATACATGTACTTAGGGTAATGATGGCCATCACATTCTACCTTCTTTTCTTCCTCTATGCCCTCTCCCTTCCCCTTTTCCCCCTTTTCCCCTTTGCCCTATCTAGAGTTCATTTAATCCTCCTATTCCCCCCACCAGCATATTATGGATCAGCATCCTTAAATCAGAGAAACCATTTGGCATTTGGTTTGGGGGGATTGGCTAATTTCACTTAGCATTATGTTCTCCAGATCCATCCATTTACCTGCAAATGCTATGATTTTATTCTCTTTTAATGCTGAATAATATTCCATTGTGTATATGTACCATATTTATTTTTATCCACTCATCTACCGAAGGGCATCTAGGTTGGTTCCACAGTTTAGCTATTGTGAATTGTGCTACTATAAACATTGATGTGGCTGTATCCCTGTAGTATGCTGCTTTTAAGTCCTTTGGGTATAAACCGAGGAGTGGGATAGCTGGGTCAAATGGTGGTTCCATTCCCAGTTTTCCCCATACTGCTTTCCATATTGACTGTACCAATATGCAGTCCCACCAGCAATGTTTAAGTGTGCCTTTTCCCCACATCCTCGCCAATACTCCCCTTTTGATAAGGACACTGGCCAGATTGGATTAAAGGCTCACACTATTCCAGTGTGACTTTATCCTAACTTAGCCAATTTTAATTGTAACAATCCTCTTTCCAAATAAGGTCACCTTCTAAAGTTCTTGTTGTTAAAACTTCAAAATATGAAGCCATGAGGGGACATGTTTCAATCCATAACAAGGAGTTAAAGGGTGTCCACCCCAAGAGATGTTATGCTCCCAGCATCTTGGTTCTATTTGTGAAAGACTTACCAGAAAGAGAACTCAGGAAGAAAAGGGGTAGGAGATTACCAGCAAACACTGTTAATTAACCACTCCTTACTGTGAACCCTTGCCAGTGGAACTGAGGGACCCCTTGGAAAAGCATTGGGCCAACTGGTTTACCTAAATCCCAAGGTGTTTGAGTGAAAGTCCTATCTAATTATTTGTGTCCAAATTTTAGTTATGCATACAAAGTAGACTGTTCAGAGAGGGAAAAGAATTTGACCAAGTGGTCTCTCAATCACAATTTATAGAAGAGGAAATCAAGACCCAGGGAGGGCATATATGTTATGATTCAGGAAAAAAAAAATGAAAACCAGACCAAGAGGCAGAACAACTCTTTTTTTAAGTGCATGTTCTGACACTAATTCAAGGATCTTAGGAAAACCACTCCATCTCTCTGAGCTGCACTATCCTTATCTTAAAATATGATGCATCCTTTACAAAGGGGCTCAATTGATTAAAGGAGATAATGAATGTAAGACTACCACTCAACTCTAAGAGATGGTTCTATAAATGATCAAATCCTATCACGTTTTAAATCTACAGTAGAGAGGATTGGTTGAATAAATGAATTCCAGATCTCAACTCTGAATACTGACTTGTTGAGGCCTGGAAAATTAGACTTCCACAAGTCCTGACTTACAGCCTGACAGCTTCACAATCATAGAGACAATAGATTTTGTGAAGGCAGTGTCTCTATTATCCAAGAGAAACCCTTGTGGTTGCTGCTTGTGTTCTAAGCAGCATATTAGAAAGACCATATACCCTGGCAAAACTCATATGGGTTTTCTGCACCTTGGTTCCCCAAGCCCTGGGGAAGCCTTCCTGGATACTGACCCTATCTGGTACACTTCTCAAGGGATAAGCAAGTGAACCCAGAAAACAAATTCATAACAGCCAGCATCAGCCTCCACAGTGATTACTCTGTGGCTGTGGGGGAGACCTTTGTACTCACTATGATGGCTGAGTGTTATTACTGTATATTACAAGCTCTGACCTGGGGTTTCTTTTTCCATCCGGTGACTCATTCTTTTTCTTAGTACCAATGAGACTGTTTCTTGTAGATTGATCAAAATGTTCACACAAAATCTCTCACTTTAGTACTTGACCAAATAGGGCCTGGGAAAAGGAAGTCAATTTCTGTGCAAATGGGAGAAACTGGCCCAATTATAAGGTAAATCCAAATAGTATGTCATAAAGGGGCATCCTAAAGGGAAATTATCCTTTAAAGCATAGACAATACTCATCACTCTAAATCTGTGGCATCCGTCTTTAGGGTAATTGGACTACAGTGCTTTATCCAAACAAGTGATATTTAAGAAATCATTAGATCCTGGAGGATGTACTTTACAACATTAAAATAAACCTGTTATTGGGCCCTAAAGAGCACAAGCAGTGATCATTTTTTTTATTTGATCAAAATGGTTTGCAATTATTCCTGCTGGGAGATTTATCCATTTGCATCTTGCAGTCGGTTTTAGAATTTTATCCCTTTGATCTTGCCATAATATCATGATTAATTGATTGATTCAAGGGCTCAAGAGTCAATAAACTCAGTATTTGTTATTATTTATTATTTAACTGTCCCCAGTGTGCCAGTTGGCATTCAGAGGCTAAAGAAAATACAGTCCACTCTCGAGGCTTCTTAAAGAATTGATTATGTAGGGAGAAAAAAGAAAACTCCCTTTTTTGTTCCATTATGTAAATACTAATGGGAAACAGATAACCAAAACCGCATCTGTATTTATGAGTCATTAACATGCGCTAAAGGTTCAGATTGTTGCTCACTTTAAATTGAATTCCTGGTTTACATATATTTATGTGGATCCACACTTCTTTCTGTACCTGCATCTGAAATGAAAGCTCCCACTTCAGTTATTCCTCACAATGGAAAAGTGATTTCACTTGGGCATTAAGAAACACACAGAATTAGAAAAAAAAACTGAGGGATAAAATGGTTCTCAGTTCAGAATAGTAAAAAATAAGTAAGCCCAGGGATGTTGATTGTGCCCTGGTGACCAAGATCTCTTCTACCTGAACAAACACTGCTTCACAAATGGACTTAGTAGCAAAGAATGGGTCACTGATCACAAGAAAATGTAACCTTCTCATGATGCCCTGATTTGCTGTTAAGAGTTCTGGTCAAGTTCGCCAAATGGAAGGTATAAGGGTAAATGAACAAGTAACCAGCTTTATGAGGCAATTCTCCAATCCTGCATTTTAAAATAAATTATCACCAAAATACATATCTTACAAGAGGGTGACTTGCTTAGTAAATAATGTCCTGCATGGTTATTGTAGCCTCATCGGATGAGGAACACAATGGCAGGATGATTATTTTATGACCATTTTACATTTTACAAGGGATCAAATAAAGACAGAAAGAGCTTAGTGAATTTTTTCCAAGGCTAAAATGAAGTCAGTATTAGCAGTAAAATATAAAAACCCTTGCTCAGGGTTTTCAGAGAACCATCTCTGTAGGCCATATTTCTAACCATAAACTGTCAATTGCTATAGAAATGCTGTTACACAATATGCTACTCTCACTTGAAGCTCTGGGAGAGATGTTTGCATAATCCAAAAATGGAATTCATCACCAAAGACCCAATAAAAACCCAAAGGTGTAAGGATGCCACTGAGCTAAGATTGATGCTATGTCCTTAAAGCACCAGCTGTGTAAAATATGAAACCATCCACCATGCTGCTGTCCCGATGGAACCTGATGAGAGGCACTTGGAATACCACATGCCCTGCATGACAGGCGAGACAACAATGGTCGACCAGATGTTCTTTTCCTTCTCATTTGCATGGTCAAGACATATGGTAACTGGGAAGAATGAAGTCATCCCTTAAGCAGTGATATGAATGACTTGAAATATAATTATTTTAAATCATAGACCCCACACCTGTCATGAACTGCTGGTGTTTGAACCTCTGAAAGCAAACATGCTAAGTATAACGTAAAAACCTTATGTCGTATGGTGTTTTTTTTTTAATGCCTTACCACACACATTTGCCATCCCTGAAATAAACCATAGCTCTTTGGATAGTTCAAGATTGCATAGTTTTATCTGGAGAAAAGGTCTGGTTTCTTTACACATGTTAAACTTGGGAGTATTTCAACACTTGCAATAGCAATATTTGGATGTCAGTAAGATCTAGATTTCAGCACCAAGGGATGATTTGGTATATAAAACATCTGGTGTGTTTGTGAGAGAGTATCATATTTAAATCAGCAGTTTCCATGTCCCTTCAGGTTAAATAGGCCATTTGATAGCAAAATGAGTTTCTGGTTTATGTACCTGTATTTTTGAAGACTAAAATAAGACTAACATGTAGTTTTAAGGGTTGCTGTAAGTAAAAAATAAAAGCAAAATAAGGAAAAAGAAATAAAAAAATTCTGCTTGCCATTTTGAGAATCCAAGAAGCCACACCCCAGCTCTAACTTATTACAGCTGATTCTCACTCTCAAAGATACAGAGAACAAAATCTTATAGTGACTTAAGGAGCACAAATAAAACCAAATCCCTGAAATCTGGCTTGTTGAAAATTCCCAAGGAATAAGTAGAATTGAAACTGTTTTCTTGGATTAAAAAGAAGGAGGAAAAACCATCTATTCTTTATTCTTACAGCATAATTAATTTCCAGAACAAGAAACTATGCTCTACATATGGTTTTGACAGATCTCCTAAAATTCTAATAATGTCAACACTCTATATGTGCCTTAAAGAAATTCTACAAGCAAGGTACATTAAAGGAGATTACCATGCTATAAAACATATTCTAATTGATTTATGTAAAGCCTCCTTTGGTGTAAGTCATCACAGAGTTGTATATTGAAGCCAGTATATTAGCCACATCAAAGAAGGGAAATAAGATTTGAAGTTTTATTCTCATATAAGATGTGGTTCCAAATGAGTAGAGTTTCTAGGTTGGAAACATACTTCTGAAACAGTGAGGATGAGATATTGGAAGGGTAGACTTCCAGAGAAATCCAGAGAAACATGCAACAGCTTCTGTAGTGGAAATGTAAAGGGGGAAGGGCTTAACTGTGCCAGACAGGTCATAATCCAATACCATTAGGCTGATCTCTACGATTTCAGTGTTACATAATGAATATGAAATCTCCAGTAGCTTTAAGTGAGTGCTTAGAATCGCTGACATTATCTACCAGCAGAATTCTGAAGTTAAATCAATCCTGAAAAGCCAGTTTGGATAGAGTAGGAGACTAAATGGCCTTTCCACATGATGGAAGCACAGCCATGGCTGCAGATGAGAAGACAACACCAACACCACAACCACACTGCATCCAGGTGACTCCAGGCAAAATTGTGAACCTGGTGTGAATTTTACCACTCACAATCACCGTCTCAATGTTCTGATTTTCATTTTCAGTGTCTCCCTCCTAACAATTTTGGTGTTTTTCCTACCACCCATCACCACATGCCAATACACTATTCCCTGTGGAACTGCACTGCCCTTCTAAGCACACCATCCCCTGTTGTAGGCTTCCAAAAGATGCTTTATCAAAATGAGGAATTTCCCCTCTATTCCTAATTTGCTGAAAGTTTGTTGTTGTTGTTGTTTTTATCATGAATGGGTGTTGAATTTTGTTAAATGCTTTTTCTGTGTCAGTTGATATGATCATATGGTTTTTCCTTTTGAGTTTGTTGATGTGAAATACTTGGAATTTTTAATATTGGACTTGCCCTCATTTGCTTTATAAAACATGAATAGGGAAACAAAACTATATTCAATTAGTACAACAAGTAAGAAAAGCCACCTCAACATTTTCTGACATATGAGAGAAGATTGGAAAAGCTTGCTGATGTTATTTTAATGTGAGAGGGCATAAAATCATTTGACTTACAAAGACAAAAAAAGAATGTTGCTAGGTCCTATTATAAAGACTATTTTAATTATTACCTAAAGTATGAAAGCTCTAGAGTTCTTTAAATTCTCTTTTCATGGAGAAAATCCCTTAGTTCCTACACTAGAATATCAAGGGTATAAAGGAGTATTTTTATTTTTAAAAACCACAAAAAAAGGTTTTTTCTTTATCTATTTATAGCAGGAAATGATCCACTCTAATGGAAATACATCACCATTTTGTAATTTAAGATTATTACTTCTAATATCTTAAAAATCTTACTGTATTTCTCAGAAGTATAAAAAGGATAGTACTTGGTATTTACTCAACAAGAGAGATAAAATGAATCCCATATCTGAGTATTTTAGTTAGCTTTTTGTTGCTGTAGTGGAAACATAAAGGGCGAAGGGCTTAACTGTGCCAGACATGTCATAATCAAACACCATTAGGCCAATCTCTTCTGATATCAGCATTACATAATGACTATGAGATCTCAGTTAGAATAGCTGACAAGAACAACTTAGGCTGGGGTATAGCTCCGTAGTACAGCACTTGCCTAGCATGTGGGAGGCACTAGGTTCAATCCTCAGCACCACATACAAATAAATTAACAAAATAAAGGTATTGCATCCATCTACAACTTAAAAAAAAAAAGAGCAACTCAGAGGAGGAAAAATTTACTTGGGGCTCAAAGTTTCAGGGGTCTCAGTTCATAGATGGCTGATTTCATTGCTCTGGGACCAAGTGAGGCCACACATATCATGGGGGGAAAACAGGAGGAAGCTGTTTCCCTCATGGCACAGTCAGAAAGCAGAGAGAGAGAGAGAAGGAACGGGCCACAGGAAGAGCAACTCTTTCAGGGCACACCCCCAATGACCCACCTCCTCCAACCAGGCCCCCACCTGCCTACATTTACCACCCAGTCAGTCCATTCAAACTAGGATGAACTGATCAGGTTACAGCTCTCCCAAACTAATCATTTTACCTCTGAATATTCCCACATTAACAGGAACTTTGGAGGAACCCATCACATCAAACCATAGCACTAGCCTTGTTCACAGGATTCAAGTCCCCTCTGCTAAACTAATTCATAATAAAATATTTATTAATAAGGCATTCAAGGGTGTTAACATTCAGGGGATATTTAAATTTTCTTTCCTTATACTTATCGCTCTCATCTGGAGGTTCACCTCCAAGTCAGGTTTTTAGGCACTGGACTGAATACATGTAGATCAAGGCAGGAGAGCTGTAGAGCATTTGGGCTCCCTAAGATACCCCATGTGGCCGGTTGCCAAATTCAATGACATATAAGGCTTTTCAGTGTCCCTAGGTAGCTTGTTGGAGGATTGGGGGGATTTTGTTTTTAATTTTATCCTGAGATTTTAGTTGTAATTAGTAGGAGGGACAGGCTATGGTGAACTTAGGCTGCCATAGTTAAATCAAAACTCAACAGCTCACTTCACAAATGAGCAAAAAGGCCTGGGGAGATGGACAATAATGACAGAAATTCCTTTTTTGTGGTTGACAAAACTCTTCCTCATAGACGGCCCATTACATTGCTCTGGGCCCAAGATGAGGCAGCACATCATGGCAGAGAGAGAGAGTGAGAGGGAAGGGGCCATATTTCACCCTCACAGTAATCAATTGTGTGTATAGCCTTATAATGGCACAGATTCCAGCAAGCTGCAATTTGTGTTACAAAATTATGACTGTGCTTAGCATTTCATTTTATTTTTCTACTGTTGTTCCAGATTTATACAAGTAATATAGCCCAACAGACAATGCAGGAGGATGAGGATTTACAATGTGAGAAAATAAATTTGCAATTAAATAGAAAAATTTTAAGAGAGGTCTCAAACTGAGACCAAACACACTAGAGACAGCCCGTACTTTCCTAAAGGTATCCAAGGGTGAAGTTGGGGATGAAACCAAAAGTCATACTGAGCAGAAATGAGAGAAAGGGAATTTGGATCAAAAGAAGTAGAAGGTTATTACCAGACACCTTTATCCCTATGCTGGACACATCAACATAGAGACAACCATGATATCAGAGATAAAGTGCTCTTCTCCACTTGTAAAATGATTCTTTTCGTTTATTAGTTTGACTCATGATGTCTTCTATCTACTTTTTTCCCCCAGAGCATTCACATATACTCAGTCTCATTTTGACTATAGAATAATATGAAATTGACAAGATAGGCATTTGCTTTTCTGTTAACAGGTTTTTATTGCTACCTTTACAAGGGAGAAAATGAAGCCAAGAGAGTTTTGTGTACCTTACTCACGGTCACACAGCTAGTTTGGAAATGAACAGGACTTTGAACTTCAAGAAAACATAAATCTTCAAAATATGGTATAGCAGGTTAAACATGGCAGAGCAATGCATCCATAGGACTGTGTCCTAAACCCCATGAATGACAGTAAAGGGATTGAAAAGATTTCAAATGACTAGCTATGGAGATATATGGAGATAGCAGACCAGAGATTTCAACAAATGTTTCAACAATGGTAAAGGGATGGAAGTATAGTTCTGATATAATACGAAGGAGGAAAGTATAGGTAATCTACTAAAAAGAAATGAGGCCCGTTGGTACACAGAATCACAGTAAATCCATGACATGAAAGCACAAGTGGGCAGAGAAGGCAGGAAGGCCACAATGCATGGCAACAAACCCACAGGCAGTTTCCCCTGCACCACACCTCTGCTCCACGCTGAGACCACAGGATTCTTTTCTGGGGAAATTGATCCCAAGTCTCAGGGGCCACCACATTACGTGTCAGTGGAGGAGAGTAGACATGAAGTAAAAATAACAAGATTAAGTGACAATCTGTACTGTGACCGGTGGGACTTCTTGGTCTCTTTTCCTGACTCTGGTTCCAAAAATAATAGCAGACAGTCTTAACTTCCCAGGCGGAGAAGGCAAGGATTCTTCTCTAAAGAAACGGAATAGCTAAAAACAAAAACAAAACAGCACCAAACAAAGCAATAAAAACAAAAAGTGGCCTCAGATATTGGTGAAGGGTAAAAGGGGAAACTCAGATTTCCAGGGTTAAGGCTGACTTTCCATCTGGCCGTCCTACACAGGAATCCTACAAGCCCATAAGCTTCCCCCATACACACCCCAACACACACAGAGACTTCAATCTCCTTTAAGTGTCTTGCTTTAAATCTGAATGGACAGTCTAGGGTGACCTGACATTGGAGGCAGGCCTTCAATATGAGAGGGATAAAAACAGGCAAAAAGAATACAATAACAATACACACTGAAACTATGAATAATATCTTCATAAAGATAAGAAAAAACCTTCAATTTTTGCTGCTGCAGAAAAAAAAATTAAAGGGTTTGTTAGGAGGAAGGCATGGTAGAGAATTAGAATAATACAAAGAAATTCTTAGAAATTAAAAACATCCTATGGAGTGACATTGGCCAAATTATGTTGTTATGTTGTGTTATACTGTGAACTCTGTGCATGTACTAATATGTAATAACAAATCCTATCAGTGTGTACAACTATAAAGCACCAATAAAAGTGTGGAGGGAAAAAAATAAAATACTGTTCCTTCCCTCCCCCCTCTCCCAAAATCATAGCAAAATGAAAAAGTTGGTAAATAAAGTGAAGAAATGGAGGGAGGATAGAGAACAAATAGATGAAGAGATAGAGAAATGGAAAATAAGGGTGAGAAAAGTTAGAAGATACTCCAAGAACCTTGTATTTAATAGAAGCTCTAGAGAGAACAAAATAAATATTGGGGAGGAGATTATGAGAGATTTAATTTTCCCACAACAAAGCTCTCCAGAACTAAAAAAAAAATATGTCTCTGAACTAAAACAGTCAATGTCAATAAATGAGAAAAGACATACATCAAGGCATTATTGGGACTCAGAACATGATACCCCAAAGTATGACAACCTAATATTGTGAGATGCATCGAGGGGTAGGTTATGTGTTTCACAGATCCAAAGACAATGGAGGGTGAGAGCAAAGTAACAGAATTCATTTCTGAAACAGAAAGGAAGCGGAGCTCCCACAAGGGAGGGGTGCCAAGAGAGGGTTGCCCATAGGTTGCTACTGTCTAGGAGTTTATATGGAGTTGCTGGAGGTAAGGATTAAAACTACTGGCTAATAATGTCAGGGGAAGTTGCTACAGAGTGAGAAACTGTCCAATCAGGATATTGATCATGTGCTGTCATATGCTGTCTGGCTTATCAGATACTTTATACATGCAATGGCTCATCTCGGGATACGAAACATTGATGTGTTATAATTGAGGTTCCCGTCCTAACTGTGTAGCACATCTCTGGATCCTGCTCTCACTTAGAACTGAAGGACTTTGGAGAGACTCAGAGCAAGGTCTCTCTGGTCTTTCTCTGCCCTCCCATCTCCCTCCCACACTTCTTCCTTGCCCAAAGTGACTCATAGAAACCAGAATTCCTCTCACTCAAAGCAAGCATAAAACCTAGAAAGGTCACTGTCTCCTTATCCCTCATTTCATTGGTTCCTACTACATACTACAGGAGAGCAATGCTATACAAAGAAGCCAAGAAGCATCTGAACAGACAGACCCTGCTGGGTTTTCTCTACTTGCTCTGTTGCTGTTACATCATACTCACTTGTCCAATCACATTTCTACACAACTGTCCATTCTTCATCAAACCTAAGCATAAAAATAAACAGTTTTCCCTGGGTCTTTGGGTCTTCACATTTTTTTAAGAGAGAGAGAGAGAGAGAGAGAGAATTTTTTGATATTTATTTTTTTAGTTTTTGGTGGACACAACATCTTTATTTTATTTTTATGTGGTGCTGAGGATCGAACCCAGCGCCCAGCACATGCCAGGCAAGGATGCTACCGCTTGAACCACCTCCCCAGCCCCGGTCTTCATATTTTAAGACTCCTATGTCACATGAAACCTGAGCAAATATATGACAATGTAAAAGTGAAGTCACTATTATGTATAATTATAGCACACCAATTAAAAAATATGGAAAAACTTGATTAAATAAATTTTCTATGCTTTCATTTTTGTTATCCTGTCTTTTGCTACAGAAGTGGTGGCCCTGACCCCTATGAAGGGTGAGGAAAGGTGTCACACCTTTGCATCTCTAGAGCACACTGTTGTGAAATGTTAAAACATCAGGTATAAAGGGGAAATATTTAAACTCCAGAGAGAAAAAATGGGTCACCACAAATAATCATGAAGCAGAATGGCATCAGACTTCTCAGTAGCAATTTCGTAAAGTAGAAGAAACTGCAGCCATGACTTCGTGATTCAAAATGAAAGTCTATTCCCAAACCATCAATGAAGTTTGAGCACAAAATAAAGACATTTTCAGATGTTCAAATCTCAGAAGTTATACTTTCTTCCTACCACTTATCAGGGGACTGCGAAGGCACATTCTAGCAAATGAAGAAGGGAAGTCCCTAGAAAAACACCTTCACAGAAGAAGGCAGATGGTCTATCCCCTAACAGCTATAAGTAGAGTCCAAAAATAGAGAGATACATACAGACTAGAGAAGAAAGACCAAGAGCTCCAGGAGGAACATTTGAGAAAAAGAGAAAAAGTGGGATTGATTTGTTGGAAGATATAGAAAATATTAATTAATGTAGATGAAAGGAACATAGAAGCATTTGGAAGAAAACGAGGATACACAGAAAAGAAACAAATGAAAACAAGACAAATAGGCACTCCAAAAGGACTATGTAAGCTAAGAGGCTTGGTGTGATGTCTGTCTGTGCAGTAGACGATATTTTCACCGTCGTGATACTTTAAGCACTGATGAATGATGTAGACAAAATTTGTGATATTACTATTTGGGGGGCCTGGAGACTAGGAAGTGAAGATGTTTATGCAAGTTTATGTTCATTTACTGCAACAAGAAACTAAAAGATCATGCCCAAACCAACAAATCAGAACTATAATCAAGTCATAGAAATATGACTTTAAAAATGCTGGAAGAAAGAGCTAGATTTGAAAGTGGTTGACTCTAAAGCTAGGATTTAGGGTTGAATGGTATGGGATAGGTCAATATAATTTTTTATTTTAAACCTTAAGGTATATTTTGATTGAAATATTAATTTTTAAATAATTTTCACAAATAATAGTTTGGTTCTCCCTTTCAAAAAAAGGGGGGGCCCAAACTGCATGTTTCTTAGCAGAAATAACTAGTGACCTAAATATATGCAGGGGTAAGGAATCTAGTCAGGGCATGCTAACCAAGTGGGAGCCAAATAGCCTTAGTCCTCCAAAAAATAAAGAGAGTTCATTATGTGTAGTACACAGGCTGTTCCCAGAACTGTTCTCACTCCAACTACTCTATGGACTCCAGCCTGAGGGCTATAAAGGTGGAGGTGACCAGCAAAAATCACAAGAGTTAATTCACTCAGGGCTCTTGAGTTTGAGAATCCCTCCAGCAGAGTGTGCCCAGAAGTGGGGAGATGTTTCCCATTGTCAGCTGGGCAACTTGAGGATTCCACCACATTAGGACAGTGCCCAGAGGGAGACTGAAGTATTAGAAGTGGACAAGCCTTCAGAGACTGCCCAGAGCAGGGCAGGAGTCTATAAGGATAAACTGAATGATATGATTGCTGACTAAACTTATGAGCACATGAGCCATCTCTTGGGGACACCCAAATCCCCATGGGGCATTTTATAGTCACCTAATAGCCTGTGTGAGGAAATGGGGTGAGACAGGCAAGTTCTGGGTCTTTTTGCTTATATGTTATCATTGGATTTAAGGGGCAGGAATCTGGAGAAGCAGAACTCCCTGAAGAGGCTCCCATGTGCCAATTCAGGTATCTAGTTAAGACAGAGGCTCACCTGGCCAACTCAGGGTGCTCTTGCGAGGGCAGCCTGTGCTGAAGGAATCCTTAAGACCCTCTGGATTTGGAGGACAGAGAGAACAGAATGCTAAGCAACTGCCCAGACCCTGCAGAAACTCCGAGGCACCACTTGTGACTTCTACCCCCTTCTGAGATAGTTTCACCAGGTCTGAAAAAAGGGACTTTGAGCAGAGGGCAACATCAAGGCCATCAGCTGCAGGAACATGGCCTGAGGTTCACAGCTTGAAAATAACCAAGGACCCCAATAAAGTGAGTTCTCAGCTTTGGTGCTTGCTTCTCTCCATTTGGGGGCTCAGGGAATATCCTCACCTGGAGCAGCCAAAGCCAAGGTGTGCTCATGCCTGGTTACCTAGGAGAAACTCCCATAACTTCCTGGGGGGCAGAGCAAAACTTCTGAGCCTCTTCTTCCCTCTGGTGGTTCTGTTGTTTCAAAGGACAAAAGGGGATTTTCTCCCAAGGATCATTTCTGTTTCTAAAACAGCAGGGATCCTCTGAGAGTCCTCATTGTCGCACCTGCCCTGCCCTCCCCTCTAGCCCACATGTTCCAACATTTAATGATCAATCCACCTCTAAGAAAAGTCCCCTATTATTTTTCATAGACTTTCCAAAATGTCAAGGACCAAGCATTAAACATCTATTCTGCAGTACCCAAAGCACCAACCCTAGCCCAATACACAGCACTCAATAAATATGACTTCACTTAAATGGCTCATTTTATAAAGAAACTGAGAAATATCATGTTAGGAGGCGAAAACAAAGCAAAGAAAAATCTACAGGTTTTTCAAAGTGTTTTCAATATGCCCCTCTTCCTTTTCAACCCCTTCTCTACCTCCATGTTCACTAAAAATACATACATAAGATTCCCTTAGAAACCAAACATTAAGAATAACATTTTCAAGAGGTTTTTTTGTTTGCTTTTTTCCCCCAACAAAGCTTGGCTGCCTGTGCAGGGTGTAAATTTACAGCTGACAATTCTCTGCCAGAAGTTCTTTTGGATGTTTATAGCTGTGAAATACAATCTTCAGGTGACTGTGCATTCCCCATCCTGTTTCCAATCTGATTCCATCCAGCAGCCTGTGTTCCTGACAACCTAACTCACTGCAAGAATAATGAAACAAGAATATTTATTTGGATTTACACCCCACCTTTCACCTAAGGGTCCCTGAGCAACTTCAAACATAGCTGAGATGGTGCCAAACCATGTATTTCTCCAACTTTGGTTTAGAGGCTAAAAAAGGATTCAGTCTGCTGTGTGTAATTCCTTGGCAAAAATCATACTCTTCTCCATAAATGGAAACAGTGAATCCTAGCTCTTCTTCAAAAATCTTCTTTCCCCTCTCTAAACCTTTCTTTGTTTTTGGGAAATAAATCATCAAAATAACATAGACCCCACCCTAAATTGTATTATTTTTGCTTTGAAGATTTTTTTTGCCAAGTGTAAATATACTATAAAAAGTCTTTCTGCTTTGCAAGATTCAGTAAAACAATTTTTAATTGGAATGTTTAAGAAATAGGAAAATTTGCATAATCTTTTAGTTAAATAGAAATCCTGCCTCCCTTCCATTTCTTAATTTTTTTAAACACTTGCACTTTTATTTTTCCATGGATTATAGCTATTTCTCAACTTGTTAGCCTCCTCTCCTAGACTGGAAGTATTTAAAAATAAGACTTGTGTATTCATGCCTCTTCTCTTTATACACCAGTTTTTCTCACGGTGCCGTATGCTGATAATATATAGATCTGTGAAGAATTGATTTATATCTAAAATGTGTCCTTGAGTTAAAATCTTTCCAGAATATATTATGACCCCATGTCTGTATTAGAGTGCAAATGATGGGGAGGAGAGCAGATGTCCAAACCCATGCTGCTAACCACATTTAGAATTGGGACCGAGGAACCAAATTAACTCCACCTAAGGACAGAGGTCCCAACCCTGTTGCTCTATCCCACTGTACCAGGCATGAGAGGGGAATTCCCCAGAGATCTTGAATAATTTCAGCCCTACTCTTAGGATAAAATGCTGATCCTCTTGAAAAAGCTTGGCTCTTAGTCATCAATTAAGTCTAAGCTACAAATCCATTCAGACATTGTGTTAGGGGTTGAGGTCATAAGAATGTAAAATGCACTATTCTGCCCCCAAGGAATTTGTAGTTCAGGATAGGAGACTCTCAGAGAAACAAATAAGGGGGGGGGGGGGAACGCTTGAAGTGGCAAAACATAGGTGCAGGTGGCTCCACCAGAATCCAATCTGCCCAATGCTTCCTCCTAACCACAGGCTGGGCCATGAGCCAATGTCAGACACTGGGCTCGGAACCTACTTGCCCTCATCTTGCACGTGCAATCACCTCACCATCTTGCTGCATCACAGCTGGGGGCCTACCCTGTGTCCTTGCATTCTCTGACTGGTGCTTTAAAAAAAAAAAATATGTATCCTCTGACAACTTACTGGCTTCTTCCCTGGATGCCATCTTTCTGTTCTCTCTTGGCTCCATACTCTGTAGCACACAGGCCTGGTTATTTTCTCTTCTTCTTTTAACAATGTGACTAGAAAGTATTTTGAGATATTAGTATTTTTTTTTCTTTTGTGTTTTTCTTTCCCCCAATTCAAGCTGGTACCAGTCTTGAAACTTTATAACCTCAGGGAGGCATGCATTGTGGCCAAAAAGTGATGTAGCCAGCAAATCCATATCACCTTTCTTTTTTCTCCCTGAAAACATGTTTAAGCCCTTAAGAGAACTTGGTGTTTAGGAGGAGAAAATGGTAGAAAACATGAGAAGCAATGTAGTATGGGCTTTGTCCTTCCTTTCCTTTCTGATCTTTTCCAGAGGAAAAAGGAAAGGGAGGAGAGACAGGTCAAGGACCCAGGGTAACCACCACCTTATGGTTCACAGCAAAACCCAACTGTAAGGCCTGGTGGAACTTTAAGCTAGGCAGACAAAGCCACAGGTAGCATCACATGGCATGGGTATGGCAGAGGAAAAGAACAGCAGCCTTGGAAGTAAGCTACAGGGATGGATGACCACGGACCAGTTCACCAATCTGCACCCTAATGCCTTGGCACTGCATAAGAGGAGGGTAAAGTCAAATAAATGATACTACATTTCTCTCAGATTGAAAGTAAGGGTGTTCAGTATAAACTTAAATTGACTTACAGGTGTAAAAACCTATGATAGCTAACACATCTGAGTTTTTGTGTGAGCTGATTCATTCAAGCCTGAATGTTCTTGTTCATTCCCAGGTCTTTTTATACTACTTAGTTGCAGATATCAATCTCAGTTCTCTTTCTCTGAAATTCAGGCTGATATTTCAAACTGCTTTCTAAATATTTCAATTCAAATTTGTCATGTGCTTAATTGACTTCTTTTTGACTGACTCTCTTCCACCCTACATTAAAAAACCAATTCTCTCCTTCTGTTCTCTTCTCTAATAACATTAGAGACCATTTAAACTAGAAACCATCAGAGAAACAGATAAGAGAGTTAAGAGCAAGAAACCATGTTATGTGGTACAAGATGAAGGGGGCTTCATCTGAACCCAATTTGACCAATACTTTCCTACCCAGACCAATCAACTTTACCTCAGGGGTCTCCTTCAAAGACAGCCTGTCCTCTCCACTGCTTCTGACATAGCCACTTTCCAGACCCCCATCATCTGCTTCCAATATTCATTTAACAGCTTCCTCTCTAGCATTTGCATTATCGGAATCTCTGCCTCCCTGTCAAGGCATCCAAGGTCCTCAGTTCTTCTGGCTTCCCAATAAAGTCCATATTGTGCATGCACACAAAAGTCTTACCACCCTTCCATGATCCAAGAGTGACTTTTGCTAAGCAATGGTTCAGGAATCAGGAAGCTGTGACTAGGTCTGGATGATAAATCAGCAGAAAATAAATAAGCATAAAGGAAGTCAGATATGATGATTGTGATTTCCTTCTAGAATTTTCTTATGGTAGTGGTACAGCACTTGCCTAACATGTAGGAATCCCTAGTACTGCAAAAAATAAAAAAGGATAAAGTTCATAGTGAACAACAATTAGGCTTCCAGGGTCTATAAGTCTGCTCCAACCAGCCCTCCAAATATCCTTGGCCACTTTGGGGTGTTTATAATGCTGCCATTCTCTCAGGGATTTCTGTAAGTACAGAAGTGAGAGTGGAGGGGCAGAGTGCTATACAAAAAATGTAAAGACTGTTTTTCTTCCAAATAAATATTCATTCTCTGCTATCTTTTACAATTCAAAATTCCTTAAAAGAACACAACTCACAGAGGTTCTGTCTTATGCAAAAAAAAAAAAAAAAAAAAAAGGAAATGCCACATACTCATGACAATCCAAAGAATTTTTTAATAAGAGAATGTTGGGAAATGGCAGGATATATTTTCCTGAGAACATGGGAATCCATATGAATTCAGAAACATTGCACTGCTGTTGTTATCACCAGGGCAGCCCTAGTGTGTCTTGGCTGAATTTTTAATATTCTATCTTTTTAATCTTGCATGACTCTACTTGGCAGAGTCACTCCAAAAAGAACAGACGCTTAATAAACGTTTGAGGCTGGGACTAGCAGTTTGTGAAGCTTGCTGTCCATTAAGTAATTGTAGGTTAGGCTGAATAAAATGTTTTATGGAGGCTAATATATCCACGGTGAGGCCTCATTAAATATGTTTCTTTTTTTATGGTTCCTTCAGCATAAAAAACAAATAACCCATCCTTATCCCCTAGAGACTTCCCCATTTCCAAATCTGCCTCTCACCTTGCATTGTAGATAAGATTGTGGGGCTGGTTCTGTACAGTAAAAGAGTGGAACTAGTTGTTTGCTGCTTACCAAGCTACTGATACATTACAAGGAATAAAGTTTTATTTCAGTATTCCCCAAACTGTGTTCTATGGAACATTAGCTCTGTAATATAACATATCATGAAAAGTAGAAAGTATCCATGACAGGCTCTTCCAGGAGCAAATAGGTTTGGGAAACAATCAGTGCACCAAAGATTAGCAGTTTTCTTTCCTGCAGAATATTTAGAGACTTTAATAGGCCAAAATGCTCTGTGCATCTCCAAGAGGGGAATATCATAAGTAGACTGACGCCAAAATTATCTGAACATAGAACTTGCTTTTTGTAGAACACAGTTCAAAGAACACTAATGTTTCCACAGAACACAGTTTACAAGAGGCCATTTTATTTAATAAAGCCAAGTAACCAATGACAACCAGCTTGATAGTTTCCAGAACATTGTATTTCTCATTGAAAGTCCTAAACAAGGGAACTTCCCCCCACAAACAATATCATTACGAGAAGCAGGAAACAGAATCATCTGCAAATGAAGTTTTGAGTAAAACACATTAGGATTTTACTGCAGCAAGAGGATCCATAATTCAATATTTGAAATCATTGTTCCTCTTATCGAAGACAGGAAACAGAATTGACAAAGAAGAATGCCATATTTTCTATACTTTGCTGCAGGATGACAAGTCCTCCTGAAACAAAGGAAGGAAAATACCTAAAAACATCAAGTATAGATATTGCCCTTATTTACCCGTACAATTATAAAAAGCATCATAAGAGTAGCAACTTATTTTGTCAAGCACTACAGCAAGAGTGGCCAGAGTAACCAAGAACAGGAGCCGTGTAGTGAGAAGGCTCGGGTGGGACTCTGCTATCTTTAGATGCTGATGGTATCCCTCCTGCATTCCCCTCACCTGGATGGTGCACTCATCCCTCACCTGCCCTGAGTGTTGGTTGCTGGAGGTTCCAAGGCTTTCTCTCAAGGGAATCGCCTTATGGAATTAAAGTCACCTTATCCAGGGGATATCTCACCCATCCATCCCTGGGAAGCTCAGAACCAACGACTGACTAAAATGGGCTACAAAATCTGGCCTCCTTTCTTCAAGATAAGACCGGCCATGTGGTGCAACCCATTTCCCAGTGCTCCCAGCAGTATCAGGCCAAAGCTGGCTGACATCTGGGATCACTGCCTATTTTGCTCCTTGCCTTGCCTTATCCCATTTCTCTTACTCTTTCTCTTGAAATCACTTCAAAAAAAAATCAGTTGCACCCACATGCCCATCTGAAGCTCTGTTTCTAGAGAACCTAGTTAAGACAGATAATTTAGAACTTCCGATTTAAAGAGACAGCCTTTCTCTTGTTTACAATATTAACATACTTCACGATGGCCAGTCTCCATACCTACTTCAGGAACCTTACAGTATGGTATAATAAGAGGCCCTACATCAGTATTTCACATTTGTGATTCTGGATGGTGCAGTTTGGAGCTATTATGGTATTATTAAAAAATGTAGGCTCCCCAAGGCTCACATCAAACCTATTGATTCAGAATCTCTAGAGGTGGGATCTGAGGATTGACTGTGTTTTATGACAAGAGTCCCAGGCCCCTCTGATACACATTGAAGTTTAAGAATGACTATCAAGAGGCCACAGGTTAGCCAGCCCACTCCCTTCCTTCCCTGTAGTAACTAAGAGAAACACTAAAGGCAAGTGACTTCTCTTCTTACCTGCTGCCTCTGAGAGAAAACACTGTATGAAATTCCAAATGGAAATTCCTAACGTGATCTATAGAAGAAAAGAAAAAAAGAAACCCAAGAAGATTATTGTCTTAGCTAATGACAAATGACTTCAAAATGTAAATTTTGCTTCATTTCTTTAAAATTGAAAAATGTCATTTGAGATGATAGTCTCTAAATAAATAAGTCAGAGAAGCTACATTTAATAATCTAAAATCAATTATTTCCAAGCATTTAGGAGCTAAGGGAAGGAGGGAAAAAATCGAAAAACATCTTTTCAAAGCACCATGCAGAAAAGATTTACAGTAGCTCATAAACATCTAAATTGCCACGTTTATTCATCTCACAAAAGTTGACTGTTGTCTTAGAGTTATTTACCTAAAAAGTCTCAGATCTCTGAGTACACAGTGACAAAACTCCACTAAAAGCTGTGTTTTTCCATACTTCTGACAAGCATGTAACAGCCACAGCTGAGTGCCAGTACCTCAACCAGCAGGACAATCAAAATTAACCACAGGTATAAGTGAATGACAGTAGATCAAACAGAGATCCAATAGCAGCCCTGTCGTCTATCAAGGAACCACAATGGGGACAAGAGAATGAGAGGTGGGTGGAACCAGCTTCCTGGGGAATGGTGTTTACTGAGCAGCAGGTTGTCCAAGCCTAGACTGCTTGACAGGCAAACTTTTCTCCTCGTGGTTATCGGCTTTTGCAGGGGGTTGAGGAAGATTTTGTGTTTGATTTTTTTTGTGTGTGTGTGGCCCAAGAGAAATAAAGTGGTCTTGATTCTGTGTCAAGAGGAGCAAGCGCCCATTTCCTCACCGGCTGACATTTCTTAATGACCATCTCGGCAGGATGTCCTAAAATGAATCAACCACCCCTGAAAGGCTCACCCACCCCTAGAAGATGTTCCTAATAATTATCTGGTGCTTGGCTAATAGAGAATGACAGGACACACTTCTAATCAAAGTGAAGCACCTTTTCAAGTCCCAGGTGTCCAAAAAGCTACCGGGCAGGAAGAGATTCGGTCACTCAATGTTGTTTTCTCCTCCAAGTTAAAAACAAGGACAGCATGATGGCAAATCTAAAGAGAAAACTCAAAGAGAAGTTTAAGCAAGCCTACAAGTTACAAAAATATTTTTTTAAGAAAAGCTGCACCAACCACGAAGCATTGCAAATGACACATTTTTTTTAAGGAAAGGGTCAATTCTATGGATAGTTTCCAAAGCATACAGTTTCTAAATCCACAGCAGTTCTAGTGTGTCATTTCAAAAAGAACTCAAAGTTCTCTGGACAATGTGCTATCAGAGTAGCTTGTTTTGGGCAAGAATTTTTAATACATCATTACATGGGATTACCATAGAGATACCTCTGCCACAGCTGCAGATCCTTGCCTTGAATTTGAATTTCATAATCAACTCTGTTGGTGTGCTGCAGCAAAGACTGATATATTCAAACACATACTGAAAAAGAAGAAGGAGCAAGAGGAGGACAATTTGAGAGAAAGACCCTGGAAATAACAATGCTAAAATAAATTTCTCCAGAATTCTATCGGAATATAGTCCCATTGTCCTGATAGTTTCAGGGAAAGTAGGGAGAGATATAACAATTATAAACTCATCTTTTCAACATTAGTTACTAAAAGACACAAGGACAAATCACCAAATTATCTATTTGATGGATCCCAGAGAAGCACAAGGTTCAAATAACCTTCATGGTTCCATGAAGAACCAGCCTGGGATGATCTATATAGTTCTCCTCCTACCACAGGGTTGAACTACACGTTGTATAAAGAAAGAAGGCAAAATAAGAGCTAATTTCCTCAAGAGACTCAATTCTAAAATACATGATATTTTTATCAATTACATAACACCATATTTTGGTCAAAAAAACAGACCAAAGTGCTATTATCAGGGGCTTGATGTCAGTCCAGGCACCACAGGAGATCATGGAATTGAAGGCTTAGATTAAAACTTTACACCTCAGTTCTTCAGATGATACAAAATCAACTGGAGTGTTTAAAAGCCATGTGATCCTAGTTAAAGGGGCCAATAACAAAAATAAAAAAGAAAAGAAGGAGGAAGGTAAACTCAACTTATTAGTCATCAAGAAAGCAAAAAATTAAAACCACATGTGGTATCATTACATGTCACCAGAATGGCTAAAATGAAAAAGACTGACAATACCAAGTACTGGTGAAGCTCTTGAGCTCTAAGAACTTTCGGACTCCTGGGGTTGTAAATTGGTCCAACCAGTTTGGAAAACCATTTGGAAGTATCTGGAAAGCTGAAACACACCTTCCTGATCCTATTATCCCACTTCAAAGTTTGTACCCAACAGAAATGGTTACACATGTTCACCAAATTGTTTTTACTTTCAGGCATTTATAGAGAGTATTTCTATGAATAGTCTTCACAGAACAGTCAAAATTTAGAAGGGAGGCGAAACTAATCAATGATACTAGACATGAGGATGCTGGTACTGTTGGAGAGAGGAGGGAAGGCTTTGGGGTTCAGTTGATATTCCATTTATTGCTCTAGACATTGTTTACACAGGCATGTTCAATTTATGAAAATATATTGAGCTGTGTACTTTTAGTAGAGTATGCTGTATGCTTTGGACTGAATTTTGTTCGCCAAAAAAAAAAAAAAAAAAAAAAACTCCTGTGTCAAAGTCCTAATCCCGATGTGATGGTATTTAGAGATGGGATCTTTGAGAAGTACTTAAGTTTAGAAGAAGTCATGAGGATGGGGCCCTCATGATGGGAATTGTGCCCTTATAAAAAGGGACACCATAGAGCTAGTTCTTTCTTTCCTCTCCCTCTCCTTCTCCCTTTCCCTCTCCCTTTCCCTCTCTTTCCCCCTCTGCCATATGAGGATACAGCAAAAAGGGAAAAGTCTCCAAGTCCAGAAAGGACCCTCATCAGGAGCTAAATCAGTCAACACCTGGATTTTGGATTTCTCAGCCCCTAGAACTATGAGAAATAAACACCTGTTGATTAAGTCACATCCTAATAGCATCCTAATCAAACTAATGCAGTATACTTTGATTAAAAAAATTTTACTTACAACACAACAGCAAAAACAAAAACAAAAAAAATCCTAAACCATTTAAAATATACTCCATCAAAACCAGAATACAAGCCAGGTATGGTGGCAAATGCCTACAATCCCAGCAGCTCTGGAGGCTGAGATAGGAAGATCATGAGTTCAAAGCCAGTCTTAGCAATGGTGAGGTGCTAAGCAACTCAATGAAATCTTGTCTCTAAATAAAATACAAAACAGGACTGGGGATGTGGCTCAGTGGTTAAGTGCCCCTGAGTTCAATCCCTGGTACCACCCACCCGCCCCCCACAAAAAACAAAACAAAACAAAACAAAAAAAAGAATACATTTGAAAATCATATTTTCAGTATAATGTCTTGTAATATTATCAACGGATGGGTGCTGAGACTTCCTCAAATCCCCAAAATTTCAAATACCACAGTAGAGAAATATAAAGCTCCATAGGGATACCATGCAAGGACAGGACAGAGGCTTGGTACATGCCTAATTCTTGACACTAGCCTTGCAGTTGTCAAAACTCAAATCTGAGCTTCGGTAAAATAAAAAATACCTACTTGGGGAATCACACACACACACACACACACACACACACACACACACACACAAATCCATTAAAGCAATGTCCAAATGCCAAGTTGAGATTTAGCAAAAAAGTCAAAATGGGCAGAAAAGGCCATAGGGTCACAAACTGAATATTAATAGAAGCTGAAATATCTTTTTTGAAAAATTAAGATTAAATATGTCATATATTCCTGGTTAATAGAACTTGGAGTTTAGTATGAGAAAAAATTCAATCAGTGACCTTGGGCTCTAGCAACGTCTTGTAATACAAGGATCAGAACTAATATTTTGGTCATTCCACACCATGCACTTACTAAAGGATTTAGCCTGGAGGGAAAAAAAAATTTAGCAAATTATGGAAACCATGAAATCTTACAAAAATAACACTTTAGAGCAAAACCTATAGGTATCCAAGTGGTTAGCTACCCAGACAGGCAGATATGCCAAAATTTCAAATACCACAATAGAGAAATATAAACCTCCATAGGGGTACCATGCAAGGACCGGACAGGGGCTTGTCCTTAGGAGCAGTGCAGACTTCCAGGTGGAACCTGGCTTCACCCCTCGAAGCTCCACCCACCTGTCCTTGGACAAGTTAGTTAACATTTGCATGTCTTGGTTTCCTCATCAGTTTGCTGGGTGATAGTAGTTATCCCCCAAGGGATTCTTGTGAGTCAACTGAGTTAACATTCAAATGTGCCTTTACATATGTAACAATACACACAGGGAGAAAATTATTAAAGAACAAGAAATAATTTTGATATTCCTAGAGCTAGTAAATGGTACTCAACAAATAGTTTTCATTCCCAGGCTTAGAGCAGAGAAAAAGAAAGGGGAAGCAAAGCCAGTTGTGGGACCGGATTCCTGGAGTCCCTAGCACCCAAAGTACTTCTCTCACTTGCTCATATACACCCCAAATGCCTGAATACCTCCCATAACCAGGAAGGCTTGAAGTGGCAACAACCTTTTAAAACAGCTCTTTGAATTTCACTTTATTCACACTATTATGTAAATGACTGCTGCCGGGAACCCTAATTTGAGAACTGGAATACAGAGGTTTCCATGGTAATGGCCACTTAAAAGTAGTAAAGATGGTTCAAGAGCCTGGAAAGAGGAAAGCAGTATGAATGTTGGAGACCAATGTCATCATTTTTTTCTATAATAAGACCAAAAACAAAGGGAACTATTCCCTTGTGCAAAAGAAAATTTAAAGAAATTACCTGGGTAATACAAGTTCTCCCCCAAATCATTTCTCCTAAACTATTTATGCCAAGTGAAGTACTTTAGACTTCAATTACTAGACAGTGGTTAAAACTCCATGTGTGTTGTTGCCTGTGTAAATTCAAGTTTACTATCTAACACTAAGACTAAAAAGAAAATCAGAGGGAAATGCATAAGCAATTTTAACTCTAAAAGAGATGAAAACCTTTGGAAGCACAGATATTTGTTTTTAAATATGGCAAATATGCAAATGGAATATTATTTAAAACAAACACTTGTTGGCTAACACATACCTTGAGGAATGGATCTAGAGCTGTTAGAGGTGATTTAATTAACTATGTAAACGACAACCATAAAACTTAGTAGAATATCTTTGAGAACTTTATTTATTTATCATCAACAAAGGATTATGGAGAACTTCCCTGAGTCTGTTTGGTCCTAGAATCTAACTTTGGACTGTGCCTGCCTGAAGCAGTGAGCTACCCCTCCATGCCTCTGGAGACCCTTTCGAGGTCCATGGTTCTACAATAAGGAGATAACTTACAAGAAGGGAAATCAACATGAGGAGAAAGCCCCTCCATTGAATATCCGCCTAATACAGATTCTCCACATCATCCTCTCTTGGGAGTTCAGGACTGTTGTTCCTTCTTAATGCAGGAAAAAATGAATAGGCAGGTATAAATCCCCTACCTGACTCTACAAAGAAGAGTAGAGTTTCTCCTTCTGGTATTGAATTAAGAGTTGCTAAAGTAAAAGGTTGATAGAAAATATTATGGCAATACAGAGTTATAAAATAATCAGCAAGATAAGAAAAGGAGAAACTAAAAGTAAGCCAAGGAGATTTCAGGTAAATAATTCTCCTTTTTTTTTTTTAAGGGTCTTGGCCTGAGGCATTCCTGTGAATTTTAGATAAACATATTTAGCCTCTGCAAAAACCTTTAATGAAACATCCAACCCAACAAAAATGCATTTTCCTGCCACAGCAGAAGATTTAGCTACATTTTTCAGTGGTCATGATCTATATTTCTGTGCAAGAAAGAGGTCCAAAAAAAAGGGGATTTTTTTCCATAAGGTACTTAAGGTATAACATGGATTAGGAGGAAAATAAAATGACTCTTTTATCTTCTTTTATGTAAATATTTTCCCTAATATACCACCTGCTGGAAGCCTCTGGCAGAATATGATTACAAAAATGTAACTTCTATGAAGCAATTTTCTGTATTCCTGAGAAATTCAGTCAAAAGTGGGACAGCCCTTGAGTTACCCAAGATGTTATCTCAAACCATTGCTTTGCCCTATTTTTACAGACATGCTCCAGAAATTTCCCTGGACTGGTTTTCCTGTTTGGTGAGAAGAATTTTTTAGTTTTCTCTCTGGTTCTGAAATCTAATGAGTAAACAAATAAGTCTGAATCCAAGTCTGAATCTTCTCGGATGTCCTCACCCTGTCACCTTCATGCCAGCCTGCCCCATGGGTCCTTCAATACCCATACTTATGGTACCTAAAATGTACTCTTAACTAAGTTATTCTCCCTATGAGTAGCACCCTTTTCCCTCCTCTGCTCCCACTCAAATTTCAGACCTTTAAGACTGAACTCAAATTTAGCCTTTGGAGGTCGCTGCTGGATGAAACCCAGTCTACTCCCTTAACATTCAAGCACCAAGGTCAAATCTGGAGAAGACAAATTCCACCATCAATGGTGGTAATGAACACTGATTCTTTCTAACATTATTTGAAACAACATGACCTGTGTGAGTATCTGGTTCTTGGTTCTCCCAGCCCCAACCATATTTCTGCCCATACCTCCCCTCCACACACCACACACACACACACACACACACACACACACACACACACAGGATAATCAAGAAGCTGAATAGTTTGTACCACTTATCCCTTGACTTTTCTCCTGTCTTTCCTAGGTGACCACAAATGCTGTATTTTTAGCGCTGAAGTTATTGAACAAATAAATATTTGTTTGCCTTTTCTTTGATAGCTACAGACAGGAGGACATGGCAACTAACCTGCCTAAACACATGATCCAGTAGGCACCTAAACTCTCAATACCAGTAGTTTTCTTGAGGGTGGTTGTCTTTGGGAGTGGGAGCTGCAGCAGGAAATATTTTAGTGATTCTACATATATAAGATTATACAGGATGTTCATAAAACCTCTGCTCCATTCTCTCCATGGATCAAGGAGCAGGGCCCTGTGATTAGCCTAGCCCGTCAGCATGGAAACATACCCTTTAGTCAGGCTGCTCCTTCATCCTCTACTAGTTACTTCTCTATAAAAGCACAGAAAGAACTGCTGGAATGCTTTGTGGTACCCATCATAGCATTGATCACACTGTCAGGTGATTATTTATTTATATGACAGTCTCCCCAAATTAAAATTGCTAGAATTAGCAATTAAAACATAGATGCCAGTTAAATTTAAATTTTACATAAATAATGAGTAACTTTTTAGTATAATAAGTTCTGAATAGTGCATGTGATATGCCTTTACTTTTAAAGACTGTTCACTGTTTCTCTCAAATTCAGATTTTGTCCTGTATTTTGTCTGACAACCCTATCCACAAAGACCAGGACCATTACTTTATCTGCAACACCCACTTTATGACTTGCTTGGTACACAGTGGGCACCCCATAAATGTGCATGTCGGATATACACCAATATCTTCTATGCAGTGTTTAAGTGGCATCAAGTTGCACTGAAAGTTAAACTTGCACGATAGAAAGCACAAAAATGTTTATCCATTAGCCTGATCAGCATGAGTAGATCCATCTTAAAAGAAGGAAGATGCTACTAAGAAAGAGTAAATGAGAATGTTTGCCCATTTAGAAGACCAGAATTTTAAAGTGATTCCTTTACAGCATTATAGAGACATAGAAAAGCAATGATCCAGTTGGGAGAGCAGGCCACGGTCACATGCCGCTGCCTACACATGTAGCTTTCTAATCAGGCAACGCTTCATGGCCTCATTTTCCTAGGGCTCATATTCCTTCCTCCTACCCCAAAATATATTCTTCAAGTCATATTTCTCAGAGAGAGAGAAAGAGAGAGAGAGAGAGAGAGAGAGAGAGAGAGAGAGAGAGAGAGAAAGTAATGGGAAAATTCTACCACCATGGAGTTGGAAATAAGCTGTCGAGATTCTGGCTTAGCAATAGAGAAAGGAATTAAGAACCCGATATGTTTCCTAGGTGGAAAGAGGAATACAGAGGATAAAGAATATAGAAAAGTTTCTTTAGGGCTGAAGTGCACACTGAGAAAAACACGAAAACTCAGCAAAATATTCAAGCCTACAGAGAAGATCAGCAAAGCACTTCTTCATGGTGACAATGCATTTTTACAGAATCGCAGATCAAAGTTTCTTCACGAAGAATTCTTTATTAATTCTTCAGATGCTCAAATCTCCTCCGTACTTTTGTCTGTCATCTTAACAAAACATTTTTTATATTGTTATTGAGCATAGCTATTCTTAAAATTCAAACGATATATGCAAATTGGTTGGAAGGAAATGGACTGCAAAAAGCAGAAAGAATAAGCCTATACAACTCAGTGCTCAAAACCCAATAAAAAAAAATTACTTACTTCCCCCCTCAAACAATTAGCTTTGTGGAGCTGGGGATATAGCTCAGAGGTACGGCACTTACCTAGCATGAATGAGGTTCTGAGTTCAATCTCCAACATTATTAAAGAAGAAAAAAGAAAAAAAGAGGAAGTTTTATCATACTTAATATTTGTCTGGGAAAGGAAGATCGAGTCACATGTGAAGGAACATGGTTTGTATACTTGTCCTGACCTTCAGTAGCTGCAAATTCTGGAACAAATTATTTCATTTTCTGGCCTCGTTTTAAAATGCAGGTATAAGGCTTACTACAGGATGAACATCCGTTAACATCTGTAGATCACCTAGCACAGTTCCCAGGTCATACCTGTTTTCTGTTTTCTTATTCCTTATTCCTTTATATGCAGTTCCTCACTGCCAGTGCCACTATTGACACCATCACCATCATCATCATCACCTGCTATGTGTAAATTGCTCTTCACACCTCCATTATTGAGTATGGCAAATGGAGCATGCTGGTCCCTAATTTGTTGATTCTCAAGACCTTGGCCCCTTTATTATACCACATTGCCTTTAAGAATAAAATTTCTTCTATGGAATTCTCTTTATTTGGGGCTCATATTGTCTCCATGCTTTGGTGAGTCAGAAGATTTATTGACATTTAATAGCAAAAAGGCCTTCAGAGAGCTGAGAATGAACAACACCCTCCCATGGAAATCAGTTGGGGAATTTTGCATCTTCTGAACATCAGTGAGTAATGATCTCCCCCAGAACAAGCAAGAGCTGTGCTCGAGTCCAGGGTCCTGCTGACAGAGTGGCAAGGAACACTTGGAGAGGAGAGGCACCTGGCGTGGATGATTAGGGCCCAAAGAAGAAAGCAAACATTTCCTGTAGCAGCTGGAAGTCAATTATCAAGTCTGAAAACGATTGAGATTTTGGAATATTGTTTACAAAAATTAAAGAAGAAATACCTCTGAAGTTCAGGTCTTTTTAAATCAACATGTTTTGTTTCCTGTTTAAAACCAAATGTTTCAGAACCTCAAAAATGGCATCCCCAAACTCACTCCTCAGATGTGCTCACACAGGTGCACAAAATGTTTAGACAAGGAAATTTGTTACAGCATTTCTTCTAAGAGCAAAGATTAGAAAGAACCGGAATGTCCACCAATAGGAAACTAGTTAAAATGTTGGTTTTCACTAACACAAAATACTCTGCAACAGGAGAAAGAGTGAAGTGGATCCCTAAGTGCTGATGTAGACAAACTCCAGGGTCCAAAAAAGTATCTTTGTGCAAATGGGGAAAATGAGCCCCCTTCCAGGCAGACCCAGAATCCAACAGAGATTGTTTGACTGATTTTCTACTTCCACTCCCCTCAGCCAAGCGCCTTGTGCATAACCTTCTATGCAACTCTGCCAAAACATTAAGGGAGAAAAGGAAGGTGATTATAACTGGATAACATGTGTGTTTCAAAAAGCATACACACAAAGATTGAATATATACTTTATGCATAAAATCTTTCTAGAAGAACACTCCAGAAATTGGTGACAGTGGTTGCCATTAAGGACAGGAAATGAGGGTTGAGGGTGGAGATTGACTTTTCACTCTATTCTCTTTTGTAATTTTTGTTGCCATGTGCATGTTATTTTCTTTTCTAATGGCACACCCTGAAGTCCTTGAGACAAGGGTCCCTGGCTACGTGCCCTCGCCCACTCACCTGCACCTCCTAGCAGCAGCCATAGAGTGTCAGGGCCCACTTCTGCTCATGTAGAAGCAGTTATCTGTGTGAAGCCCAGATTTTTAAGCATGTTTTTAGACTAAAACATACTTTGATTTTATACATTTCTTAGCAATAACAAGAAATCTCTAAATTAGTTTAAATTCTTTTCAGTTTAGGCTAATACACACCCTGATCCAAACCAACCTGAACTCTTCTTTATTTCTGCCAACTACAGTGGAAAAACAACACACCTGCAATGAAGTATGCAGCAGTCCCTGATAATTCCTGCAATGGCCAGTTCCCAGGTACAGTTTGTAAATTTGGTTTCTAGCATTGTGCATCTGTATATGGGATAAACTACTCTGGAGGCTGTTAATCAATGAAAACCATGGTCCCAAAGGCCCTACGAACTGCACGTGATCTGAACCACTGATCGTGATCCCAGCATGCCCCTGAGAAAGTCCCAAACACTCTGTGTCTCAGTTTCTAATGGGAAATTTGGTAACAACCGTTAGTACTTCCCTCAGAGGGTTAGTGTGATGGCTCAGTGAGATTATGTATGTGCCACACAGTCACCACCTAGTAAGTACTCCTGTTTTTGGCTATTGTCTTACTTCAAGGTGGTTATTATCTGGTTGGAAAGATGAGACTGTAATTGCAAAAGCAAGTAATAGAAAATCTATTATTTGGGGCTGAGGATATAGCTCATGTGGTAGAGTACTTGCTTTGCATGCATAAGGCCCTGGGTTCAATCCCCAGCAACACACACACGGAAAAAAAAAAAAGAAGAAGAAAGAAAAGAAAAAAGAAATAAAAAAAATCTATCATTTGAACACTAACCTGCACCCAGGGCAGACACTGTCACAACAGCAGGGACCAAAGACATATGAATCCAAATGGCTTGACTTGATTTTGATTCCTCTGTTAATATTTCTCATTGGTAATTGGAGTGACAGGGGGATATAGCACTGAGGGGAGAAACTGAAGTAGAATCAAATCTGATTTTACCCACGAGAGTATCTTCAATAAGTACTACAATGATGTTTGCTATTTAAGCATAAAAGTAAAATAAATTGATATACTGTGACATGTCCTTTATGTTTGCTTGGATAGAATTTTTAATTATACAAGCTACCTATATTAAGATTTAGTAGAATAGCAAAAAATACACAAAAAGAAAAGCATCATCATTTCTAATTCTACTCTAGAAACCACTGCTAACATAGCATATTTTCTTCCAGTCTTTTTTTCCATGAATTTTAAGATTGATATGAAATAGGTAATTTTCTATCCTTTTCCTTTTAGCATTTCATCATAATAATTTTCCTATATTATTAAAAATGCTTCCTAAGTATCATCATTTATGGATGGCTAATACTCCATTGCATTCATTCATTTCTTTAAAAATATTTACTGAGAATCTATTAGGAGCTAAGCTCTGTCCTTATTGATGGAGCCACCCTAGTGAATAAAAGACAAAGTCTTTGTTCCTGTGAGTATTTGTGTAGTTCTAAGGGTTGCAAAGTAGAGTAGATTGAGGAGAAAACAGGAGGTAGAAAAGTGAGGGCAGTGGCTGTAGACAACTCTTCAACAAGTTAGTTGTAATGCTCCAGCAGGAGCTGGAGAAGAGGAGAGGCTAATGCTGAACTTTATTTTACTTAATTATTGAATTAATATGGCAATGAAAATGTGTATTTAAAATAAATTTCTGAATATTTGATAATTCTTAAAAATGGATTTTTAATAAAAGTTGCTAATGCAGGGGGATCCAACATGGCCGCCGACGAGGAAGCAGTGATTTCAATGTCTCCACATTAACGGGATCAGAAAGACCCTTTGGAACAGTGGCAGTCTACCTACTGAGGAACTTCTAGCAAAAATCCGTGAAGAGGGGTCCTGCGGGGAATTGGTAGGTTTATTAGAAGTGTCAGTTTGTGGCCGCCGGGACTCGGGGCCCAGGGACTGCGGTACTTGCCGGAGAGGGGCTGTCGCCTCCCTGGCCCCGGGCGCCGCTGGAGCCGCGAGCCGGAGAGACACGGAGCGGGCTGTGGTGCGGCTAGAAGCCGGGAACGCTGGGGGCGGAGAGAGCGACCGGGGCAGCGCTGGCTGTGGAGGCCGCGGCGGAGAGAGGCGCGGGAGCCCGAGGCTGAGACACACCGGAGGGAGCAGAGCGAGTGCCCCGCCATCATCCCGAAATAGCGAGAAGAGGAATATGGCGGCGGGAAGTGAGTAAGCCTCTCCGTGCTCCGCGCCCCGCGCCGCCGCGTCTGAAAAGCTGAGACAGACAGCTGCGACTCAGCATTAATCCATCCGGCTGAGGCGGCTGGTCAGCCCTTCCCATCCTACGGAGGTGGATGCCTGCCGGGCCTTCGTGGGTAGTGGCCGCAGGTTCCAGGCGGGGCTTGGGAGAGACAGTGGGGACCCACCCGTTGCGTTGGTCGCCCGGCAGGGGGAGGCGAACTGTCGCCGTTTACGGGGGACACCACTGTGGCAGAGGGCTGGCGTCGCAGGACTGCGGCGGTGGAGATAACTTCATTGAAGCCTGCTGCTACAGGTGTGTGGTCCCCTGGCTTTCCCTCTCCACGCATCGGGGAAACCTTAAGGGCCCCTCCCAGCTCTCCCGTGAGTGCTACAGCCAGCCCGAGGGAGTCAGAGGTGGTGCGGGACCCGCGGTGTGGGACTGCCGCTCCCGCCAGGGCTGACTGCTGAGGTCTCTTGCACCAGCTACGGGGGAGTGGCTACCGGAGGGCAAGTAAAATTCGCTGAGGATTCTCAGCCCCAAGCTCTACAAACTTAGGGTCTGAGGGAATGGCAATCTGGAGGAGTGTGCCCAGTCGTTCATGAAAACAGGGCTCCCGGGAGCAGCAGACCTGGCCTGTAGCCAGTATTGTGGTGAGAGGGGCCTGGCTAGAGGAAAAGTGGAAGTGATTGGACACAAGAGGAGGCCCTAGGCACTCAGGATTGGAGACTCGCCCAGTCTGGGAGGAGCTGCTGCACAGTGATTGGTTCCTGCGTATTGACAGGAGAAACTTGACCTGGTGGGCACAGCGCCACCTAGTGGAAGAGAAGTTAATCAAACTCTAAGACGGCATTTATTAGTTTTTTTTTTCTTCTTCTTTCTCTTCTAATTTTAATTTTAATTTTTTTAATTATTATTATTATTTTTTAAATTTTTTTCTTTTTTTATTTCCTATTTCTTTTTTCTTTTGTCTTTTCATTTTTCTTATCCCCCCTTCCTTGAATTCTACCTGCCTACTCTCATTCTCTTTAGTGACTTCTTCCTTTCCCTTCTAATACCTTTCCTCCCAAGCATCAAATAAATTTATAGGAATAAACAGTAACTCAGCAGTCAAACTTATACTTAAAGTTTTTATATTAGAAATGTTTTACAGCTCCATCCCACACCCACTTCTATGGGAAACAGTCTGCCCACAGCCCTGCTAAGGACCGGGGGCCATACATTGTGTCACTTGCTCTATACTTTCTTGTCAACACACATACCCACTGACCATACATGAACCCAGGGCAGACACTGTCACAACAGCAGGGACCAAAGGCGTATGAATCCAAATAGCTTGACCTGATTTTGATTCCTCTGTTAATATTTCTCATTGGTAATTGGAGTGACAGGGGGAAATAGCACTGAGGGGAGAAATTGAAGTAGAATCAAGAGGCTGAAGAGTTACGGAAAAGCCAAAGTAAGCTGGAATTCCAGAAGACAAAACACTTTGCCTAAACAGAATAAGCTGACCTAGTAGAGCAAGGAACACAGAGAGACGTTCGTAGAGAAGCAGGAACATTCCTGGTCTTCTAAACACTCTATTGAAACAACTAAAATGTTTATTAACATTTTTAAAAATTCTTTAAATGCATCAATAAGCAGGAATAAAATGAGGTTTCTATAGTTCCCAAAAATAAAATCAGAGCAGGACTCTTGTGGGTAAGTGAACACCAAAGCTGACTTTCATCCTGTGTTTCTGTGAAACCCAGAGGAGCTGAGCTTCTGCTATGAGGAATACAGTCTATGGGGAACCACCCATAGAAATGTTAGAACCCCAGAGGGCTACATCCCTAATGTATAAGTGGCAGAGAAATGGAACCTGTTCTACAGAAGGTGGCACAGCAAGGAATCATGTCTCTCTTGATCTCAACACTGAGTAGAGATTGAGCACTCTCCCATGAGGACTCATAACCATAGGCCAGTCCTCATGACCCACAGAGCAAATGCTCTCTGTGTAGTCTAAAAACCTTCACGCGCCCGGTGTGGTTCCTAGAGTGCCCGGGTTAGTAGTTCTGATTTTAAACTAGATCTCAAGGGATTCCCACAGAAAATTTTCAAAAAAGAAAAAAAAAAGTAGCACTCAAGCAAAAATCACAAAACACACACACACAAAGAGACACCATAAGAGAAAAAAAAGCTATGTGATTCTTGAAAGAGCATCTCTTTCGCTCTGCAGTTCCCATCCTTGCAGAACCATAAGATTCATTTTCAGGCTGCAGTAAGGTTTTAGCTGATAAAGTCTGGAGATTTTGTTCTTTGAAATATATATATATATATATGATCACAACTCCCTTGTTATCAGTTTCTGGCCCTCACCAGGGGCTGATGGTGTGGATCATAACCAACAGCAGGAGCCACATTGCCTCTACTTGGCAAGGCCTTCATTGTCACTGCCCTGGTTTCTGAACCTCCTACTCAACCTCACTTCCTTTGTCACCACCAATGACAATGATCTCTGCATCTCTTTTTGGCATCTATTTGAATGACATACTGAATGAACACGAGGGGCTTACTGTGTCCAAGTGGGACGTGACTGCAGAAGAAATGTATTAGGAGAGTCTTGTGGGAAATCTAGCTTATGTTAATCAAACCCAATTTGGATGATTGTAAATGCCTGGGAATTAAAGGGAATGAAACCAAAGAGGCAAAAGAGCAGCCACCTAATTCCCCACAAGGGTTGAACACAAGAAATAACCAGTCTTATCATTTTAGACACAATGAGAAATAATCCACAGACGAAAATCTGGTCTATGCAGATAAATCTGTCACATAAAGGTGAATACAGCAACTGTTAGCCAGCTTTAAAAGACATTACACGGCACTCTTACGAAAGATGGCATTTTGTAAACCTGTGCTGCTCTTCCGGGAATGATCGCACTGTTTCAAATCCCCCAGCATATAGCGGGGGATAAAAATGTCTATGATTCTCCAGAGAACTCCACGCTGGCTGGTTGCCAGCTGCTGCTAAGACTGCTTTTTCTTAAACATCTCACCCGCACTTCTGTTTGTCATCCTGCTAAACAAGCAAACCACCCGGTTGTTGGTGAGACTCGGATAGTCAGACATTCAGGTGAGTGGCAGGAAGACAGAGGGGAATAGAACTCCCCACCTTTCCCCTCAGGCTGAATTAACACTGTTCAGTGAATACAATTAATCACAGGAAAAGAAGATGCACATGAGAACTAAAGTTTATGCCTCCTTAGCTTCTTCTCTTTACTCTGTGAAGAAGTATTTTGAGATTAATTGGACTTTTATCTGGAACGCCCAGTCGTGTGACCCTTCCCTTGCTCTGCAATGAACAAGCGGAGGCACAATTATTTCCTGCTGAAGGTCAGGTACACAGTGATATTTGAAAACAATTCATCATCAGGCTTTATGGAAGTGAGAAGAGCATTCTGCTTCCTCCTTTCCTTGTTTGGAAAAACCATTTTCAGTTTCAGATTAAGTGAAAATTTAAGGTCTGGTAGTGGTGATTCTGTCAAAACAGTAACTCAAATATACATCCGTTGCAGATGAGCTTAGTCACAACTGATCTCATCTGTACTATACAGAATTATTTTGGATCCTGGGGCATTTGAGATTACAAAGGAGTTGTTTAGTACCTCAACTGATATCTTAGCAAAAGACTTTTTCTTTTCCCAACTTGCTTCCCTTGAAAAGGTTTATTTTCTGAAGAATATAGCTTGGAGTTTGGCCATGGTGACTTGTGATTCAGGCAGTGAGTCCACTAATTTAAGTGACCAAGAATTTTTTAAGTCTTGACATGGTCAAGGCATGATGCCATGCCAAGTAAGTCAAATGTCAAAGTGAGGGATGGAAAACTAGTTGAATTCTAGAGACTTCATCACTGAGGGTTATTTTTTAAATGTTTTTAAATTTTCACTTAATCTGAAACTGACATTTATTTTAATGGAAGGCTCCCTATCTGATCTTTATCAGAGAATATATTTAACATCTTTGTTCATTACTAGGAATCTGTCTCCATATAATTGGTACCAACAACAACATCTTACCAGATAGCCTATGGAGCACTGTGCTTAAAAAATAGAGTGGAACAAAACTGCTGGGGTTTTGTTGTTCTTTCTTGTTTTGTTTTTTGATTTTTTGTAGTATAGGGCACTCTACCATTGAGCCCTCAGCCCTTTTTATTTTTTATTTTGAAACAGGGTCTCGCTAAGTTACACAGTGTCCTCAAACTTGTCATCCTCCTGCCTCAGCTCAGGCATGGGCCACCATACTGGCCAAAGCTGCTGTTTTCAAGGTGCTAGAATCTAGTGGAAACATCAAAGGATACCAGAAAGAATGGGAGTCTGCACACTCAGGGGCAACACAATGGATTCTTTGCAGTGTATACTTGCTCTAGACTGTTTATCACAATGGACGAAGAATCTATGTGTGCCTATGTTAAAAACTCATTGAATGCAACCAATAAAAGTCAACTTCGCTGCATATAATTTTTAAAAAAGTTAAGTGCAGAAGAGAAATGTAAAAAGAATTACCATAAAGCTAACGAAGCTAAATCTCTAGAGCCCCTCAAGAATACAGCCCTTTGCAAGGTCTAATTGTTCTTCATAGAGGTCCATTCTCCCAACTCTTAAACTTTGGAACCTATAAAACTTGGCTCTTCCCTCAGAGGCATGACTCTAAAGTAATTAAATTTCTTTTGATAAGTCAAATGTAGGAAAAGTTAAATAGCAGTATGAAATACTAAATGCTAAAAGCTGGAAAGTCAGAAAAAAAAAAGAATGATAACTGAAGACCAAGGAGATCAGGAGGATTTGGATGGATTGTCTGTAATAAATAGACTGACTTCACCTACAATGTTGAATTGCTGGCCGCTCTCAGGTTCCTCACTCCCATACCCTTTCTGCCCCACATCTAGGCAAGCCAATAAGAAACATGGATGCCTTCTCCTTTGGTGCTGGCAGTAAATTCAAGCCACACAAGCTCCAACCCATGCAGGAATCTGAAACCAAACCACACTCCCTAATCAAAGTACAAGCTGACCAGTCTCCTGCCCCTGTTCTCTCAAGACATTTTTGGACGTACTTGGGATCCTGACTTGCTCTCCACACAAAACCTTATTATACTAGTAATAAACCTTCTTGTATCCTCTTGGTGAGTGTGCAACAGCATCAGTTTCAATAGCCAAACCAAACTCCAGCTGGGCACCAGATATGGAGTGGTAGGTCCATCTAATTCTGTTTTTGCAACCATCTTAAACAATTGATATAATCTGCATGCAGAAAGAAGAAAAGAATGCCACTTCAGGGGGTGAAATTGCTTATAAAAAGAATTAAGGTGGCAATATGAAAACTGTGCTTGTAGGGTAGTGTGATCAAAGCTACACATCTACATAAATTAATCAGATGAGTGGTTATAAGGCTGAAGCAGTAGGTAGGGGTCACTGAACAGATAAGAAATATGGATCTTATCTTTTACACATTAAAAAATGTTCAACGTCTCTAGCAATGCAGATCAAAACTACACTGAGATTCCATCTCACTTCAGTCAGAATGGCAATTATCAAGAATACAAGCACCACGAGTGTTGGCGAGGATGTGGGGGGAAAGGCACACTCATACATTGCTGGTGCGACTGCAAATTGGGGCAACCACTATGGAAAGCAGCATGGAGATTCCTCAGAAAACCTGGTATCCCACTCCTCTGTATGTATCCAAGGGACTTAAAATCAGCATACTACAGTGATACAGTCACATCAATGTTTATAGCAGCTCAATTCACAATGGCTAAGCTATGAAACCAACATAGGTGCCTTTCAACAGATTAATGGACAAAGAAAATGTGGAATATATACACAATGGAGTATTACTGTGCCATAAAAAAGTGACTTTATGACTTGCCAGTAAATGGATGGATCTAGAGACTATTCTGCCAAGTGAAATAACCAAAGGTCAAATATTGTCTCTGATATGTGGATGCTAACATACAATGAAGGGTGGAAGGAAGAATAAAAATTCATTGGATTAGACGAAGGAGAATGAAGGGAAGGGTGGGTAGATAGGAATAGGAAAGACAGTTGAATAAATTAGACATACGTTTTCTATGTATAAATGAATATACAACCAGTAAAACTCCACATTATATTCAACCACAAGAATCGGATCCTAATTAGAGTAAGTTACACTCCATGTATGATATGTCAAAATACACCCTACTGTCATGTGTATCTAAAAAGAACAAGTAAAAATTTTAAAATACCAATGATTTCTTTAATGGAGAAATAATTGTCAAAGAAGTATTTTAAGAGTGTCTATCTGGTTGTGAGATGTAGAATGGACTGGAGGAAAGGAAGACTTCATAAGTAGTTTAGGACAACTGGTGACAATTGGACAAATTGGGGATTCAAGTGCCACCTCAGATCTCACAGTAAAGTAAACTTCAGAGATAAATATTGCATCATTTTAAAAAATTCTCTTGTCGCACATAGTGGAGCATGCCTGTTATCCCAACAACTCAGGAGGCTGAGGCAGAAGGATTGTGAGTTCAAATCCAGGCTCAGAAATTCAGCAAGGCACTTAGCCACTCAGTGAGACCCTGCCTCTAAATAAAATACAAAAAAAGGGCTGGAGATGTGGTCCAGTGGTTAAGTGCTCCCAAGTTCAACCCCCCGTACCAAAATTTTAAAAAAAAATTCTATCATTATTTAGGAAAACAAAAAAACTCTAAGGATAAAACAAGGGAAGAAAGTCACAATGAGAAATATCCATGGATCTGGTGAGGTAAAGATACTGAACTTCTGTATATCCTAAAGTATTGTTATGGTTTGGATCTGGAATGTCCCCCAAAGGCTTACATGTTGAAGACTGGGTCCCCATTACAGCAATGTCCAAAGGTGGGACTTCAGGGAAGTGATTGAATCATAAAGGCTTTAATCTCTTCAGTGGATCAATTCATTGATTGGTTCATAATTGAATGAACTATTGAGAGGTGGTGGAAATTTCAGGAGGAAGTAAGTCACTGAGGGTTTGCCCTGGAAGTGTATATCTTGTCCCTGGCCCCTTCCTCCTCTCTCTGCTTTCTGGCTGCCATGAGGTGAGCTGCTTTTCTCCACCAACCTCCACCCCCAGCCCTGCCATGATTTTCTGTCTTGTCACAGCTTCATAGCAGCAGAGCTAAGCAATTATAGACTGAAACCTCTGAATCTGTGAGCCAAAATAAATCTTTCCTCCTTTAAGTTGCTTTTCTCGGGTATTTTGTCATAGAAACAGCAAGCTGATACAGCATAAAAAAAATTCAAAGGTAAAAAATATTCAAAGAAAAGTCTTGAGATTAATAGACAAAACTGTTTATGCTCTTAATTTATAAATCATCAAAAGATATATTAAAATCTTGATCAAATAATGGGCAAAGGATATGAGCAATCTATACATAAAGAAATATAAATGATAAAAACATTATGCAAATGCTTAGTATCACTTAAAGAAATGTGAATTGAAATTAAATGTTCTTATGTATTATATCAGTGATTATTTTAATGGTACTCATCAACGAGGCTGGGTTTAAACTGGCATTCTCTCATACTTCTGGAAAATTAATAGGCTTTTCAAAACACTTTCATGCAAGCATTTTATCAATAGACATCAAAATCCAAAATTTGTACCTTAACTTGCTAATTTGTAGTTTACCTTCTATAAATCATTTAAATAACTAAACAGAAACTCAATGGATATAAACAGGAGACTATTGAATAATAAATACAAATAACTGGTAGATTGTTTTCAAGTTCTGTGTCCCTGGAATATTCACTGTGACTCATCACAGTAAAGACTAGAAGCAACAAAATGTTCAAAAATTAGAGAAAAATTAAATTATGACATATAACTTCCAATTTCAAGACAGACATTAAATGCTCTCTTTTCATAAAAACCAAGAAAGTAAAAAAACTGAAATACAAATCCCACCTTTGCTAAGACCAGAAGATAATTTGTATCCATATCTTAGTGCCCTATAACAAATTATAACAAATCATATAAGATGACTTAAACCAAAAAACAAAATATATTCTCTCACAATTCTGGAAGCCAGAAGCCCAAGATCAAAGTTGGTGGTGCCATTCTCTCTCTTAGGACTGTAATGGAGAATCCAGGCGTTTTTCCTCTCTGGTTTCTTGTGGCTTCAGGGATGCCTTAGCTTGTTAACACTCTTCCAATTTCTGCCTCCGTGGTCACAATGCTCCTCCTCTTCTGTCTTCTTTGTATCTCTCCTACAAGGATACCTGGAATGTCCACCCGGTTAATCCAGGTTAATCTCCTAATCTCAAAATCCTTTACTTAATCACATTTACAAAGACCCCTTTTTTTCAAATCAGATAACATTCACAGATTCCAGGGATTGGACATGAATATTTGGGGGCATTTTTCTACCTACCAGAATAACTGTGTCTTAGCCGCCGGCTAGATGAAAAATTGAAAATGGTAGCACATTGTAAATGACATACAGAGAAAAGAAGATCAAATCAAAAAACCCGTGGAGCTTATGGCAATAAGTAACAACAACACTAAAACAAGTGACATTAATAAAATGCTGATTTGGTCTACAGAATATTGAAGGAACTCAGAAAATGAATTAAAGGCACCTTGAAGGACAAGTGTGTAAGGGAAGCTTCAGTGAACTGAAGATGAGGATTCATGGCTAAACAAGTACAAAGGGCAGTTTTCATTCCTACTCTGTGTGGTGAGAAAACAACCCATCCTTTACCCTTGAGTATCTGGAGAAATTGAACCGGAGAGTCTACAAACATAAGGAATCAGGCAGAGAGGAGGCTAGAGATGCAGTCCTTTGCTGAGAACAGAGAGACTAAGTGAAAACCTACATCCTGGATGTTGCAATTCCAGACTTTTTCATACCAACTCTACAGCACATTTAGCCAGTCTTATATCCCAGGCAGAAGATAGTGTCCTATTCCAGAAGCCATGAACCAGGTGAGACCAATGTATCAATTAAAAAGCTCTGTCCTCGTCCATTATTCCACATCAACCAGCCTAGCATATGCACACAGAACTTCCAATGGGCTTTTTAACTATAAATAGACAAGAATTACCAGAAATTTGAAACCTCCAACATGAAAAACCAAAATAAAAACCAAGCATTGTGTGTTTGGGAGGGGGGTAGGGGCAGGTATAGGAATCAGAGACAATGAACAGAGCAGAAGATAATTTCAAAGATACTACAATTAATAGTTTCTGAAAAGAAAAGATGATAGCAAAAATGACAAATACAACAGGAAGATTAATAAATAAGTTCTGGAGAAAAACAAGGAATTCAACTACAAAAGGGGAGAGAGAGATTGACATTAAAAAAGACAGTCAATCCAGAGGTCTAGTAATATGAGAGAAGATAGAAGACAATAGAAGGAAGTTATCAAAGAAAAATGAAATTTTCTCTGACTATTGAGCCTGAGTCTCCAGATTTAAGAGCAAATTAAATCAATGAAAGACAGACATTCATAAGTATGCACCTTCAAAACATTGAAAACAGAGATTTTGGCCCAGTGTGGTGGCACACAACTGTAGTTCCAGCTACCTGGGAGGCTGAGGTGGAAGAACAGCAAGTATGAGGCCACAGGATAACTTAGCAAAACCCTGTCTCAAAATAAAATTTTTAAAAAGGGCTGGGCATGTATCTCAGTGATAGAGCACTTGCCCAGCATATATGATGTCCTGGGTCTGAGTACTACAAAAAAAAAAAAAAAAAAAGAAAGAAAAGAAAAAGAAAGGAAGGAAGGAAAGAAAGAAAACATTGATTTTGAAATTTTCTAATCAATGGCTAGAGAGAGAACAGATTCTACCATTGATTATAATGTCAAATGGCACAAGATCTCCATTAACAACATTGAAATTTAGAAGCCAACAGAGAAAAATTAAAAATTCTGAGTAAAAATAGTTTTTAGTCTGGAATTCTCTTCCCAATCAAGTTTTCATCCAATGTGAAGATAAAATACTTTTTAAAAATTAATAGATTTTTAAAACAGTTTTAGATTTTCTGAAATAACAATAGAGCTCCCTTATAACCCTGTCCTTCAGACTTTCCCACCTCCCTACACACAACTATTAATATCTTATGGTAGTTTGATACATGCATTCCAATTGATGGATACTTGTACATTAGTATTAACTAAAGTTCATAGTTTACATCAGGTTTCGCTCTTGTGTTGTACTATTTTGGCATATGTATATGCCATCGTGTATTATATAGAATAGTTTTATGCCTAAAAATCCCCTATCCTCTACTTATTCACCTTTCTTTTTTGTGCTGGAACCCTTGACAACCACTGATCTTTCTAGTCTCTGAAAAATTGTTTCACATTTTCCAGAATATCATACAGTTGGAATCATATAATATACAGTGTTTTCAAACTAGCTTGTTTTGAAACTTAGCAATATGCATTTAAGTTTCCCCATGTCTTTTCAAAGGAAAGCTCACTTTTTTTTGTTACTATCATATTCTATTTTGTGGATATTCAACAGTATATTTATCCATTCACCTATTGAAAAACACCTTGATTGCTTCCATGTTTCAGCAATTATGAATAAATCTACTGGAAATATTCATATGCACATTTTAATGTGAACATAAATCTTCATTTCATTTTGATAAATATCAAGGAGCAGGAGTGCTGAATTATATGCTCCTATTATGTTTAGTTTTATAAAAATCTGCTACGCTGTCTTCCAAAGTGGCTGTGCTAGTTTGCATTCCCACCAGCAATGAATAAAGGTTCCTGGTGCTCCACTTCCTTGACAACATTTGGTGTTTTCAGTGTTGGGAATTTTAGAGGTTCTAATCTACATGTAGTGGTATTTTGCTGTTGTTAAATATGCAATTCTTTAACAATATATAATGTTGAGCTTTTATGCTTATTTGACATCTATATATCTTCTTTCATTCATGAGGTGGCTGGTAAAATATTTTGCCTATTTTTTATCGGGTTGTTTGCTTTCTAAGAACTCTTAAGAGCTCTTTGTGTATCTTGAGTAAAGTCTTTTATCAGATATGTGTTTTGTCGATGTGATTTATGCAGATACATGTTTTGTAGGTCCTCTAGGATATGATTTGTACTTTCATTCCTTTGAAATTGAAAAGACATTACAGAAAGGTAATATCAGGAATTTGTCTGCCTTTCACCTTTTCTTAAGAAACTACTTGAGGATATGCTTTATCCAAATGACGGAAAGAACTAAGGAGGAAACATGAAATCTAAGAAACAAGGCTCATTGCATGACACTGACAAAAGGAACTCCTAGATTCAAAGCAAAAGAAAGTCTCAAGAAGATCATTATGGGTATACCTAGAGTGGGGGTCTCATGTACCCACAAGTGGACATTAACCACCAGAGGCACAAGAAGGAACTGATACCTTCTTCTCGTTTATTTTTAGGTTAGCCTTTTAAAATTTTTATTTTCTTCATTTATCATAAAGTAATTCTAGTTTATTAAAGACAAAAATGTGTTTTACAAACATAAATAACCCAAATATTGGAGGTACCATCATCCTTCAATATCTGCAAGATTGGTTTCAACACCCGCTACAGATAACAAAATCTACAGATGCTCAAAGGCCCCATATAAAATGGCATAGAATTTGCATGTGACCTATGTACATCCTCTCATGTACTTTAAATTATTTCTACATTACTTATAATACCTAATAAAATATAAATAGTATGCAAGTAGCTGTTACACTGTATTGTTTAGGGAATAATGATGGAGGAGAAGTCTGTATATGTCCAATATAGACACAATTTTTTTCAAATATTTTTGACCCATAGTTGGTTGAATCTGCAGATGTAGAACCTGCAGATGTACAGGGATAGCTGTATTGTGTGTGTGTGTGTGTGTGTGTGTGTGTGTGTGTGTGTGTGTAATTAATAGTAGCTCATCACTAACAATAAAACAAACAAGAAATATAGAGACATCTGGCCTAGGGAGAATAATCCAGAATGGGGCTGGAGATCAGAGGGCTTCAGAAGAAATTTTACAGAATCAAATAGAAATAATAAATTATATGACAGATTTGACGATGTGGAGAATGAGAGTCATTCTTTAGAGCTATTAAAGGGTAGAAAGATCAGTCATATGTCAAAAAAATTTAAACAAATGAAAATGACAATTATTAACTCCAAGAAAAAAATACAAAAAAGAAAATACAATCCTAGTATACTATCTAGCTCAACAGTGAACACATAGTAGTATAGTGATCATGAAAATGCTAAATAGGTATTTGGCTACAAATTAAAATATAATTACATCAGCAAGATTGAAAAAAGAAAAGGGAGGGTAAAAGTAAACAAAGTCCTCACTATAGGTACTAAGCTTGATAAATGAGGAAACAATAGGATATTAAAATTATTTTTAAATATTAAAGAGTATAAAGCATCCAAAGAAGCTGCTACATAAGAATTGCAAATTGTTCCTCTCGAAAAAAGCAGGTGAGAGAAAGTGGAGAAAGGATTATTCTATTTTACGCCATCTAGCACTATTTCACATTATAGAATATCTACATATTTGTATATTATACCTTAATTAAAACAAAAATGACTAAAAATTATAGAAACCTGCAAAGGAAATATACATATGAAACAAATTTTCTACAAACCCATCCTCAGCAACTTAGGTAGGCCCTAAGCAACTTAGCGAGATCCTGTCTCAAAATTTAAAAACATTAAAAATAGAGCTAGAGATGTGACTCAGTGGTTAAGAACCCCTGGATTCAATACCTAGTACAAAAAATAAATAAATAATATCTTAAATAATAATTATATAGGAAAACATTCAAAATTTAATGTTGAAAGAAAATGGAGGACACAAGTTGATAAAATGTTTATAACAAATATTGCTACTTAAGGCTGGGAATATAGCTCAGTATACACAGGACTTGGATTTGATTCCCAGAACCACACACACACACACACACACATACACAAAGTGTAAAAAAAATGCATATTTAAATAAATTTACCAAAGTTGGCAAATTCAAACAATGTCTATCTTTTGTGAGTTTAAAATATGGATGGAAATAATAAAACACATCAAAAATAGCTATCACCGTATGACAAGCCAATGGCAATTTAATCTAAATTGTATTTGACCATGTGGAAAATTGTATAGTCATTTTACAAGATTATTAGATGGTAGAAACACATGTCGAAAGAATTTTTAAAAATGAAAATAATAATTATTAGCTCAAGAAAAAAATATAGTATATTACTTAGGTTAATTTTTTAAAACTATTCATTGTAAAATACATTATATGCCTAGCCACAGAGAGAATTTTTAAGAACTTTTCTGAACTTTGATTACAATGAAAGTTGCTGAATTGCAGTGAGGATTCACATGTAACTGATGTGTCCCAGGCTACAGAGCCTCAAGAATACAATTTGGGTTGTCTTGGATCACAGCATTTCTTTTGGTGGCTTTCACCCTGCCTGCTATTGTAGGCCCTTTCTCTTGTAGACCTTCCCACCCACACAGAAATTCTGTACATTCACAGGAGCTGTCTCCAATGGGCCCCATCTGATGTGGAAGAGGCTGCTGTTTTGGATGGGTGAGTCTCCACCAGATTCCTCTGCCATGCAGTAGAAGCCATGGAGGTGAGAGTACTGTTGATCCCTGTCCTGGGTTATGTTTTTTTAAGGACTATGAAAGAAACTCTGCCAGGGTCCCTGGGTCTTAGAGATATTGAGCTAAAAATAGCTCTTTTAAGGTTTCTTGACTTGCTTTTAACACACACACATTACAGGAATCAGGGCATAGGAACTGGGCCAAAGAAAAGCATCCCATGGAACAGATGTTTACCTTAACTCCTCTTATTTTCTGGAGCTTCAGGGTTGAGCCAGATTTGCTAGCCTTGCTCCCACAAGTTTAACTCAAGTATTTTCCTTGAGGGCTCCTTAATGTGTCAGAGAAGAATTTGGTTGGAATCCCCACGGACCTGTGGAAACAGTCACATCCAAATTCCATAATAAACATTGAAAGATGCTATTTACCAACATTTTACAGATGAGAACACTGCTATGCAGAAAAGTTAAATATGTTGCTCAGTTAAATGACAGTCTGACTCCAGGATACGTGATCCTACCTAAGTTACATTACCAGTTCTTCCATAGAAGTATCAGCCCCTCCGTGCAAGTGCCACCCTGGTAATAAATTTTCCAGGGGTCTCCCAGTCAGGTCTGAGTCTCATCCTCTTCCGTATTCGCACAGCACTTTCACTCAAGAGAATAACACGGTCTGCTTCCTACAGCAAGTAATTAATTTTAGCTTGTCTCACTAGAACGTAAGCTCTGTAAAGACAAGACCTCATCTGGCTGATCTTAATGTCTGCTACAGTGCTCACTGAAGCACCGTGCAAGGAGTAAACGTTCAGTATATATCTTTGTCCAAGGCATTGGCATTGTGATGAACATTTAGCAGGCATACAATGATTGCCGAATGATTAGGAAATGCTGAGCAACGTCCATATGAGACCGCTCTACCGAAAAGCTGGTAGCATAAAATACTAGGCTAAACCCATGAAATGGCCATTTTTTTATAAGCTGAATTGTTCAATTATTGACAGTTTCACATGAGTCAATTCAACATAAGAAAAAATAACCTTCCTAGAATAGCTGTTACACCTTGGGGAGTATTCCCTAGGAAGATTTTAAATGCTCCTTCTTGGATATTCTTTATTATTTACCTACAGCTGGTAAGTATTATTTCTTTTAAAATACTCAAAAAGTCCAAATTCTAGATTATAAGGCTTCAAATATTCCAAAGCCCAGAAAATAAAAATAACAATTGATTTCAACAACATTGTTTGGCCATGAGTCCCTTGGGTTGTGTGCATGGGGCCAATTTCTAAGAGACCACCAGAAGAGAAAGTGATTTGACTCAGTTGAATATCTCTCAATCTTGGCAAAAAAAGCAGACTGGGAAATACACTCTGGGGCCTGGTAAATTGGGATTTCTACGCTCAGTAAATCCCCGCTGTTCCTTGCATCTCCTCTTCTGTTCCCTGGCTTCAATTAACGATTGATCTGCCTGCATATGGATGTCTTGGGTATCATATGGACCTCCCAAAGGGATGCTGAAGGGGGTTAGTCCAATAGATGAGAATGTTCTTGAACTGGCAGCTTTCTTTTGCCTGGCTGGAGCCTCTGGTTCTGAAGACAGCAGAGGTAGCTGACAATGTAATTTATCCACGTTTCACCTGGAAACAGTATCAATTCTTTGAGCTCTCTGGAGACCCTCGCCTGGAAAAAGGCCCAAGTTGCCTGTCAGATCAAACAATGCCTATCATATTTTATTACATAGGATGAAACATAAGACTTTATGCTCCATTAACAGAAGGTTTCATTTTCACTCCAGGAAGGTAGTTCGACATTACAACATCTTATCTTGTTCTTTCTTACAATTTTAATATAAAGGTCCTTAAAATGCCCCCACTTTCATCTCCCATGCCCACCGCCCCAGGCACCTAGAAGCTATATTATCAGATTTTACAGTCTGAGATAATGTGGTATTGTGAGAGTGCAGATATATATGTGGTATGTATTTAAAAAATAAAATAAAATAAAACTACAGCCTGATAAAAAGAAGAAGTTTGCTCTCTAGTGGCTGACTTATAAAAGGCTCCAAAAACCACACAATAAGATGTGCTGGAAAATGAGAAGATTTACCAGTGATATCTGTGCAACAAGGTCTGAGTAATCTTTTGTTTTTATTGATTTTTTTAATTTTCTTTACTCTGAAAAACGACATTACAGCAAATGTTTTGTACATATTTTTTTCCTATTGAAAAAATTTCCCAACATTAAGCTATTTCATTTCTAAATTTTTAGAGTAGCAATTAGGTTTCTGGTGTTTTATTAGCCTATTGTACCTTCAGAGAGCTCTATGGATTGGTTTAATACCATATAATTAATGTCTATTAGAGACACATTGCCCAATAATATAATATCATTAGAGCTTTTTAAACCATTTTTAGCTCTTTGCAGAAAGATTATATAAATTCAAGGAGAAATGGTATAATTATTAACATGATGCTAATTAATATCATTTTATTACTCCTTTTTTGACTGCAACTCAATTTATAAAATTTTACTATAATATGAATTAGAAAGCAGGGGAAAATTTATTCTGTGTGCTTCTTTTTAATCATCTACCTCCCACTGTGTTTTGCTTTCCCACTAACCTATCTCTTTCTGCCCAAGTCTATACTATTTTTCCAAGCCCCCTTCAGTAGCTTTTATCAGATCATAGGAAACTTAAGACAACACCACGGGCCCCTGAAGTTTCAGTCTTTGTTGTTTAAAATAAAGGGGGTGGGAATTACCTAGGAAGCTTTCCAACCACACATTATAAATACTTTAAAGGCTCTGCAGATCAATAATTTTTTGTTGTTGTTCTTAATTTGCCTATGAGAAAGGAACCAGACAGCATAAAAAGGCTTAAGTTTTTGGTTATGCCAAGACCACAGCGGAAGTAAAGTACTAGAGGATGCAAAAGAGGGTTTTCTGAGGGTGGGGGTGCAGGCATAGAGGACAATGTGAAGGTTGTTAAGAGAAAGAATGATGTAATCTGATTTGCATTTTTGGAAATTATACTGGGTACTGCATGTAGGGAAAGTACCACAAGGAGGACAAGAGTAGAAACAGGGCAAATTCTTTGGAAATGATGACAAGATAATAAAAGACAGTTGCATGGACAAGGGTGACAGCAGTAGAGTTGTCAAAAAAAAAAAAAGTGAATGAATTTCCAGCTTGTTTTAGAGATAGATCTGAGTGGTAATGGAATAGAGGTGAAGATGAGCTTGGAATGAGCAGCTGAGTGGATGAAAGGTGATGCCACTTCTTGAAACTAGAGAGGCTGGAAGAGAAGCCTGTTGGGGAGGTAAGTGGCAGTGGGAATAGAACTCTATTTTGGTTGATTGTGGTTGAATTTGGGTAATCTGTGTCTAGTGGAGACATTTGAGCAACTGATCTCTTCCTGTTAAAAGTCTGAAACTTAGGAAACCGATCAGGACTAGTCATTTATGCTTAGGAGTCTTCAGGGTACAAACAAGATTGAAAGATGAGATCTCCAAGGAGAGAACTTGGATGGAGAAGTGCAGAGGCCTCACTCTGAGGTACAAGCATTTGAAATAAAGAAGGGAGCACAGTCAGTCAGGAAAATTTGAGGAGAAGTGACCAATTGCAAAAAGAAGACAGTTGAGGCAACACTGGAGAGAAGTCAACAAAGAGGGGGACACAGAAGTGACCGCAGAATCTGGAAAAATACAGGTCACCAGCCAACCTAAACAAGAACCCTTTCAGAAGGGTTCAGAAGGACAGAAGCCCTTCTTATTCTTGTACTAATTCAGAATAGAGGTCTAAAGAATCCCTTCTCAGTACAAATATCGAAGACAGAAAAGAACATGCACTCGGTACAGAGTCTGGGAAAGTTCTCTGTTCTCCATATTGATAGATAAATGAGACTCAAATTTTGATCTGGAATAATCTTATTTGAATCCTTTTAAAGTCAAAATGGACAGGGAAAGGGATTCTTGGATGTCAGAAACCAATGTATGTACTATTTCACAAAGCAAATCATCTTCCCCACAATTAGATGATAAAAGGAAGCTGAGAGGGAAGGAGAAATTTGACCTTGAGAACATAAAATTATGCAAGGAAGAGGGAATGAGAAATAGAGAAAAAAATACCTTGGGAAAGAAACAGGAGTGGACATATTTTTCCTTTAGGCATAGCCCAAAATAAAATTAAAACTACCTGCCAGTCTCAGAGAAATAACAGCAGAAAGAATAACTATAGAAAGCATTTCTTCTCCAGACTATATGCCAAGGATTGGGGAACAGGGAGAGTTACACATCAAACAGAAGACAGGAATTAGAATGTGAACAGGTGGACTGGAGAAGCTGCTTATTTTCTGAGAGCCTAAAAAACATGATATAGCTATTTAAATGTACACTCCAGTCTCCCTTACTGATTCGTTTCTGCACAACCAGATCTCTTGTTAGGCTGTGGGAATGCCCAGGGAGAACTCAACTCAGAACCAAAGAAGAATCCGATTGGGTCTCCCCCCACCCCCACCCCCACTATTTTTTTTCTTTCACTTGATGTGATCATATTTATAAAAGCTTGAATAAGCACATTTTAAAAATGTGGAATCTGGAGTTATACAGAAGAAACAAAGGCCGGTTGATTCTGCTTTTCGGCACTCCTGTGATGGGCCTTTGTTCAACTCACATTGCAATATATGAAATTTAATTCCTCAGTATTGAAACAATGTTGAAGACTGCGCTTTACTGTAAATACTTATTTGTACAAATTCCATGGAACTTAGAGTCTGTCAAACATTAATATATCATGGTCGAGTGGCAATGACTTTGGGTAAAAAGACTAGCCAGGACCCTCTAGCAAGGCTTGCAATCACACTTCTCATTTCTACTTATGGCCTCTGTCTTGGGACACCATCCTCCACCACCCTGGCCTCCTCTCACCAGGGCCCCAAGCTGTGGGTATACCTGAGACCCAAGGTGAGAAGTCTTCTTGACATGGTTTCTGTTTGACATTGAACTGCGAGATCACCTGACCCATTTCTCCTCCACATCAGAAACTCAGAGTCATATCATTCAGGTTCCAACTTGTTTCTCTTGCTGCTTTGAGGCCACCCTTAGTTTCACTATTATTAAAAATACAGATAATTCTAAATAATAGTGGTGAACGGGATCAAATACCTACCTCTTTGGACCAAAGAAACACACATATGAATGGTAAAGGCCAAGGGTACCTCCCTTCTGCACACAAGCAGAGGATAGTGGTAGGAAGCACCCTCCTCCAGAAGGAAGGAGGTCATGTGCAATTCATTAGCAATGACATCTGGAAAGAAAATAATGACTGAGGAAATGCCGTTAAAGTTATTTCATGAGTTATCTCTAATGCAGTTCATATGGGTGAAATGAAGAAAAACATCAATATTATTTGGTAGACAACTGGCTAGAATAGACCAGAAATACACTTTTCTCAGTCTACATTGCTCCCATTCCTGAAGCAATTAGATAGGAATCTTCTTCAGTAGAATCAGAGTTCTTGAGAACTCTTCTGCTTTCTTACTAAATTAATTTTAAGAAGATTACAAGCCTAGGCAATGCCAAGTCATACCAGAACATTATGTTATTGGATCTTTATTAAGACTTACCAGATAACTCTGGCAAGTTGTGGTAATTCTTTTCCCCAGCCCTGGAAAATAAAAAGTTAAGATAGAAGAAGCTTCCCACAGTTATCTCATAGTGCAAATGCTTTACCTAAAAAAAATTTAAAAAAAAAGATAAAAGGGGGCAGCCCAGGAGTTAGCTATTACTTTACAGAATGACAATAAGATTTGTTTCCTCTCCTGGTCCTATGACTTCTAGTAAACATCTGATTTCCCTCCACATTTACACACTGTGATTTCTATGGTTTGGGGTGTTTGCATTTCAAAACAACATTAAAAAGAAATAGGCATGAGGATATAGAAGTCCATAAAAGGCAAAGGAAAACAGCTTCTACAGTTTTTCAGATTTCTGAACAGTTTCAAAGAAGAAACAAGCCAGGTAAATGCCTTTGCTTCTCTGTAGCACCTAAACAGCAGAGCGAAGGCCCCTTGAGTTATGTGCATATATAGAATCCTGGTCCACTCTCCAAATTATATTCATGGATTGTATATTTTGTCTTACAATAAAAAAGTGAAGATTAAGTATAGGTTAGGAACTAGATGTGGAGGTAATGAAAGAAGGGGAAAACCCAAGTCCTTTGATATATTTTTCTTACTGCAACTGTTGCTAAGGAAACCACTTCCTATCCATATACTGTACTTATTTCCCCTATTTGTTGTTCTCACAAAGTACACAATACCACAATTAAAAGATGAGAATGAGAGCCGGTGACATATGTTGAAGGACACTCAAAGCAATAAAATTATAGAGAAGAGATTAATGAGATTGTCCTAAGGACCAGGGACCAAAGTGCACTTAGCAAAGTGAAAACCTACTCTCTATTTTTGGTATTTACTGTCTAACCCAAGCTAAGGGGGGTATCATCTTTCAAGAATGCCCTTGACTCAGAAAAGAGTCTTCTATTTCTGTGTTCCTCCCTTGATCAGGCAAGATGGTAGAACAGTCTTTGTGGCATCACACAAAACATGGGAGCTTGCAGAGTAGTAACCCAATCTAAGATCCTCATTTTACAATTAGAAAGCAGAAAGACTTACCAAGGTAGCATGACTACTTCATGGCCCATGGGACTAGAAGTCACTTTCAGATGCCCAACTTGGGAAACAATTCAGGAAGTGCTAACTCAGGGCTGAAACCCCAAAACTCATAGAACCTTAGAATGAAGCAACTCCTTGGGATCCTTTAAGTTCCACTTGCCCTGCACTACAGAAATCCCCCAAAAGTTTCACTTTTATTCACACCAAGGCTTGAGCAATCACAACTCCTTGCTTAATCCACTAATAATATCTATGCAAAGTACCTTTCTGGTACCCTCTCCTTGTGCTTTTGTTGGCTACATTAAATCCTCTAAAGGAAAGAAAAAAATGAGGGAAGGAACTGAGAGCAACCAAGAGATGGCCAGGAGAAGAACCTGGCCTTTGGTGTCAAAATATGATTGACACAATGATGGCAAAGAAGAATTTTGTACCGATTTGGGTTTCCATTGATGAAAATCAAAGTTATTTTAAACAACTGGGTCAGACCATGGTTTATCCAATTATTTTTTCCCCCATCAAGAAATTCTTGATTTCTTGAAGTTTACTAGAAGTTCTCAGTATTAATTTTGTACTTATATTTGCTGGAATTGTGGCATTTTTCTTTTCACAAATGCCTTAATCTGAAGTATTTATGCACAATAATACACACCAGTCTGTCAAATGTTATGTGTTGTCTGAAATCCATGAGTTCCATCCCTCTATGTAGGCTTAGTTTACTTGCCTACCACACTATTAAAGACCCTCACAGACCCCACACAAAGTACCAAACTGCCTCAATCTTCTGGAATTTTTTTTTCTAAATTTAAGATTTGTGCTTATGACATACAGGGAAAATCTCATGCACTTAAAAATAAATATAATTGAAATTTCTCAAGATTTTTTTTCTTTGTGGTTCCAAACATGAATATAGGCAAAGAAATGGCTTTTCTTAGCATACTTGAACTCTGGCTTATGCAGGAAGACATACTAAAATAAGACAAAATCAGAAAAGTCTCAGCAGGACAAGAAGACTGAATTCTTCAATGTGTTTGACATGAAGCACCATCTAGAATATTATCAACTGTGCTTTGACATGGAGCACATCTATAATATTATCAATTGTTTCTAACATTTTTCTTATACTATTTCTAGTCATTTGTTCAAAAACTTAACGTTGTTCCTTAGAAACCAGTCAAGGAACTAAATACCTCTTCTTCAAATGTGATCAAAATGACTAATTTCACATTATGCAATCATAGAAAAATTTATAATTTAAAAACTATAAAATGTATAAGATCTTTCTTCAATAGCAGTTTTCTGTAGAATAGTATCTTTTATTTATACCATGCTATAAGTTGAATGTATCCCCCAAAGTTCTTGTGCTGCAAACTTAATCCCCAATGCAATAGTGTTGGGAGTTGGGTTGTTTGGATCATGGGGTTGTTTGGATCATGGGGGCAGATTAATGCTAATTATAAAAGGACTTGAGCTATGATCTGATCTCTTGCTTACATGCACACACTCTTGTATGTCCTTCTGCCTTCTCTCATGTAATAACATAACAAGAAGGCCTTCACCAGACTCTCCCCCTCCATGTTGGGCTTTTCGCCTCCAGAACTGTGAGAAATAAATCTCTGTTTTTCATAAACTGCCAAGTCTAAGGATTTATGTTATAGCAATACAAAATAGATCAAGAAGTCAAGAGATTTGTACTTATGAAAATACTTTCTCATAATAATAATAACAATAATAATAGCAAATATTTATTGAATATTTACTACCTGTCAGATATTGTTTGAAGTGTTTTACATATTAACGCATTTGGTTATTTTGTCCACATTTTAAGAAGAAGAAAAAAACATATTATTTCCTATGTAAATTTCATTTCCCTTGCTATAAATTAGAAATTATCTCTCTTGAATCTCTACTTTGTAAGAAAAGATTAGATCTATAGCTTCTGGCCTCTTGCTAGTGTACTTCATCTGGGAGTTTAAGAAACCAAAAATCACTTTAACTCTCTCAGAGAAGTTATATATTCAGCTTATTTAAGTGTGAAAATATAGAGAAAATCCCAAGTTGTCATATAGAAAGAACAAATGCCAATTAACATTTGTAATAAGGAAAGAACAAGATATAAGTTAAAACTTACATTTGAACTAGTCCTGTCTCTGCCTTGAACAAAATAGAAAGAGGATTTGTTCAACACAGATCTTGAGTAAAATACAAAACTTTTTGGGTTCTTTAAACAAAGCAGTGGCCTTAAAGAACTGGCCTTCAAAATAGTAGACTAAATTAAAAAAACACATGTATTTTTCTTCTCCCTGAAAACTTTTTTATGTGACCTTTACCAGTGGCTCAAGTGCATCTGTGTTTATGTCTGTGTGTGCAGAGAGATAGAGAAACAGATGAACAGTAAGAATACCAAGCCCTTGGAGAGATATCTGTTCATTGAAACTGCAATTCAGATCATTTCTTTAAAAATTCAGGGAAATATTTAGGATAATTCTACATTTATAATGTAATTAATTTTAACTTGAGATGTACCCCCCAAAACATACCCTCCCTAGTACTAGAGAAGATGATACTATTGACTTATTTCATCAAAGTAAAATTGGTTAACTACCTTACTTTATTCAGATCCTCAAGTCACATATAAGGTTGTATCTAATTAATTCTTGCATCTCCTGTAAAATATAACATCACATCAAGATTTGGGAACACATGAAGAAAATGGAATTTTCCACTAGAAAATGGAATTCCTGAGTCCTAGATCTTAAATGTCCAGCTGGCCACCTGGTCACTGAGCCTCTACTCTGAACCCATAACATTTCCTAATGGAGTATCTGAAACCAAGACATCCTCAAAACTGAGGACTTTTATCTAGACATATAGTGATGATGTAATAATTATTTCATAAGTGAACAAGGAGAACAATATATGATATTGGTTGGTGACCACAAAATTTCTCTGTATTATATTCTAATACAGTCATTATGAAAATTGTAATAGGCCATCAGAATGTGTTCAGGCATGTTGGAAAGAACCCAACTAGCCACTTGCAGACAAATGTCCTTATTCATAAATAGGGATAAAAGCTAACATTTTCTCATTAATCTCCTCTCCCTTACTTGCAAGCCTTCAGGGAGATTTATGACCTCCATTTTACAAAATAAGAAACCAAAAGCCAGAGAAGTTCCATAACTTGCTCAAGTTCACAACAACTAGCAAATGGGTTAACCAGATTTTAACCCATTCTAGGGAGACCAATTTCTTTCTACTCTCTTTTGCCTCCTAAGCATTTCTGTGTCAATTCATGAGCTAAAGGAATACAGCTCTTTGAAGGCAGGGAATGAGTTCTGTCCTTTATTATATCACTAGTTCTTGAACAGTGATGAATAAAAATCAATTATATGAAGCAACCCACATGACCAACACGCAGCTTCCCAACCCTTATTATAAACATGCCCTGGACAGTGTTCAGTGTTCAGGGAAGCTAGACAAGTCTCCATTTATAAGCAGCTTCTTCTGTACCCCAGTTTATCTACAAATATCATCATTTCTCTGTGCTAGGGAAAGTTTGGGCAACACTGCACAACTTGTCAATGTGGGGGAGGACAAACTAGGTGCTGATAATGGTAAGAGTGACCTCCAGGATGGGGAAAAAAAGGTTTCTTCACTATTTGAGTTTGGAGAGTCACAGGCCTGGTCACAGTTGAAGTAGAAATGAAAAGAACCAATGGACACTGTGATAATGGATTGCCTGAATCAGCAATGAAGGGAGGGTTCCTTGACCAGGAAGAGAAAGAAGAATCCCCACACAAAAATCAGAGAAGGAGGAAATTGGATGATGAATCAGAGTTGTGGATAGGATGGAGGAAGTTGAATGGGGTACAATGTGAACTCCCCTAGAACCAGAAGACTCTCCTAAGACAACATAAAACTGCATCATGTCTTAACAGATGACCCAAGAGCCTTCTATTGTTCCTCCTAATGACAGACATTGCCACTAGTGGGTATTTATTAGATACCATTGATTTTTACACATGAGCATAATCTCATTTTTTAAAAATTTTACACAGTTCTCTGACGTTTAATCATTGTCCCCACTTACACATCAAGTTACATACCTGGTGACCAGGACTCAACCCAGATTGCCTGACTCTACAGCCCATGCTCTTCCCACCATGCTTTGTCACCTCTGGCCACATTAGCTCTTTCTGAGTAGATGTTCCCCTTCATCTTTCTTAACATCTTCAAGTGAAAAGAATAAAAAGTGGGGCAAAAACTTTTCTAACTCCCAGCCTGTTATAGCTTAACCAATTAATGGTGGCAGAGTGCTTTGAAAATGCCAGTTCAGCTCTTGAAGGCCAGGGACTTTTCCTCGGACTCTGAGGCCTTAGGATGAAAGGCTCCGCAGAGCTTCCATCTCCCACAATAGCCACTAATCAGGATTTCAAAAGGAGTAGGGAGCCCTGTTCTTGGGCGAAGCCTTCCAAATCCTTGGCTGATGGAGTAGTAGGAAAACACTTCACAACAGAGCAGCAGTCTCCTATAAAAGCTCTTGGTTACCAAAGAAAAATGGAAGTTCAACTTGCAGAAGTCTTAATGACTTTTTTTTATAAAACATGCTGAGCAGAAAAAAAAAGTGAGGGGAAGAGAAGGCCTGTTTTGCCTCAGAAGGATTTCAGTGACATAAATTGAGTCTCTGATAGGAGGTGGAGAAAAGACAAATTTTCTCAAATAAATATTGACAAATAATTGAACAACAGCTACCACTGTCCAGACCACTGAGCCACCAGCCTTGTACAGAGTTATAACTCAACTGTAAATCTCAGAAAGCCATCCAGAGAAAGATTGCTTAAGACAGCAGATTTTTTTTTCTTTTGTCCTAGGTAACTAACTCTAAGACAAACCCAACCAGGAGCCCACCTGAAGTGTCAGATTGATTGAATAGTATACAGCGCATGTGTGTTGGAGAAAAGCAGGGTACTGAGACTACAAAGTGGAAGATGGAAAAGCATCAAGGCTGACAGCTATGGAAGTTGCTATTCAATTCTACTTCTGTTGATTTTAATCTTGCTTCTATGTTTATATCAGAGCACAATTAATTATGGCATGTTTTCCCAATCTCCATCTCTCATCTTTATTCCTTTCCCACTCCTTTCCAAGCTCAAAGGTATATATCCATTAGCGTTCACTGTATAACAGCCATTCCAAATTTTAGTGACCTAAAACAAGTAGAAATGAAAAGAACCAATGGACACTGTGATAATGGATTGCCATTTATTTAGCTCACAGTTCTGTAGACTGGGCAGCAGTTTGGGCCAGGCTCAGCTGGGCTATTTTTCTATTCTGAGTGCTCTCATGCTACTTCTTAGCTAGGTGGCTCTGTTTCTGTCAGCAGAAGCCATAGGGATATCTGGGCCACCACCAAGGGGGTTAGCCTAGATGTGTACTTAGGTGGCTCAGCACAGCTCCAAAAGGAAGAGCAGAAGTGAGCAAGGACTCTTGAGGCCAAAACTCAAATCTGGCCTAATTCTCTTCCCTTGCATTCTATTGGCCAAAATAAATCACAATTTCCACCAAATTTAAGGGGCAGGGGGGGAAAAACATTATTTCTTCATGGGAGTAGCTGCAAAGTTACATTGCAAAGTATCATGGATTCAGGGAGGGATATAATCATATCCTTTAAAAAAAATCTCACACTTCTGGGGCTTCAGGGGATAAGCCACCATTCCTGTTTCTTTCCTGATACCTTACTCTGCTTCCCATCCCCACCCCACCATCTACTCAACAACTCTCCCTAAACTACAAACACTGGCTTCTTGATTCTGCCAAACTCTCCTCAGATGATCTGCTCAATAAGATTTTAGACAGCTACCTCTCTCTGCTTAGCAAGACAAATATCATTAGCAAAACAACAAACTTCTAGAGCCTCTGAAATCTAGTTTATAGGGTTTTGTGTTTTTTCCCCTAAATTAACAATGCAGTTTTCATAGAGTCCAAAACCCAAATCACTCTGATATTCTTGGCACACTATTTGTTCTCAATAGCTTCAAGCTTACTTTTAAATCCTTTGTAATCCTGCTGGAAATCATTAAACAGTGAGTCATGGAGCTCTCTGATGGCCTCCAATAATGATTTTACCATCCACACTAGAAATTTTTAAAAGTTCCATTTAACAACTTTAGCCCATTGCTGAGATTACTTCTTGGGAAGGCACCAATTTTTTCCTTACTGTGTCTTCTTAAGAAGACTCAAGGTCAGGGAGCCCCTGGCACTCAAAACCCTCTAGGGGCCAGCTGCTACAGTCTGATAAACCAAGACACCTCCTGGAAACAAAAAAAAAATAAAAGAAAGAAAGAAAAAGAAAAACTTTTTGCTGCAATTCTGCCCCTTCTTACACCCTGGAATTTTGTCTCTTCTTTTACAAATCTCTTATTTGCAGAGCTTCAAGAAAGGAGATCATCCTCTGTTCAAGACTGGAGCTTGTGCTGAGGAATTGAGCAGCCTAAACTTGGGTCTGCATTTATATCTCAGTGATAAGTGCTGAAAATTCACAGCACTAAACTCTACATTTAAATATTTGGTAGAAATTATCACTTGAAAAGATTTGTCAAAATTCTTTGCCAGTGCTTGATGTATCTTTGTCTCCTTTAACAACTATTCTCATCTTTCTTATTCCAGAGGAAGAGGCAGCCCTATTCCTGTCCATGACCCATTCTTTAAGTCCAATATCACCCATTTCATGCTGCAAACATCACACCGCTGCTTTCCTCTCGGCATTTCAATCTCTCATCCCCTGAACTCACACCCTCAGCCCACAGATGTGGTCAAGAGCTCTAATTCTATGAATAAACTTTCAATCTACTTGCTTTCCTTATTGGTTGCCTATCTACGCTTCTTCCCCTTCTCTCTATTGCTGCAGTCTGGCTGGGCACAATTCAGGAGCCACTTGTCAAAAGAAACAAACTTTATTTTTAGAACTAAAAACACCAAACAAAACAGCTCCTCAGGAAAAAACCCTCAGAGCCCAATTGCCACCACTGGCTTCCCATAAGCCTCTCCCACCCACACAAACCTCACCACCTCCCACAATCCTCCTGCTCTTGAGGCTGATTGGCTGGGCCACGTGGGCGGAGCCAAAGAAGTCCCCCAATGAGCAGCTCCGTGGAGGAGCCAATCAGTTAGATGTTGCTGGGGCCGCTGTGAGCCAATCATCAGCTGGCAGTCTGAAGGGCAGGGAAACAGCCCAATGAACATCACCGCAGAGGAGCCAATCAGCTAGATGTTGCTGGGGCCGCTGTGAGCCAATCATCAGCTGGCAGCTGGAAGTTTGCTGGGGCCCCTTTGGCTGTGGCTCTCAACACTCTATTATATTTCCTAGTTTCTTCCAAAGAAACACAAATGAATTTCATGCTTAGGCTTGGGTCTTATTCCCCCAAGGTATCTCATTATATATATGCAAATATTCCAAAATCAAAAAAAAAAAATCTCACACACTTCTCCTCCCAAATATCTTGGAGAAGGGATCTTCAGCCTGTATTAGAAGTATAATGCCAATATTTGGTGAAAAATAAAAGAGAGATTGATTAAGTCTGAAGGTATTTTTTAGATGCAGGCAAAATCATCTTTCAGCCCAGCTTCTCCACCTGGGTGGATACAAGGATTCAGCATCCCTGTAGCTCTGGAAGGTTTGACATGTGCAATCAGAGTACATTGACAGGTGCATATTGCGGAGTACTTTCTGATACTGTGAGTCCTGAAGGAATTGGCCTTGGTAAATAATAGAAAACATCAAACAAACAAATGTTGCTTTCAAAACATGTTTCAACAAGTCATTTGATCATCAATTTCTCCTTAGAAATCAGCTTGTTGCCACTTCATAGAGGGTTGGGTCTTCTTTCCACAACTCTAAAGCAAAACCTTCCACAAGATAAGAGAAGCCCCAGGAGGGGATCCAAGGCTCTGGAAACAATTGATTGTTGATGATTTTAGCATGAGGTTGTCTGATCTTCCTGGGGAATTTTATCAGATAATCTGAGACATATTAGAGGAACCAGAAAATGGCTCATCTCAAACTCTGAGTTGAAGGCAACTATGTTGCCATGAAATTAAATCTTTCAGGAAAATAAAACCTTTCAGGACATTAAACTAATTTGAAAGCACTGTCTCCAGCAGTTCATTCACTGGAAATAGAATCTGTATGGATCTGCTTTGTGACCTGGGCTCCCCACCACGGCCTTACTCAACACCACTGCATTCACTCAACATCCTGTGCCTCTAACCCACTGATCCATATTTCCAGGATACCCTGCACTCATCCATTCTTTATCTGTACTTTCTTCTCAGCAATAAGCCCACTTCAGGCTCTGATTTTTTCTGGATGTTTTCTCTGACTGCCTCCTCTGAATACACCACAGGCATACCTATGCCATTATAATTCTCAGTTTATTGAAAGGCAAGTTCTGTTGTTTTTTAAATCTGTGTTGTCATAGTGTCTAGCACAGTGCCAAGCCCCTAATAGGCCCTCAAAAATTGTCAAGTAAATAAATTAATTTGTGCCTTAGTGGTAGGAGTATTGTGCCACGTGATGAAGTGCAACCGGCACACACTGACCTGCCTCTGGGGCGTTGCTCTGTGACTTATCTACAGATTACTTAGAGTCTCTTAGACTTGCACCATCTGTAAAATGATTATAATTCCATAGGATGGTTGATGGATTAAATAAGATAATATATGTCAAAGCACTTAGCTAGATTTCTAGTAACCACCGAAGAGATGAGTTGAAGTGTCATTTAAGAATGAATATTAGCATCAATATACAGTTTTCTCCTTCTGCTTGGAAAAGGGATTGCATTGCATTACACGTAAGAGGATTTGCTGCCTCCTTGTTCTAAACTTGACTCTGTCTAAAGGAAATGATTCTTCAAACACAATTTTACTCCTGTCCTTTGTCACTGGCTGAGTTCCACACCCCACCCCACTTGTAGCCCACCTACATGTGGGCAAAACTGCAATTTATTCCCAAAAACAAGCAGTCTCAGATCCCTTATTTGCAAAATAAGGAGTTAGACAAAACTATCACTCATTGGCTTTTATTCATGATGTGTGCATTTCAGGGTTCCTGTGGGTTAAATCTTCATGTGTTCTCTGTTGTCATCTCATAACCTAGAACACCTAGTAGGACACATAAGTAAGCCCTCAATAAATACTTTTTGAGTGAATACATTCATGAATGAATGGGTTAACAATGCTTAGATTAAGATAAACACTATAAACCAGGCATAGTGGAGCACACATGTATTCTCAGCGGCTGGGGAAGCTGAGCAGGAAGATCACGAGTTTGAAGCCAGGTTCAGCAAAAGCTAGGCATTAAGCAATTCATTGAGACCCTGTCTCTAAATAAAATACAAAATAGGGATGGGGATGTGACTCAGTGGTTGATTGTTCCTGAGTTCAATTCCTAGTATCCAAAAAAAGATAAAAATGACTATATTTTTAATATCATCCATAAATTAATTTATCCTGGAATAAATAACTTGATTTTATCAAAAGGTATAAACTTTCAGTTATAAGTTGAATAAGTTCTGTGGGTTTAATGTATATACACCTAATAGTACTGTATTATATACTTGAAATTTTCTAAGAGAACAAACCTTAAGTGTTCCCACCACATCAAAATAAATAAATAAATAAGTAAATGTAACTATGTGAGGTGATGAATATGTTAGCTTGACTGACAGTGGTAATCATTTCACAATACAGATGCATATAAAATCATATTGCATACCTTAAACATATACAATTTTTTATAAATTATTGGGCCTCAGGATGTGGCTCAAGTAGTTGCGTGCTTGCCTGGCATGCTTGAGGCACTGGGTTTGATCCTCAGCACCACATAAAAATAAAGATATCGTATAAATTATACCTCAGTAAAGCTGCAAAAATAAGTTGAGTATATTTCAATAAATATCTTCCCAGTAATAGTTCAAAAGAAGCAGCAGTTGATTCATTTGTTTCATTAAGCTGAGGACAAAATAGTGGTTAGCCTGAAAAACCCAAACGAATAATAAGGGTCTCTTCACTAGTAGCATCCATTGCCTTTGCCAAATTGCAGAGATAAAGTGGCCACCTGTTTCCTAGATTGCCTCTGCTGTTTCCACATAAGATCCAATTGAGCACAACCATACCACTTATGACAAAGAGATAGTTGAAAGCATCAGACATCAACTGCTTCCAAAATCACAATCCACAATGGGCTTTTCTGTGCTCAGATGTAGCCTGCTTCCAGAAACATCCCAGACTTATGAACAAAGGATGAAGCCCAAGCTTCCTACAGAACAAAAAAAAAAAAATAGAACTTCCCTGTTTCTCCCTTCTTTGGTGTGGGAGGAAATTTTTAACTCCAGGGAGGTGATCTTTGCCTCCAATCACCAAGGTGTCCCATGGTGTTGGCCTTGCAATTTAAGAATCTTTTCTGTTTCATGATTAACAGGCTCTGAACACAATTCAATAATGTTATACACTGTCATTTTCCTCAATCTTATACAAAAGAGGTGGGATCTCTGAACCCAAGAGGCAAATGAGTCTAGCAGGGGCCTTCACTGTGTACCCAACCTCACATGAGAGTGTGTATTCATTTCCACTCCACCCAGAAGGGGCAGGATCTGTACTTAAACAGCAGGTGATTGTGTTGGAGGAGCAAAATGCTTTTAGGCACAATACTTGGATGAAAGACTATGTAAACCCAAGCTCAGATTCATTACCTCTGTCAGCTCCTGTTCCTCTGCTAGAAACTTGTAAAAAGCATTTACACCATCTGAGTCATGAACCCACTCCTGTACCAATTCATTTCACTGAATGAGTCCTAATCAGTCATGTTTTGAAGGGTGTAGTCAAGTGGTTAGATCTGACTAATGAACCTTTCGAAATCATACACACCATTTACTGTAAGCCATGCTAGTCCCACACAGTTAAATTATATGTCATTTCATTTCCCAAAGAAGCAGGAAGCTTGAATAGGTGGGATTCAGCTCTGAAGCAGTCACTTAAAAGTTTACCCTGTAATCTTGGTGTTTAGTTAACATTCAGGAAAGAGACTGAATAGCCATGAAAGTCATTCAAGGCTGCCCAGCAGGTTGCAAACTGGTAGGTGTGAACACAGAATATATGATTTTCACACCTTTAACTGAAATAAATTACAATTTTTGCAATGTTGTGACCGCTGTGCATAAATAAAGTACCTTATTTAATGGCTTCTCAGTTACCAAGAGCATATGAAAAACTCTGCCTTTATTTCAAAAACATACCCCTAAGAGTATGCTGTGGGGAGCCATTCTGACACGTGATTGGGTGACTCCCGTTAAGGGCCTGAGGCACTCTGGCTGTGTCGGAGTTATCCCGACCCTTTCCTGATGAGAGAGCCCATCCGTGTGGGGGTGTGCGTAACCACTGACCCTGGAGACCCAATCACTGACCCTGACCTTGGAGTACAGCCCCCCCTCAACCTTCATTGGATGGAATTCTCCCCTGAATCTCTTGTTTCCCCCAAATAAAAGGCTGATCCCCGGCGTGTTCGCTCTCTCTCTCTCCTGCTAGCCCAGAGTAATCCTCGCTGCCCTGCTGAGCGGCTGGAGGCAGGGAAACAGGGAGACCGAGCCGTCTCGGACCTAGCATTAAAATAAGGTACTGTCTGTGTGTTTTATTTTGATCTCTTCTAACTAACTGAATGCCAGAACCTCATTAATGAAACCACTGCGCAGGCCGCGTGGTAGAGTATGCTGTACAAAATTCATCTTCATTCAAGTGCAAAGCAATGAATCAGGCACTGTGGGGCATACAAAATTGGGTCCCCACAGTCCTTACCTCTAGAAGCCCACATTCTAGTAGGAAATGGACATTATACAAGGTATAATGGAATAAATGCCTAGTAGAGAAACCAATTATTTTTACAGAAAGCTGGAAGGTCTTCAATCTGACAAGCAAATTAGAGAAGGTGACAAAGAAAAAGTGGACCTAAAGGATGAGGGGGATTTCACTTGGGGGAGAATGAAGATGATGGTGTTCCTTCTAGTTAGATGGAATAATAGCAAAAATGACAGGGAGACATGAAACCCATACAAATCCAGAAACTATATAATCAATTCTACTCCCAAGTCCCACTTACATTTCCTGTCTATGCAATGCTCAGAGCACAGAAGTCTTGAGAAGACAGAAGCATAATACTATTTCTGTGGTTTAAAGATATGTGAAGAATCTCTAAGCACCTTTCAGTCATTGTCAGAAGAAACTATCAATGTCTTTATCACTTCATATCCAGACCTTAGTTATAGATTCTAACTGGCCTCCTGGCCTTTGGCTCTTGGTTTTCATTCTGTTCTGCACAGCGAGACCTTATTAATTTCCCTAAATGCTTCATTTCTTCAGGTAAGAACTCATGGAGTGAAAGACCTTTAATATTCCTCTGGGATGTCCTAATGTTCACAAGATAAAGCCTTTTCTCTTCAACCAGGACCTCAAACCTCTCCACAATCTGGTCTTCGTGGTCCAATTTGAGTTTTAACTTGATTTTAATTTTAATCTTAATATTCTGCTTAATATACTGTGCATACAAACATGCACAGTAAAGCTAGGAGACTACGTAGAACCCAGGGCTTAAAAAAGAAGAAAACTCTGTAAGGATCAATCAGAGACTAGGAAACGGGTGATGCTGCTTCTAGCAACAAGAATCTGGATGATGAGAGATAAAAAGTTTCTAGAAAAGAGCTTCTGATGAGAGGAAAGCATTTTTTTTTTATCTCAGTGAAAATTTTAGTTTGAATTTGAACTTTAAAAATCAAAATAAAATTCTAATGAGATTTTAACACTTAATATTTGATCTAATGAACCATCTCTGTAACTAGCTAAAATAATCACTATTTTTTCACTCAGGAATACGTACTTAGGGTCCACACTGTTCCAGATACAGTTCTAAGACCATGGGGACACAGTGATGAACATGACGATGTGGCCTTACAGAGTTCGGCAAAAACTGAAATAGTGATACTAGAATCAGGAGGGTAAGCCAGAAGAGCTGTCTATGTTTTGCACTCACATCCCCACACTCCAATTCAACAGAGTAGACTGTAGGTGACTAGGTAAGAGAATAAAGACAGTTTCCTGGATTTCCCTGGTGGATTGCCCATTTTCTAGGTTTCACTTGTTCTTCTGAAGCCAGAGATGTTCATAAATATTGCTAAAATTTCAAAGACAGATGACCTGATCTGTGCCCCTACTGATGTTCCTAGTTCTTCTCTTAAAACACATCATTTTCATTTTTTTGGAGATACTTTCCATCGCACCTTTAAATAAAAGTAATATAATCTGGCCTCCACAAGTATTTTAACTTCAGAATAATCAAATGTTTGGTTGACAATAACAGAAATCAACTGCAGCTAGCTAAATTGAAAGAGGAAAATGATTCTAAGGTTACAGGGGTAATTCACAAAACCCAGGGGCAAGATGGCCACCAAGCTTCAGATGGATCTAAAAAAAAAAAAGACCTGAAAACCTTGGTTCTCCGAGCATGCGTGCTTTCCTTTGCTCTGTGCAAAGCATCTTTCTCTGAGTGCTTTCCCACAGCTTGAGTTTTTACCTGCTCAGTTCCGGCCATAAAGAAAGTGTTACAGGCTATCACTGAATTCCAGCACCAAATTCCTAAGAACAAGAATCAAACTGGCTCACCTTGGTTTACCCTACTCCAACCAACAGCCACAGGGAGTTGGTATTCATAACATAAACATGGCAGCCAGGACGCTGCCCCTCCAAGAGGCATTATTTAACAGTGAAACCCCAATTATAAGTTAACAGTACAGCAGTGGTTTTCAAACACTTTGGTCTCAAGTCCCCTTCAACTCTTAAAAATTATTAATGACCCAAACGAGACTTCATTTATATGGATTACATTTATTGATAGGTGCTATTAGTAATCATTAAAATGAGAAATGTTTAAAATATTTATTTCTTAATTTATTTTAAAACAAAAATAATTTCCCTTTACATTTTCCAAAACCAATAAAACAGTATTTAATAATGAGAAGAGGAACATTGTTTCCTATTTTTATAAAACTCTTTTAAAATGTCTAGCTTGGTAGACTGCAATTATACTATTACATCTCCTTCTGCTCTCAATCAATGGTGATGAAATGGACCAAACTCCACTGTTCACTCTCAAGAAATGAATTAAAAAAGCAACAAATAATGCCTCTGTCTTATTGTGACCACATAGGCCCCTGAGAAACTCTCCTTCCAGGAGAGAATCTCCAGAGCACACATTGAGAACTGCTACACTGGGAATTACCTGCCAACTGCATGTAAGCACATATATAAATTGAACAAAGTAACTTGATTTTATAGAAGTAACTTCTTTCTGTCTCCATAGAAACTGACTCTCCTAGTTTGGCTCACTACATTAATCATACTATTTTTATTAATTTGGTTAGTCTATGGATCAATTGAATTTGATAAATTTGAGTGATAAATAAGATGTGGCAGTTACTATAAAGAGCTTTGCAGATGAGCAGAACTGGAATTAAAACGTGTCTCATCTACAAATTAGCTGTGTGACTTTAGGCAAGTCCTTCAAGACTCAGTGTTTCCATTTTTAAATAGGCATAATAATGAAACTTATTTGGTGGTGAGGACTGAGGAAGACAGTATAGTCAAGTGCTTTTACCATCACTCCAACATATAGCAATGGTTCAGTGTGTTCTCTTTTATTATTTTTCATTGTTTAGTATGTCTTTGTTCACAGCCATGAAAAATGCACCTTTCTTCATGCTTGGAGGATTAGTCTTACACATGACAATTTGTGTCTTATATCTTAGGTGTCCTTACCCCACAGGAAAACATTCCAAGTAACTAAATCACTCGTATGGTTATTGGGGACTTGGTGTTCTAAGGGTGACTTGAGGAGGAATCAAGGTCACCCTCTCTCTATGTGGCTGGCTTAGAAAGTGATCAGTCTCACTGAAATATTCCAGAGAATGCCTATAAATGGAGTTGGTTAAGAAAATTAAAATATATTTGGTGCTGGTTATAATAATTCTGGATATATTTCCAATCTTTTTATCTTTTACCTCTATCAAAAGATTTGTTCTTGGACACAAAAAAAAAAACTTAAGTAAATTTTCTCTTCTGGTTTCAAAATAAGCAAGTAAACAACAGCAATTTTCTGACTGGTTACTGGCAAGTCCATTTATGTTCTATCTAAATGCCCTTCTTTATTCTGATCCAAACCAACAGAAAAAGAGGAAAAGGGAAGTTAAAATTTCTTTTGTGTCCCTTGCAAACCCATCAAATCCCATATAAAAGAAAAAAAAAAACACTGCTCTCTGGTTTACCTAACTCACTTTCTTGACCTTCATTTTATATCTTTGGTTAAGGATCCAAAACATTTAATTAAATATAGTAGGTTGAGAATTCAAAATATTTAACTTTTTCTATCCAATGATAGTATTTCCTTCAAGCTCAGGCTGGGTAGCCACAAACAAATGTCTTTTACCAAAGGCAATACGTTTGCCCAAGGAAGAAAGGAAGATGGATAAGACATTACCTTTTATGGTGACTAATAAGTTTAATCCATTTCCTACTCTCACTATATTCTGCCAAACCTTGACCCAGGTCTGGTACCTAACATTTGAAAATAAAGGACTAGAAAATAATTTGGTAATTTGGCAAGTTATGATCAGTTAATTTGAAGTTAATTTTCTTGAGTTACTTTTTAATCTAAAACTTTTTCCCATAAGCATCATCAGGAAACATTTAGTTTCTTCTTCTCTAATATCTCCAAAACAAACAACTCAAATTCAGTACTCTTGGCTTAACTTTATGAAGGAATGTGTAACAGAACATCAATCCAGAATTACATAAACCAGAACAGCATTTTAAAAAATTAATTGGCAGCCTAACAAAGGGAACACTTGATAAATCAATTAAAATTTTCATGTTTAGTTCAAATAATAAAATGTTTATTTATAATTTTTATATCTTTATAAAGCCAACAGATCGACATTTTTGTTAGATGCTTCTTGTAATTTAGAGTATATAACTTCTTCCAGCTGTTCCTGGGTCAATGCTTTGTGAGATTAGGAACTCGATAAAGCTTATTAGTGGCTACATAAGGTAGTGTCTTTTTTACTTATACAAATTTATTGCCTCTTAAAAAAAGACATTTGTTTTCAAGGAAATACATGATGTTTTCTTTTCTTTCTTTCTTTTTTTTCTTTCAATCTTGTTAGGGGATTGAACCCAGTGGAGATCTACCACTGAGCTACACCACAACTCTTTTTCTAAATTTTTAAAATTTTTGAGAAATTGCCTTGGTTGAAATTTCCCTGGCTAGCCTTGAATTTATGATCCTTCTGCCTCAACTTCCCAAGAGACTTGGATTATAGACATATGCTACCACACCCAGCTTCTGTTTCATTTAATTTTAAAAAATGCATATATATGGGCATTTGGTAAAGAGAATTAAATAACATGTTGTTAGATTTTAAATGTTTTCCAAAGGCTCATGTGTTGAAGACTTGGTCCTCAGCTAATGCCTATATTGACAGATGATGGAAGCTTTAGGAGGTAAGTCCTTACAGAAGGAAGTTAAGCCAAGGGGCATGCCTTGGAAGAGACTATTGGTCTCCCCTCTCTACTCTTTGCTTCCTGGCCACCATGGGGTGAGGAGGTTTTTTCAACCATGACGTTCTGCCTTGCCATAGGTCTAAAGTAATTGGGACAAGCAACTATGGACTGAAACTTCTGAAAATGAGCCAGAGTGGACCTTTCCTCTTTATAAGCTATCTATCTTAGTATTTTATCACAGTGATGGAAATCTTACTAATACACATGTATCTGAGTTCTTAAAAATATTATTTTATTTTTCCTTAATAAATTATATACTTATATGTTGTAATATTTATTGTGTTACTTTTAATGCTAGTCAGCCAAAAATGTTGGGAATTAATAGTCAAGCTTTTATAAAATATAACTAAACAAGGCTTCAATTAATACAGGATATCTGCAAAGGAGGATTATCAGAAAGTGCAATCCCCAAGAGCAAGAGGTTTCATGTTGCCCACAAATCTTTATCACCCAGGGAAATTTAATCACAGTTAGAATACCCTACCCATTTTATATCTTTTAAAATTTAGTAAAGTTAGAAAGCCTTACACCTCAAGATTCATTGCTGAGCAGAACCTTGAGGAATTTCAGCATCTTCTTTCCCTGAACCCCAATAATAGTAGGAACCATAGTGTCCCATGAGAACCCAATGCTCATCAGTCAAATGAAATGAGAAACTGACCAAAGGAAACATTATAGTTTACAGGCTGATGTTACATAATGTGGAGAAAGCTATGGATTTTTTTAAAATCCATAAGCATTTATTTCTGGGCCATACCAAAAATAAAAGACAAGGAGAATCCTTCCAAGATCGTGTCATGAAGTAATGAAAATTCTCTATTTTTTCCACCCAACTCTACTCTTTCACCACAGTTTTCTACAAACTTTAAAGTCTATTTTAGTACTACACTTTGAACAAATTAATATAAAGAGTATTCTGAAGGATGAAGTTTAGAAGCAGGCAAAAATAATTTCCGTATTTCTGAGGAAATAGAATAAAATAATTAGGAAAAAGATTCTTGAAATTTTTTCAGTGATTCTAAGCATGTCTGTGGAAACTGTCCAATTTTCAAAGAAACAGTTTCCTCAGATCTTTGTAACTAGAACATACTTATTAAAATCAAGATTTTAAAATTACTGTGCTTTTATTATTACTATTAACATCTTTTGAACATTGGAAGCATTGTGATGTTGAATTAAACACTGCGTATCAGTCACTCTCCTATGTTATTTTAGCAAAACAAATAAGAGATCAAAACCCGAGATCATTAGGCAAGATTAGATGGCATGTTTTACTTCTAGTAATGGCAGAGTAGCTCATATTAAACCAATCCTCCCAAAGTAAAAACTATAAACTCTAAAAAATACATAGACACACACAAAGCTGAAGTCATTTAAAAGTGATGAAAAGTAGGTATAAACCTGGAGCTGGTCAGCATTTTAAGGAAGGATATGACACTGGATAATGGCTAACTTTTTAATGTCCTTTGCCTAAGAACAATTACAATGAAAGCCATAACAAAGTGGCTAAGACTTGAATAGAAACCTTACTGGCTAAGGAATCAGAAGACGAAATTCAGGGCAATAGCAGTAATGAAAAGGATAAATTCTGGAAAGGAAAGAGCAACACGGGAGAGCCACAAAATCTACATATTAACTTTGCCCAAGTCTCTGCTAATCTCTAAATTAGACATTTGCTAGGCAAATACCAAGAAGCAAAGTTAAGACTACAAGAAACAAACTGAGATTTCAGTTGCTAGCCATCATAGGAGAAAGAGAGTTCAGAATTTGAGTTCAGCCTGCTTAAAATAAATAAATAAATAAATAAAGCAATACTCTTCAGAGTAATATAACAGAATCCAGAGTCTCTGTAATGTATCATTCAGAATATGCCTTACACAATTCAAAATATTAGATGTAAAGAGAAACAGAAGAAATTACAACCAATGGAGACCAACCCTAAGATGACTCATATGTTGAAATTAATAAGTGTGTTTTGAAACAGCTCTTTCAATTATGTTCAAATATATAAAGAAATGTGATGAATGAACAAAGGAAAAAAGTCAAAATATAGAAAGTATTTTTAAAAACAAGCAGAAATACTAGAATTAGAAGATATAATATCTGAAATAAAAATTTGCTCATGGGCTTAAACAATTGGAAATGACAAAAATAGTCAGCTAATATAAACATGGGTCAAGAGAATTATCCAATCTAAAGACAAACAGAAAAAAAATGTAAAAATAAACTTAAAGGAACTTGTGAAAAAAATATGGGAGAAAAAAGATGCAATTATAGTCCCAGAACAAGAGAAAAGAGAAAGTATGGATCATAAAAAAAAAATCTTTTGAAGAAATAATAAACAAGATATTTGGTAAAGGACATATATTTACAGATGCAGGAATCTTAATGATGCCGAAACAGGATAAATTTAAAAAATTATATCTATGTACATTTTAACTAAAATTCTAAGGCAAAAAAAAAAAAATCTTGACAACATCAGAGTAAAACCACCCATGAAAACAAGAAAAGAAAGTTACAGATGATAACTGACTTCTCATCAGGGAAAAAAAAAAAAAAAAGGAAGGTCAGAAGGGAATGGAACAATATTTATAAAGTGCTGAAAGAAAATTTTAAAAACTCAGAACTAGGATTGTATATCTAGTGAAAATATCCTCCCAGACTGAAGACAGAATGAAGACATTTTTATATAAACGAAAACTAAGAACATTTGTCATCAGTACTACAAGAAATGTTTAAGAAAGTTTTTCAGGCTTAAAGGGAAATGATAGCAGATGGAAACTTGGATCTCCCAAAAGGATCTTCACAACTGGTAAATATGAGGATAAACAAAAGAAACAATCTTTTTTCCTCTTATCTTCTTTGAAATAAAAATTATAATGTCATATTGAGAGGTTGATCTCACATGGAAATGTAATGTATGACACTTGTAGTAAAAATAGGAAGTTAGGGGTAAAAGCAGATGGACAGTGTAAACAGAAACTTCCAGATAGGAGGTGGCGGCAGCTGCTGCTGCTGCTGCTGCTGCTTTTAAATATATAACTCACACTCAGTAAAGTGCACCAATGTAAGTGCACAGCTTGATGAAATAACACGTCACCACCACTGAGATCAAGATTTAAAATAATCTGGCTCCCCTAAAACATTTCCTCATGCCCCTTCCCATCTGATGCCACTCCTCTCACCCGTCACTACAATTTTACCTATCCTGACACCCCTTTTTTCCACATTTCCTTTTTCCTACTTCTCAATCCTGTGTTCTCCTCTTGTTACCTTGAGGGCTGAATGGGCACCTTTGTTAAAGGCTCGTTAGAAGGATCTGTATACCTATTCCTCAAGGCTAGAAGAATAGAATAGCTCTGAAACAAGAGGCTTGGGGTTTAGGAAGTCAAAAGGAAATGTCAATAGGAGAAAAATGAAGGTCCTTCTTGAACATTCCCTGGATACCAACTACATGGAATGGAAACAAACACTAACTTATTGTTTTCCATTAAAACTCCACTTTCCCCAACATATCCATAAACTCCCAAAGTTCTGCCTACTAGGATCTCTAAGAAGACTTGCAGTTCCAGCTTTCTCTGTTTTTTTTTTTGTTTGTTTGTTTGTTTGTTTTGTTTTTTTAGAGAGAGAGGAGAGAGAGAGAATTTTTTTTTTTTTTAGTATTTATTTTTTAGTTCTCGGCGGACACAACATCTTTGTTGGTATGTGGTGCTGAGGATCGAACCCGGGCCGCACGCATGCCAGGCGAGCGCGCTACCGCTTGAGCCACATCCCCAGCCCCCTTTCTCTGGTTTTATATCTCTGTAAGTGGGCTTCAAAGCTCTTCCCCGGGGCTATTCCAGCAGCACTGAGTGCCCACAGAGGCAGAAGAGACCCTCACTGCAAGTCCCAGAACTTGATAATGATGCCGGTGTTGGCCTTGAGTACAGCATTGCTGATTAGGAGGTAGTAGGTGGAGACATGCAGCAAGTTCTGAAGATAAGTTAATTAATTACTGCAGGGTGTGCGGTTACACTAACATCAAAAGCTGGCAGCATGAAGGGCTCTTTGATCTCCAGTACAGCACCCTTTCAAGTTGTTCCCTTTATCCTGCCCAGAAAGCTCTTGCCTCTTTCTGCCTTGGTTTTTAGGGAGAATTCTAATCAAAGTGACCTCCAGCTGCATCCACCCACCCAGTGAGGAGCAGAAAATAGGCTGAAGCACCATCCTGATCACAGTTAACTCCCTGCCTCTCAGCATTACCAAAAGGCTCAGGTTCCCGCTTCATAAAATGGAACCAACGCTTTCCTTTTGAAAAGAGCTAGTGCACTAAAAGTTTTCTACAATATTATGAATAGGAGCCAAAAACAAGAAAGAGTTCAAATATCCCACAAGAACAGAATAAATACACGGCTGGGTGGTCTAACAATGAAATACTATATATCCGTGAAAACAGATAAGCTACAGCTCCATTTAACCACGAGGCATCTGATGCACATAATAATGAGAGAACCCAGTAGTGAGATGATGTTTGCTGTATATAAATTCCAAAACATGAAAGACTAAATGGTAGTGTTTCTAATGAAAAGATAGGTAACAAAAGCATAAAGAGAAGCAAGGAAGCTATCACATTAACATCAAGGAGCAGGTTGGGGTGTGGTGCAGGAGGGGTATGTGGGGGGGGGAATATGTTCTGGGAGCTAGAAATGGTCTACTGTTGATTTGGGTAATAGTTACTAGTTAATAGTTCATTTTCTTGTCCATTTATTCTCTGGTCTTTCCAGTCACTACCACAGTCCATAACTTAAAGCGGTGGTAGGGGGACAGGGGGTGTTAAAGAAAAGCCTGAGAATTTTAATACTAGCTAGGGTAAAATGGGGTTTCCAAAAAAAATAAAAAGGAAAAGGAAAAGAAAAGTCTGCTCAGTTGCTGCAATGCCTAATAAAGCTGCAAATACAGCCCAAGCCCACAGACTGTCAGATTGACAAAGTGTGAGCATAATGTAGGCAGTAGAGATGGAGCACTGAGTAATGTTTCACAAAAAAGAAATCTGGCTTTCTGGCAGGGCGCCCTTCCCTTCTTGAGCACCCTCCAGGGCGCTCGGTTGTGTGTATTCTCTCCAAGGGGCTGCCGGGAAGGCCCACCTTGTGCAGGGAGGGAAGTGTGGTTGGTCTCACCCCCCGACACCATATAGGGTGCCAGAAATCCTGACGGAAGTAACAGTCTCCCTGGTGCCAGAAGAGGAGGCTGTAATGCCGCCTGGAGACAAGTCCTCCTATAGGGAAAATGCTGCTTGTGGTGCCTCGGGACCCTGCAAGGGCAGCATGTGCTGCTCTGACTGCCAGTGTGTGACAGAGAGTGACAACGGGTGGGTGGGGTGGGTGGGGGTGTCTTCCCAATTATTCTCAGGCTCCGTCTTTGATTTACACTGAGTCTCCAGCCAAGCTCTGTGGTACCGCAGATGAAAGAAGTCAGATCAACATCACTGATCCAAAAAGCCAGTTCTGAACTTGGACCCAGCTGGCCCCTGAGAGGATTTGACTTTCCAGTGAAGATGGGGGAGCAAGGAGTGTGCACACCTGGACAGAAGGGATGAAGGGTAACTTTGATAGAACAATCCCTTCCACAAAGAAACAACAAAGTCTCTTCTGTTCTTTTTTTTTTTTTAAGTCCAAATAAGAAATTCCAAAATGCCTTAACAGGAGGAGCAGAGCACGCTTTAATCTGGGAAGGGGTGCTGCCAACTATGGGCAAGGTCAATCCCACACAGAAACACATAGCTCAGATCTTGCTATCCTCTGCACCTTTGGGTCTCCTCTCTCGTGGCATCTTGTGCTCTTTATCTGGTGTTGTAACCATCTGCACACTCACTGTAGAACCTCCATTATTGGGCTGTAGGCTCCTAGAGGACATAATCAGTGTATGTTGGATTCACCATTTTCCCCTTCTGTCTGGCACAATGACTGGTAGGCACTAACCCCTCCAAATGTTTGTAGCTGGGAGCATAGCTCAGTGGCACAGCACTTCTTTAGTATTCGCAAGGTATTCAATTCAAGTATTCTTTAGTATTCAATTCCCCACACTGCAAAAAAATAAATAAATAGATAGATAGCTAAATTAAATAAATAAATGGAAAGAGGTAGAGAATTAGCATGCATTAGTCTCTAAACTGTACCATTACCATATTAGATACTCAAGACATATAAGCCTCAAAAAACAGTCTCTGAGGTGTTCTAATTATTGTTTTACAGATAAAGAAACCTAACATTCAAAAATGTTAGGTGCCTTGCCCCAGGTTATAGAGAGTCAGAATCAGAGCTATACTTAAGTCTAGAACTGTCCCTCTGCAAAGTCCCTGTACTTCTTTTTTCAATAACAAGAAAATGAATGGAGTTATCGATACCTCTAAGAGGAGCCACCCCAGTCTCCTGGATGCTACTAACCCTGCTTCCCTGCAACCTTTGCCTGCTGCTCCAGGGGCTAACTCATTGGCTGTTCCCTAATGGGGCTGGAAATCACCCAAAGACAATAGAAGCATGGCCTTGGCATTCGTTTATGAGATATGCTTTCTGCCCACATAACCACCAGGGCTACAGTGAATGCCACTGCATCATTACTGGTACCTTCTCTGTCCCTAAGCATGGCCACACCCATGAGAGTCAGGCAGATTCCTGAACTCACCCATGCCAGCTTCTTGAGATGTCTTCCAATCATTTGCTTGTGCATCTCAACTCCTTCAGGAGGCCTCCCCCAACCCCTCCAGTAGAGCTACTCACCTACTGAGAACTGAGCAGAGAAAAGGCACTGTGGGGTCTAGAACAATCCAGAGACTCCCCTCTCAAAGGTAAGAGGTTCAAGCCTCAAAATCCTGAGTTGAGTCTCCCGTGCTGTAACAATCAAAATAAAAAACAAATAAAATAAATAAATGTTTGTAGGAGAGAAGGCAGAGAATTAGCATGCATTAGTCTCTAAGATGTACCAGTTCACATTAGAGGCTTAATGTATACAGTCCTCAAAACAGACTCTGAGGTAAGTGTTATTATTGCTTTATAGATAAACTGAGACTCAGAAATGAACTTCTACCATCAAGGGTAAGAAATTCAAGCAAGTCAGACAGGAAAGGCAAGAAAATAGACCACAAGAGGATAGCAAAATACAATACTTGGTGCCTCCTGGTGTGGTAGCGTTGAAGCTATGCAATCATGACACGTTCTTGACAGAAAAATAAAACCTAACTAATCAAGCCTCCAGACCTGTCAGCTTGCAGGAATATGGGGGCTAGAGGAACAAGGCATGAATGCCACAGAGGTGGAATCATGCAAAACCAGACTGTGGAAAGAGAACAATATAGCTGTCTTCTTCAATAAATATATGGCAGCAGGGACATAGGTAAGGGAAACTGTCAATTGATTAAAAAGAAAAAAAGCCTTGGAAATATATCAACCAAATACAACTATGGACCTAATTTAGAGGAAAAATTATAAATAGATATTTTAAGGACAATTGGATAAAAAATGAACTCAAAGCAGGTATTATATGACATTTGTAAATTATATTAATTTTATTATTTATTATAATTTTGATAATAATTTTGCAAATATGTTATTAAAAAAATCCTTATCAATTAGAGATATATACAGAAGTATTAATGAATGAAATGATATAATATCTGATTGCCTTAAATTTCTCTATCAGGAAAAAATAATTGGGAAGCTAGACAAAACCAGAAAGGCAATATTGATAATTATTGAAATGAAGGAGATGGTTCTCTCCATTTTTATATATGTTTGGATATTTCCACAAAAAAAGTACTAAAATTAAAAGCTATTCAATGCCTGCTAAGTGTACTAATGAATAAATACTGAGAGGACTGGGAGAGAAGAAAGGAAGGATTCCAAACTAGCTTGAGGTTTCAGAGACAACTGAACAGAGGAGACAGGACCTCTACCGTGGAGCTATTCTAGCACTTACTATACTGCATAATCATTAGCACATGGGGGGATATATCTGATTCCTCATGGAGACCCCAGTACCCAGCAGAGCATGGCAAACAGCAGTATTAAGGAAGTTATTGAATTAATCACCTATAACCACCCCAAATCCCTTCGATGTTCCCATTAAAGCAGTAATGACAGCAAATACTATGTGTCATGCTGGACACAGGGGATACACAGAAATAGAAAATAGTACTTTCAAAGGAAGAGAAGCCATTCACTTAAAAAGGTGACTTTTGAAAAGGAGCTAAATGTGCTAAATGCTAAAGGAATGGTACACCATGCTGACCACTGCGTCTCTGGAGGATTCACCTGAGGATTTGTAGTCAAAATGACTCAAAGAGGGAATGAGGCCAGTTGGATCCAGGCACGCAAGGATGAGGGTCATTGGAAGTGAGGATAGCTGAAAAAATATAAAGAGAGAAGGGGCAGATGTGGAAGGATTGATCAAACTATAAAGAAGTATGTAGACCAAACAAGGGTGTCCTCAAACAGTGGTGTCCCCCTTTCTCTGACCAATCAAAACTCTTGAAAACTCTTCCATTGCCACTGCCAGGGGCACAATGAAGGGAAGGCTGAGGGGAACACAAACTTTCTCAGGAAAGATTTTTGCAAATGCAAGGTGTGGTGGGCAGTAAAGAGATAGGGTACGATGTCTCACTTTGCCCCTGGGCTATTGCACTCTTTCTCCCTATTCTGACTACTGTGGAATCAGAATCCAAAAAAACTCCATCCCCTCTATCATTATCTCAAGAATCCCAAATGGGAATTTTTGATCTGAATGTTTTGGTTGGTTTTCTTTACATGATCAAAACGAGCCTCATTAAGACTGAGAAGAAGCCACTAGCATGCCCTTCCTTGGGATGGCTGGGGAGAAGCTACCATTCCAGGCTGCTCGTGACAAAGTATCTCTCTGACCTGTCAGAGGCTTCATCTCTCTGACCTCCCAGAGTTCATGGAAGCACCTTCCTCAGACTGAACCCCTCAACATGGAAATGATCAGGGAAGCCCCAAGAAAGACTCACCAACCCAGCGGAATGTAAGTCCAAAGACAAATTATGTTGATTTATAGAAAATGTTAAAAGGATTTATCTCTTGAGCATGAGTCAAAGGACTGAGGCTTAGGACAACTACATTAAAAAAAATAATAATAAGCCCGTTTTAAGTAAGCCTAAATAGAAAAGGCAGGGATGATTGGAAAAGTGCATAGAAATCTCCTAGAACTCTAAATTGGGCATCATGACTAGGTCTTCAGAGAGACAAGAACTGGGTATAGAAAGATACAGAAGTCATCAGGAATCAAGACATTGTCTCATTTCCTTCTTTCCCTTCAGTCTCTTATCTCTGCATCTCTCTGCACTTCTGTCTCTTCTTTCTCTCTCTCTCCAAATATTATCTTTCTCTACTCATTTGTACATGCATGAACCAAACATAGCTGCCCAAATCTTATTTCTTTTGTTTTTCCAAAAACAAAAACAAAAATTACAGTGACAATGTATTTTTGATATTTTTGCAAATCCTTTTAATGGTTTATTTAATAGAAGACAGTTGACATCGTACATCTTTGTCAGCAATCAATATGTTGTGATTTCTTTTTTGGTTCAACTATATGAAGAAAATCCAGTCTCACAGAGACATGTAGCTTTAAAATAACACATTATTTTGATAGACTTTTCAGATAATTGTGGATAATCTTTGATACAATACCAAAACTCAACAAGGAGTAGTTTTGGTTTCTTTGTTTGTTTGATTTTTTAAAAAATACATGACATTAGTGGAATGCAAGTTTGTTTGATTTTTAAATATCAGGGATTAAACTCAGGGACATTTAACCACTGAGCCACATCCCCAACCCTTTTTGGTATTTTATTTAGAGACAGGGTTTCACTGAATTGCTAAGAGTCTTGCTAAATTGCTGAGGCTGGCTTTGAACTCACGTTTTTCCTGCCTCAGACTCCTCAGCTGCTGGTGTTGCAGGCGTGTGCCACTGCTCCCAACAAGGGGTAGTTTCTTAAAGCTTAATTGCAAAATGATATCTGAAATCATATAAATAAACTTGTCTTACTGTTAAATCAAAATCCATTAAGCTACCTCACACTTCAAATGGATCTTTTACCTGTGCATTTGTCATTTGGAAAATATTGGTTCTGTGAGTTATGCATCATATTTTCCTAGTGTTGACATATTTCACACAAATATATTTTTAAATCACACTTGTTCATATCACCACTGATTCCATCAGAAATGTCATTAAATACTGCAAAGCTATCAAGCTCACAGTAACAGATACAAGCCTTTCAAAATTCTAGTTTTCAGGGCTGTGTGTGGTTCAGTGGTGGAGTGCTTGCCAGGCAAGCATGACATCCTGCATTTGATTCCCAGCACTGTCAAAAAAATTCTAGTTTTCATGTGGAAATGCAAACTTTTTCATTGATAAAAGTGCCCTTGGTGGTTTTCCCTGAAGTGACAGAATAAATTACTCATTTTCAAGAAAATACCTGTCAAGTAGCAAGATCTGAGAAACCATAATTTGTTTTTTCAAGTAACAATGGTAAACTTTTGTTTAGTTTACAACTCCAATAATCATGTGTTTTACCTCAAACAACTGCCTTCAGTATTTAGCAGATGTGCTGCCTGAATTCTTCCAATTTCATCGCAAAAAAAAAAAAATTATTAGAAAGACAGGTACTCAAAGGTCAAGATCTAATAAAAATTAATAATTTTTGCTGCTTCATCATGAGTCTTAAGTGAAACTGGCTTTTTTTCCCCACTGTGAGTGCATGATAATGAAAAATATAAGGACTATCATACATGCAACTGCCTTGATTCATCCAAAAATGCCAGCAATATTACCCATCATTGTTGCTGTACCATCAGTTCAAAAGCACAAATTTTTTTTAAAAAAAGGCAAATTTTCTCTTAGAATTATTATGAAAATGGTTTGATTTTCAGAATCCCATGACAGAGTCTCAGAGATTCCAAGGGGTCCATGAACCACATTTTAAAAACTAGTATTCTAAACTATTCAAATTCAAACAATTAATTAATTTCCTTGATTCCAATTTCCATTTCCAGGTAGAAAAAAAATTTTTATGTCAGCCAGCTTGGATTTGAGGTCTTCCCTAGCTCTCAGTGTGGACTAGCTGTATGATCATGTGACCCACTGTCCACCTGGCCAGAATTGTGGAGCCAGGTAGAAAAGAGGTGAACAAGTCTGGCAGAGCTGAATCAGGATAGGATGGAGTTAAGAGCCCCACAAACTTCAAGAAGAGTTGAAATGGCCAGGGAATTCATCAGGAATGCACCTTGGAATCTCGCCAGAATACTATTAACAACTGAAGTGTGTACAAAGTTTCACAGATTCCGAAGTGCTTTCACACACATGACTTCAATTAATCTTTCCAACAGCCCTGTGAGATAAAACACCACCACTGCCACTGCATAAATGCAGAAACAAAAGCTTAGAAAGTTCAAGTAACTTGTGCAGAGTCACCTAGTAAAGAAATGACATACCTAGTTCTTCCAGCTTTGGGCAGAGGACTCATTTACCTACAGCTTAGCTGTCTTTCATGGTGATTAGGCAAAGAGCAAGAAGTACCCAAGAGCAACTAAGTCTTTGAGACAGGTGTCCTGCACCTGTTGGGAGGGTGGGTAAATGAAGTAAGGCTTAAAGCTCCTGGCTAGTTTAAAGTTAAGAAAAAGAACTGGAGCAGGAGAGTTAGGGGTTTAAGGGGTTCCCAACTTTCCTGAACTCTGGACAACTGGATACAGCAAAAATTCTGTGGTCTAATTCACTGTTAGACCATGATGTTGGCCACTCCCTCAAAGGAACGAGCCTACCTTCTACACCATGGTTGCTGCCAGTAACGTGCAACTTTGTGTGGGAAAAGAATGCTGGTTTTAAAGAATGAAGTGTGACTCAGAATAATGAGAAATTATGCCCCATTGGATTCAAATGTATGATATGTCAAGATCATTGTACTGTCATGTGTAACTAATTAAAACAAATTAAAAAAATAAAGAAGAATGGGGCTGGGGATGTGGCTCAAGCGGTAGTGCGCTCGCCTGGCATGCGTGCGGCCCGGGTTCGATCCTCAGCACCACATACCAACAAAGATGTTGTGTCCGCCGAGAACTAAAAAATAAATATTAAAAATTCTCTCTCTCTCTCTCACTCTCTCTCCTCTCTCACTCTCTCTTTAAAAAAAATATAAAGAATGAAGTGTGAGAGTATATTATTTATTAACTAACTAAAGTGAATTTTTCTTCTCAGACTAGAAATCAAAAGTATAGACTTTGTTCATTATAATTTTTTTTTTTTTGTAGTAGACCAGCTGGAGGACCTCCCACATGAGAAAGCAACATCAGGTCTAAATAAAGAGGCATCCATTTAGGGAGCCTGGCTTTGATCCCTCAACACAATCCAGCTTCCCCTAACCCCTTTCACCCAGTATCAGCTTTTAGGATATTAGTCCAAGTAGGCTGGGCAAAGAGGAAATGAAGTCTAAAGCTTTTTTAAAAGGAAACCAACTACTAAAATACACAAAGCAGAACCTAGCTCTCCACGGGAAGATCTAGCCTCTGCATTTCAATGCAAAGCCAGTGAGATCCCCACCAAGGGGAGCTGATAAAGATCCCTAGTCCAGTGTAAGGGTCACTATCATCTCATTGGGACTTGAGATGTAGCTAGTCTGAATTGCTGAAGGTGGAAAAAACACATCAAATTTTGAACACAGCACAAAAACAATGGAAAATATCTCAAAAGTTTTTATATGGATTCTATGTAAAAATTATAATATTATAAATATATTGAGTTAAATAAACTATTGGGGGGGGGGCTGGGGTACCAGGGATTGAACTCAGGGGCACTCGACCACTGAGCTACATCCCTAACCCTATTTTGTATTTTATTTAGAGACAAGGTCTCACTGAGTTGTTTAGCAACTCGCTTTTACTCAGGCTGGCTTTGAATTCATGATCCTCCCGTCAGCCTCCTGAGCCACTGGGATAACAGGCCTGTGCCACCATGCCCCAGCACACTATATTATTTTTTTTTTTTTTTATTGTTGGTTGTTCAAAACATTACATAGTTCTTAATATACCATATTTCACAGATTGATTCAAGTGGGTTATGAACTCCCATTTTTACCCCGTATACAGATCACTATATTATTTAAATCAACTTCATGTCTTTACATTTTCAATGTGGCCAGTAGATAATCTGAAGTCCTTTATGTAGCTCACCTTGCATTCCTATTGGAAGCCCTAGCCAATCCAACAGCACATTCAGCTCTTCTCTCTTTTACTCTGAACTGTGTCGGTTTATTCACTTTCTAATTATTTAATTCCTTCTTACATTCTAGTGATGAAATATAATTTTTAAAAGCAGCTCATTCAGACTTAATGGGCAAGTTGTAAGAGTAAAAAAATTCTGAGAAAAGGAGAATCCAAGGACCCAAAGCCCAAGATTTTCTAGTTTATTGAGAATGTAAAAACAAAAACAAAAAAATACTGCTCTTTTTCGCTTTCTTGATAGAGAGCAGTATACTTATATAACAAATTGATGTCCCTTCTAGAGAAGAAAGAATAATATAATAATGACAGATTAGTGCTTATTTGACATTAACTAAAAATGAGTGTGTTGAATTTGAGGTCTCCCACCACACATCAGCAGATGTTCTAAAAGCTGGAACAAATTACCAGTTAAATGCTATTACTTTTACTGTGAAAATAAATCTAAATCAGTTCTGACCCAGAGAGTTAAACTGACATTAAGGAAGGGGTGGCAGAGTGGGGAGATGGGAATCAATGCAGGAAGTTTTTAGTAAAAGGCTACTGGGCAAAAGTACATGGTCACATTCAAATGTTTTAGAAAAGCTAAAGGATATTTGGGATGTTGAAATTAATTTTATGACTTTGCCTCAGGACTTGAGACAAACCTTTACTTGAGCAGAACCCAAAGCAACTTTGAAGTTTAGGATGAAAGTTAACAAAAGACCAGGCTAACAGTTTGGTGGACTTACTTGGAATACAGAGCAACACAATAGAAAAACAAATGCTTAGGGGTGGGGAAAGGCAAACTTGTAATGAGAATTTTGCAGGATCAGGATATTGCATTTCCCACATTTCCCATTGTCACAAAGACAACCTTCTCCTCAGCTCCCAGGAGTGATTCATTGCTTTCCTTTGGATCTCTCTACACTAATCAGAGGCTTGCTAAACAAGTCATACAGAGACCTGCAGGTAGCCCATCAAAACCAGCAGCAGAGTGTGACTTCTTCTGTCTCCACCTCCCTCACTATTGATTTGCACTCGGGAGTGATCCTCCAGGCTTGGCTCAACTATTGAAATACTTTATTGAATAAAGCAGTATGTAGGAAAACAAGAATCCAGGCAGGAATGCAAAGCTTTATAAACAAATCCTCCCAGTTTTGCTTCTACATTCCTTGTTTCTATTCATCCTTGATCTTATATTCCTTTTCTGTTTTTCTCTTTTGTCTTCTGGGTTTGGTCAAGTTCTGTGAATTTCTGCACAGTTTTCCCTCTTTGTTTTTGGCAGCCTCCAGTTGGCATTTCCCAATGCTATAACCCTTCTCCTGCCTGTGCCTGTGCCACCCTCCTGGCTGCCTGGGAACGACCCTACTTTGCAAGTTGCTACATGTGAATGAGCTGGAGTTTTGCTGGGATGCTTTGAAATGATGAAACTGATCCCTCCCGCAAGGAGACTGACTCAGCAAAGATCGTTACAAATGTCCCACACTTTACAATCGTGGGAAAGGCAAATTAGAGTTGAGATTAGTTTGGAGATTCTATTTTTCAATATTATGCAATGGGTTCTAAGATATTTTGAAAAAGCCATTAGAAAAATAAAAATACATCTTCAATTGAAATATCCATTGGGTATAGAAATACCAAAATCTGTATAGACACAAAGCATAGCACCTAATCACACATTCTTCAAAGTATGCTACAAAATGTATATAATTAATTTTAACCCACACCTAGATAAGGAAGTCAGTATTGCCAATCCTCCTACATTTTCAAATAAAGAAACTTTGCCACAGTGAGGTTTTTAAAAGTGTTCAAAGGAAGTTATTATTGCCTTTGAATTAGCCAGTGTTGCTTATTGAGCTCCAACACCAGAGCAAGGATTGTGGAGGAATAAAAAGAAAAAAAAAGTCAAAAAAGGGAAACAGGGAGAGATATGGGGGCATGTTATGGTTTGGATACGTGGTGTCCCCCACAAAGGTCCTGTGGTGATGCAGGAATAGTCAGAGGTGAGATTATTAGATGATGAGAATTGTTATCTAATCGGTCCATTCTAGTTTGAATGGACTCACTGGGTGGTAACTGTAGGCAGGTGAGGCATGACTGGGGGGTGCCTGGGAAGAGTGCGTCTACTGTGCTAGCCGTGCTCCTCCTCTCTCTGCCTCCTTGTCACCATGAGTGGAGCCGCACTCCTGCGCTGTGACCTTCACCATAATGTTCTGCCTCACCTTGGGCCCAGAGCAATGGAGTCAATCAACCATGAGCTGAACCTCTGAAAACCTGAGACCAAAATAAACTTTTTATCCTTTAAGTTGTTCTCTTGTCAGGTATTTTGGTAACAGTGACGAAAAGCTGACTAACTCAGGGAAGGAAAAAAATAAATCATTCTGGAACCTAAACAACTCTCTCAGTGAAAATAAACCCAAAGTTTTACTGATGAAATAGCCACCCTTGAAATAATTGGAGATAGACAAATGGACTAAATCAGGTGTTTTCTAGACATCCTTTTTTGTCTAAGAATACCCTATATTAATTCAGAATTGCCTTTATCAGGGCTTTATTCCTATTTCTCCCAAAACATGTTCTTTTTCTCCTTCTCACAGACCTTTACATGAAGAGCTATGGGAGACATAAGCTGGCAGCTAAGAGCAGGACTAAGAGTCAGAAAAAGTGGGCTCAAAACCTAGTTCCAGGCTGTGGATAAAGCTCAGTGGGAGAGCACTAAACTAGCACATGTGAGGCACTGGGTTCGATTCTCGGCACCACATATAAATCAATCAATCAATCAATCAATCAATCAAATGTATTGTGTCCATCTACAACTGAAGAAGAAAAAAAAAAGCCTAGGGCTGGGGTTGTGGCTCAGTGGTAGAGTGCTCGCCTAGCATGTGGGAGGAGCTGGGTTTAATCCTCAGCACCACATAAAGATAAATAAATAAAATTAAGGTATTGTGTCCAACTACCATTAAAAACAAACAAACAAACAAACAAAAAATCCTAGTTCCAAGCCAGGCGTAGTGGTGCACTCCTGTAATCCCAGCTACTCAGGAAGCTAAGGTAAGAGGATGGCAAGTTTAAGGCCAGCCTGAGCAATCTAGGAAGACTCTGTCTCAAAATTAAAAAGGGCTGGAGATATAGCTCAGTGGTAGAGTCACTGGGCTCAATTCCCAGTACTACCAACATCAAAAAACAAAACAAAATAAAACCACTTCTAAAATTGTTTCTTCACCCATAAAATGGGAAGGTAGTGGTGCCTCCTTCTTAGGATTGTGAAGAGGAACCAACCACATAATACATGCAAAGTTTTCAACATGGTCCCCGACATAAATATTCTCAACAAGAGGTAATAATAACTGTAATTCTCTGTTAAAGCAAGAAATCACAGTGCTATGGTAAGTTTGGTCCCCAGTGTGGTGATGTTGAGAAGTGGTGGCACCTTTGAGAGGTGGGGCTTGGTGGGAAGTATTAGTGCAAATGCCCTTGGAACAGAGTAATGCCATTCTCCTGGGAATTCATTCCCTCAAGAATGGGTTGTTATAAAAAAGAGCCTAACCCCTGAGTCCCTCACCACACACACTCCCACATTGTGATGCCATCCACCATGAGGTCCTCACCAGAGCTGAGCCTCTCAAAAAAAAAAAAAAAAAAAAAGAACATCAATAAGGGCAGCCAGTACAGAGTATTGAGAAATTTTAAAGGCTTTTAAGATTATAAGTTGGTTCCAAACTTGCAAAACAAGAGAGATACAGACACAGAGGTCAGACTGATGAAGATCGACTGCTTACTACTGAAGAATGGATAGGAGAATATGGCTTTAATGCATGACCACAGGAGTTTTGTGCGACTTTCTCTTTACTTAGGCAAGCACAGCTGACCTTCCACTGACATCCCCTCCAGAGGCAGACCTCTTAGAACATGGCAGAGACCAGAATAAGCAAGAGGGTAAGAGGGTCCCCTCTACCTTCCTGACCCCAAATCCCAGCCTCAAGGCCCTCCACCCTGAACTCCCAATGCCCACCTGGATGTCCCTCATCTTGGGCATTGAGTCACTAAGAGGAGGTTTAAAAGAGGGAAAAAAAGAGGCTGTATAAGCCTTGCTCAGTTTTTCCTCCCAGAGATGGGAAGATGCTGAGAATATAACCCTAGTGGAAGTTTTCCCACAGACACATAAAGAATGGGGAGGATGCTCTCACCCCACCCTACTTCAAAAAGCAGGTATTTTCTTCTTGGAGCTACTCTACAAAAATGCTTCAACTCCACTCCTCCAAGATATCCTTTCTCACTAGCAATCTCTTTTTCTTGTCTCTTCTACTCTTTGACATTTAGTCTAAGAGTTAAACTTCTTTTAGCTCTTTAGGCGGAAACTAATTAGAACTTAAAAGAATCCACACGTCACATACCACTTACTTAACGTTTTAGACAAAACTCTTCCAAGATCAGTGATCATTTTCTAAAACCAAAGCAGATGTAAAGAAAAAAGGAGACCATAGAGGCAAGAATAATAGTAAGAAATGAGAAATTGTTGTGAATCTTTTTTACTTCAATATTCCTGAAAACCTCCCTGTAACAGGGGAAACAAAAGCAGGTAAACTGATAGCCATGTTGCAGTGGAGAGGTACAGTTCAAATTATGTTCAGTAGGCTCTGTGATTTACATATATGTATACACATACTTATGTACATATTATTAATTCTTTTATATATTTTAAATTCTTTTGAGGGCTGGGGATGTGGCTCAAGCAGTAGCGCGCTCGCCTGGCATGCGTGCAGCCCGGGTTCGATCCTCAGCACCACATACCAACAAAGATGTTGTGTCCGCCGAGAACTGAAAAATAAATATTAAAAAAAAACTCTCTCTCTCTCTCTCTCTCTCTCTTTCTCTCTCTCTCTCTCTCTCAAAATAAATAAATAAATAAAAATAAATAAAAAGGGTCTTCCTAAGTTAAAAAATAAATAAATAAATAAATAAATTCTTTTGAATAGAAAACCTTTCTTATATAGAATTAAAATTATTCTTTCTTGTATCCAAAGAACTAAAATTAGAAATGTTTGCTGCTTTGAAGTGTAAATTTCTCAAGGAGGATCATGAACCAAAATTGATTTTCATGCATGTATGACTTTGTTAGGATGAACCCAACTATTATGTGTAACCATAAAACTCTAATTTAAAAAAAGAAAGAAATCTATAATAATAATAAGAAGAAAAACTTAGAGTGATGCTTGACTTGACTTCTAAATAAGAATAATATATGATCTGTGGCACCAAATAAGTTACTTTTATAAATAAAAGGGACTATGTTTATTTTTTTAAAGGGGTAAATTTCTGTGTTCTGGACAATTAATCTGTATTCCATTGTATGCATTTTACCCCATGAATTTGCAATTAATTTCTTTCCTGACAGTTGCAAGCGCAAATGGTCTGTGGGTCAAATAAGTAAAAATACGTAGAGTAGCTATAGGGATTCAAACTCAAAACACAATAAAAAACCAAAACTAAAAACTGTTTTAAAATTGAGTGGGGCAGGAGAATTGCAAGTTCAAGGCCAGTGTCAGCAACTTAGTAAGACCCTGTCTCAAAATAAAGAATAAAAAGAACTGGGAATGTAACTCAGTGGTCAAGCAACCCTGGGTTTAATCTCCAGTAACAAAATAAGTAAATAAACAAACAAACATGTAAATAAAATAAAATAGCATAGGTCTAAGTTGTGACCCCTAATTTGATCAAGACTAAGGACATGTTAGTCAGCTTTTCTTTACTGTAATCAAAATACATAACAAGAACAACTTAGAGGAGGAAAGATTTATTTTGGCTCATGGTTTTAGAGGATTTAGTCCATGGTCAGTTGAGTCCAAGACAGAAACATCATGGCAGAAGGACAGGCAGAGGAAAGCTATTCAGCTCAGAGCAGCAGGGGAGCAGATAGAAAGCAGTTTTGGGGGAAAGATCAACCTCTCCAGGGCATGCTCCCAGTGACATACTTCAGCTAAGTCCCACCTCCCAATAGATCGTTAAGCTACCAATAGATTAATCCATCAGGGGTTAATCCATTGATGAGTTCAAAGTCTTTATGATTCAATCATGCCTAAAACCCCCACCTTTGCATTTTGCTGAATTAGCAACCATGCTTTCAACACATGGGAATTTGGGTGGATGTGTAGATCCAAACCACAACAAGGGGGAAGAAAAGTTCCCCCTGAACTTAACATTAAGGTCACCCTCTGAAAGTGACCCTAGTAAGAATCAACACATGCAGATAACATGGACCATGTATAGAAATCACCTATACTGTAACTGGTCTATAAATGTATGGCTGAGAAGATTCATCTTAATCTTGAGAGTTTACCTAGGGTAAAGTCTCAAAGAGCCTGGACTGATTGATAAAAAGAAAACAGTATAATTGCTGAGCTCCCTGCCCAACCCTCACCCCCTCTTCACTGTTGTCTGGACCTACCTGTGAAAGTGCCACACTGGCTTTCCCAGCCTCTCTTGCAGCTAGGAATAAAACAGTGATAGTGCTCTGGTCGAGAGGGCATAAGGTTTCCAAGAGAAAAATCTGTTGGGAAATTTCTGGAAAAACTTTTCTCTGAAGTCATAATAAGAATAACAACCACAGAAGAAAACGTATCCATTCCCTTGGCATGGAGCTTAAGGAGGAAGCAAAGATTCTTTAAAGCAAGTACAGGCAAAAGTCAGCATAATTTGAACTTCAGAAGGGTTGATATTACAAATCTATGTTTACTCTTAAAGAATGCCTTATAGATCAAAGGGCTGTTCCTAACTCTTCAGACACTCTCCAAATCAAACTCTATACAAAGTAAGAATTCATGAAACCGAGTTTGAGAAAAATAAAAATTCTGAGGGAAAAACTGTCATGTTCACTACGAGAGAGTTGACAGTAAAGGGTTTACTCTGGGACACTGATATTCCCCAGAGAGGCCCAGAACAATCTTTATGGAGATGCTCCAGCAGGATTAAATATCCTGTTTACAGCAAATATTATGATGGGTTTTGCAAGCACAGTTAGTGATCTCCATTAAAAAAAGCAGTAGGTCAAAACAAAATATGATAAAACTTTAACCACTTCTTCAGCTTTCTTCCTACAGAAAGAAGCACTGAGAAGCCATTCCAACTGTCTCAGTCACCTTTTAAATGCCTCTTCAGATCCTTTTTGTCTTCCCTCTCTCTGTGATCTCTGGCCTTGTGCACCAGCTCAACCAACCCTACGGGAGTCATCTCTGTGTACAATGAACCAACTGTGCTTGAGCAGACCAATAGCATCTCACTTTATGAATCCCTCTCACCTCCTGTCCTGCGACTTTCCTGTTGATGCTGAGGAGGAAGACTCCCCAGGACACACTCAGAGAACATTCAATAAGCATAGGGGGATTGATTCCAAAGACAGACAGGAGCCAACAAACAATTCTCCCTTTCTCATCTGGGAAGACTATCCTGAGAGGAAATCACTTATATATTTCTCAATAAACAGTTTCCCCATGATCAAGAAATCCATTGCTCTTAATTAACACCCTCACATTGCATTCCCCTCCTTATCTCTCCCACTCTTCTTTTTCCTTATTCCTGTTCCTGATTAGAAAACTACACTCCTAAAAAAGTAGAAGGTCTCAGGTTCTGCCTTCTAAGCAGAACAAGTTCAGAATGCACTTGCTTTCTTTTGATGAGCAAAAACCCACAAATTCTGTGACTTAAAATAATACCCATTTCTCAGGTCATAATTTGTAGGTCAAATATCCACCCTAATCTGGGTGTTGGCATATGCCTATAATCCCAGTAACTCAGGAAGCTGAGGTAAGAGGATCATAAGTTTGAGGCCAGCCTCATCAACTTAGTGAAAATGTCAAAATAAAAAAATAGAAATGGTTATGGATGTAGTTAGGTGGTAAAGTGCCCTGTATTTAATCTCCAGTACTGTGGGAGTGGGGGAGTGGAGTCTACTTAGCATGCTTGTCTTTATAGCTCAGGTTCTCAAAAGAGTGAAGTCAAGGAACAGGCTGAGTTGTGGTCTCATCAGGAGCATAGAATCCTCTTCCAAACTCACTTGGTTGTGTCAGAACACAGTTCTTCACAATTGTAAGACCAAGGTTCCCATTTCTTTTTTTTTAATCATATATTTTATATGTTTATTTTATTTTTTATTTTAGAGAGAGAGAGAAAGAGTTTTTTAATATTTATTTTTTAGTTTTCGGTAGACACAACATCTTTATTTTATTTTTATGTGGTGCTGAGGATCGAACAACCCAGAGCCCTGCGCATGCCAAGCAAGCATGCTACTGCTTGAGCCACATCCCCAGCCCCTAAGTTTCCCATTTCCTCACTGACAATCATCTGGGGCCTGTTGTCAGCTCCTAGATGTCACCTACATTCTTTCCCTCATGGCTCATTCAATCTTCATAGCCAGCAATGGCACTGTGGCTCATTCTTGTGCTTCCAATCTCTCTTGCCTCTGTTTCTGATTTCGAAACACAGCTTTAAGTGATGCATATGATGAGAACAGGCCTACCTGGATAATTTCTTTATCTTAAGGTCAACTGATTTGGAATCTCAATCACATTTGCAAATCCTTTTGGCTGTATAATGTATCATATTCACAAGTTCCATACACACACAAAGAAAAGTGCTTTGGGTAGTATGGCCATTTTGACAATATTTGTTTTGCCTATCCAAGAGTATGGGAGAATTTTCCATCTTCTAAGGTCTTCTTCAATTTCTTTCTTTAGTGTTCTGTAGTTCCTTATAAAAATAGAATAAGGAATCATGAAATTCATTTGGAAAAATAAGAGACCCAGAATAGCAAAGCAATCCTTAGCAAGAAGAGTGAAGCAGGAGGCATCACAATACAAGACTTTAAACTATACTACAAAGCTATAGTAACAAAAATGGCATGGTATTAGCACCAAAATAGACATGTAGACCAATGGTATAGAACAGAAGACACAGAGACAAACCCACATAAATATAGTTATCTCATACTAGACAAATGAGCCAAAAACATACATTGGAGAAAATATAGCCTCTTCAACAAATGGTGCTGGGAGAACTGGAAATCTATATGCAGCAAAACTAAACTAAACTAAACCATGCACAAAACTCAACTCAAAGTGAATCAAGGACCTAGGAATTAGACCAGAGACCCTTTACCTAATAGAAGAAAAAGTAGTCCCAAATCTTCATCACATCAGATTACCCCCAACTTCCTTAACAAGACTCCTAAAGTGCAATAAACAAAATCAAGAATTAATAAATAGAATGGATGCAAAGTAAAAAGCTTCTTCTCAGCAAAAGAAACAATCAGTGAGGAGAAGAGAGAGCCTACATTTTGAGAACAAATTTTTGCCACAGTCACATCAGATAGAGCACTAATCATTAAGATATATAAAGAACTAAAAAAAACAAACAAACAACCCAGTCAATAAATGAGCTAAGGAGCTGAACACACACTTCTCAGAAAAAGTATATAATTGATCAACAAATATATGAAAAAATGTTCAACATCTCTAGTAATTAGAGAAATGCAAATCAAAACTACTCTTTCATCTCATACCAGTCAGAATGGCAGTTACCAAGAATACAAACAATAGTAAGTGTTGGTGAGGATGTGGGGGAAAAGGCACATTCATACATTACTGATGGGATTGCAAATTGGTGCAACCACTGTGGAAAGCAGTATGGAGATTCCTTAGAAAACTTGGAATGGAACCACCATTTGACCCAGCTACCCCCACTTCTTGGTCTATACCCAATGGACTTAAAACCAGCATACTATAGTAATGCAGCCACATCAATGTTTATAGCAGCTCAATTCACAATAGCTAAACTGTGGAAGCAACCTAGATGCCCTCCAATAGATGAATGGATAAAGAAACTGTGGTACATATGCACAATGGTCTATTACTCAGCATTAAAAGAGAATAAAATCATGGCATTTGCCAGTAAATGGATGGAGTTGGAGAATATCATGCTAAGCCAAGTAAGCCAATCCCAAAAACCAAAGGCTGAATGTTCTCTCTGATAAGTGGGTGCTGATCCATAGTAGGGGGTGGGGGAATGGGAAAATGGAGGAATATTGATTGGCAAAGGGGAGGGAGAGAAGAGGAAGGGGTATAGGGGCAGGAAAGATGGTAGAATGAGATGGATATTATTACCCTAGGTATATGTATAACTGCACATATGGTACAACGCTACATAATGTACAATCAGAAAAATGAAAATTTGTGCTGCGATTGTGTACAATGAATCAAAATGCATTCTGCTGTCATATATACCTAATTAAAATAAATTAAATAAAATTTAAAAAACAAAGGAAAGTGGACCATGCAAAGCAAGAGTCATTGGGATCATCTTAGAATTCTGCCTGTTACACAGACGGTTGGTACCAAGGATTGCCCTAGAGAGCAGACCCTTAGGATGAGATTTTGATGCTATGTTACTCACTGATTTGAAAGAAATAAGTTTCTCATTATTGGTGATAAATGGGATGGAAATTTCTGTATGCAATCATATCACAAGTACTAAGCCTTTCCTGTGAATTTAATTGACATTAGGTGGGGCTAGAAGGTGAGGGAGACAATGGGATATGCAATGGCTATGGTGCTTGGCAAATATGGGAACAATTATGACTAAAAATCATGGAACAGACTTACTGCTATTAAGAGAACCGGAAGCCTCAAAAAAAGAACAGGACAACTAACTTCCAATTCAAAGCTTGCTTTGAAAGCCAGGGGCCATTGATATAACGTTTAAACAAGCTCTCATCTCTTGTCACCAAAGGGCAGAGCTGCTAGAAAGGCAAGCACTGTGCTTCATTCTTAGTGGTAAAAGGTATGAGATGTAACTTTTTGTTTTTTACCTTAGAAGAGATGTCTTAGGGGCTGGGGATGTGGCTCAAACGGTAGCATGCTCACCTGGCATGTGTGCGGCCCGGGTTCAATCCTTAACACCACATACAAACAAAGATGTTGTGTCCGCCGAAAACTAAAAAAAAATAAATAAACATTAAAACGTTCTCTCTCTCTCAAAAAAAAAAAAAAAAAAAAGAGATGTCTTAGCATGAACCAGACCACAGGATCCCTAAAAAATTCACGAGGGTGGCAAGCCACTGTTCATTGAATTTATCTTTGACACACATACTTTTACTAAGACAAATCAGATGTACCACTTTCTGCTTACCAAGTCCATTTAGCAAGCTGCCTTGTGAGGATCTAATGAATATTGACTTGATTAAAGTCGCAGTGATAGAAAGCAAGAGCGTTTACATAGTCCTGGGTCAAAAGCATGAATTTGCTCTGACTGTTCTTCTCATATGAAGGTGAATGAACTACTTTTCATATTCCCTTTGAATGGGGATTGAACAATATAGATTTATCAGATCAGTAGCTGCTTATCAAGAGCTAGAGCCTCTGTTGATATGAACCAGTGAAGATACCACAACAGAACACCGGGATTAATACTAATTAAGCCTGTGGGACTCTATAATCTGCCATGATCCATCTGCATTTTGCAGGAACTATACAGAGAAATTGATGGTAACCATAACTGTGTCTTTATAATCCTCCATATGGGTGCCAATCTCTGCAGTTCCTCCTGGCATGCAATATGCTTCTGAGTTATTATCTTGGCTGAGGAGGCAAAGCAGTAAGTTGACTCATTTTAGGAGCTTCCACTTGGCCTTGGCTACTTCATGGCCCTTATTCTGCTGGTTAGGGAACCAATGTGAGGATTCTTCCAGTGCTGGGTATATCTGTATACCCTTAGGGACTGGGGAATAGCAAGAAGATTCACAGACCCAATGTACCCTCTGTGAGATAGATTTAGGACAGAACTCCATTGAACATATGGCCTCCAAAAGCATCCACTCTGTCTGGAGGTTCATGATAGTTTTTGGTTTCCTGGTATTAGTGTGAACCTGAGTCCCATTTTTTAACATCTTTGAATCTGGGTATTCCATTTTTCCTCATTCCAAGTGTCTACAGTTCCCTCAAAAGGAGGGGGCAAATGTTTACCTATACAATGTAGATACATTATTAAACCTCAAAAAGACCTGTCCTCCTCTTGAGAAAAATAAATCTGGACTTATAGAGTGGATGAGAAACTAAAAATTTTATTTTGCAGTGTCTGAAGTTAGCCTTCTACTTGCCAGTTCTCACTTCTTTTTTTTTAAGTATATTATTTTGGTATTATTGAGTTGAGTGACATCTTTTTTTATTATTATTATTTTTAGATGTTGATGGACCTTTATTTTATTCATTTATTTATAAGTGGTGCTGAGAATCGAACCCAGGGCCTCACACATGCTAGGCAAGTGCTCTACCACCAAGCCACAACTCCAGCCCCATAGTTGAGTGACATCTTAACTATCCATTCCTAAGGATACCATGATCTCTTAGGCTACCTCTAGAGTTATCTGCAGATTAAGGCACCCTGTATGCCACCCTGTTCTTGCCTTCCCTTGATGGGTAAGTGCCCTTTTTCCTCTGACAGTTAAGTGCCAACATCTGACCTCTGCAATACCATTCTGAAATACCAGCATCTCCTTTGGTTACATGAACCAACTCCATAGCAATATAGTGAACAGAGGACCACTACCACTGAGTTTCTCAAAAGTGGGTATCCTGTCATTGTTGAATTTCTTGTTTTCTTAATAAGGGGAGTCTTCTCAGGACCCTCTGGAAAACATAATCAATGGTGAATGTTTAGGGTTTTTCCTGACTTCCCAGCCAGTCCTCAGTGTTATGCCAAGGTGGTTGAGTATCTTCACCTCACTTACGTTTTTAGTTTATCATTGTATCCAACTTTGATTCCAGGTGGTATCAAACAGAATATTTAGTTGATTTTACATGTCCTTCATCTAACATTGAACCCCCAAGTTCATAAGTCTCCTATAGTCTGCTTCTAATATCCAATTCCTTCAAGATTTACTCCCTCACATGTTGATAATGTAAACTTTGGTTGTTTGGTATCTTTGTGGGTTTTCTTTTTCTTTTAAAACACGTGTTGTTGGTTTAATGAACCACCCTTTCTGGGTGTGACTTCCTCATAATCTTTGCCAGTGAAGTTTTTCTTTCCTTTTCTAAATGCTTTTCTTTCCAAGTCTTCATCTGACAGTACCTATCAGTAATTCATCCAGAAACTTGTTGACACAAATGAAATTTTCTCTTCAATATTTAGCACGTTGGTTACTCAGTCATTTTCACTCAGCCTGTCTGGTTCAACCTCTCCAGAAAGGAAATGACTATCTTCTTGTTAACTCCCTCTCTACCTCTCTGGAAAGTTTAGTTTTTCCACTGTGCTACATCAGTTGCTACTTATTATTTGCATTCTAGCTTCTAAATTCGGTATTGACCCCTTTGGTCTACTTATATTTTCTTTCCTATTTTCTTTGTTCCTGAGAGCCCTTTTTACTTTTTTACTTTCATTTAGTAGGACTTGGGCAAGGAGAGGAAGAAAATATATGTGTTCAATTAGCTATGTTTAATCAGATGTTAGAACTGTTTCTCTGGAGCAAAAAATTCTAACTTCCAGGATTCAGTGTTCTTCCACACCCAGTTATTTCTGATCTGAATCGGATTGGGTTGGCGTTATCAAATATAAAAGTTTTGAACATTTCGTGTGTACACCTTATATGCTTTAGGCCCCATCTCTTACTCTAGCCACTGCTTTGTCTGTGAATTCCTCCAAGTTTAGACTTGCTGTATACAGTCTTATCCTGATAGTATCTTATCTTAGCCTCTAGGTTCTACCCTAGAATTTCTCTAATATTAAAGAGTGGCATCCATAGAATCTCTGGAAACTCATGAGGGGCAAAACAAGCCATCCAAATCAGATTCTCCACAGTCCCCACCACTGCCACCAGGTGATGGCATTTTGGCAGCAGCTGTGTTCTTTGACTTATGGACACAGCTTCTGTCGGGTGACCCCTCGCCAACACTAGAGTTATCCATAGGTCCCCACATGTGTATTGAGAAGGCTGAGTGGTAAAATAACTAAGCCTTCATCTTCCATAGTAGAAAGTAGAAAGGTAATATCTAAAACTGAAAAAAGTAATTGTAGCATATTATCCAAAACTAGAAAAAAATACCAGAAAACTATTTGTTTCTTTTAGCTATTTTGGAAAGTGTTTCAAAATATCAAATGTGTTTACCTCATAGAAAAGAGAATTAGGAGGCTGGGACTGTGGCTCAGCGGTAGAGCGCTCACCTAGCACGGTTCGGGACCTAGATTCGATCCTCAGCACCACATAAAAATAAAAGACATTGTGTTGTGTCTATCTATACCTAAAAAATAAATATTAAAAAAAAGAAAAGAGAATTGGGAGACAGGGAAACATTGATCATGGTAATATTATTACACTTTTAAAACTATGTACATGTATTTACTTTTTAAAAAATAGAACTTCCGTTTTAAACAAAGGCAGATCCTAAACAGCAAAACCTAACTAAATAAAAAAGCATGTCAATATTTAATTCCCTCTTTTGACTTTTTGACCACTGGAGGAGGAGAAAATGCCCAGATATTCTCTAGAGTCTGTTGGGACATACAAAAGGGGTCCCACCTGCTATGGCTCCCATTTCAGGATCACTGCCCATGGCCTTGGCAACTGTGCTGAGCTGGCTGAATGCTTTAACTCAGCATCGGATTCCAGTTGGCTCCAAATGTTTGTTCATCTTTAAGAGACCCCAGTATATAGGAAACTAAATCCACAAGGCAATGTTTTTTCTCAAACATTAGTACTTTGTTAAAAGAACATATTAAACTACCACATTTGGACTTAATTTAGGGTGATCATCCCAACATTTTGAGAAAGTAAACATTAATTTAATTTGATCTGTGAAGTTATTAAAGAAAAATAAACCCACAAACATAAAGCCAGTGTCAGCTGTTGAATGGCAGTGTCTATAGCTGTTCTCTGAATACTCAGCCAAAAATATGAATGTACAATGAAGTCTTCTCTTTCTGTGGGGTTAAATTTCAATATTAGAACACACAGAGAAAAATATATAAGGAATTCATTTTTGATGGTCCCTTAAGAAGGCTCCATTTGGAGAGCATTGGACTCCCTCAGTAAATTCTACAGGGATTTTTTTTTCTCCATTGTTGAAACAGATTGTTGTCTCTCCAGTTGAGCATCAAATAGAATAACTGACATACATTTTGGGTTGTTAAAAATTAAGTGTCTTCAGCAATAGAGTCACACTCAGTTTGGTGAGATTTTCACTCTATGAGAAGTCCTTGGGTACTGATCAGGGCTGGAGAATGGCTTATCCACATGTCTCAACTCACATTTACTCAGGGACATATGCTCATTGAGTGGAATAGTGGGTGGACTCTCCCACACTCTTCAAAGAATATTTCTTTTTCTTTTTGCAGAGTATTTAATTTGCCCAATTAAATGCATATATGATGCAGAATAAGTGCCATTTTGAATTAAATGAGGAATAATCTAAATAGATACAGTGGGAATACATTTTCACAGTGCAATCGTCCAGATGTGCAAGGATATAATTTTCTTTGTGTATGACTGAAATTAAAAATTTTGCTCCCAGGATCCCATTTTTTCCTCTGATAGAAAATTTAGTTGTGCCAATTCTAGGCACTCAAGTCTCTTTCATCTTAAAGATGTCGTCTCATAAGGAGACTTTTCTTTTCTTTTACTTTTTTCTTTTACTTTTCTTTCTCCTCTTCTTTCCAGAATAATCTAAATTTTAGGGGGACTACATATCATTCTAGTGTCAAGGGAAGTACATTATCCAAGCAAGAGACATGGCTCCATGTATCATATCTGTTCTCACCGGCCTTCCTAAGGCTTGTTTCATCAAATCTCAGGCAGCAGCCTGTCTCCACTGTGGTGGTAGCTGAAGTCAAGCTTAGGTAATCTATCCTGTTAGCTGTTTTGATGCTCCAGGTCTACCTGGAGATTTGGTGCTCTCTCGTGCACTGTCTCTCCAGAGCACTACTGAACCTTCACTACTCAGCCACATCTCTCCTCCTGTTCTTTTCTGGTCTATTCTCTCAAGACCTCTACCCTGGGGTCCTCTTGCTCTACACCATAGTGACCCTCTGACAGAAACATCCATTCTTGCTGAGAGCCATTGACAAGTAGGAATGACGCATCGAAATTTCCTTGCCAGCGTACCCCATGTTGCTTAGAGGAAGGACTGGTGGAAATGGACTTGCCTTGGACATTCGCTGTGACGTTGCATGTATGCTTTAGTAAGGTGACCTTGCTCAAGGACCAGGGCGGATCCGGGTTTAGAGCTGATCAGGTTTTAGGGAGTATCCTGTCCTTGGGTTTAGGGCAGTTCCAGGTTTAAGGTATACCCTGCCGGGGGAATAGGGCGTATCCTGCTGCCTCAGGCACACCCGATCCTTGAGTTCCCGTTGAGTTCTCATGGGATTCAGAAAGTATTTGGGATTCAAAGCCTGGTGGAGTACGTGAATTTTGCGGCAGAACGTGTATTTTTCCCCAGAACGTGTTTGTAGAGGGCCGGTGTGAGTTCGGGAATAAAGAATTGCTGTTTGAATCTACAAAGCTGTGAGTGGCTCGTGATTCTGTGCCCAGCCAGACTGCGGCACATTCTTACTTCTAAACCTCATTCTCTTAGTTATAAGCCTTATTTTGTGCCCACTGATGCATAAAAAAAATAATTCTCATATCTGTTCTAGCCCCACGGAATAAAGGATACTCTATGTGTGGGAGAGGGTGAGAAAGTCAACTTTGTCATATCCTCTTCATCTAAATCAATTGTACTTTCTTTTATTTTCTATTGTGACCTCTTGAAATGGCTCAGGGCAGCCCAGAGCTCCAGATGGATTGAGGAACTTCCACACTTCTCTGAATTTTCTAGTCATGTCCAACCAGAAACTTTATCTTGGGGGAGACAGGGCATAGGGTACAAACACCATACTAACATCTCAACTCTAAATCTCTTCTTCAAATGTTCTGAGCTCCTCCAGCTATTCCAAAGGAGGGTCCTAAATCTTCCTTGTCTGGAAAGGAGCATCTGACATCATTATGCATGTTTCCTTACATCAAGCGTAAATGGTATGCCTTAAATCATAGTGGAGAAGGGGGAATGTTCTTCCCCCAAACCTTGGCTCCTGAAAACTGAAAGCTCTTTGGTTTTCAGGCCGTTGTATCTGTTACAAAATCTTTGTCAAATTTGGGGAATTTTCAGAAATCATTTCATTGAGTATTTTTTCTGCTCTTTTCTCTTTCTCCTTTCCTTCTGGAATTCCCATTATGCTTATATTGACACCACTTGATCCTGTTCCCCAGGTATCTACAGCTGTATTCAGTTTTCTTCATTCTTTTTATTTTTAAATTCTGTTCATCCAACAGGATGACTTCAATTGACCTATCTTAACATTTGCTAATTCTTTTTTCCACCTATTTGAATCTGTGGTTAAACTCCTCTAGCAAATTTTTCATCAGTAATAATAATTTTAAAATTTAAAGAATTTATATTAGGTACTTTTTTATAATGGCTATCTTTATTGATATTTACATGATGAGACATTCTTCTCCTACTTTTCCTTAGTTCTTTGAACATATTTAAAATTAACTGATTTTAAAATAACTGTCTCTAGTAAATTAATTGATGTTTTTTTTAAAAGAGAGAGTGAGAGAGGGAGAGAGAGAGAGAGAGAGAATTTTAATATATTTATTTTTTTAGTTATCGGCAGACACAACATCTTTGTTTTTTTGTATGTGGTGTTGAGGATCGAACCCGGGCTGTGCGCATGCCAGGTGAGCACGCTACCGCTTGAGACACATCCCCAGCCCTAATTGATATTTTTTAAAATAACTATCTAGTAAATCCAACATCTGAGTATCCTCAGGGAGAGTTTCTATTGATTTTTTTTTTCCCTATGTGCAGCCATACTTTCTTCTTTCCTTGAAAGTCTAAAAATTATTGTTGAAAACATATAAAATATAAACAAGGTCCTTCTCCTCTCTGAGAGGACTCCCTCTCTCCCTCAAGAATGTCTCCCTTTCCCCTTTTTCTAATCCTGTTAATAAGCTTTGTCATTTTTTCTGGGACAATTACCCTGCCCTGTTCTCCTCTGTCCTTTTCCCATGTTTCTGCCATAGCAGAGTTGGATCTTAAAAAATTTCTACTTCTCACAAATCTTAATAAAATTGATGTTCCAAAGATGATTACAGAAAATAAATAAATAAATAAAATACAACAAAATAGAAAAGTGTGGCAACTGTGGAAATTAAATTCTTCCCCTAACTCAGGCTTTGTTCCTGCTGTTGGTTATTGCTTGTTTAGTGACTCTTCTGAACAAATTTATAAAAATATGCACTCTTTTTCAAATGTAACTGCTGAAGTTTCTGCTTAATTAGCTTAGTGGTCATCTAGTAATTGGACAGAGATTTCCTATTCTTTGCTGAGAGAGTCTTGGTGCATGTTGGAACATGCCTTCAATATTTAGCCAGATGTGTAACAATTTTGCTTTAGCCTTCCTTCTATGTAGAGCCTCAAGGTCAGCCAGAGGTGAGAGTTTAGGTTTGTTTTTTTTTGTTTTTTGTTTTTTTTGGTCTTTCCTGAGCATACATACTTTGGCACACACAGAACACTACACACATGCATTTGGCCTTATACATTTCCAAGACTATGTCAAAGCTTTTCAAAGTCCCTATAGACTTATCATTCCCAGTTTTTCCTTTTAAGCTTTTGGTTAGCCTACTGTTTGCTCCAACTGTTTGTTATCCACCACCTCAGGCAGCCATAAAGTTAAACAATTACCTCTAAATATTTTCAATAAACACCCGTCTCAGGGAAAAAAGTTCTTTTGCTGTAGCACTGGGTGAGCTCCAAGTTAGATTAAATAAAAACAGTCTTGTAAATAGATCTTCTAGAGAACCACTAGACAGGTCAGATAAATACATTTCTCTGGGAATGAGGCTTTTTTTTTATTGGTTGTTCACAACATTACAAAGCTCTTGACATATCATATTTCATACATTAGATTGAAGTGGGTTATGAACCCCCAATTTTACCCCAAATGCAGATTGCAGAATCACGTCGGTTACACATCCACAATTTTACATAATGCCCTATTAGTAATTGTTGTATTCTGCTACCTTTCCTATCCCCTACTATCCCCCCTCCCTTCCCCTCCCATCTTCTCTCTCTACCCCATCTACTGTAATTCATTTCTCTCCTTGTTTGTGCACTTTCGATTCAACAAGAAGCTCAGCGTTTACTTTGTGCCAAGAACAGGAATATGTGATGATAAATAAAGCAGATTCTGTCATCAGGAGACTCATAGTGTAGGGGGAAGATAGTTACAGAATAATAATAGGTGTGGTTAGGATGACGAAAGTGGAATCACAGAATTATGAGATCATACAACGAAAGACCAGAGCTATTCTGAAAAATTGGAAAATGTATCTCTGAGGATGTGAAATCTATAATGAGATCTAAGGAGTGGGGTATAGCTCAGTGGCAGAGCATTTGCCTACCATGTGGGAAGCCCTAGGTTCAATGCCCAGCACCTCAGAAATAAAATAAAATGAGAGCTAAAGGACAGGGCAGGATGACAGGAAGTCTAGGCACAGGAAACAGACATAGGAATGCTAGAGATCCAGGAAAAACAGAATCTATTCAAGAACTCGTGGCAGTTTAGTGTGGCCATAAAACAGAAACTGGTGGAGAAAGGGAGACAGCAGATAAAAGACATGACAGGAGGGTCTTGTTAGTTCAGAATCGTTTGTTTAGGTAGATCAAATTTCCCAAAGAACACCACTCTATTATATGTAAACATTCTTCTAGCACATCATTCAGAGGTTGACCCATAACAGCACATGAAGGATTCTACTTTCTGGTTGATTCTTTAATGAAGAATTGCGTGCCTTCTTCAATAGAGCCAAAGTCTCTGAGAAGGTGGTGCTAGGATGGCCAGATAAAAGGTTCATGAGCAAACTGGTAAAAACACGCCAAAATATAAAACTTGAAAGAGAGAAAGGGAGACAAGAACAAACCACCCCTGGGGGCAACTAGACATCTGAAGTTATTCCAAGGCTGTTTCTAACCAGACTGTCTTCTCTGGTCAGGTATTTTATAATGTTACATCCATCATCTTCATGACAACCCTTTGAGGTGGTACATTTCCTTCTTTAATATACAAAAAATTAAGGCTCAGAAACACAAATGATGTCATTCATTTAACAAGTACTCACTGAGTTTCTACTAGATGCCAATTTGTCTGTGCATCCAACCTCAGGGAGCTTAATTCAAGAAGGACGTGTTCAGGTTCACACAGCTGATCAACTGAAACCAGGACTCTTCCACCCAAAAATGACTAGACTCTCGTCTTCTATTGCAGCACACGAAATAAGAAAGGGCCATTTATTTTCTTAAATTAATATGAAAGAACCTTAAATGGTTCACTTAAACTGATTTATGTTTTAACATTGATTCAAGTAACCTTTCCATTTTTTTGCTGGTAAAGACAACCAGTCTCTTGATTCTTGCTCTGGTTAAAACCGTGAGAAAGTTGTCTAATGAGGGGCCAGATTACCTCCTTCCTGAGGTAGTTAGAACCATCAGGACCCATGAAGACAGAAGAATGAACTAATGTCAGCTCTGACTCCATTCTCCTTCTTCCATCTCTCTCATCTCCTTGTCTATTTGGAGTCTTCAGAAAGCAGACCTCCAAACCCAACCCCTATCTATCTTGCAGGGACATTAAAGATTCCCTGGAGCCTTGCTCATTATTCAGCTGTGTTTGCGATAGTGTCCTACTTCCAGATGCTTAACTGCAGTCTCAAAAGGACAAGGCAAGGATATTTATCTTTCTTGGTCTTTTGGGATTCCTCTCATTTGCAGTCTGCTGCCACCCCAACACTCCGAATTAGGGAAATGTAAAATGTTACCACATATCATACATCCAAGGAGGGTCCAATCAGAGACTCCCACAGAACTGCTCTTCTGGGTTTTTCATTTGAAGACACTGAGCAAATGAAAGGGGAAGGCTTCAGGAGGAGAAAGAGAGGGTAGGGCTGCCCTACAGCTTTTGCTCTTGAAATATTTTTCTAGATTGTATCTAGGGTGGGGGAGAAGAGACTGAAAGAGAGAAACGCAATACTGGGGGTTTTGTTGCTTTGTACTTTTCTACATTCTCAAAAACACTGCCCCAACACAACACATTTAGAACAGATTTCATCCATGGGACTTATCTGTCCACGTTTAACAAGTTGGAATTCTTTATAGGTCTTTTAAATATCCTCACTTTTAAGATCTTTGAAGCCTAAGATCATCATTCTATTTGTATTATTCTATTATTATTTGTAAAATCTGTAGTAAACTGCTTTGCCAGAAAGAATATTTTCCTGAGGAGGTACTCTCTTAAAACACAAACAGATTCATGCAGCATCCAGCAAGTCCAGAGGGAGCAGCTTCTGTCTACCCTGTGCTGTGTGCATTGTCTTGATTTCAGCTCTCATAACATCCTCACTGTCCCTTTGTGACCCTCTCACCAAGGAGACTCATATCTGGTGAAATTCATCCAGGCTGCAGTCTCATATAGACAACTATAACTGGAGAAAACAAGAGATTAATGGTTGCAACTAAGAGAACATTAGCTTCAAAATTATAAAACGCACAACTTCAGAGTTGTCTACTCATACATAACCCAAAGTGCTGACTTTCTGGGATCATCAAAAGAAGACACATAATTTTTTTTTCCTGGTAGATGTTGGAAAGAATTCAACATTTTATTAAAATTTGGGCATCAAAACAAATTTTACAGTTATGACTCTACAATATATGTAATTTTCAAAAGTTGTTTCACTTTCAGAGGTTATAATATATCATAAAGTCCCCTGGATCTTGCCTTGACCTTGAAAATATGGTACAACCCATTTCTGTCACCTCTCCATCTTCACTGCCACTGCTCCTTCTGGATATAGTCTTCTCTTGCCTTGGATTCCGCTGCAGCTTCTTCATTGGATTTCTCATTTCCCCCTCTCCAACCCATTCTCTATGCACTTGCCAAAGCTAAAACATCCCTTCTGGGTGTCTTTACCTTGATCCACACCCTACTGGCTTCTCTTTGAATACGAGATAAAATGTGAAATCTCTGAGGCCCTACAGAGCCAGGCCTCTGCCTGTTTATCCAGCCCATATCTCCTTTGCTAACTGAATTCCAACATGCTGTTCTTCTGCTCTTGAAATTACACATTTTTTCCTAACTCAAAGATTTTGCATATGCCATCCTTTCACCTAGGAAGGGTCTTCCCCTATGCTTCATCTGATTAACCCTGATTCATTTATCCGTTCTCGGTTTAGATACCTTTCTTCAGAAAGGCCTCCTCACTCACCCTAATCTAAATTATATCCCTCTTCTATCTCTCTCCTAACATTCACTTTCCAAATTTATACGTTTATTTGTGTTTATCTGTCCCCTCCACTACAACAAATGTCCATGCATGCAGGACATTGATGCCTTGGTTCCCACTGTTTCCAGTATCCAGAACAATACCTAGCACAAGGCTATATGCAAAACAGATAATTAGTCAATGAATGGATAGATGAATATTTGTGGAAGGGAATCACAACCCCCAAAATATCCCTCAGCCTGTCTGCAGAAGCCTTCTCATAGACAACCATGAAACTTACCAAAAATATAATACAGCTCCTCTTAGAAAAATTGCACTTTTTGGGGACTGGGAATTCTATTCATCTCTCTGCTGTTTCCAATGAATCAACTCTTCAGAGGCCCTTAACTGATTCTGCCACCAGCCGCTTCCTGCCTCCCCTTCTCCTCCCCTGGTCAACTTATTCTCTCATCAGAAGAAAGAGAGATCTTTTAAAAAATCATTACCTTAAGCTGATGACCTAAGGCCCTTCATTTTCTTTTCTTTCCAATCCTTGGACCTGTAAGCCACACAGGTCCACCCTTGCCCTTTGAAGCTATGTCAAGCAATAGCTATTCACTGGATGCACCCTGGGGCAAGCTCTGTTCCCATATTTACTTACTTTTTTTTTTTTTTTTTTTTTGGTACCAGGTATTGAAGCCAGGGGCACTTAACCACTAAGCCACATCTCCAGCACTTTTTATTTTTTTATTTAGAGACAGTTTTATTTAGAAACTTAGTTTCTTAGGGTCTCAATAAGTTGCTGAGACTGGCTTTGAACTTGCAATCCTCCTGCCTCAGCCTCCTGAGCCACTGAGATTACAGGTATGTGCCACTGTGCCTGACTCCCACACTTACTCTTGATTCTCCATTCCATCCTAGTGTCCTCCCAGTTCTTGATGGTCAGCCTCAAACCTTACAGTTCTTACTTCACTCCCAGGGCTTGAATTCAGAGACTAAAGAAATGGTCCAGTGTGGCCTTCTCCCCTCCTGAGAGCAGAGCTTGCATTCATCCAGTAGATCTCCTCACTTTGCTGTTTGGAATATATCTTACCCCAGCAACGGCCCCTGGCCAGTACTCAGTTCCAGTTTGGTCAAGATTCCCCATAGGAAAGGAGGTCAGAGATATCTGGTCTTTGCCCCCTCTGAAGCCCTATCTCTCTCTGGTCCTCCCGGGATTCCATTTAGCCTCTCGGGTCCTTAGTTCTGAATACTCTGCCCACCCCACCCAACCAATCACTTAGTTAATCTGGTAACTAACCCTAATTCTTCTGTCATGTTCGTTTCTCAGATCTCTCCTACAGTCTTTCCTCCCTCCCTACCAACTCACCATGACTTGTTCACACTCAATAGACAAACTCTCCAGAAAGTTGGAAAAAGGACAGACTCAGATCTAAATCTCATTCCTGTCAGTAACTGTGTGGCCTTGAGCAAGTAACTTTATATCTTAAAGTCTCATTTAAAAAAAAATCTACAAAATGGGAATAATATCACATTATATTTAGCTGCTGGCACAGATGAGCCACATTGTAGGCATTCAAAAAATGTGGAACAAAGGACATAAAGAAAGAATTGTATTTACGACTTGCTGGGACAGGGTACTTTGACTATAACAAAGAAATGAAAGTTGTGTCTTTGTGTACATAATTCCTGAACATGCTGAGAAGAAACCATGAGAGCAGCAGTGGAGGGAGATATGTGGGTAGGAAAGTTTATGCTTAAAGCCTTAAACAATGAGTAAAATTTAACAACAGGATGAGGAAAGGAAGCTTCCCAAGAAGTGCAACATGAGTGAAAGCCTGAGCACAGGACAGCCTTGGGTCCTTGGAGAGACAGAGCTGGAGAGTGAACAGGCCATGAGAAGGACAAGCAGAGAAGAAACTGAAAAGAGGAAGGAGGGCCAGATCAGGACAACATGACCAAAAAGGAACCCCAGTTTCCCCTGATTTCTTGCCTGGTCTCAAGTGCTTTGGGTCTCCCCTTCTGTGTAAGTGATCACCTTGGGATGTGTCATCTCTAAGTATTTGTTTATCTGCAACTCAATTAACCCAGCCCAGGGAGTGACATACCTTATCCAACTAATTAGTGTTTGTAAAATCCAAATGCCAACTAAAATAATTGTTATGAGGATGTTGCTGAAGATCCTGCAGTCACCTCAGCTGAGCCCCACTGGTGACAGAGGGAGGGACCTCCCTGTCTGCTCCCTGACCCTGCGTCACTTGGCTCCTTCCTTAAACGTTTGCTGACATCACATGGAGATAACTGTGAAATGTTTCCACTGAATCCACATCTGTGGAGGAAGTTCTTAAAATCAAGTCTCTTGTATAAAGTGGCCAGGTTACTAAAAAAAAAAAAAAAAAAAAATTAGGGTGGTGAAGATAAATTTCTTTATGCTTATTTCCCTCCCTCTCTGGACTTCAGTATCTCTGACTAGTTATAATAGTAATGCCAATATTAATTCCAGATAAATAATGTAACAATATTACCAATGCTGATTAGTTGCTGTGTGTGTCAGGCATTTTACCTATGTCATCCTATGTATTCATCACAACAATCCTATGGAGTAGATTCTATTATTATCCCCACTTGATAAATGGGGAAACTGAGGCATGGAGATAAAATAAGTAATTTGCCCAAAGTCGCACAATAATAAATGGTAGAGCTAGAATTAAATCAGGTAATCTGCCTCCAAAACCCAGGCTCTTAACTTACCTGCCACGCTAGCTGTGTAATAAATGTCAGGATCCTAATGTAACAAATGGAAAAATTGAGTTCTGAAACACAGTAGACAATTGTCTTCAGGTCACTGAACAAGTGAATCAGTGGCAAAGTCAGAACGTTCTGGAATCCTGGATCTTTCTTGGTTCAATTTTCCATCAACAAATCTGTATAAAGATATTCCTTTCTTTATCATCTCTATTCCATTTTTAATGGTTCTCAAGGCAATGCAATTTGAGCAAGTAGAAAGAAAAATCCATTTCAAAAGTTGCCCCCTGGATAAATTCCATTTCCTAAAGCTCAGAATTTCTAAGGAAAAGAGAAATTAGCCAATGACAACCTTCTGCCATGCCAAAGAGTGATCCTAGGTCTAGATCCAAGGTCATGATCTAAGGTCTAGAGAGATGGACAAATCCACCCTCTTGCTTGGGAGGTCAGGGAGCACTACTATCACGGGTCAAACCACAGGCCCCTGGGCTTTTTTCAGTGCCCAAGATTACAACATACAAAGATATTTTTAAATTGTTACTTTAAACCCTTGAAGCTTCATGGGTTCTACTTAAAGGACTCTTTAACCAGCCTCATTCTTCCTTCTTAAACAGAGGAAAAAGGAGGGTTTGGGGAACAAAAGCAAGCTCTGCATAAAAGAGCTACCTAGAGAGCTGGTAACTGGCTCACAGGGGCTTGTACACATCTCCACGTTGTAATTCTATGGAGTTTTGTCTAGTTTCTGATTTAAGGGCTTGCTGGTAGCTCAGATGTTGACAGTTAATCATGATACTGTTTTAGAAAAAGAAAAAAAAAATACAGGTTGGCTTGATTGCCCTCCAGAAACATACACAGCTGTAAAATTGTAAAGATCTTGCTGTGGTGGTCTCACCTCTAAAAGGTATTGGTCCTCACACAGGCTCTGGGAGAGCCCCCTGAGTACCAGATCTACATTCAAAAATGACACACTGCAGGACAGGGACATAAAGCAGCTGGTTCTAGTGCCTCTAGCACTAGAGGCAGCCAAAATTGAAGTAATAATAGAAATTTCATGTGGCCTGTTAAATCTGTCAAAAATAGTCCAAAAGTTTTCCTACTGCAGCCAACCAGAAGCCCTATTCAGAGCCAAAGCCAACAACTGGAAACAAAGTTGCCAAACCCTTATTTCCCACTCTGTGTTGTATTATTTTGTGTTTTTCATTTTTCCCTTGGCATTTTGAACTTAGATGTCAGCTCTGGTTGATACAAAAGCATGAAGATTTCCTGCTTTGGGGAGTTCAGACGTAATGCCATTGAAGACAGTGGCCATCTGCAGGGAAAGGGGTATGCTGTGCAAAGCAGTTCTTTCCATGTATGAATAAGTGAGAAATTTTCAGGAGTATGAAATAATCATTGTTAGCTAAGTTTTCAGTCCATGTACAATCTGGCTCATAAATTGAACATATACTGATGGCATTCATTTTACTACGTGCTTGGCACTGCAAAGGGGCAGCCTTGTTTTTGTTAAAATCCTTTTCAGCAAAGAACAACTCTGGAAATTCATTAAGTGGAATACCAGGCCTTTAAAAGAACTGTCATAAGAAGTTGGCTAATGGAGAGCCCTTCCTCTAAAAAACTAAGATGTGTCTTTCACAAATAGGAAACTAAAGTTTAGCTTCCCTCAGGTAATTTTTTGTGATAAGAAAAGAAGTATCCAGGGCTCAAGTGGTGGCGCTCTGCGAGGCATGCGTGCGGCCCGGGTTCGATCCTCAGCACCACATACCAACAAAGATGTTGTGTCTGCCGAAAACTTAAATAAATATTTTTAAAAAAAAAAGAAAAGAAGTATCCATTCAAACAAATAAATCATCAGAGTCAATAGTAGCAATGTAAGCATGAATTTGCTTAATTTGGTTTTTTTTTAAGAGAGAGTGAGAGAGAGAGAGAGAGAATTTTTTAATATTTATTTTTTAGTTTTTGGCGGACACAACATCTTTGTTTGTATGTGGTGCTGAGGATCAAACTCGGACCGCTCGCATGCCAGGCGAGCGCGTTACCCCTGGAGCCACATCCCCAGCCCTAATTTTGGTTTTACTTAAGGTTTTCCATTCTAACTCAGAGAGTGTTGGGCCCCTAGAAAGTAGATTTAAAAAAAAAAAAAAAAAACTATTGAAGTGGATGACTTCATCAATGTTAAATCAAGCATATTATTATAGGATATAATTAATAATGGCATGAGTTAAATGAATAAGACAAACAGAAATAGCAAAAAAAAAAAAAAAAAATACCAGCACGGTAAGGATAGCTCATTCCTAAAGAAAAAGATCATCTCTAATTTGAAGAGACTCATGGGCTCACTTTTCTTAGCTCATCATACATACGCAATGTTTGACTGCCCTGTTCATTAATCAGCCCTTATGAGATCCCTATGAGATAAGTGGGTGACGAATATTGTTAGCTCTATGTGGCAGAAAAGGGCAGACCAAATGTGGAAATTAAATGACTCCCCTAAAGTCACCCAGAAGCCATGGAGGAACTGAGATCAGAACCCACACCCTTCTGCTTTCTGTGTAACCACGGGGTGAAGCTGAGCTCCACCCCTACACCCCGTCGCCCCCGCCCCCGTCTTTTAGAATGGTCCTCCCTGGACTCACTGCAGAAAGATCCTCTCCCTGGGAGCCTGGTGGAGAGAGTTTCCCATCCCCTCGGAAAGTAAAAACTTCAAACATCATTAAACTTCAGTTTATTTTTGAAGTGCCTTTCTCAGTAGGCAGATTAATGATAAGCAATTTGAGAAGGAGCTTGATTTTAAGGGGAAAAAAGGGGGGGATTAAAAGGGCAATTGCAATGGGCTTTTCCAGATTAAGAGGATCTGAAACATTTCTGTTCAGCAAGCTTGGAATATAGTTCAAATATAGTTCATGTGCTTATCTCCAAATTTCATTTTTTAAAGTAGCTCAGACATAAATTCCCACTCAACTCGATCAAAATCCTCTCCTGCTTTGAGAGACAGAACAACAATCAGCCCCCTTGTTCATTTTAGCCAAGTCAGTGTTCTTAATCAGCATTAAAAACATCGGGAGCCAAAGGGTGGTTTTTTAATAAAAAGTGGTTTGATGAGAATCCAGGCAAGTGGCCGCATTCTCAGCCCAGAAAAACATGAGTCAACTCTTCAAATATGCAAACAGGCCCAAGAACAGTGGCCAATTCCAACAGTCAGTATTTCTTCAAGCCTCAAGTCCTCTATTGTAGACAATTCCACCTCATCTCCCCACCTCAGCATTCCACATTTCCCACTCTTGTTTGGATCGAATTTTCAGTGCCCTTTTTCCCTCCAAAAAATATGTCACTGGGCTTTACTTTCTCTTCTTTTCCCTCTCTCAATGATTTGACCCTAAAACCATTAGGGGAACAGCAAGGTACCTGGGCCTAGTAGGGTACCTGGGGCTACTGGTGCCAGCTTGGATGTCCTATTCGACAGAATAGGAAGGGAGTCTGTCCACATAGGAGGGCTGCTCATTGTAGGGTTTCAGAACCTGGGCAGGGTTAACAGTGTTCCTGTGGGGACAGCTTGGCCTAGGGTGGCAGAATTAGAGTGGAGTGAGGAGTGTGTCCCCATGGAAGGGAGCCAGATGTAAAGGATCAGAGTTCAAGCAGAGTGGGAGAATGTCCTCCCGTGGGTAAGAGGACAGAAATGGAATTGAAGACTGGCTACATAAAGGAGATTAATCAAACAAGTAACTTACTAAAGATAAGTAAAGGCAGGTTTCTCGCTGTTGGAGAAGGGAGTTGAATATATTGAAATAGAGAGGCCCCGAATGAACCCTATACTTAATGGACTGAAATTGGTGGTATCCAAGCAAATTCATGGCTTTCAATGTACATACAAATATAGAAGTAAATGTGTATATACAAACATACACAATGTGGAAGGTAGAATAATAGATCCTCAAAGATGTCCACGTTCCAATCCCCAAAACCTGTGAATATTTTGCTTTACATGGCAAAGAGGACTTTACAACAGTCATTAAATTAAGGATATTGAGATGGGAAGATTATCCTAGACTATCCCAATGTAGTCATTAGGATCCTCACAGGAGAGAGGCAGGAGGGCCAGAGTCAGAGAAGGTTATATGACAAAGGTATGGGCGGGGGGATGGATGGATAGAAAAATATTGATTCAAAGATGTTATGCTGCAAACTGAAAATGAAGGAAGAGGCCTAATACATTAATTAGTAACGTATGGTTTTCATTAGTATAATGAAATACCCAAGATAGGCTATTTTATAAGGAAAAGAGGTTTATTTAGCTCACAATTCTGAAAGTACAAGGTTCCTGGGGCCTCATCTGGTGATTTAACCTCTGTTCTATCGGTTTAAAGAGATATTACAATTAAAGGTCATTTGTGATTGAAATAGAACTTTTTCCTATGAAAAAAATGTTGTGAAATTTAAATGGGATCTGAGTAGTAGATGATAGTGATTTATCAATGTTCATTTCCTAATTTTGATGGTTGTGTTGTGGATATATAAGAGAGTAACTTTTTAGGGAATTGTGGAACATTGGATTTGCTAATTATCCTCAGGGTTCAAGAAAAAAAAAATTCTTCTACTTATAACTTTTCTATAAATTGGAAATTATTTCAAAAAAAATTTAAGTGCATATCATTTGGTCTTAATTTCCTTTTCTTATACTCTAAGTCTTCTCCTTTCTACTGTTGCTTTGTTTCTCCTTGTAGAATAGGCATTTCTCAGTTTGTCAGGAGTCAGAGCATCTTCAGGCCAGGCGCCTTAATCAGAAGATGACCTGAGTCTGGAGAATAGAGTCTGGCAGGAGTTGTCACAGTGCTGATTGAATCCCAGGTGGTGTGAGATGGTGAGGAGAAGTGTGAGAAAGTGATGTTGAAAAGCATTCAGAATGTTCTTGCCTCGGTTTTTAAAAAATGCCCTCTGATCTGATTAAAATACCCAAGTCCGTTGTGAAGTGTCAAGAAGAAAAGTTGAGTGTCTTCTGCTAGCATGTTTTTTTGTTTTAAGATCATTTTAATCTCTCCAAGGCTGTCAGAAAAAAAAAAAAAAGCAGAACAACCTTTTTGAGATACTCAGCCTGAAAGGATAAGGGTCTTAGACTATTACTCTTTCTAAATCCCAGCCCTTCTTTTCTTTAGCCTTTCTCAGCAGATCAATTCCATTTCACTGTGCATTTATGTGTACTTATCCAAGCCTAAGTGCTATTTCAGGCTTCAGATCAATCTGGTAGGGTGCAAAATACTGTTTGAGTAGAAATTAGACTGGCCCATGTCCAAGAGGTCCAAAAAACTTATGCCACTCATTAAAATACAGAATTGCCTTGTCAAAAAAAAAAAAAAAGCTATCAAAATAATTTAGAGACTGCCAAGAAAATATAAATATGGACTCAATATTAGAAATTAGGAAATTATTTTTTATTGTGTTAGATGTGCTTCTGATTGATTGTACAGGAGAATGCCTTTAATTTGTAGATATGTAGATGGAAGCATTTCAGTATGAATATCATGACATTTGTAACTTCCTTTAAAATGGTTCAAAATACACATACACACACACACACACTTACATATAAATCCAAGAGGCTAAAATGGAAAAATGTTAACAATTGTTGAACCTAGATGGTATATAAATGTGTTAGTTTTCCATTACCATAACAAATATCTGAGATAATTAACTTTTAAAAAGAAAAGGCTTATTTTGGCTCAGACTTTTGGAGGTCTGAGTCCATGATGGGTTGGTGCTGTTGCTTTGGGCCTGTGGTGAGGCAGCATACCTTGGTCGGGGCAGGAGGGGGATGTGCATGGTAAAGCAAAATCTATTCACCTCCTGGCCAGGAAACAAAAAAGAGAGGAAGGGGCTGGGATCCCACCATCCCTTTCAAGGGCATGTTCACAGTGACCTAACAGCCCCCCACTAGGCCCTACCTCTTAAAGGTTCCATTACCTCCCAATAGTACTACTCTGGGAAACAAGCCTTTAACATGAGCCTTTGGAGGTCATATTCAAACCACATTAGGATATGAGTATTCATTGTACCGATTTCAATGGACTTCTAAAATTGTTGGATGCATTTATCTTTTATATTTTGATACCCATTCTTCTTCTCAGAAATCTGCCTTTAAAAAACACTTCTTTGGGCCAGGAACTGTGACACATGCCTGTAATCCCAGCAGCTCAGGAGGCTGAGACAGGAGGATCCTGAGTTCAAAGCCAGCCTCAGCAACAGTGAGACACTAAGCAACTCAGTGATACCCTGTCTCTAAATAAACACAATATAGGGCTGGGGATGTGTCTCAGTGGTCGAATGCCCCTGAGTTCAATCCCTGGTACCCCCACCCCACACACACAAAAACCCACTTCTTTGGGAACTGTGGATGATATCCCATACTACATACATTTGGGGATACATTTAGTGGTTAAAGATACTCAGGTTCTGGAGGTGAGATTCAAAATCATTACACATCTACTTTTAAATTTAAGATGTAACAGCCAAGCACAGTGGCACATGCCAGTAATTCTAGCTCTTTGGGGGGCTGAGGCAGGAAACCAGATGACCTTGTCTCAATATATAAAAAATAAAAAGGGCCATGGGATGTCTCAGTGGTAGAGTCTCCCTGGGTTTAATCCAAGTACAAAAAGAAAAGAAAAGGAAAAAGCTAGATGGGGTTGTTTCCCATCTCTCTCTTGCCCCCTTTATAAAATAAACTTCTCATTTCTAAGCGATATAGATTATGCTACCCAGAAGACCTCAGTTCCTTTCACAGGGGTCTTTGCTCTTTCCCCTGGATGCAATCCTTGAACAGATGAACATGCACAAAGATCCTACTTTCCATTCAAGGCCCACAATTGTCACTTGCTGACTCCTTCAGGCACAATTAGTTGCTTGGTTCTCTGAGTTCACAATATTTAGTTTATACCTCTGTAACAACCATTTTCACTTTGGTAACTAACACATTTGCTCATCTGTCATCTCCGTAGGCTCTGAACTCTTTAAAAGGAGGAGCTATGCACTATTTGTCTTACACAGTGACTAACACATAGCAAGTGCTCAATAAAAGCTTGTGAGTGAAAGAATGAATGTGTGAATTAATAAATACCTTTGAGTTGGGGTCTAGGCAAGACCTAATGACTTACAAAACAATGGGAGCTATCAGCATTTTTAATACCTCCCTTCAGATCCTGATACTTAAGTCTTAAGATTCTGATTTATAGCTGCATGGAGGCATTAAACAGCAGCCACAAGATTAAAACCAAAGAACCTTAGAGGTATTTAAAGCTTAGATCTTTTTCCTAACAAATTTCACCTTTTTTCACAGCTTGAAAATTAGAATTATAATGGCCATGCAGAATATCTATGTAAACACTTCCAAGGGATAATAAAAGCCACAAAATATCCACAGGGCACATATGGACACTCCAGACAGTTGGGGGTGGTGACCAGGAAAAAAAATGCTAAACTCAGAAAAATCCATCTGGAAAGGGAAATGTTTTTTAAAATCAAATGTCAGCCAACATTTATGCCAGTGTCTATTCTAAGAGCTTTAGGTATGTTATCACACTGAGACCTCGCGACAGCATCAGCAAAAGTCTATTATCTTGTCCTTTTTATAGATGTAGAGACTGAGAACTGGGGCAGTGAGCTCACTTCCCCAAGAGTCACTCTGATCCAAGATGGTCTTGGTTGGAGGTAGTGGCACATGCATCCCGGGAGGCAGAGGCAGGAGGATTGCAAGTTCAAAGCCAGCCTCAGCAACTTAGTGAGGCCATAAGCAATTTAGCAAGACCCTGTCTCAAAAGAAAAAATAAAAAGGGCTGGGGATGTGGCTTAGTGGTTAAGTGTCCCTGGGTACAGTCCCAGGTATCCCCCAACCCCCCCCAAAAAAAAGATGGTCTTGCCCCTGAGCCTGGGCCCTGCATTATAGTGAATATCATGATTGCCAAGTACAGACCAGCAAAGCTCATCAGATAGAGCTACATGTTATGAGCCATCCACTCAACCCACTCAAGGTCTAGAAAAGAAAGCTCAAGTGGTTTATACACGATCCCAGCAGGCCCTGGTTGCCATCCCTGCTATTATGCCTTCTCAGCTGCCACAGGGCCTCTTCTCTTACCTTCCTGCAGTTACAGCCTCTGCACATCGTGCTTATTTATCATACAACATCTCCAGTTTGGTTGGGGGCAGTTAGGGAAATTAGTCAGTGTTTCTTAGCATATCAGTGTGCTTGTCCCACCCAGATAATTATATTTAATATGCTCAGGCTAAGTTAATATGCTGATGATAACTATAGTGAATGAGATATAAAGCTAAAGAAAGAATGAGTGAATTATAGAAAGAAAAAAAAGGAAAGGAAGGAAGGGAGGAAGGTAGAGAGAAAGGAAGGGAAGGACAAGAAAAGAAATCGGAGAAATGTTTTAAGGCCATTTCCCTACTCACTAAGGTTCAGTTTTTTCACAACATGAAACAGAAGAGAAGTGCCTGCTGGAGATGTGTGTTATTAAATGTTAATTTTCTAGTGACCAAACCACTGGACGTTCTTGCCTGAGTAAAACATATCTACTCTGTGCTTCTCTGTGGACACAGAGCTTTAATCAAAGACACATAATGAAACACATTTTTAGTTGACTTAGAAAAGCGAACCAGAGGGGAGGGAGCAGATGAACTGAAATGATTTTAAAAAAAAACTCTTAATCTTTCTGATTTTATTATCAAATTCATTTATCATTTAAATCATTGTCACAAGATTTTAGGTGATTCAGACTTATCATTCAATTTGAAATTAAATAGAACATAAGCATGAATTCCAGATTTGTCCAGACTGGAATACGGGATAACTAACCAGCAATTTACAGTTTTATTCTTTACCCTCCATTCTTTCAGGCAACAGTCAGGCAGGGTACTAACATGTCTCACCAATCCGTTTAACAAAGAAAACAGTAATTTGTACTGTCAGCTGCTCTGTGAAACAAATACCCTTCTGTCTTCTCTCCTCTCCTAGGGTGGAGGTGATCTCCTCCCTCAAGAGGCCTCCTGCATGCTCCCCAGAGAGAAGAGGTTTCTGAGGACACACCTCTTTCAAACATCTTTAAAATCCCAGTTCTTCCTTTTGAGTTTGATGGGCTATTTAAATGAGACATGTAAAATGTTCATGTGTCCAAGCCAAATAAATCCAGATTCTCGGTCTCTTTCTTCAGAACCCATTTGCTTTTCCTGATGGAGAGGTCTGCCAGGATTTTATCTCAGCTTTGTTGCTGCAGTGCCAGGCAACCCAATCAACATTAGCAATAGAACCATCATCATTTGAGGGCCTCGAGGCTGACCATATTACCTGAGTTAGCACGCATGGATCACCTTCTTAGAAACAGTAAAACAGAGCAAGGAGAGCGGGGGAAAGGGAAGGTACTGGGGAATTAGATTGAGCAAACTGTTATGTGCATGTATGAATGTGGCATAATGAACCCCACTATTATGTATAATTATAATGCACAAATTTAAAAAAAAAAAACAGTAAAAACTGGAATTTTTGTCTGATTAGGGCAATTCTGTCTTTACAGGTTGGAGAGAGAAAGGAGAGGAGTTGATATGTATTTGATTTTTCCTTTGGGGCAGAAAGTAGCCCTCTAATATGCTGCCTAGGCTATTTTGCTGGGAGTGTTTCTGCTGTTTTCCTTTAATTTTAATGTGCAGTTATTTTGATTCTTTATGAGAAACCATCAGAAAGAACTTCCTTGTCCAGGAGAAGGGGACAGAGGGGCAGGTCCTGTTCCAACCTCTACTTATTTCTCTCACTTCTCCTACCCTGGGCCTGTCATGGATTCAGCACTGATCATACTCCTTCTTCCACACCCAAAGAAATCTGTAACAGAAGACTTCTGAGAATATCAAAAGCCTTCTGGGCATAAGAATCAAGGTCTATCTAGGGCTTTCACTCACCCTGAAAAAGCTACCTAAATTGAGAACATTCTAGAAACTAAGACCAAGGACAAGATGATACTTTGTAATATGAAAGGAAATATGGCTTCTCATTTTTAGTGGAAAAATTAAAGCAAGATTTGCTCAAGTTCTGCCGGTGAATGCTAAAGGGAGCCTCACATTGTGAGCTCCATCATTCCCCAAAGAATAAGAAAGTGAAGTTAGTCAATCCCAAAAAAACAAATGCCAAATGTTTTCTCTGATATAAGGAGGCTGATTCAGCTAATCCCAAAAAAACAAATGCCAAATGTTTTTCTCTGATATAAGGAGGCTGATTCATAGTGGGGTAGGGAGGGGGCATGGGAGGAGTAAAGGAACTCTAGATAGGGCAGAGGAGTGGGAGGGGAAGGGAGGGAACATGGGATTAGAAATGATGGTGGAATGTGATGGACATCATTATCCAAAGTACATGTATGAAGAAATGAATTGGTGAGAGTATACTTTGTATACAACCAAAGATATGAAAAATTGTGCTTTATATGTGTAATAAAATTTGCAATGCATTCCACTGTCATATATAAATTTTAAAAAATTAATTTAAAAAAAGAAAGCAGAAGCAGAACAAAACAAAAGATTCCTATGCTTCAGAGGCCTTTCTCAACATAGAATGTCTGATGCATAGTGAACTGAGGTTATCTTCATTAGAGTTGCACAGAACTGGGGTAGCCAGCAAATGTTCTGACTACCAAAGAATCTGGAGATAGTTTTGAACTCCAAAGTGCCCTCCCTTGTTTAATTCTTAGGAAAAGATATTGACACTATAGCACAGAGTATTGTCTTTGTTGCTATGAGGACTTTAGAAAGAGAGATGAGTAATATAGTCTTGTTTTTGGAGTTTATCTTCTAGTTGGAAGGTGTGTGTGTGTGTGTGTGTGTGTGTGTGTGTGTAAAATGCAAAGAATAAATCAAGAAAATGTTGGGGCTCTCAAAAACCTGTTATGGGAGTAGTGTCTGTGGTATTTTGAAAATTTTATTTAATACTTATTTTTTTAGTTTTCAGCAGACACAACATCTTTGTTTGTATGTGGTGCTGAGGATCGAACCTGGGCTGCACGCATGCCAAGCGAGCGTACTACCGCTTGAGCCACATCCCCAGCCCTGAAAATTTTATTAATGAATAGACTAAAGATACAAATGATTATAAGACATACTCTCTTGATCTGAAGGAGCTTCCAGTCTAGTGAGAAAGCTAGATAAACTGAACACAGTGAACAAGACAGGAGTCATAAGAGATGGAACACTGAGAAAACAGAATAACTAGCTCTGCTCAGGAAATTCCAGGACACTTCCACATTTGAACTGGGTCACCAAATGTGGTAGTTTTCAAATATATCACAAATTCTGGACACTCCTGCTTTCAACTTCCGTCCCTTCAAGTGTGGGCTGGGCTTAGTCACTTATCTCCTAATGACACTAATAGAATATTGTAGAAGTAACAACAGTGTGTGTTAGTTCCAAGACTTATCAATAGCATTGTGGCTTCCTCCTTACTCTCTTCCTTGATTATTCATTCTAAGGGAAGCCAGCTGCCCTGTTCTGTGAACTCTCAAGAAGCTCCTTGAAGAGAACCATGTGGCAGTTATTGAGGAACCCAGGTCTCCTGCCAACAGCCATGTGTGTAGCCATCTTGGAAGTGACTCCTCTAGTTTCATCTTCTGATGTCTGCAAGCCAGCCAACATCTTGACTGCAACTGCATGAGAGACCTTGAACCAGAACCACACAGCATAGCCACTCCAGACTCCCTGACTATGAGATGATAAAGGTTTATTGTTGGTTTTGGTCATTTTTTCGAACAATTTGTTATGCGGCAGTAGATTTCTGATACACAAACTGATGAGTATCAGTTTGCCATTTTGGCAGGAGGGAAGGATCTAACTAAAGAACTTTTAGTTAGAACTAAAAGTGAATGGTTAAGTGTAACTGGAGTGCAAGATATGTAGTTGTGGTGCCTAAGCTTTTACTGTATTGGTGATTGCCCTCAGGCTTCTTAAAAGTGGAATATTTTTAAATAAATAAATATTATTGAATCTGGTTTCCCATGGCATTCAGAAAAAAAAAAAAAATTCCTTGACATGGCCTAAAAGCTAATTCTCTAACTTGCCTTGAGCCACAGTGCCCCTAGGATGCTACACCTAAATCAAACTGGTTTTCTTCTGATCCTTTGTTCCCACCAGGAATTTTGTGCACAGTGTCTTCTGCCTAAAGTGATCTTCTCTTCACCTTTCTTCCAACTGTTTCCTTCTCTTGCAGGGTTCAGCCTGACTGTACTTCCAAGGAGACCCCCTCCAGGAAGACCCCTTTCCTGGCTGGCACATGTATTTGTTGTTGTTTTGCAGCCTTTGTGTGTTTCCTCCACAGGAGGAATTACTCTGCAAAGTTATATTAGGTGCCTGTTTGCATGTTGTTGTCTGTCTTCCCCTCCAAAGAGTACCTTCCATTATGGCAGGGGCCACATTGGACTTGTTTATGGTAGCATCTCCTATTCTTGGCATGGTGCCTGGCATACAGTAGGTACTCAATAAATATTTATTGTGACTCTTTGCTCTTTCCTCCTCTGTAGTAAAACGGTTATAGTATTCCCATTTTAAGTCTATTTGCCTTTGTTATCCCCATCTCAGAGAGAAGAAAATGAGGTGAAATTCTACAACAAGTACTGAAAATCTGGTCTGTTCAGTCTTGTGGAACTTTATATTTTATATTATTTGATGATCGCCTCTTTCATGTTTGAATAATAATTTGTTTATAGGATAGAGAAAGCATTAGGAAACACCCTGTCCAGCTCATAGAACACATCTCCCTTCCCTGCCTCCACTCTCAGAAAACTTTTTAATGAAAAAATATTTAAAATATACTGAACAATAGAAAGAAGAGTACAGTGAACATCCATTTCCAATAAATCAGGATATTATCTTAGGTAACACAATACCGTTATCACATCTAACAAAATTTCAGTCATTCCTATTAGCATCTAATATCCAGTTTCCTCTTTGAATTTATTTTATATCTGGTTTGTTAAAATCAGGAACCAAACAAGAAATACACATTGCATCTTGGTATAAGGATCTCATGTCTCTTCAAATATAAAACAGTCTCTTTCTTTCTCCTTCCTTTTTATATGACTTTGATTGGTTGAGAAGTATGGATCAGATGCCTTATAGAATGTCCCAACTGCTAGATTTGTGTGATTGTTTCCTTCTGGAACTGCTTCATGTGTTCTTTGATTCTCTATATTTTTTATAAACTAAAATGTGGATATAAAAGTTTGATTAGATGTAGATAAAACATTTTGGCAGCAATACTTCACAGATAAAGGCCTATACTTCATATTACTTCATATCAAGTGATATATAATTTATTCTAGTGTCTCATTATTAATGATACCCAAACTGGTCACTGGGCTTGGGTGGTGACCCCCAGATTTCACCATTGTAAAATTCTGCTTTTCCCCTTGTGAATGGCAAGGCACCTAAGGAGTGATCTTTTGGTGTCATGCAAATATACAATGGACTTTGTCCCCATTTTGCAGGATACCCAAAGTCTGGAAGCATGTCAAGTGTGGGAATGCAGGTAGGGCGAGGGACAGCAGAGCCCAGGCTTCCTTGTGGTACTGTTCACTTCTTTGTCCATTCCAGCTGTGCCATGCTGGCCATGAGGCCTACATGTGCTCAGCAAGTGATCACTTGGACTTGACCTATATCAATAGATTCACAGTAGGAAGAGGCATGGGATACAAGAAACTTTATTAAAAACAACTTTCCTTTTAATACCACTGGAAGGTTATATGTTAGGAAATTTAAAGGGACCCAAGACTTAAAGATACAATGCTCAGGGAAAAACACAGTAGACTAAATTGTACATAAACTATGATTAAAATAAAACACAATATAATTCAGGGGGAAAAAACAGAAAATACATCTGTTAATGACATTTGTGATGGGAAAATGAGAATTTTTCAATTTTCTGTAATACAGTATTGTTGTGTTACTTTACAATAAAATAATACATTTGTAAATAAAGAAGTAAAAGACAAGTAAGATGATATGTGAAGAAAAACAATCATGAATAACAATGTGAACCAAAAGCATGAGAGATGAAACGAATTCAAATTTTGTAACTCAATACTTTTTACATTGATGTTTGTAAGGCAAATTAAAAATGTCATCACATTCCATCCATGAGTCCTTCGGCATACATCACTGAAATGTGAAAAAAGATCATTTTTCTACAGAGCTAAAATAAGATTGTCTAACTGAACAAAATTATGGTGAACTTTTCACTATCACCTATTTTTTTTTCCTTCCTTCCTTCCTTCCTTCCTTCCTTCCTTTCTTTCTTTCTTTCTTTCTTTTTGGCACTGGGGATTAAACCCTGGGGAGCTTTACCACTGAGCCACATTCCCAGCCCTATTTTTATATTTTATTTAGAAACAGTGTCCCATGGAGTTGCTTAGAGCCTCGGTAAATTGCTGAGACTGGCTTTAAACTCATGAGCCTCTGCCTCACAAGCTTCTGGGATTATAGGCACACACCACTATGCTGGACTATCACCTAATATTTAGCCCACATTCAAAGTTTCTTCCAATTATTCCTCTAATGTCTTTTATACCTGGTTTTCTAAAATGAGATCTAAACCAGAGAAATGGGTTTTCAAATGATCAAACAAAAAACTTGAAAATAGTATATTACTTTAGATACAGACTGGTTTTTTTTAAATTTCTATCTTACCCAAAAAGATATATTGAAAAAGAAATAATTGTTTGCTGTCATTGCAGTAAATGGATGTCTCATGAATTTGCAAGCTCTCTCAGTTCTAAAATTTACAATCACTGCTAACATTTACACCCTCACAGTTCTCAAATCCTCTTTAGCAAGAAATAAATCTTAAAATCTTAATAAGTTTTAACGTACTTATTCATCAATTGAACGCCAGGGGTGAATCTTGCCAGTGACCCAGAAGCAAAAGCAGAATCAGGTCCTCAGAAGCCAGTATCGTCTCAGCAGAAGAAGCAAAGCTAAGCAGGTGCAGTGGAACATACCTGTAATCCCAACTACACCTGAGACAGAGGCAGAATAGTCACAAGTTTGAGGCAAGCCTCTGCAATTTAGCAAGACCCTGCCAAAATAAAAAATAGTAAAGGCTGGGGATGTGGCTCAGTGGTGCAACATCACTAGGTAGATGGCAATAGGATGTTATAATGACACTTTAAAGTTTCCACTTGGAGTCTGTTAATTTTTCCAAAAGCACAAAGAAGTATACATTTTTTTAACTGTTCCCTATCCAGATATGGAAATTTACAAGTAAAAGAGGATAAACCAAGACATGAAATCATATATCTTTCATCCTTCTGTACCCCACAGATTCAGGTTTTTTTTTTTAAATAATAAGCAGCTATTTTATTTTTCTTCTAAATACTTCATATGAGTGGCAAAAATAAGAAATTTATGTTTTTTTGTTTTCATTTATTATTTTTATTTGGACAACATATATACATATGTACAAGATACCTACTGTCAGAATCCTCTTTTATAATTTCATTTGGTTTACAAAAACAGGATAGCAAAATAATTTAGGTAGAAATTCATGTTTTAAATTAAACTTTCATTAAATACTAGAACATGTGTTATTTGAAAGAAGCAAGGAAATTTGTTCATAATTTCTTGTTTGTTTTGGTCTAAATATTGATCATTTGCTTGATCAATAAAATTGAAATATGTCATAATAATAGCTCCCCTTTATACTGAATCTTAAATCTAAGACCATAAAAATTTTTATAAGTATTATCTACTTGCAAATAATAATGATCATTTTAAGAGCAGAAAAACTAAGAGGAGAAAATCACCTGCATACCCAAAATTACATGTGTCAAGAATAAAATCAATGGGGCTGGGGATGTGGCTCAAGCCGTAGCGCTCGCCTGGCACGTGTGCGGCCCGGGTTCGATCCTCAGCACCACATACAAACAAAGATGTTGTGTCCGCCGAAAACTAAAAAATAAATATTAAAAATTCTCTCTCTCTCTCTCTCTCTAAAAAAAAAGAATAAAATCAAGAGTAAAATTTGGCCTAATCAAATTTTACTCTTTGACTTGATCAAAGTTCAAATATTGACAAATGGTCTTATTCTGAGACCCACAGTATTGCCCAAGAACATTTTGGATCCTCTAACACAAAAGCAATGAGTTCTGACTAGATATGTAGATTATTATTTTTTCTGTAACTTTATCACTCAGATATGAATCAATGGCATGGTTTATATGTGTGTTTATTATATCTTTTACTTTTTAGTAATTAGGCACACTTAAGGGACAGAAGAGTCTGGGTAATCAGTAACCCAGGAGAAATAGATATTGATAATTTATTATTCTTTTTTCATAAAGGTTATACATATTTGTTGTTGAAATTCTGAAAACCCAGAAAAACCACACACACATACACACACAAAAGCAAATACAAATTACCTGTCCTTCCCTCTTCTAAATCTAGTTACCAGTATCAATTTTTATTTGCCTTACTAAACTTCTTGTCATGCACATGCTGCCCAGCTGTCATCTGGAATCTCCCTGGCCCTAAAGATGAAGACAAATTTGGCTCAAATCTATTTCCTGCATGTGAAAAGTCCTATAACTTTTTAAACCTTTCTGCAATTTCCTTTGAGCCTGGAAGCAGGTAGGAAGGAGGGAAATTTGAAGAGAACTATCACATGACCCCTCTAACTCTGAATTCTAGTTTTTTGTCTCTGCTAATTCCTGTTCTCTGCTCAGGCAGCCCCTCTGTGGTTTATAAACACACACACACTAAATGGGAGGCCCTTCTGGGCCAGACTTTACTGAAATTTTGAGATCTAAGAAGATGAGAGAGTGGTAGGGGTTTACTTCACTGCAATACACAGGACTTTCAATTATTTAATGTTTCTATTCTTAAACTCTATTAGCTTTTAACAATGTGAAGGTCAGCCACATGCCATTTTCCCGGGCTGTTTCTGCATCTTTACTGACCTGCCCTGAATCCACTCTACAGCTCTATTCCAAAAAACAACTCTTTCCATTTTATAATACTATTCAGTTTTATCTATATATCTAATCTAGAGTCTCAGGACAGAGAGCCTAGATTAAGATCCTGTGTTATGTCTTTAGGCAAATAAACTCTCAAAGCCTCAGCTTTCTCATTTGTAAAGTATTGATAGACCCTCTTTGTAGGCAAGTATTTAGTCATCAACTGGCACATTTAACAAACACAAACTACTTTCACTCTTGAAAGACTATTTCCTCTGGCTGTATGAAGCCTGGAGAACCTATACTGACCTCTCCAGCTCCCCTTCCCAGTGCCCAGAAGACTTACCTAAAGGAAGGATAAGACTTGGAGATAAAGAATACTTCTGATACTGGCACACCCCTCAGCAGCAATGTAATCAGGGACGGTCATGGGGCAGGCTGTGTAGATGATTTCTCAAGAAGCTAACACTGAGATGGAGTTTGTGGTGAAAAGGTTTCTTAAAAATCAATAACTGGGGGCTGGGGATGTGGCTCAATTGGTAGCGCACTCGCCTAGAGTGTGTGAGGCACTGGGTTCGGTTCTCAGCACCACATAAATGTGAAATAAAGATACTGTGTCCACCTAAAAACTAAAGAAATAAATATTTAAATTAAAAAAAAATAAATCAATATATGTGGAAGGAAGCAAAATAGGGCTGAAACAATCAGTCATCCTGGTTTGCATGGAAGGGTTTCCTGGGTTGGAAACATTCAGTGCTAAAATTGGGAAAGTCCTGGGTAAACACAGACAGTGGTCACCCCAGCTGAGGCAGATGGTGAAATGTGATATAGCCTCCTCAAAGCTCCAGCTAAGGGGCTGGGATTGTGGCTCAGCGGTAGAACACTCGCCTAGCACAGTGGGACCCGAGTTCGATCTTCAGCAACACATAAAAATAAAGGCATTGTGTTGTGTCCATCTACAAAAAAGATTCTCTCTCTCTCTCTCTCTCTCTCTCTCTCTCTCTCTCTCTCTCAAAACAAAATAAAATAAAAAGCTCCAGCTAACCAGGCAGGGAGCTCTACTAAGGCTGTTACCCACCTGAACTATCCTATGTTGAGCTGAGATGACTGGGCCTTTATACCTTGCCTATGTCACCCAATGCAGGCTGCCCTGGAAAGACCATAACCGTGAATCAAACAGCTGAGGCAGACCCTAAAGGAGTTGACAGATGGAGGCATGGAGGCAGCTGAGCAGAAGGGTTTTTGAAGGAGGAATGTGGACAGTTCATCTCTGTGTCTATTGCAAACACAATCTTGTGCCTCAGTTTCCTTATCTGCAAAATGAGGGCAATGGTAAATGCATAGTATGGTTTTGAGGATTAAATGAGTCAATATTTATAAAACAATTAGAGTAAGCAGTAAACCCTAATAATTAATATTTTACCAGATCAAGTGAACTGCTGGTATTTACTGTCAGATCTGAAATTCTTGGTCTTTGGTCTCCTTCATCAAATCACCACAGTAGTGTTCACTGTCACCTCAATCTGGTTGTAATGCACATGACTAGTCTGAAGACTAGTTTAAACTAACAGTATTTGACCACATATTTGTTAATTGGTTATAGCCCAGAAACTGGGCTGGTGGGGGCCATTTTCCATTAACTTTTTACTCTGATTTTTTAATGAGCTAGGAGACCTTCTCAACTTCCCATGCTACAATGTTTCTACTAGTAGACAATGGAAAAGATGAAGTGTCAAGAAAAGTGACATAAAAATCAGTACAGAAGGAAGAAATTCTAAGTTAAAAGTAGCTTTCCTGTGCATATGCACGCGCGCACACACAAATTTAAGTATGAGAATTTGGAAGCAAGAGAGGAAACCATAAATGGAAGAATGACTAAGGATCAGTTTTAGCCTGGGTAGCTTTGGGATTATGAAGCTGATGATATAAAAGATCTTCACCCTGACTTCCCTTTCCTCCAAAATAAACGCTGACGTATAATCCCATCAGTTGACCACTGGCTTGCTTGTTCCTCCATTCTGAAGAAGCTAAAGCTGCTAAAAGTCATATGAATCACTTTATGAGCAAGAGCAGGAAATAGCACTCAGTTAAATTTTGGAGTATGGGATATTGTTAGTATGCAAATACTTCCCTGCCCCATGAGCTGGACACAAATTACTTTTTATAGTAGCCCTTGGCTTTTCATTTACCTAGGAGGGAGTATGACGTAGCAGGGTTCCACACCCTCTTTTACCTGCATGATGTCCCTATGTGTCATCCAAACAGATGCTACTTAGAACAAGAGAATGGGTTATTTACTACCTCATCTCATCCAAAGAACTCAAACAAGTAAACAAACCAAAAAAAAAAAAAAGCCAATTTTAGATACCATTTTAAAAAAACATCTAGATCTCTTTCAGCTTGTTCTGTTGAATTCCAAGCATTATCTGTCTAGGTTCCTTTGCCCAAACTATTGGCACAAAAGGTGCAATTTTATCCTCGAAGCAGGGTGTTCCTCGGGCACTGAGCCAGTATAGTTGGCTCATTCACTTCCTTTGCTGCTGAGTTTCTTCAGGGCTTTCTGCACATCAGAGGCTGATTACACAATAATTCAAGAGGCGAATATAAGCATTGCTTCTACTCTGACATTGGCTGCTCACCTCTTTCTGACCAAAACTGGTTTACTTCACCAAGGAAGCCACAGAATTTCCTTTATCTGAGTTCCTTTCTAATTTTGTAATTACCACATTGGAGGTCTAAAGTACAAAGAAAGACTTCCTGCCCCCTCTGCAGGAAAAAATAACTGGGACTTTTGCAGTTTCTACTGGGGAACCAGGGCTGTCATGCATTGCTGCTTTTATAGTTTGTTTTTGGGTTTGTTTGATTTTTGTTTGTTTGTTTTGCAGTGCTGGGAATGAAACCCAGGGTCTTGCACATGTTAAGTATGTGCTCTACTACTGAGCTACACCCCAGCCTTTATTTTTTGTTTGATTTCTACTATTCATGCTGCTGAGCTTTTTTTGGCTCAGGTGGCCCAACTGAGCTCTGTCCCCTGGACAGGCATATACATGTATTTCTTTAGTGAAGGTGTTGGTGTATATGACTGACACTTTCTCATCTGCCTGGTTCTTCTCAAGGACCACAGCATGCATTTCCTCTTCTAAAATTTTTGATCTGAGGCTCCTGGCCCAGGCCTGGGATGCCCACTCTGCCTCCTTCTCCAGGAATCACACAGAGGACCTTGATCTCAGATCCTAGCCATCTACACAAACCATTCCCAGGTATCCTGAAGGTCACATTCTTTTGTACCATGAAGAGACGCTAAGCTAGACTGCCTGTCCTTACAGGCATCTCCACAGAGACTTGGGTCTCTAACCCCAACAGTAATGGGCCAAGGGGGAACAGTTACATGCGGAATTTACATGCAGAATTATAGTACAGAAAGGCTTCCAGAAACCAGAGAGAGGAGAGTCAGGTTCAGCCCTCCCCTTTCCATCATGTGACCTGGAGATCCTCTTACCTACTGGAGGGGGACCTGGCCTAGGTTTCTCATTCAAGGACACAGGAAATAAAATGAGTAGGCTGGTGTTTGAGCAATTGATTCACTCACCTTTTTAGAATGCAAAGGACTCAAGATTAAGTTTTAGTCTTTCCATACACTTTGTACTCTATCCTTCCACTCTGCTGATAAAAATGGGGAAAATGAAAAAGAAAGCACAATATCTGGGGGAAATCTTTTATGTGCTCAGACTCAAATTTTATTTTGTGCACAGTAACCAAAATTGAATCTTATCTCAGAACTACTTGAGCTTTATAATTAATGCATGTTTAAAGTTTGATTATACAAGTAACAATGGAGTTTTTATATCCCCCAAAAATAATTGGATAGATTTAGTATCTTTTCTCCTCACTATCTCTTTCATTCAGTTTCCATTTTCAATATAACCACCACTACCATGATCCTGCAATCTATTTCATATACATAAAAATGTGTTGGTTTATTTCATACACAGTTAAATATTTCAAATTAGTATATATATCCCTTTGGATGTTTTGAACAATTGTTTGTCAGAAGATGAAAAGGGGGTATACCCTGCGTCACAGTGCTGGAAGCAGATACTGATGGAGGGACCACCTTCTCCCTAAAAGCCCAATTATCCCTTGCATCCATTCTGAGTCATATGTCTCCTCTGTATCTCTTGCTATCTATCCTCACATAGCTTCCTTTCCTACCCCAGCCTCAAATTATCTCTCCTTTCTCCTCTAGGATTCCATTAGAGATAGGAGGAGCAAACTGAGAATCCCAAGATGCTTCTTCAACAACCTAATCTCCCCAGAATGCATCTTTGACTTGAAATCCAACTTAAGTGCTTACTGCTCCCTTGAAATGTCTCTTCCCTGTAAATCCTTTTGGGCCACTTTGGCAGCTTGTGAAATTTCTCCCTCAGAACATTCCTAGATGTCCCTGTCATTTCCACCAGTCATCCCTTTCTTTGTCCTTTGATGAATTTTGAAAAAGATATAGAAGTTTTGCTACTCAGGAGCAAACTGTGTTTCCCAAAGGAACCATAATACAGATCCAAAAACAATGGAAATCTTGTCTCTAAAGACCTCTGAGGCATATCTGGTAATATTTTCTAGAGGAGAGATGTTTGAATGCTATTTGCAGAACTCAATCTGCGGGAATAATATTGCTTTATGATCTTTTATGAACCATAAGCTAGAATTGTTAAAATAACTACAGGTGGACAGATGCCAAATGGCAAAGCAGGGTGGAAAGTAGTGGTAAGAAGGGATTTTTACTGCTCCATTTACTCACAGAAAAACTCCACCCAATAATCTCTGCAAAGCAAGACTATAATATATTGAATCCTCTGTTGATCTCTAAAATCTTGGGCTTCTGAGTTAGGGTGAGTAAAATGTCCTGATTAAAGTCATTAAAATAAACACTGGTACAAGTGCCTAGGGAAAACTGGCAATGGTACCGCTGAGAAAGTCCCTAATTGTTCCATTTTCCTAAGACTCCATGCTTATGCTGACATTCTGGATCTTCTTGCTATAGAAGTTACCTGTATGAATACCCTGGGGTGTAGAGGAAGAAGATATGTGTAAGGAAACATTTTGGCAAAGACAGGCTGCATCAGCATAGATTTCACAGGACAAACTGACTGTGTTAAGCTATACTTCTCTACTTGTTGAAAAAATTAAGCTATACTTCTCTACTTGTTGAAAAATACCATATGACAACAACTGTGGAATCTTGAAAATAAAAATAAGGCTTCAAAAGTCTATTAGCTTGATTCTAAACTGTTCCCACCCCGAGGACACAGATAGGACAAGACTTGAATGATGAACTGGTTGAGTGAAGTCTATTTGCAGATATCTATTTGCATGAGTTGATTTGCATCAGGGGAGAAGGGAGGAGAGCCTCCTCCCTTGGAGAAAGAATCAGGAAATGGAAAAGGCAGACAGCATCCTATTTGATCCCTCAGCTCTGTCCAATGTCTGAGACCTAAAAAGAGATGGGCTTTATGCAATCACTAAAGGAAGCCTAGGCCCATTTGTCCTACAGGTATCTTTATAAAGATACCTGTAGGACAAATGGGCCTAGGCTGAGGCACTGTGGGCCCAGGGGTGAGAGAGGATTTAAACACTGGGAGGCAATGGTGTCAATCTCATCATGCTTGGCACTGACCTAGGTACTGAGCCAACACCCAGCAAATGGATTCTTAGGTCACAGCCAATAGCACAGGAAGCAATAGAGAGGAACATGAGAACTGTTTCTGAGCACATAAGAGACAACTCTGGGGATTCTGGGAGAGACTTTGGCATTATGTAGACAGGAGAAAGAGCCAGTAAAACTTAGGATTTGTTATTAATGTGACCCTACTTACAACATTAGGCTGGTGAACAAGAAAAATAAATCAATTCTAAGTCCTTCAACCGAATATTAAATCATGAAAATAGGCATATTACTCAAGATTTTTAGTTGTAGACAACATAATCCATTCTCACTAGTTTAAAAATAAATGAATGTATTAAAGGGTGCTAGTATGTAGACTGTCTACAATTGATAGAGATTCATGCTCTAAGGCTATTTGGCAAGATGTTATATCCAAACCTTGCTGTTGGAAGGTTGGAGCTTCACCTGCACCAGCCCTGTGGCTATACCAATAACTACCCACCCCAACCCCTGCAAAGGATACCAACATTGCCAATTATGTGCCTGTGGCAAGTTTCACAGCTTCACCAGAAAACAGACTCTGCTTGACACCTGCTTTATTTTCCATGTCGCAGTCCTGCATGGCTGCATCTGAGCGGAAACTAGGTCACACGTTTGTACCCTGGTTGCAAAAAAGACCCAAACAAAGTTCTCGTTTTACCCTGAGAAGGCAGGACTCACAGGTTCCCTTCATTTGGGAAGGACTTCCAAGAGATGATGAGTGACTATGAATATAACAAATATCTACTGGGATGGCTATGAAATAATCAGGCAACCCAACACTTGCACTACAAGAGACAAGTGTTTTAACTCCTTGCTGGTCAAGGAGACTTATAATTGGGACAGAAAATAGACCAAAAAAGGACTCCTCTGTAATAAAATAAAGTCTTCAGGTAGCACTCAATATATAAATTGCTTTTCCCCATCCTGAACACAAAGAGAGATATTCTTTGTGTCTCTCTAACCTCAGTCTTCCAGGGTGTACCCAGGATCCTGGCAACAGTTATTAGCACTGGGGAAAGACACATCCCCACCTTGTCATGGATTTGGGAAAATGTAGACAGAAAAAAAAATAAGGAAAACAACCTATTTGTTAAAGTGTGTGTACCACAAAACAAAAGATCTTCATACCAGACTTTAAATAAATGCAGATAGACAGAATGAGAACTCTCCCTAATCAGGAGGTCACATCAGTTGGGAGTGCCCGGGACCAGCAAAAAAGTAGATCTGCACAGAGCACAGAATCAAAGCTAAGAGGGGGAAAACGTGGATCTGAATGAGGACAGCAACTTTTCCCTAGCCAAAATCATCAAAAACAGACATGCCCAATAGATTTTATCCTAGATACCAGATCTATGGATTAGTTGTGGCTACTTTCATTACCTTGCTGAGGACTACCAAGAAAACAAGTCCTTATGTAAACCCTTTTTCACATGATTGATACTTATAATTCTATGTTCCATTTTTCCCCTTATTTATTGAATCATAAACATCTTTTCATGTTGTTTAATCTTTTCATCTTGTGTGTGTGTTGTAGTGAGGTGGTTTGGGTTTTTAATCCACAGGGGGGCCTACCACTGAGCTATGAATGCTCCCAGTTTTTTTTTGTTGTTTTTTTTTTTTTTAAATTTTAAGATATGGTCTCACTAATTTGCTGAGGCTGACCTTGAACTTGTGATCCTCCTGTCTCAGCCTTTCAAGGCAGTGGAGTTACAGGTGTGAGCTGGATAATTAGTGGAGAGAATGCAGAAAGTCATTCATCCTGTTTTGGGTTTTGAGATAAGACTTCAGTTTCCAAAAACATCATAAGAGTAGAAAGTTTTTCCACCCCGGAATATATTCAGTATGGATTGGGAAGTGTCTCAGGAAGAACAGGGAAGTTTGGAATGGAATTCCACTTAGGTTGAATAAGAAGAGGGTTAGTTGAAAGGCGGAGGTTATTATGGGGTTACAGTAAGCCAGTGCAGGAGATAAAGCTGCTAGACATTATGGAACAAAGAAGTCCGCCCCTCCACTTTCTCCCCCTCTTTTTTTTCTCCTCTTTCCTCTGTTTTTTTAAGGTGCATGGTTCTCTCTGTCTCTGGCATCTGTCTGCTCCATCCTTGTGCTTTTGTTCACAGACTGACTTTTTCTGCTGATTCATGGTTTCTCAGCTTCCCCTCTCCTGGGCTAGCAAGAGGTTTTGGCCTGCTGTGACAAGCCAGCTGGGCATGACCTTGCAGCTTGGCTGCTCACATTTAAATGACTCAGCCTCTTTGTCCCTATTCCAAATTCCTGGGAGAAAATGTGATCAACTGAGCTAAGGTCAGATGCCTACCCTTAGGTCAGTCACTGAGACTGTTAGGGCACAGTCACACAGTATGAAATACTGTTCCTCCTGGGGTTGGGAGGGTCTCTGAGGTGGAATGTGGCTAGAGAAGATGGAATGTTTGGCATCTTTGAGGCAGATATAAGGCTGAGAGAAGCTTGCCAATTGTGATAAAAAAGAGCATGGGGTTTGGAGTAAAAAAAAAAAAAAAAACTGCCATTTTTTTGACATGATACTGTAGACATCATTCCTAATCTCTCAAAGACTCATTTCCTCATATATAACCAGAGAGAGTTGAACAAGATGATCTCCCAATTCTCAGAGTCTATGATTGTTTTCATCTTGAGAATCTCATAATATAAGGAATGACCAACTTTAATATCAACAATTTGGCAGTTTTTATATAAACAATCATTCAAAAAATGATCTTTGCAATAAGTCCAGTGGAGTATTATCCCCAACCTTATCATTACTGTAAGCATTTTTGGAAGGCTTGTTAGATGAGCTAGCAATGCTTGAGTCCCCAGTTAGGCATTCAGCAAATATTTCTTGCTTTGGGGGGAATCCTAACAGAAAAGGAAAATAGACCAAGTACTGAAAGACTTTGCCTGTCCAGGTATTAGAGGCTTGACAAAGTAAGATGGTGAATAACTGCTTCAGTTTTTTGTTTTTTTTTTTTAAGAGAGAGTGAGAGAGGAGAGAGAGAGAGAGAATTTTTAATATTTATTTTTTTTAGTTCTCGACGGACACAACATCTTTGTTGGTATGTGGTGCTGAGGATCGAACCCGGGCCACACGCATGCCAGGCGAGCGCGCTACCGCCTGAGCCACATCCCCAGCCACTGCTTCAGTTCTAGTAGAAAATTCACTCAATGATCATGTTGCTGGTGAACAATATTCCAAAATCACTGTTGGTAAACTGCCTGCTGCAAATGAAGATAAAAGACTATGTTAATTGGAATTGCTTTCTGCTTGTGCCAAATTAATACAGCTATCCTGTAGTATGTGAAATTGAGGAAATCTTGTAAAGTTGCCTACGTAGCAAGATTAATATTGCCCCTATTGAAATCCATTGAACATTTAGCATGATCCTATCAAGAAAAGAAGTATTCAAAGGAAAACACTTAAAAATAATAATAATTCCAGTGGGAATTTCAATTCCCCCAACCAATTTGAGTTTCTTAAAAAGAAAAAAAAAAGCCGTGAGGATCCACACAAACATGATTAACAGCAAATGTGTTTTGGAATTAAACCAGCCACCTCCAATTTTCCCAGTTTTGCCTCCAATTCTTCCCATATCAACCCCTCACTGGACTATACTCCTCAACTCCTATCATTTACCTGCCTCCTCTTTTCATATTTATATATAAACATGTATTATTTCTATATTTGAGCAGAAGTGTTCAACTCAAGTTAATAGATTTTTCTATAGTAGAAGGGGAGGGTGCTTGGAGTTGTGAGAGCCAAATTCTTCAAGTAGGTTAGTTCTAATGTATTCTGTAGTGGAGCTGGTTTTTCTCTTGTCCACCCCTCAAGAACTCCTAATAACCCCAGGCCCTGGGCAGGGCAGCCTGTGTTGCCACCTTCTATGCTTGTGTGCCACTGGGAAAATGCTGGAAATTTTTTTAAAAAATATTTATTTATTCTTTTAGTTTTTGGCGGACACAACATCTTTGTTTGTATGTGGTGCTGAGGATCGAACCCAGGCCGCACGCATGCCAGGCGAGCGCGCTACCGCTTGAGCCACATCCCCAGCCCAATGCTGGAATTTTTGTTGACCCTCTTTAATTTTAAAATATCAAATATTTCCCTTTAATATATGAAATCTATATTCTTTCTCACCCTCCAAAATAGAATGCCTTGTTACTTTTTTTCTGATTATGAAAACAATCCATACTTTTTAAAAAAATTTCAAACAATCCCTAGAAGAAAACTAAATGCTCAATGAATACCTGAAAAGATTCTGATCTTCACTAATAGTCAAATAAATGCAAATTAACACAAAAAATGTGAAGTGGTAATTTGTGGGGGGAGAGGGAATTAGATTGGCAATTATAAAAAAAAATAAAGATCATTGCAAGAAATGGAAATGGATACAGTAGGAAGTGAAAACTTTTCATAATTCCCAGAAACCACAGTTATCAGTTTGATATCTTCCAGATATATATCTACACAAAGGCAAATATATATATATATGTATGTATAATACTGCAAATATTGTGTGTATAGTATATAACAATTTGGTCATACTATCCACTATTTTTTTTAACTGTATGGATCTTAGGTACATCTTACATATGGATCCTTCTCATCCCTTTTAATATTCCCTCTGCATTCTTTGCACCAAAATCTCCACCCTCCACCAAAGGACATTTATGATATTAAAAGTTTTTCTTAAATACTAAAAATATTGCAATAAACACTCATGTACATATATGCTTTATGTGTTCTAATGTTTCCTTAGGATAAATTCTTATAAGTAAAATTGTTAGGTTAAAGTTTATGCACATTTAAAATATCAAAACATGATGCCTAATAATGCACCAGAGAAGTCATATCATTTTATATTCTCAGAGTTTCTTGCAATTATCTTTATTTTTTTATGATTGCCAATCTAGTTCCCTCTCCCCCCACAAATTAACACTTCACATTTTTGTGTTAATTTGCATTTCTTTGACTATTAGTGAAGATCAGAATCTTTTCAGGTATTCATTGGGCATTTGGTTTTCTTCTAGGAATTGTTTGAACCTGTGTGTCTCTACTGCTCCTCTCTGTTTCAGGCCCCAACCCCTGTACATACACACCTTTGATCCTGAGAGTATCTGGGCCAAGTACAGGACAGGAACCTGGTAAGTAAATTCCCTCTCCTGGGACTTTGGATTTCAGAACAAGGTCTGTGCTCTGTTGCATTTAAATTAGAAAATCATGCAGAACCCTGCTGGGTCAGCCATTTTTGGGCACCCACATCATAAAGAAGAGAAAGTAGGGATTCCACCTCTTGGGTCCTCTTCTTCCTCCTGGGAGAAGTCTTTTCTACTGTCCTTTAATAAAGCTTCTACTTTCCACTCTAAACTTGTCTCATCGTGCTTCTCTGGTGTTATACTTCAGCATTGGGGAAGCAAGGACTCGTCACTGATCAATAGCGGTAACAGATTGTAGGTTCACCATCTTGGAGGTTCCCCACCGAGATCTACACCCAGACTACCTGTCACTCAAATGGCTCTCCAGCCTGTTACTTCTCAATTGGACTTCTATCATGGGTCACTTGATAGACCCGATTTTTAAAAAGGGGGACTCCAAAACTGCTTGCTCAACACTGTCCCCTTTTGTTATGCTCGAATTTGGGACCCCCAAAAGACCACCAGAGACCAAGATTGATGTAAGCAGCAAAGAGGTGTTTATTGAGAGCTAGCTTGGTCCTCTGCGCGCACACAGAAACTGGTGATGCTGAGAGGTCCTGAGCCCAGGGTTTGCAGCAGTTTTATACACTCTTTGGGGAAGGCAGGGACTTCACATACATCATAGCATCTCTTAGCAAATCATCACACACTGTGGGAAAATCATAAAACAATTCTTTTTTTTATTGGTTGTTCAAAACATTACATAGTTCTTGATATATCATATTTCACACTTTGATTTAAGTGGGTTATGAACTCCCATTTTTACCCCGTATACAGATTGCAGAGTCACATCAGTTACACTTCCACTGATTTACATATTGACATACTCATGTCTGTTGTATTCTGCTGCCATTCCTATCCTCTACTATCCGCCCTCCCCACCCCTCCCCTCCCCTCCCCTCTTCTCTCTCTACCCCCTCTACTGTAATTCATTTCTCCCCCTTGTATTATTTTTCCCTTTCCCCTCACTTCCTCTTGTATGTAATTTTGTATAACCCTAAGGGTCTCCTTCCATTTCCAAGCAATTTCCTTTCTCTCTCCCTGTCCCTCCCACCTCTCATCCCTGTTTAATGTTAGTCATCTTCTCATGCTCTTCTTCCCTACTCTGTTCTTAGTTATTCTCCTTATATCAAAGAAGACATTTGGCATTTGTTTTTTAGGGATTGGCTAGCTTCACTTAGCATAATCTGCTCTAATGCCATCCATTTCCCTCCAAATTCTATAATTTTGTCATTTTTTAATGCAGAGTAATACTCCATTGTGTATAAATGCCACATTTTTTTTATCCATTCATCTATTGAAGGGCATCTAGGTTGCTTCCACAGTCTTGCTATTGTGAATTGTACTGCTATGAACACCGATGTAGCAGTGTCCTTGTAGCATGCTGTTTTTAGGTCTTTAGGGAATAGACACAGAAGGGGAATAGCTGGATCAAATGGTGTTTCCATTCCCAGCTTTCCAAGAAATCTCCATACTGCTTTCCAAATTGGTTGCACCAATTTGCAGTCCCACCAACAATGTACAAGTGTACCCTTTTCCCCACATCCTCGCCAGCACTTGTTGTTGTTGGACTTCATAATGGCTGCCAATCTTACTGGAGTGAGATGATATCTTAGGGTGGTTTTGATTTGCATTTCTCTGACTGCTAGAGATGGTGAGCATTTTTTCATGTACTTGTTGATTGATTGTATGTCCTCCTCTGAGAAGTGTCTGTTTAGGTCCTTGGCCCATTTGTTGATTGGGTTATTTGTTATCTTATTGTCTAATTTTTTGAGTTCTTTATATACTCTGGATATTAGGGCTGTATCTGAAGTGTGAGGAGTAAAGATTGGTTCCCATGATGTAGTCTCCCTATTTACCTCTCTTATTGTTTCTTTTGCTGAGAAAAAACTTTTTAGTTTGAGCAAGTCCCATTTGTTGATTCTAGATATTAATTCTTGTGCTATGAGTGTCCTATTGAGGAATTTGGAGCCCGACCCCACAGTATGTAGGTCGTAGCCAACTTTTTCTTCTATCAGATGCCTTGTCTCTGATTTGATATCAAGCTCCTTGATCCATTTTGAGTTAACTTTTGTGCATGGCGAGAGAAAGGGATTCAGTTTCATTTTGTTGCATATGGATTTCCAGTTTTCCCAGCACCATTTGTTGAAGATGCTATCCTTCCTCCATTGCATGCTTTTAGCCCCTTTATCAAATATAAGAAAGTTGTAGTTTTGTGGGTTGGTTTCTGTGTCCTCTATTCTGTACCATTGGTCCACCCGCCTGTTTTGGTACCAATACCATGCTGTTTTTGTTACTATTGCTCTGTAGTATAGTTTGAAGTCTGGTATCGCTATACCACCTGATTCACACTTCCTGCTTAGCATTGTTTTTGCTATTCTGGGTCTTTTATTTTTCCATATGAATTTCATGATTGCTTTCTCTATTTCTACAAGAAATGCCATTGGGATTTTGATTGGCATTGCATTAAACCTATAGAGAACTTTTGGTAATATCGCCATTTTGATGATGTTAGTTCTGCCTATCCATGAACAGGGTATATTTTTCCATCTTCTAAGATCTGTTTCTACTTCTCTCTTTAGGGTTCTGTACTTTTCATTGTATAAGTCTTTCACCTCTTTTGTTAGGTTGATTCCCAAGTATTTTATTATTTTTGAGGATATTGTGAATGGAGTGGTTGTCCTCATTTCCATTTCAGAGGGTTTGTCGCTGATATACAGGAATGCCTTTGATTTATGCGTGTTGATTTTATATCCTGCCACTTTGCTGAATTCATTTATTAGCTCTAATAGTTTCTTTGTAGACCCTTTTGGGTCTGCTAGGTATAGAATCATGTCATCTGCAAATAGTGATAATTTAAGTTCTTCTTTTCCTATTTTTATGCCTTTAATTTCTTTCGTCTGTCTAATTGCTCTGGCCAGTGTTTCGAGAACTATGTTGAACAGAAGTGGTGAGAGAGGGCATCCCTGTCTTGTTCCAGATTTTAGAGGGAATGCCTTCAATTTTTCTCCATTCAGAATGATGCTAGCCTGAGGCTTAGCGTAGATTGCTTTTACAATGTTGAGGTATGTTCCTGTTATCCCTATTTTTTCAAGAGTTTTGAACAAAAAGGGATGCTGTACTTTGTCGAATGTTTTTTCCGCATCTATCGAGATGATCATATGGTTCTTATTTTTAAGTCTATTGATGTGGTGAATAACATTTATTGATTTCCGTATATTGAACCAGCCTTGCATCCCAGGGATGAATCCTACTTGATCATGGTGTACAATTTTTTTGATATGATTTTGTATCCGATTCGCCAGAATTTTATTGAGGATTTTTGCGTCTAGGTTCATTAGAGATATAGGTCTGTAGTTTTCTTTCTTTGAAGTGTCTTTGTCTGGTTTAGGAATCAGGGTGATGTTGGCCTCGTAGAATGAATTTGGAAGTTCTCCCTCTTTTTCTATTTCCTGAAATAGCTTGAAAAGTATTGGTATTAGTTCCTCTTTAAAGGTTTTGTAAAACTCTGCTGTATACCCATCCGTTCCTGGGCTTTTCTTAGTTGGTAATCTTTTGATGGTTTCTTCTATTTCCTCAATTGATATTGGTCTGTTTAGGTTGTCTATATCCTCCTGTCTCAATGTGGGCAGATCATATGACTTAAGAAATTTATCGATGCCTTCACTATCTTCTATTTTATTGGAGTATAAGGATTCAAAATAATTTCTGATTATCTTCTGTATTTCTGAAGTGTCTGTTGTGATATTGCCTTTTTCATCCTGTATGCTAGTAATTTGAGTTCTCTCTCTTCTTCTCTTCTTTAGCATGGCTAAGGGTCTGTCGATCTTATTTATTTTTTCAAAGAAACAACTTTTAGTTTTGTCAATTTTTTCAATTGTTTCTTTTGTTTCGATTTCATTAATTTCCGCTCTGATTTTAATTATTTCTTGCCTTCTACTTCTTTTGCTGTTGTTTTGCTCTTCTTTTTCTAGGATTTTGAGATGAAGTATGAGATCATTTATTTGTTGGTTTTTTCTTTTTTTAAGGAATGAACTCCATGCAATGAATTTTCCTCTTAGAACTGCTTTCAATGTGTCCCATAGATTCCGATATGTTGTGTCTGTGTTTTCATTTATCTCTAAGAATTTTTTAATTTCCTCCTTAATGTCTTCTATAACCCATTGATCATTCAGTAACCTATTGTTCATTCTCCAAGTGATGCATGATTTTTCCTTCCTTCTTTTATCGTTGATTTTCAGTTTCATTCCATTATGGTCAGATAAGATGCATGGTATTATCTCTACTCCTTTATATTGTCTAAGAGTTGCCCTGTGACATAATATATGATCTATTTTTGAGAAGGATCCATGTGCTGCTGAGAAAAAAGTGTAACTGCTTGATGTTGGGTGGTATATTCTATATATGTCAATTAAGTCTAGGTTGTTAATTGTGTTATTGAGTTCTATAGTTTTCTGATTCAACTTTTGTTTGGAAGATCTGTCTAGTGGTGAGAGAGGTGTGTTGAAGTCTCCCATGATGATTGTATGGTGGTCTATTAGACTCTTGAACTTAAGAAGAGTTTGTTTGATGAACATAGCTGCACCATTGTTTGGGGCATATATATTTATGATTGTTATGTCTTGTTGGTGTATGGTTCCCTTGAGCAGTATGTAGTGTCCCTCTTTATCCCTTTTGATTAACTTTGGCTTGAAATCTATTTTATTTGATATGAGTATGGACACTCCTGCTTGTTTCTGAAGTCCATATGAGTGATATGATTTTTCCCAACCTTTCACCTTCAGTCTATGTATGTCTTTTCCTATCAAATGTGTCTCCTGTAGGCAGCATATTGTTTGGTCATGTTTTGTGATCCATTCTACTAGCCTGTGTCTCTTAATTGGTGAGTTTAAGCCATTAATATTTAGGGTTATTATTGAGATATGGGTTATCCTTCCAGCCATATTTGTTTATTTATGTTACTGAATATGGTTTGTTTTCCTCTTTGATTATTTCCCCCCCTTTACTGTCCTACCTCCCACTGTTGGTTTTCATTGTTATTTTCCATTTCCTCTTCCTGTAATGTTTTGCTGAGGATTTTTTGGAGAGATGGTTTTCTAGCTTCAAATTCTTTTAACTTTTGTTTATTGTGGAAGGTTTTAATTTCATCTTCCATCTTGAAGCTTAATTTTGCTGGATACACAATTCTTGGTTGGAACCCATTTTCTTTCAGTGTTTGAAATATGTTATTCCAGGATCTTCTAGCTTTCAAAGTCTGTGTTGAGAGATCAGCTGTTATCCTGATTGGTTTACCCCTAAATGTAATCTGCTTCCTTTCTCTTGTAGCTTTTAAAATTCTCTCCTTATTCTGTATGTTGGGCATCTTCATTATAATGTGTCTAGGTGTGGATCTCTTATGATTATGCACATTCGGCGTCCTGTAGGCTTCTAGGATTTGGGATTCTGTCTCGTTCTTCAAGTCTGGGAAGTTTTCTCGAATTATTTCATTGAATAGATTGCTCATTCCTTTGGTTTGGAGCTCTGTGCCTTCCTGTATCCCAATGACTCTTAAGTTTGGTCTTTTAATGTTATCCCATATTTCTTGGATGTTCTGCTCATGGTTTCTTAACAGTCTTGCTGAGCTGTCTATGTTCTTTTCAAGTTGAAATACTTTATCTTCATTGTCTGATGTTCTATCTTCTAAGTGTTCTACTCTTAGTATTCTGAATTGAGTTTTTAAGTTGGTTTATTGATTCCTGCCTTTCTAGGATGTCTGTTTGTTTGTTTTTTATAACCTCTATCTCCCTGTATACTTGATCTCTTGCTTTCTGGATTTGTTTATGTATTTCATTGTTGAAGAGATCTTTCATTGTCTGATTTTGCTGTCTAATGTCTTCCTTGAGACTCCAGATCATCTGAAGCATGTATCTCCTGAATTCTTTATCTGACATTCCATCTGCTGCAGATATTACCTCTTCTAACGTTGAGTTGACCTGCATTGCTTGTGGTCCTTTCTTTCCTTGTCTCTTCATACTGTTCGCGTTTCTTTCTGCTTACTGAGACTGTTGTGTTATTGAATTTTCCCCCTATATATTTGTATTACTCTTGTATAGTTGCAAAGTCTCCCGTGCAGGTGCAGGCAGGGGCTCTGCTCCTCCTCCAATTGGGGCACTGTGCCTACCACATCAGCAGGCCGCTGGGCCTGTTCTGCTGGTTGGTAGCAGGTGCGCCTACCTTGCAGGCGCATGGGGCAGCTCTGCCACTCCCAGGTTGCTGGGCCTGACCTGCTGGTGGCTTGCAGGTCCGCCTACCTTGCAGGCACGGGGGGAGGGCACACACCTATTTGTATTTAGACAGTTACGCGAAATGGAGGACGTAATGCTTGGGATGAAAGTTGGGGGGAAGGGGAAGGTAGGTGCTCTTGAAAAGAAAGAAGGAGAGGGAGATAGATAGCATAGAGGAGAATGGAAAGAGCAGTAAAACTTGGAAGGGGAGAGAGAGAGGGAAAAGGGAGAGAAAAATTAAAATGAAATAGGAAATAAAATTAGGTCTTAGAGATCCATTTTGTTCTCTTCCCGTAGGCAAAGCTGTGCCCTCCGGGCTGAGTTTTGCCCTCAATGTGTCAACAGCAATCCCTGTAAGGCAGTTACTGGGAGTCTCTCAATCCTGTTGGTCCAGAGCCGTTTCACTTCTACGGCCCCTCCTCCCCTTCCTCCTGCCAGCCAGCCAGGTCCTGCTCACCGGAGGCAGTTCCCCAAGGATTTGGTTACACTTTCAGCCCCACCGAGTGCTCTATTTCCCTAACTACTGAGCACTCTCGCTGTCATTCATCTAAGCCCCAGTGCTGTGGAGCTGTGGTCTGGGAGTCAATTGTTTAATTTTTCCGGACCCCTTTGGTGGGCACACCTTCGGAATCTGGCAGCTAAGACCATTGGTGTCGCTGCTGGTGGTAATAGGAGTTGGGGGTCGAGGATCCCCTCTACTTCCCTCAGCCCCTACAGTCACAACCACACTACTGGCGGTAGGAGGAGTTGGGGGTCTGGAGTGTCCTCTGTTTCCCTCCGCCCCTACCGTCACACCTCTCAGTTCGCGGTTGGGGGATTTGGGGGTGGGGAGTCTTCTCTGCTTCCCTCTGCCCCTACAGTCACGCCCTCGTCACTGGCAGTAGGGGAATTGGGGGTAGAGAGTCCTTTGGCCCTTACGGTCACGCCCACGGAGAGATTTTGAAGTTTCCCGGTTGTTTGTATCTGGTGTGGGTGGGAGTCACACACCTGCTAAAGTAGATTCCGCTGGGAAGGAATCTCTTTGGCCGAACTTTGGTGACTTCCCCTCTCTGCTATGGCGGGCCCCTGGCTCCTTGCCGGAGTGTCCGAAGGGAGGGGTGGAACTGGCTTGTCTCTGGTCTGACACAATCTCTGGTTTTAGTTCCCAGTTCGCTATTTTGTAAGGGGTTGGTTAGATTCTCGGGGGGGGGGGGGAGCCGTTCGCCGGGTGGGCGGGGCTGTTAGTAGAGCCGGGAGGGCACGGGGTATCTGCTGGGCCAGGCGGCGACACTTCTCGCTGCGCCGGGCCGCCGGGGGCTGCCTGTAGAGCCGGGCAGCTGCGGCCACGTGGCTAAGATCCGGGTGGGCGGGGTGGCCGTTCGCTGAGCGAGAACGGGGCCTCCCGGGACGGCTGGATGGCAGGTGCCATCTCCCGTTTCGGGCGGGCCGCGCCGCTTGGGGCCACCGGCCGTTTTCTGAAGCGGCTGGTGGCCGTGGGATTGTACCTCTGCACCCGCCGGGGGGCCGCCTGTAGAGCCAGGCAGCTGCGGCCGCGTGGCTACAAGCTTGGCAGGCACGGTGGCCGTTCGCAGAGCGAGAGCAGGGCCTCCCCGGGACGGCGGGATGGCGGGTGCCGTCTGCGGGTTCGGGCAGGCTGCACCGCTCTGGGCCGCCGGCCGCTTGCAGAAGCGGCTGGTGGCTGCGGGACTGGACCTCCGCGCCCGCGTTGCCGGCCAAGATCCACTTGTCTGGGACAAACTGACACTTCTAATAAACCTACCAATTCCCAGCAGGTCCCCTCTTAACGGAATTTTGCTAGAAGTTCCTCAGTAGGTAGACTGCTGCTGTTCCAATGGGTCTTTCTGATCCCGTTAATGTGGAGACATTGGAATCGCTGCTTCCTCGCCGGCGGCCATGTTGGATCCACCCCCATAAAACAATTCTAAAACATGATTAGCACATTCACTGGCAGGAACAAGTTGGGTAGGGGTGATTGGTTAGTACAAGAGAGGGATTCATTTGAACAGAGTGGTTTAAGCCATGAGGGGTGTTCGTGCTGAACTACATGGTTTCCCAACATGTTATCAAACACCATAAACTACTGGGAGGGTCATCTGGCATCCCAGGTATTTTCCCTGTCTCATGCTGATTGGTGGCTGCTAGGGGGTTGCTATGGGTCCCCACCTAGCCTGACTGAGTCAGGGACACCTGGCCCAGCAGATCTCTCCTGTTATTTGTAGATAAACAACTCAGCAGGGTGGGTATGTGCCTAGGAGTGTTCTGTGGGTCTTTCCAAGGACAAGGGTCACGCCCCCTTCCTTGGACAGGCTTTGCTCTGAGGTAGAGGCTGGTTTTTCACTTTCAGCTGGAAAAAGCCAGAATGGTCATTGCCCCCTTTCCTTACAGAAGTAAGGAGTTCCCAAAATTAGAGGGGGGAATTAAGCCAGATTTACAGATAGGTAGTTAGTGTAGTTAGGTAAATCGGGTCTAATATCCAGTAAAATCAAGAATGAAGGCCATTGTTGGGAATGGAGTCCCGGAAAGAAGAGGAAAGAGGGAATTGAAAATGTCCCCAAGGCCCCGGAGCCCATCCCAAGGAAATGTTAATGAAGCAGTTTTCAGCAAACAAGGAGATGCTAATCCTAAAGCCCAACCAGCCCAGATTACTCCTTTGCCCCACCTGTCCCCCACCCTTTGGGCCTTCCCACCTACATTCCACCACTGCAAGATAACTTTCAGCTGGGAAAGCTGAAAGTAGACCTTAGCTACAAAAGAGGGAAGACCTCGGATTCCACCTCTTGAGTCTCCTTCTTCCTCCGGGGAGAAGTCTTTTCTACTGTCCTTTAATAAAGCTTCTACTTTCCACTCTAAAAGAAGAAGAAGAAGAAGAAGAAGAAGAAGAAGAAGAAGAAGAAGAAGAAGAAGAAGAAGAAGAAGAAGAAGAAGAAGAAGAAGAAGAGGAAGTAGATGTATAGAGAGGAAAGAAGTAGACATACCTTGGAAGCAGAAGAGATGAATCCCTGTGGCCTTGATCACTGAAGAGAAACCAGCCTCTACCTCAGAGCAAAGCCTGTCCAAGGAAGGGGGTGTGACCCTTGTCCTTGGAAAGACTCACAGAGCACTCCTAGGCACATACCCACCCTGCTGAGTTGTTTATCTACAAATAACCTGAGAGAACTGCAGCACCAGGTGCCCTTGACTCAGGCTAGGTGAGGACCCCTGGCAACCCCCTAGCAGCCACCAATCAGCATGAGTCAGGGAAAATACCTGGGATGCCAGATGACCCTCCCAGTAGTTTATGGTGTTTGATAACATGTTGGGAAACCATGTAGTTCAGCACAAACACCCCTCATGGCTTAAACCACTCGGTTCAAATGAATCCCCCTCTTGTACTAACCGATCACCCCTACCCAACTTGTTCCTGCCAGTGAATGTGCTAATCATGTTTTAGAATTGTTTTATGATTTTCCTGCAGTGTGTGATGATTTGCTAAGAGAGCTATGATATATGTGAAGTCCCTGCCTTCCCCAAAGAGTGTAAAAAACTGCTGCAAACAGAGGACCTAGCTAGCTCACAATAAACACCTCTTTGCTGCTTACATCGATTTTGGTCTCTGGTGGTCTTTTGGGGGTCCCGAAATCAAGCATAACACTGACTATCCGCCAGACCTGTGAGAAAGCTCTGTATCTTGAAATTAGTTTGATTGAATTTCTGTTAAGATAAAGTAACATCACAAATTATTCTCCATGAGAATATTGACATGTGTGTTGGTGAGAGCAGGGGACAGGGGGATAGATTTGAAAGAATACTGGGATCTTAATTTTCTTCTGTCCTGGTTCCTAAACCCAAAGGAGTTATAAGAAATCTATGGGGCTGGGGTTGTGGCTCAGTGGTATAGCGTTTGCCTAGCATATATGAGACCCTGGGTTCGATTCTCAGCACCACATGAAAATAAATAAAAATAAAGTCCATCAACAACTAAAAAAAAGAAAGGAAGGAAGGAAGGAAGGAAGGAAGGAAGGAAGGAAGGAAGGAAGGAAGGAAAGGAAGGAAGGAAGGAAGAAATCCATGGCTCCCAAGCTTGGAAGGAATCTGAACAAAAGGTGCACAATGGGCCAAGTGTGACTTTGCTCCACTAGTCCTTTGGTTTATTTTTTGAGGATTCCTCATCCAGGCAGACACTCACCCCTGCCACACAATCTCTGCAAGTCCTATCTCAGTATTGACCACTTTACCATAGTAACTGTTCCCTTTATTGAGCACTTACTGTGTACCTGCTAAGTGCTTTGCATACAAGAAATTATTGAACCAAATGTATATCATTGCTTAACTTAGCAAAAGAGGAAATGATAGCTTACGGAGGTTTAGTAAATTTCCCCCAAAACACTTAGCTAAGAAAGTGGTGGAACAGGATTTTGATTTCCACTGTCTAAATCTGCTGTACCTTCTGCTCCCCTGGCTGGCCTGGCTTAGCTGTTACAACACAGAACTAAGGATTCTGTGATTTCTGGAGAAGATCTGTGGTCTCCAAGATCATGATTCCAGGCCTCTTCTGACTGCCACCTTCAAATCTTTGTCCTTCTCAGAACAACAGACCATTCATAGCCCCAAAGCTGGCAGCCTTTTGGCTAAGTACAAGGAGTCCTCACTGCCCTTCCCCACATGAGGTGTATGCTGAGAACTTTTGCTGAATAAGTGAACTCTGAGGGCTACACAGGCTGCATCCTGAAGATGGGTTGGGGTCAGTCACCAAAGTTGTCCTCAGTCACCTCCCAACACTAGGCTGGTCCCTGAGACACAGGCTTCCCACTCCTTCCAGGTCTGTCTCTTTTATAAAAATGGGACAAAGGGCACTCATTTGCTCTTTCTATTAGCCCTAATAGTTAGATACTGTAAACATCTCCATTTCACACATAAGAGAAATGGAGACCTAGATTAGCTGATATACTCAAGGTCTCATAGTGAGAAGTACCCCAGATTCCAATCCAAATGTCAGAGATGGCTTTGAATAGTTAATGAAAGCTGAGATTTGCTCCTCACAAAAAGTCACACATTTACAATTTTATATAGTTTCAGGGTTTCATCCTAAGGAATCCCTCTAGCACAGGTCAAGGGCTTTGTATTACAGGGATCTGAAAAGTCTGTTGTTCACAGGGACAAAGCAAGGAATGTTGAAGTGTGATGGAGCAGTAAGCCATGGAGAGTGCTTTTCTTTCCCAAAAGCATGCTGATGAAAACAACCAACCAAAGCAAATCCCCTCTGCAGGGCCAAGAAAACTCACTTGGGGCTGAACTGGATCTCAATACAATCCATAGCAACATCTGCTAGATGGTAGCACTGCTCCTTATTTGCTGTAGATGACATTCCCCATGCTCCTAATATTTAAGAAAAGGTGTGTTGAACTGCTCTCCCAGTTCAGGGTGGATCTAGAGCTGATTCCATTCCAACTCTCCTCTTATAGGGTCTAGAGAAGCTGCCTGCTAGCCTCCTGCCACCCCTCCATCCAGGACCAGGACCCCAGCCTCCCATCTTTGGATTAAAACTGTCTGGAGATGTTCTGAAGGTGCAGCTGTTCAGATTGGATGAATCAATGGCACACCTCATGAGGATGGAGAGGGACTAGCTGACTCTCAGGGAGTTGATGCAGTTTCCAGTTCCTGCCTGGCTCCAAGGCATTGGAAGTTGCCCTGCTATGACTGAGAAGGGCCTAGTTTCTGTCTTCCTGGCCCCTTCAGCCCAGCTGTCTCTTTTCTGATTCCCTCTTATCTTTGTTCTTGCCCATGCCCACCCTTAGATGATAGGAATATGTTTCTAGTCCTTAGACAGCTTCCCCATCCCAGTACTGCCGATATTTTTTTTTCTCAGTGGCACTTGCTTTATTTTCTTATTACTGCTTCAAAACAACTAGCATTATTTCCTTAATAGGTTTAGGCTTTCGGGAAATACAAAAGCTAAACACCCGTTTCTCATTTCCACTAACATCTCTCCCCTGAAGCAATGAAGCTCCAGGATTACTCAGTGGAATAGAAGAAGATAAGGAGGAGAAGGGTGAAATGTGGGGAGAAAAAAGTTGCCACTAATAAATACTTTTTTACCACATATTTTCCATCTTAAGATCCCTTTAAACTTTTTTTAAAAAAGTAGAAAGTAGCTTTTATTATTTTTTGACACATTATAATTGTATATAGTCACAAATACACAGTGATGTCACAATACATGTAATCAGTGTGGAATGATGGAATAAAGCTAATATACCCACCTTCTCAAACAGTTCTCATTTATTTCTCCATATAACTTAAACTTTGTTTACAACAAAGATAATCCCAAAGAGCTTGTTTATGTGGATTTTATATATATATATATATGTGTGTGTGTGTGTGTGTGTGTGTTTATTGTTTTAGAAATTAAAATGGGCAAATGTTTAAAATGTTTATTAATTCATTAAAAATAATAAAGACATCGTGTGCTAATATAAATCATGTAGTTTTTTATTTTGAAAAGCTGTATTTCCCAAAACAAACAAAAAAGGAGTCAGTGAAAATAATGGCATTTTTTGTGTTTCTGTAAATCTTTTTAATATTTGACACAAGAGAAGGCAGCTGGATTCTCATAATTACTTCTGTAATCAGTATGTTGTGACATCACGTGCCATGTAACTTCTGGAGACTTCCCTGTATAGTTGGGAGTAAACAAGAGTGAAGGAAACAACATCTTAGTGTTTGATGAAACTACCTTTCCTGGAGGACTGCCTGAAAGGACCACACTTTAGAGAACTGTTGTTTTAGATTATGAAGTACAGTCAGTGTTAATCCTGGGAGGAAATATACATGGCCATCATCTAAAAGAGACAGAAGACACAGGGCTTAAGGGCACTAGTTTTTGTTTTTGTTTTTTCCTAAGTTTAAATCCCCGCTCCTCAACTTTCCAGAGTTGGGAAGGTTACTGAAACTTTCTAAAATTCAGATCTTGTACCAACAAGCAGAGAATAGTAGCTATTTTACTGTGTTACTCAGAATATAATGAAATACTTTCTGAACTTCATTAGTTTTAACTTTTGCCAAGTCCATGTTAGATCCAATCCTATCCTATCCTACTATTTTCTTTGCATCTCCCCAGATCTTTCTTTTTTTGGGGGGGGGGTGATGAGGGGATTGAACCCAGGGGTGCTTAACTTCTGAACTATATCGAACTATATCCCCAGTTCTTTTTATTTATTTTGAGACAAGATCTTGCTAAGTCACTGAGGTTGCACTCAAAACTTACCATCCTTCTGTCTCAGCCTCCTGAGTCAATGGGATCACAGGTGTGTACCACCACATCCAGTGCTCTTTTTAAAGTTAAATGTTTCAAAAGGAAACTTTATCTATTATAAATGGAAAATTACTTGTCCTAATTAAGGTACAATAAAAAATTTAAAAGAAAACTTAAAAGAACAAAACCCTGTTGCAAAGAGAAGTAAATCAATGTTAGAAAACCATTCAAGAACTGCACCTAAGGGAGACTGTCTACCAGATATAATCAGAAGGGGTCACGAGACTGGAAGAAGGAATAACTTTCTCACTATGTTATGCCCAGGCACCACTAACCCATTTCCTGTATTACTGCACACTTAGGAGACACTGAGATTATGCATGCACTTAGCTCAATGCCTGATACATGATGAGGACTCTACAATGTAGCTTTTGTCATCTTTTCTAATTTTTCCTTTTCTTTTCCCACAGGGGAAAATTACTCACCTAAATTACTCACCTAAGCCCATAGTCATTTGGTGGAGAACTATGACTGCATTGAATGTTTTATGTCCCCAGCAGGACCTCTGAACTGGGCTCTGCCACTTAGAACTACATGATCTCTCTGTGCCTCAGTGTTCTCATCAGTAATATGGTGATACAATAGTAGCTAATTCACAAGGTAAGAATAAATGGCTTAGAACCTAGTTTGTATTAGCTTAATAGTATTCTTTCTTTTTCACCATGCTGGGTATGACAACAGTAGTCAACAACAAGTAGGTTAGCGAGAAAAGTTTTTAATCAAACTATCGAGGTCAAGAAACAGTTCCTTTCACCCCATCCAGTGATTAACCTGGATCTTTGTAAATAAAACAAAGATGAATTACTAATAAAAAGGGAAAATACAGAATACAAGATGACATTTAAAAATTGTTAAATTCAATAGACATATATTTCAATAGATCTAATCAGAAGGGAAAACATAAATTATAAAATTGTATACTCATTGCTTATTTTTTTTAATTGGTTGTTCACAACATTACAAAGCTTACTCATTGCTTATTGAAAGCCTGAGTGCAGGGAATTAATAAAGTCTTGCTTCACTACTTTTTTGTTGTTCTGCATTTATGACGAAACAAAAAGGAATGAAATAGCAATTCTCCATATTAAATGCAAGTGTGCACACTTGAAACGTATTTTAATATCTCAAATTTTTCATGTTACAACTGAGCTTGCTTTTTACTTGTTAATTTATCCAATCTAGATTGGATAGGTGACAGAATTACTAACAGGAGATCATGCACATCTAAACAGCTGTTATGTTTTACTAACATTCTAATAGAGAAACCAGTAACAACAGAGGTAGGAGGATAAGAAAGGAAGAAAAGAAATTAATTTCTGCAAGATTCAGATATTCATTTTCAACTTTTATCTAAAACACAGCATGTGATATTATACATTCCACATTCATTTTCAATCCTTTAACAGTAGCCAGTACCAAAATTGATCTATAGCTAAATTTGAATTATCTTTGATAAGCAAATTAACAAGTGGAATTCTGGATTTTACAGGGTTCCAGTTGACAAATTTGACCTTAAAAATTTGTACATTATTTTTTTTTAAAGAGAGAGTGAGAGAGGAGAGAGAGAGAGAGAATTTTTAATATTTATTTTTTAGTTCTCGGCGGACACAACATCTTTGTTGGTATGTGGTGCTGAGGATCGAACCCAGGCCGCACGCATGCCAGGCGAGCGCGCTACCGCTTGAGCCACATCCCCAGCCCAAAAAATTGTACATTATTCTACTGCTACTGTGAAGTTCATTTCACATGTGACTTACCCATTCTAGTTCAACACCTGAACCATATCTGTTCAACAGGACTAGTCTGCTGGTGATGCCCTTTCATGTATGACTGTCAAATTTCTATTAAGTGTCTAAACTATCATTGTGGATTTATCTGTGTATTTGGGAACAAATCCACACAGATTACATTTTGAATACCATTAATACAGAGCACAGTACTGGAATGATGAGCTGCATAATTTTAGCTGGGTGGCAAGTGACACTTCAGGTTTTATCAAGACTATTTCCAATTCTGAAGAAAGTAGCTGTCTGCCATTCAAACATTTGCATCTTAGGTGAGAAATTTTTGAAAGGAAAACATCCTTTGCAATAAAGGTAATATTACAAGGCTTATCGAAAATGAGGGAAAATACAGAATACAAAGGAAACTGGTTCAGAATTAGTTCTTTCCTCTCAACCTGCAAAGCCATGGCCTTCTGTTCATGCCTACCGACTTGTACAATATTTTTTTTTTTCACTCACCTGTGAGTGCCTGCCAGAAGGGGTAGGCCCAGGTAGAGTTTATCTGTAACTGGAGCACCTACCACAGAGGTGTCCAGAGAAGTGGGTATATAATAAATACTCAACATATATTTATTAGGTGAGCCATTTCTAAGAAGCTTAGCTTTCTTAAATCTTTGTTTGAGCACTGTGGAAAGATAGCCATGAGGGAAAGAAGGAACTGTTCAGCAGTTACTACTTCCCTGAGTTATAATTTCTTAAGACGTAAACACAACATTCAGTTGTATTGTCTCCTTTGAAACCCATTCTGAACTCTACTCTTGCAGGGTAGAATATTTATAGACAGAAATTCACTGGGCACAGTACACACACCTGCAATTCCAGCTCAGGAGGCTGAGGCAGGAGAATCTTAAATTCAAGGCCAGCTTCAGCAACTTAGTGAGAGACTCTGTCTCAAATAAAAAATAAAAAGGGCTGAGGATATAGCTCAGTGGTAACATGCCTTTGGGTTAAATCCTCAGTAGCCCCCCACCAAAACAAAATCCACCAGATATTGTCATTGACCCAGGTAAACATTTTTAGATTTTTCTGGACTCCTTTCCTTTATTCTACTTTCTTTCTAACACAGGGGGCATCTTAGTATCACTGAGACCTCAGGGAGGACTTGGCATACACACCTGAGGACCATGGCAGAGTGTCATTAGCACATCTACCAAGGAAATGCTACCTAAGGAAACTAGAATATAACTTCTTAAATTAAATATAGTATGAATCACCTGGGGGATCTAGTTAAACTACAGCTTTGGATTCAGCAGCTCCACATGCCACTACCAGGTGGTGCCAATGCTTATGTTCCATGGGCCACATTTTGAAGAACAAGAAATAAAGAGGAATGAAAAGAACCTGAATTTCTGTCTATTTAAATACTTGTTAGCAAAACAAGTAAAGGATGTGGTTAATATAATTTAGCAATTGTTCTTGTATTGACTTGTAAATAAGTGCTAGCTGTCTGTAGACACAGTAAAAAACTATTTAGGAAACTAATAAAGGTCATATGGACTATATGTCATCCCACAAAACTCGATAGGAACTCATAATTGACTAAGACAGAAACATGTCTTTTAAAGCATGGTACTCAAATACCAGGTTCCATGGAGGAACAAAACACAGCGAAGCAGTCATAGGTGACATTCTTTTGTGGTGTCTGGAACATATATTGAGATTTTCCTTTATGGACTACTTGTTCCCTTATGCTTTGTGAAATTTAAATTTATCCATCTCTTTTCTTTCAAGTTTCTTTGTTGTCCAAATCAATAGTGTGGAACACACATTTGGAATTTTATAAACTTAGGTAATAGTCACAACTCTGACCCATTTTAGACTATGTGACCTCAAGCATGACCCACAAGTTCAGTAGTAAAATGGGATTGACACTACTATCTTATAGGATTTTTATTAGGATATACTAAGAACGTAACTGGGTCATGGATGAATCTCTATAATTAATGATTTTAATTCCCCCCAAATATTACCACCTTGGTTCTAACCCACCTATGTAAGTGAAATGTAAAGAGACACACTCTATAACCCAACTTGACTGATTTGGAACCTAGGTGTTCTCTGAGTTTGTACTCTAAAGTTATTTGTGTGCATATCTCCTCCACCAGACCATAAGCTTCCTTGAAATGGAAAAGTGTCTTTTTTCCTCCTGCTAGGCTTTGTGTTGCAAAACAGGATTTTAGACATAGTAGAGTACTCCATACATAGTTGTTCTAACAAGGAAGACCACCCTAAGAGTTTAAAATGGTTTTTGTGTGTACCACAACCTCATCTTTCATGTTACTATTCATATACCAAAATAAGCTGCCAACACACTAGCTTAACTAACCTGACTACTTTTGTAATTTAAAGGTAGAGTGTATTTTAGGAGTCAGAAATCAAACTGTAATCCTGATGTTAAGAGAAAATTCAAACAAAATTCACTTTTGTTCCAAAAGTGTCCTGTTTGTGTCAAAAGCATCCTGATCTTTGGATTAACCATGATCAAAATAATAAAGAAGAATTTCTAATTAGAATTGGAATGACAGCTGGTGAATGGCTGGGAGTACCATTTTTGACAGTTTCAGTCTGAACCCTCATTCCTCTTTGTGAAGACATTTATGGGAAGAAGTCTTTGAAACAATGCAATAGAAGATAATGAGGAACCACCCTAGAAATGCAATCAGAAGTGAGAGTTAAGTTTATTACCCAGGAGTAAGACAAGTAGATGTCACAGTAGCAATCTACTTGGGAGTATAGGCACAGAGGGATGTGTGTGGAAGGGGACAGATGGCTCAGAAAATAGACCACAGCAGCCAAAATTGGCCACTGGCAGTCTGATGGACAAGAAAGTCCTCCTGAGATTCTTCCACTACTTCAGGCTTGGGATAATTTTGGAGTTCTTAGCATGAAAAATGACAGCATCATTTACTACAGGTTTGCTATACTAGGCACTATGGTGAGATGTACTGGTTTTGATGGTAATTGGTATGGCTTCTTTTCCCCCACAAAAAAAAATCCACATTATTATGATAAATGGAATTTTGAAAAAGAACCTTCAGGCAAATGTAAGGTAGAAAGTAAGCTTCTTTGAAGGTCAGAAGTATATCTTGTTCCCACAGACCCACTCCATGTCCCACTGCTCAAAGACAAATGCTGTAAGTATTTGCAGTAAGTATCTCCTTTAAGTCTAAGATGGGCACAAGTTCTTGGACTTAACTGGCCACCAAGAATAATTGCAGGAAACAAGTTTCAGATGAAATCAAGCAGTTTCTTGGGCACCCAGTGAAGTCCTACCTAGTCTTACACAGGCCTGGAGGGTTGCAAGTGACCAACAATTGGTCCCAGGGTAATGCTTGTTATCAGTTGGTAGGGTTGGAAAGCTCCTGGGGCTTCTTCCTCCATTTCCTTCACTCTGCACACCTGCTGGCCCTTATAACAATGTAGGAAGAAGCCCCACACTGGGGAAGTGTAGGCATCATCTCTCTCCAAAAGTCTCATCAGAGAAGGTTCAAGGTGACATCATGGAAGCACAGGATCAAAGGCACAAGAGGGAACGAGAGCCTGACACAGACAGTGACACCAACTCTGAGTCGGGCCTGGACATAATCAGGACAATGGAACTGACACCTGCAGCAGAAGGTGTGAAGGCATTCTAGAACTAAATGATTGAATGGGGGCTAGGGGCAACCTTCAGGGCTTAAGATGCCACCAATGGCAAGATGGTGTGTTAAACTTTTCATCAAATTTTTGCTGTTTATTTTATGCCTGGCACTTTGCAGTGAATAGAAAATGAATGGTCCAAACTATTTCATATAAATTAACTTTCCAAACACCTAAAACTTTTGATTCCCTTGATCTTATATATGATCAATGTGATAATTTCCAATATATTTGTTAGATACTTGATGTGCTGCACTCCAAACCTAGTCTGTACTTTTCTCGATACACCATCTTGGGGTCACCATCTTGTGTTCCTTATTTGAAATTGACAGATAAAATGCAAGACACTGAGTAAACTTTGAATTTCAGCCCAACACAGTATGTGTGACATACTATACTATCAAATTATTCCTTGTTTATCTGAAATTCAAATTTAACTGGGCATCTTATTTTTACTTGTTAAATCTGGCAACCCTACCATTATTAAACAGTGATAATTGAGTTGCAGTTGAGATATGGTAGCAATATTTGTCCTGACAGATGTCTCAAGGCTGTTGTGCTTCTGGAATCCTGTAGTTATTTTTTAGTCACTTTCCTTGGTATCCAAAAATTGTATTGCTTGTTGAAGCTAGTGTGTTTTCAATTACTGTTTCCTTTTCCTTCTATTTGATACTTCTAATGGATTTGGGCTGGGAAATAAGATCCTTAAACACTACTGATTTTCTGTAAAGAGTAGTTTCTGAGCAAGGCTTCAGGTACTTGAGGGTACACACTTAAGTATGCAAATTTTAAAGCAAGAACTTCTTAAAAATCTTGGTGTGTCCAGAGACTAATCAGTGGCTTCTTTCAAAGTCCCCTAAATTAAGTGAATCTCAGCTTATTTGCTGGAGTGCATTGTTCTCTTATATAAGGAGAAATCAGTCTCTGATGTAGAAGAGATTAAAACTATACAGGAGAATTTTCACTTATGTTTTTTACCCTTGTATAGGATTCTAGATGTTGTTCCTGAAAATTTTTAGAAAGAATGAGGCAGATTCTGATCCAGCTTGATCATAGGTAACCTTGCCTTGAGTCTCGGGACTGCACAAACAAGGTGACCTCTTGAAATCACTAGCAGAACACAGATGGTCTTTGACTTATGATGGTTCAAGTCACAAGTTTTAAACTTTAAAAAGGTGGTGTAAAAATTATATGCATTCAGTACAAATTGTTCTCTGAATTTTGATTGTTGACTTTCCCCCCAACTAGTGATATGCAATAGAATACTAGCCAGCCACACATCAGGAGGGAAAACAAATGATACTCTACAGTGTACTGTATGGCAAGCTATGATGTTAGGTAGGTTAGAATGTATTAAATACATGTTCTACTTAAGATATTTTTACCTTATGGTGAGTTTATTATGATGTAGTCCCACCGTAAATCAAGGAACATCTGTATACAGTTCTGATTACTCTATGATCTAACAATCAACTCAAAACAATGAATACATCCAAAATGATGAAAACAAAAATTAACCAGCATCACATCTATAACATAAAATTCTGTATATTCCAAATATGATGCTTAGAAGAAATTTAGGCCAGACGGCAAATCATATGCAGAAGGATTTACAATGTCTATTCTTCTCTAACTGTACTCATTTACACAATCATTAAACAAAATTTTCTGTCCTAGGCAATCTTGTTTTGAATATAGATTTTTAAGTGGTTCCTGAATTAGATTGCTGTTCCTATTACTGAACCTATAATTACTCAAACTCAGCATGAAAAGTCAGCAAACACCTCTCTGTATCTTATGTATTTCGTTAATCCTTGTCATCATAAAAATTGTTTAAAAATGATTTATGGTGGGAAGAGGATCTTTAGGCTTAGGATGATAATACTTGGTGCTACTCAGCTATGTTTACTTTTATAGGCTTTAGTCAAAGAAGAATTAATCAGAATCAGATACTGGGGAATATCTTGGGAGATTTAAGAAAAGTCTAATACCAAGCAAAGATCAGTGTCTAGGTAAAACAGTTTGATTTTCTTTGGAGACTTTTGATAGTGTATGAAACAGAAAAATACCCGATGGTGGCAAAACTCTTCTAAATATTTCAAGTCTTTAAAACTTTCCTTTTACTCACAACAAGAGCAATTCTGATCTGTGTAGGTCACCAATAACTGCACTATATATTTAGATTCATGTGACCTGATTTAATTTACTAATGTGTGAAATGTAGTTTTCTTTTCCCCCTTCATCCACAAATAAAAATCCACTTATAAGTTGTTAAAAACTAGTTTTCAAATATTTTTATTTTCAATTTTAACCTAAGAAATATTTTTGTAGGTTTTATTTATCCTCTAACAGCTTTCTTATACTCCTAAAAGCGTAGCTATAATGTTTTAGTAGACACACACACACACACACACACACACACACACACACAAATATTTTTGGTACTGGGGATTGAACCCAGGGTGCTCTAGCACTGAGCTGCGTCCCCAATTCTGCTATATCCCCTATTCTTTTTTTTTTTTTTTTTTTTTTTTTAATATTGAGAAGGGTCTAGCTAAGTTGCCCAGGCTGGTCTCAAATTTGTAATCCTCCTGCCTCAGCCTCCCACCTCACTGGTATTACAGGCATACACCACCAGGCCTGATATAGTAGATACCTACCTTAAATGATAAGGATAATGGGGGCTAGCTATTAAGAGGAAGATGTAGCCAAAAAAAAATGCTGAAGAAATATTTAGTGGATATTTACTGAAGTTTACAAAGTTTTATGCTATTGGTAGGAGCAAACAGTGGTGGGAGAGGCAGATCCATCAACAGAGAATAATTTGGCAATGTGGTGAGGATAATAATGAAGATATTGAGATAAGTGTGTCTTTATGAATCTATAAAACCAACTCTGGAGGAGTTAATGCCTAGGCTGGATGTAAAGGCTAAGCAGTCAGGCAGTAAGTGTGGAACAGATAGTCTGAGCAAAGAGAAAGAAGTCAGGGAAGGGTCCATCTTGTACTCTTATTTTGTGAAGTAGCCTGTATAGTTCTTGGTAGAAGGAGAGGTGCCCCAGCCCTGTCAGTGTTAAATCTTGACAGCCTTTTGCAGATCTGCTGTGCAGTAGTGATCCCACAAACAGCTATTATGACTAAACTGTCAAGTTTTCCAGATATCCCCATCAGCATTAAATGCACTTTTTCTTCATTTCCTAGGCAGTCTAGTGTATTTCAAATGATAATCACAGTCCCCCTAAATTAGCTTCCACAGCTGCCATAACAAAGAACTACAAACTGGTTGAGTTAAACTACAGAAATTTACTGGCTCCCAGTTCTGGAGAATAGAATTCTAAAACCATGGTATCATCAGGGTTGGTTCCTCCTGAGGGCTGTGAGGAAGAATCCATTCCATGTCTCTCTCTTGGTTCTAATGGCTTGCTGACAGCCTTTGGCTTTTGGTTGTAAATGTATCACTCTGATCTCTGCCTTCATGTTCATATGGCATTCTGCCTGTCTTTTCCCACATTTCCCCTTTGTCCACATTTAAAAGGATAACAGTCATATGGACTAAGGATCCATTCAACTCCAGTATGACCTCATCTTAAGTAACTACTTTTGAAATAATCCTGTTTCCAAAGTTACATTCAACACAGTTCAATTTATAACACCCACCCCCAATCTATTTTTTTTTTTTTTGATACTGGGGATTGAACCAAGTTTGATACTGGGGATTGATACTGGGGATTGAACTCAATTTTCCATTGAGCTACATCCCTCATTCATTTAATTATTTTATATTGAGACACAGTGTTGTGTGTCTCACTATGTTGCTCAGGCTGACCTCAAACTTCTGATCCTCCTGTCTCAGCCTCTGGAGTTGTTGAAATTACAAGTCTGTGCCACTACACTTGGCTTTTCTAATGTAAATTCTATCATGTAAAGTCAAATCCTAATTTCAGAAAATACTTAGATAAACAAATATTTTCTACTCATCTTTAAAATATGTATATTCTATTAATTTCACAGTATCATGGGTTTTATGAGTGTTTAGTAAAAGTTTACTTAATAGATGTCTTAGTTATTATTTCATTAAATGCTGGTCTTTGTAAAGACTTTTTTTTCAAACAGTATTATATCCTAAATTAAAATTATCGTGGCTTAGTTGTTGACACAGTGTGATCAAAACTTCTCATGGCTGAGATATTTATTGGACAATTCTATAAAATGAGAATATATTCAATTACTGTTCAAAACTGGTTACAAAGTGTACAAAATGGCTACAAAACATCTGTTGATTACTGAACAAAGGACAAGAGTAAATGAGCATTGGAAGTCAGTATTTGTTATTTATAATCATTTGATAATATGGCATTCACATAGTTTCGTATAGACTGCTGACAGAGACCATGGTAGAGGTCAATACAGTTTCTACATAAACCACTTTTTAAATTAATGCTGAACTCAATTCTTAGTTTAGGTACTTGATTAAAAATACAATTTTAAGAAATATCTTTCCCCTCTGCTTACACAATAGGTCCAATATCAATTACCTAGGCATATCCTTATGTATTCGGATATATATTATTTACTGTGCACAAGATATACACCAAATTTAACAGAGTTAATGCATTTACGGGTATCCCTTGCTTTTTACCCAGAGGAAATAATTTGGCTCTGTACTTTGTTCAAATTCTATTCATTTACAGAAACAAAGCTGGCTTTGCAGAATTAAATGTGTCGGCAAGCAGCTACCTGAGAAGGGCAAAGCACAGAGTTCAGTCAAGGATAATGTAATCTGACACTAACTTGTTCTGTCTCATAATTTCAAATAGATGTTATAATCTGCATCATTTTCTGTCACTTCGATGTGACAAGTTTTGTTTTGGGCACTTTTGATACTGAAAGTAATCTCTCTTGAACTACTAGGTTGGCTGTTTTGTATGTCTCCCTTGTTAAATCACTGTGGGAGCAACTATGCCCGGAGTCTTACAGGTATCTTAAGTGACTTAACTAGATTTCCTACTGGTTAGCTTCCCTTTCCCTCTCGCCGTCTCAGAGCCTTTTCTTTTTTCTCTTTAGCTCAGTTCCTTTTACTCTTTGGCTGTGTAGGGGATTTAAATTCCAACCCGGAACTCGGAATCGCTCTTCTTGCCCGACGGGAGTCGTAGTTTCTGTGACTCCTCCCTTACCATCTTTCACGCCGATTCCTCCCCATAGAGTAAAACCACAACTCCCAGAATGCATCGTCGAGTGGACCCGCCTCTATGCGCAGGCGCCCTGAGGCCGCAGGATTTGAATCGGCGGCGTTGTTATTGACGCCATATTGGGGCCGGCGGCGGGTGGAAGAGTCGTACGGTGGAGGGGGAAGCGGTTGGACGTGTTCGTTTGAGCTCCTGCTGCCGCAGCCACCTCGCAATCCCTCCCCATCGGCCGCCGTTCGGAAGCTTCAGAACGTAGTAGGGTCGACTGGAAACCGCGTTCCAGCCTCACACCCCTCTGGGCTGGTATCTACTTCTGAAGGGAGCCGGTCTCGGCGCAGGAGCGCCTCTGGCGCGGCGCAAAGCTCGAACGGACGGCTGGGGCAGCCGGAGCCTCTTCCCGGGGAGCGGTGCCTGAGGAGGCGGAAGAGCCCCCCTGACGCGGCTGGCGTGCGTGCCGCCACCGCCCCTCGCGTTCTCGCCCGGACCGGCCCTGGCCACTGCCCCTGCCGCGGAGGCAGCGGCGGCGGCGGCGGCACCTCTTTACTCGGCCGGCGCTCCAACACCCACCTGGCTCCTCCCGATCGCGTCGGCTAGGCTCTCTTAGAGTCCCCGGTCTTCCCCCCCTTCCCTCACCCTCCCCCTTCCCGACCCCACCCGAGCCGGGCGCCTCCGCTGCCTCCGGCCATGGCGTGCGGAGCCACTCTGAAAAGGACTCTGGATTTCGACCCGCTGCTGAGCCCGGCTTCCCCGAAGCGGAGGCGATGTACGCCATTGTCGGCGCCCACCTCGGCCGCTGCTTCCCCGTCGTCCGCGGCTGCAGCCACCGCCGCCTCTTTCTCGGCTGCGGCCGCCTCGCCGCAGAAGTATCTCCGAATGGAACCGTCCCCCTTCGGCGATGTCTCCTCCCGCCTCACCACAGGTGGGACTGGGCCGGGTGGCTGCCAGGGTGGGCTTGGGGGCGCATGATGAAGCGGGTGGGGTGGGTGCTGGACTGTGGCCCTCGTTCTTAACTAAGTCGGGCGACCACATAGATTTCTTTTAATTAGCCCCCAGAGGTATGGAGGCACAATAGACATGGCCTGATGTTAAGGGAGGGTAGTCGGGAGGTTGAGTGGGTAGGGGCCGTGTCGTGCCGGTATTGTGGAGAAGAGGAAGATCCTTTTCTTTGGGCGGAATCACTGGAATTGAGTGTTTCCGTAGAAAGTAGCTACCCAGCGGAAACGATCAGAGAGGTCGATATTACTCATAAGTCAGGCGAGAGAAAGGTCACATTTCACCCGAATCTCGATGTCTGTTGGCCTGAATCAATTGGTTGCAGCTATTAACTCTGGGACTGGGTGGTTTGAGGCGAGACGGCAGCCCCTCCTCCAGTTCAGACATGGCTGATTTTAGTATAGAGGGGGTGGGGGGTGGGGATGGATGTCACTGGGGCGAGATCTAGGCCTGTCATTAATCACCCACAAGAACGCCACTTTGGCTGAGTCAAGACCTGTTTCCCTAGCAGGGTCAACAACAAAGAAAATGCTCTTCCCGAGTACTGTAATGTGATCATACTGGGTCTAGACCTTGGGAAATCTTGAACTTTTAGTGAAATACAAATTGTATTGAAAATTGGGGCTGAGTAGTTGCTTTTCCTTAGAAATGCCTTAATTTCTACTCAAAAAGTATGTTTAGAAAATAACTTAGCCTTAAAAATGAAAATAAAAACCTAAGATTCCAGGGACTCCAGATTTATTTGCTTTTCATCTTGAAACATTTCCTGAAAGTGACTAGGAGGAATGCCTTTGGCTGCTTTTTACAGCAAGTGTATGACCAGGGTTTTTTTTTTTTTTTTTTTTTTTTTTTTTTGTACTTTGAATTCTTGTGTGCCCCTGGCACAGTCGTAGGATAGGCTTTTGTGGACTTGAAGTGTAAATCCGTTTCCTTTGTGTGTAGCATTCAAAGGTTTTGTGTGTGAGCCTGTGGTAATATCACCCTTAGACAAAGCCTTTTCTTGGCTTGATTTTAAATGTCTTGTTATCATTAGCTTTAAAAAAAAAAGATGGAAATTATATTATCTCTATATTTTGCAACTTGTATTTGGAATTGACTCTGCTAAGTGGGTTTTCTTAATGTCACTTTTTAAGATACCCTTTCCCAAATCCATGGAGAAACCTCAAATACCTAGATTACAATTTTTGCAATTAAATATTTGATCTGACTTTATGCTCTTTTAGAGTTGTAGCCAGTTTTAAAAGGAATTCACAGAATTTTATTTAATGAGGATACCTAAACTGTCTTTTATGTGAAGGCATTCACATAGGCATTGTTAGGCATTACTTAAAAACAAGAGAACCACCGTTGACAAGAATGAGTTCCTTGTTGACATTTTGATTGTCTTTAGTGAAATATCTTGAAAATTGAAACATCATGGTATCTATACTTAACTACTAATAAAGCCATTTCAAAGTAGCTGGAATAAACCAGCAATAAATTTAACTGGAGGTAGTGGATTAATACAGCCTTAGGTTTGTGAGTTAAAAAATAACTAAATGCTGTTTAGTCCAGCGTATAAACACCAGGGAGCTATATAACATGTTCCCTCACTTTAATGGGAACTTAGAATTGTGATCCTTTTGCAAATTAGTCATTTCAGTGATATATTTGTAGCATTGATTAATACATTGGGCTCCTCATTATCTCAAATTTCAAATGAGTGAGCTGCAATAGTAAAAATCAGAATAATTGCCATTGTTAAAGCCAGCTGATTCAAATTCACATTCAATTTCTGAAATGTTCTTATATTTTAATTTTCAAGGTGTTTTTTGACATCAGTGTTGGAAGTTTATTCATACCCTGGAGCCTAAAATCACATCCTAATTGATTTTTATTGAGTTTGCTAAAAATTATTTAGCTATTTCAGCTAATTGGAATATTAACTTAAAATGTTGACTGGAGAAAAAGTTAAATTTGCTGAAGTTCTGATTTGCTAAATGTTAATTTTTTACTGTAATTTACGACACTGAAAAAAGGTGTCTTTTATGACCAGTTTGGGATATGCTTCTGTCTTGTTTTGTAATAATGTCATAATGGGAACTGTAGTATTATTCAGGTGTCCCTGAGCTTTCCCAGTTTTCCTGTTTCCAAACTTGAAAATAATTTTTTTCCAAGCACCCAACTTTTAGATTTTTATTTTAACAGTGGTGATTCCTAAAAAAAAAAAAAAAAAAAAAAAAAAAAAAAAAAAAACAAAAAACTTTATATGAGTGAATGCCCATCTTTAGCTGAAATAAGTAGAACTAGGATTGGAAGTAGACAAGGCTTACTAAATTCAGATTGACAGATTGCTAGAATTGTTTTCTTTTCACTTCAGTTGAGTTCAGTGTAATTTATTTAGAACTAGAGAACACATATATAGTATACAGTTTATCATCGTTCTCCTATGGATACTTCCATACCAGTTATTTCTCATGGTGAAGCTTAAGTTATGATATGGGTTATTAGTAGTTTCAGGAACTGGGACATCTGCTTTAAACCCTAGTTATTATTCTGGTTATTATTTTAGTCATTCCAGGAAGGTGATTCCAAGTTTGACTTAATGACTGTTTTTATTTAAGTCAATATTTTTCAAACTGTTGAAATTTAATAACTGGGAAAAAAGAATAGTGGAGCTGAAGGAAGTCAAGCTTGCTTTCTTATCCTCAAGACTTAGAGCTTTTATTATCTTAATTAACACTGTGGGGTTTTTTAGGAGCCCCTTACAGCATGTCTCAAACCTGTTTTGGGGGACACCTGAGTTTACTAATTCAGAAGTACAGTCTAGGACAGGATCAACAAACTGGCTTTGCTTTTGTATTAGCTTGGGAACTAAGAACATTTTTAATATTTTTTAAATAGTTGGAAAATTATTTTGTGATGCAGAAAGTGATAAAAATCAAATAGTGTCTATAAATAAAAATTTTATTAGACACAGCTATGCTCGTTATTTTATGAAGTTCTGTTCATTGCAGATGATAATGGCAGGATAGAGTAGTGACATTATTTTGCCCTAGAGCTTTGAATTTATTGACCGATCCTTTACAGGAAAAGTTTGTGTACTCTGGTTTAGGGTGTTAGCAGTGAGGCTTATAATACTCCTGAGTGTGTAAAGGAAAAAGAGGATGATGAGTGAAGATGGGTAGGGGGAGAGAAGCATTAAATATGGTTGCAGAAGTGAATGCCTCCCAAAACTTTCACTTCTGTTGAGTTCAGTGTAATTTAAATAAATTTAGAACTAGACAAGTTAGTTGAAAAGAAATTCAAAGTGTTCTATCCTTTTCTATTGGTTTTTGAAACATCTATATTATTATCATTTAGCCAAGATTGTCATGACATTCTCAAGAAGTTATTTTCATAAAACCAAAATATTATGCAACATTACAAGAGACTGTCAGTCAAATCCAACACATTGTTTTCATAATTGTGCAGTGAATTAATGGTCTGGTGAAGAGAGCCTTCTGTAGATGTGTCAACTTCTTTCTCAGTTTGTTAGGCACATTAATACACATTGTTTATGGCTTGGTACCATTGCTCTAGTTTGTCTTAGGAATTGAGTTGGATGAAGAGTTAAATTCTTTTGTGAGAACTCATTGTATTTGCTGGAAACTTGCCATTAAAAATGGAAACTACAGCTTGTGAATGGGGAAGAGTTTACAGGAACATAGATTGTTCACTAGACATTGATTGCTTGCCTGCAAACAGAGACACCAGCTGGTTTAAATGAAATATAAATGGTTCTAGGCAAACAAATGAGATGTCTGTTGGAGGAGACAACATCTCACTTCAGATGTCATTTATTTGAGCCAGAAGTGTTTTTTTTTTTTTTAATGTGGTTATTTAGACAGCAGTTAACTTCTAATTTCTTAGTGGATTTGACAAATAAGTGTTTTTAATGATCTTTGTATTATGGATTTTTAAACCTAATATTTTATTTATGACTATATATGTAACTACAGTTATTTCATAGTTATATAAATTAGGCCTTTAAGAATCCAAGTTGGAATTGGGCTGTAGTGCAGCAGTACAGCAAGCTAGCATGCATGAAAACAATGACATGGTTTTTATCCTCAATACTGCAAAGTAGAAGAAAAAAAGAATCCTTTATGACCATTAAACAGTATAGTTATATTCATTTTGGGGGGGAGATGGAAGGTAGAAAAATGAAGCCAAACTTGAGCACAGAAAGATGTAAGCTACATACAACTAGTTCAGAGGTTAGGTCCCTCTTTAGGTATGGATGCTATCAGCTCAGAACTACAGAAACATAATCTGAGATGTAACGGAGAATAACTTCTTGTTATTGAATGGCTTTATAGGAAAAATAGGCTAAATATACTGAATATTACTCATACGTCTTTCCTACTAAGTGTTGAGATGTAGGGATAAAAACACTTTAGTTTTGAAAGACTGAAAATAAAGAGATTAAGGGGAAGTGTTCAGTTTTGAGTATTTTTGCTATCTAAAAGAGAAGTTTTCTCCTACAAGAATGCAGAGTAATAGCATGAGTTGAGTTTGCACCTTTTGGATAGTTGATTCATGAAAATAGTAATGGCATTGGGGGTGGGTATTTAAAGTCCCTTATAACTGAATTTGGTAATTAGCAATTTGTGATTCTTGGAGCCCTTACCATTAACATTGTGCCTAATACAGATGACTCACAGAATGTTCTCTGTGCATATGTGAATTTCTTGCCTTTGAGAAGATAACCTACTTTTTAAAAAGTATGAATGGGAAACACTTATTTAAATCTGTATGTACCAGCCTGGCATTTGTAGATATAACTAATTATAAATAGTGTAAAAATGGCTTCAGAGTTATTCTTATCTGTCATAATGTTTATCACAAATAAAACTTCAAAATGTTGAATTTTTTGAGTTATTCAGACCTTGGCATTTCCTAAGGCTCTTTGAGGTGCTAAAGTTTGGGGAGGGGGGTTCAGTTTTGCGCATTAGTTCTGTATCACTTTTTTCTTTTTAGAACTTTTTCTTTTTTTTAAGCACTTGAAATATACTTGTCAGTATTTTTTCTAGATGGTAAACATAAGACTGCCTGCATTCCAATATTATAAATAGTTTACAAAAATTTTACTATTATCATAGATTTGCTCATTTAAAGAAACACTTTCAAAACTTTACAGAATTTTGAGGAGAAAACATTTTGTAATGAAGTTCTAAGATATTTTATTTCTAAAACAATTGAAAAAGATGAAATGGTATTGCAACTACATTAAGCAGGGAATCCTTGAGATAATTTAAAATTCTAGTGTATGTTCCTTTGTTAATTTTGATATTTATTTTAGGATTGTTGTCAGATTTTTACAGTAAAATAGACTTTGTAATCTTGGGAAGGTGGAATTTTTAAGAGTGTGGTAGTGGTTGTGCTTTTGACCTTCTAGCCCTAGAAAAGCAGCATAGAATAAATATACTTCTAGTTTTGTAGTATAGCTTACTTCTATCTTTTCCTTTAAAAGTTGAGTAAGTCAGTTTTTTATCTGAGATGTCATGGGCAAATCATACTGAGATATACCAGTGCTTTGGAACATTGTGATTTTATCAAAATTCTTTTCATTAGAATTTGGGATTTGATTTAATTATATTCCTAGGTCTCATGTACTTCATTTTTTTCCCACTGTATTTAAAAATCTAAATTTCTCCTCTAATAAGTCACTTTTTCAAGTTCATCAGAATCCCTTTTGTGATCTAAATTCTGGGTAATCAAAGAACTATGTCTCTTGGGGCTGATAAATTGGCCATTATTGATGAATTCCATCCATAGGCTGGCTAAGCTTGAATAAAAAGTAACAAAGATTTTTTTTTTTTAAAGGTGTTAAAGCTTGTTTATATTCTGACCTTGGCATTCATTTTCATTTTTGTTAAGGTTTATTCTTACAAAACTCCCTCCCAAAAAAGTCAAACGGAAGGGGAGAAAGGGACTTAGAAGAGTTAGTTTTTGTTTTTGTGTTTAAAATAAGATGGTGTTATTAAACTGACTTAGCAACTGAAGAATAGAATATGAAGTGGGATTTGAAGAAAGTCTATTTATCAAACATTACTGTTCCTGAAATTGCTTTTTAATTGTTAATAGGGGATTGTTCTTAATGCTAAGATATAATTTTCTGGAAGAACTTTTATGATTTTTTTAAAAAACTGGTGCATTATGGTGGTACATAATGGTGGGATCTGTTGTTAGTACGTGTGCAAATATAACAATATAATTTTGCCAGTATTATTCCTGAGTATTTCCCCTTTCCTACTCCCTCTCCATGGTCCCTATCCTATACTGATTTCCTTTTGATTTTCATGAAGTCCCCTCTCCCCACCTTTCTTTTCCTTTTTCTTCTCTACCTCTGGAAGTACTTTTCTCAGTGTTAAAATTGGTTTAAAAGTATGGGAGATTTTAGTTGCTATGCCAGGATTGGGGAATCTGATGCTCATTGTAACAGCCTCCAGTGGCCCAAGGTAGATAATAGTACATTATCAGAGGCTGGCATTATAACGCCTTGTACATGTGTGGCAATGCTGACCTCATTTAGAATAATTCTTTTTTTTTTTTTTTTTTTTAATATTCTTTTTTTTTTTTATTGATTATTTATCGCATTACATAGTTCATGATATATCATCTTTCATACATTAGACTCAAATTGTGCTTTGAACTCCCATTTTCACCCCAAATAAACATTTAAAACAATAAGACATTCTCATAGGAGTTAAATACCTGTCGTAAGAGAAGATAGTATAGAGCCACTTTAGCCATCCCTTAATATAAATTTAAATTTCTGGATGTAAAATGAAGATTTCTTACCTGTTTTGCTATAGCCAGTGATCATTGTTTCAGGGCTCTAGATGGAAATTATGCTCTATTATGTTTACTACCTTCTTGATAAGCAAACTCTTTGAAGTTTCAGGGTGTGAAAGAATTACTACTAGTTGTTACCCCTCTGTTCTGATATCTGCTTTTTAAAAATCAGTTTCCTCATTGTAATATATTGTAATTTTAGGTGCTTATGGAATAATGTAGTATTACACTATTATACTGTAGTTTTACAGTACTAGAGAGCAATAGATATTAACAGCTTGTGTCCTGAAGTCAGAACCTTATCGACACTAACTTTTTAGAAACGACATTGAAGCAGAGCCTCATTTTTCTCATAAAAATATACACACCTGCCTCATTGAGTGAGGAAGTAGTCAAAATAGAGCAACCTCAAATGGAACTTTTAACATTGTCCCACAATACCACATTTCAGTTAAATAACCTTGTCCTTAATAGAGGCCATCAAATTTTTAAGTTTCCCAATACCTATACTCTGACATTTGTGCCTATCCTATTTTTATTTTAGTATCATTGAAGGTTAAAGGAAATGATGAAAGCCCTTTACACATTAAGGGAAGGATTCCCCCCTCTCCAAAGGAACTTTATCCTCTTTATTATTATTATTTTTTTCTCAACTGGATCTTTGCTTTTGAAATGAAATTTCTCAGGCCTCCCGTTGGAAAATAAGTAAAACATCATCTTCCTCCTGCTGTCTTCCAGATTCCTCCACTTTAAAACCAAATTAAAAGAGCTTTCAAGTCACCTGCTTCTATTTCTTTGGTAATCAACTCCTAATGTATTTGTGCTTCAGACAGCTCTTGTCAAGTCACCAGTGAATTCCATGGCACTTAGTTCTCTTGTTGGACCTTTCTTTTAATAGTATTCACCCTGTTGACATGCTCCTTTTTTTTCTTCTGTGATCACATTGTTTTCTTCCACCTCTCTGGCTGCTCTTTCTGTCTTCATCTGGCCATTAAATTTAGGAGTTCTTTAGTTTCAGGTTCAGTTCCATGCCTATCTTAATAGCTCCCTTGACACACATGATGCACAATAATTTATACCTTTAGTTCAGAGCATTTCTTTTTAGTTGTAGCCATGGGGAATTTGGACCTTTTATTGTCAGATTTTCCCAGTAGCCCCCCCCCTCCCACCCGAAATCAGAATTTTTGTAAAATCTGTTGACTTTTGTCAATACTAGGGATCAGACCCTGGCCTTATACATGGTAGTTAAGCACTCAACGACTAAGCCACATCCCCAGCCCACAAATCTGTTGACTTTTAAAAGCTTACAAGTAATTTATAAAGTACATGGGATAAACAAAAGATGCCAGTGGGATTCTAATCAATTCCAACACAAGTTATAATAGAAAAGTAAACACGTTTGTTCATCACCAAATGATAGTGATTGAATTTTAGAAAGAAAGTATGTTAGGAGAGATGACAGAAGCAGAATATATAGTGTCGTAGTAAATCTCAGTAGGTCTATTCAATTTAAATTAATTTGCAGATTTTCCTAGGTATGTCTAACTTAGAACTTACAAAACCATTCAGGTGAGGGTGATAAAATGAATTTAGTTCATTGGCTTAGGTATTTTTGTAATTATTCCAGCTGTCAATGCTTTCCTTCCCCTCTCCATTCACTAGTAAGAACTACCTTGTTTTTTTAAAGTCACATTAAAAGAGTTACTTTAAACAAGGACTAGACACTAAAGTACCCATACATAGTTCCAGACAAGTAATATAAATCAGTGATGGAAACTAGGTGGGTATTAGCAAATTCCAGTCTTGCTATGGACCAGCAGCTCTGCCCATCAGAATCTACATTTTAAGAAGATTACCCAATATGGCCATAAATTCACACCTGTTTTTTTTTTTTTATAGTATTCAAGTTAAACAGGGCTTGATTTGGTCTGCAAGTCACCCATTTATAAATTCTGGTCTCCAGGTATACTCAATTTTGGTGGGTGTCAGGGCAGGCTGGATAGTGCCCTAGCAAGTCATGATAGGAAGTGGGTTTGTACTTCAGCTTGATTGTGCTGCTCTAGTCTCAAAGAATTTGTTCTCTGTCTTTTCAGACTGGCTGAGGTTCTAAATTTACATTATATATTTTACTTTACAAGGTGTTCATTTTCTTAGAGTAGGAAGAAAAATTATAATCACTACAAGGTCACGGTATATTATTTCATTGATACTAAATAGCCAGTGATAATTTATTTGACATAAGTGATTGGACTTGTCAGAATCCTATAGATAAATCTGTTACTTTCCTTCATGCCTCAGGTGGGGTAGTAGGGTAAGAGCTGGACCTCTTGCTTCTGAACCAAATGGAACCAAATGTTTTCTGTAGCATGCAAACTTTGGGTTTTGAATTTTGGATGGTTCAATTTCCTTTCTTTTCCCTGTTCACAGACTTAAAATTTCTTAGCTTGTAAGCTATTTGAGAAGATACCTGTAAGTAGTAAGATTCATGCTAATTTAGATAGCGGTTAAAATTTTAGCTGTACATTGACTATGTGATGTTAGAATTTGGTTCCAGATCCAAGAATATAAGAATTGCTTTAGTTTCTAAACAGATGTTCCTGGGAAAATAGCTGGTTTTTGAAGGTGTATCTCCATAGTAACCTCCATTTGTATATGTTTTAATTTACAAAGTGGACACGACAATGTATAATATGCATTTCAAAACTACAGATTTGTTCTATTACTGTATTTGAAACAATTTCTTAGTTTTTGGTCTTAATATGGCTACTGTAGATTTTCTGAACTTAATTGTGTACAGATTTTTCTTATCATTTGTATCCCTATTTAGAAATGACAAACTTTCAGGACCTTTTTTTTAGTTTTTTTTTTTTTTTTTAATGTTCTGTTTTTGAGGAGGGGCCTAGATGCCCATTTTTACCCCAAAGATACTTCCTAGAGAAATAAATGCCAATCAAAGTGATATAAAAGGTTATCTCATACATATAAACTTCAAACTGCTCATGAAACATTAATGTTTGAGCTAGTAATTTCAGTGGGAAATTAAAGCTTTATGGGTCTGGAGCACAATTGAATTTCACATACTTTTTTTTTTTTTTTTTAATTCATGGATCCTAGAAAGGTATTTGTCACTTCTCTCTTTCCCAATTTGTGGTACTCCTTTAAACATATTTTTAGTTGGTTCTCTGTCCAAGTTCCTTGCCTTGAACAGTCCCATCTTGATACTGTTTTTCTTATTCTCATCAATTCAGCTGTTCAATTTTTTTTTTAATCCCATAACTACTTTCTCATGTTTGATTGTCAAATCTTATTCATTGTATCCAGGGATTTTAAGGCATCAGTGGAAACTAAAAAGAGGCTTTTGGGGGGTGAGAGTGTACCAGGGGTTGAACTCAGAGGCACACAACCACTGAGCCACATCCCCAGCCCTGTTTTGTACTTTATATCTAGTTACAGGTCTCACTGAGTTGATTGGGGCCTTGCTGTTGCTGAGGCTGGCTTTTGAACTCCTGCCTCAGCTGCCGAGACTATAGATTTGTGTCACTGTGCCCACCTGAGGCCCCACCTCCATCACCTAAATTAAAATATATATATATTGCAAAGGAATAAGTGCTGACTCATTGATATGACTTACCTATTAAGGAGGGGACTTTTATTAGCAATCTTAGCAGCATTTACTAGATTGATGGATGAAAATCCCAGAGTCAGAATTTGCTGCTCTTTTACTTAATAGTTTATGATAAAAGAGTAAGGTTTTTGAGATTTTAGCAGCTGATAATGCAAATGAAGCTTTGCCTTTTTTAAAATGGACTGTGTGTTGGCAACACAGTGTCAAATGTTGCATATTCTTAGAATATAATACTTAGAGTATGTAAATGTGCATAAACTTGCTAGTTTGATAAGAGATGGCTTGAGAGAACTTTTGGAGTGATGGATCTAAATAGCTTAAGTAGACAAGTATGGAAGGCATTCATCAAGCTGGTCTAGTAGCACCTTATGTCAAATATCTAGGTTTGGCCTATCAATATGAGTTGTAAAATACTGAATCTGGGAACATTTCTTGAGTTAATCATCTTTAAAACAGTTTAAACCTTTGAACTGTGAGCTTGAGGCTTGTAGTTAGCTGTTTGTGACTTGTGCTACTGAGATCTTGGCCAAGTTAAAATGGACAATTTTTCTGCATAACACTGTAGATCACGTTACCAGTATTAGAACATTTGAGGGCACAGTGTGGCTTAGATGACATAGTTGCATCATATTAGATGTGAAAAGCAGTACAGGCAGGCAGTAGCATTCAAAGTTCTTCAGCTCTTTAACTAACAGTATCAAGTGTTGGCAAGGATGTAGAGCAGCTGGAACTCTTAATACAGTTAAGGTGGTAGGAATGCAAAGTGGTAAAATCACTCTGGAAAACATTTTGGTAGTTTCTTACAAACTAAAACTATTTGCTTATGAAGTCAATCCCATTCCTAGGTATTTACCTAAGAAAAATTAAAATATGTTCACCCTAAGACTGGTACGTGAATATTCATAATAGCCCTAAATTGAAAAGAATCCAAATGTCCTTTAATGGAATAAATTAGTACATACGTGTATACACCACAAAATAAAAAGAAATTACTGATTCATTCAACATAAATGAATCTCAAACATATGAACTTAATACAATGTAAAATCTATGTAAATAGTTGTTAGGTTATGTTTTTTATTTTTTATTTTTTTAAAGAGAGTGAGACAGAATTTTTTAATATTTATTTTTTAGTTTTCAGGGGGCACAACATCTTTGTATGTGGTGCTGAGGATCGAACCCGGGCCGCACACATGCCAGGCGAGTGCGCTACCGCTTGAGCTACATCCCCAGCCCCCGGTTATGTTTTTTTAGAGAATAATGACAAGGAAAATGTACTACCTGTACAGCTTTATTTTTTAAAAATACTTTGCTCTCTGGTTGTTTAAATCTACAAATACAGAAGCCATGGTTACAGAGGGCCAGCTATAATAACAAGTTGAGTGTTGGCAAATGGTGGTTGTGTGTGTGTGGGGGGGGGAGGGGGTGAGATTAACTGCAAAGGAGGAGCCTGAGAAAACTTTTGGAGTGATGAAGGTTGTGATGGTTCCAAGACTGTATGTACTTTGTCTGAACTCAATCATACATTTAAATTGGTGAATTCTGTCATTTGTAAATTATACCTTAAAATTCTTGTTAGTGATGTCAGTTAAGTATCAGGTGATGTGGAGGTTTACAAAGCTAAATTTCAAAAAAATTTACTGTATCGTAATCCTGGGTTTGTTGCAGACATTCTTTCCATATTTTTTAGTTGTGCTTTCAGTGATTTGGGTGTGAAGCCAGCAGCAAAGGAAGACTGAAGTAATCTGAGAATGGCTGTGTAATAATCAGTGAATATATTATACATATGTATGTGTCACACAAAAGGTAGATGTTAAAGTCAAGTTATTCTGAGCTAGTAGCTCCTTAAGTCTTTGGTTGTGAATAAAACTTAAGATGCACTGAATGATACATTTGATCAGGATGTTAGTACTAGCTTTGAACAGAAAGTGATAAGTGAGTGAAACTGCTTGTCATTATCAGAGATCAAAATATCACCTTTAAAACCTTTTAGAATATTATTACTGAAAGGAGTTCTGTTGTTTAAAAAAGTATTTATGCTTGCCCTGATTAATAAAGTATGTTGTATTAGTTTTATTGACACCTCTGATGAATATTAGGAAACCCATTTATATCTGGGTAAACTTATCATTCAATAGAGAGTAATTTTAATTCACACTGGTTAACTTCATTTTAAAATTATGAACTATTTCACCTAAATGGAAGACTGAAAGTAACATAACCCCTATTAAACAAAATGTGAACACCTTAAAAAAATGTTAAATACTAAAGCCAACACAACCAAACTGAAGCTAAATCATTCCAATGTGTGCTTTTGTATGTATTTAAACCACAAATTCATGTACAAACATTTTGTTTACAAAGTTAAATTATCTTTTGCAGCTTTTTTTTCCAGTTAAAATAATGCTTTAGGGAAGTTTTCATGTTTTAAAGCTTCAAGGTACAATCAAATGTTAAAAGTTATACTGTACTATGAACTTTTTATTAAGTTGTTGCAATTTCATTTTTGCTTAATCTTGTTTTGGATTAGGATTAGTAAGCATAGATAATTTATTAATTTGGGAGCAGTGTGGGTAGTGGAAACCTTAGGAACTTTTTGGAGAAGCCAAATGGTAACTATTTTGAATTAGAACTCTTTCTGAAATAAATCATACTGACTTAGACACACAGGATAAATTTTACCTATTTTAATGGCTGTGATTAAATATAACTGCATTGTGGTATAGTAGTACTTATTTATTAGGAGAGCCTGTTATACTCTACAAATGTTTTTCCCCAGAGATTGAGAGTGTTTTATTTACTGTTAATGCTGGAATATTCGTAGGTTCTTCCCAGCTTAATATTAATGGCCATAACTATTTTATATATGATGATATTTTAGTACCCACCTACTGTTACTTCTTACCAGTGTGTGTTGAGTATACAGAATCCTCCCTCTTTTATTATTTATGGGCTTGGCAGTATATCTTCATTTAATAGTGGTAAATGTGATGAATAAATGAGCTTGAGTTTGGTACTCTTAAGAATGTTTTTGTACTCCCTGACCATTATTTGGAACAGAAACATTTTTTTTGCTAGTCAGTGTTCAAAGAAGTATTTCTGTTAATAGCTGAATTCCAGGTGATGTGTATATGTGATGTTTTTGAGCAAGTGTCTCAACATGTGCTGAAACGAATACCTCCAAAAATATCAGTTTTCTGTAATATCTGGAATATTTGGATAGATTGGACCTACTAAATAATTGTTAGAAAGCTGACCTTTCTTTAACTTCAAAGTTTTTATCTTGCCAAATTTTAACTCTTTCTTTTAGAACAAATTCTGTACAACATAAAACAAGAGTATAAACGCATGCAGAAGAGAAGACATTTAGAAACTAGTTTCCAACAGACAGATCCAGGTTGTAGTTCTGATGCACAGCCACATGCATTTCTCCTCAGTGGACCAGCTTCACCAGGTAACAGTAAACTTTAATACGTGAAAAGAAATATTATTCACTATGGGGAAAGTTTAATCCAAAATCAAGCTCCTTTCTCCCCCAAGATTAATAATGTGTGTATATGCATGTGTGTAATGAATAATATCTTAAAAAATATGGTACAAAATAAGTAATCACAACCTGGATTCTCACTAACCAAAGACAATCACCTAGCCTCTATTTTAAAGAAAATTTAACAGTATAGCCTATGCTTTATTAGGTAACTTGCATGGCGGATGCTCTGCCCTTTTATGGTTTTCCTTGATTACTTAACTGTCAATTACGAAGTTCTGTTAACAGGATTTAAAGAAATAACCCTGTATACATAATTGTCATACATTTGTTTTATTGGGATGGATTCCTGAAGGTGAATTCTTAACATATCTTCTTAGAGGGACTTATTTATTGCAGATAAACTTTATTTTTTAAAGGCAGAAAAAATAAGGGCTGTTTGAAGTATATAGGGGAAAGCTGAAGCTTTTTGGCTGAAAGGGAGCCATCAAAAGTGGCTCTTCGAACATTCAAAGCCATAAAATAATCAAATAGAATTAGATCAGGAAAGTTGAAATTAAATATGGTAGTAACACCTCCCTGCCCCCCAGTATTGGACAAGATGTGAGTGGGTGAATCCCCAGGGTAAGAGGAGGTGAGGGTGGGACCTAGACTGTATCAACAAGAGACCAAGATCATTATCATTTCATTGTCAATTTACTTCTTAGATGATCAGTTAACAGGCAGCCTTCACAAAGGGGGAATTTGAAAGTAAGATAGTAATTATGAACTAAAGTTGGTGTACTTTACTCTGGTAATAGATATGGGTGTAATAAATACAGTTAACTGGTCCTAGCCATGCAGGTTGTAAGGAGCAAGAGAATTGAGAGGAATAGGAGGCACTGGGGGCACACAAAGCAAGATGAAAACAGTTGACGGCAGATGTGTGTGTGCTTGTGTATTTATAAAGTACTTGCAATGATGTAACAGATGGCCATTGTAAACCTGAGTTCTCAAAAAGATAAATGTCAATACTTTTAAGCTGGGAGTGATGTTTTTGGGAGATCAAAGAGTGCCTTAAGTGATTCTTGAAGAGGAATGCATTTCTGAAGAAATTCTTTATATGAAGTATTTCACTCTGATAATGCATATCTAGATTCCAGAATGTTCTCTAGAGTAAATTTCTATAAAGGGGATCATGCTGTACTTTAAAACCCTTTATGGTAGGATATGTGCTAGAATGGAGTTAAGTTTTATAATGGGACTCACCCGTCACTGTAATGTTTTAAAGCTTTGTCCACTCATTTGAGAATTTTCTCCTTATATTTTATTACCTCATGCTGTTTGTAGAGTCTCAAGCTGATAGAATTATTATTGCTTTTAAACCTGTTGTTAGACTGCTTGGGAAATCCTATGCTAAAAACTGATTTTAAAATAGGATTTAATATCACTATCAAAAATATCTAGATGAAATCTCTTTAGATAGAAGATGCGTACTATCATGGCCCTAAATCATCAGGTATTTTTTGTTCACATTGTATATAGGGACTTCATCTGCAACATCCTCACCATTAAAAAAAGAACAGCCCTTATTTACTCTAAGGCAGGTTGGGATGATCTGCGAACGTTTGTTGAAAGAACGCGAAGAGAAAGTTCGAGAGGAGTATGAAGAAATATTGAACACAAAACTTGCAGGTAACACATGAGTTTTAGAGTATCTCAGAAGCTCATTGTAAGCAGTGCATTATTTCCCGTGTGTACATTGTATCAGTTAAATTACACTGTTCTGTACACTGGTACACAGTGTTTTCTGGGAACAAGGAATTTCATTTTAATAAAGGACATCAACTGCCTTCTAGCTATGTACCACCTTAGTGACCTCAGGAAAGAGTTTTGTAGATTAGCAACAGTATTAGTGATTTTATATTTTTCTTTTCACATACAAATCCTGTGCTATTACTATTTGTTTAGTTGTGGATTTTTGGATTTATATCTTTCACAATAACTTTTATATTTTTTTAAAGAGAGAATTTTTTAATATTTATTTTTTTAGTTTTCTGGTGGACACAACATTTTTATTTTTATGTGGTGCTGAGGATCAAACCCAGCGCCCCGCGCATGCCAGGTGAGCGTGCTACCGCTTGAGCCTCATCCCCAGCCCCAATAACTTTTTTTTTTTTTTAAGACGGAGGGAGAGAGAGAATTTAAATATTTATTTTTTAGTTCTTGGCAGACACAATATCTTTGTATGTGGTGCTGAGGATCGAACCTGGGCCGCACGCATACCGGGCGAGGGCGCTACCACTTGAGCCACATCCCCAGCCCCCCAATAACTTTGTTATCAATGTAAATATTTGAAATATCTAAATCGTGCAGCTTTTTAATGTATGGTAATTTGATCATAATGTTTCTAACTTTAAGCTCCAGATTTTTATTATAGCTATTAATTTGCTCATAATAATTTTTTTCTTGAGATATCTGATTAGAAAACATAGTTTGTTTTTTTTTTTTTGGTTAGGCTTTGTTGACATATTTCCTCTCACTGTAATAAATTGCTGTTCATATAACTTTGGTTATATCCTAAGCTTAATGCTGTCTGATACACTATTACTACTGAGTTTATTATGTGAGTGTCAACTTTGAATTGTTTCAGATATTTTCTACTTGTAGAGTTATCTGATTTTATTAGGCCATTTTCAAGTCATGTGATGGACATGTCCCTTTATTTATAGAACAGTATGATGCATTTGTGAAGTTTACACATGATCAGATAATGCGACGATATGGAGAACAGCCTGCTAGTTGTAAGTACTTGCCTTTGAATTATAAATCGAAAACAAAAACATCTATTAAAGAGAAAATAATTATTTTTGTATTCAAGAATACACTTTTAACAGAAAATGATGGAGAAAAAGCCTGGAAGGAATAAGCACAAAACTTTTGTAAGGCTTACTTAATTACCTAGGGGCAGTATCTGGAACAAATATCTAATGTATTTTAATTTTGTTATGAAAATATTTAAATTTTGACCTGTTCTTTGCACTAATTTTCCTTTTCTCCCCTTTCTAGACGTTTCATGAATCAAGTTTTCTGCAATTGTGGGCTGCCTTATTTCTTGTTGAGTTGTTGCAGGAGGTCCCAATTTCGACATGCAACAATGCCAATATTCCCTGTGAATGCAGGTTATGTCAAGCTTTCGTCAGTGGCAACCACTCTTAGGCAGCAGCAACTGGTTTTGGAAATTTCCCTGATGTCAGTACCACCTGGATGTGGACCTTTGCTACCTGTATTAATACCAGTGGCCTCACTTTGCTGTATCATTACAATTTGGCTTCTCATATTAATATGTTTGAAAAGGATTAAAGCTGGTATTCTAGAACATGCCCTTCATTGGTTGTGTAAATAAAACTGTAGAATGACACTTCAGATGAAGTTAGTGTGATTTTAATTGTGCACTACAACCAAACTGTAACCAGTTATTAATAATTTAGAATGTAATCCCAGGACAATATTGAGCAAATAGCCTACAGTACTTCCTGTCAAATAGTGAAGGAGGAGGGCATTTCTGTATTCCAGGACTTTTTGGGGTTTCAGAATGGGTTTATATGATTTTTCTTTTCCTTTTTTTTTTTTTTTTTGGTAGTTTTATTTATTCTATCAGTCTTTTTAACAAATGTTTATTGCTGCATTTTTTTTTCCAGTGTATCATTGTTTTACTGCCCTTGTAGTACTGGAATTTAGTTGGAAGAATAAAACATTTACTTCTATCCTGCTTGTTTTTTAAATGTACAAATGGGTAGTATTTGAATAAAGCCAGTGTTTTAAATGTAAGCATTTTCCAGGACTCAATTAAGTAAATATTTCTGGTAAGATTTAAAATTTGAGTGCTATTTCAAAAAGTTGCGTTCTGATTCTAAATTACTTCTGTAACTTGTAACATTTTCTGCATAATAATATATTACCTCATAGATAGTTCTAAGAGCTCTAGAATTTTTACCTAAAAGGCATCAATAGAATCCAATTTTTTTTTTTAAGGACTTGATATTTGATGTGCAAGAAAGCATGACTCAGCAAATTTAACTCACTTTCCCTGAGTGGCTTCTAGACACAGCTTTCTTTCAATAAGTGAGCAAAAAAAATGCTTCAAGTGAATTTGTTGAAAACTAACAGCATATTTCCACTGATTACCCAAATCCTAAATATACTGGAACATAAACCTTTGTAAGTGATTCAGTTAGTAGAACAAGGGAAAAGTTTTTTCTTTTTAATTTTAGCAATTGTATTTCACCAATTCTTTGAGAATCTTAAAAGGTAATGGCTTAGTACTACGATTCTCAATCTCAGCATTACTGACAATTTTGGCCAGATCGTTCTTGGGATTATACCTGTGTTCTGCAGGGAGTTTAACAAACAACATCCCCGGCCTTGACCACTGGATGCCAGTTACCCTCCTCAAGTTGTGATGACCATATATCTCATTACTAAGTCCCAGCCAAGAAGTACCAGTTTAGTGGGTAACATTTTTTAGGAGAGTGCAAACAGTAAGTTAAAATATGGAGGCATGGGAATACAGTGAATGTAAACATGCTTTAACAAACCTTTTTAACCTTAGGACAAAACTAGATATTCTTTTGTTAAATAAGCATTTGTGAATTTTCACTGATAAAAATTTGTTAACAGCTGGGTTTTACGTTTGGAAGGCAAAATCAGCTGAAAGGGAAAAAAATGCTGGCAATCTGAAAAGTCATAAGAGTTTCAATTTTAGATATAACTTCATTAAACTTTCCTTCACAGCTAAATTTCTGCATTATTATCTTACCAAAAAGTTCTACCTTACATTTAAAATAAGTAGTAATCTAAGAGAATTCAAGAAAGTTAATGTACAGGATTCTTGGATTTAGTTAAAATTATGTGGACTCAGTAGTTGATTTACTTACTATAGTCCATATACCAATTTATCTCAGTGAAAAGAACTATTAGCTACCTAGGGATTCTTAATTCCCAAAGAGACCCGAAATTCCTCATAATAAGTAGTCACATAATTCAGTGTACAATGTCATTATTTTAGTAAAAGGCAGTTATGATACAGAGCCGTACTTGCCTTACTGTGTTGAGTGAATGTGATTAACAAGGGTACAAATAAGGTAGAATTCTTTGTATTGTTGAGGGAAAATAGGCATTTGAAAAAAATAAATATCGGAGGTTTAAAATATCAAGACTTTGACATGACTAATGAACATGATTTCTAAACAGTGATTGCATTTACAATACTACCTGAAGAGCTTTCTTTTAAAAAAAAAGATCGTAAGGCTCCACCCCTAGAAACTGCATTAGAAGACCTAGGAAAGGAAGACCACTGGAATCGGTAAAATACAGTTTACAGATATGATCCAAGCAGCAAGAGTTGGAAACAGTTGTGAATATTCTGCTAAAGCCGAATTTTGTCCCTGTCTACTCTGTGATGCATTAGTATACTATGTAAGAATTACATACAAACTCACATCTCATTCAAAGACACAGTTCCAGCTATCTTCTCTTCTGCATCCGTTTTCTCTCTCGTAGATCATTCCCAAATAAATAAAATGTTATTAAAAACCTTTTGATCCTATATTCCTCATCCAGCTATTACTCTATTTTACTGTTTCTAAGCTAAACTCAAAATTTTTCTAAACATCTTCCGATTTACTGCCTCTCCCTGCTTTCACCAACTTTTTTTTATTAGGAAAAAGCTCAAACACAGAAAAGTTGAAAGAATAGTCTATTGATGTGTAAAAGTTATTAAAAATGCATCTCATAAAAACATGTACTTCTACACAAATAAACTTGATACCATTACCCTATGTGAAATACTTATAACATATCCACATTGAGGTTCTCCCATATATCGACATAAGTTTTTTTTTATTAGTAAGAGTCTAACTGGGAAGACCCAGGCCCTTTTTGAATATTTGTGCTACCACTGATTTAATCTAGGCATCTGAAATAACTGTAGGCTAGAAGTTGGGCCTAAAAATTTTAATTTTCAGGTTAAAACTTCTGTGTCAGAACAAAAGTTGATACTATACAATATATGGCCTTTCCAGGATTAGTGTCAATTTTGGACACATGCTTATCTGATCTGATAGGTGATGCCTATATTAAGTCACTGAAGATTTTTGAAGTCTAATCATAAACAGCATTCAACCTTTGAAACTCTTCAGTTGGCTTGTAAGATATTACACGTGCCCGATTTTCCTCTATTGGCTGCTGCTGCTCAGTCTTCTTTTGCCCACTCTTAATTTCCCTAAACATTAATAAATTCATAGGCATGCCCCAGAGCTTGACTGGATTTATTACCTCAACATGGTTCAGTGCATGATATACATTTAGATTGCATGAATTCAGTAAGTGCATAGCAAAATTAAAGTAGGGTTACTTTTTCATCTCAGGAAATCTGTGCTTTCAGACAGATGTGAATTTGCTAGTCTTAGACTAGTAATTTTATACTGTAAGATATGAGTGTTTTAAGAGTTTTCTAAATTTCATCTGGTGCTCATCTGTCATCTGAAAGCTGCAGGAAACCATACTGTACATATTAATAGTGTCCTCATTAATACAACATGGGAGTACTGGGAAACCTGCCTCATGGCTGATGGCCTCAAAGAGGCAATAGATGAAAAATCCTTAAAATCATTTGTACATTATTTACCTAGATTTTTACTACCCATTGTTTAAAAACAATAAAAAAAATGTAGTTGAGGGCTCTTTGGAGGAAAATGACTAGAATATCAGAAAAAGCCTGGGTTAGTTATTGCTTAAAGATAAATCATAGAAACTCATGCATTTCACAAACAGAAAGTTGATTATCTTCATCATGTCAATCTGTTGGGGAATCTGCTTCATGCCCTGATTCCAGGATTTTGATAAGTATTTTTTTTTAGTTTACACTTTGTATATCACAAGTTCTTAACTTTCAAGTTGACAGTACTGTTATACCTATGCAAAGTGTTTACATTTTGCTGAATAAGTTTTGGCACCTGAGGTGAAGACAGTAAGATACTATCCTGATCAATGCTACTGTGGTAATGAATGGTCTTTCTAAAGATAAGAAACGAACTTGCAGGATATTTATGTTATGACTTACTGTATAATATACCAGTGAGGAAAGCCAATGCAAGAAATAGAGGAACAAGGTACATTTGTAATGTATACCAATTACAAATACTTTACTGGATAAAGAAATTTATTCTATTTAGACAGCATAAGTCCAAGAATGATTTGGTTTAGTGATTTTGTACAATGATAATTCATGAGAGGTTTTAGTTATAATGCAAGCATGTTTATTTGTTAGATTCTAAAATATTACAAAGATTCTTTGATATAAACCTGCTTGAGATTAAAATTCTACTTTCTGGTTAAACACCAAAAGGGAGGGCTACACATTGTCTTCTCAGCAGTCTCTAATGGCATGTAAATATGACTAGTAGTCTCCTTCTGCTCTTAAGGTACAGGATACAACTGGCTTCATTCATTTGCATTCTAACAGCCTCCCCATGTTAGCCTTGCTACATGGTCAGTCTTCTGTTTGGTAGGTTTTATAAATCCTAAAAGTTCTAGTTCAGAAACAGCTCTAATAAATCGAGCACTGCAGATTCTAGCTAAGGAAATTGGCCATGTTCTATTTATGACAAAAAGGTTAAAATTTCAATGTTAAAATATTAGTTTGCAAACTAATACATAGCTGAAAAACATTCTTCCTAAATTACACTATAAATCTTACTGGAAAACATTACGTGTAATTAGAATTGTCAATAAGACATTAATGGAAAGCACCCAAATCTAATTTTTCACATAGTATAAAAATTGCTACTTACTCCAGGGTGCGGTGGCGCACACCTGTAATCCCAGTGGCTCAGGAGGCTGAGACAGGAGGATCACAAGTTCAAAGTCAGCCTCAGCAACAGCAAGGCACTAAGCGGCTCAGTGAGAACCTGTCTCTAATAAAAATACAAAATAGGGCTGGGGATATGGCTCAGTGGATGAGTGCCCCTGTGTTCAGTCCCTGGTACCCCCCCCCAAAAAAAAAAAAAAAAAACATTGCTACTCCCCACAACTTCTAAAAGTACAAGAGAAAAGTAGAAAATTCATTGGGGCTGGGGATGAGGCTCAAGCGGTAGCATGCTTGCCTAGCATGCGCGGGGCGCTGGGTTCGATCCTCAGCACTACATAAAAATAAAAGATGTTGTGTCCACTAAAAAACTAAAAAATAAATATTAAAAAAATTCTCTCTTAAAATTCAATAATGATGGTTTCTTTTTTTGGTAAACTTTGAAATAACATAAATTTGAGACCAAATAATATGGGTTTGACCTCATTGTAGATTAAATTCAGAATATTTACAAATTTAAGTTATTCTTAGAATGGTATGGTTAATATTAACATGTCCTTATGAATCTACAATATAGACCTGGAGAAACTAAACTTTATTTTTTGAGGCTGGGGATTAAACTCTTGTCCTCTTGCATGCTAAACTCATGTTTTACCTCTAAGCCTGAGAAACTGAACTTACACTCTGTAGCTGGACATTGTGGAATTGATTTTAAAAGGATACTGGATAATTTCATTCATCTCTTCTGTAGTTGCAGAATTTGATTCCATCTTTTCAGCAGCTGTCACAACTGTTGCAAAAGCCTTTTGAGTACATAAGACAGAAGAAAATAAAAATCTCCACAGTTGCCAAATATCTTTTACTACACTTTCTTTGATGGTACTATAATTTAGCCAGGCTTAATAATACTGTTGCTGCTGCTAATAGCTAGCACATTTCTTTTTTCTTTAAACCAAATTTCAGATTTTCAGAATTATACTCCATAATCATTTTAAATCAGTTATACATTAAAAGAGTACAAGGTAATGACTCCTTAATAATTTTGTTTCTGAGAACTAAGAAGTAGGCAAAGAAAAACAAGAAACAAAGCAAATTAATGTTAAAAGGCAGAGTCCTGTATCCTCTACTCCCAAATCTCCCTTAACCCAGGAAAATGGAAAATGCCTATTTTTCTTGGAAGCAGCTAATTGTAATACTATGCTGAGGAGGGAAAAAAAAGAGTTATTTTAAAGAATAACAAGAGTTGTCCATTTCCTTGCCAAGTATTCCTTTTTTTTTTTTTAAAGAGAGAGAAAGAGAGAATTTTAATATTTATTTATTTATTTTTTAGTTTTTGGCGGACACAGCATCTTTGCTTGTATGTGGTGCTGAGGATCGAACCTGGGCCGCACGCATGCCAGGCGAGCGCGCTACTGCTTGAGCCACATCCCCAACCCCGCCAAGTATTCCTTATATTTCCTGATTGCTAAATCTATTGCACAATCATTCCAATTTTTTTTCATGAAAGTAAGGAAATGCTAGTTAATACTATATTTTGTGGAATACCATAGAACTGACCTAACTGCTTAGCTTTGCTTAAATGCTAAGTACTAAGGTTAGATCACATACTTATTTTGACCTGGCATGAATACAGAATTGGCTTCATTTGAAGAATGAAGGATCAGAGAGCAGGAGATTTGGAGTGAGGATTGCTGAGCGGCTATTTCCTAAAGAACTTTTGAAGTATGAGGCAATTTATGCTTTCCAAATAAAACCAAGGCATTAAAAAAGGTAAAAGATGAGCTTGAAAGTATAAAAATATTCTATATATTCTATATACAGCTTTCTCTTTTCTCTCTGACCTACCTCTGACCAGTCCACAAGGTTGATTAGCCTGCTACACTCCAGGTGCAGTTTATAAGCTATACAGATGTCAGGGGCAATATTTGGAATGCAGCCTTCTTCACTTTTCAGTGCTTCATTCTAAAAAATAAGTGAAGTAAGGTAACCGCCTTTAAGAAAGGATAAAGAACAAAATCTGATTACTAGTAAACCCCTCCTAACTTAAATTTAGTAAATTAGTAAGTGGAATCTTGGTTTTCTTTATTTAGTGAAAGAACTCTTCAATAATTGTTAGCTAGTTCTTATTTAGGTTCAGGTCTTGGTCTAATACCTCCAACTCCTAGTTACTAGAGAAACAGCCCCAGGATGAGTACAAGCACATTTTTCACTTTAATCTTAAGTTATTTTCCAAGACCACAGTGCATTTCTAACTGTATAAAGTTTAAAGAACTCTTTGGGAATATTCATTAAAGTGACTCTCAACATTTGCAATTAGCTTAATTCTAGCAATTTTTACATTATATTAATAAATATCAACATTTCACTACTAGGGATATAAGTCATCTCTCAAAAGACAGTTCTCAACAATGCATATCATTCTGTAGAAACCACCTGTTTTTTCAACATATTTGAAATTATGGTTCTTTATTAAGAAACAAAATCTCACATACATGTGCTGCAGAGGATAGCCTACCTTCCCAAATGCTACTGAAATCATACTTTTCTTTTGTGAGCTACTACTAGCAAAGAAGATAAACTTTGTAAGTTTTACATTTGTGATTTATGTATCAAAAATAATTGATCATTATTGTTCTTTAAATATGAAATTATCCAAGCTTTCTACTACCACCAACCCTGAGCTACTTATTCTCTGCTCATTAAAACAGAACTGAAAACTTGCAATATTTTTGTGGCAATGAAGCCTTGGCCTAAGCTAAGCTGTGAGAGATCAGAATCTGCTTCTTACCTTTATATAAAAATAAGGATCGTTCAGTGCAGTGTGGAGGGCGATACGTGGAGCAGCATTTAAGTGCTCACGAAGAGTGTGGGCAGCACTGAAGTACACCACCTCGTGCAGAGGCTGAGTCTCAGGAGGCAGAAGGTATTCTCTGAAACATTCCGAGTCAGGTTATCAGCTTTTAGGTTAGCATAGGTTTATTTTTAATAACAGTTTTGTCAATCCTCTATGAAAGGACTGAACAATTTATTAAAAAGCAAAATCAACAGCAAAAGAAACAAAATTCAAGTATTGGATCCAGGGCAAAAATCCATATAATACTTTTAAACACTACTTCTAGATTGTTTACAGTACAAGAAACTACATATCTCAGTTCTGAATTAAATCTTCAGAAACAAATGAACATATATTACATTTCTTCTCACTTTAAAGTGGAATTTCTTAAAATATTAACAAATTTCTTAAATTAAAAATTATTCAGAAAACTGAGGTATCCATTCTCTAACACAGCAAACATTTGGGTTTTTTGGCAATGTTATACACAGCCTCAAGCCTGGAATTAATTTGAGGAAATTCATTTTGGATCACAAAAAATATTTTAGTTGATATCTTTCAAGGAAAGAGTTACTGTAAATATACTATGATTAGTTTTTACTTTAGCATCAGTAAAGGCTGCTAAAATTTTAGTTTCAGTGTGTTAAAAAACTTCAATAAAATACTAATTGTTAAAAAAGCCACATTATCTCGGAATTCTTTAATTTTTCACTTACAAGCTAGATGGCAAATCAATTTTAATAAAATCTAAACTTTAAAAATAAGGCATTAAAAGGTTTACTTTGAATGTATGAGCCTAGGCCAGACACAATGGTGCAAACCTGTAATCCCAGTGGCTCAGGATGCTGAGGCAAGAGGATCTCAAGTTCAAAGCCAGCCTCAGCAAAAGTGAGGTGCTAAGCAACTCAGTGAGAATCTGTCTCAAAATAAAATACAAAATAGGGCCGGGCATGTGGCTCAGTGATCAAATGCCCCTGAGTTTAATACCCGGCCCTGGTACCTCTCCCCAAAAAAGTATGAGCCTATCAGCTGGTCTGTGACATGACAGTAACATTATTCTTAGGTGGCCTGGAGAGTAGTGAACTGGAATGGAGCTTTGGCATACACAATCGAAAACAGTAATAAGTTACGAACTAGATTAGTTAACTCACATGCCTTCATAAAGAAGATTCCCAGGGCTTAATTCAGTCCTGAGCCTAAAGTCTGTTAGCCACATTACAGACAGTGTCAGCTCTTTTCCAATTAGTGTAGGCAGAACAAATCAAGCAGCTACCTTAGTTCAGCCACAGGAGATGTTATTTCTCCTCTCCTGGAATAATGAAATAATTTCTCTTCTTCCTAACTTTCTGTCCTCCTTTTGGAAAAGTTACCACACTTCCTAGAAAAACCTTCTATACTTGCTCTACTCTGGTTAGGTCAGTGGTTTTGAAAAAAGATAGGAAGCAAAAGGACATTCAACATGCACATCATTCCTCACCATCTCTTTCCTTTATCAAGAGCTCCTGATCTACTCATTCCATTTCTAGGTGCTGTTCCTTCTCCAGAGTCCACTGGAACAAAACCCATTTGCAAAGAGTATGATTTTGACTTGATCCTCACTAAAGACTAACATTTTTACTATCTCAATTACTCAAGACTGAGTTAAATTTGCTGAGAAAATGACTTCTGTGATGCTGACTGCCTCCTTGGATGGCTAGTTACCAATTTGTAATTACTGACCATATAAACTCTTCCTATACCAATTTCATACAGTTACTCCCAAACATTATCATGGCTATCACTAAAAGACCTTGCTGAAGTTCCTGCTAAGTAATAAAGACTGGATATTTAACAAGGCAATTAGATAGAGATGATAATAGAAACTCAAATTACTGTCTTACATTTGTACTTCCGTTCCTTTTCCTGTCTTCAAGTAATGTTTAAAAACTCAGACAAATACCAAGTCAAAACACCTTTTCGAGATTCTCAAAGAATCTCCATCAAAAGGAAAATAAAGTATCTGCTTTATTTTGTTTCCACTAGGTTACATTCATTGAATAATAGTAATACACCAGCACCATACACAGGAATTTTTGTCCAACTGTATACTTGGGGATTGGCATAAAAATGCCATTGCTTGGGCAACTGATTTGCTTTGATAAGAAAGAAGCAATGAATCTGGCACCAGAGTACTTTGTGATGTTCATCTGGATTTAGGTCAGAGTTTACAACAAATGTTAGACCTTTCCTCAAAGAGATACCTCTGAGGGAACTGTTAAGATTTTTATCAACAAGGGCTATAAAGTCAAATCTTGATTTTGGTGAAAATAGCAACTTACAAAGTGGCAGCTTTTTTTTCTTAATTCTTTGCATTTGGCAACTTAATCTCAGATCTGTCAGTATTTTTGCCAAGAGATGTTCCTGATCTACTGTGAACCTACCATCTCCTTAAGTCAATGGCTTATATTCTCCAGAACTCCAAACTCTATTCAAACATCTGTAGTGTTCTCCTTCAAGGCAAAGTGCAGAAATGGGGAGGGCCTTTTGGCAGATGTCAGGAGATTAGGACTATGTGACACAGGTAGCCATACCTTTCTCTGGGCTTTAGCTGATATATGATTCCTCACTTCCTTTTAGTCTACAATCCTAATCTCTTTTTATGATAGAAAATCTTAGTAAAGATAATAAATTCTTATAGAATATTTTATAGTTTCACAACAACACATTTCAATCATGCTCAGCATTATTTCAATAACTGTTCAGAAACATTAAAAAGTCAGGCATATTAGGTCAAAGATCATGAAAGGGGGAATGGATGGTTTTACTTCACAGCCTATGATTTGGAAATTGTAAGAACTCAGGAAACTGACATCTGGCTTACAGATGATTCTAAATCACATGGAAAAATTCTTAGTCACAACTTGGCGAAAGGGAAGAGTCAAGAGCTTGGGGATAGAAACTATAAGAACAGAAAACCTCATAGGGCAGTTACTTCTATCAGTTCTGAAATGAAATTCTTGACCAGTACATCAGTTCAATATTGGAGTGCATCATTTTGTTATGATACATTTCTCTCTCTCTTGTCTTTATATATGACAGCAGAATGAATTACAGTTCATATGACACATTTCTCTTTAACCTTCTGCTTGTCATAATTTTGCCACTTTCATAGCATTAATAAATTCTTCCCAATAAACTAGAAACAATGATTCTGGCCCCATGATCTTAGAAAACGGAGACATCACTTTCTGGAAGAGCATGTTTATCTGTCAGAAAATCACTGTTTTCAATAACTGAGCAGCTGTTTTTCCCAGTACTTTTTTTCTGTTTAGTGAGTAATGTATGAACTGCCATTAAAAAATAATAAACTGATAATTATTTTTTCTTTTTAACTATTAAATCATTTCCTTTTGTATACCTTTTTCTTTCTTTTCTTTTCTTCTTCTTCTTCTTCTTCTTTTTTTTTTTTTTTTTTAAAGCATGAACCATAAAGCTGGCTTCTGGGCAATCCATGATTCAGAATAATCTGGATTTCCCAAGAAGGAATCATTGTAAAATAAATGGTTGATTGGTAGACTTCTGCATTTACTAAGCAGATGCCTCAACATGAATTTAATGCTGATTTGTAGTTGCACTGTCTTTAGAATTAGACAAAATGGAACTGCATGGCTAGTTTGCTCAGCCTGTTTTCTGGGTTTGGCCCAAATCCAACATTCAGTACTAGTAAAGGTACAGCAATGCTGAAGTGTAATATAAACACTTTGTTATTAGAAAGGGGAAAACACGGGCTGGGGATGTGGCTCAAGCAGTAGCGCGCTCGCCTGGCATGTGTGCGGCCCGGGTTCGATTCTCAGCACCACATACCAATAAAGATGTTGTGCCCGCCGAAAACTAAAAAAATAAACATTAAAAATTCTCTCTCTCTCTCTTTAAAAAAAAAAAAAAAAAAAAAAGAAAGGGGAAAACACTTTCTAACTCCCTGACTCTTCCCACCTGGCCTAATAAACTAAAAATTAAACTTAAACTGGTGTTCTTGAACCGACAGTAAAGAATAAGCTAAGTCATTTGATTAGGTATTTTAATAACAAACAAACAAAAAAAAAGGAATTGAAATTAAAATTCTAAGCTGGCCAGGAGAAAAACAATCCTGGATTGGTGATGGACAGCTATTATGCCAATATTATTTAAAAAAATAGCATGACTCATAAAAATAGCTAGAGACTCACCTCACCAGACAGTCAATGAAGTTCACAACTTTTTCTCTGAGTACTTCAAACCTGGTTTGCTTCTTACTTGTTCTTCTCAACTCCTTCATTTCCAATAAGGACTAAAAGGTGAAAGAATACCTTTCATGGTGATTCTGAGATAGAAAATTTTTCAGAGGGATCTCTGCTACTCAGGTGAAGATGGCGGATGCCCTTTGCTTAAGGAGGATGTACAGATCAAAATGGGTGTTACTTTTTTATTTGTAGGGTCTAGCAAGAATCTCTCCTCAGATGTACTGCTTTAAATATACATCAAGTGGGTTTTCAGGGAGAGAGGAAAGGGCAGTTCACTTTATTAGTAAGTTGTGTAGCAGAGTGCTCACTATTCACAACACATTAGTTCAAAGAAGAAAGGGAAAAAGGAGGAAGAGATGAAGAAGAAGAGAACTATCATTACCATCACCTTGCATAAAGCCATACTAACAGAACAGATTCCATGTGTTTTCTTGTGAAGAATGAAACTTCATACTATATTTGTCTAACTTGGTATCATGGTAGAGAAAATTCTTCATTTTGACAATCAAGATCCTAAAGTTAGAACTATCTGAAAAAGAATATATTGCGGCTGGGGTTGTGGCTCAGCAGTAGAATACTCGCCAGCACATGTGAAGCACCACATATAAATAAATAAAATAAAGGTATTATATCTACCTCCAACTAAACAAACAAACAAACAAACAACCTTTTTTTAAAAAAAGAATATTTTGGACATACTGTAGCTCAATTTGTGTTCTATATTATGAATATGCATGAAAAAACTAAAATAAATATCTAAAACTAATGAGTTAGGCTCTTTTGAATCTTTCAGTTTGATCAAACAGAAAAATAAATTCACCAGATAAATAATCAGATTCTTTTTTGTGGGGGGCAACCACGCTTCCACATTTCCCTTGTTGCTAGTTAATTCTGTTTCTCTGAGTGTATTGGAACAGTTTCCACCTAATTGACTAGTAAATTGCAGAGTGTAAGTGCAGTTGAGGATGGCAGTAGGATAAACAGGATGTTTGATTTATAAGTGAGTTACAAAGTCTGCATTGTTCCTGGCTGTGGTTTAAAATGAAAACAAAAACATCCAGACAAATCTAGAGCACAAAGTGAAAAAGGGGAACATGACATGATGCAGCTAAAAGGAAAAAAAAAAAAGAGATCTGACCTTCTGAAGATGATAGAGATCTGTCTTCTGAAGGCCCTTTGGCTGTGACCCAGAAGCATCTTCTTCCTCTTTGGCATCTGCTTTTAATACAAAACAAATATATAGCAATTAGTGCAAATCCAAGACAAGAGAACAGTTGCTACTAATCCAAAGGAAGTAAAATTTTCACCCATTTCTTTTTTTCAAATGTGGCAAGGGATCAAGGTTCCATCATATAAATGATATTTCTGCCAGAAACTGAAGGTCAATAAATGTTTCGTAATTTATGCTGTAGCGAGGTTTTTAAAACCTAGCTACTGAATTTAAAGTGTTACCATAATGAAAACAAAGCAATGAAACCAAACTCCCCTCAAATCAACAGCAGAAAGTCTCAAATATTTGTGCTATTATAAATACCTTTGTTAAAAATCATACAAACTTTAACCATTTTCCTTTGACTATATCAAGATTGTAAACAATATAATCTACAACCTGACAAATCTGGTTTTCAACCACCCGATTCACTATTTTTAATATAACATTGAGTATAAAGAGGGTAGTATGCAAAAGTTGTGAAATAATCCACTAACCAGTAATTGTACAGCTGCTCCTGTAGAGCATGAAGTTCTGATACCTTCTTCCAAGTGCGGGTATATTTTGGGAACCTGACACTTGCATGACACATGACCCAAATCTTACGACAGAAGGATGTAGCTACAAAATATATATGATTCTGAAAGAAATTTCTTTTAGCTATAAATAATTCCTTGCTCAAGGAAGATACTAGGTTAAAACATCTATTAAATTCTTTATTACATTTTATTAACATGTAGCTGTCTTAAAGATAGAGCTGATATAATTTTCTGCCCTACTTAACCCTCCCTAACTGATAAGGAGCCAGAGATAGCATATAGTCAAATATTTCTATTTATTTAATGTGGGGAGCTTGAATTACACTTAGCATATAGTCAAATATTTCTATTTATTTAATGTGGGGAGTTTGAATTACACTTTGTTACTAATGTTAACTTATTACTAAAAAATCAAGCCATTTCTTCAAGAGAGTGGTTTTGCTATAATTTGTAAAATTCTTTATTCTTTTCAAATTATTTTTATTTTGGGGGGTCCTGGGGATTAAACTTGAGCACTTGACAATTGAGCCACAAGTCCAGCCCAATTTTGTATTTTATTTAGAGACAGGGTCTCACTAAGTTGCTTTGTACCTCTCCATTGCTAAGGCTGGCTTTGAACTCGAGATCCTCCTGTCTCAGTTTCCTGAGCCACTGGGATTACAAGTGTGCATCAATGCACCTGGTGCAAATTCTTTATTCTTTAGGGTTCTAATCATCTTAATCTTCAAACTTCCCATTTGAAAAAACTGCATTCCTTTATATAGTGCTAGAATATCACAGAATTTATTCACTAGATTGAAAGTTACCTAATTTATCTTATATTCTTCTAGGTTTTTTGCCCTGTCTGTGTCCTTAAGGGTGGCCTCTCTCTGTGCATTAAATTTATGAATTGGTGAGAAAAAAACAAAACAAAATAAACAATAAGCTGGGCTGTGAAGAGAAATGAGCTATTTAGTCTGGGTGCTGCCACTAGGTAGCTGTGCAGCTCAAACAAGTTATTGTCTTCATGGACTTCAGTTTTGATTGCAATTTGACTAAATTCTCTTAACTTCTTGACCTTAAAATTTCCATGGTTTGAAAAGTGGTTCAGATTACGCTATGGTGGTGAGAGAAATATAGGATGTGGAGGAATCCCTTTAATGCCCATGGAAAACTTCCTCACTCTGTCTATATCTGCCACTCTAGTCAGGGAAATTTTTGCTTTCATCTTCTAGAACTGAGCACCCATCAGGTGCTTTGTACTAGAACTGTAGGGAGACATGGAAAGATTTTCTACAAAAAATGCTTTCTAAACCTAAAAGATTTTTTCTTGCCAGTACTGGGAATTGAACTCATGGTCTCACACATATAAGGCAATCAATCTACCACTGAGCTATATCCTCAGCACCCCCAGCCCTAAATCCAAAAGATTTTCAACACGAAGAAATACTTGGGAAACATATAAAGGATTAAAATGGATATTCCAATTAAGATATTTTCACCATGCCATCTCTATGTGCTTGTAAATACCAAACTACCTCCTTCCCCATATTTCATTAAAAACTTCACCTAAATAGGGGAAAAGTAAAAGTTACATAACCCATATTTTTCCTAGCATCATGTGCTGGTGCTAGAAATAGAGCAAGATAAAGCCCAGGAAAAGTTACTTATCAGTAGTATCAATCTGTGGGTCCTATTAGAACACAGAAGACCTGAAGCACTAGGGAACAGAACATGACTACCTACCTACACATAGTCAGGAACCCCAAGTATTCAGAAAATATAAATGATCATGTCACAGTCACCAAAATAAAAGAAACTCTGAACCTCCAACACTGAGGAGTGCCAGGTTGTCTCAGTTCACTTAGGACTGAAAGATTCAAGGTTCTGTAAATCCGATTAAAGCAAGCCCCATGCATATTTGGTAATCAGCATACTAATGAGCCTCACTGCTGTGAAAGCAGTTCATAGCTATTAATTTTTCAGGCTTACAAATGATTTATGCAGTCTTTTTGAAATCTATAAAGAACTTGATGAAATGTTTAAGAAAAAACATCTAAAAGGAGTCATCAATAGTGATGCCCTGCTACTCTCTAATCTTTTCCATTTCTTTTTGTTGCTTTTTTAAAGACAAGTCCTCCAAACTGTGTGTGTGAAGAAAAATCAAATTTTCCTGCCTGTTTGATACTCTTCATTGATTAAACCAAATCTAGAAGGGAAGCATTTGGTTAAGATGTGACATTCTCAGGCCTGGTATACTGAATGATCAAGAACTATTTTATCTCTTCATCTCTCAGCATATCAGGAGGGGTTTTCCATGTCCTTTTGGTTAAATGACTATCACAGCCAGTAGAGTTGGCAGGATATTATACTCTCACCATCGAGGCTCTGAAACTGGGCCAGGAACTCCTCTATTCTCTTTGCTGTGCTGCCAAGCTGCTTTTCAGAAGAGGATTTAAAAACCTTGAAACATTTCTGAAGTATGGTCATCAGATCATCCTTTGCCAACATCCTAGAAAAGAATCAGTGAAAGAAAATGTAATATAACTGCAAAATTTAAAAAATTCAAAAATATTTTCTATATATTAAATGTTTCTGTTTAGAAGAAAATGGTGTAAGTTCTTCCTTAGTAGCTACTGACGTTTTTGGGGAGAGATTTTCTTCAATGCTTGCTTTTGCAGAGCTGGGGATCCAACCCAAGGCCTTGTGCATGCTACGCAAGCCCTCTACCATTGAGTTATATCTCTTGCTTCAATTTTCTTCAACACATGTGACATTCAGAAGTATTCTTGAAGAGTTCTCATCATAATGCTTGGCTTTGAAAATATACAGAGATCTGGGTTCACAACCTAGCTTTGACACATACTGTTTGTAATGTAGTATGAATTTAGTAATATGGAGTGAATCTACTATACACCTCTGATCCTAGGTTTGTTTTCTTGTCATATTTTGCATGTTAGATGGAGACTTAAATGCATTTCAAGAATCCAGTATGGCAACTACGACACTTAAGGCATTTTATGTTAAGTTTCCTTTTCTTTCTGATGTAAATGTACACAGAATTCAAGAATTTCTACTGAAGATCTGACTTGTTAAATGCAAGCTTGCTTCAAATGACCAAAAATATAAGTATCACTATCATTTTTCTAATTATTACCATTTAACTGTATTTTAATCTCCTAAGGACTTTATGAACATCAGCCAGCAAATCCTCTGAACTTTAAACAAATCTTTGTTAGAAATGGAGAGTGAGGGGTTGGGGTTGTGGCTCAGTGGTAGAGTGCTTGCCTAGCATGGGTGAGGCACTGGGTCCAATTCTTAGCACCACATATGAATAAATGAAATAAAGTCCATAAACAACTATAAAATATTTTAAAAAGAAAGAAAAATAATAATAATAAAAAAAGAAATGGAGGGTAAATAAAGATAATCTAAAATTAGGATCCTGTTCTCAGAGTCATCATTTACAGGATTTGTCCATTAAGACTGTACTCAAATAACATCATCAAATGGAGCCAGGGTCAATACTAGTAATTATTAAGTGGTTGCATTACACAAGTATATAAATGATGTAAGGTTACAATTAGTAAGATTAAGATCTAATATTAACCATAAAGACACAGTCAAATCCAGAATATGGTCATTTTGTAAAATAAACTTAAGTTTATAGAAACTGGTAGGGGTAGACAAAAAATTTTCCACAGTGTTAAGAAACAGCATAAAATATTCTCTTCTTTCTACAACAATTATCTAAAGCATAATCTTTTATCTGTGAATGAAAGACAGCTAATAGGTCAAAGAAAAATAGGCTAAGACACTTCATTCTTGATTACCCTAGAGATTAATTAAAGTTTCTTGCTTTCTATTGGTCAGATGAAATTAAACTGTTAAGAGAGTTAATTCAAAGCATTTGAACAATCCATTATACCTGAGCTTTAGCCTTACTCTAATAGACAAAGTCAGTATTTCCAGTGTCCAAGGATTCAAAGGCACTGGCTTGCTTGGAGGGGAGCAGAAGATGAGGTAATGCTAGAGGTCTAACCTATATCAGTAATACATTGAGGATTAACTTCCCAGCTATACACTGCCACATTTCTCCTCCACTTTGAGATACAAACAAAGGAACATGGAGGAAGGTCAAGTATAGTCTATTATTAATCTTCAGTATGCAAAACCAAAAAAAGGTATTATGTCATATAATTTTGAAAACAGGCAAACTTTTGTAGTCATAACTTCTAATGTGCATTTGACTGAAAGAGGCAGATCTTTTACCTCAGATGTAAACTTTCTGAGATTCAGATATTTGTTATTCCTCTTACTGTTAGCCTAAGATTATGTTCTTTTTTTCTTCCTTCCATGGTAATAAGGATTGAATCCAGTGCTTTGCACATGCTAGACAAGTACTCTACCACTGAACTATATATATCCTAGCCTTTTAAATTTTCAGACAAGGTCTTACTAAGTAAATCAGGCTGGCTTTAAATCTGCCATCTTCTGGCCTCTGTCTCCCAAGTAGCTGGAATTATAGGAGTGCACCACTCTGCCCAACTAAGATTATGTTCTTACTATTTCCAGAGTACTAGAAGATCTTATACCTTTTCAAGTACCTACTGGTTTCACACAAAACAAGATTTAATCTAAAGCTAATTAGAAATAATAATTTAATCAACCCAAAGAGTTATTAGTTAAAATCTTTTCCAGTAAAATTATACACACACAGAATCAACAAAGATATCTATTCTCATTTCTATTATTCAACATAATTCTGGACTCTAGTCACTATAGTAAATTAAAAGAAGCAAGTAGTTCAAACAATAAAAAGGAAGATGAAATTTTTTAGTTGCATATGATGTGACCAACTGTACAGTGATAAAATCTAAGTACGATAAAAATATTAGAGTAAAAGGGTGGATGAAAAAAGATAAACGTGTGTGGGTGTGTAAACATCCATATACACATAAGTAATACCTATATATTAAACTATGTAATGGAAAAAACAACATATTCAAAATGGCCTCAAAAACTGAAATGTACCAGGAAGGTCATATCTTGATTCTTTCTGAAGACTTCATTCCTTCTCACTGAGACTCACCCATGTGAAATATAAGTGAGGAAGTAAGATCATCAACTAAATCTAAAGGAAGATGAGATGAACATGAATCTTCTCAGCCAGTTGAGCCTATGGTTGCTCAGCAGTATGGTGATGAACAACCTCAATAATAGGAACCACAAACTTAAAGTCAGGATATTATACTAGGTAGGAGAGAAAAGATGACGGAAAACCTGAGGTTCAGCAGTCTGACCTGGAAGCTGAACTCCAGGATCGGTCTAAGCCAAAGACTAGAAGTAAACAAAAAAATAATCTTGATGTCAAGAGGAGAGTCTGTATCAGACTTAGAGCCCACTAAAATGCCAGAAGCAGGTAATGAAAAAATCAGACATTTAAATGAAGATGGGCTGAAAAAATGCAAACTGTTCTTATATTGGTTAACCAACTTGGAATTCTTTTAGTTTTACAGTTTTCTTAAAAAAAAAAAAAAGCAACAAAAATTGGAATATTCAGCAATGTACACTATAGCAAAATGTTTTAGACCTATAAAGTTATGAAAGCTCTGAATAAATGATTCACAGTTTAAGTTCTAATATTCAATATTATCAGATACAAATCATTCCAAATCAATCTACATTCTACCATTGTGTGAAACAAAATTCTGGTGGGTATATTTTAAAAGTTCAATAAAATTTATCTGGAAAAAAATCATTTTTGATAAAGAAGAACAATGTGTTGTGTACTTTAGTGCAGGTATTGGGGCTGTTAATACATCAAAAAGTATAAGCTTCTGTGATTAAAATCAGATGGTCCTTACTGAAGAACAGATAGGTCAATAGAAGATATTAAAAATCCACAAAGAGATCAAGATATATATAGGGAAAAAGCACACTGACATACTAGTGTATGGTGATACAATAGTCTTTGTATTTTAGACTCAGAAATCTATATCTATATATTCATTTTGTGGAAATTATACAAATGTGTAAACACATATGCTGTGATTACTGTTTGTAATGGGAATTTAAAACAACCTAAATATATATCCAAAAAAGAAATAATTAAAAGTTACGCTTCTAGGGGCTGGGTATGTGACTCAGTGGTAGAGCACTTGCCTAGCATGTGCAAGGCACTGGGTTTGATCCTCGGCACCATTTAAATATGCATAAATAAAATAAAGGTATAAAAAATGCTGTATCTGTTAAAAAAAGTTATGCTTCTAAAACACAGGATATTATATAAAGATAATAAGTAATGAGGTAGAACAATCTGTGTTACCACTGATGATGGCTAACACTTATATGCACACATATAATATTTACAATTCATTATGAAATAGTATTATTATTCCCACGTTAGAGATGAGAAAACAGAGGCACAAAGAATTTAAGTAACTTGTCCAGAGTCCCAAGGCTAGTAACTGGCAAACTTGGGATTTGAACTCAGACAATTTGGCTTGATATTCACGCTCTTGCTGACCATGTTATATACTGCATTGTCACTGTGTCCACGGTAGAACATTAGGTGCAAAACAAAATAACTACCATGACAAAAACCAAACCTTAACCACTAAATAATGGGGGTGGCTGGCAGATCATGTATTGTTAATGTACAGACTGTGGCTTTTACCCTGAGTGAAATGGGGAGTTAATGAAGGATTTTGACAAATGGAATGACATTACTAGCCATATTTTAAATGGACTATTCTGCCTTCTGTTTTGAGGAAAATCCTATACAGAAGCAAATGGGGAAGCAGGAAAACCAGATAGAAGGCTCCTGTAATAACCCAGGTGAAAGATGATAACAACTTAAAACAAGATGATAACAGTTAAAGAGGAGGAGGTTTGGTTCCTGATAAATTTTTAAGGCAGAGCCCATGTCTTTAGCTTGAAGAACTGGAAGGATGCAGAAAAATGCTAGGTGTCAAGGGGATGATGAGGAATTCAATTTTGAATAAGTCAACTTTGAAATGTGTACTGGATATCCAAATGGTGATATTAAATGGTATATGAACATAACAGTCTGGCGCTCACAAGAGAGCTGTGGGCTTATGACTAAGCTTCAGGTGCTGTAATGTTAGGATATCAGAGAGAAGAGAAAACACTAGAGAGACTGACAAGGAGCCCACACTGAGACAAGAGAAAGACAAAGAGGGTCTGAGTACTAAAAGTCATTAAGAAAGAAGTGATGACCTGTGTCAAATATGAATAATAAGCTAGACTACAGGTGCCCATCACCATTCCAGTCTCCTTATAAATACTCCTATGGCCATCAAATATTCATGAAGTAGATCAGTGGTTATTGAAACATGCCAGTTTCCACAGGGGGAAAAAGGATTTTTTCATGAGAAATACCATCTTCAGTAACTTTTACAAAAAAATTTAAAAATATTTTATAAGATTTTCGTTTCTACGGTACTTTAGCAAAACTTAGCTCACATTTGATTTCCCTTTCTCACTATCCAAGTAATCATTATCTTTTGTGGAAGACTAAAAGTCACCATACATATAAGTAAAGTCAATGATACTGATGAGTATAACTTTTTTCCTCCAATACTGCGGACTGAACCCAGGGAAGCTTTACCACTGAATTACATCCCCAACACTTTTTAATTTTTATATATATATATATATTTTTTTACTTGTAGATGGACACAATACCTAAGTTTTTTTTTTTCCAAAGCAACACTCAGTGATGATTTTAATCTTAGTTCCTCTTATGAATTTAAGTTTGAAGATAGGGAGTAAGAATGCTTGGCTTTCTAAACTCAAATTATTCTTATGTAGAATGTCTAAACTGAAAAATGTCCTTGACTTCTTGTCCACGTCTAATCTGTACAAAAGAGAAAAGACTAATTCCATTCTAGAGGTTCCCAGATTTCTTTCCTCTTCAGTAATGTCCAGATTCTTGTCTGTTCTTCCTATAGCAGCTATTCTGATTCCCAATGCTTTTTTATATCTCTACACTTTTCACCGCCCATGTTTCTGACCTGAGCTTAGGAAAATGACTAAAATCTCATTTTCTATGTACGTTTCTTCTTTTATTCACATTCCCAAACCTATATTTTAGATTTTTTTTTTAAAGAGAGAGTAAGAGAGGAGAGAGAGAGAGAGAGAGAGAGAGAGAGAGAGAGAGAATTTTTAATATTTATTTTTTAGTTCTCGGCGGACACAACATCTTTGTTGGTATGTGGTGCTGAGGATCGAACCCGGGATGCACGCATGCCAGGCGAGCGTGCTACGGCTTGAGCCACATCCCCAGCCCCTATATTTTAGATTTTGATAAAGAACAGCAGCTGGTATAAATAGCTTTAGAGTCAGACCTGTATTAGAATTTTGGTCCCATCAACAGTTAAGTGATCTCAGGCAAGTCAATAAATCCTATCTGTGCTTCAGCTGCATCAGGGGTCAAGTGTGGCTAATTAGACCTACCATAAGAGGAACTATATTAGATGGGAAAATTAACTAAAGTGCCTTAATGCAGTGTCTGGCACATCGAAAGCCTTCAATGAATAGTGGTTACTATTGTTACGTATGTTTGCTTACCCTATTTTTGAATTGTCATTCTTGATCCTTGACTATACCAAGATCAGCAGTGTTACGGAGGTTCAAAAGCAAAGGAACAACTTCCTACTTGACAAATGAATCTATGAGTTTGAGCATATTTATATAAAAAAGGAAGAAAATCACTAATCATGAAATTAGAACAGAAAACCCAGCAAGAACCAATTGGGTATTTAAGATAGACATGTTTACTTGAATATAAAGCAAAATAAATCTCAGAAATATTCTTGTTCAAGTTTATAAGTACACAGAAATCATTTATTGGGATTTTAAAAAATAGAATAAAAAATAGTTTTTCAGTAGCAATCAAGTTTCCATGGGGAGTTATTTTTCCAGATAGCATGAAATTAGTTTCATATCTTAACACTGCACCTGCTAAAGCACTAATATTTGTATTAAGTTTTTGGACTTAATGTGCTTTAAGTGTGAATTTGCCTCCTACTATGCCCATCTGTTTTTTTCTGTGGACCAGAGGAAATGAGGACTTAAAAAATATTCAGTTTTTATATTTTATAATATTTTCATATAGGTATTTATATCCACTGAGGAAAACTACAAGATTGTGTGCAGCAACTTAGTCACATTTGATTTCCCTTTCTCACTATCCAAGTGATCATTCTTTTATGGAAAACTAAAAGTCACCATACATAATACATATAAGAAGTAAAGTCAATGATACTGATGAGTATAATTTTTTCCCTGTAGTATTGTGGACTGAACCCAGGGATGCTTTATCACTGAGTTACAACCCTTTTTAATTTTTTTTAATATATATATTTTTTTACTTGTAGATGAATACAATACCTTTATTTTATTTGTTTATTTTTATTTGGTGCTGGGGATCGAACCCAGTGCCTCATGCATGCTAGACAAGCACTCTACCCTTTATTTTTTATTTTGATACAGGGTCTAAGTTGCCTAACCTGGCCTCAAATTTGTGATCTTCCTGCCTCAGCATCCCAAATTGCTGGGATTATATGCAAGCACCACCATGCCTAGGAAAATATGAGTACAACTTTAAAAGGTTTATTTGTCAGGGATGATAAGTGATCTTTTGATACCTGGTAATAATAATAGGACATCTTATAATATTAGATAAGTAATTATCCAATGTTAAAGTGTATAGGGCCAGTTTAGGTGGGCAAAGGCATCAAAGCCTTACTCCTTGTTACTTCCTAATCAAGGCCAGCCTTTGTGACCTCCTTCACAGGGTATATACAATTCAATGATGCCATTTCTCTACCCAATGAAGTCAGGGCCATGGCTGTCTTCCATGACTTAACTTTCCCTGCCATGATGTTAGGTTGACTGAATTAAAATAATCCCCATTTAAGCTCTTCTTGCATAATGTCAATATATGACTAAACAATCACAGATTTTCCTTTAAAAATCAAAGCTCAAAAACAAGCAAAGAAATGAATGGTTGCTACATTAAAAACACCATCACCTATAAGCATGAATTCAAGAATATATGCCAGAAAAAAAATGGATTGTTACTAGATTAAAAACACCACAGCTATAAGCATAAATTCAAGATATGGCTACTTATGAAACTTTTCGGCAGGCAGAGTTCTGGAGGAAGGTGTTTCTGGCAGGCTTAAAGCAGACAAAAAAAGAAAACAACAACAACAATTAAAAAAAACCTACCTCAGCAGCTGCAAGGCTGATGCATACTCCTCTGAATCCCATATGTTCTTTTCTAAACATGTGCAGTACAACTCTCTGATCTATAAGTGAACAACATTTGTGAGGAACTAAAAGTCATACAAGAAGTTATATTCCGCTAGTTTGCAAAATCATACATATAGAGCCAACACACACACACACACACAAAATTTATGTTATTAAAAGCTAATTTTTTTAGATGAAAAACAACCTTGGCATTTATTATATGGATCAGACTCTTCAGGAATGTAATTTTCATAAAAGTAAAATAAGAACATATAAGGATTGGCTAATACCACTAGTTACCTAGCAGTAAGAAAATGATAAATGTGAGGAAAAAAAGGCCCACTGAGGTTGAAAGCATCTCATAAACAAGTCTTTCTTATATACTTGTATTTGTTTCCCAAAACTTTAAGTTAAGGATCTGAAAGTTAGGAATTATTCCATTCTACTCTATATATGGGTTATAGCTTTAGGGTATAACACAAAAGTTAGCTGAGCATAATTCTGCAAGGTGCAGAACTGTCTCTTAATTCTTGGTGCAATGCAAGGTTAACCATTAAGCATTTTTCAGATTCCTTTTTCCAGTTCACTAAGAGTGGCAAACTAGCTCTCTGTATGTAGAGGTGAAAAAGAAATGCAAAACAAAGAAAATTTAAATGCCTCAGCACAAATACATTGTAGGGGAAACAATACCACTGGGATTCATGTGGCTGTTTCTAGCTGTGGCCATAGAACAAACAACAAACACTGTTTCAATTACTAGTACTATGTACAGCTGGAGTGGATTGTGCTCTTATTTTAAGAATTAGATCCATTTCAAATTCTGAAGCCTGGATGCTACAGGAATCAAAACAAGAAAGCACTGTTATTTCTATTTTATAGATTCCAAATGTGAAAGCCATTACCTGTCGACCCAGTGGGTATTTTGGAAGAGAAGAGGTGAAATTATGAAGACATCTCAAAACCAGAAAATAATTTGTATGGTAAACATGCAGATTTTCTAGTAAGGATTGTGTTTCCTCCTAAAAAATCACAGAGTACATAATTAATATTTAAGGCAGAAAAATAAACTAATAATAAAATCTACTTCATGGATATATGTACATATTTCTATAAATGTTTAATTATTTATTTATTTCTGGAAAATTGACAAGAAGAGTCACAACTACAAATCAGCCTCCTCAACTCATGAAAATTTGAAATACATATTTTTTTCTTTTCTTTTTTTTATTTAAAGAGAGAGTGAGAGAGGAGAGAGAAAGAGAGAGAGAGAGAGAGAGAGAGAGAGAGAGAGAGAGAATTTTTTAATATTTATTTTTTAGTTCTCGGCAGACACAACATCTTTGTTGGTATGTGGTGCTGAGGATCGAACCCGGGCCGCACGCATGCCAGGTAAGCGCGCTACCGCTTGAACCACATCCCCAGCCCTGAAATACATATTAAATTCAGGATAAAGGCTGGGCATTTTTTATTTAGTCTTAAGTCTGGTGATATTTTATACATAGGAGAATTGATAATGGAATGTTATCTCCTGGTGTCTTTATCATTGCCACAATATCTTGGTCCCCCAAATTACAAGTGTGAAAGAGAGTACCTTATCATATTCCTGTCTATATGTCAATCACCTGTTATATATTACAGGGAGGGAAGGTTCATTTGTCTTTCGTCTCACTGGCTTGGAAGGGTGAAGACATTACCAGAGAGTACAGTACCAACATAACGAACAATTGACAAAGGTCTGCTTATAATTTTCTCAAGTACTTCTAGAGTGTGTCTGGAGGTGAAGAAGGAAACCTACAAGAAGCACCAGAGCTGATTCTGATAAATTTCTGATGTGCTAAGAATCTTCAAAACTGGTTTTTCTCAATTTATCACTGAGAAAAGAAAAATGAGAAAGAAATCTAAGGCCAACAACAAGCTTTATAATTTTAGAATCCTGCAAGTGTAATAAGGTGAAAAGTATCTGAAGAAACCTATGGATGATAAATATTGAGGGAGAGAGGAGTGTTGGGATTTCTTATGAAATAGCACAGAAATGATTTTTAAAAACTATATCCTTCCAAGCATTTTTGGGGCTTTAATTACTTTTATAGCATTGTCTTAAGAGGATTATGATCTGTGGCATGCTCTTCAGTTTTTTTTCTTCTCTCAGAAGTCAAAAAAAGAATTGATTGTGCATTGTCTTTCTTTCAGTAATATCTTGCAGATACCCATTATTTTTAGTGATCATCTTTGCAGAAAAAAACACCACATATATCAATAAATTCAAGCAAACTTCCTACATTTTTCTAAACTCTTATTCACTCAGAAATCAATTCCTTGGTCAATAATGTATGAGTCATTACCTAAAAATACAAGTCAAGTGAAAGAAAAACTTTTACTACCCAAATGGTTTTTCCTTCCATTGTTTAATTCGTAATTAAAAAAAAAAGATTTCCTATCATAACAAAAGTAACCATAATCAAAGAGTATTTAAATTTGATTTTTATAGTAGACCAAAACAAAGATCACATAATGCTATTAATTGTTCACCTTAATGTATGCTTAAATAGCTTTTAAGTAGGGGAGGAAGTAGTATATAAAAAAAGAAATCTACCACTGAATAATCACCATATTTCATGCTATTTGTACTACTTAGTTTCTTTTGCTTCATGGAGTAATTTTATGTACAGGAAACTAATCAATAAAAATGAATATTTTCACTGAATTTACTTGGATGACAGCAGAAAATAAATACTTAACACAGTATAAGGCAATGTTGCATTATTTAAGGAACTATGTTCTGGAGCAAGTGCATGCTTTCCTCTTTAGTTCTTTCATATTTCTCACTGTGTGTTATACCTCTGTGCTGAATGAAGTTTTCATATTTTAAAATATTTTGGATTGTTGATTTTTCTATACACAGCAGACTATTTCATCTTATGCTCAATGGAGGAAATGGAGGTCTAGTTCCAACACTGGGAAAAAAGCTACCTATGTTGAACCTTTCTAATGGATTTTTCAAAAGTAATTATGACCATTCTAGATCTTTGCCTTCTGCACTGACTTTAAGAAAGATTTTGTTATTCATACGTGTTTATTTATCAACTATAACAGAAAATATTACAAATGATTAACTTTTTCATGTAACTTGTCTTCCAAGTTCTCTGTCTTACTGAGATAACATTAATCTGCCAATGCCTTTACTTAACGAGAACAATTTCTAATATACTTTATGGGTACTATTTTATAAATTCAAACCTGTAAAAGGTTCTCATACATGAGAAAATTTCCTACTTAATATTTGATAGCAGCCTCGCACTACACATATGCAAACACAAAGCCTATTGAAATGTTAATCCTGGGGCTGGGGTTGTGGCTCAGGGGGGAGAGAGCTTGCCTGGAATGTGTGAAGCTCTGGGTTTGATCCTCAGCACCACATAAAAATAAATAAACAAAATAAAGATATTGTGTCCATTTACAACTGAAAAATAAGTTAAAAATGTTAATCCTACTTTCTACTCATTACATTTTTCCTAAAGTATCTTTTCTATACACTAGTCAAAGTTGGTACCATTTTATTTCATAATTCTGTTTAGGATGATTTTTTTTTTAACAAAGATATGCTTTGTCTACAAATATTAATTATTTCCCACAAATATGCTTTCTCTATTATTAAAACATGAAGACCATTTTATCTTTACTGAATTTTGAGACAGGTATAGCAACAGAAATATTTCTGTTATAAGAAAAAGAGAATAAGTACATAGCAGCCTCATTAACCTCAGGTCCTTCCATTTGCTCTTAGAATTCTCTTCCTCCAGATTCCTGTATGGCAGGCTCTGTAACTTCCTTTAGGTCTTTATTCAAAATTCACCTTTTTTACAGTGAGGCTCTTATCTAAAATTTCAACTCCACATCCTATGCACATCAAACTTCATTTTCCCCCATTCGGTTTCACTGTTTCATTTTTAGTATTTATCACTACCATAATATTTGACTTATCTTGTTTGTCTCCCTGATAGAGTGTAAGCTCCATGAGGTAGGGGTTTCATCTATTTTGATCATTTCTATATTCTCAGTGCCTAAATGAATAACTAGCACAGTAGGATCTCAAAAATTATTTGTTGAATGAAGAAGTTTATTAATGAATGAGGGCCACCATTTGTCTCCTTTCTAAGTAAGAGCCACCACTCATTTTGCTGGATGTGGCCTAAATTTCTTAATTTTTTTTGGGGGGGAGGGATCCCAGGCATTGAACCTAGGGGTACTTAACCACTGAGCCACATCCCCACCCCTTTTTAAAATATTTTATTTAGAGAGAGGATCTCTCTAAGTTGCTAAGGGCCTCAAAAAGTTGACGAGGCTAGCTTTGCACCTGTGATACTCCTACCTCAGCCTCCAGAGCCACTGGGATAATTTTTTAAAGTTTTTTAAGCAGAAGTCTGAATTTATAACATAAAATTTCTCAACCTGTAAATGTTGGCTCTGATTTTTAAAAATAATGATCTGAACCTAAAAAATCCATTTACATTGGGCTGTGAATTGCCACTCAGTGTGTAATACATCCTCTTAAATCTGTCATCTTAAATCTCATAAATCCTATCATTCATTCAAAAACCATTCTTACATGAGGTTGTTATCAGGGCTCCTATTATCACTTTGGAAAAGCCAGTGTGTATATAAAAATATATATAAACAAAGAAAAAACAATCAGGCAAATTACATTTGCCATGATACTTTTGCTTTTTAAAAAAAATTTCTCATCTAATTTCAGTCATATTTATCAATTTTGTATCTAGAATTGTATGGACGGGGATAAACAATGACCTCAGGAAAACTTCAGAAAGTATGTGAAAAGGACTATAAATATTTGTTCTTTTTAGTCAATTCACTAATTATTAAAAACTGGTTAAACAACAGATTATACTGAATTTTAGAACTAAGAGTTATTAACTAAGAATACACTTCTTATTAATCATCTTGCTATATAACAAAGCCTTATTTTTCTCATCTGTGAGAAATGTTGGCTGGCAATATTTGCCAGACTTGACTCATCACCATATTACAGATATCTATGAGAGTGCCAAACCATGGCTTTCTCCTAGCACTTATATGTATGAGTGCTAGTCTTATCCCTCTCTGTCTTTTGTTCCTTGTACTCTTCCATGGCAGTGTGGATCAGGGAAGCACCTGATGAAGGCCTTGGATTTAAAGTGCTGATTCCTGATACTCTAATCTAATACCTAAGTCATTGTATCATGTGTGACAGACTGTCGTTATTTCCTTTATTCTTCTCTTTTCTAATTATTTTTTTCCTAATAGATTTATTATTTTTTTCTAATAGATTTTCCTCTTCTTTATGCCTTTAGGTCTGTCAAAAGAAATAAAAGAGGTGGAGCAAAAGATGACAGGCAAGTCTCCACCAAACTTATGAACTAATTTTGTTCCTTTTGTTTACAAATCACCATTATAAGCATACTAAATGGTGAAAAAAAAATCCTTGCTCTACCATTAACTTGTTCTATAACTCAGATATTTCACTTCCTTTCTCCTGGTTATAGTTTTTCATTTGTAAAATGAAGGTGCTGACTTAGGTTACCTTTCTAGTAGTAATCTTTTTTTCTTTATAATTCTAATAATAATCTATTACAATTCTAAGAAGTTTAAGACTCATTTTCCATTCTCAATGGATTTAAATCTGGTTGGCCTAATAGGCAGAGAGACACTACAACATTAACTGGTCAGAATAATAAAACTTCAAATGTCACCTGCAAAGGCGGAAGTTTTCTATACAGCACAAAGTTTAATTCTCAACACTCCACCCTTATCCTGCCCCAACTCAGTGCTGGGGACAGAACACAGGGCCTTGTGCATGTGAGGCAACCACTTTACTACTGACATATTCCCAGGCCTACAGTTTCTTTATCAGATGAAACTATGTCAAACAACTTTGATTTGAATTTAAGTACATAAATTGATTTCCTTAAATGAAGCATATGAAATTGGTCATTCATTAAATATGCTAAACATAATGTAACTTTTTCTTGACAGTATAGGATTAACATGAAGAGTAAATCATTACTAGTAATATACAGTATAGCTGACACAAAGAGCACATCATTAAAACAGACCTAACCTTAGGTAAGATATTGGGACTTGATTTTTTTCCCCCTGAAAATCACTTCAAAATAAGGTGTGTATATATGTGTGTGTATACATAGTATACAGTGACAAAATTATATACATAATTTTATTATATTTATATATAATTTTATTATATTTATATATAATTTTATTTGATGGGAAGAAGAGGACTGTTTCCCTTTCTTTAATTGAACCAGTAGAATATAGTAGGGCTCATACTTGGGCTGCTGGACATGGCAACCTAAATGCAAAGGCTAAAGTTGCCTCATACCATTTTCTTAAGACTTTTACAAATTACATTTATTATTTTTTTGCCATGATATTTGAAAACCCCACTTCAGATTTCTCAAACACTAATAAAGTGTTACCTTGCACTAATTCTCAGTGAAGTATTTTACAAAGTATAGGGGATTTTGATGTAAGGCCAGGACATTAATGCCCCATCTTACTTTTACTACTTGTGACATTTTAGACAAGCAAGTTGATATAATCATTTGTGATTCTTCTCATCTACACAAAAGGATTTTTAAAAAATCTGTCTTATGTGGTGGCTGCACTGCACAAGATATGATGTATAAAAACTACCTACTAACTGGGACATTCCCACATGTCCCCCACCAACCCAAACATTTGCACAAAAGATACAAAAGGAAAAGAGTTTTTCACTTATTTAAAAACCTTAGTGTTTAGTCAGGCATGGTGACACCTGTAATCCCAGCCGCTTGGGGCAGGAAGAGTCCAAGTTCAAAGCCAGTCTTAGCAACTTAATTAGGCCCTAGGCAACTTAAAAGACCCTGTCTCAAAATAAAAAGGACTGGGGAAGCAACTCCATGGTTAAGTGCCCCTGGATTCACACCCTAGTACCAAAACAACAACAACAACAAAAAACACCTTAGTATTTAAAAGCTGAGTGTTTTTGTATCAGCAGATAATGATGGCAATTATGCAAATATGATATGAGATCCCAATCTTCTTCAAAGCTCTCCTCAGATGACTTGAAGCAAGTTAAAGCACAAATAATAAAAATAATTTCTGTAATTATAGTGAATTTCAAAGTTCTGTTCACTTTAATTTTTCATGAAATATATTTTTATAAATTAAGGGTTTTTGTTTTGTTTTGTTTTGTTTTGGAGAGAGGTCTCGCTAAGTTTCTTAGGGCCTTGCTACACTGCTAATACTGGCCTCAAATATGCTATCCTCCTTCCTCAGCCTCTCAAGTCATTAGGATTATAGGCATGTGTCAACATGCCCAGCTTCACAAATTAACGTTTTAAAAGTTGAAAGGTCAAAAAAAATCTGATTGCCAAAGCTCTATGGTGCAAAATATGTGAAAATATACCCAGTCCTTTATCTTGCCATTTCACCTACAACTTATAGTTGTCTAACATAATAACTAATGTATATTCAATTAAATCGATTTAGTACCAAACCTAATTTAGCACTAAAAATTTTAACAAGGAATCTGAATAATTTAACCCAGTCAAAAAATTATTACTAATACATTAAATAAAAAGTAAATAAAATCATAGAATCCTAGCACCAAAAGGAACCTTAAAGATTATGTGGTGAAATTTCTATTAAAGGCTTTGAAAGCTAGAGAGTCATCGTAAGTTTGAAGGATGGAAGATTGTGCAAATTTATTCTGAATTATTGTTTTCACCACTATACTCAGCTGCACTGTACAATTATTTGAGGGACATACTACTTAGAAATGCAAAGCTGCAAAGAATCTTTAGTATTTCATCAGTTAATTTTCTGGCATTCTAATGACCCATTTTGGTGTAAAATTCCTAGTGAATCTTCCATAAATGTTCAAGATTCAGTCAGCTGAATTTTTTCATTCTAAAAAAGTTTATTAAATACAAAGCTGGCATACTGTTCAGAAATAGTATCTACAATTTGGGGTCCATTATTTGTGAGGGAGTTGTAGGGGTTTTTCAGTCAGAGGATAAAAAGAGATCAATCATTTGTTTACATTAGGACTTAATGGCTTAGTTCTATAATTAAGAAAATGAGGCACAGGGAAACAATCTATGCCTTCTACATAATCTAGTTCATTGGTTCTCAAAAGAGTGGTCTCCATATCAGCATAACCTATATAACCCAGAACCTTACAGAAATGCAAATTCTTGGGCCCCATCCCAAGATTATGAAAATAGGTATTCTGGGAAGGAGTCCAGAAATCTGTATTCTCGCTAGCCCTATAGGTGATTCTGATGCACACTAAAGTTTGGGAGCCATTGGTTTAATTCAACAGGGCAGAAAGCAAGGCATATTTTTAGGGCAAAAATAGTCAAGATAAAAAGAGTGGGAATTTCTGTGGAGTGTATTTAGAGGTCTAGCTCTTAGAAATCTGAATGCAGAAAACTGATACAAAATGGATAACTCTAATGGTAGGCATATCTACATAATAGTTATTATATATGCTATATATAGTATGTACATTGTAATATGTAAAACTATCACATTGATAGCTTAATTTTTATAACAAAAATGCATAATAGTAACTATTATTTGCACATGTAAAAGTTCTATTGTTATATTTGTTTTCAAATCATTTTCACTTGCTGAATAAGCTTTGATTATTAAATCTATGAGGAAATCATACTAGGAATTATTATTATTCCATTCTATTGATAAGGAAATTAAGCTTTAAATAAGGTTAAGTGATTTTTTTAAAGTACACATAGTATAAGGTTTCTAAGGTCAAGATCAGGATTTTGCTATGTATCATGCAATACCATATTACTGAATATTATGCATTTCTATAAAACTATAAAACAGAAACATTACGCTGAGGATAAAATATTCAAAGATATTTTTATTCTAAACTAAAAAAATCATACTCATTTTCTTTTCTTTTTTTTTAACAGAGGTATTTTCTGTTCTTTGAATTAACCAGGTAGCCTATAGAAGACATTTTTAAAGTAAGGGTACAATCATTGTGTTTCTTCATATTTCTCACTGCTCAAGTTTCAAAAAAGTATATTCTTAAATGATAAAAAATGCACTCCTAAAATCAACACAACAAAGATAATAACAAGCAAAGCTGATAGTGCAACAAGTATGGTATAAATGAAATGCATAGAAAATATTTTAAAAATCACTTAAAAAAATAATCATCAAGCCATTTTTATAATAGATTAAACATCCCCCCCATTATCTCAAAATTAAAGGATACTCTAAAAAATCTATGCATTTACTAATGCACTTGACAACTAGCTGACGCAACAAAGAGCTAAACTAGCTAATCTTAAAAGATTCCGTAACCACACATATATCCTTTCCCACTGCTTCTTAAATTTCCTTTTGACCAGATTTACCTGATTGTGATTTAAGGACTTCCTGTACTGCTCTTGAAAATGTTACAGGGATTAAAAATGATTACTGAACCTGAACCCAACCTAGAAGTGCTTATATATTATAGCTCATTGTGGATTCTGCAATAGAAAATAATGTTTAATCCAAGCCATTCTCAATATTTATTAAGATTTTTATATCGTAGGTAAATTAGTATTTAAAACTATACAGAGCCATATGTGGTGGCGCATGCCTGTAATCCCAGTGGCTTGGGAGGCTGAGGCAGGAGGATCAAAGCCAGCTTCAGCAAAAGTTAGGCACTAAGCAACTCAGTGAGACCTTGTTTCTAAATAAAATAGGGCTGGGATGTGGCTCAGTGCTGGAGTGCCCCCGAGTTCTACACCCTCCGCCCCCTCCAAAAAACAAACTATACAGAATATGGGTCCTCTCAGATAAAAATTTGTTCAAAATTTAGAAAAAGAGCTATAGATATAGCTCAGTGGTTAAGCCAAGCATGTATAAAGCCCTAGGTTCAACACCTGACACTGGAAAAATGAATAAAGAAAAATTAAAAATAAAAATTTGAAAACAGTATGTATCAGCAAAAGTTACACTTAGCACTACGGCTTATCTTCAAGTTCATCTTAATTTTATTATAATTTTCTAGCAAGTTTTTCTTAGAAAAGCATGAGGAGTATGAATGAGACATTATGTTTCTGAATGTCCATCACCAAGGGACTTGTTAAATAAAATATACATTCATTCAACAGAATACTGTACCTACTACTTTTTCCAAGATTAAGTATAAACCAAAACAAGGCTACAAAATAAGTGTTGTCCTATACTTATCTTCTTGTAAGAAGGAAGGAGTCCCAAAATATATATAATTACTTGTATACATGGACACTAACTCTAGAATGATATAAGAGAGTAGTAACACTGGACATATCTAGTGAAGGGAAATGAGTAGTTAGCAGATGTGATAAAAGGCTTTTCCCTATTCCTTCGCCTTCTGAATCACATATCATGTCCAAGTATTATTTATTCAAGAATGAAAAAAAAATCTCCTACTTTTGATAGTCCCTCTCTTAGATGGCTAACTCATAACTTTTAAAGATCATTACCTCTTTCCTGGTACTATATTATCAATATATAATATACTTTCCAATCAAATCAATACCCACTCAGCAGTATGTGACTGAGCCATCTGGCTTCTACATGCTTTTATTAGAGCCTTTAAAAATGAATATTAAAAAGAGATTGCCTACTGCTATGTCAAAAGAAATCCACACAGTATCTCTACATAGTAGATCTAAAAGTGCTTCCAAAATAGAACAGAAGAGAAATCAAATGTTCTTAATATTTTATCTTAATAGGAAAAATCTTCTTTCAGAGTTGAGATTTTACATTATCTTTAATATTCACATTCCTAACTACCAATATTTAGAACATCATACAAACATAGGATATACAAATATATTTAATAAAATTAAACATCAATAAATATTTATGTGCATATTCTTTTTCATGAAGGAGAATGAAACTGAAACACATTCACATTCCTACCTTCAAAAATCTCTCATTGGTCAACAGTGCAACTTGCTTTTCTGAAACTTGCTTTTCCACATACCTAAAAATGTTTCCATCCAATACACAAAAAGAGAAAATTGAACATTTTACATATTTTAATAACATTGGGAAAAATAATAGCTACCTAGATTGGTAGCCATATTTGTTTCATTTCTTCTCAAAGATAATTTAAGGTGATAGTGATGATTTAATGATAAAAACTTCTCGTATCAGCTACATTTAAGAATCTAATCATAAGGTCACATAACCCAGAAATAAGAAATATTATTTCTACAAAGTAACTGAAAATTATGTTCCTTTGAAAAAATATTTTGATTTATGCTAAATTTTCTAATCTAACAAACAAACCTCATCACTAAAAACAAAATGGTTTTAAATTGTGCTCAACAAAATAAAGATTATTTTTCCATTCTTTACTTCAAAAACAACTGTATCCAAGGTCCCTTTTATTTCCAAAATCTAATATAAGATGTGCTAAACATGTACTTCTCTTTTTACCTTCTGAATGATGGAAGACGACGGATATTTTCACATTGATGAGCTGATAAAAAATTTATTCTTCTCTTGGCTTCTGGGAGACTGCAGCACAGAACACTTAGGGGCTGGGAATAAAAATGCTCTAGTAGAGAAAGCTGAAAGAAATGTTAAGATTAAATATACTTATTATATTTTGGCAGTAAATCTTTTGCCCTATATCTGTTTAATTTTAAGTTTCCTTTAAAAAAGTATTTATGGCACAAATATTTTTAATAACAACACAACACTATAAACAGCACATAAATGACTATATACTTCTATTATTTTTAAGGCTCCAATTTTGTGGACAAGATCAGAAAATAATAATCTCAGAAATATAAACTAAAAAAAAACCTAATATAAATGGATAATTAGCTATCTGCAGAAACAATTCACAATGACTATAAATGTGATATGGATGGGACTGGGGTGTGACCTTGATCTAACAGATGCCTCAATACTCATAAGAATTATGATACCAAGCTAAAATTAGTATAAAATCTGGTCTGTTAAAATAAATAAAAATGCCACATGGTAAAACTGTACCTACTGATAAAAAAGAATAATGAAAATTTATCTCTGAAAATTCAGTTTTATTCCATGGAGAAAAATACAGCACAGTGTCTGTTAGATATAAGTATTCTAATAGAATGTTGTGGTTTCCCCAGAAGGAAGATAATTTTCCAAATTCTAACATTTCTTGCAAGACAAATTTAAAAAACTACCCAAATATTCATTACTCTGATTCTAAACAATTTTCTCAGGACAAGTATTATTTTTCCAGATAATCTTATTACTAGGAATACAGTTCCTTAAATAGTGGAGAGAACAATTTTTTTTTGGGGGGGGGGTTCCTTAAGAGTAAATCTTTCTGATTACTGGAAAAAATAGCATTACCCACAACAAATTAACATGTTAGTTTAGTTATATATCAGTCTTAAAGTACTTGGTTGGTATGGATCAGCAATCTTGGACCTGATCCTTTTTAGGTAAACTGATGAATTTCTGAGCCAAGAGAGTCAAGGAAGAAATAGTCACGCCTAAAACAAATCTTTCAAAATAGCCTATTCTCTAAAGGCTGTCAGGAGGCAAAGGGCCAGCCTAACATAGAAACAAGTTCAAAACAGAAAGTAACTGTTCATGCCAAGTGATAAATTATTTTTTAACATATTAATTTAATCATCTTTTTTACTAATTTATCTTTTCCAATTATACTAATGTGACAGTGTTTGTTTCAATGTTAACACTACTTTTTAAACATTAGAAAAATAAAAACCAAACAAGATAAGGAACATGCTTGGGAAGAAGAATGGGAGGACAGCACATATATCATAATACAGCTATAAATAGGAAAAGACCCCAAATATCACTTAACTGTTTTGTCCAAGAGTATTTTCAATACCTGTTCAATTACCAAGGTAGTTAATATATCAGCCCAATGGGGAGAGAGCTTAAACACATACAGAATGATTACACGCTCTATTGCACCTACTCACAGGACTTACAAATATTTTCCACTGATGATTAGGAAATGGACAAATACTCTGGAACCTAAACACTGCCACTTATTACCTACTGGACTTTGGCGAAGCTGCTTAACCTAAACCTCAATTGCTTCATGTACAAAACTGAAGATAATCTTCATTATTAAGTGTTTGATACAAAGGAAGTGCTTAGGAAATCATCAGGAACCTATAAAAGCATCTGACTGCCTTATTTACAGGTGAGAAAACAGAGACCCAGAGATTAAGTAACCTGGTTAAAATCCTTTTCTGTATTCACTTTCTAAAGGTATTGGAGACTCCAGTTTACATTTTCTGAAACTTTTTTTTCTTTTGACTTCACTGGTACGCTACTTTGTATTGGCTTTTCTTGTTTTTAGTCTCCTTTTCTGTTGCTCTTACATGTCAGCTTGCCTTAGGGTTCTACCCTTACTCTTTTCTCACACCAAGTAACACTACATCCTTACCACATGACCCTAACCATCACTTTTTAATGTTAAGTACTAAATACCAATTCTTACTCCTAATCTTTCTCCCAAGCACCAAATCTTTATATCCAATACTCCTAAATTAATCACATGCAATAAAACAAAACAAAACAAACAGAAAAATCCCAGCCTTTTCTCACAACAAACCTACTATTCACCCTGGATTGACATGTACAACTAATGGTACCAACCTCCAATCCACCTGCCAAGCTACAGCCTGTGTGTCACCTTGTTCCTCTTACACATCCTACCATCAGCTTAGTGACAAGATTCTATTGATTCTCTCATCCTCCCATATTTCTTTCTCTCTAGTTCCATTGTCATCACATTAGTGTAGATTGTCATATTTTGTCAGATTTCTGCAATAGTTTTCTAATATAACAGCTTCTTCTCCTGTTGCCTTTGCATGACATAGTCTTCCAATTTTGACCTGGCCAGCTCCTACCAAGAGCTTTTATTCTCCTATGGAACCCCCAAGGCAGGTTTCTTTCATAATACTTTTTATACAAAACTATAATTGTGGCTTTACTCCTCCCTCACTTTAGAAAATGTGCAATTTGAAGGCAGAGACTGCTTTTTCTTCTGTTTATCTAGGGATCAGCACAGTGCTTAGCTTACCAAAGGCTCTTGATATATATTTATGAGTAAATGAATGAAATGAAATATAGAAGAAATCTAGGAGGTTATTATATCAATATCATTTAATTTCATATATTGCTAAGGTAATAATGATTTCTTGATTTAAAATAATCTTTAAATAGTTAATGTTGAAAAAAAGAACATGTATTAACCATAAGAAACCACTATAGTATTTCATGTAATGCAAGAACACATAAAAGAAATAATTTATGATCTTCAAAGCACTACACAAAGATGAGTATTATCATATGGCACTTTTGCACTGAAGGTTACCAACATCTATGTCTTAATAAACTTGACCATGATCACATTTGCTAAGATAATTTAGTTATTTGCCAAAATCAGGAAATAATATTAACTTTTAAACAACTGGAGAATAGGGTCTTTTTTATGTTGAGTAAATATGATGTTACATTAAAAAATTAACTTCTAGTAATTCATGAAAACCAAAAGAAAATGCATTCACAGTAAACAAGAATACACACATAAACACATAACTATATGTGCAAAGGATATCAAACTATAGTGTACAATCTATGTTTGAATAGCATAGGAACTACAAATATGCAGAAGCAGGAGCAGTGACCATATGAGATATGCAAAGCTGAAAATGTTTACTCTCTGGCCTATTACAAAAGTTAGTTGATCCCTTCCATATGGCATTTCTTGGGCAGAAAATCTATAAGCTTTGAGAACATTCAGCAAGTTCTAAAAAAAAGTCCTTTCCTCTCTACCCACTAAATGTTTAAGAATCACTAGAATGAGGAGTGTTTTTTTGCATTACTGATATCCTAACTAATGTATCCTCTACATTTTATTTCAAGGTGACAAAGGAATGGTAGAACCTAGAATAAAATAACTTAAATTTATGTATTCTAGATTTTTGACATTTATTTAGCCATACCACACTAAATAAAGTGAGTCTGAAATAACATTCCACTTATTAAAAAACAGATTGTGAGTTACTAACTCATTTACTGTCTTACCTGAAGTCCTTTTACAAAGTTCTGAATTGAGAAATCATGATACAAAAAAATGTTTGTTAGAATCTGTAACACTTTTTCACTTATTTTAAAGGGAAACTGAGCTGTAAGAAGTAGCTGAAAGAGATAAAGGGCATGGAAGAGTCCTTATTAGTCTTTACTCTTAAAACATAAAATGTAAATAATAAGACAATGACACAGTAAATATGAAAACGACAATAGCTAGTTTTTTCAGGTTGAATATCAATCAAAATTTTAATTTATACAACAGTAACAACGACGAGAGGAAGCAATTTATACTATGTCCTCACATCCAAAGATATCCACCATCCTCCATCTAATTCCTAATTTTTAGAAATACTGCCTATTATCTACATAATTCTTTTTCTCATACCAGAAACCACTGAAGAAGTTGCAGGTTTTGGCAATTCTTGTTACCAGATAAGATTTCTTTTTTATCCCTGATTCAAATTAATGAAGAGTAACAGATTAGGTACTGTTGAATAAGAAACAAAATTAATACATTTTTATTTTAAAGATATGGAAATCTGAATTTGTATTAAGTGGTTAATTTTCTTTTCTTTTCTTTATTTCCTTCCTTTCTTAAAAAAAATATTTTCTTAAACAAAAACTCAGTTGTAGAAGACCAACTGAATTTAGCTACAGCCAAGCTGTATTAAATATTTCACCTGGAAAATTTTCCCCAAAAGTGTCAATAAATCAGATGGACATCACTTTTATGAAAAAATGTATAGAAGTAATTAGTAAATAAGTGGATTGGTGGTCACAAGCATCATAAAACAAATTTTAAAGGAGTCTAGAAAAAAATCTGTGGAAGGTCAACACTAAAGAATCATATTTCTGTGGTGCAAGCCTGTAATCCCAACAGCTCAGGAGGCCGAGGCAGGAGGATGGGGAGTTCAAAGCCAGCCTCAGCAACTTGGTGAGGCGCTAAGCAACTCAATGAGAACCTATCTCTAAATAAAATACAAAAATAGGCTGGGGGTGCTGGGGATGTGGCTCAAGCGGTAGCGCGCTTGCCTGGCAAGCGTGCGGCCCGGGTTCGATCCTCAGCACCACATACCAACAAAGATGTTGTGTCCACCGAAAAACTAAAAAACAAATATTAAAAAAAAAAAATAGGCTGGGGATATGGCTCAGTGGTTGACTGCCTCTGGACTCAATCCTTAGTACAAAAAAAAAGTCATACTAGAAATTAATGCCTGAGAAAGTTCTAGCATTTATCTATTCTCAAGAGTAACATGACAATCAGAAAAGAGTCCACTAACCACTTCAAATCATTTTTCAAAAAGGTAAAATCAAAACATACTGGTATTGTTAGTAGGAAGTCTACACGGTCTGTAAACATTTATTTTTAAAAGCCTACAATTTTCCAGAGTAATAATAGGTAAGAGATATAAATGCACAGATAGATATGATCACTCATTTCATAAAGCTTGTATTTTATCTGAACAGGCAATTCTATTCAAATATCAGTATAAAATTATAAAATCATTAAATAAAATATTAAAATACATAAAGATATATGCTGTATAAAGTATATAAAGAGATTTAGAGATTTATCATTTACATACACAATTATTCCTGAGGTTTTCCTTTTACCCTATGTCACTGGTAAAACTTTTTCTTTTTACCTTATCAAGTACTGTCGTCAGGTGCTCTTTGCAGGGCAAAGACTGGAATAGTTCTATACATAATAGAGATGATACTGCGTGAGGAAGCAATCGGTGGATGATAATAGGAGATGTGGCGATTCCAAAAATGAGTATTAGTGGAAATTCATGCAGATGTTGACTAATTTTCAAAATATAAAAATGAAATTTCTTTAGCAAATATATTTAACACATTGCAAGATAAGACTAGCTTTATTTTAATGCCTACTTTAAAGACATTTCTAATGAGTATCATTCTAAATATTAAAATTTTCTATGTCATTCATTCTCTTGTTAAAAGTAATACAAAAGGTTCTTTTCTAGACAGTATAACTCTGAATCAATCTATTAATGAATGCTTTCATTTTATAAATAAGGTCACCAAGATCTGGAAAGATCAAGTACTTCCCACTAAGGTTATAAAATGTAAATTAATTGAAAATGTACTAGGGACTATTCAATTTATCTTTTCACGTGAAGTTTCAGCTTCACCTACAGTCTTTCTCACTGTTGGCCACACAGTCTGTTTTCAGAGTTCACTCACATGAAGCTCAGTAATTTCCAGGTAGCTTATTCTATATTTGGACACTTAAAAAAGACAGTTACCCAGCCATTATAGCTAATAGTTAAAAGATGTTTCTTACACACTTTTTAATGGACATTACTAAAAAATGTTCCATTCCTTCCTCTCATTCTTAAATTCTCAAGCAAACCAAATATAATATATTCTTAGCATTACCGGAATGAACACAAATGACTTCTCCAGAGTAAAAAAGGCACTATTTTTGAGGGCTACTACAAGTCAAAGCCCTGTGTATCGTGGCTGATGATTCTGCCCACTCTTCCTGTTAGTCCTGCTTTATAGTATTCTAGATGCATGCAGTTCTATTTTCATAGGAGTAAAGTACCTCAACTCTTATTATCATAAATTTTCTTTATTTTTGATGGCTAATGTGGTTCCAGGTGTAAGCTATAAAAACTAGTATTTTTTTTTTTTTTTTTTGGTCACTATGCTGTACTGTGTACTTGCCCAGCATGGTAAACACAGTGTTAGCATTAAGAAAAGTCCTAGGTCAAGGGCCAAAGAATGCATGCAGCTCAGTGATAGAACACTTGCCTAGCATGCATGAGGCCTTGAGTTCAAACCCCAGCAATGCAAAAAAATAAAATGCACTAAAGAAAAGTCGTGGACTGTAAACTCTTAGGATCAATGGGGGACGAACATACTATCAAAATAAGAATCCTTAATATGTTAGTAAATTATAATTCAATATAGCTTTAGACAATTATAGGTATAACTATGAAGAAAAGTTGACATATAGAAAACACCAAAGTAATTATATCCTAAAAAGGATACTATGAGAAATACATGTCAAATGGTTTTAAGTTATATTAGTTACCTTAATTCTTGGTCTCACAGGATTACCTTGAAGATTCAATGACACTACTTTTATAGTTTGGATATTTAATGTCCCCTAAAAACCTCATTAGTTAAGCAACAAAATAATGTTCAGAGGTGAAATGATTAGATTATTAGAGCTATAACCTCATTAGTGGATTAATCCATCTGATTGATGACTAACTTAAAAGAACTACTGGGTTTGGTAAAAGTAGGCAGGGGTGGGGTGCCAAATCAGGTGGATCAATGGGGGCATGAACTAAATCTTGTTCCTAGCCCCTCTCTCTGTATTTCCTGGCAGCTTTCTTCCACCATGCCCTTTCCCATTCTGTTCTGCCTTACATTGGACCCAGAGGAATGGAGTCAGCCAATCATGAACTGAATGTATGAACCTCTTAAACCATGAGCCCAAAATAAATTTCCTTCTCTAAGTTGTTCATGACAGGTATTTTGGTCACAGTGATGAAAACCTGATTAATCCAATCACAAAAGTGGTTTCTTACTAGAAATATTACATAAATATATGATGACTTAGAAAACAAGTCTTGGTCAGTAAAGCTATATGTAACTCAGAGCCTCTAAAGATAGGTAACAGAAAATAAAGCCCGATAAAATATCAGTCTGCAATAGTTTATCCATTTAATGGACAAATAAGAGACAGACAACCTTGATAAGACAAACTACACTTTAAACTACCTTATCATGATAATTAATAACAGACTAAATTTGTCTTTGATTCTCACTGGGGTAAAAAAGCAAATGACAAATCTGGTATGAGGTCTTTGAACATTCAATTATACAAACTTGAAATCACTATGAATTTCATTAAATTGGTCTTTTTAAATGGAGATTATGTTAAAAGTATTGCTTTTTTTAAAAAAAAGAGAGTGAGAGAGGAGAGAGAGAGAGAGAGAGAGAATTTTTAATATTTATTTTTTAGTTCTCGGCGGACACAACATCTTTGTTGGTATGTGGTGCTGAGGATCGAACTCGGGCCGCACGCATGCCAGGCGAGCACGCTACCGCTTGAGCCACATCCCCAGCCCCCTATTGCTTTCTTAAAGAGAAATTTACCCCAAAGCTAAGTGATATACCATCTACCTGCTGATAATTATGAAGTCTTGGAGTATTTTTGTGGTGAAGCTTTCCATGTCCTTTAAGATAAGCACAACAGGAGGAGACTGCCACTTGCTAGAAGTTGTCCTCTTTTTGCCTGATATTTTTGGGTGTGTCTTCTTTCAAGCCATTATGGAAAGAAGTAATTAAAAGTAAGCCTTACCACCCAAACAATGCTATAATGCCACATGTTGATAAATCTCTCTTCATATTTCACAGACAGTGTTCCCACCCCCTGCTCCGTAGGTAAATAGCAATTCCTTTCAATAGTTACTAGCAGAATCTTTGTCTGACATGGGAATAATAACCAAGAAGAAAAAGGCTTGGTAAGATCTATAACTCATATGAAATATCTATAACTCATATGAAATATAAATATTTCATATGAGTTATAGATATTTATATTTGCTGCTAGGAAAATGACAGAAAAATCATGGGAAGAGAAAATTTTCTACAAAATTGACTTTTTTGTGGGTATAGTTATATTTTGCTTTGCTTAAGGTAAGAATTAGTGTCTTTTAATTAAAAAGCATAATGAAAAGCACTATTTGCTACTCTGTTACTATGAAATGTCAAGCTTGAAAAGGATCCTAAATATCTGGTTCAATCCCAATCTTTTGAGTATATCAGACATAATTTATGTTTGTTTATCAAAAATCCAAAATTGAGGAACCAATTAATTGTATAACCAATTAATACAATTAAGGTATTATATAGTAAGCATAAGAACTAGTCCCTATATAAGTTAAAATGAAGCTTGTAATGATTTCTGTAAAAACGTTGACTAGAAAATGTCACCACAATACTTTTTTGTCCATATCTGGTAAAAAGCATTAGAAATTAAGGCTGTGGTTTTATAGCACAGTTGCCAAGGAATCACCTATATTGTTAAGACCTCTGAGCATGGAACAAATTACATTCTTAGAAAAATAATATATGATCATTCCTTATAGGATCACGTTGACAGTGGCAACTGGCAGCATGGTTCTACTGCGCAGAAGTAAATGCAAGGATCTTAAGAGGTAATATATTAAAGTTACAGCCACTGTTAGAGATACAAAGAATCAACTCCTGATGCTATCTTTTTGCCACTAGAATATATTTTTCCACAAATACAAGGTCCTTGTAAAAACTTAACCACTTATCAAGAATTAGGCTACACATTAATAAAAGAACACTTTTAATTAAATTCTAGTAGCCTTAGGAAAAATAAAAAGCTTCTACTAAATTGGCACCTTGTGCTGTTTATTAGAACAAAAAATTGTATGTTTAATATAATTCCAGGCTCCATCAATCATGTGTCAACACTGTGGAAGAGAATCATTGGTGTATGTTACCTGTGTGACAGTCATATACCAGCTAGAAAGTGAATCCATTGAACAATGTGTCATTTTCTGGGTGACCTGAATACTTTCCTTCTCTTTGGGTTTTGCATCTACACAGCAGGCCATCAATTGTGAGATCAACTTTTGCAAAAAATGTTTCATATCTGTAAAACACAAAAAGAAAGCTTATTTCCTTTTAAAATGAAAGCCCTTGAGACTTCTTCTTCCACTTATTATTTCAGTAGAATGCATTTTTCTATACTTAGCATCAATACAGATAACATTTAACATATTAACTATTAATGCTCTTTAGCACTAATACTTAAATTACATTAGTTCATACTAAGAGCATACCAAAGTTTATATGAATCATCTATGATAAAAATGTTACCTAAGTAAAATGAATAAACATGGAAACTACAAATTATTTTAGAAATAGTATACATTTAAGGTACAATGGACAAAAAAAGGATTTCAAAGTCTCTAAAAATAGATCAAAAGTATTATTTACATGAATTATCCTACTCATTACAAATCTTCCTTTATAATAATTTTAAAATATATTTTTAGGGCTTTTACTTAATTCTAATCAATTTATGATTATGAAAGTAATACACACACAAAAGTATTGTATCAATCCAAATCCAAACAGAATTTACTGTATTAGTGTACATAACCTTTATGGTTTGATGGCTCTGCCAATAAACTTTTTTTTTTTTAAACTAATGTTGGCCTTTTAAAGTGCGAAAAATAAGATAATTTATGACTGTAAATATGAGCTTATGGAATCTACTCTCTATTGGTCTAAGAGCTTCCCATTTTCTAACTTCTAGTTTCCTGTTTCACACCTTTCCATTTATTAAAACTTTCACTGGGTTAAGGAACACATCTTGCAAAATGCATTGGCAGTGAAGCTGATATGGCAGGAATGGAGCCAGAAAAAAGGAAGCAAATTTGGCAAAGAATACTGCATTAGTCAAGATTACTTTGAGAGCCACTAAAACTCAGCCTGACTATGCTCTTTCCACAAATAAAAATGGATTAAGAAAGCCAAAAAGAGAAAGAGAAGAACAGAAGAATTCTGTTAACACTTCCCCAGGGTATCATGGCATTTACATTTTACCTGGACAATCTTTAGCTTGCAATGAGACTACATATGGTGTGACATTATTCTGGAGGGCCTCTGTTAAGCTTCTGAATATTAAATCATGATCTGTAACATTCACACCTGTGGAGTAATACATCAATATTATACCATCATTTTTAGTAATGCTTTTTTTTTGAGAGAATTTTTTAATATTTATTTTTTAGTAATGCTTTTACAACAAAAGTTATTTCATGCATCAAGCAAACTGCTAAGTGAAACATTTTAAAAACAGGATTCATAATAGAAACCAAGAAAATATACCACATAAATGAAGAAATAGCCATTAATAGATTACCTAAATGTTCATACCACAATGAAGCTTTACAGATCCTGAAAGTCCTCCAAAGGCTCATCTCTGTATTAAAAGCTTAGTCTCTAGCTGTGGCAATTACTGAGAGGTCATGGAACCTTTAGAAGGTGGGGGTCTAATGGAAGGATGTTAGATCACTGGGGTGATACCCTTGAAAGGAAGGTTGGGACCCTGGCCCCATTTCTGTCTGCTTCAAGCCAACATGAAGTTAGCTTTGTGCCACTACGTGCTCCCCATCAAAATGTACTGCCTCAGCATGAGCCCAGCAACAAGCCAAGTGACCACAGACTGAAACCTCTGAAACCACGAGCCAAAATAAACTTTTCTTCCTTATAAATTATCTCAATATTGTCACAGTATTAGGAAGCTACACAGCTTTGTAACAGATGTTTTTTGTTCAAAAAATATTTATCACAATTCCTCTTTTAAAAAATCACTACAGATATGTAGTCAACCTTTGAAAATATCTTTAGGAATAATTTCATTACTTAGTCAAATTCATAAAGATCTCTTTAATCAAACTCAAGGGGCTACGGAATCCAGCCTTATTATGTCCCTGATTTAACAACTAAGGAGAATCTAACTATAATTCTATTAGCAATCATAGTACTAGATAAATAGAAAAAGTCTGTGCTAAGCTAATTCTTGGGGGTCGAGCCTAAAAATAAATTAAAACTATATGATTTTGATATTTACCAAACTCTCCGTTCTCATTCCTGCTAGTCAATTTTAGTGCATAGTAAAGAACTGGGTGGAAATTTCCCTACCACTTTGGAAAATAATTCTATTAATTGACATCTTGCCTAACAATCTGATTTCTAGAAAGTCCCTTCTACTTGGGCAGACATCAGCAGCACACATTTTCGAACTGTGGTAGTACTTCCACTGCTTAGAAAGAAAAATTTCAGAATCATTCATGCCAGCAATAAGCACTACCCCTGCCAAAAGTCAAAACATAAGAATATTATTTTTTAACTTTTTTGAATTTTTTTCCAGACTATTTTTTTTAAATCGCTATATGTACCTTTTTGAAAACAGAGTATGTGCAACTGTACCTAACCACTCTTTGAGTGCAGAATTATTTTATGGTATCATAATGTTTCTAGCATTCATCATAGTCTTTGATTGTAATACTGCATGTCTGGACATATTTGGGAGTTCAGTTAAACACTGGCTCATCCTGTCTTTCACTAACTAACTTTATGAGCTCTATATAACATTATGTTTCTTAAAACAATGAACCTGTCTATTGCAAATAGGATAATTAACAATGTCTTTAACTGGAAAAATGTTCTCCTCAAACCATGATTTTGAAAAATGCAATTTCCATTAGCTTTTCTCTTTTTTGGCAGGGCTTTAAATCTCTCACAGCAAGCTTTCAGGCTATCCCTCTTGACTGTGCCTCCTTTCTCCATCTCTAATTGTTGTAACATCTCTAATGCTGTAACCTGGCAGTAGAAAAACAAAGCATTTAATAGAACAAGTAGTCATCACTAGTCAAAGTTTCTCATCCATAAATGAAAGGTGTTTAAAATTAGACAGCAGGCTGTTCTGGAATGCTGGTCCACAGCATTATAAAAATCACTCCATTAAGTCTTATTACTCAGGGTGGTCTTGAGATCAGCAGTATGGCATCATCTGGAAACCTGTTAGAAATGCAGGATTTCAGGCCTCATCCCAGATCTAAAAGAACAAAAATCTGGATCCTCTTATGGTTATTTGTAATGACATCACCATGTAAGAAATACTGTCCTCAATATCAGGAATAAGATTTGAGTAATGAAGAGTATTAGAAGAAGTATTAAACAAGAGAATTAACTTCTTTTATTAAAGCCTATTAGTATAACAAACCTTAAATAAACAAATTGGAAGTGAAATGAAAAGCATATTTAAAACCCAAATAAATTCTACTTTATTTTCAAAAGGAGAGAGAAATTTGCAGGGATATGGGTGTAGATCAGTGGTAAAACATGCACTCAGCATACATGAGGTCCCAGGTTCAACCTCCAGCATCGAAAAAAAGGGGAAATGTTCAAAAAGATGTTTAACAGAGATGAGATATAGTGATAAATATTTAAGAAATTTACAGCAGGCAATTTGTAAGCAGTTTATACACAAGCCATCCAAATCTCTTCCTAGGCAATTAATATAAAAATAATTCAACAATCTGACATTGAAAAACTAAGAACATGGAATGTTATAATCTCACTCCAGATATGGTTTTTAAAAAAGGTACAATAATCTTATCTACTAATACACTGGTCGTTTATTACCAAATCCAAATCTCATATGCTCCCATAACATGTATAAGAAAAAAAGAATAAAACAAATAGTTTCCCTTGTGACAAAAAGTTGAAAAGAGCACTAGCTGAATCAATTTCTTTTAATTTTCAGTGCTATGATCAGTATTATGAAGTTTTATTGGTTTTAAAAGTATGCAAACTATAGTATGTTTAATTTTATAAAGAAAAGACATAAAAGGTCTTTATTAGAACAAGTTAGTCCCCATTATTCTCAACAATACAACCAATTAAAAAAATACATACATGTATGAACAAACAGAGGAACATACATACCAAGAACAAGAGCAGCAACTGGAATTTCTCTATGTTTTATTTGATGTCCCCAGTCTCCTGAATTCTTCTTAAATCCAGTATGAGATTTTTGCAGAAATTCAATTAGACTGTCAAACAGATTTTTATTTAATTCTTCCTGTAGTCGCTACAAAGAAAATAAAGAAATTTTATGAATCATTATTCTGAGTAGTAATCTGAGGTGTCTTTCCTGGTGTTGGGATATTCTAATTTTCTTTTCCCTTTGAATGTTCAAAAATTTTAGTCTATGAAATAAACTAACAATAGATTAAGAGGAAGAATAAAGCATATAAAGGTATTAACATACCATGAGTCACACAAAGTATGAGACTAAAAGGCAAGATGGTTGAAGCTTAAATTTCATTTTGAGATACAGAAAGAAATAGGGGCTTGGGCCTGCTGAGGGTATGAGTATGGGGGCAGTGGCAACATGTTATAAAAGGTGGGAAGAAAATGCACCAAAGAAAGATTATATAGGTAACCTTATTTTATCATTACACAGATAACAGTCATTAGAAGGCCACCTGTGGTAATTTCTGGCTGGGCTAGGTGTCAGATTCCAAATCTCTCCTTCCAGAGAAAAGATCTTTCCTAGGGAGATGGGAGGTGTCAGAGAGAAAAGCATCTGCCTGAATTCATAGTTTACTTCACTAATGTAGACAGATATAAATTTATTTTTACAAAGCAGATTTTCAGAGCCATTCCCATGTCTGAACCTCTTGGAATAACCATCAGAAAATATGATAAAGAAGAATATTTTGGGGTGCCCTATTTTGATCTTCCTCACTGATTTTAGAAGGAAAATTATCAATGATTCAATTCAAATATTACATAAAAAATGACCAAAATGATTGAAATATAGATAAATAAAAGTTAAATCGCTAGTGATTAGTGCTTTGAATTCCCCATTTTTAAAATTCCTCTAATTTATTCATTAAATATTTATTTATCACCTTATGAATGAAAGCATTCTTTATCCTAAAAAAAAAAAAGAAGAAATTAGACAAGAAAACTTGCAACTAAAACACACAACAATTGATAAGAGCAGAAGCATCTAATGTAAGCTGAGAAGGTAATAAATTTGAATTAAGCCATTAGCAGATGACAGAGGAGAGACAGGAGACAAAGGAGACAAAGGAAAGTTAGAAGGAATGAGTACTTAGGGATGCAAGGAAGGAAGAAAGCACTCAACATCTGGAGAACCACAGATATAGCTAAGCATAAAAAACATAAGAAGTGCTAAAAAAAGGAAAATGGACAAAATGTAAGAGTCTAGACCAATAACAAATCTATATGATGTTTAAAGATTTGGATTTTATGGGCTGAGTTGTGGCTCAGAGGTAGAGTGCTTGCCTAGCATGCAGGAGGCACTGGGTTCGATCCTCAGCACCAAATAAAAACAAAATATTGTGCCTACCTATAACTAAAAAATAAATATTAAAAAAAGATTTTAATTTTATCCTGTATGCTACTGAAGGAATGCTCAGAGGGTTAATCTGGTAGCACTGTGAATGCCAGATGAAGAATCAGGGAAGGGGATTGGAATAGGAAAGACACTGGAATGAATCTAATGTAACTTTCCTATGTACACAAATGAATATACCACAGTGAATCTCAACATCATGTACATCCATAAGACTGGAATACTAATTAGATAATTAGAATAAGATATATTCAATGTTTGTATAATAAATACTTCAAAGTAGACTACTGTCATGCATTAATTAAAAAGGAAAAAAAAAGAATCAGGGAGGCTGTACTGGCAAAGGTGCTGTATGAAAAACTCCAGTAGACTGGCATAGGATTGTTTGAGGGCCAAAAGAACTTACAACAAATCTGAAAGATTTGACATCAGTTAGGGACACCAATGGGGGAAGTTTTGACAATCCAGTTTAAAAAGGAAAAAGGCTTAAACTGTAAACCACAAAGTCAAATATCTTTAAGGATTACATGGAACATACAAACAAGCAAAGCTACTAGGTGAAAAGCAATAAAGATTGGTAGAAAGCAGTAACAAGATGGAAGTTCATAGCTCTCTCCAAAGCATTCAACTGTTTGTGTAACAACATGTTGGTCAAACAGAACAAGTCATTAGCTTAAGATGTTGGCCCTAGAGCTACCAACTTGCTACACTGGAGAAATGCTTTGTTCGGAGCTGTAATATAAAGAGCTTGGTAATGATATAAAAATAAAGGAGTGATGGAGTTTAGAAACAGCTTAATTTAACACCTGTGTAACTTGCTAAATGAATGGATAAGAGTGCCACCACCTGAAAGCTCCTTGCCTTACCAGCTATCATGCTCCAATACCTAAAGCTATGCCTGATATTTGGAACATGAGGAGGTTTTTTTTCCTAGTTTATGAAGATTATTGACCAATATTTCCTGTATTTCATTAATACTCATAAATTGGTGGAAGGATGGGAAGCAACAAACATGGGATTTACAGTACTAAGAGAAATGTTAACAAAAAAGCATTCACCTCAGTTTCACATTTCATCTGTTCCCACATCAAGTGATAAGTTTCGAATCGAAGCTTGCTGTCCTCAGACTCATTTTTGCCTTTATTAAAATAGTCCTCTAAAAACACAGAAAGAAGTAAGTTGGTTTCTTTTCTAATACAGTAAAGTTAGAAACTGTGTGCAAAGCCACAGTAAGTGACTGAGGTGGAATTTTTTTGCTTTATGCACCAGTGTAAATCTACATCTATGAGATATATATCTGTATATCTATATATAGACACATATATTTGAAATAAGAAATATTCCCTATTCATTGTATTTAATTTTGTTTATATATCTTATTTTTGTGTTAATATATCTTTAAGATTAACAATATCTTTATTTTGGGGGAGGGGGGTTTATACCTGGGATTGAACTCAGGGGCACTCAATCACTGAGTTACATCCCCAGTCCTATTCTGTATTTTGTTTAGACAGGTTCTCACTGAATTGCTTAGTGCCTCACTTTTGCTGAGGATAGCTTTGAACTAGTCCTCCCGACTCAGCCTCCAGAGCCATTGGGATTACAGGCATATGTCATGACACCCAGCAACAATATCTTTAATTTTAAATTGTATTTCTCCATTACTTTTGAATTTCTAACAGTTTTATTTAATGGTTTTTGGCCTGAGGTATATACAATTAATATTAATTTTTGTTTTTATCCTACAATCTCATATATTTTACTTTCACATGTTTGCTTTGAAATATCTATTAAATGACTCTTCCTATTAATATTCTTATTTTTTATTCTATTGACAGTTTAGTCCAGCCTTTCTTTTAGTCTTTCTGTATTATTTTATATACTTTCCTCCAATGTCAAAATACCTTTTATTGCAATGGCTTTCAAACTCTCTAAAACCACTATCCACATTAAGGAATACATTTTATATTATAATCTGATACACATATGCATAATAGAAACAAAAGAAAAGTTCCACAGAACAATTTTATTCTTATGTAATAGCAAACATTTTCTTTTCTGTTTCACGGCCCACTAAATCAATTTCATAACTAACCTGTGCATTATGACCAGTTTGAAAAAAAAAAACAGATTTATTCACTCCATGAATCATCCTTTCTCTCACTGATGTGAGATACCCTTTTAGTCTAAATATTTCTATATACTTTAAACTACTTTTGAACTTCATCTTTGGTTCTACTGAATGCAATTCTATTTCTATACCAATTCTGAACTGTTTAAATTACTGCCACTATTTGTATGTTAGGACATTTTAGTACTGACTACATCTAGGTCTTTCTCACATTGCCACCAAACAATGTTATTCTTCAAAAAAATTTAAAAGCTTAGGCTGCCCCATCAAATTAATTTATAGCAATTTTACCACTTCTCAAAAACAATTACACTGAATTTTGACTAAATAATATCAAATTTATAGACTGATTTGAGAAATAACATGTTTAAGATGTTTTTAAAAATTCACACCCAAAAGCATCATATATCTCTTCCTTATTCAAATATTTTACAATCTTTATAGTTTTCTATATTCCTTCATATTTCTTGTTGCTTAAGGGTAGATATTTTATCACAAAAGTGAAAGTTTTAATGGTATTAAATTTCTACCACTCGGGCTGGGGTGTGGCTCAGCGATAGAGGACTTGCCTAGCTCATTCGAGGCCCTGGGTTTGATCCTCAGCACCACATAAAATAAATAAATAAAACAAAGGTATTTTGTCCAATCAGAACTAAAAAATAAATATTAACTAACTAAATAAATAAATTCCTATCACTCATATTCTAACATCAAGTTCCAAAGTTAATTGATAGTTGATTGAAAGTTCCTTTCATATTAAGGAACTTTCCTTCTAATTGTAGCAGATTCAGTTCTTAACAAATATTGAGTTGTGATTTTATCAAACATCTTAGAAAACATTCAAGTCATCACCTTTAAAATGACAGTTATAGTACTGAAATGCAAACAAACAAAATAACCAATACTATTAAGAGAGAAAACCGCATAACAAGATAGCCTTAGAAAGTCCATCATTATTACCTTACATTGTTTCAGAGGAGGAGGGAAAAAAACTGAGAAAGCATAGTTTCTTTGGAACTACGTTTATAAGGGTGTCAAGCTCTTGATCACAGTTTGTTCATCTATTAACGAGAAACTATAAGTCATATTCTCTACCTACCATTACCCCCCAGATTAGACCATTATTTCAATATTTTTATTCCTGAGTACAGATTTCAGCTAGTCTCAGATTAAAGGATTAACATCTTATCACATGATGGTTTAGTAAAGTCCCATTTTACACATTCAAGCTGTTCAATTCCTTAAACAATGGTATTCAAAACTAATACATGGGTATGCTTGCATTTACATCATCATTTTTCCACTGGGATTAATTTCCACAGTGCTGAATAATGAATATAAACACTCCATATGCTTTTGAGAAACTTTTGAAAAATTCTAATACCTGGGCCCCAATCCAAGACCTTCTAATTCAGTTGATCTAGGCTGAGATCTGGCATGGGTATTTTCAATCCAATTAGGTTCCATCCTACCATTTATAGGATAGTTATAAAAACTTATTGAGTAGGTATCTTTAAAATTAATATTTATGTTTTTATTTATTTTTTTTTAAAGAGAGAGAGTGAGAGAGAGAGCATTTTAATATTTATTTATTTTTTTTTTTAAGTTATGTGGTGCTGAGGATTGAGCCCGGGCCACACGCATGCCAGGCGAGCGCGCTACCTCTTGAGCCACATCCCCAGCCCCAGTATTTATGTTTTTAGAGTTCTCTTCTTTTGAGAAAATAGGTGAATCATTGGTGATAATATTAATGATATCATTATTTTTAATTATAGTAAGTTTAATTTATAGTAAATTATATAATAAGCTCTAGGTTATAGTTTTCAGTTGACATTGAAAATTATCAATTTCACTGAAATATCTGCAGAATTGAAAACTTGGAACTTAATGGGTTAAATTTTTTTCCAAATTGAAATCTGAATAAGGACTGTGGATTATATCCATATCAGTTTTCTGGTTGTGAAAATGTACTATAGTTATATAAGATATGATCACTGGCAACAAACAGATAAAGGGTACAAGAGAATTATCACTACTAGTTCTTACAATCACATGTGAATTTATAATTTAATTATAAATTAATTAAATTTAAAAAGCTCCCCAAGTAATTCTAATGTGCAGCTACGAAAGAGAACCAGTGCAATGAACACTCTGTATTTAACACTAACATTCTGATTCATTTGAAGATGTCCTATTATCTTGATCATTAAATAGGTATCTAGAAATAAATGAAAAAAGTGAAGATGGCATCTTTTTTCAATAATTTTTAAGGTATAATTTGCAAATACACCCATTTTAACAACTTGGTAAGTTCTGGCTCAATATATACTCATATAACTACTCCTAAATATAGAACTCAAAATAGAGAACATTTTCATAACTGCAAATAGTTTCCTTTTGTCCTCTTTTTTAAAAAAAAAAATTTTTTAGTTGTAAATGGACACAATATCTTTGTTGTTGTTGTTGTTGCTGGGGATTGAACCTAAAGACTTGTGCATATCAAGCAAGCACTCTACTGACTGAGCTATACCCCTAGCACTCCACAATATTTTTTTATGTAGTGCTGAGGATCGAACCTAGTGCCTCACACCTGTGCAGCAAGTGCTTCTACCAATGAGCTACAGCCCCAGCCCCTCCTTTTATACTTTTCTAATCAACTCCTCCTACCTTATGAAGCCACCAAGACTTTTAAGAAAAATCTGGGTTTTGTTTCTTAGGTACTAGGGATTGAAGTCAGGGGCATTTAATCACTGAGCCATATCACCAGCCCTTTTCATATTTTATTTAGAGACAGGGTCTCACTAAGTTGCTTAGGGCCCTGTTAAGTTGCTGAGGCCACCTCTGAACACCGATCCTCCTACCTCCTGAGCCACAGGGATCACGGGCATGTGCCACAGTGTTCAGCTGGTTTTTTTTTTTTTTTCTTAATGTCTTTTCTCTTTTTACCCACATGTGTTTCTAAGTGATTAAAATCTACTGCTTTAATAATATGATTATGTGAATCTGCGATTTAAACCCATCTGCTAAATAATTTATTAAATTCTAGTTGGAATAAAGAGTAACAACAACAGTGCAAGACCCCCTGTGCATATGAGATAGAAAGCACAAACTGGTAGAAAGGGTAAAAAACAAAAAACAAACAAAAAACATAAGAGGCAGCAACTCTGGGCCACCTAAAAATATGTAACAGATATGTTTGCAGTTTATTCCCCTCCTTCAGGCTACTGAGGTCTGGGAGTCTCAGAACATGACTATAAGGATGAGTTGGTGACACTTCCTGATAATACAGATATTATTGTCTCACAAACTTCTGCATGTCAGTTTTTACAGGCATGAAAAGCGAAGAGAAAAACTTCTTAACAAGCCAGTCTAGTCTTTCATTCTATAGACAAGAGACCTGGGGAAAGCCAAAAGAGCCATGAAAAGGTCATACAACTAGTTAGGGTCAGGACCATTCTCCAAGTTTCTTTAATTCTAGTCCCAGTTATTCCAAACCTTGTGCTTCCATAATCTGGCAGAATTATTGTAACAAATCCAGACCATGTTTTTTTTTTTTTCCCCTCAACATGTATTGGTGTGCACAACCCTTATCCCTGAATTAGAACATACATCATTCTTTTTAATACCCATGTAGTTACTAAGCCCTTTACTATGTGTTCCATACATGTGACTTTTCTTTCATCTTATCAAGTTTATTTATAAAATGAATCATGTCAAATTTTTAAGAATGTTCAAATTTAATTCAGAAATATATTTAAATTATATTTAATTCATATATTTAATTCAGAAATACTTTAATTCAGGAATAATTCCTATATAATTTTCACTAGAAAATAAATGTGCGGCGGCGGCGCATGGCAGGTCCGGCGGGCGCGAGGCGGCGGCGGCCCGAGCGCGGCCCAGCCTGGTCCACCCTGGGCCCGCCGGCCCGACCCCGACCCACCCGGAGCGCCCCACCCGGAGCGCCGCGGCCTCGCCTCGGCCCGGCCATGACCGACTTCAAATTGGGCATCGTGCGGCCGGGAAGACCAAATACACATCGATAGATGAACAAGACATCCCATTGGTGGAGAGCTACTCCTTTGAGGCCGGAATGGAAGTAGATGCAGATGGAAATGGTGCTAAGATATTTGCATATGCCTTTGACAAAAACCGAGGAAGGGGATCAGGCAGGCTCCTTCATGCACTGTTGTGGGAGAGGCACAGGGGCAGCGTCACTCCCGGTTTCCAGGTAGTGCACCTCAATGCTGTGACTGTGGACAACCTCCTGGACAACCTGCAGCTGGTGCCTCGGGGCTGGCGGCCCAAAGCTGAAGAGACCTCCAGCAAACAGAGGGAGCAGAGCTTGTACTGGCTTGCAATCCAGCAGCTTCCCACGGATCCTATAGAAGAACAGTTCCCTGTCCTGAATGTGACCCGGTACTACAATGCCAATGGGGATGTGGTAGAAGAAGAGGAGAACTCCTGTACCTACTATGAGTGTCATTACCCTCCCTGCACAGTGACTGAGAAGCAGCTCCGGGAGTTCAACATCTGTGGGCGCTGCCAGGTGGCCCGGTACTGTGGCTCCCAGTGCCAGCAGAAGGACTGGCCTGCCCACAAGAAGCACTGTCGGGAGAGGAAGCGTCCCTTCCAGCACGAGCTTGAGCTGGAGCGTTGACGGGCAGCGGAGCTGCCACTGACGTGGGCCTGTGGCTTCGGGCTCTTCCGTGGGCACAGCAGAGACAGACAGGCGCTTGAACCTGGAGGTGCCGAAGAATCCAGTGGCAAGCCCAGAACAGCCACCATGAGTCTCTCCATGACACATGCTGTCTGTGGGGACAGTGCTCCTCCAGTGTTAAATGTCCAGCAGAGACAACGGGGGAGGCTCCCCGGGACCTTTCTCATTATTTATGTGTTAATATGTTTTTAAACTCATGTACAGTTTTTTTGGGGGGGAGGCAAGGGGAGGGTTAGAAACTACAAATAGGATCATTTGCTGTAAGCCTCAAATGGCAAATGGTCGGCCACAAGTCTAGAAACTCATTAGTGGAGCTTCTCTCCTGGGCAGTGGGGTCCCCACTGAGGGTGGCCTGCACGAAGTTGTGTCCAAAAGGACAGAGTAAAGGGTGGAATCATCTTCAAAAAATAAAAAATAAATAAATAAATAAATGTAAATTTGGACTTTTTCTTTTGTTTGGTTTCCACATCATTTTATTTTCTATTATTTCTACTATCATTAGACATCTATTCCTAATCAGCATTTATAATTGATTTGATTATTTAATTATTTAATCAAAGTCCAAAATATTTTCCTAGGATAAACTGATGCTCATTTTTCTTTCTTTTTTTTTTTTTTTTTGGTACCAGGGATTTTAACCAAAGGGTACTTGAACACTAAGCCACATCCCCAGCCCTTTTTATTTTTTGAGATAGGGTCTTGCTAAATTGCTTATGGCCTCACTAAATTGCTGAGGCTGGTTTTGAGCTTGTGATCTTTCTCTCTCAGCCTCCTGAACTGCTGGGATTTCAGGCAAGCAGCTGGGATTATAGGCGTGGTAGCCTGGCTAATTTTCATTTCTGAAGTTGTGCATGAACAAACAATGGCAGAGAAGTCATCAAGAGAAATGTATTTCACAGTTTGCCCCGTGAAGATATATTTACATTCCCTTTTAGATTAGAACGCTAGGGTGCATATTTATCTTTTGACAAATGCCTAGGAAAAATAACCTTTAATTAATAGGCTAAGTCAGTCAAGCTTAGAAAAGAGAATTACTAAATTCAATTAGATTTAGTTCTTAAAGTTTAAAAAGACATGGAGGAAGAAAAACTAAGAGATTTGATGTTAAGACACCTTACCTATTGGCACAGAGATCTTCCTTTTCTTGAAGTTTGGTTTAAACACAAAACAGCCCTTAAAAAAGAAAAAAGCATAAAGTCAATGTAGCCACAGAACTGACAAATCTGATTAACCAAATATTTTATGGCTTTTTTATAAAAGATGTTTATTTCAGGTTCTAAGAAATCACATCACGTCATTCTGAATTACAGAAGGAAAATCTTAAAACAACCATCCATTCCTTTATCCTTCTTCCTATGGAATGCTCTGGTAGATCTTTAGGTTTACTCTTTGGGACCTACTCTGATAGACAAAGGAAATAAAAGCTGATGAAACTGATTTCCAGAAAGTTTCCATTTTAATAAAATTTAAGACTATGTTGCTGGTGTCCTAAGTCACAGGGGCCTTATCTCAGGGAGTCCCAATATGTGAGATCTGGTCACTTGCCCAAAAAATCAAATGGAAAAAGCAATAAAGAAGGAAAGGAATTTTATTTATTACAGCCATACTGGGAAGACAAGGGGAAGCAAGTATCCTCTGCCAGGTCTTCTGGGGTACTAACATGAGCTTCAGGTTTAAACAGTAGACCATATAAAAGAGTAAGTATGCACAGTTAAGCAGTATTGGTTAAACTGTGATCTGGTTTGTCATTATCTCAGGTTCTGTGAAGTTCTGCTGATTCCAGGGGAGTCATTATTACTTGGGGAAGCAATTTGGTTTCCATTAAAAAATGACTGCTTCTATTCTGTAGGCAGACTTAGTTGCTGTTACAGGATAACTGGTTCTGCTTAGGGGGTGCAGTCACATTGTGGGACAATCTTCCTGAAATGTCCAACAATCATAAAAATATCTTAGTCACTATTATCTTGGTGTCTTTAGTCTTGAAGAGGGCCAAGAGATTTTAGGCAAATTTAGGACTAACTGACCTTGTACTACCAGTTTTCAGATGGACACTCCTTAAGTGATTAACACATCTATACAGAGTTGAGTAGGAATATGACCAAAAGTTCAAGATTATAAAGGTGGCAGGCAGAAAAACAAAAGCAGTAATTCCTAACAATTCATCCTTTTAGTTACCCATCAGACACCTTCAGGCCCAACTGAAGAGTCAATGCTTTTAAGTAAAAGCATCTTCTAAGACCTTATTACAAGAGGAGAAATAACATTAAGATGAAGATCAAGAAAATTGAAAGTAGGGCTAGGGATGTAGCTCAGTGGCACAGTGCTTGCCTAGCATGTACACAAGACCCTGTGTACAACAGTAGCACTTTACCATTACAAAAGAAGTTCTTATTATTTAACTAAACTCTAAGTACTTAGAACTTTGACAAGCAAATAGAAAACTCTGACTACCATTTTATCCTACAACTTTCTTCAACCAATAAGTCTTATTAATTTATCCACTAAAGTTTGACTCAAAACTAACCTTGTCTGTGAAACCTTTCCCAAGTCCCTAGTGAGAAATGTTCCTTTCCTTAAATCTCACTGTACTTTAACATCTTCATTTGGCTTTGTTTTGAATTACTTTCACTGTAAATCAATTATTTTGGGGTGTGTCTCTCCAAGTAAACAGTGAGCATCTTCAGAATAAAGACTGTATTTTATTTATAATTATTTCCTCAATATTTAGAATAGTGCTAACATGTACATTAGGCAGTCAGTATTTAGAAGGAATGAATGTTTGCAAATTAATGTTCTTGCCAATTTCATAACTATATTCATTGGAATTATGTACCACTGGTTTAATGTAATAATATACTGATCCTAGTGTATCCTACCAATCCTAAAGTCACACTTTATAAATACCTTCTTAAAGATTTCATTTATATGGAAAATTTAAAAAAGAATAAAAGAAATTTACCTACAAAGTCATCTCAGGATAGTGTAAGAGATAACTGTGCAAAATATAAAGTGGCCATTTGGATTCCAGGTTCAAATTTAAAACTGTGCCGTATGTTCTTATTTTTGCAACTAGTGGAGCTATGTGAAATACACATTTTTAGGGCTGGGGAATGTGGCTCAAGCGGTAGCACGCTCGCCTGGCATGCGTGCGGCCCGGGTTCGATCCTCAGCACCACATACAAAGATGTTGTGTCCGCCGAAAACTAAAAAATAAATATTAAAATTCTCTCTCTCTCTCTAAAAAAAGAAAAAAAATGTCTTGGTGTTTGGAACAAAAATAGTGCCTACTGTTATATGGCATTGTGAACTCTTAAAAAAAAAGAAATACACATATTTAGAAAAATCATATGGTATAATGACAAGCTTGTCATTTCATCCTTTCCATATGGAACAATACAGTAAAGGAAAGGTGCTCTTAACGAAGCAAGATAGGAAGAGTACTTAGAATGGATTCTAATATCAGGCAATGGTAGTAATATGGTTAATCACTTTGAACTGCTAGTAAAGTGATGGTGTTAGATACCAAGGAAGAAATCTAGGAGGAGGGCAACAGCCACAAAACATCATAAGGACAGAGAAGTGAAAGTACTTAGAGGTTAAAAAACAAAATGACAGAAACTTCATATATCTGTTCTGACATGGTAGTCATGGTCACATGCAGTTATTAAGTGCTTGAAATGTGGCTAGTACAAATGAGAAACTGAATTTTTAAATTAAATATTATTTTAAATTTAAATTTAGCCACACGTGGCTAGTGAATACTTCATAGGACAATACAACTCCAGGATTTATCTTCTTGCCCACTACATTTTGACTTGCAAACCCTTACCACCTAGGTTTACCTTATGAAGGAGGTCTATATGATCCCGCCCTCACACCTGCATTACTTTTCCAATCTCATTTTCCCTAATGTTCCTACTTTCTCCAATTTTGATGACACTGACTTTGCAATTTCTTTACAATACTTTATTTTTTGCTGTCTAGTCCCTGCCCTCCCTTCCCCCCACCGCCAAAGAAACATGTTCTCTTTGCTCTCCTTCCTCAAAACCCATGCCTGACAAACTTCTAGTCATTTTTTTGTAGGTCTCAGCCAAAGTGTCAGTTTCTCCAAAAAGTCTTCGCCAACCCTTAACAATCTATATTAGGTTCTACTCTCTCGTCCATCTCACTCAGAACTTTTTTCTTTCACAAGTGATCATCAGCCTGTTAGTGTCTCTCTTAAGTGCAGGAACAAGTCTAATTTGTTTACCTCTGTATCTTGGTACCTATCGGAGTGCTTTGGCGCAACAGTAAACATGAAGGAAAAAAGTAGGGGAGAACGGGGCACATTCTCTGGGCATCCGACCTCCACGAATCAGGACTTAAAAGCCCACCCTGGCTGCATTGCAAGGCAGATCAGCGACCTCGTTCCCCAAAGTTGGCCTCAACTAAACCTGAGGCAAAGACGCCTGAACTGTCTGCCTCTCCCTCCCATGGAGCCAGGGAACAGAGAGGCCTGCATAACCTCCACTAAATCCCTTCTCCAAAGAGGAATGAGGCGGCGGTGAGGCCTGGGTGAGCACCCGCCCAGACGTACCTTGGACACGGAGGACGTGGCCATGGTCCTACCGCCCGGTAGGTTGCGGATACACTCAGGATTTCCCGCGCGCCCTCGCGGCAGCAGGGCAAAGGTTAAAGGCGGGCCGTTCGGCTCCTGGATTAGCTGGCGCGGCCGTCCGGGGCTGGCTTCCGGCGTGCAGAGGCGGGGCGATCAGAAAAGGGAGGAGCGAGGCCAGAGCCAGACATGGCGTGTGGCTTCCGCAGATCCATTGCCAGCCAGGTACGGATCCCCGAGCGGGCGGAACAGGGACTCCGCGAGGCGGGGGACCCCAAGCCCATTAGCAGCTGCGGCCAGTCACTCAGTGGGAGGGTCGGTTCCGCGAAACTCTGTTTGTTTCTGCAGCTTCATCCCTTTTCTCTCGAGGTGCAGAGGAGAGTCATGTGGAGGGTCAGGAATAAGGCAGAGATCGTTTTCTCAGGGTGAAAAGTAGACTTTGAAAGGTACTTGTTGCTTCCCTCGCTCCTTTTCTTTTTATTTTTTAAATGTATTTTTTAGTTGTTGATGAACCTTTATTTTATTTTTATATGGTGCTGAGGATTGAACCCAGTTCCTGACATATGCTAGGCAAGTGCTCTACTACTGAGCTACACCCCCAGCCGCCTCCCTCCCCCCTTTACAATCCACGTTTTTCCTTGTTTTACTTGGGTGATGCACTACCTGGATAGAATGTCTTTGGGCCATGATTAGACTCCCAAAGAAATGAATGCTCCACACACTTAGTGAAGTTGATAATGGATCTGAATTGCTATCAAAAGGATCTAGCATAAAAGAAATGAATGCTCCACACACTTAGTGAAGTTGATAATGGATCTGAATTGCTATCAAAAGGATCTAGCATAAAAGCTTGTTGTTTCTCTTGCAGTCTTAGGACAATTTACCCTAGAAATATTTTGGTAAATCCCAAAAGTAAATGAGTCTGTGCCTTTTTGATTTGGAGGCATTGATGAGTAAAAACTGCAGAATAAATCTGGAATTTATTAAAAAGAAATTTTAAAATTCACTGAATATCTTTGTAATTTTGTTGCAAGGAAAGTTTCCATTGTGGCCTTGACAAATTCATTTCCTTTTTATTAATGACATATTTTGCCTGGTATATAATTTACTTTAGCTCATTTTCGCTGTTTGTAGGCATTTTGGGGAAATCCTTCTGTCTTTGTCTTCAAGCTTATAGATGTACTGCTGTGTCCCCTGCTAGCTCCTCTAATACCACCTTTTAATAAGTCAAAGCTGAGTTTATTGCTTGCCAGGGTAAGGCAAAACACCACCTCATCAGACTTCTCCTAGTGCCTAAATTGGGAAAGCAAGATCAGATTTATTGAGAATCTTATGTATGGGATAAGGCTGATCTTTCAGCAGCAGAGTATGGGAGGGGATTGGGTCTGAAGGCTCAATTAGAACTGGATACTGATCTTGATAAAACAGTTTGTCATTGGTGGAAAGAGCAGGGCAAAGGTTCTTAAAACATAAAGATGCTTTCTATTAAAGAACTGAGATTTTCCATAAAGCTCCTGTGAAAATCAAGTTATTTAGGCAGTAGTCTCCAGAACTGTTACATTATGCTGATGAAGATAAAAAAAAGTCATGTTAATATAGAGAGTAAACTATCTCTGAGGTAGGTAGTTTGGGTCCTCAGTATTCAGTAGATGCTTTGTATTCTCAACCCACAGGTCAAAATAGTGCTATGATCAGAAACATAATTGTTTTTAGTTTTGCAAAGGTTGTATTCTTCCTCATAAAGAAGGTAAGATGGAGGAACAGGAACAAATAGTTATTAAGCTACTTTGACTTTTTTAAGCCCATGGTAACCCTTTGGTGTAGTTTACATAATATTATTATGCAATTGAACACATGGAGATCTAGAGATATTAAGTAACCTACCCAAGGCCACATGGATAGTAAATTAAAGTGATTTTATGAATTGAAATCTGTCTAATTTAAAAACCATTTTTTTCTATAAATTGCTGTTTAGTTTGTGAAATCAAGAAGCACAATCTAGTCACTAAAAAGAATTTGTGCGGACTGGGGTTGTAGCTCAGTGGTAGAGCACTTGCCTACCATGTGTAAAGCACTGGGTTCAAGTCTCAGCACCATATATAACTAATAAAATAAAAGTCCATGGGCAATGAAAAAAATATTTTTAAAAAGAATTTATGGATATATATGGCAACATAAATTAACCAAATATGTATTTATCTGATTATGGAGTGTTTGAGGGATTGAGTAAAAGTTGAGGATAAATAAAAATGTGTGGGGGCTGGGGATGTGGCTCAAGCGGTAGTGCGCTCGCCTGGCATGCATTTGGCCCAGGTTCGATCCTCAACACCACATACAAAGATGTTGTGTCCACCGAAAACTAAAAAATAAATATTAAAAAATTCGCTCTCTCTCTCCCTCTCTCTCTCTTAAAAAAAAAAATGTGTGTACTTGTACAAATGAGGAGCTCTTTGCTAGTTTAGGAATGAAGGAAATATTATATGATATGACACAACTATTCAGCAGACTTTGAATAATGAGTCTAGAGTTTTCTAACAACTATCCCAAAGTTGAAATTGAATGTTTTCTGCCCTGGATGGCTCCAGACCAGCTTGGGGAACAGATGTGAACAGATAATTGTAGTGCACTCTGTAACCACTATATTAGAAACTTATGCAAAAGAGAACTTAAAGAAGAAGGCTTTATGTCATGGGAGGCTTTGTGGAAAACAAGATGCTGGGCTCCATCTTGAAGGGGGAATGAGTAGCAGTGTGCCAAGTGAATACGAGGTTGGCAAGGTGTAGGTGTTCTAAGAAGAGAGGGTGCAGACATACTGACATATGGAAAGCATGGTATATTCATGTAACCAGAGTATTTGGATATGACTAAAATTTAGATTATACTTCACCTCAGCAAGTTCTATTAGTTTTAACTTCGGAAATACATCTTGGAGCCAAACAGTCTTTCCCATTACTGCTTCTTCCTCTCCCTATCCCAAACCAAGCTACCATTATCTACACTGACTTCTTATGGGTTTATTTCTATTTATTCCTCCCTTTCATCCATTTTACATATATCAAAAAAGTGACTTTTAAAATGTAAATCAAATCATATTACTTATCCTTCTACATTTCACAAACTCTATACCAGAACTTAAACATCTTTTTAAATTCATGCCTCTCTATTCTTTCTGTAAGGTCTAACCAAAATGTTATTTTCTATCTCTTTAACCCACCAAGGTCTTTTCATTCTCATTGCATAGATTATTCCCTGTGTCTAAAAGAAATGCACTTTGCATATGCCATAACCCATTATGCAAGATAAAGGTTTAACAAATAGTACTTATAATGTGTATGTGTTCACTTTTTTTTACTTTATACTACTTCATTTTTCAAAAATGGTAGTTGGAACTCATTGGATTTATTCCCAGCTGATAACATATAGTTTAAGAGTATATCCTCCAGTTCTCCATCTCAGTCCCTTGTTTGCTTCTATAATAACATTATAAGTGAGTAATTATTTTGTTTTGATGTATATTTCCTCTATAATATTTTTTGAAGACAGAGAACACTTCTTTTTTTTTTTTAAGAGAGAGTGAGAGAGGAGAGAGAGAGAGAGAGAGAATTTTTAATATTTATTTTTTAGTTCTCGGCGGACACAACATCTTTGTTGGTATGTGGTGCTGAGGATCGAACCTGGGCCGCACGCATGCCAGGCGAGCGCGCTACAGCTTGAGCCACATCCCCAGCCCCATAGAGAACACTTCTTAATCATTGTTATTTCCCCCACCTCAGCAAAGTGCCTGGAAAATAGAAGATATACATACCTGAAGAATGAATATGAGAATATATATGGAGATATAATTTAAAAACTATAATTTCACTGTATGAGTTTATGATTTTAAAGTGAGATGACATGGTAATAGTGAAAAGAACTAAAATTCCAGCCCTATCACTTGCGTGACAAACTCTTGGCAAATTAACCTGATGGCTGTAAGATGATGGTGTTGATTCGAGTTTATGGATTGTTACATAAAATTAATAGTTGTGGTGATATAAGTATTAGCTACTATTTATGGAATGCTTGAAACATGGAGTTTATGGATTGTTACATAAAATTAATAGTTGTGGTGATATAAGTATTAGCTACTATTTATGGAATGCTTGTAACATGGAGTGTTTTGCATAACTTTAGGGCTATTGATAAGATTTAATGAAGTAGGGCAAGGTGGCACCTGGACATAAAGCCAGCAACTCAGGAAACAGCAGTAGGAGGCTTGCAAGTTCAAGGCCAACTTGGGCAATTTAGCAAGACCCTGTCAAAAAATAAAAAAAAAAAAAGGAGGGGAAACTGGAGATTTCAGCTCAGTTTCAGAGCATCTTTGAGTTCAATTCTTAGTGTACACAGGGGTGAAAAAAAGATAAAAGTTCTATTAAGATAATATTACAGAAAGTGCTTCGTGTCAAGAACTGAAGGGTCTGTGATTTTAATTTACATGTTAACCTACCATAGTTCAGAGATGGTGGCAGAAAACATGAGACTTTATTATTCATAGCAATAGCAATAGCTGGAGTATGAACATTACTAAAGCTTTGGCATTAGTAAGTTTAAGTTCAGCTTGTTCTTTTATTAACCTTTAATTTTGAAGTAATTTCAAACTTACAGATAATAGTACTGAGATTTCCATATCCTCTAGATTAACTAGGTTGGCTGATTATTGACATTTCACATTTGCTTCATCATTCTGTCTAGATTATTTTTTCCTGTTTCATTTGAGAGTGGGATTCATATACATGCTCCTTTACCTCTTGATACATTATCATTTTTAAGAACAAATCTCATCTGACATATCATTAGTACAGTTATTAGATTCAGTGACATTGATATAAAACTTTAATCTTCAGTCTACATTGCAGTTTTGTTGATTTTTCAAGTGTAGTATCGCAAATTGCATTTAGTTGTCATGTAACTGGTACATTTTAAGTAGCCTTAAGGTCTCTTTATTAACTTTTATCTCCATAATTTAATAAAGAAGATACACTGCTAACAAGCAAATGGGAATACAAACCTCTTTGACTCATACTGACAGGTTTTATTATCAGCTTTTAGGTGTGGCCTCAAGAAGCAATTAAATTTGATGATCAATTATTGTCACCTAGTTCTGAGGTGAAATTTTGGGAAGATATTCATCCACATTCAGGTCAGCAACAGAATTGACTGAATTATCTAGGTATATGATTTGAGTTGCTATGATTTCAATGAGCACCTCCCTCCCAAAGACCTATATGGAAAGGTTTGATTCCCCAGAGTCACAGTATTGGGAGATGCTGTGAACCTTTAGGAGGTACGGTGTGGTAGGAGGTTGTTAGGTTGTTAGGTTATTGGAGGCTTATTCTCATAAGGGACTGTGGGACTGTAGGCAGTCCTCCCTCTCTTCCCATCCCTCAACCCCTTTCCTGGTGTGAGATATAAGCTTTTGTTCCATCCTCTGCTCCTACCACGATGTGCCCTCATCAGAGGCTTAAGTCAGTGAGCCACCCATCTTAGACTCAAACCTCCAGAACCATGATCCAAAATAATCTTTCTTACCCAAGTAACCTGTGTCAGATATTTTATTATCCTGATGTGAACCTAATACACTTACTCTCTTATAGCCCACTAGCATTCAGTTCTGCTTAAAATCACAAGTATGAAAGTGATGCTGTTTTTTTCATTTTAAGTAATTGGTGATAATTTGCCCTCCAAGTCCTTTGGGAAGTTCCCTTCTGAACCCTAAAGTTTGCTTGATTCTTGTTTGTGTCTTGGAACTATTCTAGGCCTTTTCCTAAGGAAAATTTTCTTCAAATTGGAAAACAGATGTGCTGTTGGTGGCAAATGTACAGAAACCTCATTGTATAAGAGTCAGGGGTGAAGAATAACCAGGGGTAATGGACAATTTAAGTATTTTACAATATGGAAGCGATGTCAGCTCTACCACTTTTAGCAATGTCTAATTGCTAATGAATATGGATCTCTTTTTTTATTAACACTATTAAAGTTTGTGTGCAATTGCCATAGATTTTGATTGTAAACTCAGGAAGCTTAGCTCCTAACTCAATTTACACCTGTCTTGATCGAGACTGATTATTTGTTTGACTTCATCATCAGTATCTAGGTACTAAAGATAGGAATTATGTTTGCTTGTGTGTTGAGGGCCACAGCTGACTCAGGATGACGCATGGCATTTTTGCCAGAAGTAGTGGTTGAGAGGTGACACCAGCGAGTTCTCGCGGAGTTCCCATTGAGTTCCAGTTGAGCTCTCTCTGGGATTCCCAGAGAGTTCCCATTGGTTGGGGAAGTGCTAGAGGAGGGATATTTCCGGTGGCTGGGTCCTGGACAAGCCTCATGGCGTTAGGGGAGAATTCCTGGGGAGCATGTGTGGAGTGTGCTGGTGGAGTTCAGAAATAAAGTTTATTCCTGCTTCAGTGGCTCGTGATTTGTGCCCAGCCAGACTGCGGCACTTGTGTGCCAGAGAAACAAGTAGTTTAGAACTGCCCCTAAGCTCATTAATGCTTTCATACTGGATGCCCCTGGGAGCTAAAGATTCTATTGGAATCTCTGTTCTTAGGTTTCCAAATTTAAGGCTTAGAATTGTGCTTGGTATATTGCAAGCACTGAATACATATTAGTCATTATTATATTGTGTATTAGAATCTATGGTTTGAGGTTCTGAAACCAGATTAGCAGTTGTGAGTTTTCACTTTTAACATGCATTTAAGAAGTGCTCCCAGCTTTCAGCCTCAGGTTTGCTCCTCATTCAATCATGTTGTTAAGTTTACTTCTCAAGGATTATGTCTAATATTTTGTATACTTTATTCTGTTAAATTTTTCAGCTTTACTGTTATAGTCTTCTTTTATTATTTTGCTTTCATTGAGTAACCTTTTGGCATATTCTTCTCTGTGAAACTTTTTTCTTTCATCAGTTTGAAGCACCAAGTAGTTAATGATGGGTAGATTCTTATACCTGGACTAAAGCCCAACGCCGGAAGAAACAGCTTTACCTGAAGAGGGGGAAAAAAACTCTGCAGCTAAGGAAACCCATAGGCCACATTCCCATCAGAGAAAGCTCTGAATGCAATTTGAGAGACAGTTAAAGTTAAATTCTGAACATATGAGAATATAAGTAAATTAAAAGCCATTCTCTCTGGCATTTGAGAACTTGATTGTGGTTCTCAATTTCTTCCTCACCCCCCATTTGAGAGATACACCTCTAATTAAAAATATTTGCAGGGTCTGGGCATTGTTAAAATGAGAGTGTTATAGTTTGAATATGAGGTGTTCCCCCCCCCCCCAAACTCCTGTGTTGATGCAGGAATGTTTAGAGATGAAATGATTATATTTTGAGAGCTATAATTTACTTGGTGGATTAATCCATTTGATGGCTTAATAATTTGAACAAATTATTACTGGGTGGTAGTGGTAGGCAGGTGGGGCATGGCTAGGGGAAGTAATTCACTGGGGGGCATGCCCTTGGGGATTATATCTTCTCTCCTTTGCTGCTACTCTCATCTCCTTTCTGGCAGTTAGGAGCTAAGCAGCTTTCCTCTGCCATTCTCTTCCACCATATTTCTGTGTCACCTCAGGCCCAGAGTAATGGAGTCAACCAGCCATGAACTGAACCTCTGAAACTGTGAGCTCAAAATAAGCTTTTTCTCCTCTAACTTCTTTTTGTCAGATATTTTGGTCACAGCACTGTAAAGCAGACTAATAAAAGAGAACTGGTATCTCTCTAAGCAATGATTCTCAAGCTTTGAATTCAGACTAGAATCACCTGAGATGCATTTAAAACTACCTAAACTCAGGCCAATTGACTGGGGTGGGATGGTGTTTTCATATTATCAGGTGATTCTGATATTCATCTAGGCTTGATAATGTCTACCCACAGGTGACCCAGAGGCAAAAAAGGGTAGTACAGAAATCCCCATATGTTACTACACATGAGAATCAGCTGAGGAACTTTTTTTCAGTCTTCTGCCCAGATCACATCTCAAACTTATTAAATCAGAATATTTGCATGTGGGAGGAAGGCATTAGTGTTTTCTAAAGATCCCCAAGTCATTCCAAATTGCAGCAAAGTGTTGTAACCAATGTGTAGTGATTAAGAATATGATCATGGAGCTGGGTATGGTGCCACAAGCCTGTAATCACATTGCCTTGAGAGGCTGAAGCAAGGGGTTCGCAAGTTCAAAGCCAGCCTCAGCAATTTAGCAAGGTCCTAGGTAACTCAATGAGACCTTGTTGCTAAATAAAATATTAAAAAAGGACTGGGGATGTGGCTCAGAGGTTAAGTGTCCCTGGGTTCAAATGCCGCAGTCTGGCTGGGCACAAAATCACGAGCCACTCAAGCAGGAACAAACTTTATTTCAAAAATTCCCGCAAATGCCACACACGTGGCCTTCTACGGGGACACGCTACACCAACAGGAAACCCCTCCTCCGGAATTCCCTCCTACCGCACTTCCCCAACCAATGGGAACTCTCCGGGAGTCCCGCAAGAGCTCCAAAGTAGCAGGCCAAGGCAAACAGCAGGGGTCTAATCTCCAATTGAATGCAGATCTTAACATAATCATTATCATCTCAATGGCTTGCTGGGGTTACCTTTCAACCAAAAATGCCAAGTGTAGTTCCTACTTGGCTATGGCTCTCAGCAAATCCCCAGTACCAGTGTGTATGTATGTATGTATATATGTGTATGTATGTGTGTATATATATATGACCATGGAAGACTCCATTGTATGATCCTTTTTTGATTTGTAAGTTCTCTGTATCTCATCTGTGAAATCTAGAAAATTATCTAGCTAACTTATAAGCTTGTCACAAGGATACGGCTAAATTATGCATATAGAATGCTTAGAATTGTATTTAGCCTTTTGTATATATTCAGTAAATATTAGCCCTTCTTATATTAGAATCTGTGAGAACAGGGTGTTTTGAATCCCCCCTTCAGACTTTCTGGGGTATGGGATCTAACTTATCCATTACCCTAGATGACTGCAATTGCCCCACGTAAACTTAAGCAAAAGCAGCATTTCTGCTTAATTTTCAATAGGAATTCTTAAAAGTGCTTTTTTAGTTGTGGCTTCTTAGAGAAAAACTTATTGCTCATTTTTGCAAAAATGATGATTACTCATTGTAAAGAATTAAACAATGCAAAGAATTAAAACAACAACAAAAAACTACAGCCATGTTCTTGTGAATGCTAATGGTCTCACAAGGCATAGGGATCATATAAGCCCAGGAGTTCAAGCCAGCCTGGGCAACTTAGTGAGAACCTGTTTCAAAAAAAGAAACAAAACAACAACAAAAATATCCCAGTTATAAGTAATCATCATCATGAATGTTGACGGGTTTTTTTAGATATATTTCTATGCAGATATACAGCCAGAAAAAAAGGAAGATAGAAAGGAAGACTTGATGGACATACCTTTTATAAAAACTGAGTTATGTTGTAATGAGTTTTTATTTTTAGGGTTTCTTAAATTTTACAACAGAAAATGTCTAGCATTAAAGTATAATGTTATGATTCCTCATGTACTCGTTACTGAAATGCCATTTTAAATAACAATTATTAGTTTTGCTTTAAATAAAAAAGAAGCCAAAGTGCTATTTTTAAAATTTCAATATATTTGCTAAATGAGGTCTCTACAGATAAGGGATTGTGAAAGACATTTTAATTTGGAGTGTGTTTTTAAAGGGTCTTGATTCAAATTTAGTATTAATCCCTGCCATGGGTGATGGGGCCATTAGCACTCACAATTGGTTTAATAACTTTCCTCTACCTCTCTAATTTGCATTGGGTAACTTTCTTGCTCAAAATTTATAATATAGAGAGTCTATTTTTTAACTGTATCTCTCCTACTTGTCTCTTGGTCATTTTATATTGAATTGAGTGAGATATTTACTGCCAGTCTTTTCCCCAGCATGTGGCCTACTTGAATTCTTTGCAAGCAGGCTTTTCAAACAGGACCTGTGCTGCCTTTTCTTTAAAAAGAAATCTTGAGAGCTCAGACAAAATAATACTACGAGTATCAAAGGGAGGGTTTACCTTTAGAAATTACTTATTAGATATAACATTAAAATAGATTATTAAATTATGTCAAAATCTTTTTAGGAAAACAACAAAAGAATAATACCAGATTATTTAGCTCTGAATTTGAATTTTCTCTCCTGATACTGTAGAGGCAAATGCACAGAACCTCCCAGTCTTGTTAGCTTTCTAATTTTTATATGTCAGCTAATTCATATTAAATGACATAATATAACTGAGCAGATGAAAATATCATTAATAAATTATTTGCTTTAACCAATCAGGATCTTTGTGATTAGGTAACATGACTACAGAATATATTTATTTTATTTACCATGGAGTTTTCTTGATAGGGTGCTTTATTTTTTAAGTTTAGTAACTTAACCAGCATACATTTCAGTATTGAGTTTTCTCTATTATCTTTTCTTCGTGGTAATTTATTTTGATCTATAATTTGTTTTTTTAATAAAATATTTAATCATGGAGAAAAATATAATTAATTTCTATCTGCTCACCACCCAACTTGAAAAATAAAATATTAAAAATACTATTTAAGTTATCTGATACCCATCCCTAGTTGCAAACACTTTCCTCACATTAGAGGTAAGGTCTGTCCTGAAATTTGTGTTTATAGGCTTGTGAGTAACACTCACTACCTATGAATATTTCCCTAAGTAGTATTATTTTGCAAGTTACTACTATTATATAAATGATATCAAACTAATCTTTCTGAAGCTTGAAGTTTTTGGGTTGTTTGGATCAATTTTAAAAGATTCATCTGTAATAATGCAACCAAATCTACTTTAATTTTACTGCTAAATGGTATGTAATTGCAGTAATATACCAAGATTTAGATTTGGTTCTTTATTTCAGGGAAGTTTTCCTTTTTATTGAATATTGTGCCTCATTGCCCATCACCTTGGTCATACCTCTGATTGCAGCTGCCATTTGTGTAAAGAGGTTCCATGTATGCTTACACATTCACTTATTGCTAACAGTACTTCATTCTGCCCGAAGTTTGCTGGGCCTAGCATAGGCTTATCTCCAATATGACACAGTTATTTTGGATAGCAATTCAAAAGGTGTTGTGTATAAAAATTTAGCCCCAATTGTCTATAGCAGTGACCTTGATGACACAATCTTACACTTTTTCTCTTCCCTCTTCTCAGTCTATCCCTTCTTTCTTCAGGAAGCAAGATATATATATCTCTGTGAATATGTTTTGTTTTTCTTGGGTTTTTCTAATTTCATCTCTGTGACTGCTGAGATCAAGTGGGAAGTCCCACCAAATGAGGTTGCTGTATTTGACTTCAGAATCTTTTTTTTTTAAAACTAGAGATTAAAGGGGGGGGGGGCTTCCCCACTGAGAGCCACATAAATTTATTTTTATTATTTTGAGTCTTGCTAAGTTGCCAAGGCTAGCCTCGGACTTGCCATCCTCCTGCCTCAGCCTCCCAAGTGGCTAGAATTACAGGCATATGCTTCCACCATGTGTGGCCCCTCAGAATATTTTTTTGTTTTTTCTTCTTCCCTTAACTATCACTTTCAAAACTTGTGACTTTGGCCTTTGTCTCTCTGTCTTTAGGTTTGCTGCTAGAGAATCGATCTGCCTGCCTTTCTGTCAGCTTGCCTGCCAGTCTTTGTTCTTTTCTGTGGTTTAGAACAACAATTTTCTTAATTTTGAATTGTGTTGTCCCAAATTTTATTTTTCTGACCCCTTTAATGGCTACTCATTAAAACCTGAATTCTCTGATTATGTTAGTTCTTCTGTGTAATATTTTTTGTTTTTAATTATAAATATTCTCTTTGTGATTATGGTTATTAGTTTTATGGTGAAGGTTTGATAATTTAAATTTTATCTTCCCATTTAATCTTTTTTCATTTTGTCTTTTAGTTCTCTTTTACCCTATTCATAATCTTGAGTAAGTTCCAAATCCTGGAGCATTTGTAAAGAATGTCTTTTGTTGGATTATATTTTTCTTCTGGACAGAGTTATTTGATCTCTTGTATGATGCATTCTTTGCATTTTGTCTTTCAGTTTGCCCTCCCTCCTCCTCCCTTTCTCTCCCTTAGTTTGTTTGCCTGTTTGTAATGCTTGATCTTTTTCTGTTGGTCATGCTTGACAGCTCTGCCCAACTTTGTATTTGTTTGCCTATTGCATGAGTGACTTCTTCATTCCTTATACATTTGTTCTTTGCTCTCCTCACTTTTGTGGTTGCAAAAATATAAACTATAATTTTCTACTCTATCTTCTTTTGTCTCTCTCTTCAGTAGGTCATAGTGACCTACATAGCATTCCTGAATTCTGACTGGGCATATTTAGTTTTTACTAACTAGCCCTGATGTTTTTCTTTTTTTTTTTTCTTTTTTAAAGAGAGAGTGAGAGAGGGGGAGAGGGAGAGGGAGGGAGAGAGAGAGAGAGAGAGAATTTTTAATATTTATTTTTTAGTTCTCGGCGGACACAACATCTTTGTTTGTATGTGGTGCTGAGGATCGAACCCGGGCCGCACGCATGCCAGGCGAGCGCACTACAGCTTGAGCCACATCCCCAGCCCCTAGCCCTGATGTTTTTCAGTGCTCCTTAAAAAAAAAAAAAAAAAAAAAAATCCCTCCTCTGATTCTTACTGCGTACACAGCATCATCTCAAAGTTTGCTCCCATAATTGGGAAGGCCTCTGTGTGTTACCCTAGAATCTTTTTTCTGGAAAGTGCCAGAATTCCCTTCCCTGTTTTATTCATTCTCTTCTGTAGCTTGGCAGCATCTCCCAGTCATAAGACGAATGGAATTCATTCTATTTGTTTCTCTCCAGATTTGAGTTATTAATGAAAATTATTATTTAATTTCTCTGACTTCTGATACATGAGGCCTAAGATAGGTAGCTCATCAAATAGTATTGCCCCATTCTGTGTCAAAATTGCAGAATCTTTCCTTGGCTTGCTAGCCCTTTTGAAGTTTTATGAATTTGGGCTGTTTATATTTTGTGTATTTGCTGCTGGAGAACCAAGCTACCTACTTATTCACTTTCTATCTTATTTCCTTTGTTCCTTTTATTTTTAATTTGATATTGGGCGAGAGACAATTACGTGAGTCACTACTTAATTTCAGAAGTCTTTCTTTGAATTTTTTTTAAATGTGGGCAAATATATATAACATAAAATATACCATTGTAAGCATTTAGGGTGGTTTTGATTTGCATTTCTCTGACTGTTAGAGATGGTGAGCATTTTTTCCATGTACTTGTTGATTGATTGTATGTCCTCCTCTGAGAAGTGTCTGTTCAGGTCCTTGGCCCATTTGTTCATTGGGTTATTTGTTTCCTTATTGTTTAATTTTTTGAGTTCTTTCTATACTCTGGATATTAGGGTTCTATCTGAAGTGTGAGGAGTAAAAATTTGTTCTCAGGATGTAGGCTCCCTATTTACCTCTCTTATTGTTTCTCTTGCTGAGAAAAAACTTTTTAGTTTGAGTAAATCCCATTTGTTGATTCTTGTTTTTAACTCTTGTGCTATGGGTCATCTATTAAGGAATTTGGAGCCCGACCCCACAATATGTAGATTAGAGCCAACTTTTTCTTCTATCAAACACAGAGTCTCTGTTTTGATATCAAGCTCCTTGATCCATTTTGAGTTAACTTTTGTGCATGGCGAGAGAAAGGGATTCAGATTCATTTTGTTGCATATGAATTTCCAGTTTTCCTAGCACCATTTGTTGAAGATGCTGTCCTTTCTCCATTGCATGTTTTTAGCTATCCTTTCTCCATTGCATGCTTTTAGCACCTTTGTCAAATATAAGATTCTTGTAATTTTCTGTATTGGTCTCTGTGTCCTCTATTCTGTACCATTGGTCCACCTGTCTGTTTTGGTACCAATACCATGCTGTTTTTGTTACTATTGCTCTGTAGTATAGTTTGAAGTCTGGTATTGCTATACCGCCTGTTTCATTCTTCCTGCTTAGAATTGCTTTTGCTATTCTGGGTCTTTTATTTTTACAAATGAATTTCATGATTTCTTCTTTTTTTTAATGTCTTTCTAAGTCATCAGTGAACCTTTATTTTATTTATTATTTATATATGGTGCTGAGAATTAATTCTAGTGCCTCACACATTCTAAGCAAGTGCTCTACCACTGAGCCATAACCCAACCCTGAAGTTTCTTTTTAAATAGAGGCTTTTTTTTCTGTGATTTTAATTTTAGACTCTCCCATCTGAGAATCACCCTTCATTCTTATCTGCTCTGCAGACTGACTGAGTGGCCACCCTGAATTCCTCCCTAGCCTGTGGTACAGTCTCACTTATATGCTCAGACTGCCCCATGGTGTGGGCACTTACTGATCCGGTGAAAAGTAGAGTTTAAGAAACTGGTGTTGGGTATTCAAAAAGCCTATACCAAGAACAAGACGAAAAAAGAAATTGTGAAACATGAAAATACAAAGTTAAGGGACTGGGGTTGTAACTCAGTGATAGAGCGCTTGCCTTCCATGCGTGAGGCACTGGGTTCAATCCTCAGCATCACATAGAAATAAATAAATATAATAAAGTTATTGTGTTCATCTACAACCAAAAAAATTAAAAAAAAAAAAGAAAGAAAAAATACGAAGTAAACTTCCAGGATTCCTAGTCTATCACTTAGGAAGTCCAGAATAGTCTTTTTTTAAGCTGTCACTTATTCCCTACTTCAACTGTTTCTTCTGGGGAGCAGTGGAGCATCCTCCCTGTGCCAGATTAGCTTGCCATTTCTGATGTTTTCTACTCAGATTGCAAACTTGTTGAACAGCAGCATGGTTTTTCTTTAAACCTAGTGGGAAAATGTCTTTTGGCTCTGACAGGTGCTTCCCTTCCCCCACTGAGCCATAGCACACCTGACACTGCCACCATCTGTTGCTTTTATTGTCTTTCTATTGTAGAAGCTAATATTTTTGGTTTTAACCTAATTGCTAGGTCACTGAGTTGCCTACCAGTGTTTTCCCACAATCTTTCTGCCATAGTTTGCTACTGCAAAACTGCTATTTTAATTCATTCTTACGGAGCTGCTATGATATTGTGGGTTTCTCTGATTCACATTTTCCCTCTGATAGCTAAACAAAAATCTTTTAAGAAGAAAAAATTTGTGTGTGTTTATTTCCTAGGTATTTTTCTTAATATTCATAAGAGCCCTAGTTTATTATTTAATAAACTTATTATTGCCATATTTCAGTTATGAAAAGTAAAGCACATTTTTATAAAATGACTGTCCCACAACCTCATAGCTAATGAATGTGGAATTGGATTTGCATCTTTTGTTTTTTTCTAAAAGATTTTATTAGAACCTTTGTTACGGATACATCTTTATTGGCAGGAACATTTTTATAGTATTAACATGAACTTACAGCCTTTATTCTACAAATAAGAAATATTTGCTTTAGGAATATTTCCACTTTGGGGAATATATCATATGGAATTAACTCTTTGAGGCAATAAAGTAATGAATGCCCAAAAGACTAGAAATTAAAAAATAAAAACTTCACCTGGAGATTTAATTTTAAAAATCAGTAGTAGATCATGATCTATCAATACATAGTAGATCAAAGCAGAAATATACAGATCATCATAAAGATAAATGATAGCTCCAGGAATGAAGGTTTTGATTTTAAAATATATTTGTGAAATTCAACAAATTGTTAAATATTATTACTTATCAGGAGACAATGGTTTAATTTTATTCTTCTGAATAGTTACAGGCCCCTCTGAAGGTTTCTTTTTAAGAACTTCACATTCTTTTCCTATTTTTCTCATCACTCTTTTCCTTCTCCCAACTCTATAACCATTATTGGACTGTTGAAGACACAAGAGGAGCTGGAGGAGATGGAGAAGAAAGATGATGACAGTTATAAATTCATTATAAATTCCTTTTGGCTGTGCTTCTATTCTACTATTTTGTTTTTATGCATTTTTTTACCGAAAATGTAAATATACTGCTGGGACCTACACAGCTGAACCTGAGAAACTGGTGAGGGGTGATAGGGGATTAAGAAAAACACACACAGAGATATTAAGATAAAAGGCTGGGATCAGATGTAGCACTGCTCTCTGATGGAAAAGCAGTGACTGAAGAGTTGGCCCAGCAAGTTTATTTATATAGGATCTCATAATCAAGAAGTAATGGACTATACAGGCATGGTTCTTTGTAGGCTAGAAAGTTACAGGGCTAAAAACATTCTTGTAGCTATTTCACAGTTGCAGTATTTGGTGGAGCTTCCCGCAGGACTCAGGAAGCCCATTGTCTAAAGTTACTGTTAAGTGGGCAGGCTCAGAAGTAGCATTGCAGGTGAAACATAGGAGTTGTCTTGTCATGCTCAGAATTCCTCTTTCCCTGGGAGTTAGGTACCTGTGATCAAGGTTGAGACTGATAAGACTCTTGAACAGAGCCTCTTTTGGGCCAAGCATCACCATAGCAACTGGGCATCCTGAAACCTTGCATAGAAACATTTCCAGGCAATAGACTCACCACAGCCACGAAGCAATCAGGTATCCCCAATCTCAAGTCACTGCACTCCACAATATACATTATGAATGTGTATGGCATAGGGGTTGAGTTGGAGTTGAATGTAAGTCTGGTTTTAGATGTCCTATGTTAACATCCTAGCTTTTTCAATTAGGTAAGTTACATTAATGCTCTGTACTTCAGTTTCATCATTCATGAAGTGAAGGCTATAATAGCATGAAAGTTCACTGCTATATCCCCAACACCTAGAACAGTGCCTGGCATTTAGTAGCCACTCAATAAATAATCTTTTAAATGAGAATAAGAAGTACTTCTGGGTCCTCAGTGGTTCATCTATACTTTTTCCTAAACTTTGTTTTAAATTTATTTTTAAATTTATAAAGACAAAATTCATCCTGAAATGAATTTGTTTACTACTTTATGGTCAAACCATCCCTTCACCCTCAACTCCTGGCAAACACAAATCTATTCTACAACCTTATAGTTTGAGTTTTCTAGAATGTCAAGTAAATAGAATTATAAACTATATAATCTTTGGAATCTGGCTTCTTTTACTTAGTATAATGTCCATTTATGTTGGCATGTCAGTTGTTCTTTTTATTTTTAAGTAGTAGTATGAATATGGAACAAATATTATCTACAGTCTTACCCTATTTTGTTCTTTTTGACTTAGCTTTCCAGAGTGTTGGATCTTCCACCAGAAAACTTGATCAAATCAATATCTGCAGTTCCAATTTCCAGAAAAGAGTTAAGTATAATTAATACATCTATAGCAATCTATAATGTTCTCAAATTTGTTGAATAAAAAAATTGTTACTCTTCAATTTATGGAATAGTCTTTGAAGTGAATTATAAGATGTGATTCATTATATTCAACTTATTAGTGTAATCAACAATAAAATTAAAATCTGTATTGGATACTCTGATGTGACAGGTAATATTCTTACATTAATTATTTTTATGCTTGCTTATGCTTGTAGTGATAGTCGTGTCAAAGTCTTTGGGAATGAGGTTTAAATTTGAACATCTACAGATTGTTTTATCTATGGGGTGTCTGGAACCTCAGGCACCAAGGGACCACTGTATTGTCAGTTAATAATGACATATTTGCCACATAGTAGGCATTGAGCCCCAAGGTTTTGAAAGAGGTAACCATGTAATTACTGGTAGCAATATGTCCTTGTATTTCATTCCCTTAATTATGTCAAGACTTTTAGCATAAGATGAATATTCCTGTTCTCAGGATAGAACAAAGAAATAAATGAAAAGGGAAGAGAGAGGCTACATTTGACCTTGTAGTAAAAGAGAACACCTATAAAATGGCCTACTGCATCTTCCTTTATGTGAATTCCAAGAATAGAGGCAACAAGGGACCAAGGGGCTCTCATAATTATATGTAAATTTATGTAGTTTTCCACATCAGTTACTTATTTCATAAAATCTGTAATTTGCATTCTGCATAATAAGGGTAATCTCTCAATTTTAATGTCTTTTCAAAGACTTCTAATAAACTAAACTATTTTGACCCATCTTTTGAATAGGATTGCCTTTGCTTGCCTTTGCTTTAATAATCCAAAGTACTAAGATTTTGGTTTATAAATAATAAATATTGAGAAACACTTCAAAAATTTTCTGAGCCACAAGTCTAAAATTCTCCATATTGAGGAAACCTTTACTGTTTTGCTATAATAAATCCAGATTATCCCTTACAGTTGAAAACCAAGTCTCATTGTTCCATATTTCTGACTTTATATTAGAATGCTATTAAGTGCTAGGAGAATTAAGAAATATTATTTTTTGCTGGCATAGATTAGGTAATATAAAATGAACCAATTTGCTCAGGTCTGCTAGTTCTCCATGTATTTTCAGCTATGGTGAACTTCCTATATAATAACATTGATTTTATTAGAATTGAGAGCATTGTCATAAGTCAGTAGTACTCAAAGCCTGTGGCTTTCACATTAACCAACACAACAACCTTCAGAAGTTAGTGGAAAAGTAGCTATTGCTTTTTAAACTTACTGGTTTTAATTTTTAAAAAATGAAAGTAAGAGCCGGAGCAGTGACACTCACCTGTAATTCCAGTGGCTCAGGAGGCTGAGGCAGGAGGATCATGAGTTCAAAGCCAGCCTCAACAACAGTGAGGAGCTAAGCAACTCAGTGAGACCCTGTTTCTAAAAAAAAAAAAAAAACAAAAACAAAATAGAGCTGGGGATGTGGCTCAGTGGGAGTGTCCCTGAATTCAATCCCCAGTATCCCCACCCCCCAAAAAAATAAAAGTAAGAGGGATTAATTTCATAAAACTATAGAGTGCAAAGCAATCTCTTTAAGGAAATTCAGGAAAATACAGAAGAATAAGAAAAATAAAGTCCCAATAATCTTACTATAGTAGGTAACTGATTTTAGGAAGTTAGTGTATTTTTCATTTCTTTGTCTTTGAATATGTTTTTCAGATTAAAAAAAAAAGCTACAAAACTATATAAGATTTTTAACCTTTTTCCTTGACATCACTTTTTTTGTAATATTCTGTTATTCTACTGTTGATAGACATTTACGTTGTTTTCAGTTTTAAAATTTTTATACATAATTCACATGCAAGAATTATCTCTTCAAATAGACAAAGCAAAACCAAAAGTTCTTTTTGGGTGTATGATTAAAAGTTTCCCAAAGGGAACCAACCCAGATGTCCTTCAATAGATGAATGGATAAAAAAAAATGTGGCATTTATACACAATGGAGTATTACGCAGCACTAAAAAATGACAAAATCATGGAATTTGCAGGGAAATGGATGGCATTGGAGCAGATTATGCTAAGTGAAGCTGGCCAATCCCTAAAAAACAAATGCCAAATGTCTTCTTTGATATAATGACAGCAACTAAGAACAGAGCAGGGAGGAAGAGCAGGAGGAAAAGATTAACATTAAACAGAGACATGAGGTGGGAGGGAAAGGGAGAGAAAAGGAAAATTGCATGGAAATGGAAGGAGACCCTCATTGTTATACAAAATTACATATAAGAGGTTGTGAGGGGAATGGGAAAAAAAAACAAGGAGAGAAATGAATTACAGTAGATGGGGTAGAGAGAGAAGATGGGAGGGGAGGGGAGAGGGGATAGTAGAGGATAGGAAAGGTAGCAGAATACAACAGTTACTAATATGGCATTATGTAAAAATGTGGATGTGATTCTGCAATCTGTATACGGGGTAAAATGGGAGTTCATAACCCACTTGAATCTAATGTATGAAATATGATATGTCAAGAGCTTTGTAATGTTTTGAACAACCAATAAAAAAAAAAATGTTCCCCACAGGGGCAACTGGGAAGTAGATGGAAATCTGGTTGATCTCCCTCACTTCCTTCTCTTTTGCACCTTTGGTAGTGGTAGGTAACCCTTCACATAATTTCAGAATTTATGTTTTAAATATTCTTAGTTTAATAAGTTGGTATTAATCATTGTTAACAAACTAAAAGGATCAGTTTTTTTGTCCTTCTGCCACTGAACTAATTAGAAATATTTATGATTCCATGGAGATTATACAATTTTTAAATTATTAGTGTGTTATACCTTACAAATGCTTGTTACTCTTCATAATTTTACACTATTTTTTAAAAATCGTATGATTTCTTTGTGTTTCCTGGATTTTGAGAGTCTGAGTCATATTAAATCTTCTCTAAAACATCCAAGGTATGTATCAACATTCAATAATTTAATCTTTGATGTATTCAAATCTGTATTTCAGTTAATATTATTATCAGGGCTCTAACTACTTTTTATTTACATTATTTTCTATAATTTGTAAATATCTTTGAATTTGTTATTCTGCTTTTTATGTTATTCCCATGTTGTTAACTAGTTTAGTTCCCCATGATTGGCATAAATACTTGACTGAACTATGAAGAGTTCTTTGGTAAGAATAAATACATTCAAACCTTAAAAGAATTTCACGATTAATTTTTAGAAAATTGAATTATCATGTACTATAAAGTAGAAAAAGACTTTCCCAGAGGTCAGTGCTGATACTATTTAACATTTTCATTTAACATCATAACTAGGATTAATATAATTCATAACCAATACTTGATTTCTAAACAACACTGTGAAGTAGATTCCATTGTCATCACCATTTTACTGAGTACTGAGAGATTAAGCAACTTCTCCAACATCACACAGGCACGGATTTGTAGATGAACTTGGGTCTGTGGTGACAGCTCAGATGTCAGTAGATGAGTTGGGTTGGTCTGTGTTAGCCACTCTGAATAATGGATTAAGGCCCCCGGGAAAATTCTTTTTAATTTTTTCTTGGTATTGGGGATTGAACCCAGGGGCGCTTAACCTGAGCCACATCCCCAGCCTTTTAACTTTTTTGAGACAGGGTCTTGCTGATTTGCTGAGGCTAGTCTCAGACTTCAGATCCTTCTGCCTTAGCCTCCCAAGTCAGTAGCATTTCAAGCGTGCACCACTGTATCTCGCAAGGCCCAGGAAAATTCTTAATGATTATCATAGACTTTTAAAATCTGATGTTAACCAGAAGTCACACAGGAATTTTTAGATATTTCCCTGATAATCATAAGTGATAAGGAAGTCACTTGTGCCCCTCTAAAGTATGCCCTTCTCATGTGAGTGACATATGTGCTAGACAGAAAATGGACAAACCACGTACTATACTCATGAAGTCCTATTCTCTATTCTCTTATTAAACATCAAAAGATGTTAGTGTAATTACACAGATGTATGTTGATTTAAAAACTATTTTGTAGATCTTGAACTTTTGTACATTTTAAATCTACAGAAAAATTTGTAGAGAATAATAAAACACTCATGTGGTCACTTTCTGAATTAAGTTTTTTTCCATATTTTTTCATTTTTATTTATTTATTTTTTGAGAGGAGAAGGATGGCTCTTGATTTTTAGTAATAAAATGTTACAAATACTGTTCAAGTCACTGAAATGTACTTCTTTGATTCCATTCCCTACTTTCTTTCCTTAGAACTGCTCTCATCAAGCAAATGATGATTTTCACTCATTGCTGGTGTTGTATTTGTTTTTGCATTGTTTCATCATCAACCAAATGAAAAGGATAAGTGGCAGTGTCTGTTTTATGAACTACTGAGTATTCAGAACGAATTTTTTTCCCTCGTGTTGAAACTCAAGTTCCATATATATATATATATATATATATTTTTTTTTTTTTTTTTTTTTTTTTTTTTTTGGTCATTTGGAAGTCAGTGGAGGAGCAAGAGTTAGAAGCAAGCAAGCATTTGGAGTAGTATAGGAAGCATCATAGGAAGAGGCCAAAAGACCTGAACTTTTGTCTGCATCTGCTTAGTTGCATTAGAATTTGACAGGAGGGCTGGGGATGTGGCTCAAGTGGTAGCTTGCTTGCCTAGCATGGGTGCAGCCCAGGTTCGATCCTCAACACCACATACAAAATCAAAGATGTTGTGTCCACCGATAATTGAAAAATCAATGTTAAAAAATTCTCTCTCTCTCTCTCTCTCTCTCTCTCTCTCTCTCTCTAAAAAAAAAAAAAGAATTTGACAGGAGACATTTAATTTCCCAGACACAGAGATAACATAAAGTTACAATTACATAACAGAAAAGGAAATATTTTATAAAATGTTGAAAGAAAAAAGTTTTTAAATAAATACAAGGTGATTTCTAATTTCCTTGCTTTTAATTTTGAAAACAAAATGCCTTTTCATTTTGTTCATTTTCATATGAAAAATACACAATGATTAACCTTTTTTTTTTTTTTCTTTTTTAAAGAGAGAGTGAGAGAGGAGGGAGAGTGAGAGAGAACTTTCAATATTTATTCCTTAGTTCTCAGCGGACACAACATCTTTGTTGGTATGTGGTGCTGAGGATCGAACCCGGGCCTCACGCATGTGAGGCGAGCGCGCTACTGCTTGAGCCACATCCCCAGCCCGGTTAACCTTTGTTAAACTTGTAATGCTTCTAAGATAACAACAGCTCTTTCTCATTTCAATTTCTGTCTTTAGAGAAGTAGCTGACTTTCAGCTATCTGTGGATTCTTTACTGGAAAATAGCAATGACCACATAAGACCAGATATTCAAGTTCAAGCCAAGAAACTGGCAGAGAAGGTATTTTAGCACTATTATCTCTATTTAACATTATAATAAATTTAGCATTTTAAAGGAAAAAAAGTGCTCTGCAGGGTTTCTCATCTGTAATAATGAATTTAATAGTGTTTCTTTTTTATCTTGGAAAATATCATTTAAATTCATTTTAGCCCTGTACTACTATAAGGTTACAATGATTTTTCAAGTTATTTATAAAGCATTCCTCTTGAGCTGACAATGTTCAATTTTTTGATTAAGTACTTCAAAGTAGGACTGAAGTGTTAATTAAATTTACAGATTGAAGCTGGGTGGACTTTTGAATTTTGGAGAACAAGCTTGATAAATTAGAGCTGTGGGTTGCAATTTTTAAAATGAGTTTCTGAGAAGAACATTAAAATATGAGAAGAAATGATTAAATGTAAATGGAATCATGATTACAGGGAAGAAGTGGTTAGATGATTTCATAAAACTTAAGTATTTCTAAGTTCCCTGGTGAGTTTTATTTATTTTAAAAGATTGTAGAGAATGACCAAATCTAAATTTTTTAAAATATTTATTTATTTAGTAGTTGGACACAATATCTTTATTTTATTTATTTTTATGTGGTGCTGAGGATCCAACCCAGGGCCTTGCACATGCTAGGTGAGTGCTCTACCGCTGAGCCACGATCCCAGCCCGACCAAATCTAAATTGTTAGTGTAATATCCTCAGCAAAAACAGATATTAGATAAGTTTTGTTGCTTTGTTAATGGGGTTATTATTTGTGACACAAGAGGTATCTGGGATCTCTGAAGAATTGGAACAATGAAAGTCACTGTCAAGGAAAAAGATTTGTGAGGAATGAGTATGATAAAGTAACTTTGATAACTTGGTAGATATTTATTTGATAATAAAAATCACCTAAGATTTTTACTAGGAAGTACACCAGGAGTAGAATTAATCTAATTAGGATATTTAATCCCTTTCTTCCTATTTCTTGTCTCAAAAATATAGACTAGAAGTTCTTCAGTAAACACTGGCACATCTTTAGTTCTATAGGTTTATCAAGGAGTTTGAACATCTAGGTGGTTAAGAAGGGTGGGCATGAGCAGAGAAGACAGACTAAATTATTTACATGCTTTGTGTTGGTTCAAAAGCTTTAGTTAAGATCTGACCCAATGTCGTGTTCTATGGCTCTTGAGTAAGGGTAAGTGCTTATTGTAAGACAAATGGAGAATTTGAGGTGAAGGAAAGACAAAGGGGAAAGAAGATACTCTGAATACAAAATAGCATTTCTAATAAGGAAAAAAAGAAAATGAACTGAAGATTGGCTAAGGCCCAGGTCCACCTGTTATGACTGAAAGAGGTAACTCAGCTTGACTTTGTCAGCCAGTTGTAGTATTAGAACTGTATGTCTCATTGGGCCTATTTCATAATATGCTTACTTTCTAGCTGAAATGTGATACAGTAGTGAGTGAAATCAGCACTGGTCCAGGAACTGTGAATTTCAAAATAAACAGAGAACTACTAACAAAGGTAAGAATGAGTTATTGTCCATCCATTGTACATTCATTCTCTTCTTTAATGGCACTGATCTTCCTCCTGCTCTGAAACTCATTGTACACACAACCTTTGCATATACTGATCCCTTTGCATGGAGTGCCACCTGAGTTTAACAGCCTGTTGGATCTTGAGATTTTTCTTGGCAGTAGATTTCTGATCTTTTTATATTCTCCTATAGCACTCTATATCTCCTTTATAGAACCTACCATAGTTGATATTTAAATTCCTTTTATTTGTTTAATACCACTTGCCCTTTAAACTCTTATCCCCTTAGGGTTAATAGCATCTGTTTTTTTCACTGTTGGATCTCCATAGTTTTTTACCAGTGTCTAGCACATAGTAGACACTTGATCGATATTTGTTGAATGAATACATCAGTTTTGTATTGAATCCAAGAAAGGGATGCTAGTTTCTACTCTCTGGTATTCTATAGTCTTGTTAGAAACATGAGATGTATACAGAAGAAATCATAAGACAGCTTTTTCTTTTAATAAGACAATAAATATTAGGCCCGAAAAAGGGCAGTTAATACAGTAACATAAGAAAATTCAGAGATAAAATTCAGAATAAACTTACAATAATCTGAATATGGACTCCTTCTCACTAATGTTTACCTCTCTACTTGCAGTCTTCTTATCCACATGTTCTTAAAGTATTAATGTTTATTGGGCCCCTAGTATATGATAGGCACTATTCAATTTGACATCTGTATATTAATCCTTTCTCTATTTCCTACTGATTGTATAGAGTATTATTTTCTCTGTCATTGTACAAATGAATACTATTTCTGAACCTTAGTTTTGCATTAAATGGAAAATGTTGCCCATCTTCAAGATTATGAGACTACAAAGATAATATAAAAACTCCTAGTCTTGAACCAACTAGCACTCTGGGGATGTGTCTTCTTGTGGGATTTTTGGTCTTGGTGGTTTGTTTTGCAGTGCTGGGAATCAGACCCAGGACTTCACTCCACACATGCTAGGCAAGTGCTCTACCACTAAGCTACAATCCGCAGCCACCTGTGGATGCAAATTAAATGTTTGTTGTATGTGTTGTTTTACTTCCTGCTGCTCCCATCTCTGCCTATTCTGTCTTATAACCATCTTAACCAGTTCTTTAATAATAAAATTTTTCACATTATGAACTACATTTTTAGGACTCAAAATGCAGTTGATGGATCAAAACCAATTTAAGAGTGAATAAAAGCTTAGCAACAGTAATTTCACAACCTAATTTTGGGAGGTTTTGTTGTGGTGATGGTTTGGGGTACCAGGGATTGATCCCAGGGGCACTTAACAGCTGAGCCACATCCTCAGCTCTTTTGAGACAGTGTCTCACTAAGTTACTTATGGTATCACTAAATTGCGGAGTGCGGCAGGCTTTGTATTTGCAATCCTCCTGCCTTATCCTCCAAGTCACTGGGATTATAGGCATGAGACACCGTGTTCAGCTTACATCCTACTTTATTTATTTATGTATCATAGTTGGACACAATACCTTTATTTTATTTATTTATATGTGGTGCTACGGATTGAACCCAGCACCTCACACATGCTAGGCAAGCGCTCTACCACTGAGCCACAACCCCAGCCCAACATCCTACTTTTTGAAAGACACATCATCACCATTAGCAAAAAACAAAGTATAAGTTCGTGAACTATACAACAGTTCTGTTAGTAGCTAAAAATTAACCTAGAAGGTTTTATAAGTTTCTGCAGGATTTCCTTATTTTATACTGTGTAGCCAATAGCCATTTAACTATGTGTTCTTATATTGTTTTCCTACCATTGCTGGTGAACTTTAGTACCATAAAAGCTGCAACACTGTGTGCAGCACTTAACACATTCACTGGGGAGTGGGAAAAGTTTTTGCTACATGACTTAATAGCAGTACCTTGGGAAAGTTACGTAACCTGTCTTTATTTTTCTTTCCTCATTTCTAGAAGTAGGACTTATCTCTGAAGCTATTATAAGAATTAAATAAATTGATACATGGGGCTGGGGATGTGGCTCAAGCGGTAGCGCGCTCGCCTGGCATGCATGCGGCCCGGGTTCGACCCTCAGCACCACATACAAACAAAGATGTTGTGTCCGCCGAGAACTAAAAAATAAATATTAAAAATTCTCTCTCTCTCTCCTCTCTCACTCTCTCTTTAAAAAAAAAAAAAAAGAAATTTTATAAAAAAAAATAAAAATAAATAAATTGATATATGATTATATATAAGAATTAAATAATTATCCCATACATAGCATAGTCCTTGGCACTTAATAAACACTAGATGCTGCTTTTGATTTTGTTATTATTTACTGTGGGACTTCTGTAGTTACCTAACCTCATTAAGCCTCGGTTTCCTCATCTTTGTCTACATCATTGGCTACTATAAGGATGAATAGATGTGATTTGTGAACATAGAAAGCCCCATCAGAGTTAATTCCTGTAAAGACTGCTGTGACTAGCATTAGCAACAGGGAGGTTTGTGCTGGAAATGGTGCTGATGACAGTGCTATGAAATTTTCAGTTTCTTCAATTAGAATGGACAAATTAGCAACATTTAATTCTTAGTTACAAAGTAATTAAGAACATTGCAATTTTATTCTATTGTTAAATCCCACTCCTTTTATATTTCAGGCTGTGTTACATCAAGTAATTGAAGATGGCTCAAAATATGGACTAAAAAGTGAACTTTTCTCTGGTCTTCCTCCAAGGAAGGTTGTGGTTGAATTCAGGTGAGTGACCATCCATCTTTGGGTAGATTAATCAAGTTGACTAGACAGGAAGTGTTCCACCCCCTTCTTTTGGAGTCTCACTAAATTACATGTGGAAAAGTTGCAAAATAGTGACATTATATTATCTTCTTAAGATCATGGTGAATCAATCATTATACCATTAATAAAATGAATAAAAATGGATTTGGGGTCTCCAGTTTAAAAAATATCTAGAATTATTTATTCATTTTTTAAAGAATTTTAAAGTAAGCTGATTACCAGAGAATACAGCCTTGCAGTTTTTGTGATATATATATATATATATATATTTTTTTTTTTAGTTGTAGTTGGACTCAGTACCTTTTGTGTGTTGCTGAGGATCAAACCCAGCGCCTCACACGTGCTAGGCGAGAGCTCTGCTGCTGAGCCACAACCCCAGCCTCTGTAATATATTCTTTTGATTAACAGAAAATAGCTAGAAGTTTTAATACGCCTCTAAATAGTCTTCATTTTACTTTCTAATTTACTGTCAGTACAACTCTCAAATATTTGCACTGTTCTGAAATAACCAAAAATATAAAGGGAACACTAAGAACTAACAACTTCGTAGTATAGCTGACAGGTTGACAGCTCAAGAAAACTATGAGATAGTATTTTTTTTTTTCCTAAACAATGAAAAGTCTTTTTCACTTAGAAAGATGAAACTTGCTAGGGCCTTTTGTCTTCTTGTGTATTTATTCTTTTTTTTTTTTTTTTTTTTTAAAGAGAGAGTGAGAGAGGAGAGAGAGTGAGAGAGAGAGAGAGAGAATTTTTAATATTTATTTTTTAGTTCTCGGCGGACACAACATCTTTGTTTGTATGTGGTGCTGAGGATCGAACCCGGGCCGCACGCATGCGAGGCGAGCGCGCTACCGCTTGAGCCATATCCCCAGCCCTTGTGTATTTATTCTTGTGGAGAATTTTTAAGAAACAATATGGGAAATATTTTATGTTTACTACCTCATTGTAATTTATAATAATAACTTTTAAACTTAGTTATGATCACCAACTGGATAAGCAGAGAAAGTGGGTTTTTTCAGATTCCACATGTGTATTATCTGCCACTCATTATTGTTCTTAGAAAGGGTAAGTCCTATAAGAATCAGATTCGACAGTTTATGTTTCAGTCAGCTTTTTTGCTGCTATGACTGAAGACCTGACAAGAACAATTTTAGAGGAGGAAAAGTTTATTTGGAGCTTATGGTTACAGAGGTCTCAGTCCATAGACAGCCAGCTCCATTCCTTGGGCTCATGGTGAGGCAGAACATCATGGCAAAAGAGTGTAGCAGAGGGAAGTGGCTCACATGATGATCAGGAAGAGAGAGAGAGAGAGAGAGAGAGACTCCACTTGCCAGATACAGATATATATACACTCCAGAGGTACGCCCCCAAGTATCTACCTCCTCTAGCCATACTCTATCCACCTTTAGTTACTACTCAGTTAATCCCATCAGGTGATAAATTTACTGATTGGGTTAAGACTCTCATACCCCAATCATTTTTCCTCTGAACCTCCTTGCATAGTCTCACACATGAGGTTTTGAGGGACACCTCACATCCAAACCATAACAGTTTATGATGGGACTAATTGAGTGAACTGCTCCATGGAGCAGATGGTTATGGATGAATCTTACACTCTCAGTGTAGCACCATCATATTTAAATTTGAATTTAAATGTTTGTTGCATGACAAAGAGGAAAGGGACTTCCTATATCCATCCTCATACCAGAGAAGAGCTACACTAAATCCATCTCTCTAAGAAAGTGGCCTGTCCTTTCAGGCCTCTCTTCTTGAATAAGAAAGCACTACAGCATTAAAAGGAGATTTGCAAACTTTAGTCCATGGACAAAATTCAGCCTGCCACCTGTTTGTTTCTTGTTGTTTATTAATTTTTTTATTTATATATGACAGCAGAATGCACTACAATTCTTATTACAGATATGGAGCATAATTTTTCATATATCTGGTTGTAAACAAAATATATTCACACCAATTTGTGTCTTCATACATGTACTTTGGATAATGATGTCCAAGATATTCCACCACCGTTTCCATCCCTGCATTCTAATCCCCAGCACCACACACACATACACACACAAAAATACACTGCCGCCTGTTTTTGTAAATAGTTTAATCAAGACACAGTCATGCACATTTCTTTGTATTTCATCTACAATGTTCCTTTCATATTACAGAGGCAGGTGAGCAGAGTAGAACTATTTGAATTTAGTAGTTGAGACAGAGATCACATGGCCCAAAAGCCTATTAAAAATAGTTTCTGTTTAAGAAAATGTTTGCCAGATATTGATTAGTGCCAACAACCACTTTAGTGGATGAACTATTAAAATGAACCATATGAACTAGATGTATGCAGTGATTCTTCTACTTGTCTGAGGTCACTTATATAACTAACTACTGGTCATTTGGAAATTTTAGTGAGGCTATAAATCTAAGGTTGATTTAACTTATCTGTCCAGGCTTCTCTCTCTGTCCACATTCTCTCCGGCAATATGCCAGGCCTCTTTACAAAGGTGTTCAGGACTCTAAGTGAAAGCATCTAGAACATCACTTCTCTGAGTCTTCTGATTGAAGCAAGTCACAAGATCACCTCCAGGTTCAGAGGGAAGAAAGTATGCTATATCTCTTAATGGTGAAAATGGCAAAGAATTTGTGGCAATGTATAATTATTTTTCATTCATGTCTTTTAAATTGAGGAAGGACACAGTTTTCTTCTCTGGGGAGGTACTTAGTACCATATTATTGTTAACCTCCTTTGGATTACCTAACCAACAGGTAAAAGAAAACTAGGAGGGCTGCAGTATAGAATCTACTACCATGCTTTTATCCTTCAAATAATAGCATTGTAAATTTCTTGCAACTTGCCACTGGTCCTCACTTTTAACATCTTCTGCATTTTTATTTCACCTTCCCCATCCCTTCTCCCCAACTGAGTTCTCAAAATACCTTTCCTCACTGATTTCTTGGCTTTTTTCCTAAGTTTATGTTTCCCATACAGTACTTTTTTTCTTTTTCTTTTTAAAAAACATCTAAAGATAACCTGTTCTTGTTGAGTTATGTATTTATAGGCTTTTGTATGGCAGTTTGTTTATGGATTTACTTCTCTCTGCTTTTTTCCTAAAGCAATTAAAGAAGGATGAATTTTGTTCAAGTGAACATTTGAATGTGGTGAAGGCAGAGCCTATCTTATCAGCTAGCATTTCTCTCTGATAGTTTTTATCTTTCATTGTTGGGAGTCATTGCTCCTCCCTCCCTTAGAAGTTTTCCATATGTTCCAGCAGTCACCATTATGATTTCAAAGTAGAGAGAGCAGGTGGGGAATAGGTTCAAAATTTACTATTTTAAAAAAATGTTCTTGAATTTCTTTTGAAAATGAGAGATGTGGGATAATTTCTTTTTTTAATATATAGTATCTTGAATACAGAGCAGGGAATTTTTCTCTAAAAAACCAAAAATTGTAATCTTGGTTTTCAAGAGACTTTCCCCTAAACTAAGATGATAATACTAGATTAAGTAAATTGCCCAGGTTCGTAGAGCTAACTCTGATTGTATATATTTTTACTGCCTCCCTAACAGAGTGTAGGTTGTCATGTTATTTTTGTCAGATCTAGGAGCAGTATGATAAAGTGCCTGGGTACATGGCTGTCTTTCATAGACTTGGTATAAGACTTGAAGCTAACTACTGTTGCTTCTCTTCTAAGTTAGTCTTCCCCGTTCAGTACAGATCATATCTGCTAGAGTACAGTTAGCTGGGGCAGCATTTTCTCTTCTTTCTTCCTTTTTTCTCAGGTCCCTTTCCAGCCTGCTGTTTCAAAATGTGAGCTGTTATTCTTAAAAAACAGATTAGGCATGTCTAATTAGTAAAATGGGAATCTGGGAAGTCGGAGTAGCAGTTCTATTAGTAATTGATGCAGTGATCTTAAATGGAACAATTTATTTCTTTCATCTCTTATTTGTTCTTTCTTATAAAATTAAAATAATTACATGAAATAATTTAACAAAAGTAAGTAAATTATTTGTGAAAATGATTTAGCAAATTATATCTCATAATGGTTATTTTGTTGCCTGAGGAATTGAATTTATCTTTTCCATTTTATTGTATTCCTTTCTCAGGAGGAATGTGATGTAAGAAAATGACGAATTGATGATTTCAGTGGACATTCTGTCAAAGCTTGAAGATGTAGATAGATTCAATTTTTCTATTTAATCTTAGGAAAAAACCACAAAGATCTGTGAAAGTTTTTTTTTTTTTTTTAGATATTATAAGTATCCTAATACAATTCACCATATTTAAGCATATAATTTGATGAATTTGGGCAAAGGTGTATGGGTTATGCTATTATGAATTACCTAACCAACAGGTAAAAGAAAACTAGGAGGGCTGCAGTATAGAATCTACTACCATAATCCACAATTATGCTATAGAACTGTGTTTCTATTGTTTCTTCCATGATATTGACTTTTGCCTTTATCTATATTACTTCCATTTATCCTGCTTACTTTGGATTTAGTTTTTTCCACTTTTGGTAGTTTCTTAACAAGCATTATTTTTTTTATGAGAAAAAAAAATAAAAACCTTTATTGGACTTTGTTACATTATTTTACAGTTTAGTATTGCTTTTATATTGAATTACATAATGCGGAAGAGGGGGGCACTGTAATGTTTTTGAAGTTTAGAACCTATAGAATTCTTTCTGGCTCCCCTGCTATTAAGGAACAGGAATCTGCTTTACTCTGGCAAGACCGAGGGCCAAACTCATTCACCCTCAAATCCTTTGCACTTTACTTCCACATACAAGCCTGACATACACGGCTGGTTTGAAGGATAGCGGTTCCAACCATTTAACAAGCATTATTGATTTAAAATCTTTTTGTCTAATATAAACATTTCATGCTACAGATTTTTCTGCTTTTGCTGTGTCCTACAAATTTACTGGGAAGACATTAATGTGATACAATCCAGTGACTGATCTTATTTGCTCTCATTCTCTGATTACAGTTCTTAATTGCCTGTTGTCCAGTTTGGAAACCAGTGTTTCAATTTTTTTGTTTGTTTTCTGACTGCTTTAAGGCAAGAATAAATGCAATCTTATTCTGGGAGGTTTCATTAAAAAATATTTTTACATTTAAAAATTTTTTTTCTGATACAGTGAATATTAGCATATATAACTCATGAACAAAATTTCTTTGGGTTCCTTAATACTTTTATCCATAGTTATTATTGGTGCCTTATCGTTGTACATAGTGGTGAGATTCATTGTTACATATTCATTCATGCATACAGTATAACAATATAATTTGGCCAGTATTATTCTCTAGTATTTTCTCTTACCTTCTCCATCTCCCTCCCCACTTCCCCTGGTCACTGTTCTCTACTCTTCTGATCTCCCTTTAATTTTCATGAGATTTCCTACTACCACCTTTTCCTTTTTCCTCTGCTAGCTTCCACATGTGAGAGAAAACATTTAACCCATAACTTTTTGAGTCTGGCTTATTTCACCTAACATAGTGTTCTCAAGTTCCATCCATTTTCCTGCAAATGACATAATTTCATTTTTCTTTATGCTGAATAAAACTTTACTGTGTATATATACCAGATTTTCTTTACCCATTCATCTGTTGATAGACATTTAGACTGGTTCCATAGTATGGGTATTGTGAATTGTGTTACTATAAATATAGGCATGCATGTATTGCTATAGTATAATGGCTTTAATTCTTTAAGATAAATACTGAGGAGTAGTATAACTGGGTCATATGATGGTTCCATTCTTAGCTTTTGAGGATCCTCAGCACTTTTTAAGAGAATAAAAATTTGAAAACTTGTACACTAAACTCAATTCCCAGTGCTCTGTATTGTTTGTTAATCAAAACTATCTCTGAACTTAGTCTTTTAAATCAATCCCTAAATGTATCTGCTTCATAGGTGAGCTATTTCTGTGTGTTCTATTAATTCATGAACCCTAGGATCAATGTCACTAAGATGATTCTTTCTGAATACTAATTTATCTTTACATGTCTAATTTTTACCTTTTCTCTGCCCTAAATTGCCAGAGTCCCTAGTACCTAATTATGTCAATTTATGGAAACATGACCTAATTAATTCATAGAACTCTTTTTCTTAGAATAAAAAAAATAATAATTTTTGCAATTATTTGCAGTTCACCTAATGTTGCCAAAAAATTTCATGTTGGACATTTGCGTTCCACCATCATAGGTAAGTGCTTACTTTCACATAAAATACCAAACATGCCTTTGGGAAAATATATGTAAATACATAGTAATGGTTTAATGATAAATGAAAAGGGGGGACAGAAAAATTTAAATCAGTATGAGCCTAATGCAACTTAAATATTACATGAAATGGGAAGAATTGGTTTAGAAATTTTAAAAATAATTTCAAAACGAAAGATTAACTTAGAAATTGTTTTTAACTGGCATCTATGTTATGATTTTAACTTTTAAAAAATGTGTGTGCATATGGAGAACTGAAAAATGCAAAATAAAAATAGTTATGTGGGAATGATAGTAATCCTCCAGATTTTTCTCTTCATATATTTAAGAAAGAAAATCTCAGTAAAGTGAGCACTAACTGAAATATGCAAGACAGGAAGTTAAAACAAGACTATTCTAAACAGAGATTACCATAATACTGCATAGCGTAATGCTTCAGTGTATAATATGGTTTTATTTATTTAAAGCATTACATTTTACAGAAGTCCAATTTAAAACTTAGAGTTTTATATTATATTAGAAATGGAAAGCACTTTAAAGTCTATCTCATCTAATCTCTCTTCCAGAGTAGAAATCTATTGCATGCTCAAGAGAGTCACTTAACTCATACTTGAATACTTTTAAAAATTGGTGGAATTAATACGTATGTCATAGAGTATCATTGATATAGGGTCAACTCTCATTGAGGTTTTGAGCAGCATTTTAAGAGAGGAATACAGTAAAGTTGTTTTAATAGTTAAAGAAAATATTTGAACCAAGAAGAGGTATTACTTATTGAGAACTTACCATTCCAAGTGTTTTCATATATTACCTCACTTAATGTCACAGCAACCCTGGTGTGAAAGTACTGTTAATCTGGTTTATGGATCAAGAAACTCAAATACCAAAAGTAACTTTTCCAAGATCACATGGCTAGTAAGTATTGTAGCCAGGACTTAAAATTTGTCTAATTCCAAAAGCCTAGGTGTAGACATTTAATTGAATATAGAATATAACATATAGATAAGATAGTAGCAAAATAGACATTATCTGAGTTGTAGCTGAAGAAGTGGGTTCTTGTTGCTGGGACTATGTAGATTTGGATGGTCTAGAAATAGAGAAGTTGCCAAAGACAATAGCCTGTAGTAATTTAAGTCAGGTACATGTATCAGTGAAGGTTTATTTGCAGAAAACAAAATTGACTCTTAACTTAAATCAGGAAAGGATTTATTATGTGATATTGAATGGTTTACAAAGTTGTTAGGAAAGCTGAAGAAGCTTTTGATTGAGCCCACAAAAATGGAGCTCATAATTACATCATTGGGGTTGATTATTAAGTGGGCTCCTAGCTCTTCTGCTGTCACTTCTACTGCTCTAGACTCGCCAGAGTGGTGGCACACACTTGTAAACCCAGTGACTTGGGAGGCTGAGGCAGAAGGATGCAAGTATGAAGCCAGCCTCAGCAGTATAGTGAGACCCTATCCCAAAAAATTAAACAGTGTTTGCAGAGGATGGGGAGATGCATGCTGGGGTGTATGTTGATGTTAGAACAACCCCAGGATTGGAGAGAGTAGAAAATAGAAGTATACTGACATGGCCACAATTGAAAGACTGCTACTGCTCGTGTCATGTTTTCTAAAATACATAGAGGCAAAAGAAACAACCCTATAGCCTTTCTTTCAACTCCCTTAAATGTCACGAGAGTACACTAGCACTTCTGTTAGTGGTGCCACAAAAAACCAAACCTACAACTGTGCTTGTCAGAAAAAAATGGAAGTAATTCATTCCCCTTCTAAATCTCATGCAAAGTCTGTTTGATTACCCAAACCTAGAGGATTTCTGGAACCCTACCACAAGAAAATCTGGGAAATACACTTTAAAAAAAAAAAAAAAAAAGGTTTCTAGCCTCTTCAGTACATAGGGCATACCAAAGGGAAAGTTAAACAGATGTTGAGTCTCATCAAACCACATCAGCAGTACATGAAGGTAAAAGTCTTGGACTACTGCATACTGTTAAGGATGCAGAGGATGGACTTTAGTGATTGAAAGATATTGAAAAAGCTATTTAGAAAAAAAGAACATTTATTCCCCATGTTCTTAGGGTATAATCAAATAATATATTTCTTTTTCTTTTGTCAATATTGAACCCACAGGCACTTTACCACTGAGCTACATCCCCAGCCCTTTTTATTATTTTGAGACAGGGTCTTGCTAAGTTTTTTAGGGCCTTGCTAACTTGCTGAGGCTGGCCTCAAACTTCGGATCCTCCTGTCTCAGCCTTCCCAGTCACTGGTATTATGGGCTAGCACCACTGTGCCTGGCCAAATTATTTATTTCTTGTTAATCACTAAAATTCTGTTATTTTTCTATTCTTGGAATTGACTAGGAATAGCAGTTATTCTAATATGTGTCCCAATCTACATTAGTAACATTGTTGAAAAGTCTGTTCTTAGCTGGACATAGTGGGGCATGCCTGTAATCCCACTAACTCAGGAGGCTAAGGCAGTTCATGGCCAGCCTCAAACAACTTCATAAGACCCTTTCTCAAAATAAAATGTAAAGCTGGGCACAATGGAGCATGCCTATAATCCTATTGGCTTGAGAAGCTGAGGCAGGAGGATTGAGAGTTCAAAGCCAGCAAAAGTGTGGCAATAAACAACTCAGACCCTGTCTCTAAATTAAAAAAAATACAAAATAGAGCTGGGGATGTGGCTCAGTAGTCGAGTGCCCCTGAATTTCATCCCCAGTACCTAAAAAGAGGAAAAAAAAAAAAAAAAAACAGTAAAAAGGGGTGGGTATGCAGGTCAACAGTAAAGCGCCTCTGGGTTCAAAGAAGAAGAAGGAAAAAAGTCTGTTCTTGTAAAAATGGTGAGATTCTTTGAAAAATTACTTTCCTAAAAGTAATTCATTACTTCCTTTCATAGCATAGATGAAAACAATATTTTTTTTAATGAAAAAGATTGAGTTGGCAAATTTTATGAAAAGAATTTTTTGTTATACTTTGATAATAGAGAAGATATAGTTCTTAAGCCAAAATTAGTAACAAAAATAAGAAACTATATTTTTTACTGATTACTAGGAAATTTTATAGCAAATCTCAAAGAAGCTTTAGGACATCAAGTAACAAGAATAAATTACCTTGGAGACTGGGGTATGCAATTCGGTAAGTGCATTTGAGATTTTTTTTCATTTCATTTTAAAGTTTAATTTTTAAAATATCTCATCATTTTTTCATCTGAACAGATTATTGGCACAATCTCACTGCATGAAATAGTGTGCACTATGTGGTTTCTTACATTGTTTTTGTGGTGCTAAGTATCAATCCCAGGGCCTCAGATATGTGTAGCACATGTTCTACCATTAAGTTATATCCCCAGCCCATAATCTTATTTTATTTATTAAGACTTAATTCTCACCACACATGTTTTGGGAAGGAAACTTCACAATTAGAGCGAGACCTGAGGTAGGGAAGTAGATAGGAGTTTTTGTTTGTTTTGTTTTGTTTATATATGACAGCAGAATGTATTATAATTCTTATTACACATATAGAGCACAATTTTTCATATCTCTGGTTGTATCCAAAGTATATTCATACCACATGTCTTCATACATGTACTTTGGATAATAATGATCATCACATTCCACCATCAGTGTTTTAATAAAGAAAAATAGCATACATTTATTGGTGAGGGCAGAAATAAATCTAGCTATATACACTCTTCTCAACCACATTCCTGTTTTTTTAATAAATCTAGTGAGGTCTAGCCCACATGAAATGGGATCTGTTATTACCATGGACAAATGACCTAGAAGAAAAAGTGTGATACTTTGGCTTCCCCAAAACTAAACTAATAAATAAACAAATAAGGCTGGTTGTAGTAACTATACAGTGATAGTGGATGGAAGTCAAAAGGAAAAAAGAAGCCCAAACAGTTAAGCACCACAAATTATCTTTCTTCTTGCCAGTTAACTAGGAACTATTCCTAGTTCATATAAACCAGTCATCCTGGGGGAGGGCAAGATTAGTGAAGATGTATGGTAGCAGTAGTGAGGGGCTGGTAGCATGTGAATACAAACTTTTCATGTTTTTAAGATGCAGCCATATTGTCCACATCTGTAAAGCATTCTCTGTTGTGCAGACACACCCTTGCCTGCCAGCACCACTCATATAGTCTTTTGTTTTATTGCATTCTTTTGTGGGCCTCTCTCCCCTGCTAGATAAGTTCTGTGAAAGTGTGGACTGTGTCTTAATTACTTTTGAATCTGTAATGTTTGGCAAATAAGAGGCGCTCAGAATGATGAACAAAACTCCTGGGAAGTGTTTTACAATACTAATAAAAAAAAAAAAACTAGGTAATATTTTAACACTTCTATGAAAGTATGCAATGCATGTTGCCAGTTCTGAAATTCACTGATACTCTTATGTTCCACATCCAGTGAAATAAATTCATAATTTCTAAAAGTCTAGTTCATTTGAAGAAATATTTTCATAGATTTATCATGATCTTCTCTTATGAATATTATCCTTTAGGTAATAAAAATCTTTTTCAGATACTAGAAGGGGTTGACTCTGTTAATGATACCCCTAATATCACTATGAAGGAATCAGGAAAAATGCCCTGGATTTTGAAAATGCACCTGCAGTTCACAACAGCTGGTAGTAAAAGGTTTAGGCCTGAGGCTCAACAGTCAGACTAATAGATGGTATCCGCATTATATTAGTTTCTCTGATTTAGGCATTTCACAGTCATTAGCAAATATGTGATTATGGTTTTCATTAAATTTTAGCTGCAGGATTTTATTATAGTGGTTTTTCTCTGAAGGACTACTGTGGTTAATGATCTGTCAACATTTCCATTATAACCATCATTGTTCAGGAGTTAAAATTTTGCTGTTTCAGCTATCCCCATTTGAAAGTTGGCAGATGGCTCCTGAGAACAGAATTAGTTTTTAAACATGATTAGATTGAATGTTAAATGGAATGGCCTTTACTTATTCCCATTTCTGCTTTTGTAGAACACTACTCATTGTTCCATGCCATGCCCCCCCACCTTTTTTTTTGGCTTGTAAATGAATAGATCTTTAGTTATTATTTCTAAGTTCCAAAGGCATTATATATAACCATGTTTAGTAGCATTACACATTCTTCTGAGCCTGAAAAATGTACTTCAGCAAGGCCCTTTATCTCTGAAGTTTTGTAATTGACATGGTTGTAGAAACAGATTGACTTTCAAAATAATAAACTATATATTTCTCTTAGCTCAGGCTACATATGTCCTTTCAAACTGAAATTATTTTATATTAAAACCTCTTAAGAATCTCTTTTTGTTTGTTTGTTTCTTTCTTTGTTTTGGTAGTAGGGATTGAACTCAGGGGTACTGAACCACTCAGCCACATCCCCAGCCCTATTTTGTATTTTATTTAGAGATAGGGTCTCCCTGAGTTGTTTAGGGCCTCGCCTAAATTCCTGAGGCTGACTTTGAACTTGTGATCCTCCTGCCTCAGCCTCCTGAGCCTCTGGGATTACAGGCATTCACCACCACACCTAGCTGAATCTCTTTTAAATATCTTTAGTTGTAGATGGACACAATACTTTTATTTGATTTATTTCTTTTTATGTGGTGCTGAATTTTGAACCCAGTGCCTCATGCATGTGAGGCAATCACTCCACCACTTAGCTACAACCCTAGCCCAAAAATCTCTTAAAAATATATATATTCACAGTCCACAATGGGAATTTCCATTCCTAGTTTGCAAACCTTATTTAGTATTTAAAAAAAAAATCAGAATAGCACTATTCCTGAACCCTTAACTTATCATCAAAGACTGAAAAAAAAAAATGTGTGTTTAAATAAAAGAATTTGTCATTTAGCTACTATGAATGGAAGAAGTAATCAGGTATGTTTTGAATTTTATCTTTTTTGGTTTTCTTCAATTTAAAAACTAATATTAAGGGAGGCAGAGGCAGGAAGATTGCAAGTTTGAGGCCTCAGCAACTTAGTGAGGCCCTAAGTTTAGCGAGATCCTGTCTTAAAATAAAAAGGGTTGGGAATGTACTTCAGTGATAAAGCACTCCTGGGTTAAATTACCTGTATATGTATGTGTATGTATGTATAAATAAATAAACAAATAAGGCGGGGGGGGGGGATATAGCTTAACGGCAGAATGCAACTAAGTTTAATGTCTATTACCTGGGCTGGGGGACTAATATTATAACACCAAGCCCGTTACTACTTTTGTGTGTTACTTTCACACCTACAAGTTCAAAAAAAGTTTTAAATCATTTCCCATCTGTTTGTTTTCACAAATTTTGAGTGTCTAGCATCTCAGAGTAACTGCTCAATAAATGTTTCTTATTGTCTGCTAGGGACTTGTTGAACACTGTTAATACAAAGATGAAAATAGTTATAGACCCTGCCTTTGAGTTCATAGTCTTGGTTTCTGTTTAGTAATATCAGTGATCTATTTATTATACAGTATTGCCTATGTCATTCAATATATTGAATTTAACTTGTATCCATTTACAGGATAACAGAAGGTTGAAAATGTATTTTGCAATATTTCTCAGGGTACATAAATATGAGATGTTGATCTTATACAACAGCCCTTTTCCTGCCACAACTATTCTCTACTGTTCCATTTTATAATTTTTCATTTATGGATTATCATGGTAGGTCTTCTGGGAACAGGCTTCCAACTGTTTGGCTATGAAGAAAAACTCCAGTCCAATCCTTTGCAGCATCTCTTTGAAGTAAGTTGGCAAGAAGCCATTTTAAAAAATGCTTCAAAGTTCTGTGCAATTTGGTAGCCAGTTTGATCCTAGAGGTTTAGAAATATGTTCCTTAAAATAAGGAACAAAAAATCAAAAGTATTGCTTTCATATTTCTAGCTTGTTCATTTCATTTCCAAATCCAAGTGTTTCTGTTATTACTTTTTTAGTTGATCAGAGACATTATTTCCCAGATATAGAATCTTCTTAGAATAAACACATAGGATATAGCAGATTAGACACTGAGAAATTTCTCTGTTTTCTGTCAGTTGATGTATTGCAGCTTTCTAATAGTAGTAATAAGTGTCATTCATTTAGACTTGTAACACATGAATGTTTCTGGTTTTGTTGTTTTGTGGGGTTTTTTTGTTTGTTTGTTTTTTTAGTGTAGGGAAAGGCACATGTGTTTCCCTCTGAATTTGTGTATACTTTTTTCCTTTGTCATCCAGTTCATTTTCCTGACTCTTTAACCCAATGTAAACTCCTTTCTATTCTTCATTTAGTCCTCTCAATACTTTATTTCTCTGTCTTCTAGCTTCCATCTTTCCTGGAGTTCATTAGTAAACCTCTTCCTCTCTGAGTAATGTCCATGGATGAGTTTCTTTTGCATTGTCCCAGTTGCTCTCTCTGCTGTTTCTGGACCTCACAAAGAAAACACAGATACAGTGCCAGCCAATGTGACATACCAGGGAATCAGATCAAAAGATGTTCTGCCTGTGCATCAGGAAGAGCATTTGCCAAAATAATACTATACTTCCCAGACAGAGCCATCAAGAGCAGTTTTTCATTTTCCTTTTCATTATATGATTTTCTTTTGCAGCTGGCTTTGCCATTATAATTGAACAAATTCTACTTCTAAAAGACCTTTAAAGGTCTGTCATTTTCTCCTGAGTCCATGCCCTCACTATACTTTAAATGTATACATTTTGATTTATATTAACTAGATTTCTCTTTCCCTTTAAAAATTTTGTTGATAGACAAGAATTTAAAAATTAATAATTCTTGGGCTTGGGGTTGTGGCTCAGTGGCAGAGTGCTTGCCTAGCATGTGTGAGGCACTGGGTTCAAGTCTCAGCACCACATAAAAATAAATAAATAAAAAAGGTCCATTGACAACTAAAAATTTTTTTAAAAAATTAATGATTCTTGGTTATCTATAAATAAAGTGCCTGGAATTTTTACTACTTTATGTTTTTAGCGTTTGAATAATGGTATTTTTTACCATAAGTTTAGCAAACCTTTATCAAGTCCAGGCCCATAGAGATACTGCATGGCACAAAAATATACAAATATTTGCTTGGAGACCTTGTATTATAGATTTGTAGTAGAGTCTGACACCTGAAAGTTACTCCTCATATCTCTTTCCTAACCCAATTTAAAGTTTGTATTTAATCCTGCAAATAGTAAGCCTTTTTTTCCTGTAATATTTTATTTTATTTTATTTATTTTTTCCCTGAAGAATCTCAAAACTTTTATTATAAACATTAGTGGCAAAAAAAAAAAAAATTGGTGTTTTGGTTCAGCATAGTGAGGAGGAATTTTAAGCTTGAGAAAAAAATATTCTGCACTCAATTGCCTTGGAATCTATATGTTATAATCACCAACTTCAATCTATAAATTAACAACCAGACTTGCATTTCCTAGAATTAACTAATGGTCTCCATCTCCCAGTAGACTTAGTTAACTACTACTGGGTTGTCCAAATTGTTCCCTTTCCTGATTAGTCTTGGAAGAATAATTTTGGCCCATCTGGTGTTGTAACCTGAAAATCCATGATTCAGAACATCACATCTTCTGAGTGATGGAGTCCCCGAAAAGCAACACTCGAAGCCAAGGCAGAGAGCTCCCACCAGACATCCCCGCACAGGCCGCCATACTACTGCGCGCTGAATGCCGAGTCCAGCCTGTAATATTTTAAATATTTTAGTCATATCTATTCTCAAACTCCAAAGAAGCATAAGCATGTTTCTTTCTATGCTGCTTAGTATGTTTTCTGCCTTTTGAGATTCATAAAAATAGTGGGAGATTAGCCGGGCACAGTGGCACATGCCTGTAATCCCAGTGGCTTGGGAAGCCGAGGAAGAAGGATCACAAGTTCAAAGCCAGCCTCAGCAAAAACGAGGTGCCAAGCAACTTAGTGAGACCCTGTCTCTAAATAAAATACAAAATAGGGCTGAGGATGTGGCTCAGTGGTCAAGTGCCCTTGAGTTCAATCCCTAGTACCCAAACAATAAAAATAGTGGGAGATTGGCACCTGTGTTAGAGGTTATTAGTTGATCTATACTCTTGTAAGGAAGAAGTAAGGGCAGGACTTTTCCTGTGAACAACTAAAAGCTCAAGGAACATTGATGTTGCTTTCATTATTCGTCTTGTGCCTAATAGAATCAGGGATCAGTGTTTTACAGATGATAAAAGGCAATTGAGGGGGCTGGGGATGTGGCTCAAGCGGTAGCACGCTCGCCTGGCATGCATGCGGCCCAGGTTCGATCCTCAGCACCACATACCAACAAAGATGTTGTGTCCGCCGAGAACTAAAATAAATAAATTCATTCTCTCTCTCTCTCTCTCTCTCTCTCTCTCTCTCTCTCTCTCTCTCTCTCTCTCTCTCTCTCCCCCTCCCCCTTTCCTCTCTTAAAAAAAAAAAAGGCAATTGAGGTAGACACCATCTTGCTATTGGGAATTAAGCAAATACACTTATGAGAACACTCAAACACTCACCTGTTCTCCTCCAGCACAGAGAACATGCAGAGCCTATAATAGCACTTCCAGGCTATTACATCTATGCTAATTTTTGCAGATCCAGTTTTCATTTACGAATTAGTTGTCAACTGTGGAAATCTTTCATTATTGACTTTCAGAGTAATAAGGACATTTTTCTTTTTCTTTATGGTGGTTTTTTTTTTAAGCTTTAAGCAAATATTAAAGAATATTATTCTGTTCCTAAAGGAAAATCTGAAAGTCATATAACAACTGTGTTTATTTGCTAATTGAAAGACCCCCTTCAGTGTCTCTTGTGGCATAGATACTAACACAAAGTATCCCCATCTGCATCTCAGATGATCAGAGTCAGGGATAGTGATTCTAACCTTGGTTTCTAGTCTGTTGGTAAATTATATCAGTAGTAGCTTATGGGAAGTAAACTTTTAGGTCAGTCTACATTTACCCTTTCTTATTTGTGAATATCTGCTTTCTCAAAGCTTTAGTTGAACCACTTTTTCATCCTTGTCAAATTGTAGTTAGTCGTGAACTCTTTGAGAGGAATATCCATGTCTTCCTGATCTTTTTTTTTTAAATTTTGTTTATTTATTTTTATATGGTATTGAGGATCAAACCCAGTGCCTCAAACAAGCGAGGCAAGTGCTCTGCCGCTGAGCCACAATCTCAGCTCTTCCTGATATTTTACCCCCAGCCCCAGACACAATGCCTTGCAATAAATGTTTGAATGGATTTTATCTCATAGTTCTTTTTCTCCTTTCCTTGTTTTTATTTCTGTTGTGCAATACAAAACCTAATTGTTAATCCAGAGATTAACAATTATTATTATTATAGGATACACTAATTACTATGTATTAGAATCTAGCATACTTTGTTAATTTTTTTCAGTTCACTAATGAACTGAAGGACCAGACTCAGATCTTTTCTTTGGTTGCACTACAAAAATAGAATTTTCCTTTCTTTCATCCTCTAGTAGTGTTCCAGGGACACAGTTAGCACTTCAGTTTTGGTAGTTTAAACCTTCTGGTTTATTTGTGCTGAATTTGGCTTAACTACTACTGACATAATTTACCAGTACACTAGAAACCAAGGTTAGAATCACTATCCCTGACTCTGATCATCTAAGATGTAGATGGGGATACTATGCCACAGGAGACACTGAAGGGGGCCTTTCAATTAGCAAATATTTTCTACCTAATAAAGTTCCCTAGACTCTAATGTTGTTATATACCTTTCAGATTTTCCTTTAGGAACAGAATAACACTAGCAGATTTTGTAGACTAACTTCCTCTAAATTGTGCCATGATCAGTATCCCCCAGTTTCAGGTTCTCTCCTAGATTAGACATAATATTATACAATAGATTTAGCATTTCTTTCTGTGGTGAGTATTTTTAATACTCAGTCATTTCTTTACTGTATTTCCATTTTGGTACCAATGTTTCACTGCTGGTTTTCTCTTTACTTATACTGCATTATTTTCACCAGACATCTGTGTTGTATAGAGAATCAGGGCTTTTGTTGATCAGCATTTGAAACATTGTCTTTAATTTGTTTATTTTTGTTATGAAACAGGAAAGTAAATTTGTAACAGTTCCCATATCCACCTTGAATTGGCTGATGTTAAATAACTTATTTGCTACTTACTAGTCATAAAGTTTGGAACACTTGTCAAAAAGCCTTTTTATTTTTATCATAGAGTAATTTCTTATGGTGAAAAGTTAACTTGTATTAAATCTGGGTCATTGATATGTCATTTTATGTTTTAATAATACTTCTTTAAATTCATTTCTCATTTTCTTTTTAGATAGAATCTATTTGATAACTCCCAACATGGTACCTTTAAGAATATGTAATCTGCCTGTCGTGGTGGTACTTGTAGTGCCAGCAACTCGGGAGGCTGAGGCAGGAAGATCACAAGTTCAAGGCCTGCCTCCGCAACTTAGAGAGACTCTGTCTAAAAATTTAAAAAAAAAAAAAAATTAAAAGGACTGGGAGAAAGAAGGGCTGGGGTTGTGGCTCAGTGGCATAGTGCTTGCCTAGCATGTGTGAAGCACTGGGTTCAATTCTCAGTACCACATATAAATAATTGAATAAAACAAGGGCCCCTCAACAACTAAAAAATTTTTTAAAAAGGACTGGAAACTTAGCTCTGTGGTTAAGCACCCCAGGGTTCAATCCCCAGTGCAAAAAAAAAAAAAAAAAACCATAGATAGATCGATCTTTTTAAGAAGGTTTGAGAATTTAGCTTGTTGTTTATTCATATGGATTTTGATGATCATAGAAAAATTCCTCTGAAATAAGTACAACCTCTTGTAAGTGATAAATATCATACCAATAAAGTGTGTTCAGTATTCTAGTATGCACAAATAGTATAAATTTTTCCTAAGTTCAAATTGATCCCCACAGATTCTGTATCATTATGTCTCCCCTGCCCTTTTCTAAAAGGATTTGAGGTAATTGCAGTGATATGCATTTAGTAAAGAAAACTAGAACATTGGAGGATAATGCATCACTAATAATATTGTATTAACTGATCTGATCCTGAGTTTCCTATATGATTAGCCAAGAAAAAATAGTGGTAAGTAGAAAGATTGTGCAAGATCAAAGCACTAATTTGATTAATTAGAATGTTTACTTGCTCTTGCTTTTAAAAACATGGAAGTAGAATCTATTCCTCAAGAGACAATATTTTCTACGTAATATTAGACTTTCAAAATGATTTTCAAGCTCAGGTAAAGAAAATTATTTATTTAAGACTAAGTTGATTTTTGTCATGGGAATATTTATGCAGTTAGAAGTTCTTATTCTGTAAAATATATATGTTCAAAAGTTCAAAGTTTCTTTTTTGTTGTTAGGGTTAGCATGGATGTTACCCCTTAGTAACATTCATATAATCTGAGCCTAGTTATCACTTTTAAGAGTAGCTTGAGTCAATTTAAGTCATTATTAGGGACTCCCAGCCTCCTAGATCACACAAAGTTCCCTAGACTCTAATGTGCATCCTAGGACAGTCATAGAGGACTATTTTTGCATTCAGTCCGCACTGATCTCTGATAAGCTTAGCATCCCCAGTCTGTGTGATGCCTTGGAGGCACACAGCTTTATTGGTGTGGCAGAGTTCATCTGGGAGATCACTGCTCTGCTCCTAAAGGCCAGCCTCTCTGTGTAGGCAAACTGGGAACCATTTTCCTCTGAGGGCCTGCCATCACCCAGGGACTTCCCAGCTTTGGCTACTCCTGGAAGTGTTCTCCATCCTCTGCCCAGTCTAGGTAATTCTTTTTTCCTCTTTCCCGGCTTTCTCCCCAGAGCCACACCTTTCTACTCTACCCCTGCTTCTTCAGACTATCTCAGTGTCCTGAGTCCTCTACATAGAATAAGGTTGGAAACACCTAGCAAGAACAAAATATACATTAGTAGCTTAGTAAATACCTCTACCCACTGAAGTATTAAAAAAAAAAAAAAAAGACTTTTTCAACATAAAAAGTATGTTTATTAGGCACTAGTTTATATTGATCTATAAGGAGTTAATAATTATCACTCTTGAATAAAGATAAAAGACATACTAGATGTGAATTTTATATATATATATGTACACCAAATAAAGAGATTCCAAACGTTAAAAGAGGATAAATAGAGTTAAAATACTATTCATACACTACTAAAAATGTATTAAGGAGAAGAAATTTGATGACTGATGAATTAATTAGTTCATGTGAATTTTTTTTACCTAGCAAGTTTTGACTTTATTGATAAGTTTTAGTTAATAAATTTCTTTAATATTTCTCTGAACATTCAGAATTTGACTCAACTTGCAGTTCTCTAAGAAAACAATTTGTCTCCCTTTTTTGCAATACTGGGAATTGTGTTGAGGCAATTTAGCACCCTAGATCAAAATAAAATAAATAACTTAGTGGTAAAGCACCCCAGGGTTCAATTCCGGGTACCAAATAAATAAATAAATCAGCATTTTGCAGGTAGGAGACAGGAAATGACTTACTCTAAACCAGGGTTGTAGTGGTAGTGGTGCATAATTACACATAATAGTGAGCTTCATTGTAAACCAGACTTTCTTCACCCAGGGGCCTGTGAATATGGGTGGGAAGAAAAAGTTTCACTTTGGCCTTTTCACTATCTATAAGAAATGGGCATTTTCTTCCATTACTGTATCACAAATTTTTAAAAATTATTTTGTTAAGTGCATTTTAATGTAATTTTTCCTTTGTAACTCCATGAATTTTTTGCATTTAGAAACTTTTTTTGTTCATTTTTGTTTTGTCTATCCAGGATTGAATCTAGGGATACTTAACCACTAAGCCACATTGACAGCCCTTTTTATTTTTATTTTGAGAAAGAGCCTTACTAAGTTGCTGAGGCTAGCCTTGAACTTGCAATCCTCCTGTCTCAGTCTCCTGAGTTTCTGGGATTATATGTGTGTACCTCCATATCTGGCCAACATTTAGAAACATTTTGAGAAGAGGTTTATAGGCTTTATTAAGGGCCTATGGCTAAAAGAAGAAAAAAAAATGTTACCCTCTATTATGAGGACAGTAAGAATTGAGAAGTCTCTGAATTGTGCTTTGCTTTCTTCTTTTCACTGGAGATAATAATATCTGGTAATGAATTTCACTTAACATACTGTTATACTTTTAGATTTATGTACAAGTTAATAAAGAAGCAGCAGACAATAAAAATATAGCAAAATTGGCCCATGAATTCTTCCAACGATTAGAACTGGGTGACATCCAAGCACTTTCACTGTGGCAAAGATTTCGGGACTTGAGCATTGAAGAGTACATTCGGATTTACCAGGTACCTGTTCGCCCCCTGAACCCTTCTGTGATATGGTGCAACTCACTGGCACTATTGCTTAATGAAGCTGCTACTTAAGCTCATATTTAAGAATAGATTTCTGGTTGAGTTGGAAATGAGGACTCTAATGTTGTTCTTTGGGCTGGGAGTTCAAGCTACAAAAAATCCTGAGGTGATGTCAGATGACTTTCTGATACTTCTTTTCAGTCTGGTTTTCCTATCCTCTCTCTTATCATGCCTTCACTTAATTTTTTTTTTCTTTTACCTCCTTAGGCCTGTATATGATGGTTATAAATTCATTCATTTAAAAAACATTTGCTAGGGAAGGTATTCAACAATGAATAAAAGAGAAAAATTTTTGCTGTCATGGACCTTACATTGTAGCATGGAGCAAAACAAGTTAAAGGTAGAGTGAAGTAAACAAGAAATATATATAGTCTGTTAGATGGTGTTAGGTGGTAAGATCAATCATATATGTTCTGTGACTAGTGTGAGGAAAGATTTTGTAAGAAGTCTACTTATTTGAAGTAAATAAGCAAGATAAACAGTAGGAAAGGAAATCAAAGAGGATGAAGGGTGGGATGTGATGTGGGCCATTCTCCAGGGCTATATAGTATGGCTTTCTGCTATGATAGAAATATTCTGTATCTATGATGTCCATTATGGTAACTGCTAACCACATGTCACGTTTCAGCCCTTGAAGGATGAGTAGTACAACTAAGGAAGTAAATTCTATTTTACTTAATTCTAATTTAATTAGTCATATATATATTGAATAGCACAGTATCATTGTGAGGAGTTGACCTGTGTAGTAGCGCAGGCCTGTAATCCCAGCAGCTTGGGGGGCTAAGGCAGGAAAATTGCAAGTTTAAGGCCAGCCTCAGTAACTTAGGGAGGCCTTAAGCAACTTATTGAGACCCTGTCTCAAAGTAAAATATAAAAAGGACCAGGGAATTGGGGGTTAAGTGCCGTGGGACCAAAAAAAAAAAAAATTGTTTTTTTTAATAGGAGTAACTTGAGCTAATTTTTATTTTCCCCATCTACATTACAGATTGTAAAACCTCCTTAATTTTGTTTTACTGTAAGATAATTGGAGATTTAACTAACATTTTGTTTGTTTTCTTTCTGAACCCTTTTAGCGTTTAGGAATATACTTTGATGAATATTCAGGAGAATCATTTTATCGTGAAAAATCTCAAGAAGTCTTAAAGTTGCTGGAAAGTAAAGGACTCCTACAGAAAACGATGTATGATCAGGTTATGATTTTTTTAGTTACGCATTTTTTGAAATTGGTGTTGCTGTATTCTTTCAATAAGGATAACAAAATGCATGGTGCAGCCGTTCTGGCTTTTTCTCATAGTGCTTTTTTTTTTTTTTTTTTTTTCTGTTTCTGTTTAAAGTACTTTGCCACATGCTTTTGCTGTCATAGCAAAAGCCTGGTAAGGGTGGGAGAAAACGTATTATCTGTTCTTTATATGAGAGGGAACTGAAACACAGAAAATGTAAGTGAACTGCCTTGAGTCACACAAACTGATAAGATGTAACTTTAAAAGGAAGTAGAACTACTTCTTTTTTTTTATTTTTTTATTTTTTGCACCAATAAAAATTATTCTTTTTTATTGTTGGTTGTTCAAAACATTACATAGTTCTTGACATATCATATTTCACACTTTGATTCAAGTGGGTTATGAACTCCCATTTTTACCCCCTATACAGATTGCTGTATCACATCAGTTACACTTCCATTGATTTACATATTGCCATACTAGTGTCTGTTGTATTCTGCTGCCTTTCCTATCCTCTACTATCCCCCTCCCCTCCCCTCCCCTCCCCTCTTCTCTCTCTACCCCCTCTACTGTAATTCATTTCTCCCCCTTGTATTATTTTTCCTTTTCCCCTCACTTCCTCTTGTATGTAATTTTGTATAACCCTGAGGGTCTCCTTCCATTTCCATGCAATTTCCCCTCTCTCTCGCTTTCCCTCCCACCTCTCATCCCTGTTTAATGTTAATCTTCTTCTCATGCTCTTAGTCCCTACTCTGTTCTTAGTTACTCTCCTTATATCAAAGAAGACATTTGGCATTTGTTTTTTAGGGATTGGCTGGCTTCACTTAGCATAATCTGCTCTAATGCCATCCATTTCCCTCCAAATTCTATGATTTTGTCATTTTTTAATGCAGAGTAATACTCCATTGTGTATAAATGCCACATTTTTTTTATCCATTCATCTATTGAAGGGCATCTAGGTTGGTTCCACAGTCTTGCTATTGTGAATTGTGCTGCTATGAACATCGATGTAGCAGTGTCCCTGTAGCATGCTCTTTTTAGGTCTTTAGGGAATAGACCAAGAAGGGGAATAGCTGGGTCAAATGGTGGTTCCATTCCCAGCTTTCCAAGAAATCTCCATACTGCTTTCCAAATTGGTTGCACCAATTTGCAGTCCCACCAACAATGAACAAGTGTACCCTTTTCCCTCGCCAGCACTTGTTGTTGTTTGACTTCGTAATGGCTGCCAATCTTACTGGAGTGAGATGGTATCTTAGGGTGGTTTTGATTTGCATTTCTCTGACTGCTATCGATGTTGAGCATTTTTTCATGTACTTGTTGATTGATTGTATGTCCTCCTCTGAGAAGTGTCTGTTCAGGTCCTTGGCCCATTTGTTGATTGGGTTATTTGTCATCTTACTGTCTAATTTTTGAGTTCTTTGTATACTCTGGATATTAGGGCTCTATCTGAAGTGTGTGGAGTAAAGATTTGTTCCAGGATGTAGGCTCCCTATCTACCTCTCTTATTGTTTCTTTTGCTGAGAAAAAACTTTTTAGTTTGAGTAAGTCCCATTTGTTGATTCTAGTTATTAACTCTTGTGCTATGGGTGTCCTATTGAGGAATTTGGAGCCCAACCCCACAGTATGTAGATCGTAGCCAACTTTTTCTTCTATCAGACGCTGTGTCTCTGATTTGATATCAAGATCCTTGATCCATTTCTACTTCTTAAGACTCTTTATCTTTTTGAAAAAAACTCTATTCTTTTCAAAAAAGGTTTAAGGAAGCTTGGATTTAAGGAGTAAAAGTGAGCAAATCAGGAAGTAGGGTAGGAAATAAAGTCAGAGGTGTTGTTAGTGCATCCCTACTGGTATTGTTTTCTTGTATATATTTAATATATATGTAGAATCATTTTATTTTTAAAAAATCATTTTTAATTGACAAAAGAGAAATTGCATGTACTTATGGTATGTGTATGTCTTAATGTATGTATACATTGTTGAGTGTCTAATTTTAAGCTAGTTAACATACTTGACTGTGATGAGAATGAACTCTCTGAAAATCATCTCTCACAGCTGTGATGACATTTAAAATCTATTCTCTTAGCAATTTCCAGTTTATTATACATTATTATTAATTATAGTTACCATATAATAGATCTCCAGATCCTTCTTCCTGTCTGACTGCAACTTTGTACCCTTTAGCATCTCATTCCCTATCCCTGGTATATATTCTGCTTCTGAGTTAGATTCTTTTAGATTTCACATATAGGTGAGATCATATAAGTTTGTTTTTCTGTGTTTGGCTTATTTCTCTGAGCATGATTTTCTTCAGACTTATCCATGTTGTCAAAATGACAAGGTTTTCTTTTAAGGCTGGATAGTTTTCCATGGGGGATATATATATATATATGCCACATTTCTTATATCCATCTCCTGTTAGCAAACAACTTGGGTTGATTACATATCTTGGCTATCATGGATAAAGCTGCAGCGAATGTGACAGTGCAGATATCCCTTCAACATACTGATTTCATTTCCTTTGGATGTGTACCCAAAAATAAGATCATAGTGGATCATAATGGATCATAGTGTAATTCTGCCTCTAAAATTTTTTTAAAGAACCACCATATTGTTTTCCATAGTAACGTACTAATTTATAATCCTACCAGCATTATATAAGGATTTCTTTTGTCCACATCCTTACCAACACTGTTTTTTGTTTTGATAAAAACTGCTCTGAGAGGTCGATGAGCACTCACTGTGGTTTTCATTTGCATTTCCCTTATGGTTAGTGATGTCAAGCACCTTTTCATATACCTGTTAGCCTTTCGTGTCTTCTTTTGAGAGCTGTCTCTACAAGTCCTTTGTACATTTTTAATCATATTATTTGTTTTCTTTCTGTTGACATTTGAGTTTTCCTTATATATTCCTGATATTAACCCCTCATCAGATACATGATTTGCAAATACTTTCTCCCATTCTGTAGATTATCTCTTTACTCTGTTGATTGTTTTCCTTAGCTCTGTTGATTGAAGCTTTTTAGTTTGATGTTTCATTTGTCTATTTTTACTTTTTTTGCCTGGGCTTTTAGGATCACGAGCAAGAAATCTAATAATTTTATAATTTCAGGTCTTTTGTTTGTCTTTAAATCATTTTGTACATGGGTTGAGATAAGGTTCCAGCTCCATTATTCGGCTTGTAAATATCCAGTTTTCCCAATAATATTTATTTATGAGATGAACCTTTCCCCATTGTGTAATCCTGGCACCTCCGTTGAAGGTCAATTGATTATAAATGTGTGGTTTTTGGGCTGGGGATGTGGCTCAAGCGGTAGCGCGCTCGCCTGGCATGCGTACGGCCCAGGTTCCATCCTCAGCACCACATACAAACAAAGATGTTGTGTCTGCCGAGAACTAAAAAATAAATATTAAAAATTCTCTCTTTCTCTCTCTCTGTCTCTCTCTTTCTCTCTCTCTCTCTCTCTCTCTCTCTCTCTCTCTCTCTCTCTCTCTCTCCTCTCTCTCTCTTTAAAAAAATAAAATAAAGGGCTGCGGATGTGGCTCAAGCGGTAGCGCGCTCACCTGGCATGCCTGCGGCCCGGGTTCTATCCTCAGCACCACATACCAACAAAGATGTTGTGTCTGCCGAGAACTAAAAAATAAATATTAAAAAATAATAATAATAAAAAAATAAAATAAAAAATAAATGTGTGGTTTTTATCTAGGCTTTCTGTTTTGTTCCATTGGTCTATATGTCTCTTTTGAAACAGTATAATCCTGTTTGGGTTACTATAATTTTTAGTAGATTTTAAGATCACTGGTGTAATTTCTCTAGCTTTTTTCTCTTTTGCTTAAGAGTTTTGTGGCTATTTGGTATCTTTTGTTTTTCCTTAGGAATTTTAGGATTTTTTTTCTATGAAAAATGTTAGGATTTTGATAAGGAATGTACTGAATCTGTAGATCTGTAGTTTGAACATTTAAAAAATATTGTTCCAATCAGTGAACATAGATTATCTTTTCAGGTATTTGTCTTAATTTCTTGCATCATTTTATAATTTTCACTGTACAAATCTTTCACCTTATTTAAATTTATTCCAAAGTATTTTAAATTTGTTGATGCTACTGCAAATGGAATTATTTTTCTTTATTTCACTTTCAGCTAGATCATTATTAGTGTACAGAAATTCTTTTGGGTTTTGTTAGTTTTGTATTATGCAGCTTTACTAAATTTGTTTATTCTAGCAGTTTCTTGGTGAACAGTTTAGGATTTTCTATATAGAAGATCTTGTTTCCTATGAAGAAAGACTGTTTAACTTCTTTTCCAATTCAGATGGCTTATATTTCATTTGCTTGCCTAATTGCTCTCTAGTTTAGCTTTTAGCTTCCTGTCAGCTGAGCAGAGAAATAGTGCAAATCACAGGAGCCCAGGCAACTGTAATACAGAAGCATACCAGTTGCTTACAATTGTCATTTTTCATAGTCCCAAAGCAAAATTTCTCCTGTCATCTTTATAAAGAAGACATGAAAATGTAGTTAATAGCGTCATCAGTAATGCTCTTAAGGAAAAGTTTTAAATTGTCATATATAAATTCCAGTTTTTCAGCTGGGTGTGGTGGCACACACATAATTAACCTGCTCAGGAGGCTGAGGAAGGAGTATTCCAAGCTAGAGACCAGCCAGGGTAACTTAGTGATATCCTTTCTGAAAAAAAAAAAAAAAAAAAGTGGGAGGCCAGGGCAGAGGATGTAACAAGGTGTTTGCCTAGCCCATGTGAGATCCTGTGTTCAATCCCCAGTACAGCCAAAAGAAAAAATCAGTTTCAATTTTTGGTCAAGCAAAAATACAATAAAATTCTATGGTCTTTAATGCTGAGGAATACTTTCTAGCATGTTAAAAGTTCGTCTAATATTAATGTATAACATCCAATTAGAAAAAGAGTTTATGATATTTCATAGTTAAAACTCAGTTGTAATCTCATTTTTAAACTAGCCATATTAAAATTTTTACCTGAGTAACTTAGTCAGTGTTACAGATTTTAAAAATATAGGATGGGCTGGGGTTATAGCTCAGTGGTAGAGCACTTGCCTAGCTTGTATGAGGCACTGGGTTCAATTCTTGGCACCACATATAAATAAATAAAATAAAGGTCCATTGAAAACTGAAAGAAAACAATTTTAAAAATATATATGTGTGTATGTGTGTATCATGACCAAACATTAATTATGTCATACCCACTTTTTTTTTTTAATACCAGGAATTGAACCCAGGGGTGCTTAACCACTGAGCCACATCCCAGCTCTTTTTACATTTTATTTAAAGATAGGGTCTCACTAAGTTGCTGAGGCTGGCTATGAACTTGTGATCCTCCTGCCTCAGCATCCAGAGCCTCTAAGATTACAGGGATGTGCCACCATGCCCACTTTTAATAGATTCTCAGAGTTCTTACTTCTTGGTTTTTTGTCCATTGCTTGTTATAGGTTGAATTGAAAAGGCTTATTGCTATTTGATTTGCCAGACGTGATGTTATAGATGTACTTTTTGAAGTTATAATTTGTTTCAGAGTTGCCTTTTTTGCATTTCTAGAAAAGGAACAGCTGTAGTAGATCTCTCTGGGAATGGTGACCCCTCTTCAATTTGTACTGTAATGCGAAGTGATGGGACTTCTCTCTATGCAACCAGGTTTGTTGCGTCTGCAGGGGGAAACATTGGAACGTATGTATGACTTGGTGTTCTTTTCCTAGGATCAATGCCAAAATAATCATTTCATCCTCAAAAATCTATAGGCTTTCCACACTAGAATACATTGTTTTACGAACTATAAAACTGAATTTCTTCATAATCAACTACTATGTATTTTTACAATTGTACATGGTGGGCAATTGTACTAAAAGGTGACCGAGTTAGCTTAATTCTGTCCTCATACATTAAAGACCATTTTATATGGACATTAATACCAGAACTCATTATGATTATGGTAAAGTAGATCAAGAGAGATGTAGGCCTGTTGCTTTTATGTGTGTGTGTGTGGGTGTATTTTTTTTTTTTTTTCACCCATCTCCATGATTCATCTCAGGGAAGGGAACATTCTCTGATGATCAGTAAGAACTGGGTTTAAACCCAACATTATTTTGGGGATAAATCTAGTAGGAAAAAGAGTCAGAACAATAAATAGTCATACAAGCAAGCATGACCATACCCAAGCACTACTGGCAAATGGCTCCAGTGTCTCCCAGGCAAGAATTTTATATTCTAAGTCACAAACCACTTTTGTTGTTGTTGTTTTACGGTCCTGGGGATGAACGTAGAACTTCATGCATACTAGTTAAGCTACATCCCCAGCTTCTACACAAACTACTTTTGTAGCATAAAGTCATATTATTATTGGCAGTAACTATAATCATTTATTGCAAACAACTTTAAACAACCAGTCTTTTAATTATCCCTAGAACATTCATCTGTTTCTATTACTTGTGGACATTTCCCTTTATCATCATGTAATTGGACTTGGGAAGTGAGAAGAACCTATGTCTTAAAAGGCACATACTTTTTCTAGACACAAAATACATATATGGTAGAAATTTTTTTGTGCCAGCAAATTATCCCTTGACCAGTGGTTAAAAGAAATGTCCATTCAGAATGAAAATTCATATCTGAAAGACTACAACTATCTTGATCTGTTTTTGTGGACTATCATTAGGTCTAGAATTTCAATATTACTACTTTGAGGAAAAAGAAAAAGTTTCCTTGGAACAGAGGATGTATGACAGAGTCCCCACTGCTACCCTGATCTGGAATCTTTTTCACCCTTTCATTATGTCTAGATATTTCTATATATTTACTTTAACACCTGTACTTTCTCTTTTTTTCTTTGGGGAAATAATTCTCCCTTTGCTATACTGGGTTCCTTATAGAATACCTCTATATGTGAGGATGTGAATTAAAGGAGTTGTTGGAGCAGAAAAGAAAAGTGCAGGAGAATACTGCAAAAAGCACAGAGCATGGGTCTGAGACATGGATTATTTGTTCTGGCACCACAACTATCACTTCCCTATCCAGGCTATGGTTCCCTGCTTTATATATATATATATATATATATATATTTTTTTTTTTTTTTTTTTAAAGAGAGAGGGAGAGAGAGAAAGAGAGAGAATTTTTAATATTTATTTTTTAGTTCTCGGCGGACACAACATCTTTGTTGGTATATGGTGCTGAGGATGGAACCCGGGCCGCACGCATGCCAGGCGAGCGCGCTACCGCTTGAGCCACATCCCCAGCCCCTGGTTCCCTGCTTTATGAAGTGGCAGACCTGGACTAAAATCACCTGGCATTTCTTCCAGCTTTCAAATTCAGTTTCTATAAACTCAACCTAGAACTGTTTCTTACATTTTCTTTTGTTCTTTGTTTCAAGAGGTTTCTTTTATTTTGTCCTTGGCTAAAACCAAAAGTATAATGGGACTATGTAGTTGTGACATCATTTTTGTAATAATCTTCTTCACTAGTATTTCTCAACCTTTTATTATCATAATCCCTCTCAAGAATCTTGTTAGCTATAGTTTACCTAACGGCAACCCTCATGAATTTTTAATGCCACAGCTCTGCTGTATATTTGTGTATACTGTAGCATATTTGAGCTGTATAAAGAACAAGATTCTCTTGCCCCTCAGAAACCAGTTTTTGCCTTTAGTGAGAATGCATATTCTGTGCATGAGGTGGGTACTGATGATAATCTTCCAACATTTCAAAAGATTTAAGAATTTTTTTCAATCCTTCCAGTATTATGTATTAACCAAAACAGTTTTAATATTCAGCTTTAGTATTTTGATAATCTTGGACTTATACTTTTATAGTTTATGATTTACTTTTTATTATTTTACACTATGTTCAAAGTAAATACTTCGTATTTAATTAGAGATAAAAGAGGTAGGTGTAATTTTTATCAAAGGACTTATGGACTTTTAATATACACTATAAGGTATGGCTTCTGAGTAGTCCAAGATTTTGAAGATCCTTAATAGTACTAGTAGAAGAGTGCTTAGATGATACCTCTTTAGCTACTATATCATCTATATTTAAATTATTTAATTGTCATAAACGTGACACTTAGGGGGTTTTTTTTGTAAACATTTACCTAGAAGATACTTTGCCTGTAGCTATTAGTTTTTATTATTACTTGTTTTAGAGCTTTGCTTATTTATTTATTAGTTTCTCCAGAGCTTTTCTTATTACTACTTTTCCTAAACCTGTTTTGTATCAAAAGTATGTATGTATTAGGACTATACAAGCATGTATCCTATATTTTGGGCTATTGGATAATATAGTAGTTCTTAAATAGAAAAGTTTTGTTATTAAATAGGTAAAATTAGTTATTATTAAATCTATATAACTCTTAATTTATGGCCATTTTTTCAGAGATATAGCAGCTGCTATAGATCGAATGGACAAGTATAATTTTGATACAATGATTTATGTGGTAAGTAATCACAATAGATATCAAAAGGTTATGACCCCTACTACATCATGAAAATAGCAGAGATAGAAATTATATACCATGTTGAAAAATACAGAAAAATAATTTTGTCAAACTCAAAATTCAACATTAAATATAGTTAAGGTAGCAACCTTTTTTATATGTGGTGCTGAGAATCAAACCCAGTGCTTCATACATGCTAGGCAAAGCTCTATCACTGAGCTACAACCCCAGCCTGGCAACCTCTATTTTAGAACGACTTTGTGTGTGTGTGTGTGTGTGTGTGTGTGTGTGTGTGTGTGTGGTGCTGGGGATTGAATCCAGGGTCTTGTACATGCAAGGCAAACACTCTCCAATTGAACTATATCCTCAGTCCCTAGAAAAAAATTTTTTTAACTTAAAAATGAAAAAGTTCACATTGCTTTATAGTAAAAACATTGCATAAATCAGGAAAATTGTTATGTGAAATTAATAAATTGCACTGTAATGCAGTTGTTTTTAAAGAATTTTTTTGTTTTCTAATAGTTTATCTCACAAAAAGTTTTAAAACAGTACTTTTCATCCACCTATCCCCAAAGGTAATATCTTACCATAGTACTTTTCGATATCAGGACATTGACATTTGTAAAGACCTTGTTCAGATTTCACCAATTTTTACACCTCTCATCTGTGAGTTGGGTTTCATTAAATTTTATCATGTGCATAGATTTATGTAACCATCACCACATTTACAACATGAAATTTTTCTTTCACAAAGCGTACTTTCTGGTGATCAGCCACCAAAAAGTTAGTTTTCCTCCAACCCTAACCCTGTAATATAAATGGAATCATACAGTATGTAACCTTTTGAGATCAGCTTTATTCGCCCACTATAATGAATGTTCTTGAGATTTATCCAAGCTGTTTTGTCAGTAATGTTTTTTTGTTTTGTTTTAATGACTGAGTTATCTAGTTTGTTCTCCCCTTTCCTTCCATTTCATGTGCAATCTCTCTTTTTATTAATAAAAAGTTGCCATCAAACATCTTTTTATTTATTTATTTTTCATTACTGGGGACTAAACCCAAGGCCCTATACATGCCGTGGCAAGCCCTCTACCACTGAGCTACACCCCCAGACTTTTTAAAATTTTATTTTGAGACAGGATCTTGCTATGTTGCCCAGATGTCAAACTTGAGATCTTCCTGTCTGAGCCCCTAAAGTAGCTGGGATTACAGTATGCACCACCATGCCTGACTCAAACATCTTTTTAAAGTTTGTCTTTGGTCTTCTTGAAAATAAACATCATAATAGCTGAGAGAGAGAGAGATTTAAATAGAAATCACAGAAAATTAAAGTTCATATTTCCTCTTGACTTGATGGAGTACTATGGCCCTTATTTCCCTCTCTTAGAGCACTCAGTTTAGATACTTTTTTATAGGCATCCCCTTTTCATATTTATATTAAACATACTGATTGACAATGACTTTAGTCTGTCAAAACTGTTAATTTGATTCAGGTCCAACCTAGTTTTGTATAATTATTACTGTATTTTTATTTTAAATATTTTTTTTCCCAAGACAGATAAAGGGCAAAAAAAGCATTTTCAGCAAGTATTCCAAATGCTGAAGATCATGGGATATGATTGGGCAGAAAGGTAATGTCTGCATGGTTCTTAATTGCTGCCCAGGGTCACTAAGTATTAGGTCCGCTAAGCCTGAAAATGTACCTAGAGAGATTTTTATTCAGACTTCAGATCTTTGTTTTAAGTTTTAGGGTGGAGAAGCGGAGTTGATTTTTATATTAATTTATGTTCTGATAGTATGTTTTTGTTAGATATTTGCCATCACTGTCTAGATTTTCAGAATTCTGAATCCCCCCCTTTAAAAGCAACTAGTAGTTTAATCACCTGCTAGTGGTTATCTTATAAAATAAAGCTCTCTGTTTAGTATGTTTGGGGCTTCAACAAGTCACATCTTGTTTTATTTTATTAATTTTTAAAACTTCACCATGAGGGGTAGTTTGTGTTCCTCTCTGGGAAGAATATTTTGGTATACTCAGGATTACCAGTTCTTTTTTAGCTTTCTGTTGACTAAATGCCTGTGCATTTCAGGTGCCACCACGTGCCCTTTGGAGTAGTCCAAGGAATGAAGACAAGAAGGGGAGATGTCACTTTTCTGGAAGATGTCTTAAATGAGATTCGACTAAGGATGCTACAGAATATGGCTTCCATTAAAAGTAAATTCACATTTTGTTGTTGAAGTCATACCTTACATGCTACTTTTATGTTTTACTAGACTTTCAGGCAATGTGATATAATTGTCTGCTGAACTTTCCCTGGCCATGTCAAAAGTAGCTTTCACTGATTTTTAGATGCCCAAGGTAACAGACCTGCTGCTCATGAATTGTTTATTTTAATAATCTGAATAGAATCTTAATCTTCTTTTCATGGACAGTTCATGCATCGTCATTCTGTTGTCTGGGTTATTGTGTGAGGTTCCTATGTTACAAATTAGATACAGGTCACAAGCTCATATGGATTTATTTAATCTCCCTTAGAAAAATAAGTGTCAGCTATTCTAATATTTTACAAGGCATATCTGTAGGAAAAATAAATTCTTATTTCTTCCCTTTAATGAGGCAGGAAAAGTAAAAATTAGCCTAAACTAGGAAGGTAAAGTGCCCACTCTGAACTTGTTTGGTTTTAATTGTCAGCATGCATTTTTGGCAGATTTTTTTCTCCACCTCTATCTGTGATCTTGGCAGTGTCAGGCAGGTTAAAGAGAGCTGCCTTTGTCTATTTCAGCAACTAAAGAACTCGAGAACCCACAAGAGACTGCAGAGAGGGTTGGGCTCGCAGCGCTCATTATTCAGGTCTGTTTAGATGTCTTCTTATGAGACCTTTTTGTCTGGTATTAGAACAAATCCTAGGGCTAAAGATTCACTGTCATTGTAGGACTTCAGAGGTTTACTCTTATCGGATTATCAGTTCAGCTGGGATCGTGTTTTCCAGAGTCGTGGGGATACAGGAGTCTTCCTTCAGTACACGCACGCCCGCCTCCACAGGTGAAGAGAGACCACAGGGAAACCACTGCCCTCCCCTAGGTTGGGACCTGGGTGTTGTAGTTCCAAGACCAATAGCAGGCCCTGTTTGTTGGGTTTTTCTAGCATCTCCTATTCAAAACCAGTTAAAGCACAACAGACCTCCTGTTGTTGTTGTTTTTAAACATTTATTAAGCACCTACAAGAAATGCCTTTATGTATATTAACCTTAATTAGTTCAAAATCATGCTGCCAAAGAATGTATTATTGCCTACATTTTACAGATATAGAAACAAATCGAGAATTTGAGGATTCAAATTGAGATTCAATTTTAATTTCTCAATTGAGAAAATGGAGGATTCAGGTCAAATATGTCAGCACTGAAGTTTAGGGCTATGTTAAGGAGATCAAGACGGTATATTTGAGGTAATGTTCATCACCTACAGTTGTGTGTCCTTGGATGAAGTCTATGATGTTTTTAACTTATAATAGTTTGGAAGAGACTTTTGGATCTGGTTATCTGAATGACCTCAACACTGCTTGCTTACAAGAGCCACAGTCTGTTTCAATTCTCCAGCATCTTCTCAGGTATGATGGTTTTTTAGTATTACCAAGTCTGCTTCTGCTAATTGAATTAACTGTTGGTTGGTATTTTTGCTGACCACTAAAAAGTATGCCCCAAAAGTGTTTTTTCTGCCTTTTGAGAGAAGATGAAGGGCATTACTCAAGATCAGTCTTTGAGTCTTAAAAAGGCTATCACCTCTGAATTAGCAGAAATGCCTGGCATCCACTAGCCCATTGTTTGGGCAGGTAAAGCCTGATAAAAGCATAAACTTATGGTTTTAGAAAAGAGCACCTTCTCACCCTGATAAGGAAAAATCCTCCTTTTGTGCAGCTTCTAAAAGGCCATACATCCTTCACTTGCTTGCTGGCTTCAGCTCGCAGTCTCTAATAAATCTGCCTGTCTGATGCCCCCACACTGGGCAGGAGGCCATACCTGTTAGACTTGTTAACATAGATCAGTCCCAAGAAGAATGTGGGTAGCTGAAAATAAGGCAGTTTTATTTGATTGCCAAACAGTAAGATTTACTCATGGGCAGCTAATTTGTGAAGGAAAATAAAACAACCTGATTTTCTTAGCCTTGAAGGCAGATTTTATAGATTATGTTCCTCAAATTGGCTGAAGGCTTTGTACATTCATTTTAACAGCCATGATTTAAGTCTGCTCTGGACTAGGCCTAAGGGGTAGCAAGATGATTTAGAAAGTCCCTGCATCAGGAATTTGTAAGAAAAATATGGATTTACCTTCAGATGTACACAAGTCTTTTTCCATATGCCCTCTACACTTAATGATATCAAGTAAGTCTTTTCATCCAAGGTCTCTTAATGTGTGCATAGTCTGTCTCTGCCAGCTCTCCCTATCATCTTTCTTTTAGGTTCGACGAGGTGCTTTTTAAATCATCTCAGGACCTTCAACCCAGGCACATTGTTGGTTACCTTCTAACTCTAAGGTATTTGATAATTTTCCTATTTTCAAGCATTAATGACATTTGAGACCTGATCCAACAAAGAACATTTCTTTCATTTAAAGATTTCCTATAAATAGACAGATCCCTTGCCCTAAAAAATTGATGGTTTTGCTGCAAGTTACAGGAATTTTTGCCAATTAGCAATTCAGTTTCATTTATTCATCAGTGACATAAAGTATAGTCACTATAGTCAAATGAATAGGGACAACTACCCACGATGATCTTGGTAGTTATAGCACAGTGCATATTTGTTGTGATAGAGTGAACATAAAAGACAATTTTAGCTCAGACCTGGAGGATCAGAAGGGACTTCTCAGGAGAAACATGTATCTAGGAAGAAGGAAAAAACAGAGTTGAGCAAGAACTACAAGGATATTCCTGGAAGGGATGACAGATGATGTCTGTACAGGCCTCTTTGCCATGTACTTTTTTTTTTTTTAATTTTATTTTTTTTTATTGGTTGTTCACAACATTACAAAGCTCTTGACATATCATATTTTATACATTAGATTGAAGTGGGTTATGAACTCCCAATTTTACCCCAAATGCAGATTGCAGAATCACGTCGGTTACACATCCACATTTTTACATACTGCCATATTAGTGACTGTTGTATTCTGCTACCTTTCCTATCCCCTACTATCCCCCCTCCCCTTCCCTCACATCTTCTCTCTCTACCCCATCTACTGTAATTCATTTCTCTCCTTGTTAATTTTCCCATTCCCCTCACAACCTCTTATATGTAATTTTGTATAGCAATGAGGGTCTCCCTTCATTTCCATGCAATTTCCCTTTTCTCTCTCTTTCCCTCCCATCTCATGTCTCTGTTTAAAGTTAATCTTTTCTTCCTGCTCTTCCTCCAAGCTCCGTTCATAGTTGCTCTCATTATATCAAAGAAGACATTTGGTATTTGTTTTTTAGGGATTGGCTAGTTTCACTAAGCATAATCTGCTCTAGTGCCATCCATTTCCCTGCAAATTCTATGATTTTGTCATTTTTTTATTGCTGCATAGTACTCCATTGTGTATAGATGCCACATTTTTTTTTATCCATTCATCTATTGAAGGGCATCTGGGTTGGTTCCACAGTCTAGCTATTGTGAAGGGCAATAGCAGGGTCAAATGGTGGTTCCATTCCCAGCTTTCCCAGGAATCTCCATACTGCTTTCCAAATTGGCCGCACCAATTTGCAGTCCCACCAACAATGTACAAGTGTACCCTTTTCTCCACATCCTCGCCAGCACTTGTTGTTTGACTTCATAGTGGCTGCCAATCTTACTGGAGTGAGATGGTATCTTAGGGTGGTTTTGATTTGCATTTCTCTGACTGCTAGAGATGGTGAGCATTTTTTCATGTACTTGCTGATTGATTGTATATCCTCCTCTGAGAAGTGTCTGTTCAGGTCCTTGGCCCATTTGTTGATTGGGTTATTTGTTATCTTATTGTCTAATTTTTTGAGTTCTTTTGTATACTCTGGATATTAGGGCTCTATCTGAAGTGTGAGGAGTAAAAATTTGTTCCCAGGATGTAGGCTCCCTATTTACCTCTCTTATTGTTTCTCTTGCTGAGAAAAAACTTTTTAGTTTGAGTAAGTCCCATTTGTTGATTCTTGTTATTAACTCTTGTGCTATGGGTGTCCTATTAAGGAATTTGGAGCCCGACCCCACAATATGTAGATCGGAGCCAACTTTTTCTTCTATCAGACGCAGAGTCTCTGATTTGATATCAAGCTCCTTGATCCATTTTGAGTTAACTTTTGTGCATGGCGAGAGAAAGGGATTCAGTTTCATTTTGTTGCATATGGATTTCCAGTTTTCCCAACACCATTTGTTGAAGATGCTATCCTTCCTCCATTGCATGCTTTTAGCCCCTTTATCAAATATAAGAAAGTTGTAACTTTGTGGATTAGTCTCTATGTCCTCTATTCTATACCATTGGTCCACCCGCCTGTTTTGGTACCAGTACCATGCTGTTTTTGTCACTATTGCTCTGTAATATAGTTTGAAATCTTGCCATGTACTTTTTGCTATTTAGATTTTCAGGGCAGTGGGTCCATAAAAGTATTTTAAGCAGAGGCACAGAAACATCAAGTCAGCTAGAGAGAGGGTAGAGATTGAATTGGGAGGCAAATCAGTGAAACTCTGATAGAAATTTTGTGGTTATTTTAAAACCTTTGAATAGAAGTTGAGTCTACTTTTACATAGCAACAGTATTAACTTCCTATAAGCAATTTTTTAATTTTTTTTTTAGTTGTAGATGAACATGATACATTTATTTTATTTATTTGTATGTGGTGCTAAAAATCAAACCCAGTGCCTCACACATGCTAGGCAAGCACTTTACCACTGAGCCACTGCCACAGCCCCTCCCATAAGCTATTTAAGAAAGGAAATTTTGCTTTTACTCAATATCTACTAAATTGGAGACTTAAACTATTTTTTTTTCAGTTATAGACAATAGACACAATTATTTATTTTAATGTGATTCTGAGGATCAAACCCAGTGCCTCACATATGCTAGGCAAGTGTTCTATTGCTGAGCTCCAAACCCAGCCTTAGGACTATTTTCTTGACTAAATTTTTTTTTCCTTAATATACAGAGGAAATAAAGCCAGAAAATCTTAGGAAATATCAGTCATTAAATGAATATCCTAAGCATCATTTCTCTGGGACATTGTTCTACTTGCTGCCATACCTGAATAGAAAAGGTGTTTTAAAGAAGAGTAGCTTGTGTGTGTGAAATGGATTGATAACTAGTCTCTAGCCCACCTCCTTACTCTACACAGGGAAAGGCCATGGCATATTATACTTTTTAATTTTAAAGATTGTCCAAGTAAATAAAAAGTTGTTAGAAAGGAATAACCTATATTTGTAAAACTAGCAATGAGGGCTGGGGATGTAGCTCAGTTGGTAAAGTACTTGCCTCGCATGCACAAGGCTCTGGGTTCAATCCCCAGCCCCACACACACACAAAATAAATAAATGGAGAAACTAGCAATGAAATTATAATATCAAGAACTTGGTAATAGAACCAAGACCAAAATTTAAAACTTGAGTTGTGTTTTAGTTTGTTTTAGAAAAGCAGTGAACTTCAGTCTCAGCTTTACAACTTTGGATACCTCCTTTAGTGCTTCTAAATTTTGACTTATTCCAATTTGAGGGAAAAGAATTAGATATAACATGAACTTGATAACAGGAAATTTCTTCTTGTTCCAATGATGATTTCTCTTTCTGTTTTAGTCATCTTGCAGCTGTGGCACACAAAACACTCCAAATAAAAGACAGTCCTCCTGATGTGGCTGGGGTAGGTTATAATGAATGTCTTTCCTGGAATCCTTAGCAGCCTCAGACCAAGATTCCAAAATATTAGTAGAATTTTATCAAATAACATTTTATTATTATACTATAGAAATATATTTTCTGATTCAGGTAATAATTAAGAATTGGAGTCTAACAACAAACGTTCATAAACTAAGAAACACATTTTCCTACATCCGTTATAGTTAAAAAGTTCAACCATTCTCACTCCATAAATGCCTTCTGTACTAGTCTTGCTGTAAGGGATTCAAGAATTTGTTCCCTTACCTATAGTAAACTCTAGGGCACTTGAAATATTATTCCTACTTTAAATCAGAAGTTAGAATTGCTTCTAAAACTTGCTGGTGCAGTGGCACATGTCTGTAATCCCAGCAGCTCTGGAGGCTGAGGCAGGAGGATCAAGAATTGAAAGCCAGCCTTAGCAAAAGCAAGGCACTAAGCTACTCAGTGGGACCCTGTTTCTATATAAAATTCAGAAAAGTTAGGGCTAGGGATGTGGTTCAGTGGTTGAATGCCTCTGAGTTCAATCCCCAGTATCTCTACTCCCCCCAAAATTATTTCTCTCCTAAAACCATTCTTATTTATTTACTTACAGGTAGCATGTTATTGAACATCTAATCATTCTTTGGTTTATTTTGTAGGCCAGACTTCATCTTTTCAAAGCTGTCCGTTCTGTCTTGGCCAATGGAATGAAACTTCTTGGAATAATTCCTGTATGTAGAATGTAATTTGTAATTAAAATGGTGTTTTAAAATGCTAAGTGAATTTCAGTTATTTGTTTTTAGATGAAATACGTATGACTTACCAACTTATTTAATCCTTATCCTTAACAAAGTAATGTGAGTTCCCTCATGGTCAATAGGTACTTAGAATTTGTAAAACTGTTGTGTCATTTTAAACTCAAAATATCGTGGTCTAATGGGGATAAAGAATTTAAACTATGACTTGATGTTTCTTATAGTGTCATTCTTCCAGAAATTAATTTTGGGCAGGCAGGGGGGAATCAAGGATTGAACTCAGGGGCCCTCGACCACTAAGCCACATCCCCAGCCGTATTTTATATTTTATTTAGAGACAGCAAGAGCACCTCACTCTTGCTGAGGCTGACTTTGAACTCGTAATCCTCTTGCCTCAGCCTCCCAAGCCATTGGTAGTCATGGCTAGTTCTGAAAAATAAGATTAAAAAAAAATTAAGCATCTTTTTGGCAGTATAGCTGACAACTACTCCCAGAGAGAACCTACCTCACACTTACCTTTTAGTTGATACATACTGGCAGCTTCCTATGTTAACTTCAGGCTGAATATATTTGAATAGCAAGAAAATTAATTGTACAGACATTCACAAAATGCATTTGATGAGGAATTTTTAAAAAAAAAAACTTTCTGTATCTACATATTTGTTATGTAGATTTTGTGTGACTTGATGCAATAACATGAGCTTGATTTAGATGAGTAGGATGTGATTTGTTTGATCAGCATGGCCATCCTCTGCCAGCATTTTCATTCACATCTTTTGTAAGTCATTCTAAGTGTTGCTAGTAGAAGTTTTCTGAATATGAAAATTTTCATCTCTTTTTATGAAGAAAAACAATGAGTCAAAGTTTTTCCAGTTGGAATAACCGTTGTTTTATATTGGCAAGTATGATTTACCTTCATCTAGAAGACTCATCCATACAGTCTCAATTTTAAGTGAGTTAGCTTCCATACTACTTTCTGCTTAAAATTCCCTTAGCACAAACATCCATAGAATAAAAATGTATAATAAGTACAACCAGAGATATGAAAAATTGTGCTGTCTGTGTAATAAGAATTGCAATGCATTCCACTGTCATTTATTTTTTAAAAATTAATTTAAAAATTAAAATAAAATGTACAATAGGAACATGTTTTATATGTGCATGCAGTATCATCCCTCTACACTTCCGAGACATTTTCTCCTTCCCAGATCAATTTGAATCTTAAGTGATATGACACATGGACAGTAATGGTTAGAGCAAAGTCTTCACAAAAGCAGGTCCCTGAAAAAAGACTCATTAATTTCTACAACCAAGAACCCTATAACTCTGATTGCTATTATTTAGATTTATTTGGTTTTGTTTCACTTAAACCACGTTTATAGATATTATTTGCGAACAAAGAACCTTGATATGATTCTACATGCTGAAAGAAATTGGTTTGGTTTTCTATGTTTTTGCATTCTTAATGGTCATATCTACATTACAAAAAAAGTGATTAAACAGAATTCATATAAATAAGTTTATTGCTGAATTTCCCAATTAACATTATAGAAACTTTTTTAAAAACACTGAAATTTAACAAATTATTGAGAGCCCAACATTTAACCATACTTTATAAAAAAAAAGTATAAAAGTGACATTAGAAATGTTTTTGAAAAAAAGTATACCTTCTAAGAGGAAAGAAATATGAACCAGACAATGAATGGCACAAATACAGCACTAAGTACTCAGTCAGTCACCACCCAGAATCATCATCTGAGTTATGAAATAGATTCCATTACACATTCAAGTTTGTTTCTGAACTAGCTTGTCTCGTTTCTGACTCTTTAAAGAGCTAGGTCTTTACTGCTGCTGGGACACAATATTGTATGTGAACCGGAGAACAAGGAAGGGCCATCCTTCTCCCCTGGTACCTGAACAAGAGAACAGTTAGTACAGAAATGGCTTTGGCACTTTAACCCTTGAACATTGTCCCACACCTTGTTACTTGAATATTGTAGCTTCACATGATTTTAATACCATATCATCTCCATACTTTTTATATACATTATTTATATATACAGTAATAAAATTCCTTCATTCTAAACAGTACAGCTTGAACCCAAACAGGCTCACGTTAAATCTCTGTATTAACAGTTCATTCATATAGCTTTCTTCTTGATTCTTATATCATACCGTTAATTGGTTCTCAGTTTAATCTACCTTCCAAGATTGACTTAAGGCTCTAGTTTAATGCAAATAGTTTAGTGATAGTAGAAATCTCTCCTGAGGCTCAAATCACACTCCAATGATTCTCTCTTTTGAAGCTGTTTCACCCTGATGGATGGATGTAGTGTCTTGTCTAGGTAATCCATAGAGATATATGGAAACACATACAAGAAGAGTACCTAGAGCAAAGGTAAGTGCTGAGAAGGAGGCAAAAAAAGAAAAAGAAAAGTTTAATTTGTGTTTGTGCTTTTAAGCTCTATAACAATAAATTTCTGAAAATTTTAAATTAAGTATTTATACTGTCATAAGAAATAAAGCTAAAGATTCTGTTTTTATGATGGTAATATTTAGAAAGTTTGTCCATTCTAGCACAAAGGAAAAAGGGGTGACATTCACTGATCACTGAGAAAGAATAGCTTCTATAATTTGAATATAAAATATAAATACATTGAATGCAAAAAAAAAAAAGCAGTGTGTGGGGCTGAAGTTGTGGCTCAGTTGTAGAGCGCTTGCCTAGCATGTGTGGGGCACTGGGTTTGATTCTCAGCACTGCATATAAATAAATTAAATAAAGGTCCATTGACAATTTAAAAATATTCTTAAAAAATACAGTGTGATGTGGCTTTTCCATGATATCAGAAATATGGAAAAGTTTAGAGTAAAATACACTTGAACAAAATTCAGAGTTAGGTGACCAATTACTCAAACCACTGAAAATTTCTGAATGGGAAGAGATAAAGTGGTGATTTAGTGTATAAAATTACATGTCCTGCAATACTTTTTAAATCTTTATTCTGAAAATCAGAATACAAAAAATGGAATTACCACTTGTCAAAACTTGGCATGTAAGCATTATATAAATAAATGCTTATAATGAAATTCCATCAAAAATAGAACCATATTCTATATGGAGTACAATGGCAGCGTCTTAATAGCTTTTAAAAAAATGGCATGCAGAGAAATGACATCAAGCTATGATTTTAATTCACCCCTAAAGAGAAAAGACCAGCTTTGCCTTCAAAAAAGAGGGGCAGTTTTTATCTTACATCTAAATAGTTAACTGAAAGCATTTTACACTGTTACCAGATTTTCTTCAGGAGCAAGGACATAAGAACAAATCAGAACTACAATTAAAAGTTCACCTAACAAAAAAATCACCCAAATCAGGTAAGAAAAACATCTATGGAATGTCTGGAGATACCTAACACTGAAGTTTTAAGTGGTTAGCTTTATATAGGCTACTTACTATGAGTCAGGCAGATTCCCTGCAAAACAACCCCAGGAGATAGTGATGTTATTCCCATTTTACAGATGACGAAACAAACATAGGTTATGTAACTTCTCCAAGGTTATACAACTAATAAATGGTACAGGCTAGATTTGAATCATACTATTAAATGGTTTTCTGCAGCATTACTGTTTATCTACCTGCATTTGTAAAAGGAATAAATTCTAAAATTAAATGTAAATACAGGCCAGGCCTATACTTAACAGACATTTGATAGATTTTCCTTGTGTGTTAGTTTTATAACATAGAACTGGTAAATAGTGAAAATGATTATATAGCATAAAGTACCCTAAAAATATTTACTGCTTAAGTAATTCAGAAGCCAACTGAATGGCAGGAAACTTATATTAGAAGGACTAACATAGCAGTGGTGTCAGAAAGCTAGCTATAATATTTAACTTAATTACATGAGAACAAAAATGTTTAAATGAAAAAAATAAATCTTTATAAAATAGAAAATAAAAATCTAGACTTGGATTATTTTCAAAACCAATTCACACCTAACCAAGTCCAAAACAGGAAAATATAAGCTAAAGAAGGAGATGAAAATGTTTTCTGTTTTCTTCAAAATAATCCTAACTAATTTAATCCAAGTATCATTTTCTTGAGTACCATTCATATTAGTTGTCCCCAAGAATCTATGGGGCTTTGAATCATACTATAAAATGGTTTTCTGCAAAATTACTGTTTATCTACCTATTCCTATTGTAAGAGGAATATCAAAATTTGTACATGTTCTAGTCCCATATATTAAGTGGCATATTTGCATGCAACCTACAGACATCCTTCTGTATACTTAATTTATAGGTTACTTACCATACCTAATAAGTGGTTATATAAATAGCTGCTCTACTAGATATAGTTCAGAGGATAATGACAAGAAAAAGTCTGTACAGATGCATTTTTCCCCCAAATTTTTTCTAATGGCTGATTGAATTCATGGATGCAGAACCCACAGATAGGGAGGGCCTACTGTTCACCCTGATCATTCAGGTCATCATGTATCTAACATCTCTGAAACAGAGAAGCCATGATTGAAAAAAAAAAAAAAAAAAGCTCTTTTTAATACCTAAGCAGTCCCCTCACTTTCACATAAAACCCAGCATCCCTCAGCTTCAGCTCTAGGACCATTTAAAAAGCCTAACTATTGCCTCCTTACATTCCACACAATTGTGATTTGTAGTAAGAAAACTAGGAATTTCTACAAACAGCACAGCCAACTGCCATTTTTAATGAGATGAGTGAATCAGTAGGTGAAAGGTTCTTCCATGTTAACAACTAATATAAACTAAGACATACTTATCTGTAATCCAAACAGCATCACTGAAGCAATGGTAGAAAGGACAATGGCTGCTGCTGCAGAAAAGCCTTTCATAATGTTGTCTGTGTACTTGACCACAACAGAAGTATAGAGGCCTCCAACACTTGCAAGAACTTGAGATAGAGAAAGAGAAAAATCTTAACACTCAAATAAATAAAACATTCCATAATGATGAGCTAATTTCATTCCCAGAGATGCTACACTAATTTACCTAGAAAAAATACTATTTTCCTTAGAAGCAGTCAACTGAGAGTTTGTACTAAAAGTATAGTAGTTCCTTCATAAATGTTTCTTGGATGCCTAATAATCTATTACTAAATTGTAAACATTTATTGCTATCACATTTGACACTTTTGATTATGAAAGAAAATTGTTTTGGGGTAGAGTGCCACAAAAGAAAGTCAATAAAACCAAAATTATATTTTTGAACTGATATTCACAGTATCAAAAGAATAATGTCAAAATGCTATAAAGGTTTAAAGCAGATATCTAACCTTAAAAAAAAAAAAGTAAAAAGGATCTACTCGTAACCTTTAATTCCTGGATACTTACAGATAACAAACCAGACATAATATGTGTAACCATAGAAAAATCCTTTTTCTTTAATTTCAGCTCCATCTGACAAGTAGGCGCCAACTAATGTCACAACAATTCCTGACAGATACATTTGAATGTTTCTCACCCAAAGGGAAGTGTCGGAACTCTTTAAGACTTTTTCAAAATACACTCCTGAAATAAGAAAATTAGACAAGAATATATTAAAGATTATTATGAATTAATTTAAAACATTCATTTAGAACATACCCCAGAGATATATAAAGTATATGATTTGAGGCACAAACATTTATTATGTAGGTTATGACACATGATATACTGAATATTACGAATGTGCACTTTTACACTGAACATGAGGTTTAATAACTAAGAGTAACTTTAAAAGCTATATTTGACAGGAGACTATTAAATTATTGTTAAGAACAGTTTCTGCCTTTATTGTAGCAGTAAGATAGATCACAAAAGCTTATTAATGCACTAAAAGACTCGAATTGGTCAGCCAAAATAACTATACTATTAAATTATCTTAATCACACCCTTGTTGCAAAATAACCATAAAATCACCAGTTAAGAGTTTTTCCAGTGACATATCCAAAATAAAATTTGAATAGGACTTGCTGAGTAAAGACATCTTCCTATATAAGTTCATATAATGTCAGAAGGACCATAAACTAGATAATAAACTTTGTGTATATGTGCATTTTTCCCCAAGTTGTGGGTCCATCATTTTTTTGTTTTGAGATACTCAAAGTTAGTATGATTCCCCAGACTAGAAGTCGCACACCAGTATTAAGTTTTTTATTTAAATGAATGCATGTTTGACAAGGAATTTAAGATGTTTAGATATAAATACCATGTTAGACTTAGGAACTAGTTCTCAAGTACTCATCAACCAAAATGTTTAATGAAAAATGATTTTTTTTATGAAAATATGTTAGAAAGAGCCAAAGAATGGGGGGAAAACTGCAAAATAGATATACTTATTTCTACTTTTGATTTTATTTCTGCAAAAACTACTTAATTATTCAGTGCTTAGTTTTTCTGATTATAATATTCTAATTATTAAGTTAGTTATTCAAATAATAATTCTTCCCACCATAGAAGAATATTCTCAATTGTGTATTGATGCACTGATCTAAATACAACGGTGGACACAAAATATTTAATTGCTCAAAAAGTTTGCTAAAAATCAAAAGTATATTATTTGGGGAAGGGTGACTATTTCTGTTTCTGATTTGTTGGCTCCTAAGAAAAAAAGTTTAGCATGATACTGGTTAATTAAGTATAGTCTGCTTCTAAAACACCTATTTCAAGTAGTATATTTCCATATCCTACCTGTCTTCCTAGTCAAAAATAAAAAGTCCTAACACTTGAAATAGGTACAAATAACAAAAAAAAATATAGGTATAACTAATATATTCTTAAAGAGGTTCAAGTTTTATTTCTGTTGAAAATATTTCTAAAACACATTTCATTTCTCACATTGCACTTTAGCATTCATTATCTTTTCTTTATTCATTGGAGTTGTCCCTACACATATGTCCCCAGACTTTCTGTTTTCTTGATGGTAGTGATTTTATGTTCTCTTCTCTCCCTTTTTAGATACTATGATTTTGTATGTTTTCTGAGTTATACTCCATCCACCTCCTCTTTCTGTTCTGTAACTCCTAGTCTGTTGAAGCAGAGGACAACTTGAGGCTATAGGCAAAAAAGACACCAAGCTGGTCAACATTAACATCCTACTGGAGCTAGCATATACAGGAAAATTAGAAAATGTATTTTGAGCTCTCTGAAGGCCAATTTCTTCCATTTTTCAGGAGTCTGTTTTCATTTACTTCTGGATTGTTGGCTATAGTGAGATAGTCAAAGATGAAAAAAGTATGTTCTTAGAAAGCTAACTGCAAGTCTGAATAATAACTGAGGTCTGAACTGAGTCAAACAAGGCCACAAATTTACTAGAAATAACAGCTGACACAAAACTATAAGATGATAAAGCTTTAATGAGAATAAAATTGTTATGACAAAGCAAGATAAATTAGGTCCATTTTTACAAGTTTTGACTTCAAAAAAATGTAACAGGTAAAATGATATTTCCATAACTTACCTGCAAACCCTGAGCACAATACAGCAATTGCTATAGCACCAAACCCTAATAATGGATTCTGTTCCACCTGAAATATTAATTTAAAAGTTACTTTCAGTCGCTAACAAATAGAATTTATCCAACAGTCCACACAAATGAATTAAAAAATCAGTGGTACAGTTCTACCAAAAGTATATTCATATCAGGTATTCTATAGAATAAGACAGGACCGAACAAAACATAAAGACCGTTCCAGAAATTAACCAGAACACTTAAGTTAAAATGTATCCCTAAAATCAGACATAAGATATGCATAATATGACATGAATATCTTCTGTTTCGTAACACCAATAACTCTAGCATAGAATTTTGCATAGTTAGCCTGAATCTTAATTTTCATTTGTCACCACCCTAATTCATACACTTTATAGCATCAATCCTAGAACTTGTTTATTCCCTAACAGCTTGAGGATGAAGTGCTGGTTTTGAGACTCCCCTCTTTATCAAATATAGTATAACTTCTGTACCAAAATCAGTGCTGTATATTGAATTAATAAATATGATGATGATACACAGCTCTGGCTGTTAAATAATTTCATGTATAAGAAAACTGACAAATATACACTGTGAGACATGTGCCAATAGATATATGTAAATGGGGCCCCAATCTACTGTTTCAACTTTATTTTCTCTTTCTTCCCTAAATTAATCTCCAGGAGTTTTCATCTGTCTCTCCTGAAAGATACTGTTTCAATGTTGCTGAAATTAGAGGGCTGACACTTGACTATAATGTAACAAGAATACACCTTGTTCAAAATAAATAAGCCTAATGTAAGGAGAGTAAGTACCTGAGAGAGAAAGCTTGGTCTAAAATGTTTGTATGATGATAAAAGGAGAAACAGAAGACACTGTAGACCAGTGGTTCTCAAAGTATGGTCCCTGGACCAGCAGCAGCAGCATCACCTGGGAATTTATTAGAAATGAAAGTTGTCAGGCCCTACCCCAGACCTACTGAACCATAAGCTATGGGAATGGGCCCAGCAATCTGTTTTAAATAACCTTCCAGTTGCTTCTGATAAATGCTAAAATTTAAGAGCCACTGCTATACTATAAACTGATTAACATAGATGCTTTCCTAGTAAGATCACAAGACTGGCATAAATACTAGGAAAAAAATCTTACTGTGAGATTATCACTAAATCTGCTGGGAAGTTCAGACTAGTAAAAATCAGTGTCTAATAACTTCTTGACTTGCTTTCCTGCCAATTTAGTCTCTACAGTTAGGAAAAACAGTGATAAAAACAGCTTCTCTGGACTTAAATTCTGATAAGAACTGATAGATGATGAGGTAGACATAACAGAAACTTTGGAAGAAAGCAACCTTTTTATCCTAGCATGAGTGATAGCCAGACACAACAAGTTAAAGGACATGCACACTGTTCTTGAATAAACAGAATTTAATAAACTTCCAGTTAATTCCATGGCTAGTGGGATGATGGTTCGAGACATTATGAGTTTCTGAAGAATGAGGTACTGATGAAGAGTTTAAAAGAACACATAAAGAAATCAACATGACCGCTGGGGTTGGTGGCATACACCTGTAATCTCAGTGACTTGGGAGACTGAGGCAGGAGGATCATAGACTTGAGGCCAGCCATGGCAACTTGAGACTCTGTCTCAAAAAATAAAAAGGGATAGGGAGTATAGCTCAGTTATAGAAGGCCCCTGGGTTCAATCCCCAGTATCACCAAAAACACAACAAAAAAAGCAACATGACTGCTTGAGGGCAACTTCACTGAATTCTGATAATAGAACAAAAGAACTGAGGTGCAGATCACCAAGAAGAATATATAATAAGGAATTTCAAAACAGTATCAAGAAACTAAAAACTCAGAATAAGTAGGGCCTTATAAAAAATACCTTAAAACATTAAAGAGAAGTGATGTCCAAGACTTCTGATTTGCTATTATAAGAATACCTTGCTAAGTAAGTTCAGAAGTCTCTTTACCAAGAAATTTAGAAATAGAATAATGCTAGTACTAAGTGATCAGCTGATATTGTTGTATAGAGTACTAGCCAAATGTTAAAGCAGACTTAGATAACTTGAATTTATGTCTAATGGTCATCATTGGAAAACAGTGTGGTTTCCTATTACTGTTAGATATGAGGTATCCCCAAAAGCTCATGTGTGAGACAATGCAAGAATTTTCAGAGGTGAAATGATTAGGTTATGTTTTAGCTGGGTGGTAGCTGTAGTCAGTTAGGGTGTGGCTGGAGGAGTTGGGTCACTGAGGGTTTGACTTTGTGGTTTATATTTTGTTCTCTCTTGCTTAAAATATTACAGAATTTTCTAGAGTGGCCCAAAGTAGGGTAACCTGCCCTATAACTTGCTTTAGCTAACACCTTTTTAATATACATTACCTATGTGAGGTGAACCTAACACCTTTTCTATTGGTGTGAGGTATCAAAGTTAATATTTAACATTTAAAGGTTTGCTCTCAAATTATTCCTCTACAGTTTTATAACTGAATTAAATGTGTAGTGCATATCTGATAAATGTTTTGAAATGTCACCAAGAACATGAGCATGCTTCCACATCATCTAAAGGTAATAAATATTAATCTAAAACACATTTTCTGAAAATGGACAGTTGTCTACCAATTTAAAGAGGAACAAACTTGCTACTTTTATAAGTTCTCTTCACATTCCTGGCTGCCTGCTCTTATGCCTAAGAGAACCACAGTCCATTTGTTAAAAGTTGAAGCAAGGTATTCAGTTGTAGAGAGAAACCCCTTACTTTTAGAAAATCATTCACTTGAGTTTCTCTTCCTACTTCTTCTTGGGGAAGAGTTATCAGTTATTAATGATAGAGGCATAGAGTGTTTTCTTAAAAATCAGGTATGTAGGGCTGGGGATGTGGCTCAAACGGTAGCGCGGATCACCTGGCATGCGTGTGGCCTGGGTTCGATCCCGAATACCACATACAAAGATGTTGTGTCCGCCAAAAACTAAAACAAATATTTAAAAAATTCTCTCTCTCTCTCTCTCCTCTATCTTAAAAAAAAAAAAAAAAAAACAACTCTTAAACGAGTTGTCTATACACATGGTTTCCATGTCTCATTTCCTATTCACTCTTTAAAAAAAAAAAAAATCAGGTATGTATCTTAACATTCACTCTTAACTTTTTAAAGGGCTTTTTTTTTTTTTTTTTTTGCCTATTATCGTCAGCGAACAGAATACTCATCCCCTGTCATCCATATCATTGACAGAATATGTGCCAAAATATGAGAGACTGAGTTGAGAAAGAATGCAAACTAGATGGGCAAAATTTTCCTTAATATATATAGTCTAAAAAAGTCTACAAGTTCTTAATATATTCACCATATGGAAGTTGGCACAGTTGTAATCACAAATTAGCTACTAACTATCTTCAGACAAGTTACTTCACCTCTTTGAAAATATTATATTTTGTCATCCATAAAAGAAAGGGGATATTGTCTAAGGCACCTTCTGAATATAAAATGCACTTTAATACTTTTCTCTAAGAATAAAAGACAATAAGTATTACTATCCTTTATAATAGTATAATGCGAAGGGGGTAAAAGTCTATCAATTAGGCAAAGTTTATTTAAAATCATAGAAATTTAATCATACAATTTGATGTCTGAGTATATAAGATAGGAAGCTTCCTATTTTAGTTATGGTATGCATTTTATTTCTTACCACCACTTTTGTAGCTTGAGCTGGTTTCCACTGTACAAGGGTGACTCCGCCACACAGCATAAAAACTGAAATCCATTGTAATTTGCTGAGTGTCCGGTTTAACATTAAAACAGTACATAAAGCAGTGCAGGGAATCTTCAATTGGTAGGTCACCTGGAAACAAAAACAATTAATAAATTCAGCAAAAATTAGCCTCTAACACAAATATATTATTTCTGATGCCATTAACAGAAGTATTGAGAAAAATTATTTCATAACATGAAGCCTTCCTACTCTAAAAGTATTTTTTAAAATTCAGAGCCTTTGATTATCATTAATGCCGCTTACCTGGTATACTGCTGCATCCAGATTGCTAAGAGCTAGGAAAGCCATGTTGTTCTGAACGGCATACACTAACGATGGCACACTTAACTTCATCAGTTCCTTGGGGCTCCCCAAGACGTTTTCACTTAAAGATGTCTTGAATCTACCCAGACTACCAGTTTCTCTTTGAAAAGAAAAGTAGGAGATGAAAGGGTGGTAAGGTAGAAAAATTTAAAACATGGTTTAATAAGATTCCTATCACATAGGATAATAATACTGTGTTAGGTCTACTAATATAATGTAGCACACTTTAAAAAATAATTTCCAACTAAATTTATATTTATTCAAAGAAGTATACTAATGATACATTCCCATTTTAAAAATTAAAATTTCCCAAGCACATGCTGTAATTGTAATTCCAGCTACTCAAGAAACTGAGGCAGGAGGATTCCAAGTTTCAGGCCAGCCTAGGCAATTTAGCAAGGCCCTTTATGAAAATAAAAAATTTAAAGAGCTGCAATGTAGCTCAATGCTACATAGAGGACCCCTGGGGTTGAATTCTTAGTACCATAAAAAATACTTTTTAAAATTCTACTTTTGTTATTAATTTTTTTTTTTACTTCCCCTCCCTCAATCCTCCCTCTTCCATGAGGGATCCAATTCTTACCCAGGGCCTACCAGGCTATTTCCAAAAACTGGGAAGTAAAGACTGACATGGGAGCTCTATCATTATTAATTTCTATGTGATGATAACTAGGTTCATGACCATCAACTTCTGGTCAACTATCTAGGAGTTTCTAAGAATATTAGGTAATAAGATATCAGGAAACAGAATTGCTAATAGAGATTACCTACTTAAACAATCCTCTGCCACTTTACCATATTGCATTAAGTTCACTCTTTTAATTGATCAGACCATATTTTTAATAGTCTTTTTTTTTTCCAAATTACACTTTAAGAGCAAAAAAAGAAAAAGGCTTCAATAGAATGGAAGTTACTTAGATTAGTGATCAAGTCAACAGTATTTGTAAATTAACTTTGCTTATAAAATAGACATAAATATATATGCATAGTCTCACAAAATTTAAGTCAAACCTGTATAATTCTATAAGAAATCTGAATAATTTACTAATAACAACAGTAACCTATATCTGTAATGTACAAAAAGTTTACTACCCGACTGCACATTGATTATGCGTGCTCTTAACTATCCTTATTTTTGCTTAGGTGGATTGGCTAATCTGGCTCATATTTCCTGTACTGTAAATCAGTTTATTTCCTGAAAATAAAAATAAAGCAATATTTCATAATAAGCATCAATATCTCCCAAAAAGTGCTTTATCAAAATGGTTCTGAATGTAACATACAGTACCCTTATTGAGGGCCAAAATATTGTTTTGGTAAGATAGCTCTATTTTATGGTAATCAGAATGTGCCTCTGTATTTTGGGTTAACAAATTAAAATCAACAGCTGCAAACTCAATTTTTCATATTTAAATAATGGAAACATAATTAAGTTCTGAGGGTAAGCAAAACTTCATTATGTCAAATTTATACCTGTAGCATTAGTCTATCCCCCAAGAAAATGATTAAGACAGTACATCTGGCCTAGACCACAGAAACAAAACTTATCCTTCTTAATTACACATCATTTTTTACTGCCAAATTCAACAACCTCCACACCACAATGTTAATCTATATGCTGAAAAGTAATACACGTATAACTTGTTAGTGAACTACAACCTATAGCAGAAGTGGGAAGGGGAATACCAAAAGGATTGTTCTACTGAAAAGATTTGGCTTTTGTTTTTGTTTTGTGGTACTGGGGATAGAACCCAGGACCTTGTCCAAGCAAGCACCCCACCATTGTGCTATACCCCAACCCTTTGTTGCTTCTTTAAAAAATTTCAGATGTCCTACTTACTTTCTTGACATGTTAAAGGGAATATAGGGAATAATTTTTTTAAAGAATGTTTTCTCAATTATAAATTTGTAGGAAAAAAAGATTAAATTAAAAAAAAGTGCCACAGAGGTCTAACCCAAGAAACCATCTTTAATGATGATGAGTTAGGAAACGTAAGTAAACATAATTAACTAACCAGAATCACATGAAATCATACAGGCTATGTGAAGTACAGGAAACTACTTTTAGAAGGGTAAAATCTGAGTAACACACCCTAAAGGAACTACTGAGGTATCATTTGTACAAATACCTCCATACTCCACCTCCTCGTGTATCCATTTATCTCTAACAAAAAGTTCTTCTAGCTGACTTCATAGGTTACAACATAGTGGCTATTCCTTTCCTTAATCACCAGCTACAGGCAATGCCATTTTACCTCCACCCCTCAGAGATGGAAACCTTCATGGTACTAGTGGCTTTTTTGGCTGTCCAGAGAACAGAGTTGGCCTCTGTACTGTCAGAATATGGGTCACTTAAGGATCAAATTGCTAGTCTGTAGAACCACAAGACCTGGATGAATAAAGGTTGTGTGATCCCTTTCCTCCCTGTCAATTTTTCTATATCTTACCTCCCACTTTTTCAGTTTTTACATAAGAAGGGCTTTGCAGACAATCTGGTAACTCTTTTTCCTTCCATGTAACAAACCAGTAAAGTGCTGTGTAAGGATTGACCACCATTTCTTCATCTTTTTTGGCCATACATAATCTACTTATTGGATGCTTAAAAGCTATTTTTCTTCAGAATCAGGAAGGTTTAGGTATCTTTTTATGGCACCTTCTCTAATACAGATAGTAGAGAAGTCAAAGTATACCAGAATTCTAAATACCAGAAAGCTCCAATTTTGCTGCAGTACCTCAGAATTATAGCAACATTACATAATTATACATAAGATAGTTTTGAAATAAGTTACAGAAGCTTAAGACCAAAAGCTCAAGAACAACAACAACAACCAAAAAAGTAGAAAGACTTACGAGGTATATGAAAGAATAAGTGGAAATCTTACCACACAAAGTTTCAAAGAAGGGGTATTATTAAGTATTAATCAGATGAAATCCCGCTAATTTATTAAGAGTACAGACTTACAGCTACTTAGCTTTACTCACTAAAGTTTATTAAAAAAAATAAATAAAAGTAACAGGAACAAATACCTACCAGAAAATACTAGTAAATCACCTTTCCTTTTGTTTTACTATTAAGAAACAACTGATGCTAAATATACTACAGCCTAATATACTATAGAAATAATAAATAAAACCTAAAGGTTGTTTATCCTGGCTTTTTTTGGGGGGGGAGTCAAATCAAAAAATACCTTTTAATAAATACCTTTTGTTAAAAACGAATTTATTAAATTTAATAGGAAGAAAAAAAAGCCATCCTGGAGGCATCACAATACCTGAATTTAAATTATATTACAGGGCTATAGTAACAAAAACTGCATGGTAGTGGCATAAAAATAGACACATAAACCAGTGGTACAGAATAGAAGACAGACACATAGATAAACCTACACAGATAATAGTTATCTATCTGATCCTGGACAAAGGTGCCAAAAACATACATTGGAGAAAAGACAGCCTTTTTAACAAATGGTGCTGGGAAAAATGGTTATCCATCTGTAGAAGACTGAAACTAGACCCTTATCTCTCACCCTGCACAAAAATCAACTCAAAATGGATCAAAGACCTCAGAATTAGACCAGAAACTATGCAGCTCAGAAGAAAACAAAGAGTCAACACTCTAGTACACTCTAAATGACTTTCTCAAAAGGACCTCTAAAGCTCAGGAAATAATGCTTAGAGTTAATAAATGGGATAGCATGAAATTAACAAGCTGTATAGCAGAGGAAATAATTAGGAATGTGAAGAGAGAACCTACAGAATGGGAGAATATCTTCACTAGCTACTTTTCTGACAGGATTCATATCTAGAATATATAAAGAACTTAAAAACACTCAACAAATCAAATAACACAATAGACAAATGAATTAAAGATGTTTCTCAAAAGAAGAAATATAAGTGGCCAACAATTAGGGAAATGCAAATCAAACTACACCAAGATTTCATCTGGCACCAGTCATAGTAGCAGTCATCAAGAATGCAAATAATAATAAATGGTGGAGAGGATGTAGAGAAAAAAAAGAACAATTTTTTACACTGTTGGGATTATAAATTAGTACAACCACTTAAAGAAAATCAGGGTGGAGTTTCCTTTAAAAACTAGGCATAGAAAGACCATATAACCACTATACCACTCATTGGTATTTATTGAATTAAAGTCATCATACTGCAATGATAAATGCACACCTATGTTTATAGCAGCAGAACTCCGCAGTCTGGCTGCAGCAAACTAACCGGGGGGATGACGAGGAACTTGTGAAGGTTGATACAGTAGGAGTGGGAACCATTTATTGTAGGACAGTAGGGGTATATATACATAACTAATTACACACAGCTTATCTTAATTAACATAAACTAGATACAGCAGTCAACCAATAAGGAATCATCATCTTAATGATTACACACAGCTTAACTCAATTAACATAAACCAGATACAGCAGTCAACCAATAAGGAATCCTCATCATAATGATTACACACAGCTTAACTTAATTGACATAATCTAAACACAGCAGTTAGTCATTAAGGAATCTATCATCTTAATGGCTGGTGTTACTTCAGAAACCATTGCCTCTGGCAAAGTGCTAGGTTCCATCTTGACTTGTTTAGGGACCCTAACAGCAGAATCCACAATAACCAAACTATGGAACCAGTCTAGGTTCCATCCATGGATAAATGGATAAAGAAAATGTGGTATAAATGCACAATGGACTTTTATTCAGCCATAAAGAAAAAAGAAATTATGTCATTTGCAGGACAAAGAATGGGACTAGAGACCATTATGTTAAGTGAAATAAGCCAAACTCAAAAAAGATCAAGGGTCATATGTTTTCTCTCATATGTGGAAGCTAAAAGAGGGAGGAAAAGGAAAAAAAAAGGTGGGGGCAGAGATCTCATGAAAATCAAAGGGAGATCATTAAAGGAAAAGGACCAGGAACAGGGATAAAAAGTGGGGAGGGGAGGAGGAAGTGCTAGGAAGTGATATTGGCCAAATTGTATATTGTGTGCATGTATGAATATGCAACAAATCCCATCACTATGTACAACTACAATACATCAATTTAAAAATGTGGAAAGAGGGGAAAAAAACAAATGACTTTGCTAGAATCATTTATCATGAAAAAGCTTTTTAGATATAGTCTTTCCCTATTAAATTTCCTACTTGAACTATTTATTTGTTTCTTATCATTGGAATAGAATTCATGTGCAACCTTTTGTTACCTGAAGAAGTCCTGAAGCTCCATGTTGAATGCAGAGAGATTCCACTGATGCCTCCCCACCTAAATTTACTATCAACTGACTGAAACCAATTCTTTCTGACCTATTTTTGGGTCAAAAACAGGCCTCATTCTTCCAACTCTTGATCTGATGAGAACTACTAGAAGGCATAAAATCCTGGGCTAATTTACCGAGGCACTGTAAAAAATGAAGGCAGCACAAGTTACTTGAGGGTAAGAAATTTTAATTTTGTTTACAAATTTCTTATCATCTGCAAAGTTTAATATATTTAACTCACATAAAAGATTTTGAGTGGCTACCTATAAAAATCAATAATGTGGTTAATTAAAATCAATAAAGTGGTCAATTTGAGGACAATAGTACCCACCATATGATACATATGACTCTTATTTCCCATGACCCTGAACCCATTATAGCATTTGTACAAAGAGTCAGTGAAACATAATCCCACGAGAAAAATAAATAGATCTAGAAAACCTGTAACATAGGTATTTGACAGCTCCATTAATTTATTCTAGATAATATTGTAAAAGAGTAAAAGAATCTTCTCTGATCTTAATATAGGTAAGTAGTTCAAAGATTTAAGATACATTTGGTTTATTACTAAGACACACCCAAAGTGTACATACGTTAACATTTACACATCTGCTAGGTTTAGTCTTCATAGACTGTGGTGAGTAGCAAACAATAAAAAGTTGACTTTGTCCTAAGGTGGTTTCACTTCCTTTTCTGTCCACCAACAGAGACTGGCGTATATGGTACACCCATATATGGAATACCATGCAGCTTTAAAGAACGAGGCAGATTTCTAATGGATTGACATGACACAAATGCGTGAAAAAGTGTAAAAAAGATAAAATATTTAATTATAAAAAAAGAAAATACAGTGTATCTCACACACATTATCCAGCAATCTCTGCCACATAACTAGTATTCATCAATTAGACCATATAAACCTTATCTATCCAAGTAGCTATCCATTAATTCTTCCCCACATCCTCTTTTTATATTTGCAGTTCTAACTTAACTTCTGATTGAAATAAGTATAATTCCATATTCCAAAAGTTATAAGTAACTGCAATAGCTCTAAGTAAAACCAATAAGAATGCAAGAATCCTAAATTAAGTAGAAACAGAAACCAAAAATACCTGTCATTATTTCAAATGAATAATGAAATTATACTGAAGAGGGAAAAAGAATTAACCAAAATATCCTAAAACAACATTTTTACTATATGCTCTAAAACTAGAAACAAAAACCACTTATACAAACACTGAACTTTAGTTAGTAGGTGTATTTTTCAAAAGTATGTATTAGAAATTCTGAAACTATTATGTATTCTAGGATTGAAAAATAAATATCTTGAAGATAATGGAAACTAGATTCATAACCATTATGAGTAAAGGGAAGGTTAGAAAACTCTGTAGTGCTGAATCATAAATTGTAGGTATCAATCAATATGTAACTCATTGTTATACAGAGATATAGATAGGCGTGTGTGTATACACACATGCATATATTCCCTAACTATTTGCTGAAAGGTCTAGAAGCAAGGATAATACAGTAGCAATATGACCACCTAGTGTCTAGATTCTGGTTTCTAAATACCATTCTGGAGGGAAAAAAAGAAAGAAAGGAACAAGAAATCCTTGAAGAAATGTATGATTCAGGGTTGAAGCACCAAAAATACAAAATAAACCTTCAAAACTTGCTATGCTAAAAAGTTCAGAGACTAATGGGGCGGGAGGGGGGGGTATACTAAGCATCAAAATAATAATAATAATGAATTCTAACCCATACAATAAAATAATCCATTAGCATTATTTTATTATACTGGGGCTGGTAGGGAGCTCTTCAGAGTAGAAAAACAATGAATAAATGCACAAGGAATATTGAGATATTAGGAAATGATGGCATATTAGGAATTCTTTTTATGGAGGGAGGGGTTACTGGGGATTGAACTCATGGGCACTCAACCATTGAGCCACATCCCCAGCCCTATTTGGTCTTTTATTTAGAGACAGGTCTCACTGAGTTGCTTAACACCTTGCATTTGCTGAGGCTGGCCTTGAACACGCAATCCTGCCTCAGCCTCCTAAACCGCTGGGATTACAGGCATGCACCACCATAACTGGCATCAGGAATTCATTTGACAGTATCAATGGACAATAAGACTAATGGATAAAAGCATAATGATAAAGAGAATATTTAGCTAGTCTCAAACTATCTCACCATAAGATACTTGTTAATTACAACAAGTAAATTGGTAACGTCAGAGAAACCCAACAGATAACTACCTTAATCAAGAAATCAAAGTTAAATCAATAGAAACAGGACTAATAGATGCCATGTACATCATAATATGTTGCACTGAGAAGGACGCATCTTTCTGTGATATTCCTAACCCCCGCCAAAAAAAAAAAAAACCCTAAATGTAATCTTAAGAGGCAGTCAACAAATTAATTTGAAAGATATTATACAAAATAAATGGCCCATGCCATTTAACAGTGTTAAGGACACATGAAAAAGAAAGAAGGAACTGTGTGAGATTAATGGAAGCTAGATATATGACAACTAAATGCAGAGTGGGATCCTGGAGTGGACTGCAATTCAGGAAAAATTATCTTACTAGAAAGGACATTAGCAGGGCAACTGACAGAATTTATCTAAAGTCTGCAAACTACATAATGGTATTGTATCAGTATTGATGTCTCAAATTTGATAATTATAAGCAAATGACCTTATTCTAAAAGTATGTTTTATCGTTATGTGTCATGTGCTATAGACCAGATATTTGTTTATGTATCCCCTGCCCCCATATTTATATATTGATGCCCTAATCCCCAAATTTAGAGGTGGGGGCCTTAGGTTTAGATGAAGTCTCCAAGATGGGATTAGTGTCTTCTAAGAAGAGGAAGCTGTAGGTAAATCAGGAAAAGGGCCTTCACAGAAGCCTGAACTGCCTGCACCTTACACTTAGACCGCTCCCTCTCCCTCTCCCCAAGCCTCTGAATCATGGGAAATAAATGTTTACTGTTTAAGCTACCCAGTCTATGGTATTTGTTATAGCAATCTGAGAACATATGGTAAAAATGTTAACATTTGTAAATAACAATCTGAATTAAGACACAGGATAAACTGTTAATATTTGGAAATAAAGTTAAAATTTAAAAAAATAAATTATTGGAAACTACTTAAATGTCTAACACTTTCAAATGCTTTTCTTTGTCCTAACTAACCAACAGACTTTTCAATTATTTCATTGTTCTGAAAAATTCATAATTTGAAAATTAGAGATCAGACATCTTGTCTTCTACTCCTGTCACTGCCAGTTACTTTCTAGGCACTTTTGGCAAATTAAAACTTTTCCCTTAGCCTAAGATTTCTAATAAGAGCAATTAATAGCAACAGCTGACATGGACAATCAGGAATGAAATGAAAATCAGCTGTATTTACCTGCATGTTTCCTTCATCTTTCTCTAAGGGAGGACATGAAACATTGTTTCCTTAACCCAGTCTCAAATGCAATGATTCTGAATGTCTGAAGGCAATAAATTTAGTTGCTACAGTCTTAAAAAAAAAGATGTTTGGCACTTCTCATAACTGTTTGATGGTGATTAACAGCAGTATCCTACAATGTGTAGTTACTTGCTTTCTAAAGAAATGAAATCATGAGGTTAAATGCATTTTTCACAGTAGTCATTTTTCTAGAGCAATTTTAGCTTATAGCAATAAAATATTTTAAGTGGCTCCTCATATTTATCACAATTTTCTTAGCATTCACATCAAAGTACGCACCTCTGCCTTTTGTTCTTTTCCCATGGCCTGAGAAAATGTGATTTGACTTTTTCCCTAAAGAAATAAAAATAAAATGCATAGTCTCTATTGCCCCAATATATATCAGTCACTGTTCATTAAAACCAATTTCTTTCTTACATGAAGTTAAATATCCCCAAAGTTTCAAGTGAATTGCATTCATAATTTTTAGTTTACTCTCTTTTAAATATTATGAATGTGTAGGGCAAAGAAGAGATGTAGGATCAGAATTAAGCTATTATCTTCCAGCATTTCATCGGGCCAGCTATACTTTTCAGCCTACAAAGGTTTTGCCTACTAATTTGAATGTTAGGACACCCATGCCTTAGGGATTACAACCCTTCTACATCTGCCTTAATGAAAAGATAAAGGGAAGAAAAAGAATCAAGGAGAATTAGTGTCTCAGCCATCTGACCTAGATTGCCATCATAGGTTCTGTCTAAATAGTATTTCCTAATTATAGAAACCCTCTTCCACCTCAGATTCTGACAGATTGACCTTTCATTTAAAACATGGACACTATAGTTGATTGTCCCCCAGATACCCTGTGTTAAAAGCCTGATCTCCAGCTTGGTGTTATTGGTGGTAGAATCTTAAAAGATGTGTGGCCTGGTGGGAAGCCCTTAAATCATTGAGGGCATGCCTTTGAAGGGGACAATGGGACTCCAGCCCTTCATTGCTCTCTATCGCTTCCTGGCCATGAGGTGAGTAGCTTTATTCCACCGTGTATTCCTGCTAGGATTTGCTGCCTTATTACAGAAGCAAAAGCAAAGGGCCAACCTATCATGGACTGCAAAGTAAATATGAACCAGACTAAACCTTTCTTTTTATAAGTTGATTATCTCAGGTATTTTGTTATAGTGACAGAAAGTTAAGAAACACTGGCTCTGGAACCTAAATAATTTGGGCAGGTCAATTTGCTAGAGATTATATTATCCCTTTTCAGGCTCAAAGTTCTCACTCTTCAGATCTCTAAAGGTTCACCAGGAATTATCACTGAAGCTTCAACTACCTATGCTTAAATTATTGGCACCCAAAGAGTCTAATCTATTCTCTTTGATTGACCTTATATTTACCCTAGTATGCTCAAATTACTTCTTCACAAAGTTCTAAAGCACTAACCTCAGATCAGACTTACTCTCCAGATTATTCTTAATGAAACTAACTTCCACTTGTTGAAATAGACTGCATCTGTGTTGTTTTTTTTTTTTTTAGAGAGAGAGAGAGAATTTTTTAATATTTATTTTTAGTTTTCTGTGGACACAACATCTTTATTTTATTTTTATGTGGTGCTGAGGATCAAACCCAGCACCCTGCACATGCCAGGCAAGCGCGTTACCACTTGAACCACATCCCCAGCCCATGATGTATTTTTTATATTTCTTCTGGGGTTTCTAGCTATCCTGTCCAGAAAAGAGAATGCTTTAACGTGTATGAAGTCAAATGACATAAGTATGAAAACTTTTTACAAAACCACTCTTTTTAACAATCTATTTTAATCCTATGTTATTAAATACTTTTTATGTGATAAGGACTCTCAGATTTATTTATTCAATCCAGACCTGTCTTCTGAGTTCCAGACCCATTAAATCAAACTGCCTGTTCTCCATGCCCACTTAGATGTCCAATGTCCTTAAAAACTTTATATTATATCTACTCAAAATTAAATTGTTAGTATTTTCTTTTCCCCAAATCTGTTTTTCTTCCTGTCTCAGAAAAAAAGCAACTAACCAGGTATAATAGTAGGAAATATGGATATGATTTTGGATACTTCCCTTTCTCTTACCTTATAGTCGATCCTCCTTATTCATAGACTGTGTATGTGTGAATTCTCCTACTCTCTAAAATTTATTTGCAACCCCCTAATCAATAATTGCAGTGCTCTTTCAGAGGTGCCAAAAAATCACATCACCCAACATGCACATTATTGCCACATTTTTCATAATTTTAATGCTTTCTGTTAGTCATTTTGCTGTTTAAAATGGCCCCCAAGCACAGGGCTAAAGTGCTACTTAGTGTTCTAAGTGTAAGAAGGCTACAATATGGCATTATGGGAAAAATATATAATGGATAAGCTTCTTCAGACATGAATGATAGTGCTTTTGGCCATGAGTTTAATGATTATTAATCAACAATGTGTATTAAATGTGTTAGATTTCTGTTACTATATAGCAAAATACCTGAGCTAATCATAGAGAGGGTTTATTATGGCTCATATTTATGGAGGTTTCAGTCTATGATTGGTTTGCTCCATTGCTTTTAGCTAGGTCAGCATATCATGGTTAGAGTGCATGGCAGAGCAAAACCACCCATCTAATGGTCAGGAAAAAAAGAGAAAAAGAGGAAACCAGCATCCCATAGTCCCCTTCAAGGTCATGTCCTCGGGCTGGGGATGTGGCTTAAGCAGTAGCACGCTCGCCTGGCATGCACGCGGCCCGGGTTCGATTCTCAGCACCACATACAAACAAAAATGTTGTGTCTGCCAAATACTAAAAAATAAATATTATAATTCTCTCTCTCTCTCTCTCTCTCTCTCATTCTCTCTTTAAAAAAAAAAAAAAGATTAAAAAAAAAAAAAAAGGTCATGTCCTCAGTGTCCTAAAGACTTCTCTTAAAGAGTTCCTCTGTCTCCCAAGAGTGCCAGGCTGAGGACCAAGTCTTTAACGCATGGGCCTTTAGGAGATAGTTAAGATCCAAATTAGAGTGCTAAAGTGTCTTTAATGAAACACACATAAAGCAAGGTTATATATAGATCAGTTGACAAAAAACGTGACCAAAGGCTCATAGGAACCAAAACCTGTATTTCCCCTAGTAGCAACAGTTTCACACTCACTAATTCAATGCTGATGATGACTTCATAAAATATAACTCCTATAGATAATGAGAACTGACTACACAAACCTAACTCTAGGTCCTATAGATTATATGTCCAGAGCAGAACTCAAATCCATTAACTTCTCTTCAATACTGTGCTGTCATCATAGGCCATTATAATAAGTTTCCCTCCTTCCCACTCAGACATTTCACTGCGCTTCCAAACTGTCCAATCCATACCTTTAAAAGGGTCAATATGACTCTCAAAGCAAAATGGGCTACCATGTTAGTCCCCAATTTAAACTGCTCAATGATTATGCTGAAGATCAAACCCCTAAATCTTTTAACAGGTCCACAAGATTACCATTTTATACCCTGATGAATTTTTCTGCCTTAAGAATCTCTGTTCTCTTTGCACCCTCTCTACTTAATTTGTAATTCAATCTTCAGGTCTACCGCTAATTGTAACTTCCTCAAAGAGGAAACCCCCCAATCCAATAAAGTCCCTCTGTTATACTTGTTTACAGTACTTTCTACTTTTCCTTCATAATACCACCAACTTTTTTCTTATTATTATATTTGGTCTCCAATACACCATAAATTCTATGAGGGCAGAACTATGCCTTTTTAGTTTGCAACTTTATTTCTTGCATCTAGAACAGTGTTAAGCTTATAATTTTGGCTTGATAAATATCTGCTAAATAAATGAATGAACCTAACTACCCCATTACCTTTTTTTTTTCCCCCAGTCCTAAAAATTGAACTCAGAGCCTCACACATACTAGGCAAGCACTTCACCACTGAGCTACATTCCCAACCCTTATTTTTATTGTGAGATGGCCTCACTAAGTTGCTCAGCCTGCCCTCAAACAGGATTCTCCTTCCACATCCTCCCAAGTAGCTGAGATTTCAGACATACACCAATGCACAGGATCCACTACATTTTATTAACAATATCTTGAAACAATCTTAGCATGATTATATGTTTAAAATGTTTGGAGGAATAAAGCACTGATTATTTGGATGTGGCAGTGATATTTCTCTGTACGTGAAATTTAATTATAAAATGCTAAGAATTGCTGGTGCCACTTCAATGAGTCTCTGTCCTCCAACCCTGTCTAAAATTATATATAATATAAAATGATACAGATTTTAATAATTAACCAAGACTAAACATATTATTAAGTAAAAAAGCATTACTTAAAGACCATGCTAAATAAACAGCCAAGCTGAAGGATTCTATGAGATTAAACTTTGCATAGTTCAGATAAAATTGAAGTTCTAGGATAATAGTTGTGTCAATGCCACAAAATTGTTGTAGTTCATAATAGGGTAAGAGCAAAAAGCTTTTACTTCGTTTAAAAGTTTTTTCCACTTAAATAGTAACCCAAGACCTTTAGTTATTTCTAATGTAATCCTTCTACATTCTCCCATAATATCTCAACACTGTCATCCTTACCATCAAATCATAACAGTATTACTTCCACTTTAAATACAAAGAAAAAACTAATTTCACCATTTAGCTCTAGAAAATTATTTTAGCATTATATAAGAAACAGTTTTCAAATATAACAATTTTTATTACTTGTATATAACAGATCATCTCATAAATTTTTCAAGTAACAAATATTTTCTATGATAGAAGTCTCACCATCACAGCAAAGTACTGACATCCAAACTGTGTTTTTTAACAAACTATTTAACACCTTGTCTGCCTTTGAACTACTTATTTTTTTAAATGACCTGCTTTTACATGTACACAAAGAAATGTTGGTGTTGAAGTGTCTGTTTTGACTTTCTTGCACACTTCAAACCACTAAACCTAGAAGTTTTCCATTTGTAGCAACTCTTAACTGTCCAATACATTCTTAGTGGCCCAAAGAGTCTTATTATTTTATTCATCTTTCTCATAATCTAAATACTTCAGGTGAATTATTACAAGCTAGTTGTCCTTTCAAATACACAACCAATTTTCAGCATTTTTACTATGTATCTTTCCCAAACTGATAGTTGTACTTTAGTTTCATTATCCATTCTTATCATATATTGCTGAAGAAGCAATCACAATGTTCTATAACATTTCATTTTGCAGCCACAAATCTGTGACCTCATAATTTGAAATAATTCTTTATCTTTCACTCTTTTACCATTTCTGTAAGTTAATATTTTCAGATATCCTCATAAAAGTAAACCCAAAAATGTTCCCCCAAAAAACATTTTTTCTTGTATGAATATTTGGTATTCAGTTTTTACCAATGTATTTTGAATAAATAGTATTTTTTCAGTAAATTTCTCCAAGAAAATTAATAGTCAGCCTAAAATTCACTAGTTTCAAATGCATTTCACTTCTTTCACACTTTCTAAGTTTTTTTTTAATGTATGTGCTTGCTTTTCTAATAAATTCCTTGTGTTTTAAATTATTCTTCTCCATGACCAAATTCTTGATAGTTACATAAAATCAAATGTCAAAACCAAAACTCTATCTCATAATTCTTTACTTTTTTACTGACTGTGCCTGGTCTTTGTGTACAAGTTGCTGGCAACAGACACTGCAACTATTGATTGATAATGATGATGAATTATAGTATTTGGTTTTTCCACACCGTTGTTATTTCAGCACCATCATTTGACTAGCCTGATCAATTTTAAGAAATTTTTGTGATTTTGTTTTGACATAATTACCAAAAAAATTTTCCACAAAACAACTTAACCATACTCATAATGCTGATAACTAATCAAAACTAAGAAATACTAAACACCAAGCGATGCAAACCTGGAAAAGAATCAAAATAAAACAGAAAATCAATGTAGGTAGATTGGCAGAAAACTAGCACAACTGTTGTTGGAGTTGTGGCTCAGTGGTACAGTGCTTGCCTAGCATGTGTGAGGCACTGGGTTCAATTCTCAGTACCACATATAAATAAATGAATAAAATAAAGGTCCATCAACATCTTAAAAAATTTTTTTAAAAAAGAGCTAAGCCTTAAGATTCTATTAATTTATGAATTCAAAGGTTGTTAAATGGAACTTGTTCTGGAATTTTAAACATGGAGATATTTGCATGTGAAACGCTGCCTTTTAAAGGTATGATTAGACCTCTCATTTAAAATCTTCATGTGAAAGAATTTTACATAACGCAGGATTTTACTGTACTTGCAAACCTAATAAATTAGGCTTCCTCAGTATCTCTGCCTACTAGATAAGTTTTACACTCAAATACATTAAAGTCTTCTATCATCCAACTTTAAGTAATTTTTTTCTTTTTTCCCTCCCCAAATCATTCTTTTTCACGTGATCATTTGAAACCATGTGTTTACTTTTTTTGTCTCTTCCACTAAAACTATATTCCAGGAAGGGAGAGACCTTATCTAGCTCATTTATAGCTATATACCAGCATTCAATATAAAAACTATCACATAGAAACTACTCAATAAAAATTTAAGAATCTAGAAATGAATCTGGAACTATTTAAATGTAACTTGTCTATTTCTTTAAAGCCTACATACATGCTATTCCTTACCACTTCCCCACTCTCACCAATACACATTTTGAGCCTGTATGAACTATGACCTGTTCTAATGATTCAAAGAGGTCCCCATCAGCTGGGCACAGTGGCACATGTCTGTAATCCCAGCGCTTGGGAGGCTGAGGCAAGAGTATTGCAAGTTCAAAGCCAGCCTCAGCATCTTGGCGAGGCCCTAAGCAACTCAGCAAGAGCCTATCTCTAAACAACATATTAAAAGGGGCTGAGGATATGGCTCAGTGGTTAAGTGCTCCTGGGTTCAATCTCAAATACAAAAAAGATGTCATGAAAATCAATTAGCACAGTGCCTAGCACTTCATACAGGAAACACTTAAGAAATGTTTATTAGTATCCTTATATCCTCTATAACAGAGGTCAGCAATGTTTTCTGTAAGGGTCAAACAGTAAATATTTTAGGCTATCTGAGACATACAGTCTCTATTGCAACAAAAATAGGAAGCAAGCTGCATTTGGCCCATGGACCAGAGTTTGCCAACCCCTGGTGTAGAGCAGGGTTCTTCGACCTCAGCATTACTGATATTTGGGGCTGGATAACTATTTACTGTAGAGAGCTGCTGTGGATTATAGGATATTTAGCAGCATTCTTGCAGACTTCATAAGATGCCAACAGCATCCCCCAATCTATCCTGGAGGACAAAATCACCCCTATTTGAGAAACACTGCTCTAAAACAATCAAACATGAAATGATGTAGCTTGAATTTTCAAATAAAGATAATACCTTAACTAAGAAAATAATAATTTATCACACTGAAAGTGTTTATACTTACTTAGCTAGAAGTCCCACACTTAGCAATAACTTTATAACTTCTGTAATACACACAGCTGTGGTTGAAAAGTAGAGTTCTTTTTCTGTTGTCCTCGTGTATCTTAAAGCTATAGTATAAGCTGCAGCCACCAAGGTCATCACTGTCAAACAGTATAACTTGAATAGTAAACTGACATTTTCTGGAAAATATGTGAAACAAAAATATTATTTAGCAGACAATATTATGTATATAAAAGCTAATCAATTAGTTATAGCCCAAAATGCTTTCCAATTTCTGGCACAAAATACATTTTAAACATATACATACATACATATATATTTAATTCCAGATACTGTCCCAATGTCAGTAAACATTTCATTTCTTGTACCAGGCCCAGGCAGACCTACATATAATTTAAATGAGTACAATACATGTAGTATGTGAAACACTTCAAATGTCAAAAAACACTAACTTATCTCTGGCATACCATACTTTTTAAGGCAGAAGTACTTTGTATAATCATTATTACAGAGTATTTGCCAGTTAATCTTTTTTTTTTTCAGTTGTAAATGGACACAATACCTTTATTTTATTTACTTATTATTTTTTTAAAGTAGTGCTGAGGAATGAACCCAGTGCCTTACACATGCCAAGCAAGTACTCTACCTCTGAACCACAATCCCAGCCCGCCAGTTAACTTTCGTTAACCAGAAACACACATTACGTTCCATAGGTATTCCAGTTAAATGAGGTTTTTATCTAAAAGGACATGGTACCAAAGTTGGAAAATTTCCCTTTTTTTCAGCAATTTTGAGACATCAGCCACCAACACACCTCACTACCTTCTTGAAAATATAACATGAAATATTACTTTTGACAAAAAAAATATATGTCCTAATTATTTAGGGAAAATTATTAAGTTGTCAAAAATCCTATTTTGAAATAATACCTTCCATTAACTGAACATGAAACACAGATGAATTTACATATTAATACCACTTAGGTATAGATTTTGTTCAGTGTTCCAATCGATTGCAAGGTTCTGTGGCATACTAACTAGTTTATTATAAATTATAATTGTAATTATCTTTATGATTACAAACTTTGAAAGCAAAGCATGAAAGCAACTGCAATATATATTTCAAATTTAAATATAGCAGAAAATAAAAAGGGATAATTGAATGACAAAATAGAACTTTTTCAAAATCAAAAAATTATATCTAGCCTCTCATTTCACTGTATTAAACAAAAAATAATTCATAACAAAAAAGAGGATTAAGAACAAAGCTCTACAAAACTTGAAATGCAGGAAATACACAACTTATAGACATTCAATTTAAAAACTGCCTGCAAGAAAACTGGAAATCCATATGCAACAAAATGAAACTGAATCCCTTTCTCTCGCCATGCACAAAAGTTAACTCAAAATGGATCAAGGAGCTTGATATCAAATCAGAGACTCTGCATCTGACAGAAGAAAAAGTTGGCTCCGATCTACATATTGTGGGGTCGGGCTCCAAATTCCTTAATAGGACACCCATAGCACAAGAGTTAATAAGAATCAACAAATGGGACTTACTCAAACTAAAAAGTTTTTTCTCAGCAAGAGAAACAATAAGAGAGGTAAATAGGGAGCCTACATCCTGGGAACAAATTTTTACTCCTCACACTTCAGATAGAGCCCTAATATCCAGAGTATACAAAGAACTCAAAAAATTAGACAATAAGATAACAAATAACCCAATCAACAAATGGGCCAAGGACCTGAACAGACACTTCTCAGAGGAGGATATACAATCAATCAACAAGTACATGAAAAAATGCTCACCATCTCTAGCAGTCAAGGAAATGCAAATCAAAACCACCCTAAGATACCACCTCACCCCAGTAAGATTGGCAGCCATTATGAAGTCAAACAACAATGAGTGCTGGCGAGGATGTGGGGAAAAGGGTACTCTTGTACACTGCTGGTGGGACTGCAAACGGGTGCGGCCAATTTGGAAAGCAGTATGGAGATTCCTGGGAAAGCTGGGAATGGAACCACCATTTGACCCAGCTATTGCCCTTCTCGGACTATTTCCTGAAGACCTTAAAAGAGCACACTACAGGGATACTGCCACATCGATGTTCATAGCAGCACAATTCACAATTGCTAGACTGTGGAATGAACCCAGATGCCCTTCAATAGATGAATGGATAAAAAAAATGTGGCATTTATACACCATGGAGTATTACGCAGCTAAAAAATGACAAAATCACGGAATTTGCAGGGAAATAAATGGCACTAGAGTAGATTATGCTTAGTGAAGCTAGCCAATCCCTAAAAAACAAATACCAAATGTCTTCTTTGATATAATGAGAGCAACTAAGAAGAGAACAGTGAGGAAGAGCAGGAAGAAAAGATTAACATTAAACAGAGACATGAGGTGGGAGGGAAAGGGAGAAAAAAAGGGAAATCACATGGAAATGGAGGGAGACCCTCATTGTTATACAAAATTACATATAAGAGGTTGTGAGGGGAATGGGATAACAAACATGGAGGGAAATGAATTACAGTAGATGGGGTAGAGAGAGAAGATGGGAGGGGAGGGGAGGGGAGGGGGGATAGTAGAGGATAGGAAAGGTAGCAGAATACAACAGTCACTAATATGGCAGTATGTAAAAATGTGATGAGTAACCGATGTGATTCTGCAATCTGTATTTGGGGTAAAAATGGGAGTTCATAACCCACTTGATTCTAATGTATGAAATATGATATGTCAAGACCTTTGTAATGTTGTGAACAACCAATAAAAAAAAAAAAACTGCCTGCAAGTATATCTTAGCAGCTGCTATTATTCAAGCACCGCAGTCAATTCTACCATTTTAATAAAATCACAAGCTGGGTACCAGGTTTTTCTCATACTTCCTACTCTCACACTGCCAACACCCAAGGCTCAAATTATTTCTTTCAAGAAAAAATTTGGGATTTCATGTAATATAAATTATAATTTAGTATAGTGTGATCCAGTCATGAGAATGGAATTATTTGGGAGAGGTTCTATTTTGTTTACTTAGTGTTCAAACTCGAGTATTCTGTCATGAGATCAACTGCAAAAATAAACAGGAGGCTGATTTGGCCAGTGGGTCAATGCTTTGCCAACTCTAGGTTAAGAATCAGAGAGACATGGATAGGGTGACTCCAGGCTGTTTTTGTAACTAACCTTTGTGCTAAATGTGCTGTTGTTCACTGCTTTGGAAGCCTAACCACAATTCAGAAATGACTTTTGTTGGAAAATAAAATAGGTATTTCAAAGAGATTACCTTTAAATATGTTAACATAGAATAACCTACCAAGGAAACAGTTTCTTTGATTTACATATTTTCCCGAGAGTAAATTAAAAATTTGTAAGTAGCAGGCAAATTTTTAAAATTACAGGTCTTAACTAAAAAGTATTATGGTAGAACAGAAGAAATGGATCTTATAACTGTTTAAGCTTTCTTTCCAAAAGATCTAAGAAGCCAAAAAGCAATATGTAAAAGGAAGTAAAGGAGACTACTACAATACTTGCTTTGTTCTAAAACTTTCCAACAGCAGGGAAAAATGTATTACTTCAAAAACAAACAGCAACAGGGCTGGAGGTATAGCTCAGTGGCGAGCACTTGCCTAGCATAGGTGAGGGCCAGTTTCAATCCCGAAGACCTCAAAAAAAAAATTAATCAAAAACAAAATGTTGAATTAATCAATACAGGAGAAAGCACTTCTCTAGATTGGGGAGAGCAAACAACACTGTTGCTCATTTTTATTTGCCCTGTGAGCTCAGAATAGTTTTACATTCTTAAAAAATAGTTAAAAAAAATTTTTAGGGCTGGGGATGTGGCTCAAGCGGTAGCGCGCTCGCCTGGCATGCGTGAGGCCCGGGTTGGATCCTCAGCATCACATACCAACAAAGATGTTGTGTCCGCCGAGAACTAAAAAAATAAATAAATAAAAAATAAAATAATAAATAAATAAATATTAAAAATTCTCTCTCTGGCTGGGGATGTGGCTCAAGCTGTAGCGCGCTCGCCTGGCATGCGTGCGGCCCGGGTTCGATTCTCAGCACACATGCCAACAAAGATGTTGTGTCTGACGATAACTAAAAAATAAATGTTAAAATTCTCTCTCTCTCTCTCCCTCTCTCTCTCTCTTTAAAAAAAAAAATTCTCTCTCTCCTCTCTCTCTCTCCTCTCTCACTCTCTCTTTAAAAAAAAAAGAAAAAAATTTTTAAAACATTTTATAACATAAAAATTATATGACTCAAATTTCAGCATCCATTCATGAAGTTTTATTGGAACACAGCCACACTTACTCCTTACAATTAGTTTTCGCTACATTTTGTCCTACAATTTCAGGGTTGAGTAGTTAGACAAAGATCATCAGCCCTTTACAGAAAGTTTGCCTACCTGTGTCCTAGATTATCAATACTTTCACAAAGAGAGGTTAGAACTGCCAAATTCAAATCTACTTTATTTTAGCTTTTATATATATAGTGTCCTGATTCTGAAAATAAGAGTGAATGTTTAAATACTAAACCTAATATCTGTAGCCTAGAAACATATTCTGACCTAGAACATTATTTTGTCATCAACTTAAAAAAAAAAAATAACTATTTGCATAGTGGTTATATAAGTAGGAAAGTAATAGTAAGTTTAGATACTTGTAAAACATGTAGAATTTGGGTATGTAGTGCCATTTTAGAAACATTTCAACTTTTTAAAACTAAGATTTTAAGTATGATTGCCTCTGACATTCCATTCACAAATTGTCCGGAATGAAATTTCAGTTATAAGGAATGTTAACCTTTTTGGGATTCACTTTAAACTTTCCTATGAATTCAATCATGCCCAAGGCCAGTAACTACAAACCACATCCACAACTCAACTGGCAGCCACATTTTAATCCTACTTTGTGCCCTGATTCTCACAAAGCTCCCATTAGCTCCTACACAAAATTTTTTTCTGTGTTAGAAATGTCCCAGAAAGAAACTTACACTCTGGAATTAGATGGTTTTTTCCCATCATGTTTTAGGGGTGACATTATTTGTAATACCTGATCTCAGATAAGTCCTTTGTGAATATCAGGAAGCTATGAAAACTAATTTTTGTTAGGATTATACATTTCCACAGGTATATCAGACTCAGGCACATGTACAGGCAATAAGCCTGAATCTGTCAATTGTTATTATTTCAGGTAATGATTTGACTTCTGTAATTTTTAAGTGTTAATCTATCATTAATCTTGCTATCCCCATTCCATGCTTGTTATCAAAACAGTTCTTTTTTCCTTTATGTCCTGTATTGCTACACAAAAGACTCAAGGGGGAGGGGGGAAAAACACTCAAGATTTATTTGAAATGGAATAATACATAAGAGAAGAATATGCAACTACAGACAACACCCCTGGGCAGGGCCTGATGATAAATGTAGACTTCCCAACAAGGTAAATAACTTGGCACTCTTGCAAAAAGGTATTCTTTAAATATTTGCTCGTTTATTTTGTGGTGAAGCTCAATGCTCCATGAAGAAAGGGTGGAGAAGGTATAAGGGTGGAGAAGGTACAAGGGTGTCATTTAGCCTCTCCTAGCTACTAATCTATAGTACAAAAATTCAGCTCTGGTCCCAACTTATATAAACCTCTAGCAAAACCCAAGTGCTGCGAGTTAATTAGACTCACCTTCTTTAAATGGCAATTAGTGACCAAATATTATTGCTCTAATGTGCCATCCCTTGGGGGAGGGAGGTGGACCTCATTTTTCACCCAAAATACCAGTGTTCCTTCTAACTACGTACAACATTTTCCTTGGGAAGAACTCCTAATGACAGCTTTTTCCATTTCAATATGGATAAAGTGCTGTTTTAATGTCTCCATAATGTTTAGGTCTCTGAACGTCCGTCCGTCCGTAGGGCAGAAGGCACAGACGAGACCTCGGCGCCCGCCGACCAGGACAGGGAACTGTCCAGTCTCATGATGGGTGATGCAGATCCAGCCCGGGGCCGTCGCCTCGGCCCTTCTCCGGGTCTTCTGCAGCCCTGGCCAGACAGAATCCTATTCCCACCCACTACCAGCTCCTGGAGATTGGCGCAGTCTAGCCCGCAGAGCCCGTCGCACAGAAGGTAGCCACAGCGGGAATCTGGCAGTACTGACCGCCAGCGAGCGAGTCAACACCAACTCCTGACACCGACGCCTACGCCGTGCAAGGGCCCACCGACGCGGAGGGTACCGCCGCCCGACAGGTGCGGAGCAGCCCTGGCAGTATCCTGCCGCCCAATGTTGCCCGCACTACCACACCACCACCACTCCCCGCAGCCCGGCCTCACCTCTGGGAGCAGCCATGGCGCTCCGACAGCCCGGCGCGGAACTGACGCGCGCTCCCTCCGCGCACCCAGCGCAAGACGCGAGGGACCGCCCCCACGACCATAGAGACGGCACCGCTCGGCCTAGAGCGCCCCGCCGCCGCCAGCCAGCCGGCTTCCCTCCCTGCAGAGCACCGAGATCAGGCTCAAGGATCCGCGCTGCTCCTGAAAAAGATGGAGGCTTCTACGGTTGAGTACTTCGTGACAAGTGTTGAAACTCTGTCCAACGTGCAGTTCTCTAAACCTCAACTCCCAGTGGGCTAAGGAAGCGAAGTCAAGGGAACTGAGCATTGCCTTCTGGGAATTGGAGTCCTCACATAGATGGCAAATAAAAATTTGGAGTTGCCTTGGTGATTCTTTTCTGTCAGAGCTATTAGAGAAGCTACCAGACTTCCTAAAGCACAGAAGCTACTTTCAACAACTTTTATAAATTCGACTTCTCTCGTTGCTTTCCATTGTTACCTCCTGCGTAAATCTAGTACAATTGGTATTACATATACCTCAAAAGTCTTGAGTTTGAGTCCTTATCGTCAACATTTGCCACTGATTGTACCTAACCAGACATTCTCTCTGATCCTGGGAAAACAGACCTCAAAAACATTAAGCAGGCATTTCAACCACTATAATCTCTGCTTTCACTAGAGGATGTTAATTAGTGTGAGCTAATTCTTACATATTTTTATTGCTACAAAAGACATTCTACTTCATGGATATGAAACTTGGCTAGGTTTTGTTAAACCCCTATCCTAACAAAATCATCCCAAGACCATCAGGGGCAAACTTGTCAAACTTCAGACAAGGTCAAGTTCATTGATCCATTCTGATGACGAAAATAGAACACCAGAGGAACCATAAGATATCTCAGGAAATGAAGGAAATAAGATTTATAGAATTGGGGGGGGGGGGAAGGATGGACTTAAGTGAAATTTAAGAGTATATGACAATCAAAGCTAGGCTGTGTGTAAAGAGGTCAACATCATACCTGGACTATAATGTCAGGGTCCTGTTTCTTGGAAATTACAAAGTTACTATATATGTAGAATGTTGTATTCAGGTGCCCCTTTCATGAAGCAAGCCTTTACCAGTTAAGTTGGACATTGAGACTGCTACTCTGTGTCAAAGTAACTTAGATCCTCCAAGCAAGAGTAGAATGTTTCATTCTTACAGATATAATTTCAAGCAACATGTTTCCTTATATTGTACAATTTTAAAGAACAAATTTTTCAGTGATAAAGAAAATGAACAAAGACGATTGTTACACTTTATAGCTTCACCATATTCTTGGCAGAAATATTATCTCCTGTTAACTTTGCAGCTGACTTTATTTGTGTTTGTTATACTAGCCCAATTAGTAAACAAGCAGATATTTACAATCTTAAGTCTGGGCTATTTTTTTACTTTCTCATTAAATTATTATTCTAAGTCTCATGAAAAACATTGGTTTCATGTCTCTCTTATATATGCCTAGTTTTCTTTACAACCCTGGTTAGAGCAAGAAACAGCAGTCTTCAAGATATGAGGCACAAGTTTACATTTGTCCGATATGCTAAGCTTAACAGTACTTCAAGCATCTGTTGCTATTGCCACTTGAGACACTAATGATATTCCTGATTGTCACTAGCAAACTACAGTATCTTCTATGTCTGCTCTTAATGAATTGTATAAAAGGAAGCCCAATAGTACATCCATTGGTAATAAAAGAATGAACGTAAACAAAGAGCAATAAGTAACACCTTAAGGCTTAAGGTAACTAATGCTAAATTCAAATAGAGTATATATTTAATAGGTTATTAAGTATGATAATGTTTGAAGTGTAGTAAGCAGTTAATCATAAACAATACATAGACAAATATAGATACCTAAATATAATTGTTTCCATAAGTTTAAGCATGTTACTCTTGTTCTACTATTAAGAAAATCACCCAAAAATTAATTTGCTAGATTATTGTTATTTAAAACAATTCTTTCTGTGGCTTAATATTATTAGAAACAAGTCAAAAGAAATGTTGTATTTTATAGTTGATAAAAATTAAAAGATACAGGAGGTAATGTAAAATCCAGTGACGAGAATATGGGAGTTAAACATGAATAATAATTACTGATATTCAAACATTTCTTATTTGAGTTTAACTCACTCTTGCTTCTGCTTCCTCTTTTATCATTAATCTTATTTTTCTTTTCCTGCTCAACAGTCACTGATATGTAATCTGTACCTACTTCTACCATTTTCTGTTTAACTTGCTGAAATCTTACTTTTACTCTAGCCAGCTCTTAAAAGGGATCTCATCAGTTGCCTACCCTATCAAGCTTTTCTAATTCTTCATTCTCTTTTGGTTATTGAAATTCATTTATTGAAATTCATAATGTGCCAAGCATAATGTGCCAGGTACTAATTGAGAGCTATAAAACAAAAAGTGAAAGAAGAAGGGGGTATGATGGTTAATTTTTTACTGTCAACCTGATTGGATTGAAAAATGACTAGGAAATGAGTAAAGCACATTTTGGGGTGCATCTGTGAGAGTTTCCAGAGCTGAGTGTCATGTGGAACAACAAACTAGGGGAATGGCTACCACCCTTGAAATGTGGGTAGCACTGTCCAGTAGGCTGAGGGAATGGATAGAACAAAACACGAAGAAGGAGGAAGCCCACCAGCACATGTAGGTGGTTTTTCTATTGCTGCTGTCATCACACATGGATATCAGACTTCAGTTTCTTCAGTCTTTCCATGTGGACGCTCACCAGCAATTCTTCAGAGAATTTCCAGGCCTTCGACCTTGAACTGTGGCTACATTAATGGTCCCTCTTGTTCTGGGGCTTCCAGTTTATTGGACTGAGCAGCTACTGGTTTCTCTGGCTCTCCAACATGCAATCATTGTGGGACTATTCAGCCTCCAATAGTGTAAACCAATCATACACACACACACACACACACACACACACACACACACACACGCATTCATTCTATTATTCATTCTATATAAACATATTCATTTTATTGGTTCTGTTCCTTTGGAGAACCCTGACTCAGACCGGGGGTACAGTAGAAATTAATGCTGGAGATTCTCTTCTCCCTTGACTAAGTTGACAAAGCACTTACCTCTTAAGTGCTTCACATGTATTAACTCATTTATTAATTCTCCTGACAACGGAATGAGTTAGATACTATTACTATCCTCATTTATACCGAAGAAACTAGAAACTGTGGCAAAGAGACATTAAGTAACACATCTAGTAAATAGAGCTAGACCCTTTTTTGTGACCACAGAGATTCCTAATATATATTTCTTACTCTCTTGGTTGGTACACATCGTATTCTGTCTCCTCTTCCACCTCATTCCCTCCCATTCCTATGAGGATATATTCCAAAATTATCTTTGTATGCCCCAAATATCTTTAATTATATACTATTCCCATGATCCTTTAAACTCAAATGTTTAAGTGTTGAATATTTTTATCTTTTTTGATCAAGTGCCTCTCTCAATTATCGTTGGTACCCAAGGGCAGAAACCTTGAGATAATTGATTTTTTTTCCTTCCCTTTCTTGAGATGTTATGTCCCCTTAATTAAATGTAACATTTGTCCCTTCACATCATATATTACTGCATGTCCCAATTCTTACAATAGCTTCCAAGCAACCCTCACCAATTCCAGTATCACTCTCCCACAATTAGACTGCTGTTCAAGAATCTACAGTGGTTTCCTAATGTCCTACTACAAGAAGGCAAATATAACTTTCTCGAAGTCCTGCAAAAAGTATACCAATTCTATCCCTTTTGATTTCCCAAAGTTTCCCCCCAAAATAATCTCCTCTTCCTCTCTTTTACTCCCTTTTGTAATATTTACTTTATTACCGTACTCCTTATCAACTCCTGCTTTTGAATATTAAAATAATTAATCAAAACCCTGTTCTAGTTTGTCCCTTTATTCATTATTTTTAAAAATCATTCATTCAACAAGATACTATACAAATGCCAAAGACATAAAGATGACTAAAATAGTTCAAATCTCAAGAAATTCACAATCTAACAGAAACAATATAGATGAACACCAAATTATACACTAATTTATTTTAAGGGCTACGGTAATAATAGGAATAAACCAATGAAAATCCAAAGAAGGAAGCAATTAATTTTTTCACAGTATATGGGGAAAAACCTAACTATGAAAGGAAAAATCTTATCAGGCTATTGATGGCAAACAAAATTTCATGGTGACTATGGAGTACATTCCAGGTGACAGAGTGAAGAGGAAGTGTAAGAGTGGTGGCATTAAAGACTATGACCTATTTGAAGAGTTTTAGATCAACTTGGCATGTGTATAAAGTATGAGAGGAGCAGAAGATGAAACTAGAAGATAATGGAAAGCATATTTTGAAAGGTTTTATAAAATATGGGAAGCAGTTTATACTTTATCTCCTAGGTAATGGACAAGAGTATTAATAGGTTTTTAAGAAAATGAGGTGAAGGTTGAGGGGAAGAGGCCAGGTGTCATCATCAGATTTAAATATATGTATTACCCTAATGAATCATATAAGCAATAGAGGCAGCAGTGACCTAGAAAATAGGAAAATGTCCTGAACTATAGCAGTGGTTATAATACATGAAATTTAAAGACATCTCAAGCCAAATTAACATGGCTTAATGACTAAGTTAAACATAGGGAATGTGAGAGAAAGAGAATCAAGAAGTTTTTAATGTATGCTAGTGAGTAGAGAGTGATGCCTTTGTTCACAGAAGTAAATAAAGAGGAAGAAAGAAATTTGGCAAAGAGAATCATTTCAGTCTGTGACATGCTGATATGACGGTAACAGTCTGACATTGTCCAACATAGGGCCGGAAATCTTTAGAGTGAATAGACAGTGGAGGTCCTGGGAGAGGATGCATTTACAATCTGATCTAGCTCCCTTTATTCTGGTTCTTGCATATACGAAGTGACTTTCTGATACTAAGGCTGGCTTTTCAAATAGGATTTGTTAATTTTGTTAATTTGACCATTCTAATTCCAGTCCTAAAATAACCCCAACCATTCTATGTTTATTTATTTATTTTTTCTCCTGGTACCAGGGATTCAACCCAGGGGCAGTCAACCACTGAGCCACATTCCCAGCCCTATTTTGTATTTTATTTAAGAGACAGGGTCTTGCTGAATTGCTTAGGGCCTCACTAAATTACTGAGGCTGGCTTTGAACTCACGATCCTCCTATCTCAGCCTCCTGAACCACTGGGATTAGGAGCATGTGCCACTGTGCCTGGCTGTGTTTTAGAATCTTGAAGAACCAAATAAGGGCAAACTGAACAGATAAGAATCAAATTTTTAATTTTTAAGATTAATAATAGCTACAATCACCCTATCTTTCCCTCCGCTCAAGGATTTGCCTTAACAGTTAGCAAGCCAACCTACTTTAACATTATTTTTAATGTTATGAAAATCATGACAGTTTACAAGTAGGTATGTTTGAAGTTCTTTGTTATAATCTCTGTTGAAAGTGGATTTCAAAGAATATCCATGTTATAAATAACTTTAACCTAAATAGAAAACAATTATACAAATGCCTTAGTAAAATCACTTATGCAAAAAAATATGCTATTAACCTATTAAAGCAACTTTAACAGGCCCTCCATCTAGAACCTTTCTTATCCATGAGTTGGAATTAGAATTATGTAAGGCAGTAGTAAAATTACAGATCTTAAATTTAGCTATCAGAGCCAAAAGTGTGGCATACACCTGCAATTCCAGTCACACGGGAGGCTGAGGCAGGAGGATCATAAATTTAAGTCTAGCCTCTGCAACTTAGCAAGACCCTTTCTCAAAATGGAAAAAAAAAAGGTTGGGGGTATAGCTAAGTGGTAAAGCCCCTCTAGGTTAAATCCCCAGTACCACAAAATAAATAAATATTTTTATATATGCATATACATAACTTGTTATATACATATAATTATGTTAATATATTCATATATATAAATTTGATCATCAGTAATTCACTGGGGCCCTCAACATACCTGCCTACAGGAATGGGCAAAAAAACAGAGGAATGAAATAGGCCTGTAAGGCTCCGGGAATTGAATTAGACAGTGGAGAATTACAAGTGGCGTGCTCAGTGAAAAGTCAAAGCTACTATTTAGAGAAATGCTAGTCAAGTGTTCTCAGACATTCTATTTTTTTTTTCAAAGATCCAGAAATCCAGATTTCAGGTAAAATTTCCAGGTTTTAAGAGTGATTATGTTACCCAGGTGGTGGCACAGGCCTATAATTTCAGGAAGCTGAGGCAAAAACAAGTTGCAGGTCAGCCTTGGCAACTTGGGAGACCCTCATCAACTTAGCAAGACCCCATCTCAAATAAAAAATAAATAAAAAGGACAGGAGATTTAGCTCAGTGGTAAACTGTCTCTGGATTCAATCCCCAGTACCAAAAACCAAAGAGTCATCTTGCAGACCTTTGCTCTAATTGTTCCAAACAGTAAGATTTTATTATACAGCAATTTAATCTATGCTATCATTACACAGCTAGTAAAACTGAAAATATTGATTGGGTTTTAAAATTTTAATGTTTTACATTAAATGCAACTTTAGAAATAAATAGTCTCCACTTCTAGTGACATTATCTTATATTATTATTATCTAAATGGCATAATTTCAATCTTTGCGCTGCCAAACTTTTTCTAAAAGATAAAACAAAGACAAAAGGATAGAATTTGACTTCCCAACTTTAATGCAATGAAAAGATGTTACAGAAAATAACTTCTAGTTTGTTGTAGCAATAGCATGTTCCACCTTCTACAAAATTAATTTTCATGGAGGTAAAAATACTTTTAGGTATTTGTCATTGTTCATAATTGGGTAACATTTTTAAAAATGTGGTCTTCCTCTAGGTTTCATCAACAGCTCTTGTTAGGTTCACCTTGACTGCATGGGTAGTTTTGCTTCGTCCCCCTCGAAGACCAGCTATGTAAATCTGGGGCTTGGGTACTCCAGTGCTGCCCTCCCTATTCGACTGGGTGCTAGCATCTTTGAGAGGGTACACCTGTGAGCAATTTTCTCTTCTCATGTGACTAAGATCAGTTTGTACTGAGTGAGTAATTTTCTGACGCAAATTGGCCTAAGTAGAAAAAGAAAACAGGAATTAACATTTCTCTGAAGAACAGAATATGAAATATCATCACGTACAATTAATTACCTGCCTATCTTTTTTTCAACTGACAAAAATTTAATCCTGTAATAGCATTTTTATTTAAGAGTTATTTAAGAGAAATCAGAATATGAGTTTAATTTTTTAAATTTTTTATTGGTACATTATAATTACATATAATAGTAGAACTTGGGCTGGGGATGTGGCTCAAGCGGTAGCGCGCTTGCCTGGGATGCGTGCGGCCCGGGTTCGATCCTCACTCAGCACCACATACCAACAAAGATGTTGTGTCCGCCGAGAACTAAAAAATAAATATTAAAAAAATTCTCTCTCTCTCTCTCTCTCTCTCTCCCCTCTGTCACTCTCTCTTTAAAAAAATGTTTAAAAAAATAGTAGAACTCACTGTTACATATTTGTACATTCATATAACAATATAACTCAGTTTCATTCCCCAGTACCTCCTCATCTCTCCCCCATTCCCTCTTTCTCTATTCTACTGATTAACATAGCATTTTTCTCTTTTTCGTTTTTGTCATTGTTTTTTTCTGTTTGTTTTTTTTGTGTGTGTGTGTGTGTGTGTATGTGTGTGCGCTTTGGGTTTTTTTTTTTTTTAGCAAGCAAGAAGTAGGTTTATTGTACAAGCAACAAAGATACAAAGTTAGACTTCTCTGGAGAGAAGGGGCCCCAGAGCTGGAAATCCAACATAGCATTTTTCTATAAAATATCAGAATGTTAGAAAATTTAAAACATAATATAAAATTAAATGTCCTTTACTAAGAAGTAGAAAAATATATAAAATGTGGAAAATGGACCCCAAAAAGAACATACAGATCCAGAGTTACAATGAGCTCAATTAATTTTTAAAATATTTCTAATTCCTTTATTATTATATTTTGAGACTCATATGACCTGGATTTTTTCCACCATACTTGTTTTATTTTTTTAAAGATAAAAGTTTCAGATTTATATTGTCTATAAAATAGTCTTCACCCTGTTTTAGTATTAAAAAACTGTTGTTTTCAGATTATATTTTACATTATTCTTCATTTTGCTTACTCCCTTGATTAATAAACATGAGGTTGAACATATTACACAAGTTGGGAAGCAAAGAGAAGATAATTAAAAGGAAGATAAGGGTAGGGGTGTAGCTCAGAGGTAGAGCACTTGCCCACCTTGTGTGAAGCCCTGGGTTCAATCCCTAGTGCTGAAAAGAAAAAATAAGGAGGCTAATGATTGATCAGATTATGCAAAAGGCCAAGGAAAACCTCAGAAGGCATTAGAGCGTGTAAATGAAGAAGGTGACTAAAGGAAACACTTGAGATTAAAGGAAACACATCAGAGTTTGGGAGACTGAAAATCCAAACTACTTCCTCTACACACACAGTTTACATTAATGTGATTTTATTATTTCATTGTCTTCACTAGAATAATTTAACAATTCCAAGAGCCTCTTGCCCAAGTAAATCACTTGACTGTTTATTAAAGAACATCCTAAAAGACAGTCAACTCTTCAGTAGTAAGCATCAATACACAGTTTAAGCTCAAAGATTCTTTTTATCTTTTGTCTCAAAAATCTCCATTTCGTAATTCCCACCAATGCTGGACTGCTTTTTCTTTTTCTTTTTTTTTTTAAAGGTAATGGATCCAGAAAACAGCTAAAGGCAAGAACCCATTTAGACATTATCTTTTTTTTTTAATTTTTTTTTAAAGAGAGAGAATTTTTAATATTTATTTTTCAGTTTTCGGCGGACACAACATCTTTGTTTTGTATGTGGTGCTGAGGATCGCACGCATGCCAGGCGAGCATGCTACCGCTTGAGCCACATCCCCAGCCCTGGACTGCTTTTTCTTGATCCCTACCCAAAACTATTCAGACCCCCATCCAACCCTCTAACCCACCTAAGGCATCAAAAGACCTGCCTTAACAAACTTAAGATTCTCAATAAATTCTGAATTTGCTACTCCTCCTCTGAGACACTGCCAATGTTCTGTTGAGGTGGTATCTCCCTGGCAGCTATAAAACAGTAAACTTAGCTTTGTCTAATCAATGGGATGGATTGGTAATACTCAGGAAGCATGACATTCAACATGACGCAATTCTAGGGGATAATTAGGTCTAAGATGGAAATAAGAATTAAGTGGTGATTTAGGGATAGGAATGTGAAGTTTAGCCCTCTGAATATATTGCCTTAACATTTCCATACTTATCCTGCCCCCTCTTCCTCTCAAAATCATGTTCTGCCATTGCTCCCTACATTTGACTCTTTGTATTTCAAGACCAACTTAAGGTGTTACCTAATTTAGCAGAATTTTTATTTCACTTCTCTTACCACTTTCCAAGGTTTTTAGTGTAACAGTATCACTTGCTAGACAATTAGCCCCTGAAGAACAAGGTAGTGTTACCCAGTAAGTGTTTGCTGAACTCAAGTGAGTTTAGTAAATAACAGAAAAGAATATGGGAAAGTGGGCATTTCTACAGAAGAGTAACTGACAGGAATGCTAATGGAACACTGATTTGAAATATATATATGAGGAAGCTGATCCTTCCTCATCCCAGGAAATTGGGTAACTTAAAAGCTACCACCAGAGAGGGTGGCAACAGAAATTATGTTAATTAGTGGGAAGGATGTTAGAGGTTGAATATGTAAGAGGAACAAAGGCTAGATCATATATGACAATTGAACTCTCTGACTCAACACCTCTACATCAACCAGTCTGGGAACCCAAAAGACAACCTCTGTAGCCATAGCAACTGGTCCAGAATGGGCAGGACTTGGCCAGCTTCCCCCCCCCCTTTTTTTTTGGCCCCAACTCTTAACTAACCAAAGAAAGTCAAATATATTCACCAAACCAGATCTCATAAGATGCCCTGCTTCTTGTTAGACTGCCTCCAGTTTCCCCATATCATCAACCTCATCCAAGAAAACTAAAACTTTTCCCCTTTTCTCACTATAGTTTTTCCATTCCCTGACTGCTTTTTGAGTTTGCCAAACTCAAGTAATGATGCTGACTCCCTTGCCCCAGCTATCTCTGAGTAAACAGCCTCCATGGATTCACATTTGAGACAGCTTCATTTATTTCCACACCTGATTTCAGTTAAAGAAATGGGTAAAACATACTAAAAAAATGCTACAAATATTTTAAAAAATTATTTCATTCATACTGCAACTATTTGATGTTTAAAATTATAAGATACTATAAATGGATACAAGTTGGGGGGATTTCACTGAGTTGGATAGGGATGACAGTTTCAAAGACAGGCTTTAAGAATAAGGCACTTGTTGTGATTAGGGTGACTGAGAATCAAAAGGATGATAGTCCAGCGTCTCGACAAAAAAGGTTGACAGTAAGAGGAGAAAATAGATGATTTAACCTAAAAAGTTCCCAAACTGAAGGCTATGCTTTAAATGATTAGAATAAGTTAAGAGAGCTTTACAAACTAGCTCCAAGTTTTAAAACTATTAAGACACTTTGTAGTTACTGGTAGATGTCATTTGAGAGTAGTTTCATGCTTCTGTATCTTTATATATGCTTAAAGTTAGAAGACAATCTTACCAAGTAAAGCTGGCTAACATAATTTTTTATGTTAGCAAAGAACTGTATAGGACTCATTTTATATAAATAACTTATCAAATCTATGAACACATTAAAATTACTCAAGTTGTGAATAATTTTAAAAAATATTGTCACAAACCAATTTTATAGCTTTTCTTCTTAATTCCCATTCATTCCATTCATATGCTCTCACAATTGTTGGTGGCAGTATATGTGTATCTGTCTGTGTACTACTTTCACACTTCGTAATTGGTTTTATATAATGTTTGTCAACATCTCTCACCTAAAGAAAGAGTTTTGTAATTAGTACTTATAAAAAATAAACATTATTTATAGATAACTAGACAAATGTAGCTAAAACTGAAGATAAATTAAAAATCAAGAATTTTTGAAGATGAAATCTACTTGTTAATACCAGCAGAGAAAATAAAACTCAAAATTGATGAGATAAACATAATTATTCTTCTGAACATTATAGCTTTGTGCATGATTTGTAAACTTAATGTAGGAGTTGTATTTTGGAGGAGGAAAACATCCTTCCTTTCCTTGAGAAATTCAATTGCTCCTCCCCATGTTCCATAATCAGTGGATTAAGTGGAAATGTGTTAGAAATGGATAGAAATTAAAAATAGCTATTAAATGTTAGGTATAAATCACCTTTGTTTAAATCTTGAACTTTATACATAGAAGATTACTGAAGGCTTTTCAGAGAGAGGGTTGGGTTTTATTTTTAGTGGAACGTACTGTTTTTGGGCTGGGGTGCCCAATATTCAGTATTCAATAATTCCAGACTAAGGAAGATATGGTTATGCTGCATGTGACAGTGTTGGAGGGAGTGGCAGAGAGTTAAGGAACTTGAATCATAATAAAGATGAGAGAGAATACATTAAGTTTAAGCACCAAATAATCACAAAGTACCTACCATTTGATGCACTGTTGGCCTTAAAAATTATCTTATGGTGTGTTGATAAAAATATACTAAAACATAATGATTAAAAGTACTATATAATACAAGGAAATAGTAAATAAATAAGACAATAAACTCTCTATGAACTATACAAAGAGAAAATGAGCTTCCATAAGTATTGAAGGTCACTAGAGAACAGCTGGAGATTAAATAGGCTTAAAGAAAGGGAAAAACAAAACCAGGTGTGAAGGTAAAATTTACCTTATGGAAACTGCAGGATCTACAGACAACATATGGTTATCTGATTCTAGGCTTTGTTTGAGCTATTTTACAACTCTGTACATTGTAAATAAGTGATAACAAGGCCAAATAATTTTTGACTATAGACATGTAAAATTTGTCCTAACTTTTTTTGTATGTGTGGTACTGAGGATTGAACCCAGGGCCTCATTCATACTACACAAGTGCTTTACCACTAAGCTACATCCCTGGCCCTGTCTGTACTTCAAATGACTTCCTTTTATCCATGTAGGAAAAAAAAAATCAATGTTGCCTTTATTTTCACATTAATTTGAATATTTCTGGTCTAAAAATGTGTGTGTTTTTAGGATTCTCTTTTAAACCAATCAAAACATCTGTCTGAGCAGGGTGTTAGGGACACACACCTGTAATCCTAATGGCTTGGGGACTGAGGCAGGAAGATTGCAAGTTCAAAGCCAGCCTCAACAATTTAACAAGGCCCTTAGCAACTTGGCAAGACCCTGTCTCAAAATAGAATAAAAAAAAAAAAAAGGACTGGAGATGTGGCTCAGTGTTTAAGTGCCCCTGGGGGTTCCATTCCTGGTACTTTAAAAAAAAAGTCTGACTGATTCTCTCACTGACCAACAAATAGGTTATACTGTTTAAAACATGTTCATTTTTATATCTCCAAGAGAATCATAATTTTATACATTCTTTTAATTTTTTTTTTTAACAAATAGAAGACCAGGTTAGTTTGAATAAGTCTGAGACCAGTATACAACTCATTGTTTTTCTGACACTGAGAGGTCATGGTGAGAATTAAAGAAAAATAAATAAGGACATGTAGGCCTTGAATGCCAAGCCAAGGAGTTTGGATTCCATCTTATAAATTAAAGTCCTAAATAATTTTAAATTCAGAGTAGAATGATAAATGAAATTGTTCCAATCTGCAGAAAAATTACTTATTAAAAATTTGTTTATATATATATATATATATATATATATATATATATATATATATATATATAGTTCTTCCATAAATTTTAAAGTATTGGTCCTTTTTTTAAATATTTTTTCTAAATTAGAATTTTATATAACATAGTATCTAATGAGGCACAAAATGACACGTATTAAACATAAGATAGTGACACTTATAATGCTCATCAAAAAGAATTATCGCTTCTCGGCCTTTTGGCTAAGATCAAGTGTAAAAAGAATTATGATCTTCAGGGACTATAACTTGTACAAATTTAAGAACCACTAACTTAAGGAAACTGATTTGGTCTTAATTGGAAAAAAAGAAACATACTAGTTAGGGGCCAGAAATAACTTTGAGGCTTTTTGTGATAAGAAGTCATATTATACCTCCAAAATAATATATAAAATGTAAATAACATACATATAACATATTTTCATGTATTTTTATTCAAAAGAAATATATACGTGGCATTTATAAAATAATAAGTTAATAAATGTAAATAACCTATAAACTAAAGAAGAAATCCTTTAAAAAGGAAATACTTAGAACTAAACAATGGTGAAAATAACTGTTTAGGGCTGGGGTTGTGGCTCAGTGGTAAAGCGCTTGCCTAGCATGTGTGAGACACTGGGTTCAATTCTCAGCACCACATATAAATAATATTTTTTTCTTAAAAAAAAGGGTCCATCAACAACTAAAAAAAAAATTTTAAAAATTAAAGGACAAAATTCCTTTAAAAAATAACTGTTTAGAAGTATAAGTAGTAGAGTGAAAATAAAATTTATTTTATTGCATAAAAAGGCTAAAAATTAATGAGCTTAGTATCTATTTGAGGAATTAGAAAATAAACAGAATGAAATAAAGGAATTAGATAAAGAGAAATAAAAAATATCAGAGCAGAAAATAGGAAATGAAAGCAAAGATAAAATGAGATCAACAAAGCCAAAAGCTAATTCTTTAAAAAAAACTGAGAAAATAGTTCTTTGGCAAGATTAACCAAAACTAAAATCAAAATGAACAATCATTGAAATAAAATGACATACTAAAAAACTGTAAAAATCCTCTAGCAAGATTAATTGAAAGAAAAAGAGAGAAGACTAAAAATGAACTATATTTAGACCTAAAACAGACATAAGATAATGTGAAGAATAAAAAAAGAATATTGTGAAATCTTCATAAGAATAAGTAAAGAACTTAAATGTGAATAATTTCCTAGAAAAATTAAACTCTCTAATACAAAAAGAAATAGAACTATACTTGAAAAATCCTATAATCATAAAAGTATTTAAAATTGGTAGTCAAATGAGTAGTTATAATTTTTATAATCAAAGAAGTCCAGTGGAGACAGGGATATAGTTCAGTTGGAAAAGTGCTTGCCTCGCATGCACAGACCCTGAGTTCAATCCTAGCACCAGAGAAGGGTGGCGGGGTAGGAAGGGACCCAGAAAGGTTTATAAACATACTTTACCAGATAATTCCAATACTAAGTAAACATAGAAAAGAAAATATAATTATTTACACTCAATACTAAGACATGTATATCAACCTTGATATCAAAACAAGAAAAGCAAGTAAGGAGAAAGAAATGCATAGGTCAGTCTCACACAGAAATACAGATGTAAAATTTTAAATTTCTAAAGAAAAATAAAAAATATGACCAATGAATACATTTTTAAAAATAAAATGAACCAGGACCAGGTTATATTGATCCAAGGAAAAAAATTTTGGCTTCATCTTAGAAATAAATTAATATACAGAGCCAGGGTTATGACTCAGTGGAAGAGTGCTTGCCTAGCACACGTGAGGAACTGGTTTCAATCCTGGCACCACATAAAAATAAACAAAATAAAGATATTGTGTCCATCTACAACTTAAAAAAAAGTTTTAAAAATAATATACAGGAATTCATCACTTTTACCCACATTAAAGGGTAAAAGTCACACCATAATCTCAAAAAAAACATAGAAACTGTTGATATAATTCAATAACCATTCATATAAAAAAGTTTCAGCAACTAAGATTAAAAGAGAAATCCTAACCTGATAAAACAAAATCCATGAAAAATGAAATACAATCATGAAATATCAAAAATATCTTTCTGAGATAAGAAAGAAGACAGTGGTACCCACTTTAACCATTTCTATTTAATATTGAACTAAGGTTGCTTTTCAGTGAAGTAAGGTAAGAAAAAAGTATAAAATATATACTACACTGTATGTGTGTGTGTCCAGCAGAATATATATGTTATATATGATGTGGTAGGGTTGATAAAAACACACTAAAAATAATTAGAAGTGTTGTACAATATAAGGAAATTGTAAATAATGAGACAATAAGCTCTCTATGGATAATACAAAGAGAAAACTAACTTCCATAGGTACTGAAGATCCCTGGAGAATAGCTGGGACATTAAATTGCTGCCAGAATTTTATATCCAATTAAATCCATTTTCTAGAATGTATTCTCACTGGTATATTTATATTTATATATATGGGGGAATATATATATAAATATACACCATATAGGGCTCACAGTATGGCCCTTGATTTACATTAGCTAGTACTTCTAACTGGGAAATAATAAAGACTACAGAGATTAACTATATCTGCCTCTATTCTCCAAGTCCAAAAAGAGCTGGGAAATTTTTATTAATCTTTTATTTTAAAAAACAACATAAAATAACAGTAAAAATTAAAGGACACTGGAACTTCAGTAACATACCTAAAACAATCTGTAGCAGTGGTAGAAGAGATTTCATTTAGCTGTTGATTGTTCTCTGCACATTTTTCAAAGGGACAGAGAAGCTGCTGGAGGTCTGAGCTCTCCTGGCAGCAATCCAATGCAAACTAAGTATCTGGAGGTCTTTGCCATCCCAGGATCTGAGTGTGACATATTTTTGAAGGATGTGTGATGTTCAGTCATAAGTGTGACAAAAACTGACAAGTAGGAAGCTTATGTACTCAGAGTCAAATGCTTGCATCCAAGTGATGTTTAATTTTGAAGATGTGATATTATCATTTGCTGAAAATATTGGTTCCCATGTTGAAGCTTTCTAGGAATTATAGTGGGTTTGACTCATTTAACTCTTCTCTTACACTTCCAAGAATTTCATGATGCCTTGTCACCACAGCTACCCACACCAGGCTTTCCAGGAACAAAGAGAGTTTCTTAATGCAATCTTCCTAAGTAGAACAAGTGTAGCAGGGTACATGAATTCTGACTGTTGTTGGCATTTGTATACTCTGGATTTCCCAGATAGGTGGATAATCAGACAGATTAAACCTGAAAACTCTGATGCCTGACACAGCAGTTATGGATCCGTTCTACATGAAAGATGGTGTTTTAGCAGAGGATGTCACTTAGGAGAGTATAATTAGTGGCATAATACCTGGTTTTTATGGTTTCGATATGATGTATTCCCCAAAAGCTCATATGTAAGACAATGCAAGAAAGTTTAGAGATGAGATGACTGGATTTTAAGAATCTTAATCTAATCAGTATATTAATCCCCTGATAGGGATTAACTGGGTGGTAACTATAGATTAATTGTGTATGGCTAGAGGAGGTGGATTACTAAGGATATGCCTTTGGGGTTTATATTTTGTCGTTGTAAGGGAAAGCTCTTTTTTCTGCTTCCTGGTGCAATGTCCTGAGCTGCTTTCCTGTGTCACATCCTTCTGCCCTGATGTTCTGCTCCACTTCTAGCCCAGAGCGATGGAGTTTGCCCTCTACAAACTTAGACCTCTGAAACCAAGAGCCAAATAAACTTTTCCTCCTCTAAAATTGTTCTTGTCAGGTTTTTGGTCACAGCAGCAAGAAAGCTGACCAAAATACTGATTCTGTGATTAATGCTCATTGTTCAATCACTGAGGGAATTCAGTGAATAGAATAAAATTGAATGGAACTTGACTACTGACTTCACTACAGAACCAGAATTTCTTTTTTAGCTTTGAAACAAACTTAAGTCAGACATCCTATGATGACTTGATTAGGAAAGTCATGGAAGTCTTCAAATAGGAAAATTTGTGAATACCATTTGTAATCAGAGTTCTAAATGTTACACAGTACTTTCTTCACTCCAAAAGACTAAAGGTTGAAGGACTGAAAACTGAAGAAACAACAACAGTGAAGTTGATTAGCAAAAAATGCAAAAAGAGAATAAACATAGGCAGTGGTAGCTGCTTTCTAGAGATTGATACCCTGGGGCTGTGATTTCCATAACCATCATGTTTTAGTTACACAAGCCCTAGATGGACTGATAGTGCAATCATTTTGAATTGTATGTATTATTATATCAAGGAGCTAGATATCTTGCATGAAAGCTTTCTCCTGTGTTTAAGTATTCTATGCTATTCTTGCTATGAAATTGAAATGTTTATAGAAAAAAAACCCTGCTATATGAAACTTTACAATGCTTGAGAAAACAATTCAGTTTGGTTTATACACAGTGTAATATTTCTCCAGGTATCACCCAGAATTCCCCACAGGGCTTTCTTCTTCATTAAATACTGGTCTCAGAATAACCATCTGGGACAGTAAATTGCTACCAGAATTTAATATCCAGTTAAATCCATTTTCTAGAATGTATTCTCACTGATGTTACTGAAATCAATTTCTTCTTCATATAGACACTTTTTGCAATAGCAACTGAAGTTTTTCTTCAAAGAGTAGCATCTTCTTTTAGAAAATTATTATAGTTATTCATTTTGTGTTACTATTTTAAAATTATTTATCCCCACATTTGAAGTTTTCTAATTGACTTCTTTTTCTCACCATGATGTCCCCTCATTTTATTTTCCCCCTGAAATAAAGTAATACACTATTTTTAAAAATATACAAAATCTGGGAAAAACAACTATTACTGTTTGCTGATATTATGACTGCTCATATTGAAAAAACTAACAGACTCAAAATATCAACAGACTCTCAAATTAATAAGACTCTTGAAACTAATAAAGGAGTTTAATAAGGTTGCTAAATATGAAGTCAATATGCAGAATTAACCTCATTTTCATAATATAAGCAATAATCAATTAAAATTGAATTCTAAAAATCAACAGCATTTAAAATAGCAACCAATAACAAAGTCTCTACAAATAAATCTAACAAAATATGTATAGCCGTTTCTAGGAAAAATTATAAAACTACACTGAAATTTTAGGATAGGGAGACAAAGTTGTAAAAATGTCAGAACTTTTTTTACTTATCTACATATACAAGGCAATTTCAACCACAATTCCTTCAAGGTTTCTTTATGAAACTTGACAATGTACTTCTCAAATATATATGAAATGTAAGAGTTAAGTAAAGCCAAGACTTTTTAGAGAATACAAGGTGAGAGAACTTACTCTATTCAGATATCAAGACACATTATAAAGCTGTAAGATATCAGTACAGAAATTGTTTTAAAATTGTGCAATTATGCCCAGAGCAGTGGCAAACATCTGTAATTCCAGTGTCTTAGGAGGCCGAGGCAGGAGGATCACAAGTTCAAAGCCAGCCCCAGCAACTTGGCAAGGCTCTGTCTCAAAATAAAGAAAACGGTTGGGGATGCAGCTCGGTGGTAAAGCACCCCTGGGTTAAATCTCCAGTACAAAAACCAAACAAAACAAAACCCTTTAAAATATCCAAATACATTAAAGTCCTAAACATGAAAAATAAAACAGAAGAAAATATAAAACAATCACCTTAGGAAAGACAAGGATTTCTAAAACAAGACTTCAAAAACAATACAGACTTTAAAGAGAAAAATTAATAGATATGACTATATTAAAATTAAAAAGGTGTTTTCTTTTTTTAAAAGAGAGAGAGAGAGAGAGAGAGAATATTGATATTTATTTTTTAGTTTTCGGCAGACACAACATCTTTGTTTGTATGTGGTACTGAGGATCGAACCCGGGCCGCACGCATGCCAGGCAAGCACGCTACCGCTTGAGCCATATCCCCAGCCCAAAAAAGGTGTTTTCAATAAAGAACTTCATTGACAAAGTTAATAGAGAAATTACAGACTTAGAAAAATGTGTATAGCTTATAAATGATTAATATTTAGAATAGATAAAGAATTGCTAATCAACAAATTAAAAACAGAAAATATATGAAAAAAATGGCCAGAATTGATATGCAGAATACTTAATATACCGAAGGGGAAACCTGAATGACTAAATACATGTACAAAGAGATGCTGAACTTTATTTTACTTTCAGAAAAATACACAATGAAACAAGACCACTTTAATCAAATTGTCAAAACTTATAAACTAAGTAATAGCAATTGCTGGCAGGATTATGTGTGACAAATTTCATATGCTCAAGTTAAATTGGTGCAATCATTTTCAGAGTAACCTCTCTGTTGAGCCAAATATTGTAAGTCTACCATTTGGTCCCCATATAGAAGGACACTAAACAGACAAGGCCAATATCTTGCCACAATAGGAGGAAGCTAGATATCTCAGCAGAATTGTTTGATTCAAAAATAAACTGAAATGTCACAAAACAGAGTGACACACAATCTCTCAGAACAATGAAAACTGAGCTGTCCAGAGTCCTGACCCCCACCCACATCTCCATCCCACCCCCACCCCAAATGACACTCAGCCCTCACTTTCTTTCAGATCTTCCCACCAATGTATTCAGACTACCTCTTTGCTTCACTGTCACCAGACCAACAGTTGCTTGGATCCCTCCTGGCCAGATGAGTGGTACCAAAATTCATCTGCTTCATAGTTAAATGTGGATAAAAATAGCAAACACTAAACATTTGAAATCATGTTATTTCAAAATGGTTTTTATTTTAGTGTGTTTAAAAGCCAATGAAAGAAAGGAGAGACAGAATAAAGAATTAAAAGGTATACAATGATGATGAGAGCAAACGAGAAAAAAACAAGAAAATTATATGGTTTTAGAATGTGATTTCCACAAAGGCAGGAATTTTTATCTGTTTTGTTCACAGCTAATTTCCTTTGTGCCATGATTAGGGGCTCGCTAAATATCTGATGAATGAATGAAAGAACAGGCATAGGCATACAAGAAATATATATTTTTTAAATATTTTTTTAGTTGTAGTTGGATACAATACCTTTATTTTATTTATTTATTTCTGTGTGGTACTGAGGATTGAACCGAGCAGCTTGCTCGTGGTAGGCGAGCACTCTACTGCTGAGCCACAACCCCAGTCCCAAGAAATATCTTTGATCCATTTTGTGGTCTTTCAGCCTACTAGGAATTAAACCCATTAAATTGTTTTGCAGCTCTGAATATAAGTACGTTGTCATCTATGTTATCTGTGCTGAACTCTATTCATTTTTAGATGTGGAACTATAGTCTCAACTATTCAATTAAATGCTCTTTTTCTTTCAGAGTTTTCAAATCTATTAATTCATCAGTTTGACTCTATATTTTATTTCATTATTCTTTGCATATTCCATTATTTTCCATCCTCAGATGTGAATCCCTTTCAGATAACCTATAAAGACCCTAATCTGAACTTGTCACTGCCTGAACTTGGGAACTATTCTAAAGTAAAGTATAACTTATATAAAATACACTTCTAAATTTCATAAATTCTTAAATGTTATTCTTGCTTACCTGAGAATATGGAACAAGTGTTTCAAACTGTTGATGAAGTTCCAGTAGCTGAATTAACTCTGCATTTTTTTTGGCCTTTTCTTTAATTAAACCAATATAATATTCAGGATTTTCTGCAAATGAATATGCAGCTTCTCTAGTATTGAATGTGTAATACTTCTCTTTATATTTCAAAATTCCAATTGTTGGATTTCCTAAAATTGAGGAAAAGAATTGAATTAGGTATGAAATATTAAATGATTCATGTTGGCCATATACCTATAGAACCATTCTTAGTACATTTTATTTTAACAAAGTTTTGTTAAAATGTTATAGTTCACAACTTTAAACTACATACTTCATTAAGCGATGTTTTATGTGAAATTCATATTAAATTATTTTTTAGTTTTTATTTAAAGTATGGTTTTAACTTATTTTAGTTAGAAGTACTATCCACTATCTGGATGAAAGATATTTAGGAATCCCTTAAGAAAAGCTAGTCCTTTAGCAGATTTTTCAAATCTATTTTAACTATTAAAGGTATGTTTTTAAAATGACTGTGAAAACTACAAAAATGGGACATCTTTTGCAAAATACAAATTTGCATGCTGTGAAATATTTCCACTGTGAAAAGACTCTATACAGAATATAGTATAATATCCACATAATTTGTAAAATTTATATAGAAAGCAGTAATACTGTCTTATTCATTTATTCTTTCATTTATTCAACAAATATTTATTGACTCAGTTTTTGGCATTAAGTATATGGAGGAAAACAAAATCCCTGCTCTAAACAAATCAGAAATATATAATAGGCCAAAGTGTGATCAGCATTATAGTGGGGGCATTAAACACGTAATAAAAAAAGGAGATGAGATGGATATTTAAACTGGGTAATTAGGGAACACTTGGTAAAGTGAAGGAGGAAGATGTACAGCTATGAGGGGATGGGGTGAGGAGATAAAACTTTACAAGTCTTAGGGAATCCCAACTGAAAGGCTGTAAAGTGAAAGTGAATTTAGAATTTTCAAGAACAGTCTGGGTGTGGATCCCTAGTCCCAGCAACTCAGCTGACAGGAAGATTACTTAAGCCCATTAGTTTAAGATCAACCTGAAAGATTACTTAAACCCACTAGTTTAAGATCAGCCTGAATGACATAGCAGGATCCTATTAATAAAAGAAAGAAAGTAAGTTCAAGAACAGCAAGGAGTCCATTGCAGCTGTAGTAGTATGAATGAGGGACAGATAGGCAGTGAAGTCACCTAAAAAGGATCATAACTGGTAAGCCAGTGCCACTTTGGCATTCAAGCCATGTGGTCTGCACTCCCAAATGCAAGGAAGGAAGTCCTATCGAATGCCTCTGAGGTAATGCAGGTGGATGCTGCCCCCAAAATAACATAGTAAATAGAAATAATTCAATAAACAGAAGTGAAGTAGTCAGGACCAGCTTATCCAGAGGGGTGTCTGAATTTCACAGTCCTGCAAGCCCTTATATTTTCCTATTTCTCCCTCTTTCTTAGAATCATAGTTGTTAGGAGCTGGATGAGACCCCCCAGACCTCCTGCTTGATACTTTCTGTTTTCCTAAGGGGAAACTGAGTTCACAGGAGGCATGAAATTTGCTAAAGGTTACCTGTTCATAAATGGTACAATTAGGACAAGAAACCTGAATCATCCTGAATCCTAGCTCATAGCATTTCAACTGCATCATGCTACCTCTTCATTACCACCCACATCCATGTTTCTGTGTGTGCGTCTCTTATGCCCCATTCTCTTCCTTCCAAAACAAAGGAAGGAAGGGATAGAGCAAGGGAGAGAGATATGAATAGAAGAAGGAAGGAAAAGAAACCACCTGTATTCCACTGCTTTTTATTTCTGCATGGTTCTTGATTATTTTATCCCCAGTATCACTGATTGTCACAGGGCCTCAGAATACTATTATCTCATGTCCCCATGGTAAACCCTTTTCACTCCCACTATGAAAAAAAATGCCATAAAAAATGAGCCAACTTGTATGTCCTTTCTAGCATGTATGCACACAATTCCAATAATTCTTCATAAAGAAAAGAGCAATACCCAATTATGAAACATAACAAATGTAGTATGGAAAAGAAATAGAGGATAAAAGGAAGAGGTTAACAGTGTAGATGAGTAACAATGCTGTCAAACTGTTTTCATTGTAGCCCTACCAGGCTTCTTATTGTCAATTTATACAGTATTTTTTGGATAATAATTTATTTCATCTCAATGTCTCATTTACTCTATTTTGGAGAAGCTCTAATAATCTACATAATAGATTAGCCATTTCCTTAGTAGGATCTTAGAGGGAAATAGTGATCTATGTTAATGAAATATAACTATAAAATGACAAAGACTATTTTTAAATAAATTCATGAGTCATTAAGTTTTGCTCTGTCAGTAATTCTTTAGAAGATGATATATTTTTAGTAATTTTGTATGACTTTCTGTAATCTTTCAGTGGGGCATTGAATTATTCCCTTTCTATGGTACCATAGCATCTACTTTTTATAATACAAGTTGAGCATTCCTAATCTGAAAATCTAAAATATGAAATGCTCCAAAATCTGAAACTTTTTGAATGCCAACATGATGCCACGAGTATAAAATTCCATACCTAACTTCATATGACAGGTCATAATTAAAACTCAGGCCCACTAAGATTATATTAGACTGTGTACATGATGTATAGGAAACACAAATGAATTCTGTATTTTGCTGGGTCTCATCCTCAAGATATCTCATTATATATATGCAAATGTTCCAAAATCCAAGCATTTCAGGCAAGAAATACTCATTCTGTATACATATTCTATCACTTTCATTTAAAGTCTCTCGTTCGTGTCAATGTACCAAATTATACTCTAAGCACCTCCAAGACAAAGATATTGTCTAGATCATTTTTGCAGCTCCTTTCCTAGAGTTCACCATCTGATTCCATCACGTTTTAAAATATGAATATATCAGTGACAATGTCAGGTGACTGGTTAACCTACTGAGGACACTAATCAAAATAGTTTATTCTGAAAGCTAGTCCACAAACTGGCCAGTACAATGAAGATGGGCTGGGAGAAGGGAGGCAAAAAAGTTTTCATACAGAGAAAAAAATTGGGGAAGAGGAAAACAATATTATTTCTAATAATATACCTGGAAGGAGAAGACCATCTGTTGTAGCAAATGTGTAACCACAAAATCCCCGATACTGAATTAATAACTTTTCAAAATTTGCTGTTGTTTCTGGGAAAAGCCATTCCAGTTTTTTGAAGTCTGTCAAACGTACTCTATCTTCTAAAATGAAAAACAAATACAGGAAAAGTTTTCATCCAGTGAGAAGACTAAAATTTCCAAATAAATCATTATTAACTCATTTTAAACATTAACTTATTGTTCTTTTCCTGACAAAAACTTGATACTCACAAAGTCAATGCATCTCTTGAAGGGCTTAAGCTCAATTAACTTTAAAGGACTAAAATTTATCGATTTATAAATTCTCAACATGAATCTAAAGTAGATATAGAGCAAATAATGTTTTAAAAAATAAAACTTTATTTACAACAAATACAGTAAGGATTAATATCTTTTTCTACTCCATATCAATAACAAAACTACTAATTCTGTGATAGAAACACATTCACACAAAAAATCATTGTTAACCAAAACATGAAGAATAATTACATAAGAAGTGGTTATTGCCAACTAGTAAGCTATCCAGTTGACATATTCTGTTTGCCACACTGTCTATAATAAACATTAGTATTTTATAATTAAGAAAGATGTCTAATGCTTTATCAGGAAGATGTAACATGAAAAATTTAAAACAAAAGAGTGACTTCATTATAGAGATAATTTTAGAAAAAAAATAATGTTTTCCATTACCCATATGTTCTTTTATTCTACACACATCTGTTTTCACTGTCACATCATCAAGAAGACCTTGCATTATTCTGTCAGGAAAAAGAAGTTCATGAGCACCCAGAAATGGCTCCAGGTGACTGGTTAAACTACTGAGGACGCTAATCAAAACAGTTTCATCCTGAAAGCTAGTCCACAGACTGGCCAGTGAAATGAAGATGGGCTAGAAGAAGAAGAAAAAAAGTTCAAAATAGAACTATATGATAAAATTATAAAGCATTGTACTCTTAAAAATAAATACAATGTTATTTGTAAAGAAATTAATTCTTCCTTAAGTCAACCAAAAATCTCAGGGAACTAGACAATAGACTAAAAAGAAACCTGACTTACAAATTACGAGAAAATAAATTCATTTTATTTCAAAGCATTTTATTTTGGTATGATGGTTATAAAGTTAATTTAGTCAAAAAGAGTCACACACATTTGATGACCTAAGAAAGTTTTATGAACATTTCATCTAAAAAGGTCAAGGGAAAAATAAATATACTTTTTTTAAAAAAAGTTAAATGACTCATTATGGTAGATTTATCTGGCCTAATCATAATTCAAAAGAATCTGGAAAGTATAGAGAGATATCTTAGGACACATTTGTAAGCTACAAATTAAAGATTTTGATTTTAAACTAAAATGTCTTTTATTTAAAGTAAAGATTACTGATTTACAGAACAAATGAAAAATCAATCAGGCCCTGCATATAAGCTGAACAACTTAGCCTTTTGTTTCTCTGTTTTTAAAACCAAACATTGAAAAGGACTGCAGAAAGTAGAAGAGTCTCAAATGGTCTATATAATATACATGAACCTTTTTTTTACCTGCTTGTTCAGATAAGGGCTGTTGAGTTCATTCAAGAAATAGTGCAGAGAATCAGAAAGTCAATAGAACAGCATTCATGGTAAACAAAGAGATTATTATCTGTCTCTTTAGAAAGGTCACAAGTTACATCATCTCTGTGCTAGAGGCAACTTCTGACCTACTACTATGAATAGATTTCCAACACAGTACTACAGATTATTTCTGTTATCATAGTCAATACTAATATTATCTCACTGTAGATCTGAATTTCCTTTAGCAGCAATTGCTCATAGAGAATGCTCTCATCCAATATACTTCAGATACTACTATAAAATAATTATAAAGAACAGGATCAACTTATATAAAACTGTGATGTTAAATAACTGAATATAATTATAAGGATTTCTGATCCAATTTTATAGTACTCAAGAAATTTACCCTTAATACGGTCAAAGTTGATGACAAGTACTTACAAAGACTTGTGATGTTGGGATAGCTGTTCTTGATTTTACAGTGGATTTTAAAAGTTCCAATTGGGCTCCTAACTGTTTTATCATAATTTCCACTTCTTGGGCACAAGTAATTATATCTGACTATGAAGACAACATAATTTACATTAATATTTTTATAATTTCACTAAAAAAATCACATGTTTTAACTCCACCTGTTCCCCACATCCTCTGAGGGTAAGCTAAGTGACAGGGGCTCTATTCTCTATGGTAATCCTCAACAACTAGAATAGCACCGGCATATGGATGATGCCCCAGAAATATTTGTGGGATTTGTGAGTCTTTTGACATACTATGAATATAACTTTTCTTAAATGTACACAGGTATACTAAAATATTAAATCTAATTCCTGAGAAAAGTGGATCCCCATGAATCTACTTTATATAGTTATACTGCTATTATTTTCCCATTACCCAGTGATAACATTAATGAAGTATTTTTCTGAAAACTATTTTGATATCAAGAACTAATAAATTACAGAAATTCTTAAACGTCACAGCATTAAAAGAAAAATTTTTATAGAAATTGAGGGTCTGAAAATAAGTTGCTAAATTTGAAATAACTATAAAACACTTGTTTTATTTGCAAGCACCATATAAAATATATATAAATACCAAAAAGAGGTAGATATGAATAAGGAAAAACAAAGAATAGAAAGGTAAGTAAGGCGGGGCTGGGGATGTGGCTCAAGCGGTAGCACGCTCGCCTGGCATGCGTGCGGCCCGGGTTCGATCCTCAGCACCACATACCAACAAAGATGTTGTGTCCGCCGAGAACTAAAAAATAAATATTAAAAATTCTCTCTCTCTCTCTCACTCTCTCTCCTCTCTCACTCTCTCTTTAAAAAAAAAAAAAAAGAAAGGTAAGTAAGGCTGGACAGAGTGGGGCACAAAGAATAGAAAGGTAAGTAAGGCTGGGCACAGCGTGGGTGTCTGAGACAGGAGGATCCTGAGTTCAGAACCAGCCTCAGCAACTTAACAAGACCCTAAGCAACTTGGCAAGACCCTGTGTCTAAATAAAATACAATAAAAAGGCTGGGGATGTAACTCAGTGGTTAAGCAGCCCTGGTTCAATTCCCAGTACCCAAAAAACAAAAACAAAAATGGGGGAAAAAAAGGTAAGTAAATTTCTTAAGTATATATAACTAATAAGGGGTAGAATTACATTTCTACCCTAAACCATCTGAGAGCCCAGCTTTTACCCATTATATTGCATTGTCTAAGATGGGACCAGAAATAGCAATGGTTTGGGTTTATCAGTACAGTATAAAAGAATGGCACTTATTTGAAAAGAAAAAAGTATATTGAATCCTTGGACATCTGTAGTTTAAATTCTACACAGATAATTTTAAATTACAAAAATGAAATGTCAAATATTATTATCAAATATTACTACTGTTCTTAAATAGAACATGCATCTTGCTTTAATTTTACCCACACTGCTATTTAAGCACTGTCTGGGTTCAGTCTCCCATATAACATTTTCTATCATATCTAACAAGTCTCTTATCTGCCCCAGAGTTTTTTCCCACCTTGCTTGTTATTGTTGTTTTTGGAATCAAATGTAAAAATGCAATCTTTAAAGGCTTTTTAGATTTGTGCAACAAGCCAACAACACACATATACAGAAATAAATCTGCATATGTTCTCCAAAGTAAAAGTTGCATCTGACACATAACACTTATAAAACCTACAATGAAAGATGCTCTAGATTCCCTATACTCAAGCTATGTTTTCAGGGTCTATTCACAGAGTAGGCAGGCACAAATAACTTTTTGATTTTTTTTTTTCCAGTAATGTCCTAGGACAAACACTCTATTTATATTTTACCAAAAAGAACTTATTTACAAAAGTAGAGTTTTAGTTGTAATGTTAGTCCTCTAGGGATACCATTGCTTAAGTTTTTTGCTTTTGTTTGTTTGTTTGTTCATTTTTGTTATAACACACTCAAATGTTTAAGGAAAGCATATGATCCCACCACCATATTTCTGTATCTCCTCTCTTCCTTCTTCTTCTTCTTCTTCTTTTTTTTTTTTTTTTTTTTTTTGATTGTAAGTCCTCATACTTTCTTCCATGGGCAATTTTCCTACAAGTCTCATCAAACTCATAAAAGACAGAAAAATGATGGTTTCCAGTGGACAGAGAGAAGGGGACATATGGAGTCAATAATCAACAGGTATGAAGTTTCAGTTCTGCAAGATGAATAAACTTTAGGGATCTGCTTCCACCATAGTGCCTATAGTTAGTAATATTGTTCTGAACTCTTAAAATGTGTTAACAGCATAAATCTCATGTTAAATGTAGAATAAAATAAATTAAGCACACATTCCATCTGATTTTTTACTTACATTATTGGAAAAAAATCAAGATGCTGGGTGTTACCTAATCCCTGCATGTACTTTGCATGCAAGGCAAACACTACCAACTGAACTATATCCCCAGCCCTTCTACAAAAATCTTGACTTGCAGGTTTTCAGAAATGTTCTGTCAGACACAATTTTTCCTTGCATAATAACAATAAGCAGCTTTCTTTCTTTGGTAACTGCCTTGCACTTAAAAACCCCACAGAATATGGAATTCTGTTCTCTCAGCTAAGACAGTCAGCAAGACTGTGATTGCTGCCCATCCTGCCACCGCCCCTTTTCTTTTCCAGAATACATGAATTTATTCACTGCAACAGATAAAAAACTAAATCAGAACAAAATAAAATAACTCACTACCCAAGTTACACTTGGATTTTTTAAATGTTTATGTAAACGGAATGCAGCTTTGGCAAGAAATAATTTTTTTAAATCAAAATCAATACTTCAAAAAATTTTACAAATATCCTTTTAGATAATGTGACTTTTGAAAAAGGATATTTATAGGTTTCAAGACATGAAAAAATCTCAGCTAAATACAAAATGGCATATTTTGTAGCCTAGAGATAATGCTGATTAAACCAATATTCATTCTATATTAACTAAAACTAAGAAAGATTGATGGGGAAGGACTGATAGTTCAAAAACAAAACAACAGACATGGGCTGGGGATGTGGCTCAAGCAGTAGCGTGCTCGCCTGGCATGCGTGCGGCCCGGGTTTGATCCTCAGCACCACATACCAACAAAGATGTTGTGTCCGCCGAGAACTAAAAAATAAATATTAAAATTTTTCTCTCTCTCTCTCTCACTCTCTCTCCTCTCTCACTCTCTCTTTAAAAAAAAAAAAAAAACAGCAGACATTTTGAGCACCAAATGGTCAGAAAGTTTAAGAAAATTTGTCCTAACCCTAATTTAAAGTAGTACTAAACAGCCATGAAGAGTGCTAAAATAAGGAAACTAAACCTTCTCAATAACATGAGCAGCAAGAAGCTTGGAAATGAGATAGTGTCTGGAAAAATAACATCTCCTCAGCTTGTTCCCCCACCAAAATGGAATCAGAGCTCTTCTGCTAGGGCCCCGACAGTGATGATGATGGAAATAATCATCATGATCATAAATGTATGGAATTATTACTATGTAAATACACTGTCCTACATTATTTACATAGTGGAGAATATTCTACAGATATGCAAACCAAGACACTGGGAAGTTAAGCAACTTCTTTAGGACGCAGATCTAGCGAGTAGCACGTCAGGACTGGAGCCCATGCAATCTGCTTGCAGAGCCAACACTTGTCACTTATACACTCCATTCATTGTCCCTCTAAGCTGCAAGAGGTGGAACTCCAATGAGAATTTAAGACCAAGTTAGTAGGTTGAACATGATTCCTGATCAAAAGCTGGGAGAAAACACTCCACAATGAACAAGATTCTCTGAAACATCTTCACAATATTTATTCCCAAGGATCTCCCCTCCAAATATAGACAACAAAAGTGAATGTGAATTTTGACTCCTATGAACCTACATTTCACTTCAAGACAAATTGATTTAAAAACCCTGTTGGTATCTGACTAGTTACATAAGGCTGAAATCAATGTTAAGGGAATATCTGTGCATCAGGATGATTTGATTTTTTTAAATCTTTATTTTATTTACTTATTTATTTATTTTTATGTGATGCTGAGGCTTGAACCCAGCGCCTCACACATGTTAGGCAAGCGCTCTATCACTGAGCCACAACCCCAGCCCCAGGATGATTTGATTTTGAATAACTGATTTATAGTCCTTCTTTCCAAAGGCAATTAATAGGCCAGTTGTGAGGACCCCTAGTTTCTTGCAACGAAGTCTTGTCATCAGGATGCTTCTCTTTGTACTGTATAGCTAGGTAATGAGAGATGACAGACCAAGAACATCCAAAAGTGTACTAAGCCATTAAGAATCAAGTTAGGAAGAGGGGGCCAAAACACATACTATTCTATCCCTCAAGAAATTAGTATTCACTCATATGAAAGACAGTTCCATTAACCCTGAGTGTCAGAGTTATTAGAAAGCAGAAGATGTGTAAAGTGGGAATATAGCTTGCTGTCATACAGTTGTGACATTATGATATATATTTTTTGGCTTACATCCACAGTCCCTGGCTTATAACTCCCTCCCCCAAAGCAGGCCATAGAAATCAGAATTTCTCTTCCCCAAGGAAGATCAGAGACAGTCTAATCTTCCCTTGCCTTTTTGTCTTAGAACTGGCTATAAAGAAATTCTCTGACTAACTTGTCTGACAGCTGTTACTAAGACCTTCCTCATTCCAGGAGTTTTGTCACATACCCTAGGGAAAGGAACACTGCACAGAGAGGCTAAGAAGAATCTAAATATACAGGCCTCACTGAGTTTCCCCACCCAATCTATTAGCAATCACGCCTACATAATGAAATCTCTATAAAAACCCAAGAGAACTGGATTCAAAGAGCTCCCAGATAGCTAAACACATGAAGGTTCCTAGAGGGTGGCACACCAAGACAGAGATGGCCTGGAAGCTCTGTGCCCCTTCTCCCATGCCTTACCATAGGTATCTGTGTCACTTATAATAGCTTTTATTAAAAAAAAAAACAACTAATAAATGAGTTTTCCTGAGTGCTGTGAGCCACTTGAACAAATTAATCAAACCCAAGGAAGAAGTTGTAGGAACCCCAATTTATAGCTGGTGGGTCAGAAGAATGGGTAAGACAATTTGGGACTTACACTGTCATCTAAATTGCAGGGGAAGGGGGCAGTCTTGGGGACTGAGCCCTCAACTTGTGGGATCTGATGCTGTCTCCAGGTACATAGTCTCAGAATCGAAATGAATTGGAAGGTACCTAGTTGGTATTCACTGCAGAATTGCTTGCTTGCTAGTAGGGATAAAGTCCCACAACTTTTGAGGACAGAGAAGTCTTTGATTAATTATGGTATGAGAGCAAAGGGAAAACAGGCACTTTGCTTTTCCTGGTGACACACAGGGGTAGTTAATAAACTGTGTTTCCTGGAAGGCCAGGATGGCCTGGCATATCCCTCTGTGAAAGGGTCTTCCAATTCATTCATATAAATATGTTTTATATTTTTAAGATTTTGAGTTAGTTTCTATCCAAAAAAAAGTACACTGCTGTTTTTAAAAAGATTCTAACTATCACAAAGATTATAACTATCACATGTTTTAAAAAATGGTAGACTTTGACAGTATGTGTTATTGACATGTAGTCTCTAGAAAAGTCACTAATCAATCCTTCTATATATTTTCATTTCTATTTGTAAAAACAAATTTCAAAAGCATCCTTCTTAAGAAACTCGTTTGGATGCTGAAAAGTAACAGAACAGTCTAGCAAGGGAAAAAACTTTATAAAAATCAGAACAAAACTTTTTAAAATAGCTTTTAAAATGGAAAAAATTAGAGTCCTCTCTGAGGGGATCCATTCTATTCCTTGAGAGTATTCCCTTTTTCTATCTCTTCTAATAAACTTTGCTATTCTTTTACTAAAAAAAAAAAATTCTACCAGTTTTTATAAGAACAGCAAATTATTATACAAAAATTGAGTGTTAACTATCTGCCAAACAATGTTAGACACTTCTTCTGAATAAAACAACATGGTATTGCTCTCCTACACATACATATATTATTGCTTAAACATACCATGTTAACAATCATACTATCAAGTACCAAAGAGAATCAACAACTATAAAAATCAAAATCCAACTTTCCCATTTCTATTTTAATTTCTGGCTCTACCTATGCAATATAAACTGAGAAGCAACTGAGTTTGCTTCCTTTCATTAGTGACTTGGTTCTAAAGAGGTTATGTATAAAGACCAGAACTTGTAAAATTAACTCACCAAAATGATCTGAAGGAAGATCTCATATTGTCGAACGTTATACAATGCCTCCTTTAACATATATGGCTCGAGTTCTTTACTCATGAGTGGGTTCTTTGTTACCTTCTCAAGGATGGCTGTGTAGCGATATACCTGGTCCTGGGCAATCTGAAGTTGGGAATCAATATGCTGAGTGGTGGCTGGGATTGCTTCATGTAGAATAGCTGGCACTGTTTGTAAGTATATAAAAGACAGGTATGAGGGTGGTTAAGAACAAGAGAGAGCCAGGCATGGTGGCTCAGCCTGTAATCCCAGGAGTTAGGGAGCCTGAGGCAAGAGGATTTCAAATTCAAGGCCAAGCTCAGCAATTTAGTGAGGCCCTCAGCAACTTAGTAAGACCTGTCTCACATTAAAATTAAAAGAGTTTAGGGATTAACTCAGTGGTAAAGTGTTTCTGGGTTCAATCCCCAGTAAAAATAATAATAATAGTTAAGAAAAAAAAAGGCCCAGAAAGTAGTCATATTTTAAGCACTGAGTGGAGTTAGTTTTTAATAACAGTAAGCCATGTGTTTCATGGGTCCCACAGCATGAAGAATACAAAAAGAACCTATCCAAACAAAAGATATTATCAGAGTGATAACCAAAAGTCACAGCAGATCAGCTTTTGCCACTAAAAACAGACTAGTTTAAAGAAAAGGTAGGCTTCAACAGTATGTGTTGTTGACCATGTGGTCCCTAGAAAAGCCACTGTGTGATCAATCCTTCTATATACCTTCTTTTCTATTTGTAAAAACAAATTTCAAAAGCATTTTTTGTAAGAAATTCATTTGGATGCTGAAAAGAAACAGAATAGTCTATCAAGGGAGGGAAGTTTATAAAGAATGGAAACTGAACTTTTTAACACAGCTTAAAAATAAAATTTTTAAAATGGAAAAACTTAGAGAATGTGGCTCAGAGGTACAACACTTGCCTAGTATGCACAAGACCTTTGGTTCAATCCCCAGCTCTGCAAATAAATAAATAAATAAATAATACTCTGCTGCTAGTACTGATATCTAGTGACCAGTGGTCTGGTAAAAGACACCAACACCTTATCACCTGCAGGAATACAAAATTCATAAGAAATCACTTCTACTGGTAGGTCCTTAATTAACTATTTCAAAAGCACATTCAAATTTATAAAGAATTCTTTTTGTAATAACAATACAGTAGATGTTCCTCAATTTAAAGATTTGCCTAAATATCTCTTTTTGGACCTTCTCATTCCATTAACAGCACCAACAACTGTTTTCTTTCCAGAATGATGTTTGGTTTTATATCACTGAGTTTTACTTTCTTCAGTTGATTTGGAGTAAACACAAATCTCCACTGAATTGGAGAGGCTAGCCTTTGGGCAGGAACCACATTCCTTTACTGATTCACTTTCCCACACTAACTTCATGGTACATAAAATTCAAAGTCTTGCCTCAGCAAAAGTAAAAAAAATTACTACACACTATGGACACTAGTTTTTCCTAAGGAACTGTCAAAACTACAAATCTTAAATCTCAGCATGCCAGTCATGTATTGTGTATTATATTCCTCACTGTGCAGGCTGAATTTTAAACATCCATAACCCCTAGAATTAACCTAATGATACACTTACAATCATCAATGCCTTCTCCTCCTTTTCCACAGTCTCTGTTAAATAAGCGAATTCCAGTAACAATCATAGTGAGTTCTTTCAGCTGGCGTTCTTTGTCCTTTTTAGTAAGAGTCAGAAATGTCCCCAGTTCAGAATGAGGAAAAACACTCTGTAATGCAGCTAAAATAAACCACAGAATATGAAAACAAACTGATAGAATAAAGATATCAGAACTTAGATTATAAATTTCTTTCCTTCAGCAGAAAGTTAAGAGACTTGGCTTTGTACTGTTCCCTATACAATGCTTCACATTTCTGATACCAGATTACAGAATGAATGCATGGCAAAATTTATCATACATCAGAGCTGGACTACTAAAACTAATGATATTGTCTCATATCCTTTTTAATAAGTAAGCATCCAAATTACTGCTAGAATTTTTTGGCACTAGGTCTTAAAACAAACTTTCTAAATAGGGCTTGGAGTAGAAAAATCTATGCTGTTAGATAATTATGGAGGAAAGCCATAGGAGGTCTAGACATCTTGTCTATTCCTCATTTTTAAGTATAAAAGGGGACAATAGGCTCATGATATGTACAGCCCTAAGAAAATGAACAGTACTTCCCTTCAGGTGCCACGTCGTATAAAAAGAGTCTGGGTAAGTTTTAACTTCTTATTTGTCTTTATTTTTTTTTTCCAGATAAAAAGGGAACTTCAATCTTTTAACACTTAAACACATTTTATAAAATATAATGATCATGTATGCTCACGTATACAATGGAAATCATTTATATTTTTTACCTGTTGCCTCTCTGACAATCTTGATGTCTGTAGGGGATCCAAGCCCAGAGCGTAGCAACACATAGCTGACAATCTTCCTGTAAAGGCTTTCCAATTCTTCTCTAGCACATGCTCTATTATCTGTAATTTCTCTGCTAACAGAGCCTAATCTAGACTCCAGGACCCGGTGATGTTCTTCAAGAAATTCTTCTAAAATTGGCAAATGATAACATTGCATACATTTGATATTTAGGATTCTCATTTGAGGATGAGAGAAAAACTGCTTAAGTATGGCAACTGTACTGTATAAAAACAAATACTGGGGCTGGGGATGTGGCTCAAGCGGTAGCACGCTCGCCTCGCATGCGTGCGGCCCGGGTTCGATCCTCAGCACCACATACCAACAAAGATGTTGTGTCTGCCGAGAACTAAAAAAATAAATAAATACTAAAAATTCTCTCTCTCTCTCTCCTCTCTCACTCTCTCTTTAAAAAAAAAAAAAAACAAATACTTTCTTAAGATGTAAAAATGAAATTAAAAACAGTGAATAAGTAACCTCAAGACAAAAATCCAGTGGGAAACGTGTATACAGTGATTTAAATAGAGTACTTTATCAAAACACACAAAAGGGCTGGGGTTGTAGCTCAGTGGTAGAGTGCTCGCCTAGCATGTGTGAGGCAATGGGTTTGATCCACATAAAAATGAACAAATAAAATAAAGGTATTGTGTCCATCTCCAACTAAAAAATTATTTTAAAAAGCCACAAGACCCAAAATAAATAATCAAAACAGTGAACATCAGAGAAGACTAAAGTCTGCCAATTAAGCAGAAAGTAGACACTTTCTTTAATACAAGTATGCTTATATTTATAAAATACTATATGTAAACATTATAAATATATATGTACTGTACATTTATACCATATGTAAACATATGTAGTATGCTACATGTAAGTATATGTAGTACAATCATATATGGGGTGTATATATTCCTTTTTTATTATGTGTATTTCTATTTTAGTTCCAGATAAATTTTTCTCTGAATAATATTACTGATAATATGATATTACATCAAAAACTGTGTCTTTCCTCTTTCTTCCTTTGCTGTGCTAAGGTAAAAGCATAATTGTGGCAAAAGACCATCTTTACCAGCAATACAATTCTTGCCACTGACTCAATAAGACATCCTGTATTACTATTACAAGGGCAATGATTCACATTTCAATCATGCACACTTCATACCAAATCTTACCACAAAAGAAACTGAAAGCTTTTTTTGCAAATAAAAAATACATATATTAAATTTCCTCAATTCCATGACTATTTTATTGCTTTAAATTTCATTATTATTTTTAAATTGTTTTTGTATGTGTAGATGAACAGAATGCCTTTATTTATGTTTACATGGTGCTAAAGATCAAACCCATTACCTCAGACCTGCTAGGCAAGCGCTCTGCCACTAAGCTACAGCCCCAGCCCAAAATTCATTATTATTAAGCAAAAAAGCAAGATATATAATTAGTTATGTAGGATAACTAAAGCACTAATGCCTAGAGACAAAAAAATAGTTAATAATAAATTCATTATAGCAAGAACAAAAACAGAGAAATTTATTTTCCTTTTTCTCGTTCCCAACTTGTCTTTGATGCATGCACTTTCATTTATATTATGATAAAATTCTGAATTTAAATTTCCCACAATTTCTTTCATTTTCAGGTAGTTACATAATTTAGGAATTATGAGATGATAAACTAGGAATAAGAAAATATACAAATTTTAAAAACTTAACTTCAATGAGTTGGATTTTTCATTTCTAATTATAATGTATCAGTGCTATGAAGGTTAAAAATCAATAGACTGAGAAATAATTTTTAGGAGCATAAAATTTAAATTGACTTTTAACACTTACAAAAGCCACTGATATTTTTTTCATTTAGCATGTTCATCATTATTATCCTTCAAAGATTATAGTTTGTATACAAAAGTCCTTAGTTTTGAAGGCTTTGTCTCTAGACCATGGTATTATTGGAAGGTGGTACAACCTTTAAAAGGATTAGTGAAAGGTCTTTGGGCTCAAAGAAAGCATGCCCTGGAGGGCACTGTGGGACCCCACTCTTTTCCACTCTTTCACTGGCCAACCAATGAGGTGAATGGTTTTGTTCTAGAGTCACATGTTCCCACCATGATAGGCCACCAAAGGCCTAAAGAAACTGGATCAACCAATCATGGACTGAAACCTTAAATCTGTGAGTCAAAGGAAATCTTTTCTTTGTATAAGTTATCTCAGATAATTTTAATAGTGACAGAAAACTTCTTAATACATCAAAGTTGGAAAACATTTCAAAAGACTGACAAGGAAAATAATTTCATAAACATTTAAATTTATTGTCAACCAATGAAACTTTCTCACCTGAAATACAACATAACTTTTAAAAGCATTGAAGTAGATAGATAATGTTACCTCGACTTGTGTAATTCATATCAAAGTAGACTTGCATCTTAATGGTGTCCAGAGATGGATTTTTATTATCCAGTAGTCGAGCCACACAAAGCTAGAAAATAATAGCAATGTTTCTATTACATTTTCTAAAACACTAAAGTATCTTCTAAGATAGCTCCAAAATTAAAGGGAAAAGTCAAGAGCTCCTTTTATTATTTTTTTCTCCTTGAGGATTTCAGGCTCTATATTTTATCCAACTAGCAACAATGTATTATGTGATAAGTTATTTCCCTTGAGTTAACTTAAATCACCTCAGGTGGCTAATAGTCTAGTTGAAGGCAAGAAGCTTGACTTTGGTGGTTAGCCCAAGCAGTTAAAACATGGATAAATGGTCCATGAAGCTTATACTCCAGTCTAGAACTCTCTTGGAGTTCCTCATTACTATTTATTTTACTAATATTCCTTTGGCAATGCTGGAGGTCACATGCATTTTACTAAAAAAAAAAAAAAAAAAAAAAAAAAAACTATTGCAACTACCTTCTTCTCTTCACCCAATTTTAATGGCTCTACTTTCCTGTTTCAAAATTTTTTCTTCTGATTTGTGTTCTCCCATCCTCTGATCCCAAATAGATGGCTCATTCCCCCTTCTGTCACACTTCTTTAGACTGGATGATCAAATTAAATTTTCTTCTCTCCACTACTAACCTCCCTCCCCCACTCTCTTCCCTTCTCACCTCTTAGGAGCAGGGAGAATGCTCCAGGTAAGAGAAGTACTGTTCTAAAATTAGACTTTATAAAAAAAATTAGCTCATCCATGTGACTTTGGGAAAAAGGGAAACAATTTCCATCATTTGAATTTTTTATTTTTGTTCTAATTAGTTATATATGACAATAGAATGCGTTTTGACACATCATACATAAATATATAACTTTTCATTCTTCTGGTTGTACATGATGTAGAGTTACACAGGTCATGTAATTACATATGCACATAGGGTAATAATGTCCAATTCATTCTACTATCATTCCTACATCTATACCCCTTCCCCTTCCTTCATTTCCCTCTTGTCTAATCCAAAGTACCTCTATTCTTCCTGAGCCCCCCCCCACACACACATACTTATTGTGAATTAGCATCTGCGTATCAGAGAAAACATTTGGCCTTTCTTTGGGATTGGCTTATTTCACTTAGCATGATAGCCTCCAGTTCCATCCATTTACTGGCTAATGCCATAATTCCATTCTTCTTTAAGATTGAGTAGTATTCTATTATGTATATATACCACATTTTCTTTATCCATTCATCTGTTGCCCTTCAACAGATGAATGGAACTAGCACCTAGGTTGATTCTAATTAAGCTATTGTGGATTGAGCTGCTATAAACATTGATATGGCTGTGTCACTACAGTACACTGATTTTAAGTCCTTTGAGTATAAACCGAGGAGTGGGATAACTGGTCAAATGGTGGTTCCACTCCAAGTTTTCTGAGGAATCTCCATATTGCTTTCCATAGTGGTTGCAACAATTTGCAATTTTACCAGCAATGTATGAATGTATCTTTTACCCCACATCCTCACCAACATTTATTGTTGCCTGTATTCTTGATGATTGCCATTCTGACTGGAATGAGATAGAATCTCAGTGTAGTTTTGATTTGCATTTCTCTAATTGCTAGAGATGTTGAACATTTTTTCATATATTTGTTGATCTATTGTATTTCTTCTTCTATGAAGTGTCTGTTCAGTTCCTTAGCCCATTTATTGATTGGGTTATTTGTTTTTTGGGGTGTTAAGTTTTTTGAGTTCTTTATATATCCTGGGAGATTAATACTCTATCTGAGGTGCAGGTGGAAAAGATTTTCTCCCATTCTGTAGGCTCTCTCTTCATGTTCTTGAATGTTTCCTTTGCTCTGTAGAAGCTTTTTAGTTTGATTCCATCACATTCATTGATTCCTTTTTTCTAATTTGTTCTAATTAGTTATACATGACAGTAGAACGCACCTCAACACATTATACATAAATGGAGTATAACTTCCCCTTCTTCTGGTTGTATATGATGTAGAATCACATCGGTTGTGTAGTCATATATGCACATAGGGTAATAATGTCTGATTCATTTTACTGTGCTTCATACCCCCATACCAATTAACACCAATTCCTATCTTTACCTCCCTTCATTCCCTTCACTCCCCTCTGCCTGATCCAAAGTAATTCTATTGTTCAGTAACTCTCCTCACCCCCTTATTGTGAATTAGCATCTTCATATCACAGAAAACATTGGGCTTTTGGTTTGAGGGAACTGCCTTATTTTGCTTAGCATGATAGTCTCCAGTTCCATCCGTTCACTGACAAATGCCATGATTTCATTATTTAAGGTTGAGTTATATTCCATTGTATATATACCACATATTCTTTATCCATTCATCTGGTGAAAGACACCTAGGTTGGTATATTTTTTTTAATGTTATGGTATTTATTCTTTATTTTTATGTGGTGTTGAGGATGGAACCCAGTGACTCTACCGCTGAGCCACGGCCCCAGCCCAGGTTGATCCATTTATTGATTCTTGATTTTACTTCCTGCATTTTAGGAGTCTTGTTAAGGAAGTCAGTTCCTAAGTGACATGGTGGCGGTTTGGGCCTACTTTTTCTATTACATGCAGGGTCTCTGTACTAGTGCCTAAATCCTTGATAATAGACAGGGTTTAATTACATTTTGCTACATATGAATTTCCAGTTTCATCATTTGAATTTTGATATTCATTGAGTTTTTATTACCTGACACTAAAGGTACATTGAGCTCAATTCATTCCAACTTAGTTGAGTTGGGGAAATGAAAAACAATTCTTCTTGAGCCATAAAAAGAAGAAAAACTTATTTTCTGCTCCTTCTTAATTCTCCTCGATGTCTTCCCAATAAAATTTCTGACAAACCATTACAGCCATTTCTCCTATTGCCAAGAACAAGCTTTCTATCACATTTTAAATCAGCTGAGAAAAGAGCTAGCTCTAGGTAGTTTCGTGAAATCATGGAATCTCTCCTACATAATCATCCTGACAAAATATTCCCCAGCTCCAGGCTTACAAACGTATTCCTGACCCCTACAGTTTCTGCAGATAGACCTGTCCTCCACTAAGTGAACTGCCGGTTGAAATAAAAAATGGGGATGGTGACATTTTCCCCTGCCATTTTCTTTTCTTTTGTTTTTTATTTTTTGTACTTGTAGCAACTGTTCACTTTTTTCTTTTTTTAATTAATTTTTTTATTTATATGTGACAGTGGAATGCATTACAATTCTTATTACACATATAGAGCACAATGTTTCATATCTCTGGTTGTATATAAAGTGTATTCACACCAATTCCTATCTTCATACACGTACTTTCAATAATAATGTCCATCACATTCCACTATCATTTCTAACCCCATGCCCCCTCCCTTCCCCTCCAACCCCTCTGCCCTATCTAGAGTTCATCTATTCCTCCCATGCTCCCTCTCCCTACCCCACTATGAATCACACTCCTTGTATCAGAGAAGGCATTTGGTTTTTTGGGATTGGCTAACTCCATCCATTTACCTGCAAATGCCATGATTTTATTTTCTCTTTTATTATTGAGTAATATTCCATTGCCACATTTTTTTAATCCATTCATCTACTGAAGGGCATCTAGGTTGGTTCCACAGTTTAGCTACTGTGAATTGTGCTGCTATAAACATTGATGTGTCTATGTCCCTATAATATGCTGTTTTTAAGTCCTTTGGGTATAGACAGATATCTGGGTCAAATAGCGGTTCCATTCCCAGTTTTCCAAGGATTCACCATAACTACTTTCCATATTGGCTGCACCAATTTGCAGTCCTACCAGCAATGTATGAGATAACTGTATTTGTGTAGATTTGTCTCTGTGTCCTCTATTCTGTACCTTTGGTCTACCATTCTATTTTGGTGTCAACACCATGCTGTTTTTATTACTATTGCTCTATAGTATAGTGTAAGTTCTGGTATAGTGATGCCTCCTGCTTCACTCTTCCTGCTAAGGATTGTTTTAGCTATTCTGGGTCTCTTCTTTTTCCAGATGAATTTCTTGACTGCTTTTTCTATTTCTATGAGGAATATCATTGGGATTTGGATTGCAATTGCATTAAATCTGTATAGTGCTTTTGGTAGTATGGTCATTTTGATAATATTAATTCTGCCTATCCAAGAGCAAGGTAGATCTTTCCATCCTCTAAGGTCTTTTTTGATTTCTTTCTTTAGGGTTCTATAATTGTCATTATATAGATCTTTCACCTCTTTCATTAAGTGGTTTCCCAAGTATTTAAAAAGCATTTGACAAAATGCAGCACCCCTTCATGCTCAAAACACTAGAAAAATTAGGGATATCAGCAACATATCTCAACATCAAAAAGGCTATCTATGCCAAACCCCAGGTCAACATCATTCTAATGGAGAAAAATTGAAGACATTCCCTCTAAAAACTGGAACAAGACAGGAATGCCCTCTTTCTTTCTTTTTTTGCTTTAGTATATTGAACATCTTTCTAAAATAAACTATGAGAAAGCCATTCTAATTCAATGGAAGAGATGCTGAAGGATTCAAGATTAACATCCATTATTAGCAATGTAAAACGAAGGGAAAGATCCGTGAATTGTGCTCGTAGAATTCTGCCCCCATGGGAGATGGAAGGGTCAAGCCGAAAGCCATCAATGGGAAAGATGAAGAAAGATGGGCTCTCAGAGCAGGGGTTTCTGGCTAGAAGCTGTTCCTTGCTCACTGGGTCAATTTTTTCACCCAGCCCCCTCAGGCTGATTCTCTAGGCTAAGATGGTTGAGATGGAGTTTGCTGTAGTGGAGAAAGAAAGTGGCTGGCTGAACCCAGGGATAGTGCTGAAAAGCTTCCAGGGAAGTCTCCAGGGAAGATGGACAGAGGGAAGGGAGGTGCTGGCACCAAGCGAGGGCTAGGCACAGGAGGAATGCCCTCTCTCACTACTTCTATTTAACATAGTTCTTGAAACACTGGCCAGAGAAATTAGATAGACAAAAGAAATTAATGGGATACACATAGGAAAAGAAGAACTCAAGTTGGCACTATTTACTGATGATGATTCTATATCTAAAAGACCCTAAAAGCTCCACCAGAAAACTTCTAGAACTAGTAAATGAATTCAGCAAAGTAGCAGGATATAAAATCAACACCCATAAATCAAAGGCATTTCTGTGAATGGGTGACAAATCCTCAGAAATGGAAACGAGGAAAACCTACCCCATTTATAATGGCCTCTAAAAAATAAAATATAATACTTGGGACTCAACTTAATGAGAGAGGTTAAGGATCTATATATTGAAAAGTATAGAACCCTAAAGAAAGAAGTCAAAGAAGACCTTAGAAGATGGAAAGATCTACCTTGCTCTTGCATAGGCAGAATTAATATTATCAAAATGACCATACTACCAAAAGCACTATAAAGATTTAATGCAATTCCAATCCAAATCCCAATGACATTCCTCATAGAAATAGAAAAAGCAATCATGAAATTTATCCCATGTCATTTTCAAGAGCCCAGGAAAACATCCATATACAAGTCTGGGAACATTTGTTTCAAGTCAACTGCATGAAGGAATTAAGTTCATTAAGCCCAGGAGAAAAATAAAAAAGTTGAATTTTTAGGAAATTCAGATTAAGGAATTCAATTCAGTGAGTCAAATGTAAAATATATGAACAATATTAAACGTCTAAAGTTCTTGCCTTTTAAAAACTGGTTTTCAGACACATCTATTTGATTTATAACTATGGATTATTTTGCTTTGGCTTTAATTTATTCTTTAGGATTGAAAAACATAAGTTACACTGAATCATTATAAATCTTAATTTATTACTATTTAACTTTACCAGTATAGGTAGAAGACAAACCAGTTAATAATGCTCTCAATGTAACTAATTAGTAAGGTAACACTCAGATATTGTGGCAGACACTATTACCTGCTCAGTGATCATGCCCCTCCTTCCTAATAGAGTCCCAATTTGGGTTGAGGCAAAGATTTCTTTGAGAATGAAAAAAGAAAATCAGTGTCCCAGGGTCATATAAAGTATCTTTTTGGCCAATAAATGTAAGCATATGGAAGGGATTCTGAGAAAACTATTATTCTCTGGAAAGAAAGTAACAGATCCAATTGGCACACATATTATATTTGCCCTTTTCCTTTTCCTCTTCTTTCTCCCCACAAGTAGAATAGCTATCTTATGACCAAAAAATGGGAAGAAAAATTGGATGAAAAGTATCTGTCAAGGGGATGGGTAGACCAGGAAGACAGAAAGAATAGCCTATGCATCTCGAGACATTATTTTATGAGAAAAATAAATCCTTCATTTGTACCTCTATTGTGTGAAGTTTTTTCTTTTTCATGCAGCTAAGGGCAATAATGGTAACACAAATATTATATTTAAAATTGAAAATAACTCCAGTTTTGAGGAGTATGATAATTACCTTAACAAGTTTCTGCACATCACTTTTCATGAGGGTTCTATCCATGTTAAAGCCATTACTTGGATCCAGGACAACAGCTTTCACCTGAGAGTAGGAAGAGTTCATCAAGCAATTTTATTTTATATTATCATGAAATTAACTTACTGTGCTTCCTTCTTTTAAACAACTACCTCTTGATTACTCAAAAATGATTTTTTAGGTGTTTGTCCTATGATCCAACTCATCAACCCCTTCAATACAGGGTAAAGAAAGGGAGTAGTAAACATCAAATCTGAAAATGGTGCTAGAAAAATTAGATGGGGAGGGGTTGGGGTTGTAGCTCAGTGGCAGAGCGCTTGCCTAGCATGTGTGAGGCACTAGGTTCTCAGTACTGTATGCAAATAAATAAAATAAGGGTCCATTAACACTTAAAAATATATATTTAAAAGGGTATATGGGGAAATGAGTTAAAAGCAATGGTAAGATTTTAGATTGGAAAACTACGGTAAATTTAATCATATTTTCATTGTGTATTAGTAGTTAACCAAACAATAACAGATACACCCAGAAACTCAAGTTGAGGCAGTAAGATCACAAGTTCCAGGCCAGTCTGGGTGACTTAATAAGGCCCTGTCCAGAAAAGAAGGAAGGAAAGAAGGAAAGAAAGGGAAAAAAGATAAGTATGTAGGTATGGAAGGAAGGGAATGGCAGCAGGGAGGCTGGGGATGTAGCTTAGTGGTAAAGCACTTGGCAAGCAACAGGTCCTGGGTTCCATTCCCAGCACCACAAAGAGAGAGAGAGAGAGAGAGGAGAGAGAGAGAGAGAGAGAGAGAGAGAGAGAGAGAGAGAGACACTAAAAATTTTTTAAAATCTTACAAATTAAAAAAAAATTTGACATGCTTTCCAGACATTTAAAAGTTATTTTTCACTAACTTGTCTGAAGAGGTCAGTTTGTTTTCAACCAAAAAACATCTAGGAAAGTTTCACAGAATTTTAAGGGAAAAAATGGACACCACACTAAAAAATGTTAATAAAGAAATAATTTGCAACAACAGTCATTCTTACCATAAAAGCAACCAGAGTTTCAGAAACAATCTCCCCATGAGATGCACATTCTTGTCCTATTTCTCGTATGATATTCTTTATAACACTTTCTGCTTGAGTGAGAGGCATTCTGGCTAAATAAAACAATGATTTGTTTTTTTAATAATTGCATTTATATATTAATTTTTCTCTTCAGGTTTCTCCACTATTTATAAGGAGACATAACACTATTTGTTAACTTGTTGCTATTTAATTATTAGCATCTAGGCCCCTCCTGTTTATCTTTTTAAATGAAGGGCTTTAGAGGTTTAGCACTATTTGAAAGAAAAAAATGAAGAAACTTAACCCCCTGGTCCCCTATGAAGGCAGCAGAGTACAGCCTAAAAAAGGAAATGCTTATAAATGCTATTCCAGCATATCCAGTTAATGACCTTTCAAATCTAAGGGAATTTTGGGAAAAACAATTTGTTCAGGTCATTGAAATTCTCTTTTCTGCACATCCAAGTTGGAGTATTAACTCTATTTAAGAAAAAACATTAAAGGAAAAAAAATTCAGTTAATTATCATAGAAAAAATGAATTCCTGGTTATTAATTTCACTTATTGGAACAGCGGTCCACTTTACCATTTGAATATAGCCTTTGCTGCTCTGCCACTGCAAATTATTTTTAAAATGGACATGTTTCTTTCTCTTCCTTTCTCCCAGCTCTCCTCTAATCTCACTCTGTCCCTAATCTCAGGGGAAACAGGATTACCTTTCTTGCCCATTTTAGGCAGATTTATTTGTCCTTGAGTACACACCCATCATAGGAAAGCAGTAACCCAGATTTGGGAGATGGTAGAAGATTTCAGAAATTCCCAAATTAACAAGTGAATTAAACTCCAGCAGAGTGGAACCTAGTCTTTGAATCACCTCTTTAAAAGCCCAGCATTCTGGCTGATGGGCAGAATCACTGCCTCTGGGACAGGAGTCCCGCGTGTTTCTCATTTGCTAACAAAGCAATAAAACATCTTTTTCCTTTTACTCAAAAACTGTCCTTGGGCTGGGGTTGTAGCTCAGTGGTGAAGCGCTTACCTCGCGTGAGTGAGGCACTGGATTTGATCCTCAGCACCACATAAAAACAAAACAAAGGTATTGTGTCTATCTACAACTAAAAATAAATAAATAAATAAATAAATAAATAAATAGATAGATAGATAGATAGATAGATAAATAGATAAATAAATAACTCAACAACAACAACCCAACCACGTCTTCATTGTTGTATTGGCATCAGGGACAAGGACCAAGCTTTCGACGACATTATAAACCAGGAAAGAGTGGTAGGTTTTAATCAAGCTTCCTCATTTTCCTGATTATCAGTTTGAGGAACTTAGCTTGTAGAGAATAACAAAAGATACTCTAGGTAAAATTGACGCTCAGCATCAGCACGGGGAGGATAGGTAAGTGGCATTTGGCGTTTTGTCTAGGAACACACGGCTTTCAAAGTGACCTGGCCATAACTGAGGTCTGGGCACTTGCTTCACCCTTTGGGAGACAGTTCCCTCACCTGGGGGAAAAAAAAAAAAAAGGAAACTATTAGTCCCTCTAACGGAGTTATTGAGGACTAAGTGAATTCATATATTTAGTAGCTAAAAATGTGCATAGCATAAGGTAAGCGGTTAAAACAGTCGTTTTGAAATAAGAAGCCAAAGAACGTGGCCGCTCAAGTGTGGCATGGGTGTGAGACTGTGAAGGACGCCCCTCACAGGTTGGGTGTGAGACCTGCGCCTGCAAGGCTCAGGCGCCCCTGCAGCGCGGCTGAGAGGTCTGACCTGGGCGCCTCCGGCCGGAAGCGGCCCCCGTTCCCTCCGGCAGCCCCGGCTCTGCCCGCATCACCACGCTCGCTCCTCACAGGGTGCCCCGGCAGTTCAGGGCGCGGAGCCCCGAGTGGCCTGATCTTGGCTGGAGCGGAAAGCAGAAGCCGTGGCTGCGCCGACCCTACCTCCAAGCTTTCGCTGAGGCCTCCGCGGCCGCAGGGAGATCTTCGCTACTGCCGCGTTACCATGGAGATCTAACGCTGTGGGCGGGGCCTGTGGGCGAGGCGCGCTCCTCTGGGAGGACCTTTCCCCAGAGAGGGCGGGAGAGTTAAAACCAAAGAAACCGGAGGACTGAAATCTCAGACGGAGAAAGGCACGTTCGCTCGAGCCACTCCTCAAAGGTTAAGATGTGGACACGAAGGTTTTAAACCAGAATATGAACTTGCTAGCGCGGGAACCTAGAGGATGACTTAAAAGCGGAGGGATGGAGGGGTGAGGGAAGAGATTGGGATCCTTAATAGGCTTCTTATAAAAGTATCTAGTTTTAAAAAACAATGCAGTTTTATTTAATGCACTGTTACTGAAAGGGGGTCTGTAACGGGGTGCTCCAAAATTCCCAAGGTTTACAAATGAAACTGCATATTTAAACAAATTAAACTGCACATTTTAGAAGCACAGGATAAGGACCCCCTGTGTAGGAGTAGGGATAATGTCGTTTTCTCACTTAAAAATAATGTTCGTTATGCTCACCTTCAAATATGAAAGTGTGGAACAAGGTTGAACAGACTTTAACACCAGAGTCTCAAATAACTAAGGCTTATTTTTAAACAGTAATTTTCTCAAATTGTGAACGCAATTCGCATAGTATACTTAAGGGTGTTCGGAGATTAGTAGGACATAACACAAAACTCAAGAATACACAGGTCAATGTGCAGTAAATTTTATTTATTTCTTCCTAGAAAACTTCCTGAAACGTAGATGAAGCCTATGTTAAAATAGATGTTCAAGGTAGCAATTTTTGTAATAGCACAACACTGGAAATCCAAACATCTGATATTTAAGGAATATTGATAAAATGAAATGTTAATCATTAAAAATAATATGAACAATAACTTTGTGTGTGTTTTGTATTTTTAAAATTCAAATGCAAAAATTATACATAATATAAACTCAACTATAGTCACATGCACATCATATATAAAAAGTTCAGAACTGGGGTTGTAGCTCAGTGGTGAGCGTTTGCCTCACAAGCAATGGGTTCAAACCTCAGCACCACATTAAAAATAAATAAGTAAAACAAAGATATTGTGTCCATAAAAAAAAGTTTATAAGTCAATTAATCCATATCACAGAAGTATTTGTATCTGAGGATGGAATTATGGGTAAATAAATTTTTATTTATTTTATGTATTTCTATATTTTCTATGAAGAGTATATACTGTCTTGTGATCTGTAAAATAAAAATTTAAAAATTAATGAGGAAAAATTCTGGCTAAGGGTTGGGGTTGTGGCTCAGTGGTAGAGCACTTGTCTAGCACATGCAAGGCCCTGGGTTTAATCCTCAGCACCACATAAAAATAAATAAAATAAAGGTATTGTGTTCAACTACTTCTAAAAAATAAATTTTAAAAAAATTCTGGCTATTTATAGAGAGGGAATTCAATTAAGTATACAAATATACTTAATATGTAAAGTATATATTACTTATAAGTTAAAACATTAAATATTTTCAAGATGGTAAGAATAATTTCATCATGTTAAGTATAATTTTAAACTAGTACAAACCCTGGCATAAATACTTCCTTATGTGTCTGATACTGCTAATTCCCTATTCAGTATCATTTTCTTCTCCCTCCTTACTAACTCTGTACTGAGAATGATAGTATATTCTCTCTCTCTCTCTCTCTCTCTCTCTCTCTCTCTCTCTCTCTCTCTCTCTCATCCCCCCACCTTGGTTGTAGATAGACACAATATCTTTATTTTTATATGGTGCTAAGGATTAAACCCAGTGACTCACGCTTGCAAGGCAAACGCTCTACCTTTGAGCTACAACTCCAGCCCAATAGTACTCTCTTGAAAACAAAAAAGATCTCTCAACCCCCTTTTCAGCAAGGTGTGGCCTGTAACTTGGTCCTGGCCAATGGAATGTGAATGTAATCACTGAATGAGGAATCTGGGGAAAGCCTTGTCATTTTATGTCTATATCCTTCCCTTTTCCTTCTGAAATGAGAATAATATTTTGACTAAAACTCCAGTATCCTTATTATGAATGTGAAGATGAGGGTCACACCCTAAGGGTAGTAGAACAAAAATTAAAAAGGAGTCTGAATTCTGGTGAAATCACAAGAAGTCCATTTCAGCTTCATGTTTAGCTACTCCAGATTTCCTGTAACATCAGGGAAAATAAACCTAATCTCATTAAGACTTAAGACAAACTCTATATGCAGCCAAACTGAATCTCTGCTATAACAGTTATGACTTTAGAAATATTGTTTAGTTTTTATATTCTCCCTAATTCTTTATTTCTCCCTGCAGCCACACCCTTGCCCCGGACTTGGGTGGAGTATCCTTCCCTGCACCTTGACCTTTAGCTTAGCCACAAGACTTGCTTTGGCCAGTGAGATCTGATGGAGGTGAGGTCAATGCATTAGGACCACATAAGTCTAATACTAATAATTTCTCTCTTGAGCTTGTGTAATTGCCATGAGAACATACACTGACCAGCTCTTTGGTCCCAAGAGAAGAATGAGATGCATATGCACAGAATTGCCTGAACTAATTTGTTTGTTTGTCTTGGAGATTGAACCCAAAATCTCATGCATACTAAGCAAGCTCATATATATACATTTTTTTAGAACCTTATGATTATATATATGGTTTGTCAGGATTCATCCAACTGGAAATTGATTTCAGTTCATGATCCCTCCTTTTCCCTCACCATTTTCCCTCTTGTTCTCTCCATTTCTCCTTCCTCTACTCCACTAAACTTCCTTTTGCTCACCTACTAATTTTTATTTGATTGGTTCTTTATGTTATTCTATTCTTCCATCATCCTTTTCTTTATTTTACTCTAGCTTCCGCATATGAGAAAAAACATTCAACCTTTGAGTTTCTGAGTTTGGCCAATTTCACTTGGCATGATATTCTCCATTTCCATCAATACAGGCAAATGCCATAATCTCATTCTTTTTAATGGCTGAGTAGAACTCCATTATACATATAACATAATTTCTCAATCCATTCATCTATTGACAGGCATCTGCATTGATTCCATAATTTAGCTATTGTGAATTGTGCTGCTATAAACATTGATGTGGCTGTGTTGCTGTGGTTTGCCACTTTTAGATCTTTTGGGAGAATTCCCAGGATTAGGATAGCTGGGTCATATGGAGTTTATATCCCTAGTTTTTTGGGGAATCTCCAAACTGGCTAAGCAAGTATTCTACCATTGAGCTACATCCTCAGCTCTGGATTGACCTTTCAATGAAATAAAGAGATGACTAACTGTGCCCAGTCCAGAACAGCCAAATTATAAATGTGTGAAAATAATGAGTATTGTTTTAAACCACTGAGGTTTTGAGTGACTTAGTATACTGTATTATTGTGGTAATAGTTCATTTGCAAACTTGTTAATGATCCAAATTTCTCATTTATAAAATATTTAATAGTGTATATCTCAGAATTGTTGTGAGAATAAAAAAGTAATCCTCATAAAGCATTTAGTAGGTCAGGTGTAGACAAAAAGATCAGGTACTCCAGGGATAATTTTGCACTACCACTATGTAATGACTACCCAGCAGTCTTCATTGAATTCTTTAGTTTTCACAAAGGACTGTCCACTGTTGCTGGTCAGAGTTTGCAAGTCTCCCTGCCAGCTCTGGGAATTATCTAGCTTACAATTCCCTGGTCATTCTATAATTGGCTCTGTGACTTTTCAATGTATGCATGCACAGCCAAGTATTTAGGAAACACTCAGATTTATGAAGTTCCTTCAGTTTTTTGGTTTGGGGGGTTTTGTTTTGTTTTGTTTTGTTTTTGCATAGCTTCACCAATGAGACCAGGGCAAAGGACAGGTATTGATTATCAAAGAAAAAGAAACAGGTAAATATCACTTCCCCATTAACTAGTTGCTAACAGCCTCTGGGGGAGCAGAAGGATCACACTTTCCAACACAAGCAATCACACCCTGGATGGCTCTCTTCCTGCCTTTTGGTCACTTTTGGTCAGTTAGGCATGAGAAGAAAGGAAACCTAAAATCTATAAAGGGGCAAGATACCCCCTCTCCCTCCAGCACCAGCTCTGCTGGGTCCCATCCTCTCTGGAGGAGTCTTTCTTCTTTCCTGTGTCTCTGTCTCTGTCTCTGTCTCTCCCTCTTCCTGTCCCTCTCCTGTTTCTTAAATAAAATTTACTTTGCTCTTGCCTTGGCATTTCTTGGTATGTACTCTTCAACGCTGGGGTAATGAGGACCTGACCTGGTTTTTAAAACCTGTATCAGCTTCACCCCCTCAAAACTGCCTGAAAACTCCAGCTTCCTCTGCATCTGTGAATTCTGATCTCTGTTCCCTCAATTCATCCAGATCCCCAGATACTGGGTTTATCTTCCAGTGTCTGGGATCTGGAAATTGCCTCCTTACAGAGAGTTGAGAAAATCATGGTGTTTAACTCATTTGTTTCCTCTTGATCAGGTGTCATATCACTGTGCTGTTTTCCAGTGTCTGAAAACATTTGTTTTATATATTCTGGTTCAGTTTCTAGTTGTTCATGGCAGGAATTTAAATCCAGTTCTTGTGTCCATCATGGCCAGAAGTAGAATCTGTTGTTGTTGTTGTTTTTACAGATTCATATATTTCTATTTTATCAAAATGTAACAATTTAAATTCATTGGGAAACTTGCTAACAGTCCTGACATTCACACATGGTCAGATCAAAATGACACATGACCATCTGATTGTCAACATGACCAACTTCTGTCAACATAGACCATCAGTATCTTTCTCAAAGAAGAGTCTGAGCCTATTAATGCCAGACATTCAATAACATGTAGCAAATGCATAAACTGAGGTCCTGATCACTGATGTAATGCCATTCAGAAGTCATGTTTTCATTTTTTTCCATCAATAACAAAGGATCTGATAGTTCTGAACTGTGGCAAATAATATTTCCATTTTCTTCACATTCCTATACCTAGTTAAACTTTTATTTTTTTATTTTAGGTATACATGACAGTAGAATGTATTTGGACATATTATACATACATGGGGTATAATCTATTATAATTTTGGTCCCTTTCTTGCGGCTGAACATGATGTGAAGTTACACTGATCATGTATTCACATATGAAAATAGGAAAGTATGTCCAATTCATTCTACTGTCTTTCCTATTCCTATCCCCTCTCTTCCCTTCATTTCCCTTTGTCTAGTCCAATAAACTTCTACACTTCCCCTCCCTACCTTCCCTTGTTATGGATTAGCATCCACATATCAAAGAGAACATTCAGCCTTTGGTTTTAGGGGACTGGATTATTTTGCTTAGCATGATACTCTCCAGTTCCATCCATTTACTGGCAAATGCCATAAGTTCATTTTTCTTTATGGCTGAGCAATATTCCATTGTATATATACACCACATTTTCTTTATCCATTCATCTGTTGAAGGGACCCTAGTTTGGTTCCAAAGCTTAGCTATTGTGAATTGAGCTGCTATAAATACTGACATGGCTGTGTCACCATAGTATGCTGATTTATACGCAGAGGAATGGGATAACTGGGTCAAAGCGTGGTTCCATTCCAAGTTTTTGAAGGAATCTCCATACTGCTCTCCAGTGTTTTTGTACCAGTTTGCAGTCCCACTAGCAATGAATAAACCTTTTCCCCCACATCCCTACCAATTATTTGTATTCTTGAAAATTGCCATTCTGACTGGAGTGAAATGGAATCTCAGTGTAGTTTTAATGTGCATTTCTCTAATTGCTAGAAATATTGAACATTTTTTCATATATTTTTGACCATTCATATTTCTTCTAGAAGTAGAATCTTGAATAATCTCAAAGAGAAAATGATAGGAGATAGTCATGTAGGAGGATAGAAGAATGAGTTTATTCAAAGACTTCAGTAATTTTCAGTAGCTACTGGGAAGCAATGAATGCTCATCTATGGGTTAGAATCATGAAGTTAAAAGCAATCTGCCCACTTAAGTGATTTTCTTCAGAAACTGTTCAGCAGTTCAGGAACAGCATGGGAAGAATAGTCTGCAACTGGGGTGTAGCCAGAGGTGCTGTGAGTGCATTTGACTCTGCATGGGTCAACATCAGCAATTTTGTAATTCTTTAGAAATTGTAAAACCTAAGCTAAAGTGCCCATCTGCTAACATATATAATTAACATTAGGAAGAATAGAGTTTACAAAACTATTTCACAGATAGATAATAACTCATCTGTTCCTTAAAATGTCCTCAAAAGGAAATGAGCTGTGTTTTCATTTTATAGATACAGAAATCAAGATTCAGAGGCTATGAGAGACTAGCCTGAGATGACAAAACTGCCAAGTCACAGAGCTCTCTTATTTTTATTGCTCTAATAGGAGTTAAAATTTGAGAAGAACTATTCTAGGTTTGTGAGAAAAGTTCTAGCCTTTTTCCCTAGGGGAAAAAAATGAACAAACCTCCTGATTTTGCATATAATTACAAGAATTCACAGATTTCATGAAGCTCACACATCAGTAGGATCTTGGTTTTAAAAAATCTTTATCTTTGGCCTGGGGTAGAGTGTTTGCACAGCATTTGGGTTTGATCCTCAGCATGGAAGAAGAAAAAAAAGCCTAAAGCCTCATCTTCAATCTGTCCCTGTACAGGTTAAAATGTATATAAACAATTGTTATTGTTTATATGTAAGTATATAATTTATATGTAACTTAATGAACAATTATATAATTGTTCACTTTATAATTATTTATTCCACAATGCATATGTTATGCTGACTTTTTAAAATGTATGTTATATTTCATAATTAAAAATTAAAGTCACAATTAAGTAGAACTTCTTTACTTTTAATTATGCTTTTTGGCTACCAACCATTAAAACAGAGCTATATTTTAAACAAAAATCCTCCAAAGTTAAAAAATACAGATATTGTGCTTTTTACTCTGTTGTGCTGTTGTTCCTCTTTTCTTCTTCTTCTTTTTTTTTTTTTAACATAGCCACTGTTAACCTATATAAAATACATGGCGTTTCAATTTTAAAACTGTGAAAATCACAGAGTACTGTAATTAGCTGGGTTTTTTTCTCCTTTTCCAGTTTTTCTTTTCCATAAAAGAGGCTGAATAATGGAGAGGGAAGCTGAGTTTTCAGGGCAATGATGAGAAAGAAATTGTGGAACAAGCAAGACAGTGCAAGTCACCCTTATTCTAGCTTCTCCTGGGATAAGCAGGAGCTATTTTTGTCTGCTTTTCCATATCCTTTCAGGCAAGAGGCTCACAAGGGCATTTCTTAATCATCTCCCTTACACATATTCCTTTTTAGAAGTTACTTACGTGGGCACAAGTATGGAAAAGAAAAATAAAGCACACAGTTGAGTTTTCTGATACTAAAATAGCATAGCCTCTAAGGTCATTTATCAGGCCCTTAGAAATATACTTTCCTGTGTGAGATTCATCCATCTTTAAGGGTAAGAGGAAGAATGAGTAAGAGCATTAATTTCTTACTTCCCTTGTCTTCCTCCATCACTCCAGTCAGTCAGTGAGGAAACTGAAGAACTTAGCATCAATTTTCATAGCCAAAATCAGGAGAGGAAAATGGGATTTTCCAAGCATGTAAGTTACTACTCTTTCACATATTACAAAAGAAACCAAAATTACAAGAAAACAAAATGAAAAAGAAACGAATCAATGAATTCTGGCATATTCATACTCAAGCCTCTTTTAAAAGGTGGGTATTGAACCCTGCCTGACGCCAAGACCACCAACTCCAATTTTAAATCAAATTAAATCAAGCTTGTATTTGTGTACACAAAAGCTGGCAAATGACTGTCTCACCCGAAATCCCAGCCAGAGAATAGCACCCCAGCTCTCCAGGAACAAGGTTTTATAGCACAAAAAGTTGCAAAGGGGGGTGTCTTGAGAATTTACAGATAATAGGATTTTTGACAAGCATAATACAAAGGTAGATAGTAGGTTAAGATCTACATGGCATGATATTTCAAGGTAGAGAGCAAATGCAGATCCTAACATCAGAATTTATGAGGTGCCACTGAGGTTTTGGAGAGGGTTGTTATCTGGTCAGGAGAAGCCAGGCATGGGTGAGTTCAAGGGCATGGGCAGGAATCCCAAACAAGTTTAGAAATCACAGTAATTTATAGTAAAACAGAAATTAACTTTTCATGATTTTGTGACAAGATGGCTCCCAATCTTAAGATGGAATTAGGCTGGGTTCATCAGTGAGGGCCCTTATTTCTTAGAATTATAAATCAGGCACAGTTTCACACACATGGTCTTAATCAGGAAGACAGGATCTGAAACATAAAAACCTTTGCTATTACAGCATCTGTGGCAGAGATTCTCAACTCTAGAGACCCAAGGGAAAACATATTGGCAACACATGGGGGCCCGTGATGAATTCTGATTTGCCTTGTTTATTTATTTATACACATGAATGTTTTGCTGTGGTGTTATTGTTGAGGTGTCCAGTTGGGGTCCAAGTTCTTGGTGTCCCAAAGAATTGAGCAAGATACACAGAAGTACAGATGTATTGAAAGTAGCATTCCATTAAGTAGAATGGAATATACCGAGCAAGAGAGGGAGGCTCAGACCCCAATGTCTGGAAGTTAGTGTCTTATATGCTGAGCTGTGAGGTGTTCTCTTTCCTGATTGAAGACCTTACCCCATTTGCTCCCATCGGTCACTTTATGATTAGAATATGTTCTACTTTCTCCCCATTGGTTAGTTTAGAAAACCTAATTAGAATACTGTCTACTTTACTATGGGCAGGGGAGCATGGGAGGAATGGAGGATCTTTAGATTGGACAAAGGGGAGGGAGGGGAAGGGATAACAGGATTGAACAAAGGGGAAAGGAGGGGGCATGGGAATAGGAAAGATGGTGGAATGAGTTAGATATCATTACCCCGAGTACATATTTGAAGACATAAATGGTGTGAAAATACTTTGTGTATAACCAGTGACTTGAAAAATTGTGCTCTATCTGTGTAATATGAAATGAATTATATTCTGCTGTCATATATAATAAATCAGAATAAATAAATAATTTAATTTTTAAAAATGCTGCCTAATTTACCCTATTAGTCATTTTAAAATAAGGAACTTATGGTGACAGTTGTCATGGTAATAAGACCTACGTGGCAGGAGTTGTCATATAACAGGACTTATCACAAACAGGGACATGATGACCCCTCTCCCTGACTGGTTGTCCAGCAACATCTTTTTTATACCCTGCCTCCACATCTTGGCATCCCTGAATTCCTGCCTAACAGTGTAGCTTTGCTTGAAGGTGAATTTCTTCTGTCTTTTGTCCACCCACTCCCACACCTGTCTCCTCAATCCTTAACTAAAGACCAAGTCTTATGTCTCTTGAATTAATTCACTTTATTTCAGTTTATGCATTTATTAAAGTAACAATATTTTTCTCACCTGGATTACTGCAAAAACAGCTAATTGAGCTTGCTTTCTTTGGTCTTACACTCCTTCTCCTTCCTCCATCTTGGAGGAGTAGACCTATATTAAAATGGCCTTTAAAAAAAAAATATATATATATATATATGATTATGTCATTCTCCTGTTTGAAATCTTTTGAAGGTTTCTGAATGGGCCTTGTGTAAATCCAGACTCCTAGGGAAGCCATACCAGGCCCTTCAAGGTTAGACCTCAGCTCCTCCACCCGAACTGAGTTCTCACAACTACTTCCCTTTTCCACCAAACCATACTCTTTCCATTCTCTGACCATGTTGAATTCACGAGTTGTTTCAAAATGTCCAGTTCTCCCTGACCTGAAGACCTTTGCATAGAGTTTACTCTATCTGAATGACCTCTTTCCTCTTCACCTGGTCAGTCTCTCCATGTCCTTGGAAGCCATCTCTTCTATGAAAGTTTGTCTGACCCACCAATTATGAGTTTAGGGTTCTAAGCAGTCATTTCTACCTACTTTCAAAATATTTTTACCATGCTAAAAGGAATATTCCATACCAATCAAGCAGTCACTCCCCATTCCACTTCTCCTACTGTGCATTTATCCCTGGCAAAGCTCAGTTACTTTATGGAAGTCTGTTTTCTTGTCTTTCTCCCACAATAGACCACAGCTCCTTGAGGGCAGGGAATATCTTGTTGAGTCCCCAGCACCTACAAACAGAGACTGGGATGTCATAGTTGGCAGAGTATTGGGATAGGGAGGTAAGTATAGGAGAAGGTGGGCGAAAAAAGAGGAGAAATTTTAGATGTCTTTAAATGAATGTCTTTACCAAAGGGTTTGAAAGATTTCAGAAGGAAAATATAATTTTGGAGAAAAGCAAAGGTATTTGAAGTACAGGGTTTCAGAAGAAGTGCTTCCTGTACTATTTCAGCTGTGGATTTCCTGCCTTGGGATCCCATGAACCCTGAAACATCCCTTTATGCATTTCTCAGGAGGAGAGATTGCTCTTGGCCTCCTCTTCCTCTCACGCCCCAAACTAGAGTCAGCAAGGTTTCCAGTGCTTGAGTTAGCCGAGCTAACTGACCCAGAGCATTAAATTTCTTGGGAAAGCAGGTATTGAATGTGAGGATGGGGCCCCAATTTGAATTATGTCTTTGTGAATCTTCCCATCCTAGGGGGCACTACTGCATGGCTCTCAGGGGCAAACTTCAATTTGTTGTTGTTGTTGTTTAAATTTTTTAATTGTTCTTTTTAGATATACATGACAGTAGAGTGTATTTTGACGTATTACACATACATGGAGTATAACTTCCCATTCTTGTAGTTATACATGATGTGGAGTTACACTGGTCGTGTATTCATATATGAACAAAGGAAAGTTATGTCCAGTTCATTCTACTGTCTTTCCTATTCCCATCCCCCTCCCTTCCCTTCATTCCCCTTTGTCTAATCCAGTGAACTTCTATTCCCCCCTACCCTTTATTGGGTATAAACATCCACATATCAGAGAGAACATTTAGCCTTTGGTTTGGGGGCATTGGTTTATTTCACTTACCATGATAGTCTCCAGTTGCATTCATTTACCAGCAAATGCCATAATTTCATTCTTCTTTATGGCTGAGTAATATTCCATTGTGTATATATTCCACATTTTCTTTATCCATTCATCTGTTGAAGGGCACCTGGGTTGTTTCCACAGCTTAGCTCTTGTGAATTGAGCTGCTATAAACATTGATGTGGCTGTATCACTGTAATGTGCAATTTTAAGTCCTTTGGGTATATGCCAAGGACTGGGGTAATTTCAGTTTAAATAGTCTAAACTTTTATTAGAGAAAGAATATTTTTTCAATTATCAAGGAATCTGCCTTGCTTTGTAGTACATAAGTCCTCAATTTTGTGAGAAGAAAATTTTTTGATCTCCTTCCAGCTTTGCTGAAATTCTAAAAGAGCTGCATTCCACTTTTAGCAGTTGTTTTCATACAACTGAATAAACTCTGGGGATTCTATCAGATTATTTCAATTCAGTTGTCTCTCAGTTGGGAAGGGCTGGGTTGCAAGCAGGAAGATAGTAACATATCATCTGAATGACTCCTCTACACTTCAGGCTCATTATTATTAACACTAATCTCTCCAAACCTGTTCTATTCTCTGCATTCTTTATTATGATGAATTGGCACTGATTTTACAGTATGCCCAAACCTGTTTATGGTAATCCCACCACTCTCCTTACTGCACCCTTCACACTCAGACATGTCATAAGCCTGCCCATTCTACCTTGTTAGTATGTCTCCTATTCCTTCCCTTCCCTAATCGCATGCCCTAACTCAGGCCTGTTACTAGAATGTCCTAAGTGTATTTGCTTCGACTTTATTATCACAGTGCTGGGGGTTGCACTCAGGGACTTGTTTGTGTTAGGCCAATGCTGGGCTATATCCCCAGCTCCTGCCTTTTCTAATATGGTAGCTGCTAACCAATGAAGCTATTTAAATTTAGTTAAAATTAAATGAAATTAAAAGTTCAGTTCTTCAGTTATAGTAGCCACATATAGCTAGTGGCTACTGAATTGGACAGGAAGATAGAGACCATTTTCTTCATTGCAGAAAGTTCTGTCAGACATTTCTCATCCCTGCTGCACTTGAACTCAAACTTTCAGGGGACTCCTTCCTTCAAGCGTTCTTCATTTTGACTGAAGTGACTTCCTTTAATTTGATACTTGTCCAGCCCAACTGCGCCCTTCAAAACAGTTCAAATGTTCTATCCAGTTAATTCTTTCCCATCCAAACATCTCTCCTCTGTACAATTGGTCACTTCCTCATTTGAGTTTCCATTGCCCTCCTGCACACTTCTACCAGAGCGTCCCTAACACTCCCTGTCATCTCTTAGTAGTCACATCTTTTCCCCTTTACTACAGTGTGAGCTTTGGGTGGGGGCAGGACCCCAACCTTACTCATCTTTGTATCCACCCCTCCTAGAAGAATGCCTGGCATACACAATATGCTACTAACTATTTTGTGGAATGAGTAAATAGTGCAAAGAGATATTAAAAGATCAAGATTCCATCAGACTTCAGAAACACAGAACACCCATTTTAAATTTCTTGCTGACAGTTAAAAACCTTGAAGAGGAAATGTTTTCAGACAAATCATCAAAATACTGTATATCTTTTAAATTACAGTCTTATGCTAGATTTGTGTTCCACTTAAAATTAATACACGAGAGCCTTGACAATTTGAGAGGATAATTGAGGTGGTTTGACAGGTTAGTGAGTTAAGGCTTGACAGCACACAGAAACAATTCTGGCTTTAGTAAGTATTAGGTACACACTGTATAAAAAGCATGAGAATTTGACTAGTCAATCAAGTATCTATTAAGCATCTAGGCTTAAAAATCACTTATTGGGACATTTTCCATTATAAAAGCAACACATGCTTTTTAAGGAAAAACCTTACCACCTGCAGTTTCATTAAAAGATGAACATTGTTAACATGTTTGGGTGCTTAAACATTTTGTATTGATTCATGTTTGTTTTAACTTCCTGTCATACCTTGCACTGTTCTCTCAAGGTTACAACAGACATTTTCACATCTGATTAGGAACTATTTTTAAAAACTACATACTATGCATTGAGTGGCAGTGTTATAATTTACAGAAGTTTTCCAGTTGTTGATTATTTCCCATGTTTTCAAGTTTTCACCATTATAAACGACACTAGAACAGACATCTTTCAAAATACAATATTTTTGTATTGCATGTAACTTCTTCAGGGAAGATTTCCAGATGGGAACTTTCTGAGCATTTTTAAAATCTGCTTCATTTTACTGCTTTTTTCCTGGTACCTAGAACAGTGCCCAGCACATGGGAGGTATTAATATTTATAGACATATTAGAAGTAAAACACATTAGAAACTCTTTAACATCAGAGAAATTTCTGAGACAAGAAGGATATGAAGAACAAATTGTGGGAAGAGACTTGCTTGGATGGAAGGTAGGAAACTCATGATGAGAATAAAACCTGAAAGAAATAGAGAAGGCAGTGTTGAGGGACTCGGAAAAGCAAAAAACAGAATATGAACTGAAAAATCTGGTCATTTCATGTTCATCACAGTGTAACAATGTTTCAAAACATTTAAACTTAATAGACATTTAAATTTGATTTATCAAACTTCACTTTATGATTAGTACATTTTGTATCCTTCAAAGAAACCTTTGAAAAACCAGCCTCTGCCTCAGAGCAAAGCCTGTCCAAGAAAGGGACATGACCTTTGTCCTTGGAAAAACCCACAGAGCACTCCTAGGCACATTCCCATCCTGCTAAGTTGTTTATCCACAAATAACAGGAGAGATCTGCTGGCCCAGGTGTCTCTGACTCAGTCAGGCTAGGTGGGGACCCATAGCAACCCCCTAGCAGCCACCAATCAGCATGAGACAGGGAAATACCTGGGATGCCAGATGACCCTCCCAGTAGTTTATGGTGGTTGATAACATATTGGGAAACCATGTAGTTCAGCACGTACACCCCTCTTGGCTCAAACCAATACCCCTTTTGTTCTGACCAATCACCCCTACCCAACTTGTTCCCGCCAGTGAATGTGCTAATCATGTTTTAGAGTTATTTGATTTTCCCGCGGTGTGTGATGATTTGCTATGGTGTATGTGTAGTCCCTGCCCTCTCCAAAAAATGTATAAAAATGCTGCAAACCCTGGGCTCGGGGCCTCTCAGCGTCACCAGTTGCTGTGTGTGCACACAGAGGACCGAGCTAGCTCGCAATAAACACCTCTTTGCGGCTTACATTGATCTTGGGTCTCTGGTGGTCTTTGGGGGTCCTGAATTCGAGCATAACACCTTTGCCTACTCAAAAGATATGAACAAGGTGTATTGTTTTGCCTTTTTCATTGAGATATGTAATGGAAATTACTTTTGTGTTTGGTCAATTTTTATTTTTTTCCATATAGATATTTTTTCCATATGGTTCCACTTGGTCTGGAACAATTTATTTGAAACTGTGTTCTTTCCCCATCACATTGCAGTCTCTTGTTTGTCTTAATCAAGTATATGTACACGCATGGTATGTTGGTCTGTTTGGACATTGTTAGCACAAATGACACACACAAGATGAAGGCGGTAAACAGGAAGCAAACCTTGGATGGACAGGCTTTTCTTTATTCAGTACTCAGCAGAGGGTGGAATCAGTTGAGAAAACAACTAGCCTGGCTAGTTTTGGGGTCAGAAAATGGGAGCAGGCTGAAGCCAGGGTTCTGGGTCATAGAAGCTTCATTAGGGTGGGACAGGAGGGTGATTCCTGGGATTCATTTTATTGGGGTCCCTGCTGATCCATTAGGGTGGGGCAGAAATGTGAATAGGGAATTTCCTGGGGCTTAGGGTATTGGGGTCAGGTGACCCATTAGGGTGAGGGGTCAGATGCCAGTCAGGTAAGAGTTCCTTTTGTGTTCCTTTGCTCTGGCTGAGGCCTGGGATTTTAAATGACAATAACTTAGGGAAAATGTTCTTGGACTTATTTTCCATATCCTTCAGACATTCTATTCCATGTTTCAGAAAAGAATATTTTAGAACAGTATAGAATATTCTAGAATACTCTAGAAAGAATGTGTTATATCAATGCCATATTATATAAATTACTATAGCATTGCAATAAATCTTGATAAGAGCAAAGTTCTTTTTATTCTTCTTTAGATAGTATTGGCTAGTTTTGGCTCTTTGCCCTTTCATATAAAATTTAAAATCATCTTGTCAACGCTCACAAAAAACTTGATTTTTTATTGTTATATACAGATCAATTTGAATCTAAGATTAATTTTTAACATCTTTATAATATTGAATCTTTAAATCCATGAACTTGGTATATTTTTGTGCTTATCCAGTTCTCTAATTTCTCCCAATAATGTTTTTTAGTTTTGTGCTTAAATGTCTTGCATACCTTTTGTTAATTTGGGGATCATTAGAAAAATACTGATGTTCAACCCCTCTTCCAGAGATTCTGAATCAATTATTCTGATTTAGGTTCCAGGCACTGGTATTTTTCCGAGATACCCAGGTGATTCTAGTGTGTAGCCACAGTTCAAAACACTTGAGAAAAAATTTCTATCAAGATTGACATTGTATAAGTATTTTTGAGGTTTTATCATTCACCCATTTAAAATTGTCTGTATATATTATTATCCAATCCTGGCTCCTTTAATAAGAAAGATTTTTTAATACATTGAATAATTGCCACCCCACTAAATCAAGACTGTTATGCTCGAATTCGGGACCCGCAAAAGACCACCAGAGACTGTGTGTGTGTGTGTGTGTGTGTGTGTGTGTGTGTGTGTCTCTGTGTGTGTCTGTGTGTGTATGTATATATAAATATGTGTGTGTGCATGTATTTTTTAAAACCACCTTGTTTGTGTTAATGTTATAGCAATCCTAAGAAATTAATATAAAACTTTTTCAAACAACACATGCTAATCTAACCCTACAAGTTAAATATATCAGAAAAGATATGTAGTAGTAGGGTGAAGTGATTAAGCACTTAGACTTTGGACATAAACAGTCCTATTGGCTATGTGATCTTGGGAAAGTTTCTTAAATTCTGTGATTCTCACTTTTCCTGATCTGTACAATAGTGCCTATAAACCATTTGGTCATTATGGTATTTAAACTATTTAATATACAGAAAACTCTTAGGCATGGTGGTACATGCCTGTAATCCCAGCGGCTCCGATGGTTGAGACAGGATTGCAAGTTCAAAGCCACCAATTTAGCAAAGTGCTAAGCAACTTAGCAAGACTGTCTCAAAATAAAAAAGAGTTGGGGATGTAGCTCAGTGTTTAAGCACACCTGGGTTCAATCAATGGTACCAAAAGAAAAAGAAAAAACTCTTAAGAGCAAGCCTGGAACAAGGTTATCACTCAAGAAAAAATGGTAGCAGTTGTTGTAAAAAAAAAATCTCAAAGAGGGAGAATGTAATATAGCAAATAGGCGGTATGTGCATGCATACATGTGTGCGACTGTGTGTGGGGTGTGTGTGTGTGTGTATGTGTGTGTGTATTTTCAATGATATACATCTCTTCCTGAAAAACAGAGGTTTAACCAGAGGTGCATGGGGAACTTCAAAGGTGGTGTGGACCTGACTTTTGTTTATACAGGTAGAATTATTTTCTGAAGAGAGGTTTCAACAGATTCTCAAAGGGTTTTTTGATTCCAGAAATGTTGAGAGGTTCAGATCATGGAAAAGATAGGATGAGAACAAGGTATAGGGCAGTGGGAGACTCCTGTTCAACAATCTCAGACCTCGTATTCTCCATCTTCTCATTGAATCAAACTGTTGGACAGAAGCGCTCAGGAATACAGCACAGTGGTGACATTAAGCAGAAGCATGGGGGTGGGTTCTTCAGACTCATATTCTTCCTAATTCATTCTTATTCAATCTAAGAAGAAGGAGTAGTGTGCTTTGTGAATGCAGGTTCTAGACAAATTCCCAGCCTCCTGCAGTATGAGGTTGCCTCCAGCCTATCCTTCACAGAACATCTGAGAGTAACCAAAGAATAAAAGGAAATTTATAGGGTGGTTTTAGGGAAAAGAGAGTAAGGCTGGCCAATCAACTGGCAGAGGTGGAATTGATAGGCCAGGTAACCCTTCTGGTTTCCTCATTTTATAAAACCATAAAAGGAACATATTGAACCAGAAGAGTCCAAGTAATCTAGTCCTGTAATCCTATCATTTTAAATTTTTTGGTGGCCCAGATTTGCTTCATTTGTGTACTTCCTCCAGCAGAACTCCAAAACAGGAATCTTGCACAGCTCAGATGGACATGGAGATATGGGATAGGACGATGAATATTAATGTATATTTTCTGACTTCCAAGCTGGCCACGATGGAGCTATTTTACCAATTATGGAATTTCAGGAGGTCCACTAGACTACTACGACCACTTCTGACACTGAGATGGAGCAGAGATCTGTGCAGTCTAAATATCAAGGAATGGTGAAATGGAAAGTTTCTTTTTGTGGGATATCAGTGCTGTTAGTAAAGTTGAATTCTAATTTTGAAATGGCTAAAATTCCAAATTTGTGATGTCTATAGCATGTATGAGTGAGGTACTGTTAAAGCCAAATGCCAATCTTTATGAGAGAACTAATGGGAATGTGTACTTCCAAGGTTCTGACTTTCTTTCCTAGATGGAAAAAGAATCAGATTATCATCCTCAAGAGATAAGCATAGTTCCTAAGAAGGAAGAAGTTCCTTCCTGCTGCATTAATGTCATTTTTCATAGCAGTGTAAGAATTGTTTCCAAATTCAGCCTCAATGATTACAATATGTGACAACTATTCAAGTGACTTAAATGATTTCCTATATAGAACACAGTGCTTTTCTCATCTATGTGTAAGGGAGCCACCTGGTGTCAAAATAGAACTCTACAACCACAATGCATTGATTAAGATGGAGAATTTTGCAGAATTCAAGAAGCTGACATCAAGTAATTTTAGGAGAAAGTACACCACAGTACCCTCTGTTTTGGAAGTCAGAAAATATAATTAAGCTCTTATTAATTTATTACACTTTGAAATTTTCAAAGAGGGCGTGATACGCTGGAATTAGCAACATGGTCTGTAGCAAAAAATGTTTCTGCCAATTTTCTTCTTGGTGGTTTTGTAATGTTATTCTTCCCCCTGAACTCGTTTTTGCCTGTCCCAATCCTACCCAACCTGGAAGTCAACTAAGTCTTACTCCTCCCTGAATATTGCCCACATCTCTAGCTCATAGAGGCCTCTCCTGCCTGCTTGGACCCTAACACTCTGCTTGATCCCTGAGCCACAACTTGAGGAAACTGGCACTTTCTCAAACAAATGCTGCTTCATCATGACATATACAAATAGCATTTACCATATGCCAACACTCTAGTAAGCACTTTAATTAACTCATTTAATTTTTTAACTATCCTAAGGGGTATTTGGGGGGGGGGGCGAGGGGTACCAGGGATTGAACTCAGGGGCACTCAACCACTGAGCCACATTCCCAGCCCTATTCTGTATTTTATTTAGAGACAGGGGCTCACTGAGTTGCTTAGCACCTTGCTGTTGTTGAGGCTGGCTTTGAACTCACCATCCTCCTGTCTCAGCCTCCTGAGCAGCTGGGATTACAGGTGTAGGCCACTGTGCCCAGCCTAAGAGGTATTTTTATGATCCCCATTTTGGAAAAGAGGAAACTGAGACCTAAAAGGTTTTTTTTAATTGCCCAAGGTCATCAAGGGTATTGAACAATGGCACCAAGATTTAAACCCTTGCCATCTGCCTTCACGGCTTCCTCATAAGAATCCAGTGGATGGAGACTATGTTCTAAAATTCATTTGACGTTCCCAAAGTAACTAGCTAAGTGACAGTATATTAGGGACTGATTGTCATAGTTTTATTATAGTTTACCAATTTTCTAGCATAAGTCCCAAGAAAGAAGGTAGTTTTTCCCAATTTATCAGGTTGATAAAAGAGCAAGTCCAAAGGATACTAATAGAATAATAGGGAACTTATGCTACACACATACTATTAGCCTGGCACTGTGATAAATGTTTTATATATTATTTAATTCTTACAATAAGTCATTTCAGAGAGGTACCATTATGCATATTTTGTCAATGAGAAAACTAAAGCACAGAGAGGTGAAGTAACTTGCCTGAGATCACAGACTATAGCCTATGCCTGACCTATATGCTATCCTCTCATACCTCCTGTGTCAGGATGTTTATTTGCAAGGGCATTCAGAAATTGTGTAGAATATACCATGAGAAAGATGTCCTCTGCTATTGAGCAAAAACTCTTTATCTTGCAGGATTAGTACAGGACAAAGACTCTCTGTAGAAGGTCTGCACATTCCCAACCATGGATGGCTCTTCTCACTAATTACTGTCACCATCACTGAGCCAACCTCGTGGGGGCACTGCTCACCTTTAACCCGGCTTTTATTTGCTTACCTTTTAAACTCACAGCAATCCTGAGGCAAGACTGGGACATTTCCATCAGATTTGACTAAATGCCAGAGTAATCAGGCCAATGGGGAAAGAGCACAGCGCAGAGCACCATAGTCTGGTTACACAACGGGGCCTGTGCGCACTCGACAGCATGAAGAAACTGTCCCCTAGAGGGGTGGGTCCAGGAGAGGTGGAAGTTTCCTGTGATGAGAATTCAGAGTTCCTGTTTCCTATAATCCCTCTTGCTCCCTATGTGATCGACACTGGAGATAACCACTTTGCCAGAAAGATGCCTTCTTTTCAGCCCCTTGCTCTAGGAATGAGACCCATTACAAAACATTTTATTTAGAGACAGGGTCTCACTGGCCAAGCTACTTCAACTCTCTAAGTCTTAATTATATCACTTATCAAAAATAGTGTTTTGGGGCTGGGGATGTGGCTCAAGCGGTAGCGCGCTCACCTGGCATGGGTGCAGCCCAGATTTGATACTCAGCACCACATACAAACAAAGATATTGTGTCTGCCAAAAACTAAAATGTAAACAAAATATTTTAAAAAAAATAGTGTTGAGCTCATAGAGTTGTGGTTGAGGTGAAAGGAGATAAGGCTGAAAAACGATTAATGCAGAATCCGGCATGCTAAGTGCTTACTAAAAGCATAGCTTTTTATTAGCTAATTATATCATTATTACTATTAAAATTCAGGTATTCTGATTCAGCCTCGTGTCTTTTCTACTACATTAAACTGCATATCCCTTGAAGAAAAAAAAAATAAATATAGGTTCTTTAATTATTGATTTGAAATGTTATTGATGTTTTATCCAAACTCAATATAGTGTCTACTCACTCCCCAGACATCTGGTCACTCAAGTCCTCATGTTTCTACCCAGGTGAACATCATATTGGCCACAGATAGTCCTTTGAGAAATGGACATCGCTTACTTGACATCGCTTACTTAGGAAGACCCTACAACCATTTTACCTCTTCTGATCCATAAAATAGGGATGAGAATGCTCCTCAGACACAACTGGAAGCTCATGACAGATATGAAGTCACTTTGAAAAGCGAAATGTCTGCAGTAAAATTAGGCATCCAATGGAGTTAGAGAAGATAATACTAAGTGAAGTTAGCCAATCCCAAATAACCGAATGCCCAATGTTTTCTCTGATATAAGGAGGCTGATTCATAGTGGACTAGTGAGCAGGATCATGGGAAGAATAGACGAACTCTAGATAGGGCAGAGGGGTAGGAGGGGAAGGCAGGGGGCATGGGGTAATTAATGATGGTTGAATATGATGATTATTATTGTCCAAAGTACATGTATGAAGACCCGAATTGGTGTGAATATACTTTGTATACAACCAGAGATATGAAAATTTGTGCTCTATATAATGTAATAAGAATAGTAATGCATTCCACTGTTGTATACTTAAAAATTAATTAATTAATTAAAAAACTAGGCATCCAAAAAAGTGTTTGTTTTTTTTTTGCAAAAATTAGGCAACTCCTAAGATCATTATCTATTTGTAGGCTTTGAGAGTTGGGTTATTATGTAAACTTTGATCCAAATAAAATCTTTAGTTCTTTTTGATTTTTAGAAGAGCAAACAGTTTAGGAAAGTGTCTGAATGGTGGAATGTGAAAGAATTTGTCAGGGAACTGAACAAATGAAGGAACCTTCTGAAGCTTCCTGCGTGCTGTGTGCCTAAGTGTAACCCACCCCTGTGTCTGTCCTTTGTGGACTCTCCCTACCTACCTTCACTTGCTCTCCTTTCTTTCCCATCTTCCTCTCCTCCTCCTACCTTTCTGCTCTCTCCCCACCAGGCCTTTCCCTCTCACTTTGTTCTGGAGGATGTTATTTAATATTAGCGTCTACATGGATAAAACATTTCTGCTTCATACACTTAATATTATATTATTCTTTTATTTGTGTAGATTGTCCACATTATCTGAGAAGAAAGAATTAAATATAAAGGACTTTATTATTTGCAAAGTTCTTTCACTTGTGTTATCTTGTTAATCCTTAGGTTCTCTCAAAATCTTATTAGAAAATAGCATTTCAAATTACAGCAATAGATAATGATAGCAAAAAAGCTTTCATTCTGTTTTTCCTTAATAGTCAGATGTCTCTCAACTGAGCAAAAGGGGAGCTTCCTGCCTTGGGGATGTGGAGTTTCACTTGGTTGATTTAGTTCTCTATTCTCTGATGTTGCTGTGGACATCTTCCTCTGGCCCATTTTGCAGATGTTCATGATCATGATATTGCCTGTAAAATAAATTCCCAATTCTCTAGCAGGGTGTTAGAAAGCCTCTATGATTAACCCCTGATCTTTCGTTCAGACTTCATTTCTCACAAGCCCCCTCTAGCTACCACACTAGATTACATTTTCCTAGTTGTGCCTTTCCTCATACATTTCTCTCTGCTTAGATGACCCTACTTTTTTCCTCAGCAGACCTGACAATTGAAATTGGACTTGTGCTTCAAGGCTCAGAGATAAACTAGCTGCCAGGCTTCTTGGAATTCCCACTGCCTTTTGTTCATACCTCAGTTGGGCCCTCCCCAAATTGGGCATCATGTTCTATTCTTACAGTTTGTGAACCTATCACCTCCCACTACTGTCTAATGTTTTCCTAGGCCCCTCAAACCTAGCACAATGACTACAGAAACTAGGTTTTTCTGTGAATGTGTTGTGAATGACTGAATCTACTGTCTTTATCAAAATTCCCTAAGAGCTGGGAAAAACAACAACAACAACAAAACAAGGTTTAAAAAGATTCATTTATATTTCTGTTCCATTTAAGGATTAAGTCACCTTACTTATTTGGTACCAGATTTTACTTTAGCATATATGACATGATGTTCAATATGCCACTGCTGAGTGTTTCTCTGCCTAAAATCAAAGTTCTGGAAAAAATAAAAACCATCTGCCATAGGTACTTATTCAGGCACTGCATATAAGTGTAAGGATTCATCAAACATGACTCTGAATTTGATGCCAACTTTTGAGAAAGCTGTGACATGGCCTTAAGGCTGCCTGTACTTCTAAATTTCAGTCATCTAGAAAATGCTCCAAATTATGCATTTCTCTACAATGGGTCATAAAATGTGACATTGAAGTTACGGAAAAAATTACATTTGGATCTATAATTGAAAGAAAAACTGATGGTATTTTTAGGAAAAGCCTCTCTAACTGAAGAAAATAGGAATAGGTTATAAAATTACTTTATTGGGGTTTTATTAAGACTCAAGCCATCTGATCCACTAATGTCTCAAGTTTATACCAGGGTGACATTATCATAACCACATATGGTCCTTCGGGAGGTAGATGTCACTCAGGAAGAAAAGTAATATATTTGTGGCTCAGATTTCTTAGCAACCTAAGAAATTAATTTTGCCAAAATTCAAAAGTGATTTCTTTAAATGTTACTGTGTTTTCCATTTTCAAGTTCAGAAAAATTTCCCCAGTCAGATGTTCTCATTTTTTCCTTTTATAACCTTTTCTTGCGACCTTACAAAATGGCAACACTTTTTCTCTTATAGGACATACTATGTTTAAAAAGAAACAAATTTTTACAGTGGCAGAAATACTAAGTTGAGTTTATGTAAAGTAGGCACCAGTGAAGCAAGCTAGGTGGCCTCTGCCCTGGATTATAAAGGGAAAGCTGTGAAGATGTGTTCATAATTAAGGAGATAGCATCGTCACCTTTCCTGTCTTCTCCATCCCCTTCTCCCTCTGCAGAAAACCTCAGTGTCCTCCACGACTTCCTTAATGATATCTAAGCACAAATATAATCATTCTCCAAAAAGGGTCACTCATGCTTTCCTTTTAAGTAGAAATGAGGGTAGGTGTTCAATAAAAATTTCCCAAAACTGAGATTCTGGCTTTTCAGAAGGGATGGAACACAAGTTAAATCTTCATAAACACCACTTGGGAGTTAAAGCAAGTTTATGTATTTATTCTTCATTAAAATGATATCTGAGGTCTTCCTTCTTCTCTTTACCTGTAGCTTTTCAACATGGGTCCTCCCTGACCCCCATCTCATTTCTTGCCCTACCTGTTCCACAAATAAATAGCAAGGTGAACATTAAAGTTTTATTATAGCACGAGGGACATTTTTGATGATTTGTATTTGAAGTACTTTAGAAGTTCATTTTGGGCAACTTGCCAGAGACTTTTTAGAGGTTTGTTTTTTTTGTTTGTTTTTACCCAGGATTAAACTTGGGACACTCAAGTCACTGAGTCAAATTCCCAGCCCTATTTTGTATTTTATTTAGAGACGGGGTCTCACTGAGTTGTTTATTACTTGCTTTTGCTGAGGCTGGCTTTGAACTCCCCATCCTCCTGCCTCAGCCTCCCAAGCCACTGGGATTATAGGAGTACACCACCATGCCTGGCTTAGAGTTTTAACACTAAAACTATTTCTTCTAGGTGTTCTATATCATCACTCTCCTTTTATTAATGAAGTAGATTTAAGTTTGGAAGGTTGGTCAGTTTAACAAAGCACTTTGTAATTCTTGTAGTTATATATTAGGTAGTGAGGCCTTAGTGAGAACCTGGTTCATATAGATTTCTTATTCTTATTTCAGAGAATCAAACTTTATCACCTTTGATGATTTAATAATTTTTTAATTTTTTTTTAATTTTAACCACTAGGTCAAAAGAAGGGTCCAACTTTTCTGAACCTAGCCCAAGATAACTACCTAATGAGTCCAAACTTAATAATAGTAGTTGGCATATTATCTCACAAATATGTCACTATATTTACATTGAAATTTAAAGATATCCTACTCTGTATGTGTGTGTGTGTGTGCATGTGGAGATATTATATAGTCTCTGACTCATAAAGTTTTCAACACATTCACTAGAAACTGTACTTCAATTTTTTAAAAAAAAATTTTTAGTTGTAGATGGACACAATACCTTTATTTTTATCTTTATGTGGTGCTGAGGATCAAACGTGGTGTCTTACACATGCAAGGCGACCACTCTACCACTGAGCTACAACCCCAGCCAATGTACTTCAATTTAATTTGAATCTTTCCCCAGCTAGCAAGATGATGCTCATACTCTATAGGGATTCTGAACAGCAGCATCAAACTGCAGCTTCCAGTCAAGCAAGGGATCACAAGATAAAACAACCAATAGTCTATGGTGTACTGTGTTGCTATGATATTTGATGTGCTAAATGCATTTTTCATTAAATGCAGTTTTTACTTGATATTTCTTACAATGAATTTATCAATTTACCACAGTGAATTGAGGAGCATCTATTATATATGCATTTTTTTATCCAATATGCACATTATATCCATGGCACTAAATACCATCTGCAGATGAAATTGATTAATCATTTAGATGTCTGATAAATATTCCAAATGCCTGAAATTTCCCTCAAAACAAGCTCCATCTGCAGCTTTCCCATTGGGTCAACAGCAACCCCAGCCTCAAATTATTCGGTTGGTTTTCTTGACTCATGTTCTACACCCAGTGCTGACCACTGCTGACCATGTCCTGGCCACCAGAATCTCTCCTGGAAACCACTGCCATTTGATGCTCTACTTCGACCTTGTCTCTTACAGTCTATTTTCACAGAGCACTAGAGGAATCCTTTTAAATTGTAACTCATGCCACTCACCTCAAAACCCTAAAATGGTTCCCCATCCCTCAGAAGATATGTCAATGTCTGTACAAGTCCCACATTGACTGGCTCCCATTTCCTTCCTGTTATTCCGGTTCATTCTGCTTAGACTCCCTGGTCTCTCTGCACTCACCAGACACACTTTTGCCTTGGAAATGGTTTTAGCTCCCTCCACCTGGAACTCTTTCTCTCAGATTCTGTTTTGGCTAACTCCCTCGCCTCTAAGTCTTTGTTCAAATCTTGCCTCCTTCTTTCCACTCCCAGCCCTCTGATCTCCCATACTCTGCTCTATTTTCTCTTTTACCCATAGAACTTTCCAGTTTCCAATATACTCATAATATTTGTTGTTTATTGGCAGTTTGCCTTAATAGGAGGTAAACTACACTATGGTTGAGATCTTTTTCTATTTTACTTACGATAAATACTAAGTATAGTATGATGCCTAACAGAAGATTCTCAAAAAGTATTTGTTGAATATGTGAATAAATTACTCTATGTACTGTTTTGCATCTTGACTTTCCACTTAACAGCATATTCATTTAACATATGTTCTTAAAAAATTCTTTTTTTAGGAGAAATACAAATTTATTAAGAACTTTCTCTGCTATCCCAAAAGCATGGGAGAAAGGACAGAGAAGAGCAAGGCAGGGGAAAGTGTCTTAGGAAAAACAGTCTCTAATGTCTCTTCCAGGTGGGGGTAGAGGGGGCACCTTGTCTCCAGGCAGCTCCTGATGCCTTCCTGATTGGAATCCATAGGGAGAAGCCAGAGGCAGTCCAGCCTGGCTGAGGCTCATGCCATGATGTCAGGATCCATGAGCTGTCCATTGGTTTTGTGTCTGTCTCAGTTGTCCACTTTCGCTGGAGCCACTTTGTTCCTGAATACAGGTCTGTCCTCCAGGCCACAGGCAGCAACATCTTCATAGAATACAGGTAGCCACCCTTCTAGCCCTTGGTGTCATCACGGGTACAGGATGTGGTCCCTCCATCGGGTTGCCTGGTGGAGGAGGAGTTTTCTTCTGACAATGTACCCTGGGAGGACTTGCTGCTCTCTGCATCCCACCCACTTATGATTGTCCAGGAGCTGGGTGTGGAGGGTGCTGGGACACGCTGGGAGGCTGTGCTGGGAGTGGGGTCCTCACATGCAGGCTGCGGAGGGGAATGGCAGGCAGGCTGGCTCTTCTACCATCCTTCTGCCCTGATTGCTTCATGGTCTCAGGCAGCTGACAGAGGGCAAGAAGAGGGAGGCGAGAAGGGCAAGCTCACTGGCAATCCTCTTTGGGTGGAGAGGGTGGGTGGGTGGAGTATGGGCAAGGTTCTTCTGAATGCACAGGCTTAACTTGGAAAATGAAGCCTCTCCTTCAAGTTATCTGGTGCTGGAGTTATCAGATATGTAGCCATTGCCTCATCAAATTTTCTGGTTGCCAAAGATATTTCAGGTATTGTATGGTTCATAACCCTGTCAAACATGGCTGTCATTATTCTGGGGTCTGGGTGTTTGTAGTGGCTTGCTAGAATGACTTGGTGAATATTCTCCATTCTGGCTCAACTCCGGGTGTCCCATGGTCCTCTATTGGCCTCAGCATGGGGTTCACAGTCAGTATTTGACTGATGAGGCTTCATACTTTGGTGGAAACATGAAGGGGCATGTTTTACCTGTGTGTACAACCTGTTCATTGAGCTGCGAAGCAGTGGTCCTGTTAAATGTGAGGCACACCGTGACCATAAAGTATAGAAGGACACTCTAGACATCCACTGTAGGGCTATCGTATTCTTCTGCTGAAACACATTCAGCTTCTGCATAACTGGTGAGTTTATCACTCACGCATCCACCAGGATGTTCACCTGCTTCAGATCTCTGTGCACGATGCCTATCTTGTGGCCCTAGAGCATGGTGCATACAATCTGCCTGAACACTCTCCACGGAGGTGTTGCATTAATTGTCCAGGAGGTGTTGCATTAATTGTCCCCCACCTGTCTGCTCCAACATGAAGTACATGTTCTCACTGGTCTTAATGACTTGAAACAGCTGGATCACATTTGGGTGTTTCACCATCTCCATTATATCCTCTTTGGATGTGATGATGGGGAAGTGTATTAGGACATTCATGGCCACCTCTCATCCTGTGAGGAGATATCGGGCTAATTTCACCTGAGCAAAGCCACCCTGCCTGATGTCCCTCAGAACCCTATAATGGTTGGTGAGGGTCTCCTCACTGGAGGAGCTGGCTGAGAGTAGTCACTCTTCTGACTACTCTCACTACACATCTGAAGCAGCAACACCAACTAAGGATTGCTAGTTAAAAAAATATATATTTATGATAAAGTCAAAAGTGCAAAACCACCAAATTACCAAATGAGCTAGCTAACTATCTGTGAGTCTGACAGGCAAGGTCTTTACCAAGAGCTCCCTGTGTATGTGTGTATGTGTATATGTGTGTGTGTGTGTGGGGGATAAGCTACAGCTGTATACAGGTGTTTCAAATTCCCTCACAGTGGCTCTTTGTGAGATCAGAGCAAGAAACGGCCCAATCACAGTTGGGCATAACCTGCTGTGGTTGTCCCTTTTTGGCCTCTAGGACCTTTTCCACTTTAATAAGGATTCCAGAAGCTTTTTGCGCCTATGGAGACAGATATTTAGTTGTTTAAAAATTAAAGTTTGTAGAATACTTCAATGGCTTGAGTCTGAAAAATCTGTAATAATTTTGGCTTTTGAAGACCTCATTGTATCTACTCTCAAGGTATTCAATTCCGTTTTCTTTTAACTCAGGATAATTAATGTCAAAAGAATGGCACCACTTCAGTCATTGTGATGCTCTAACAAAATGCTCTGTTCCCTAAGATACTATAGAGCAAGTTATTAACACGAGGCTGGGAGGGAGGGAGCTTCCATCACAATTTTTCCATAAGGTCCTCACCAGATTTCTCATCAGAAACCCTGGAACCCAGAAGGGAGTGAGTTGATATATTCGAAGTGATGGAGGACAAAACAAGAATCCTGTGGTAGGTCAAAGTGTTCTTCCCATAGGTGGGAGAAATGGAGGCATTCCCAGACGCCTTGGTACTCTCATGCTGCTGTAAGAAAATACGGGGTAATTATTAACAGAAATTGACTCCTCACATTTCTGGAGGCTGACAAGTGCAAGGTCAAGGTGCCTGAAGATTCAGTGTGGGGAGAGGGCTGGCAGGTCTTCTAATGTGGCACTTTGTTGCTGGGTCCTCACATGGTGGAAGGGATGAAAGGTTGAACTCACTCCCTCTAGCCTGTCCCGGCTTTCCTTCTTTCCTTTGTCTTTTGTTTTTCTCTTTCTACTGGTGATTGAACCCAGGGCCTTGCACATGCTAGGCACGGGCTCTACCACTGAACCAGAGTCTGATTAGGTTGCTGATCTCCAACATATGATCCCCCTGCCTCAGTTCCTGAGTAGCTAGGGGGATTATAGGGTTATGCCATTGCACCCAGTCTGATGAATGTACTTTTGTTTATGGGCAGTGCTGGGGATTGAACTTCAGCCTTGTGCACGCCATACAAACACTCTTAAGGCACACATCTTGTCTGTTAGGTTGGAGCCTCAGAGCCTGAACAACTGAAAAACCTCATCTCTCAAACTGCCACACTGGGGTTGAAGTGTCAACAGGAATGTGGAGGGACACACACATTCAAACCACAGCATCAGAAAGACAAGAGTTGAGGGAATAAGTCACCACAACACATACCCTGAGTGAGGGGAGTCCTTCAGGCTGAACTGAAGGACATTAGACTGGAACCCAGAGCTCACAAGGTTGCTTTGTCAAAGACAGAGGGACTCTAGGTATGTAACAAGTCTCTTATCTGCAAGATAAGCCTGCCCGTGGTCGAAGCACTGTTAATATTGTGTATCCCCATTTCTTTTTGGATGCTGAAATTCTTTTTACCTGTAAATTCGTATCTTCCAACGTCTTTTCAAAAAGTTGTAAGACTTCATTCTCTGACAGTGGCTTCGGGATGTTTTTCATCATCTCCGAAGATGCCAATGAGCAATCATTGCTTGCAAATGCAGTCTTCAGGTTAGGAAGAGGAGGTAGGTCTCTTTCTTGCTTCCTCGAGTTCTAAAACAGGCAAATTTGTTCAGCAAACCACCCATTAGTGTCCTAACGTTTAAGAGAAACTTGGGGCGTTTCTTCCTAGATTCCTCGGTCCGCTGGGCAGGCAGGGGTGTGGCGGGAGCCCGGGCAGAGCAAAATCTTGCTTTCGTGGCAGCTGCCAAGCCGCGGAGGAAGGAGAGTGGCCCCAGCAGAATCGCGGCCCGGTGGCGCAGCCACTGCTGGTACCGCCTTATCTTTGTAGGCAGCTCAGAGTGGCGAAGAGAAGGTAACGGTTCAGTTGGTCGCGATCCGGGTTCCGCTGCCCACGCGGCCCGCGCAGCCCGCCCAACCGCTGCAGTCCCGGCAGCTCCAGCACACTGGAAGCTTCCATCACCGTGGGTCCGCCCCCTTGGAAATTTCTTATCAGTGCATTCATTTTGTTTCACTCATTTTTTTTTGAAGTTTATTATTTCATGTAAAACTATATCATACTCTACACAACCTTTCTTTTCTTTTCCTCTGAGAAAAGGTTTTACTAAGTACTCAGCCTGGGGGGATGAAACATAATGGTAGAGCGCTTGCCTAGCATGCACAAGGCCTTGGGTTCAATCCCTAGCACCGCAAGTAAATTAAAATATAAATTAAAAATTGCCCAGGCTAGTACTGAACTTGTCCCTCTTCTGCATTGGGTTTACAGGTGAATGCCACCAGTACTTTGGGACTTAACCAGCTCCATTAGCCCCTCCCTCCCATCCTCCCTCCCTCCTTCCTTTCTTCCTTCTTTCCTTTCCTCCCTGAACAACTGAAAAACCTCATCTCTCAAACTGCCGCACTGGGGTTGAAGTGTCAACAGGAATGTGGAGGGACACACACATTCAAACCACAGCATCAGAAAGACAAGAGTTGAGGGAATAAGTCACCACAACACATACCCTGAGTGAGGGGAGTCCTTCAGGCTGAACTGAAGGACATTAGACTGGAACCCAGAGCTCACAAGGTTGCTTTGTCTTTCCTTCCTTTTTTCCCTTCCATCCTTCCTACCTTCCTTCCTTAGTTCCCTTTCTTTTTCTTTTTGTACTGGGGATAGAACACAGGGTGCTTTGCTACTAACTGCCCCCCCCACCCCGTTTTTTTAAAAATTTTGAGTCTGGATCTTGTTAAATTGCTGAGATTGGCCTTCAACACGTGATTCTCCTGCCTCTCCAGTCTCTGGGTTACAGGTGTGCCCCACCACGGCAGGCCATTTAGCTTGTTTCTTCTTTTTTTTAAAACAAATAATACTATATGAAAATCTGGCCCATATGTTATTTTGTATGTAAACATATATAGGATAAAGTCCTAGAAGTGAAATTTCTGGGTCAAAAGAAATATGCTTTTTCATTTTGATTTGCCAAATTGTCATAAAAAAATTGTACTATTTACCTTATACCTCCAGCAACATACAAGTGTTCGTTTCTTCATAATTTCACCAGTAGTTCTATTTTAAAATTATTGTTATTGTCTTTACCAGTATGAAAGATAAAATAATGACTTCTCAGTAAAGTTTTAATTTTCATTTCTTGGATTTTGATTGGTTGGAAAATCCTATATTTTAATGATGTTTGATTATTTTTGTATTTCATATATATATTTCCTATGAAGTTGTTGATCTATTTCTTATTGAATCCTAAGAATTCTGTATATAGTACATAAATTATCCCTTTGTCTATGATAGGAAATGCAGATATTTTTCTCTGGCTCATGGTTTGTTTTGACCTTGCTTATGGTATTTAAATTAGGACAATTAAATTTTTTTCTACAAAGTAAATTCATCCACTTTTTAATTATTACTTTTTCCTTCTAGGTTTTACTTTAATCATAGAAGGTTCTTTACAATTCAATTTATTTAAAAATTCTCACATGGGAAGCTAGAGAGAAAAAAAGGAAAATAAAGGTGTGGGGAGGGATCTCATGAAAATCAAAGGGAGGTCAGTAGATTAAAGGGACCAGAGGGAGGATGGAAGGGAGGGAAAAGGGAAATGATAGGGAATGATATTGGCCAAAGTATACTGTTTTCTTTTTCATTTACTTATTTTTATTTTTTTTTTATTGTTGGTCGTTCAAAACATTACATAGTTCTTAATATATCATATTTCACAGTTTGATTCAAGTGGGTTATGAACTCCCATTTTTACCCCCTATACAGATTGCTGTATCACATCAGTTACACTTCCATTGATTTACATATTGCCATTCTAGTGTCTGATGTATTCTGCTGTCTATCCTATTCTCTACTATCCCCCCTCCCCTCCCCTCCCCTCCCCTTTTCTCTCTCTACCCCCTCTACTGTAAATCATTTCTTCCACTTGTATTATTCTTTTCTTACCCCTCATTTCCTCTTATATGTAATTTTGTAAAACCCTGAGGATCACCTTCCATTTCCATGCGATTTCCCTTCTCACTCCCTTTCCCTCCCACCTCTCATCCTTGTTTAATGTTAATCTTCTTCTCAAGCTCTTTGTCCCTACCCTGTCCTTGGTTACTCCCCTTATATCAAAGAAGTCATTTGGCATTTGTTTTTTAAGGATTGGCTAGCTTCACTTAGCATAATCTGCTCTAATGCCATCCATTTCCCTCCAAATTCTATGATTTTGTCATTTTTTAATGCAGAGTAATACCCCATTGTGTATAAATGCCACATTTTTTTTATCCATTCATCTATTGAAGGGCATCTAGGTTGGTTCCACAATCTTGCTATTGTGAATTGTGCTGCTATGAACATCGATGTAGCAGTGTCCCTGTAGCATGCTCTTATTAGGTCTTTAGGGAATAGACCGAGAAGGGGAATAGCTGGGTCAAATGGTGGTTCCATTCCCAGCTTTCCAAGAAATCTCCATACTGCTTTCCAAATTGGCTGCACCAATTTGCAGTCCCACCAACAATGAACAAGTGTACCCTTTTCCCCGCATCCTCTCCAGCACTTGTTGTTGTTGGACTTCATAATGGCTGCCAATCTTACTGGAGTGAGATGGTATGTTAGGGTGGTTTTGATTTGCATTTCTCTGACTGCTAGCGATGGTGAGCATTTTTTCATGTACTTATTGATTGATTGTATGTCCTCCTCTGAGAAGTGTCTGTTCAGGTCCTTGGCCCATTTGTTGATTGGATTATTTGTTATCTTATTGTCTAATTTTTTGAGTTCTTTGTATACCCTGGATATTAGGGCTCTATCTGAAGTGTGTGGAGTAAAGATTTGTTCCCAGGATGTCGGCTCCCTGTTTACCTCTCTTATTGTTTCTTTTGCTGAGAAAAAACTTTTTAGTTTGAGTAAGTCCCATTTGTTGATTCTAGTTGTTAACTCTTGCGCTATGGGTGTCCTATTGAGGAATTTGGAGCCCCACCCCACAGTATGTAGATCATAGCCAACTTTTTCTTCTATCAGACACCATGTCTCTGATTTAATATCAAGCTCCTTGATCCATTTTGAGTTAACTTTTGTGCATGGCGAGAGAAAGGGATTCAGTTTCATTTTGATGCAAATGGATTTCCAGTTTTCCCAGCACCATTTGTTGAAGATGCTATCCTTCCTCCATTGCATGCTTTTAGCCCCTTTATCAAATATAAGATAGTTGTAGTTTTGTGGATTGGATACTGGGTCCTCTATTCTGTACCATTGGTCCACCCACCTGTTTTGGTACCAGTACCATACTGTTTTTGTTACTATTGCTCTGTAGTATAGTTTGAAGTCTGGTATCGCTATACCGCCTGATTCACACTTCCTGCTTAGCATTGTTTTTGCTATTCTGGGTCTTTTATTATTCCATATGAATTTCATGATTGTTTTATCTATTTCTACAAGAAATGCTGTTGGGATTTTGATTGGCATTGCATTGAACTTATAGAGAACTTTTGGTAATATCGCCATTTTGATGATGTTAGTTCTGCCTATCCATGAACAGGGTATATTTTTCCATCTTCTGAGGTCTTCTTCTATATCTCTCTTTAGGGTTCTGTAGTTTTCATTGTATAAGTCTTTCACCTCTTTTGTTAGGTTGATTCCCAAGTATTTTATTTTTGGGGGGGATATTGTGAATGGAGTAGTTGTCCTCATTTCCGTTTCAGAGGATTTGTCGCTGATATACAGGAATGCATTTGATTTATGCATGTTGATTTTATATCCTGCCACTTTGCTGAATTCATTTATTAGCTCTAATAGTTTCTTTGTAGACCCTTTTGGGTCTGCTAGGTATAGAATCATGTCATCTGCAAATAGTGATAATTTAAGTTCTTCTTTTCCTATTTTTATGCCTTTAATTTCTTTCGTCTGTCTAATTGCTCTGGCCAGTGTTTCGAGGACTATGTTGAACAGAAGTGGTGAGAGAGGGCATCCCTGTCTTGTTCCAGATCTTAGAGGGAATGCCTTCAATTTTTCTCCATTCAGAATGATGCTGGCCTGTGGCTTATCATAGATTGCTTTTACAATGTTGAGGTATGATCCTGTTATCCCTAATTTTTCTAGAGTTTTGAACATAAAGGGATGCTGTACTTTGTCGAATGCTTTTTCTGCATCTATCGAGATGATCATATGGTTCTTATTTTTAAGTCTATTGATGTGGGGAATAACATTTATTGATTTCCGTATATTGAACCAGCCTTGCATCCCAGGGATGAATCCTACTTGATCATGGTGTATAATTTTTTTGATATGATTTTGAATCCGATTCGCCAGAATTTTATTGAGGATTTTTGCATCTAGGTTCATTAGAGATATTGGTCTGTAGTTTTCTTTCTTTGAAGTGTCTCTGTCTGGTTTAGGCATCAGGGTGATGTTGGCCTTGTAGAATGTATTTGGAAGTTCTCCCTCTTTTTCTATTTCCTGAAATAGCTTGAAAAGTATTGGTGTTAGTTCCTCTTTAAAGGTTTTGTAAAACTCTGCTGTATACCCATCCGGTCCTGGGCTTTTCTTAGTTGGTAGTCTTTTGATGGTTTCTTCTATTTCCTCTATTGTTATTGGTCTGTTTAGGTTGTCTATATCCTCCTGACTCAATCTGGGCAGATCATATGACTTAAGAAATTTATCTATGCCTTCACTATCTTCTATTTTATTGGAGTATAAGGATTCAAAATAATTTCTGATTATCTTCTGTATTTTTGAAGTGTCTGTTGTGATATTGCCTTTTTCATCCCATATGCTAGTAATTTGAGTTCTCTCTCTTCTTCTCTTCATTAGCATGGAAAAGGGTCTGTCGATCTTATTTATTTTTTCAAAGAACCAACTTTTAGTTTTGTCAATTTTTTCAATTGTTTCTTTGTTTCGATTTCATTAATTTCAGCTCTGATTTTAATTATTTCTTGCCTTCTACTTCTTTTGCTGTTGTTTTGCTCTTCTTTTTCTAGGATTTTGAGATGAAGTATGAGATCATTTATTTGTTGTTTTTTTCTTTTTTTAAGGAATGAACTCCAAGCAATGAATTTTCCTCTTAGGACTGCTTTCAATGTGTCCCATAGATTCCGATATGTTGTGTCTGTGTTTTCATTTATCTCTAAGAAGTTTTTAATTTCCTCCTTGATGTCTTCTAAAACCCATTGATCATTCAGTAACCTGTTGTTCATTCTCCAAGTGATGCATGATTTTTCCTTCCTTCTTTTATCGTTGATTTTTAGTTTCATTCCATTATGATCAGATAAGATGCATGGTATTATCTCTGCTCCTTTATGTTGTCTAAGAGTTGCCCTGTGACATAATATATGATCTAGTTTTGAGAAGGATCCATGTGCTGCTGAGAAAAAAGTGTAACTGCTTGATGTTGGGTGGTATATTCTATATATGTCAATTAAGTCTAGGTTGTTAATTGTGTTATTGAGTTCTATAGTTTCCTTATTTAACTTTTGTTTGGAAGATCTGTCCAGTGGTGAGAGAGGTGTGTTGAAGTCTCCCATGATTATTATATGGTGGTCTATTAGACTCTTGAACTTGAGAAGAGTTTGCTTGACGAACATAGCTGCACCATTGTTTGGGGCATATATATTTATGATTGTTATGTCTTGTTGGTATATGGTTCCCTTGAGCAGTATGTAGTGTCCCTCTTTATCCCTTTTGATTAACTTTGGCTTGAAATCTATTTTATTTGATATGAGTATGGACACTCCTGCTTGTTTCTGCAGTCCATATGAGTGGTATGATTTTTCCCAACCTTTCACCTTCAGTATATGTATATCTTTTCCTATCAAATGCATCTCCTGTAGGCAGCATATTGTTGGGTCTTGTTTTGTGATCCATCCAACTAGCCTGTGTCTCTTAATTGGTGAGTTTAAGCCATTAACATTTAGGGTTATTATTGAGATATGGTTTATTCTTCCAGCCATATTTGTTTATTAATGTTACTAAACCTGATTTGTTTTCCTCTTTGATTACTTTCCCCCCTTTACTGTCCTACCTCCCACTGTTGGTTTTCATTGTTATTTTCCATTTCCTCTTCCTGTAATGTTTTGCCAAGGATTTTTTGAAGAGATGGTTTTCTAGCTGCGAATTCTTTTAACTTTTGTTTATCGTGGAAGGTTTTAATTTCATCTTCCATCCTGAAGCTTAATTTCGCCGGATACACGATTCTTAGTTGGAACCCATTTTCTTTCAGTGTTTGAAATATGTTATTCCAGGATCTTCTAGCTTTCAGAGTCTGTGTTGAGAGATCAGCTGTTATCCTGATTGGTTTGCCCCTAAATGTAATCTGCTTCCTTTCTCTTATAGCTTTTAAAATTCTCTCCTTATTCTGTATGTTGGGCATCTTCATTATAATGTGTCTAGGTGTGGATCTCTTATGATTTTGCACATTCGGCGTCCTGTGGGCTTCTAGGATTTGGGATTCTGTCTCATTCTTCAAGTCTGGGAAGTTTTCTCATATTATTTCATTGAATAGATTGTTTATTCCTTTGGTTTGGAGCTCTGTGCCTTCCTGTATCCCAATGACTCTTAAGTTTGGTCTTTTAATGTTATCCCATATTTCTTGGATGTTCTGCTCTTGGTTTCTTAGCAGACTTGCTGAGCTGTCTATGTTCTTTTCAAGTTGAAATATTTTGTCTTCATTGTCTGATGTTCTATATTCTAAGTGATCTACTCTGCTGGTAGTATTCTCAATTGAGTTTTTAAGTTGGTTTATTGCTTCCTGCCTTTCTAGGATTTCTATTTGTTTGTTTTTTATTACCTCTATCTCCCTGTGAAATTGATCTTTTACTTCCTGGATTTGTTTATGTAGTTCCTTGTCAAAGTGATCTTTCATTGTCTGATTTTGCTGTCTCATGTCTTCCTTGAGACTCCAGATCATCTGAAGCATGTATATCCTGAATTCTTTATCTGACATTCCATCTGTTGCAGCTCTTACCTCTTCTAAAGTTGAGTTGACCTGCATTGCTTGTGGTCCTTTCTTTCCTTGTCTTTTCATACTGCTCACGTTTCTTTCTGCTTGGTGAAACTGTTGCGTTTTTGAAATTTTCCCCCTATTTATTTATATTGCTCTTGTATAGTTGGGAAATCTCCCTTGCAGGGCGGGTAGTGGCTGTGCTCCTCCTCTAATTAGGGTGATCTGTCTACCACGCTGGTCGGTCGCAGGTCTGCCCACCCTGCGGGCGCGGGTGGCGGCTCTGCTCTGCCTGCACTCCAATTGTGGTGACGTAACTACCACGCCCTCGGGTCGTTGGTCCTGATCCGGATGTGGGCAGTGGCTCTGCTCGGCCCCTACTCCAATTGGTGTGACATGTCTACCACGCTGGCAGGCCTCTAGGCCTGTTCCGCCGGTGGGTCACAGGTCTGCCTACCTTGCGGGCTTGGGCGGCAGTTCTGCTCAGCCCCCACTCCCAATGGGGGTACCTGACTGCCTCTCCAACGGGTCGCTGGGCCTTTTACGGACACGGGCAGCGGCTCTGCTCCACCCCCACTCCAACCAGTGTGATGTGACTGCCTTGGTGCTACGTGTCCACCACGCTGGCAGGCTACCGGGCCTGTCCTGCCAGTGGGTCGCAGGTCTGCCTACCTTGCAGGCTCAGACGGTGGCTCTGCACAGCCCCTACTCCAAATGGGGTGACTTGGCTACCGCGCCGTCGGGTCGCTGGTCCTGTTCTAGGCGTGGGCGGCTACTCTCTTCGGCCCCAGCTGCAGTTGGGGTGTCATGATACCACGCTTGCGGGTCACTTGGCCTGCTCTGGGCGCAGGCGGCAGCTCCACTCTGCCCCCCTGACCCCCACAGCACCCAGCAGGACCCGGACCGAGAAGCAGTCACCGCAGGTTCCCCAGCCCTGGGCCAAAGCAGCTTCGGGAGCCAGAACCTGGCCTCTCCGATCTCGGCCACGCTCCGCTAGGAGCAGGCTCCATGGAGCGACCCCCGCGGGTTCCCCAGCCCCAGGCCAAAGCAGCCCCGGGAGCCAGAGCCCATTGCACGCTCCACTGGGAGCAGGCTCAAAGACACAGTCCCTGCGGGCTTCCCAGCCCCGGGCCAAAACTGTTCCAGGAGTCAGAGCCCAGCCGCCCCGAGCTCAGCGCACGCTCCACTTGGAGCTGGCCTCAACACGCAGTCTCCGCAGGTTCCCCAGCCCTGGGCCAAAGCTGCCCGGGGAACCAGAATCCGGCTGCTCAAAGCCCGGTGCACGCCTTGCCAGGAGTGAGCCCTAAGGAGTATTCTCCACTGGTTCTCCCACCCCAAGCCTGAGCGATCTGTCTGGGAGACGCAGGCAAGTACCAGCCTGAAATCACCTGTTCCGTAGCTGAATGAGCTGAGATCAGTAGAAAACAGGGATGATTTCATCAGCTCTCCAAGATGGCGGCTGCTGTCGTCCTCCGTGGTCCGACCGGTGTTGAGAATCGAACTGGACTGCTTCTCTCCTCTGTCTCAAAGCCGGAGCTCAGCACTAAGCACGGCCATTGCACCACTGGCAGGAGCCCCCAGAATCCGCATCGCTGCACTCCCGCTCCAGCACCTCGTCGCTTCCCAGCGCGCACCGCAGACTCCAGCTGCAGGGCGGTCTGCCGATCAGGCACTGCGACCCTCCGTGCGGAGAAATCGCCCGCGACCGAGCCCCCGCAGCCGAACCTCGCGCGATGGAAATCCGTCCACTAGATTCTGGAGCACCTCAATTTCACTGGAAATTCCCAACAAGATAGCCTTCAGCTGTTTCACCTTGTCTTTCTCCCGCACAGTGAGGCGGCGCACTGGGGTGATGCACTCCCTTCGCCGCCATCTTCCCCTCCCGCATCCCAAAAGTAATTGTGAGGATCAAATAAACGTGTTTAAAATACCTACCATATCAGTTAGTACATGGCCATTTTTATCATCTATAAACAACAGCAATAACAAAATGGGATAGCAGCCTCTGTCCTGTCTTAAAAATTGTTTTGAGAACAATGTACATGAAAAAGCAGTGTAAAGCATTATCCTAATGTTATTAACCAATTAGTCTGAATTGCAGTTGTCCTGAAATTTCAGAAAGTTAAACACTGAGGATAATAATAGAATGCATTGATGCAATTGTAAATAAGTTGCTACTTTTACCATTACAAAATCCAACATTGGTTAATGTAAACAAATCCTCAGGAAGTTCTTCAGACTTAATCCCATTGGTATTCCTACCCATATAAATAAAGAGCTCCATTTTATTGTTAAATCCAGTTTATACTAGAACTGGCCCCCATTGGATCCTGGTATTCAGCTATTTTTGTGTCTTTTGTCTTATTTCTTAATATTTCTTTGGACTTTTATTTTCTCAGCTTGTTCACAGCCTGCATATGGAGAACTGTTGCTGCACGGGTCATGTAGCACAATGCTATCCAAGTTTCCCAAGTAATCATCTTTCTACTAGAAGTTAACGTACCTCTCCACAATAGGAACAATGTAAGGACGTGTCTCTTCACTGCAACAGATGCTAAAATACTTATGTCTGACCTTGAAGTGAACAAAGTTAGACACAAAAGTGTTTAGATTTTCTCTGAGAAACATTTCCCTCCTTATTAGTACAATTCCGCTCCCTGTTTTCTCTCCTACATTAGACTTGGTGTTTGTATTAGTCAGGGTTCTCTAGAGGAACAGAATCAACAGGAAGTATGATTATGAAAAGTGGACTTATTAGATTGTCTTACTTCACCAGAAGTTAGTCAGTCAGTCCATAGGCGGTCTGCAGGCTGGAGAGCTGGAAACCAGTAGTTGTGCTGTCCAAGAGGCTGAAGCCCCAGAACAAGAGGGTTAACTGTGCTACTCTAGTCTGAGACTGAACACTTCTGGAAACTCCCTGGAGAATCAGTGGCAGAGTCTGCTTTGGAAGAGTGAAGAAGTAAAAGTCTGATATTCTCAGGCGATCACAGCAGTAATCAAGAACCTGTTCAATAAGGATTGAGGGACACCAGCCCGCACAGGACCCAGGCTCAAAGTAGTCCCTGGTCCATCCCTCCACCGAAGGGGCAGACACCCGCCAGAGCCTAGCCTCTGGCATAGGACCACCCATTTGGTCCAGCAGACTACTGCAAGAGTCAGGCAGGCCCAGATCTGTCCACACTGACTTGTGCAGGACCCAGGTGCAGTGTGGGTCCAAGTTCATCCCCCCTACCCCCACCTGGGAGCCTAAGTCTAATCCACTTCCATCTTGGGACACTGCAGTCATCGCCATAGCCTTCCCCACATAGTAAACCCTAACTTTTGACAACAGACAGGGCCTACAATTAGCTGCATCTCAGAGCAGGCATCCCAAAGAGAGTGTGAGGCCCAGTCTTGCAGTCCCTTCTCTGTAAAACATTGCTTCCATCTTGGGGCACCTTAACTATTATCTTGAGTTACCTCTGCTATTGCCGCCACCAACCTTAGAATGTAGTAGCATACACTGAGGGACACCTGCAGGATCTGGAAGCCCAACATCAAAGTGAGGTAGAGACAATCTGCATGGGTATTACAAGAATATAGGAAAGAAACTGTAACATCTCAGATCCACACTGCAAGAAAGGAAGACACATAGACAACATGAAAAAACAAGGGAAGAAAGTGCCCCAAACAAACCAGGATACTACAATAACAGCAGCCATGTATAGCGAAGTTGATGAAATGTCAGAGAAAGAGTTAAGAAGGTTCATAATTAAAATGATCTGTGAATTAAAGAATAACCTAAATGAACAAATACAGGCAAAAATTAATCATTCCAACAATGAGATAAGAGAGCAAATACAGGAAGCAAAAGATTACTTCAAGAGAGATATAGAGACTCTGAAAAAAAAAAAAAACACCAAAAATCCTTGAAATGAATGATTCAATAAACCAAATAAAAAACCCAATAGAAAGCATAAACAACAGACTAGATCACTTGGAAGAAAGAATTTCAGATTATGAAGACAAAGTATACAACCTGGAAAATAAAGTTGATCAGTGAAGATAGTAAGAAACCATGAACAGAACATACAAGAATTATGGGACAGCATCAAAAGTCTAAATCTAAGAGTTATTGGGATAGAGCAAGGCACAGCATTTCAAACCAAAGGAATGCACAATCTCTTCTATGAGATAATATAAAAAAATTTCCCAAGCATGAAGAATGAATTGGAAAACCAAATACAAGAGGCTTACAGGACACCAAATGTACAAAATTACAACAGATGTACACCAAGGCACATTATAATGAAAATGACTAGCATACAGAATAAGGATAGAATCTTAAAAGAGAGGAATCAGATCACATATAGAGGGAGACCATATCTCAGCAAATTTTTCAACCCAGACCCTCAAAGCCAGGAGATCATGGAACAACATATACCAAGCTCTGAAAGGAAATGGATGCCAACCAAGAATCTTATATTCAGCAAAACTAAGCTTTAGATTTAATGATGAAATAAAAACTTTCCATGATAAACAAAAGTTAAAAGAATTTACAACTAGAAAGTCTGCACTATAGAATATCCTCAGCAAAATATTCCAAGAAGAGGAAATGAAAAACGATGATGAAAACCAGCATAGAGAGGTATTATACTAAAAGAAAATCTAATCAGAGGAGAAACCAAAAACATTAAATAGCAAAAATAAACAGAAATGGCTGGGAATACAAATCGTGTCTCAATAATAACCCTGAATGTTAATGGCCTAAACTCACCAATCTAAAGACATAGACTAGCAGATTGGATAAAAAAAAAAGACCAAATAATTTGTTGCCTCCAAGAGACTCATCTCATAGGAAAAGACATCCACAGACTGAAGGTGAAGGGTTGGGAAAAATCTACCACTCACATGGACTGCAGAAGCAAGCAGGGGTTTCCATCCTATCCTTATATTAAATAAAGTAGACTTCAAACTAAAGTCAATTAAAAAGGATAAAGAAGGACACTACATAATGCTCAAGGGAACCATACACCAACAAAACTTAACAATTATAAATATATGCCCCAAACAATGAAGCATCTACATTCATCAAACAAACTCTTTTCAAGTACAAGAGTCAAATAGACCACAACATAATAATTTTGGGTGACCTTAACACAACTCTTTCATCACTAAATAGATCTTCCAAACAAAAGCTGAACAAAGAAACTATAGAACTCAATAATACAATCAATAACTTAGACTTAACTGACATATATAGAATATTTAATCCTTCAATGAGAGAATACACTTTCTTCTCAGCAGCACAAGGATCCTTCTCTAAAATAGACCATATACTATGCCACAAAGCAACTCTTAGCAAATATAAAAAAAATAGAGCAAAAAGTATTACCCTGAATTCTATCAGATCATAATGGAATGAAATTAGAAATCAATGATAAAATAAGAAATAAAGTCCACTCCAACTCCTTGAGACTAAATAATATGCTACTGAATGAACAATGGGCTGCAGAAGACATCAAGGAGGAGATTTAAAAAATTTTAGAGGTGAATGAGAACACAGATACAACATATTAAAATCTCTGGGAAAAAATCTCTGGGACACTATGAAAGCAGTTCTAAGAGTAAAGTTCATTGCATGGAGTTCATTCCTTAAAAGTAGAAAAAGTCAACAAAAAAATGACTTAACATTATATCTCAAAGCCCTAAAAAGAAGAAGAAATCAACACCAAAAGCAATAGAAGACAGGAAATAATTAAAATCAGAGTTGAAATAAATGAAATTGAAACAAAATAAAAAAAAAAATTGACAGAACAAAACATTGGTTCTTTGAAAAAATAAATAAAGTTGTTAGGAGTCATATAATTTGCCCAAATTGAATCAGGATGATATACACAATTTAAACAGATCAATTTCAAGTGATGAAATAGAAGATGCCTTCAAAAGCCTACCAACCAAGAAAAGCCTAGGACCTGATGGATACATAGCCGAGTTCTACAAAACCTTTAAAGGAGAACTAAGATTTCATCTCACTCCAATCAGAATGGCAGCTATTATGAAGACAAACAAAAATAAGTGTTGGTAAGAATGTGGGGCAAAAGGTACACTCATACAGTGCTGGTGAGACTGCAAACTGGCACAGCCAATATGGAAAGCAGTATTGAGATTTCTTGGAAAATTGGGAATGGAACCACCATTTGATCCAACTATCCATCTCCTTGCTCAATACCAAAAGGACTTATAAAAACCATACTACAGGGACACAGCCACATCAAAGTTTATAGCAGCACAATTCACAATAGCTAAACTAGATGCCCTTCAATAGATGAACAGATAAAAAAATGTGGTATATATACACAATGGAATTTTACTCAGCAATAAAATATAATGAAATCATGGCATTTGCAGGTAAATGGATGAAGTTAGAGAAGATAATGCTAAGTGAAGTTAGCAATCTCAAATAACCAAATGCCCAATGTTTTCTTTGATACAAGGAAGCTGATTCTTAGTGGGATAGGGAGAGGAACATCAGAGAAATAGATGAACTCTAGATAGGGCAGAGGGGCTGGAGGGGAAGGAGAGGTTAGAAATGATGGTGGAACGTGATGATCACTGTTATCCAAAGTACATGTCTGGGGGCTGGGGATGTGGCTCAAGTGGTAGTGCACTTGCCTGGCATGTGTGCGGCCCGGGTTCGATCCTCAGCACCACATACAAACAAAGATGTTGTGTCTGCCGAAAACTAAAAAATAAATATTAAAAAAATTCTCTCTCTCTCTCTCTCTCTCTCTTTAAAAAAACAAAAAACAAAGTACATGTATGAAGACATGAATTGGTGTGAATATACTTTATATGCAACCAGAGATATGAAAAAATGTGCTCTATATGTGTAATAAGAATTGTAATGTATTCCACTGTTATATATAAATAAATAAACAAGACAAAAAAAAAAAAGGAAGGATCGAGAGCTGGGTTGTAGCTCAGTGGTAGAGTGCTTACATGTGAAAGGCACTGGGTTCAATCCTTAGCACCACATAAAAATAAAGGTATTGTGTCTTAAAAAAAATAAGAAGACTTGAGCTTGCATCTGCTGCTGCTTCCTTGTTCTTCCAACTTTTATTTTGTCCAAGTCACCATCCTCGGGGTCTCCAATTCAGTTGGCTATTCCACATGCCAATCATACCTAGAAACACCTTCAATGACACACTCAGAAACCTCTTAATCATTGGCATCTCTTAATCCAATTAAGTTGACATTTCAAATTAACAAGTCCCCTCTTTGTCAACTTGATATCCAAATATGACTCTTTACATCACACTTAATCTCCAAATAAACAAAATGACAAGGTCATAATTCCACCTAGCATAACTATTCTTCTGACAACATAAAACGCACTAGTTCTTTTCCCAGAAAAGAAAAAAAAAAGCAAAAACATTACTGATGTTAAGCCAATTAATATTACATTACGTGATGAGTAACAGGAAAGTAACAATCAATTTCTCTTAATGCATGTGTAAGTATGCACAAACATATTCTTAATGGAATAGGAAAGAAATACCAATGGCAATTACAATCCTGGTTTCTGTAACTGGTCATGTGGCCATAGTTGGTATTTATGACTCTTCTACTAGCTATTTGTATTCTCTCTACCTTCAGCAAGCACCTCAGCAGGTCTTGGTTCTTTACCTGGAGGTGTGACCCACACCTTAATTCCTGAAGGGCCTGAGACATTTGTTGTCTTGCCTGGATTGGGTTGTGGTAGTTTCCCATTGACAGGGTAATATAAAGAGACACCCTAAGGGATCTCTTGCACTCTGGGAGTATGCTTCCTTACCTCTATTGTGAAATAATAGTCCAATGTCCCCTTGGTAATCTGGATCAATCACCAGCACCATAACTCCCTTATTAGCCTATTGACTCAGAGACATGAGGAGCCCAAAGTGGCCAGGGGGAAGTCTTTAGCTTCAGTTTAATGAAATCATTGTTGTATTTCCTGGCAGAAGCATTCCTCCTTCTGGAACTAAGACTTCTAGGCCCACAGAGCAGGGACAGGAAGCAATAACTTTCCTAGTGGGTGACTTGGGTTAAGGGTGAATAGTACCATTCCTGTCTCCACTCCTTGATTCCTGGACCCATGAATTCTAGCAATAGGAGTGACAGTACTATATAGTGGATGCTGATTCAGAGTATGGACAGCCTTCTGAAGAACCTTGCCCCAGCCCTGCAACGTATTGCCACCTAGCTGGCACTGTAACTGCATCTTCAAGAGTCCATTCCATCGTTCTATCAAATCAGCTCCTTTAGGATGGTGGGGAACATGGCAAGACCAGTGAATCCCATGAACATGAGCCATTGCCTCATTCTTTGGATGTGAAGTGAGTTCCTTGGTCCAAAGCAATGCTATGTGGAATACCATGACTATGGATAGGCATTCTGTAAATCCACAGATGGTGGTTTTGGCTGAAGCACTACATGCAGGAAAGGCATAGCCATACCCAGAATAAGGACAAACAGCTGCCCCTTCCATTATGGAAGTGGTCCAATAAAATCAACCTGCCACCAGGTTGCTGGATGATCTCCCCAGGGAATGATGCCATATTAGGGGCTTAGCGTCAATCTCTGCTGCTGGCAGATTGAACACTCAGCTGTGGCTGTAGCCAAACCAACCTTGGTGAGTGGAAGTCCATGCTGCTGAGCCCATGCATAACTGCCAACCCTGCCACCATGACCATTTTGTTCATGAGCACATTGGGCAATGATGGGGTGGCTGGGGAAAGAGGTTAACTGCTATCTACATATTGGGCCATCCTACCTACTTGATTATTAAAGTCCTCCTCTGCTGAGGTCACCTTTTTGTGGGTGTTTACATGAGACACAGATATCATCATATCCCTTGCCCAAAGAGGTTTATCCACATATCTCTTCCAACAAATATCCTTGTCACAAATTTTCCAATTATGTTCTTTTGAGTTCCCTGACCAGTAGACAAACCACTGGCTACAGCCCATTCACACATCTAGCCATTTTTTTCTTCCAGGCAAAATGCACAACCAGATGCACTGCTTGAAGTTCTGCCCATTGTGAAGATTTCCTTTCACCACCATCCTTCAGGATTGTTCTAGAAAAGGGCAGCAGTGCTGCAGCTGTCCACTTCCTGGTGGTACCTGCATATCTTGCAGAACTGTCTGTGAACCAGGCCCTAGTCTTCTCTTCCTCTGTTAATTGATCATAAGGTACACCCCATGAAGCCATAGGTTCATGCTGAGGGACAGAAGGTGCCATAGCAGAAGTAGGAAGCATGGGCATGCTGGACCACTTCTTCATGCAGCCTACTTGTGCCTTTGGGTCCTATCTGTGATGGATCACATATGTACCACTTCCACTTGATGATACAGTGCTGCTGTGCACATCCAACTTTATGACTTGTTGGGCCAGATAACTCCCAGTTCATGATGGGCAGCTCAGGTCACATAGTAACCTGGTGGCCCATAGTCAAGTGTTCAGTTTCCATTAAGGCCCAGTAGCAGGCCAAGAACAGTTTCTCAAAGGGAGAGTGGTTATCTGAAGATGATGGCAGGGCCTTGCTCCAAAATCCCAATGGCCTCTTCTGTGATTCACCGATGGGGGCCTGCCAAAGGTTCCAGACAATGCCACTGACACTTCAAATACCATTGAGTCTGCTGGGTCATATGGCCCAAGTGGCAGAGCAGCCTGCATAGGAGTCAGGTCCTGTTCTGGACCCCAATCAAACCAAAAAGTTTTTCTAGTCACTTGGTAGATGGGCTGAAGTAACATCCACGTATGGAATCTGCTGCCTCCTAAATCTACCAGGTGTTGTGCTTCTTTCTTATTTGTAGGAGAGGCCAGGTGCAATAACTTATCCTCTACCTTAGAAGAAATATCTTGGTAAGCCCCACCACTGGACTCCTAGAAACTTTACTGAAGTTGAAGGCCCTTGAATTTTAGTGGGATTTATTTCCCATCCTCTGTTACACAAATGCTCCACTAGCAAGTTCAAAGTGATTGCTACCTCCTGCTCAGTAATCAACATAATGTCATCGATATAATGGACCAGTGTAATACATTGTGGAAGAGAAAGATGAACAAGTCTCTGTGAACTAAGCTGTGACACAGTGCTGGAGCTGACATACCCCTGAGGAAGGACAGTTGAAGGTATATTGCTGGCCTTGCCAGCTGAAAGCAAATCATTTCTTGTGGTCCTTATGCACTGAGATGGAGGGAAAAAGCACATGCCAAATCAATAGCCACATACCAGGTACCAGGAGATGTATTAATCTGCTCAAGTGAAGAAGCCACATCTGGTACAGCAGCTGCAACTGGAGTCACCACCTGATTAAGCTTATGATAATCAACTGTCATTCTCCAAGACCCATCTATCTTCTGTACAGGCCAAACAGGAGAGTTACATGGGGATGTTGTGGGAATCACCAGCCCCACATCCTTCAAGTCCTTGATGGTGGCACCAATCTCTGCAGTCCCTCCAGTGATGTGATGTTGCTTTTGATTCACTATTTTCCCAGGTATAGGAAACTCCAGAGGCTTCCATTTAGCCTTTTCCACCATAACAGTCCTCACTCCACAGGTTAGAGAACCATTGTGGGAGTTTTGCCAAGTGTTAAGTATACCTATCCCGATTACACATTTTAGGACTAGGGAAATAAACACAGGATGAGTTTGGGGGCCCATTGGACCCACTGTGAGTCAGACCTTGGCCAAAACGCCATTGATCACCTGACCTCCATAAGCCCCTACTTTTATTGGAGGGCCACAATGACGTTTTGGGTCTCCTGGAATCAATTCAGAGCTGTCTAGTAGTCCCTGAAAGTTCTGATCATTGCCTTTTCCCCAATACACAGTTACCCTTGTAAAAGGCCTTAGATCTCTTTGAGGAAGGATGGGAGAAAGATTAACAGTAAAAAAAACAGATTTTTGGTACTGTACTAGGGTCCTTCCACAAGGGGACCTGGCCTCCCCTTAATTCAGGGGTTCTAAATCTGTAATTAACTCATATCTGGGAAGCGGTTGAGGGATCATGATTCTCTGTTGTTATGATCTAGGGCAGACTTTTGTAAATTTGCCCTGGAATTTTCCTGCTTATATTAGTCAAGTAAGAATTTGGTGGGTTTTCCATCTATTTGGCTTCTAGAGACACTATGATTAATTAGACAATGCCAGAGATCTATACAATACGAGTCAGAACATTGCATCCACTTCTTCCCCTTTGCTGTCCATTATGGTAACTATGATCACCCGTCTTTGGCAACTGAGCACTGCCACTGGGCCCCTTCCTCCCCAAGACCACAGTTCCCACAGTAATGTCTGGCATGCAAAGCAGAGCAACCACAGAGCTCTTCAAGGATGCTGATGACACCGCACAAATTTGTTTCTTATAAGTTTGGTGAAGGGTACAACTTCTGGACCCTCCAAGTATGGGGAGAAAGGTTGTACATGACAGATTTATTCCAGCATTCCAATCTCTCTGAGCCTCTGAATTCCCTCATTAACAGTAAACCAAAGGATGTCAGGCATTTCCAGCTCATTTATAATAGGCCATCTTTGAACCCATACTTCAGCCAACCAGCCACACAAACTATTAGTACCCTTTTAAACACTGAGCTATTACCTTACATCTAGAATCTCTGCTAAATGGGCCAATATCAATAATTTAGCCTGATCTAAGTTTATGTTCCTTCCATTCAGAAGCCTTTTAATCATTGGCATCTCTTAATCCAATCAAGTTGACAATTCAAATTAACCATTCATGGGCTGGGGATGTGGCTCAAGCGGTAGCGCGCTCGCCTGGCATGCGTGCGACCCGGGTTCGATTCTCAGCACCGCATACCAACAAAGATGTTGTGTCCGCCGAGAACTAAAAAATAAATATTAAAAATTCTCTCTCTCTCTCTCTCTCTCTCTCCTCTCTCACTCTCTCTTTAAAAAAAAAAAAAAAAACCATTCATCATAACCTGGAATGTGCTTTTAAGTATTTTGGTTTTCCATACAATGTATATAGCCCAATAGTACCCTGTACAATACCAGGGGTTAATAGTGGTTTTAAATAAATTTATTAAGCCTTTTGAATGCTGTTTATGTGGAGACATTTCAGCTAAAGACCTCTATTCAAGAGTTGCTTCATTGTCCATAAGAAGATTGGAAGGTGTTTTCCTTCTTTCTGGCATAATAAAATCGGCTTGTCCTGGTGAAAGCTGAGGAAACGTATAATCAATGTATTTTTGAAATGCTGCTCTGGTTTCCTGTAGTTCCTCCTCCAGAAAATCTTTCCAGTTTGTCATGATTCCCAGTTGGTTTACTATGGACAGCAGCTCCCCCTGAGTGTTAACCAGCTTATCCATCACATTACCAAGAGTGGCCTGGTGTGTTTTCTCAGCTTCCTGAAGCACTTCCTGCGCCTCTTCTTGCTTTTGTTTCTGAGCTATGCCATAGTAGATGTTCATTTCATGTTCCTTTTCTCTTATTATCTGGTTAAAGTTCATCCTCTGGTCCTTAATGATGGATGCACCAGTATTCAGGAGTTCATCCATGGCCTTGCTACCAAAAAAAAAAAGATACAGATTTATTAATTAGATGGATTACCTACTAAAAACAGATTGCTTTTCACTATATCCACAGATGTATAAGAAATCATTACATTACTGAGATGAGACAGGCTGCTGTAGAGAGCATTAGCAATGAATCAAAAAATTTTTTTCATAACAAGGAGGCTATTCAGCTTCTCTGCTGTGGGATAGAGCAAGGCCTCTAGTCTAATGTCTCATGGTACATTTGGGGACCTGCATTCACTTTAGCCAGAAAAAAATATGAATGAGTTTTGCTTAAAAATGAAGAAATAGTGGCTGGGGTTGTGGCTCAGTGGTAGAGTGCTTGCCTAGCATGTGTGAGGCACTGGGTTTAATTCTAAGGACAATAAATAAACAAACAAACAAATAAATAAATAAATAAATGTCCTTCGACTACTAAAAAATAATAATTTTTTTAAATGAAGAAATAGTTTCAAACTTACATACTCCTAGAGAAAATATATCAACCCAGCTACTTGATTTTAGCCAAAGGGAAGAAAACTCTATACCTATGGGCTAGATCTAGCTTTAACCCTGATTTTATCTGAGAGGTGTTCAAGGACAGCCATTTCAGATTTATTTGGTCTCAGGATCCCTTTTATACTCAAAGTTACACTTTTACACTTGAGGTTACTAAGGGCCCAAAGATCTTTTGTTTATATGAGTTGTATCTATTGACAATACTAGAAACTAAATATAAACATTTAAAAATATTTATTAGTTAATGTAAAAATAACAATAAATCAATTACACATGAACTTAAATATTTTTGTGAAAACCATCTCTTCTAAAACAATAAAATATTTGGTGAGAAGAGTGGCATAATTTTTTTTAATATTGTTTAAAGTCTGGCTACATCAAAGCTATGCTTTCATATTATTTCAATCTATTGTGATATTATACCCCATAAAACCTCTGGAAAATTTCACTATACACTCATTAAAAAATGAGAGTGAAAAAAGTAGAATCATCAAGAATGTATTGTTGATTTCATGGATACTCCCCAAATGTCTCAAAGACCCTGAGGGTCCTTGGACTATGTTTTCAGAAGCACTGTTGAATGATTCAGATGTCTGGTTATAATTTATATAGTTATATATAATTTATAGCAGCCAACCCTTTGACCTCTTACCAGGTGCCAAACTTCTGTTCATGTTAACTCACTGACTTCTCAAAAACAATTCTGTGAGATAGTTCTTTTATTATGCTCAATTTAAATAACTTGTCCATCTTCACTTTTAGTAAAAGTGGCAAAATCAGCATCACAACCCATGCAGTCTTAATTCAGGGCAAAAACTCGCAGCCACTATGATAAATCTCTAGTGGATTTCTATAGTTTACCTAGTCTGAGAAGAACCTCTGAAGATCTGAGAATAAATAAATCTGCAAATGTTGGATTCAAATACTTACAACTGTTAATAAAATCCCTCCTGCTTCCCAATTTAACATAGCCTTTCCAAGATTTACCACTTACTCTATTGTCCAAATTCCTTCCTCCAAGATGCAATTAATCCTCTCATCTCTTATTGTTCCATCTTGACTTTTAAATTTGACAGCCTTGAACTAAACATCATTGTCCTTAGCTTCTCTAGTTACTAGACTATTTTTCTTCCTTTCCCACCAACTAAGCTATATCCATTATTGATAGCAAGTGTATCATTGGACACTGTGTCCCAGGGACTTTGCTAACCATTTTATATTTATTATATCTCATTTAATTTTCATAAGAACACAAAGAAGCTGGTACTATTTTATTTATTATTATTCACATGTGATAGGTGAGAAAATTGAGCCTTAGAGAGATTAAGTTATTTAATATTGCAAGGGGAATTGAGCAAGGGGAAGAGATCCTACCCTTAACCAATACCTGCTTCGATCTCATGAGACATCACTATAAATTTTTTCACTGAGAGGGTAACACAATGAATGTAACATTTTAGGATTGTTATTCCAGTAACAGTGAGTGAACTAAATATTAGTGGGGTGAGTCAGAGAGACCAAAAAGTACCATTTTGTAACATTCTGGAGGTGCAATGACAAGAGAGAGGGAGAAGAGACATAAACAAAGAAATATCAGAGTCACAACTGCCAGCAATCAACTACTGCTAGGATATAAGGAATGCATGAAAAAGAGGAATTTAACCCAACTTCCTGGCTTTCAACTCGGGGCCCCAGTGGAATGGAGGTGGCATTAGTAGAAGTGACATTGTACGTACAGTTGAGATTGCACATCCACACATATCCTTAGGGTTTAGTCTGATGTTTTATAAAACCCTTGGGTTGTTGGTGAGACCGTGAACGTGATGACAGGGGCCATGGAGCTTAGTTCAGAAAGAGCCAGAAGGAGCCTTCCTCAATCAGGTTTTAAGTCCCCAAGGAAGAAACTCTGCTCTTCTAAAGTCACAGTTCTGTAACAGGCAGGGTGATTTTCTTTCTGGGTTGCCCCCATACGGGAGGTATTCAGGTAGGGGCCATTGAAAGTCTCCATAGAGCTGACCTTAGGTAAATCTGGTTTCAATGAAGTCTATCTTAGATGACTCCCAATTTCACCCTCAATATTTTTTTATTTTTTAGTTTTATTTTTTAGAATTTTTTGTTGTAGATGGACACAATACCTTTTTATTTATTTATTTGTATGTGGTGCTGAGGATGGAACCCAGTCCTCACAATTGGTAGGCAAGCGCTCCACCACTGAACTACAGCCCCAGGCATGAACAGTCTTTTGTTTGTTTGTTTTTGTTTTTTAAACCCCCTGAAATCAAAGTCTCTTCTCAGAAAGTTCTGGTATTTTCTGAATGTCCTTTCCAACTTCTTCTAGCCTACCTCAGGGCCCAGATTTTTTACCTTTGGGATTTACTCCTTTTGATTTTAGTCAGGATGTCTCTGAATTTAATTCTGATGATTTCCTGAAGGTATGGAGTTAAAGCCAGGAATGGGGTGGGGCATAGTGCATAGAGGCTGTGATCTTCAGTGCCATTCATCTTTATATTTTTGCTCCTTAACATGGTAGTTGGAGTGGATATATTTTTTTGTGTGTGCCAAATAATATCAAATTTTAAAATAGCTAAGTTGAAGTATTGCAAAAGCTTAAAAGAATTTATGCTTTAAAAATTTTCTAAACATAAGCAAATTATTTGCCAGAAAAATAGTCAATTCTTATGATTATGTATTTAAAATATGTTTCCTCTAAAAGAGAGGCCTAGAGAGCACATTGTATAAGGACTGAAGGAAGTGGGTATATTAGTGCTCTCTGTTTTTTTCCTTTCCTTCTTCAAAGTAAATCGTGGAATAATCTCTCCACAAATATTTTTTTATCTGTTTACAATATTCTTCTTTATTTGTAATAATAAAACTCTACAATGATGTTATTGTAATTTTTTTCTCCACAAATATTTTGAAGGATTGCTATGCAGAGTGGAGGGCAGAGCCAGAAGCCAAGGGTGGAAATGAAGGTGAGGCTTAACATTTTGGATCAACATTAGGAAAAACAAGACAAGTGGCAATGTGTAACGCTTGAACCAACAGCCTCCAATAGCAAGTAATACTCCTGTCACTGGAGGAGATGGCTCACCAGCTGCTGGTTCAGCTCCATAACCTCCAATATCCTTTCTGATTAAATGAATATCTACGCTCCTTCTCTAAGCAGTGAGGTCCATCTTCCATCTTTATCTCTAGTATCATAGTCTCAAAGAGTATAGACTTGAAATTCTGAAATTCACACATTTCAGAATGGTGCTGGTTAGAAATGTAACTATTTTCAAAAGAGTTACAGTAAGTGTCCACATCTATAGAATTCAGTCTGATGTTTTAAAGAATAATCTCTCTCTCTCTCTCTCTCTCTCTCTCTCTCTCTTTCTCTCTCTCTCTTTCCCTCACCCTCTCTCTCTCTCTCTCAAGAATGGACTCTTGAAGAAAAAAAGGTTATTTCTTTAAATTGATAAACACAAAGTCTTTATTTATTTATTTATTTATTTTTATGTGGTGCTGAGGATTAAACAGTGCCTCACATGTGCTAGTAAGTGCTCTACCACTGAACTACCCCAGCCCTGAAAAAAACAAAAATATAATAATTCAAATTTACTAAGCTATTGGGGAAAAAATAAAGCATAGAAAATTTGTAATAACAATTTATTTGTCTTCTGCTCTCTTTAGGATCTGTTTTAGTTCTCCTCATTATTTTTAGAAGGCTGTTGACATGGTACAAGATATTTTGCTCATACATTTAAAGAAATATATCACTAAGCATTTCTTCTCTTCTACTTATTAAGCAAAATTTTTAAACTTTTCTTATACATGTTTTTGTTATGGTTTTGATCTAGATTGTTCCCCAAAGCTTGGTCCCCAGTATAGCAGTGTTCATAAATGGGCCACTTGGGACTGGATCATGAAGGCTCTGACCTCATCTGTAGATTAATCCAGTGAGTGATTCAGAATTTGAATGTACTATTTAGAAGTGGTAGGAAGTGGGGTTGGGGTGGTGGCTCAGTGGTAGAGCACTTGCCTAGCATGTGTGAGGCACTGGGTTCAATTCTCAGCACTGCGTATAAATAAATAAGAAGTGGTAGAAAGCACAGAACCTAGTAGAAGAGAGTGGATCCTTGGGGGCATGCCCTTGGGAACTATATCTTGTCCCTGGCTTCTCTCTCTCTCTCTCTCTCTCTCTCTCTCTCTCTCACACACACACACACACACACACACACACACACAAACTCCCTGGCACCCTCTGGTTCCAGGCTGCCATGAGCTAAGAAGCTTCCTTTGCCTTGTTCTTCTGCCATAATATTCTGCCTTACCTCAGCCCCAGCCCCAGCAGGGGATATAGCTCAATTGATAGAGTGCTTGCCTCACATGTACAAGACTCTGGGTTCAATCCCCAACACCACCACCAAAAAAAAAAAAAAAAAAAAAAAAAAAACAAGCAAAATAAACTTTTGCTGCTTTAAGTTGTTTTATGTCAGGTCTTTGGGTCACAATGATGAAAAAGCTGACTAACACATTTCTACTGTTCAACCTCCTTTCTACATCTATCAGTAAAAATCCTGGATCTTAAAACACTAAGAACCAGTATTTCATTTCCCCCACTGGGTATTTCTAAATCATGATGAGATTTTTTCCCAAAAGTCATTTGTACATATAATAGTAGAGCAAAGCATAACATATTAGATAATTTGCCTTATTAGGCTATGAATCCATTTTTCATTTGAACTACAACTTTTAGCTCTACTTCAATCAAGTATAAAAATTGTGCTTGCAATTTTCAATTCTGATTTTCTACCCTGGACATAAGGAACCTATGGCTTTCTGGTTTCATAGGAGAATTAATGATACCCTCAAGCTGGTGCTATAGGTATTATAGAAGATATGGGCAGGTGGGGAACATCTCTAGAGGCCAGCCTTCTGCAGCACATTTGGATCTTAGGGTTATTATTACCCTTGAGCTTCTCCATTGGCTCTGCCTCATTATACACCAAACCTTCTCCTTCCATGTCTTTGCTCTTTCTGTTCTCATTCTTTTGCTTCTCTCAAAGTGGGATCTTCCATCTTCTAAGGACCAACCCAAGACCAACTTTCTCCAAAAAAAAAACTACCTTTCTACTACCCCATCCACACTTTATCTTTCCAGGACTTCAAACTCCTCCAGAATCTAAGTGTTACCTATGCCAGTACATCCAGGTTTGCTCATCTAATTACTTCACCTAATGTGCCAGAACTTCAGTGCCACATCCACAGAAAGCATCTAACTAGCTCTGAAGAAGAATACAAATCCTCTAGATAACTCATATAACTTCATGTAGATCAAGGTAGCCTAATGGAAGGTCACAAACTTTGGACTCATACAGGCCAGGGTTCAAATCAGGCCCTATTATCTCCTCTCCATGTGACCTTTGGGAGTTTGCTTAGTTTCTCTGTAAGACTTGGGGATCTTAATCTGATGATATACAGGATGACAGAATCCCCAGGAAAGGATATGAGAATTCAATGAGAAGTACACAAAGGGCTTTTGTATACTAAGTACTGAATAAAGGATAGCTGTCACTAGGAATTACATGACCACAAAAATTCGTGAGCAGTTCCTTCATTCACATCTTGCCTTAGATTAGAATATAATTAGAAACTACTCAAGCTGAGATATTAAAAAAAAAAAAACTTTAAAAGTCCCATGTCTCCTGAGTAATATGTTTAGAATCTAATCACCTTAATTCACAAAAAAAAGTTGTCTGTGCATTTAACAAATTTCTCAAAATATATATGTATTCTGAATCCTTAAGTCTTGCATGAAAATTTATAGTCAAATAAAGAATCTATGATAGAATTCTAATTAGTGGTCTCTTTACATAGATTAATTTCTATAAATGTTTTAAACAACACTGGAATCCAGCAATATCTAGAAATTAGATCTGGTATGGATGCAGGGTTCATTTAAGCAGAACAAATTTGAATCATTTGTTAAATAAATATTTAAAGAATACTAGCCATTTATCAGGTTTTCTTTCAGACACTTGGAAAACCCCAGTGAACAAAACAGACATTTCAGTTGGATATAAACAACAGACATAGCAGTTCCCTAGTCTCAGTCTATTGATTCAGTAGAAGATGGACACTGAAAATCTTATTTCAGTTAAACACAGGAAAGTGGTGGAAAGGGACAAAAGCAATAGAGCAAGGGAGAGATCAGGAGACTTCAGGTATGTGTATGTGTATGAGGAGTGGATCCAGAGGCTCCTCAGGAGGAAAACCCCCTGCACATGGAAAGGGAACAGAAAAGGGGAGAAGAGGGTCCATTTTCCATGGCATTGGACCACAACTCATTCTCTAACTCCCTCCTCAAATCCTTTCTCACTCTCCTCTTCTACATCCACAATGATTTACAATCTATGCAGAAAGGGCGATACCCCTGAAACTGACACAACTGTACCCCTCATTCTTGTTTATCTCCTTCAGGATTGTTTATCCTCCTTCAGGATTTTACCTTTAGTGCTGTTCTAATGGTTCTAATGAAAAAGATTTCACTAATCAACTATATACAAATGTATGTGCTTGTTAACTCAAATGGCAAAACAAAAGTGACAGGCCACAGTCTAGGAGGCCAAACAGGGAGGTCTCAGTCTCAGTTTTATGCTGCAGCTCTATGATCTTGGGCAGGTCACTTGTATCTGGAAACTGTTTTTCACTTGACAATTCCTGTGCTCCTCACTGCTGTCCTATTCCACCAAATGTTCATTATGTACCTAGAAAGGTTCCCTTGATGCACATTCTCACACAAACACATGCACACATATATTGTGATGGGTGTAAAATGATTTTTATTATGTACATATATGTGATTATCACAAGCATGTGATTATATACATATTTACATCAAAAGGGTATGGAAGGATACAAAGTATAATTTAAAATGGTTTTCTCTGGAGGCAAGGAGGGATGAGGAAGCATTAAGCTGAGATATGCAAATTTTGCTCTATACAGGTCCACAAAGTTAATTTTTTTTTTTTTTTTTGCAAAAGCAAGAAGTAATATAACCACATAGGAACTAGGATAGAGGATGTAAAGATTGACTTAGGTATTTAAGGGGAAACGTTTCTTGATTTCTCTCCTCAGCTTCTTAAAACTGGAGATCCAGAGTGGAAAAACATAATATTTAAGTGTAGTTATCTCTTGAAAAGGGAGATGGATATGGAGAACATATGGAAGCTTCTTAAGTGTTGGTAATTTTCAGTCCCCTTATAAGATGGGTATCAGGTCCTTCAGTACTTGTTACTACTTTGCTTTAAAACACACAGACACACACACACACACACGCACACACACACACACCCCCCTTCTGTAAGATATGTTTGCTATATTTCATAATAAAAATGTAAAAATTCCCCAAATGGGGAACATCCACCCATGTACCTTAACCTTATCCCTTTCTTCAGGTAGATTTTGATAAGAGTCAAATACTAATTTGCAAATGTAATCAGTGGAATACCTTCTTTGGGCTTCTAAAAGATCCTGAGCGATCCGTCTTTCTTCTTCCCTGGCTTTCTCCACAGCCTCCATCTTCTCCCTGTGGCACTCCATCATAATTCTTTGGATTCTGTGCACCATGCGTTGTTCTGCAGCCATGTTTTCTCTTTTCATTTCATCACTCATGTTTCGAAACATTTCTGTCTTGGTTTTAGCTTCCATGTCCTTAAGCAATAGGAATGCTTGGTTTAGATGTTACAGCCTTGATGTTTTAAAATATTTTAACTTTTTTTTTTTTGTGTGTGTGTGTGTGTGTGTGTGTGTGTTTTAAAGTGCTAGGGATTGAACAGGGTTCTCACACAAGTTAAAAAAGTGTTCTACCTCTGAGTTATAATCCCCAATCCCTTAAAACGAATCCTAAGAGGTAATCTAAATCATAGATTCATCCACCTGAAGAAGTGTGCACCTGATAACACTGATAATTTAAAAGACTATTGTGCATGATATGTAAAACTTTCATTTATGTGATGTTAAATAAAATCAGGAAACTATAAACTATGTACATAGATACATATACTGTGAACATATTGAAATGGAATATGCAAAAAGGAGGGGTGAGAATAAAGGTCTTTTTTTCTTAATTGTCATATTATCATTACAACTTTTTAGAAAGACAATATACAATTCTGCTTTAGTAAGTCCTGGGAAATGGTGCAATAATTATTGTACTAAGTAACTTCTGTGTAGGAGAGAACATGAGACTCAAGCAGAAAACAGTTGTACATTACTGCAGTCAAAGGAACCTGCCTTCCAGTCCCCACTGCTGTTGGAATATTCAAGCTCATTTGTGTTGGGAGGTACTTTCTCTTTCATAAAGAAGACAGAAACAAGTGTTTCATTGCTCTGTGGTTAGGAGAACCTGTGAATAGCTTTCAGACAAACAAAGAAAGGAAGCACTAGTCAAACCAAGATTTGTGGGGAAAAAATAAAACCTCATATATAGTTGTAAAGGAAAATTCTGTTAGTAGACATTTTAGAAATGTGGCCGAATATTATGGTTTGGATATGAGGTCTCCCCAAAAGTTACTGTATTAATTCAGGAATATTCAGAGGTAAAATGATTGGATTGTGAGAGCTGTAACCTAAAGAGTCCATACTTGTTTGAATGGACTGACTGGATGGTAACTATAGGCAGGTAGAATGTGGATAGAGGAGATGGGGGCAGGTAGGGTATGTCCTAGAAATGTACAGCTTCTCTGCAGTCCCTACATTCTCTTTCTTTCTGCTTCTTGGCCCCACCAAAAACTGAACAGTTTTCCTCGGGCCCTTCTCCTAAAGATGTGTTGCCTCACTTAAGGCCAACAACAATGGAGTCAGCCATCTATAGACTGAGACCTCTGAAACTGTGTGCCCCAAATAAACTTTTCCTCCTCTAAGTTGTTCTTGTCAGGTATTCTGGTCATAGTGATGAAAAGCTGAGTAAAACACTTGTTCTCAAAGTATTCACTATCAGTGGAAGAGACCAACAAACTAATTTTGCAATGAGTCTTGTAGTAGGAATACATGCAATAAAGGAGCAGTTTGTTCTGTCCAAGAGTTTCAAAACTTTCATTTAATGGTAAACTTTTATCTCTACTTTAGGGAAGATATCAAGAGAACATAAATAAAGTTATTTCACACAAGTCAGTAGAAGAATTAAGAATGAAAACCAAGGTTCTCAATGACCAGTTTCTCCCTTGCTGGTTATATTGGACTTTTCCAAGAAATTTATCCATTTATTAATTCCAGAAACACTGCAAAATCTTATGATATAGTAGCCTCCCTGTCTCCACCTGCCTATCTGGCCGCCTGCCTTCTTTCCTTCCTCACTTTTCTTTACTGCAGAATATCTTCTTCAAATGAAATATCACCCAAAGTTGAAAGGAATAAAACCAATAAAGTTTTCCTGGTTCAATTTTGCCTAACACCCTTCAAAACACTTTCTGTGGGGGGCTCCTGGGAAGCTGGTTCCATTACCATGTATCCAGACAGAATCCTCAGCAGAAGTTGAAAGTTTTCAGAAAAATGAAATTCCTCTTAGTTTATTAGAAAAATATTTTAACAATTAAAATATTTGTTAGACAACAGCTTTTTCAAGAGAAGAAAAGTTTTCAACTTCTTACTTTGGCTACTCCAGTGGTGAATATTTTTAAGAGATAAGAAAAACCAACTTGAAGAATTTCTCCTGAATGGCCTTAATTGATGGATTTGAAAAATCTTTATAGGGAAATATTGGCCACTTAGGAATGTAAGCTACATTTTCTATATAGCAAAAGGCTTTGTCTCTAAAACTGCTTGAAAATTAAATATTTTGAGTGAAAATGTCTTTAACCACTCAGTTTACCTCATAAAAAGACTATAATAAAACACTAATGTTTTCTTGGTCATCTGGGCTCAATAGACAAAGATGAATGATTGTACTAGGGTAAAAATTTCATATGGTACTCAATAATTGTTCAAGTTCACAGAGCCATTTGTCTCTGCCATAAATGACTTCAGAATGAACTGCTGTTTGAGACTTGATAACTGCTCTTTGTAATTTTTCTTACTCTTCTCATGCCTCCTTGGGTTGAGGACTGTCTGTTCTAACTACTATCAGTGAGCCCCCTTTTGTCTAGTTTCCAGCATTTAATCTATTTTGGGTTTAAAATAGCAAACCACCAAGGTTGTTGGATTCAGGATGTCAAGTAAGTATAATGACATCTGAATGAGGATGGAGGAGTTCTACTACGGGAAATATGCCTGAGTTTTCTCTTGTTGTTAGGGGTGTTATTAAATTCTGCAGAGGATATCTTAACTTATTTCTGTGTTTTCAAGAAAAAAAAATATATATATGTATGTATTTTTTTTTTTTGATACCAGGGATTGAACTCAGGGGTACTTGACCACTGAGCCACATCCCCGACCCTATTTTGTATTTTATTTATTTTTGTGGTATGGAGGATTGAGCCTAGGGCTTGTGCATGCAAGGCAAGCACTCTACCAACTAAGCTATATCCCCCCAGCCTTTAAGTATATTTTCAGTAATTGAGACTGCAAGATGGTAGAGCTTTAAATAGGTGAGCTATCATATTACCATAACATATTTCTCCTTAAATAACTGAATTTAAAAAATAACATCTCAGCCCTTTATTTTGGCTGAGTTCTGAACTAGGATTTGGAGAATTAAGCCTCAGTCTCTCTTTTATGTAATGACCTAGAAAAATCCAAATCATTGTCAGTGAGCCCCCTTTTGTCTAGTTTCCAGCATTTAATCTATTTGCTACTGCCTCACTTAGCGTATAGAGTACATATATGTACTATTGTTTCATTCAGCAACCTATTGTTTGACAGTGTTCTTATCCAGTGTAAGATTTCCGGATAAAACTGCTTTTACTGAAATATATCTTGAATGAGTCAGCCCACATTTTGAAGATATTATAGAAAACAAACTTCATGAATCCCACTGTGTTTACTGTACAAATATCTGTTTATGTACAAATATCTGACAAGCATTTTTACACAGTGTCTCTCAGAAACTTCCTCAGGTTTTATGACAATGAATATCTGGGCCTCTCTTGAGTGTCTGATTTGTTTTTACCTTATGGACATGGTGGTCCATGGCATTTTCCTATGTGAACTGGGCATGGGTAGTGAGATGTTGCAGCCACCCCTAAAAGACCTTGCTAAGACTGGTGGTATTGGGGCACTGGAGCCAAGCAGAGACCATTCTAGTATTAGAACCCAGGGGAAGAGCTCTCTTCTCTGTTAGTCCCCTGGGGGCAAGGACAGTCCATTTAATCTCAACTAGTACAGAGATAACATTTGGTAGATGCTCACTGTCAGATCAATGAATACATGGGCCCACAGACCTTGAATTGTTCATTAGTTATGGTTTTTCTTTTTCTTTTTTTCTTTTCTTTTTTTTTGGTGTGTGTGTGTGGGACCAGGGATTGAACTCAGGGGCACTTGACCATTGAGCCACATCCCCAGCTCTATTTTGTATTTTATTTAGATGGAGTCAGGGTGTCACTAAGTTGCTTAGAACCTCACTTTTGGCTGAGACTGGCTTTGAACTTGCAATCCTCCTGTTTCAGCCTCCCAAATTACTGGGATTACAAGGCATGCATCATTGTACCAGGGTTAGCTATAGTTCTTATTAAGTTAGTCCATACCTAGGGCTAGGTCTCTGCCACTTCCAGCTTCTGCCCATGTACCTTGTCCTTCTTTGTTTCTCCCTTGGCCAAATGTGAAAATATTTCTACATTCATATCAGATGTAAACAGGATACAGAACTAAATAATGAATCCCAGGACCTCTGCCTGGAAAGTTTACTAGTTATCTAGAATCATGTGTTTGAACAGATTGCAGGTTAAAAAAGAGTTCCTTTTCGGCAACAGAATAGAATAGACAATATGATCGATGTATGTACATTCCATGTATGTATTATATATCAAAGTGCATTCTACTGTCATGTATGACTAAAAATAAATAAATAAAAATTTTAAAAAAAGAGTTCCTTCTCATCTTGTAATGACAGATTCGTGGGACCTCAATAGACCTCAATGAAAAACCAGCCTCTACCTCAAAGCAAAGCCTGTCCAAGGAAGGGGGCGTGACCCTTGTCCTTGGAAAGACCCACAGAGCACTCCTAGACATATACCCACCCAGGTGAGTTGTTTATCTACAAATAACAGGAGATCTGCTGTGCCAGGTGTTCTGACTCAGTCAGGCTAGGTGGGGACCCATAGCAACCCACTAGCAGCCACCAATCAGCATGAGACCAGGAAAATACCTGGGATGCCAGATGACCCTCCCAGTAGTTTATGATGGTTGATAACGGGTTGGGAAACCTTTAGCATGAACACCCCTCTTGGCTTAAACCAATCAGTTCAAACTAATCCCCCTTTTGTACTAACCAATCACCCTTACCCAACTTGTTCCTGCCAGTGAATGTGCTAATCATGTTTTAGAGTTGTTTTATGATTTTCCCGTGGTGTGTGATGATTTGCTAAGAGATGCTATGATGTATGTAGGGTCCCTGCCTTCCCCAAAGAGTGTATGAAACTGTTGCAAACCCTGGGCTCAGGGCCTCTCAGCATCACCAGTTGCTGTGTGTGCGTGGAGGACGGAGCTAGCTCGCAATAAACACCTCTTTGCTGCTTACATCAATCTTGGTCTCTGGTGGTCTTTTGGGGGTCCCGAATTCAAGCATAACACTCCAGGAGCTGAATCTGATGCAATCACACAAGAGTCTTTATTGCAAGCTCGAGCCTGGACTCACAACCATTTCTGACACAGTGATCCCGAGGAATGAATCCTGACCCTTAGTTCAATGAGGATTTATAGGTTTTGGGGAGGATACAGAAAATCATTTCACACCTCGGGAAAATCAAACAACAACTCTTAACATTGATTAGCACATTCATTGGCCGGAACAAGTGAGTAAGGGTGATTGGTTAATTCAAGTGGTGGATATATTTGAACTGATTGGTTTAGGCTGCGAGGGGTTGCAAGAGTGTATATGCTAAACTTGCCGGGTTGCCCAGCCTTATTATCAATCACCAAAACTATTGGGAGGGCCCTTGGTATTTCAGGTATCTTCCCTGTCTCACTCTGATTGGTTGTTGGTCCGAATTAGGCCTCAGGCATTCTTTTGGTCTTTTTCAGGAACTTGCATTTGCTGAGTCAAGGACATCTGGTACAATAAATGACTCAGCAAGGTAGCTATGTGCTTAGGTTTTCCAAGGACAAGGGTCACCCCTCCCGCTTTGGACAGGCCCTGCTGAGGTAGAGGCTGGTTTTTCAAAAATGGAGTCACATTAGTTTCTCAATCTTGTGACTGCTGTTCTTATAGAAAATACTTCAGAGACAACTCAGATGTCTGTTGGGGTGAACACTAATCAGTGCCTAGGAAAGCTGACAGTGACTCTAAGGAATATGATAATGAAGGAAATGGAGAGGAGAAGCTGGCCACTTCTCTTATCTCCCTAATCTTTTTTTGTGTGTGTGCTGGAGATTGAACCCAGGGCTTTGTGCTGGTGAGGTAAGCACTCTTCCTACTGAGCTATATCCTCAGCCCCTTATCTCCAATCTTTAGGTAAGGATCAACACAGATGACCTTGGTTGTAAAGTAAAAGAATATACTTGCAAAACATTTGAAGAGGGCTGGGGTTGTGGCTCAGTAGTAATGCACTTGCCTGGCATGTGTGAGGCACTGGGTTCGAGTCTCAGCATATATAAATACATAAAATAAAGGTCTACCAACAACTAAAAAAAAGTCTTTAAAAAAAATCTGAAGAAATCCACCTGTACAGTTGGCATGCAACCTACTGTATACATTCCCTCTACTTGTAGGGATGGTGCAGCATTCCACAATACCCTGGCCACTACCACTGAGGAGTATATAAGTTATAAAATGTTCAAACCTCTCTGTTGAGTTCTCTAAGTTCTTTGGGATCAGTAAACAGTACACTGGGGCATTTGCAGCCCTGGGCTGAACCATGTCCCTCTTGGCAGTATAGCACATGCAAATTTAGGAAAAAGTAAGTCCAGGAGAAAGAACAGAATAGCCTGTTGCATTCATTCAGTGCTATAGAGTTTTCCTTCACATATATATCACTGCTCCATAGAGCTCAGCATCTCTTCTGTGAATCTCCAGGGCTTCTCTCCATAATTCTATGAAACACCACACAGACTTTACATATTAAGGTATTTGCTCTCATTCTTTTGTCAACTTAAGTAATTTTTTTTTTACTAACTTCAGCATTTCTTTTTCTTTTTTTTAGTGCTCTTTCCAGTCAATTACAAATATATCACATTAAGATATAATTTTATGCTACTATTTTATAAATATCTGCACCCTTATAAAATGCCAAAATAGTAAACATAAGTAAGGTTGAGCTATCGTTTGATTTTTTTTTTTAGTAACTTCAGCATTTCTTAAATGACAACAACAAAACCACTCTAACAAACCTGTAAATCTTTCTGATGTTTCTCTTCCAGAACCTGAATTTCAAATTTATGTTTGGCAGTTAGATCTTCAAATACTTTATCCACTGCTTGTTTTTGGAGTTCATTAGCCTTTGAAAGAAATAGTCCAATTATTATTAATACCTCAGGATGAAAATAGGGCAAACTGTCACTATATGGGATGCTGGTCAATCTGATTTTCACGTTTACTAAAAATTAGCAACACCATGGGGCCCTATTACTTACTCTATTCCCATTTCAAACTTCCCATAGTGCCCTGGCTGTCTTCACTAGAGATCCTAACACATTCCAATACTACAGCTTTATTGTATATATGCTGCTGCACTGTCTTTTCTCCTTGGCACTCTATTTCTTACTTGCTTAATTAGCAAAGTAACTTATGCTTATCATAGAAAATGTGGGAACAGAGACCAGACATGCAAAGCTACAAGCTGAGCAGGGAGACTGAATACTATCCAGATCCCCTGCTTCAGGGGTTCAGAAAGAAGTTTTGTTAGTATTTTTGAAGAGAATATCCAGACAACTAGATAAACTTATTTTCAAACTGTAGACTATTTACAAAAGCATCCACTTATATTAGAATGGATAAGTAACTGATGACTAATAATCAATTCAAATTTTATTACTAGTAAAAAAATAGACAAGTACTTAAATTTTGATATGTTACTCTTTGCATTACTTTTTTATGTTCAAAATATATTCATACAAAACTTTTGCTGGCACTAATACTGGGCAATTCTAATACTATTAGCTACAATGTCTATTTTATGAAGAAATCAAAAAATAATATTCTAAGAATTGTGATTTGTTTTGTCCTCAAGGAGTTTTAACTCTCTTTAAGAAGTCATGTATATTATTCTACCTATGACTTGAAGAACTGGGGGCTGCACTGTTCAATTACCTCTGTGAGTCCCAACATTCAAACTGCCTCTATGATACTCAGCAATCATATGAACGAGGTATCAAGAATTTGGGGTTTCATTGTTTAAGATGGGGGTCTCAATTTTGTTGCCTATGCTGGTCTTGAACTTGTGGGCTCAAGCAATTCTCCCACCTCGGCCTCATAGATAGGTAGGACTACTGGCCTGGCAGTATGAAGATTTTTCCCTTGATGAAGAGGAGCAGGCCAAGATGAACCATTTGAAAAAAATGGACATTATTTCAGGTGTTTTGTACACCACACAAAAGGATGATATATATTAAATGTAAGACCATAATAATCACTTTACAAGTATTCCCTTTTCCTCTTGAGGTTTAAACAAATGAGAATAAAGAAGGCAGGAGTCATCCACACAAAGAGGAAGCTTCTGATAGGGCCCTCTTCTTATAAAGCACCCACATGTGTGCTAGGCACATTATTTCATTGAGCCCTCATTCCTATAGAATAGGCATCATTATTATCTCTCTTTTATTTATGAAGAAGCCAAGTTGAAGAACTTGCCTAAGTTCCCATAGCTAGCCAGGACTCAGGCCTTTCTAGCTGACTCTGTAGACTATGCTCTTGCCTACTGAGCTATATAGTATTGTTTCAGACAATTCTGAAAAGAATTGTCTTTCTGCCAAAGAACTATAAAGATGTATTTTAGGTTGATTTCTACTTCTTTTACCTGATTCCATACGTTAGCTTCTGCTTTTACAATCCTTTCTTTGAATGAGATCTCTTGATACCTCTCTTCTTTATTCAGAATATTTGCCCCAATATCTGTGTATTTAAAGAGAAATGATCATAAACCTCCATAGATTGTTTCCTGGATTTCCCTTCCATCATTATCTAGGTATTTATGTGGGCCATCTATGAGTTATAGCCTTTTAGGAGAAGTCAATTCTGTGTGTGTGTGTGTGTGTGTGTGTGTGTGTGCGCGTACACGTGCGTGCGCTATTAAATCCACCATGCTAAGCATATGCTCTACCACTAAGCTACACCCCTAGCCAACATTTTTTTAAAGTATTAATCATAGATTTTAAAATTTTTTTAATTGAATTTTTAAAAACTAAATGACAGCATAATGCATTACATTTTTATTACACTTATAGAGCACAATTTTTCATATTTCTGGTATATAAAGTATGTTCACACCAATTCATGTCTTCATACATGTACTTTGGATAATAATGCCTATCACATTCCTCCATCCTTGCTAACCCCCTGCTCCTTCCCTTCCCCTCCCACCCCTGTCCTATCTAGAGTTAGTCTTTTCCTACCATGCTCCCCCTCCCTACCCCACTATGAGTCAGTCACCTTATATCAGAGAAAACATTCAGCATTTGTTTATTTTTATTTTTTTTATTGGCTAACTTCACTGAGCATTATTTTCTCCAACGCCATCCATTTACCTGCAAATGCCATGATTTTATTCTCTTTTATTGCTGAATAATATTCCATTGTGTATATATGCCATATTATTTTTTTATCCATTCATCTACCGAAGGGTATCTAGGTTGGTTCCACAGTTTAGCTATTGTGAATTGTGCTGCTATAAACATTGATGTTGCTGCCAACAACATTTTCTTTAAAGATTCCTATTGAGGGGGTAAGTTTTTCCCTAACTGATCAGGAGAGAACTCAGCACTATTAGGCCTAAATAGACAGTCATTCCCCTCATAATGCCCAGACCACACAGTAGGCAACTAGGGAAGCAAAGTGAAATAAATGCCTATTGAAAAGGCATATTTTTACAAAGTGGAATGGTGAATGAATATCCAAGATATATTAGTATATTAGTACATTTTCAACTCCTCTCTCCTTGATCCTATCTGGGTACCGGTGCTATTTCCGTCAGGAGAGTAGAAGCCGAATGTCTTCCTTACATTATATACATGCCTTTCTTCAGTGTGGGTTTACCTATTTCAGATGTAGTGTGAGCTAAGGAGTGGTTTATTATTTCTCTGTCAATGATCTAACTTTATTTCCAAATAATAAAACCCCCCAAATAATACCCTTTCTACCCAGAAAAGATCATAAGTCTAGGGGTTAGAGAACATGTAATATCAGATAGGTAAGAACAGAGCTGGCCCTGGAGCATGAGTCCTTCAAGCTGGTCACAGGGTTTGCCCACTTTCTCACAACTGAGTGATTGTCAGAGGCGGCCCACAAGTTGTTACAGGAGTAATAACCTTTGGGTGCTGAAATTGTACATAGTGATTTTTCTTTCTGAATTCTTATAGTACTTACTCTTCATTCCATTCATTCTCACATCTTAGATAAATTGAATTATTAACTTTTCATGTGATTATGTTTTGATGATCAGCCTCCTAAAATTACAAAACACACTTTATAGTGCATTGTATCTCTTGTGGTGCCTAGCTTGGCAATACAAGTGGACATGTGTGTTTATCTGCTTAGCACCTCTTCTCTCCTTCTGGTAATAGGACCCACTTCTCTCAAGAAATTCCCTCCCTCACTTGAGATCATTCCAGTAAGACTGCCAATTGCAGCATCCAAACTTCTGGTCTTCCACCCCTCTCTAGGTCAGAAAAATTAGTCCAGGATTGAGCATGTGCTGAAGCCTGGCTATCTATGCTCTTCTCTAAGACTTCATATAAGGATTTAAGGAGAACATATCTCTTTTCCCTCTGAGATTTCTAAGATGGAGATAACAGATACTTAAAGCTATTTGAGTCCACCCCCTCCTTTCCCAGGTGCATAAGCCTGGCTGCAGTAGTAAACAATTAAGCCAACTCACTAAGAAAGTAAGCATGGCAGATTGAAAGCCTAAAGTCAAGTTTCTCTATCAAAGGGTCAAGAATTTCATTTTATTCAGTATAATCTAAGTTGTGTTTCTGTCACCGGCAACTGAAAATGCATGTGTGGAAATATAGTTTTCGCCACTAGGTCACCAGTGAGTTTTAAAACAGGGCAAATACTATATGGTAGAGATGGACACACTGTGAAAAATCTCAACACTGTGTAGCTACAGTTATGAAAGACCTAGGAAGAAAAGTGACTAAGTGTGGACCACTAAAGTGTGGAATTTCATAAAAATGCGATACAAATGTAGGTTGCTATTACCTTTTTTAATGCTTAAATCCTTACTTTATATTTGTTATTCTCATACAATAGGTTACCTGAAGAGCTTTTTAATAATGCATATGCTGAGAAACTGCATACAAACAACTTGTATGAATCTAAAAGTCATTATGTTGAGTGAAAAAAGTCAATTTCAAAAGGTTATATACTGTGGGATTGTTTGGTAGCAAACTCAATCATGACAAAATTATAGTGACAGTACCCTCACAGTGATAAAACTGTGGTGGCAACAGAGAACAGATTAATGCTTTCCAAAGTTTGAGTTAGGGGAAATGAAAGAGTTTGTTACATGAATATACACATGCAATCAACGTCATAAAAATACACACTATGGAAAAAGTGCATATAAAGTCTCTGAGTTAATATTAATAGCATTTTTCCAATGATAATTTCCTGGTTTTGACAAAGTACCAGGATTGTGTAAAATACCAATGGAAGAAGCTGGATCAAAATGTCATCAAAATGCTCTACCTATTTTTGCAACTTTGAGTCAAAATATTTCAAAATAAAAAGTAATTAAAAGGTAAGAAAAAATATATATGCTGAGTTCTGACCCTGGAAACAGACTGAGAGGCTAAATACCTTACCTAATGAGTACAATTGGTAGGTGGAGTTGCTAAATTCCAACACATATTCTTTCATGGTAGACAAGCAACTTTGAACAGGGAAAAGCTGATAAAAGCCTACATAACAGAAAGAATTATATATTATGTTTAGAACAAAGGAAAACTAATAGTCACTTACCCAGTATATCTTTATGAGTGTAAAAGCGTGTCTTGAACGGCTTGTAATCATGGATTCGTTTGAAGGTTTCTCCAAAAGGAGCTGGTGGAATTATTTTATTACAAAAAGCACAGCAAACAAAGTTTGTATAATCTGTATTTCTGATCATAGTTAAAATTTCAGATGTCTTCTATTATTTCCAGTTAAAATAATCTTAAGATCAGGAAAATTATTTTTAAGAGAAGCTAGAATTTTAAGAAAGCTGCAAGACATTCAGGGTTTTAGGATAAAGCTAGAGGCTGGTGAGGACTAAATGATTTACCATGATTATGTAGTTATGTGCCTAATTTAAAGAATGGTACTAAAAGCCTCTGCCATACAAAGTATGGGCACTGGATTTGGGAGGATTTAAGTAGTTGCTCCCTTCCAGCCTTTAGCATAAATTGTTAACACACTTAGCAACTGTTGCCAGGTAAGACAAGCTTTGCTCATAAAAGCAACTTGAAATAATGACAAAAGGGAACATAATGCAGCCACTGATTTTCCAGATAGTTTCTGTATTAGTTTCCTGTTGCTGCTGGACTAAATTAACACAATCTTTATGGCTAAATACAACATAAATTTATTCTCTTGAATTCTGAAGGTCAGAGTCCAAAATGAGTCTTTTAGGGACATTTCTGGTTCCTTCTGGAGGCATTAGGGGAGAATCTCTTTCCTTGATTTTTCTAGCTTCTGAAAGCCATCCACATTCCTTGGGTCCATGGCTTTGGATCATATTGCCTTTTTCCTCCAGCTTCCCTGGTGATATTGATTCCTCCTCTGATCTTCTGCCTCCCTCTAAGGACCTTGGAGATTACAATAGTCCCATCGAGGTAATCTAGGATGATTTCCGCATCTCAAAATTCAAAGCTTGATCACATCTGCAAAGTCCCTATATATAGTAACATATTCACAAAAGGCATCAGAGATTAGAATCTGGACATCATTGCAAAGGAGGAGAACATTATTCAGCTGACCACACTTTGTTTAAAATTTTTTTTAAAGAATGGATTTTTAGCTGGTTGTAGTGGCACACGTCTATAATCCCAGTGGCCCAGGAAGCTGAGGCAGGAAAATTGTCAAGTTGAAAGCCAGTGTCAGCAATTTAGCAAGACTCTGTCTTAAATTAAAAAATTAAAAAAGGGTGGGAATGTGACTTGGTGGTAAAGAGTCTTTGGGTTCAATCTCCAGTATCCAGCTCCCCCAAACAAACAAACATAAAAGAATGAATTTCTTTCAAGACCAAGGTAGTTTCTTATTTTTTTCAGGTTATTTATAAATGTGATGCTTTGGTGACCTGGCAATAAAACATAAATATCACAGTATATTAAAGGAAAAATTAGTCCATAAGTCAGTATTCAAAATGACTAAGCCTGGTTTTTAAAATAACCTAGCTAATTAATTTGCACCTATAATTTTAGAAAAACATTCTTAGAAATTCTGACTATTACAAACATCTGTGCAACCTGATTATACTAAGTGACTAAATGTTTAAGGTTGTCCAACAAAGTAGTACATAGCATCTACGAGGCAGGACTGATCTTGAATTGATGTCATCAATGAAATTAATTTCAACAATAGAACTCCCATAGGACCCTGGTGAGAACTAAATGATTTACCCCGGACTAAGTTTGTCACAAAAGTTACAAAAGCAGGCTCTGCTCTGCTCTGAGTTCTCCATGATGTATAGAATAACAGTTTTCAAGCTGTGCTTAAGACTGTGTTCCTCCATTTTATTGTATGTGTTCTGGTCACTGGTGTGATCAATTGGTCACTTGGCTACCTCAGTCCTGGGGAGTAGAGGCGTGGAGTCAACACACAGACACTGGGAGTTTAGTGAGAGCTGGCAGGTGACAATCGCAGTTGAGTCCAACCAGCTCGTTTAATACGGAAGTGATTACAATTGATATAGAATGCATCTTCCAATCATACATAAGAAAGCAGGTTATATAACATCTAGAAACCAATCATCTTATTATTAATGTAGCTGCACTATGAGGAAGCTCTAAATATTGCTTTGCAGTGGAAGGCAGATTGGAAGGATCATTTTCCCTAGGATAGGGGACCTTATGAGTTGGGGGTTTCATGCCCTGAAGCACCTAACTATCAGTTTCCTTGTCTTGTAACTTGGCAATGCTAACTTCAAGCACTGCGGATGTGGTTACTGACGGCTCACTAGAGCAGAGTGCCCCTGCAAGTATTCCTGTCAGGCCTGTATGAGCGTAGGTTTTCCTAGCACTCTGAGCTGCTCATAGCTGCTAGCTGCAAACTGAAAGTTATTCCAACATTTTATAAAGCAGTAGTTTGCTATAAACACTTCCATTTTGAATTTCAGTGCTAAGGTGGAATGACTTTACACCTTGTTTGTGTAAGTAAGCAACCACCATCTGCCCAGAACAACCATAAGACACAAACTGATATGTTAATTGTGCCAATAAAAATGACTACCTGTGAATTTTTAAAATTTATCAGAAGTACATAGATGCATAGGCATATTGAGCTCATATAGAAAAAAACAGGCCTATGAGATTATCAAACACAGCAGACCACTGAAGGATGAAACTTCACTTGAGACCCATAAAAACAGGAGCCCCCCGCAAAACTGAACATGATGGCACCCTGACCCTGTTACTCACTCATCATGAGCCTTGCTCAGGAGAATCACCAGAGTGAAAAATGTCCAAAGCTCTGTGCTCTGGCTTTAGCAGAGTGTGGTTTCTCCTGCCTGTGTGGACCATGAATACTCAAAGCTTACATCTCAAACTGACACTGTGAAACTGCCTTCTCGAGACCTTGACATAGAATAAGTTCCTGTGCATTGACATGTATGTGCCTTGAACATGTTATTTGGCTGGTTCATTTTCTTATCTACCTATAGTAACTCTTTGCATTCATATCTTCTGCTTTGCCTTTGCTTTCAGTTCAGCTTCTGGCCTTAATAAAAAATACACACACACACACACACACACACATATACATACATACACACACATATGTTTATATACACACATATATACATATATGTATATACACACACATATACATACATATATATGTAAATTATATAAAATTAAGACTGGGCCAGGCTCTATGGCACACGCCTGTAATCCCAGTGGCTGGGGAGGCTGAGACAGGAGGATCAGGAATTCAAAGCCAGCCTCAACAATGGTGAGGTGCTAAGCAACTCAGTGAGACCCTGTCTCTAAATAAAATACAAAATAGGGCTAAGGATGTGACTCAGTGGTAGAGTACCTCTGAATTCAATCCCTGGTACCACAAAAAAAAAAAAGGAAGAAAGAAAAAATTTAAGACTGGAATAAAAGAAGCTGGGATTGCCCAGTTTATGACTACCAGGTGATCCACAAGTGCTCAGTGATTTGCCACTGATGAAAGTGGTTTAGCCTGTGAATTTATAGTTATTCAATAAATTCTGACATTGTAGAAAGACATAAACCTGTTTGGTCTATGTTAATGGCATAGCTTGTTAAAGACAGTTCACTGTAATTCCTTTATGAATCACATTTATATTGACTTGTATGACCTGATAGTAACTGGCTGAAGACTTAAACTCTATCAAATGGTGCCAGGATTGACTTCAAGAAAATGGTTAATTGGGACTGGGAGAGGAATTTAAAAGGAGATGAATTCCTACCAAAAACTGAAACCACTATATCCACAAAGTTAATTGTCTGGATTGAGAATAGAGGTCACTTGTGTCAATTTGATTCTCTTATCTATTCCTGGAAATTCCTGCCCAGAAGGAAGAATAACCAATTGGTTTTGCTTGATCTGGAGCTGTCCCTGTTTTAAAGTTCTGCATCCCAAGAACCCCTCATTGCCTGGTAAACTAGAAGGATCTGTCACCTTATGGAAGATAAAGTGTTAAAGCCAATAAATAACTTACTTCACTGTTTGCTTTAAGAAATTCTTAGAAACCAATTTACCAATTGAACACCTCACTGATTTGAGGCAACTAGTTCTCCTCTCACAACAAAACATTACTCCTTTGGGCAAAAAAGGCCACTTGTCCTTTATTAAACAATAGTTTACTTACCAAGACTTGCTTCAAAACATAACCTACGTCAGTTTTTCCCACTCAAGCAGATTACCACACTGTTCCCTGAACAAGTTATTTAAAAGTTATTTTAAAATAATATATAGATAGGTATATGTCTATCTCTCTGTATACACACACACACACACACACACACACACACACACACACACACACACACACATATCCCTTTGAACTCAGATTCCAAAGCACTGTAAATATCTTCTTCTGACTATCTCATATCCCATTCGTAAACACAACTGACTTTATGATAAAGAGGCTTCTTAGTGCAGTAGGTTTAATAAACTTAGTTTTGTTTGATCAACAATTTGTTCTGATAGTCTTGTGGGGGAGTTGGCAATTAATAATCTTTTTCATATTTGTGTTCTAAAATATAGGGATTTTTTTGTATTTAAGACTCAAATATCTTATGTTTAAGGGCTAATATAACTACTTAATTATTACATGGATTTTTATACATAAGAGGAGTTTAATATGGTGAAAAGATTCCCTAGACTTTTGGAGCAAGGACATCCAGGTTCCTGTCCTGAGAATTACTGGAGATATTGGGTAAATCTTTTAACTCTTCTTAGCTGGTTATCTTTTTTTTTTTAAGGAGTAAAAAATAATTTTAATCATAAAAATATGGAATGCTTCACAGATTTGTGCATCATCCTTGGGCAGGGGCCATGCTAATCTCTATATCATTCCAATTTTAATATATGTGCTGCCAAAGTGAACACTCAGCTGGTTATCTTAACTGTAAATTAACAGAACTGGACTAGGTGAAGTCCAGTGTTCAAAATCCTATGACTATTTCAAAGGGTACTTTATTTGGGGTTGTTATGCCCATTCAACAGAAAATGAATGAAAACATTAATACATTGCCTTTGACACTCTGCTCACACAAAGAATGATATAACCTGTAACCAGCCTGTAGGAAGTCTTATAATTAGGTATTCATTCCTAAAACTCAGTGTGATTCTTCCCTCACAATAATTTTCACAGCTTTGTGCTTGACTGTATCTGTTGCTACCCTGTTTCCTTCACACAGACATGGCTTAAGGCTTCATAATATATAGTTTTGTGGCCCTTCTGGACTGCGATAATTGTTCACCCAAGTAGTTCACCCTTATACTGAATGTGAACTTATTTTCTTGAATCATAAAAGACTTCTAAAAGATGGCAACATGACAATAAGTATATAAGCTAAAAACAGAAGAATCCTAGTTCTATGACAATCAAAATACACAGAAAATCAAAAGCAAAAGGTATTTAAATTAAAAGGCATTTGTACCATATAAGTGCATTTTAAATGATACAAAGTATACTATATGGAGAGGTATAGCAAAGAAATATTTAGGGCTTAGTGATAAAGATTTAATTAGATCCATGTAGATAAACACAAATGGCTATGTTCTTTAACACCTACAAATTCAGACATAACTGCATCTTTACATACCTTGCAAAACTTGAAGTGCTAGAAATTAAAACCAATGTGATGAAGACAAACTGCCTGTGCTATTATTATTACTTGGTAATAACAAAAGAAACAAAACTTCAGGGATGAGATTTACTGCTGAGCCCCAACTACAGTAATTTGAAGAAAGGGGCAAATATCTAACAATGAAACAGGTCCAGAACCTTATCAGGAAGATTAAAATTATATAAGGAAGCCTAGCATAGTAAGAAAACCTTGTCTATTTCTCATCTATTGAGTAGTTTTAAATAATTAGAAGAATACTTGGTCTTGTGCTTATAACATCATAGAAACTAAACAAGTAGCATCTAGTTATAGTCAAATACCTCATAACCTTTTTTTAAAAAGAAAAATTTCAATTACTTGGTATTATTCTCTCAATCATTATTTTAGTAACTGAGGGGGATATCTTTTTAATTTAAATACAATTCTGAACCAAAAACAGTTGAAAATGAAACCAAAATACAGGAGTCATCTGTGACTGTAAGAACTATTTGTCAGAGTCAAACTCAGTTTTCTTTTTTCTTTTATTTATTTTTTTAAAGAGAGAGAGAGAGAGAGAGAGAGAGAGAGAGAGAGAATTTTTTAATATTTATTTTTTAGTTTTCGGCGGACACAACATCTTTGTTTGTATGTGATGCTGAGGATCGAACCCAGGCCGCACGCATGCCAGGCGAGAGCGCTACCGCTTGAGCCACATCCCCAGCCCTCAAACTCAGTTTTCATTTCTCATACCTTAATGTTGACTTCAGGATTTAAAGTTATGATTTCTCCTTCCTTACAAATACAGCTTCTATGCCATGTAGAACATGCACATTTTCTTTGCATGCAACAGAACAAAACAAAGCTCTCATAATAGCTACAAAGCACGACTCACCTTAAAACATTAAAACGTTCATGTACACTTAACAGCACTGAGTACTTTTATCACACAGAGCTCAATAATTAACAAAAATGACTCTATCCTCAAGTCTTTTTTTAAAAAAAGAGGATTTAATAAAAGAGAAATACTCAGATGCTCTTTCTATGGAAAGAAAATAAGACAGTGGCTGCAGCTGTATAGGGACAAAATTTACTGTAGTCATTTGGCTACAACTGCTCCCTTCTCTTCTCATTAACATATTCTAGAATAAGAAATATGATTATGTACACGCAAAAAGCTTTCATTTGAAGATTTCAGAGCCTTTAATAAAGTTCCACTGCAGTAACCAGCCCTTTAATCCCATTTAGAAGTTTTTCTCCTCATATAACTGTGCCCTTCACTATCAATTGCTTCATAGAGGTCCTTTTTATTCTCTTGTGTTGCATGTAGATAACCAATATAAGCCACACAAAGTGAAAGGGTGACCAATCCAAAAGCCATTACAGGTTTGTTCTGTCAAAGAAAAAAAAATATAAAGTCTCATTAGGACAATAATTTGAGGAGATTCAGCTGTCTGTTGCATTCTCCTCTTGACACACCAAGTCTTTATTACCAGGCTAGCATTCCTATGGCAATATTTCAATTATCATTTACTCAATTATTTATTCAATTAGCTTGACTCTTGTTTACAGATTATAGAAGATTCCTGCTTCTCCTTTCTACAGCCTGGACATCTTAGATCTCCACCCTCAGGAGGGTGACACGTGAGAGAGGAGTGAGGCATGGACATTGGTCTGGTACGGAGTTTCAGTGGTATCTATGTGATGCAAAGAAGTTGCTTAATTTATCTTGTCCAAGTCTTTCCACTTGCAAATCTCATAGTAGCTTATTTAATTAGAAAGTGAGGAATGAAGAACAGAAGGTGTTTTTCTTGCCCAAGATATGTATAACTGTCAAAAAGCCTTTTATAACCTATTTTAGGCATAGAAGTAATAATAATGTGCACACTTTTCTGGGAGCCTAAATTTAGTGACTGGAACAGATATTATACTGTTATAATAACTTTGATGTACTAGTGGAAGACCCAAGACCATAGAAGCAAAGCAATGTAGCCTTGAATAAAATAAAATAAAATAAAAAACTTTTAAATACAGGAGTTTCCAGAGTAATGTTTTGTCTATTAATATTTTGGGCCCATGGCTGACAGTGTATAACTGAAACTCTGAAAAGCAAAAACTCAGATAAGGGGTAAGGGGTGACTATTGTACTACTTCAAATCGTAACTGCTAAAGAATAAGAGTTAAAGTTTTTGACTTGAATGAATATCTTTAAAAAAGCTGCAAGCTCAGAGCGGCTTAAATTTGCAATTCTTGAAATTCTATTGGCAATTTAAAAAACACATTAGTTTGGTCATTAAAACAATCTATCTTAATTTAATTAAGTTGACCTATTTAGCTTTAAAACAGCTTACATTGGCAACTACTATTAAAATTCTAATCAGATTTATTTATTTTTTTTAAAGAGAGAGTGAGAGAGGGAGAGAGAGAGAGAGAGAGAGAGAGAGAGAGAGAGAGAGAATTTTTTTAAAATATTTATTTTCTAGTTCTCGGCGGACACAACATCTTTGTTGGTATGTGGTGCTGAGGATCCAACCCGGGCCGCACGCATGCCAGGGGAGCACACTACCGCTTGAGCCACATCCCCAGCCCTCTAATCAGATTTAATATAATTTGATTTCATTTACTTATAAAATAGAATTTACATTTATTTAAAAATAAAATTCATCAATCAAATATATTCATTAATTTACAGAAGAATATAAAAGATTTTCTATCTCCATGACAGCGTGCAAATGTATGGTTTGGATTTTTTTCACAAAATGTAATATTGCTTAAATAATGATTAATAAAAGCTGGAAATGCAGTAAGAACAATGAATTTCCATTTTTGTCTGTTTCAAAGGAAGGTCTTGGGGCTGGGGATGTGGCTCAAGCGGTAGCACGCTCGCCTGGCAAGCATGCGGCCCGGGTTCGATCCTCAGCACCACATACAAAGATGTTGTGTCCGCCGAAAAACTGAAAAATAAATATTAAAAACTTCTCTCTCTCTCTTTAAAAAAAAAAAAAAAAAGGTCTTATTTACCAAATAGTACATGATCAAACTATAAGAATTACCTTCAGGCTGGGGTTGTGGCTCAGTGGTAGAGCGCTTGCCTAGCACAGGCGAGTCCCTAGTTCAAACCCGGACACCACATAAAAATAAATAAATAAAGATATTGTGTCCAACTACAACTTTAAAAAAAATAAATAAATATTTTTTTTAAAAAAGAATTACCTTCAAAATAGTGCAATAATTAAATTAGTATGTTATCTTGAGAAGCTGATCCATTAAAATAATCATTTTCCATTATAATTCTCAAATGCCCTCAAAATACTTCATTTTAATCTGTGTATTTATACATGAAACAGGATTTAAAAATTTTTTTTCACTTGCTTTTATTCATAGAGAGGACTTACTAATTGATAGAAAATTTCCATGATAAAATCAAATGCTACAGAAAAAGAACTTTCCATTTCAGATAGCCTAATTAAACATAAAGTCTTATCCTGGATTATGTATTATCTTACAGGCTTAATGAAGAGCTCTGGATTCACAGCTCGAAATAAGGTCGTCGTGCGTACCCCTCTGAGCCCTGGATTTGGAAAGTCTTTCTCTTTGGGTGATTCCTTTTTAAGTGTTGGTGGCTCAGGTGCTGAAGACATCTTGACTAATGCGATTTATTACCTAAAAACAAAGTAATACATTATTCCTTCATACTTGTTTCTTTGATAAACCTCTTTTAAAAAATATTTCTTATACAAGCAACAATAAATGTTGGCAAGGATGTGGAGAAAAAGGTACACTCATACATTGGCAGTGAACTGCAAATTGGGGCAACCACTATGCAAAGCAGTATGGGGATTCCTCAGAAAACTTGGAATGGAACCACCACTTGATCCAGTTATCCCACTCCTGAGCATATACCCAAAGGACTTAAAATCAGTATATTATAGTGACACAGCCACATCAATGTTTATAGCAGCTCAATTCACAATAGCTAAACTATGGAACCAACTGATGTGCCCTTCAATAGATGAATGGATCAAGAAATTGTGGTATATATACACAATGCAATATTACTCAGCCTTAAAGAATAATGAAATTATGGCATTTACTGATAAATGGATGGAACTGGAGAATATTATGCTAAGCAAAATAAGCCAATCCCAAAGAACCAAAGGATGAATGTTTTCTCTAATATGTGGTGCTAATTCATAATAAGGGCCGGGGAAAAATAGAGGTAATTTGGACTAGACAAAGGGGAGTGAAGGGAGGGAAAGGGGCATGGTGGTAGGAGCAGAATGAATTGTACATTACCCTGTGTGCATGATCTGTGTAACTCTACATCATGTACAACAAGAAGAATGAGAAGTTATACTCCATTTGTGTGTGATGTGTCAAAAATGCATCATTCTACCGTCATGTATGGCTAGTTAGAACAAATTTAAAAGATCATTCTTATACTCATTTAAATTTTTTTTTATAGTTGTAGATGGACAGCATGCCTTTATTTATTTTTTTATGCAGTGTTGAGGATCAAACCCAGTGCCTCACACATGCTAGGCAAACACTCTGCCACTGAGCTACAGCCCCAGCCTTACTCATTCTTTTTTTTGAATTCCAGGTATGCATAAAAAGTGATTGTAAGTGGCACTTTAAGTTTGGTTTGCTAAAATGGTTATTACTATTATTTTTTCATCTCTTAAACCCCAGTAAAGTGGGCAGAAGTCTGGAGAATGGTTTGTTGGTCTGAGTCAGATTGTTACCTGTTGTAAGAAGTCAGGGCTATGGCTGTGCCTCAGTGGTAGAGCACTTGCCTAGCATGTGTGAGGTACTGGGTTCGATTTTCAGCACCACATATAAAATAAAGGCATTGTGTCCATCTATAACTAATTAGAAAAAAAAAGAAGAAAAAGAAGAAAGGGCTAAGGGAAAGAGAGGCAAGTGGGTAATCCATTCCTTTATTTACTCTTCTTTTCATTTTTTCTCACCTTCCAACAGCCCTTCCACAGCAATCTGAGGGAAGTACTATACCATTCCTTTGCTTAATATCTCCTACAGCTTTACCCCTGGCCTACTTTCCCCTCATCCTCTGCCTTTTTCCACTGGCCCACCCAAGCAGAAGAGGAAGCAGCTGTTTCTATTCACTCCCCCTCTATTAGCAACTCCCTGGAAGGACATCCTCTGCTATGTACTTAATCTAAATATCCCTTCATCTCTTGGCTATTCTAAATTTATCCTATTAAACTGAAGTGTGTCTTTTGTCCTAGCTGGAATAGTCAACAATTTGAGAATGTTTTTCTCTTCCAGGTATCATTCCTGCCATCTAATACTGGGATAGTGGTGGTGGTGGGAGTCAGGGTTTGAAAGGGAGGAGGTTAAAAAACAAACAAAAAAAAACCTTCCCCAAACTGAAATTAATGACAATAAAAGTCAATAAGAGTCAGACATTCACATTTAAGCTGGGCACAGTGGCCCATACCGGCTCGGGAGGCTGAGATAGGAGGATCCTGAGTTCAAAGCCAGCCTCTATAAAGGCAAAATGCTAAGCAACTCAGTGAGAGCCTGTATCTAAATAAAATACAAAAAATAGGGTTGGGGATGTGGCTCAGTGGTTGAGTGCCCCTGAGTTCAATCCCTGGTACCTAAAATAAAAAATAAAATTCACATTTAAACATTAATTGTTGCTTTGTACAAATATTCTTTATTAAGTCTTCTATTTTATATACTTTAAAAGCAACATTTTTTGCAACTTAACAGTCTTGGAGGAAATCAGGTGCTTAGCTTTTCAAAACACTTTATGCTGCAATGCTCCTGAAACATTAATCTATACCACTCAATAGGGTAAACACCTCATAGAAACATCTGCCTGAAGGGAAGGGATTCTCCACTTTCTATATTTGCAAAGGCTTTAGATCATTGTTGGCTGTTCTATCTCTTGGTCCCCATACATGTTATAGTTATCATTGCTGATGTCATCATCTTCTCACCATCATGGCTTTCTGGTTCCATTTTTAAACAAGTGAGAATCCCTGTAGCAATTTCATGTACTGCAAACACTTGGGAAATAAATTGCTATTTGTAGCCATGAAGTCTTCAAAATATAGCTGTTTGGGGATACCAGAATCAGTAGCAATTTAGAACTAGGATTGGTTCAAATACCATGTTGAGTTGGTATCTTTTTCCAGGTGTACCTCAGAGGCTTCCACAGGAATTATGGCTGTTAGTTGCCAACATATTACTATTGTACACGATTTTACAGACCACTGGGTCTCAACAACCATGTCAATGGTTTGCTTCATGTTGATGTTCTCAGCCTTTTTCTTCCTTGTCTAAATTTAGTTATTCCTGCAACTGGCTCCAGTAGCAAGCTTTTGCTGTGTGAATAATCCCGGATTTGAAGGCTGAAGAATGGCTGTGCAATTCAATGGGAAAAACTCAATTTATATGCAATCCAAGCATGGAAATATGTTTTAGGCAAAGCGATTTCTTACCAGCAAGAGGATACCGCATTTTGTTCCTTTCATTTTCTTGTCAACTTAACTCAGCTATTCCCTACTCAGCCATTCCCTAAAAAAAATGTTATCATTTGGGCATGTGTGTTGGCTTGTTAATTACAGGAGAACAAATGAACAATTCTGAAGCAATGGGGGTTAGCTGACTTGCCAATGATGAGTAGTCCAAAACACTCTATAGCAGAATATAGCGACTACCGATCTGTTTACTTCCTTTTAAAAGATCGTCTCTGTCATGAAGCACAAAAGAAAGTCACAAACTGGTAGAGTATACCTGTTTCATCAGCATTTAAAACACCATTCAAGCTGTAATCAGCAATTGTTTGGTCTTTGTTTTTAAAATTTCTCCTACACACAAATTACTAATTTTCTGGAACACTGTTTTCTTCACTACAGACAACATCTGAAGCAATTCCATAAAGCGCCTAAAATTTGTTCAGTCAGCTGAAACTTACTATGGCCAAGTTAGTAAAAACCTGAGGCATTATGTTGCAGAAATAGTACAATTAAATGATCATTTCCTGCATGAACTTCTTGGTTACTACCCCCAAAGGACCCACATTCAACTCTGCTTTCGTCTTAAAATATTTTTAAACTTTCTCTTCAATCTTGGCTCAGTCTTTAAAAATAATGGACAATGTAGGGGGAATGATGCTAAATACCTTTGCTATTTCTCCTATCTTGTGACAGCAATCTACTGTTTCCACTATCATCACTCTTCTCTTCTAATAAAGACCCCATTTGAACCTTCCTATCATGATGATTGGATGGAAGATGTGACAAATGTGTTTAGATTTAAGTAACAAATACTGGCCACCAAGTGCTGAAGCCAGATATCAATGATGTTTCTCCTTGTATTAAAAAGTACACTTGAATAGGAATGTTGGGGAAAGAGAAAATTCAAAAGGAAAAAATTAGTGAAGTGTAAACAGCATTTCAGTCCACCAACAGGATATATCTATAAGAAATATTAGGCAGGAAATGATTGACATATGGCCGTACTGTTAGGATAGAACCTAGAATCCACAGGCTCAGTTTACTACTACTAGGACATTAGATAAAAATACTAGGAGAGGGAATGCAGTTGTGACTCAGTGGCAGAGTGCTTGCCTAACATGTGTGAGGCCCTGGGTTTGATCCTCAGCATCACATGAAAATATATTGTGTCCACCTACAACTAAAAGAAATTAAAAATACTAGGATGGTCTAAAAAGGCAAATTTACAAAGGCAAGGCTTTCTAATCAGCAACTGACACAAAGGGATAAAAACAGCTCCATGTCATTAAAACAAAGATATCCTATAAAAATGAATTAAAGTTGTTCATGGGGAAGAAAAACAAGGTAATAGTAGGTATGGAGAGCACATTATTATAGAGCACAGAAGAGTCCTCAGAGCATAGTTTATCGTGACGTGAACACTGTGTGGATGGCAATGACAATGTGTCAGGAATTCAGAGGGGAAAATACACACACACATACACACACACACACACACACACACACACGTTACAGCCAACAAAAATTTCACTACAAGTTGAATATCCCTTATCTGAAATGCTTAGGACCAGATGTGTCTCTGAATTTTTCTAAATTTTGGAATGTTTGTATACTTAATGAGATAGGGGATAAAACTCAAGTCTAACAACAAAACTCATTTAATACTTCATATGTACCTTATCACAAACTGAAGGTAATTTCACATAATACTTTAAATAATTTTATACATGAAAAAGTCTGTGTATGAGAAAGCAAAGGTGCCACTATCTCAATTACCCATGTGGACAATTTGTGGCTATTTGGAATCACCATCATTCCACTCTGAACTCACATGCTACTAGACAGCAATCATTTTAATGTATTCATTCACACATAAGTGCTTAACAGGAGAAAAAACAGGACATACAATTAATATAGTGAAGAAGTAATATGTTTAAGGTAACTAAGCAGCACAGTGGCACCAGCTGTTAAACAATAGCAGCTTTCAGTTTCCACCTGCAACATTGTTTGATTAAAAGGCTGTTGTACACTATTTTATTTATTTAGGTGAGAAGAATCATCAGAAGCTGTCGAGGGGCCAGGAAGTGGCTCCTCTAGGGATGAGGAGGCATTGTGCTGGGTGGCTTTTTTAAAAGTTTGCTCCAGGGTTGTCTGCCTCATTAGCAGCAGTTTTTGTCTCAGAAGTCTCTCTTTGATTTTATAAATTGACATGATTTCTTGTTCTGTTATGAATGCACGCTGCTCTAGACCTTTAATAAGCCCATCACACAGTCTGACCATGTTTTCCACAGGCACTTTCTCTGCAGTGTTAACATCCCCTTTGTCATCACCATTATCACATTCACCTTGATGCAGAACCATTTCAGGTATTTCACCATTGGTCAATGAATGAACAACTGGAGCTTGATTATTGATATGAAAAACTTTTTTGATATCCACTTTTTCAATAAATTTCTCTGTTGCTTTGTTATTAGCAGCTGTTTTATCACCACAAATCTTTAAAAATGTAATACCATGTCTTTTTTTAAATTTCTGCAACCAGCCTGTTGAATATTCACAGTTTCCTTGAATTTTCAATTCATCATGATAGATCTTTGCTTGTTTCATGATCAGCATACCATTCAGTGGCATGTGTTCATTGCGACGCTGACGGATCCACTCTTTCAACACACGATCAAGATCTTCATTCTTAGCTTTATGCAATGTTTTTCTATTTTTCATTAACTTTGGTTCATCACTTTCAGCATAGAACTTCAGCAGTTTATCCTTCTGTTTCTTCAAGTCATATATGGTGGTCATTCCAACACCATACTCTTCTGTAAGTTGTTTCACACTAATACCACTGTCCAGTTTTTCCAATAGCTTGACTTTCTGTGCTATAGATAAACATAAATGCTTCCTCTTTTTCTTATTGTTACTCACAGGGACATCTGCAGGCCTTTTTGACATTTTCAATAATATTTTTACACTGTAGAGCAAAGAATATGCAAAAAACTACTGCTAACAACGCATGTATGTCTTGGCCCCATGTGAAACATGCTGGGGAATCTGCTGTTGGCACAATGGGCCTGCACACATCATTTTATAACCCTCTGAGGGTGTGCTTCTGTGAGAGAATCTGGGTGTGTGGAGAAAAGATATATTGCAGCTGAAGACAAGAAGGGTCTTATTTTCCTTGGGGATGCTGAATAAGCTGTGTTGTATACCTGTGTCTTGACTGCAAGCTGTCATATGAGATTAAGTGTGGAATTTCCCACTTGAGGCATCATGTTGGCACTCAAAAACGTTTTGAATTTTGGAGTATTTCAGACTTTCAGATTAGGGATGCTCAACCTGTATTTTAAAATTAAAGGGATGCAGTAATGTTTAATACCATGAAATTCAACCAATATGAGATGTGTCTATTAAAAAACTATCTGGGGTTCTAACTTGAATTGTAATGGCTAAATTTCAGTTACAAGATTCCTTGATCTTCTTTTTCCCTTAGAAGAACCTAGTTTTCCTTCATAAAGAATCAAGGAAATAAGCAATCAAGGTAGCACTTATATTGCAACATCCATATCCAAATTCTTATTAATAATACATCATTTATGTTAAACTAAACTCTTCACTAGAAATAACAAAGAATATGTGGACTGGGGCTGGAGGATAGCTCAGTGGTAGAGCACTTGCCTAGCAGGAGTGAGAGGCTAGGTTTGATCCCCAGCACCCAACACACACACACACACACACACACACACACACACACCCCACCTGGACTGGAAACCCACATGTATATTTTTAAAAATTTAATATGCTACAATTTCCGTTGTTTTTGATATTTTCTGGAGTTAATGAAAGTAACATTTTTCATTTTTAGCATTCTTTAGTAAGAAGTAAGACATCTCAGTTTTATGGTCCTTTCTCCTGTTATAAGCCAGAAACTGAAGATGTTACAATTGTTCTCCCAAAGTTTTCTAAACTTATTTACACATCAAATACATAGTTATATGTATAAAAATACATTAGATTATTTTTAAAATGTCCTGAACTTATTTATACATCTAATACAGAATTCTTTTTTAAAAAATATTTTTTAGTTATAGGTGGACACAATACCTTTTTTAATTTTATTTTTGTGATGCTGAGGATTGAACCTAGGGCTTCACACATGTGAGACGAGTGCTCTACCACTGAGCCACAGCCCCAGCTCCTAATACAGAATTCTTAACACTCAGATTACTGAGGTCATAAAGAATAACATAAAGAATTTGTTATATGTAGTTATAAAAAATTAAAAGAATAAAATATTTTCCCATAAGAGAAGGTTCTTCTGTATTTCTATATGTGCCTGGCCCACAGAACTGTGTATATGTGGGAATTAGAGATGTACTGGTTGAATAAACAAGTGTGCAGCATGAAAAATCTCAGTTGACTCTTCATAGATGTATAAATCACCAGGATTTGGGGGGGAAACAAAGTTCTATATCAACAAGCAAACTTTTAATCTTTTTTTTTCAAACTTTTAATCTTGAAGTAAAAGCAGACTTGCTATTTTCAAGTGCAGAACTAATGTTAAGTTCCACTTCAAAAAGTTGCACAAATTTTAAGCTAAGGCCAGGTGCAGTGACACACACCTGTAATCCCAGCAGCTTAGGAGGCTGACACAGGAGGATAGAGACTTCAAAGCCAGCCTCAGCAACTTAGCAAGCCCCAAGAAACTTAGGAAGACCCTGTCTCAAAATTAAAACAAAACAAAACAAAACAAAAAACATAAAAAGGGGTGGGGATATGGTTCAGTGGGTTAAGTGCCCTGGGTTCATTCTCTGGTACCAAAAAAATAAAATAATTATAAGTTAAAAGCACAGCAATAACTGATATTACCACTCAAGTGAACTATACCTAAGACAAAACCAGTTAACATCAGGCACACTTCCATCAGAACTTTCTAAGTCTTCCCATCACTTTCTCCAACTTCCCCCCAACACACACAGGAGTTATTAGCACTTATTTGCATATAACCTTAACAAATATTTAGTTATACTCCCTTTTAAAATCTGTTTATTTTGAATCTAGATTTAAATGGGGGAATCATAAAACACACACACACACACACACACACACACACACACACACACAGGATAGCAGGAATGATAGAAATTTGACATTGCACCACTCCTAATTAATTTGGTGACTAATTTGTGTGCAGGACCACTTGCAAAATAATAAATCAGGCACTACTGACTGCACAATCTATTCAGGTGCACTTATTCTTATTTCTTTTAGAAGAATCAGGAAATTTTAAAATGGACAAAATATTTTATTGGGAGTATAAATATATTTTAGTTTCATATACCACCGTATCTTAATACTTAAATAACTTGATGATTAGTACACATGAGGAACTGTATTTAAAAAAAAAAAAAGAGATAAGACGATATCTTGATATCTGGGTCAGAATAACTTAAAAAAATAATTTCAATTAGTACAAACAGGTTTGGGAAAATCAGAGGACTTTATGGCTTGAGGGAATTTAGCACAGTCTCAAATTTCAACTTTACCACTTCTAAACTGTGATTTTGAGTAGGTTTCACTTCTGATTTCCAGACTTCACCTTTATGAAAGCAGTAATACTGTCTATTGCACAGAACAGATGCGAATGTATACGAATTAAATGAAAACATTTTTTAAAGCATAATAGATTTTAGATTTCCAGAAAAAGTTACTACTGTCATCTTATCCTCCATCCTCCTTTAAACAAAGAGAAACCCAAACTCAAAGTGATTGCCTCTTTGCTAGGAGGGTGGGATTATCCAGGTCACCCCACTTCCAGCCCACTCCTTACTCCATCACTTCATACCATCTCACTTTAGACTTGAAAGAAAATATGGACTTTGCATCTGTGAGTTATTAAAACAACATTTGTAATAATAAAAAATGGGTCCTATATGTTCTTTGCAGTGTAATTTTTTTTTAAATCTCTTTCCATTTCTTGAACTTACTGTACCTGAAAAAAGGAGAAATATTTTGTCAAGGGCTTGTTGCAGATATCCTGAAAAACCTATTTGGCTTCCCCGCAAAGTAGTACCTACACTTCCGTTAATTACTTAGGACCTACTCAAAGATAGGTGCATTTGAAGCCTCCAGGAGAAACTGCAGTCAATTAAGTTCCAGACACTGTACTAGGGAGTTGAAAACGCACCGCTACAAAAGAAAAGGGAATCTTGTGAAATAACAAAACTACACTCCCCTAAATGAGAGAGCCTGGTGAGCTGGGACTCAAACAGCAGAGAAAGTCGCAAGGGTCTGGGAAATGGGCTCTATGCGGCCGCATATTTCCGAGACACGGCGTGCGGCTCACGTAGTCCCTGAGCGGCAGGGTCGGGCTGCCTGAACCTACGCAACCAAGTACGCGGCACCTGACAGTAACACTGGAAAGAAGCAGCGGCCCTGCCCACTCCCAGCCAGCGTCCCTCCACCCGGAAACCCACCGCCACCGCTCACCTACCGCGGGGTCACCCCTTATCCGCGCTTGCGACTGCTCGGACCGCTGCAAGAGAGAGAAGCCGAGCGCGCTCGACCCGGCCCACGCTACAGCGCCACCTACATCTCGGAGGCTGCAGTGCTGAGGCGCAGGGATAACTAGGCTCCACCTGCCCATGCCTCTACCTCCTGAGATTGACCGTTCCACAGCGGGGTTTGTGGGCTGGAGTTTTGCAAGGGACATTTCCTCCTCCCCCCTTTTCTCCTATTGACCTGTCTTCAGCCTTCCAGCTTCAAATAACCTTTCCGTTTCATGTTCATGTTTTCTACAAATAATAGGAGACCATCGCCAAGAAATATGTGTTTATTTAATGAAAATGGGGAGTATTACAAATTAGAAAGAAGACTTAGGTCTAGGCTCTGTCTACCCTTACTTTAAGGACGGAATAATTTAAGTGTACAGTTAATCCTCTGCCGTTTCTGTTAGGGCCTTCAGATTCTTAAACATACAAGATTATGCAGTAATGATTAAGATAACAAGATGGATAGGGATGCTGGTTTGCTCATCCTTGTTAATGCTTACATTTGTTAAATTTTGTTTTAGTTGTAGATGACACAATACCTTTATTTTATTTATTTATTTATTTTATGTGGTGCTGAGGATCAAACCCATTGCCTCACATGTACTTAAGCAAGCACTCTACCACTGAGCCACAACCCCAGACCAGATTACAGGTTATATTTAAACAAACAGAGTAACTGGTACACAGATTTTTGGCATGAGTTTATGTAAAGCTTTGTCGATTGGATTTTGAATATAAAATTTGTTCTTTTAAGTAAAATTAAATGTACATTTGATGTGAGGCTTACTTTTTCAGTGTTCATTGATATCGGGTATTATTGGGCAATCTTTTGACAAAATAAGTTAAATTTCCATGGAAGAGCTGCCCAGAAGCTGAGAACAATAGGCAAGGATACAAAGCATTGTGCTGCATCATCAACAGACCTAATTTTCTCCTCATCCTTAGGGTTCTCCTCACTAATATACAACTTGCCAAATATCAATATGGAAATAAAAATGCTATTACAGTCATGACCAATCCAAAGGAATCAGATGAAAAAATAAATGAGACATAAGAAAATACAAGGAAAAAGCATCAATTGTGGTAAAGACAACAGAGAAAAGCCTAACTTGTAAATTTCTTGGATACAAATACAATTCAAATAATCTGAGTAAACAATAATTCATTCCATTTTATGATGCTTTCAAGAAATTACTTTGAAGAGTGATGCTGGTCTGGTTACTTTCATAATCTTCATTTTGGACACAATAATAAATATTTAATAATACTGAACAGAAGATTTTTATATTTAATGGGATTGCATAAAGCAGAGGTTTGTCTATGTGAAAACATTAAAATTGATCAAAGATAGCCGTTGTAATAATTAGTGGTTCCTAAATGTGCCCTGAGATGACTGTAATGGTCTGGGATCCTTCCCAAGAGATATCTGGTGACACAGGTTATTTTTTTTCCAGGCAAGCATTAACGGTTGACTTATAATATCTAATAAAAATCACACATGATCAGTGTTTTGTCAAAGGCAGATTTTTTAAAAAATATAAATGCTGCCTTTTTTAAAACCATCTTTCAGAAAGCTGAATCAAAGTAGATGATTTATTAATGTGAGCCAAAGATATCTAATTCCCTTGAATAAATTAGTTGACAAATGTAAAAATCAAGCATGTTGTGGTAATTTGAAAAAAATAATCCCAGTTCTCCCCACTGCCTGTGTCCACACTCTCCATACCCTTACCCATGCCCTCCCACTCTGACTCTGGGTTCAGCCTTGTATGGCTAATACAATATTAGCAAATGTGATCCAAAAGAAGCTATAAAAGCATTTGAACTGGTAAGCATGCTCCAACAAACCCACTGAAGACGAAAGATACACAGACCAAAGTCAAGATCCCATTCCCCAAGCTTCTGATTCTGCCAATCTGGATTGGAGCCTGAGAATTTCCATTTTTATCAAGTTCTTGGGTAATGTTGCTGCTCCTAGTCCTCAAACTGCATATTGAGAACCATTAACCTACATGATAGGGCATTTTCTTTTCCATTTTCTAGATAAGATATTACTTGTTATTAAATAATTTCTACTTTGAGGAGAGGGATGTAGAATATTTTAACTCATCGTAAGAAAATCCTCTGAAAATTTAAATTTAGGATCCAATTACACTTCTAACAAAAGAGACAAAACAATCATTTCTGATGATTGAGATTTAAATACAATTGGTATTAATAATAAATCCATGGATTATTATCAGTGTAAAGACAATTGATTAGGACAACTTTATTTGAATATCTTGCTATTTATTCTGAGAAGGCATTTTCCAAGAATCACCAAAAAATACAGATATTTTAGGAAAATTAGAAGATGTATTCTAATTATTTCTAACTCCATTCAGGGTACAAAACAAATACTTTAGTTACTGAGCAGCATAAATTATAAGAAAGTTCTTTAAAAGTTCTAAAAGAGGGTCACATAATGCCTCAAACAAAACTACAAAGTCTCCAGTTCAAATAATAATAATAATAATAATAATGATTTCCTTGTTTTCTATCCTCCCTATCTTCTTCATGGGGCTTTCCTCAAGTCATTTGGAAGTTGTTATACAACAGTTGACATATAAGGCAAGGGTATTTGTAGCTTGCAGTAAGTGTTTTTATTCACAGCAAAGCTGTGAATGCACCACATTCAGGGAAAATGGGTGGTAACCTTTTGTGCCAAATTAAGGTAAGCTGATAAGTTAAGTGCTTTTCTTGATTAGTGACAGCATTTGTTAAAAATTCACAATGAAAAGACTGAAATCTCTGGAGGAAAACAGTCTCACATGCTAACAAGACTTGCCAAACTTCTGCCTCTCTCTCCAAGCCACTAGGGATGCCCTGTCTCTCTTCCAGTCATATCTAATTATTTTGCACAGTTTCTTTCTGTAAGAAGTAGAACTCTGACAGGCAGACAGGCAAAAAATGCTTTTCCATTAGCCCAAGAAAGCCTGATGAAATAAGATAAACTGGCTCAGGCACATTATAATGGAAAGTAAGTGAATCAGACAAAAAAGGTAGTAGGATTACTCAATTGTGAGGGATGATTTTCTTTAATATTGTTGATGCATGTATTTTCAATAACTATATGATATAAACTAGTATGCTGTCCTGCATGTTAATCAACTTTTTGTTACAGTAGGAAAGATTTATTTGCTCACAGTTTCAAAGGTATCAGTCCATGGTGAGTCGGCACCACTGCTTTTGGGCTGGTGGTGAGACAGAACTTCACAACAGGGAGCTCATAGTGGGTCAAAACTGCTCAATTCACGGTGGCTGGGAAACAAAAAGAGAGGAGAAGGGGTGAGCTGGTTGAATACCCCCAGTAACCTAACTGCCTTTCCTGATTTCCACCTCTTAAAGGTACCACCTACTCCAGATAACACCACAGACTGGGGACTAAGACTTTAACACATGGGCTATTTAGGGATATTCCATATCTAAACTATAACACCTATTAACCATTTTTTTTACTTCGGTTACCATGTATTGGTTCTTTTCAACTTTATGTTTTACAATTCATCCATATCCATGCATTTCAGTCAATTGTTTGTTTCCTTTGCTATATAATATTCTATTGTATTGAGAATTGAAATGACCTGCTGTTGAGAGCCACAGCCGAAGGGGCCCCAGCAAACTTCCAGCTGCCAGCTGATTGGCTCCTCTGTGGTGATGCTTAATGGGCTGTTTCCCTGCCCTTTCAGACCACGGAGCTGCTCACTGGGGGACTCTTTTGGCTCTGCCCACATGACCCAGCCAATCAGCCTCAAGAGCAGGAGGAGTGGGAGGGGTTGAGAGGCTTGTGGGAAGCCGGTGGTGGCAGTTGGGCTCTGAGGGAATTCCTGAAGAGCTCGTGTGGTGTGGCATGTATGTTCTAAAAATAAAGTTCGTTTTTGCTTGATAAGTGGCTCGTGAATTGTGCCCAGCCAGACTGCAGCATTTGGTGGCCCATACGGGGAACGAACCCGTGACCTTGGTGTTATTAGCACCAAATAGTGGAGCTAGTCAGACAGAGGAAAAAATTCAAGTAAAAGAGAAGGTCTCTCGAGCTAGTCAGACAGAGGAAGAAAGTTTAGAGCAGAAAAAGCCATCAGGGGAAAAGTTACAACAGGAGACTGCTACTAACACCTTTATATCACCAGAGGCATAAGTGTCCAACCAACAGTGCCACCTCCATATGCTGAGAGGCCCCCAACCCCCATAGTTGATAGATGGGATCCTGAGACAGGACCTCAAATATTAACATGCCCTGTATTTGAGCAGGCAGGAGGGCAGCGAATTCACCATGCTTTAGATTTCAAAACAGTGAAGCAGCTAAAAGAGACTGTAACAACCTATGGTCCTCAAGCACCCTTCACTGTAAGCATGGTCAAATCCATTACCAACTTGAACATGACGCCAGCAGATTGGGCTAGTATGTGTAAAGCTGTGCTAAATGGAGGACAATACCTGTTATGGAAGGTTGCCAATGAGGAATTTTGCAAGGAGACGACTAGGTGAAATGCAGCAGCTGGTTATCCTCAGAGAAATCTAGATATGTTGTTAGGAAAGGGACCTTATGAGGATCAGCAGCAACAAATTGCATATGATCCTGCCATATACTCACAAATTGCTGCAGGTGTGGTTAGGGCATGGAAGACTTTACAAGGACATGGAGGTTTACAAGGTCAATTATCTAAGGCAATACAAGGAGTTAGTGAACTTTACACTGAATTTGTAGATAGGCTTATTCAAACAGCTACTAGAGTCTTTTGGAATACAGAACAAGCAAAGCCATTAATAAAACAACTGGCTTATGAACAAGCGAATCGTTGGTGCAGAGAAGTCATTAGACCATGGAAACATGAAGATTTAAACACATATATTAAATTATGTAGAGACATTAATGAACAAGGACAAGTCTTGGCAGCTTCAGTACAACAGATTTTAGATGCCAGGCCAAAAACATGCTACAATTGTAAACAAACAGGACATTTTAAAAGGAATTGCCCCATAGGAGGAGGGTTTAACAAAACTAGGTATCAAAGGAGTAGAATACTGGGTATTTGCCCACAATGCCATAGAGGGGGACATTGAGCTAATGAATGCCATTCTCAAACCACTGTAGAGGGTACTCCGTTATCAAAAAACGAACAAAGACAAGGTGTCTATCCACGATATCGTGGAGAAAGGCATCAGGCTCCATTGCCAAAAAACGGACAGGGGGGCCCAATGCTCCGGGGCCCAAGATCACAAATATACAGGGCACTGGAGGAACTCAGCAACCCCATCAGGGTAGTGCCCAGGACACATTGTCCATTAGATCCCTCACTAGACAAACCAGAGGAAGCGCAGGATTGGACATCTGCGCCTCCGCCAGAACAGTACTAACTCCAGAGATGGGAGTTCAAATCATTCCCACAGGGGTAAAAGGACCTCTTCCCAAAGGAACAGTAGGCTTATTATTGGGACACAGTTCTTCTACTCTAAAAGGACTTATGATAAGTCCTGGGGTAATTGATCCCGATTATGAAGGTGAAATAAAAATTAGAGCCAGTTCTCCAAAGGGTATATCAGTAATTTCACCAAGGGAGAACAGCAGCCGATTTGGATGCCAGAGAGATTAACTAAAGCGATTTCTATAGACCAAAAAGAAGATGATTTGGCTCAAATCCATAACAGCTGATATCCAAAACTCCAGTTTGGCTATCCTTACATCTGCGACAGAACCAGGATGCTTTTTTCAATATCTATTTTATTATTGCCCTTTCCCACATCATGAAGTTCTATTTTGTTTTTTGAGCTCATACAGACCTAGGTTAATGTTTTACTGATCAGTTCTATTTTTTGACTATAGAGTTTTTAAACATTGCAATGGAGATTTCACCTGTAAAAAGTTATAAGGCCTTTACTATTATGTTATGTGTTATATGTATTATATTATGTGTGCACACTTGTGTTTTGTGTTGTATGTTTGTATGTATGTATTTCCATATATCATATATGGTGAGCGCTCATGAAAAAATGGATCCAAATATTTTTTTTATTCACATGATTTAAATGGTTTAATTTAAATTGGGTAAACAGCTGTTGAGGATTGTTTTAATATGTGAACAAAAAAGGAGGTTAACAGATCTGTTTGTTTACATTCACCTTTCCTTTTCATTATATTTAATAATTCTGTTCAGGATAATGTAAATTGTTCAGAAATTTGTTTTCTTTTAATGCCTGCTGGAATGTTACATAATTTTTTCTTTAGCCATTATTGCCAGAATTCCTATCTTCATCCCAGTGCCGGTGAAGACAAAGATAAAACCAATCTTCAGCTTCTGCAATAGCCATCATTGAACTGCTTGCAGAACTTGCATGGACTATGTATCACTAGTATGCATTGTGAACTCACTTGTATGCATTGTGAACTATCTGTTGGTGCAGTGACTTGTGGTAGTATTGGGGTATTTTTGCTGATGGTGTCATCGGTGGTACAATTTTTCCAAAAGGAGCCGTCAATTGGCTTTGTGTATCCTCCTCCCTTCTGCTTGTGATGGTCATTCAGCTAAAATTTGGGGGTCAACAGAGGTGAGGCAAAGAACCTCACCCCCCTGCTGGTACAAAGGCCTATCCACAGGTGTGGCTGTATGCTGGACCGGTAGTCAATGACGGGTAAGATCCAATTGCAATAGTACCAAGCTAAGACAGGAGGCTGATGCCTTGAGGTCAGCTCATCTGATGATGAGTAAGGACCATATGTAGTATTGGACAACCTAAGGCAGGCATGGTCCCTAAGCCACATGCTTGTTGTTTAAACAGAGAGGGGGAGATGTTGAGAGCCACAGCCGAAGGGGCCCCAGCAAACTTCCAACTGCCAGCTGATTGGCTCCTCTGCGGTGATGCTCATTGGGCTGTTTCCCTGCCCTTTCAGACCACGGAGCTGCTTATTGGGGGACTCTTTTGGCTCCGCCCACATGACCCAGCCAATCAGCCTCAAGAGCAGGAGGAGTGGGGGGATTGAGAGGCTTGTGGGAAGCCGGTGGTAGCAGTTGGGCTCTGAGGGAATTCCTGAAGAGCTCGTGTGGTGTGGAGTGTGTGTTCTAAAAATAAAGTTCGTTTTTGCTTGATAAGTGGCTCGTGAATTGTGCCCAGCCAGACTGTGGCAACCTGCATGAGTATAAATTTAACTGATGGGACTAAGAACTGAAACCACTCATGTCAATGTTACCACTTTTATTCCCCAGGAAATTCTTTCCAATGAAGATATGATTGTAGACCAATAAAATGCTTTAGTGTTTGCACCAGGAAAATTTTGCAAGCCAATTTTTACAGGCAAGCAGTTTGCTTATCTGGGTAAACAATTTACTTATATGTTCTTTATAAACGCTTCTCTAGACTGTTGTCTTGCATGCCCATCAGACCTAAAATATTATATCATGAACTTCACTTAATTTCAATCACTTCCTCACCTTTCAAGATATGCCTTAAGCTTTATGAATCCAGAATCCTAAACTTCATAAATACTCTTCTCTAACTTACCCCTCTAGAGACACTGATAAGGCTCTATAAAGTTTGTTTGATCAACAGAATTTTCTGGTGGTCTTATAAGGTCTTTGACAAGGTGAATACAGCCTTCCCTTGATTGCAGGACCCCTTGCAAAATCTGCAATGCTCAAGTCCCTCATGTAAATTGGTATAGTATTTGCATGTAATATATGCATATCCTCTCATACACCCTTTAAATCATCTCTATATTATTTACAATACCTAATACAATGTAAATGTTGAGTTGTTATACAATATTATTTAAAGGATAATGACAATAACAAAAGCCTGTACATATTCAGTACAAATGCATTCTTTTCAGAATATTTTCAATGTGGTTGAATTCACACATGCAAAACCTGTGGGTATGGAGTGTTGGTAGCATCTTCCTATTACCCACCTTAGTCAGAAGCATACAAGAAAGGGAATTCTGGAAATGTGGTTCAGGCTAGTCAAGTGGACATGTCACAATATCCATTACAGATTATTCATAATGAATTTGACTTTTCTGGGAGGAAAGAAAGATGTGTTTCTTATAAAATTATTGTTATTTAGGTATAAAATTTTAGGTTGTCACTTCTTTTCTTTTTAGAACTTCATATATGTCATAACATTGTTTCCCAAAGTTCTTCATATCTGTTAATTGATTAACAATTAGACTTATTTTGTTCCCTTGAAAGTAGTGTATATTTTTATCTGATCGCTTTTAAGGTTTCCTGTGTCTTTGATTTTTAGTAGTCTTACTGTGATATACCAAGTACATTTTTCTTTGTATTAATCTGCTTGGGATTCATAAAGCTTTTTGAATTTGTATCTTAATAACTTTCATATAATTTAAAAGATTCTTGGCCAATAATCAAATATTATTTCTTCCCATTTTCTCTTCTCTGCTAGCAGGACTTTACTTCCACATTAAGCTTTTTATTCTGTTCCAAATGTCTTTTACGTTCATTTAAACACTATCTTTTCAACCTATTTTCAGATTATTTTCTACTGATTATATTCTCTCTTTAACTTTTGTTGAAAGTCAGTTATTCTACTCTTAATTTTAGTTATTGGACATTAATTAGAATTTTAATTGATTTTTGATGTATTTTAGTTCTTTGATAAAATTCTCCATTTGGGGATGGAGCTGGAGAATATCATGCTAAACGAAGTAAGTCAATCCCTAAATACCAAAGGCCAAATGTTTTCTCTGTTAAGTGGATGCTAATTCATAATGGCTGGGGTGGGGTGGGGCATGGGATGAGTGGAGAAACTTTGTACAGGGCAAAGGAGAGGGAGAGGGGGAGAGAGGGTATAGGGTAGGAAAGATGGTGGAATGAACTGAACATCATTACCCTAGGTACATGTATGATTGCATGAATGATGTGACCATACTTCATGTACAACCAGAGAAGTGAAAACTTGTACTCTATTTGTGTACAGTGAATCAAAGAGCATTCTGCTATCACGTATAACTGATTAGAACAAATAAAACATTTTTTTAAAAAGTCTCCATTTTGTCATTTATTTTCTTAAACACATGAATAGCTATTTTAAAGTCTGTATCTATAACATCAGTGCCCAGATACTTGTGCATCTATTTCTGTATTCTGTTTTTTCTTAGTCCAGTCTTCTTGTATGTCTGGTAATTTTTGTTTAAATTCATGGAATTATCCACTTAGCACTATAGAAGTTCTAGAGCTTTATTATTGTTTTTTTGTTTGTTTGTTTGTTTCTGAGACAGAATAAGAGCGTGTCATCTTTATCTAATAAGAAATCAATCAGATTGAGAATAGGAACTCAGCCTTTTTAAGGCCTGGTCTACTTCCTGTTTTCTTACTCAAAGTCTAGGGTGTATACCAGGGTCTCTAAATTTTGGAAACTTCTAAAGATGAATTTTAACTCTGTAGCACCATGATATGCCATTAACTCTGCTGAGATTCTCAGTCTGACTGTGTCCACTTTTTTCTTAGTTCTCCTCTTCTTGACCTGTCCTTTTATATTAGTGAATACTTAAGAGAAACAGATTGGTTGAATACTGGGCAAAATCCACCAATTTCCTTTCTCTTGGTTATCTTGGCTCCACAAGTCTTGATTACATTGGTGGCTCTCTGATGCCTCAAACAAATTTGTTTTGTTTTGTTTTTACATTATATTCAGCTTTTCTGGTTGTTCTCAGCTAGAGGATTGATTTGCCACCTATTACTAATCTGTCATGGCTAATGAAAAGAGTTCTCCTCCATTTCCTTTGATATTGTCTCTGACTCCATCCAATACCTGCTTTCTAGGAACAGAAACTTTCACTTACTATGGATTGATCAAAACCTCTTTAATTCTGGCAATAAAGTTGTACAAACACTTATCTCCTCCTCTTGTTCAAGACTACCCCTTCTCCAGAGAATGTTCATAAGAAAACTAGATGAATAGAAGAAATGGCTCCATATTCCAGGGTCAACTGCCTCCACAAATCCTTTAATTTTTATTTTTTTTAAAGAGAGAGAAAATTTTTAATATTTATTTGTTAGTTTTTGGCAGACACAATATCTTTGTTTTGTATGTTGTGCTGAGGATCGAACCCAGGCCGCACACATGCCAGGCAAGCACGCTACCACTTGAGCCACATCCCCAACCCCTAATTTTTAAATCCAGTCTCCTCATCTGCTCCCAATGCCTTCTTTTCAGGAGGAATGAGGTCCACCATTGTCTTGTGCTCACCCACTAGAAACACCTGCCAGGCTATACTGTGTTTTTGTATGTAAGCCTGGGAATACTTCTAACTTTTATTAGACTTAGTTCATTAAGGATCTTTTATTGTCTGCCTCTTCATATGATGATAAATTTGTTAAACTTTATCTAAAGAATAAACTATTAGGACTGGGGTTGTGGCTCAGTAGTAGAGCACTTGCTTAGTCTGTGTAAGGGCTTAATTTTCAGCGCCACATAATAATTAATTAATTAAAGGTCCATTGACAACCAAAAAATAAATTAAAAAAGAATAAGCAATTATAATTCAATATTTTTTTCTGGTAGAATTTTCTTTTAATTGTTAATAATTTAAAATTTTTGATTATTTTCTGGTAATCAAAATTTTTCTCACTTTCTGCTAATCCCATATAAATAGGGGATTACTATTAGTTTGAGGAAATCTCCATTGAGTTTCTTCATATTTGGAAAAATTTTCTACAAATTAAACTCTGCCTTGATAGATTTCAAATCTTTGTCTCCTCCTTAACACACATCCTTTTTATGCTGGGCGTTATTGGACACCTTTAAATTGCAATGAGACCTTGATCTCTGCACCTTTGGTTACAACATTGAGTAAGTTACTACAGTGGAAGGTAGAACCATTTTGGGAGCAATCCCCAAACCAGAACATGTAGCAGGAACTTAATTAATACTGTGAATGAATGTGAGCCACAAATATACCTCACTAAACCAAAACTAAACCCAAATTGTCCTACCCATACCCTTAGTTGGATCCTGAACCACTCCATCTGGCAGAAGTGAAGTGCAATGAGGGAGAAATTGGAATTGAAAGAGAATGCTATCTCAACTAATTATAGTTTAAATGTATATTCAGATTTTAGAGAAACATGTTACTATGAAAACATACTGCTGGGGGCACACCAGTGATCTTGGAGGGGCCATGAAATTTAAGCTTCATTATTTTCAGGGTAAATATACCTTGTATTTAAATACAATTAAAGACCACTTCCCTTTAAGAAATAATCACAGACCAGGAAAGAAGAGCTCAGACCTTGGGCTTCATAAAATGCACACAAGTCCTGGAGAGATTCAGTACTGCATCAACCCCTTTCACCCCAACAGTCTCACTGTAGTAGGTCTTCCAGAGGGAGGGAGAAGAGATAGTTATTCCCCAAATTCCTTCTCTCTTTCTCTGCAAGTTTTCAGTCCAGTTTACTCACATTGGTTTATTTTATCTGCCATATAAAATACCACAGACTGGGTGACTTAAAACAATAGAAATTTATTCTGGAAATTGAAAGTCCAAGATCAAGTTCCCAGCAGGAAGGTTTCCTCTGAGGTCTCTCTCTCAGCTTGCAGCTAGTCATCCTCTGTGCGCGCGCACACACACACACACACACACACACACACACTTATTTCTTTTTGTGTATTCTAACTTTTTTTTTCTTAATAAGGTCCTTTTTTATTTTTTCTGTTTAGATATACATGACAGTAGAGTGTATTTTGACATATTATACATACATGGAGTACAACTTCCCATTTTTTAAAAAAAAATTTTAGTTGTAAATGGACACGATACCTTTATTTATTTATGTGGTGCTGAGGACCAATCCCAGTGCCCCACACATGCAAGGCAAGCATGCTTCCACTGAGCCACAACCCCAGCCCTAACTTCCCATTCTTGAGGTTGTACCAATGTGGAGTTACACTGGTTGTATTCGTGAACATAGGAAAGTTATGTCTGATTCATTCTATTGTCTTTTTTAATCCCTTCTCCCTCCCTTTCCTTCATTCCCCTTTATTTAATCCAATGAATTTCTATTATTCCCTTCCCCTCCTTATTTTTTGTTAGCATCCACATATCAGAGAGAACATATGCCTTTGGTTTTTTTGGGATTGGCTTATTTCACTTAGCATGATAATCTCTAGTTTATCCATTTATTGGCAAATGCTGTAATTTCAGTTGGCAGAATGCTTGCCTTGCAAACACAAGGCCCTGGGTTAAATTCCCACTACCAAAAAAAAAAAAAAAAAAAAAAAGAATCTCTCTTTCTTTTAAGGGCAACAGCTAGCTACTTTAGTCTACTGTAAAGACCTAATTTAAACATAATCATTTTTTTTAAAAATCAGGGATTGAAGCCAGGAGCCCTTAACTACTGAGCCACATCCCTGGCCCATTTTGTTTGTTTGTTTATTTGTTTGTTGATACAGGGTCTAAGTTGCTTAGGGTCTCACTAAGTTGCTGAGGCTAGCTTTGAACTTGTGATCCTTTGTAAGCTGCTGGGCTTATAGGAGTGTACTACTGTGCTGAGCTTAATGTAATCACCTTTTTAAAGGCCTTATCTCCAAATATAGTCACTTTCTTAAGGTACTGAGGGTTAGCTCTTCAACACTTTAAGCTTTTATAAGAGACACAATTCACCCTGTGATGATGCTGCTTCTAGCTACTCCTTTTTCTCTCAAAGTTCTCAGAGACCAAAAGTGGTGAAATGCATTATTCTCACAGAAGACTGGAATGAACAAAGCTTTGCCTTCCTCTGCTCCCCACTCCTCCTCTCAAACAAACTGAAATATCTTTAATCCTTCTTCTTTCTCTCAAATGCTTAGTAGGAGACCTTTATACATCCTGTGTTTACTTCTACTCAGCTTGTCCAATAGTCCAAGGATGTCGGTGGTCTCTATGATTCAGGGCATGGCTAAGAAGCACAGTGACATGGTCTGGGTGCTATGGTCTGGATTCTATGACTATCTTATACAGGTTGAGTGTATATTGTCTGTGTTAATCATACTGCAAGGAGAAAAATGCAAGCATACTTGGCCATCAACCCTCAGTGTTAGACCAGGACATAAGAAAAGACCACTGACTCCAATTAAAATCAAATTAAAGAAAGCTTATTATTTTGACCTGCCTGGCTGCCTCTCCCACCCAAAACTGCAGGAACAAGACAACACCACAGCTTTCTTTATAGCCCAGAAAGTTACACAAAGGGGGATTACAGATAACAAAACTTTGACAAGCATAACATTTTTGCTGGCCCTGGCATCAGAATTTATGAAAGTCATTAGAGCCTCAGAGAGGGTCAGTATCTGGCCGGGGAAGGCCAAGATTGTTGAGGCGTCACTGAAGTTTCAGAGAGGGCTGCTATCTGGCCAGAGAGCCAGGCATGGGTGAGTTCAAGGCACAGGCAGGCATTCCAAGTAGGTTCAGAATTTGCAGTAATTTATAGTAAAGCCAAAATTAGCTTTTCATGGCTTTGTGGCGAGATGGCTCCCAATTTTAAGAGAAAATCAGATTGGGTCTATCACTCAGAAGAAAGGATAGCTATTTTATGTCCATGTTTGCCTTATGGAATACCATCTGCTGTGCTGTTATGGCAATATACAGAGTGGCATAACTGACAGACCTCAAATCCTGAATAGGGTTTGAAGTATGTGCTTCACATCAGAACCAAATAACAACAAAATGTTTTAAACTACTCTTTTTCATCTAGGTTTTTTTTTTTAAGCTTAGTCAAATACTGGAGGAAGTACTTGACCTCGTTATTTCATTTTCTATAAATTGTGCATTAACATTTTCACTAGCCTGTCCCATTGGAATAAAAAATGAACTGAAAAAATAATGCTCCTAACTTTAACATTTTGAGATCCTCTTACTTTTTAAAAAATATTTTTTTTAAATTTTTTTAGTTGTTGATGGACATCTATTTTATTTATTTATTTATATGTGGTACTGAGAATTGAACCCAGTGCCTCACACATGCTATGTAAGCACTCAGTACCACTGAGCCACAGCCCTAGCCCTTGAGATCCTCTTTCATATAGTAATCTCAAATTGTCTCATCAAATATTATTTACTACTTTGGCTTTTCAACTTAAATTGAACTAGCATTCATCAAATACCTATTACACATCAGACACTGTTACCCAACACTTTTTTATTTCTGCTTTATATTCAGGGCTAGCAATTCCTGAGGACATATTGAAATTATAGTTGCAATGAGTCTATTCCAACCACACTGGACTGGGAGGGCCTTGCTCATGTATTTATTTGTTTCATATTAATTTTTAGTTTACATTTAAGACATATAGATTTATTTATTCTATGAGGAACAGGACTTTACTGTCTGCATCAATGTCTACATTTGAAATTTAACTATGAAAACAGTATTCTTTGAGGATTATAAGAGAGTGATTCAATTAAGAACTGTTTATTTGGCAATAATTGGTAGAGAATGTTTTCCAATATCTGCATTAACATCTATGTACACACAAAGCCATTCAAATTACTGTGCATTTAACAAATTCTAATATGGAAAAAGTAAGATAATATCCTAGGCTTACCTTTTATACAAGTGTAATAATTGCTGAACCATATATATACAGTGAGCACTTCAGTTGGCTGTAAATATTTCTGATACTGCACACTTGTTTTCATAAGTAAAGATTCACAAACTGCTGACAAGTGAAATATGGCCTTTCATTTGCTGATTCAACAACTGAAGCCAGATTTAAAGTTAGGTAGTCAGTGTAGTTAGGTAAATCGGGTCTAATACCGAGTGAAATCTAAAATGGAGGCCATGCTGGGAATGACTCAGGGAAAATACAGGACAATTCATGGAATGTTGACAAAGTCCCGAAAAGGCCCTAGGCCAAAGTCCACCTCAAAGAAGTATTGATGAACAGCCCCCAACAGATTTGGAGATAGCCCATCCCAGTGATAAGCCCATCCCAAAAGTCCTCCCTGCCCTTTTGGTCCACCTGTGTCCCACCCCTCGGGCTCTCCAACCTACATTTCATCACCAAACTTATAAAAAGGGGAACACATTTGCCCGCCAACTGGATTCCACCTCTTGGGTCCCCTTCTTCCTCCGGGAGAAGTCTTTTCTGCTGTCCTTTAATAAACTTCTAATTTCTACTCTGACCTTGCCTCGGCGTGCTTCTTTGGTGTTATTCTTCAACACTGGGGAAGCAAGGACTCGTCACCGGTCAACAGCGGTAACACAACTACAAAAAAACTAATTAGGGCTGGAGGCACATGCATCCATCAACTTAGACCCTTGTCAAACACTGAAAGGTCTGAATCAGTGGTAGCTAAATTGATGTAAATGGATGTTAGGTAATGGGTGAGTTATTCTTTCTTAGAAAAAATAAGATCTCGAAACATTTCTTAGATGTGGAAATTGCCTAGAAAATATCTGATGCTCTAAGTGTGAATACTGAAATACAAATCTTTTTAATTACTGGGAGGAAAGCTGGTGTCTGGCCAGGCCTGGAGCTGTGGAGTGGGGAAAGCCCCTTCATGCCTCTGTGCTGCCAGGAAGGACTCAATAATTAAAATCAAGAGGACAAGTCTTACTGTAAGGGTAAAATCTCTAAGCTGATTCTAAACTGCAAAATTAACATGTAAAAGACCCGGGCATCGCAAAGTTCCTCTGCTACCTGAAATTCCTGAGATAGTTAAGACAAGGCCCTACTGGCCATTTAGCCTAGGGCCCTGTGCAGTTTATCACAGGGCCCGAACCAATCAGTTTGAATGTGTATCCCGCTTAGGAGTGACCAATCACCCCCGCCTGCTCTGTTCCCGCCAATGAATGTGCTCAATAATTAAAATCAAGAGGACAAGTCTTACATTTTCACTTGAAAAGTTTTGAAAACTTATTTTAGGCTTAGAAATGATACTTAAATATGACATTCCTATGCCCTTCCAATATTTTGTATCTACGGAATATTTCCCCTCAATCCTTTCTTACATCAGTCAGAAGATGGATGAATCATCTTGGCACTGAAAGAGGCACAGAGGCCCTCAATGCATTCTTACCAGAAAAGGAAATCTAAAAAGCATTTGTCATTTGGCAGACTTGATGTCACAAATATCACTCATTATTAAAAAAAGTTCATTGAATTTCTGGAATTTAGCTGCTACAAATCTCCCACAAGTTTCTGATAAACTTCTTCCTAAATATTGGTATCTTGTGTTTGCAAATTGTACCAAAAAGCTATTGCTCTGACATGGGGGGGGGGGCAAGTACTCCCCATAAGTGTTTGGTTGCCCAGAACAACAGGTTTGTTATGCTTTGTGTTTTCAAATCTATGTATACTTCTCTCATCTTTTGTGTCATTTTTTTTGGAGGGGGGGCAGTATGTTTCACAGCTCAAGGTGAGTACTGCTTTCAAAGATAATGATAGCTGTATCATTGACTGAGTGGCTATTGTTTCATTTAACCATTATGAAGACCCTATGAAGTATGGAGTGCCTTTCTCATTTTGCAGAGAAGAAAATGATCAGAGAAGTCAATCATCTTGAGTAAGGTCACAAAGTTAAGAAAGAAAGAGATCTATGATTTTTGCACTGGTCTGAACTCGGAGCCTATTGAATCTCTATTGCAAAAAATAAAATAAAATCTTGGAATAAAATGCCATCAAACTCTAGTAAGTAACTTACCTTGTACCTTGCTTCTCCAAGCTAACCATCTTCAGCTACTAAAGCCAGATTTAAAGATAGGTAGTCAGTATAGATAGGTAAATTGAGTCAGGTCGGATCTAGGAAGCCAATTTTGTGTGAGTCTGGGAAGTTGGAGACTGTCCCCTGAAGGATCTTATTAAGAACCTGCTCCTGCTCCAACCTGTTGCCAAGGTAACTGTCCCAGGAATGTCCTTTCCCTCCTAGCTATAAAGTTGTTAATGTGTCCTTGTCTACTCCACTCTGCCCTTCCCTCTTTAGCCCACCTATTTCCCACCTTTTGACCATCCCTCGGAGCATTTCCTGGGCCTAGTCAACGCATGCAGGAAGGAGAGAGATAAGTGGGGAAAGACAGGAGAACAAAGGAATCCTAGGACATATAAAAAGGGCAGAACACCTTGCCTCTTGGGATACCAGGATACCAGCTACGGCCCCCTTCTCCCTAGTGGGAGAAGTCTATGTTACCCCTTTTTAAATAAACCCTGCTTCATATGCTTGCCTAGGCGTGCTCCTCTGATATTCAAACTTCAACATGTGGGGAAGCAGGACTCTTCACCGATAACCAGCGGTATCACTACTCCCATTCTTCTTTTTATGATATGGTTAGAGACTTCCTGTTTATCCTGGTCACCATCTTCTAGAGCTAATTGAGTTTGTCAAAGGCCCTTTTAAAATCAGAATGAAGCACAATGCTCCAACTGCCTCTAACTAGAACAAAACATATCAGAATCCTAATGTCTCTTGATGGGGACAGAATGGTGAGAAAGCACAAAGGTCAAGTTCAGAACACAGTGTGATGCTTTTATGGTTCCAAGTGTATGGTAGTGCTTATCCTTCCATCACTGAAGTTGGTTGTGGTGCTAATGCTTAGAACCTTGGTGATGTTTTCCTGTGGCACTTGCATTCAACACAACTCTAGTCCTTCTTTACAGAGTGATCACTAACATGGCTCTTCCTCAGTCCTATGTTATGCTCGAATTCGGAACCCCCAAAAGACCACCAGAGACCAAGATCGATGTAAGCAGCAAAGAGGCGTTTATTGCGAGCTAGCTCGGTTCTCTTCGCACACACAGCAACTGGTGACACTGAGAGGCCCCAAGCCCAGGGTTTTTAGCAGTTTTATATACTCTTTGGGGAAGGCAGGGACTTCACATGCATCATAGCATCTCTTAGCAAATCATCACACACCGTGGGAAAATCAAACAACAACTCTTAACATTGATTAGCTTAGCACAGTCACTGGCAGGAACAAGTTGGGTAAGGGTGATTGGCTAGTACAAGAAGGGGATTCTTTTGAACTGATTGTTTTAGGCCATGAGGGGTGTACTGCTAAACTACAAGGTTTCCCAACATGTTATCAAGCACCATAAATTACTGAGAGTCATCTGGCATCCCAGGTATTTGCCCCGTCTCATGCTAATTGGTGGTTGCTAGGGGGTTGCTATGGGTCCTCACCTAGCCTGACTGAGTCAGGGACACCTGGCTCAGCAGCTCTCTCCTGTTATTTGTAGATAAACAACTCAACAGGGTGGGTGTGTGCCTAGGAGTGCTCTGTGGGTCTTTCCAAGGACAAAGGTCACGCCCCCTTCCTTGGATAGGCTTTGCTCTGAGGTAGAGGCTGGTTTTTCACCTAGTTGTGTGTATTTCCTCCAGCGAGACATATTGTTCATTTCAAGGCACTGGCTTATACTGCCTCATTCTGCTTCTGGCAGTGCTCTTACTGATTATCTTGTAGGGCCACATTCTCACACCGAAGAGGCAGGTATCAAAATAAAATCTACTAAGCACCTCAAAACCAACAAACTGAAATCAGAAAGAAATGGTTTAACAAGTTTGTATTATTCTTCCCATCCTTTTTCCTGTTCTGTTTTTCTTGATTCTGTCCACTCTTAGCTTTCTGACTTCAAAATGATATTATTTATATTACAGTACTCCATTCTTTTTGCAGTCTTAATTAAATTTGTTTCTCCCAAACAAAAAACGGAGGTGGAAGTTTCAAATCTGTGTCAAAAGTATATCAGAGACACTCCACAGAGAACACTTCATTCTATAAAGATGGAACCTGAACTCCATCTGTCTATAGAGCCTCTCCCAATTGCATTCTGCCCCTGTCAATTTCTCCTTCCTCCAGCTTCTGTGCAAAGATTCCTTTCCCTGGAGGGATCTTTGACTAGAAAATGACACTTCTGCAATATTGAATTGCTGCATTCTTCCTTTGTTTGTTTGATGCTGACATTATTGGAAGGCTTGCATCCTCTGAATCATCAGTGCTCAGGGATTCAATAAGGTCACCTTCAAGGTTGTCCTAATAACAAACTACTTCAGCCCAACTGTTCCTAGCAGGTGTCTCAGAACAAACAGGTAATGGTGTAAGGTCATGGATAAAGTTTGGCAAGTGCTAACTATAAACAAGCGTGGAAACTGAAAGGGATGAAGAATTCTAGAGATGAGGCTTTGGGGTTTCCCCATGATAGTAACCCTTTGGGAACTGGACAATATTCTGGAATCCTTAGATCTCTGTAAAAACAAAACAAAACAAAATTGCTTTATTGGCTATGGAGAAAGTGTATCCAGTAATATAACTAATTATTAAATGATGAGCTTTAAAAATAAACCGTACCATTTTGAATTTTGGATTGAACATATGGACATTTGAAGACACTTTTAAAGATTGTGAACATAAGGAGCCACCAGAACCTGCACTGAAACTCACGTCTATGATGTGAATAGCAGAGTAAAGAGCATCCCCTGCTCTTTTCTTTCTTCTTCTTCTTTTTCTTTTTTTGGTACTGGGGTTGAACCCAGGGGTGCTTAACCACTGAGCCACATCCCTACCCCGTCATATTTTAAATATTAAATAAATAATATTTATTTAAGGCGCTGTCTTATACTGCCTCATTCTGCCTCTGGCTCTTCTCTTACTGATTACCTTGTAGGGCCACATTCTCATACCAAAGAGGCAGATATCAAAATGAAATCTACTAAGCACCTCAAAATAAACAAACTGAAATCTGAAAGAAGTGGTTAAATAAATTGCTGAGGCTGGATTTCAACTCCTGAATCTCCTGCTTCAGCCTCCCAAGCCCCTGGGATTACAGGCATATACCACCCCGCCTAGCCCACAGCTCTTTTCTATACTGGCCTGAAACATAAAGCAAGCCACTTTCTCTGTGGTTGTGTGTATGTTTTTTGTTTTGTTTTGTTTTGTTTTGTTAATGAAGGCATTACATTTCTTGACATCTACAATATCATTTCCAACTGTAAAATTCTGTTTCTAAGCTCTTCTGGTTCTAAGGGGAAATCATGTCACTTTCATTTTTTAAATATTTTTAATTTTAGATAAATTGATTTTGACAAACATTTCCAGGAAAAGATTAAGTATTTTAGCAGGGTGCAATGACATACACACCCGTATTTTCAGCTACTTGAGAGACCAAGGCAGGATGATCACAAGTTTGAGGCCAGCCTTGGCAGGTTAGTCTACCTCAAAATAAAATGAAAAGGACTGAGCATGTAGTTCAGTGGTAGAATGCCCTGGGTTTAACCCCCAGTAACCAGGGCAGGTGAGGGTGGGACTGGGGGTGGGGAGAGATAAAGTATTATAAAATGCCCCCCACAGAAAATATTTGTTATCAATGATTCCTGTGTTTGGGAAAATGCTTTTCACTTTTCTTTCTATTCTTAGTTTTTCCCTCTGTAATAGTCTGCTTTACACTTAAACAAATGTTAACAAAAAAACTACGTCTTTCTACTTTCTGAATTTCTAAGACTAGCACATATGCAGTTAAACTAAACTGATTAAAGATAGATTAACTAAAATTGTTATTTCACCTATTGAGTTTTTGTAGATAGCTTTTGATAAAACCTTGGAAAATCATTTGGAGAGATGAGATACTCTCATTGTTTTAGCTTCTTTGTTTGGATAATGGCAAGGTTTTATAATAAAGAATATTCAATGAACTGACTACATGAGCGACTTTGAATTCTTATTTCCAGTTTCAATTCTCTTTTAACATATATTGTGAATAGCAGGACTCAAGAATCCTTATCTAAGTTATGAGTCAAAACAAATGATCAGGTTACACGTGTTTGGCTAACACTACCTTGGAAACCAATAGACTCCATTTTCCTGAGCTTAAAGCACTCCACTGTTCTCAGGGAAACAGTGTAATTGATTCATGCTTTTTAATATCAAATGAGTAACTGACTGGATTGCTTCTAAATCTCCACATCTGTATCAAAGGTAAGTTTATTTTCCTTCTGATAAGATTTGTCTATTTAATGGTGATATTACATTTCTTATAATTGGGTAGTCATTACTTCTTTCCAGAAAATTTCAGTAAAAGACGACTTCCTAATTGTTACCAAACTTAACATATTGACATTCAGCTTTGTGTTGTGAAAGATGTCCTTTTTGAATAAACAATCATGAAGCAAAGTTGCCCATTTGGAATGTGTGATTGACTTGAGGGCTTTCATAGGTTGTGGCCAGGTGAGAACTTCTGGCCTGAGCACACCATACATAGGCAGATGTGATAAGCAGGATAACAGGGCACAGAGGAACAGTCCAGGGGCTTTCAGTGACTTATCCATTTCATGTGGTCTGAGAGGCTTAGCATATTCCTAATGCGGGGGGGGGGGGGTGTCTCCTCTAAAAATGACAATGCAATTTTTATACAGGGAATTAAAGTACCTTGCAAGTGATGTGTATGTGTAGTGTTGGCCTGTGTGAGTCTTGCTCTTTCTACTCAGTGTTTTTCATGGACTACCAGTATTGACAATTTATTGTTTTAGTATATTGATATTTACATGCATAAAACCTAAAACCATATGTAAAATCCCTAGACTTATGGCTTTTATGCATATATATTTACAAGAGAAAAATCAAACATCACAAAGCCAGTACAATTAAAAGTTTAGTGAAATGATACTGTTTTGTTGAAACTAAATCACTATTCATTAAGGGAATCCACAACTGTCTACAAAAGCCTGGATCCTCTGAATCTGGACCTGCCTGTTCTGTGGGCCAGATGATAGCTTGTTTTTCTCTTGCCTCCATTTAGACCACTAGCAGGATCCCTTCATGCTGTAGACCAATCTATTATGGCTTCATTTGTCTTTATCTTGAATACTTTCCATCATGTGTTATTTTTCATAGGCCCAGATAATTAAAATTCTGGTACTTGGTTTCCAATATGATTTTAAGCACAATGTAAATGTTTTGTGCAAAGAGCCAGGTAGTGAAGGCTTCAAACTGCAAGAGCAGCAGTTGTTGCAGCAACTCAACTCTGCAGTTGTAGCATGAAAGCAGTGATAGACAATAATAAAGGAATTGACATGGCTGTCTCAAAAAACCTTATTTACAAAACAGGAGGTAGGCTACTCCGGCCTGAGGGCTATGTAGTTTGCTGAATCTTCATAAACATGAATGCAGAAATGCTGAAATCCTGTGGCAGTCCTTGGTTATGAGCCCACCATCTAGTATTTTTGCTTTTGTATGTGTGTGTATCTATGTATGTGTATACAAATAATAACACAAATATAAACCTCCTTGAGAATATAACAGACCCTCTGAGGGCTGCAGATCGCTGTTTATAAAATATCACTTTAAGGATTTTCCGAGTAAGCAATCTCCCAAAATGAAAATGCCTTGTATTTAGATAGGGAGTTACAGAGCTTGTGTCAAGCATGCAGGGCAGCATAGATATGGAAAGAAACCCTTGACAGAAAACTCTTTTAAGAGTTAAATGACTTGTGTGCAAGTTAGAACAGAGTTGTGGATCAACTAGAGAACCCAGCACTTCAAAGGGAACTGGAGACTAGCCATATAGGACCTGTCTTCTGCTGCTGACTCTAGGAGTCTTAAATCAATCTCCTATCATTCTAAGTTTTTGTTTCTTTATCACCTTACCACATACCTGCTTACCACAAAGGATGGCGGTGAGGGTTGGGCTGTGGTGAAGTGCTTCTGAAATGATCAAGTGCTATTCAAGGATGGTATTATTGCTACTTATGTGAAAGGAGCCAAGTGTGAAGGCTGATGGCTTTTAGGGGGACTGTCATTGGCAATCTGTAAGGTGATTGGAAATCTGGCGCCCCTCAAACCCAAGTTTCAAAATAGCACTTTCTGGTAATTACAAATCAGTTTCCTGGCTCCTTGCAGGGCAAGGATCTTTTGGACAGTGATTGTGCTCATTCACAGCACAGAGAGGGCACTTAGTAGGGCAGCCATGCCTGTCCTCCCTCTCTTGAGATTAGCTCATTTGCCATTGACTGAACCAAAAAAGAGGTGAAGCTCCTGTGTAGGAGAGAAGATGCTGGAGTGGCAAGACTCACCCTGTAATGAGAGAAGAATGAAAGGAGTGTTCAACAGGGGTGCTAGCGGTTGTCCCTACAGTCAGGGGCTGGTGCTCATTCCCAAAGATTCAAAAACTTGGGGGAATAGTTTAACTAGAGTTGAATCTACTCTAAAAAACACATATTCACATTAAGCAAGCCCAGGTGAACTTGATTTATACAGTGTATCTCCAAGCTGGGAGTTGTAGCACACACTGATAATCCCAACAACTCACTGAGGCAGGAGGATGACAAGTGTTTGAGGACAGCCTGGAAAACTTAGCAAGACCCAGTCTCAAATCTTATTCTTTTTTTTTAATATATTATTTTTAGTTATAGGTGGGCACAATATCTTTATTTTATATTTATGTGGTGCTGAGGATTGAACCCAGTGCCTCATGCATGTTAGGCGAGTGCTCTACCTCTGAGCCACAACCCCAGCCCCTCAAATCTTATTCTTAAAAAGATTTAAAAAGGGACTGGTGGCTGGGGGTATAGCTTAGAGCACCCTGGGTTCAACTGTTAAATCTCCAGGACCACTTAAAAAAAAAGTGCCAGTACCACTTAAGAAAAAAACAAAGTGCCTCTCCAGTAACTGGAACTCTGGTATGTAGCCTCAAGAAAACTTCCTGCAGAGCATAAAGAATCTTGGCAAGGGCTGGGGATGTGGCTCAAGCGGTAGCACGCTTGCCTGGTATGCGTGTGGCCCGGGTTTGATCCTCAGCACCACATACAAAGATGTTGTGTCCGCCGAAAACTAAAAAATAAATATTAAAAAATTCTCTCTCTCTCTCTCTTAAAAAAAAAAAAAAAGAATCTTGGCAAGAAAATAATTGCTCAGAAGGTTTCTTAGGAAATTGGAGTTTTGAGAGTTAAATAATTGTTAATCCAGGATGTAGAAAAAAACAGATGAATTATCTCCTTGCCCTTACAGTATGGTTATTGTGATTCATTTTCTTCACCTAAAGATCTGCACAAGTTCTCAGTAGCTGTGACAATCACTTAGCATGTTTGCAATAGCAGTTGTTCCAGAAACTCCAGGATCCTGTTGCAGAAGGGTTCTTGAATATTTTGTCTGTACATTAGTCTTTCCTCTGTGCATAGAACTATGCACTGAGAAGATCTATGTAGTTTCTACATCGATCCTTCATGTAAATCTCTGCTCTTCTAACCTTGGTTGCCATGTCATCACAGGACCACATGCTCGTTTCTACTTGTTTTTCATTCACTGTCTGCTTTACTCATTTATTCTTTAATTGCTATCACGGGATCTTGTTTTTTTTCCCAGTTTCCACACAAATACTGACAGATGATCTCTTCGGGGTGAATTTCTTCTCTGAATGGCTAATTGTTCCCCCTTACAGTTCTTATCCATTTCATGACAGTATTCATCACCAAATTCTGAGTTAATTTAGCCTGATTGTGCTTTTACTCTGGAATAACATATTTTGTAAAAGCCCATGACTGTATTCTTAATTTCTCTTTATCAGTTAGTAGAACTTTGGAATAATTGGCAGAAGTGTATTGGCTGAATTTTGAAAAGTCCTTCCGATTTTGCTGGTTTGATAAGTGTGATGATGATGATGATGGCATTTACATTGTTGATATGTGCCATGCTCCAGATGCTATCCTGGTATGTCAGATAAATTTACTCATTTATATCTATCTGCTGATGTTATGCTTATGTGAGCTCCTTCTAGGAGACTAGAATTTGACCTATATAAAATTATTTCCTCTAGATTTTCATTTGGTTTTTACTCCTGAATATATAGCACACAGGGGATCATGATTTTGAACTTTGTATTTATGTAATTCTTCTACTCCAAAGTTCCCATTCTGATTAGATGGTTATCTGCTGTGAAGGGGAGCAATAAAACCATTACTAATTACTACTGAGGATTGCATCTGCACACCCTCTATTTTCATTTCCAAGAAACATTCCACTTGATATTTTTAATGAATTATGAAATATTTGAATCAACATTGATAATAATAAAAAGTACTCATTGCTGTAATTCATCATTTAAATTACTTGAGTAATTAACCAAATAATTCTTTACTAGTCATCAATATAAATATCAGCTCTGATAGCAAAGAAATACAAGATATATTATATCCCCATCTTTATAAATACATTATATCGCCATCTTCTAACTTTTAGTGTGTTTAACAGGAAGAGCTAAGGGTCCATTCCCTCTTCAAGGGAAGATTGTGTGAGTGATTTATTCCATGGTAAAGAGCAAAGAAATTAAAGACTGGATACTTCACCTCAGGCTCAACTTTGCTGCTTTTTTAGCTAAATTTAGTTAATAAATATTTATTATACAGCCATGTTATGCCAAACACTTGGAGAACATAAAACAAAGAGAAAACATGACCTCTGACTCCAAGCAACAAATAAATTGCTTTGGGGAGAACACACACACATGACTGGTTAAAATGATATATCATTGAGGATTAAAATATGTGCTAAGGGGTAGGGGCTACATAATCCCAAAAGGGAGAAGTTACAATTTGGAAGATTGAGGCCGGAAGGAGGGCTTGAGGGAAGACAGGAGGGAAAAGCAGCGTGAGCAAGTGCTGCCCACAATGATGTGTGTGTCTGAGATAGGGCAGAGGGGTAGATAGGGCAGGGGGATGAACCATCAGACCAAAATGGGTAATTGGTGAATGATGTTGGTATACATATCAAGATTAGACAGGACCTCGAACATCAAAGTGAGAATTTGACATTAATTCCAAAAATATTATAGAAGCTATAATATATTCCTGAGCAGATCAGCAGCAGAATGAAAATAACACTTTAGCAGTCAGGATGGATGGATTTTAGGAGGGAGTTAAGGACACTCCCCACTAGCTTTTCTTACAGAGATGAGGCATGAAGATCTTTATCTCAAATCCATCTGGGAGTTATGGGAAGAGGAACCCTCAGAACAGGGACCCTGGGCTTAATGGAGAATGGGGGAACATTTAATTTGAATGGAGAGCAGAAAGGCTGGGTACAGGTGAAGAATGGCTGAACTGAGAATGCAATAGTGAACAAACAGTCAAGTACTTGCTTGGGCTATCAGGTAAAATACAGATTTCTCAGTTAAATTTGAATTTAAGATAAACAGGTTTTTTTTTTTGTCTTTTGGTTTTTTTTAGTGTAAGTAATCGCCAATATTGGATGGCACACTTACACTTATGCTGGAAAATTATTCCAGATACATATATTTTTAAAATTCAAATTTACTGGGTATCTTACATTTTTATTTACTCAAACACTCCAGTCTCTTCTTCTTTTTTTAAATATATCTATTTTTTTAGTTGTCAATGGACCTTTATTTTATTTATTGATATGTGGTGCTGAGAATAGAACCCAGTGCCTCACATATGATAGGCAAGCACTCTGCCACTGAGCCACAATCCCAGCCCTCTAGTCTCTTTTCTGAAAGAACACATGTTGTGTACAGAAATTAATCACATAAAGAAGCATGTGATTACATGTTATAAATAGTATGGAGGAAAAGAAGCCAATATCATGAAGAATACTAAGGAAGATCTGATTTAGAATGATGGACTCATGGGAAGTCTTTCTGATTTAGGTGAAGGGGATAAGAGCAGTGTAGGCAGGTGGAAAAGTGTGGAAGTAGGATCTAATAGAGAATTTGAAAGAAGGAGAGCACATCTGGAATCCAGTATACTCTGGAGATGTTCAGGATAATGTAGAAGAAATAGAAAAAGCTTCATTCCCAGACCTTTGTTATCTAGGTAAGTATTTCACTTTTTTCTAAAAGTGGGAAGTTATGGTAGGTCACTAAACACAGAAATGAGGCTATAAAATCTCCACTTGAAATATTGACCTAGTTTTGGATGAATAACGGGTTGAACAGAACCAAAAATGAGAAAAGGGGAGAAAGAAAGTTATATGACATTTCATGCAAGAGAGGAAGGTGGCTTGGATTAACGTGGTGACAATGCAGATTAAAAAATAAGGAGGAGGCTGGGGCTGTAGCTCAGTGGAAGAGTGCTTGTCTAGCACATATGGGGCACTGGGTTCGATCCTCAGCACCACATAAAAATAAACAAAATAAAGTAAAAAGTTTTGGTACATATCTCAAAAGTCAAAATTTTGCCTTTGAACATCAGTTGGACATGAGGTTTGTGGGAGAGAAAAAGGAGAAGAGCAACTCCCAAGTTTCTGGCTTTAATATCTGTATGGTGCAGATTGAAGAGAAAGAAGAGCATTGGGGGTGGGGGCAATGAAAGGTGGAGTAAGTACAGGCAAGAATTCACTTTTGGATGTTTTCAGTTTCTTAGACATCCTAGTTTGGATGAGGAGGTGTCAGCTGGAGCTCAGAGATGAGAGGTACTTAAGTTAGTCACTGACATGTATATATAGGAAAGAAAAACTCTGAAGTATTCACCATGTAATCTTCCTATATGTTAACCTTCCAGATATATATTAATTGGCTGGAGTGTAAAACACATAATCTACAAATAGCTGTCTTCAATTGTCACATACACACAAAAAGACATGAAAAAGTGATGGCTGACTTTTTTTTTTCATTTAGGTCTTTTTTTTTCAGATTTAATTTTGAACACCTTTATTGTAAAAAAATATGGGTAATGCAGAAAATCATGAAATGAACCTTATCCATTGGTAAGCATTAATAATTTTTCTTTCTTTTATCCCTATTTCTACTACCAAAATAAATGTTTTCTTTAGATATTTAGGTTATTTGGGCTCCTGTTATTTCTTTATATTTTAATGATGCTTCCTTTCACTCATTCACTTGTTGCTTTTTATTTTTCATCAATTTTTAATAACTATTTTTAATGTGGTGCTGAGGATCAAACCCAATGCCTCACATATGCTAGGTAAGTGCTGTACCACTGAGCCACAATCCAGCTCTTCTTGTTGCTTTTTAAATTAAGCTAAAATGTATAAAAGTTTGCCCCCTCCACTACTTTGTAGTGCTGGAGATTGAACCAGGGCCTCATGCATGCTAGGCAAGTGTTCTGAGTTATACTCTCAGCCAAAATTTTGCCATTTTAATCACTTTTAAGTATATAATTTGGTGACATTATTTTCATAGTGTTGTACAACCATTATCACTATTTCCAAAATTTCATCACCCCTAACAGAAACTGTAACCAGTTAAGCAAAAATTCCCCATTTTTCCTTCCTTCCAGTTCTTGGTTGCCTTTACTTTCTGTCTCTATGGAATTTTTCTATTCTAGATATTTCATAGAAGTAAAATCACATAATATTTGGCCTTTTAGGCCTGGTTTCCTCTAAGAAGAGATATAAATTACACTGTGCTCAGGCTCTTACCAACTATGCTAAATCACCTCAGTTAAAAGTGAACTAATGTTAGGGCACCACTCTATCATGAGAAAAGCCATTGTCTTCCATCAGCAAAATGTCTGAAAATAGGATGGGCATTTGTCTGTCCAATGAAAGTCATAATCCTGACATTTGATGGTGCCAGTTGTCTGATTCTTGTCAAAGATCAATTGCTTTCTTACTGCTTTTCATTTATCTATTCATTCATTTTTTGGGTACTAGAGTTTACAACTGAGGCACATCCCATCCTTTTTATTTTTTTAAGACAGGGTCTTGCTAAGTTGCTGAGGCTGACCTTGAACTTGCAATCCTCCTGCCTCAGCTCCCCAAGTTGCTGGGATTACAGGTATGGGTCATCATGCTTGGCTCTCACAGCTTCTTTTTCAACAATGCACTCTGGATCTATTCTTACCTTCCTTCCTTCTCTAAAACGTCCAACAGGGTACTTTCAAATGTTTTGTAACATTACATGAACATCCCCTTGAGTAATATGGACAAATGTCCAAAGATATGTCATAGGAACCATTTGTCCCCCCTTTTTAATCTATGGGATTTTGTTTTAACGATTCATAAAGACACTAACCTTTCAGGTAGATTTAAGGATACTTTTTATTTAATGTAATTTTGTTTGTGTTCTGAAAACCAAGGACATTGAAGTATACATTCTCTGTTGAACAGAGCACTGTGTACATGTATCTTTGTTTTGTCTGAAAATAGCTCTTAACCTTCATCTTCTCACAGCTTTAGTATGTGGACTTACTCTGTATAGTTCGCTCTGTAAGAGATAATGGGATCAGTTCTGACAGGTGTGCTATTGGAACAATATCCCAATTTTCTTAATTCCCTGGATCTCATTACAGCATCATTTCCATGATACTCCTTTGTCTGAGTCTATGGAGAAAACAAAAAAGTAATAGAAAATGTTTTCACCTGAGAAATAACAAAATTTTTACCTGGTAATTTAGTGGCAGGCCTGGAACTCCAGCCCACATCTTCTAGATACTGTAGGAAGTTAAAAGTAGTGATTCCCAACTAGGGAGATTTTGCCTCCCACCCCTGCCTGGTACATTTGGAAATGTATGGAGGGTTTTGTCATAAATGGTAGGGAGGTTACAAGTCATCTGGAGGCCAGGATGCTGCTAAACAATCCTACAATGCACAGGATAGCTGCTGAAACAGTTATTCAGCCCAAAATGTCACTGGTACCTTTGTTGATAAGTGCTGTTGTAGAGTATTGGAAACTGAACTTGAACCCTGCTCTGTATCCTTGGGAAGTGACTTCATTTCCCGGAAACTGCCTTCTCATCTGGAAGAATAAAATGGCCACCACCATAAAACTGACAGACAAAAAAAAACAAAGCCTATATTTCAAGGTGGTTGTGACAGATCACTTCAAAAAGCACTATACAGTGCAGAGCATCTGATAGGCCCAATAAATAAAAACTCAGGACCATCCCATGGAGTTCAGTTATAAGACAAGATGGAAGCAGTGATAGAAAGACAATGTCACTGAAATGAAAAACAAGGTTCCTCACTTTCCTATTGGCCTTTACAGAGAAAAGAGTAAGAGAGGTTAATGAGAGGTTTAAGAGAACCAAACAGCACTGAGGAGAGGCAAGGAGATAAGACTGGAGACAGGAAGTAATGAGAGGATTGTGTAGGTGAGTGACTTGGAGATGCACTTGAGAGATGTTTAGGCTGAATTATAAGAACTTGGTAAGAAATTTTATATAAGGCCATGGGAGAAGAGTCTAGAATAAATATGAAATTTCTGATGTGGGTGCTTGGGTGTTGGTATACCATGCAACAAGATAATGAAATCAGAGGACAGGGAACATAATAAATTCAGTGTGGACATGTTAAGTTTGGAATGTCTGTGGGCCATCTAGGTGATAGTCAGAAGGGGACAGAATTTTTAAAACAATCAAAGGAGGCAGAACAACAGAAAGACAAGATAGAGTTTCAAGAACACAAGTACAACTGTAAGAAACGGTGGAAAAGCTCCATAAACTCAACAAGCCAAAACAACCGTTTACCTGTCCGAGATTTTATTAGCAGGACTGTAGCGGCCAGTAGCAGAAGGGGGGGGGGAGAAAGAGAAGGGGAGAGTAAGAGAGGTAAAGTAAGAGAGAATGCGTGTGGCCCGGGTTCGATCCTCAGCACCACATACAAACAAAGATGTTGTGTCCGCCAATAACTAAAAAAAGTAAATAAATATTAAAAAATTCTCTCTCTCTCTCTCTCTCTTTCAAAAAAATTTAAAAAAAAAGAGAGAGGGGAGACTAAGAGAGAAAGGGAGAGTAAGAGAGTGAGCACGAACAGGGTGTTGATATTTATGGGCTTAACGCAGGATGAGGAGGAGCAATGCGAGTGGGCTGTTACTTCTTCATTGGCCGAGAGTTCGCACCACTTCAGGAGGTGTGCCATTCAAAGTTCGCGCCATTCACAGGGATTGGAGGTGACGGTTCCCGGGCCATTCAGTGCGTCATGGACCTGAGCTCCTGGAAGAGAAACACTCTGGGCACCATCTTTACCAACAATCCTGAGCTCCCGGAAGAGAAGCGCTCAGGGCGCCATCTTTACCAACAACGACATTGTCACAACACCAAAAAATTAAATGACATCCAAAGAATCCAGAAGATTTAAAGTGATAGTAGTAATTGGGAAGTACAATGGTGAGCAACAAAAGTAGACTCACTGAATTGAAGGGTAATTGTTGAGAAAGGTAGAAAAAAGGGATAAAAAAGAAAAGTTGACAGATAATGCTATGAAGATCCTCTTCCCTCAACTAAAAAGACAGCAGATACTTACTTGTATGACAGGAGAGGTTGAAGACACATAATATACAACAGAGAGAACAGATACAAATGGGATGCAAAGCTGAAATTGTTATTTTGAGGCAAGTAGGAGACTGATCACTCCAAACTAGGTAAAAACAGTAAGTTGGGTATTTTAGTCAGCTTTTTCATGGCTGTGACCAAAAGACCTGACAAGAACAATTAGAGGAACAAGTCTATTTGGGTGAATCACAATTTCAGAGGTCTCAGTCCACAGATGGCTGACTCCATTTCTTGGGGCTTGAAGTGAGATTGTACATCATGGTGGAGCAGGGTAGTGGAGGGAAACAGCTCAACACATCATGGCAGGAAGGAGGGGGGTTGAGGGGAAGGGAGACAGACACATACCACTCACCAGATATAGAATATATATCCCAAAGGCACAACTCCTCCCACCACACCCTACCCACCTTCAGTTACCACTCAGTTTTAATCCCTCTCTCATAACCCAACCAGTTCATCTCTAAGCCTTCTTGCACTGTCTGAGCTTTTGGGGGGCATCTCACATCCAAACTATTACATAGGGTGTGGGTGTAAGTCTGTCTGGAGAGAAAGGAAGCAGGAGTTTCAAAGAAGTTCACATTGGAGATTTTCCCCTTGTATTTTCAAATTGTAGGCAAGCTCAGGGGTGTGAAATATAGGAAGTAGGAGCGTATAAGGACAGGGAATGGTGCTTAAGGATTGGAGAGGGTTACTAACAAATTAGAGAAAGTGAACAGAGACTACAGATTCAATAATCTGGCAAGGGAAGGATATGTAGTTACCAGGTTCACCCTTGGATTCATATCTAGATCTTTTCTGATTAGTAATATAACCCCTCTATTTTTCTAGAGAAATAGTAGAGACTTTTGCCAAGAAGAATTGTTTGAAAATGGGGTTGAGTGAGGGTACAGCAATAAAATTCCAAATTAAAGTGGGAATGGGATCTCAGTTGTGTCCATGGATCAGTTGTGTCATCTCCTTTTGGAGTTTATCTTTCAAAGTTGCTCAAATAATTAACAGAATAGAAATTCATGAATCACAATAAAATTGTTTTCTTTCACAGAGTCTTGCCTTTTTGTGAGCTTAAGTCATGAGTTGGATGTTCCTCAGAGACCTCCTAAGTGGAGTAAATAAATATTCAACTGGGATTGGGCGCATCTGGCTAGCTGTTATGTTCATCCTTCGGTTGCTGGTCTACATAGTGGCTGCAAAGCACGTGTGGAAGGATGAGCAGAAAGAGTTTGAGTGCAACACTAGACAGCCTGGCTGTGGAAATGTGTGCTTTGACTACTTCTTCCCGGTCTCCCAGGTCAGACTTTGGGCTTTACAGCTGATCATGGTCTCCACGCCCTCTCTCCTAGTAGTTCTACATGTGGCCTATTGTGAGGGGAGAGAAAAAAAGCATGGAAAGAAACTCTATGACAGCCCAGGCACCATGGATGGGGGCCTATGGTACACCTATTTGATTAGCCTCATTGTCAAAACTGGTTTTGAAATTGGCTTCCTTGTTTTGTTTTATAAGTTGTATAGGGGCTTTAGTGTCCCCTACCTTATGAAGTGCGATTTGAAGCCTTGTCCCAACACTGTAGACTGCTTCATCTCCAAACCCACTGAGAAAACCATCTTCATCTTCTTCTTGGTCTTTACCTCTTGCTTGTGCATTGTGTTGAATTTCACTGAACTGAGCTTTTTGGTTCTTAAGTGCTTTATTTAAAGTGCTGTCTCCAAAAAAATTTTAAAAAGTTCAACTCCTCAGTGTGTTGAGTGCCACAACCTCAGATATGTTGAATATGGTGGAATAGGGGACCCTCTTCTACTCCAGAATCGTGATGCAGGCTTGGGCATAGGCACACCCCAGCAACCTGAAGCAAAGCTGCTTTGCTGTACACAAGAGAATTAAATAAAGAAAACCAGTATCCCTACTAAACAAGACCTAAAGTAGCTTGGAAAACCAAGGGTGTTAGCCTTGATATTATTTGAAATTAAAGACTGTTTCAATATGCTCTCAGATGTAAATGCTACACAGAGGACTCATTATTTTGTGGTAGGGATCTCTTATGTCTATACACAAGTTGTTTTTCAGTTAGTTAATTGCAAATTAGTCTAGAGAAATACAACCAACAGCATTCTTTCAAGAGTTTAGATCTATCAGAAAAGAATCTCTATATTAGCTTTTTATTTTTCTGTAACAACCTTACTACAATTCATGCACAATGAACTGAACAATAAAAAAGTGTCCCTTTTGACAAATATAGTGGCCTCCAAGCTGACAAGACACTGGTGATCTCCAATTGGCCGTCAAGGCTCCACTCACTTTTATACTCAACCTTTATAGAGAAGGACTGTACTGTAGCAGCTATATGGGGCACACAGAGGCACCCCCAAAGAGAAGAGAAAGCCTGACCTGAGAAGGCCCAGAGTTCAGGATTAATCAGTTTAGGAGTCCTTGGATATAAGTGGGCCAGGGGAGAGGAGGAAAAGCCATCATTTAAGTGATCTCTAAGTTAAGCACAAATCCTACTGGAAGATAACCTACTGAAGTCTTTAGTCATGGGGGAAGGCAAGTACCACAGACAACAGAACACTGATAGGGAGCATGGGAAGTCACAGAAAAAGAATACTCTCACTTGGTAATCATTTTACACTTTTCTTTAACCATAAAAACACTGAAATACTTTGTAAATTTCCATATTGTTAGACCTTTTTATAACCAGAACAGTATGATGTAACTATAAATATGACACAATTTGCTTATAGTAGCACATCTCTAGGATAATAAAACATGTACTAGGCTATTACAGTGGATCAAATAATGTAAGAAAGAAAAATCACTATCATTTGTTTTTAAGACTAGAACTTTTTTACTTTTCTATTTTTAAATCCATAATATACTCTTTGAATTTGATACTTTAACATATGTGCATTGCTCTAGAATAAAAATTGTTTTGCAATGTTATTTGGGTGCCATTGATATCTTTACTTGACTTCATCAGAGTATGATTATTCTATGAAAAAAAAATTGTTCTGACAATTTTAGAACAAGATTTTCAACACTGCTTTGTAAAGATAGCTCAGAAATCATTCTATTCCCTTTGGAATTTCTTAACAGAAAGTCATTATAAAATGCAATTTTAACTAAAACCAATTATTCATGTCTTCCATGTCTTGACAACCTCAGAATAAAATGTCTCCTTACAATATGCACAGCGAAGGTTTTTCGGGTTATTATGGTCTCCAGACCATGTCACCAATAGTGGTCATAATCTTTATCTTAAAGTCTGTCTTGGAAAACAGAAAGATGATGAACTTTGTGGTTTCTCTCTTTCTTTAGTTCATACCACAGATCACTGCTGGACTTAAGAACTTACAATCATGTACTTTACCATTTAACATGAAAACATCTAGCCTTCATAAATGCAGGTAACCCTGGTTTTTAAAAATGATATGTGGTTAAAGAGGCTTAAGGTTTTGAGATCTGAGCCTGACATGGAATCTAGAAAATATGTTTGCAGGGGAGAAATGGAATAAAGACAGGGGACTTTTTTGGTCTGAGGAGTTCACTGCAAAAAAAGTCTAGAGAGCACAGCCTCCTCTCATGTTACCACAAGCTCTGCCCAAGTTACAGGGGTTGGTTGCCTGGGCATGTACATTGCTTGCTTCTCTACTTTAGAGATCAAAAGGTAATGTGAGCAAGGACAATGGAAATGAAGCTGTTCAAATAGAAAGGTGGGATGTGTACTCTAAGTTTATTGATACTTCTTTAACTTACAAAATAAGCTTCCTATAACCAGCTTAGTAGTGTCAGTGAAGACCCCAAACATTTGATTAAGAAAATTTTGTCAATTTTTTTATTGTTATTCAGTTTCTCAACAAATTAGTATTTATTGAGTACCTGGGAGCATGACATTGGGCTACCCACCTTCTGAGACAGAATTTTTTTTTCAAGTGCTTCTACAAAAGAATGCCTACAGCTGCGAGTAGCCGTGGTTCCAGTGGTCCTCCAGAAATGAAGCCAGTATACAGTGAAGATGAGAGAGGAGGGGAAAAGGCAGACATTTGAATTCTTGGATCCTGTTGGCCCTGAGCCTGGCCCCACTGCTCCACTTTATATGAAAGATAAATAATATGTTTTTGCTTAAGCTGTTTCAAGTTAGATTTCTGTGTTCTGCAACTGAGAGTCCTAATAAAACGACTTTCTGCATACATTTCTTTCCCTATATAATAGTAAGAGAGGTAGAACACTTCTCTTGTACTGACCCTTTCAAAACTTCCAAAATTTGATAGTGTACATGTATTTGTATAAATAGGGGGAAACTATAGAGCTCTCAACAATGGTTCCAACAAGAAGAAGAGCTTAACTTTGTCTTTTTATTCTTATTATTTCACATTACTTTTCTTCTTATGCTTTAAATAAATAATTAAAAAGCCCACAGTGCCCTGACTCTCCTTATTCTAGCTCACATCCTGTCACATACATGTAACACTTTGCTTAAATACTGATGTCAACTTATTCCTAATTAGGTTTAATTTTGTTTGTATATTTTAATACTGCACAGAGGACAAAAGAGGGGTACTCAATTTTTTTTTAAATGGATGAGGAAAGAAACAGTAGCGGATCATGTGAAAGGAAAAATGTCAGCATACATATGAATTTTTATAACAAAAGCCTGAGGGAGGTGTTGTGGGAGAGGTCTACCAGAAATACTTTCTCTAAAATAAAATTGGGAACCAGGTATGGTGGTGCAGGCCTGTAATCCTAGCCTCTTGGGAGAGGTTGAGGCAGGAGGATCCTAAGTTCAAAGACAGCTTTGGAAACTTTTTGAGACCCTGCCTCAAAATAAAAAAAATAAAAAGGACTGGGTATGTAGCTCAGCAGTAGAGAGCTCATGGGTTCAATCCCCAGTATCACAAAATTAAAAACAGATCCTTTTTCACAAAGGAAACTTCCTTCATCTACAAAAGATACTGGGGGTTGTGCAGGAGTTCAGAGAATTATCCAGAGATCCATCTTCTTTCTACTCTGTCAAATAATCTGACCAGCTTTCCTATACTGAGATAATTTTCTCACATATTGCTTGAAAGCAAAGTGAAATGAGTTCTGGATGCTACATAGGTCAACATTTCCACCTATTTTAAAGGTGGTGTTTCAGGTCCTTCCCTAGCTTAGATTAAATTTTCTATAATTATTATTTTTAAATTAAAAAAAAACCTAGGTAAGGGGCTGGGGATGTGGCTCAAGTGGTAGCGGGCTCACCTGGCATGCACCGGGTGCTGGGTTCGATCCTCAGCACCACATAAAAATAAAATAAAGATGTTGTGTCCACTGAAAACTAAAAAATAAATATTAAAAATTCTCTCTTTAAAAAAAAAAAACCTAGGTAAGGCAGCACACACCTGTTATCCCAGGTACTGAGGAGGCTAAGGCAGGAGGATTGCAAGTTCAATGCCAGTCTGGGCAACCTAGTGAGAGCCTGTCTCAAAATAAAAATATAACTGGGGATGCAAGTCAGTGGTAGGCAGTGCTTGCCTAGCATACATGAGGTCTTGATTTCAATCTCTAGTAAAAAAAAAAAAGGGGGGGGGATTTTCAAAGAAAAAGGGTATATATTATATAATTTCTATTAATTCTTTCTTTTTTAAAATTTTTTTTTAGTTATAGTTAGAAACAAACCTTTATTAGGCTGGGGATGTGGCTCAAGCGGTAGCGCGCTCGCCTGGCATGCATGCGGCCCGGGTTCGATCCTCAGCACTACATACAAACAAAGATGTTGTGTCCGCCAAGAACTAAAAAATGAATATTAAAGAATTCTCTCTCTAAAAAAAAAAAAAAACAAACCTTTATTTATTTTTATGTGGTGCTAAGAATAGAACCCAGTGCTTCAGACATACTGGTGAGTGCTCCACCACTAAGCCACAACCCCATCCCTAATACTTTATCTTAATTTTTTTTTCAGATATTAATGCCTCCTGTCAGAGTAGAGATGGATGAAAAAGCTGTGAGGTAGAAATCTACTTGTCTGTTCAGAATACAAGGGAGCATTCTGCTGTCATATATACCTAATTAAAATAAATAATTTTTAAAAAAAGAATACAAGGGAGTTGAAGAAGGGAACTGCAGATTACCATTCTAAGAAAATGTCACTATTGAAACCCTTTGTTGCAGTTTGGGACCACAGGAGAAAAATATTAAGCAATACAAATGCCACATTCTAGTGGTAAAAACTCCATTAACTAATCTGATGATTGTCAACTCCCTGGGACTAAACCAAGTAGTAATCACTAGCAAAACCAAGTTTTCAGTTGTAAAAGGTATTTACCTTAAAAAAGAGTAATTTGAGATATGACTTTCTGAGGAAGATAAGCAATACTGATAAACCAACCTTCCTAGGTTGCTACTAATTATGTTAACATGATAACATTTTCAATACTGTTTATGACTAAGTTTAAAGACTTGGTCTTATATTCATCTCTTCATGCTTCTGCACCCCCACAGGTTAGGTCCCTGGTATTTAAGAGCATGTTTCTTCTAGAAAGACTTTGTGTTCCCCTTACATCTCCCATATCTCATCTACCTAATATTTACTCTTCTCCTTGTGAAATATTTTTATCACTACATAAACCTTGATTTTGTTGGGGATGGCAGTGTGCCTATTTAACAAAGTATATTTCCAAGTCTCTGCATGTGAAAGTAGCAATGTGAACTATCTTCTTGCCAAAGCAATAGAGATTTTTTTGGCTGGTGCTTTGAGAAAGTCATTTAAAACATGGGGCTGATTTTCCTACCAAGACATCATAGCTAGAGCTGCAGTAAATATCTGTCCTGGGGTGACTTTGAGAATTGAAGCAAGATCTGATGAAGATGGAGATGGAGATGGAGGAGGAGAACAGACTCATGGGGCACTGATGCCACTATGGGATTGCCATACTAGCCCTGAACTGCTTATCTCCTACCTCATTTGTTGGTATGAGACAACTAACTTCTACCTAAGTCATTGCATTTTAATTTCTTACTTGTAAGCTCCCAATATTCTTGATTGTTTGCATTAGTGACTAAGGGAAGATCCAGAGGCATGCATGTATCTACTGAAGACACAAGAAATGGCGAGTGCTGGACACGGTGGCACATGCCTGTAATCCCAGAGGCTCAGGAGGCTGAGATGGGAGGATTGAAAGTTCAAAGCCAGCCTCAGCAATGGTGAGGTGCTAAGCAACTCAGTGAGATCCTGTCTCTAAATAAAATACAAAATAGGGCTGAGGATGTGGCTCAGTGATTGAGTTCAATGAATGCCTGGTACCAAAATAAATAAATAAATAGATAGATAAATAAATAGATAAATAAAAAGAAATGGTGGAGTAATAATTGAGCCATGATTAAAAAATAAATCTCAGGTAGAATTCTGTTCAGAACAAGTCAGGTGCAATGGAACAATAATTCTGCATCAATCCTTTCACTACGAAAACAGGACTGATATTTCACAACATAATGTCCTTGGAGTATAAACTGTTTACCACCTTAAGATAAACTAAGTATAGTATAACACTAATTTTTTTAAAAGGTTAATTTAAACCCTAGCAGATGCTTGTATCCAGACTACAGGGAAATGACTTAAAATGATTAAAAGTCAAACAGCTTATTTTGTGTTCAGAAGTTATAATGGGTAAGAACTAGGACTGATGGATAAAAATCAGAGCTATATATATTTTTTAGCCTAACACAGGAACACCCTATTAATTTGAAATGCTTCAATGAAATGATCCCCTGACAAAACAGTATAATCACCAACACTGAAAGAAATTTTTAAGAATATTTCTGGATTTTATGGGAGGGTTTAGTTAGATGATCTCCACATTTCCTTCAAGAGCCTATGATTATAGTACTTTAATGGCAAGTAGAGACTCTGTATTGCTATATCACTACATAAACCTGAGTCCACAGAAAGATCTCTGATTAGTAGAACCACCTAGAACAAATTTCATGTATAATAAGATAGCTCACCATAATAAACAATTTAGGCAGTTCTACAGAACTGGTTAAAATATTTTATTTTAGAATTATGGCATTATAGTGACATGCAAAGTACTCACTCAATATTTTATGCGATTTCATTTTTCTTTTCTCCGTCTTGAGAAATTCTACTTCAATGCCTGGATCAAATATTTCTGCTAGTGAGGAAAATATAATATAAAATGGAAACAGGTAATACCTACCTGATAGGGCTTCAGAACAGGTGCTTATACATTTGTATCTCCTTCTAAATTATGAGCATCTTAAATGCAGGCAAGAACCATACCCTTCATCACTTTTTCTTTCTTTTTTTTGAATCTTAATATTTATTTTTTAGTTCTCGGCGGACACAACATCTTTGTTTGTATGTGGTGCTGAGGATCAAACCCGGGCCGCACGCATGCCAGGCAAGCGTGCTACCACTTAAGCCACATCCCCAGCCCTTTCATCACTTTTTCTTCAGGGCTTAACCCACAGTGGTTGCTTAGCAACAGGGAACATATTCCTGAAAATGTTTAGTTAGATGATCTCCACATTTCCTTCAATATAACTATATTGTAAAAACTCAAGTGTTGTAATATTCTGGAATTGAAAGAAGTCTTAAAAATGCTTACAAATGAGATGACTACAATCTAGAATGATAGTGACTTGTCCAATGTTACATGAAGTGACACAGCAAGAATGTAGTTTTTAAAAAAACTCCAAGTCTTCCAGAGTTTCTTGTACATAACTTTTTCAAAGACCTTTGTAATACTGACATTTTCATGTAATGACCAATTGTATTACAATCATTATCTTATTAGATAAATGAATATGTACAATCAATACAAAGTGGCCCTAACTTGTTTCTATAATGAGGGTTGGATTATACTTATCTTAAAATAGACCAACAGCTAATGTTGTCAAAGACACCTCCCAATTTTTTAAAAATATATTTTAATAACTACTCAACTTAAGTAATTAAAAATATGACTATCACATATTATCCCATGTCCTTATAAAACATAAAATGAAAAATAATGGAAAGACAACTTCTGTTTTAATTTCCAGACCTTGACTCTACAATGTTACCATGCCATCTTGTGGCCTCTTACTCCTGTGCAACTCAATACTGAACTATATAAGGCCTACAAAACTGATCATCTTATACACATACACACACACCAGATTTTTACATGTAGCTTATAAATTAGCTGCACCTTCAATGAAGGCTGACTGCATTCTAGCAAAAGCTGACAAACTTTATGTCAGAAAGATAGATACTGGCTGGTAACAAGTGAAACAAACCATGTGATTTAAAAAAATGTGCTGAGAAAGGGACTCAAAAAACATGAATATTTATTGTGTAGATTATACATACACATTCACTGAAAAGGAGGGTAGGCAATTTTTAAATTTATTTTTTAGCTGTAATTGGACACAATATCTTTGTTTTATTTTTATGTGGTGCTGAGGATCAAACTCAGGGCCTCATACATGCTAGGCGAGTGCCTACCACTAAGCCAGAATCCCAGCCCAGGCAACTTTTTTAACCAGGCCAATCTGAACTTGAAATCTGATAAAGATGGGATAACAAGGTGATAACAGAACTTTAATGTACATAATATGTCAAATGGTGACATGAACTTTCTTCTGTCAAGGTTACAAAATGTACTACCATGTTTTTGTTAAATGTGTACGTATACCTGTATATATCAACTACTATATACATTTTCCTTTAATCGGTAATCTTAGATTGTTAACCTGAATCAACGAAAACATGTAGGTCTCTTGGAATAGTTTTCAGGTGGCACTACATGAATAAAAACTGAGGGCTGGGGTTGTGTCTCAGAGGTAGAGCACTCGCCTAGCAGGTGAAAGGTGCTGGGTTTCCATTCTCAGCACTAAAATAAATAAATAACATTTAAAAAAGCATTATCTCCAGTGCCAGCTAATTCTTTTTTTAAATTTTGAGACAGGGTCTCACTAAGTTGCTGATGCTGGCCTTGAATTTATGATCATTCTGCTTTAGTCTCCTGAGTGGCTGGGATTTCTTGTGTGCACTACTGTGCCTTATTGAACAAATTCCTGACAGTTTTGGTTAAATGAGTTAGTGTGTAAAGAGCTCAGTCAGGATATGTGGGGCTGTAACTGCAGCTGTACTCAGCGCCTACTTTTGTAGTCCTGAACTCTATTGGAGCATGTCTGCCCTTCACTTCCAAGAAGCTCTTCTCAGAAAAGCTGCCTACACAGATGTTACAGCTTTTTCACAAAGGGGGTGGGGGAGGGGCTGGGGATGCAGCTCAGTGGTCACTTCCTAGCTTTTGTGAGGCTTTCAGTTCAATTCCTGGTAGCAAGAAAAAAAAAATTCAACCAAAGGGGAAGAAAAAAACAAAGGTTAAGTAGAAATGCTTGGTTCCAGCCTAGTTTTTTGTGCGCTGATTGGACCCAGGGCTTCACATGTGCTAAACGTACCCTGATCCTGAGCTACTAGTCAGTGTTAGCTTAAAGTGTCAATTTTCTGTTTTTCTCTTCTCTGTCAGGGATATAAAAGCTTTGGGAGATGGGGAAAAAGTTAAGCTTTGTAACTGTTCACTTAAAGCTCAAAAATTATACATGACCAACTACTATTTTGTGCTGGAGAAGCCCACATCCTTTATCATCACACAACATTCTGGATACTTTGATTTTTCACCTTTGGCAGAGCAACTGTTTCCTTTCAAACTGCTGACTCCTCTATTGTAGCTGGAAGCTGGTTTGGGATTAAAACCTTACTGGAAAAAACCTGAATTGCTTTAATATCTCATTTTATACTGGTAACTTGCAGACTTTTTTTAAAAAAAAACTTTTAAGACATCAACGTAAGACAACAAAGTTTTTTAAACTTTAAAACATCAACTTTTTTCAAAACTGTAAGACATCAACAACTTTGTCTTATTTTGCAATATTCATAAAAAAACAAAAACCTTTCCCTGTGAGACCCTGAAAGTCTTCAGCTTTGAAATGGCTACACTATCACCAAGCATGACAGTAGATCAAAGGGTCAGGAGACCTGCTTTGTAGGTTTGCTGTCCGCCCCCCCAATTTGACCATTTTCATAAAGTCACAATTCTAATTTTCCTGTTATTCTCACTGGGCAGGGGCTTTCATAAGAATTACATTTTAGAGCGCACAAATGAAAACCATATTACCAACATGGGATTAGAAATACATGCTCACCATAACACCATAATTCTGTAACTACAGAACTCTATAATTCTGCAGCTGAGATGGATTTGTCTTAAGTAGGATTAGTAAATATATACACACATAGACATATATTATACGCATGCAATTTGTTTTTGCAGTGCTCGGGATTAAGCCCAGGGTCTTGTGCATGCTAGGCAAGCATTCTACCACTGAGCTATATCCCCACTCTAAATACATTGTTTCTGAAATTTCAGTAAGTAAATGTAATGAGATTAACAGCTTTTTAAGGTTGCAAAGGAGGACTGCCAAGAGTGACTTATTTGGACATTTGGATTGTATGACTGTCAAAGAGGTTGATTCCCTGTATACCCACCTCCCCAGCAAACCTTAAGTGTCAAGGTATTAACATCTAACTTCCACAAAAAAATGGGCCAATTTTGACTTGGCAAGAAGGGGGCATTTCCCTCTGATGATGACTCACAGTCTCCTCTTTCCAAGCAAGTGTTTCCTGGGGAAATCTGTTCAATAGTTTGAAATCCACCACCTGACCACAAAAGCCCAATGACTTCTTGAAAACCCCCAAGGGCCATTGTTGCCACCATTCTTCTTATCTAACCTACCACCCTTGGGGGATCTAGGGATAGTAGCACTAAAGGTTGGGTACATGCAACTTGCAAAATTTATATATTTTTTGCCACACTCATAGCTATTTTAGAGAACAAAAATAACCTGGTAACTACAACTGACCATAGCTGAGTGTCAGAATCCACTCAGCTCCTGCAGTTGCTTCTTATTTCCATGTTTTCTGCTAATTCTCTGGTTTAAGCATTCACAATTGCAGTATTCAGCTTCTTTTTTCTTCCATATTCCCTACCTTTATCAACACAGCCACCTCCTTCATGGTTTCAGACTGGGTTCCAGGAGTTCCTTTTTTTTCCTTTGGAACCAATATTAAATAATGAATAAAATTCACATAAAATTAAATGTAGTTTTAAAAGATCCTAATACAAATAAGCAATCTTCCTCGTCATCTAGAGAGAATTCTTTTTAGAAATCACAACAATATTTCACATCTTTTAGTAAAGAATACAGAACAACCTATTATCTCACTTGAGGGCCTATATTCTTCAAATCAAGGCATGTAGAAGCTCTGGAGACAGTTTTGCAAGTTTCAACTCTCAGTCCTGCCATATACTATCTGTGAAACACTTAAGTGAAGATATCTAGCATCTCCTCATACTTGATTTTTTTTTATTGTAAAATGTGGATTAGAGAACTTAAGTCTTTGATTTGATACAAGAATAAATGGAAATACAAGAATTCTTAGCGCCTAGCACATAGTAGCAGTTGATAAAAAGTTAATTTCTTACTATCATACACAGGACCTGTTTGGGAAGGTCAGGTATAGCAGATTCAATGCAGCACTGGACTTGAGAAGTTCAATTATAAAGCTTATATTTCCTGTTGGATACTTAGGAAAAAAACCCTCTACTATTTATATTGACTCCTACTATTATATTTTCTCTCCTCTTGTTCATTATGCTCCCTAAAAAGAACTCTCTACAGAATACTTGCCTTTTTCTTGGCTCACAAATTTATATACAACTTTCTCATAACTGAATCTGGTCTGCCAAGACAATGACTGGACCAAGAAAATAGTGTAAACTTAACGCTTCACAAACCCCATACATGCACCACATAGCCTGGATGCATTGTGTAACTTTGGAACACAATATTCCCACTTTTTGTCCTTGGGACCAGGTTCCAATTACTGCTATACTTCAAGTTCTACCTATCTTTAATAGGTAGAAGTATACTATTCACTATGTTCAATTAAACTTAATTAGAAAATAAACATTACTTAGCAGCCACTAAAACTTCTCGAAAATGACCATCAATATTTAATTCTAATAGATTATTCTTCCTAATTGATCTCTCAATGGCATTTGGCATGACTATCTACCTCTTTTACCAACCTACTTGACATTCTGTACCTTCATGGGCTTTTCTGGCACTCTTCTGACTCTTCCTCCCCAAGTTCTCTTTGCTGGTCTATTTTCTTCTGTCCACTAAGTGTTGGTATTCCTAAGGGCTTATTCCTTGATTATCTTTCCCTACATGCTTTCTGGGCATAACATTCTCTCATATTAATAAATATAATAATAATAAAAATTGCTTACAAATACAGTTAAAAACTGCCAACCCCCAAACTTTATATCTCAACTACAGATCTAAAGACTGACTTTGCTTCTTCATTTCCAACAGAATGTATCAATTGCTTAGTATAATGTAGATGATGGGCTATATGGTCAAAAGATAGATAGGATTCAATCCTTCAAGAAAAGACTCCTATAAAGAATCAACCAGTATACCTCTTCCTTGATAACCTAACAGGAACCTCAAACTCAACATTAATTTCTCCTCTAAGCCTATTCTTTCTATATTATCTTGGTAAACAGCATCACCATTCACAATTACTTGAAGCCAGAAGTAGCATATACTGGCCAACTTGTGAGACAGGGGAGACAACCTGTTTTAAATTAAACAAAATAAAAACAATTAAAAAATGGTGGGAATATTCTGGAATAGGGAGAATGTTACAGAGGTGATGGTGATTTGGATTCATGTTATGACGTGGAAAGAAGCAGCTTTCCACTTTGGAGGTAGAAGTGACCATAATTGTGACTAAATACAGGGTAATGACATGAATTGGCTATTAATGATAGCAACATCAAACAGGCAAGAGACGTTACTTCTCCAGATAAGGAATATTGGTAGAGGAATAGATTGAAGGTGGTTGGAGAAAATAATTGTCTGGATATAATGTGTTCAACTCTGCGGTAGGCAGTTATAAATACCATGAAGTTTGATCTAAGAAATATAAATCTGGGCACAATTGGTTCATTTGTATACTAAACTCCAAAGAATGGACGTAATCATCCAAAAAGAGGATAGAAAGACCAATGACTCAGAGCCCAGGTACTGAGAAATGAAGTAGGGATAGAATCAGAGCTGGAATAGCCAAAAAGAGAAAACTAAGAAAATGTCAGGGAGAAGCATCACCCTATTGAATTCTCCCAAGGCAGTAAATGAGGGCATTAAAAGTACCAGTTAAACATCACAGAAAAGGCTGGTGATCCTGGTAAGAGTAATTTTAGGAGTTCCAGGAGACATAGCTCAGTTGGTAGAGTGCTTGCCTCGAATGCACAAGGTCCTAGGTTCAATCCCTAGCACCACCAAAAAAAAAAAAAAAAAAGTGATAAATAACAAGTGAGAAAACAATGTGAAAATACATTAGCTGTGATTGGAACAAGACAAATGGGGTTTTGGTTAGCTGAAATAAAATGTCTCTGTCATCTCTTTCAAGAACAATAGCTACTAGGGCCTTTCAAATTGTTGAAGAGAATCTGGCAGTAAAGAAAGGTTGATCAGCTGGGCATGGTGTCACATGCCTGTAATCCAACATGCCTGGGAGGCTGGGGCAGGAGAATCCAAAGTTCAAAGCTAGCCTCCATGAATTATCAAGGTCCTGAGCAACTTGGTGAGACCATCTTAAAATAAAGAGATTTTTAAAAAGGGCTAGGATATGTCTCAGTGGTTAAGCACCCCTTGGGTTTAAACCCTGGTACCAAAAAAAAAAAAAGGCAGTTAACTGAAAGTGCTTGAGAGGTTAGAGTGGGGATGGAATCTAGAAGATGGACTGGTTTTTGATAAAAAGGGGGTAGGGCTCCCATTTCACTGAAATGAGTAAGGCCAGTGAAAAAAACTATTATTTCTTCATCAAGTGGTAGTGATGGGAAGGATAGATAGTAAACAAATATAAAAAGTAAAAACACTTGTGGGTGTGTGTAATCTTATTATAGAGTATCTGGGGGTGTCTCTGAAAAGGTGACATTTAGGCTGAGTACTGATGGATAGTTAGTCATTAAAAATAAAGGAATAAACATTCTAGCTAGAAATAGTTATGTGTGAGGGCTTTGTGAGGGGGAAATATAAAAAGCAGGAAATGGTAAGTGGGGTTAAGAATATCTGAAGAGGTTGGCAGGGGCTTTAAGCAAGTAGAGACTTGATTTTAATAAAAGGCGAATACAGAATGATATTCAAAACATTAACAATTAGCACAGTACAAGAATCAAGTGGAGCAGACAAAGAGACCAATCATAATAATCACCAATCCTGGCTGCATGAAAGCCATTTTAGACCATCATTTTCCCAAGTCTGTTAAGGATACTTATTCAGTGGTATATACCTAAACATTAATATCAAAGAAGAAAAATACTAGAGCTGGGAGAGCTTGCCTTGTACATGTGAAGCACTGGATTCAATCCTCAGGACCACATAAAAATAAATAAAATAATGATATTGTGTTTATTTACAACTATGATATACATATATATGTGTATATATATATAATTTTTTTAAAAGAAAAATACTCTCATGGTCCATTAAGCCTGAAAAATTCTCACTTCAACATGTTTTAAAAAACAAACAAGGCTTTTTAATTTTTTTTTTTTGTGTGTGTGTGTGATGCTGGGATTGAACCCAGGGGGCCTTGTGGCATGTGAGGCAAGCACTCTATCAACTGAGGTATTGCCCCAGCCCTCAATCTTAAATATACTAATGTGCACTGGATATTTTAAGAGGGACCTATAATTACATAGTTTACTATACTATCCTTACCCCTGATGTCACACTACAATAAACATTTTGAAAAAGGCTAATTTAAGACTGCATGTGCATAATGTTTTGCCATCTCTCATAAACATCAATCTATTTCCCAATTCCATTTACATTTAACACTACTTCTGGTTCCTTTCTAAAATTTGTAACTGATTAAGTTGTTCAACCTAAATGCACTCAGTAACCATTTTTCTTTTTTTTTCCAGGGGGGAGGAAGCTTACAATTCTTATCTCTCAAGCCCTTTAAAATAATTTAACTATACTAAATTCAGCTGCTGAAAAGTTCCAAAATAGTTACATTTAACTTAATGATGTATTGAATATTAATAATGTTTGTTAAGTGTAGTATTAAAATCCTTTGGATTAAGAATAGATTGAGGAAAAGTATACCATGAAAAAAATATACTTTGATTCTTTTTTAATACTTAGGCATTACATTCCATATTGAATTTTACCAACATGCTACTCTATAAATCATATTTTCTTTATATTATAATTTGAATTTTCTGTTCCATGCTAAAAAGCCCACTCTTCCATAATTACTTTCAACATACAATATCTGAAATTAAAAAAAAAAAAATCACTCAATGTTGGCAAACCCTTTCAGGGGAACAATTACAGAATTGTATAATGGTCAATTTTCTCAAGCTAGTAAGCAAAAGAAAAGCCCCAACACATTGGCATTTTCACTTAACAATGGCTCATCATGATTATCAGAAATAAACTATTTGCTATTATACTATATCAGGCATTTTTACTAGGTGCCTACCTTTAAGAGCTAGGCCAACTTCTAAGAAAACCGTATGAAAATATTCAATTAACAAAAAGTTAATATTAAAATTACTCAGTTAAATTATTGTTTAGAGAAAAAACATGTATTAACCACCCATGAAAACAACTTTTATTTTAATAAATAACAGTGGGCTTACCAAAGGGTAGGGATTTTAATGTGTCAAGTTTTATGCATATTGATAATAAACCTTAAGGTAGTGAAACCAACTACTCAATATAATCCACTAAGCCTAAAAATTAAGCTATAATACTTTAATAATAAAACTTAAAAAAATATTTTCCAAAAGAAAATAGTTCACTCCTTGACCATGCTTATTTATTCAGAGTACCAGCAATTTCAGTTAAGTGCTTCATTTTTCCTGCAAATCTGATGCTGCACAGGGAATATACACATTTTTTTTTGTATCATTACAATATCATCAATATCCCAGGCCAGTATATTTTGAATGCAATTCTTTTATAACAAACACAACATAAAAAAATCAATATAATATTTATGGCAAACAAAATAGTGAAAGAATGTCTTCTTTTTTTTCCAGTACTGATTTTAGTTGGACTTTAAATGAAGGTCATCAACTGTCCTGAAATAACTTCTACCTCTGGCTGTGAATCCACAGTATAAATATGGTGAATAAAGCTAAAACTGTAAGAGCTAACTATATACTGAATAATCAAAATAATCCATTATAACAACTAATACTGCTCTTGAAGAGTGATCTAATGAAAAAAAGTATCATTAGATATGGTGAGAAAATACAGACATATCTGTACAATCTAACATCTATAAACAGTAAAATCAAAACATTCAACTTCCTTATAGAAAGTGTTTCATCTATGTAACTATAAATGTTAAGATTCTTGCATTTTATAAACACAAGATGGGCTCACTTTGATGATACCAATTTTAAGATTTATAAAAATGTTTAAAAAATTATTTCCACAAAAGTTTATACAGTTTAAAGCTATACACCAAGCTATAAATCTCAGAAAATGGGAGGAAAAACCTTTATAAGATCACATGTATAAAACAAGAAACAAAATGTGATTTTATTTAAGGCAATACTGGGCTACTTCACAAATCACCACCTCAAATATTTACACTGCTCCACACTACTAGTTTCTATCACATTCACAAAGGATTTTTTAAAATACCAATGTTTAAAATCTTCAATGTAGTAAATTTTTAAATTCACATTGCCATCATGTGTCATGGACTCATAGTAACTATATCCAATCAAAAGCCATGGAAAAAGGAGGAAAGAAAAAAAAACTGTTGCTATAGGAAACCACTAAAGAATCTGCTTTAATTTCACACAAAAACCACCCAAAAATCCCGGATGGCAAACTTACAAAGCAGAGCCAAGTGTTGATACAATGTGCCTACTTTGTGAAACATTGTCTTGAGATCATCTTGTAAATATAATGTTTCATGTAAAAAAAAAAAAAATCAATGAACTATGGCAAAGTTTCTAGTTTTAGTTCAAAAAGTTCTTAATTTAAAACAATAAAAGAAGTTTTAAAAATTTGATCACTTAGTTAAAAATTAAAATTCCAAATATAAATGTATCATTTAATAGTTTAGACTTACAGACTGCTGGTGGCAGCAAATGATTTACAATAATAAATATATACAAAAAAAGGTATCTACAAATAAAGAGTACTGTTATACATGAGCAGTGACCTGGTGAAACATACCAATCATACAGATAATTCAGTCTGGTTTATGAAAAGGGAAACTGGGAGATAGAAATTTGAGGTTAACTCAAATATTTACAATAACTGAAGTATTGATTCTATTCCTCAAGTCCCATAGGGATAAAAAAAAGTTTTACATGACAAATGTCATGTGTTTTTTTTTTTTTTTTTTTTTGGCCAGGTTAATTCACATCAACAAAAAATAATAAGTTTCACAATTACAGCATGCTTGATGGCTTCCTATTTAAAATACAACTATAAATGATGTATTTATAGTACATTAGTTATCAGTACTGCCCCCTGCCTGTGGCTTTACCTATACTGATTTCTTTCATTACAGACATATCTGGATCATTTGAATGTACTTCAAGTTTTTTCAGACTGACGGTAGGTTTCATTTCCTGAAGTTGCTTTAAGACAAGCTCAGTGCAATCTTTAAGAGTCTTGTCTAAAACAATTTTTACATTATCACTGCACTGAAGCTGTGATGGATTGGCAAACTGTACAAAAATTTCACTTTCTTTACAAGAGCATACATGATTTCCACTAGTCATAAGCGTCTTATCAGTATTTTTTCTTGAATTTGAATGGGCTCCTCTTTTAGTTCCACTATTTGGATGGTCTTTGTCGGTACTTTTCTTCTGTTTCACTGCAGACTCCTCAAGAAACTTCAAAAATGATACTTCAAATCCCATTGGTTTAAATGAGCTCCAGTCAAAAGAAGCAGGATGCTCCTCAGTGGTTTGAATTGCAACAGCAGTTTCTTCTTCTTTATGCATGTTACTTAACTTAACTGTTAGTTCTGGTTCGGCTTTTTCAACTTTCCTTTTCTTATTTTGTGAGACATTTTTTTCTTTATTAACTCTCTTCAGATTGCTTGCTTTTTGTCTTTCTGACTGGGAGGGGTTATTTTCCTGAAAACTGTTATTTACATTTGAAGAGGTATTAGCCTGGGTCTCCACAGTTGTGCTGTCTTCATTTATTAATTTTGTAATAAACAATTCCGTTAGCTCATCCATTTCATCTTTTTCATTTTTTTCAACTTCCTTCTGTGGAGCAGTAGTTGCTCTTGAGTTTTCACTGGTCTCTGATACACATGTGTCAGAATCTTTTACATCATTCCTAGTACCTTCTTGCTCAGAATTTTCCTTTATTTCTGAGTTGCCACACTGTTTGAAAACAATGAGAAGATTGCGGTGTTGTGATGTAAATGCCTTAGATAATTTATGACATTTATAATGTCTAATTATATTGCTTTCACTTGTAACAACTGAAGTACATCCCTTTATCATACACGGATACTGGGTTACAAACCTGCTTGTACACTCAGACAAGGCATCATTTCTAGCCTTTATAGAATATACATGCTTTCCACGTTTCAGAGAATAAGGCTTATTTTCTTCAATTTGCACAATCTTTGCATTCTTGTTTTCTAAATTATTTTTTTTCTTTCTTTTGGTCTTAGCCATTTTGATTCCCTCCTTTCCACATCTGCTATGTTTTGTTCCCCGATGTTTAGACTTTACTCTTTCTTGGTTTGCCTTGCTTGATATATTTTCCTGGCCAGGTGTTAATTTTCTTGGGCGAATCAAGTGAGCTTTATGTTTGTCATTATGCTTATTAAAAATGTGTCGGAGGAGATTAGACCGAGTTGCATATATACGGTCACAGCCTTCACAATCACACTTATATATGCCATCTTCTTCGGTTTTACTTGTCCTTGATCCAATTCCATGGTCTGCCTCAAGATGAACAACATAATTCAAATATGTTGTAAATGAAGATTTACACTCTAATTGGTCACATGGGAATTTCCCAACATCCACAGAGGCAGTCATGCTTTCAATCTCCTCAGGGGTCATTTCATGAAGTTTCATGTAGTGTTGTATTAGGCCAGTAATTGCTTGGAAAATTCGAGAACAGTCACTCACCTGACATCGAAATTCTTTCATGGTTTGTTTAGTTTCAGTTTCTTCAATTTCTTTACCAGCTTCATTTTCTTCTTCAACCTCTGCAGAAAATGCAGGAAGATCTGATTTATGTACAGCCTGATAATGAAGAATCAAGTTTTGCTGTATTGTAAAGGCAGCAAAGCATCCCTGGTGAACACATCGATAAGGTCTATAGGGACTATATCTTGTTGGAAATTCAAGGGACTGGGAAACTGGCTTCTTCCGTTTTTTCTCCTCCTTTTCTTTTTTATGCCTCCTAATTTTCCGTCCTTTGGTTTGTATATTTGTGAGAGAATTGATATTATATTGGTCAGAAGTAACTGCAACCAGTTGTGAAGAATTTTCTGTCTTTTCAGGACTTTTTTTTTCTACGAGTTGTTTTTCTGGGATCACTGCTACATTACCGAGAGCATTTTCTGTTGCTGATCCCAATTCTAGGGTAGGCTGACATTCCCTTTTGTTTTCCTCTGTTATACCTGGCTGTTTTTTCACTTGTGTAACTCGTGGGGCTGACAAATTTTCATTCTGAGATTTTCTTCCATAAGGCCTTTTTATTTTTAACTTTACCATTTCTTCTGTTGTAAAATGATGCACCAACTGACAGTGTGCCCGGAGATTAGAATTTCTTGTAAATGTTTTTGTACATGTAGGTACTACACATTTAAATGGAGCAAATTTCAACTGATTCTTCTTAATTTCAAGAATCATCTCTGGAGTATATTGGTGGATTTTACCATAGTGCTTGAACAGTGCATCCTTTGTCATAGCACTGTAGTTACAGCCTTGGTTTTGACACACAAAGGGTTTATTAACTTTGTCACTAAACTGAATGTGTATCATTTCAGAAACTGGCTGAACAACTGTGACAGTTGGAACTGGTTTAACAGGAGCAGGAGTCAGTGTCACTGATGTATTTATTAATATACACTGGGATGAAGTGGACAGGTCATTTTCTAATTTTAATTTTTGTAAGCCTTCTAAAATTTCCTGTATTTGATCCTCTTTATGCAATACTTCAGACTGAGGAATGTTACTTTTGGTTGGTATTACACTTACGAAAGAGGAAAACTGAGAAGAATCGGGTAATTTGTTATTTTGTACAGGATTCACTGAAGGAAGCTGAATGTTATAATTAATTTGAGCATTCTGTGATGTTTCACCAGCACCCTGAGATCCACTTTTTACCTCAAGTATTTGAGAATTCATAGCAGTTTTAATAATTTCAAGAGTCTTTTCAAAGTTCTGCATAACATTATCTTCAGAAATCTGCAAATCAGAATTCACTGAAGTTGTGCATGAATTCAAAGCCATCATCTGGGAATCACCATTTTCAGTTTTTATTAAAGGGGCTAACACTGAATGGGACTCAAGATTGGTTTTAAAGTTCTCTTTTACATCAGTCATAAACAACTGATTGTCAACATTATTTAATTTCTGTGTTAGATTTTCCACCAAACTCTGAGGTTCACAATTTGGAATTACATTTGAATGAATATTAGTAGCAGGGATCTCAATACTCTTTGCTATAAGTCCCATTGTTGTTAAGTCACTGGGTACTAAGTTTTGGGAAGCATTAGGTGCAATTAGTGGAGGAGCAACTTTCTTTCTTTTCTTAGAAGCACTATTTCCCTTTTTATTTAAATGACTGGATCTTGTGTTCTGAGGACCACTTATAACTGAAACACGTGAACTGTTATTGGTAAAATTTTGTGATGGACCAGTAGAATTAGTATATGAACTAGAGCACAAACCATTTTCAACAGTCTTCAGTAGTAAGTCATTTGTTGGAAAAACAGGCAAACTGCTACATTCCTCCACGGTGGAAGTTTTGGAGTTTGGTGTTTGATTCTGGTTTGTCAGGAGGGTGTTTGAATGGCATACAGTCTGCAACAAGGGTGGTACAGTTGGATTTGGCATCACTGTTGAATTTACTTGTGCTGTATCTGAGATACAACTTGTTGGAACAACCTGAGAAAGTATTTCGGCACCCTCAAAGGTACTGGGAATGCCAGCAGTTTCTAAAGCCTGTTTAATAATTTCACTTCCTTCTTGACTAACACTGGTATTAAAGTTATTCACACCAGATCGAGGAAATGTATTTGGTAAAAATGTTGATGAGCGATTTTCAGCAGCAAGAAGCTGTAGGAATGATGGATCTTTAAAACACACTTCTGGATTGAAGGTAGACTGTTGTGGCTGCTGCAAATTTACTGCATTTGTGGACAGAATCATGCTGGCAAGAAGAGAAGGCTGTCCATTATTTTGTAGAAGTTCTTGAGCAATTTCTGCTCCATCCAGTGGTTTACAATAAGATCGCTTAGATAAATGTCCACCCAGTGACCTTGGATTAGTAAAAGCTCTATAACACCTGCTACAGATAAATTTTCCATCTCTGATAATTGCAGGCCATTTAGCCCTTTTGTTGTGCTTGGGTTTTCTTTCCTTCCCATTTGGGCCACGCCCTCGGTCTTTTTTCACTTTTTCAGGTGCAGACTGCTGGGCACTGGTGTTACTGAAGTCATTTGCAACATTTACTTGTGAAGGGAAAACTGTGTTTTCACCATTACCCCCCTTTAGAAAAGAGGAATTAGTGTTTCCTTCAATCTGTGAGGAATAATGATTTGTATTATTTTCCAGTTGGGAAAAAACAGAATTTGTCCCACTATCTGCTGGTGAAGGGAATAGAGACATTGAACTACTTTCTGCAGGTAAAGGAAGGAAAGGATCTGAACCACTGTCAATATTCAAAGGCAAAACTGTTTTGGTTAGATCTTCCATTTGTGCTGGCAAGGTTGAATTTGATAAATTTTCCATTTGAGAACACAGCATACCACTTTGTTCACTTTTATCCTGAGAAGATATATTTGGGTTTATGACACTTTCCATCGAGGGCAACAATGGAGCTGACACACTGGCTAAATGAGCTGGAAAAACTGAAGGTGAGACATGTTGCAACTGGGCTGAACAAGCAGGATTCCCATTGGCTTTGGTCTGTGGTGTGAAAAATGCATTATTAGAGCTCACCTGTGATGGTAAAAAATAAACAAACTTTCCATTATTGGGTGTATTTAAGTTATTAGATTTCTGACCTTTTTTACTTTTTCGCTGCATTTTAAATGCAGCATATTGGTCAGGGTGTGCAGTCTTCATGTGTTTCCCAATACTCTGTGAAGAATTATAGGTTCGTGTACATCCCTCGACCTGGCAGCTGAATTTCTGAACTGGAGGTTTTGGAGGCACCGATGGAGTTCCTATTGAACTGCTTGGGTTAGGCGGTGATGGAACAAATGTGATACTTTCTAATGTCTTAAGAGGTAAGTTATAAAGGTTGGGTGGTGTTTTAACATTACCTTCACATTCAAACTTAGAAGTTGGTAAATTGTTTTGAAATCCTGCCTGATTTTGTACAGAAAAGGTCATCAAATTGTTCACTTGTCTTTCTAAATTTTGTGGATTAAGGTCACCTATTTTAAGGGTTTCTGAATTTACTAGATTATTCTGAGCAATCTGGCCTTCATTAAAGCAATTCTGTCCTTTTCTCTCTTGGAAACCTGGATGGCACAAATCATTACAAGTATCTTCAACTGGTGTGTTTACATTTGTGACCAGTGGCTCATTGGTGCCTTCCACAGTTGAGTTTTCTTGCTTCCCAAAGTTATCCTCCATCCCCTGATTCAGAGATACTTTGATGGACACTGCTACTTCACTGGCTTGAAGAAGAGGAGTAGGAGCAGGGTTTTCTAAACCATTTGGCAATGGTCCATTAGCTTGCCTGAGGTCAGAGGAAGAACTCTGGTCTTGTTTGGTCACAACTGACTCTGCTTTGCTTTTATCCCAAGCATTACTTGTATCTGCTGGTAAGCTGTTTTCAATGTTATTCTCTGAAGGAAGCAAAGATCTTTCTTTCTCAGTATTCTCTTCTGTGTTCTGATTCACTTTGGAAGGCTGAAGAGAATCTCCAGATGAATTAAGCTGGTCTTCAGGAGGCAGTGTTTTTTCAGGAGAAGTACTATGATCATCCAGGTGCTTTTCCAGCTCACTCTGAGAACGATAAACTTTACCACAACCTGTAAACTTACAAGTGTAGGTATTATAATGTTGTGCTTCATGATCATATAGTAAATAAGCTTCAGAAAAAATTCTGCCACATTTAGGAAACATGCACTTTGCTCTAAAGACTTGATGCTCCTTTCGGTGGGTTAAAAGTTCTGCATAACTATTAAAACCAGCCTTACATTTCATCTGAATGCAGATATATGGTTTACTGCCACAGTGCATTTGTAAGTGATCATTGAGATGAGTAACACTTACAAAATGTCTTCTACAGTACTGGCAAATAACTTTTTTGCTTTGCATTTCAAGAAAGCGCTTGGCATCTTCATTGTCCTTATGCCCCTTTACATGAGCAATTAAATTTTTAAAGTACTTGAAGCCCTTTTTACAAAAAGTTACAGGGCAATTAAATTCATTAACAGGTACTGGTTTCTGGATTGGGATTACTTCTGGCTCGTAAGATTTATCTTTGTCATCATTCTCATCATCTGAGCCATCATTGTCATTAAACACTATGAAATCTGTTGAATAGAGACTATTCTTTTTTATTGGCCGCTGTTCCTGTTTAGCCACAGTATTAGTCTTCTGATTCTCATGGGTGGTCGCAATCTTAGGAGGCCTTCCCAATCTTCTTAGTGGTTTCATAGCTGCTAGTCTCTCTTTACTAGATTGTTTAACATGCAATGTGACATGAGGGACAAAAGTTTCTTTAGAATTAAAGTTCTTTGCACAAATAGGGCAACTGTAAATCCCATCTTTGTAATGCTTCTGAGCATGTCGTACTATTCTGTGACCAAGGAATTCTTTGTCACATAGCACACAATACTGCATATAGGCCTGCCAATTCCTAAACCTAGCAGATATAAATCCCCTTTCTCTTAATTGCTTTATCTCCCTCTTCTTCTGTTTTTCATCACCAATATCTTTAAGAAGGCCAGAATTAGCACCAATTACTCCAGAAAGTCCATTCATAGAAGTTTCTTTACTCTCCTCCTGGTACTCTACTACTTTCTCATATACTTCACTGTCATTTAATTCATCAATTGAAGACACAATGGATGCTTCTTCTCCCATTAGTGCAAGACATTGTCGTTTTAAAGTTTTCCAATCCCAGAATTCTGGATCAAAGGGCCACTGAGTTTTCAAAACAAGTAAGAGCTCACAGCGTAGAGAATTTGGTATTGGAAGATTTTCTTCATCATATTTCTGGTCTGGCTGGTTATACAACATTTCCACAGCATAGTACGCATCTACTGTAGGTTCAATAAGAAATTCACTCAGTTGACAAGCACGTTTAACTTCCAGATCATCAGGCAATAAACATGAAATGGTCTTGCAAATGGATATTTTCACTTCAGTATTTTCTGTAGATTCTAAGCGAAGAGCTTTCACACATAATTCAATACAGGTAGCAAGTCCAGCCCCTTCAGTCTGTGAAAAAAACAAACAGGAAATGTTAACTTTATCAATACTAAACAGAGATTTGTTTTTTAATTTAGTTTTTAACAACCAGATGTGCTTTTCTCAAATCTGGCAAGAGCAACATATAAAAAGATGTCCCTTCCATATTACTCCAGCTTAGTCTAGTGTGTGTGTGAAATGAATTGCATAAAAAAAAAAAAAAAAAAAAAAAAACCAGGAGGAAAAAAAGTAACTTAAGGGGCTGGGATTGTGGCTCAGGGGTAGAATGTTTGCCTACCATGTGTGAGGCCCTGAGATCTTCAGTACCAATATAAATAAATAAAGGTATTGTGTCCACCTACAACTGAAAAATATATGTATAAAGAAAAAAAGTAATGCAAACTAAGACAAGATCTGGGTATAAAATCATCTAGTCTAGGCAAACTTGCAAGTTATTTAACATCTCTGACTTTTCATAGCTCGTTTATAAAACAAGTCAAAACAGCACTTAAACTTCATAAAATTGCTGCTGCGAGCTTTAAAGGAAATTGTCTGAAATACCAAGTATTATTCAATGTAATCTCTGGCACATACTAAACAATTAATAAATGTTATCTTTATCATAAATCTTACTTCCTAAATTTATACTTGCAATCCTCCTGAAACAAACCCTCTAATCTAATTACAAAATGGAGCATGTCCTCAGATCACCTAACTTGTTAGTAACAAAAGAAAATTTTCACTTCTATCAAAAATAACCATTTGATCACTAATAGGGAATTCTAGTGCTAGCATAAATCTGAATGTCACATCACTTACCTTATGGCTGACCCAGCTTGAGAATTAGAAGTAAGAGGAGACAGAGCCCAATAGTTTTTTCTTTTGAATTAGCATCCTGAACAATTAATAGATACAGTAATGAAGAAGGTAAGAGTCATCTGATTGATACAAGGATTAAAGAGAGAAAAAAATGGATTTTAAAGACAAAAAGGAAAGGAGGAGAAAAAAAAAAAACCACCAAACCAATCAACTAACAACAACAACAACAACAACAAAAACCTTACATACAAAATTCAAGCCAGTCACAGGAAATGGCCACATGTACTGGAAGAGAATATATGAGATATAGGATTCAAAAGGCACGAAGGAAAAGTGAAAGAAAAGTGATAGAGATTGTATTTTCATAGGTTAAGAAAGAAATCAAAGCTCATCTATGGAGCAAAAAAGGCATGAGGTTCGAAGAATAGAATACTGAACTGGCCTTGATTTTAGAAAAACAAAGGACAAAGATAAGAAGAAAACAGACAAGAAGGATAGATATGTAGAGACCTATTTTATAAGTGACAGAAAAGAAAAGTGAGAAAGAGGCAGGAACATATGGATATTTCTAGCTTGCACATAAACCTATATAATTATTCTACACAGAAATTCTGAGATAGATCTGAGGTATATAATTTTTATAGTTAAACATTTTGCATCTTTTGTTTCTTGCCTTATGAACTGGTAATAATAGTAGACAATCAGGCCACTCTACTGCTATGATATACAAGAAAGAAGAAAACCTGTGTACTCAGTGATGCTGCATATGAGAGAGGAGGATACAAAGAAGTCTTGGAGGAATCAAAAGCCAAGCCAACCATTAAGATGATCTGAAGGGATAAGAAACGCATAAAGGTCAGAAGGATTGGTACATATATAAAGGATGAGAATTTCAGTTTTCCAAAGCCGTGATCATTTAGAAAATTTAGGAAATGATGAGAAAAAAATTGAATTTAAGAAAGCATTCAGAGATCAGAGGACTTATGAATGCCTTACAAAAGAAAAACTACTTTTTGTCATATGAACGCTAAACGCTTTTTCTAGAAATAACAAAAACCGATTTATAGAAACCAACTAAAATTATCACAGAGGGGAATCCTAGTGACACTTCTATTCTGGTTTGCTACTGAACTCAAATGTCGACTTTCAATTCATTAAAGGTAAAGAGCTTTAATAAATTCTCTTTTAAAAAATCTTACCTGAACAAATAATGCCAACAAAAGAGACTATATCAACATTTTTATGCTTCTGAGTTTTTATCTTTGTTTATATATGCCTACTGGAAAAATAAGATTATAGAAAATACTTGAATCACAAACTGGTCATATTATATAGTATGTTTTTTTAAATTTTTTTTTTTATTTGTAGATGGACACAATACCTTTATTTTATTTGTTTTTATTTTTATGTGGTGCTGGGATAGAACCCAGTGCGCCTCACTGCATGTTAGGAAAGTACTCTATCACTGAGCCACAACCCTTAGACCAAGTTAGTATGTTTTTAAAGTTGAGTTTGAATTCTTAACAGTTTTCCATAGTATCATGTGATTAGAGTAATTAATCCATAAAAATCATAATACCAGGTTAAACTTATGAGTCAATGGAGCAGAAAGCTAAGTGGTATAAATTCAGAAAAATAGCTTCAACTTCCTTTCTGGCACTAGAACAGCATCAAGCAAGTTTCTGACAAAAGCAAAGTTTGTCTTTGGTACTCTCTTCCATAGCCTTTTTTGTTCATTTCCTCTGGCTACCTAGTATCCTTGACCTAAAGTTACCCAGGGTTTTTATGTTACTTTTAGCTTCCTATAGGACATTCCTTTCAGCCCACCCATAGCATTATGTCTTTAAAAAAATTTTAAAGGCTAACTAGGCATTTCAGAATTAAATTTATATTTAACATGGAATAAAAAGGGGCCTTCACAATCTGACCTTTCTATTCTATTTTAGCTGTTCTCTGCCCCTCCCCTAACCCACCTCTATTCCAGCCTATAGATCCCAAATATTCCCTTCTCTCACTTGTCTTGATACCCAGAGCATATGCTTTTTCTATGACTGGAACTCCAGTTCCCTCTTGTCTGGACATTACTATTTGAGTATCAAAACACATAAATGGGTTAAATGACCCATTCTCTATGAGGGACTGTGTTCAACAATGTGGTTTCCCAGGGGTCTCAACATTTCACTACACTAGAAGGGCCCATATTACAAATCAATTGTTCATGTCTCTATCAACAGACTATGAAATCTTTAGGGGCAAGGCTGGATCTTTCAAGTCTTTAACTTCAAGGGGTCTAGGAAAGACTAAATTTTGCAATAAGCTACCTGCTCCAATTCTTCTGCAGAACAATTAAAAAGGAAACAATTATTTTTAAATTCGTATTTGAGTGGCTAGCTGACAGTCTTCAGTAATTTCTGAAATTTTGAAGAAAGAGGGTTACCTATTAACTCAAATCACTCCTCTTTACACTTTCTGAATTTCCATAGTGTCAAATTAACAAAGTAGCATTAAGAACTAGAAACAATGGGTACAAAACATAACACATGAAAGCAAGAGAACAAGGTGACCAGGAAGTGAATGCTTACTCTCAGAGACAAGTGGCTTTATTGAGTGGCTTTAAGGATTGCAAAGAATCCATGGTTTGAACGATTATCATGCACGCATAAAGGAACATATGCAGATGACTGCTTAGTACAAAGAGTAACTCAGCAAAAGTGTGACATCATGGCCACAATTAACCATGACCTTAAACAAAGAATCTGGAAGATCCCTAGAGTTCCTATCATGTACATTTCTAACCATAGATATAACCTTGAGTGTATGTCAGATGATTATGGAGCCCTAGGTTCTGATTCTTACAAGACAATGTTCCTCTATCTTCCTTCAACCAACTTTCTCTGTTGCCAGTTCAGTAAACATGCCATAGAATATAGAATAATTCACACAGCATGAATTATTTGCTCTATTATGAGCTGAGTATGGTTAAATATACTCACTTATTGATGCTTTTTGAAAATGATATGTTGTCTCATTTAAAAATTTGTTGCATTTTTAAAAAATAAATCAGGTACTTCATTTTAAAAAAAAAGAACTAGAAACAAAATTAAAGAACGAAAAAATGTAGCTATTATATATATTACTTTTTCTAAAGGCTAGGAACAAGCTTTATATTTTCAACTTCATTTTTAAGTTTCTCTGAATCAAATGTCTTAAAAGAATTAATAAGAAAATGTCCAAAGTGCTAAATGAAAAGGGGGGGGGGGGAATCACTGAAGTGACAAGATAAAAAGTTAGTCTTTTATTAAAGATGATTTATATATTTGAAATTAAGAAGAGATCTAAATTATTCTTACCTCTGAATTAATAACTTTAATCAGGAAGAAAATGTGATATACAGTCTTTGTTAACAAAGAAAGTTGACGACACCTTTCTAGGTACACTTGTATAGATGGTTCTACTCTTTGTTGTAATTTACTCCAAAAGAGAGTGAGTTCCCTTAAAAAAAAAAAAAAAGTTTAAAAGGTAAATCAGAGTAGTAATGTAATAATCAATGGACTATGTCAGTGTAGTCATTACATTTGAAATTAAAACTGGTTTTGGACTCCAATTATCCAATTACACACGTGAAGTTAAGTGTATGTGCAAGATTAATAGATCTTCATTTTCTAAAGACTAAATAAAATATAATTTTCCCTTTCATTGATCAATATTTTTCAATCCCACAGTAGCACTTTTTACTTGGAAAGCACTTAACCTTTAAACAAGTTATAAATGATAACTTTAAGTCCCAAATGAATTTTATGTAATATAAAAGTACAAAAGGGATATATATGTGGTATCAGTGGCACAATGACTTTTTTAAAAGCATTTATCTAGAATTCGGGGTGAAATGGCTCAGTGATAGAGTTTGCCTAGCATTTGTAAGGCCCTGGATTCAATCTCACCATCACAAAACAAAAACAACATTTATCTTCTAACAAATTTAAAATCAACCAATAATGCTTCTATTATTAATGAATTAAAAAAACAATGATGATAAAGAACCTGGAATAAACTAATAGGTTCAATGGCAGGAAAATAATGAATTTCTGAAAATATTAATTTTGAAATTTATTTTAAATGCAACAATATATTATTCATAGAAAATAACCCAACAGAAGTGACAAATTTGCCTTTTACCTATCTCATGTTGCTTCTGTCCTCCATAGTTAATTTCCACAAAGATCTTCCTTGCTCCAATTTTTTTCACCAACACAGTTCTTTCTTTTTTATGATAATTTCCTCATTACCAATCCTAAAAACTCTATTTTACTACCCACTTGAATGATTTGCTTGCTTTCTGGATTTTCACCTATATATCAAGGATTTCGAAAATTATATAAATGGTAACTTTAAACGACATCTAACTTTTACTATGTAAACTTTAACTACAACTGTGAACTTTGTTTCTCTGGTCTTGTAAGATTAAGTACGACTTTTCCATTTGGATCTCTTCGGAAAACTTAAATTATGTACAGTTATGTATCCTGTAACGATTTTTCAATGACAGGCCACATATGGGACTGTGGTCCCTTAGGATTACATAGTCATGATGTAGTACCACTGTAGCCTTCTGAGTAAAGTAAGTATACTTTATGATATTCACACAATGTTGAAATCGTCTCCAACCATGCATTTCTGAGAATGTATCTTGTTAAGCAATGTGTGACTGTATGTGAAAAGAGTGACTTTCTTCCCAATTCACCATCTTCTTAATTTAATGCATCATTCTGATGGACCCTATTGGCCTCTGCTTTAAACATCCTTGAGATTGATTCCTTGGTATTTCTTTCATCTCATGCCACATCCATAAGGAAGCCTTTATAACAAAACTAAACTGCTCAGTGATAATTTTGGACTTTAATTTCTTTGATTACAATTTTATATTTGTTTGTCATGTGTCATTTGATAAATAGTCTTAAATGTCAGAATGTTACAAACCAATTTTAATTTGTATTTGTATAATACCAACATAACATTAAAGACAATTATGCTAGATAGACTGTCAGTCTTGGCTGACACCACTGGCCTTAAGTTTTGTAAGTTAACTGAAGTAAACATCTTTTTGACTTGTAACTTCCAAAGGATTATATTAGCAAGTTTTACCCACTTTGGAAATGTACTATACCAGGCAGCGTGTACTGAAGGGAACATGAAAAAGTTAGCAAAGTTGAATGATTTCTCATATATAGAAAATGAACAACTTTTATATAAGTGGTAGCAGCTGGTTAAGTACCTAAAAGTATATAATACACAAAGGAAAAAATAAACACACTGAATCACAGGTTGCTTTACAAAGCTAAAAAATTTTTTTATGGTGGCATTAGACAAATAAACCCTTCATCATTCAACATTTAAAAATTTGCTGACCAGATACTTGCTAAGGACTTGTGTGATCCTTAATACTAAAAGCTTTAAAACATCAACTATTTGATAATCAACTTGCACACATGCAATATACAAAACAAGTATTTTGTCTTGACATGACAAAAAGGCTTTAAAAATAATCCTAAGCTATCTGAATGCCCAATACCTATTTCATAGTCTATTTAATAAATTTTTCTTAAAAAAAAAAATCAACTCACCAAGCACAGTACATATCTCCTTGTTGGAGCTGACGTGATAAAAACGCAGTACATAAAACAAGAGCACTTTTTTCATCACCTTCAGATTCTAAGTTACATATCATTTCTAGTGCATCTTTGCAATCAACTTCTGAAATCTACAGAGAAAGGAAATAGAAATAATGCAATAAAATGGCTTTCTACTAGGGGACACACAGAGACATGTACATATACATTATATATAAAAAACATGTTAAATTTTGTATTAGGTATCTACAAATAATTTTCATTTACTCATACACTATCAAATCAAGTCATAACTGGTCATTACTAGGACAAAGACTGGGCTGTACAAAAAATAATCTTTCCTCATAGCTAGTAAAAACTAATGCAGCAATTTTGAGAGAGTATTAAATACAGGAAAATAGCTATTTTAAGAATTACTATGTTTAGTAAATAAATAATTTAATTATAAGAACTTTTTAACCCATGAAACCAGATCCATGATACTGAAAAAGAAATACTGCATTACTTTTTCACTTTTTTCCCCTTTTATTCACTGATTTAAATTAGCATTAGAACCAGTAGAAAGACAAGAGTTATACTGGATATAGTTTAATAAACTTAGTGTCTATTCATGCAAGGGAGGGAGGAGGATGTAATACAAATCATTTTATATTTTAAAATAAGGTCACCTCATTTCGGCTATATTTTCTATAAATTTTCAATGTTTTGCTTTTCACATAAATTTTCTCCATTTCTAAGTTTGCCAATAGCCAAGCAAACATATATATATATATATATATATATATATATATATATATATATATATGTAAAACCTTAGATAAAGGCAACTTGCTTTGTTTAACAATATATTCCCATTTGTTAACTTAAAAAAAAAAACAATACTACCTCATTACTTTGATATATAAAACAAACAGAATGGGCCTATGATCTCTATAGGCATTTGCTATAAGACAAGGAATATGATGAATAGCATACAAATCATAAATCATTGTGTTCCACAGAAAAGATTAATGAAGTTAGTATCGGATTCAGCGTAAATAATAAAACCTAAGTCTTGGTACACCTTTGATGCAGTGCTCTTTCCAATACTTCTCTGTCTGCCATTTTCTAACAAGTCTTCATCCAGAAGCAATACCATTTAATGAAAAAGGGCTGAAGGATATATGTTTATACAATAAATATTTTACAACATCTAAATGTTAAACATATTGTCAGACATTTTCCATGTACTACTACATAATTATAATTTTCCACTATGTAGATATTTTCATTTTATATTTTATATATAATACAGGGGTTTCAAAGTTATATATAATTTGTCCAACTTTAAACAGTTAGGAGGTACAGCCATAAAACAAAACATGCCTAAATAACAAAGACCTAAGCTCTTGCCATTTCATCACATTATCTTTTATTAAAAGTCGTATTACTGTCATTTGTAACTAATAAAAAAAAGTCGTATTAACTTAATCATTCAAACCATTTTTAAATTTGAGGCTTCCTTCATGTTCTAACATATCATTTATTTATTGTCATTATTACTTTTTGCAGTGCTGGAGATTGAACGGAGGAATTTACACATGACAGGCAAATACTCTATCACTAAGCTGTACCCCAATCCCAAAAGTTGTGTTAAATTTTAAACAGTTAACCTGACATACTTATGAAGACCAATGTTATGAAGTCAACTTCCAAGTTTATTTTTTTTTTACTTTTTTCATAAAATGTTAAAAACTACAACTACTATTTATTAGAGCCAGCTACTTCAGAAATAGCAATGCTATTCCACAAGAACTTTTTGGAACAGGTTGAGTTGTCCCTTATCCAGTTTAGAAACCTGGTATTCTGTTTGGAACCTGAAGTGTTTCAGATTTTGGATTTATAAATATTTGCCTATACATAATTAGATCCGTTGGAGTTGGGATCCAAATCTGAACATGGAATTAAAGGTTTATCATATAAACCTTATGCACATAGCCTGAAGGAAATTTTATATAATATTTTTATTGTACCTGTGTTTGACCAACCTGTACATGATCAGGTGTGGAATTTTCCACTTATGTCAGTGTTCAAGAAGTTATAATAGATTTTGGAGCATTTCAGATTTTAGACTTTCTTATTAGGGATATACTATAATACTTTTAGAAAACAGGCTTAGAAAAGTTAAGTCCTTGATTAAAGTTATAGTGGCAGAGTCAAGTATTTCAGGTTTAGCTTCATGGTCTATACTCTTTCCCAAATTTTTACATGGGCAAGTATACTGAGGTCCTATATTGCTAAATATAGATTTACTTGTTCAGATTTAATACAAATCCTTGTTTCTTGAAAGTCTGATTTATTTTGAATCATCATTTTTATTGCTCTTCTAAAACCTAAGTCATTCCTGTTAAATGCTCACATGGTACCAGATGTATATACTATTTATAAGGAAAGAAAATTGTATGTATCCAGTGGAAACACTCCCATTAGCTTATTCTTACTATTTAAAAGTACATACTTGTATTTATGGGTAATCACCTATGTGTATTCATTCATGTAAATGCGTGTATATTTATGTGTGTGTGTATATAAAATGCCAAGTAAAAAATTTGTCATATTCAAATATACAGAAAACTTAATTTTTTAAAAACAGGCATACTAATGAAACAAGTTTTATAGTACATTTGCGGGCATTCACTTCCTTGATTTACCACAAGAAGACCCTCTTGAAAAAAATATAAAGACATGGCAGAAATAATGAAACTATATTTAAAACTAATGAATGGTTGAATGAAAATGATAAAAAGTGAACTATGATCAGCAATACACAATAATTTGTTTTAAAAATCCAAGGCAGCACAATTCAGAGATTACCAATATATTACCTATGTTCTGTATTGTTTTGAGAAATGGGCAAAATTGTAGATACCAGAAAATGTAGAACTCCAAATAAAAAACTTAAAACCAATTAGAATAATCATTTGTTAAAGACATACGATGCACAATCCCTTTGTGATGCAGAAAAATCATTTAAAAATACAAATAGTATCTTATGTGTTAATATGGCAAGGTATCAAAAAAATATAAAACATTTTGTTAGTATTTTATATACCTTTACCAAGTGTACTCTTAAAATGTTTTGATTCTAATTACATATCAAGAATACTTAAGACTATTTGATTTGCTTTTTAAAATACAACCATTTTCAGTATAGAAAATAACTTAGATGGAATCATAACTAAGAAAACGTAAAAATCAAACCATGAGCTGTTACATTTTTTTTTAAGCCTAAATTGCCATCATCTTTTCTGAGTGACAGTTTGGCCCTAATGAATTAAAATGTATAGATTCTTGGATCCAACAATTCCACTTTCAGAAATTTACCCTACCAATATACTTCCAAAAAGGATGTAACAATGTATGTACAAGACAAACTAAGTGTCCAGCTGTCTGGTTAAAGATACTACAAATACATACTATAAGATTATGCAGCCACAAAAAAGAATGAAGATGAAAATGAAGATGTCAATAAAAAGGAGAAAAGTGATTAGCAGCCAGGGTACCAGTATGTGGTTTTAAGTATATGTACATGCATAGGAAAATGTTAAAAACAAACAAACAAGCAAACTAAACACACAACAACAACAAAACCCCAATACCTTATATATCAAATTTCAAACTTAATGATTACTTTGGGATGTGTTACATTAGAAAATGATGATTAAACCAAAAAAAAAAAAAAAGAAAGAAAGAAAGAAAGAAAGAAAATGATGATTAAAGACAGACAAGAGAAAAATTTACTTCTATGTTTAAAGGTAAAACCAATAAAAACATTGTCTATAAACTCAACAAAACACTGCCAAACTTTATTTTTACTACCTATATGAGCATCAGACCAAAGCTCATTCCTTCCAGAGAAGACAAATTAACACTCACCTCTCCCAGCCCCTCCCTGTGACAGCTAGCTGCTATTTCTATCACACTCAAAGAGTCCTTGGAAATAGTCAATACCTTGCGTACTGGACACTTACACAAGGATTCCTCAAAAAGATCAACAATTCAGGCCATGGCCGACTCCTTCTAACAAAGTCTATTCCCTAAGGAACAGGTTCAAAAAAAAAAAACAAAAAACAAAAAACAAAAAACCCTCAAATGCTTATAAGAAACAGATTAAAAAAACTCAAATGCTTATAAAGAACCAAAGTAAAGTAAATGAACAATTTGGAGAAGAAGGGAGAAAAGAAAAGAGAAAATATAAGCATACCCATGCTAGAGGGGGGCAATGTCTTTGGGCAACTGTTCTAAAGTGCAGAAATAATGGGCCTCAGTAACAGCCAATATTAATTCACTTACCTCTCGTGGAACAATGAAGAGTAAGCTTCTAATGTGTTTGTAATACAAACATAAAAGAGCAACCAAATAACCTTTAAGAAAAGGGGACTTTTTAACAAGGAATATGTATTTACTTATACGCTAACCTGTTCTGCACTACCAAGTTTTTTTCTCCTGGGATGAAATACTCAGTGACCTTAGTGATTCTGCTTAAGAACATGAAAAAACAAATCTTAATGTTAACAAGAGAAGGAGTTTAAAAACAAAACATCCTCTCATGACATCAAAGGAAGCCAGGGTCCTCACAGAAAATTTTCAGAACCATCTCCCAGAGCAGGCTGGGTTGCTACTACTCAACTCTGGATAATTATACCAAGAGGGAATTTAGAATTTAGGCTCAGTATTTCAAGACCTGATTATTCAGAGAGCTAGAAAGGCAGATTTTTTACTTGAACTTATAAAATCAGTCTTCAATTTCAAAGCAAATCAAATTACAGTCTGTTTAGATACCTTCCTACTAGAAGGTATGCTTCTTTAGGGCAGGGTCTATGCCTTACTCACCTTTACTTCCCAGTGCCTATAAAGCACACACTGTTTAATTAATAAAAATAATGATATGCACATTTCAAAGACTTTTTTCCAAAAATTTATAAATCTGTTAATTAACTTGTCTAGTTACCTTGAACAAACAAAACAACAACAACAACAAAAACCCCTTCAATTTTGCTCTGATGTGTATCTATCTTTCTTTCTTTGATGGTGCTGGGAATCAAACCCAGGGTGCTCTACCACTGAGCCACATGCCCTCCTGATACCTAGCAATTTAAAAAGAAAATTTCCTGGACAATAAAAGAAAAAAGTCATAAGGAAAATGAATCTATAGAGTAGCCAATGCCCAAATTAACAGAATAATGTCTTAGGTTAAATAAAGAATAAGGTCCTACTCCATCCAAAGCCTAGAAATTACCATAGAACTCTTCCCAGTATTCCCAATATCCTCACTATATCCAAAATCCCTACTTATTTTGATCCAAGCCTATTACCTGCTTCTTCACTTTATGAAGTGAGGAAGAAAAATTTCACTTTTTATCAAGAAAAATCATACAATCACCATACATTTACAACATCTAACCTCATCTGGGCATTCAGTTTTCTGTCTGAGGTTCTCTTGCTTTTGAACTTTGATTATAATCTCTATGTGCTCAGGAGATCATACATTCTCTAATTGTCTTCTCTGCTACATACCTCAGCAGTTCTCTTAAGGTATCTTTAAGTTTATCCCAACAATCTCTTTTTTTGTTCTCTCTCTACTGCTCTGGAGGAAATCAATGTCTGTCAGAGATACAAGACCCTTGTATGCATTCGGAGCTCACAGAACACTCTTTAATGTAGTACTGTTTTCTTTATCTAAATTTTTATTTTTTCCTCTTGGGTACCAAGGATTGAACTCAAGGGTACTCAACCACTGAGCCACATCTCCAGCCCTATTTTGTATTTTATTTAGAGACAGAGTCTCACTGAGTTGCTTAGCACTTTCCTTTTGCTGAGGCTGGCTTTAAACTTGTGATTCTCCTACCTCAGCCTTCTAAGCTGCTGGGATTACAGGCATGTGCCGCTGCACCTGGCTAAATTCTTTAAATATAAGTTGTTATTCATCAACTTTTAATTCTCCTACTCTACCTCCAACTTCATTCTGAGGTTAGTTGAGTATTTAAAAACGCAAAATTCCAATTTAGATAATGACGATACTCACAGTTATGAAACATAAATAAATATTATGCTCTATGCCAAATTAAAACATATAATGTCTCAAAATAGTTTTACATTAAATATGCAAATATTTACTTTAAAAAATATTACATATCTTCATATATTATATACTTACATATTCTACACATAGATAGAATTTATGATTTCTTTTTAGGAACACTTTCCCTTTTAAAGTAGTCAATTAAAAAGATCTGCAAGTATCCTACAGTCAGATAAAACTGAAATTATGGTCCAAATACCACCAAATATAAATATTCTACTAAACTTAAGTTACCACATCTTTTTCCTAATTTAGCCAAAACATTTAAAAGATCCACATAATTTATAAGCTAGACAACAATGGTCCCTTAACTGTTTACAAGAAAGGGAAGTCAAAGACATTCTAGTCTAAAAATTAATTTCTTCACTTCGAAAAATAATTACTAACAAAAAATATACTCACCTCTTCGATTAACTTTTCATTTGGTGATGATGTGCAAAGACAGACAAGGTAAGTTTGCTTAAAACTACCTTTTGTACCAATCTCTGGATGGTCAGAACACAGCTTTGCTAGAGCAGTTGCTTGACTTAACTGATTTGTTTTGATTAGATGTTTAATTCTCATATCCAACAAGATGGGACCCTCAAAAGCTAAAAATTCATTCACTTTAAAAAACAAGACATAATAGATTATTAACATTTGGTAATAATTCATTTGCAATACAATACTTATAAGGAATATATATATATATTTTAAGAAAGGAACTAAACCTGTTTCTTGCAATTTTTCACTATTGCCGTAAGGCTATCCAAAATACTTGACCTTCTAAGCAAGAAAAGATTTTTTTGCTAACTTTTTGAAGTTGAAGTCCATATTTTTGCCCCTTAGTGTATCATTCGGAATGAGCTAAATAAACTTCTTCATGATAAAAATAATTGTGCATTAAATTTTAATTAACTGGTATTATTAAAATAATAAATTATTCTTCCAATAGCAGTTATTCTTTAAAAACAAAAGCTAGTATCCCTAAAATTTGTAATGCCAGGGCATTACATAATTATTTGGGCAACCACAAAGGATATTTGGATATTCTAAAAGGAGAAATTCAACTAATATGTTGTTCAATTTTGATGATGTGCTTTTAATTTTACAAAGATGAAGTCTATCTTTTCTTAATAGATGTTCAAGAATGAATTAAAGCATTTTCAGAAAAAATAAGAGGAAAAGTTTGCCAAGAGACAAACTTGTGTGGTTATTTTTAAAACATCAATTGATAAACCTTAAGATATGCCTGAGATTCACTTATACATAATAGACTTCTCTTCTGTTCAAATCTGTGAATTTCCTAATGCTTTCTTGGTCACCTATATATAAAAATTTCAATATATCAAAAAGAATTTAAGTTTTAACAAGTACAAATTTTAAAATTTCCCTATGTTTTCTTTACCATGATGGGAATTACGCTTAAATATTTATTTGGTGATGACTACCCTGAAATCTTCGAAAAGCTTTTTGCAATAAAATTTAAAATGCCCTGTAAATAAAACACGTTATTTTCTCTACTTGTGAACAGACCAGAAGATACATGTTAACAAATTATTTGCATACTATAAGAGGAAAAATGAGAAAGATGTTCTTTCCTTCTTTAAACATCCAGTGCTCCTCTTTATTACTTATTACTTTTATTTTTCTATCTAACTCTACTCCACTCTACTATGAAAAAGATTCTTTTGTAAAGTACTATAATCATGGTTCCTTAATATTAAAACCATGAGCCTACAAGCAGTTTTACACAGGATCCCAAATTTCATCCTTTTCTTAAAGTCTAGACCTCTGTAACTATCCTCTATTCTTTACATTAGACTAAACAAAAAATTTTTAAAAACATAACATGGATAAACTAAATGCCTAAATTAATGGTGCCTCTAGCTATACATCTTTCTCAAATAAATGGCATTACTTTTATTTTTCAGAACATGATCCTATCAGGATAAGTATATTAAAATACCTATTACAATTAAGTTTCACTACTAAAGCAAAATCCGTGAAGATTTTAGAGGAAAGATTTAAGAGAAACAACATTGAAATAAGGTTTTTTGGCAATCAACAGTGATTAACTTTTTTTTTAACATAGCTTTAATTTCCTAATACAATTATTTCAAAAGGAAACTCTACAAAGACAACGTACAGGAATTATTTCAAATAATCTCATTAAAAAACTCATAATCAAAAGAATCTGAAAGATCATGGCAAATAAATTTGAAAGGTGACAAGTATCTAACAAAAATTAGTCTGTAGAAATTTCAAACAGCAGCATTTAAGTTAGACTGACAAATTGTGTCTAATATGTTTTCTGCTAAATCAATGTATTCAGACTATATATTAATATTAAACATTTCAAAATCATAGTTTTTTTTTTTTGCTGATGGGAAATCCCTGCCACACTTATGGCAAAATGAATTCCCAAGAAATACAAAGCAATTAGAGCAGAAGGGACTTTATAGATCATTTTGTCCAGCTACATCATTTGGCAGATGAGTAAACTGAGGCTCACCGAAGGCAAGAGACTTCCTAGAGTCTTAAAGCCATCTAATGACAGAACCAGAACTAGACTACCTTTTTAGTGCTTGCTAGACTTCTGAAAAAGTTTTATGATTTTTATATTTGAACAATTAGATGTGTCAAATTGCACTCTCTAATCTGCTTTCCCCACTCTCACCTCACATAAAAGATTTTAAATTTTATTCATGTGTGCCTTTCTATCTACTTTCTCTGCATTTATGTGCTTCATGAGAAAAGCAGTTTTTATTATATTCAAGCCGATCAAGACAGCTGGATGACACAAAATGACAATGTAAATACATGTTAAAAATAGCTTTTCCCCCATAAATGCCACTTTTATATGCTAAATAAGCAAATATTAATTTTTACATCCAACAATTAACTTTATTTTTTTTTAGAGAGAGTGAGAGAGGAGGGAGGGAGGGAGGGAGGGAGGGAGGGAGAGAGAGAGAGAATTTTTTTTAATATTTATTTTTTAGTTCTCGGCGGACACAACATCTTTTGTTGGTATGTGGTGCTGAGGATCGAACCCGGGCCGTACGCATGCCAGGCGAGCGCCCTACCGCTTGAGCCACATCCCCAGCCCCAACAATTAACTTTAAAGACACTACAATTTATACATTTTTGAGATAAATAAATCACTGTATGAATACTGTGTATTACATAACACAGCTTATCCTAGTCTCCTGAATTCCCCTAGAGTAGTGTCAACTCAACTTACTGAGTGTATAGTTCCATGCCAAGACAGCATCTCTGACTTGTTGCTTTTGAGCGTTATCACATACCATACAAAAATCTCTACACCATAGAATATGTCATCTCTATATTTCAATCTACTTGGTTGTGCCCAAGTCAGAAACTTAAGATAGACCTTAAAAGTGCTCTCTTCTGAATATCACCCATACATCCAACCCAATATCTAGTTCTGCCTTTCTACTTGATTCTATTCACCTTTTCTCTACTGCCCCCCCTCCCCACAACCCAAATCCCTAATTAGACCACCCAGTAGCCACCTGCTAGTCTTCTGCATCATCTCTTCCCCCCCTATCACTTCTCCACCAGCACCCAGAGTACTTAGTTCAGTATTATTTTAGAAACTTTTAAAATATTTTTTTAGTTGTAGATGGACACGATGCCTTTTATTTATTTACTTTTTATGTGGTGCTGAGGATCGAACCCAATGCCTCGCATGTGCTAGATGAGTGCTGTACCACTGAGCCACAACCCCAGCCCCCTTAGTTCAGTTTTTAAAGTACATGTTTGATTTTCTTCCTTTTTTTTAAAAAAACCTTTGGCTTTCAAAGGATAAATCCCCAAATTCTCACCATGACCTATATGAATATGCATTACCTAACCTTTTAAAAGATATATATCATTAGTATTTTCTCTTACATACAATTTGGAAATCAATCAAGAAAAAAAAAAAAGGCTCCAAACTGGAAAGGAAGAAACAAAATTGTTTCTAAGCAGATGACATGATCTTATAGGTAGAAATCCATAAGGATTCCATTTAAATTTTTTTAAATAATACATTTAACAAAGTTGCAAAATACAGAAATCAACACACAAAAATAAGGTGCACTTCTATATGGTAACAGTGAAAATTTTTGCAATAGCATCAAAAACAGTAAAATACTATTAATAGTAAAAATAGTTAAAAAAAAGTAAAAAACCTAATCACAACATGAAAGACTTATACACAGAAGACTATAAAATGCTGCTGAAAGAAATTAAAGACAACATAAATAACTGGAAAGACAGTTTCTGTTCATAGACTGGAACAATTAATAACGTTAAGATACCCATCCATACTATCCAAAAAAATCTACAGATTCAATATAATTCCTATCAAAATCACAATGGCAGTTTTTCATAAGGAATCCCTAATAGCTAAAATTACTTGAAAACAACAACAAAGCTGAAGGTACCACATGACCTGACTGTAAAACATAAATTTGGAGTAATCAAAAAATGTAACACTGGCATAAAAATATACATAGAGACCATTCAGTAGACTACAGACCAGAAAGAAACCCTATCATATTTGTTCAAATGATCTTTGAAGAGTGCTAAAACAAATCAATGGAAAAAGGGATAATCTATTAACAAATAGTGCTGGAAAAACTAGGTATCAAAAGAATGAAGTCCATCAAAATGGACTAAAGACCTAAAAGTTAAGACCTGAAACTAGAAAACTCCTACAAGAAATCAGTGGAGAAACTTCATGACATTGGACTACGCAATAGTTTCTTGGCTACAACTTCACAGGTTTACAACAAAAGCAAAGACAGACAAATGAGACTATATCAAACAAACGTTCATGTATTGAAGGACACAATTAACAGTAAAATGGCAGCCTAAGAAATGGGAGAAGACATTATCTGATAAGGATTATTAACCAGAATATATAGAGAATTCTTGTATCTCATAAAGAAAAAAATATGATCAAAAATTATCTATGAACTCAAATAGATATTTTCCAAAAAGATGATAAAAGATGGTTAACAAATCCTCAAAGAACTACAAATCAAAAGCATAATAAGATATTACCTTATACTCATTGCAACAGCTACTATAAAAAAAGTATTTTTGAAGATGTGGAGAAACTGGAATTTTATGAACTATTAATGAAACTATAAAATGATATAACCACTACAGAACATCGCAGAGCAGTTTCTCAAAAAAACTAAAAAACAGAACTACTATGTAATCTATCTATCCCATTTTTGGGTGTATGCTCAAAAGAACTGGTCTCAAAAAGATCCATGTACTCCCATGTTTATAGCTGCACTACTCTTGAAAGCTAAGAGGTGGAAACAATGCTTGAACAAGTTTTAAGCTTTAGAAATTTCCCTTGAAAGGCAAAAGATTCTGAGGGTGGGAGGCTAGAGAGAACTGCAGGGCTCAAGGTTCAAGAAAGTATTGACAAAATGCAATTTATGCAACTAAATTAAAAGTAGAAGGGAGAGGGCTGGGGTTGTGGCTCAGTGGTAGAGCGCTTGCCTAGCATGTGTAAGGCACTGGGTTTGATTCTCAGCACCACATATAAATAAAAAAAAATAAAGGTCCGATGCCAACAACAACAACAAAAATGTAGAGGGGAAAGTTTAAAAAATATAGTTAAAAAATTAACTATATTAAAAATTCAGTGTGACTGTCATAGGGAGTGCTAAGTTTATTTACTCTGTGATGCTGGGGACTAAACTGAATCCAGGATCTTGCACACCCTAAGCAAGCACTCTAACACCTTTTCAAAATTTCATTTTGAGACAGGGTCTTGCTAAGTTGCCCAGGCTGGTCTCCCATTTGGGAACCTCCTACCTCAGCCTCTCCAAGAGCCGGAATTAAAGGCATGTGCCATCACACCCAGTTGTAAGTTCATATTTTAGAATGACATATACAAAAAAGGAAAAGCAAACTCAGGATCACGGATCCACTATGAGTGTAAGAGACCTGGTACTAATACATGCAAAGTGTAAGTAAAGTTAAAACCTAAAAGCTAAATATCTGCCCACCAAAAGTGCTGAGAATATTAAAAGTAGAGGAGATGATACTTAAGTTGGGAAAAGCATATATATTATTTATGGTGGGAAAGAATAGGAGAATTCTTCTGCTTCTCAATTTTAGATAAAAAATAACACAACAAAAAACAAGAGGAAAGAGATGGAAAAGGTAATTTTTTAAAATAAGGCTGATGGTATGTTTGCAAAACTGTAGAATGAGATATAATCCTGGATAAAAGTTTAAAAATTAACTATATTAAAAAATGGCTAGTAAGAGGAGAGGGAAAGGGGAAATACTGGGAAATGATATGGGTTTAATATGTAACAAGTGCCACCTTGTGTATAACATTATGCACCAATTTAAAAATATGGAAAAATAAGAAAAAAATTGCTGTGACTATTCAGAAAAATAAGTGAATAGTAAGAGTCAATACAGATTCATTAAGCATAAATTAGGTTGTACTTTCACAGAGATTATGTTAAAATAGAACATAAACCCAAATATAAAATGGAAAACTATAAAGCATCTAGGAAAAAATGAAAGAAAAGGGGCTGGGGCTGTAACTCAGTGGTAGAGTGGCCGCCTTGCATGTGTGAGACACTGGGTTGGATTGTCAGCACCACATAAAAATAAATATATTGTGTCCAATTACAACTAAAAAATATTTAAGAAAAAATCTACATGATATTAAATTTGGTGATGAGTTTTTAAATAAAACAAAAAATCATGAGTTCATTAAATAAAAATTGATAAATTTGACTTAATTAAAATATGGGACTTCTGCTTTGTAGGTCACTTTTAGGAGAAGGGTCAAGCCAGAGAGAAAGAAGTTTGTAAACCATACCTGAGTAGAACTTGCACCCAAAATATACAAACAACAGTTAAAACTCAATAAGAAAACAATCCAATTAAAGAAAAGGCAAAAGATCTGAACAGATGCTTCACTAAAGATATACAGATGGCAATTATGCATTTGAAAAGATGTTTAATGTAATGTATCATTAGAGAAACATAAATTAAAACAATTTGCTAACTCTATGTGTCTATCAGAATGGCTAAAAAACAAAAACAAAACAAAACAAAAAAAACCAAAAACCAAAAACCAAAAAACCCAAACCAAACCCCCAAAAACCAGACACTATCAATTATTGGTGAAGGTCTGGAGTGATACAAACTACTCAATGCCGAGGAGACTGGGACAGTTTGTGAGGCTGAAATAGCCCTGGATGAAACATAGACAAAGAATCTAACTATTCAAAATGTATGAAAAAAAAAAATGTCTTACTGAAAGGAAGAGAAAAATAAAATGCTAACCCAAATAACTTTAGAAATGAATGGATTCTATACAAAACAGTATAGACATTTTCAAAGATAGGCATTTTCTTAGAAAGCTAAACAAAGTCATACCATACACAGTAATCCTACTGATGTGAAAATTCACATCCACACAAAAACCTGCATGCAAATGTTTATGGCAGTTTTACTCAAAACACCAAAAATGCTAGCAAACAACATATTCTTTAATAAGTGAACGAATAAACATTCCTACAATAAAATACTACCCAGTATTAAAAACAGATGAATTATTAAGCCACATAAAGACATGGATGAATGTTTAATGAATACTGCTATTTAGAAGAAGAATGAAAATGTAAAACTACAGAGATGGCAAATAAATTAGTTTTTCTCAGATTTTTAAGAGAAGGTTGAATAGATGAAACACAGTTGGTATTATGACAATGAAATGATTCTTTATGATATTGTAATAGTAGGTAGATTCTTTGTCAAAACCCAAAGAATTTTATAGCATAAAGGGGAATCTTAAGGTATATAAATGTTTCAACTTTAGGAGGTTGGGACAACCCCAGATGAAAAAAAATCTAATTGTATTACAAATCTATGAAAAAAGTCTCACTGAACACATAAGAAAAATAAGATGCTAACCCAAATGATGTTAGAAATGAGTGAATTCTGCATGAATAAAGGCAAAAGGAACTTTACAAAAGCACTGTACTCTAAATGACAAAACTGTTTCCCACAAGTGTATAAGTTTATCAATTCTGAAATCACTCTACCTGTACTCCAGGACTGAATGGATGGTCAATGGCAGGAGAAACCAGTCTGAAAAGGCTTCCAATCATGTGACCTTCTATTGAAGTTGGTGGTTACAGATAAGTGGGAAGGTTAGAACGATCCTTATGGTTATGGAGTAGGAAACAGTATGAACTTAAATTTGGTTTAACATAGATAATAGCTGGTTACTGTACAAATATTTATAGATATGTATATATACACATGGTAGTACACAAACATATTTCTTTGCTCTGTCCACTGAGAGAACCTAGATGCAATGATATAACAAAGTGAAAAAAAGTATACTCAGATACCATATCTTGGTTTCTAATACCATTCTCCAATAAAAGGAATCATGATTCCCTGGAAAAATAGCCAGTTCTACAAGTGGGTCAAGAAATATGCAAGATGAGCCTGCAAGGTCTTATAATGCCAGGAAGCTGAAAAGTAGTTAAAACACAAACCATAACAATAGAGTATGGATGAAGGATCCCATAAAGCCTTGGGAAAAGCTGGAATAATTTGAATGATAAAATAGTACTGGATTATGACCAAACTATAAAATAAATTTCCATGACTCCATACTGTGACTTATAAATAAAATGAATGAATGAATGAATGAATTATGTGGGTGTGTGAAATCTGTTTGCAATCCTATTGGTCTTGATACACACCACTCCTTACAAAGATGGAAGACAACTTTCCACCTTTTAAGTGTGGGCTGCACATCCTAACTTCCTTTAAAGGGTACAGCATGGAAGGTAGTGAGGGAGAGTAACTTTACTGAATTCTGAGACATAACTATCTCACTAAGTGGTCAATGTTCACACCAATGGGGATAAGTCATGTTGATAACATGTACCCTTAACATAATGTGAATACAATGGTGCTTTACCTCAGTGGTCTTTCTCCCCCAAACCCCAGTCTAATCATGAGAATTATCAACAAACAAATCCCAACTGAGGGACCCTCTACAAATACCTGACCAGTATTCCTCAAAACTGTCAAGGCCATCAAAAACAAGGAAAGTCTGAAAAACTGTCACAGCCAAGAGGAGCCTAAGGAGATATGACCACTAAATGTAATGTGGAATCCTGGCTGGGATCCTGGAACAGAAAAAGGACATTATATAAAAAAAACCCAAGGAAATATGGATAGTATGGACAAACAAATATCAATATTGGGTTATTGTGTGTTAAAAAATACAGTATAGTACATTAAACAGAAAAACAAACATAAAATGTAAGATATTAAATAGTGGAAACTGGGTGTAGGGTATACAGGAAATGCTTCATAATTATTCTATAAATCTAAATCTATTCTAAAATAAAAGGGCTAATTTAAAAATAATAAATTAGGTCAAACTAACCTCCAGATTGAACATTTTTACATAAGAGAACTCAAATACTGCCTATGGTCTTTCCTCAAAAATTTACTTAAAAAAAAATAGGTACACTTGATAAAATGATAGCAGTTAGAAGGTAAAAAGAACAGAAAGAAAATGAGAGAATTCTGTAAGTATTTAAGACTCTGTTTCTGGGTATGATCTTTTTATGGTTATAATCATGGACCTGGATGCCAATAGGGTATAAGGTAGTAAAGCTGCTAATGAAAGGAAATTGGGAAGGACAAAAATCTTGCATAATACAGGATTCAAAACTATTTTGACAAATGAGTTAAGAGTAGTATTTGTTTAAAAGAATTTTGTTTGTGTGATTTTAGTAACCTCCTTGAGTTGTGAGAATGATATGGCTACCCAAAAAGATAACTTTATCTCAGGTAAATCTAACTTAAGTTTAAATAGGATGAAGGGAGTAAGTATAGTATCACTGACCTAAAGCTCACCAAATCACACTTAAGATATGAGTAAGTGTTGAGAATTACACATTAAAGAGAATAATGAACATAAAATGTACTTGAAAATAAAGAATCATGACTGTAGGTTTAAAATCATGCCACAACAGGAAGGTTTTCAGTCTACATTAAAAAAGATGACTAGGTATTTTCCATATGATGGTAGTCTCCAGAAGTGATCAATATGATTTTATTTTTCAATGATGCTTTTTTAGAAAGGAGTTAAAACTAGGTAGGAAATAACTAGTATTAATACCTTTCCAATCCAGAGACTATAACTATACAAACACACAATATGTCAAGTAAACAAAAATTTTCTTTCATATTCAAAACCATCTACTTAACTTATTTTGGTTTAGTTATTAGTTACCTCATTTTAGAATGCTAAAACATCAAAGTGGAACCAACATCTTTAATTTAGAGTCCTACCTACTAGCGCTCTTCTAAATAAAAGAGAATTTTCTTGGTTTATATGAAATTTAGCAGGTCTAAATTTAATCAATTTAAAAACTGAATTAAAACAATCAGGATTAAGCAGATTATCCAATGTTCAAATACCACATCTAAACCTCAAAGGAAGCTGGGCACAGTGGCGCAAGCCTGTAATCCCAGCAGCTCAGGAGGCTGAGGCAGGAGGATGGAGCTCAAAGCTAGCCTCAGCAAAAGCAAGATGATAAACAACTCAGTGAGACCTTGTCTCCAAATAAATACAAAATAGGGCTGGGGGATGTGGCTCAGTATTTGAGTGTTCCTGAGTTCAATCCCTGATACCAAAAATAAATAAATAATGAAAATAAAAAGGTGAAAGGTTTCACTAGTAACAAATTATAAGCATAGCCTTTATGGGCAGACTCATTAGTCTCTGAACCCAGGGGTATAGCCACTGAGTCACATCCCAGCCTTTTTTATGATTTTTATTTTGAGACAGGGTCTCACTAAATTGCTTAGGGCCTTGCTGTTTTTGAGACTCACTTTGAACTCATGATTCTCCTGCTCTGGTCTCCCTAATCACTGGGATTATAGGATGTGCCACCGTGTTTATCTTGCTCTTAACTTCTAATTTGGAATCTACTTTTAGGCTACAGTTAAGCTAAATCAAGGGGCTAGATACAGAATATAAGAGCTATAAGTTACCCCATCCTTATATCACCAAATCTGAAAACATAAATAAATTAGTATGTAGATACAAAAAGTTAATTCCTTCAATTTTTTCCCAGAAAGAAATAAAAATACACTTCTGGTTTATGTGATTATTCACAAAAGAAACATTCAAAATAACAGAGGACCAAGTAAAGATTATGGTTGTAAAGTCTCTCAAATAACACTCTCTGTTGTTTTATGAGCTCTGTTAGAATCTGGCTATCTATCTATAATCCACCTGCTTTACAGAAACTCCTCCTGGCTCTACAGTCCAAATTATGTCATATGAAGATCAAGAAAAAATCAAAGAGACAGGAAGAGACATTTGTTAACGATATGATGTTAGGTACATTCAAAACAAAGAAATAAAGCAAATAATTTTTTTAAAGTCTTAATCTAATAAGGTAAAAGTTCTTTTTTCCTGTTTTAGTAATAACATGTGAATTTGGCAAAATGTTATTTATAAACTGACAATGGAAAAATTATTTAGGTTAGGTGCAATTTTATTTTATTAGGCTAGGTGTGTCAAGGTGAAGAGTGAAGAAGAGTGAAGCTGAGGATCTGGCTTTAATTCCTGGCTCCACATCTCATCACTACAATGTGATGCTAAAAACACAACTAATCTTTTTGAGCCTCTTTATCTCATAAAACACAGAAAAGGGACAATAAAGATCCTAACATTATCACAGGATTATCGTGAAGGTTAAATTAAACCATGCACATAAAAACACTTTCTAAACTGTTAGGGACTAGACAATGTAATTCGACATACTATTAATACATAACATCCCATCATTTCCAAAAAGCTGACAAGATTAGAAAGCGAAATTTAATGCTAGAAAAAAAACATACTGGTGTTAATCTCTTAGGGATAAAATCTAAAATGTCAATGGCATCCCCCCCCCAACTAACAACAACAACAAAACAAAAACCCAATTAAGATTCTTAATATCATCATCATTATTGTTATTTTAAATAATCAGTATTGATTTTCCATTTCTCCAAAGTCTTAAAAACACTAGAGCAAATCTGTGACTATGTATGAAGGAAGGAAATGCTAACAATGCTAAAGTTCTAGTGAGAACCAAGAAAAGGGTAACACTACTAGAACTATTGGGAAAGCACTGAGAAAATGGTAGAAAGGGAAGATGGGAAAGAACAATTTGCTGAAGAAAAGTTTGAACATTGGCTGGGTTATTTTTTGGTAAATATCCAAGTACCAGAAGAGTTCATAAGCAGTTATGAACTCTTAACACTCCCTTCTCATAGCCTTCATAACTTTCAGTCACATCATAAAATTATGTAGAGTTTGCAATCAATCAACAAGAAAAACAGCAAAAATAAATGGTAGAAGCAGACAGTGTTAAATACATGTTTATTTCATTGGATGTGTTAATTTCTTCTTATATATTTCTCCAAATACCCTGAGAAAGGTTAGGGTGAAATCTGGGCACATTTTTCTAAATCTCAAGAAAAGCATCAAGACGACAACTATGCTTTGTCTTCATGATATATACAATTTGATTATATACGTATGTACATGTGAGCGTGTGTGTATATTTTAAGTTAATTTAGCCATCTACTTCCAATAGGACGCCTAACAGTTTGAGCTTAGCTAGAATCCAACAACAACGCACGATAAAATAAGAGTAATAAATTGTGAATGAAAACTAATTTTAGAGACATAAGACTTGAGAATTCCAGCACTGTTTTTTTACCATATTTTGAGGAAAATCATTTAACTACCTGAAAGCAGAAATTCTGCTTTCTCCATCTGTCAAATAAGTTATCATATGCCACCTGTCAGGATATTACAGAGGGAACAACCCCTCTGTTGAAACGACACTGAGAAAAAAATTGTAATATGTCTGTTATTTTAAGATTCTACAATCCTATAAATGCATCATCCCCCAAATAAAATAAAGGTGAAAGGCCTAAAGTACCTCAGATGAAATTTAATTAACGGACCTTTTTGGGGATATCTTCAGATGAATTATATCCAACCAACTTTACTTATTTTCTCTAATCTATAATTCTTTTTTTCTCTCTCTCTAGAAAATTTACCTTTATCCTTATCCAATGGTTCCTGGGAAAGAATAGTGCACAGTACCGGGTTTTTCCACACCCCAGTCTCTTGAGCTAGAGTAGCTAAAAAATGCAATTCACAGCTGCCATTCTCCATCAGCTTTTCATGAGCTACCTATAAATATTAAATAAACATCCAAAGAATTACAACAGATTTTTTTTTAAAGCAAACTTATCAGGTTTTAAATATAATACTAAACTTTTGGAAAATAAGACTCGTATCTTAAAAATTTCATGTCACATTGCAAAGTTCTAAATTCCATTACTTCTGACATTTAATGATGAATTACAAAGATCAGAAATAGATCAACTGTATATCTTAAATAAATATATTTATGGAAAGAAGCTCACATAATGTTTTTTTTTCAAAATCTAAACCAAAAGTAAAGTTTATTCTCAAGGAAACTATCAGAATATCAGCATTAAAGACATTACATATTTTATATCCTGTTTTCCCTAAAAATTCTTATACTATTAATAGAAAGATCTGCACCATGGTGTAAGTCACAACATATACACACCATAAAAGGAACTTATGGAAATAACTAAATCCATGATTTTTCATTTGTTTATTACACAGCCTTGGCAATTTTACATTAAAGATGATACTGAACCTTGCTTACTAGTTGTTTCCAAGTGTTCATGCACTCAGCATATCCTTCAATCCACCAAAGACCAACTGTTTTTATTCATTCAGAAAATGTTTATTGAGACATTCTATGAGCAAAGTATTGGTGAAGAGAGCAAATAGCTCCTGCCTTTATGGGGCTTACCCTCTGGTGGGATAAAGAAGTATTTGAACAATTAAAACACAGGGAAAATAAAATAAATGCTATTAAGCAAGTCTTTAAGGTGTCATGGAAACTCCTAAAACTACATGTTATATTCAAACAAAAACATGATTCCTCAAAATCTTCTCATTTTAACAAAGTTCAAATACTTTATAAGGAATTTTCTTTGAGCAATAGTTGAAGATACAGGGTTTTAAAAACATTGATTTCCTGGGGCTGGGGTGTAGATGGTGGTAGAGAACTTGCCTAACATGTGAGGCCTCATATTTGATCCCTAGCATATCTCTCTCTCTCTCTCTCTCTCTCTCTCTCTCACACACACACACACAAGCACAATTTCCTTCTTAATAATCTATATGAAAAAGTATCAACTAATACTTTTGTTTTAAAAGTTTATCTTAATTTGGCAAACAAAATTAGTAGCATGATTTTTTTTTTTTAAATTAACTTGGTAGTAGGATACATCTGAATGTCAAATGAGGAAAAGTTACGAAATAATTATTTACCCTAAAATAAACACCTGGGAAGGAGGGAACTGACACAAGTTACTAATATGCCAAAGTAGAAATTGCATAATCAATAATTTAGCTGCAGTATGACAAAAAGGACAAGACAATATCATTTCAACAAAGTTACTAAGCATTCTACCTTCAAGAAGCTTGCATTGGATGTATATTTTGACTTTTAATATTAAAATAGAAAATTTTATTTCCATAGCTTATTTCACATGCTTCCAAAATATAAGGCTAATCCTTTTAAATATACTTCTTACAAAAAAATATAATGCCAAAAAATATTTTATAAACTTTGGCTAGAGGGAGGGAGGGAAACTGTACCTTTTGAAACCAGCTAGCAAGAAAATACTTTTTAATTGAGCAATTAATCAAAATTCACTTGAAAATAGTACAGTCAACACAATCTAGTACTTGAAATAAAACTTAATGCTCTTAAAAATACTACTGAAAACTATGTGTTAAATTGTGTAGTACTATACATAAGCAGTAATGGCACTGAGAAATGAAGCATGTTTTTTCACATATAAAAGGAAAAGCATGGACTTTGAATGAAGAACCTTGGTTCAAGTAACTATGATATTAGCTGTATAAATATGGAGCAGATAAAACATTTTAGAGTATGAGCCTCAGTTTCTTCACCTTTAAAATGGGGAAAATATACCTATTCCCACAAAGTTTCCATAAGAATTAAATTAGACACATTAAATTCCTAAAAACACAGTGCACATTTCTGGCAAATAGTCAAACTGTTCTAAAGCCAAATCAGGGCATTTTATTTTGTCTTCCTTTACTGCTTTGATAAAGTCCTAATTATCTGATTTTAAAGATTTGTGCAATATTCAACCAGTCTATCTAAATGGATATATTCACTTGGCAAACATTTTTTGAGCATGTATTGTATGCAAGACACCACTGTTAATAAAAGCAGCAACTGATATCAGTCATTACCTAGATGTTTTATAGTTTAGTCAAATAATTTTTTAAGAATAAGGAAAACTGACATACAATATATTCATATTAAATCTCATAGGTAAATATTCTCACCTGTACCAGTGTTTGAAATTGTTCCCACTGTTTATCTGATAACTCAACAGGTAGACACAATAAAAGTTCAACACAGCTTCTAAAAAACAAAAAGTTGGTAAGATACAAATAATTATTAATTAATAATTATCAAAATTCAAAGTGAAATAATACCACTAATTCTAATATTATCGGTGGACTCCCTATAGATAATCTGTTTAAAATTGAATTATAAGATCTGATAAAGTTTTTAATTAAAAAAAAAAAGCTAAATACAGTTTTTTATTTACTCAAAGGTCTACTCACAATGCCAAGCGTTCCAGAACCAATGCTACATTTTCACATTCAGAGGTAAGATAAGGTCGGGCGTTAACAAAACTTTGGATAGCCACTGTGTATACCTCCAGTAAAGGTAAGGGGTCTTCTGAAGTTTTCCATTTCTCTGCATATTCAAGGAGTGTCTGTTTTAGAAAAAACAACAACAAAAAAATATTTAAAATGTACATCAAAATACACACTGACTCCTCAACTGTTTTCCTTTCCTCCCTGATAAATTTTTAAAAATAACATTCTTAGTTTATAAAAATAAATAGTTTATACTAAATATTAAAAGAAATAATGACTAGTCATATTTCTAGCAGTTCTCTGTAGGAGAGAAGATTAGTGTTAATTCCAGCAATAGCTTCATTTCATCAACACTAGTTTTAAACAGTGCAAGCATTATCATCTACTTTCTTCCCTAGGCAAAATGTCACCTTTCACCCCAGAATTGCTAAGATTTAACTTATTTTAAAAAGAAGACACCTGGGCAAGCTACATTTGACCAGACATGCAGTGAAGAATTTAAAAGAACATTTGTTTTCTACTTTTTGTACAGGGAGTAGAAGATCCAATACCTAACAACAATTCAACCACGTATGGTCAAAGAAGACATTTACTTTTTTGGTCCATTAAAAAAAAAAAAAAAGTACACAACAACAATTTTCACTTGTTTTTGGCAGTACTGGGGATTTAACAGGAGCCCTCCTCTACTTCTGACCAATATCCCTAGTCCTCCCCTGACCCCACAGGTTCTCAAAGTTGCCCAGGCTGGCCTTGAATTTGCAACCTCCAGTTTCAGCCTCCTGAGTAGATGAGATTATAGGCATGTGCCACTGCAGCTGCCTAACAACTTTTTAAATGATAAAACCTATCAAAAAGTAATCTAAAGACCTCACATATAAAGCCAATATTAAAGATATTAAAGAATGATTATAAGGTCAAATGATTTTTGTAATAGTGTTGGATTTTTAAACTAAAAACATTCATCACCCCAATAAAGTAAATATTTCAAATTCTACTTAATTTGTGTGCTTTATAAAATTTTTGTTAGCTGTTGATGGACCTTTATTTTATTCATTTATTTATATGTGGTGCTAAGAATCGAACCCAGTGTCTCACACGTGAGGCAAGCACTCTACCACTGAGCCACAATCCCAGCCCTCAAATTCTACTCAATTTGGATTATCAATTGATTTATTCTGCAATACTGAGATAAAATCCAGAGATGTTCTATCACCACACATTTTTATTTTGAGACAGGATCTCACTAAGTTGCTGGGGCTGGCCTCAAACTTATGATCCTCCTGCCTTAGCCTCCTCTGTTGCTGGGACTATAGGTGTCCAAACCATAATCACTTTTTGAAAATGTTGTCTTACCGAACAAAGAGAAGAAATTAGTAGCCGTAGGTACACAGAAATATACATATTAAGACACTATAGCTATTAAAATCATGAGTTACTAAAAACTATATAATAGGTTCTCCAGTTATGTTAAATGAAATAGGAGGGCTGGGGATGTGGCTCAAGCGGTAGCGCGCTCGCCTGGCATGCGTGCGGCCCGGGTTTGATCCTCAGCACCACATACCAACAAAGATGTTGTGTCCGCGGAGAACTAAAAAATAAATATTAAAAATCCTCTCTCTCTCTCTCTCCTCTCTCACTCTCTTTAAAAAAAAAAATGAAATAGGACTCAGATGAAATTTTTTAAAAACAATATAAGATTGCTATAATTGGTCCTCTTCATATTTCAGGGCTTAAAACACATTTAATCACACATAAGGAAATTCAGGTATCCTTTCCTTTAAAAAATGTGGTGGTCAGCGGGCAGGGCAGGATATCCTGAAGGGCTTTTATCCAGAAGGTTTGTATCCTCCAGCATACAGAAGTAGCTATTAAAATAAAAAGCATGAAAGAAGCAAAAAAGGTGGGAAATACATTCTATGATGCAACCACTCAAAAAAAAGACAATACCTTGTGTTCTCTACTAACATCCAAATAGCAGTAGAAAATGATCAAACAGAGTAAGGAAGAAAGGAATAGATATATCTAGTCAATAAAAGGGCAACATAGTAACAGCTCAATTTCTCAGAAGAGACCTTGATCTTCTCTCCTTTTCTTTCACCTTAACAAGTGAGGGCAAATATGGATAATCAGAATAATTAGAGAAAAGACAGAAAAACTATAGCCACAGTATGGGACGTAGAGATGGATGGGACAGAAGACATTTAATTAGGTCCAAAACCAATTCCAACAGCAAAAATTTCAGGTAAGTTGAAGTGAATAAGGAAAAAACAAAAACAAATCTTTCACAGTTGTGTCTGGAAACCATTCTGCTTTAAGAGCTATATTTTCAACCTTACCTCACAGTTCCACTAAATTCAAATCCTTCATCATATAGAATAGACGTTTTTTAAAAAAAAATTTTTGTTTTAATTAGTTACACATGACAGTAGAATGCATTTATGCACATTAATATATCATACTTATATGGGACATAATTTCTCATTTTTCTGAGTGTACATGTTGCAGAATCATATTAGTCATGTAGTCATATATATACATATATATATATATATATATAGTAATATATATAGTAATAATGTCTGTTTCATTCTACTATCTTTCCTATCCCCACATCCCTTCCTCCCCCCCCCCATCACTTCCCTCTACCTAATCAAAGGTAATGCTATTTTTTCCCTAGTGCCCCCCCGCCTTATTGTGAATTAGTATCCGCATATTAGAGAAAACATTCTGCCTTTGGTTTTGTAGGATTGGCTTATTTCGCTTAGCATAATATTCTCCAACTCCAATTTACTGGCAAAGGCCATAATTTCACTCTTCTTTAAAGCTGAGTTATATTTCATTGAGTCTATATACCACATTTTTCTTTATCCATTCATGTACTGAGGGACACCTAGGTTGGTTCCATAGTCTAGCTATTGTGAATTGAGCTGCTATAAACATTAATGTGGCGGTGTCACTATAGTATGCTGATTTTAAGTTCTTTGGGTACAGACCAAGGAATAAGATAGCTGGGTCAAATGGTGGTTCCATTCCCAGTTTTCTGAGGAATCTCCATACTGCTTTCCATAGTGCTTGCACCAATCTGCAGTCCCACCAGCAATGTATGTGTGTACAGAATAGAGGACACAGAGACGAACCCACATAAATATGGTTATCTCATACTAGACAAGGGTGTCAAAAACATTCACCAGAGAAAATATAGTCTATTCAACAAATGATGCTGACAAAACTGGAAATCCATATGTAGCAAATGAAATTAAACCTCTATCTCTCACCCTGCACAAAAGTCAACTCAAAGTGAATCAAAGACTTAGGCACTAAAACAGAGACCCTGCGCCTAATAGGAAAAAAAAAAAAAATAGGCCCCAAATCTGCACCATGTCAGCCTAGGATCTGACTTCCTTAACAAGACTCCTAAGTGCAAGAAGAAAAATCAAGAATCAATAAATGGGATGGATTAAAATTAAAAAGCTCTTCTCAGTAAAGGAAACAATAACGTGAGGAGAGAGCCTACAGATTAGGAGAAAATCCTTACCACATGCACCCCTGAAAAAGCATTAATCTCTAGGACATATAAAGAACTCAAAAAACTTAACACCAAAAAACCAAACCAAACCAAAACAAAACAAAACAAAAAACCCAAATAACCCAATCAGTAAATGGGCTAAGGAACTAAAGCACTTCACAGAAGAAGAAATACAATTGACCAACAAATATATGAAAAAGTGTTTAACATCTCTAGCAATCACAGAGATTCTTCATGGGGACAAAAAGAACCAGAGGTAAGTTCCCTAGCTTCACCCAAATTTGAAATACCCAGAAATCTGAAGGTAAAACCCTTCATAAATTTAAAAAAAAAATCTTTTATTCGTTTTTAATTTTACATGGCAATAGAATGCATTTTGACATATCAAAAATACATGAAGTATAACTTCCTATGTTTGTGGTTGTACATGATGTAGAGTTACACTGGTCATGTATTCACATATGAACATAGGAAAGTTATGTCCAATTCATTCTACTGTCTTTCCTATTCCCATCTCACCTCTGTTACCCATACTACCCCCTGTAAAATCCAGTGAACCTCCACCCCCATCTCCAGATGTGAGTCAGCATTTGTATACCTGAGAGAACATCAGGCCTTTGGTTTATTGGGATTGGTTTATTTCACTTAGCATGATATTCTCCAGTTCCATCCATTTACTGGTAAATTTCATAATTTTATTCTTTATGGCTGAATGATACTCCACCGTGTATAAGTACCACATTTTTTTTTATCCTTTCATCTGTTGAAGGGTACCTAGGTTGGTACCATAGTTTAGCTATTGTGAATTAAACTGCTATAAATATTGCAGTGGCTGCACCACTATAGTATGCCAATTTTAAGTCCTCTGTATATAAACTGAGGACTGGGATAACTGGGTCAAATGATGGTTCCATTCCAAGTTTTTCCTTTTCCTTTTCCCCTTCCTCCCTCCCTCCCTCCCTTCCTCCCTCCCTTCCTTCCTTCCTTCCTTCCTTTCTTTTTTTTTTTTTTTTTAGGAATCTCCTCACTGCTTTCCAGAGTGGTTGCACCAATTTGCAGTTCCACCAGCATTGTACAAATGTACCCTTTTCCTCCACATTCTCACCAACATTTATTGTTATTTTTATTCTTTATTTTTGCCATTCTGACTGGAGACGAAATCTCAACGTAGTTTTAATTTGTATTTCTCTAATTGCTAGAGATATTGAACATTTTTTTCATGTTTGCTGACCATTTGTCTTTCTTTTTCTGTGAAGTGCCTGTTCAGTTCTGTTGCCCATTTATTGATTGGGTTATTTGGTGTTTTATTTTTGGTGTTCAGTTTTTTGAGTTCTTCATGTTTCTTGCAGATTAAACGCTCTATCTGAGGTGCAGGTGGCAAAGAAGGCTTTCTCTTAATGTTCTTAATTGCTTCCTTTGATGTCAAGAAGCTTTTTAGTTTGATATCATCCAGTTTTTTGATTCCTGGTTTTACTTCTTGACTTTAGGGGTCTTGTTGAGGAATTTGGTTCCTAAGCTGACACGATGGAGATTGGGCCTACTTTTTCTTCTAGTAGGCACAGGGTCTCTGGTCTAATACCTAGGTCCCTGATCCACTTTGACTTTTGTGCAGGGTGAGAGGGGTCTAATTTCATTTTGTTACATATGGATTTCCAGTTTTCCCAGAACCATTTGTTAAAGAGGCTATCTTTTCTCCAATGTATGTTTACGGTGCCTTTATCTGAGATAACTGTATTTACGTTGGTAGTATAATATAATTTAAGGTCTGATATTGTGATGCCTCTTACTTCATTTACATTTCTCACTGTGGATTGCTCTAGCTATTCTGGGCCTCTTATTTTTCCAAATAAATTTCAGACTGCCTTTTCTATTTCTATAAAGAACATCATCAGAATCTTAATAAGAATTAGATTAATACTGTATAGCACTTTTGGTAATATGGTCATTTGACAATATTAATTTTGCCTATCCAAGAACATGGGAGCTCTTTCCATCTTCTAAAGTCATTTTCAATTTCTTTTAGTGTTTATGTAGTTTTCAATGGAGAGGTCTTTCATCTCTTTTGTTAGATTCATTCCCCAATTTTTTTTTTTTTGAGGCTATTGTGAATGGGATAGTTTTCCTAATTTCTCTTTCAGATGACTCATCATTGATGAATAGAAATGCAACTGATTTATGGGAGTTGGGATGCTTAGAAAAAAGTTAAAATTCTCTTGCAAATGTTGATTGGCATGTGTAATAGTTTTTTGAGTCTTCTAAACATAGAATCATGTCATTGACAAATAGTGATAGTTTGAGTTCTTCTTTTCCTATTCATATTCTTTTAATTTTTTCTTAGTTTATTTCCAATATTTATATACATACACCTATATATTTCAATTTCAATTCTAAGTTGTTATATATGTCAGCAGAATGCATTACAATTCATACTACACATTACACAATTTTTCTTCTAATTGCTCTTGCTAAAGTTTCAAGGACTATGTTGAATAGAAGTGGTGAAAGAGGGCATCCCTGTCTTGTTTCAGTTTTTAGAGAGTATGATTTCAATTTTTCTCCATTTAGAATGATTTTGGCCTTGGGCTTAGCATATATAGCTTTTACAATGTTGAGGTATACCTACCATTCTTAGTTTTTTTAGTGTTTTGAACATGAAGGGATACTATATTTTATCAAATATGTGGGGTTTTTTTTTCATCTTTGAGATAATCATGTGATTATTACGTTTCTTGATTTCCCTTTGTTGAACCAACCTTGCACCCCTGGGATAAATCCCACTTGATTGTAGTGCACTATCTTTTTAATATGTTTTTGTACATGATTTGCCAGTATTTTATTGAGAATTTTTGCATCTATGTTCATCAAGGATATTGGTCTGCAGTTTTCTTTCCTTAATATGTCCTTGTCTGGTTTTGGTATCAGGGTGATAGTAGCTTCATAGAAGGAGTATGGAAGAGTTCTCTCCTTTTGTATTTCATGGAATAATTTGAGAAGTATTGGTGTTAATTCTTCTTTGAAGGTCTTATAGAACTTGGCTGAGAATCTGTCTGGTCCTGGGCTTCTCTTTGTTGGTAGGCTTTTGACGGCATCTTCAATTTCATTGCTGGAAATTGATCTGTTTAAATTTTCTATATCCTCCTAATTCAATTTGGGTAGGTCATATGTCTCTAGAAATTTGTTGATGTCTTCAAGATTTTACTAGAGTATAAATTTTCAAAATAGTTTCTGATTATCACCTGTATTTCAGTTGTGTCCATTGTGATCTTTACAAACTTTTAATGAAAGGTAGGAATCTAGATCCTAGAGGAGTAAAAAAAAAAAAATCAGTGTTTCTGTATAGGGGGTACTCTCGAAGTATTCTTTAAGGAGGTAAGAAGCTCCTAAAATATAATTTTGAATGAATGACACTATAGAAAATATGGAAAATTATTTGAGGCTGCCTATCCTATTCCCAAGATGATTTAGGCTTCATTATGAAAAGAGAAATTAAAGACTCATACCTGATTAGTCATAACAGTATTTTACACATGCCAATCCACATTCACATTTGCAAGAGAATTCCAACTTTTTTCTGAGAATCCCTCAAATAAAGAGTAATATATTTCTTACACATCTGAAATGGTTATACTTTCCAATCTTTCTGACCAATTATTTCACTCAAATGACAGTGACAGCAAGTCATGGACTGCTAGAAGATGGAAACTTGTATTAGCACAACTAGTTCCTGGTTAAAATCAACATGAACCAGAAAAGACTATATAAGAAAATAGAGAATTCAATGATGCAACCATTCCATGTTAAATTCATTATCAGTCTTTCAGGCTTGTGCCATAAACATAAAGGTATGGCATTAAAAAACCAAAAAACCTTGGTTTTAATCTTCAGTTCCTAGCACAGAGCTGCTAAAACCCTTGAAATCTGAGTCATAAAGAGTTTTTTTAGTGGGGAGCAGTGGCACACGTCTGTAATCCCAGTGCCTCAGGAGGCTGAAGCAGGAGGATCATGAGTTCAAAGCCAGATTCAGCAATGGTGAGGTGCTAAGCAACTCAGTGAGACCTCGTCTCTGAATAAAAGACAAAACAGGGTTGGGGATGTGGCTCAGTGGTTGAGTGTCCCAGAGTTCAATATCCTATACCCAACCCTGAAGGTGTCTTTTACATATTAATGAGGTAGATTTTGGCTCAGGAGCACCCAGATAGCTTCAGATGGGAACTGGTCACCAACATGACATGATTAGAAGCTTGGGACTATCAGGGAAGGGGCCTGGAACGAATTCAATCTCTAATGAACTATGATTGAATCAACAATGCCTATGTAATGAAAAGAACATAAACCCCCAAAACAACAGGTTCAGGGAGCTTCTTAGCTGGCAATCACATCCATGTGCCAGAAGGGTTACATACCCTAATTCCAGAGGCACAAAGGCTTTTTGTACTTGGGACCTTCAGATCTTGCCCTTATACCTCTGGCTCTCTGCATCTGTATTCTTTATAATAAATTACAATAGTAACTATGGCATTTTTCTGAGTTCTGTGAGTCATTCTAGCAAACTATCAAAACTTAAGAGGAGGTAGTAGGAACTCCAAACTTTGTAGCCACATCTGATAGAGATGCAAGTAACCTTAGGCCCTGATTCTTTCAATTAGAATCTGACACAAGGGTGGCCCCTGAAAGAAGTGAGCAAGGCCTAAGCCTATTGGGGGGGGGGGGGGCGGGGGTTAATGCTAACACCAGGTAGTGTGGGAACTGAATTGAATTGTAAGACAATAATTTTGGTGTTGCAAAGTTAGAAATAGTGCAAGACTCTGTAATTGATGTCCAAAGTAAAAACAACAACAAAAAAACCCACCCCCAAAAAAACTTCTTGATAGGACTTATTAAAAATATCAGAATTAGGCTGGGGCTATGGCAGAGCACTTGCCTTGCATGTGTGAGGCACTGGGTTTGATCCTTAGCACAACAGAAAAACAAACAAATAAAATAAAGGCATTCTGTCCATCTACAACTACAAAAAAAAAAAAAAAAAAAATCAGAATTAGATACAGTGATGCATTCCTTTAGTCCCAGATACTAAGGAGGCTGAGGCAATACGACTGTACAACCCAGGAATTCAAGGTCAGTCTGGGGCAACATAATGAGAATTCATCTCAAAAATAAAATAATATATATTTTTTTAAATTTAAAAAACTATGAATTGTGCAGCTAGGGGTGTAGCTCGGTGGTAGAGTATATACTTAGCATGTATAAGGCTTTGGGTTCAAGCCCCAGCAGCAATAAATAATTAAGAATCTGAATTAAATTAGAAAAGTAGTTAAGTAATGGAATACAAAAACCAGAAAATACTTTTAAAATTATCTTCTTTCACCTCATTTTATAGATAAAGGAAGAGAGAGAAGCAGATACTGGTGAGACAGAGAGCATTTAAGTGGGTATTTGTAGGTCATGTAGAAACAATGCATACACGAGGATGACAGAAGAAAAGGATGCTGAGACAGTGTAAAAAAGAAAACTGATGATGCACTCATACTTACTAGATGTAGAACAAATTACCAATTTAGGTTAAAAAGTGAATATCCATAATCAGTTTAAAGCTTTGAGAGTTGACATTCATGTAAGTAAGTAGATTGACAGTAGAGCTTCCCTTGTTTTCAAGCCACTAAGATCAGTAGAACCACTGTGAAATAGTACCAAAACACACAAATGGTTAAGAAATTGTGCTTTCTTCAATTAAAAAAAAAAAAAAAAAAAGGTTACTAATTTGTATCTACTCTATTGTCTTAACCTGTACATGACTTTCAGGCAAGAATCCAAGAATGATTAGATTCATTTCAGAGTCAGTAAGATTTTAAAATCATATAATTAGCTGGGGGTGTGGCACACACCTGTAATGCCAATGACTCAGGAGGCTAAGGCAGGAAGATTGTTGTGTTTGAGCCAGCCTCACCAATTTAGCAAGGCCCTAAGCAATTTAGTGAGACCCTGTCTCAAAATTTTAAAAAGGTGGGAGGGGGTGCTGGGGATATGGCTCAGCAGTTAAGCATCCTGGGTTCAATCCCTAACTACTATGACTGCTGCTGCTGCTGCTGCTACTACTACTACTACTACTACTACTACTACTACTAATGAATAATTTAAAACTTTGACAGTGCTGTCATTAAAGGGTACAGTGACATGCACAATATAAATAGGTAAATAGCAAAGACAGGCAGCCTCATTTGCTGTGCAACATTCTGTCCACTTACCACTATTTGTGGTAATGTAACTGAACTATATAAATGTATGAAGTTACTTTATAATTACAAAGTGCCTTTCACCCATAATATTTCAATTATTCCTCACAATTTTGTGAGGTAAGCACCATTTTTGAATTTGCTAACTATAGTAGAATCAAAAAACTTGACTGCTTTATTGGTTAGACTTTTGCTTGAAAGGAAGAAAATCCAACTCATAGCAAAAAAATAATAAAAAAGGTTTCTCACATAAGAAATCATTCCAGGATGGTTAGTTTAGTAGCTTAATAATACCTTCAAGAACCCACCAATCTCTTCAATCTGCTACCATTACATGGTACCTTCTCCCTTTCCTCTCTAACACTTTGGGTCTCAAAGAAAGTGTAACAGGCTTTTTAACCAAACTCGGCAATAACTAGAGAAAAGACTATCTCTACAGGTGACTCTGGTTTTTAGGAATAAGAAAGCCTTTCCCAGAAATCCCAAACCCAATTCCAATCAATAGGTTACCTTCCGATCTCACTGGCCAGTAGTGCATCACACATGTATGTAAAAAAAATCACTCAGTCGTGGTCTGGGAGTGTAGCTTGGTGGCAGAAAGTATGCTTACCAATGAGCAAAAGCATGAGTTTGACTCCCAGAACCAAAAGGAAAGAAAATTACTCAGTCATAATGAAATCCCATGACTGAATTTAAAGCAAATCAGAATCTAACTCTACAAGGCTGGATGTTGCCTAGGGCCTGCTTCTCCAAAGTGCACAGCCATGTGAAGGAAAGAAAATGTGAGAATAAAATCAGAATTCTATTAAGTGAAGGAGGAACCAAAGCCCCACACCTATTATACAAGCAAAAGGGAAGTTTAAAGATGGTGTTTTATGCCTAGCATAGTGGTTTGTTCAACCTCTTTTCCATTATTTTCCTCTCATAAGGACATTAACTTTCCCACCTAATTGTTTCCATTCCCAGTGATACAAAGACAAATCTGTATATCTGTTTATGGGCAACAGCCATTGTATATCTGAAGTCTTGCTCCCTAAGAGCCAATTTTTACCCATTTGGAAACGAAAACGCACACTTTGAGGTTTTTTTTTATTTAAGAAAACTTTTTATTTTGATATAAGTATAGATTCAAAAGAAGTTGGGGGGGGAAGAACAGAGAGCTTCTAGAACTATTTCGTTTAGTTTTCCCCAGTGATAGCATCTTAAGTAACTAACAAAAATCAATACCAGGACAGTGACATTAATACACTTCCTACAACTTATTCAGGTGTCACCAGTTTTACATGTACTTACGTGTGTGTGTGTGTTTGTGTGTCTGTGTATAGCTCTATGCAATTTCACCAGATGTGCAGACTCCTTTAACTACCACCACAATCAAGATATAAAACAGTTTTTGACCACAGGGCTCCCTTACATAATTCTACTCATTCCCTCACCTCTGGCAAATACTAATCTGTTCCTCATCTCTCTCAAAATTTTATTTTAATAGTGCTGCATAAATGGGATCATATAGTGTGTCTTTTTTTTTTTTTCAGCACAATTCCCTTGAGATCTAAGTTGTTCATGTCAGTAGTTTGTTTCTTTTACTAAATTTCATTTAACCATTTCCCTCCCAGCAGACACTTAGGCTGTTTCCATGTTATTGTGAAAAGGCTATAGTATAAGCATTCTTTTACAGATTTTTGAGTTGACATACATTTTCACCTCTCTGAAATCAATGCCCAATAGTGTAACTGCTGGGTTATATAGTAAATATGTGTCTAGTTTCCAAAGAGACTGACAAACTATTTTCTAGAGTAGCAGTTCAGTTTTACATGTCCACCAGCAACATGTGATTCAGTTTTCTCCATATCCTTGAAAGTATTTGGTATTATCACTATTTTTTTTTTAAATTTTAACCATTACTGATGGGTATGTGATGGATACAGTGGTTTTATTTTGTATTTCCTTAATATTGATGTTGGGCATCTTTTCATGTTGTTATTTGTCATCTCTCTTTTTCATTGAAGTGTCTGGGTTCATGTCTTTTGCCCATTTTCTGAGGAGATGAGTAGAATTATAAAAGAATTACATAAGGGAGCCCTGTGGTCATGGAACTGTTCTAATAAAGCATTGGACATGTTTATAGTGCTATACTCACGCTACAACCTACATCTAGGATTCTCTAGAATATAGGTTTACAAACGTTTTGATCTCATTTTTTTCTTTACAGTTGAGTCTGAAGAGTTCTTCATAAATTGTAGATATAAAACCTTGCTTTGACTATGTGATTATCAAATGTTTTCTTCTAATCGGTTGCTTGTCTTTTGCAGAGCAAGAAATTTTAATTGTGAAAAGGTTCAATTTACTTAAATTTTCCTTTTATGAATAATACTTTTGGTGACAAATCTGAAAACTCTTTACCTAATCCTAAGTTCTGAAGATTTTCTGTCCCCCCACCCCCATACTCAAAGTTTTATAGTTTTAGAGGTACTGGGGATCAAACACAGGGTGTTGTTGTCTATATTAATCTTGCACCGTACCACTGAGTTACTTCCCAAGTCCAGTTTTATATTTAATTTGGACTATAAACATGTCCAAAAAATTTATTTTTGGGGGGTACTAGAACACTTTTGGCTCTTAAGTTAACTTCTCATTATTTATATGAGCAAAGACTAAAACATATTGTCTCTGGGGGTGAAGATAGCATGGATTAACTTTCAGTAGCTTCCTTTAGTTCCCCTAAGGATTATGAGGAAAGAAAACAAAAGAGAAGACCACAGAGGTATTTAATTTAATGATCATGAGGATTAAATTACATTATTGTCCTATGTAAAGTAAGACTAATAAAGCATTGGATATGTTTATACTTTTGTACTCATGCTACAACTACATCTAGAATTCTCAAGAATATATATATAGGTTTACAAATGTTTTGACCTCATGACTACTCTTTACTGAGGATCTCACAGAGCTTTTGTTTATGTCATTTATAACTACTGATACTCACCATATTCAAAATAAAAATGAATACTTCATACAAATGGATATAAAATAATAAACCCATCATGTTAACACATACAAAAAAGTATTTTTAATTAAAAAATGTGTTTCCTGCCTGACATGGTGGTGCACATCCGTAAATCAATCCCAGTGGCTCAGGAGGCTGAGGCAGAAGCATTTTAAGTTCAAAGCCAGCCTCAGCAACTTAGCAAGACCCTGTCTCAAAATAAAAAATAAAAAGGGCTAGGGATGTGTGGCTCAGTGGTTAAGCAACCATGAGTTCAATCCTTGGTACCAAAAATAAAATAAAAAAGTGTTTTTTAAAAAAAAATGTTTAAAATAAAAAAGAGTGGAGAATGGCATTGCTTTACATTTGTTAAATCTCTTAAATGTCTAACAATAAAAATGAGTGGGATTTTTGTGCTTAATCTTTTGCAACACCACACATCATGTAACTTTTGTAAAACTCATCTGTACACAACTAAAAGAAGGGAAATAAAGTTTTATGGTTTTGACCTTTTGAACCCTGAGAATTTGATGGATATGTAAGTTATAAAATTTTATTTAAAGTTTTACATAAAAATGGTATAGTGGACATACATTTTGTACCACTCTCTCCCCAAACCTCACTAAAACTATGGTAATTATTAAAGTAGCATAAACCCACAAGACATAAGAAAACAGGAATGGAGTAAAGAGATACAATATTTCAAAAATTAGAAAGCAAGAGCTAGGAGAACAGTAGTAGTTCAGTGGTAGAGTACATGCTTAGTATGTGCAAAGTCACAATTCCCATCAACACCCTGACCCCTCACCAAAAAAAAAAAAAAAAAAAAAAGTCTGGAAAGCAAATGTAAGATTGGCACTCCAAGAAAAGTGATTTCTATATAGGCTTTAGGTTTCAAAACAAAACTAAACTAACTCTGAAGAATCACCAAAGAGCTCAGGTTTTAGGAGTAGGTGCCTCTGGAAATGGGAGTGAAGGTGATGCTAAAAATTAGAATATTGGTTTCAAGTATGTTTAAGCAGTTATGTCCAGGTTTGTACTCTTCATAACTCAAGAGATCTAAACTAGGCACCTACTACTACTACTCTACACCCCAAGCACAGGAGTTTTTAAAGAGGTGTTGTGGGCACAGTTGAGGGGACTATCTTTTATTTTCCAGGCATTAAGTCAACTTTACATATGAACCACAGAGCCATCTCCCTTTTCAACTCCTGTTCTCGAACTCATTGTGAAAATATGATTAGTCCTCAGGTGGGAGCTCAAACTCAGAGAGAAAAGACCTAGATTCTGACACCAGGCCTTGACTACCAGTTAGATCCCATTATGGTGAAGAGCACAACAAACTCCACATATGGTCTTGGAGCTTTCAATTGATTCTTTAATGGTATACCTTCAGTAGTGGACATCTAAAGACCACTAGACATTTGAGGAAAGCTTCTGGCATGTGAAAGAGATCAAACAAATGGGAAAAGTGCAACTTGGAGTGAGTATAGACTGACAAAATTGCAAGAAACTATCAATATCCTCAGAGAGATGAGAGAGCAGATTACACCCACAGAGAATATTACACATCATAAAGGAATATTTATAGGAAAAAAACTAGGGAAAATTAAAAACATAATAATGAAAATTTCAATTAAGAGAGCTGGAAGGTAAACTGAGGAAATTTCCCAAGAAAGTAAAGTAAAAGTGATAGGAAAAAAAGAAAGATTTGGAGAATACTAGAACTTCCATAATTAATGACAGGAGTTTCAAGATGTCAAAACAGAGGGGAAGAATTAAAGAATTAATTCACAATGTTCAAGTTAGACCATAAGGACATCAATTTTAAGAATGACAATACCCACTGTGTGTTCATCAATTACTCAAAGTAGAACTGTGCCAAAACACTTTTTCAGAAAATGTCAGAGCTCAAGGACAAAGAAAATTATCAAAGTAAGTTTGGCAGGGAGTTAATGGCACCTTTCCAATGGCTACACTGAAGCAAAAGGAAAATAAAGCACTGCATTAAAAACTGAAAAGAAATTATTTCTATCTAACAATTATAAGTACCAAGACAGAAAAGTCATTTTCAGACATTCAAGTTGCAACAATTTAACTTTCTAAGAATATCCCCCATCCTCCAGGATGCTACTGAGGAGAAATTTCATCAAAACGAGGGAATAAGCCAGGAAAGTTATGAAAATGATATCCAGAAAATTAACATGAAAGAGAGGTAAGGAAGTAAGATACTCCTCCCCCGCTAGTAGTAGCTGTGCAACGGGTCCGAAGAATTATTACAGCATATGCAATGGCTTTAGGAGAAATTTCTATAAGATGAAACTGATCATCAAAAAATTAAGCTAAGAAAAAAAAGGAAAGTCTAAAGAAACCTACATTTATACATTCTTTACAAATACAAAAATTTATAAAAACTGACCACAAACTAGGAGGCCATGTAGTCACAAGAAATAACAATTATTTCACAGTCTCTGAATGCAATGCAATAAAGCTAGACACTATTAACAAAAGAATATCCCTACAAAGAAAACCACAAACTTGAAAATTTTAAAAAGTACTTCTAAGTCATAGATTTAAGAAATTATAAATCAGAGAATACACAGACCCAAACTATAGTAAAACACAACATATCAATATGTGTAGGGTGCAGCTAAAGCAAGTATGATAGGGAATTGTATAGATGCAAATTTATGCATCTATAAGTTTATACTATCATTCCTGCTATTGCTTTAAACACACACACAAATCTGTTTCAACACAATGAACAAAACATGAATTTCTGTCAGCATTTTTTCAAAATGTCTGAACATGAAGCACATGGTTAAACATGCAATGTTTTGGTTAAGATTGAAATTTTAAGCCAGGTGGAGGGTGCATGACTGTAATCTCAGCAGTTCAAGAGACTGAGATTAAGGAGAATCAAGAGTTCAAAGCCAGCCTCAGCAACTGAGAGGCACTAAGCAACTCAATGAGACCCCGTCTCTAAATGAAATACAAAATAGGGCTGGGGATGTGGCTCAGCAGTCAAGTACCCCTGACAGGTTCAATCCCCTGTATCAAATAAATAAATAAAAGATTGAGATTTTAAGCAGAGTAGTGCCATTTAGGACATAAGTCTCTGGCTGCCTGAATGTTCTCTCCGATTTAACTCCTCATATTTATATAGTGATTTTTTTTTTTTTAAAGAGAGAGAGAGAGGGAGAGAGACAATTTTAATATTTATTTTTTAGTATTTGGCGGACACAACATCTTCGTTTGTATGTGGTGCTGAGGATCGAACCCGGGCCACACGCATGCCAGGCGAGCGCGCTACCGCTTGAGCCACATCCCCAGCCCCTATATAGTGAATTTTAAATCAATGAAAAAAATACTGATCAATATATATTAGAATTGCTTAAAAGAGCAATAGTTCAAATCATTTTACTTCTTCAGGAAAAATTAACAATTAAGAATTATCTATTATAAAGATATTTAAAATATTCTTAAAATAGAAATAACCTGAAAACCCCTTTAACCCTAGCACAAAACCAAACTGAAGATGGAAAAACATTACTCTTCAAAGTTAGAAATAAATTTGTAATCATATCTCTTCTTTCAAAGTCTCTCAGTGACTGGTCACTGATTTCTTAACTTGGTGCACAAACACATAGCAAACTGTGTAACTGTGTTGTCTTTCTGTCTCCCAGAGATAAATCCGCATGACATTTTACAAAAATGGATAAAATCAAACAAAGAATTAGCCAACAAAGATGAAAGTAAAGCCAAGAAAAAAAAATGACAATGCTGGAAGTGAAAGTGAAAAAGTGGTTGTGACAGAATGAAGATGTCCCAGAGGTAATATCTTCACATTAAGGCAATTTCATAAAATTGGAAATCCAAATTATAAAATGTTGGGCATTAATATAAACTTAGACAAGAATATGATAATTTTGATAACAATGGAAGAAATTCTTGCTCTGTATTTTAAATTACATGAGAAGGCAACACCACTGAAACTACTCTTCATAAATTCTTTATGAGATAGTATGCTTGAATTTTCAATTTTCTATATTTTAAATAATTTTAGGGCTGGGGGTATAGCTCAGTGCAAAGTGCTTGCCTAGCATGTGTAAGGTTCTGGGTTTCATCCCCAGAACCACACAAAGAAGAATAACCAAATAATTTTAAATATTAAGCAATGTATTATTTTATAATTTTTGTGTATTTTCAGTGCATAATTTACTGTTTTTCCTCATTTCTCTGTATATTTATACCAGTGGTAAGAAAGTTTTAATAGTTTGATAAAATGTTAAGTCATAATAAAATCAAAAAATTTCCAACTGATAAAATTAAGATCACTTTGTAGTTTCAGCTCTCAAGGTCATTTTTACAGTACCTCAGAGTATACCTAGCAAGAATGCCAGTATTTTCATCTTTAATCCATCCAAAAACCAGTTCTGTACATGTTATAAAATGGAGGAAGGGGGCCCTATTTTTATTTATTCTTTGGACAGATCATACCCAAATCCTTTTATCTTAAACTTCTCCCACTGAATTGAACACTATGTTGTCATACACCAACTTCCTAATCTGTACTGTATTCTCATGTATTTTTCTATTCCTATAATTGCTGACATATTATTAGGTTCTAAAATGTGGTAAGGCAAATCTTCCTTTTCACAAAATTCTCTTGCATAGCTTTTTAAAATTACATTAAAGCATTCACATAATGTTAAATAATAGTAGGAATAACAGGTAACCAAGTTTATATTTAGTTTTCAATAAAGATTTCATTGCTTTGTTATTTAACATTACTATTAGTTTCCTTTATAATTTTTTCACTCTTTTTGGAGTGTAAACAACTTTAATCCTTAAGAATGAATTTAAACCAATTTTATGAAATAGCTAATTTTATTCCTTCAATACTTATCATTTATTATACTTTTCCCTGTTTGTGCTACCAAGTTTATTTTTGTTTTCCACACTTGTTAGAAGTTCTGAATGTTTATTCTGATGATAAATACTGTGTTTCTCAAGATACAAGTAAGTTTTCCACTCTGAATTTCCCAGGATCTAAGTGTCCCTACTAATCCCTCATACCTTCTCCATCTTTGGCAGCAGGCTAGGAGTGGTGCTTCATACCTGTAATCTCAGCTATTTGCAAGGCTAAAGCAAGAAGATCACAAATTCAAGGACACCCTCAAACCCTGTCTGAAAATTAAAAAAAAATAAAAAAGATTGGGGATGTAGCTCAGTGGTAAAGCACATCTGGATTCAATCCCCAGTACTAAAAAACATAAGAAACTGGAAACAAAGTAACTTGTTCATAAAAAATTAATAAGTAAACTCTAATATAGCTACTCTATGGAATATTACAGAGGCAACTGGAGTCAAATAAGCCATTATTTAATAAAACATTAAATACAATAAAGTGCATCATTCCATTTTTAAAAAACATAACTGGCAAAGACATCTCCTGCATATGTGTATATATGTGTGTGCAGACCACAGGAACTTAAAAAGAAAATTACAGAAAGGCACAAACCTAAGTTAATAAGAGTTTCCTAGAAGGGTTAGGGAGTTTGGAGTAGTATCCATAATAAAAGCATGTAAAATGATCTTTTTGTGCAAAAATTAAATAATGCATACAGAAATGCATGAAAGCACAGTCACTAGCTGTTATAAAATAATGGTGGAATTCTAAGTGACTTACCACAAAAAAGCTATTTTCACTACATTGGGGAGGGAACATAACCATAAAAACCACATCTGGATTTATACTTACTTTTAAAAACCAAAGAATTGTTGCACTGGATCCAGACTACTAAGATATCAATTTTATTGGACGTCCTCATATATAGCAAAAGTTTCAAGGAGAAACTGCAGTTCATCCTGTGACAAATTATATTCTCAAACCATAAAAACCAACTATGCTGCAAACATTTTCACCCAGTCTCTTGTCTGCCTTTTGATTGTACCATAAAGAGGTTATGAATGTATTTACAGTCAAATATGTTAGTGTACTTTTCTGACCTACAAATTGGCAAAAAATTATAAATCTTTTTAAAAAATGACCTGTGCTGTAGAATACTTATCAATATGGACTTCTAGAAATTAATCCAAACATTTCATATGGGCATACCCTGTAAACCAAAATTCTGGTTCCAGGGTACAATCCTAACCAAACATTGTCACCTTTGTGCAAAAATACTGATATACTGTAATCCTTTTTATCTACAGAGAAAACATTTCAAGGCTCCAGTGGATGCCTGAGGTTGCTAATGAAACCAATGAACAAAGCATGAATTTGTTTGCATTTTTTTCTAAATGTCTGAACATGAAGCACATAAACAGACCTACTATGTTCCCCCCATGTATACATATACAAATTTAATGCCCTTTTCACCTTAACCAAGCACTTATCACATACTGTGACCACTGTTGTGTGAGATATGACACCAAAGTCAGTACAAATTTCTTTTCCCTTTTCATAACTTCATGAATAGAATATTTGTTCTTATCATAGCTCTTAGCAACATCCACATATGGACTTTTTTTTCCCTTATTATTTAGAGAGCTTTCATCTTGCTACTTAAAGCAAGTAGTTTATGGTTTCTCTCTGAAACTGAAATTGTCAAAATTGTCAGCATTACTACTCTTTTGCATTGAGGGGGCATTATCAAGTAAAATAAAGGTTAAAATTGAACAGAAGCACTGTTTTACCATGACAGCTGATCTGATAACCCAGTTAGTTACTAAGTGATAACAAGTAGGTAATATATACAGTGTGGATACCCTTGACAGATGATTCACATCCTGGGTGGAATGGAGAGGATGTAAGGTTTGACCAGGCTATTCAGAACAGCTCAAAAGAATTATGGTTTATTTCTGCAATTTTCCATTTAATATTTTCTGACTTCAGTTAGATAGCTAAAATCATGGGAAGCAAAATTATGACTAAGGAATAAACTACTAAAAGGGTAGAGTGACACTATCTGTACACTGGGTCTGACTAGTGGAAGAAAACCTAAGTATGACCAATAGAAGATCATTTAATAAATTATGGTATGGGCATTCTATGGAATGTTATATAGAAAAAATAAGGTTGCTTTAAATATACTCCTCTAGAATGATGTCCAGGATATATTATTAGATGAAAAAAAATATATAGCATAGAATATATGATCTCACTATTTAAGTATGAACATTTAAATGAATTATATCTACATGACTACATAAGAAAAAGTCTAGAGGGCTGGGGTTGTGGCTCAGTGATGGAATGCTTGTCTGGCATATGTGGGACTCTGGGTTTAATCCTCAGCACCACATAAAAATAAATAAAATAAAAATAATGTGTCCATCTACAACTAAAAATAGTCAAAAAGAAAAAAGTCTATAATATTAATTTTGTAATTAATTACCCATGGAGTGAAAAGTGGAACAGGATAAGAAAAATAATATCTTCGTATTGCTCCAACATTTAAATGAACAATGACTTAAAGGAAATAATAATAATAATAATACGACTTTTTTTGGTGGTGCGGGGATTGAACCCAGGGCCTTGTGCATGCTAGGCAAGCACTCTACCAACTGACCTATATCCCCAGTCAGTACACAGATGGAGCTGAAGAATATCATGCTAAGCTAAATAAACCAATCCCCAAAACCCAAAGGTAAACGTTTTCTGATATATAGATGCTAATTCACAATGGGGGGGGGGGGCACTAGGGAAGAACAGAGTTACTTTAGGTAGAGTGGAGTGAAGGGAGGGGAGGGGATAGGGGAATAAGGATAGTAGAATGAAACAGACATTATTAACTTATGTACATATACAATTGCATGACCAATGTGATTCTACAACATGTACAACCAGAAAAATAAGAAATTATATCCCATTATGAATGATATATCAAAGTGCATAAAATACATTCTACTGTCATGTATGACTAAAACAAATAAAAAATTAAAAAAAGGAAAAAGACAATCAATAGTATGTGCTGGAGAGTTAACAAAAACTAATCACAAAAAAGTATTATATTTAGTCTGAGTTAAAGGATGCCTTTGGTACCTAAAGAGCTATTTATTGCTTTGGAAGAATGTTAATGGTTAAATCACATTTCCATGGATATGTTAGACCAGTGACCCCACACCAACCAGTGACTTCACTAGTTCTTAGTGTATCAAAAACTCTATATTACAGTCTAATTTCTAGAAAGTTGTATGTCACAAATAAAATTTAAATTGATCAAAAGTAAAACAAAGATTCAAAGATTAACTGGAATTTTTTTGCTGTCTTCTTAAAAAAGTATGTCCACTGACCTAAGAATTTCATTTCCTGGTAAACTCCTCTGTACATAAACAAAAGCAATCTTCACTGGTGCAAGAACTTTTTGAACACAGGGCAGGACTTTCTGCATGCTTAGGATGCCCTAAGCTACATCATCAGCCCCAAATCTGGACTCTGTTGTATTTTGACGATGCACTTCAATGAAGAAAGCTGAGAGTTAAAAAAAAAAAAAACTTAAATTGTGTTAGTTATTATGGAGTATTACAGGTAAAGAGCCTGTAAAAATGAAGAGATTGTCTGTATCTGAAAGCTAATACTTATTTCACAAATTTTCTTCTAAAGCTGAAGACTTGTGCTAGCATGTTATGTGCATGCATATACACACATGCACACAGGAATGTAGAATATGTCAAAGGAACATGTGTCTACCAAGAGAGCTCCCAATGGCCAAAGCTCAGGACTAACTTGAGTATTAAAAGTACTGGTTATAATCCAGAGTACAACATAAATAGCAAGAGTACGTTATGATATAAAGAAATCACTGAATAAATGGAGAAGAGATCACCCATGTGAAAGAATTCCAAATGATTTTTTTTTAGTTATCAATGGACCTTAATTTATATGCGGTTCTGAAAATCCAAACCAGTAAGAAAGAAAAAATTGTAAGAAAAAAAAATCAGACAAATTCTAATTGAAGAATATTCTATATAAAACATCATCAGTACTTCTAAAAATTGTAATATCATCAAATCAAGTTTAAGAAACCATCCCAGATCAGAGGAGCCTAGGGAGATAGACAACTAAATGTAATATGTGTAGTGTCCTAAACAGAAAAAACATTAAAACAAAAACTAGGGGTTGTGGCTAAGTTGCAGAGCGCTTCCTAGCATGTGTCAGGCAGTGGGTTCGATCCTCAGCACCACATATAAATAAATAAAAAATAAAGGTCATCAACAACTAAAAAAAATGGTGGGGGGGGGGGGCTGGGGATGTGGCTCAGTGATTGAGAGCCCCTTGGTTCAATCCCTAGTACTGGGGGGTTGGGGGAGAACTAAGGAAATCTAGGGCTGAGAATGTACCTTAAGCACCTGCTTATCATGCTCAAGATCCAGGGTTTAACCCCAAACAATGAACCAAACTAACCAACCAACCAAAAAGCAAAACAAAACAAACAAAAAACATAAAAACCTAAGGAAATCTGAATAGAGTATGAACTTCTGTTAATATCAACATTACTTCATTAGTTGTAACAAATGCACCATACAAATGCAAGGTGTGACTAATGGGAAACTGTCTACATATGTATGGAACTCACTGTACAAAATGCTTGAATTTCAAGTTACATTTCCTTGTAGGGGCCAGTCTACAAGGAGACAGGCATTCGATAGCAATATATATTTTAAATCCCTGTTACTTTTACCGTTGGAAAGCATCCTATTTTCCTTTAAGATCATAAGATTTGTCTTCTCATAATCATAAACTTTTTCTAGTGCATCACACCTTTACTAAAACTTGGGTGTCAGAGAGTTGGATACAGCACTATTATTTCAACTGCAAAGGGCAAAATAACTATTTGTAATTTTTTTGAAAATCAATTTTTTTCCTTTTCAATAACATTCACTGTGTATGTAGAAATTATAATCTAATTTTAAGAAACAATCAGTTCCTATGCAGAACATATCATTTGCTTTTAAAACTTGATTTACATATTAACTGAATGAATGTTTCATTGGGAAGATGACCATTAGGCAATCAGTTTTACTTTCAACAATATGTCTACCCAAGATTGTCCCAAAGAGTAAAATTAAAGTAATAGAACAAGATGTAGGAAACTTCTCAAAGAGATTCTGTTGTCCCGCTGCTTTACTGGTGTGTGTGAGTGGTGTGTGTGTGTGTGTGTGTGTTTAACCAGGGGATGAACCAAGGGGTGCTTAACCAGTGAGCCATATCTCTGGGGCCCCCGCCACCCCTTTAAAATTTTGAGACAAGGTCTCACTGATTTGCTCAGGGCCTTACTAAATTGCTGAGACTAGCCTTGAACTTGTAATCCTCTTGCCTCAGGTTTCTCAGGATGCTGGGATTATAGGTGTGCACCACAGCACCCAGCTATTTCACTGAATTTTTTATTTTTTATTTTATTTATTTATTTATTTTAGAGAGAGAATTTTAATATTTATTTATTTATTTATTTTTAGTTATCAGTGGACACAACATCTTTGTTTGTATGTGGTGCTGAGGATCGAACCCGGGCCGCACGCATGCCAGGCGAGCGCGCTACCACTTGAGCCACATCCCCAGCCCCTCACTGAATTTTTTATAATAATATTAATACAATATGCAGATTTATTAGTTATTAGTATAGACAACTAAATGCTGCAAATTTAACAAACCGTGCCACACAATTGATAATTTATTAATTCACTTTTATTCTTTTCTCCTTCAACTTCTAGAAACATTTTCATTATCCATTTTAAATACATATAATTTCAAAGAAAAAGCAGAACCAGAATGCACAAAAGCTATAAATTAGAAATGAATTGAGAAAAATTCCTGGAAATAAAAGTAACATTAAACTGTAAATATATAATAAATGCTATTAAAAATATGAAAGGAATCTTAAAGTCTTAAAATTAGCAAAGTTAGGGATTTAAAACATCCACAAGAAGCCAGGTGCAGTGGAGCTTGCCTGTAATTCCAGTGGCTCACAAGGCTGAGGCAGGAGAATCAGGAGTTCAAAGTCAGCCTCAGCATAAGTGAGGCACTAAGCAACTCAGTGAGAACCTGTCTCTAATAAAATACAAAATAGGGCTGGGGATGTGAAGCAGTTGTCAAGTGCCCCCAAGTAGTTCAATCCCTGGTACCAAAAAAAAAAAAAAAAAAAGCAAAACAAAAACAAACAGAACGCTATTATATTTAGATATCTACAAATAAACCATTTAACAAGTTAGTGCTAATAAATTAACACAATAGCTCTCTGTACCTGCTTCGGAGTCTCACATCCTCTAGGAGTGTGGGTATGTTTTTGTTTTAACTCAACCTCTCATCTGGGAAAAAATTTTAAAGGTAATTCACATGACTATCATTTGACAAGTTTTTCAAAAGGAAACAACCAGATAGAAATTCTTAAGTTCCCAAATGTACTAATAACCTAAAAGATTTCAAAGTTCTTGTTTGATGTTTCCTGATTATTTAAATTAAGGAATAATAGACATTTAACTATGAAAACATAGACAATTATTTCATTTTCTCTCATCTCAACTATTTTGGGGATCAATCACTTTTAAGGACCATTCTTGCATAGTTATTATCCAACCATGGTGTTTTATTCTTTTTAATACCAAAACTAGTTTCCATGGGCTAGATCAAATATGCAATGTATATGGGGAGGGGGATAGAAGTTACAGTATAGTTTTCATGCAAAAAAATACATAATTTAACTCACTTTAGTTCACTGCATCTGATAAAGGCCAATAAAAAAATAACTGAACAGTAACCGAACAGGGTAAGTTTCACACAAAGAACCATTAATTGCAACAGAAGAATGAATATAAATGTGTAAAAAGAACTCTAAAGTATACCTTAGGGAATACTATTATATATAACACAAACAAAAAATTAAATATAAAAATAATACCCAAGGGCTGAGAATATGTAAGGAACAAATTTAGAAGGGAACTCTCCTCAAAGCGAGGGTTACAATTAGGTTGGAAAAGTCAAGGATGAATTTCACTGGATTGCAAAGTTCTACCTGTTGAGTTATGTGGGCCAAAGAGGCTGATGGTTGAGCACACAAAACAAGTTGTGACACTGAGGGCCAGAGGAAACAACCCTCCTGGGTGTAAGAAAAACACACAGAGGGGAATTAGGGTGTGATCAGCTGAATCTCCAGCAGGAAGATATGATATTTGGATATGTAGTGTTATCTCTAGAAAACGTTGAAGCTGGCACTGTGAACTCAATAAGGGTCCACCCATTCTGGGCATACACCTATAGTGGAGGACCACAGGACACTTCCATACCCAAGCCACTAAGTAGGACAAAGAATAAACAGTAACAGAAGCTCTTCCTTACACACTGTCCCTCTAACAACCTCTACTGGAAAAACTTAACATAATACAAGAGAAAGGCTTGGGAGGCTGAGGTAAGAGAATTCTAAGTTTGAGGCTAGTCTGGGAAACTTAGTGAAAACCTGTTGCAAAATAAAAAGGCCTAGGGATATAGTTCAGTGATAAAGCCCTCTTCAGTTCAATTCCTAGTACAACATACACACACACACTGGGGGTAGGGGGTGAGGGGTGGAGGATGATGTGTAAAAGGTCAAGCTCCATCAATGCAGATCAAGCAATAAAAAATTCATTCAGAATAGATAAAGGAACATGGTTATTGGCACACCTAATACTAGGGGACCTTCATAGAGAACAAAGCATCCTAGAAGCAATAAAGTAGAAATAGACATTACATTAAATTTGACTAAAAGAGAAAAACACCTAAATGGGCCACTGATGTTCTTTCTCCAGTATACTGAGGAAATGAATCAAATAAATCAGGCAGTTATTTGGTAATAATCTCAGAAATCTTAGCTATTCAAAGCACTATAAACTAATGGTTTCCAAACAGAGAATGTACAATGAAGGATAGTAGGGCAAAACCAAACAAACAAAAACTTCTATTATATCTGTGTAGAACATAAAAAACTTTATTATTTAATAAATGGACTTGAATGTATAAGCTGAACTAGTACCTATGAGTATGAATATGCATATTTGAGATCTAATTTGATACCCTTATATTGAGGTTTCATATTCAATGTTTGCTGGTAGGGCACCCAATTTAAAAATTTGAAGACCACTGTTGTAGACACTGACTTAACTTTTTCCATGGATTTTAATATTATTTTGTACCATATAAAAAAGTCAAACATATCACCAGTGCAGGCTTGTTTTTTGTTTTGCAGTACTGGAAATTGAACCCAGAGCCTGCTACACATTTAGGCAATTTGCCACAGAACTACATTCCCATCCTTTTTTATTTTACTTATTTTTTTGAGATAAAGTCTCACCAAGTTGCTCAACTGGCTTCAAACTTGAGATCTTCCTGCCTCAGCCTCCCAATTAGCTAGGATTACAGAAGTGAACCAACATGCCCAAAAGGCTTATTTTTCCTTAATCCAACAAAATAAATGACTGGTCTTATATTTAAAGTTGGGAAACAAATTTCTTCAACAAATTGCTCTCATTTTAGTTATACATAAAAAGACCTATATACTTTAAAGACCTATTTTTAAAAGGCCTGAAATTACACAAGTTCAAAACTGATAAAATTCCCACTACTGCTAAACAAACAAAAAAAGCTAACACATTTTTAAATATTATTATACAAACTCAACTGCAATAGTAAAATGCTTATATTTACAGTTCGACTTCACTAAGGCTTAGTTTCAAACTTCCCTTAGTATTCTAAAAACAAATTTCAACAATCTACACCAAAATATTCCCCCTAAAAGATGGGAAAAAGGTTTTGCTTTTTTTGTTTTTTGAAAATTAAATTCTAGCTACTTGACTTGGGCAAGTTATTTTACTTCTCTGTGTCTTTGGTAGTCTCATCTATAAATAGGTAGAATATTCCTATTTGTGCCTATTTTGAAGGATTAAGATGAAATGAGTTAATTCATTCTCTCTCTCTTGCATACCCACACATAAACTTAATAGTTCCTGGCATATAGTCAACATTTATTAAATGTAGCTATTAAGGCCCTACCACATATTACATACTTACACATTACTTTATAAGAACTATACATATGTCATCAAAATGAAGCCTTGCACTGAATATAAATACCCAATGTCAGAACTGAGATAAAACAAGAAGGGTCAAGAAATCAATTTAGTAAAGAATGGCTTCTTAAAGACACACAATTTACCCTTTCTCCCATCAAATAAAACCCCCTATTGAGAAAAGGATATAACCCTTCAACAAGATTTAATTATAATTCAGTAAAGTATATTCCCTGTTTTTAAGGAGCTCTAACTGGGGGGCAACACAGCCATAACAGAAAAACTATGATAATAAAATGAAAAATACACATTCAATATAAAAAAATAAAGAATGAGTCAGTAGTACAGAGAAGCTCATGATGGAAAATGTAGTATCTGAAATAACTAATAGCCTTATCACAAATTGAGGGAAAGAGATGTGGTAAAATGAAGCTGATAAAAGAAAACACAAAATGAGAAAGTAAATGCATAGAGATAAGGGAGACTATGTAAACTGTAGTATAAGCATGGTTAATGAACCAAGCCATATGAACTACCATCTTTTTTTTTTTTTTTTTTTTAAAGAGGCAGGTTTTGTTATGTTGCCCAAGCTGGCCTGGAAGACCTGGGCTCAAGCAATCCTCCTGCTGAATCCCCCCCTCAGTGTCCTGAGTAGTATGGAATACAGGCATGCCCCACAACACCTAATTATGAATTGCTTTCTGATAAGGGAGAGTCCTGGGTATGTCTGTGAGGATGTTTCCAGAGAAGACTGGCTGGAGTCAGCAAGTGGATTCACCTTGAATGTGGGTATTATCATCCAACAGACCTGGATGGAGTGGAAGGAGGGAGACACCTGTTCTCTCTCATTTTCTCATCCAGAGTGGGTGCGTTTTCTGCTGCTGCTCTTGGACACCAGACTCCAAGTTCTTCATCTTTGGACTCAAGACTTGAAGATCCTGAGGGTGGGGGTGCAATCAGAAACCTTCCATTTCTATCTGGGGACTGCATCATCAGTCTCTCTTGTTCTGAGGCTTCCACATTCTTGGACTGAGCTGCTACTGATATCTCTGGCCCTTCTGCTTGCACAAAGCCATTATCAAGCTTTTCTGGCCTCTGTGATCATGTGAGTCAAATCCCCTCCTATACTAAAATATATGTTATTGGTTCTGTTTCTCTGGAGAATGTTGACTAATACAAGGACATAAAATAATTCTCTGACTTTCTCTAAAGAATGTCAGAAGAGCCTGATTCTAGAGGTGTCCTCTGTATTTCCAGAGGAAAGGAATGTCCTTATCTCTGAAGACAGGGACAAAGAGAAGAAATTAAGCAAAATAGACTTTGGTAAATTCCTCTAGAATCTACTCTCTTTGTCCAATCATACTCCCTGTGACCACACACTCTTCATCAAACCTAAGCATAAAAATACACAGGTTTCTGTTTCTTTAGACCTTCATTTCTGAAAGATTCTATGTCACATAAATCTTACCTTAATTAAATGTGTATACTTTTCATTTGGTAATCTGCAATTTGTTATAGGTGTCTCAACCATAAAATTAGTGATGGGTGAGGAAAAGATTATTTGTTTCTCCTCTACAAGGGAAACTCACAATTTTTTAAAAAAATTTTAGATAGATTCTTAAATACAATAATAATAGTTACCATTTACTGTGAAAGGAATATTAAGTATAGACAACTATGGGGAGGTCAAAAAGGTATAAGTAAACTGAAAGAAGATAAACTTAGATGGAGTCACATATATTTTAAACTGCTACCCAACAGGAGCTAGAACAAACAGCCACTTTGGTCCTTGTAACCATGTATTAAGCCTAATTCTGTAAGACCTTCTAATTTTCCAAGAGAAGTAAAAATAAATAAATCTTCATTTTAACAAGAAAACATGATTTTGAAATGCTGAAAATTTTTCTTAAAAACAAAGACACATGAAATAATCTTTGGGTTTCTGGACAGCTATTCTGGTCTACAGTTAATCTGTACTATAGATCTATGCAAGTAACTTTTTAAAAATCTATTTTCTTTAGAGTGATAAGAGACAGAATTCAAAATACAATGGAAGATGAAGAAATGAAGAAAAGGGGGCTGGGGTTGTGGCTCAGTGGCAGAGTGCTTGCCTAGCATGTGTGAGGCACTGGGCTCGATTCTCAGCACGAAGAATTCAACATCAGCAGTGAGCATTCTCATGGAACTGTTTTAATTTTATTATCATCGATATTTATTGTTTCTCTGATAAAGCACAATTTCTGTTTTTATACGATATACACATCAGTGCCATGCTTCCAGAGAAATATAATTGATTTAAAATCTTAAAAAATGAGTTTATTCAATGTGCCATAATATGTAAGATAAGAATAAACAGGGCTGGAGTTGTGGCTCAGTGGTAGAGCGCTTGCTTAGCATGTGTGAGGTACTGGGTTCAATTCTCAGCACTGCATATAAATAAATAAATACCTTTTAAAAAAAGAATAAGCAGCACAATTTTTTTAAAAATACAAAAGTCTTGAATGACGGTTTTTGTATGTTTTTAAGATAAAAACATTCATTATCTTTGGGAGCATACATAGAAGAAAGCAGCAGAATGAGAAAATGTAAAGGCGAAACACCTGTTTAGGAAGAATATGTAAGAAGAGAACAATGCTTGAACTCCACAACTGAAGCCAATGATGTGTTTACATTCTAGATTGCCAACTGTCAAAACTGTTCTGCAGAGATAATTTTTGTTTTATATACCAAGGTATCAGAAAGACTGGAGGAAAGTAAGTTTTTCTTTATTAATTTAAATACTATTATCCAAGTAAAAAACTAAACAGTAATTTGCTAAAATTAATGTTGTTTTATGAGGAAATTTTAAATCAACTCCTCTTAACTATATTAAAAGCTAACATTGGGGCTGGAGTTGTGGCTCAGTAGTAGAGCATGCGCCGTCCATGTGTGAGACGCTGGATATTGATCCTCAGCATCACATAAAAATAAAGGTATTGTGTCCATCTACAACTAAAAAAAAAGCTAACATTTACTCTATTTCTAGTATAATATGTAAATATTATGCCTTAATCACAACAGCTTCTTTAAGGCAGCTATTATTATCTCTGATCTATCCAGGCAAAAAAAAAAAAAAAAAAAAGCAGCAGCAGCAAGCCAGATGATGTCCCCACAAAGTTAGAATGCAAAACCATGTGTTCAAAATCTATACTTTTAATTACTATGTAATCCTACTTTTTCTCAAATCCTAGGTTTAAAAATTTTGGACAGCTTAGTGGTAGAGCAAGTGCTTAACATGCATGAGGCCCTGAATTCAGTCCCCAGCAGTGCCAAACAACAAACAAACAAAAACACATAAACAACATCAACAACAAATTTTGTTTGTATAAAGGGAAGATTTCAATTTGTAAAGCCAACAATCTTCAGGCACATCCACATACATCAATGGAAACCTGCTCCACACTGGAAAAATTATGTTTTATAAACTATTATAAAATCTATTCCACCTTCTCTAAAATATACGCTTTCAACAAGTTGATAAATCAGTAATTTAACGTTATTTTTCAAAGTGATAACAAATGACTTGATAATAGTGGAATTATCAATGTTTTAAAATCATCCATAAAACATCCAAGGTGTTTCCACAGTAGCCTAAGGGTAAATGAAAGTGTCACTTTGTATTACAAAAATCATTTTAAGTTTCTCTACTTTGATCAATTCTTAGAACAAAAGGTCACCATGGCAAAGATAAAGAAACAATGTTACCACCACCATTTCAAAAGAAAAAGTCACAATAAACAGTGAAGTGAAAATTAAAACTAATGTTCTTAGACTCCCAAGACTTTAATTTACATTATCCAATGTAGTGTCAAGTAAAATATATAGAAGGTCCTCCATACTCATGTTTCTGCACTTGAAACCAACCAAGGATTGAAGAAAAACTGCATCTGTACCGAACCTGTATATTTTTTTCCCAAGTCATTATTCACTAAGCAACACAACAACTATTTTCATAGCATTTACATTGTATTAGTTATAATAAGTAATCTAGAGATGATTTAAAGCAGATAGAAGATGTACATGAATTATATGCAAACACTACACAATTTTTGTAAAGGACTCAAACATTGAGGATTCAGTTATCCATAAGGGGTCCTGGACCAATGCCCCAACGATACCAAAGACACACGTCTATGAAAGTCTGAACTTAGAATGTAGGGTGTTTTGGTCAAATCAAACAAAATCTATAAAAGATGACTTTTGAGGGGAAAAAAATAATGCCACACCACAAATATCTGCATCCAATATAGGCAAAACCTCAGGCTAGGGGTAAAACTCAGTGCAAGAGCACTCACTACCATGCACCATAGGCTCTGCATGATCCCAGTACCACCAAAGATAGATGTATAGAAAGAGATATGTAAATCTTCAAAAAAGTCTTGGTGTTCAAAATAATTTCTCCTTAAGCAGCATTTACAATATCAGGTCATCTTCTAAAAAATATTTTACAAATAGGTCATAATACTGAATTACACTAAATCTGACTAATCTAGTCAACATATTCAACTTCATATTCTAGGGTTCTTAATTACTAAAGAAGCAGTAGTTAGAATATAAGCTTTAGGTTTGTTTGGTGCTAGGGAGTGAGCTCAGAGCCTACTGCTACCAGTGCATCACTGAGTTATATCTCAACATAAACATTTTTGCCTATATTTAGAAAAATGTACATGTGATCATGTTGAGCTTTAAGGTACACATATTAAGGAGAATGTCTCAAGAACTACTTGCTTATGTCTTGTGCCAGACAATGTGATAGGTACTTCATAACTACCCCATATGGGGTAAGTAGTATCATCTATTTACCCTTATTTTTTTTTCCAGACAAAGAAAGCATGACTTCTCTAAATATCTTTCCCAGATCCTACTGGAGGCTCATATGCAAACTCAAATCCATTTGGCTTTCCACTTTGTAACAGTAATAAACAGATACACTTGTCAGGAACAGACCAATTTAGATGAAATAGAAAATTTCTGTAAAGAACAATGAAAATTAACAGAGGCTGAAAAAAGTAAACATTGTGAGAACATTGGTAGATGCTTAAATTCAGATTTTATCTTATGTTTCATAGAACCTTATGTCCATAGAACCTAATTTCTCCAATTAGGTTCTATGGACATGATGGATTCCTGCACTCAGCACTCATCTATAAAAAATCTGAAATTGTATTTAATGTTGATGCTGAATTAAGTATAAGCATGTTCTTGTCAAAAGGCCACCTTAAATTTACGGATGGTCTGGCTTTGTGCTACTACCAAACTAAAACCCTAAGAGCCCCTAAAACTATTTTTCAAGCTACTGGTTATGATCTATTAATGGATCACAAAACCAAAAGGAACTTTTTTTTAATTAAATGAAAACAATGCATTATATACATAGTATTGTTTTATAATAATTTTGTTTCAATGTGGCAATTAAGTAAAGTGAGAAAACTTACTTTTTTGAGTACAATTAAAATTTGTAACTCAGAGATCTACCCCATTCTCTGGGAGTTCCTACAAACTGAAATTAAGACAAACATTGTTACAAGTAATGAATTGCCGGAGGCAGAAAGACAAAAGGAGGAGTTTGTGGACTTTCACAAACTAAAAGAGGTAAGTTCATGGGGGAAAAAAGAAGACTTAAGATCAGAACAACTAGGATGCTATTATTAGAAAGTACAGGGAAGGAAAAAATACAAATTGCCAAATTCAGACTAGGTTTAATATTAAGATAAAGAACTATGGTAAATAAAGAGGTCATTCTAAAAAATTTTCAGAGCCACAGTGATGGGACAGGACAACTTTCTTATAAGAGATTGAAATTAGAAGGCCAACCTAAGACAAAAGGAGTAGTCTAATGTGCTTTTATTACAAAAGATGACAAGAAAGCAAGCAGAGGCAGTATTATCAAGAGGAAAAATTTAAATTTGACCTATAAAAGTGGCAGGAATTGCAGTGGGGCACAAAGGGAAATAAAATATGTGGTAGATTGTTATAGAAATGTTCCTCAAAGAATCACATCTTCTAGTACCCATAATACTGTGTATTCCCCTCTCCACAAAGAAGGCTAACTGTGCAACTTAGAGTAGCTAACAGAACATTAGCAAACATAAATAGCTTGCAAAATAAAGCACTAGTGAAATAGGGGTCACTCTCTTCCTGTTACCATGTTAACAGAAACCTAGGTTACCTTAATATAAGATAAGGATAAGCATGGAGACATAAGGCAGTTCAACTGAGGTCCCTAGACCAACCCTCCTTATAACCAGACACCAGAGTGAGGGTATCTGGGACCATTTTGCTCCAGACAACATGCCACTGGACTTCAGAACTACACAGGAGATCCAAACCCCTGTAATCAAAAATACAAATGGTGGAGCTGGGGATGTGGCTCAAGCGGTAGTGCGCTTGCCTGGCATGCGTGCGGCCCCGGGGTTCGATCCTCAGCACCACATACAAAAAAAAAAAGATGTTGTGTCCACCGAAAAACTAAAAAAAAAAAAAAAAAAAACAAAAACCTAACTTTCTAAAAAAAAAAAAAACCAAAAATACAAATGGTTGCTTTTCTTTCTATCCAGGTTTTCCTCCAAATATAAGTTTGAATATGTTATGGTTCAGATATGAGGCATCCCCCAACAAAAGCTCATGCATGCGACAATGCAAGAAAATTGAGAGGTGAAATGATTTGGTTCTAAGAGCCTTAACCTAATCAGTGCATTAATCCACTGATAGAGATTAACTGCATGTTAACTATAGGCAGATAGGATGTGACTGGAGGTGGTGGGTCACTGGAGGCCTGCATTTGGGGTGTTTTGCTCCTTGTTAGGGGAATCTCTGGTTCCTGGTGTCACGTCCAGAGCTGCTGTCCTTCTCCACACCTTTCCAATATGATGTTCTGCATCACCTCAGGCTCAGAGTAAAAGAGTGGGCTTGATTATGGACCAAGACCTCTGAAACTGTGAGCACCTAATAAACCCTTTCTCCTCTAAACCTGTTGTCAGGTCTTTTGATCACAGAGGTGAAAAAGTTGACTATTACAGAATAGTTGTTCCATTTCTCTGAGCTTTTATTTTCATCCTTCCCCCTTCTGTGGTTATCCAAATCCCTTTAAGATAAAATGTCGTATTTGAGGAAAGACTTCCGTGCCATAATTTTCTATAGCACCCTTAATATTTCCACATAGAAGATTTTAAATAGGTGGCTATAAATAAATTAAGAAAAAAAATATGTAATTGGATGAACAATAACAAGTCTTCTTGGGTAAGTACATGTACTTTGAAACAACTAATTTTATTTAATGTAAAGATAAGGAGGAAAAGTAACATTTTTATTCTGAGGTTTACCATACAATTCTCAATGCCAAAAGGGAAACAATGAATCCAGAGGCACTACAGAAAAAAAAATAAGTAGTTTAAAGATCTGTGGCATATGTAACAAACACATGAATGAAAGCAAAGTTTCCATTTTGTATAAGTAGGATTATCCTGTGGGAGTTGGGAAAAATAATCTCTAGTGTGTGACAGAATCTCAAAAAAACCAATAACTGGGATTGAGGGTGTAGCTCAATGGTAGAACACTTGCCTACCACAAAGAAGGCTCTGGGTTCAATGCCCAGCAGCACAAACACAACAAAACTGTTTTTTCAAAAAACCTGTTCTGGAAGTTATAAATAAATGCTATGAGGGGCTGGGGATTTCTCTCAGTGACAGAGTGCTTGCCTAGCTTGCCTAGTGCTTGCCTATAACGCCTTGAATCTGATTCTCAGCACCACTAAATGAACAAACGAACGAATAACATTAAGAAAGGCAACTACAGAATGTATCTTCTTTTCCCTCAATTTTATTTAAAAGCAAAAAGTATCAAAATGCAGGAAAGTAAAGCCAGGTAAAGTTTTCTCTTTTGCTAAAATTGGTATAAGCATATTCTGGAAAGTGAAGTTTAATATCTCCAACATGCAATCACACTAATTATGAACATTCAAAAAATTATTTCCCATGAGTATTAGCTAAACTTTTAAAGTTTAAATGACTTATTACTCCCTCAATACCTAAAGTAATTATCACTAATTAACAACCAAGTCATTTTTTCTTCTGATTTGATGTGTCCTACAAATTAACTTAAGATAGCCTCTAATAGTCAAAAGAAGAGTTTAATTTCTTAAGGAAAATGCTTAAGCAGTTTCAAATACTTTGTCTCTATAATTAAACGTAAGCAAAACATACAGCTAAATAAAAGAATCAGCTTGCACCAAACTGATGAAACAAAGAAATTTTCAAATAATTTAAAATAGTATCTCACAATTTTAATTTTGATTTAATAAGTCACTAAAACAATGTTTAATAAAGGTTATTAAACATATCTTACCTCCTCAGTAAAATCTTCCCTTATTATCTTTGGCTGAATTGCTTACTACCTATTTTGAAATCTTTATTGAAATGACTATACATAAATTAGTGTATTCACCTAAATATTCACCAGTAACTAATCAGATACAACCACAGACCACAACTATTATGCAGCTGTAGAACAGAAAACTACACAATTACATGAGCAGCTACTGGATGATCTTGAAGATATGGCAAATAAATAAATAAATAAATAAAACAAAAAAACAAGATGAAATTGGGGATGTAGCTCAGTGGTAATTCCCAGTATAGTAAAAATAAAGAAAGAGAGCAAAATATTTCCGGAAAGATGTATAAAAAACTGCCTTTGTGGAAGGAGACTGGAGGTCTGGAGGCTGAAGTAGAAAGATGGCTTGAGTTCAGGAGTCTGAGACCAGCATGGACAATATAATAAGATCTTTTCTCAAAAAAAAAAAAAAAAAAAAAATTAAAAACTAGCGAATTTAAAATAAAGTGAATGTTAGTTAACAATACACTGCTGTTTGACATCTCTTCAACCGTCATCGTGAAGTAATATTTAAATCTTACCTTATTAATTTACATCCTAGTGGAGTCTCCTGTATCTTATATCTCCTGTAACATAAACCTAGGTCACTGCATATAAATGCTTTCTTAAAAGTAATGATTTAATAGTTAAGTAATTACTCATGATTCTTCTTTAAAAATAAAGTTTCTTGACCTCTCATGCTCAGGATGAATTATTTTTAAATATGGCTGAAGATCATTTATCTGTACTTCCCAAATCGATATTTCTGGAGCATAGGTATACTAACACAAAAAAAGCATAACGAAAAAATAATCTCCTGAATATATATTTTTTCTTTCTGTTCATTATTTTTCAAAAGGGCACTGTGGATATTTAGGCAGAGAAATAAATTTCCAAGAGAAAGGAATGTTGTGGTCACTTCAAAAAATTTAGCATCCACACTTGAGAGCACTATATGCCAGTTACCATACCCCTAGTCACTGCAATAACCAAAAAACTGAACCTGCATATTTCTAAATGCTATGGAAGAGAATATTGGAAGTCCAATTGAGAAGCACTAGTTATATGAACTAAAAAATTATAAATATATGACACTATTTATATTTATATACGATACACATTTCCACAACTGCAGTTCAATGCTTTAAAACAGGTGTCAGGATAGGGGCGGGGATAGCTCAGTCACAGAATGCTTGCCTAACATGCCAAAGGTCCAGGTTTGATCCCAGGCACTGTTAAACCCACCAGTCATCCTGCCCAGAATATAATACTGTCAGGAAACACTATACCCTGACAAATCATGGTTCAACTACTACAAAGCTTAATTTTTTCAGTGAGTGATTATTTTAAAATCCTTTCAGAACAACTCTTCCATTGGAATATTTCTATTCAAACTCTCAAATCAATAAATTTCAACGGTACTATACCCATCTCAGAGATAAAAGACACAAATCACATTCTACTACAATTATCTGTCCTATCTTCTTTCAGAGACTGTAAGCTCCTTGAAGCTAGTGACCATGATCATGCCTGGCCCATATACAGCAGGTACTCAACAAAAATGCTGAATGAGTAAATATTGGCACAGCATAATACAATAGTTCGGGAGATTTTTATAACCAGTTTTTAATACTGGTAAATATAGTAAACAAATAAATGCAAGAAATTAATTTTGGATATCATGTATTCTTATTCTAAGTCAGTGTTAAGAAAATTAATAAAAGTTACCTGTGGTACCCATATAAAAGCAAACGTTTAAAAGATAAAAGGAAATTTAAAATTTGTGACAGGTATTCTCATAGGCCCATGTTTTACCTTCTCTTTAGCTTTAAGCAAATGTTCATTAAAATAAACAAAAGTGGGGCTTGTTTCCAGGAAGCAACTCTAAATATAAAGAGCAAAAAAACTCTGTTAACAATTTAAAAACAGCTTATGCCTTTCATTTCTATTCTATTTTTCAGAATCCAAGAACTCTGATACTATTCTACATCATTCAAAAAGACAGAAAATCCACAAACTAAGGATCAAAAGCAAATTCTATTTTTACTGCACTATACTTTTTAGCTCACCTTTTGCCAAAATAAAAATTCATTTGTAATTCACATCTATAGCAAATAGATCTCTTATTAATTTACATCCTAGTGGAGTAAAAAAAAAAAAACAAAAACAAAGTTGCCAAAAACACACACTGGTGAAAGAACCGTTTCTTCAATACATAACACTAGGAAAATCAGATGCCCACATGGAGAAAAAGTAAATTGGTCCTTTGTCTCTCACTACATACAAAACATCTCAAAATGGATTAAAGACTTAAGTGTAAAACCTGAAACTATGAACCTAGTAGAAGAAAACATAAGAGAAATCTTACATTACACTGAACCAGGCAAAGGACTTTTAGGATATGACCCCAAAAGCACAGGAAACAAAAGCAAAATTAAACAAATGGGATTTTAATCTGGGATTACCAAACCAAAAAATTCATTCACAGCCAAGGAAAAAACATAGTAAAGATACAACCTATTGAAAGGGAGAATATATGTATTAACTATACAACTGATAAGGAAGGGATTGATATTCAGAATACAAAAGTAATAGAATAGCAAAAAAAAAAAAAAAAAAAAAAAGACAAAAGACTGTAATAGAATTTTCTCAGAAGACATATAAATGACCAACAGGTATATGAAAAAATGCGCAACTTCGCTAATCATCAGGGAAATGCAAATCAAAACAACAATAAGGAGACCAGGCATAGCTCAGTGGTAGAGCATGTTCTTAGCATGGGTAAGGCCTTGGGTTGAATATCCAACATGAAAAAAAAAAAAAAAAAAAAAAAACCCACAATAATATATCACCTCACCCCAGTTAATGGCTGTGATTACAAAGACAAGAAATGCAAGAAATTGATTCTGGATATCATGTATTCTTATTCTAAGTCATTCTATTTCATGTATTCTTATTCTAAGTCATTGTATTCTTATCATGTATTCTTATTCTAAGTCATTCTAATGTTAAAAACAGAATTACTGGGCTGAGGCTGTGGCTCAGGTAGTGCACTTGCCTGGAATGTATAAGGTACTGGGTTCCATCCTCAGCACCACAAATAAGTAAATAAAAAAAAAATAAAGGTCCATTGACAACTAAAAAAAACCCAAACAAAACAAAACAAAACAACAACAAAAACTACCATATGATCTAGCAATCCCACTCTGAGTATATATACAAAAGAAATGAAAGCAGTGGTGTATCAAAGAGATAATCTATGCTTCCATGTTTAGGGTAGCACTACTCACAATAAACCAAGATAAAGAATGAATCTAAATATCCATTGATTGATGAATGGATAAAGGACCTGTGGTATATACACAATGGAATACTCTTCAGTCGTGAAAAAGGATGAGTCTGTTATTTGCAACACCTGGAGGACATTACACTGAGTGACACAAGCCTGTCAGAAAGACAAATACCACTCACTCATATGTGGAATCTAAAAAGGCTCTGGTTATCAGAGAGTAGGGAAGGGAAGAAGGAGAGGGATGAAAGGAGATAATTAGATAGAAGGAATAAGATCTCTGGCACATGGTAGGGTAACACAGATACCAAAAATGTGTATTTCAAAATAGCTAGAAGAGAGGTTTTTGAATGGTCTTACCACAAAGAAATGAATGTCTTGAGGTGATGGATATCCTAATTACCTTGATCAGTGAATAATATATACAGGTACTGAAGAAGCATACTATATCCCATATATATCTACAATTATTTTGTGTAAATTTTTAAAAATATTATTTTTATTGGCAATGCTGGGGATCAAACCCAGGGTGGGTCTCACACATACTAGGCAAGTGCTCTACTGCTAAACTACATCTCCAGCTCTTAATTCATTCATTTTTCTTTTTAAATAAATGCAACAGGGAGGATCACACAATCACTGAGCATCAACAATGATAGAATATTAACTCTGGAAGCCCATTAATTCTGACTAAAGTTTTTGCCTTCTTGAAGCATGTGAATATCCCAGTTTCACAGGAAAAACAAAAATGTTAATAATAATCTCAAGGTTAGAAACCAAGACATAATTTTTAGTTCCTAGTATTTCAAATACTATATTTAGATTGCTCCAATAAATTATATAATTGTTAACCATTGCTTTGCTCAACTTGATATCAAGATACAATTTTAAAGACACAATGTTTCATGCTACCTCCCCTTCTACAGGATTACTAAAATTAATAGGTTCTATTTTTTTAAATCTAGCAAATGCTGTAGAAGGAATCAAAGCCAAAGACCCTATTAAAATAATAATCATATTTAAGTGTATCCAAATAATTGTGGGATTGACATGCATGGCATATTTTATAATTTCTGAAATACACTCGAGGTTTATTTCATTACTATTTTGTTTTGGTCAGCACCAGTCAATAAAAAACAATTTATGTGTGGTAAGACTAATCACTTAACAAAATTAATACCAGAAGTCATGTTCACACTGGTTTTTAAAATCTCATTCATTAAAAAAAATTTTAAGGCAATGATTTTTTTTTATTTTTTTTAAGGCAATGATTTTATCTTGTCACAAACCTTCAAAAAGTGCAGTCTGCATGAGATCCCCTTTTCCCTAAATTATTAATCCTATTTATAAATACTTTTGGTCAAGAGTATAGTAACTAGCTTTAATATCATCAGTGGACAGTATCAGGAGGAAACACTTTTAAGCAAAGCTTGACTCAAGTATTAGGAACACATACACTTTCACTTGTTAAAAAGGTGGTGGTGGTGGGGGGGGGCGCCTGGGGTTGTGGCTCAGCAGTACAGCACTGATTACTAGCATGCTTGGGGCCCTGGGGGTTCAATCCATCCTCTGCATCCCATAAAATTAAATGAATGGGATAAAGGTATTGTGTCCAACTAAAAAAAATAAATAAATATTTAAAAAAAGGTGACCCTACTTACAAAATACTTTCTACTGTAGCTATCTTACTGAGTTTTTTTTTTTAAATATTTAAAATAAATCTTCATATCTAAAGACCAAATAAGATTAAGTGGAGGGAAGCTGGGGTTGTGGTTCAGTGGTAGAATGCTTGCCCAGCATGTGTGAGGGACTGGGTTTGATTCTCTGCATTGCATATAAATAAATAAAGGTCCATTGACAACAAAAAAATCTTAAAAAAGAAGAAGAAGAAGAAGATGATGATGATTAAGTGGGTACTTCCAAGACAGAGAAACTGGCAATTTGAAATGATTCTTTATAAAACTAAGATTCAAAGGAATCCCGGCAACTCAGGAGGCTGAGGCAGGAGAATATTTCAAGGCCAGCCTCAGCAAGTTAGGAGAAATAAAAAATAGAAAAAGGACTGGGGATGTTGTTCAGTGCTAAAGCACTCCAAAGTTCAATTTCCAGTCCCCCGACTCACCCCCGCCAAAAAAAGGGAGGATTCAAAGGAATGACAGAATATCTACTCAAGACCTGTTACCTTAAGTGGGGAACTTTCTGATTGCTTATACTTCTAAACAAGCCACCACATGATCTCACAAAGTTCCTTTTCAAAAACAAATGGCCATCAAATCATTCATGAAAATAAAATGCATACTGCAATTGAGATTCTTTTGTAAGGATCAAATATCCCTGATCTTCTTTTTCTGAAAGAAGATTTCAGATTTTGGAGGTTTAAAAATAAGCAAAAATGTAATCTACTCTGAAATGCTAAAATGGTCTACCATTGTTCGAACTTAAGCTCAATATTCCCAAGACAAACTCTCCGTAAGAACATATTCTCAAGTTAACTAAATGTAGCCTGTAAAAACTGTCTTTTCCCTCCCCGACTATACAACTGAACCAAAATCTTCACCATAGTCAGAAGCAGCACCTTGGAATTTCAAATGTAACACGAGGGCTGGTGCTAAGCACAAATGTAGACTCAAACTCTCCATATTCTGTCATGAGCAAACAGTATCGTTAACATTCCAAATCCTGGTTAGAAAGAATTCACTGTTAAGCAGTGTCCTTGGGCAAGAAAATGGAAAGATTTGAAACTAACCAAAGCAAAGATCCACATGAACCTCAGTCTTCTGCCTGCCCCTTCACCAAGAGGCCAATAGGAAAGATTCAAAGAAATGCGAGATGGGTTGGGGTGCAGAGGGGAGAGTATCGTACTCCTCGAAAGGAGAAAGCAAAAGAGAGGCTCTGGAACAGCTGCCCCAAAGGGACTACCGACTCCGGGAAAGGTGTGCAGAGACAACTCTTCCCCACCCAGGAGATCAACCTTTATCTTGGAAGCAGTGCACCAAGCAAGCAAAGACTGGAGCGGACAACGTCTGCCGCCACCACCCCCTTTCCAAACGCCTCGCGCAACTACAAGGGGTCGGCAGGGACTGCCCCCACGGAACATCAACAAAGACCCCTTCAGTCGCTGGGCGAAACTCGAACAACAAAGGCCCGCGACAGCCTGGACGCGGCCCGGGCCGGGGCCGGGGGCGGGACGCATAAAAGCAGGCGAAAGCAAAGGACTCAAACCAGGGGGGGCGGAGGCCCGTCGGAGTGGGAAGCAGAGGCGCAGAGCACCGTAATCCCCAGTGCACAATGAGAAGAGGAAGAGGAGCTGGCCTCCATTCCCCTCTTACACTCTCCCAAGCCTCGCGCTCTACATCTCAGCTGTGGGGACCGCGCAGTCCCGAGTTCGGGGAGGGGAAGAGGAGGGGGAATTTTCCGCCCAGACCACAACTCCCTTCCCCCAGCCGGGAGGTGCAGACAACAACAACCGCCACAACGGCAGTCACACAAAGGCGCTTTCCTCGTACTCCCCGCTCTCGCCCCGGCGGCAGCGCCGCAGACGATGCCAAGGCAGCGACCACCACCACTCGGCCGCCTGGCGCTTGCTCGCCCTCTTCTCCCTCTAGCTGGGTAAAGGGGGAGGGGACCCCCGGGCGTCCTCACCTGGCACAGCTGCTGACAGTACTCTGTGGCCGCTTCTACGGCCGGTACCCGGCTCTCCCGCAGCTGTCGCTCCAGCTCCTGGAGCCGCTCGCCCAGGCGCTGCAGTTCCGCGACGCAGCCGCCTCCACCGCAACTCAACCTCTCCTGCTCGGCCTCTTCGTCCGCCATCTTCACACCCCGCTCCGTCGCGTACGCACCTGGGTCACGTGATAACACAATGCCACGTTCGGCGGGGTCACGTGCCGGGCGCGCTCGCACGCCGCCGAGCACGTACAAAGGGCCCGGTGGGGAGCATGGGGGGCGGGGAGAGTGGCGCGAGAAAGCCGGAGGGAGGTGAAGGCTAGGGGACAGGAGAAGGGCGGGGTTGAGGCGGTGCGAAAACCGCGTTTTACTTACCCCAAGCGGGAAGTGGGCTGCAGCGGCCGAAAAGGGGCGGGCCGGTGAGGCCTGTTGTTGGTCACGTGGGCCCCGCGAAGGGGAAAAAGCCTGGGGAGGGGCTTCCTCTCCAGTGTCCGGGTCCCGGCGTGGCTTTTTCGAGTCCCTGAAGTCGGCTGTGATCATATACCCTAGTCCTCCAAGAGGACGACTGGAGGAGAGTTCTGGGTACCCTGGGGCAATAGCTGCATTTGCGGTTGGCCTGTAAGCAGGCCAGATGCAAGGGGAGCGGGAGAACGTAAAGCCCACCCATGAACCACAAGCGTGAGTCAAAGCCGGACTCGGAACTGTCAAAATTGACTTCTCAACAGGCTGGGAGGAGGGAGGAGGGGAGGAGAGACCCAATGCCTGAGTAACAGTTCTGGTCCAACTGGCCTCTCCTCTTCATCCCCAAGAACACCTCTCCCCTGGAAAAATATTCTCTATGGCTGTGGCGGCAACAAAGAAAAATAACAGATCAGAGCAGAATGAGGTTTAATCCTCATACTGGAGAACGGAGCAAACTCACGAAGAGCATAGTTTTGAAAGAATTCAAACAAGACTAAAATTATGAACGTTGTAACCAGATGATTTTTAAACCACAGAAACATTTTAAAACTAAGTAACCAACTAATCTCTTTCTCGGTGATTTAAGACTCCTCACTACAGAAATCACCAACACTGAAAGCAGGCTATATATGAAAGCACTTGAAAAGAAAGTAGGTCAAGGAAAAAAAAAAAAAGCAGCAACAAGGACTCCATTAAAATCATAATGGAGGAGAGAAAATTGATGCTAAAATAAAAGAACAAGGTTGTCAAAAATTATTATAAATAGCAGCATTTCTTCCCTTGTGCTACAAATAGTGATGGCATTCTGAACCATATTCAAACTTGAAGGTATGAAATTCTTGACATTAAAGGAATAGAAGATGGACTGGAGTTATAGCTCAGTGGTAATGCTTGCCTAGTGTGTATGAGCTCCTGTTTTCTGTCCCCAGCACCCCCATCAATCAAGTGTTTAACCCTAAAGTTCATAACAAAACTACTGTTTTGTTAATATCAGCATCAAACAAGAGGCCATTCTTACAGCTGAATACAGAAATTCAGAAATGATATTGATGGAGTACCTAGTCTTTTCACTCTTATGTTCTGATTTTTTTTTTTTTTTTTTTTTTTTAGTACCAGCATCTGAAATACAAATACCTATTGAGTGCAGTGTCCTTTTCAAGAGATTTTTTTTGGTATTCTACATAGTGTGTTGTCCAGGATGAGTGTTTTATAATGTGTCTGTGATGGCCATGTTTTAAAAGTGGCATTATATAAGGAGAGCAGGCACAACTAAACCTTATGAAAAACATTATCAGTATTATTAAGATAGAATCTTCAGGGGCTGGGGCTGGGGCTCAGCGATAGAGCACTTGCCTAGCACATGCGAGCCGCCAGGTTCAATCCTCAGTACCACATAAAAATAAATAAACAAAATAAAGATATATATATATTTTTTCTTAAAAAAAAAGAATCTTCAAATGTTTACTGTGGTAGACACTGGAAGTACATTTAAAGGAGAAAGGGTATAATATGTAATAGTATCACTGAGAGCTGAAAAAGCAACTAAACGTTTTTTTTCCACTGCTGGTGGGGTAAACTTTTTTTCCCCCCACTGCTGAGCTACATTTCCCAGCCTGCAGCTAATGATTTTTAATATTTGCAGCTCATTTTCCAAGTATTGAAACTTCATTTGAATGTCTAAATCAGTTTTTGTTATCTTAGAAATCCAGTGAAAAATGAGAAATGTGCGATTAGCCAAACATACCAGTTAATCCAAGGAGATCTAAGGTATCAAAGGTTAACAAAATGCATTTGCACTTCAAGTATAGTGGCTAATTACACTTGATATGTACAATTGTACCTAATCTGTGGGAAGAAGAAAAAAGGGAGTAGGAGAGAAAAACATATCCAAAGAGAAATATACCAAAATATTGTTTTTTATTTTTAAAAGAATTAGGGCTGCAGGTGTAGCTCCATGGTAGAATACACGTGCAAGGCACTGGACTCAAACTCTAGCATTGGGGGGAGGGGGAATAAGAATCAAAAAAGTGGACCATTCCTTCCTCCAGCCCATGATAACCCTAAAATTAAGGAGACTTGATACTTGATAAGCAAACTTGATACTTACAAGCAAATTGATTCTAAGCAGTATTATAGATAAGTGTTCATTAGCATGTACTCATATCCTTTACCTCCCTGTTCCTCCATCCTTCCCTCTTTACATACATGTAAAAAAAATATTTAGAGCCTCCAGGAAATGTAAGGATTGTAGGTAAATGGTAACGTTAATACTTATTGATTAAATATGCACAGGCAGTATTCAGTTTGAGAAAATTGGAGGTCGATAAAAACTATCACTGCCTTGAGTTTCATGGAATAGTGACCTGCAATAGCAATATATACAATATAACAAGCGTTCTTTCCTGAAAATGCTGGTAAATTTAATTCAGAAGATCAAAATACTCTGACTGAAGTGCTATCTGGTTGGACCAGAAGTCCAGCAACGAGTCTCTTGAGAAGTGGGGTTTTTTATTTTTAATTAAATGAGAAGGATTGGAAATACTATCTCTTGACAGGCAGACCCTACCTTGGAAGTCTCAGAAGTCTCATTATCCATAGAAAAGGTGTATCAACAAGTACACAAGACTTACTGTGCCTACCTCCATTTGTTCTTTAAATACCAAACTCTTAAGTTCCTGGGGGAAATCAAAGGCCCTTTAAAAAAAAAGAAAACGAGGATAAGCCTGGGCCAAAAGATCAAAAGATTCCTAGTCTCCAAAGCAGTAACTGTGCAGTGAGTACCCGCCCATTTTGAACACCGCGCAACTCCTATGGGCGTGGTGTAATTATGTGGGCCTTTACTCCCAACAGACTGGATTTGAGAGTAAATCTGGGAGACGGATACCGACCAGTACCCTCATCTCTTCGATCAATAAAACTGGGGAGGCACTTGGAGAAGGGGACAAAAGTGCCTGCTGCCGAGCCGCACGCGCTGGCTTCTCTGGTTCACCAAGCCGCACCCAGACTGCACAGACGGGTGCACTCTTTTTCTAGAAACAGCAGGGCCTAAGGACAGGAAGGGAGCTGGCTAGTGCCTACTACGAGCAGGCGCCGCAGAGCTCCGCGGGCTGCTTCAAGGACGCCGCGATCCCGCATTTGGAGACTACGGATCCCTAGGGGCTGAGGCCGGGCAGATCTTTTCCACCCCAACCCAAAGAAACTGGTGGCCCGACACTCGCCCCTAAACGCAAGGAGAAAATGGAGCTGGGGACTGGCGGAGAACGCGCGCCACTCCCGGGGCGCTGTTTCTCCCTTCCTCGGCCTTCACCCTGGAAACATGAGGCCACGAGCCTGAGTTCGGAGGGGCCATCAAGTCACTCCATCCTGCTCCACTAACCCTGTCTGCGCTTCCCCACCCGCCAGACGCCAGACTTGGTTCCTCGGGCCGCGGCAGAGCGCACCACAGCCCCGCAGCAGGGCGAGCTCTTGCTTTCGAGTCCCAGGCCAAGCCGTGTCGTTGCAACCGCGGCTTTTCCACCCAGCGCCGCAGACCAAACCCACAGTGTGGCTGTGGCTCCTGACCTGGGAGCACAGGCTTCCTGGGGCATCCAGACCGAGGAATTTGGGAGCCTTTCCAGGCCATGGCGGAGGGCTGGGCCTCCGGAAACCGGCGGGGAGAGGAGGCTCAAATCTGTGCTGCGGAGGCCGCGATGAGAGCACAGCAATGAGGCGCTACGATGCTGACACTGCTGTCGTGTCTGGGGCAGATTCTACGTGCTGTCTTCCAAAGGGCGGGCGGCCGGGACCCAGATAGGCAGTCTTTGGATCTCAGACTTGAGGGCCAAAGTCTATCTGAAGTTGGATCCAATAGAAAGTCTCTCCAGAGTCTGGGAATCAAGGATATGCCCACGGACGCAAAGAGTGAGCGTGGATTGAAGCGTTTGGGGCATTAAAAACTCCCCACTTTTCCAAGGAGGACATTTTCTTTGAGAAGAATGGTAAAGAAATCAAAGTGTTGAACACACCAGGCAGGTGCTGGGCATATATTGGAATGAATCCAAAAGCACAGGAAACATTAGGTTCACATTTAAAAGGATTCATTTTTGCCCTTCAATCTTCACAGGAGAGAGAGAGAGAGAGAGAGAGAGAGAGAGAGAGAGAGAGAAGAGAACAAATTTATATGAACACATAATTAAATACGGAATAAATTTTTGTTGACTATTTGGATTCCCTCCCCATCCTTATAAGCAAAAGCTAAATGGAAAAGAGAAATAACGTTTTTAAGAAAATGCTTTTAGTAGAAACTCAATTATCCAAATTTCTGAATTCACCAAGATTAAAATAATCATAAAACAAAGCAAAATAAAACCTTGGAAGCATAAATAAGGTATATGAGCGGTGTCTATACAGAATCTTTGAATTGGTTCACAGCATTTCTCCAAAGAAGCAAAGAGAAAAATATAGAAAGCGTCTTTACTTTATGTTTCTATTTTAATCATGGTATTTTATTTACCTCATCATAAATCTCGTGTTGAAGGATGGGGGTATCAGTGGCAGAATATTTGTCTTAGATGCACAAGACTCTGGCTTGGATCCCCCAGAACCAGAAACAAACAAGCAAACAAACAAACCCTGAAATTTAGTGTTAGTTTAAAAAAAAATCAGAGAACACTACTTTGATACCATTTGGATTTTTAAGAATAAGATTGTTGAGGTGCAATTAATTTGGAGATGCGCAGGTCTCCTTATTTTAGACTTCTTAAAGAGTTTTATTGATTTACATGGTACTAATAGAAATATCCTTCAATGTAGCTATCTTTAAAATATTTTGGGAGGTGTATGCTTCATCAATAAATTATCATAAAAAAATATTGCACAAAGGATCAAAGTAAGTGGTAGAGCACTTACCTAGTGTGTAGGAGGCCTTGAGTTAGATACCCAGCAATGGGGGGAGAGGGAAATTTTACACAGGTATAACCAAAAGAAGACATGATATATGCTCAATTGGTGTACTGTGACAGATGAACTACAGATGGGTTCATCTCTCTTTCACAAACTGTCTTTGCTCTTATATTTTGTCATAGTATCAATTTTAAAAATTATCCTCTGAAAGATTCTAAATTTCTAATTACAAATTTTCTAAACATGCTTAATTCTTTTCTTAATTTCTTAACTTTCTGTCTTGTTTGTTTGTTCTGTGCAGTGCTGGGGATATAACCTAAGGCCTATGCAAATGCTCGATCACTATATTACACCTCCAGCCCCTCAATATCTTCACTATGAGTTTATCCCTAACATCTAGTGCACTGTTTAATATGAACCCTTACTACCTTCCTCAAAATCTAAGAAGAAAATAGACATAAGAAGATTATTTCTGACACCAGTAGGACTTATTCTTTAGAGTGGGAATCATCTAAAAGCAAAATATCTTGAACTTCAGTCTATGTAAGGAGTACTTAAACAATTTGACACACATATAGATTCTCAGGCCACACCTGTAGAAAGTCTGACTTAGTGGATTGAGGTCAGGCTCTGGAAACCTGCATTTCTGATCATAAGTCCAAGGTCTTTCAAATCATGCTATTTTAGATCTGTGTCTGTTTAATTCTGTCTTCTTCCTTCCTTCCAACACAATGCCCTTTCACCAATTTTATGGAAAAAAAAAAGTCTAAACACTGTCCTTACTCTACTTACTAATGAGCATGTACCACTTTAAAACAGTTTTAGTACCAGGTGCAGTGGTCCATGCCTGTAGTCCTCAGAAGGATGCTGAAGGGAAAGGATCACTTAAACCCAGGATTTCAGGGTCAGCATGGGCAACATAGTGAGATTCCCTATCTCAAAAACAATAATCCCACAATTATATCACTTTTTTCTAATCATCTTAATTATTAAAAGTCCTTGTTTTGTTAATCATTGGGTCCTAAGGTTTAGCCTGGCACATAATAAGTGGGTTCTCTTTGAATATATATTTTCAATCTCTTCTTCCAACGTTCTCTAAGAAGGTTACTTAAGAACAAGATTTTTATTACCTCTTAGCCTTATCAGAGGGATGTGCAGGAATAGGAGGAAGAAAGTTCAAAAACATTCTTTGTACTTATTCACTGTAATAAAATGTATTTTTCTTTTTATACATGCATGAGTCAATGGAAAAAAAGATAGCTAAAAAAGTGATTTGTGAATTCCAAATGTCCATAGTTCCAATAGCTCTTGTAATTGAGAACTAGGTGCCATTAATTTTTAAAGGTATAAATAAAAAAATTGGGGGAGGGGGTTACTGGATTGAACTCAGGGGCACTCGACCACTGAGCCACATTCCTAGCCCTATTTCTTTTAGAAACAGTGTCTCACTGAATTGCTTAGTGCCTTGCTTTTGTTGAGGCTGGCTTTGAACTCACAATCTCCTGCCTGAGCCTCCTGAGTCACTGGGATTACAGGCATGTGACACTGTACCCAGTTATAATTCATATTTGTGGTAACATTTTCAAAAGTAAAAAAAGACATAATAGGAAAAACAAAAATCTTTCTCCCACATTTCTGACGTTTAGTCCTACCCCATCACTAAACTGAAAAACTATCAACAGGTTTTTTTGCTTGTCCTTTTAAAATTTCTTCTGCATATATAAGCATTTATATGCATAACATCACCCCACTTTCTTAAACAAATCAGCTTATACCACTCTTTTGGGTTGTTCTCCACCTTGCCTCCCCACCCCCAGGCCCTTATGCTGGCTGCAAGCCCTCCACTACTGAGTCACATAGCAGACCAATATTCTTCTCTTTTTTTCTCCTTAATAATAATAGAAATTCATGAGTATTATTTTTATTGGTTATATGATATGCCATGGGGTAAAAAAGGTAACTTAATTAATCATTTCCTTGATGATCAGTTAGGTTGTTTGACTTTTCCTTTTTTTTAATGTGGTTTTTTTTTGTGTGTGTGTGTGTGTATGTGTGTGTGTTTGTTTTGTTTTTTGCAGTACAGGGATCAAAACCAAGGTCTCCAACATGCTAGGCAAGAGCTCTACCACTGAGCTACACTCCCAATCTTGCATTTTCTATTTTACTGTTAAAAAGTGTGGTACATGTCTGCAATCCCAACTGCTCCCCCAGCAGAGGCAGGAGGATGTCATTAGTTAAAACAAAACGAACAAATAAACAAACAAAAAAAACACAAACTCTGCAGTGACTTTCCAATTGTGCATATATCTGATTATCTGAGCAAGTAGATACCCATAGGAAAGTTTTCCAACAAGGAATTACTGGATCAAGACCAATATGTGATTTTAATTGCCAGATGGCCAAATAGCCCTTCCAAAGTGTTCAATCAACTTATATTCCCATCAACGTCGCTTTTTTTTCTTTTTGGTTTGGTTTTGCAGTGCCAGGATGAAACCTATGAACTACACATGCTAAACGTGTACTCTACCACTGAGCTACATACCCAGCTCCAGAAATTCTTAGTAAAACTGTGATTTATCAAAAATTTAAACTAATGTCATAATTGAGGCTGTGAATATAGCTCAATGGTAGAGTACTTACCTAGCATGCACAAGGCCCTGGGTCCCATCCCCAGTTCTCCTCCCCCCCCCCCCACACACACCATAGTTTTAAAATAATCTCATTTTTAACAGTATAATAAAATAATATTGGATACTATTTTAAGCAATTATTGGCTGTATATAACACTAATATGAAATTTTGCAATTATACTATGTCAGAAATTAATTGTTTGTTAATTTAGATATTAAAATGTACTTTAGGAACCTGGCACAGTGAACTATACCTGTAATTGTAGCTACTTGAGATGCTGAGGCTGGAGCATCCTAAGTTGGAGCCCAGCCTGGACAACATAAGGAAAACCCCATCTCAAAAATAAAATTCCATATGTGGTAGAATGAAATTTAACCCCATCTCTCACCCTGCACAAAACTCAATCAAAGTGGATCAAGGACCTTGGCTTTAGGTATGAAACCCTGTGCCTATTAGAAGAAACTGTAGGCCCAATATTTCAACATATTGGCTTAGGAACCGACTTTCTCAACAAGACTCAAGTGCAAGAATAAAATAAAAAATCAGTAAATGGAATGATATCAAACTAAAAAGCTTCTTCACCACAAAGGTAACAATCAAGAATGTAAAGAAAAAGCCTACAGAATAGGAGAAAATCTTTGCCACCTGCACCTCAGGTAAAGCGTTAGTTTCCAGAATATAGAAAGAACTCAAAAAGCTTAACACACACACACACACACACACACACACACACACACACACACCAATTAGTAAATGGGCAAACAGACACTTCTCAAATATATGAAAAAAATGTTCAACAACTCCAGCAATTAGAGAAATGCAAATTAAAACTACATTGAGAATTTACCTTATTCCAGTCAGAATGGCAATTATCAAGAATACAAGTAATAAAAAAATGATGGTGAAGGTGTAGGGAAAAGGTACACTCATACGTTCCTGGTGGGACTGAAAATTGGTGCAATCATCTGGAAAGAAGTACAGAGATTCCTCAAAAAACTAGGAATGGAACCACCTTTTGACCCATTTATGCCACTCCTCAATATATACATCCAAAGGAGTTAAAATCAGCTTATTACAGTGACACAGACACATCATGTTTATAGCAGCTCAATTCACAGTAGCTAAGCTATGGAACCAATCTAGGTACCCATTAGCAGAAGAATGGATAAAGAAAATGTGGTACATATTACACAATGGAATATTACTCTGCCATAAAAGGATGACTTTATGGCATTTGCCAATAAATGGGTGGATCTAGAGGCTATCATGCTAAGTGAAAAAAGCCAATCCCCCAAAACAAAGGTCAAATATTCTTTTTGATACGTGGATGCTAACACACAAGTTGGGGAGGAGAAGAATAGAAATTCACTGGATAAGACAAAGGGGAATGAAGGGAAGGGAGGGGGAATAGGAATAGGAAAGACAGTAGAATGAATCTGACATAAATTTCCTATGTACATATATGAACATACCACAGTGCATCTCAGCATTGTATACATCCACAAGACTAGGATCCTAATTAGAATATGATACACTCCATGTTTGTATAAATAGGTCAAAATAGACTCTACTGTCATGTACAACTAAAAAGAAAAAAAATCTAAAACAAGCAAGCAAAAAACCCTAGGAGCTAAAACAGAAAAAAAATAGAATAAAATAAAACAAATCTTGGAGATGACAACCTATTCTAAGTCAACAGAAGAAAATAAATACAGGGTTTGTATTTCTTTCTTCTTAAATATTTCTGCCAATAGAACAGCTTTCTAGTATATTATTTCCCTCTTGAATTAGTGACATAAGGGAAAAATGGCTTGATTCCTAATCAGAGTTACTTATTTTATACAAAAAAGAAAGAAAGAAAGAAAGAAAAAGAAAGAAAAAGAAAGAAAGAAAGAAAGAAAGAAAGAAAGAAAGAAAGACCAATATAGAAAGAAATGAGGCAACTTCCTTTACTACTGCTTCAGGATACCTATATCCTTCTGTTATTTCTACTACACTATAGAATTTCCTTCCTTGTTGCTGTGCCCTTTTTCAAGCACAGAAAGTAACAGAACTCTCATAAGCACTCAGCTATCTGTGGCACTGGTGCATCATTTAGAAAGTAAGAATCATTTCTTGCCAAGCGCTGACTGGCACAACACAGCAGGGGCGTAAAGCTGAAAGAAGAAAACATGAGAAATTTATGTTTTCTTTTCCTGTCAAATACATAAAACCAGGACTTCAAAATGAACCAAATGTGCTTCTAATGCACTTTCAAGATTAGAGTCAAAACATTATTTTTTAACTTCCAAAGGATCAGTACGTCTTGCTCCTCACAGAATTACTAGAAGTTGCTCTGTACATATTTATTTGAAGTTATAAAGCTATGACTAACAAAACCAGTTTTATGGCAAACTGTCTTTTCGAGTATTTTGCATCTTTCATATACTTGAGCTATTTATATAGGAAGCAAAAGATTATTTTTTAAAAGAGTAACTGACCACCATTACTTCCCTGTATAGGTTTTTGTATTAAGAACATTCACAGTTACTCCAAATGCTCTCCTTTCAAAGCATAGTAAATGCAAAGCATCTTACTCTGGTAAAGATGACTGCAGGTTCACACATACGCTTTGCGATGTGCAGTGTAGAATACACAGAAAATCTACAGCAAGACCTTCCTGAATTAAAGCCCATGCTTGTTACTTCTACTTTGGGCCTCATAAAGCCATTTTCTAGCATTGCACACTTCCCTGGAACAAACTTACTACTGTTTGTTGAACTTCTAAGTTTCTATTTGGGGGTTCATATATTCTAAGATCCATAGGATCTGAACTTGTATTTTAGTTGCTCAAGATACTAAATGATTGACATTTTTCCCTTGCTTTTGTATATAGTGATATAATGTGTTTTGGTTATTTTGAATCTTTTTTTATTATTATTTTTATTGTTGGTTGTTCAAAACATTACATAGTTCTTGATATATCATATTTCACACTTTGATTCAAGTGGGTTATGAACTCCCATTTTTACCCCGTATACAGATTGCAGAATCACATCAGTTACGCTTCCATTGATTTACATATTGACATACTCATGTCTGTTGTATTCTGCTGCCTTTCCTATCCTTTACTATCCCCCCTCCCCTCCCTATTTTGAATCTTGGATCTCACCACAGACTCTTTCTGATTGCTAATTTTTTTTTAAGTTTTTTTGTGTTGGTAATTTAATTTATGTTCATGGTTTGGATTTTTCTTTTTATGTATCTCACTCCCAAATCAGTATCTCCAGTCTCTTCTTGCTTGTTGGACAGCTCCACTTAGATTTTTTTTGTCGTCAACCCTAACTAGCTCTCAACCAGACTTAGTTTTCACCCCATTGTCCTATTTCTATTCAGGCATTACTGTCTTTCAAAAGCATAGGTCCTAAACCTTCATTTCAGCATTGACTCTTTATGTGCCATGTGTGTTCACACTGGCCAATGAAACGTTCATATCATTTTCCCTCACTCCCAATGTCATCTCCCAATGGCTATCTTAAGTTTCTCCTAGGAAATTTTCTTAATTGCCTCTTAACCTTCTGGCCCTTCCTATTTTGCACTAAGCATTTCCAGTAAGTGCTTTCATTCTAAAGGATTATTTATTTTTTTAAATTTTTTTAGTTGTAATTGGACGCAATACCTTTATTTTATTAATTTATTTTTATGTGGTGCTGAGGATCAAACCCAGGGCCTCACATATGCTAGGTGAGTGCTCTACCGCTGAGCCACAACCCAGCCCAAGGATTACTTACTTTTGAGGCAGCACAGTCTAGAAGAGTTGAACCTCCTATCTACAGCTAAGTGTAGGGGATTAGGTAAGCTATTTATCTCTCATTTCCTAATTGCTTATTTGTATTGTAGATAATAATTCCTACAACCTATAGTTGTGAATGAATAAAAATCTGCACATAAAATGCTCATCCCTGGCAATTAGTACTCAATAAATATAAATGGTTATTATGTCACTGTTACTCAAAACTGTCACCTGTATCAGGTGCAGCAGTGTACACTTGTAATCCCAGTGACTTCTGCAGCTGAGGCAGGAGGATTGCAAGTTTGAAGTCAGCCTGGGCAATTCAGTTAGATCCTGTCTTGAAATTAAAAAATTGAAAAAAGAGCTGGGGTGTAGGTCAATGGTAGAGTGCCCCTGGATTCAATTCCTAGTACCACAAAAAAGAAAAAACAACAACAAAAAATTGTCACTGGTGCTAACATAGCCACCAAATGATGTAGCTTTAACATATATTTCTGGCTCTGAATCCCACTTACATTCATAAACTTTTTCCAGTTATGCATGCTTAAGTGTTCTCTATCTACATTTCACTTACCTAAGATGTTTCTTTCTTTCTTTTTTTAGTTTGTCTTATGGCTATTTAATTTCCTGTGTCTTAGCATTCTGTTGGTTGCAACTGATTTATTACTCTTGCCATGGTAAGTTAAATAAAAAGGAGGAAAATTATTAATTCACATCTGAGGGCTCTCCAGAGACTGGAAGCCTGTCAGGAAACACAGAAGACACTGCCCCAGTTACTCTCATTCTGGACTCTTCTTTCTGTACATTAGCTTCATTTTCTGGCCTTGTGTATTGTCTGCTTCTCCTATTCCCAGAAGTGATGTACCTCTCAAATTTGTACTTCTTTATTTTCTTTGAATTAGTTCCACACACAGATCCAATAACCTTGCACCCCAACTCCAAATTCCTGAGAAAGAGAATGAGATGGGTATCAAGTCTAATCCACTCAGTTATAGTAGCGAGACAGGTCGTATCATGCAAGCACAGCTGCCAAAGGCCTGTATTTGTGTGCTAGTCAGTCCTCAGAGGAAGTCAATTCAGGGTGAGATGCTCCAAAGATGTTTAATGTATCAGAAAATAAGGTCATTAAAGCATGAGTAGTGTTTTATCATCTTTCTATTTTTGCATTGTTCTTGCAACTGTGTCTTACATAGACATTTACAGAAAGAAATGAATGTTTCTCTTGTCAGGTTGCTAAAAGCAATAAGAGTATCAAAAATGAAATTAAATGTATAATTTATTTAGCTTGCTGAGAATGGTATAGACTTGATTAGAAGGTATAAAAACTTACAATGCAATGGAAAAAATTGTCCAAAACTGAAGGAATTACTTGAACACATCTAAACAAGGGAACATTGAGGAAATGCAGAAATTCATTTTAACTTATCTTTGATAAAACTCAGTTTGTGTAAAGCTTTGTGAACTTGGGAGATTATTATGAAAAAGAGACTAATGGACTACAAAGTATCCATACAAGGTAAATAAAGGTGATAAAAAGATTAGAGAGTGTGCATATGAGTTTCCCAGGGCTGCTGTAACAAAGTAGCGTAAAACCATCAGTATGTATGAAAACAACAGAAGTGTATTGTCTCATAGTCCTGGAGTCTAGAAGTTCAAAAGTAGGGCCATGCTCCCTCTGAAACCAGTAGGAAGAATCCTTCCTTATCTCTTCCTAGTTTCTGGAAGTGGCTAATGATCCTAGGCATTCCTTGGTTTCTACCTACATTGTTTTAGTTTCTGCCTCTGTTACTACATGGCATTCTCCCTGTGTGATTAGGCATATTTTGTCTATGTGTCTATGTGTCACTTGCATTTTTCTTTTCTTTTATAAGCCTATTAGATTAAAGACCCATCCAAATGACATCATCTTTACTTGATTATATCTACAAAGACCTTATTTACAAATAATGTAACATTCATAGGTATTGGTGATTAGGATTACAATGTATCTTTGTGGAGGATACAATGCAATCCAGAACAAATTATGACCTAAAAGGACACCTTTTAAATTTGAAATATATTTTCATCCCAAAAGGAGTCTGGGAGGATATGCTACACTACCATAAGTACTATAGTGCTATATTAGTCACAATAAAATAATGACACCCTCTCCCCATAAATGTCTAGGGAATCTTAGTCCTAGAACATGTTAATGTGTTAGGTTACATGACAAGAAACATTAAGGTTACAGATGAAATTAAGGTTTCTAATCTAAGGGGATTAGTCTGGAATATCAAGGTAGACACAGTGTAATCACAAATGTCCTTTAAATGTGGAAGAGAGGCAGTAGAGGATGTCAGTGATTCTATGTGAAAAAGACTTGGCCAGCATTGCTGGCTTTGATGATCAAAGCAGGTAACAAACCAAGAATTACAGCTGTCTTAAAGACTGGAAAAGCCACAAACATGGCTCCTCTTCTAGGGCTTCTGGAAGGAATGTAGCCCTATGGATACCTTTATTTTAGCACTGTGAGACCCATCTGGGATATCTGACCTCCAAAACTGAAAGATAATAAATTTGTATTGTTTTAAGCCACTAAATTTGGAGAAACTTTTAAAAGTAGTTGTAGGAAACTAATGCTAATGTCAGAAAAAGGAAGAAAGGAAGAAAAATTTTCTTTAAACTGGCTAATTTAAGAGTAATTAGGAGCAATAATTAGAATTTAAAATAGACATACTTCAGGCAGATAAGAGAAAAAATAAGAGTAATTTGACATGTAATAAAATATTGTATCAAAATCAACTGTTAATGTGCTGCTGGAGGTGAAGAATACTACATTAAATAGAAGAGAGATTCTTGATACAGAGAATATTTCCCCATTGATTTAATGACTTAAACTTGAAGGCCAACTAAGCCTTTCAATCATGTTATTTGTACTTTGTTTCCCTTTATTAAACTAAAACTTACTAAAATTATGTGTATGCCCATTAGAGGATGCTGAATTCAATCAACAGAGTTAGATTTACAATTTCAATTTCACTAGCAGTAACAGGAAAGTTCACCTGTGTAAGCAGCTTCCCCTGGGGAAGATTGCCTTCTTGTGTAATTTGATTTCCATAGTCACATAGAATGAGAAACTGACTCCTTGAAAACAAGGTATTGATCTGGTAAGAATCTACCTTATTCTTATTCATAAAAGCTGTTTTCAGTTGCAAGCATGTAAGATTCTGAAAAAATCAACCTATTCTAAAGGAATACTAACTAAGGCTTGGAGTGATAATCGTTACCTGTTTTAGTCAGTTTTAATGTTGCTGTGACCAAAAGACCTGACAAAAGCAATTAGAGGAGGAAAAGTTTATTTTGGAAGTCAGATTCAGAGATCTCAGTCCATAGATGGCTGACTCCATCGCTCTGGGCCCAAGAGGTAGGCAGACCAAAATAACCAAAATGAGGTTGTGGAGGAGGAATGTGTTAGGACAAGGAAATCAGGAAGCAGTAAGAAAGCTCCACTCACCAAGGACAAAATACAAACCCCAAAGGCATGCCCCCAGTGACCCACCTCCTCCAGTCACTCAGCAACTGCCTACAGTTCCCACCCAGTTAATCCCTATCAGTCCTAATGGACTGATTAGGTTAAAACTCTCATAACCCATCATTTTGCCTCTAAGCTTTCTTGCATTGTCTTACACATGAGTTTTGGGGGGACATCTAGTATCTAAACCATAGCATTACCCTAATGCAGCTTCTATAACTTTTGATGGGTTACCATACATTTAATTTGTGTCATATTTTACGAAAAGTATCAGCCATAGGGCAGCCAAGAAGTCTGAGGCTTTGACCAGAGGCCCTGACTTTACATAAACTGTGAATTTTAAATGGTCCTTATGCCTTTTCCATTTGTTGGTCTTTGTACTCTTATATACCAAAGGGCAGAAGCAGGGAGGATAGCTCTTTGAGGAAGTTCTATGGAGGAGTCAAAAAATGACTATGGAATTTTGTGAACTCAGGGAGTTTACAGTTAATCCTACATAATTCCCAATTTATGCAGAGATTTATTTCTGAAATGTTAAATTTTATTCTTAAGTGTTTAATCCATTTCTTTCTTTTTCTTTACCCTTTTATCAAAACATTCCTTGGGAAATTTTCTGTTCGAAAACATATTTACCTACTATGTTCAGTGTTAGGTACATCCAACATTGACATTCCAACAACAATGAGTGAATTCACTATAAGTAAGGTATAAAAAGAATTGCTTCAAATTTTCCTTTTCTCTTTTTTTTTTTCTTTTCCTTGTATTAATCAAGGGAGGGTCATTCTATTTCTGTTAATGCAGTGTCGTCCTAATACATGTGAGCATTATTTCTTTGGAAAAACTCAACCATGAAATTCCTCCTAGCAAGTTAGAGAAACCTGCAGGTATTTTCCAGAACTCCAAGAAGTAATGAAGCCAGATTTAAAGTTAGGTAGTCAGTGTAGTTAGGTAAATCGGGTCTAATATTGAGTGAAATCTAAAATGGAGGCCATGAGGATGAATTCCTGGTAAAGTTGAGCAACTCTTGAAATGTTAATGAAGTCCAGGAAACAGCCCCCAGCAGATTTGAAGATAGCCCATCCCAAAGAAGTGTTAATGAAGTCCTTCCAGCCCAGATTACTTCTTTGGCCTACCTATGTCCCACCCCTCGGGCCCTCCCACCTACATTCCATCACCAAAAACTATAAAATGGAGAGACAACCGCACTTCCACGGATTCCACCTCTTGAGTCCCCTTCTTCCTCCGGGAGAAGTCTTTTCTGCTGTCCTTTAATAAACTTCTAAACTTCTAATTTCTACTCTGACATTGCCTCGGCGTGCTTCTCTGGTGTTACTCTTCAACATTGGGGAAGCAAGGACTCCTCACTGGTCAACAGCGGTAACAGTAGGGCAGGTTGGACTAATGGGCTAATGTATAAAGGAATGAGTACCTATATTACGGAGGATGATACTACAGGGAGCAAGAATTCTCAGGCACTTTGCAAACAACCCAAGAGATGTATGAAAATTTTGGTATGCTCTCATGGTAGGAACTCAATTCTATCATCTCTATATATCTCATGCCTGGAATTGTCTGGGTTTTGTTATATGAACCTCTAATTGGTAGTAATATTCTTTTGATATGAAGGCCCATCTGTTGCGAGCAGCTCCCGAGGCTGGAGGGGCCTTGGTTTCGGAGGTCAACCGCAGGCGGGTCCCCGGCCGTGTCCTACCTGAACCAGAATCCCGGCGACATGAACACACCGACTCTCGGAGATGTCTTTCAATGCCTCGTTTATTCAGGATCCTCACACAGCAGGCAGCGGAGCAGAGACTGGACGGACCATCAGGCGGGCATGGCCTGAATGGTACTGCCTGTCCTCCGGGCCCAATATTTATATCCAATTTACAGCATTACCTCATTCTTTTACTCGTTTACACCCACCGGGGTTTTCCCCTTACATCATCCTTATCCATACCTAACACACTTCGCACTTGTCACTACCTTATCTATATCTAACACACTTGTCACATCAGCCTGTTTACAGCAGCAAAATATGTTTACTTAAAGTTCTAACATCAAACTAATATTCACTCCATACAATACCTAATACTTATTTAACTAATATTTACTCCATACACCATCTATGGGCATGTTTTCTACTTTCCTGAATTTTAGCTTTCCCTTTCTATATCTAATATTGAAATATTGACTAGTAACATATTCTAATTCAGGTGTTATAATTGCTTTAATATCTTGACTTCCAAGTTTATAGCTTATCTCACTTTAGTCTTTTGACTTAAGTATAACTATTATAATCAGGTTATCAAAAGCAAGTTTAAAAAAGAAAGGCAACTTTGTGTTTCATGCAGCTTTTCCTGAAAATATCAGTTTGATATTGCTTTCCTGGAAAGCAAAGTTCCTGCCTCTAAACCATTTTTAAGTGAAGGTTTTCCTATGTAAAAATCACACAAAAGCAAAATAGTAGTCTCAAAATATCCTGCTGTATTATAATACCAGAGGGAAGGAATGTGGGAGAAAAGGCTTATAAATGTTCTTGTTCTAGTTATGTGCAGTAAATATTTTTTTCTGACTTATATTTCTTTAAACATTTTAGTCAATTAATATTGAGAATTGCATTGTTTTCTAATAAAATAAACCAAACTCTTTTAAAAAAAGTTTTACAAAATACAAAAACAAGGATAAATGAATACTCAATTTTACTATGTTCAGTGTTAGGTCCTTGAGGTTTTTGATTGATGATAAACCCATGTATATTACTTGTTAAATGTGTATTGATTTCAGCCTTATGGTGAGAATCATTGCTTAGTGGAAAAACAATAGCTGTGCAATGATAAAGTGGAAAAGCAATATAATACTAACTTTAAAAATATTAATGGGAATACAATGAATGTAATAAATTTCTCTTGTAATATAGTTGACTAGCAATAATAAGAATGTAGAAAATATTGGAAGAAGAACATAATATCAATCATTTTTTAATGAATAGCCTTATAACATGTATCTTCAGCAACTAAATTCATTTTCCTCCAGCTTTTTGTATATATAGATAATTTTCATTCACACAAACATTTGCATTATCTACAATTAATTTCTAGAATTATGTGGTGATGAATTTAGCAAGCAAATTTAACTTCCTATTCTAAATCTTCCCTAAGATCAATGGTTGCAAACATATTCTTTTTCAGAGACGCAGAGTCTCCATTTTTTTAACACCAAGTAGCAGCTCCTTAGAGCACTATTCTCTTACTTGATTAGGGGCAAAATGTCATCTTTGCTGAAAGCAAACCACTGCTTTTCACAGCAATCAAATGATAAAAATTTCATATACAGATAAAAGATTGTTAATGGATTTCCACAGGAAAAAAAAGATGAGTTAAGAACTGAGGAAACCTGAAGGAATGTGACCAACTTAATTTTATGATTCATTTAACAATAACAATTTAAATGTATTTGTAAATTCTGTTTCTCACAAGCTTTATTTTAATAAGAACTTCAATAATTATTAGGCTACCTTTGACATTGAACCAATTTTATTTTGTTCCCTAACCCACCCCCTAACTGGATGGTAGGCCACCATTGCCTACCATTGCCTGAAGTCATCACAATAGGACCAGGCACCAGGCAATAATTTCCTGATTTTATTTGCTTGCTTGCTTTGTAAGTTCAAAATTTCAGGCCCAATGACAAGGCAGAAAGATTTGAAAGCCACTTGATTATTGAGTTCCATTCTGCCACCACTCTTTTATTTTGTTAAAGAAAAAGTATTCAGGGCTGGGGATGTGGCTCAAGCGGTAGCGCGCTCGCCTGGCATGCATGCGACCCGGGTTCGATCCTCAGCACCACATACCAACAAAGATGTTGTGTCCCCTGAGAACTAAAAAATAAATATTGAAAATTAAAAAAAAAAAAAAAAGAAAAAGTATTCAGGGGAGTGTAACTCACTAGTAGAACCCTTGCCTAGTATGAATGAGGCTCTGACTTTCATTACCAGCATCATAGGAAAAAAAATATTTAATAACATCTGTTAATGCATGGTAAGGAAGACTTATTCAGGATCATCATGAAAGGCATTAGGACTACTTCAATAGGATTTTGCAGCAGAGAAAAAATGACTGAACTCAGCTCAAAATACAGATGAGGAAATGGGAATTTGTAGCCAAAGAGCAGGGAAGGGTGTCAGTGGATGGAAGATTACTGAGAAAAAACATCAGAGTAAGGGAAGATTCTGGTTAAATAGGCCTAACAGGAGTCTTGCTAAAGATAGGCTAGAGTGAGCCAAACTTACCTGTTGGGGAAGATGAGGAATCTGATCATATATATAAGGTGATCAAATATCAAGGAGGGCATCCCTGACTTAACAGATTCTTTGCTAAAACTGAATTTTAGTAGGAAGTGCACAGATAGGTCTTTAAGAAGTTCAGGAGCTGGAATAGGGTTTGGTCAAACAAAACATCTTTTGTCAACTCCTGAGAGCAAATTAAAAGACAAAAACCTCTTTTTGTTCTAAAATAAGAAAAGATCATTGAAGAAAAAAAAAACACCCTAAGAGTGAAATGCTAGTAAGTGGTCCCTAGACAGGTATGACTTCTCTAAACCAAAGCCTTGTCTTGGAAGAGGGATAATCTTGATAGACTGACTCTCCAGATAAATTTGGGCATCCAAGAGTGGATGTGCCAAGTGTCCTGCTTCTTTTTTCATTTTCTTTCTTTCCTTTTTTTTTTTTTTTTCTGTGTGTGTATGGTGTTGCTAGGGATTTAACCCAGGGCCTTGTGTAGGCTGAGCACACTCTAAGGACATGCTAAGCACACGCTCCACCACTGAGCTATATTCCAACTTAAGATAAGGTTCTTGGATTAGTGTAAACAATAAAGAGACTTCTAAGAAGTTCAACTGTACACAATTTGTACTCGCTTTCAATCCATCTCTTAAAAAACCGTAAAGAGATACATAAGTAATGAATTAGAGCTATTTATAAAGATACCCATGTATCAAATATTTTTTAATGCTGTACATGGCCATCTAAGAGAACGATAGAGGGAATTATTGCATAATACATACATAATCAATGTTTTAAGAGTCCTAAAAAGGCCAGGCACAGGAGCACATGCCTGTTATTCCAGCTATTCAGGAGGCTAAAGCAGGAGGATTACAAGTTTGATACATATCTGGGCAATTTAGCAGGACCCTGTCTCAGAATAAGATAAGAAGGGCTAGAGAGGTAGCTCAGTGGGAAAGCAATTACCTAGAATGCATGAGGCTCTGGATTCAATTCCCAGTACTTCAATTTAAAAAAAAAAAATAAAATATATATATATATATATATATATATATATATATATATATATATATTTCATAGAAAGAAAAATATCAGAGCAGAATGAAGCTAAGATTTATGGAGGACATAGATCTTGGGCAGGAGGAGACCAATTTGGTTATTAAGAAAAATAAAACAAACAATCCTCAAAAATCAGTCAAGAAAGGAACAGGTCTTCAAAATCAGTCTATTACTTTTGGAATCCCCTCAAGTCCAAACCCAATTCTGAGGCATGGAAGTGTAGAATGTGAAAGAATTGAAAACTATGATAAATAACCACTCCTTTTCCCCTTAGCTGATTGAATCCAGTAATGGCAGAGGAGTGAGTGTTCCTTGTGAAGTGTCCATTGTAGTTGTGTGTATACTTTTGCTTCAGCAGCTCAAAGAGCCAGGGGAGAATTACTGCTGTTCTTTATTGTTTCTCTGGTTAATCTTTATGTGGCATTGTTTAAAATACACCAGGATTACTCTGAAATGTAAATTTATCTAAAAGAATAGACAGATAAGGTTTTTGATGTTGTTGTTTATATTTTTTGTGGTGCTGGGGATCAAACCCAGGCACTTGTGTGTCTGTATTGCTTCTTTTGTTAAAGATCATTTGGGGGGAATTTCTCAGATGTCATACCATGAACTTGTGTGTGTGTGTGTGTGTGTGTGTGTGTGTGTGTGTGTGTTTATGTGTAGGTGCCCATAAAGCCTCTTCACCTGTACCTCTTGGCTGAGCCTCTGTTGCTTTATCATGCCTTCTAGGTGCCTTTCCCACAAAACAAGACTCTGCATAACTATTTCATTTCTTAACCAGAAATGGTATGACAAAGTTGCTATGTACTGAAATGTGCCTGCCCCATCTCCACCAAAATTCATATGCTGAAGCTTTAAACCCTATGTGATGCTATATGGAAATGGGGCCTTTGGGAAGTAATTAGATTTAAATGATGTTATAAGAGTGGGACCTACATGATGCATTAGCGCCTTGTAAGAAAAGACACCAGAGCGTTTGCCAGGAAGCATTTCTCTCTCTCTCTCTCTCTCTCTCTCTCTCTCTCTGTACTGGGAATCGAACTTAGGTGTGCTCCTCCACTGAGCTACATTCCCACCCTTTTTATTTTATTTTATTTTTTTATTTTGAGACTGGGTTTTGGTAAGTTGTCCAGGCTGGCCTCAAACTTGAGATCCTCCTGTGTAAGCCTCCAGAGTCACTGGGATTATAGGTATACTCCACTGTACCTGGCTTCTCTATTTTACTTTCATTCATTCTTTCTGCTAAAAATATGATTGCACTGGTAACTTGACCTTGGACTTCCAGCCTTCAGAACTGTGAGAAAATAAATTTCTGTTGTTTAAGCCACCCAGTCTGTGGAATTTTGTTCTGGCAGTCTGAGTTGACTAAGAAACATTGCATTTGCCTCTGTGAGGATGTTTTCTGAATGTGTCAAGTGTTATTGGTTTTTAGTCTATTGGAAGGTGTTATGATGGGCATAAACTACTGGTTCTTACTATTTCAATATAATCATGTCTGTGCTGGAGCTGTTCTGGTCACAAGATGCTATTGTTACTACTTATGAAAGTATCACTTAGAGAACAGAACTAGGCACAAATAACAAAGAAGCTCTGAATGTTAATTCAGGAATTAGGAGGTCTCACATCTTCCTCTGCTAGGATCATGCTTTTACAATTTGTCACATCACAAATTTTATCTGAGTCTTGCATAAGAATAATTCTGCATCTCTAATTAGTAACCTACACTTAGAGCTCAAGAGATTTTGCTTTTTAGGTTTCTGCTTGTACAAGGCTTACAATTTGAACAATCTACACAGCAATGGCAGACTATAGCAATGCCTCTTGGGAAGTGTGTTGTTGAGAATCTTCAGTGTCTTCAGACTGAATGATTCAATTAATTCCAGGTTGGTCAATGACTTGAACTGTGTAGGAGGGCATGTACAGGACAGAGAAACTGCTTGAGTGATTTAAGCTATTCCTAAACCAGATCCATATATTGTAAGCCCTACCTTTGGGGCAAAAAAGTCACATTAACCCACAAATAAAGATGACCGTGTTTTTAAAAAAATTTTTTAAATTGTAGATAAACACTCAGTATCTTTATTTGTTTTTATGTGGTGCTGAGGATGGAGCCCAACGCCTCACACAAACGAGGCAGGTGCTTTACCACTGAGCTACAACCCAGCCCAAGGGGACCATGTTTTTATCTTCAGAATGAGGTGATGCCTGCATGATTACAATAGCTGGAAATCATGCTTGAAGACTTGTAAGGACAGTCATCTTTCCCCAGTTGCTTGTTCCCTTTATATGAAATTCTAATATACTTGACTTCATATCTGCATGCATCTCAATAAACATGAAAGATTTATTTCTAAAATAAGTCAATGATTATGAGAAGATTTAAAAAGAGTTAAAAAGAAGAAAATAATAAAGGTATTGATGGCAGATTAGGAGAACAAATTTTAGAAAACTTTACCTAGAGAAAGCAAGATGGAATAAAACACAACACAACAAAACCAAAAACCAAAACCAAAAAACTCCAAACCTTTGAACCATCCTGTTATATATTTAGAACAAAAGAACTGGATGCCTCTAGAGGAGCAGGTGAATGACCACCTTGTTCAGGCATATGTTGACTTTCTGGGGATGATAGTAGAGAGTTAGGTAACAAAAGCAGAAAAGCTTTAAATTTTGGATGAAGAAGCAGATACATACACAAACGTGATAACCTTTAGGACATGCAGTATCTACAGAAAATCAAACAAGTTTGCCAACATTTCCTTGAAATGCATGGGTAGAAGATCCTAAAAAGTTTCTAGTAAGCAGGAAATGGAGATAAATTAATTGCATGTTGTCCATTATTACTTATTTGAAGTGTTTTTTAGACCTGACCTCAACCACTTCCTCCAAAAAATGACAGCAAAAAAAAAAAAAAATGTAGATGTTTTTCTATCTGCTTAGGCTCATAATCTCATATCTAAAACCCTTAGGTTTTATATCCCCCATTGAATTCAGAAAAGGAACACATCATCAGTCATGCCAATATTTCTCAACAAAATGTGAAGATTTGCACAAGATGGAATAAAGATCATAAAACATCTCCTCGTATTGGAAGATGATTTATCGCTAAATGGATCCAGATTGGGTCAGGATTTACTGCCAAGTGAATTATGAATAAAGTTTTAGTGTTAAGAGATTTTCAGATTTCAGATGTAGGATTGTGGGATTATGAATTTTTATTTTTTTTTAAAGCCAAAACTCAGTTCTGGCTAAGAACTATAGAGTGCATCAAGTTACACGATTTCCACTATCTCTAAGGTTGCAAAATCTTATTTGTACAACATATAGAAAGCACAGGAGTTGAAATGGCATCCCTTATGGGGTTAATTGTGAAGGCATACCCCAGGGACCACAGGCCCAGAACCATTGGGGCAATCTTGACTTGTAATGCTAGTTAGAAGGACATGTTCAAATTTTCCCCATTTTTTTTACCCAAATATTCCTATCTTTGGTGAAGGCACAGAGATAAGTAATCCTATTAGAACACATTTTGATGGTCAAAAGACTCTATAGCCTATTTTCCAGAGTGCTAACCCACTTTATCAAACTCTAGTTGGCCCTCCAAACAGTAAAAAACATGTTTGCTCAAATTTTATGTTGAAGTGTATACATTCTTTTTTTTTTTTTTTTTTTTTTTTTGTCTATCAGCAGCATTCTCTCTTGCTTTCTCTATTTTCTCAGCAATACTTCAAATTTGTTGCTAGAAAAGAGGCTGCATTGGTTATTAGTAAAGGTCAGGTTAGGAATAAGCATGCTGTTATATGGCACTTTATTGCTTCAAAAGTTGCAACCAAGCCTGCAATTGTTTTAGCACGCCCTAACACCAAAGCAAAAGAACCATAAATATCAACACCAAAACCCCCATGAGCTCAGATACACCAAGCAGGGGGCTTTCAGGAACAATGAACCAACTAAACAAAATAGAGAAGCAGAAAATGGCAAACACTGAGAATATGGGGAAAAGTAGATGACAGCCCCCCACCCCCAGAGTAAATAGATGTTGGCTGATTACAGAAAGTAAAGCTAGAAAAGTAGTGTGGAACCATGCACAGGCTAAAATCCTCCCATATATTGTCTTTATGAGCTTTGTGCCATGTGTAGAGGAAATAATAATAATAGTAATAGCATGTATGGAATAGTTTGAATGTGCCAGGCACCGTCCTAGGAGGTGGATACTATCACTACCCACATTTAATAGATCAAGAGACAGAGGCAAAGAGCAGTTAAGTAAACCTGCCCAAATTTACAGACCTTGTAAGGAGTAGAGGGTAGAATTTAAGCTGAGGCTGTCTCTACTCTTTCTCACCATCATATTCCAATGACCAAATGAATATGACCCTCAAACAAGAGGAAGAGTCAAAAGTTATCAGAAGAACAGCAGGGATACTATTAGCAAAGTGTAAACCAGCTTGAAATGGAAGTGGACAACTGAGTTGTGACCTGGCATTGGAATTGCCTGGTAGTAGATACAGCCCATGAGTCTTTCTGGGGGCCTCTTCCTCTTGGAATCTCAGTTGTGTAGCACTAGTGCATCTGACTCTATCAGCCCCTGATAGGTGGACTCTAGAAGTCTTTTCCTGAAGTTTCTGGGAGGGATGCAGATGTTCTTGCCTGCTGAGTTTAGAGCTCTGAGGTTGTTAAATATTGTGCTGCTGCAGCCATCTGCTGTCACGTGGAGTCAGTCTGTGGGTGGTACTACTGTGGTAGAAGAGGCTGAGCTCCAAAGAAAGACAGCCCCAAATCCAGTTATGACCCAACTTTCTCTCTTACTTCAAGTTCCATTTATATGAGCCAATAAGTTCCCTTTGAAAAAACCTTATTCATATTAGGCTCTTTGTTATTTCAAAAAACAAAATATGGGCATGGGGTAGATCAGTGGCAGAGAGCTTGCCTAGCATATGCGTAAAGGCACTTTATTGCTTCAAAAGTTGCAACCAAACCTCGATCCCCAGCATTAGAGGGAAAAAAGTACTAACAAACACAGAGTAGGAGATTGGAAGAGAAATAATCTTGGTTTGAATAAGTTTATGTCTGAGGTGGTTAGGAGAATAGTAACTAGAATTGTTCCAGAGATACTTGGAAATATAAATTAAAGATGCAAGGTCATGTGTAGAGGCATTGTTCAGGGGTTCCTCCTCTTGTAGGTAACGTTGATGATAAAGAGGTTAATTGGATGAGAAAGCTTTGTAACAAAGTGGTTGTATAGTTGAGTGGAAAATCAGAGACAGAGCTCCAGGGAAGGACTCTTAATATTTTCATAATATATCTACCCCATCAGTACAGTTATTCTATTGCATTTCTTTACAGTGTAACTTCAGTCTGAAGTAATACATTTTGATGCTTGAAAATCTTTGATAAATAGTCTTGCCATAGTTCTCAGCCACAAAAATGTGTATAAAAATTGAACTTAAAACACTTTTATTTTCTATGTTTGTAGAGCTGAATGTTAAACATGTTTTTCTGGGGTGAGGAAGCATTACAATTATTTAAAGTACCTATTTGCCAAAACAACATGCATATATTATGATTTAATAAATTATTAACATAAAACATTTTGGAAATGCATGTGGAGATAGATGTAATTCATATGATTGTCACCTATATGCCAAATGCAGGAGTTAATAGTGATAATAATAGCAGCAATAGTTGATGTGTATTATCATTTTTTATGTACCAGGTATTGTCTAAGTCTTTTCTGTGTTAGTTTATTTATTCTTCCCAGTAACCCTATGATGTGGATTTTTCCCACCCATTTTAAGCCCATCTGTGTGGTTAATTATTACTTATCACTTCTTATCACTAAAAGAAGATGACATTTTCAGCATCAATTCTATGTTTTAATTTTAATGATTAAGCTTTGAGAAATCTTTATTCCCATAAGTAAGTAATGGAAATAGAATATTTTACTGTGGCAACATCACTCCATTTTAAAAACTTATTTCAAGTTATGTGCTATAAATATTGCATTTTATTTTTTTTTAATAATCTCAATGACAACCCATTTAGGTGCTCCTTCAGTTTTGTTGAAATCACGGAATTAGAAAACATCTAACTTATAACATATTTGTGTTACTTAGTTCTTAGAGTAACTTCATTTCTGGAAGTTTCCTAAAAAGGAGACTAAGACTTGTACAGTAAATATTGCTCTTTCATTTAGCGACCTCTCGATATACTCAGAATCCTTGAGGCTTCAGGTTCAGTTAATTCAATCTATGGCACATGTCTGATATTATATTAGATAAACTAGTCCTTTTGTGAAACCAATAAATCAAATCACATTTAATTTCCAACAGAAAAAAAAATATGATTTCATGTTTGAATCAAATAGAAGAGCTAATAGGCATCGCAGTAATTAAGATCTTCCTTCCTAATGCCAATGCCAAGACAGATATTTAGATTAGTGATGAAGGTTTGCTAGAAGTTTATTACTGAATGAAACAAGGGATTGCCATTTGTTTGACTAAGGCTAGTCTGTTTTGTTCTCAGAGGAGTCTGTAGCCAGGGACCATGCATTTCATGATAATATGTAAAGAATGAAAGATTTCTAACACCTTGTCCTATACTTAACAGAAACAGGGTTAAAGGGCTGGGGCCTTTATTGAATAAAAACTCAACAAGTAGAGCACTTGCCTAACATGTGCAAGGTTCTGAGCTCTATCTCCAGAATTGTGAAGAAGAAGGAGGAGAAAGAGGAGGAGGAGGAGGAGGAGGAGGAGGAGGAGGAGGAGGAGGAGGAGGAGGAACAAACAAACAAAACTAAAAAACAAACAAACATGGAAAGGAGATAAGATCTACTTTGGGTTTTGGGTGTGTTAATTAAAGATAGTCTCATCAATAGAGATATTTTGAATTCTCTTTTTTTCTCTCCTTTCACTCTGCAATTTTTTCTCTTAAGGCAATACAATATAGTGAGTTTTGGGATGTATGAGAGATGTGTCCTTTTTTTCCCCCCCAGTATTGAGGATTGAACCCAGAGACTTGCATATCCTAGGTAAGCACTTTTCCACTGAACTATATTTCGAGCCCTTTTATATTTTTATTTTAAGATGGGGTCTGGCTACATAGCTGAGTCTGGCTAGGAACCTATGATCCTCCTGCCTCAGCCTCCTGAATAGCTGGAATTATAGATGTGTGCCACCAGGTCCAGAAGAGTCTTTCTTCTGTTTCTCTTTTATCACTCAGGAAATTCCAAAGGTTTCAGGTGAGACAGAACTGGAGACAAAGACCAAATATATTTCTTATGCTACCATAGTATTGTTTATGGCCCTCAGAAGGCACTTAAAATTGGGCTGAGTACCCAACAAAGTGACACATGCATATAATTCTAGCTACTTCAGAGGCTGTGGCAAGAGGATGAAAGTTCAAGCCCAAACTGGGTTGGTATGCAGTAGGTTTGTTTATACCAGCATGACCACAAACACATGAATAATGAGTTGTGTTACAGCATTATTATAGCTATGATGTCCTAGGGAATAGGAGTTTTTCATTTCCATTTTAGTTTAATGGGACTACCATCATGTATGCAATACTTTGTTGGCAGAATTGTTATACTACATGTGATTTATATATATATATATTAAAATGACTTAGAAATTTACATATGAAAATCCTTTCCTTCAATTTACCAACTCATTATAATTTTAGATATTGAGGATATACTCAAGGAGTTTAGTAGCTTAAATAAAAATAAAAATTCAACAATTGTTGACCTTCTAATGTAGATTAGAACATAGACTTTTTATGGGCAATGTTGGCAGTAGAAAATTAATGTAGGGCAGAATTGAATTTGAACTCAAGCTGGACAAACCTTAGCCATATTCTCCGGTCACACTTGATTGGCATATTACTTCTCCATTGCTACTGCTAACATTGCCACAAATGAATTGACTATAAACAACACAAATTTATTACCTTACAGTTTTGTAGGTCAGAAGTCTGAAATCAGTTTCTCTGGGTTAAAATGAATGTCAGCAGTCCTACCTTCTGAGGGATCTAGGGGAGAATGCATTTATTTCCTTACCTTTTCTAGCTTCTAGAGGCTGCCTACAATATATATATATATATATATATATTGTTTGTTTGTGTGTTTTTTTTTTTTGCTCATGAACCCTTTCTCTCTTTTTAAAAAAGTCTCAGTCTCTCTCTCTCTCTGGGTTGTACTCATGCTAAATGAGCACTGTATTACTGACTGTACTACTGCTCTGCACTTCCAACACCTACTTCCATCTTTGAGGTCACCAGTATATTATCTTCTCCCCTTTCTTACTTCCGCTTCTATCTTTATCTCTTCCTCTCATTCCCCTGCTTTCTTATTATAAAAATAAACTTATGACTACATTGGTCCCACCCAGATAGTCCAAGATAATCTCTCCATTTCAAAATTCTTTACTTAATTACATCTGCAAAGGCCCTTTTACTATGTAAGGTAACTAGTCATAGATTCTGGGGATTAGGATATGAGCATCTTTGAGAGGGCATCATTCAGTTTACTATGGTGGTCTAAGGGTGAGAATCTGGCCTAAATCCGGTCAGAGTTCTCCTAGATGTTTTTTTTTAACCTCTGTTCCCAGAGTACTTAAGAATTCTTCCATAGTTTTCTTAATGGAGTTTAGGATCCATCAGCAGTCATATTTCTTGAGAAATGGAAGAGGCTCTTTATAAAGGAACTGAATGGAGTTGCCTGGGAGAAACAAACTAAGATTAAAAAGTAGAGATTGAAGTCCAGGTGTATATTTGCATCTTATGGTTTGATTTTATAAGACATCACAATCTTTCCAAAAGTTTATTTTTGCCTAAACTAATTTGAGATTAAGTTTTTTTTTCAATATTTATTTTTTAGTTGTAGTTGGACACAATACCTTTATTTTATTTATTTTTACATGGTGCTGAGGATTGAAACCAGAGCCTCACATGTGCTAGGTAAGCATTCTACCGCTGAGCCACTTGAGATGAGTTTTTAATACTGACAACTAAAGAAGATATAACTAATAAAATACTCTCAGAATTCAGTTAAGCTCTTGCTACACTTGGGGCAAATCACTCCAGTGTTTTCAAACCAAGGTCACAGAAATCAAATTTGTATGTCTGTCATGTTCACAAAGAAGACTTTCTAGGCTACATTCCTGGGTCAGGGTGATCAATGATTCAGTTCAATAAGAAGATACTCAAGAGTAAACCCTGGGGAGACTGGAATTGACAAAGGAATGAAATGATTGAACCATCTTAGCCAGAAAAGTCTAGAAAGGACCTATGGCTTTTGTCAATTAGGTTGTACAATGCTGAGGTAGAGATTTTCCCTTCATGTGGTCCTTTCCTCTTTCTGGAAAACTCAGTTCTCAAGGTCCAATTCAAAAGTCCTCTCTCTGTGAAGCCTTCCCTGAATATCTCCTTTTCCCCCATCCTTCTCTGTCACTTTCTTCTCTGCCAGAACTAATTGTTCTACCCCATGGGTTCCTAGAATACATACGTATTCTTCCATTGGCATGTTTAACACATGATACTGTACATGGGTTGTTTTCCTTCATGTATCCCTAACTACCTGCCTTGAAGGTGAGTTTTTTGAGAATGTGACATGCTTCAATCTATGTCAGGTACTGGGCTAATACAGAATATGCAGTAAAAGACAGTATTTAACCTAAAGGAGCAGCAGTTCAATGGGAGGAAGAGCAGTAAATCCTAGTTGTGTGTGATGCATCTCGTGGCAGGAGCCTGCACAAGACCTTAGGAACTCTCGAGGAGATGCTTCACTCAGAGTGAGCCAACCAGGGTGATTCCCATGAAGGTGATGTTTAAGCTGCATCTTAGAGGTGAGTTTTCGTATAGTCAAGGGAAAAGACATTCCAGGAAAGGTTTTATCAAAGAACATGGTAGACTCAGTGCATTGTGAGCGGTGTGATATTATTGGAACAAAAACTTTATGTAGGAGTCAGATGAGAGGTGAGGTTAGAGAGATTGACAAGGACAAAAAATTAAAAAGGTCTTAGGGTCAGGCTAGAGAGTTAAGATTCTGTTTCCAAAAACCATTGCACAGTGCCTGGCAGAGAATATCGACTATCCCATTGCTGTTAGTTTTCAAGCAGAGACTGCTCACAATCAATAAAGAAATCAAAAAGAATAGTCACAGAATCGATGTTTGGCATTGGGACTATTATACTGACATCTCTGCTTTGAGAGAGAAAAATCAATTTGAAGGCCTAAATTTTCTGTTTTTAAGTTCAAAGATCAAAAGCAAGAATAGAAATGGGCAACTATATATGAAAAGGAAGATAAGTAAAATTGGAAAACTTGGGCCTAGTATGTATTTATTGCTTTCTCAGGGCTCTTCTAAATTGCTGGCACAATAACTGCTAAAATCAGGGTTCTTAGTCTGGGGCCTATCTGAAGTTCTGAAAACATCTTGAAATTTTAGGTGAAATTTTGAGCACGTTGTGTGTTTGCTTATTTTCCTAGGGAGATGGGATTTGAATTTTTCTTAGATTTGAACAAAAAATATTCTTGCTCCCTAAAAGGGACAAAATCCCTCGGTCTCTGTCATAGGCAACTAGATGACAAGGATAAAGGGGCAACACTGTTTAGACACCGCACTATGGATTTTAGTCATAGTGGGAGAGTTAGTAGGTAAGACAATACTCAAGAAATAGCTTAGTAAGAATTCTTAAAAACACTAGGAGCTTGTGATTATAATGGTTTATTTCTTGTTCACTTTGAAGATCAAGGCATTCAGAAGTGAGGGTTCGGAGGTGTGAGGCTGTGTAGCACAATGTGTAGAAGGGTCTGTATGCAGTTCTTTGAAGATCAGGCTCTGCCACCTTCAAATGTAACTCAGGTGCACCCTGGCATCCCCAAGTAGCCCAAAGAGGAAAGCAGAGAGCATTCTGGGAAGGCATACCACTCTTAAATGCCTCTATAGGGGAGTGACACATCCCTTCTCACATTTCATTTGTAAGAACTGATGATATGGTTCCACTTTTGGGTACAAGGGAGTTGGGAATTGTAGTCCTCTAGATGTACAGGAGAAAAAAAATGTATTTGGGTAGTATCTAGGTGGCTCTGCCATGGGAATTTTAAAACTATAGGCATTCTGTGGTAGAGTGTTTGCCTAGCATGCATGGGGTCCTGGGTTTGATTCCTAGCATAACAAAAAAAAAAAAAAAAAAAACGGGTTGGAATCTTATCTGTTTTAGTCTAGTTCTAAACAAAAAGAAAAAAAAAAGGGATTGAACTAGATATCCTTTCTCAAAGATTTTCCTATGGTTGTGTGTAAGGGAGTTTTTTTAAAAGTGTGTCTTTTAAACCTGCAAAACAGTGATACATGCCTCTCATCCCAGCTACTTGGGAGGCTAAGGCAGGTGGATTGCAAGTTTGAGGCTAGCTTTGTCATTTTTGTGAGAGCTTGTTTCAAAAATAATAAATAAATAAAGGGCTTTGGATATAGCCTAGAGGTAGAAAATGATTGTGTTCAATCCTCAGAACCTAAAAAAAAAAAAAAAAGTGATTTTTATTTCTAAAATGTTTTAGGTCAGGAGCACAACCTCAAGAACTCTCAAGATTCATTAACATCATGAAAGACATCAACCTACCCAATGACTCAGAATGTAAGAGAGGGTCCTGAGACTTCAACAGGAAGACAAAGATTTCTCTCTTATATTCCTTTACACACTGGAAATAAGCAACAATGTTTTAAGGCCTAGTATATTTTATTGTCAAATAAGATTCACTTTCTGCTTTCATTCTGATAAGCTCCCTTCTAAAGCATTAGTCCAGATGCTCGTTAACTCAAACTGCAGAACAAGTCAATTCCAGAGGGGAACACAAAGATCAAGTTATGTAGATCATCTAAGAACTGGAGCATATAAAAGACATTTTCAAGTGACTACTTTAATCATATAGAATTTTGCTAATTAAACAGCCAATTTAAATGCCAATGCTACTAACTGGATTTTGAGTTACATTTAATTTTAATTGTTTCTGTTCTCTAAAAATATACGTAAGAGCTTTTTAATTTTAATTCCACATTTTATGCAGCAGTTAATTCTCCCACACCGCTCCAGAGTTGCAAAAGCAGAAATAAGTGCTTACTGAGGGTACCGTTTCCAGGCTTTAAGCTTTTTTTTTTTTTTAAATGTATTTGTTGACCTGTTTAGATTAAACTCTACGTTTAATGTAACCTACTAGACATATAGACAGGGTGGTCTATATGAATATAATTATGGCCAAATTCTGATTTTAAGTAATTTTTTACCCATTAAAAACAGTCTTGAACTTCCTTTTGATTCTTAAGTCTACTTTCTGACTCTGTCTTCATTTAAAAAAATGTATTAACAGTGGGGAGAAATGAATTACAGTGGATGGGGTAGAGAGAGAAGATATGAGGGGAGGGGAGGGGAGGGGGGATAGTAGAGAATAGGAAAGGCAGCAGAACACATCAGACACTAGTATGGCAATATGTAAAACAGTGGATGTGTAACCGATGTGATTCTGCAATCTTTACACGGGGTAAAAATGGGAGTTCATAACCCACTTGACTCAAATGTATGAAATATGATATGTCAAGAATTATGTAATGTTTTGGACAACCAATAATAAAAATTTTAAAAATGTATTAAATCCTACTACTTAGCCATGTAAGCTTACACAAACCACTGTAAATTATAGAGCCCCAGCTTCCTTATCTGTGAACTAGAAATAGCCCCACAGATTTGTTGAGAAGACTTCAAACCAGATGATGAAGAGGAAAGTGCTTGAACTCTTTCAAGGGCTTTATTATCAATATAAACACTAAAATAGGAGGAAAAATAAGTTCTGTAAAGTTTGGAGAGGAAGAAAGTGTGACTTGAAGAATTATACTGAGAATGAAAGTGTGAGGTAGGACTTGAGCTGGGTCTTCCTTCACAAAAGGGTTTTTTCCCTCCATATTTTTTATTGCTAGATTGTAATTATATATAATGGTGAGATCCATTGTTACATATTTGTGCATGCAAACAGAATAACAATATAATTTGGCTTGGTATTTCTCCTTTCTCTCTCCTCCTCCTCTCAGAGGGGGATTTAAGTATATGGAGAGGAATGCAGGCACGGCTGCACATCTGGTAGTTCTAGTTAGTCAGGAAGCTGAGGAAGAGGGATCATTTGAGCCCATGGATTTGAGATCAGCCTGGGGAACATGGCAAGACCCCATATTAAACAGAAAGAAAAACACCAAACAAATATATAAAGAGAGAGGGCATCCCAGAATTATAAGATGTATCTTAAAGGAAATGCATACAGAGGAGAATGAATGAATCAAACTAGCTGGCAGTGAGCAACCTGATTTAAAAAGTACATTAGGAGGGCTGGGGATGTGGCTCAAGCGGTAGCGTGCTCGCCTGGCATGCGTGCGGCCCGGGTTCGATCCTCAGCACCACATACCAACAAAGATGTTGTGTCCGCCGAGAACTAAAAAATAAATATTAAACATTCTTTCTCTCTCTCTCTCTCTCTCTCTCTCTCTCGCTCCTCTCTCACTCTCTCTTTAAAAAAAAAAAAAAAGTACATTAGGATCAGACAGAGGGAGTCTTTTCATTGAGAAGGACCTAGAGTTGATTTTTGATTAGGGTGTAGTGGGATGGGGTTGGTATTTTCAGAAGAATAATCTTGTGGAAGGGAGAGAGACCAAAGACACCAAGACCAGTTAGAGGGGCTAGGGATATACATGTAGCTCAGTTGAAGGACACTAGTTAAGCATGCACAAAACTCCAGGTTCAAACTCCAGAAAAAGTAAAACCAGTTAGAGGGCTGGCATGCCAAACCTGGTGAGGAGATAAAAGCCTGAACTTTATGTGAGCAGAGGGATAAGAAGTAAACAGAAAACCACTAGTGTCATCATTGTGCCCCAGAAGCACCAAAACCATGGTACCGCAAGACAGCCTCATGAATTTGGTGGGACAGGTAAAGAGAGCAGTCAAGAATGCTCCAGTTTTCAGAATTTGGGAAACTTTGGAGTTAAGAAAATGACAAGCCATGATAGTACTCTTCAGGGAGAGGAGGATGCATACAGTCTTTTGGGTGGCATATGTTGAGTTCGGGGCAAAAGCTGGAAATGAAAGTGAAAAGTTCAGGATTCCATTGCTTGCTCTTGCTTTGAATGTCCTGACCTTATAACATGGAACAATTGGCGATATCTTGAACATACTACACTCTTATACTTCCATGCCTTTCTCTTGCTGTTACTTCTGAGTAGAATTCTATTATTATTATTATTATTATTACCACCACCAGATGCTGGGATTAAATCCAGGACCTTGTACATGTGGAGCACGTGTTCTGCCACTGAGCTACACACTTAGTCCTCACACTCCCAGTCTTTCTTTCTTTTTACTTTCTTTTTTTAAAGTTAAGTCTACTGATATATAATCTATGTATAGTAAAATATGTTCTTTCTCGACATGGATATAGGCTTGAGTATAGACTAAAATGTACAGGTATGTAACTACCACTCATTGAAGACAGAAAGATTTTCTTTTGTTCCTCTTTGTCAACCCTCTCATCCTACTCCTAACCACTAATCCAGACTCTGTGCCTATAGTTTCGCCCTTTTCAGAATGTCATATAAATGGAATTGTATTATTAGTCTTTTGTGTTTGGCTTTTTTTGCTTGACATATAAATTTGAGATTCATCCATGGAATTGCATGTGTCAATAACTTGTTTTCTTTTTAGTGCTGAACAGCATTCCCTTGCATGGATGTGCTATGCTTTTATGCACATTCACGAGTTGGAACAATTGAATCATTTTCAGCGTTTGGTTATTATACATAGAGTGACTGTACACATTCATGTACAGGTCTTCCTGTTGACATGTGTTTTAGTTTCTTTTGGATAAATCCCTAGCAAAGAGATTGCTGGATCATAATATAAATGTGTATATGCACACATATGAATGTATGCTATATTTACATCTATAACCAACTGTCAAACTGTTTTCTAAAGTAAATGTACTATTCATTTTCATATAAAGTATGAAAGTTCCAGTTACTCTGTATCCTTGCTAGCAAAGCCAACCACTAATGTTGTTAGCAGCCTTACAGAGAGGCCTATGAGGTTAGGAATGGAAGTCTCTGACCAATAGCCAGCAAGGAACTGAGGCTTGATAGAAAGTGGATTCTTCAGTATCAGTTGAGCTTTGAGATGACTGCAACCCCATATGACAACTTTGCTGCAGCCTCATAAGAGATCTTATTGCAGAGTCACCTAGCTAAGATGGCCCTAGATTTCTGACTCTCAGAAACTATATGAAATAACATGCTTGTTGTTTTAATCTGCTAAATCTGGAGTAATTGGTTGCAGAGCAATAAACAGCTAGTACATCAAACTAAGATACTGGCATGAAGCTTGAGGGTCTATTTCGTGTGCTTTGTGCATTAGGCCACAGCAACCTCATTTCTGGAACTATATCCAGAATGTCTCTAATTATCTCAAACAATATGAGCAATTCTCAAAATTGATTTTAAAAATATGGTATTTTGGGGGGAGGAGGAGGATTATATTATATTAAAATAAGGATAGTGATGTCTCAAATCTCTGAAATCTAGGAGTCAGTGTACACAACGGTTTCTGCCCCTCTCTTTATCAACATCTCCCATTCTACATTTTATGATATTCTATTCCTTTGGCAATTTTCTGGTATACACAAATTCTTTGCCTCCCTTCCCTTACTCCTCACTTCATTTTCTTTTGGAACCCACTTTACTGTTTCAAAGAATGACCCAAGTTAAAACAACTCTGGTGAAGAATGGGCTTGGAGAGAAAAATATGGCACAAGGGTCCTTTCAATCTGCTCAGACATCAAGAAAGATAAAGTTGGAAAACCTGTATTCCCTCTTTTCCCTGGAAATGTGAGTATGGGGAATGTGTGAGTATGCAGAAGGTCTGTTGGATAGTAGCTGATTCATCCTGCCTCTAAAATGTTTGGAGAAGTTTGGAGCCACCTTGCTTTGAGAGAGGTAGAGGCTCCCACTGTTGAAGGATGTCTGCATCTGCCCCAGAGAGGTCCAGGCAATCATTAGAGGCTGAGAGTACAATGAATCTGCCTATCCTTGGATTCAGCCAGAGTTCAGGAATGAGGACAATTGTGGAATGACTAAGGAGGCCTGTCTGGATAATGCTTATGACTGGGTCTCCCTCTTTCCCCTTAAACATATTTTCCACTGAATAGCTTTAAGCTGGACCAACTGGTACTGCTGGACTTTCCAAATCATAATCATAAGATTCCTGTTATTCATACTAAAATCATCATCCAAAGAAAATCTCCTTTCTTTAATAAAAGTGGCACTGATTCCCTATGACCAAGTTCTTCACTTCTCTTAAAGCTGCACATGGTCATTTATACAGACACACAGAAGAATGCACAGGTTGCTGTGTCCTTACTCTTCACAGCAAAATTGGCCAATCCAAGGGGATGCAGATTTTTAGACAAACCCCTACCACATCCACTATATCCAAAGATTTCCCCTGCAAAATTGGGGGAAGAAGTTCTTTTGGGAATCATTCCCTCATCCATCCATACTGTGCTATAAATATAACTGAACCACTTTATTGATACAATTGCTTCTTTTCCCAATCTTGCATAAAACTTGTTTCTTCTCTGAAGCCTTTCATTGATAGCCCATTACTAAAATCTTTCTGAAATGGAAGTGGGAGGAGACATGTGCAAAGCAAAAAGAAATGGGAAAATGTTAAACGAATTACTTTTCACCTGTGAGATTTTCCTTCCTATCTTTGCATTATTTGCCTAGTCTATTGACATTTCAGACCAAAGGAAGATTACATATAATTGTTCTAGCAGTTTCTTTATCTCTCTGAGGGTTCAAGTGACAGAGGTTGTTAGCCTGAGAAACAGGATGTTTGCATTATTGATTAGCCACACTGTTTTGACTGAAAGAGCAGAGAATATTCTTGGCTGCTTTGCATGTGTCAAGTGAGCCTGCTTCTTGTCCATCAGTTCTGGGGAGATTTTGTTGCTCTGTGTGTGTTAGACATCACGTCTCAGGTTATCCTTTCTGACTGTCAGTCATCTTACCTGCTGCTGCTGCAGCTGATTAAAAAGCTTATCTCAAACAAGAAACTGTCTGCTGCCTGTTTCTGTGTCTGTAACTAGGGGATAGTTGTTTTGGTGCTTTGGGCTATCTTTAGGGCAGATTCCTTTGCTGGATGTCTCAGCTATTTGTGCAGAGTGAAGCTCACACAGCTGAACAAATGGCTTTACCATTTTCAATTTAGTTATGCCACAGGGGCATTCGAAGATGAAAACAAACCATATTGCTCCTTACCTACATTTCTGGCTTACTAAGAGATGCAATCATGGTTCTCAAACTGCCAAATAAAGTACAAATTTCTGGGATCAACTTAGATTTTGATGCAGTAGGTACAAGATGAAATCCAGCAATCTGTATTTTTTTTAAGTATTTATTTTTTAGTTGTAGTTGGACACAATACCTTTATTTGTTTTTATGTGGTGCTGAGGATTGAACCCAGGGCCTCGCACTTGCTAGGCAAGCACACTACCGCTGAGCCACAACGCCAGCCCCAGCAATCTGTATTTTATTTTATTTTTTTTAAAGAGAGAGTGAGAGAGGAGAGAGAGAGAGAGAGAGAGAGAGAGAGAGAGAGAGAGAGAGAGAGAGAGAGAGAATTTTTAATATTTATTTTTTAGTTCTCGGCGGACACAACATCTTTGTTGGTATGTGGTGCTGAGGATCGAACCCAGGCCGCATGCATGCCAGGCGAGCGCGCTACCGCTTGAGCCACATCCCCAGCCCCAGCAATCTGTATTTTAAACAAACACTCTGGTAATTATTATTTTAGATGAAATGTGGAACACATTTCCAGAGACAAAAAGCTGCATGACAGTGAAGAGTCCAGTGGATATAAGGATATCAGGGTGTTATTGGCTCATGACAAGGCAAAAAATCATTGATGGAAAATCCCAGTTCAACTTAACAGATGTGACTTATGTCTAATTTCTCTTTGATAATGCATGCTGGTAAATAGGCACTAGATAATCAAATCTGTAATCATATTAGCAAATTTAAAACATTTAATTTCATCTATTGAACATTTTTATTAATAGACACACAAATATTTGGTAATTTAGTAGAATTCAAAATTAAAGGTGAGGCTGGGTGTGGTGTCACACACTTGTAATCCCAGTGGCTCAGGAGGCTAAGGCAGGGGGATCAAGAGTTCAAAGCCAGCGTCAGCAACAGCAAGGCACTAAGCAACTCAGTGAGACCCTGTCTCCAGATAAAATACAAAATAGGGCTGGGGATGTGGCTCAGTGGTTGAGTGTCCCTGAGTTCAATTCCAGGTACAAAAAAAGAAAAAAAATAGTGGTGAAGAAAGGATTGATTTCTACTTTGATCCTCATCCCAAAATAAATTATAGATGAATTAAAAATCTGAATACATAAAACTGTAACTTTCTAGGATAAAACATGGGCACTTAAAAAAATCTGCATTACTTAAAAACTGCAAGTCTAACAAGCAAAAGATAGATAAATATGACTACATAAAACTGCTATAAAAATACCTTAGAAAAGCCAAAAATCAAACTTAGAGATTAAAATTTAAAACTTTGAGATTTTTCAAAGACAATTCACAGAAGAAAATGTCCATGAATGACCTACAATTTGTGAAATGTTTGCCCCAGCTCAAAATTAAGTAAATCCAAATAAAATAAGATACCTTTTAAAATTTAATTATTAGTTTCATAAAAATTAACATATTTCAGGGCATCACTTTTGAGGAGGGATGCAGATGAGTACTCTAGAAGTCTCCATTCAAGTTTAAAATGCTCATTCTTTGATCCAGTAATTCTACCTCTAAAAACTTGCCTTGCTAGTGTTCAGTGTGCACAAGGCCCTGGATTCAAGCCCTATCACTCAAAATACAAAAATTAAAAAAACAAAAACCAACTTATCCTAAAACTATAATTATACATGTTACCAGAATATGATGATAATTATAGTATTGTTTACAATCATGAAAAACTGGAAATGATGCAAGCACTCTACCACCAATCTATATCCTCAGCAGCAAATGATCATTAGTACGTGGCTGCCTGAAAATTAACCTTCTATCCTTTCCTCCTTTCTTTCTTTGTGTGTGTGTGTGCACACACAGAGAGAGAATGAACCTGGGGTCTCATGCATGCTAGGCAAGTGCTCTCCCACTAAGCTACAGCATTAACCCCTGGTTGAATATTTAATGATCCATAATAACTTTGTGTTATTAAAAAATGTGGGTTAGATATGCACATTTGGATATAGAAAAAAGTATCAAGATATTGTTAGGTTTAAAAAGAAGAAGGCAAGGTACTGAACAATGTGTACCTTATGTTTCCATCTTATACAGCAGAACTTCAGAACATGTGTGTCTATACATAGAAAATTTTTAGAAACATTAAGAAATTAAAATGGATACTTTGAGAATGGGACTGAAGATTTTAGAGTAAGAGGAAGATTTATTTTTTATTGTGTGCTCTTCTATTGCTCAAAAGTTTTAAATTGTATCATGTATCATCGAAATTACTGAGAAAAAAGAACTTTAAAAAGCAAGGATTTTATATTCCTCAGCTGTTCTAATTATAGCATAATGTTTGTGATAATCATGTTTCACTATTAGAAGGATCAAATTATATTTAATAAAAAAATCTAGTAAGCATATAAAACATTTACAAAGGTACTTTTTAAAAAAATCAGTGTATAAATGACAATACTTCATTATGGAAAAATTCACGTGTTTAGCATGGCTTCTATGTACTTAATCACTGTGTCATAGTGCTTTATAAGGAAGTTCCTGACCTTTCTCTGTAGACAATGTGTTTTCAGGACTTCATCTAGAGAAGGTGGTGAGTTGCCCTGAGCCACGCCAGTATCTTCAGTGGGTTTATCTTCTTGGTAAAGGATACTTCATATTTTAGCCTCTGGGAGATGAATGAGGAGTGGTGTTTATGTTTCACCCATCAATCCTGCTGATATCCAGACAAATAGAGTGACCAGGTGTGGGATAGAACTGTCAAAGTATGACAAAGTAGCCAAACAAAACAGTAAAACTTAAGAACAAATTTTTGGTAACTGTCCTTTCTCCAATTATAAAATTGTTGCCGGAGTTCTAGGTTGGGGTGAGGGGGGCTTATTTTGGGGAGTCTCAACAATCCAGATCTGGCCACTTGCCCCAAATGACAAACAGAAAAGAAGCAATGGTGAAGTAGGAAAGGAATTTTACTCAGTAAAGGTACACCAGGAAGACAAGGGGGAACAAGTGTCTTCAGCCCTGTCTTTCTGGGGTACTGGTAGGAGCGTCGGGTTTAAATAGGAGAAGAATTGAGACAGGGGCAAGAGGTATGCATAATTAAACAGTCTTGATCAAACTGTATTCTCACTGATCATTATTTCAGTTCTGGTTCTTTGAGATCCTGGAGAAGTTATTACTTGATCTGGAAATCTGTTTTCCATATGATTTCTCTTGCTTAGGTGGGCAGCCTCATTATGGGGTGATCTACCCACAAGGCTCTCTGTTCCTGGCAGATTTGGGGCAATGACTAAAGAGATTACTAGACATACTTGCTCAGGGGATATGGAACAGGATGTTGGAAAAATCTCTGAAAATCTTTAAAAGACCTTGTTTGTTCTTATCTTGGTGCTTTTAGCCATGAAGAGGGATGAGAAAGTTTAGATAAATTTAGGCTGATCCATCTTGGACTACTGCTTTTTAATGAACACTCCTTAAGTGATTGGCATGTCTATGCAGAGTTGAGCAGAAATCTGACCAAGTTCAAGGAAGAAAGGAGACAGCCGGGCTTGGTGGGCATGCTTGTCATCCCGGCTTCTCGGAAGCGGAGGCAGGAGGAACACAAATTCGAGGCCAGCCTGGGCAACTTAGTGAGGACCTATCTCAAAATAAAATGAAGAGGGTCAAGGATATAACCCTGGTGGAGTGCTTTCCAACTGTGAGTGATACTCTGGGTTTAATCTCTAGCATGACAAAACAAAACAGAACAAAAACATACCAAACTGCTTTAGTTGCCCAAGTGAAGAGTAAGTATTTTTAGCAAAAGCAGCCTCTAAGACCCTGTTATAAAAGTAATATGTGTTTATTGTAGAAAGCACAGAGAAGTATAATTTAGACTATATTAATAGAAAGAAATTCTCTAAACCATAGTACAAATACATTTTTTTTTCCAAATTTGTATTCTGCCCATTATTTTAAGGTAAATTTGGACAGAGTAGAGACTTATGTATGATTCGCTTATATGTACACCCCATAAAAACACTGGAAACATTACTTTTGAGTAGGGAAACTGGAAATCTGGGGAAAGTGATCAAGTGTGGAAGGAGCCATTTTTACAACACTTTTAAACTATTTATTTAGCTTGATTTAAAAATATACAAAAACTATAAAAACTTTCATTTGAAATACTTAGTGTTCATAATTTCTAAATAGAAGTGTGAAATAAAAATAAAATCCACTATTAAATCATAATAAATTAAAATAATTCAGTAAGAGCACACAGAAACATGAGTTCTTCTTAATCACCCAGATAAAAAGGGGGATAAACAAAATAAAGAGCTTCTTCACAGCAAAGGAAACAATCAGAAACACAAAGAGAGAGAGAGCCTACAAAATGGGAGAAAATCTTTAAAACACACACACATACACACCCACACACATGTCAGACAGAGCATTAATCTCCAGGATATATAAAAAAACTAAAAAAACTTAACACCAAAAAACAAATAATCCAACCAATAAATGGGCAAAGGAACAGAACAGACACTTGAGAAAAGAAATACAATCGGTCAACAAATATATGAAGAAAATGTTCAACATCACTAGCAATTAGAGAAAAGCAACTTAAAACTGCAGTGAGATTTCATCCCACTCCAGCCACAATGGTAATTATCAAGAATACAAGGAACAATAAATGTTGGAGAGAGTCGAGAGCCATCTGTGGACTATGTGTGGACCAAATCGGCATGGAAGCCCACTGAATAGGAAAAGCTGGTATTTGGGAAATTCCAGTGGCAAGCCCATTGGTTAAGACTGACCAAATACATGTGAATTTCTATTCAGCTCTGCCAAAAAGGTCTCACATAACACAGGAGATGGGGGTGACTTGCTGCAGCCATATAGCCACACAGCCTCTCAGGGATGGGTGTGGCCTGCCAAGATACCAATCAACCTGTTGACTGCAAGACATCATGAAGCAAGACTCCACCCCTGAAACCTTATCCCTGTTTTTGAGATACTCAATTCACAATAGCTAAACTATGGAACCAAATTAGGTGCCCTTCAACAGATAAATGGATAAAGAAAATGTGGTATATATACACAAAGGAATATTACTCAACCATAAAGAAGAATGAACTTATAGCATTTTCCAGGAAATGGATGGAACTGGAGACTATTATGCTAAGTGAAATAAGCCAGTTCCCCCCAAACCAAAGGCCAAATGTTATCTCTGATATGCAGATGCTGAATCACAACAGGCAGTGGTTAGGGAGGAGTGGAGGTTCACCAGATTGGATAGGGGGATATGGGAAGAAGAGAGGGATGATGGAAATGGGAAAGACAGTAGAAGGAATCAGACATAACTTACCTATGTTCATATATAAATCCATGACCAGTGTGACTTCACATAATGCACAAACATAAGAATGGGAAGTTATACTTTATGTATGTATGATATGTCAAAATACATTTTACTATAACTAAAAAGAACAAATACAAAATAAAAAAGGGGAATAAAAAAGAAGGATTAAAAGAAGGCACAAATGAAGGATAAAGGACAGAATAAAGAATAAAATTCCTGAGTGAAAGTGAGGGAGGAAAGGGATCTTTCCAAAGGACTTGAAAGATTCCCTTTCCTTGAAATTATGAAGTCTCCAGATTTCCCAAATAGATGGGCTATGTTGAAAATATCTGGCTAAACCTTTGAGATTTCAGTGATGAAAATTAATGAATAAAAGGAACAGCAATCATCACCAGAAAAAGTTGGGGTGGATACCAGAAGTAGATAATGGAAATTTGAAAAGATCTAAGAATGGAAACAAATCATTTAGCCCTGAAAACAAATAACAGAACAAATTTGCTTTCTTTGGTCAGTTTACATTAAACAAAGAGTTGCATTTTATATCACATGAATCTCCTAAGCTTCTTCTTAGGGAGGTGCTTGGTAGTTCATATCTAGCCAGTTCCTACAGAAGTAGCACTAAGCAGAGTACATGGAGGCAGGAACCTTTGAAAGGTCACAATTCAGGGATAAAGCAGCCACAACCACAGTTGCAGCCTGGGAGCTGTGTAGGTTTTAGGGACACACTGGACTTAGGAGAACCTTGTAGTTAAGTGTTCTACAGCGGCTGATCATAACACATGTGTTTTCTGTTCAGGCAGGAACTGAGCTTTACAAAAACAAAATGAGAAAAAAAGAGGCACATATATTGAGGACCATTCAGTCCTTCTCAGAACTACCTTCTGCCTTTCTTTATTCAATCCAGATGCACATTAATTTTAGAAAAGTCTAAGTAGGTGTGTTTTATTTTTCTGTTTCCTTCTGGAATAATGTAGCAAGTCTGGAAACATTGCATATCTGTTATCTGAGATTTATAGCTCTTCTCTTGGTTTTAAGAAAACATCAGGTACTTAGCTAATTAAATGTGATAGTCTTAGAGTTTTGTTTATAGGAAAGTGTCAACTTTCAGGATGTTGTGTGCATGTCTTGATAAAATTACGTAGAAAATGACCGAACACTCTTTTTTCATAAGCTGACCTTGCGGTCACCACTGCCTGAAAATGGCTCAAAACAAAAATGATCTAAGGATTGAAACAAGATAAGATCAAATTGATGTCATAGTAATTACACCAAGTACCATTCAATCATTGGATGGAATTTACCGTAATCCCTGGGCTTAGAAGCAGGTGGGAACATGCAGTTTTTATTACTCTGCTGGTATAAAAGACAGGTGAGGACTTTATTAACTGCAGTTACAGAGAAATCACCAGACGAAATTAAAATTCCTCTTCAGATCCACCAGCAACTGCCCTGAACATATTCTGCAAAAAGTCCAGAAAAAGGTAATATGGATAAAATAATTTGGGATATTTTAATTGAGGAGTAATATATTTGAGAATACAGAGGACTATAAATACAGAGAATTTGAGAATAGTGTGCATAAACAGAGTTAAGAAGAAAATTAGGCATTTAATCATTCTTTTTTTCTGCACTCATGATTGATTTGGGAGGAAGTCTGTGAAACTGTGGCTGGTGACCATAGACTAAGATATTATCAGAAGCCAGAAACCAGCTCCTGCTGAGCTGCTATAGTGCCTGTCAGTATCTAAAATTTTCCTCAAGAGTTATTGTATGTCATTTGAAAGGCATTCTTTCCCCTAGCTTTCAGAAGCCAGGCAGAGGGCAAGTAAACATTATGTAAGCTGCTGATATTGTTTTATTATCAATTTTTAAATGATGGATAACTACATCTGGCAAGTTGACCTAGTGATAAAGTAGTTAACTTGTTCAGCAGAATGACCATAGTTTCTGATTACATTTTGAATAAAGGTTCTCATGCAGACTTCGAATAGTTACATTGGAATTTCTTGAACATTGTTTCCATTTTCTTCTTTTGTAAAATGCTGCCCAAAACAACAACAACAACAACAACAATAACAACAACAACAAAAAAAACCTTGGTAGTATTCTTCCAACTGTTTCTGATGACTTTGCAATGATAAATCACTTTCCTGAGTCTAACTGGCTATTCCAATGAGTTTCTGAAAACTTTTTCCCAACTACCTTTATAGCTGACCTTCCATAGCTGCAGATTCTGCACCCTCTGATTCAACCAATCTCAGGGCAAAAGTGTTTTAAAAATTGCAGTTATTTGAAATATTGGTTGCCCAAGTTGCATTGTAAAGAATTAAACACTTTACTATAGTGTTTAATTATTTTTTAAAAAAGTGTACTCACCATTTGTGAATGGTTTATGTGTTTTCACTTCAATTTTAACATTGGTTTTCTTAGGTTCATTATTTCTTTGCAGATAAAGTCATTGAAATTTTAAGTGAGTCATATTTCTCACTATTTCCTGTTGAAAAATTAGCATGTAAGAAGTATTAAAAGAGCAAATGAGTATGTTCCACACAGATTCTTAGTTCCATTGTATGATATTATTATTAGTAGTAGTATTAGTATTAGTATTAGTATTTTTGGTACCAGGGATTGAACTCAGAGACACTCACCCACTGAGCCACATCACCAGACCTATTTTGTATTTTATTTAGAGACAGGTTCTCACTGAGTTGCTCAGCATCTTTCTGTTGCTGAGGCTGACTTTGAACTCTTGATCTTCCTGCCTCAGCCTCCTGATCTGCTGGGATTACAGGTTTGTGCCATCATGCCTGGCTTCATTGTAAGTTTCTTTTTAATGTAAGACTCAAATTTATATGAAAACTCAAATAGCTAGGAACAGAAATGGCAAAATTAGAAGGTAATATACATTTTTTTCCCAAAGTGGATCAAGATTATTTTGCTTTCACAGAAGAAAATTTACAGGATTCAATTAATATTTCCATTGAGACCAGTTGGCTCAAAGCCCCAAACTTCCATTTTTCTAGATTGTAAAGCCTAGAATAGTTTGCCATTAATTCATGGTCTTGCCAGTTCTAGTTTTGGTGTGTAACATTGCAGCAGTACTATTGTAATGTTGGATGAAGTAATCCAGTGATTTTTTTTTTTTATTCATCAGGCTCAGAGGGAATATTATAGAAATTCTCTAGCATCCTTAATACTCTGGGGCTTAAGAAGGGTTGCTTGCCTGAACTAGGGGAGTCGAGAAAAATTGAAAATCCAATTAGAAAAGACAACTGTAATGTCATGATCCATGTGTGAATCAAAGTAACAGAGGGAGATACAAATCAGCTGTGTACTTCTAGGCTATAGGGGTGGTGCAAGTGGAAGGGTACTATCTTAGGACCACATTACTTTCTGGATGATTGAAAAACCTTTTAAATTCTCCGGCATGCAGTTTTCTACTTTATGAAATAGGTGCTGTATAATGTCTTCCTCACAAAAGTGTTAAGAGAATTATACAAGTGAATGTATATCAAAGCCAAATCTTCTTCTTCTTTCCCTGCTCCCCACCAATCAGACAGCAGTCCTTATAACTATATCAGTAATTAAATGCCTGAGCCATCCCTCTTTGTCCAAATGAAATATTTTTTTTTTCAGTTTTAAAGGGCTTGGGATATAACCCAGTGGTATGCTTGCTTAACATGTACTAAGCCCTGGATTTGATCTCACTTTAAATCAAACAAACGATCAAACAAACAAACAACAGCAAAAAACAAAAAAAAAAAAACAACAAAACAAAAACAAACAAACAAACAAACAAAAAACAAGACAAAACAACCAAGCAAAAGTTTTGAAGAAACTGAAGTCAAATGATATTTAAATTGAAAGTTACATGGTCTTATATATAAGCTGTCACATAATAATCTTGCTGTAAAAACAGACATTAGCATCTTATTTAGGGGTAAGTCGTTTGAAAAAAATATTTAAGATGCTCATTGTAAAATATCATGATTTGAAGGCAGTGTAGTGATGTGTGGTTCAGAGCTTGGAGTTTGGAATTGTAGAGACATTTTAAAATCTTGGTTCTGCCAGTAGCTAATTATGTAAAATTTTATAGGTTACTCCACCTCTAAGTATACACTTCCTGCTCTTTTTGGGAATTGATCGAAGGGCCTCATGTCTTCTAGGCAAATGTCCTATCACTGTGCTACAAATATCTTTATCTGTAAAAATGAGAATGAGGGCTGGGAATGTAGCTCAGTGGTAGAGCATTTACCTAGCAGGCATGAGGCCCTGGGTTTGATCCCTAGGGATAGACACACACACACACACACACACACACACACACACACACACACAACCAAGAGAGTGATACCACACATGATCATTATATATTTGGGTGCAAGATTTCCAAAGAATATCTAATATGCAGTTAGTGGTAGGTGTTATTTTTATTTTTTATATTTTGTGGTACTAGGGATTGATCGCAGGGCTTTACACTATAAGGCAAGCACTCTACCACTAAGTTACATACCCAGTTCCAGGTTTTATTTTTAAAATATAAGATATTATTTTACCAAAACAGTGTTACAGATACTACACTGAATGCTAATTCCAACATTTTTTATACTTCGGAGAAGTTTTTATCATAAAAATTGTTCTAAGAGCTGGATCAAGTGCCTTGCCTAGCATGTACTAGGTCATGAGTTTGACCTTAGCACTCCCAAACCTAAACTAAAGAGTTGTTGTATCTCTTGCCATGCATAAAAGTGCTGAAAACTTAGCAGATAAAACAATTATTGTTCTCTCTTAAAGTTCCATTGGTAGATCAGGCTCAGCTGGGCAGGTCTTAACTTGGATTTCCTGTGCAGTCAGAGAGTGGCTGAGGCTAGTGTCATGTCACAGCTTACTGGGGACAGCATCTTTACTCACTTGTGTGGTACCTCATTACTTCTTGGGCTTTTTTTCCTCTCTCTTCTTGTGGCCTTTTCTCCTCCTGAGTCTCTCCATGTGGCTTGGCCTTCTTATCCTATGGTGGTCTCTGGCTAGTTGCATTTCTTACAAATCAACTGGTTTCTAAGAGACAGGAAGCAAGAACTGCCACGCCAGTTAAAGGAAACATCTACAACTTACCAGTGTCACTCCTGGCATATTCCACATTAATAGGGCCTGCATAGATCCAATGGGGTGCAAAAGGAGACGCAACACCTTTTGATATGGAATGGCAAGGTCACACTGCTGGGAGAGATTTTCGTGACAGTTACAAACTACTATAGAGGCAAAAATGCTGGGACAATGAACAAAGGGACTTCTCTTCACAGTCCCTCTGCTCTGTTTTACCACAGAAGAAAGTCCTTATTAAGTAAGGTGTGGGATTGATTAAACAACAATCAAGTCCTATTTATCCTGTTATTGAAAAGCCTTAGGCAGATTAAATGTTTTTATGCTTTTGTGCTTTTAAATGTGAATGATAACTTAATGTGTCAAAAGATTATATAAAACCAGCTCAAATAAACATCACAAAAAATAATGCACAAAATTAAAAAGTTGTGGGCTGGAGTTGTGGCTCAGTGGCAGAGCACTTGCCTTGCACATGTGAGGCACTGGGTTCAATTCTCAGCACCACATAATAAATAAATAAACAAAATAAAGATATTAAAAAATATTTTAAAAGTTAAAAAGTTGTAAGAAAGATTCTGATATTACTAAAATGCTTCATATAACTTTTTTGGATATTTTGCTTTTCCGAAAGATAAATTAACATCACACCTTGTTTTAACCCTAATAGTATTTATTACTAACATAGTTTTGATTTTAAAATAAGAAATATTTTAAATTCTTCTTTATTTTTATTTACATTTGTTTTTGAGATGGGGGGGTCTCATTATGTTGCCCACGGTGATCTTGAACTCTAGGCTCAAGTGATCCTTCTGCCTCAGCCTCCTAATAGATTGGACTACAAGTGTGCGCTGCCACATTTGACTGAAATTCTCCTTTAAAGCAATATTCTATGGTATTGAGTTTGTCACATCAAAATTCTTGTTGATTTTTTGCAATATATATTTAGTATGCCGAGAATTTTTGAAAATGCTGATGTGCTAGAATACCAGAAGGATAATGGAAAAAACCCAAAATTTTAATTACATAATTATGTTAGCACTGTGAAACATTTTAAAGTAGCAATTAAAATAGAATGTTAGAAGTCCTTAAATTTAGTCAAATTGACTAAATTTTTGTAGGTCTAATTTTTGTAGAGCTTCATAAACTCTTCTATACGTTATTCTTATCTATGGTAACACCACCCCCTTTTAAAGTTATTTTTGGTCCATTTCATTTGGAAAACAAGTTGGCTTTTTAAAAAAGAGTTTGTGAGCAGAAAACACTGTTAAGTGGTTGGTAAACTGAAATCCTGTTCCAAATAGTGCTGCCAAGTTGTGAGACTGGCCTTATTTTCCTTTGGTACTGGGGCATTTTGGGGATATCTTTACCTCCTGGAGAAGTTGCTTGAGTATATGGTGAGTATATGAAGCTCCCATATGAATGTCAAAACAATAGACATACATTTACTGCTGTGGTGTTTCTTTTTTCCATCAAACACATTCTCATGGTTTTTTATCTGTCCATTTTCTTATTCCCAGCCTACCAAATGTCTCAATTCTGCAAATAATTTCATTATAGCAGTTGTTGCTTCAATTCATAGTTATTTGTCTTTGTATTGAGTCCTCCATTATGCTTTGAGTTCCTCAGATGGCAAGAAACTTATTCATATTTGTATTGTCTATGCTTGTGTCACTCCCTGGCATGTAGCAGGATCTTACTCACAGTTTTTTACATCTTCTAAGCATTCAGTTAGACCTGTAAATTTGGTGCTTTATAACATTCAAACTCCTGTCAATGTATCTAAAATGTCTCTTTTTAAAAGAGAGACATTATCCACATCAAAGATTGGATGAGGTGGATGGTGGGGGATATTAACCAGTCTGTCTTCTTCCACCCAATTTCCCAACCATTCTTGGTCACCTCATTTGGAAAAGACTTTCAGTCAGTAATGCCCAAAAGCAACACATGAGCATCTGTGCAGAAGAAAAGGGAACCTGGAGGATTGTTGAGGTTGGAGGTGTGGAGCACTGGATCATGAAAGACATTCAATGCTGACTTGAGAGTTCAGAATGTAACCGTAAGGGAAAGACTCACTTCCTGGGCCTAGGGCACATGAAGAAAGAAAACTGGTAGTCAGACCCACTTCAAGGTGAGTTTCCTGACCGCTGACTCAGGGTCTTTATAGTTATCCACATGCTGTCAGAGGTGGTTGTTTGGCCAGAGGTAGAGGTCAGAGCCTACAGAAGTTCAGAGGCTTGGTCTGTGGAAGTTGGTGGGATGGAATCTAAACATTCCACTTTTCCTTAACTTTTCACCTTCAAAGCTTTCATTAAGCTGAACAGTTTCTCTCTTCTTTGGACCATGCAAAATGCTGACATTTGCAGGCCTATACTTTGTTTGATAAACAATTACTGAATACCTTTCTCATGGCAGGCTATGAGCTGGGACTCAAGACTTGTCCTTCAAGGGTCTCCCTCTCATTAGTGATCAATCACCAAAGGCAGCTTACTTTCCTCTCCTTAGTTTGCGAGATCAGACAAAGTTAATGAGGTGAAGCCATAGGTCAACCCTATAGAAGTCAGTTAGATTTAATCTGTTGGGTTAACATAGGACTAGACCTTTAATCCTAGCTAGTCATCTCAAAAATGTGCTATGAATCACTTGGGTTTCCTGGTGTTCAGAGCAGAGATGAATCACCCCAGCTACCATCACCATTAGAAAACCCACAAACTTCACCACTCTCTGACAGTGAGGAGCAATGGCAACATATTTGCAAGTGAAGGGCAGGCTGCCACATTGTTTGAAGCACTTGTAACCTTCTTGGAATAATATGGGCTGGGGATGTGTAACTCAATGAGTGTTTACCTAGTAGTTGTGAGGGGTTCCATCCCTATTACCATGAAACAACCACCACACCAAACTACATATATGCACATACACATACATATATACGCATACACACATGCATATGTTTATATACATATAGATGTGTATGTGTGTGTATGGTACATTGGTATAGTGTTTATTTCATAAAGCACTTAATACATTAATTATATCTCACAATAAATAATATGTAAACATGCTAACTAATAATGGTTTATGATAATTACATTCTTTTATATTTTCAACAATGCTATCTTTTGCTCATTGCCACTTTATTCCAAGAACATAAAGTAGTATGCATAATTTGCTAGAAACTGAGACATCCAATTTAAATCCCGATTATGTTAATGGTTTATTTTAAATTAATATTACTTCTATATCTTATCATAAAATGATAAAATAAAAATTTTATGCCTATGGGCTGATGAATTTATGTGAAAATATTTTATTTAATTGAACCTTTATTTTAAGTTGTTATTCAAGGGTTATCTTGTTACTAATGAATTTATGTGAAAATATTTTATTTAATTGAACCTTTATTTTAAGTTGTTATTCAAGGGTTATCTTGTTCCTTATAGTGAATTACAACTCTGTGTTAGCAACTTATGATTGACATTGCTATTACCATTCAAAAACTCCAAGTGAACATAATTGTATTGAGCATCTATTTTGTGCCTTATGCTAGTGTGGAGGTGGATTAAAGGTCATAGCATTTATCTTTAAGAAACTTTTATGTGGATGGAGAAATAACAGGTACATAACTGGCTGGACCATGAGACATCATTTAAGAACTATAAGCAAAGTGATATGTGAATGCAGTAGAGACATTTATTTATTCTGGCTTTAAGCTTGGGTGAAATCTTCACAGTGAAGCTGGCAATTGGGCAGCTCCTTAAAGAACTCTGGGGATAGACTGACAAGGGAGAGAAAGGTCTTCCAGTACAAGTTGAGAACACACATTTTTTTGGAATCTCATGATTTTGATGAGATATGTGGCAGGAGGTAAGGACATGTTGAGTGGACATTGAAGACAGGGTCTATGATGTTTTGTAAGGTACTCTCTTGGAATATCACAAGAGGCTAAGATTAGTAAATCTGATTTTACATTGTGCATATTTTTGAAAAATATCATAAATTCCAGCTGAGTGTAATTATTTTTCCTGCTCCATTCTTAATTTTTTATTCCAAATTCTAAAACATAAATACCTGAAGGTGATAGGGATGATAAAAATTATTAAGATATTTTCAGGGCTGAAGGTGTGACCCAGTGGTAGGGAATTTCCCTAGCATCTACAGCTTGTAAATTTAATCCCCAACATGGATAAATAAATAAACAAAACTTTCCAAAACACCTAGAATTTGAGGATTAATCTCCTTCTGCTAGGTTAAGTCATCTTTTTTAAAAATAAAGACAAAAAAGATAGCAGTTTCTGCTATTGTAAGCCATAGCAACAGTAACTTTGATTCCATTTTTTCAATCTCCTTTTTACCTTATCATAAAGCAAACTCTAAAATGTTCCTTGGGGCTGAGATGTAGCTCCGTGGTAAAGCACTTGCCTAGCATGCTGCAAGGCTCTGAGTTTGATCTATAGTACTGAAAAAAAAAGTGCATTGGCTTCAAGTTTTTACATTCTGCAATCTTGTTATAAATGTTTCTCTCTGAATTAATTTTGATATATTTGTTCATTGCATAATGGCTGAATTTTCATAATATATGAGATGCAATATCAAAGCATGTAAATGATACTAGTTTAAAAAGGAAATCAGTTTTAATTCCATGATTTTTTCCTATGGCTTTTATATTCCTTAGGGCAGTAATTCTCAGACTTTTGAGTCCAAAAGACTTTGGTTTATGAGGTAGTATCTACTAGTATTGAATAGTTTTGGAATTATGGTAGAAAAAGTTTCAGAATATTTATTTATTTAAAAAACAATAAACTCATTGTACGTTAACACAAATAACATATGTGTATTTAAAAATGATGATTTGCAAAACAAAAAGCATTGGTAAGAGTGCAATTTTTTTTTTAATGTCTGGCCCAGAAAGAGAACTTGTGTGCTTCTTTATTCAATCTGATAGAACATCACATGCCATACCGCATCTAGAAAATTTCTCTGAACACTCAAGGGGATGAAAAGCAAAATATCAAACAACATTTTAGCATTATTATGAAATCATTTTGACCTCAGAACCATTGAAAGAATTTGGGGGTCTAAAGATCACACTGACTTAACACAGGGTTTATTCAATGTTAGTGATATATAATATACATGTATATATAAATAAAACTTTAGTTATATATAAGTAACTTAGGGTTATATATATCAGGTGGAAATACTGACATATGTATGTTTTCACTTCCATAATCACAAGTTTGTATTTCTATATTATAAACTGTTCTGCTGCCTGACAAATTATTATTATTACTACTACTATTTTAGTACTGGTGATTAAACCAGGGGAACTTTACCTCAGAGCTACTTTCCTAATCCTTTTATTTTTTTGTTTTGATACAGGGTTTCATTAAGTTGTGATTGTCCTGCCTTGTCCTGCCTCAGTCTCCCAAGTGGCTGGGATTGTGGGCAACAAATTATACTTAAAAATTAGTTTTAGGGGTTAATATAAATATCTATCAAAAACATTGTCATATTACATCATTCTATGTGAAAAATCACTAGACGTTTTTGACACACACACACACATACACACACACACATTTTTTGTTTGTTTTGTTTTGTGTGACTGAGGAATGGACCCAGGGCCTCATGTATGTTGGTCAAGTACGCTACCATTGAGCTACCTCTCCAGCCCTTATTAGAAAATATTTTATTATTTTCCCACTGATTAACTTGTTAAATTTATTCTTCATTGTTTATTTTTAGTTATACATAACAATAGGATTCATTTTGACATAATTATAAAAGTATGGAATATAATTTTTTAAATTCAGCCCTCAATATTTCCCTTTTCTCCCTTCTCCCTCCCTGTTTCCTTCCTTCTGCTCTTCTGATCTTTCTGCTATTTACTTGTAGTTTTTTTTTCATTAGTGTCTTGTGTATGTACATGATGGTGAGATTCACCGTGTTATATTCATATATGTATACAGGATTGCCCAGGCTGGCCTTGAACTTGTGATCCCATTTCAGCCTCCTGAGTAGTTGGGATGACAGATGTATGCCACTGTGCCTGACATCATATGTGATCTCAAACCTCATTCTGCATTAAAAAATAAAAAAGCTTTTAAATTTGAATAATTATAGATTTAAAGGAAATTGCAAAAAAAAATTTTAAAAATATATAGGGAGGTCCATACACCCTGCAGCCAATTTCTACCAATAATAATTATATTATGTAATTATGGTACAATGTGAATCCAGAAAATTGACAATGCTACAAACCACAGAGCTTATTCAGGTTTCCCTAGTATCATGCGCTCGTGAGTGTGTTTGTGTGTGTGTGTGTGTGTGTGTGTGTGTGTATAGTTCTATACAATTTTGTCCCTTGTATAGACTAGTGTGATTGATGTTACAATAAAGATGCACATTGTTCCATCACCACAAGACTCCCTCAACTTCTTTCCTACATTAACTTCTTCAAACTGCTAATCTATTTTTCAACAACATTATATAAATGGAACTCTATAGCATGCAACCTCCACTCAGCATACTTCCCTTGAGGTCCATGCAAGCTACGGTGTGTATCTTTTATGTTGCTGTCTATTATTCCATGGTATGGATGTACCATTGTTTGTATAACCATTCATCTCTTAAAGGGTATTTATGTGTTGTGTTCAGTTTTAGGCTATTAGAAATAGTTTTTATGAACATCTATATACAAGTTTTGTAGGAACGCATTTTTTATTTCTCTGAGATAAATGCCAAAAGAGTGTACTTGTTGAGTCATAAGGCAAGTATCTGTTTGGTTTTATGAGAAACTGTCAAACTGTTTTCTATAGTAGCTGTAACATTTCACAGTCTTATCAGCAATGTCTGAGTTATCCTATTTCTCTGTATCCATGCCAGCATTTGGTGTTATATTTTTAATTTTAGCCACTCTGATAATTACAGTTTTAATTTGCATTTCCTTAATGGATGAAAATGCTGAACGTGTATGCTTAGTTTTTCATCTATAAATCCTCTTTATTGCCGCCTTCGCCGCCCTCCTCCTCTTCCTCCTCTTCCTCCTCCTCCTCCTCCTCCTCCTCCTCCTCCTCTTCTTCTTCTTCTTCTTTTGTATTGAGGATTGAACCCAGAGGCACTTAACCACTGAGCCACATACTCACCCCTTTTTAATATTTTATTTAGAGACAAGATCTCACTGAGTTGGTTAGGGCCTCTATAAATTGCTGAAGCTGGCTTTGAACTCACAATTCTCCTGCCTCAGCCTACTGAGCTGGTGGGATTATGGGCATACACCATTGTGCCCAGCACAATACTCATTTTTTAACTGGATACTTTTTTTCTACTAAGTTTCAGGAGTTCTTTATATGATTTAGATTCCACTCCTTTGTTGGATATGTGGCTTAGAAATGTTTACTCCAAGTCTGTGACTTGTATTTTCTTCCTTTTAAAAGAGGATTAACTCCTAATTTGGATGAAGTACAATTTGTCATTTTTCCCTTCTATGGGTCATATTTTGCTGCCAAATCTAAAAACTCTTTCTTCACTCAGCCCTAAGTCCTGATCCATTTTGCTCTAGTTTTTATATATAGTGTGAGGTTTAACTTAAGTTTTCTTCATCTTCTTCTTTTTCCTTTTGTGTATGCTTAGCAGCTCTAGCAGCAGTTGTTGAAAAGGTTGAAATACTTAGTTGTTTGTTGTTTTTGTCAAAAACCAGCTGGGGGCTGGGTTGTAGCTCAGTGATAGATTCTCAGCAACACATAAAAATAAACAAATAAAAATAAAAATATTGTGTCCATCTACAACTATATATATATATATCCATCCAGCTTGGCATATGTATATTTATGTAGGTCTGTTTCTGAGTTTTCTTCTTTGCCCTATTGGTCTATGTATATATCCCTTTGCCAAAAGCATTCTGCTTTGATTACTTTAGCTATATAATGTGTCCAATTTATTTATTTATCTATTTATTTGTGCAGTGCTGGGGATCAAATCCAGGGCCTCACACTTGCTAGGCAAACAAGCACTCTTATCACTCAGCTACATTTGCATTCCTGAGAAGTCTTTACACTGAAAACAGTGATTGTTTTTTACTTTAAAAAATAGTTTTAGCTATTCTACATCCCTTGCCTTTCAATATTATTATCAAGTAATAATAATAATCTTAGTTATATCTATAAAAACTATTCTGGGAATTTTTTCCTTTCAGTTCTAGGATTAAACCCAGAGCCTCATGCATACTGGACCAAGTGTTCTACCACTAAGCCACATTCCCAGATCCAATGTTGGGATTTTGATAGCGTTTCATTTAAAGGCACAAGTTAATTTGGTGAGAATTGGCATCTTAACTATGATGACTTTTTCAATCCATGAAAATGATGTTTTCCTATTAGGTCTTCTGATTTATTTCATCAGAATTTTGTAATTTTCAGCATACAAGTCCAGATGTATTTTGTTTGATGTATAACTAAGTACGTTATTTCCTTTGGTAAGTTGTAAATGGTATGGTATTTTAAATTTATTTCCACAATTTTTTTTTGTGTGTAGAAATGCAGTGGAGTTTTATATATTGATCTGTGTCATATGATGTTGAACTCACTAACTAGTTCCAGGAACTTTTTTCATAGGTTCCTTGGAGTTTCATTTTTTAAAAACATGGATAAGCATGTCATTTATGAGTATGGATAATTTTATTTCTTATCTGTATGCTTTTAATTTAATTTTCTTGCCCAATTTTACTGCCTAGAATTTTCAATACCATGTTGAATAAGAAGTGAGAGTGGATATCTTGCCATGTTCATAATCTTAGGGGGAAAGCAGTTTTTTTCTCCCCAACATTAAGTATGATGTTAGCTATAGATTTTTTGTAAATGTTAGTCATCAAGTTGAGAAAAATCCTTTAATTTTGATTTTCTGGAAATTTTTTTTTTTTTTTGGATGCTGCTGATTGAACCCAGAGCCATGCACTTTACCACTGAGCTATACCCTTGGCCTCTACTGAAAGTTTTTTCCATGAGAGTATTGGAAATAGTCAAATGTTTTAACTGGGTCAGTTGAAATAATCGTAATTTTTTTCTTTATCCTGTTGATATGGTGGATTATACTTTCAAATACCGAATCAGCCTTGCATGCTTTGACTATTCCCAGTTGGTCATGTTAGTCTAATTCCTTTCGTACATAGCTGGATTCAGTTCACTAATATTTTGTTTGGGATTTCATTTCATGAGAGATACTGTTTATATTTTCTTTCTTTGTACTGTCTTTGGTTTTGGTGTCAGGTTAATCCTTGTCTCATTAAATGAGTTGGGAACTGTTCTTTCCTCTTCTATTTTCTACTGTAATTGGTGTTGTTTTTGCCTTTAAATGTTCTGAATTGTTTTTTTTTTTTAGTTAGTAAATGACTCTGCCTCTTATCTCTCATGGATTGGACATGAATAATCCATAACACTTTCACTTAAAAACACGGATAAAAAAAAATCACCCCTTTGCTCTCACATGAGATGTTCCCTTGACATTTTGGGATAAAATCCAATTTTCTGTCTCCTTATTTTCAGGGGCAGTGAGGTCAATGCCTGGATATGGTCAATACCTTAGCTGACTTGGATAGCCTGCTTCATGCACTCAGAATCCTTGGGTAAAACTGGTCGACAGGTGTAAGGCAAGGAGTGCTATTTTTTTTTCCCCAGTACTGGGAATTTAACCCAGAAGTCTTCTACATCTGAGCTAAGTCTCTAGACCCTTTTCCTTTTTTATTTTATTTTGAGGCAAGGTCTTTTTAAATTGTCCAGGCTGACTTTGAATTTTCTAACCTCTTGCTTCAGCCTCCCAAATTGCTGGATTATAGGCGTGCACCACTGCACCCAGCTCTAAATAGAAAACTTGGATTAACACTCTCTATTGTTTGCCCTTGCCATACAGCTAGGTTGGTATCTAGTCATTGATGAGACTTACAGATCACCTGCCATCAGTGAATAAAATGCAGGAGGGACTAACATCCCCCCCACAATTCTCCAGCTTGGGGATATAGAAATGGGAAGGATAGGTTCAAATGCTTGTATATTTTATATATCATATGTAAGTTTATATGGATGTATATATCATCTTAGATATCATCTAGTTTAAGTTCTGTTTTGCAAATGAGGACACTGAGGCTTCTTAAAGGGATGGCATATTTAATTTTATTTAAAAATATTTTTAGTTGTAGATGAACACAAAACTTTTATTCTACTTATTTTTTTGTGGGGCTGAGGATCAAACTCAGTGCCTCACACTCTACCACTGCGTGCTCTACCACTGAGCCACAGTCCCAGCCCAAGGGATGGCATATTTTAAAAGAGAATTTATTATTGCTATTATTAAGCCCGATTCACTTGTTTATGTGAGAAATGGAAAGATTCAGTTTCCTATCTCTTTCCTAAAGAAGACTTGCAGGCTGAGGCTGTAGCTCAGTGGCAGAGTGCTTGCCTAGCATGTGTGAGGCACTGGGTTTGATCCTCAGCACCACATCAAAAAAATAAATAAATAAAATAAAGGCATGCTGTCTATCTACAACTATTAAAAAAAACATTTGCTTTTTTTTTTGTTTGTTTATGTGGCTTTAGAGTATATTGAAAGCTGAAAGCAACATCCTTCAGTCACTATTATAAATAATAATGTTAAAATTGATGATTGTTGTTACAACTGGTAATCCGAGATGATGATGATGATGATGATGATGATGATGATGATGATGATGATATGACAATGATGGTGATAATGAAGATGATGATTTTGTCATGTCTTTATTTCAGAAGAGCCATGGATTATTACAGAAAATATGCAGCTGTCATTCTGGTCACATTGTCTGTGTTTCTGCATATTCTTCATTCCTTTCCTGATGGAGAGTTTGCAATGCAGGGTACGTGACCAAACTTGTGTTTGAAGTAATAAGGACAACGTGCATTTCTAGATGTACATCAATAACTCCATTAATCACATTTCTACCTCCTTTTCAAATGTGATAAATCTTCACTGCTGGATACATATCAAGGCACTTGTAGACAGTGAACATAAAATCAAATTAGGTTCAGAAAATGTACAGTGAAAATGATATCTTACACATCCACTTAAATAGCAGCCTGTACATTTTCATCTGAAATAGATTTCTTATTATTCTTTATCAGGATTTTACAAGAAGAAAATGCTCTCAGATAGCTCAGTCCCCCACCCTTCCATTTCTCTCAGAAGATTTGAGAAGATTTTAACGTTGCCTCTGTCGATGAATTTTCACATCAGTTAACAAGTGAGAAAAACAAAACCATTTTATGCAGTAAATTTGGCTGTATTGTTTGAGAATCTCATATAGTGGCTGATATAATTCCATCAGCTTTGAAATTGTAAGCTACTGCTGGTTATGCTTTTTCTCTAGATGAATGGTAATATTTTAATCCTTGGTCCCAAGTGCAGATGCCTGTTGTAATATCAGGCTCTCTATCTACACTCACCAAGCTGTCTTAATTCTGACATATTTTTCTCTGTCAGTATTTGGAGTTTCTACAGGGAAAAAAACAATAGCAGATTCTAAAGGGGAAAATATTTTGCCTCTGGGCAAAACTCTCCTTTCGGATAAACATAGCATTTTCATCTGTCAAGTTTTGTGCTCGCTCTAAGCATACTATTAGCTTTAGGATAAAGATTCCATGCTTGAAGAGAGAGAAACCACTACAACTAAAATTTCCCATGCAGCTCTGCAAAAAATTGTTTTCCTGGGAAGATAACTCCTTAGTATAAATATATATTATATATGAAAACCAGCATGCAGCCAAAAGTATTTACTTAATTCTGTATTCTCCATGGAAAAAAAGAATATTTGCTATCCCATAATAAGGAAAAATTCATAGTTTCTCTTCAAATCCTTTTTGGATTATTTGACTTCTTGTTTTGTTTTATTTTGTCTGATAGGTTGCCCAGAATGTAAGCTAAAAGAAAACAAATATTTCTCCAAGCTGGGTGCCCCCATTTACCAGTGCATGGGCTGCTGCTTCTCTCGGGCATACCCCACTCCAGCAAGATCCAAGAAGACGATGCTGGTACCAAAGAACATCACCTCAGAGGCCACATGTTGTGTGGCCAAATCCTTTACCAAGGTAAGAACTTCAAGGGCATTAGAAAAGTTTTAGTAGCCTACCAGAGTCATAGCTATAGAGCATATCCATGGCATTTAATGCTGAAGGTATCTAATGACCTATCTTTTCTTGGTCATTTGTAGTCAGGGGTTGCATTTGTACACTTTACTTAAAAGTCAACTAATTTAAGAAGGTTGGTTTCATAAAAGAAGAGAGTAGAATAGTAGCCTCCAAAGGCTAAGAAAGGTGTAAGGAGGTTGGAGTTTAGGTAATAAAATATAGTTACACAGGAAGAGTAAATCTTTTCATTCTATAGCACAGTAGGATGACCATAGTTCACAACAATTTGTTAAATTTTTTTTATAGAGAACTAGAAGAAAAGAATTAAAGTTTTTCTACACCAAAAAAATGACAAGTGTTTAAAAAGATGAAAATGCTGTTACCTGGACGTGATAATTACACATTGTACATATGCCTCAAGTTATCATATTGTAACCCATCAATACCTGCAATATTTATTATGCTAAGAAAAAAGTTAAAAGTTAAAAAAAAATAGTCAGGGGGCTGGGATGTAGTACATTGGGAGACTGCTTGTCTAGCATGCACAAGGCGCAAAGTTGGATCCCCAACATTGGAAGGAAGAAAAGAAAGGAAAAAAAAGTAGAGGGAGGGAGAAAGGAGGAAGGAAGGAATGAAGGAAAAAAGAAAGACATCATTTGCCTTGTGGATATGGGCTGGATTTATTCAGAATGAGAACAGGGTGTGGATGACAGGGAACAGGTTGGGAGAAATTGTAGCCTACTTACATGATGTGAACTCGACCTTTTAGAATGAAAATATATCCTGAAATGGAGAATATGCAAACATTATCTATTTACTTCAGTTGGCTACAATTTAACATTTTCCAATTTTGCCTATTTATCCTGGTTTATTGTCTGTCTCTCCTCTTTCCTTTCCCTTCAGGCCATAGTAATGGGACATGCCAGAGTGGAGAACCATACTGAGTGTCACTGCAGCACTTGTTATTATCACAAATCTTAAACATATTTTAAAGTGCCGTGCAGATGACTGATGATTTGGTGAAAAGGAAAATTAAGTTGTTCAGCATTTTAACCTGCAAGATAAAGCCCTCCTTTCCCTCACCAGCCCTTTCTGACGTGCTTCAAGGACACACTGCTGCTTCATTGCTCATCTCCTTATCCAGTGGTATAATCAGCAGCCTAGCTCTTTCAATTGGAATGAATTATAGCATTTAGCATGACCATAAAAAGCTGCTTCCATTGGAAATAAAGCTTTTTAAATCATCATTCATTGAATTATCATTTTTTTTCATAAAAGTAAAGCCAATTGCTTTTGAAATGATTTGTGGAAAGGTGTGAGCCAATGGGTGATTTAGAACCTGGCCTATTTAGTGAGTTGACATTGGAGATTCTTGCTCCCACCAAGCCTTCTAGAAGCTGCTGTGAGTCCTTTCAACCAGTGGGCCAATTATGACAATCCACTGAGGTCAGAAGAGAAAATATGAGATCTTCTATATCTATTCACTTTTAAATCATCCTTTAAATTTCCATTTTGATGGCTTTTATGAAAACATAAAAATCCATTACTAGGTTAATACATGTATACAATTTATAAACAAATAATTATGCATATATTGAGGTTACCAGATCAGAACCTTTTTACTGGTAGAAGTATGCAAATAAAACATACACAGCTGGGGTAGAGCTCAGTAGAGCACTTGCCTGGTACATGTGAAGCCCTGAGTTTGGTCTTCAACACCAGAAGAAAAAAAAAATAAATAAAAGAGACCATTGCTCTAGAATTTAGGAAGGATAATCCCAGTCTGAAGTTTCTATCTACTTGGTTTATGTCCAGAACAACACAAAAAAATGTGCATCCTGTTAGTTTTCAGCATCCAGGCTATAACTAAATGGTGGTCCTAGAAAGTTCTCATTGCTCTCCACTAAAACAGCATTACTTTGAAATTTCAGAGGCATCAGATCTTATATTCCATGATCAGGGCTGGGTGAGAATGAATAAGTGAGGAGCAAGACATCCTTTGAGCACTCCCAGTGGGCTAGGTAGAATACCAGCACCTTCACTTAGTTCTAGCAAAATGCTTCAGAGTAGTACCATGCTTCAAAGTCATGTTTAAAAAAATTTTTTTTAGCTGTAGATAGACACAATACCTTTATTTTATTTATTTTTATGTGGTGCTGAAAATGGAACCCAGTGCCTCAAATGTGCCAAGTAAGTGATCTTCCATTGATCCACAACCCCAGCCCCTCAAATTCATATTTTATTGAGCATGTATACCTAGAAACAGGGTTATCCTTGCCTTGGGGACAACAGTTTCATATCCATTAAATCATATTATCCAGGCTGGGGATGTGGCTCAAGCGGTAGCGCGCTCGCCTGGCATGCGTGCAGCCCAGGTTCGATCCTCAGCACCACATACCAACAAAGATGTTGTGTCTGCCGAGAACTGAGAAATAAATATTAAAGAAATTTCTCTCTCTCTCTCTCTCTCTCTCTCTCTCTCTCTCTCCCCCCCCCCCCACTCTCTCTTAAAAAAATCATATTATCCATGGTGGAGATCAAAGCCCCCCAAAATCTCTTCTCCTGTAGGAGATCAAAATTTTGAAACATGAGTCTGAAATTTTAGAATATAACATTAGTAGCAAATAAAGTTTTCAAAAAAGTTTCAACCATCACTGATTTGTTAAATTCCATTTCTGTGTGGCAAACCAGTTCCTTGGTATGCTGGAAAACACCTGATATCAAAGTGAAAAGGTAAAATGGGTGCATGTACTTTTTAAGAAGCTTTGGAATGCACATGAAGATGTTAGTTCTTTTGTTCATTCATTTATTTATTATGCATCTACTGAGTGCATTATGTTGACACTCAATTGGGTTGTGAGGATTCAGAGATTTCTAGATTCTTTGTAATGTTGAAAAAAAGATAAGGGGGCATAACCTGAGAGAACATTGGTGCTGATCATTGGTTCATTCAAATGTCTAGCAGAGTGGCTGAGAAGGTAGATCAGTGGTAGAGTGTTTGCTTAGCATGAGTGGAGGCTTTAAGTTCAATGCCCAGTACTGCAAACAAACAAACAAAACACAGACACTCACACACATACACACACAATCCAAAATGCAAACGAACAAACCCCCAAATGTATGGTAGGTATTTATTGAGCACCTACTGTGTGTCCAGTCTGGAGAGCTCAACACATACTTGGAGGGCTCATTGGTTGGAGGAGAGCTCCTGACACATACTTGACTGGAGTATCCTTGCTGGTCTGAGTTCCTCTTATTTGACAGAGGGACACTAAAAGAGTATGGAGAGACGGAGGAATATCCCCACGGTCATCCAGATCAGCCAAATCAACCCAAATGAACAGTATATCATAGCCATAGGACCTCCCATTTTGCCATGTGTCTCACATGCAACTGGTCTTGGGAAGGCCAAGATGAATAAGACACAGACCCTTTCCTGAAGCATTGCAAAGTCCAGTGCGTACTGTGAACAACACATCATGATCTAGCGAGGTGCATGTCAAGGGAGGGATCTGGACTTAGGTGGTATAAAAGGAGGAATGGCTAATTCAGCCTGCTGGGGTTTGTTGTGGTAAAATTCACAAGGCAAGGTGATACTTGAGCTGGGTTTAGAAGATAAATAGAGAAATGGGTGAAGGAGTGCATTCTTGTTTGAGAAAACAGCAGAAGCAAACATCCTGAAATGGGTAGCATTGTTTCCAATATTGGAGTCGGGAGCTTTTGACTTGGTGATAGAAACAAAATCAAGTCAAGTGAGCATGAATATACAGGCAAGGCTTTAATTGCGCTTCAGCCAAAGCAGGTAACTGGGCCTTCAGATGGAGGGAGATAGTACTGATCAAGGGATGAGGCTGCTTTCCACCATGTGACCAGCGCACTGGTTTCATTAAAGAGGTTCTTGGCATAAAAGTTAACTAGTGAGATCGAAATAAACATACAGACTCAGTTACCTTTTTCTATGACCAGGTCCAAGACGGCTCCCCCTCTGGTTCCCACCTCGAACCACCCGGTAGGGCAGCAAGGATTACTCAGGGCTAGCAGGGGAGAGAGAGAGGGAGCACGCCAGGGAGTAGCCTTTTATTGGGGAACAAGAAATTCAGGGGAGAATTCCATCCAATGAAGTTTGAGGGGGGCCGCACTCCAAGGTCAGGGTCAGTGATTGGCCCCTGGGGTCAGTGGTCAGTCACACCCCCACATGGACAGGCTCTCGCACCAGGAGCGGGCCGGGGAAGCTCTGACACAGTTTAGCCAGAGCGCCTCAGACCCAAACCGGTAGTTGCCTAGTCACGTGTGAGAATGGCTCCCCACAGCTGCTACCTGAAAAAAGGGGCACGTGAGTTTCTATTGATTTGCTGGGACGGGCCAGAACTTGGTAATTTTCTACTGGCCAGGAGCACAGTTCCAGAAGATATTTCTTCTTGCATAAGACAGGCAGGCTGTGAACATGTTCTAGAACTGCTGAGTTACTCTTGTAGCTGCAACCATCATCCTGGGCAAACATCCTGGTCTTGTACCTTGATCTGGACCTAATGGTAGGGCTGAAGGACAAGAAAACACATACCAGTTCTAAATGGGCAAGCAAAAATGTCAACAAGTAGAACCTGACCTTAATTATTAAGGCAGCAAAGGGGACAGACATAATATGAAGACAGAGATCTCATTCTAGTCACTCATCAGACACCTGCAAACCCAAGAGTCAGTGTTTCTAGTTTCAAGTCCCTGAAAAGTAACCTAGGCAACCATTACCATCCTAACCCACACATCAGAGGTGTTATGTACAGTAAAGCTAGTGGGAAACTAATAATGTATTGTCCAGCTACATGACCTCCAAAATTAGATTTTTAAGTTAACTAAGAACAAGTAAAGCTAGCGGGTTTATTTAGGGTTTCCCTGGTAACAATTTCATCATGTGTAAATAGTCTGCTTCAGTGGTTTTATCAGGGTTTCATGAGAAGAATACAGGGACAGAGAAGCAACATGTCATACCACAAAGGGTAACAGTTCAATACACTTGGGGGTTTATTTCACCGTCTCAGCCTCCGTTCCACTAAGGTGGTTCCTGAATGTCTCAGTATGATAGTCACAGAATTGTCAGGAGTTCAGTGTAACTGGACTTCAGGAAGCATGCTGGAGGGCTGAAGCTGGAGGGACAAACAGGCATCTGTCAAGAAAGTCCTTGTAACATATGCAAAGTAATGTGGATTTCAACTAGGATCCTGTCTTCTCAAACTGGAGGGCCTCAGGTTTTTCTGATAAGACAGAATAAACAAGTACCTTTCTACAGATCAATTTTGCTTGAATGTTTGAGGAAATAGGATTTTCATTTAAAACAGCAAAAAAATCATGCATTACATAGAATATAACAGAGAATTGCCAAACTAGGATTAAAAAAACCAGCAATGCCTTAAAAAGAAACTTCAGGCTGTGGGTGGGGCTTTCCAGATCCTGATCTCCGGACCCCTCCCAAACCACCTGTTTGTTCTCTTTGCAGTAGGAGTCCTTAAGGGAGGAGTATGAGAAGTTTTATTAAAGGAAAAATATGATCTGCTTTGCACATTAGAAAAATCATTCTGGCAGCAAACAAAGAGGGATTTGAGGAAGTGAGATACTGGATCCAGGATTACTCTTTGAGGCTTTTGTAACTGTCTTGCAAAGAGAAGACAGTGATAATCTACTGTTGTCTACTGTTAGTGAGGGTGAGTGCAGAAGGAAGACAGACTTGGGAGGCATTAGGAGGAATGATGACATGATTGTGTGTGTGATTCCCAGACAGTCAATGACTTGTCAGCAATTGGGACGTGGTCTGGGGCAGCAGAGAGGCGAGATAGGAAATTCAGTTTGGGAAACTCCCAAGTGTTTGAGAAACACTGTGTGAATATGCCTGGACATGGAGTTTAAGAAAAGACTGCAGCCAGGCATGGCAGTGCAAAACTGTAAACCCAGTGTCTTGGGAAGCTGAGGCAGGAGGATTGCAAGTTCAAAGCTAGCCTCAGTGATTTAGTCAGGCCTGGTCTCAAAGAAAGAAAAAAAGAAAATAGGGCTGTGGATGTAGCTCAGTGGTTAAGTGTTCCTGGGTTCAATCCCCAGTACCATGAAAAAAAAAAAAGAAAAGAAAAAAAAACTGGAGAGACAGTCTTGCGGGTCATTAGTGGTGAATTAAATGGCAGGAACTGCTTGGGAAGGTTTGGGGCATGAAGAATAGATGCTGGGCCACCAAGGGTAGATTCTGGATGAATCTGACTGAGAAAATGGTCGTTATGACTTTTGGGACAGTCAATCTGAAAACTCTGATATGAACCCTCTAGAGAGAAGATCATAATCTGAAGTATATAAGCATCAAGGAAGAAGAGAATTTGAGGCTGGCAAGTTTGTCTCAAGCCCATCTGTGAAAAATATCTAAAAGAAATACTAATGGTAGAATAAGCACATGTTTGAGAGGTGCTTCTGTCAAAAAGTTTCCTGTGATTCACCTCAGCCAGATAGCTCCCCTGTGAGATTCCGACCTTACGGCCAAGACACAGAATACCAAGCACCTTCCTTTTAAATGACAACATATCCGTAGTGATGCAAGTGGGTATCAATGTCACAAGCTATGTTAATTTAATAGGCTACTGGTTCTGTCTGTATGGCGGTTCCTGGATTCTGGTTACTGGGGACAGGGCAGTATTTTAGTTAGTTTTTTCATTGCTGTGAACAAAAGATCTGACAAGAACAACTTAGACATGAAAAAAAATTTTTGGCCCATGACTTCAGAGGTTCAGTCCATGGTCAGCAGACTCTGCATCTCTGGGCCCAAAGAGAGGCAGAACATCATGGCAGAAGGGTGTGGCAGAGGGAAGCAGCTCAGGATAAGGCAACCAGGAAGGAGCAGGAGAGAGAGGACTCCATTCACCAGTGACACAATATGTACCCCACAGGAACACCCCCAGTGACCTCTTTCTTCCAACCACACCCTATCTGCCTATAGTAACTGCCCAGTTAATCCATATCTTTGTTTTAATCCATCGATTAGGTCACATGTCTCATAATTTAATAATTTCACCACTGAGCATTCTTGCATTGTCTCACATGTGAGCTTTTAAGGGGATATCTAAACCATAACAGGCACTTTGGCAGAATATTAAAAAGATTAAAGAAGCAAATTTCTACTATGTAGTTGGATTAAGATTTGACCACAAGCAGAAACTTCGGTGATTACAGGGATATTACTGATGTTTATGACTCAAGGAGGAGATCAATAAGACAGGAACAGTTCTTGTCCATCAGTCTGTCTCTGGACGTAAAAGCAAAGGGCAAGAAAAAATGAGAGGGAGAGATGAGGGGAAGGAAGAGAAAGAAGAATGAGATTGCATAAAAAGTAGGGGGAAGAAAAATGTTAGTGGGAAGGGAGAGAGGTGAGGAGGGCTGCTGGGAAAATCTGTAGCTCCAGAGATGACAAAAAGGGGTTAAAGAAGAAGGCAAAATCCCTCTACCTGCTTGCTGCACTCGTCCCTCACTGATGGAATCTAATAATCACCCATAGTTAAGATGTCTAGCTTAGATGGAACCTTTGTACAGATTGGAAGAAGATGGCCTCTTTGGGCAGGCGCAGCATCTTGAGTAACAGCTCCATAATTTCAAAAGCCTTTCCCTTCAGGTAGAGGCAGAGAGTGGTCTAGATATTCATTATTCCTAATTCCCTGGCTGGGTACTCATGCACTACACAAACTGTGCAACCTTACATGATAACTCTGCCAATAGTCTCATTATCCTAATGTGACTCTTGTATTTTTGGAGAGATAATATCTCCAAGTGATAAAAATCTCAGTTGACACCTGAGTTCTTCCTTCTTGTTAACATTATTTCTCTTCCTACTTTTCCTGCAGTTCCACTGCTGATGTCTTACTTATTCTTATTCTTCTGGAGAAAATATTGTCCCAAATGCAGTTTTGTTTGGCTTTTCTATTTATGGGGAAATTAGAAGAGATGCCCAGAATCTGATAAAGAAGAGTACAACAAAAAATACATGTGTAAATAAACATGAAAAAATGGCTTAGAACCACAAACCTCAGTGAGGCCAGAGGTCTGCTAAATCGGATAAAAATTTAAACAAAACTAAACCATGTGACATTAGCACAGCACTTTTACTTTCTCAGAGCTTTCCACGACTAATGTGTCAACGAGTCTTGCTCAACCCCTTGCAGACTTTGAATCAGGGCATGTGGCACCATGTCCATTTGAAAGCTGGATAAATGACTGAAGACACAAAAAGGTTTGGTTGTGTAGAGACTGAGAAACCTCTAGCTTTGTGTTGCTTCTTTGAAACTCTTATTTCTTTCCAAAGACATGAAGGTTTTGATTTTCCTTCAAAGAAACTATTTTTCCTTGGACACTGAATAGAATGCTCTTGGAGACTGGTGCAGGATGAGGTGCCCTTGTATTAAAAGAAATGAAATCTCAACTGTGAATTGTCTACTGATGTTTTGTCTGGAAGCTTGGACTTCTTTGCACTACTCGAGTTACTCAGTGACTCTTCTGACACTTTCTTTTTGCACTTAATTAGTAACTCAAATTTACTTCAGCCCTCAGGAGGAGAAACACAAAGCTCTCTCCCTGTTCTGAAAGCTAGTAGGATTTCTATATTCTCCTATTTAAAATTGTGTAGCATATGGAATTATAAACATTAAACATTGCTTTCAGAAAGAACTGAAGCTGAGTCTGAGCTTCCTTGGAGCAAAGAGAGAAGTTAATTATTGCATCAAACATCAAAATGGGAGGCATAAAAAGGAAATAGTGGTGGATTTTTTTTTAAATGATTTCCCTGTCGAACCCTAGAGCTGTGCATGCTCTGAGAAGTTTGTTGGTATTGACCCTGACTTCCAGCCCTCACTCCTCTCAAGGACTCACAAGCCCAGAATTGGGGAAGGAGAGAGAGGAAAAATGGGTTTGGGAGAGGAATCTCTGAAGAAGCATCAATTTTAGAAATTGAAAATTTCTAAAAAGGATTCCAACAAAGACATTCTGTTTTAAGACCATTTCCCTTAATGGGATGTTTGCTGAAAGAAGGAGCGCAAAGTGGAAAGTCCTAAAACCATTTCCAGTCCTTCAAATGCTCTTGATCAGAAGGTGCTTTTGAATTAAAGTCATTTAGTTGTAAATTGTCTGTCAAAAATAGTTAAGTAGAATTTCAGCATGTGCCAATTTATTTCTATACTAGTTTTCCACAATTGCAACTTATGTTGAGGGTAAACATAGATAAGTGGGAGGCAGAGCAGAAGTAGTGGTCTGTCCAAAATTTTTCAGAAAGATAAAGGAGGAGGAAGAGTCGGAGCCTGGGGTTTACCTGAAAATGCACCACATCTTTGTGGAGATGGAGGAAAGGCTTTGTGTATGAAGGGCTGCAGGCAGGTGCTTGGGTTGAAGTTATTATGTCAGGAGGAATTAAAGCCTTCACCTTGGTATTAGGGAGAGAATTTATTAATTATCTAAATTAAATGATAGTTATCACTGCAGTTATTCTAGCGACTGTGTGTCTTCGTGAGCCACTCTGCTGTGGAAGAGTCAAAACATCAGAGATGCACTCACCATTTGAATGAGCAGAGTGGGTTCTGAGGGTGGTTCCTGAAGCTGAAGACACAAGTGAACCCCAGGACAGTGAAGATGAACTGGACCAAAGTGTAGCTCTCCTGAACAGCAAATGGGATCTATTTCTTCAGTTGCTGCAGAGCTCACGGCTGCCCCTTGTGGAAAAGTGGCTTGTGGTGCTTCTGGAAGAGCTGGAGCTGGAGGCTGGGGAGAGCCTGTGTTTTCTAGGAAGGCCTGGCAGGTGGGTCTAGTTTGCTGGGCACATTTGTCTTCATATTTGTGGGATTCTCATGTTTGTGTGCCTCTAATGTGCTCTTTTAGTGGCATTCAACTAGCTGTGGAGTGGCGGCTCTAATGCAGGGACACCCTACAAATTATAGCCACAACATTACCGTTTTCAGTACCGGGGATTGAACACAGGCTGGGGTGTTGCACATGCTATACCCTACCACTGAGATACATCCCTAGCCTTTAAATATTATTTAGAAATATTTAATAAGTTAAATTAAATTTCAAAATCAATTCACGTTATTACAAGAATTTAGACATATTTGTCATGAAAGAAAAAGAAAAGCCATTAGCCCCTTAATGTAAAGTTTAAACTACGATAAAGTTCTGAATAAATGTGAAACAAATGGCTTTAAAAGTTTTTTTTATTACCTACATGCATGAAGGTTTTTGCTGATTTTCACTGAAAAGTCTTGATGAATTTCATATTCACCATAAAATCTAATAAAAATGATAACAAAATATGTTCAAATTTCTCAGTGACAATTCTGAGAATATTTTATTTGAAAGTTTTATACAAATTTGATAGTTTTTGTTCATACCTATAATTAAAAAAATTAAAACCAAGCTCCATATGGACATATGGACATCCCCCAAATGCCTTCTAGATCACTGTATTTTCTTCTGTGTGCCATCACATGAAAGGTGGGGGAAGCAGTTGGCTTGGGGACTAGAAATATGGGGTGGCGGGGAGAAAAGACAGGTTGCCATCTGCAGCAAAACAAAGTCTACACAAAAGCAACTACAGAACAATCAGGAAAGGAGATCCTAAGAATTATTTAGCAAACAGAGGCTGGAAAATATAATTAATTCAATAGTAACTTGTTATTGCTAATTTAAGATGTGTAGAATGCCATTAACATTATTTTCATGTGATTTACTCTCTTTGTTGTTTTATATTAGTGAGCATAAAGATATTTATAAGTGCTTTCATAGGCGTCTCCTGCCAAGTCCATTTTCTCTCCTGTGGTTGGGAGACAGACAAGTAAATACATACAAGTACTTTTGTATCCATGGGCTTATTTACTAATGTGTCCCTTTGTGTGAACTTGAGATCTGAATTTGGATAGGATGGTGAAAATAATTTGCTGATAAGGTTTTAAAGAGTTATTGGCCCAATTGGGATGAAACCAGTGACTCCTGCCCTTTGAAGGAAATTGTTTCTTTTCACCTCGCTGTGCCTAGTGTGCTGGTAATTCATTCACATGAGGGGTTTGTAGTTGGACCTCTTTGCTGCTATACTTCACGGTTCCTACTCCCTCAGGAGCAAGAAAGGAGTGAGAAAAGGAGGCAGAGGCATGGTAGATAAACAGGCCCATTAGGCTGGTCTCAGGCTCTCTTGCATATACTCCATTCCGTACCATGTCTTGGAAGTAATTCAGCACTGAGTCCACAGTTTTCAAGGGTGCCTGCCGACCAGTTACATCAACCTTTGAAGTTTCTAGACTCTTTCATTCCTGATGTCAGAATCTCAGTAAATCTTCGATTATCTTTTAGAATAGAAATGACATAATTCCATCTTATAGTTTGGCACAACTCCAATAACAACATAGGAATGGAAAGCAGCTATTTGTGGTGGAATTTGGGGGTCAGAGGTGATCTACTTGCTTACCCTACACTGGAGATATTAAAGTCTCTTTCTTTCCCATTAGCTTTCCCTGAACTCTCTAAGCTGCCCAGACAGACCCACATTGCCCAGATGACTGGCTTTCTTTTCCAGAAGTATTTTGAGGGGCAGTTGATAAGCCAGGAACTTCAGGGGAGATGCAGATTGAAGTTCTGTTACAAAAGGACAATGACTCTATGGCCAAGGGCAGCTTAGAAGCAGGGTTAGCAAGCTTCATTTCCAAAAACTTTATTTCCAAAACCTCCTGTGCTGGGGTAACTCTATTTTTTTCTTTTTCCCCCCATTTTGCAACAGAGCTGACTTGAAGGATTTTGTACACACCCAATAACAGGTACTGATTGTAGCTTTGAAGGAGACGGTATCTGCAGGGCTCCACATGTGACTCAGGCACCGTCCCAAGGACAGCATGTTTCTTCTCACACCTGTCCTCACAGTCACTCCTATGATGGCAGGAGATAATTCAGAATTATACTGTCCATTTGATAGTAGCCTTTGGTATTTTCTAAGTCTCCTCATCAGTCTGTTCCAAGGATTGGAGAAGAAATGGGTGAGATGTCTTTTCAGTATTGCACATGCAGTAGAATCTTTGCACAGGCTAATTTTGTTTTCTTTTTTGAGACCGGCTCTCACTATGTTGCCCAGGCTGTACCTGAACTTCTCAGCTCAAGTCATCCTCCTTCCTAGGTCTCCTGAGTTCATGAGACTACATGTATGGTCAACCCAGTAGGTTGATTTCATTTTAAAAGATGAAATAAAATCTCCAAGTTAGAAACTTCTGCTGATAGAGGATTGTTGAAAAGGCACAGCCACTGACCTAAAAGAACTTCCAATGGCCAAAAAGTGGAATGTTTTGAGCAAAAAAATAAATAGAAATAGTAATGGATTATAACTCAGAAGATAGATATACACAAATCCATACTAATATGAATGAAAAATATTTACATAAATAGGGAGAAGGGAGACTTCTTCCTTATGGAAGAATTCCCATTGATGTGAAAGGAATGAAGAAAATAGAACTACCACAGTAGCAATTGTTGTAGGCAAGATCCACTGTTGGTGCTCACCTTAGTGGGTAGAATTTTGAGGAGAACAAAATATTTGCATGGTCAAGTATTTATTTCAGAAAATGTGTAAAATTATGGATATGTTAATTTGCTTCATCATAGTGTTCATTTTACTATCCATATGTCTTATAACATCATGTTTATACCTTAAATACACATAATGATATTTATTTATTTACTTATTTACAGTGCTGTGGATTGAACCCATGAGCCCTCTGCCACTGAGCTGCATCCCAACTGTTCTATTTTTTTTAAAAAAATTTTATTTTGAGACAATGTCTCTCTAATTTATAGAGGCTGGCCTTGAATTTGTAATTCTCCTGCTTCAGCCTTCTGAATCTGTGGAATTATAGATATGTACTACCATGCCTGATCATAATAACATTTATTTAACAAAATTAATCATTTTCCTATCTAGATGTATCTTGTAACATAATATTTATACATTAAATATACACAACAAAATTATAAAAGCACTTCAATATATATATTCACCACCAAGGGAAAAATCATAATTTTACAGGGGGGAAATTTTGTGGACACCATCTTAATGAAGTGACCAGAGTTAACATCACCAGTAATCAAGTGTTTTCCACAACATAACCCCCTGAACGATGCCCTGAGAAGAGCCCAATCCCAATCTAATCATGAAAAAGTATCAGGCAAACCCAAATTGAGAGATGATCTACAAAATGACAGGCTAGTACTCCTTGAAAATGTCAAGCTTATGAAAGACTAGGAAAGATGGGGAGCTGCCACAGAGGGGAGGAGGCACAACCATTAAAGGCAAGGTGGGACTCTTGGTTTGGGTCCCAGAAGACACAAAGAACTCAGTGGGAAATGGTGAAATTCACACCAAGTCTGTCCTTAATCACTAGTATTGTATGAGCATTAATTTCTATATTTTGAAAATTATATTTTGGTTTTGCAAGACGTTAACCACGGGAGGAGTGGGTGAAGAGTATATATTTTTGTGACTTTTCTGCAAGTCTAAAATTATTTCAAAATAAAAAGTTGAAAATCCTCCATCTAATCTAATTTCTGCTTCCCCTACTCTACTGTTTTGAGTCCTTTTATGGATGCTAATGACCTGTTTATCAAATGACAAGACTGTCCACAATCAGCTCCACGCCAACCTTGAAACCTTGTTTCCCCACATATCCCCTTTCCCCCTTCAGTGCTGGGCATCAAACCTAGACTTAGTGCAGGCTAGGTAAGCACTCTACCAGTCCCAGCCCCAGCCTACACTATCCTTTCATGCCTTTGGCCCTTGCCTTGGTGTTCTCACTGCCTAGAATGTTCTCCTGCTTCACTGCCTGAGAAAATCCTATCACATAACCAAGACTCAGTTCATGTTTCCATATCTGAGATACCTTACTAGATTTCCCCTAACAAAATGATTTGATTCACTTTCTCTAATGCATGTCAGACTCCATCACATCACATATTCCTTCATTCATTCATTAAACAACAAATATTTTTTGAGTATCTGCTTTATAATAGGCACTGTGCTAGGTGTTGGGTATATATTAGTAAATAAAATAATGTAATCCTTCCCTTGAGAAGTTTATATTTAGGAGGCAAAGATAGGAAATAAGCAAGTAAACAAATGAAAAAAAAAGTATATAACTACAAATTGTGACAAGTATGTAGACTATCATAATCTTAGTTGCACTGATCTATCAGTCAGGTGCAGGATTCAGAAGGGGAAGGATGCGGATGAAGGGCAGGGTGCTCACATGGTAGGTAGACAATGGTCGTGTGTGGAGGAGAAGATAAGGAGGGAAGAGGGTGCAGATTTAGAAATCTTGAATCAATGATAATGATAATAGTCAACATTTATCAGCTTGTAGAGTGTGTCAAGTGCCACTGGGAACATTGTGTACATTATGTACATAATATCCTATGGATTTAGTTATTATTGTTATTTTAAAAGGTTTAAAAGTACAAGTGAGGTTAAGTAACATACCCAGGATCTCATAGCCACTAAGATTTAGGGGTGCTCTCCAGCTACTGCCACGGGTTGGAAATGGAGGGCACTGGGCTCAGAAAATGACATTCCCAAATATGTGACTTTGTAGTCAACTGAGAAGAGTTAAAGAGCCACAAATATAGAGGAGGGCTTTCTCTGAAGTTCCCTTATCTAACTAAATATTGGATGGGCCCCAAGAGGACCACAACTGTTTTCAATCTTCTTCCTGAAATTTCATTAACTCACCTCAGATGAAAGGACTGGAAATCAAACACCACACCTAAAGCCCAGAGGGATTTTGTCCCAGGCCATTGTCTGCTCTTCCAGGCTCATTGATCTCCACCCCCTATTATTGTTTGCCCCCCTTTCAAAGTGTCTCCAGTCTCTGGTTCCTTCCCCTCTGAAGAAGCATTTAACCACTGGCCCTTCTTGGAGTTTCATGGTTTATGTGACTCCCGTGCTCATGTGCATGGCAATAAGTCTGTATGCCTTTTCTCCTGTTGATCTGTCTGTTGTTGGTTTGCTTCAGCTCACTCAATTATTGAAACTTCAGAGAGAGTTTGAACTTCCCTACAAGGGCAGTGGTAGAATCTAGACTCTGCTGAGCCTCTCTGCATGGAGCAGAGGGCATTGGAGCTTAATTTGGGTGGGGGAACCTCCCCCTCTGTAAGACCAGGGCATTGTCTTTCTTTACTTCAGATTACATTGCTGCTCTATGGACCCAGGGGCTCATGGTACAGGGTCAGCAAAATGGTTCATAACCCCGACATCTTCTCTTGCTGAATAAGGATATTGCTGATCTGGATCTCAGTGAAATGTGCTTATATAAAGAAGAGCATACATTTTGGTGCATAAAGGCATCTGAGCTGGATCTTGCTATTTCCTAGCTGTGAATCCTTGCAGAGTTACTAAATCTTGCTGAGGCTTTGTTTCCATACCTGCAAAATGGGGATGATAATGATTCTGTTCTCATAGCGTTGCTATATTAAAAGGGATGAGGAGGCAAAATGTTCATATAATAAATGACTTTGAAGTGTTAGCTATTTTGTTATTACTCAGTACCACCAGTTATTGTTATTACTTAAGTATATTTTGTTAAACATGTATTAAATAAATCAGCACAGGAAAAGAATACTGAAAATTGGAAAGAATTCGAGTAAAACTACAAAAGAAAATGCTAATAGAGTTGGAGCCAGTGGGGACACACCCTATTTGCATCTTCTCTTTGTCAAAAGACCTTTCAGCCCATGTTGTATAGATAATGAAAAAGCTCATTATTCTTTTCTCCTCTGGTTTGCAACCTTTCCTTTCAGGAGTTTGACAAAGGGGGGAAAGTGCAAGTTGCCTTATCTAAAATAGTGTAATAATTGGTTGTCTGAGTGGCATTTTGCATTTGATTTTCCCAAGGCGATAGTTGCTGGAGCCATATGGACTGTCTGGTCCCAAGGGCAGCCTCTGGGCCTTCTTACAGGAATATGTTTTACATACACCCTAGATTAACATGCACACATTCTCCACAATATAGCTGCAAGAGTGGCAAGAGCTTCCGTGCAACTGAAAGAAAGCTGATTAAAAACAAAACAAAACATCTGTGCAAGGTTCTTAATTCTGCCATTATTGTAAGCCGCCAATCACACCCTTAGCTAAAGAAGATTGCACATTATTGATCTCTGAAAACCACTTCAATAACCTCTGTCCTCGCTTCCTAGGTGACTGCCTTTTTTTTCCCCTCAGTTGCAAGGATCTTTTCTTTCCTTCTAAAGATGGCCACTGCCTCTCCTTCAGTGTTTTTGCTTCTTTATGCATCAATAAGAAAGAAAAAATATTTTAAATGTATCTGAAAAACAGTCAGTGGTTGGCTGTTATTTGCTTGCTTTTTGCATTTGTAAGATGATTTTGTGGACTTTGAGCACCACCCAGTGGCAGTATGTAGCCAATTTTTAAAAAATTATAAATAAAACAAAATTAGTTTGGAGATAGAAGAAAATATCAGAAGTGACTATTATCAGTAGTTTCCTTTTAAATAAAATAGAAAACTTCAGTGCTTCAAAAATGAGAATATGAACATGTCGTTGTAATCAGTATTACTATAACCCTTTCCTTTTCTTCTTCCTTACTTTTTGTTCCTTTGAGTAGTTTTTAAATTGTTGCCACCAGGTGTTTAAAAACAAAGAAATAAACAAAATACTCATAAGTGTTCCTATTTCCTGAGGTTGCTATAGAAATTTTGGTAACTTAAAAATTGGACCAATAGCAATGTAATCTAAATCTGCATGTGTCCACTCCCACTTCATGAGAGAAGGGTAATAGTGTTTTAATGAGGAGAGAGTAGCCTTCTCTGTCCATTGCAGCTGGGGCCTGCTATATCCTTTTTATCTGTTTTGTTCTTTGGGACACTGCCATCTCATCAAGGAAACCAAGTCAGCATTTGTTACAGGACTTCACATGTTCTTAGCTCATCTCACACTCAAGTCAAGAGGGTCTTTTAGATGAGACACACTGCTAATCCAGTTTCAAGTGTAGGTGTCAGGAAGATCAAACACAGGCCCCTCCTTGAACTCCCATCAAATTTCATCTTGTAGGCTTTGGTGCCAGTGTTTTGGGTGACAGCTGAAGCATTGTATCTTGTTCAGTTTTATGTTATTTAGAAATTTAATCATCATTTTAACCATGTCTTATGCTATTGTAAACATGTTGAATGGGACAGGGCCCAATGGAATTCTCTGTTCAATCAGCACTTTCATGAATCAGCAGTTTCAAGAATTTAGCTGGTTTCTGTGAAATTAGGAAAATAACCACAACTATAACTATTTTTTGCTTGTTTGTTTTTTATGGTGCCAGGGCCTTGAACATGCTGAGAAAGTGGTCTACAATGGAGTTACACCCCAGCCTCCATGACTATTTTTGATGATTTTTATATACAGACATTAAGCTAGGCCCTTGACATATATTAGTTCAAAGATTCACAATATTGTTGCAAAGTAGGCATTGTTATCCTAGTTTTTAAAGATGCAAAAACCATAAAAATGGAAAGATTAAGTGATATGCCTAAGGTCAAGGTCAACTTGGAGGTGACTGAGCTGAAATGGAACACAAATCTGACAGATTTCACAGTCTACACTCTTTTCACTGTCCCCATATTACTTTATTATTTCACTCTTTTGGAGGCATGAACTACTCTCTAGAAAGCAATTTAGGATCAATTGCACTAAGAACAATTGCAAATATTTTGGCACTACATATTTGCAATTGTTCCTAAAAATATGCATAGTCACATTTTGGTGGGAACTTAAGTCTATTTTTTGTCAACAAGACACATGAAGTACTAAGTACCAGCTACTCATTAATGAGTTAAATGTCTTCAAATTAATAAACAAAACGTATGCCTGTCATACAGGAATAGGACTAGTAATAACAGTACATGCTTGCCTCTCTCCTGACCCTAAGGGGGATGTTTTAATGTTCTACTCTTAAGTTTGATGCTTGCTTTAAGTTTCTGTTGGATAGTCTTTTTAGTATGAAAAGGTTTCATTCTATATCTAGCTCACTAAAAGGATTTTAAAAAATTCAAATGCTTTTTTCATGCTTAATGAAATGGTTATATTAATGTTTTTCTTGTAAAATTATATATATATATATGATTATATATATGTCTTTATATATGATATATAATATATAATATATATAACCATATATATATATATATATATATATATATAAAATATGGGAAAAGTATATAAAACACATAAGTACAGTCTAATGAACAATATTAAAATGAACACCCTTATATGAACTCATTAGCTAGAGAAAGATACTTTTACTGTATATTATAAGTTCCTTAGAAGCTCTTTGTGATTCTCCTTTTTTTCTCTCCAGGAGTAATTATTATTCTCACATTTTTAATTGATTGCTTTTGTTCATGGTTTTACGACTCAGATGTATATCATTAAGAATATTTAACTTACTTTTACCTATAATTGAATTTCATAAATTAAAATATACAGTATTTATTTTTTTCTGTACTTCTTTTTTTTTTAAGGTACTGGGGGTTGAACTCAGGGGCACTTGGCCACTGAAAAACCAGCCCTATTTTGTATTTTATTTAGAGATAGGGTCTTACTGAGTTGCTTAGCACCTCACTTTTGCTTAGGCTGGATTTGAACCGAGATTTTCTGGTCTCAGCCTCCTGAGTGCTGGGATTATACATATGTGCCATCATGCTTGGCTCTGTATTTGAATTTTATGGCATAACATTGTGAGATAAGTTTATGTCAATGCATTGTAGTCTCTTCACTGCCAAATATTCCAGTATATGTGTGTGCCACTATGTATTCATTCCTCCTCCTGGATATCTGAGGTGTTTTTTCCTTTGAGTGGTTATAAACACTACACTATAGATATTATTGTACACATTTCTTAGAACATATATGCCATTTCTTTTCTGTGGTGGACAGGAAGGTGGTCTGCTCAAATGTTCTTCGGGAGAATCAATTTTGAGCAGCATGGATGATTGACAAACTCTCACTGTTGTATCTTTGGATCAAGCCAGGACAGGCTTCCCACGAGCTGTTCCCAATCAATGACTAAGAAGAGAATGGGTACCAGAACTGGGTCATTTTTGTTCTTGTGGGATTCCTCTCATGAATAACTTTAGCTCAGCCTGGCTAAGATTTTCTATGAATCAGAATTCTATTTGAGGCTCTTTCTGGTCAATTTCCAGTCTTCCAAAATGGGAGTTGGCCTATGAGTTAAGAACTATCATACAGGAAAAGCCCAGGGGAAACCACTGAAATTGTTTCCCTGTCTCACCTTAGCCAGGAGCTAAGATAGTAAGACAAAAACATTATCACTTTTTAGGGTTGGTGCCACCATCAAAGAAAAGATGTAGGAAAGGGAGTTTCTATCTCCTCTGTAATTAATTTGCTTGTATGGATTTTATACGGGTGCAAACTGAAAACAGACAACAACCGCATTAGGGTTGACCTTGAAAAACCTTCCCAATGGGTAGAACACTTCTTTGTCTTTTGCACCTTAGAACTTTTATCTGACATAGTTTTCATTTTGAATAAAAGGAATTTCCTTAATGAGGCAGTACATTGGTTGGTCTCTTTGTTTTTGTTTGCCTGAAGTGTTTTATCCTGATTCTTAAATTTTCTTCTTTTTTCTCTATCTTCGTTTACTGTTCCCACCCATCATTGCCCTCTCTCTCTGTCCCCTTTCTTCCTTCTTTCCTCTTGGAACCAATGCCACGAAGAAAAACCTACTTACCTGACTCCTTCTGTTCCTGGTTCTTTGCCTTCCTTTCTCTCTTAAGCAGTAAATTTTCTTGTGAGTTTTGAATCCAACTTAAGACAACACAGAATGCACATAAGCCTGTGGTCCCTTTCCCCTCCTGGCTCTGTGCCACACACCAGCCAGTCCTTTCTTTTTCTCACCCTCCTCTCTTTCTCTCATCAGTTGGCAGCAATGTTTCCTATCTTGTAGTCTGGTCCCTGAACTAGGCTCTTTGTGCTGTGCTTAGGGATGATTAGTCACCTAAAAAGCCATCTTTGTGATTGAAGATTAGCCAAAATTTGAACTGTGGGTCAAGATAAAACAAAGCAAAACACAAAGTTCTTTGTTTGGGGTTTGGTTAAAAAAAAATGCACGTTCACATTGGCCTTTGGAAATATAGCTCTGGTATTTTTCAAATAAGATCTCTTGCGGAGAAGTGTAGGATTTTTTTTAAATATTTATTTTTTTTAGTTGTATTTGGACACAATACCTTTATTTATTCATTTTTATGTGGTGCCGAGGATTGAACCCAGAGCCCTGCACTTGCTAGGCAAGAGCTCTACCACTGAGCCACAACCCCAGCCCACTGAGCCACAACCCCAGCCCACTGAGCCACAACCCCAGCCCTAGGGTTTTAATGTTACTGAAAATTTAGCTCAGGGACTGTTTCTTTAGCCTTCCTATGACTTTTGAACTATCCCAAATTCTTTTATTTAAAAATTCCTTTCCTGCTTAATCAGTCAGCAATAGAAACAGGTTAGAAAGGAAGTTGTGGCAGGCATTTCATTCATATTATACATTATGATTCTCCAAATATTTCTGTGAAGAAAAGAGAAAACCTTATTATGCTGAGAATAAAACTAAGAAGAAAAAAGACATTCCCCTTCCCCCTGTCTCTCTGTTCAGTGCTTCTAATTTCCAGCATACAACCAGACTAACAAAGCCAACCTCAGTAGTTCACAAGACTTTTGTTCTGTTGTTTATTTTGGTTTTAAAAAGTTAGAAATTGTAAATAAGCTGATTCCTCCTGAATTTAGTCATGTGAATTTTTCTTTCTCTGCACAATATTTCCATTTAACCCAAGTAGGACAAGAGAGTGGATGCAATATTTCTTACTTGCTGAGCTTGATAAATTTATTGATTTATTTGCATTAATAGAGACCACAACTTTTTAAAGAAGCTCATGTGAATCCCCCCAAATAGTTACATATTGAGACTTATCAGCAACATTCTTGCATTTCAGAGTAAAAATTTCAGCTCTTGTCAGAGACTTTCAAAGAGGTTCAAAGGCGAGAAGCATTGGAAATGTGCATTAATTAGATCAACTGCTAGCTATTATAGCAAGAAGAAAAATAGAGCCAGTATGAGCAATCATGTCTAGCAAAGCAAGAAGGCTTCCTGCCACTTTCCTTGAGCTCTCTGAAAATTTTAGATAAGATAGATCTGGACATTTCTTTCCAATGGCAGGTCGTTGATAAACAGCCTGGTATCATGAACAGACTGTATTAATTAACTTTCCATTCAATCTCATTTTAGGAAAACTCACTGTGTTCATTTTTATTCATGAAATAATTCTTTTAGAATAATATTTTTTGAATGCAGTGGATGAATTAGATTCTATACAATATGTACACATGCTGTCTTTCCTTTCTAAAAATGACCTGTGTGTCTCAGCACTGATTGCTTTGTGTTAGTATCTCCTTTGTGATGACAGCTTTGCCCAGATTAAACCACATCCTCTTTTTTTTTTGCTTGTGGTCACCATCAAAATGCTTGTGCAAGATGGCTGGCTAGCAATGTGGTACTTGGTGATGGAAAAAAGACAGAGTCATAGAGAAGTACAACAGGAAAACATTTTAGGTGTCATTGAGTGTTTCTCAAACTGGAATAAAACATTAGCCCTCTTTAAGGGCAAATTTTTATAGATCCTCAGTGTTGACTTAAAGCATTTATTATCTTAATATTTAAATGTCTATATGTATAAAGGCATGTCAAATACTGTTTATTAATTTAGTGGGATGTGATATTTTGCTAAAACAAAACTTATAACATTGAATTTATTATAAAATGCAACCAACATTTGGATTTTATATATCATTTGTGAATCTGATTCTTTTGATCTGAACATAGTGAACTATCATCTGAGTCTTTATTACAATTGATATGATTATGCCTTTTTCCTTTTTTTTTTTTAAATTGAGGATTGAACCCAGGCCTTCATGCATGCTGGGCAGGGACTCTACTACATACCCAACCTTCTTTGTTTGATTTTTGTTTTTTAGTATCAGGATTGAACCCAGGGGTGCTTAACCACTGAGTCACATCACTAGCCCCTTTTAATTTTTTTTTTTTTAAAATCTTGTGACAGGGTCTTGTTGCGTTGTTTAGGGCCTAAGTTGCTGAGGCTGGCTCTGAACTTGCAATCTTTCTGCTTTAGCCTCCTGAGTTGCTGGGATTTCAAGTGTGTGCCACTTTACCCAGCACCTATGATTGTGCCTTTAAAAAATGAATTCATATTAAACTACTAATATATTTAATATTTAATGGTGTATTCCAATATTGAAGATTAAATTTTTTTTCAGCCAAAAAACTTGTGAATATTGATTGTTATATTTATCCTAATGAACTGTTTCAGTTAATATATATATATATATATATATATTGCTAGGAAAGTGAATATAAGTCTGTCACAATGTTGTTTTTTTAGTTCAACATGTTCAGTTGTTTTTTTAGTTCAACATGTTCAGTGCAACATGTTCAGTGAAACCTGCATTCTAGCACCTCTATTCTTTATTCAAACCACTCTGAAACCTTCAATTCACCTGTGCAGTTTACTATGTAACTTATCTTTGTATAAATTGAATCATTTATCTATTACATTTATAACTATTCTTATTAGCTTGTGACAAGGAGCACTTATTCTGCCTTCCTATGTTGGCTTGAGATAATTAAATGAATAAAACATGTAGAACAATGCCTGGCACATAGTAAGCATTCAATAAATATTACTCTTGTTATACCTTGAAGAGTCTGAAATAGAAATTACCTAAGCATGCAAAGAAGGAGCACTTGCAACCTTAGCAAAAGAGACAGATACAGTGCCCCTATTGACAATCTACTTTGGAATGAACTGAAGCACACACTTAACGGATAAATGGATGTTTAAATGGATTTTTCAGCCGAGATGTTTGCTGAAGTTTCTGGCTTGTATTTTTTTACATAATAGTGCCCCCTCCCCCGTTCCATTCTTCTAAGGTTCTTTGGAGTCAGTGTTGGCAATCAGTAATTTCTAGTGAACAGAAACTTTGATTCTAAATCAGTCAGTCTGGGGTAGGGGCCAGTTAGGCATGGATTTTTCTTTTTTTAATCCTTTAAGTCAGTCAGGGTTGAGAACTATCATTTTACATGGTCTTTGTATTCAGTTTATGTCAACAAAACTGACACGTAATTTTTCTCTACCTTAGTTTTTTTATGTGTAACATGGGAAAATTGGATGAAATAATCTTTAATTTTTCAGTGCAGATACTCTAAATTTGGCTAGCAACCCATTCCTCTTCTATGTATAAACATTTTTGCAAACTTAACCCTAAGAAGTGTACAAGTAGTTCAGCATCTTTGAAACAAAATTAGAAATACAGACAAGCAGAAAGGGGAAAAAAAGCCATTTGTTGGCATTTTATAATCTTTTCATACTTTTTGTATGTGTGTGTGTGTGTGTGTGTGTGTGTGTGTGTGTTTGCACACATGCATGCACATTTCTGGTGCTGGAGATTGCCTAGCAGGGCCTTGCACATGCTAGGTAACCCAAGCCAAGTATCAAGCCTGAGAGAGATTTTTAAACAATATCTGTCTGATATTGGCTGAAAAACTGAGAAGAATAACATATCTATAGTTTCTCTTGTTTTCAATGTTAAATGATCTTCCTGCAAAGATTCAAGGACAGTGTCTGCTAACAGTAGTTTCTGTTTTTAATTGTCTGGTTTCCAGCAGATGGCTCACAGATTTATAAGTGGTAAGTTTTCTCCCCCTCACCACACCTTTTTATTACTTAGGGGTCAAGGAAGCACCTTATTATATTCTGCACTTTAGTCAATAGAATTTCTCTCTTTGCACACACTCTGCTACGTGAGTTTTTAGCTAATGTGTTGCATGATAGATTTCATTGTTTTCTAAATTTAAATAGGTGAAAATATTTACTCTAAACATAGAGATATTTAAACCTGAAATCAAAGAACTAAATATGCGGCAAGGTTGGTGAAACTCTAATCCTCGTTTTTGAAAAGCAATATTGTTTGTCCTTCATAATGGCTTGAGGCATGAGATACAAAAGGGAATTCACATTTTTCTCTTTATTCACAAAATCCATCAGCTATAAACATGTTTTCCTCCAATATTTATTCTGCTTCTTTTTATTTTGTGTTTGATCTCCATCTCATATGCAATTCTGTCATGAAAACAATTTCTACCAAAACCTGGTATATTTGGATTACATTATTTCCCTGCTACCGTTCTTTTTATATACAGACCAATTTTGAAATCTGAGTTTGAAAGGGCTATTGGTTCTTTGATAACAACATCATATAGTAGTGCCATCTGTTATATGTGGCACATTTTCCTCACTCCCTAATTAATTAGAAATTAGCAAATGTTTTTTAAGTTGCAGTTAGGATTCTGAAATAGAATTAATGCTATTTCATTTCATTATTTAGCAGGAAACAATTGAAACTGTTGATGTTCCACTCAAAAACATATGGTTTATTAGTTTGAGGAGGACAAAGGGTGTATTAGGTTTAGCATTCTGGTAGTATATTATCCAGTGAGGTCCCAGCAAATGTTAGATTGAGAAACTCATACCTACTTATTCAGTAGACATCTACTGAGAAAAAAGTGTTCAACATGAAATGAAGATGTCCTTTACATCTTGCTAATGAACAATTAAAAAAAAACAGATACAAATGAAATTATAGTTAACAATGTAGACATAAATGCATGTCCAATTTCAATAAATACATCACTTTCTTTTTCAGAGGCTGTCCAAATCTCTGCTGTGCGTGTTTGTGTGTGTTTGTGTGTGTGTGTGTGTGTGTGTATGTGTATAAGGGTAAGCATATCTGTCTCCTCAAACATTTATTATTTATTTGTGATGAAAAATAGTCAACACCCTTTTTGGCTGTTCAGAAATGTACAGTACATTATTGTTATTTAATCACCCTGCCATGTAACAGAACACTAGCACTTATTTTTCCTTCCTAAGTGTAACTTAGTACCTGTTGACCAACCTTCTCCCAATGCTCCCCTGCCTCTTGTTACTATTATTCCACTTTTAGATTCTAGGAAGTTAACATTTTTAGATTCCACATCTGAATGAGATCATGCAGTATTTGCTTTTTTATGCCTGGCTTATTTCATATAATATAATGATCTATCCATGTTGTTGCAAAATCTTCCCCAGAACCGTTCACATGAACAAAGTGTCTCTTGTTAAGATCATCAATGATGCCTGTACTGCTAATTCCACTGGCCAATTTTGTCTTCATTATGTTAACAGCATTTGGAACAGTTGATCCTTCTCTCTCCTGGAAATACTTTCTTCATTTGGCTTTTAAAGATACCACATTCTTCTGGTTTTCTTTCTATTTCATTGGCTACTTTTCATTTGCTGGCTTTTCCTAATTTCCCCCATCTTTTAACTTTGATGTTTCTCATGGTAATATCCTTGAACTTTCCCTGCTCAATTATCTTTTATTTTTGGATGCTGGGGATTGAGCCCAGGGCCTTACACATGCTAAGAACAAGTTCCATCACTGAGTTTTATATCCCCAGTCCCTCTTCATTAGTTTTACTCACCTGATTGATACTATTATCCGGTTATACACTTTTAAGTATCAATAATATGCTAATGACTCCTAAATTTGTATCTCTAGTTTGTAACTCTCTTCTCAGTACCAATCTGGTATATCCAATAATCATCTCAGCATAGCTATTTGGAAATCTGATATGTCCATTACCAACCCCTACCCCTCAGAACCTTGTTTTTCTTAGTTTTGTTGTTTTAATTAGTGAAATTTCATCCTTCTAGTTGCTCAGGTAAAAATCCTATCAGTTATCCTTGAGCTTTCCCCTACCCCCTTACATGCACCATATCTAATCACTTAGCTAATCCTACTGATTCTGTTGTCTTAAAAATATATCCTATTTTGACTACTGGTAATCTCTAGTCTCCTTGACCATATGATGATCATCTCTTGTCTAGATTATTGCAATCACCTCTTAACTCATTTACTCTCTCTATGGTTTCCTCATAACACAGCAGTCAGACTGATTAATTGTCCTGTTAAACATTGAGTCAAGTCATGGTGCTCCTTTTAAGAACTGTCCAGTGGCTTTTGCCGTTTTCCTCAGAGTGAGATTTTGATCCTGATAACAGGTCGGGCCCTATCTGACCAGACCTCCACAGTTTCTGTAGCTTCAAGTCCAACTAATCTGGCCTCCTTTGAGATGCTCCTGTATTCTGACACAGTCACACAGGTCTTGGTGCTCCTGAGTAGGATGGGCATGAGCCCTCCTCAGTGCCTTCTTACTTGTTCCTCCTCTGGGATTGTTTGTCCTCAGACATCACATAGCTCTCTCCTTTGCCACTTTCAGGTCTTTTCTTAAATGCCACTTTCTCCTTCAAGCCTTCCCTAAGTAAGCTGTTCAACATTTGATGCACATGCCACTCAATGCCCAGTGCTGTGGCATTCCATTCTTATTCCATGCTTTGGGTTTTTCCAAAGGATTTGTCACCTTCTAATGTAGTATGGAATATACTTGTTTATTTGATCTAGCATGTATCTCCCGTACTAAAACCTAAACTCTGTGAAATCAGAAAAATTTCCCTTTGATGTGTTTTCAGTCCTTCAAATGATGCATACCACATGGTAGGTGCTCAATAAATGTCTAGCAAATAAATAAATGGGTATAGTAAAGTAAGTGCTAATAATGTTCCAAAAATGAAAACGTTAAAATTTTCATAAAAATTCAAATTTTTTCCAAATATCATTGAGGATTGGGGATGTCATGGGGGAGGAAGGGAGAAAGCAAAAGTATTTTCAAGGTTTTATTGTTAGAGAGAAGAGATTAAACAGTTAAATAAGATTGGAATAGATGAAAATGCATACCATTTTACTCACCTGATTGATACTATTATACCATTTTACTGGATTGAAAGACAACATCATAAAATGTCAATTATCACAAAACTAATAAATCAATTTAATTCAATTCCAAATAGAATTTAAAAAAAGAATCTTAGGGAGAAAGAGAATTAGAGAATTAGATAAAACAATTTAAAATTATTATGGAGAACTGAGCTCTAAAATAAATTAAATTGGGAAAAAATAGTGAGAAAGGACTTACTTTAATGGATATAAAATGTTATTGAGATCTGGAGAAGATGGCGGCGATGGGAGAGCTGCACCCCAGTGCGCTGCGTCACTGTGCAGGAGAAAGACAAGGTAAAACGGCTGAAGGCTACCTTGGTGGGAATTTCCAGTGAAATTGAGGTGCTCCAGAATCTAGAGGACAGATTTCCAGCGCGCGGGATTTGGCTGCAGGGGCTTGGTCGCAGGCGATTTCTCCGCACGGAGGGTAGCAGTACCTGGTTGGCGGACCGCCCCGCGGATGAAGTCTGGGGCGCGCGCTAGTTAGTTAGCGGCGAGGTACCAGAGCGGGATTACAGTGAAGCGGATTCTGGAGGCTCCTGCCAGTGGCGCACTGGCTGCGCTGAGTGCTGAGTTCCGGCCTTGAGACAGAGGAGAGAACCGGTCCAGTTCGATTCCCGACACTGGTCGGAACATGGAGGAGGACAGCAGCCGCCATCTTGGAGAGCTGATGCAATCATCCCTGTTTTCTACTGATCTCAGCTCATTCAACTACGGAACAGGTGATTCCAGGCTGGTATTTGCCTGCGTCTCGCAGACAGATCGCTCAGGCTCGGGACTAGAGAACCTGAGGAGAATACTCTTCGGGGCTCACCCCTGGCAAGGCGGGCGCCGGATTTTGAGCGGCCAGATTCTAGCTCCCCGGGTTGCTTTGGCCCAGGGCGGGGTATCCTTCGGGGACTCCGGGCTGAGGCCAGTTACAAGTGGATTGTGCGCTGAGGGGTGGTGTGGCTCGGACTCCCGGAACAGTTTTGGCCCGGGGCTAGGGAGCCCGCGGGGACTGCGTCTTTGACCCTGCCCATGTCTGAGCGTACACTGAGCTGGGAGAGGTTGGAGCGGCCAGGCTCGGGCTCCCGGGGCTGCTGGGGCCTGAGGCTGGGGTACCTCTGTGGAGCCTGCTCCCAGCAGAGTGTGGCAGGGATTGGAGAGGCTGGGTTCTGGCTCCCGTAGCTGCTTGAGCTCAGGGCCGGGGAACCTGCGGGGACCGTGAGCTGAGGTCAGCTACAAGTGAAACTTGCGACGAGGGGCAGCGGGACTCTGACTCCCGAAACAGTTTTGGCCCGGGGCTGGGGAGCCCGCGGGAACTGCGTCTTTGACTCTGCTCCCAGCGGAGCGTGCACCGAGCAGGGAGAGTCTGGTGCGGCCAGGCTTGGGCACCGAGCAGGGAGAGTCTGGTGCGGCCAGGCTTGGGCTCCCGGGGCTGCTTTGGCCTGGGGTTGGAGAACCCGCGGCGGTTGCTCTGTGGAGCCTGCTCCTAGCAGAACGTGGCGGGGACCGGAGAGGCCGGCTCCTGATTCCCGAAGCTGCTCTGGCTCAGGGTTGGGGATCCTACAGGGACTGCTTCTTGGTCCGGGTCCTGCTGGGTGCTGCGGGGGCCTGGGGGGCAGAGTGGAGCTGCCACCTGCGCCCAGAGCAGGCTAAGGGACCCGCCGGTGTGGTATCACGACACCCCAACTGCAGCTGGGGCCGAGGAGAGTAGCCGCCCACGCCTGGAACAGGACCAGCGACCCGACGGCAGGGTAGCCAAGTCACCCCATTTGGAGTGGAGGCCGTGAAGAGCCGCCGTCTAATCCTGCAAGGTAGGCAGACCTGCGTCCCACTGGCAGGACAGGTTCGGCAGCCTGCCAGTGTGGTGGACAAGTAGCATCGAGGCAGTCACGTGACACTGGTTGGAGTGGGGGTTGAACAGAGCCGCCACCAGTGTCCGGAAAAGGCCCAGCGACCCGTTGGAGAGGCAGTTAGGTACCCCCACTGGGAGTGGGGGCTGAGCAGAACTGCCGCCCAAGCCCGCAAGGTAGGCAGATCTGAGACCCACCGGCGGAACAGGATTAGAGGCCGACCAGCGTGGTAGACGCGTCACACCAATTGGAGTAGGGGTGGAGCAGAGCTGCCGCCCACATCCGGATCAGGACCAACGATCCGAGGACGTGGTAGGAACGTCACCACAATTGGAGTGGGGGCAGAGTAGAGCAGCCACCCGTGCCCGCAGTGTGGGCATACAACCAACCAGCGTGGTAGATAGATCACTCTAATTAGAGGAGGAGCACAGCCACTACCCGCCCTACAAGAGAGATATCCCAACTATACAAGAGCAATACAAATAAATAGGGGGAAAATTTCAAAAACACAACAGTTTCACCAAGCAGAAAGAAACGCAAGCAATATGAAAAGACAAGGAAAGAAAGGACCACAAACAATGCAGGTCAACTCAACTCTAGAAGAGGTAATAGCTGCAACAGATGGAATGTCAGATAAAGAGTTCAGGATATACATGCTTCAGATGATCTGGAGTCTCAAAGAAGACATGAGACAGCAAAATCAGACAATGAAAGATCACATTGACAAGGAACTACAGAAACAAATCCAGGAAGTAAAAGACCAATTTCACAGGGAGATAGAGGTAATAAAAAACAAACAAATAGAAATCCTAGAAATGCAGGAAGCAATAAACCAACTTAAAACCTCAATTGACAATACTACCAGCAGAATAGATCACCTAGAAGATAGAACATCAGACAATGAAGACAAAGTATTTCAACTTGAAAAGAACATAGACAGCTCAGCAAGACTGCTAAGAAACCATGAACAGAACATTCAAGAATTATGGGATAACATTAAAAGACCAAACTTAAGAGTCATTGGGATACAGGAAGGCACAGAGCTCCAAACCAAAGGAATAAACAATCTATTCAATGAAATAATACGAGAAAACTTCCCAGACTTGAAGAATGAAACAGAATCCCATATCCTAGAAGCCTACAGGACGCCGAAAGTGCAAAATCCTAAGAGATCCACACCTAGACACATTATAATGAAGATGCCCAACATACAGAATAAGGAGAGAATTTTAAAAGCTACAAGAGAAAGAAAGCAGATTACATTTAGGGGCAAACCAATCAGGATAACAGCTGATCTCTCAACACAGACTCTGAAAGCTAGAAGATCCTGGAATAACATTTTTCAAACACTGAAAGAAAATGGGTTCCAACCAAGAATCGTGTATCCGGCGAAATTAAGCTTCAGGATGGAAGATGAAATTAAAACCTTTCACGATAAACAAAAGTTAAAAGAATTTGCAGCTAGAAAACCATCTCTTCAAAAAATCCTTGGCAAAACATTACAGGAAGAGGAAACTGAAAATAACATTGAAAACCATCAGTGGGAGGTAGGACAGTAAAGGGGGGAAAGTAATCAAAGAGGAAAACTAATCAGGTTTAGTAACATAAATAAACAAATATGACTGGAGGAACAAACCAAATCTCAATAATAACCCTAAATGTTAATGGCTTAAACTCACCAATTAAGAGACACAGGCTAGTCGAATGGATCACAAAACAAGATCCAACAATATGTTGCCTACAGGAGACGCATTTGAAAGGAAAAGATATACATAGACTGAAGGTGAAAGGCTGGGAAAAATCATTCCACTCATATGGACTGCGGAAACAAGCAGGAGTGTCCATACTCATATCAAACAAAATAGATTTCAAGCCAAAGTTAATCAAAAAGGATAAAGAGGGACACTGCATACTGCTCAAGGGAACCATACACCAACAAGACATAACAATCATAAATATATATGCCCCAAACAATGGTGCACCTACGTTCATCAAGCAAACTCTTCTCAAGTACAAGAGTCTAATAGACCACCATACAATAATCATGGGAGACTTCAACACACCTCTCTCACCACTGGACAGATCTTCCAAACAAAAGTTAAATAAGGAAACTATAGAACTCAACAACACAATTAACAACCTAGACTTAATTGACATATATAGAATATACCACCCAACATCAAGTAGTTACACTTTTTTCTCAGCAGCACATGGATCCTTCACAAAAATAGATCATATATTATGTCACAGGGCAACTCTTAGACAATATAAAGGAGTAGAAATAATACCATGCATCTTATCTGATCATAATGGAATGAAACTGAAAATCAACGATAAAAGAAGGAAGGAAAAATCATGCATCACTTGGAGAATGAACAATAGGTTACTGAATGATCAATGGGTTATAGAAGACATTAAGGAGGAAATTAAAAACTTCTTAGAGTTAAATGAAATCACAGACACAACATATCGGAATCTATGGGACACATTGAAAGCAGTTTTAAGAGGAAAATTCATTGCTTGGAGCGCATTCCTTAAAAAAAGAAAAAACCAACAAATAAACGATCTCATATATCATCTCAAAATCCTAGAAAAAGAAGAGCAAAACAACAGCAAAAGAAGTAGAAGGCAAGAAATAATTAAAATCAGAGCTGAAATTAATGAAATCAAAACAAAAGAAACAATTGAAAAAATTGACAAAACCAAAAGTTGGTTCTTTGAAAAAATAAATAAAATCGACAGACCCTTAGCCATGCTAACGAAGAGAAGAAGAGAGAGAACCCAAATTACTAGCATACGGGATGAAAAAGGCAATATCACAACAGACACTTCAGAAATACAGAAGATAATCAGAAATTACTTTGAATCCTTATACTCCAATAAAATAGAAGATAGTGAAGGCATCGATAAATTTCTTAAGTCATATGATCTGCCCAGATTGAGTCAGGAAGATATAGACAGCCTAAACAGACCAATAGCAATAGAGGAAATAGAAGAAACCATCAAAAGACTACCAACTAAGAAAAGCCCAGGACCGGACGGGTGTACAACAGAGTTTTACAAAACCTTTAAAGAGGAACTAACACCAATACTTTTCAAGCTATTTCAGGAAATAGAAAAAGAGGGAGAACTTCCAAAGACATTCTACGAGGCCAACATCACCCTGATACCTAAACCAGACAGAGACACTTCAAAGAAAGAAAACTACAGACCAATATCTCTAATGAACCTAGATGCAAAAATCCTCAATAAAATTCTGGCGAATCGGATTCAAAATCATATCAAAAAAATTATACACCATGATCAAGTAGGATTCATCCCTGGGATGCAAGGCTGGTTCAATATACGGAAATCAATAAATGTTATTCACCACATCAATAGACTTAAAAATAAGAACCATATGATCATCTCGATAGATGCAGAGAAAGCATTCGACAAAGTACAGCATCCCTTTATGTTCAAAACCCTAGAAAAATTAGGGATAACAGGATCATACCTCAACATTGTAAAAGCAATCTATGATAAGCCACAGGCCAGCATCATTCTGAATGGAGAAAAATTGAAGGCATTCCCTCTAAGATCTGGTACAAGACAGGGATGCCCTCTCTCACCACTCCTGTTCAACATAGTCCTCGAAACACTGGCCAGAGCAATTAGACAGACGAAAGAAATTAAAGGCATAAAAATAGGAAAAGAAGAACTCAAATTATCACTATTTGCAGACGATATGATTCTATACCTAATAGACACAAAAGGGTCTACAAAGAAACTATTAGAGTTAATAAATGAATTCAGCAAAGTGGCAGGATATAAAATCAACACGCATAAATCAAATGCATTCCTGTATATCAGCGACAAATCCTCTGAAACAGAAATGAGGACAACTACTCCATTCACAATATCCCCCCCCCCCCCAAAAAAAAAAAAACTTGGGAATCAACCTAACAAAAGAGGTGAAAGACCTATACAATGAAAACTACAGACCCCTAAAGAGAGATATAGAAGAAGACCTCAGAAGATGGAAAAATATACCCTGTTCATGGATAGGCAGAACTAACATCTTCAAAATGGCGATATTACCAAAAGTTCTCTATAAGTTCAATGCTATCCCAATCAAAATCCCAACAGCATTTCTTGTAGAAATAGATAAAACAATCAGGAAATTCATATGGAATAATAAAAGACCCAGAATAGCAAAAACAATGCTAAGCAGGAAGTGTGAATCAGGCGGTATATCGATACCAGACTTCAAACTATACTACAGAGCAATAGTAACAAAAACAGCATGGTACTGGTACCAAAACAGGCGAGTGGACCAATGATACAGAATAGAAGACACAGTAACCAATCCGCAAAACTACAACTATCTTATATTTGATAAAGGGGCTAAAAGCATGCAATGGAGGAAGGATAGCATCTTCAACAAATGGTGCTGGGAAAACTGGAAATCCATTTGCATCAAAATGAAACTGAATCCCTTTCTCTCGCCATGCACAAAAGTTAACTCAAAATGGATCAAGGAGCTCGATGTTAAATCAGAGACATGGCGTCTGATACAAGAAAAAGTCGGCTATGATCTACATACTGTGGGGTCGGGCTCCAAATTCCTCAATAGGACACCCATAGCGCAAGAGTTAACAACTAGAATCAACAAATGGGACTTACTCAAACTAAAAAGTTTTCTCTCAACAAAAGAAACAATAAGAGAGATAAACAGGGAGCCTACATCCTGGGAACAAATCTTTACTCCACACACTTCAGATAGAGCCCTAATATCCAGAGTATACAAAGAACTCAAAAAATTAGATAATAACAAATAACCCAATCAACAAATGGGCCAAGGACCTGAACAGACACTTCTCAGAGGAGGACATACAATCAATTAACAAGTACATGAAAAAATGCTCAACATCGCTAGCAGTCAGAGAAATGCAAATCAAAACCACCCTAAGATACCATCTCACTCCAGTAAGATTGGCAGCCATTAAGAAGTCCAACGACAACAAGTGCTGGCGAGGATGCGGGGATATGGGTACACTTGTTCATTGTTGGTGGGACTGCAAAATGGTGCAGCCAATTTGGAAAGCAGTATGGAGATTTCTTGGAAAGCTGGGAATGGAACCACCATTTGACCCAGCTATTCCCCTTCTCGGTCTATTCCCTAAAGACCTAACAAGAGCATGCTACAGGGACACTGCTACATCGATATTCATAGCAGCACAATTCACGATAGCAAGATTGTGGAACCAACCTAGAAGCCCTTCAATAGATGAATGGATTAAAAAATGTGGCATTTATACACAATGGAGTATTACTCTGCAATAAGAAATGACAAAATCATAGAATTTGGAGGGAAATGGATGGCATTAGAGCAGATTATGCTAAGCGAAGCTAGCCAATCCTTAAAAAACAAATGGTAAATGTCTTCTTTGATATAAGGGGAGTAACCAAGGACAGGGTAGAGAGGAAGAGCTTGAGAAGAAGATTAACATTAAACAGGGATGATAGACGGGAGGGAAAGGGAGAGAGAAGGGAAATTGCATGGAATTGGAAGGTGAGCCTCAGGGTTATACACAATTACATATAAGAGGAAAGGAGGGGTAGGAGAAAAATGATATAAGTGGAAGAAACGATTTATAGTAGAGGGGGTGGAGAGAGAGAAGGGGAGGGGGGGAGGGGAGGGGAGGGGGGATAGTGGAGAATGGGATAGACAGCAGAATACATCAGTCACTGGAAAGGCAATTTGTAAATCAATGGAAATGTAACTGATGTGACACAGCAATCTGTATACGGGGTAAAAATGGGAGTTCATAACCCACTTGAATCAATCTGTGAAATATGGTATATTAAGAACTATGTAATGTTTTGAACAACCAACAATAAAATAAAAAAAAATGTTATTGATCTATAAAAATGCAAACATATTCATGGGACAGAATTAATCAGAATGGAAACTACATCTCATTATAAGTAAAAATTAAATAAATGAAAAAATGATAGAAATGTCAAATTTATTCAGAAAGGACAAATTACTTATTATTTAATAAATGGTACCAGACCAACTATTTTTTTTTTTTTGGTGGTGCTGGGGATAGAACCCAGGACCTTGTGCATCTGAGGCAAACACTCTACCAACTGAGCTATATCCCCAGCTTCAACCAACTAATTTTTAATATGGAAAAAGAAAAATTCCATTCTCACTTTTATCTCCATATTAGTCAGCAAAGAATTTTAAATGGATTAATAATTTAATATAAAAATACTAATTTTTTAAAGAAAATCTGGAGATATCTTAACTATAACAGGAAGCCTAGACACTGTTAGAGAAACGATAGATTGTTAGGTTATATAAATATGGCAAATCATACTATTAGGTTAAATGCAAATGAAGGCCCTAGGAAAATATTTACAATATTTTTGTTGCAATAGAGGGCATTCAGAGGGGAGATATATATCTTAAAGAGCTTTTACCAATTGAAGGAAGTTGCCAAAAGTCTCCTATAGAAAGAGAGAAAAAAGCATAAACTAGCAATCCACAGAAAATTCAGATAGGTAGCAAATATATGAAAAGATTCTCAAACTCACTAACCATCCAGAGACACAAGTTAAAGTAGCACCAAGATGTCATTTTAACAACTCTTAGACAGATGGAAATGGAAAAGCTCATTAACACCCAGTGCTGGTGGAGACACAGAATGAAGGGTGCTCTCATTAACAGAGGTGAAAATATTCATTGTTATAGCCTTTACACTAATATATATATATGTGTGTGTGTGCATATATATATATATATATATATATATATATATAATGTTTATCATAATATCGTTTATAATAGAGAAATCTAGAGCTGAAGTGAATACCCACCATGCAGCAGCCAGATCATGGAACTTTATATAGCCACTGAAAAGCATGAGCTAGATCCCTTCCAATTGCTTTGAAGCATGTAAGCAAAGATGCCAGTGAGCACATTAACTAAGCCAGTTTTTATAAAACGACACAAACCACTGTGTGTGTATGGTTAATAGTTAATTCACATGATTTTTTGAGAAAAAAAAATTATGGTAGATCTCAATACTAGGCTAGTAGCATGTGCTACTTAGGGCAAAGAGAGTAGTAGAGGGAGGGGGAGCCAGGCAAAGAAGGAAAACACTAAGAAGAAAAAAAAGCCTTGTTGATATAATTACATTCTGCATTTACACACTATTTTATATATTTACCTGTAACAAATGAAATAAGATGAAACAAAAAAGGATAAAATAAAATCTGATGGACTGTATGGAAACATCCCTCCTGCATCCCCTGAGCTCTTTACACCAATTTCCTCCCTCTTTTCTTTATTTCCGTTTGCTTATGTGAGTAGCACCTCCTTTCATAGCTTTGTAGTTGCCCAAGCCAGAATGAGAATGGATAGGTGCAATACTATGAATGAGGCTGGGGGACCTCGTTCAGCCATGTAATCTTGACAAGTGTTTGAAAAAAGCACAGGCCATGCTGATCTAGAGGCAGACTTTCCTTCAGGATGTCCTATAATCTGGTTTGAACAGTGAGCAGAAATTAATCCTTGCTGTGTCCTAATTAAACCTGTGCCTCTTTTCTGAGACCTTTTTGAGAATCCTATCTGATCACATGATCTGGAATTTTCAGTGTGTACTCAAGTCTCATTCAGCAGATCAGTACATACTTCCTTATTACCTACCATGTACAAAACGCGAGACGAGGCACTATGTGTCATATAAATGTGAATGATGCCTGCTCCTAGTTCAGAAGGAGATTTTGGCTTGTGGCGAGAGACAAGCATTTAACATTTAGGATTAAACGAGTAAGTATTAGAAAAGACATATCAACATGGTGAGTGGGAAAATATCTGGGAACACTTTTAGAAGTGACAAGGGAGCTGGCCAGGATGGCTGAGGGAACAACACAGCAGTGGAGTTACAGTGGTGCACGGTGTCTTTGGGATATGTTGGGATACGTGTTGTACAATGTGACTGGCACAGAGCACACGGACAGGTGAGCACTGTGGGGCTGTTTGAGGTTAGATTATGAACAGCCTTAGATTCCATGCTAAGGATTTAGAACAGAGGTCTAACATAGCCTAATGTGCATTCTAGAAACTTTGGCCTAGGTCAGTGTGTGGGATGAACTGAAGAATAGAGACTGAGCTGGAGGTAAGGAAAGCTTGCAGTTATACAGCCTGTCTGTGATAGGCATCTGAGGTCAGGGGTCAAGGGCTAAAAAGCAGAATGGAATAGATGGGAAGTAATAGGTGAAGGAGATTTAGAAACACTTAGAACAATCTGACACTTTATTGAATAAAGTGAGGGATTATTGAAAGTGATTGAGATTTTTGGTCTGGATGAGTAGGAGAAGGCAGATGCTTCTAAAAAATATGAGAAGGAGGGGGAGCAGATTTGAGGCAAAGAAAGAGTTTTATGTGAGGTGAAGATAGGCAGTTGTCTGTTCATTCACGCATTCATTCCACTTAATAGGATGCCTATTTTTTTTAATCGGTTACTATTTTTGGCACCAAGGATATAGTCTTGAGCAAAACAGACAAAAACTAAGTCTGATATCATGGAGCTTGCATGGAGAGATAGACAATAAACAAAACAAATCAGCAAAATATATGTTTTGGAAGTGGTAAGTATTATGGAGAAGAGGAAGGCAGAGATTGGGACGAACTCACTGATATTACATAAAGATGTGAAGGAGTCCAGGGAGGGAACCATGCACATACAGAGAAATGGTGCTTCAGACAGAGGAAACAGCAGATATAAAGGCCTGGCAGTGGGATTATTCCTGGCCATTTTAGGCCATTCTAGGACATTTTAATAACTTTGAAAATAAATAAATAAGTATGCATGTTAGTAACTGAAGATGTCTAACACACTGATGAAAATAGCTGCCTGGAGCTCAAGAGAGATATTTGAGCTGGCAGCACAGACTCAGAATTGATCCTGAGATGTGATGATTGAAGTCAAGAGAACAGGGGAACAGGAAAGGAAAGGTGGGTAAAGGACAGGTTCTTTGAGAGTTCCAATTGTTCAACGGGGAAGAATTAGAGGAGCCAGTGAAGAACTCTGAGAAGGGGCAGTTACAATAGAATATTGCCGTAAAGACTGTACACAATCCCATAAGTAGGGCCAATTTCAGCTTCTTTGCTTAATGGAGTTATAAGTGATGATTATTAAAAATAATAGTTAATTCAAAAATATCCTGGAAAATATACTAGAGGTACGATTTTGTCTAATTAGAGTAAGCTTTGTCAGAATGCTAAGTCCAGCATTAGTAGAGTTTCTATCTCATTGCAATTTATCCTATATTTTCCTTTAGTGTCATCTCATATTATTAACTCTGAAAACAGAAGAATTCAGTTATTCTGGGCAGTTACTAGGTAAGTACAGATGGTTTTGTACAGTTGCTAGGTGGCAAGCTCTGTGGCACAAATTTATACTCATAAATTGAGTTTGCCCAAAGCATGGAGAGTGGCCACCTCCTTACATGAGCTTTGTTTTACCAACCTGTTTTTCTTTTCTCCTACCCACTCACCTACAGCAAAGCAGGTGTGTGAACTCTCATGCATAATGATCAATAATCTCTCACTTGCTCCTGGAAACACCATATTATTTCTCCTGTTTGTTCTTGGGTAGTTTTCATATGCCATAAACCCAGCTGACATATGGTTCCATTGATTAGTAGCATCAAAGCTTGGTGACTGAGGACATAGGAAAATATCTCTAGAGATCAACTCTAATACCACACAGGAGTTTATTTGTAGTACAAGATAACTATTTTTTTTAAATTGCCTTTTCTAAAGCAAATTATCTAACTGTGAGTTACAACTACAAAATCAAAGGTCTTCTAGTTCCCTCATTACTACTTCTTTTATTAAGAGAAAGGTACTGGTTAGAATGTTGTAGTTGGCAAAATTTCTTTTCATCTTAAATCCCGGTTCAATTACTTATAATCTGTGTGACCATGGGTGAGTAATTTTCAATCCTTATCCTCAATGTCTCATCTACCTCATAGGATTGTTTGTGAGAATTGAGATAAGGCATGCAGAGCACATGGTTGGTGGTTATTAAGAGTTTAGAAGAGGTTATATCTTCTGTAATAAATTCACACCCACCAAAAAGTCTTACTGTGTTGTTTTCCATCTACCTAATTACTGGATTATGGATAAAAGTGTTATAATTATTCACTCTTAAATATCCTGAGGAATTGAGGTTGCAATATGTAATATTGCAGAGCCATATATAATGTAAAACCATGGAAATTCCAGGTTGAACAGACCAGGGCTCTTTTACCACCAGCTCTGAAAGATGCTCTCATGAGTTGATATTCATTGGGTTATCTGTATAATATGATCTCAAATCTGTGACCAGGTAGGACCAGTTCACTATAGAAGCAACAGGAAGTTACTGCATTTTAACTGCAGATCAGTTGGAGTGCACTTTTCACAATGTTCTCTTAGGCCTGTTGGTATCATTTTCTAATATGAATTAGTCTTACTCTATTTCCTCCCAGAACTTAATAAGCTGTTAAATAATATCTAATGATTAGATGATAGGGAGAGAGGAATTCAATTTTCATTTTTCATTAAGTATATGTCCTTAAATTTTCTCTGTTTTCTTCCCTTAGTGCCTCCTCCTCCTTCAGCACACAAGTAAAATGATTAGTGTTTTAATACAAAGTTTTGGATCAATTTGACTTGAGATTATAAATTTTGTCTTTATTCCATCAAGTTTCTAGGGTTTGAAAAACCAAATGACTGGCTTGTAATTAGAAACCTCCCACCTTTTAGTGACCTGTCTATCATTTGGATCTGGAATGTTCCCCCAGAGGCCCAAGGGCTTGCTTGATCCGAGGTTTGACACGATTGGGATGTGGTGGAGACTTTAAGAGGTGGGGCCTAGTGGGAGGTGTTAGGTCATTGGGGGTGTGCCCTTGAAAGGGACTGTGGGACCTGACCTCTTCCTTTTTCTTCTTTTTTGCATCCCAGTCATGAGGTTTTGCTTTGCCATGTGCTTCCACCTATGTGCTGCTGTAGGCCCAAAGCGACACAGGTCCAACCAATCTTGGATTGAAATCTCTAGATCTGTGAACAAAAATAAACCTTACTGGAAAGCTAAGATACTTATCTGCTAGACCCCTATGTTTTATTTATTTTCAGACCCCTATGTTTGAAAGGGGACATTTCTTACTTCCTTACAGTTTGGTGTTAAATGACTAGAGTTCCTGAAATGCTGGTGGAAATGCATTCTTCAGGATGGAGCTGTCCAGGATCTCAGTTCAGATTCCACTGAGAATACTAAAGCTTTCTCTTTTAATGCCCCCCCCCCCCGACCCTGAAACAAGCATAAAATGGCAGAAAATAAAACTCAAAAACTAATAAAGGCTGAATTTTAACTTTGAAAATGCTACAATGATCCTTCCCAGCATATTTGTTTGATGAGTCTCTACTTACATTGTCAATTTTTGCATCTTCATTGGATGATGAGAAAAATCACTCAGTATAATTTTTGCTATGAAGTGGATTCCAGACAGGAATTTTTCTTTTGAGAAATCTATTCAAGTGTCCTTAAAGTTGAGCAAGATATTTATAAAGTATTAAAAATTCCAAAACATTATATTGTGTGATAGGAGATAGAAAAAGCAAATGCTATAATAATAATAATTATATCTGTAGTAGCATTAAAATATAATGACTTCATCAGTGACATAAGTGAATGTTTACTTTGGATGTACTACACTTAGTTTTATGATTCCCCCTTAGTTCAATTTTGGAATCTCTAGTGTAAAATTTAGAGCTATTTGGGGACTTTAGTGCATGATTATGCAAAGTAACTGTCCAACATATTTCCATTGAGCTGGATTGAAATTTGAATGTTATTTTTTTGTGGATATAGTATGCCCACCTGCCTGATGTGTTAAAACAACTAGAACAAAGAAAAACTCTAACTCTGCTAAAAAAAATTATTGTAGTCTGGATTTCAAAAGACTTTGCAAGCAAAAGATGTTTGACCTTGGTGCTTATATACCAACTATTTGGAATTTGTTACAGAGCTAGGAAAGCTGAGTATTAGTAAAACCCAGATGGTGAAAATTAATTATTCTCTTGAGATCCCACTTATGGGACAGTCTCTTAAATTTCTGAATTGGTTTCCAGATTGCTGTCCTATAATCCCATGTAATTTAGGAAAAACAAAGACCTAGAGATGACCAATTTATACCAGAAATCACAGGTGTTAAAGTCAAGGGGTGAGGGAAATGACTTGCTATTCTCATGATGTGTTGGTTAGTTTTTAATGAATAACAAACTTCTGAAAAATGTTGTGGTTTTAAACAACAGTCATTTATTTAGCTCAAAATTTGTTGCATCAGCAGTTTGGACTGAGATGTGCTCTACATGATTTTTCTGGTTTTGGCTGGATTTCATGTCAACTATTGGTCAACTTTGATTCGAAGGGGTCTGGTGGCTCTTGGCTTGTGTGGTAGGGCTGACCCTTTACCATCTAGTAGACAAGTTCAGGCTTCTGGTTGTAGTGGTGGTAGTAGTAGTCTACCAATGTCAGAGAGACAATATAAATGGACAAGTGCTTGTCAGACATTGTTTTTTGGGGATATAGTTCAATGGGAAAGTGCTTGCCTAGTGGGCACAAAGCTCTGGGCTTGATCCCCAGCACTACAAAACAAACAAAACACATTGGAATCTTGTTTACTAACATCTAATTGGTCAAAACCTGTCACATGACCAATTTCAGAGTCAAGTTTGAGGTCACTGAAACCTACATGACAAGGAGGATATACATATAAGGAAAGTAAGCCTACATAGTCATTTTTCAACTTACTGCTTATGGTCTATTAAGATCACCATTGAATTGAGCAGGGGATACTTGGCTGTATAATTTTGCCACAACCCAAACTTAGTATTGTTTTTAAAATTTTAGAGTTGTCTCCAAGAAAGGCTCAATGGCAAATTATAGCTATCTTCTACTAAAATTAATACTGTATTGAGTCACTTTGGGGAATGCTGCTTGGATTATTAGACTTCATGGAGTTCAGAGGGTGCTATTCAGCCTTTCTGCTTTGTTACTCTAAGTCCAGATTGGAAAGTGCTAAGAGCCACTACCTAGATTCAAGTATGGTTACCTTAGGCGATTCAGGGCAAACTGTCTCGCCTTCTGTGTCTAAAGTTATACCATAGATGACTTTTAATAGAGTGGCAGTTGTAAAGGCAAGTTGGAATAAGATATTGCATTCCATAGAGTTGAGAATTGTTAATTCACAGAACTGAAAGGAAAGTTTTCAGCATTGCCTAATATTAGAGTAAGGCCAGAGTATGATCCTCTGTCAGTTTAGTTATCTTTTCATTGCTGTGAGAAAATACATGAAAAACATCTTAGTAGAGGAAAGATTTCCTTTGGCTCGTGGTTTCAGCCCATGGTTGGCTGGCTCCATTGCTTTGGGCCTGAGGTGAAGCAAAATATGATGGCAGGATATGGTGGTGGAAAGCTGTTCAGCTCATGGTAGCCAGAATGCAGTGTGTGTGTGGAAGACACATAATGTAGTTCCCAAGGGCATGCCCACAAGGATCCACTTCCTCCAACTGCACACTACCCCCTATAGTTTCTACCTCTCCCAAATCAATTCAGCTTTGAATCCCTTAATGGATTAATTCACTGATGAGGTCAGAGTATTAAGATCCAATCACTTCCTAAAATCCCCATCTTTGAGCATTGCTGCTTTGGGAAACAAATCTTCAACACATGAGCCTTGGGGGACAGATTCAAACCATAATACCCTCATACCTCATTTTTTTGGAAAGGTGTAGTGTCTAAGTCAGTTTTGTGTTGTTCTAACAGAATACCTGGGACTGATTAATTTATAAAGAACAGATATTTATTTCTTATAGATCTAGAGGCTGGGAAGCCCAAGGCTGGGGGGCTACATCTGATAAGAATCTACTTGTCACATCATCCCATGGTGAAATGCAGAAGAGCAAAAGAGTGCACATGAGAGTGAGCAAGAGAGGGGAGCCAAACTCACATTTATAACAAACATTGCTGTAACTAATTCACTCCCATGATAATGAGGTTAATCCATTCATGAAGGCACAACCCTCATGACCTAATCATCTCTTACTAAACCCCAGCTCCCAACTGTTGCATTGAGGATTGTTTCCAACACATGAAGTTTGGGAGAAAGATGATAGGATTCATCTGTAAAAAATATCAGATGCAATACAGCTTCAGTAACCAAGCAGTTGCATGGTTATATGAGATTATAAGGGTGGGTCTCTAATCTGATAAGACTAATGTCTTTATAAAAAGACAAAGAGACACCAGAGTTCTGTCTCTCTCCCTTCATTTAAGCACAGAGGAAGGGCTATCTGAAGACTAAATGAAAAGTTGGTTGTCAGCAAGCCAGGTAGAGAGCCCTAAGCAGAAACAGAATTTTCCAGCATCTTGATCTTGGACTTTTAGGCTTTGAACTCTGAGAAAATGAATTTCTGTTGTTTCAGTCTGTGGTACTTTGTTCTGCAGCCTGAACAGACTAATTCAGGTAGTGACCATCAAAATGAAAAACATTAGAGCACATGGGCTGTGGCTTACAGATACTTAGTGTGTCTTGTTTACAACTAAATTCTAGGTGTAGGGGTTTGCAGATTTCTAGTGCAATTACTTTAAAAGGTGTGGGATCTCAGTTCTTGACTTTGCTGTTGTGGTGTACATACAGTTCCCAAGTTTCTGGGGGATAGTTCCTTGGTATATCTTGGCAAGGACTATTGTAAATTTTGTTCATGGGCAAGTCAATAGGGTATTGATTCATGGGCTCTCTCTGAAGTTTGTGAATGACTGATGTATAGACAATGGCACAGACTGACACATTTATTTGCATAGTAAGCAAATTATTTGGTTGATGGACATTGTTTGATCTATACCAATGAGCTCTTTTTCCTGAATAAATTTGTGTTATAATTTATATTTGTATAATAGTTGGTTTCCAGGAAGAAGTAATATGATTTTAAAAGGTGATTTCTACCTTTTTTCTAAAACACTTTTATGATTTCCATTCCCTTAAAAATCAATTTGTATGATTCTAAGGTTAAAGTTGGTCTTCCAGAAACCATTTTGTGTTGCAGGATGCATAATAATAATGATAATAACATTCCCTTCTTCTTTTTATTTTAAAATGCTACCTGTTTTTAATTTCTTTGCCTTAAGAAAACTATTAATATTAATTCAAACAGGATCTATTAAGATATTTTGTTTTCAGACTTAAAAAAATATCTATGTTGGTAGGATAGTTTCTGTAGTTTCAAGATCAACTCTGGTCATTTGTAACTTGGTGGGCTTATAATTTGGAATTGGTGCTCTCTGTATGGCTCCTGCCCAAGTTCTCATTTTTTTTTTCCTTATGGAACATTTTAACCTTTAAGAGAAATCAAGTCCCCTTCCCTGGCTCAAGCTATCAACATTCCCTTGAAGTTTGTGAAGTTCCTTGCTGTCAAAGGCCATTCTAGCCAGCCTCTCATGTTAAGTTTTTCCAGATAAGAGGCAGTCCCCAGGATGTGTACGTTCCAAGTCTGGAGGACACAGGTTACACTCCTGTGGCTACACTAGGGAAGACTAACATACATCTGCTGCTCAGCAAGCATTCAACTAGGGACTCCTCATTTCATTGTACACATCACTGCTCTTTGAAAGCCCTGTTTTTGGCCTAGTGCTGGGGATGGGTTTCTGCTAATGTGGATTGGGGTTTGAAAGTATAATATCTGACCATTCTGTTGGAGGACTCACCAGTAACCTTAAGTGATTTATTAGCTTTCTCTCCTTCCTGGTGATGTGCTAAGGATTGCAGTTTTGATTTCTTGGATGATTCTTAACCAGTTCTGTTTTTCGCCACATGGGGACATCTTTTCTTATTCATTTTAACTGAGTTTAGTAAATGTCCCATTTAGCATTCTATTATAAGAAGAATGACAGGAATCAAGAAGGAGAGGGAAATGTTATAGGATTTATCAAAATGAAAGTAAATTTAAGCCATCAATAACTTATAATTAAGATAGAAAACATGCTTTATAACTGTAAGTTTTGCAGTATGAGATACTGGGGACAGTTAGGCAGAGATAATAAGTACACCAAATGCTATCTTGGGGCACCTGTTTTATTATGAGAGCTCATTATAAGGTATGTATACAGGATGACAAAGTACAAGAAACATTAGACAATACACATTAACAAAGTGTTCAATGAACAGTGCAGCACTTGACTCTTGGGTTTAATTATCACATCTAAGAATAATGATATGTTAACTGAGTTTATAGTTAAATATATAAGTGAATAATGAAATAAACTATTTTAAATATTGTGAAATATTGGTAGAATGGCAACAGGTATTCTTTTTATTCTTTCTAAATAAATTTTAATTTTAGAATAGTTTTAGATTTACAAAACAGTGCAACTACAGTGCAGATAGTTCCCATGAACACCAGACCCAATACTGTGTATTGTTTTCATCTTATATCAGCACCATACATATGTCACAACTAATGTATATATAATGTGTACAGCAGTAATGATATATAACTATTAACTAATGTGAACATTTTATTTAGATTTCCTCAGTTTCAACTTGTTCTTTTTAAAATCTGCTTGCTTTTCAGCCTGATATTCATTTTTTGTCCCAGGATCCCATTCAGTTTACTGTATTACACTTGGTCGGCAGGTCCCCATAGTCTCCTCTAGGCTGTGACAGTTTCTCAGACTTTGTTTATGATGACCTTGACAGTTTGGGGAGTACTGGTCAAGTACTTTGTAGCATATAATCCAAACTTTCTGAATTTTTCTCATGATTAGATGGGGGTATGGTTTTTTTGGGAGGAATACCATAGAGACAAAGAACACTATTCTCAGCACATCATATTAAAGCTACATGCTGTCACCATGACTTATCACTGTTGACATTAACCTTGATTGCCTGGTTGAGGTGGTATTTATTAGGTTTTTTTTCATGCTTACTCTTTTCTCCCACTTCCATACTATACTCTTTGGAATAAAGTCACTGAAGAGGTGGGGAGTCTTTGCGGGGGCAGTATCCACATAGATTATTTGAAATTCTGTATGAAATTTTTTCCCTTCAACACTATTTATTTATTTCAGCATTTATTTATATCATTATAGACTTATGGATGTTTATTTTATATTTTGGGCTCTAATACAATACTATATTATGTACTTTGTTGTTCAAATCATTCTGGCTTTGGCCATCAGGAGCTTTATTAATTAATTCCTTTGTTATTTTGACATATGTACATTGTGGTTTTTGAGTATATCTTTGTTTTCTGGAACTGGAACTGCAATATACTTTAGACTTATCTCGTATACTTTCTACCCCAGTTCTAGAATGAGCCATTTTTCTAAGGAGCATCCATTCCTTTTGTTGGAGAATGATGTTAGAAACCAAGATCTGGGCACTGATGTCCACATTGTTACTGGGGACTTGTTATATTTTTAAATTTTGGAATTTCCATGCCATCAGGAAGGGAGTAACAAATTAATAGTTGTGGGTTGCACATATTAGTCTTTCTGTGGGTCAGAGATCAATGAAGACATTTCCAGCAACATGGCACCTGAAGAACACAATCCAAGAGAGGTTTCATGTTTTCAAGAGAATCTCCAAGGAAATTAGGATACATTTTTTCTTGATTGGGGTGAAAACTTTTGCTTTGAGAAGTAGATTGTGTTCTAACCTTCAAAAGTTGGATTTCCTGAGATTGGGAGAGTAAAAAGATGCCTATTTCCATGTGTGTGGAGTCCTGTGTCCTACTTGTGTGTACCATCCTAAAGTTGGAATATCCTTGGATGGGAATATGTGTGGGTACCTTCTTAAGGGTGTGGTCCTTGGGTACCTCTGGAGAAATTTTCACAGCTGAGTTTGGGGAAATATAGTGACAATGGAATAAGACACCTTCAAATGGGACATATGTTTGGGAAGGAGAATGGTCTGAGAAGGAGCCTTTTTCACTTTTCCACTTATGCTCCTCTGTATGTTTATTCCAAACAATGTGTCATTTATTCCTTTTCAAAAAGTAAAAATCAATCTACCTAAATTTCAGAAATATATCTATATTCTTCTGATTCAGTTTTGTGAGTTTCTTATCTTTTAGAGGTGCTTTATTTGGAAATTTATCCTACAGACTTCTAAATGATAGTTGGATGTTATTGCTGGAGCTTTCTGGTATTGAGGAAACTGGGACAAGGTTAGCAGCTTGAAGTAACAAGAGGAATTAAAACATGGTGGAGTGATATTATGTTTACTATTGACCCATAAGAAATTACTCCAGAACATATGCATTTATAACAACCACTTATTGGCTTACAGTTTTGTGGGCAAACATTTTAAGAACAGCCTTGGTAGGCAGTTTTTTCTTGAGATGTCTCACACACTTGCTATCAAAAGTTGGAGCTGCAGTCTTCTGAAGGCCTTATTTGAATGGGCTCATGGCAGTAGATACTGGCTGTCACCTGGGAGCTTATCTGGGGCTGTCCATCAGAACATTTACACTTGTATTTTCCAGCATGGTGCTCTTAGGGTAGGTAGACCTCTTTCATGGCAAGTATTCCAAGAGGATTAGGAAAAACACTGGTGGTTCTTTTCTGATCTAGACTTGGCTATCAGAGTATAATTTTATCCTACTCTATTCGCCTAGGTAGTCATAAACCCATCTAGCTTGACAGTAAGGGGACATAGACCTCATCCTGAGATTAAAGTAGTATCATGCAGTTTGAAGAGTATGCTTTAAAACTTCCACAAGCAATAAAGTGATTCAGTCTTGAGTATCTTTTTAAACTTTATGTAATGTACCTATCTAGTAGTTGAATTTCGATTTTAAATGTCATAGAATATTTTTCACTTGTCCTATCTCTTTGAATCATGAGCTAACATTCAAGGTTGAGCCCTTAGAGAGACAGAGAAACAGATGGCTTGGGGGTGTGCACAAGGCATGTCAGTGCATGAGTTGGCTAAGAGCGTGGGCTTTGGAGTTAGGAAGCTCTTTGTGCCTACTCTGCTGCTTACTGGTTTTAGGATCATGAGAAAGCTACTTAATTTTTATAAGTCTACATTGTATCATCTATAAAATGAAGACAATAATAATATTCATTCATTAATTTACTTATGTAACTATTGAGCATCTATTATATACCAACTTTACAGAGTTATAGTGAGAATTGTGCATGACAAGTACTGTCACAATGCCTGGGACATGGTTAGAACTCCATAAAACTTTTAAAAATTTTTAATTAGGTATATATGACAACAGAATGCATTTTGATTCGTTGTACACAATTATAGCACAACTTTACATTTCTATGGTTGTACACAATGTAGCGTTGCCGTAGTCTGGCTGGGCACAAATAACCGAGCCGCCACAAAGCATGTGGTCCCAACTTGGCTGTGGCTCTCAGCATAGCGTCACACCATAAGTGCAGTCATACCTGTACCTAGGGTAATGATATCCATGTCATTCCACCATCTTTCCTACCACCATGCCCCCTCCTTGCCACTGCCTCCCCTTTGCCCCACCAAAATTCCTCCGTTTTTCCCATGTCCCTCCATTATGGATTAGCATCCACTTATCAGAGAGAACATTTGGCTTTTGGTTTTTTGGGATTGGCTTACTTCACTTAGCATGATATTCTCCAACTCCATTCATTTATCTGAAAATGCCATAATTTATTCTCTTTTAATGCTCAGTAATATATCAGTGTGTATATATACTACAGTTTCTTTATCCATTCATCTACTGAAGGGCATCTAGGTTGCTTCCACAGTTTAGCTATTGTGAATTGAGCTGGTATGTACATTGATGTGGCTGCATTACTATAGTATCCTGATTTTAAGTCCTTTGGGTATAGACTGAGAAGTGGGATAGCTGGGTCAAATGGTGGTTCCATTCCAGGTTTTCTAAGGAATCTCCATACTGCTTTCCAGATTGGTTGTACCAATTTGCAGTCCCACCAGCAATATATGAGTGTGCCTTTTTCCCCACATCCTTGCCAACACTTATTGTTGCTTGTATTCTTGATAACTGCCATTCTGACTGGTGTGAGATAAAATCTTAGAGTAGTTTTGATTTGCATTTCTCTAATTACTAGAGATGTTGAACATTTTTTCATATATTTGTTGATCAAATGTATTTATTCTTCTGAGAAGTTTCTGTTCAGCTCCTTAGCCCATTTATTGATTGGGTTGTTTGTTTGTTTTTTTTTTTTGGTGTTAAGTTTTTTTTGGGTTCTTTATATATCCTAAAGATTAGTTCTTTATCTGAAGTGTGTGGGGCAAAAATTTGCTCTCAAACTGTAGGCACTCTCTTCACCTCATTGATTGTTTCTTTTGCTGAGAAGAAGCTTTTGTAGTTTGAGTCCATCCCATTTATTAATTCCTGATTTTATTTTTTGTGCTTTAGGAGTCTTGTTGAGGAAGTTGGGGCCGAAGCTGACATGATGAAGATTTGGGACTACTTTTTCCTCTATTAGGCACAGAGTCTCTGGTCTAATTCTGATCCACTTTGAGTTGAGTTTTGTGCATGGTGAGAGATAGGGGTTTAGTTTCAATTTGCTGCATATGGATTTCCAGTTCTCCCAGCACCATTTGTTGAAGAGGCTATCTATCTTTTCTCCAAAGTATGTTTTTGGCACCTTTGTCTATTATGAGATAACTATATTTCTGTGGGTTTGTCTCTGTGTCTTCCATTCTGTACCATTGGTCTACATGTCTATTTTGGTACCAAGCTCTTTTTGTTACTATAGCTTTGTAATATAGTTTAAGGTCTGGTATTGTGAAGCCTCCTGTTTCACTCTTCTTGCTAAGAATTGCTTTGGTCATTCTGGGTCTCTTATTTTTCCAAATGAATTTCATTATTGATTGCTTTTTCTATTTCTATTAATAAATGATGGGATTTTAATTGGAATAGCTTTGAATCTGTATAGTGCTTTGGGTAGTATGGCCATTTTGGCAATATTAATTTTGCATATCCAAGAGCATGGGAGATCTTTCCATCTCCTAAGGTCCTCTTCAATTTCTTTCTTTAGTGTTTTGTAGTTTTCATTGTAGAGGTCTTTTGCCTCTTTTGTTAAGTTAATTCCCAAGTTTTTTTTTTTTTGAGGCTATTGTTAATGGGGTAGTTTTCCTAATTTCTGTTTCAGTGGATTCATCACTGATGTGTAGAAATTCATTTGATTTATGGGTATTGATTTTATATCCTGTTACTTTGCTGAATTCATTAATTAATTCTGGAAGTTTTCTGGTGGAGTTTTTTGGATCTTCTAAGTATAGAATCATGTCATCAGCTCCATAAACTTTTTTGTTGTTGTTGCTGTGAGCAACAGCCCGTGTACACCCCTGTTGCTGTTTCTTTTTTTTTTAGTTTTATTCATTTTATTTTTTTAAATACATGACAGCAGAATGCATTACAATTCTTATTACACATATAGAGTACAATTTTCATATCTTTGTATATAGAGTATATTCACACCAATTCACGCCTTTATACATGTACTTTTTTGCATTACAATTTTTATTACACAAATATACCACAATTTTTCATATCTCTGTTTATATATAAAATATGTTGATACCCAATTCAATTCTTCATACATGTGCTTTGGATTATGATGTCCAATCATAAACTTTTTAACTATTATCTTTATAAGTAGTAGCAGTATCAGTAATATGTCATCAACATGGTGTAGGTAAAGAAATAGATGAACTATGATTCAGCCCAATCTTTACCCAGTAGACCAGAGGAATGGATATAATGGTTAATATGAACTGTGAAGAGCTTCCCAAGGCTAATAAGATTCTGTGTTCAGGGGAGAAGAAACTTTGGGTAGAATCAAGCAATAGTCAGAAGCTTAGCTTATGTAGGAAAATAGAAATGACTCCAACCTATGGGCAGAACATGTGATCCTTTATCATCACATGGAAATGAGGTCATATGCTTTGGTGTCTGTGTATTAGGTATTCACTAATGTGATGGGGTACATTGTGTTCCTTGAAATTCATATGTTAAAACTATAAACCTCAGTATTGCATTTGGAAATAAGGTATTTAAGTTAAAATAAGGTTGTTAGGGTGGGCTCTAATGCCAATTCAATCTGACTGGTGACCTTTTATGAAGAATAAATTTGGACATATGGAAGACACTAGGGGTATTTGCACACAGAGGAAAGACTAGGTGAGGACACAATGAGACGGCAGCCATCTGTAAGCCAAGGAGAAATCTCAGGAGAGATCAAACTCAATGACACCTTGATCTTGGTCTTCTGGCTTTTAGAACTGTGATAAATAAATTGCTATTATTTAAGATACCCAATCTGTGATATATCATTATGGCAGCCTTAGCAAGTTAATATAGACATTGGTCTGGGGCATAAAGGACAAGTGGAATAAAGGGAAGGGGAGTAGGAATTAAAAGCAAAGTCTGAGATGAGAAGCTGGGGTGCCTTGGGACAAAAATAGATGTCTTACAGGGAGCATAGTTTTCAGGTCTGACTGATGGCAAGGGTGAAAAAGGGAACAGAGCCCCACTGAGGTATTGAAATGACTAGATGGTCAGTAGAGATTGCTGGGTCTTCACTGGGGAATCGATAGGTTTACCTTTGAGAGACTGGGGGAGCAGAAGCCCCAAAGAGAGCATGTCAGCAGTATTGTAAGTGGGTCTTGGGGAGCCATTATGATTTGATTTGCTATGGTCTTAGGCTGATGATAATTTGGTTCATTTTAGGAAATGTTGTGATTTTTCTTTGGGTCAAAAGTGTGATTTTAAGCTGTAAGGGAGATGCATGTGTGTGCATGTGTGTGTATAAAATTGTATGAGAACCAGAAATATATATATTAATTGAGCCTGTTTTGGTCATAAGGTTATCTGAGAGGTCAGTGCATTTATTCCTATTTTTATGTCTCCTGTATTCCTTAAAAGACAATGATTATAGACTCTGATTTCAGGAAAAATTCACAGCATAGTTATTGTATTTGGTAAAACAAATATTAGGTAAAACTAGTAAATGTCACAATTGTTGAACATTAGAAAATTTACCCAGTCATGATTTGTTTTGGGTTTATTTCATTGCTTAAATGTCTTTGATGCTTTCAAATGTTTTTGATGTTGTATATTCCTTTGTTCTTTTATTTACTTCTTTTTTCCTCCAAGTTAAACTTATGTTCAGGCATGTGGTAAAGTAGATCAGAAGGCTGGGCAGAAACAATGTTTATTGTACACAACATCACGGCCAGTAGAGGGCATCCAGGAATTGTCACAAAAAGAGATTTTGATAAGATTAAAACACTGATGTAGTTGCAAGACAATTTCAGCCAAAGCATCTGTATTAAACTCATTCTACAATGTAAATGTTGTTTGTGTCTTGATCAATACAGACATGTTTTAGTTATGTATTTTAAATAAGAGTTAATCTTATTTATATCAAAATGATAATTGCTAAATAGTGACACTCTTAGGAAGAATATGAAGTGTTAAATTTCAAAATAAAAGCTATGACTTCTGACTTTTGAAATATTTACCTAGTTTTGGTGCCTCTGCTTCCTTATGTCTTCAACACGGGAGATCATAAATTCTCTCCAATGCCTTTTCTAGTCATAATGCAACAAATAATTCCTTATCCTTTCTTCTGGGAATGCCACTGCTAATCCTATATCAAACTCTGGAGGGCTCTCTTTATCAATTATGAACTTGGATTAAAAGTACCATGCAGTTTCTGGATGGATATTGGCTTAGTATTATTTATCAAAATAGAGCACTTTGAACATCATTGTATGATCTTAGGCAGTTTCAGAGGTGTTCTAATTTTACTTTCCATCTTGTCAGTTTTTTTTCTCTCTCTGGCTTTGTAATTCACCAAACATCTTATTGAATATTATGTAATTTAAAACTCCTGAAATCTGGAAAGTCAGTATTTTTACCTTTTGTGTATTTGCATGTGTGATGCTTGGGTTGGAACCCAGGTCATCACATATGCTAGGCAAGTGCTCTACCACTCAGCTAAATCCCCAGCTCTACCTTAATTTTATAGATGAAGGAACTGAGTGTCTGAGAGATCAAACACGTTTCCTGATAACACTAAGCTAATAATTTTGGAATGAAGATTTAAATATGCATTGTTCTACTCTGTGTTCAATATTCTTTTCATTCTACCAGACTGAGCCTCAATTTAATTCCAAATATGTTACTTGAGAGAAGTAACTTATTAAATTAGACACATTTTAAAGAATTCTAAGATTTTCCTAGGCTTGGTGGTGCACACCTATATTCCCAGTGGCGTGGTAGGCTGAGGCAAGGAAGATCACAAGTTCAAGGCCAGCCTCAGCAACTAAGTGAGGTCCTAAGCAATTTAGCAAGACTCTGTCTCAAAATAAAAAATAAAAAGTGCTGGGGATGTGGCTCCGTGGTTAAGCACCTCTGGCTTCAATCTCTAGTACCAAACCCAACCAAACAAACAAAAAAGAACTCTAGGATTTTAGAAAGATGGAGGGAATTCGCTGCCCTAATTCCTCATTAACAAAAATGCTATTATTTCCAACTCTTGTTTAATCGTCTGCCTCTGTGTTGGTCTTATAAGTTTAGGCGCTTCAAACAGCAGAGAATGTAGCTACTGGCAGCTCTGGGCTTCCACAGTTACAAATCCCAGGCACCATGTGTAATCCCAGGGAAGATTTTGATTGGCCAGGCCATGGTCACATGCCCAGTCATTGCTGGAGGTGGGATTTTGTGGTTGAAAGCCTCCTTGAGACTACATGCTGTATGGAATGGGGCAGGGGAAAAATTTTCTAAGATTTTGAGGGATCTCTTTCCAGAGGAACAGAGAAAAAAGTGTTTTCTGAGCATGGGCTTTTGGCTCAGTCAGGGGCAAAAGGAAGGCCCTGCTGTCCAATGGTTATCAAAAGAGTAAAAAAACACAGAATGCATATTTCACTTATAGAAGTCCTTATTGGGGGCCAGCCTTGGCTGAATAAAATTAAGAACAAGTGGGAAAAAGGCCTAAAGAATAAAATCATAGTAAGGGTTGACCTTCAGATATGTCCTGTAAGACATTTTTTGGTTACTAATGTAATGAAAGCTAAGGAATGGAAAATTATAATCTGTGACTTTCCTTGATAGTATAGGACCTATCCTCCAAATGAGAAGGTATGGAGTACTTCCTCATCTGTGGTCACTCTCTGAAGCTTTGCCAAGACAACAAGGACTGAAAATTATAGGATCCTGGAGGGCAGTGAACTATAAAGCTCATGGCATTTGGTCTATCCATTTTTTACATGCAAATTTAAGTGTACGTTTAAATGTCTTCTGTTAGTGGTGTAAGCATATGTTTTGGAAATTAAGCACACATTTTAGATTGTTTATGTTGTATTAAAAGCAAAGTAAAGAGCATTCCCTGGGAAAAGGTATTTGATTGATGGTTCCATATTGTGGGTTTTATGGTTCTCTGTCTTGCTGTTGCATCTGTGAGGATTCTGGATTTGCAATGTCCAATTCGGTCAGGTGAGAAAGATAGTAACTTTAAATAGGAGGAACTTCCTCCCTTTTCCATTTTCTTTCCATTTATTTTGGCCTTTTGTTTCTTTTAAAAAGAAAAGTTACATGAACTCAGGACCCCAGTCAGTTAAATTCTCCTACTTTAGTTACTCTCTTTTATTTTATTTTAATTTTTAAAAAAACTTTTTTATTCATTCTTTTCAGTTTTACATGACAGTAGATTGTATTTTGACATATTATTGATACATAGAGTATAACTTCCCCTTCTTGTGGTTGTACATGGTGTAAAATTACTCTTTTTAATCCTGCTTAGAGAAAAACTTTAAGATCTAGGGATTTGATTAGGACAATCAGTAAACTAGTTGTGAAGACATGAACCCATGGGATAAAATATATTTATTTATAGAGTAATTAATTTAAGTGTTATTGTATAGAATAAGTTTTTTAAAAAATATTTTTATTAGTTGTTGATCGACTTTTATATTATTTATTTATTTGCGGTGCTGAGAATCAAACCCAGTTCCTCATACATGGTAGGTTAGTGCTCTATCACTGAGCCACAACCCAGCCACTTGAGCAAGTTATTTTATTTTATTTATTTATTTTTTGGTTCTTTTTTTAATTTTAAAATTTTTTATTAGTTGTTCAAGACAATACAGACAATACAATGATCTTGACATATCATACATTTGATTCAAATAGGGTATGCATTGTCATTTTTCCACGTATACAGATTGCAGGATCACATTGGTTATACATCCATGTGTATAAGTTATTTTAAAAGTATCAGTATAACGATTTTTGGTCAAGTGTTAAAAACTAATCCATTAATATTGGACTATGGGCAAAATTAATGATGAGGTGAGTGCTTTGTTCTGGTCCTTGTTCTCTGCTTTCATGGTCCTGGTTCTACATGTCTGCTCAAAGCCCAAGGGTGGACACTCTTATCCCCATTATCTTTTTGTCCCAGCTTGATCAAAGGTCATTCCAGAGTTTCTGCTTTAGGTCTAGTCAGAATTCTGCAACTATGCTTGTAGTGTACTTGTTCTTTCTTTCTTTGTTTTCCTCTTCATTGTTATTGCTGAAATCTTGAAATGTAGAAAATGTAGGGGATTTCATTCTTTTGTCAATTTTTGATCAAATGACTCTTAGTAAGAATGTTCTAGACTGAGCCAGACTGTGAGTCTGTACCATTCAAAGGATGATCTTTGGGCCAGAAACACAATTACCTGGGTTTTTGTTAGAAATGTACAGTCCTAGGTCCTACTCCAGACATATAGAATCAGAAATATGAGAAACATTTCTCTTTTCTAAAGTTTGAGGCACTGTATTGAAAACACGATTTAAATTATTTCACTCTTTCATTTGGACTAAGATCTCAGTCAGAGAAGGAATTTGTATTGCCTAGTACCTCACTGGATATCAGAACCTAGCATAATTCCTGGCACATAGTGGGTTCTTAGTAAATGTTTGTTGAAAGATAAATGAATAACTGTTGGGGTGAGGGCTGTTTGCTTAAGCGAATTGTTAATGGTTTATAAGGGCTCAATGAGACAGTAGTGCTAACAGTGGAGACAAATGAGGTGTATAATTAATACCTCTGATGCTATTATTAATTCCTAGAAGAGATCTTCTGCCCCATTGACTGATTAAACAAGGGTAGGCAATCTCCAAAGTGGGACAAGTATTGGCCTACTTAGGAAAGAAGGCCATTAGTCGTCTTCTCCCTATCCTCAAATTTATGTTCTGTTGCTGAAATTACTACATAGTATCTTTTGCAGTCTAAAATTTTATTCTCTTTCCATTTAAAAAAATCATCTTCTAGTTAAATCTACCTATATATCTGTCCTCTAGTTTAATTTCTGAAATCTCTACCATCTCTCCATTCTCTTCTTTACTTCCTCCTTTTTAGTATAGACTCCACCTTATCTTTCTGGCTTTTCCCAACACCTGTCTACCTGGGCTTCAGTCTTCATTCTCTGTCTCCCATTCAAGAATGCTCTCAGACCTTCAGGTCAAATCATGTTCTCTTTTGGTTAAAAACCTTGAGTGTTTTTCTGCTGCTGGAAGGATTAGATCCAATGCCCTAGCAAGCTATTTTGTGGATCCTTGTGGACATGATTGTCTGACTAGCTGCTTCTCTTACTGTTTTCCTTCCTGCCATACACTCTGGCCACCACAGGCCACTTCTTATTCTCCATTTCTAACTCTATTTGTGCTGTTTATCTGAAGAAATTGTCAGGCTAGTGAACTCTTATATAATTTTCTAGTTTAGAATGTGACTATTTCAGGCACTTCTTCCCTATCTCCCAGGAACTGTTTATTTCTTCTGTGCTGACATGGCACATTGCACACAGTTCTATTATGAATAGATCACATTTCATTGCAGTCACTTACTTGTTCACTTAGCTTTCTCTTCCAACAGGCCATATTTTCCTTGAGGGTCAGAGCTGTGTCTTATTCGCAATACAATATATTGCAAAGCTCGACATACAGATATTAATAAATGTCTGCTGATTGAATGAACTTTATCTTGAAGTTAAGTTTTAGTAGTCTAAATCTCCTTCTCTATTTACCTTTATTGAATTTTAGTAACTTTTCTTGGTTATTTTTCATTAGAAAAGGGACTTCCCTCATTAGAAAAAAATGCTGGAGTACATTCAGATTGACTACAATTTTAAAAATAAGATTAAGGGAGTTGATCCTATCCCTCAGCATGACTGTGACTGAGCTAAGCCCATGTGAACACATGGCGATTATTAATGTTATGATTTTGCTCCCCAAAGCCCTTGAAAAAAACCCCAGATAGAATGCAAATGGGGCAGACAAAGCCTGGTCCACAAATCTTTTACAGATACCTGTTAGTATTTTCATCTCCCTGCCCTCTGCTCCTCCCTCCTGCCCTCTATCATTTCTTCCCATTTCCAAGGCCAATACTTAGGGAAAATCAAGATCATTTGTTCTTTGGGGAAAGGGCAAATCACTTTAGCCAAGGAACCCCCCACCAAAAATATTAATAATAAATTCTCTGATGAGTAGAATTGAGATTCATGTAGTTAAAAAGTAAGTGGAAAAATTCAGTTTCACAGAGTAATAGAAGCTATGTACATTTCCATAATGGAAAAGTCAATATTGGTCCAAATGCACTTGTTGTTCATATGGAACCAGTATTCCTGCCATAGAAGTTCATGGTTAGGAGACCTTGGAGCTCTGTGTCAGGGCTTCTTTGGTTGGAAGAAAGAGAAAAATGTATATTATCTCAAATAATGGTGTTTTTGTAAGGGTAACTATTACAGTAAGAGAAAAGTGATCTCTGGAATATTCTTACATCTAAACCTCAAAGATTTGGAGCATAGTTTAGGAACAGGAAAGTTGTTTGGGATTAGAAGAGGCATCTCTAGTAGACTAGTGAAATTGCTGGCTTATCAAGCAGCAGGAATTGAGCTTCATTAGTGTGCTCTACCTTAGATGTGAATCCACTGCTTTGTTTTGTTTCAGGCTCTGTTTGCTTATTTATCTTCTTTTGCTTCCAAGGACATGGGATGTCTCTTTATGTACACACACACACACACACACACACACACACACACACACATTTTTGCTGTACTGGGGATTTACCAGGGGTGCTCTACCACTAAGTTACATCCCCAGCCCTCTTTATTTAGGATTGTTGCAATCCTCCTGCCTCAGCCTCCCAAGTTGCTGAACTACAAATGTGTGCAGCCATGTCAGGTACTTACATATTTTTAGTTCAAATTCTTGAGAGAATAATAATGCCATCATTATAACTAATCAACTTTTATCTGTGGGGAGCTTTAGTACCAGACCCCCTCATGTTGCATGGCAGCCCAACTGTTCCGAGCCAAGCAGCTGCAGGAGGGGTTGGAGAGGTCACATGATGCCACATGGTGGTTTTTGTTAATGGAACTGGTTCATAAGAGGCTGTACCTGGTAACCATTTGTTGTCAAGCAGTCATTTTAAGTCAAGATCTTTTAAAAAGTAGACATATTTTGGATATTAAACTAATCATGATTCCCAGCATTAGTAATGAGGCTGATAACTTCATATCCTCCTATTTTCAGTTTGTATAATGTCTAACTAACAATCATACATGAAACAACATATACATACATAGTACACCTGACTCTATGCTTCAACATTACATTCTAAATGGACTCTTCTAACCATTCAGCCAATGACACCTGTCTATATCAGATTTACTTTTGCTTTTCTTACTGAGGTTGAGGACATTGTTTTTGGTCCCTCCTCCCCTATTAGGCCTTAGTTTTTCATTAGTGGAAAAATGATAAATAAGAAAAATCAGGTAAAGCTTTCAGGTGAACACCTACATGCTGCTTCAAAATTTTTATTGTATTTGTCAACACAATTTATATTTTGGTTTTTCTTATTGTTCTCTATAAAACATCATCCTTACCTGCCAAAATACAGGAAAAAAGGATGGTGAAAGGTTTTCAGACTTAGTCGGTCTATGTGAGTACTTTATACCTCTGAATGCATGTTTGATCAGCATATTTCTTGCTAACTTACATAAATTATTTTGTAATATTGCTGTTATTATCCTTTGTCAATCAAATTGTAACTCAGGCTTGATTCCAGCATCTTTTCTTTGAATTCCTTCATAAGTTAACATTTCTTAAATTGTGTCTTGTGTTGTCATTGTTGAATGCTGTAAAACTGAAAAACGTAATAGCCCATGTGATCTTATTTCTTGTGCCCAACAATACAAGAATATGTATTTTTGCTTATGCATATTCTTGTTTCTACATTTTCTTTGAAGAACTGTACCTTCTCTTAACCATTCTCTGTGAGTTTAGTTATTGTCTTCATTTCCCCTAAGATGCTCTCCTGTGCCTCCTTTCTTCTTCTTAAGCAAAGGCAGTGTTTATACTTTTCTCTGAATCCTGTTTTATTCAAATAAATAAAAATATAATATTAATAAATATACATACAATCTTCTAAAAATATGTTCCTTAGATCTGAGTCTCATAGTTAAATGCCTGGATTATCTGCCCTCTTTCCCCCCTACCCCCCATACTGAGGTCACAGTACCTAGTATGATGCTGAACTCCTGTAATATATTGAATTAATGTTTGTGGACCTAAACCAGATTGATATTATCTTCCAACCACTGCTCTTTCGATTGCTAAATTCTTGTTTTGTTTATATCATTGCTCTCATGCCTCTTTTTCTTTTTCAATTAAATCATTTCATAATTTACTTAAAGCAGATGCTCAGTGTATTTTGATTACCTAAATCACTGCTGATAACATCTCCCAAATCCTCCCATTGCTGTTTCTTTTGTATCATTATAATTGTCTTGATGTTCCCCTTTCTTTAAAAAATGTTGAAAACTCTGCTTCCATATGAGAAGGTACCTTTCTTACCTATTATGTAGTTCTACTTCTAAATTTTTTGTTTATAATCAATGTATCCATTTCAATTAGAGTCAACAAACATATATAAGTTGAATGCCACTACACAACACGCTCTGTGCTAGGTACTTTCAGGGAACCAGTAGATAATTTTTTTCTGAAGCAATTCTTTCCTCAGAGTGATTCCTATACTGAAGGAAATAATTTGAAACTTTTTAAATTGATAGGCTGAAGCCTGTTGTATATTATTTGGGGTGTGGTTCATGGGGAGACAGGAGGACCGCTGGTTAACTGAAGAGTCCCAGTAATATCCAATGTCTTTCTTTCTACCATTTGAAATGTCTCTTTCTATTGACAGGTGTGTGATATTCCACTTCAGAACATCATTATTTGAGAATTTTTGAGTAAATAGAATTCTTGCTTCCTCTTCAATTTAAGAAAAACTCTTCAGTTTACAAACTATTTAAGGTCTGAAAAGGTATCCATAATTCCCCTTTGATTCCAAGTCTGAGTCACTTTGTTGAGTTCCTATTCAGTCTTTGGAAGATTTTCCAACAAATAAGGATGAGAGTCAGTCTTTGGAAGCATTAATATCATGCATGTATTTATCTTTGTTGATAGCTATTTTATTTTACCTCTTTTAATTATATTTGCCAATGTCGGGGGAAACTAACTGATGTGGTTTGTATTTGTTTGCTAGACTTTCACTTTGATGTTGGGAAAATTCAAATTGACCTTTGAAACCTTTCATGGTGTGCAATAGAACTTCATAAGCAACGTGTGTGTGCGCGCGTGTGTGTGTGTGAGTATAATTTTTAATCTTTAAGTTCTGAAATAACCGCTCCCTAACTCTTGAATTAATGTCAAGTTTCTGGACATCTTGTGTTGATGCTGATACTTCTAAGTTTCTCAGCAGGTGGGGATATCAATATTTTGGATGGGGCAAATCTTTATTGAGACTGCCTTCACATTGCAGGATTTAGCCTCCTTGAATCAACATAAAATGTCATTACTATTTTCTATAGGAGATAACTAAAATGCTTCATACAACACCTAAAACCTTTTAAAACAACTGTGTGGTGCTCATTTTCCCATCTCATTAATCAATTTTTCTTCTTTCCCATTGATTATAGTTGATAATTTAGGCACGATGACTTTCACATTGTAAGTGAATTGACCCAGGAAAACTGAAAAATGATGGATTCAGGTGGCCCATGCAATGGTTGTTATTTTTCCTGTACTTTTACTTCAGAAGTTGCCTTATATTTCTCTTAGAGTCATATGCTTCTCTTTACTGACTTCCCTGATGTTCTCACTGTTTTTGCAAATGCAGTATATAATGGAGGTGAAAGTAGTGTGTAGAAAACCTTAAAAACTAAGCAAAGACAGCAAACACATCTTAGTAGAATAAAACCAATGTGATGGTTGAATCTTTATGCCTCATGCTGGTAGCCAGCTCAGCTGCTGAATCTTGTTTGGGAACTTACCTCATAGGTCATTAGCAAAGTTTGCACACCAAAGTCCATAAGTATAGAAAACCTACACTACTACCCAAAGCAAACAGTGGCAGTAATGCAAACAGGAGTTCTTAATGCAACCAGATATAACTAAAGAATCTGCCAGTTCTATCTGGGAGTGATTTACATCCGAAAACTGAGCTGGGTAAAGTGATGTGTACCTGTAGCAGGAGGATCATTTAACTCTAGGAATTTGGGGCCCGCCTGGGCAACACAGACTGTGTCTTAAAACATGCATACACATGGGATTGGAGTTGTGGCTCAGTGGTAGAGCGCTTACCTAGCATAGGCGAGGCACTGGGTTTGATTCTTGGCACCGCATATAAATAAATAAAAGTACACTGACAACTAAAAAAAATAAAAAAAACATGCACACACACACATGAACACATGAACACACACACACACACAGAGTTCTAATTTCTAATGGTGGCAATTGACATATCTGTCACCCCTGGGGCTTACTTTTAACAGATTAATATTTGCATACTAGAAGGTACTGTTAACTTCACTTAGGCTTTTAATTTAAAGGGAAATAGTCATCAATAGCAAATGGGCACTATTGGTTAAATGAGCAAACCAAATAACATTTTTTTTCCCCAGCAAGTTTTTTATATTAGGAAATACATGCAGTTATTTCTTTAGTAAGGGCAGAAATACTTGTGATTCAAATAAGTAATTTGGAAATAAGTGAAAATGAGCAAGTGAAATTAGTTATGCATCTGCTTTTTGCTTTTTATTTATTTAGATTCTTAAAATTTTAAACTCTTATAATTGTCAAGATTTTCAAGGATGATATGAAAGCACTGTGATTTGCTTATATACTTCCTAGATATTAATAGACATGATAAATATTAGATTTTTAGCATATGCATAATCTAGGTTAAATCATCTAGAATTGAATATTAGCATCCCTGTACATAGATCATCACTAGCTGGGCAGCCATGTGACTTGCTCAGTACTATTTGAGCTGTTCTTGTAGAAACCAATATCCCCTCATGGCCGAGGCTGCTCATTGTCAACTTGTTTTCATTCTAAACTTCCTCTTTTAATTCTAAAGTCCAATTGATTATTTTTAGCAAAGTATATGCCTGCACAGCTAGATAATTTCCTTGCTTGCCCTTCTTTTGACTTGGTGTGACCATGTGACCAAGAAATAACCAATGGGATATAAGCAGAAGTGATGTGCACAATTTCCACACAACTTCCAGAGAAGAAAATCATCTGTTGTCCACTTCTTTCTCTTCTTTCTTGTGAACAGGAACATGGGTGTGATGTAGAGTCAGCTTTGACCATGCAGATGAAGATCAGCCCCATGGGGAAGGCAGAGCCACAAGATGGAAGGAACCTCAGTCCCTGTGGATAACCTTATGAAGCACTTGTTCTAACATGCCCTTCTATCTCTTGACTGTCGTGGGTGAGAGAAAGAAGCTTCTGCTTTTTTAAGCCATTATATTTGGAAGGCTTTTTAGGAGAGAGAGAGAGAGAGAGAGAGAGAGAGAGAGAGAGAGAGAGAGAGAGAGAGAGAACGAACGAGCGCATAAGCAGCTTAGCTGGAGTTCTAACCAATAAAAGATATTCACTTATATTCAGTGAGAAATCCATTTTCTTTCCATATATAAGTCATCCCCAATTTTTTTTGGAACAAATTAGGATAGTAGGGTTATGTTTTGGGGATGAAGGATGTCAGTATTGCACCATGAGATTTAGAAGTTTGATCTCCTTAGTGAGAGAAGTCAGCACATTTACATTTTCTTTTCTGAACTTAATTTCATTCATATTAACAGACATTTATTGAATGCCTACTGTGTGTAAAACACTATAAGAGTCCATAGGGATACACAGAGGAAGTAGGCACAGTTTCTGCTCTCAAGGAGCTCACAATCTACCAGAAAAGACAGTACACAACACAAACAAGTACACTGGAAGATAGGATACATATAATCATAAAAGTACAAGTGAGGTTCTGTGGAGCATAGAGCTGTGAGAGAGGACTTCCTTAGGGACAGGGAAAGAAGGAGGAGGTTCTCAGGAAGACTTTTAGACAAGAGATTGAATTTGAGCATGTTGAAGTATTGGTGGAGAAAGCCTGGGAGTTGTGGGCTCAGAAATGAAGCTAGGGGAGCTTAGGAAGCACATGTAATATTCAGAACTTTCTGGAGTATGGAGTATGAGGTGCATGGGAAGAAGTGGTGAGATAGGACTCTAGGAAGGTAGTTTGAGGTTACCTAGTGAAGGGGCCTTGGATGTTATCCTAGAGACCTTAACTTTTTACTGATGGGGAAAGAGTAGAGCATTTTAAGAATTGCAATTTAAAATCAACAGTAGACTTTAAGATACTGACTCTCAAACTTTAGTGTGTATTAGAATCTCATGGAGATTTTTATTAAAATAAAGATTGCTGGACTTATTTCTCAGAATTTCTGATTCAGTAGGTCTTGAGTGAGGCCCTGGACTGTGCATTTTTTATCAAATTCCCAGGTGATGTTAATGCTGCTTGTCTGGAGATAGCTCTCTGAGAACCTCACACTGCTATAGGAAAATGTTTCTGGCAGGTATATGGGGAAAGAATTGCAGGTGGAGGAGTCCAGAGGCAGATTAATCTGATAAGAAAAGGACAAAAATATTGGAGAAGAAGGTGGCACATACAAATGTCAAATTTTATAGAGGCAAATAGACAAAACATTAAGACTATTTGAATGTGGAGACCTGCTTGTGACAAAGAGAGAATCACGTTTACCTCATATGAATGACAAAAATTATTGTAATTCTGTTATCTGAGACTGAGGCATAAAATGGAAGCAGGAGTCTTGTGTGTGGGAAGATGATCATGCATTAGTTTAGAATGGCTGCATTTGAGGTACCAGTAAAATATTCATAGGGGGGTGCTCACCAGACATAACTCACAGGTCTGGAGTTTGAGAAGGAGAGATCAGAATTAAAGTTACAATTTCAATTGATGAAAGAATGATAGATAGATAAGGATAGAATCTAATAGTTAAAATAGTGGAATTTGGGATGGAATATGAAGATACAGATACAAAGCCCCAGGATGAAGGATTAGGAGACAAAGAATGAGGAGGTAAGAAGAAAATTGGGTAACTAGGAGAGCAAAATATTCTAGAAGGCAGGGGTTGAAACAGGAACGGGATGTTTCAATTGATGAAAGAATGATAGATAGATAAGGAGGGAGGGAATGCCATGGGATTTGCCTATTGGCAAGTCACTGGTGACATTGGGATCAGATTGAGGAGAACTGGGTAGGTGCATTCAGATGGCAAAGGATGGAAAAGTCAGTGGAAGGTGAGAAGTAGAGGAATAAGTGGATTAATGATCAAAGAAACCCAGGTGAAAGAGTTAGGGGAGGGATGAAGCCGGAGATTGATGGGGATGAAGGGCCAGAGAAAGTTGATATTCATATCAAAAGACTTAAGCAAAGTTAATAGATGACCACAAAAAAGAGTAGCAGAAGAAAAGGGTGGGATGGGAGAGGAGGGGGGAGGGAGAACAGGGGAATGGAAAGGAGCAAGATTACAGAAAAGTTGAGAGGGGATAGATTTAAGGGCTAAATGGAAGTGGTAAGGAGGCAAACCCATGCCTTCTCAGTAATTCAGAAGAGTGAAGAAATGGGGGAGGCCCTGGATGAGAGGCAAGGAGCCGTACACAAGAATTTGCAGGTTTTCTGTCCTCCTGTCATCACTCTTGACCTTGTAGTGGTGAGCTCCTCCATAGGACTAGAACAGTCACTCTAGCTCAGGGGTGCTGAGGCAGCCCACTCTGTCTATGGCTTCAGGTCCACCTGCACTTTCCTGGTCCCAGGGTGCAGTCTATCATGGAAGCCACAGAGATTCTGGGAGACAAAATTTTTTGCTCATTTCCTAATTGGTGGCCTTTGCTGTAAACAGATTTTCAACTTTTTATCTCTTTCCAAGTGCTCAATTGAGTAATTTAAATTTGGAGTAACATTCTCCAACAAAATTCTTCAAATAATATATTCTCTCATTTGATCACTGCGTTAAGCTTCTCCAAAAGTTCCCCAAACTTGACATGTACCTGAATCATGCTAGAGCGAGAGGGTGTATGGGAGGCTCACCTGGAATACATTTTGGAATGGGAGAAGGCCTAATTTGTCTGTCTGCAATGCATTGACCAAAGTAGATTTAGATGATTTCTTATTTGCTTATGTTTCATATTCATAGTAAAGGGGTTAAGAAAGTGCGATTGCAATAATTGCATGTTCTTTTTTAGAGAACAAGAAAACCTATTTAATTATGAACCAAAGAGAACATGCCAGATGTACTATTTGTGCCTGGAAAGAGTAGGCTATGTAGTCACAGTAAATGATTTTAGCTCAGGTCTCCAAGAACAGATGACAAAATGCCACTTTCTTTTTATTCTTTGTGTATTCATGCAATTCTTGCTGGAATATGTATGCACATAGAGCTATAACCTCAGATTTAATGCCACACGAGGGCAAGTTATCAGATACTTGATTTACAAGCAGTAAGAAATTCTGCAAATAAATTTATGGGGGCATTCTTTAATTGCAGGATTAACTGAAATGGCTAGAGAAAATATACAAAAAGTACTTACTATTTCACTTTATTATTATTTAAATATAATTTCTGTTTTTATATGATAATGTTTATTTGAAATGAGGTACCACAAATAAGACCAGAGGTAGAAAACAGCACACCAAATAACAAAAGAAAAAAAAGAAAAAGAAACCAACCAAACAAGACCACATATACTTAACAAACTCTCCTGAACCAAGTATGTTCAAGAATTAGTAAGCTGTACCCCGTACCCCCGTTCACTCATGAGCTCTGGTAAAGGTCACACTTTTGGGTTTTTTACAATCTAAGTATGCTCTCGGCACCTAATGAGCTTTTTAAAAGCCAGCTTAAAGTCTTCATTAAAACTCGTGTACAACAGAGGGTTGATCAGAGAATTAACATAGCCAAGCCATGTCAAAAAATCAGCCACTTCAGAGGACACAGTGTAGATGCTCAGACCTACAATCAACTCTTTGATGAAGAATGGCAGCCAAGACAAAATGAATGCACCCAAAATCAGTCCCAGGATGCGAGCTGCCTTGCGTTCTCTGGTGCTAGAGATTTGCTGGCGTTCCCCTGGGTGATCTAGATCATTGTCGAAGGGAGGGATCCTGATGGAGGTGTGGATCTTTTCAAACTCTGTGGTAGGGTCTGAGGTGGAGAAGTCAGACACGCAGAAAGTCTGTGTAAGTTTACAACTTGCAAAAGAATTCTGACTGTCTGTGCTTCTGTTGCTTAAGTGCCGGCTGGATCCCCTTTTTTGGTAAAGACTCTTGGCCGCATGGTAAATGCGGTAATAGAGAATCAGGATCAAAGTCAAGGGGATATAAAATGCCCCAAGTGTGGAGTAAATGGTGTAGATGACATGGTCATGCTGGATGGTGCACTGACTGGGGGGTGGGCTGAGTTGGCGGTGGCTCCTCCAAAACAGAGGGGGCATGGAGATGAAGATAGAGATGGTCCAGACAGTGAGGATCATCAGTCCAGCCCGCTTGGCTGTCCTCTTCCTGGCATATTCAATAGCATTGGTGATGGCCCAGTACCTGTCCAGGGCAATCACACAGAGATGGAGGATGGAGCAGGTGCAGCAGGTCATGTCCACACTCAGCCACACCTCACAGACAAAGTACCCAAGCTTCCAGCTGTCCATGACAATGTACATGATGCTCAGGGGCATGACCAGCACTGCCACCAGGAGGTCTGTCACCGCCAGAGAGCAGATTAGATAGTTTGCAGGCTGATGGAGTTTCTTGGTGGTGCAGATGGCCACAATCACAGCCGAGTTCAGCAACATGGTCAGGGTGGTGATAATCACCAGAGTCAGGCAAATAAACATCTTCTCTGTAATGGTCTTGGGTCTTACAGTGGTGCTGGCTTCTGTGGTACAGTTTGTGAGGTTCATCTTCCCCTTCTTCCAATCTACACTGCGGAGAAGCTGTTAGTTATTTTCCTTCAGCTGGAGACTATGCAGCCTTGAATGTCTCTCATTTGTGAGGAGTCTGTAATTTCTTCAGCTATGCAGTTTATTGTGCACCGTTTACTGTGGGTCAAGAGAAGGGCCACAGCATTTCTTCTGAATGGAAAGTTCCTGAAAAATAAAATGCTACTGGTTAATTAATGAAAAAGCCACATTTTTCCTAGAAAACATGATAATATTTTGGATTTCATAAAATACCACACATTTTACATATAATTTTTTAATTCTCTCTTTGAGTTCATCTTCACATTATTTCTCAAAGAATGCTTTTTTACAGTTAAATCCTCAAACTCTTTCTGATGAACAGATTACAAATTGTATGCCTATTTTGCCAGCTAAATTAATTTCTTATTTATATTTCAAGTTAAAAAGTTTTTTTTAATATTCAAAAGAATATATTCATATTATCAAAGACTTTAAAAATTCTGGTGCCATTTCTTTAAAGAAAAAAATTGTACTGTTTATAATGAATAGGCTTCAAACCACGTTTTAAACTTTTGCAGCAATATTCAACTCCAACAGTACATCAGGGTCACAATGGGATTGTACACTTTTGTCTAATTACTTCTGACATTTTACATATCCCATTGTGCATTTCTTTGGAGAAAAGAGAGAAAAGCACATAACATAACTTTAATATTTGTGGCAAATTTTTCTCAAAGTAATACAGTAAGTCAGCTATGAAACAGCACCAATCACCAAGCTCAGTTATTGGGAGTAGGATGTTGTTCAATGCTTGCCTAGCATGCATGAGGTCCTGAGTTCAATCTCCAGCACTACAAACAAGACAAATCAAAACAAATAACTCCCCAAAACAAAAATTCAATGCAAACCAAAAATAAACAGAAACTTGAATTCACTGTGGGGGAGGAAGGTGGGAAAAGGGCGATTGGGTATAATGAATGCACACTGTTTGCAGGTATGGAACTATCACACTGAACTTCATTGACATAGGGTCTTGATTTAACATCTAAACAGCCATCTTAAATATTAACTGCCATCTTAAAAGTATCGATTGTCTGTACTTCCTCTTACCCGAACTCCCTCCACCCCCATTAGTGACCTACCCCATGATACCATAACCCTAAGCCAATCCCAGAAGGACATGACCCCTTGACTCCTGAAAGCCCCATGGTGCCATTGACCTAAGCCAATCCCATGTTATTCCCCACCTGCCTAGCTCTGAGGCAAGCACCCCTGTGCCTATCCCATAGCGCCACAGCTACACCTCCAAACCCCTACCCCACAAAAGCTGAACACCTGAACATCTCGGGGGCCTCTCTCCACTCTATAGAGGGATGGCTTTTATTTGTCAGCTTTGACAAATAAACCTTTGTATGGATCTCTGTCTGGTCTCCATCCTTCATTTCTCGATCGCCCATCTCTTGCTTTCTCACTTTCCTTTCAATTGATACGTTCAATTAATATGTTAATAATAAAATTAAATGATGATCAAATAAGTGAAAATACATATATAATGAGAAATTTAAAAAGTGTTTATTTCAGTTAACATTTATGTTCTACGTACATACTTTACATACGTATCTATCTCCCAGAGAACTGCGATAAAGCAGGTCGGTCAGTGAGATAGTGACATTTTAAAAGAAAGCTAAAGTCAAATATAGATGTGTGCTCATGTGAACTTGGCCATCAAGACCTGCACGGGAATATTCACAGCTGAAGGCTGTTGGATAGAAAGTTCGTCACATTCTCTGATTTGAGTCCATGGACTTGAGTCCATGGAATTAGGTTCAGGAAGATTTGAAGAAAAATGGATATTATACCAGTTTTAAGAAGGGACATCGATGGATGTGTATCAGAATTAACAGAAAGTAATTTTGGCAAAGATGGTGGCAGGAGCAGTGAGGCATATGTTAAAACAGGGAGTGAATATGAATGGGTGTCACGAGCCATCCATAGGCTATGTTTTCCTTTAGGATCTCTCCCTTTGACAATGATCTAGATCACCCAGGGGAACGCCAGCAAATCTCTGTGAGGTATGTGCATTTGAGCTTATGAGGAGACTGTCCTGATGTTGCTGCCTGATTGGGCTGTGCGACAGTGTGTATGCCTTTTCTCTCGCTCTGCCTGTGAGCCCATACAGTACCTGAGATGGGTGTGGCTTTCCAAGATGTCAGTCAACCTGCTGACCACAAGACTTCACCAAGCAAGTCTTCCACCCTTTGAAACTCAATCCCTTGCCTTATTTGGGTGGCATATTCTATGAATGGCTTATCCCCGATAAATAGGGGGGTTTCAGGTTTTTCTCTCTTGCCTCTAGCCTCCTTTGCTCCCCATGTCGGGATGGGAGCTGACACCTGAGGTCTTAAGAGTTGTACCTGACTCCCCAAAAAGGTATTTCTGTGTTTGTGTGGTTTTTTAGTTGCCAGCCAGCGACAAATGGGAGCCTTTGAAGTATTAGGAACCCCAAGTCAGGAAGTAGGAATAAAAATCTCCTGGCTGTGGGTGAAGTCTATCCCTGGATAAAATTTCTCCTACTCACAGAATTCACACACAAAAAACAAAAACACAGCAACAAAAAAACCAAAACCAAGCGGGCTAGGTTGTGGCTCAGTGGTAGAGCGCTTGCCTAGCCTGGGTGAGGCACTGGGTCTGATTCTCAACATTGCATATAAATAAAGAAAATAAAGGTCCATCAGCAACTAAAAAACCAAACCAAACCAAAACAAACAAACAAAAATTAAACAGAACAAAACAAAAAAACAAACAAAAACCAAACCAAAACAACAAAACTCTCAAAACCTGTAGGAGAGGAAGATGGGAGCCATTTATCCTTCAAATATAGAAAATAAAATGAAATAACAATGATTTCACTAAAGACTATAAAGGGGACCATTGTTTTAAGGTGGTCTGTGTCTTTCTGCCGCTAAATGATATACTTTCTGCCTGTCTTTTTCATTCACTTGTACAGTGTTTCTGTGGATGTACCTGCTCTAAGATGTTTCTTTAGTTCTGCCGTGGAGTTTGCTGCACCACCAACCCCTTGCTCTTTTGAATGTCTTTTCCTACACTGTTATATTTCTCTCCTTTTCTAAACAGTTTAAACTTGTATTTGAGTCAGGCTGAAGAATTGAAGGAGGATAAGCTTTGGACTCAGATCTGCTTCAGATTCCAATTGGGCCACTGATTTATCTGCTTGGGTCAACCTCTCTGCATTTTTCTCAGTGCCCCAAGTGTTTAGTTCTTCATTTTGATGTCTATCTCTTTAACAAAACGAAAGTAGTTTTTTTTCTTTTTCTTTCTTTCTTTTGTGTTTATTAATCCTTGGTTATGTTTTCTTGGGTTTTGGAGATTTGTTGGTCAAAGTAATTCTCAACAAAAAAGCTTTTTCATTAATGGTAAGATTCAGAGTATAGAGAGAGATATGGATCAGGGACAGAAAACTTTATAAATGTCAGTTTATAGTAGAAGCTATTAGGAAAGACAGTTATTTTGAAAGCAGGCCATTAAACATATCAGAAGTAATTCAGCTTAAAGAGCTTTCAAATTCTGCTCTCTTGACTGAACTCCCTTATCTCCTAATTGTCATTTCTCTGATGACATCATTTTCTCTCTTGCTTTGTAACTATTTTTCCTTGCTCCCAGCAGGCTGTCAATTTTTATCCCCTAGATGCCCAATTTATCTCTTGATCTATTTCTAATGAAATTATCAAAAAATTACAGGTTGGGGATCTCCATTCTCACCTCTCCATTGTGACTTTCCGGTTTATTTTGTGCCCAGGCCTTTTGGAGTAGGAGTTAAATTTTGTGACTTTGTATTTTCAGTCACCCTCAACTCCTGCACACATCCAGCTTGCCATCTTTTTTTTTTTTTTCCCTTTATTCCTGTATCTTGATGTTTGCTCCACAGCAACATATAGAACACGTTCTTGGGAATGGCTAGGTGAGATTAGGTCCAGGAAGACAACTGGGGGCTGATTGTAGATTGAACAGGTGTTGGAAATGGGCCCTGAGCTCTTCACTGTTGAGGAACCAGCAAAGCAGAGAGTGAAGCACAGCTACTGAGGTGAAAGAGACCGATGAGAGGAGATTTTATTTCAAGACCATGTGAAGAAAGCCAGAGTGATCAACTGTGTCCATGCTGCCAACAGTGATAGGGACTTGAGCACTGGACTGGGCAGTATGACGACATCAGTGACCTTGACGAGAACAGCTTGGTGAACTGATGGAAATGAAAGGCTGAATGCAGTGATATCAAGAAAGAAGGGGAGGAGAGGAAGTAGAGAGAGTGAATAAGAACACCTATTTCAAGAGTTTTGCTGGAAAAAGGAGTACAGAAATTAGGTCATAGCTGTGGTGGGGGATGTAGTGGTGGTTTTCTAAGATGAGAGACTGTCTTATAACTAGGCTGATTACAATTTTCTTTGCTGCCACGCTTCATACCCCTCCTATTGAGACAGTGTTTTTGGAGCAGGTGACATGTAAGAGAGGAAGAAGAAAAGCAGTAAGGGAGGAGGCTGATGAGAGTCCACCAGTGAGGTTCGGGGGCACCAAGTAAGTAGAGATTCTTAGCCATTTAGATTATTTTGTGGACAGTGAAGATGTCAAAGATAACAGGCACACTCAGGAAATGATTCAACCTCAATTGCCTTGCGTTCCTTTTACTTTCTTAAGAAAATCACACATGATTTTATCACCACTACCACTTTCTTAGTAGGCCTTGTGATTTCTAATTAGAACAGTGCTGCTGGTTAAATACCACCTGGAAATCTCTTAAGTCTCTTTGGTATTTTTACACAGTGGTGTAGGAGGGGCTATGATAACACTTAACTCAAAATATGCTCTGCAGAACTGATCCAAATGCTTATATTACTACACCAAGCATTTATTAGTCCACTGGAAAGGAAAGTTAACTTCAATAATCATAGCTAAAAACAAATACATGTGATTCAAAAACTGATGCAGGAATTTCTTGGGAATTTGTAACTTTCAGTTTCTGCTGTAAGTATAACATGGAAAACACTTGTGCAGTCCAATATTGAAGTGTTTTTTTTAATTAAAATTATGAACAAAAAGAATCATTCTAAATCAAATTGATTAGTGTACACGGCTTCCTGCTAACTGGAATACTCTGGAGCCTGGGGTTTATGCCATCCCAGGGAAATTCTGAGCACTAGGGGATGAATTCATAGGAAAAGAGGTGTTAAGTAGGATTTGGCAGGCTGTTTCTTCAGGGGCATCTGCCTTTGCAAATAGAGGGAGAGGGACAAGAACATCTTTCTCATTCAGTAGGAGTATCTAAAGCATCTAGTGTTGTTTAGAAGGATAAGTTGGCTGGCACCTGCTTACCTTAACATTCTCTTAGAAAAGATTTTATATTTTGGATCAAGTTCCCCCATTAGAAAAGAAAATTCACTTCATAAATTCTGTTTTACTTTGTTCTCTACAGTGTGACTGGGTCAGAAGTGTTGGAGAAGAAGCTCAAAGTAGCAGCTGTACATACAGAGTCTGAACCCTGGCTCTGCCACCCCTCGGCTGTGGTGTAATTCTAAGCAAGCTCTTTAGCCTTCTCCTGTTTCCTTAATTGATTTATCTTCTTTGAACTGGGGATAATGAAACATTTCTCATGAAGGTTAGGGTAATTCGAAGGTCAAAAGAGGCCATTTGTAAAATGCTTAGAACATTTTATGCTACTTGTAAAATGCTTAGAACAATGACCAGTACATTGAAAGTGGTATATAAGTATTTGGCATCATTTGTTATATGATTTTTCCCAGGGAATTTTGCATTGGCTGATAGATATATTCCACTCCACAAACACTCATATATAAGGAGAGTTTTCTCTATTATTTTCATTAGGGGACTTTTTGGTTTCTTTATTTAATACAGAATTAATTGTACTCCATACTGTACAATGTGAACTATATGGTAAAAACACTTCTTATTTTTTAAAGTATAAATTATTTAGTGCCCTTACTAAATTCATTGAAAGTCAGCTGCCAGGAACTTAGTGTTTCTTGTTCCCACTTATTTCTTTAAAAAATGCTTGTATTAGTTCATTATATACATAATAGTTGGCTTCATTTTGACATAATTATACATGCATGGAATATAACTTGCTCCAATTCAGTCCCCAGGGATTCCTCTTTCCCTCCCCTCCTCCCTCGCTCTGTTCCCCTTCCTTTACTCGGTTGGTCTTCCTTCTATTTAATTACTATTTTTTAAATTGATCCTTTATAGCTGTAGCTAAATGTGGAATTCACTGTGGTATATTCGCTTATGTACATAGCATAATTTGGTCAATTTTTTTTCACAGTTGTCTTTCCCCATTCTTCCTCCCTCCCCCAATCTCCTTCTAGAGGTCTATATGTTTTTATAATGCAACTTAATTTCTACCTCTAAGCTAGTCACTTCTCATGCTTGGGACTTCTTCTGTGTCCATCTCCAGTCTCTGCCCAGTATAAATTGCTGGTAGCCCTGAGCATTCCTGATCAACTCGTGTACTCTACACAGAAGTACCATTGTTGAGAGGGTATTTTCAAAGGACCAGGTTTGAAATATACCTCAGATATACTTACTTTTCCCTATTTAGATCCCAGCATTTACCCAGTGGGCCTTTGTGAATCCTGACTACTATGTCCTCCCAAACATTCTGCAGATGCCACTTCCTGTTGGTAATTCATTCTCTGCTGCTCCATTTTTTTTTCTGTTTTTGCACACAGCTCTTACATCCAGACAGGAATACTGCCCTCAATTCCTCCAATTGCACTGTCTCTCTTAACTGCTCTTCCTAGTTTTACATGATAGGTTGAGATTTGATGCCTTCCTGTCTTGCCTTCTAGAAATCCATAGGTCACCTAGTAGCTATTGCAAAAGCAGTTGAAACTGTCCAAATCAGTGCATTCCATTTTAAGCCTGTTATATCCATCACTAATTTGAAGGACTGACAGAGGACCAAAAAACATGTTTAATTATGTTACGACTGTAGTCATCAAAATGTAACCTATAGGAAAATCCACAATTTCTTAATTTAAAAAAAATAAATTGCAGAGAAAAAAGGAATAGAAGGTGTGGCATGTAGATTAAAAGGAACTTAAAAGACATAAACATAAAAATATGTAAATACTAGATTACTGTTATTAGTGTTATACTCGTGGATGCTATAATTTAAAGAAAAGCTAAATGTCAGGAGAGTGATTATTTTTGGAGGAGACGGAGATGGTTATGATTGGGACATGGCTTCTGGTGATGTCTCAATTCCTAGTAATCCCTCTTCCACTTTCATGTTGACATTTTTTTTTCTTTTTCTCTTTTAATTTTCACATTTGATTGACACTTATCTTTCTGTAACTCATTTATTTCACTTAACATGAGGGATGTCCTTCCATTTTATCCATTTTGCTGCAAATGGCATGATTTCATTCTTCTTTGTGCCTGAATAATGCTCAGTTGTGTATACATACCACATTTCTTTATCTATTCACCTGTTGATGGACACCTAGACTGATTTTTTTTTGCATTAATTGATACCCATCATTTTATTTTCTTCTACCCTTTGTTGTTAATCTGGTAGATTATACAGCCTTATGTTCCTGGAATAAATCTCACTGTTTGTGGTATGTAATTCACTTTATCTTTCACTGACTTCTATTTGGTTATATTTTGCTAAGGATTTATGTATTCGTATTCATGAAGGATACTGGTCTGTAATGTTTTGTACTATCTTGTTTTGGTTTTGATATTAGGGCATACTGACTTTATAAGACAAACTGGGAAGTGTTCCTTTATGTTCTCTGGAAGAGACTGTATAGACCTAATGTTACTTCTTTACCCCTTTGGTATAATTCTTCAGTAAAACCAGGTGGGCCTGAAGATTAATTTTTTATGAGTTTTAAAATTATGAATTCAATTTTCTTAACAGTAGTAGGGCTATTCAAGTTATTTCCTATAGAGTGAAAGATGTGTTAAAGTCACCCAGTATTATTATATTGTGGTCTATTTGACTCTTGAAATTGAGAAGGGTTTGTTTGATGTACATAGATGCTCCATAGTTTGGGGCATAAATATTTATAATTGTTATAACTTGTTTATATATACTTCCCTTGAGAAGTATGAAATGTCCTTCTTTGTCTCTTCTGACTAACTTTGGTTTGAAGTCTACTTTATCTCAAATGAGAATGGAAACCCTTGCTTGTTTACGCAATCCATATGAGTGATAAGTTTTTTCCCATCCTTTCACCTTCAGCCTGTGGATGTCTTTGCCTATGAGGTGAGTCTCTTAAAGACAGCATATTGTTGGGTCTTGCTTCTTAATCCAATCTGCCAGTCTATGTCTTTTCATTGATGAGTTTAGGCTGTCTTTAACATTCAAGGTTATTATTGAGATATGATTTGTATTCCCTATCATTTTGATTTATTTCTGGTTTTTGATTTGTCTTAGTTTCTCATTTAGTTGAATGTCCCTTTAGTGTAGATCCTCCTTTGCTAGTTTTCACTTTATTATTTCGCTTGATCCTCATGGAATATTTTGTTGAGAATGCTCTGTAGTGTAGACTTTCTAGTTGTGAATTCTTTTAGTTTTGTTTATCATGGAATGTTTTAATTTCATCTTCAAATCTGAAACTTAATTTTGCTGGATATAAAACTCTTGGTTGACATCCATTTTTCTTTCAGAGCTTGATGAAATATATTATTCCAAGACCTCCTAACTTTGAGGGTCTGGGTTGAAAAATCAGTTGAGATCTGAATTGGTTTCTCCATATACGTAATTTGATTTTTATTTCTTATAGTCTTTAAGATTTTATTGTTATTCTCTGTGTTAATCATTCGCATTATAATGTGTCTTGGTGAGGGTCTGCTGTAATTTTGTACATTTGGGGTCCTGTAAGCCTCTATATTTGATTTTCCATTCCATTCTTTAAGTTTGGGAAATTTACTGCTATTATATCATTGAAAAGATTGTGTATTTCTTTGATATTTTTCTCTGCTCTTTCATCTATTCTGATAACTCTTAAATTTGGTCTTTTTATGTTATCCCATACTTCTTGAATGTTCTGTTTATGGTTTCTTACCATCTTATCTGCGTGTTCAACTCTACTTTCAAGATTATATACTTTTTTCTTCATTTTCTGAGGTTCTATCTTCCAAGTGGTCTAGTCTGTTGGTGATGCTTTCTATTGAATTTATAATTTGGTTTACTGATTCCTTCATTTTGAGGATTTCTGCCTTTTTTTCCTTCATGATCTCTATCTCTTTATTGAAGTGGTCTTTTACTTCCTTTATTTTTTTTTTACTTCACTTCTTATACTACTCTTTACTCACATATCAGTTTAACTATATACAATATGAACTCCTTCTTGGACATTTCTTCTACTGTGTTATCAGTGGTTTCTGTTGTTGAAGCATCTTGGTTTGTTTGGGGTACTTTGTTCCCTTGTTTTTTGTGTTGTTAGTGTGTTTTCCCATCTAAAAGTATGGATATAAGGTAGGATAAATTCTACCCTGTAGACCTATAGTGTCCCTGAAGGTTTCCAGCCTTTCACCTTTACTGATGAGACCAATATCAACAGTACCCAGTGTACACAGTATATAGCTTTAAACTAACAGCTCCCACTGAGGTGTCTACTGCTTTCTCGCATTAAACAAAAATGATCAGTTCAATGACTATCTATAGTACAAACATAATATCTGTGAAAACTATTTACAATTTCAAATGGTGGGTGAGAGAACAGAGGTAGTGTAGTATGCAATATTTGTGAGGGAGGAAGAGAGAAGCTAGAAGTAAAAATTCACAGGAAGAGTAGAAGAGGAGCTGACAGAGACTGGCTGTTGGTTGGAGAAAAGTTGGGGAAAAATATCCAAGAAAATAGACAAGAGAGAGGAAGAATATGAACAAAGAGAAAAAAATTAAAGACATAAGAATACAACAAAAATGCAAAACACCATTCATATATCATTGTCCTCCACACATTGATGCATAAAAAAACATCCTGTTCCAAATATGGTAGAGAGATTAGTGAATCAAAAAATAAAATAAAATAAATCTTTCTGGAAAACCAAACAGTCTCTGTTAGTATTCAACAGTTTCTCAGCCCTGTCTCTGACATCCCTTGGGATCACCAAACGCAGATCAGCCCTTGTAAACCCAGTCTCTATCCCACTGATCTGGGCTTCAGATACCTCAGGCTCTGCCAAGCTGCAGTCTTAGGATCTCAACTCTGCTCCTACTTGCAGAGAGATCACCAGGGATACACTTATGCAAAGGAGCAACCCGAGATGCAGTAGCAAGACAAGGATCACCAGCACTCCCAGCTGGAAGACGCCAGGCTCCTCCAAACCTGCAGGCACCCCCACACTGGATCTGCAGATCCCAGCTGGAGTCCCCAGACATAGGCTCTTGTGGTGATAAACCTGCTGGCACCCAGGCCCCACGCCCTGGCTGGTGTCCCAAAATGGATGCAGCCATGAGCAGCCAAACCTGGAGTTTTCCCCAAAGCAGTCCTCTAGGCCATGGTAGCAGCAGTAGTGGCCGTGGTTGTTGGCAGCAGGCAGCAGGTCAGTAGTATTGGTGGCTGCATCTGCAGTTGCAAATGTAGCTGTGGGGGCAGCATCACTAGGTGATTTCTGGGGAAGGGGTGGGGGATGAGCAGCAGTGTCCAGATGATCTCAGGCTGGCACCAGAGGAAACAGAGGCAGCAGCAATGGTGGTAGCAGTGCAGGCCCCTTTTTATTTTTTTATTTTGAGACAAGGTCTCACTACCTTGCTAAATTGCTGAGGCTTGCCTTGAACTTGCTATTCTCCTCCAGAGATGCTGGAATTACAGGCATGTAGTCACGACACCCGGCTCACTTTAAAATCTTCAGAACTATAATGATATTACCTGTTTAATTAATGACATCGGTAATTTGTGTCTTTTCTTTTGTTTCTTCCTTTGACGATTATGAAGCCTGTGAATTCTATTGAACTTTTCAAAGATCTTTTGTTTCATTTTTCTTTTGTTTTTCTGATTTTGATCTCTTTGGCTTTCACTTTTATCTTTGTTATTTCCTTCCTTCGCCTTGCACTGGCTTTATTTTATCATTTCTTTTTTTAGTTTCATGAGATCGGAGGTTAGATTATCGATTTGAGAGTTTTTTGTTCATTTTAACGTAAGCATTTTAATGCTGTGTCTCAGCACTGCTTTAGCTGCACATCCTAATGCTATATTTTCTTTTAAATTCAATACAATGTATTTTAAAATTTCTCCTGAGCTTCATCTCTGACCTATGGATTTTTCAGAAATGTGCTCTTTAATTTCGAGGTGTGTGAAAATTCTGTTTTTAACATTTTGTTTTCTGTTATTTGAGTACCTTTGTGGTCAGAGAACATACTTGGTATGCTTTTAGTTAAGTTTATTGAGGTCTTTTTTATGGCTTAAGGAAAGTTCAATCATGAAAAGAATGATTATCCTGTTATTGTTTGGAGCATTCTATAAACATTGATTAGATATTGTTGCTTGATGATAATTGTTGATTTTTTCTACAGGCTTGCTGATTTTTTTTTTGCAATTTTTTTCCTATCCATTGTTGAGGGGGTTTTGATGTATCCAACTATAATTATGGATTTGTTCATTTATCTCTTTAGTTCCATGAAATTTTCTTTGCTTATTTGCAGCTGCTATTTTATTTTGAATCACAGTCTTCTTGGTCAATTGATACTTTTATTGTTACATAATATCACTCTCTGCCTCTGGTCATTTTCTTTGTTCTGAAGTCCACTGTATCTGATATTAATAAAGACACTTCTGCTTTCTTTATCTCTTCATGGTATGTCTTTTCCTACCTACTCATATAGTTATTTTTGGATTTTTTTTTTGTGGGCTGCATATAGTTGGGTATTGTTTTTATTATCCACTCTGCTAATCTCTTAGACCTTTGAATATTGAATGCAATTATTGATATGCTAGTCTTTAATTCTGCCATTTTATTTTTTGTTTTTCATTTGTCCTATTTGCATTTCTCTTCTTTATTTTCCTGCCTTCCTATGGGTTACCTGAACATTTGCAAAGAATTAATTTTGATTTATCTACAGGTTTTGGAATTCATCTCTTTATTTCTTAGTGGTTGCTCTAGGTTTTACATAACTCCTCCCAGTCTATTTTTGTTGCCATTTTCCAGATAACATCAACTACAGAAAGTTGACTTTCCTTCACATCACTTTATGTTCTCCCATTTAAATAAAAGTGTCTGAAATATTTCTTCTTAATTCATTGAGAACCACATTAGACTCTGTTATAATTTTGCTTCAACAATGAAATCTATCTATAGAAAACAAGAGGAAAAATGAGGGTATATTTTATTTACTTGTGTTTTTGCTCTCTGCATCGTTCTTTCTTCCTTCTTGATGTTCCCAGATTCCCTCTTTAGTCATTTTGCTTCTATTTAGAGAACTTTCTTTAACTGTTCTTTTACGGTAGATCTGCTGACACATGTTCTTAATTTCCCTGCACCTGAGAGCATCTTGATCCTTTCTTCATTCTTGAAGGGCATGTTCATTGAATATAGAATCCTTTGCTGACAGTTCTTTTCTTCCAGCAGTTGAAAAATGTGCCACTTCTCTTTGGTCTCCATGGTTTCTGATGAAAAATCTACTGTCATTCAGATTTTCTTTCCTTGTATGTATGGTTTCATTGCTCTTTTGCTGCTGCAAGATTTTTTCATTTGCTGTTAATTTTTAGATGTCTGACTGTGATGTTTCTTGGTAAGGATTTCTTTGGGGTTTTCATGCTTCTGGTTTGCTCAACTCCTTGGATCTATTTTTATCTTTTGGCAAAATGAAAGCTTTTAGTCATTATTTCTTCGAAAAGTTTTTTGTTTTTAAAGCTCTCCTCTCCTTTTTTTCTTTTTTTATTGGCAGAATATATTTTGACATATTTATATAAACATAAACCCGAGTCTTGTGGATGCACAAGATGGTGAGATTCACTGTGGTATATTCATATACGTACATAGGAAAGTTATGTCAGACTCATTCCACTGTCTTTTCTATTTCTATATCCCTTCCCTTCATTCCCCTTTGTCTAATATACTGAACTTCTATTCTTCCGCCACATCCCACTGTTTTGTGGATTAGTATTTACACATCAGAGAAAACATTGATCTTTTTTTTTTTTTTTTGGAATTAGCTTATTTCACTTAGCAGGATAGTTTCCATATCTCTCCATTACTGGAGCATGTTATAAAGTCATTCTTCTTTATGGCTGAGAAATATTCCATTGTGTACATATACCACATTTTCTTTATCCCTTCATCTGTTGATGGGCATCTAGATTGGTTCCAGACCTTAGCTATTGTGAATTGAGCTTCTGTAAATATTGCTGTGGCTGCATTACCATAGTTTGTTGATTTTAATGACTTGAATGTTAGTTCTTTTATTACCTTCCAATAAATTCCCAAGGCTCTGCTCATTTTTTCCATTTTATCTGCAAGATTTTATATTGTTGGATTGTGATTTATGTTTTATGTTGTTAAATTGCTGTTGTTCTATCTTTGAGTCCACTGACCTCTTTCTGTGTTCTCAGTTCTGCTAATGAGCCCTATACTTTCAGTAATTGTAGTTCCATTCTATACTTTTTACTTAGTTCTTCTTTATATCTTTTATTCCTTTGCCAAGACTTTATATTAATTCATTTTTTCTTTTGAGTATACTCATAATTGCTCAGGAGAGTATTTTATTTTATTATGTTTAAAATAATCCTTGTCAAGTGTGGATTTTTTTCTATTCAAATTGATATTTTCCTGATTTTTAATATAATAAGTGACTTTTAATTACCACCTGAACATTTTGAATAGTGTTATATTATGAGATTCTGCATCTTTCTTTAAATCTTATGTTATAGCACCCCTTCTCTGATGTTGCTCTCAGAGAGAAGAGGAGTGTGTGCCTACTTACTGTCTAATTACTGGCAGGTATGTGTGGAAGGCTACAAATTTGACCTTTTCTAGGAAGAGAAGGGATAGAGTTACACTTCTGTGTGTGTGGTTTGTGTGTGTTTACTTGGAATACAGTGTTTAGTGTCTTAAAGTTTTCTTTATTGCTAAGCTGTCCCCTTTCTGGTGCCTCTCTTGGGGAGTAGAATTTGGGCAGACATAGCATATGCCACTTCTAATACTTGCCCACATAAACCTTTAAAGTGTTATCCTTACTCAGTCTCCATCTAACTTTATGGAGAGGTCCCTAGGCACAGAGGCACAGAGGATGGCAAAACCATGAGATGGAAGTTTCCCGGGCCCCTGAATAGTCAAGTAGGGTAGAATATGAGATGACTACTGTAGATTTGCATGGGATGATAATATAAGTGAAAAAGAAAACATTTTATTGTGTCAAGCCACTGATATTTTGGAAGTAATATCATTTACCTTAACACATCAAATAATTTATCCTTGGGTAAATTATTTAACCCTTGTAAACCTAATTTTTATCATTGAAAAATGAGCATAATTATATCTATCTTACATATTTATAAATAGAATTAAATTGGACAGCATTTAATTTTTGCTTGTTTTTCAAGACCTTGACAGTCTTGAGGAGTGCTGGCTAGGTATTCTGTAAAATGAAGTTCTCCTGATCTTGATTTGTCTGATGAGTTTCTCATGATTAGACTGAGGTTATAGATTTTGTAAAGCATATCATACAGGTAAAGTGCCCTTTTCATGATAGCAGAGAACATGACATTCACCATTATCACTCGGTTCTATAGAGTTTGCCAGGACTTTCGGATATAAAGTTGCTATTTTTTCCTTTGCCCTATTTTTCAGAAGTTGGTCGGTGAGTGTAGCTCACCCTCAGAGGTGGGGAATTAGACTCCACTCTTGGAGAGGGGGAGTACTGACATGCTGTTTGGAATTCTTCTGTAAGGAAGATTTATCTCTTTTCCCTACTTTATTTATTCAGTCATTTATATTGATGTCACATGCATGTATGTATGTATAAAAAATTCTGTCCCAGGGGCAGTAGCCTCTAGGTTAGGGGAAATTACTTTTATAGATGTGTTATTGATGCCTGTTTACATTTATTTATGCAACTATGAACTCATAGGTATTTATTTTATTCTGTGGATTATAATCAACAACATTTTATTGTTCATAGTGTTATATCTTTGGCCATTGAGAGCTCTTTCAGTTAGCTCCTATGTCGTTCCCTATTTTTATCAGAATTTTCCTTTGTTATATGGGCTGGCAACAACATCTCTTTGAAAGCTGATGGGGAAAAATGATCTGTCTTGTGAAATATAGATAAGGTTTTAGTCAATAAAGTCTCTATTGCAGGCAAATAAAGTCTTAATATGAAGGACAGCTGTAGGAGTGTTGTTTACTTTTCAGCTGAGAATAATAAAAATGAAGTGCCTGTCATTTAAGCTAGCTGGTACTTGAGGTTGTATTAGCATTTTTAAAAAAATATGAAATGACTTTTTTTGACCCAGCTTAATGACACTGCTGAAGTACTGTATTCTCCACAGAAGATATGGGTTCTTTCCTGTACTGGGTGCACATTTTCATTTTGACTATTTCGTAGTATAGCGTGTCTTTGTGGCAAATTAATGAGATGTTAGCTGGCTGCTTGCAGGGTTGAGGTTTCCTACGCGTTCCCACCTGAGGAAGCACTGCTTCTTAGACCACTTAGTTCTGCCCCACCTGCCTCCAAGGCCACGGTTTGTGAGGTGAAGTTTGCATACATCTCGCTTTGGCTTAACCTACTTTAGGTTGAGAAGAAGAAGACAGTGTGTTGTGTAGAAATGAAGGGGTCAAAACAAAGTCCTTCTGCAACTGTATCTCGCATCTATTGATGATTGGTTTGTACGATCCTGAAAAAGATACCTTATACCTTCAGGTCTCACTTTTCCTATCTCTAAAATTAGGATTTCATTATTTCTGAGCATCTTTCAGGTCTAACATCCTAGAGAATGATGGTGATTTGTTCTCATGGTTGATAACTTCTATAAAGTTATAGTCAATAGCTTAGGAAGAAAATGATTGGAAGTCACTGCTTTTTAAGAAGGATCAATGAGGGCTGGGGATGTGGCTCAAGCGGTAGCGCGCTCGCCTCGCATGCGTGCGGCCCGGGTTCGATCCTCAGCACCACATACCAACAAAGATGTTGTGTCCGCCGAGAACTAAAAAATAAATATTAAAAATTCTCTCTCTCTCTCTCTCTCTCTCTCTCTCTCTCTCCCCCCTCTCACTCTCTCTTTAAAAAAAAAAAAGAAGGATCAATGAATATTAAGTTATAGTTAGATAGGAAAAAGAAATTATGGTGTGTCTTTGCACAGTAGATGACTACAGATGATGATAATGTATATATTTTAAAGACCAAGAAGAAAGGAGTTTGAATTATTTTACCATAAAAAAAACAGATAAATATTTGAGATGATATGGTGATAGCTTCTCAAGTTGGGGTAAGAAACATCAGCTAAAATGATTTCTCATCAGGATGTAAGGCAGTGAACACTTTTATTCAATATGTTCAAGAAAGAATTTGGTGATTTTAGTGATGGTATCTGGAAGACAGACAAAGAGAACAGTTCATTGGGAAAAGAGGGTCTGGAACTGGTTTTAGGAAAAGTGACATCTGGGAGGCATTGTGGTATCAGACCATGGTCCTGGAACATCCTCAGAACAGAGAGCTACCTTGAACAGTGACTGGAAGAGTGGTAGGTGTATATGATCAGTTCTAAAGGGTTAAGTAGCCTCTAATTTGTGGAAGATTAATTTGTAAAATGTGTTGTTGGTGTCCAATAAAAATGTCAGCGATTCCTTACACTCACATAGTACTATTATTTTTCAGATTCACTTTCACATTAAATTAATGGTTTTAACTGGGAACATATAGTCTTTCTATCAAAAACATGCACATTTATACCCAAACTTCGACTCTCACATTAGCCATGTCTCTCTTTTATAGTTTGTTTTCTCTTGGTTTGCTACTTGTCCTTGGTGGTATGGGCTCTCTCATGTTAATGCCTGTCTTGGGTCTGCCTTGTTTCAGACTATCTCTTCAAGGATGTTTGTATACAGAGCATCCTTGGAAGACAGAGATGGGGAAGGGGTGGCATTCTTAATGTCTGCTCTGATAAAGATAATGCTTCTTTACACTCTTGGAATAAGGGGTGGGCATGCTTACTACCTTTTATAAAGCATTTAGGTTCTCTAAACTCAATATGTAACCTGGGAACCCACTGCATGAACAAAAGTCATCTGGTCTTTGTCTCCCTCTGTGGGTATTTGGGCTTGGGAAATTGAAGCAAGAAAATGCTGATATTGTGGTTATGTTATTGTTATGAATAATAGTATCCAATCTAGGTGCTTCTTATGTTTTCTGGTTTTAATATGTTTAAAATAACATATTACCATGCTTAATATGTTAGCTTACAAATAGGGGAAAATCTCAGATTCTCATGGTTAGTTTTTTGTAGTGTACTGTCCAGTGTGAACCCCTAGTGGACTTTCAAAAAGCACTTGTTATAGAAGACGGTCTTCATATGATTCATTTTTGCCTTGAGCTTGATATGGTACCAGAGAAAGAACTGAGAGTTTTCATTTTAAAAGAACTGGATTCAAGTACATATTGGGTCATCTTTCAGCTTCTGTGATATTGGCAATATCTCCATTCCTTTTTTCCTTCGTTTTTAAAATGGAGAAACCCTTTTAGGCAATATTATTATGAAGCTCAAACAATATAATATATACCCATGTTATCTAATATGGCAGTTATGCACAGTGCTATGGTTTAAATGTACTCCATTCAGAATTCAGGTATTGCCAATGTGATAATAGTAAAGGTGAGGCTTCTAAGAAGTGGTGGGGCCATGAGGGTCACTACCTCATAAATGGTATTAAAGTCTTATATAAGGGCTTCACATGTTTGGTGAGCTTGCTACTCTGTCTTCAATTATGTGATGACACAGCATTTCTGTTCTCTGGGGGATGCAGCCTTCAGTGGACAACTGAATCTAATCTTGGACTTCATTTCAGAACTATAATAAAAGAAATTTCTGTTCTTTATAAATTACCCAGTTAGGTGTTTTGTTGTAGCAGCACAAAACGGACTAAGACACATGGGTATTTACATTTAAATTAAATTATGTTGAAAATCAGTTGTTCAGTTGTATCAGTGCCACTTTTCAAGTGTTCACTGAGCTCACGCAATTAGTGGCTACCATGTTAGATGGGACAGGTAATGATATTTGAATAATTACTCAAAATTCTATTGGACATTAATGGGAAAGCTCTCTATATATTATGGAATATTACAGGACTATTAGACAATTTTCTTGTTCTTTTGTTATTGTGTGGTTGGATGAGATCAATTTATCTGATTTACTCCTAACTTGTGGCAAGTTTTATGATTCCTATGTGCTATGGAGAGCCTTAGCTTAATATATACAGTAAAACTAATGGGGAGTTTGGCTGTAGGAACAAGACTGGGAATGACAACCAAGCATTATCTCATGCATTAGTGACTGCACCTGCTGATGCATTGAGCTTGGGTTGCTTTGGGTTGTATATGGGCTCAGCATGAGAACTGCTATGAACTCATGAGTGATACTGCCATAAGTGTGGGGAGAACTAGGAACATTTTTGTCCTATGTTTATTTGCTTAGTTTATATTTGGCTATCTTGCCACAAAAAGCAAATGCATTTTGCCTTCCTTTTGTATAGACATTTTTATATTGTCTGACTCCCACATTTACAATAACGACTTTGTTAAAATTTTGCCTCACTTTTTTCCCTTCCTCAATATTATGGTTATTTAGGGGACCAAGAGGATTTTGTTATGCTTCTACTTACCCATGATGAACCTTCTCAGTAGCTAAGCTATTATTAGCCGCTGTTGCTTCAAGAATATAGTTAATTGAATTTCTCTATTTCCCAGCAAAGTGTTGAAAGAGTCTGTAGGGATTAGTAGCACTAATCAGATTTTGAAAGAGCACTGATATCTCTGTAAATATTTATGATCATGATTAGCTTTTATTCTTAAACTGCTACAAGTGAAGTTTTTCAGCTGTGATAGGAAGGGCAAATAGTTCACCTCATATACACTCCAACTCATGGGTGCTAGGTTGAGGATTCAGAGGTTATATCTAGACTAAGTGAAATGGTTATGACTGATTAATGATAATCATTGGTAACTAGACTAGACTGGTATCTAAAAAATTAAGTATATTTTTCCCTAAAATTAAAAATATTGTCCTTCCAAATGGTAGCAAAGGTCTTGAGGATCATTTTTTTTAAGGTATTGGGGATTGAACCCAGGGACGTTCTACCACTGAGCTATAGAACCAGCCCTTAATTTTTAAAAAAAGTTTGACAAGAGTCTTGCTAAGTTGATGAAACTGGCCTTGAACTTAAGGTCCTCTTGCCTTGCCTCCTGAGTAGCTGGAATTATAAGTGTGTACCCCCATGTTCAACTATGAGGACTGTTACCTTTCACTTTAATTTCAATTCAACTCTTCTTAGAGGAAAGCAAATTCTTCCAATCATCACACTTACAAATTCAAGCTTTTGTGAGAAAGCTGATAGAATTGCAATAGTTCATACTTATTTTTAATGAGCACAAGAAGCCCACCAAGGTAGTGACATAAATTTTTCCCTTTCAAAAATAGCATAAATAATAAATAGCATCCATGAGAAATTATCATAATTTGTTTTACAAAGTATGAAGTATGCCACCAAGAACTTTAAATTAACAGTTTTACCAACTCGTCACATGTTTAGGACTGATAGAACTGGTAGTGGCAGTTTTCTGAGGTGAAGATTATATGGAGAAAAGTAACCTCATGCACAAAGTAAGAGGGGATTATAGAAGGAGAAATGTACAGAGAAAAAACGTTTCTAGTAAATTTGGTTTGTGAGGAAAGTCAAAAGCATTCCAATACTTAGTAGACAACGGCATTACACACATTCCAGTCTGACTTGATAACACATGGTTTTTAGAGTCAAGATTTGGTTTTAAAGTCCCTATTGTTGTAATGTGTACTGTAGAGTTCATATGAAGTAAGTAAACGCACACATTCAATCTTGTTCAGTTCTCCCAACCTGGGTAGATCCCTGTAATTGGACAGATACTCCTGGGGCTAAAGGATGACTGTGGTCCTTGCTCTTGAGGTGTCCACAATCCAATGGGGAAGATGGATCTGAGTTGAGCTGAACTGATAAGAGGGCCCCAGTTCCTTTTGATCTGGAAAACCTTTCCCTCCACTCTTTTACTTATTTGAACCCTATTTCTGTTCCAATGTACCTAAATCCCAGCCCGTTTGTGAGGTCTTTTCAGACATTCCTTTATAGTTATTAGTTTGAATATTCAGGACCAAGTTGAGGCTTGAAAAACTCAGGAATTCTATGTGTAATTTAAAAATACTGAACAGTTTTAAGTACAAGGAAGTTCCATAAACTTTGTACTTTAATTTGGATGACAATTTTAATACCTCTTAAGGACACAGGAAGAATCAAATTGTTTCAAAAGCTTTGCTTTGTTCTGCCTCATCTCTATTTTTGGTGCTTCTCCATGAAATCCTTAAAATGTACTTGACCTGCTTTGGGGTAGTCTGCAGTATTCATGCTTGTCTCTTATATTGGATTGGGAGTACTATCTTTGTTTCCTCTGTTCACAGCCCAGCCAATGGCAGCAGTTGTTCTATATGTATTTGCTGAACGATGAGTGAATGAATCTTAGTTCTTTGTTGTCACGTGGCATATACTATCTTTATAATTACAATATCCAAAATAGTTACTGATAAATTCTTGTTTGATGATGTTTGTGGTTGTGATGGTGAGCTGGATATCAAAACCTGTGCTCCCCATTCCATAATCTAGGTTTAGCTGTTTTCTGCACTCATCCCAATATTCATCTAGGTTTGATTTTGTAATTATTTCACATCAGTGACATGAACAAAAGTGATTTGCGTTACTTCTGGATGACAGCTTCTAAGAAGCAGGATTATTTCTTTGTGTTTTTCTTCCACTGACTGAACACAGAAAACCATAAGGTCCTGAATGGTGGGACTATAAGATAGAAGGAATTTATGTTCTAAATCACCATGTAGAGAAAAACTGCCTCCCAATAATGAGTTCCAGTTTGGATCAATATCTCCAGCAAGAAATATACTTTTGCTGTGTCAAGCCACTAACATTTCAGGGTTTATTTGTTATGGTAATCAGGATTATAGTCAATAAAGAATTATAATTAAGTTTTAAAAGTTAGAGTCCCTGTTTTCTCTTGTTGGTGAATCACTCTTGCATTGTTTAGAGAAAAATTTTGATTTAAAATATTTTGAAACTAATGAATTGAATTTTTTGATGATTACTAAGATTTTACTATGCTCTGGTTACCTTTTCATGGGCACTGATATTTAAAAACTAAAAGTAATGGATACAATTGAGAAACAAAATTAAGGTGTATTAGCTGAAATTAAGATGCTCTGCCTCTAAGAAGCTTAGTGGGGACAGATTTCATTGATTTTTTTAGTTAAATTATTTATTGTAATTTGTTATATATGATGGCAGAATGCAATTAATTTCATATTACACATATAGAGCACAATTTTTCAAGTCATTGCTTGTACACAAGTATTTTCACACCATTCATGTCTTCACACATATACTTAGGGTAATGATGTCTAACTCATTCCACCATCATCCCTACCCTCTTGCCCCTTCCCTTCCCCTCCCTTCCCTTTACCTATCTAAAGTTCCTCCATTCCTCCCATGTTCCCCCGCCCCTCATTGCCATTATGAGTCAGCGTCCTCATATCAAAGAACACAATTGGCCTTTGGTTTTTTGGGATTGGCTTACTTCACTTAGCATTATATTCTCTAACTCCATCCATTTACCTACAAATGCCATGATTTTATTCTCTTTTAATGCTGAATAATATTCCATTGTGTATATTTACCAAAGTTTCCCTATCTGTTCATCTACTGAAGGGCATCTGGGTTGGTTCCACAATTTAGCTATTGTGAAATGTGCTGCTATAAACATTGATGTGGCTGTATCTCTGTAGTATGCTATTTTTAAATTCTTTGGGTATAAACCAAGGAGTGGGATAGCTGGGTCAAATGGTGGTTCCATTCCAAATGTTCCAAGGAATCTCCATAGTGCTTTCCAGATTGGCTGCACCAATTTGCAGTCCCACCAGCAATGTATAAGTGTGCGTTTTCTCCCACATCCTCGCCAACATTTACTGTTGTTTATATTCTTGATGGCTGCCATTCTGATATATTTCACTAACTTTTAAAAAGAAAAATTGGATAAATTTTGCTCCTGAACAAATGATCAGAAAAAAACCCCACCAGGATACATTTTAAGTGGTATACATGAAAGTCTATCCAGAGGGAGTAGAAAACAGAGGAGAAATATGTCATTATCTTAAATAATTACTGGCTTATCCAAAATTACAGTGATTTTTTTTTCATTATTTTTAAGGTCTTAAAGTTACTTAACATTATTTTTTTTTATTTGATTAAGAAACATTACAGCAGAAGCAAAAATACTCTATTCCTGTATATATAATAACAGCAGCCAAGACTGGTGGGCTCATATGGAATCTTAATTTTCATTCCACCTGATTCTGAAAATTCTACTCTTACTATAATTGCAAGCAGAGATTTATTGGTGGAATGAGAGCTGCATGAGAGGATAATTACCAAAGTCTTAATTCCTATAGTGGAATTCTTAAAAAAAAATTTAGGAGTACAATAAATCATTCAAGCTAGTCATTCACAATCCCTGCCACAAATGAATTAAAGACCACTTCTAATTGCATTAGACTGATGAAACTATTTGGTGGAAATATGCTGTCAAATTTATTCATACTTTGAAATATGCATCTGTTAATAAACAGTAAGGTAAATACTATATGAATCAGCAAATATTAATTATGTGTACACATTTAATAGAAAATAAACTAATAAGCAGTTTCATATTGGGTTATTTGTTGAATAAAGACTAGTAGAAATACAAACAAGAGGATAATGTAGCACCTGCTTCTGAGTCTGATAGTCACCCAAAGCAAAACACTAGTGATTCTGATACACTGGTTAACTCTATGAATCAAAGATGTATTAGCCTGTTAGTCAATATAAGGAGTATTTGTTGAACCAACAGAAATAAACCAAAGTTAAACTGCATCAAATTTTAATATCTTGATGTGAGATGAAGTACAATAACAGATTTTTTTATGTTGCTCATTTTATCAGTTAGCTAGGCTCAGAAAGAAATGGTTTGATGTTTTCAAAGTATGTGACAAGAAATTAAGGGAAAAAGAGAATACACTAAAGCCATGAAAACATTTCTGGAAGAGTGTAAAGAATGTTGGTTTTAGAATGTTTGCCTTGAAGCTTTTTTGTTGAACTTGTCTGAGTTAAAAGTTTTCAGTGCTGTGTGAACACTGTATGAACTCTGCCATCAGAATCTGGGACTCAAGGCCTATCTTTGCTACCTTCCAGTTCTTTGACTTTGAAGGAAGTAGTAAGCCTACCTGTTTTTCAGTTTCCCTGTTGAAGATTTTGGGGATAGAATTTTCTTCCTTGCAGTTTCTCCATAGAGGAATGGAGAGATCTGCTTTACTTCCCAAGAGAGATCAGCAGCATTTTGAGGACAATTTTCCACCCATTGCAAAAACTTGTGAGAGATTGGGGAGATTGGGGAAAGCTTGACTTTGACTCTCCCTGACCTTCTCGTCAGCTCCCATAGTCTGATGGCAGAGTTCATACAGTGTTCACTCCAGATGAGGCTGAGGCCTACACTTTCAGGCTCCATTGGCAAGCAGCCACCAGGTCAGGCAAACCTGGCCCACTTGGTTCTCAGTTCTCTCTGTTTCAGCTTTATAGTATGATTTTTGGAGGAAAAGTCAGGGTAGTCATTCCCTGATTATCTTCACATCAGAAGAGACTGGTAAAAAGTGCAATTTTTATATCAAGTATAGTAAATTTGCCCACCACCTTTGAAAAAGCTGATGTCATGATCCCTGTTTGGAAACTTGTTATTTTGAGGAGTAAATGACTTAACAGATATAAAGCATGTAAATAATACTTGATACATAATAAGTGCTATTTAGAGGATAGCTTATTATTATGATCATGATTTTTAAATTTTATTTATTAGTTTATTTGTTCTTTTTAGTTATACATGACAGTAGAGTCAATTTTGGCATATTTATACAAACATGAAGTATATCTTATTCTAACTAGGATCCAAATCTTGTGAATGTACATGATGTGGAAATTGACTGTGGTATATTCGTATATGTACACAGGAAAGTAATGTTAGATTAATTCCACTGTCCTTCCTATTCCTATCCCCCATCCCTCTCTTCATTCCCCTTTGTCTAACTCAGTGAACATCTATTCTCCCTTCACCCATGGTTGTGATTTTTGTTATTTAATTTTTTTTTTAGTTGTAGATGGACATAATACCTTTATTTTATTTGCTTATTTTTATGTGGTGCTGAGGATCCAACCCAGTGCCTCACATGTGCTAGGCAAGCGCTCTACTATTGAGCCACAACCCCAGCCCCTATTTGTTATTTTTCAACTGGTTAGATCTTTAAAGCTGTGATTAGTACTCTCTGACATCCAACATAATTCAATAGTATTTCCTGATTCACAGTTTATGAGAATCAAATTAGATGCTACATTAGATAAATATGAGCTTTGTGAACTGTACAGCACATGATATAATGGTGATGATGATATGATATTTAGGATCTTCATGAAATGATCATTGACTCCATGTGGGCTATTTCTTGCCCAATTCTCTTGTCTCTCCTTGTTTTCAAAGTCCAATTCAATCTCTTGGTAAAGTAAGAGCATTATAGTTGAATTGGTGAGCATTTTTTAGGTTTCCTAGCATGAATAATTCATGGCAAAGAAATTTTATGAACAAGCTATCTCTTCACTCTTTATTGAAACAAAGCTGTTGTGGTTCTGGGCTTATGCCTGTTGTGCCATTCTAAAAGATTTCACAACACTTATGTAGGAATCCAAGATTGTAAATAGAATTTGAATTGATGTCAATGGAGTGTTTTAGTGTTAACCCAAATCTGGATTGAACTATTCTGCTTTTCATACTGCTACTTCTCTTTCTAAGATAAAATTTATTCATTAAATGGCAGGGGCATTTCCTGTTCTTAATGCTGTCTTATAGTCCTCACTGACCTTGAACTTATTTATTGATTTAACAGACATTTATTGAGTGCCTCCATTGTGCCAGTTAGTGTTCCAGCTGTTGGGAATATATTTTACATAAAGCAGACCATAAACCTTGCCTTCTGCAAGCTTATACCTGTTCACAGCACAGTTTACTTAATATAAAAATATTAATTTTATAAATAAATAAAATATTGGAGACAGACTTAAGATTGCATTTTGTATGATTTCTGGGAAACTATAACTTATGAGAAATATTTTAAGTGAATAAATAATACCTTCTTATTTTTATAATGATACACCCCAAAATTTAGAGTGTTTATTGAGTTATTAATTTATTTGGTCATATTAACATAATAGCATTATTTGTATATTTATTGTATAATGCATTATGATAAAAGTAATTGTTTTCAGCACCGACAATGCCACTGAGTTTGACTTGATACTTTTTTTTTAATTGGTTGTTCACAACATTACAAAGCTCTTGACACATCATATTTCATACATTAGATTGAAGTGGGTTATGAACCCCCAATTTTACCCCAAATGCAGATTGCAGAATCACGTCGGTTACACATCCACAATTTTACATAATGCCCTATTAGTAATTGTTGTATTCTGCTACCTTTCCTATCCCCTAATATCCCCCCTCCCCTCCCCTCCCAACTTCTCTCTCTACCCCATCTACTGTAATTCATTTCTCTCCTTGTTTATTTTCCCATTCCCCTCACAACCTCTTATATGTAATTTTGTATAGCAATGAGGGTCTCCCTTCATTTCCATGCAATTTCCCTTTTCTCTCCCTTTCCCTCCCATCTCATGTCTCTGTTTAATGTTAATCTTTTCTTCCTACTCTTCCTCCCTGCTCTGTTCATAGTTCCTCTCATTATATCAAAGAAGACATTTGGTATTTGTTTTTTAGGGATTGGCTAGCTTCACTAAGCATAATCTGCTCTAGTGCCATCCATTTCCCTGCAAATTCTATGATTTTGTCATTTTTTATTGCTGCATAGTACTCCATTGTGTATAGATGCCACATTTTTTTTTATCCATTCATCTATTGAAGGGCATCTGGGTTGGTTCCACAGTCTAGCTATTGTGAATTGTGCTGCTATGAACATCGATGTGGCAGTATCCCTGTAGCATGCTCTTTTAAGGTCTTCAGGGAATAGTCCGAGAAGGGCAATAGCAGGGTCAAATGGTGGTTCCATTCCCATCTTTCCCAGGAATCTCCAAACTACTTTCCAAATTGGCCACACCAATTTGCAGTCCCACCAGCAATGTACAAGTGTACCCTTTTCTCCACATCCTCGCCAGCACTTGTTGTTGTTTGACTTCATAGTGGCTGCCAATCTTACTGGAGTGAGATGGTATCTTAGGGTGGTTTTGATTTGCATTTCTCTGACTGCTAGAGATGGAGAGCATTTTTTCATGTACTTGTTGATTGATTGTATATCCTCCTCTGAGAAGTGTCTGTTCAGGTCCTTGGCCCATTTGTTGATTGGGTTATTTGTTATCTTATTGTCTAATTTTTTGAGTTCTTTGTATACTCTGGATATTAGGGCTCTATCTGAAGTGTGAGGCGTAAAAATTTGTTCCCAGGATGTAGGCTCCCTATTTACCTCTCTTATTGTTTCTTTTGCTGAGAAAAAACTTTTAAGTTTAATTAAGTCCCATTTGTTGATTCTAGTTGTTAACTCTTGTGCTATGGGTGTCCTATTAAGGAATTTGGAGCCCGACCCCACAATCTATAGATCGGAGCCAACTTTTTCTTCTATCAGACACAGAGTTTCTGATTTGATATCAAGCTCCTTGATCCATTTTGAGTTAACTTTTGTGCATGGCGAGAGAAAGGGATTCAGTTTCATTTTGTTGCATATGGATTTCCAGTTTTCCCAACACCATTTGTTGAAGATGCTATCCTTCCTCCATTGCATGCTTTTAGTCCCTTTATCAAATATAAGATAGTTGTAACTTTGTGGATTAGTCTCTGTGTCCTCTATTCTATACCATTGGTCCACCCGCCTGTTTTGGTACCAGTACCATGCTGTTTTTGTCACTATTGCTCTGTAATATAGTTTGAAATCTGGTATCGCTATACCGCCTGATTCACACTTCCTGCTTAGAATTGCTTTTGCTATTCTGGGTCTTTTATTTTTCCATATGAATTTCATGATTGCTTTATCTATTTCTACAAGAAATGCTGTTGGGATTTTGATTGGCATTGCATTAAATCTATAGAGAACTTTTGGTAATATCGCCATTTTGATGATGTTAGTTCTGCCTATCCATGAACAGGGTATATTTTTCCATCTTCTAAGATCTTCTTCTACTTCTCTCTTTAGGGTTCTGTAGTTTTCATTGTATAAATCTTTCACCTCTTTTGTTAGGTTGATTCCCAAGTATTTTATTTTTTTTGAGGATATTGTGAATGGAGTGTTTTTCCTCATTTCCATTTCAGAAGTTTTGTCGCTGATATACAGGAATGCATTTGATTTATGCGTGTTGATTTTATATCCTGCCACTTTGTTGAATTCATTTATTAGTTCTAGTAGTTTCTTTGTAGATCCTTTTGGGTCTTCTAGGTATAGAATCATGTCATCTGCAAATAGTGATAATTTAAGTTCTTCTTTTCCAATTTTTATGCCTTTAATTTCTTTTGTCTGTCTAATTGCTCTGGCCAGTGTTTCGAGAACTATATTGAATAGAAGTGGAGATAGAGGGCATCCCTGTCTTGTTCTGGATTTTAGAGGGAATGCCTTCAACTTTTGTCCATTCAGAATGATGCTAGCCTGAGGCTTAGCATAGATAGCTTTTACAATGTCAAGGTAAGTTCCTGTTATCCCTAGTTTTTCTAATGTTTTGAACATAAAGGGATGCTGTACTTTGTCGAATGCTTTCTCTGCATCTATCGAGATGATCATATGGTTCTTATCTTTAAGTCTATTGATGTGGTGAATAACATTTATTGATTTCCGTATGTTGAACCATCCTTGCATCCCAGGGATGAATCCTACTTGATCATGGTGCACAATTTTTTTGATGTGTTTTTGTATTCGATTCGCCAGAATTTTATTGAGGATTTTTGCATCTAGGCTCATTAGAGATATTGGTCTGTAGTTTTCTTTCTTTGAGGTGTCTTTGTCTGGTTTCGGAATCAGGGTGATGTTGGCCTCATAGAATGAATTTGGAAGAGCTCCCTCTTTTTCTATTTCCTGAAATAACTTGAAAAGTATTGGTATTAATTCTTCTTTAAAGGTTTTGTAAAACTCCGCTGTATACCCATCCGGTCCTGGGCTTTTCTTGGTTGGTAGTCTTTTGATGGCTTCTTCAATTTCATCCATTGATATCGGTCTGTTCAGATTGTGTGTATCCTCCTGACTCAGTCTGGGCAAATCATATGACTTAAGAAATTTATCGATGTCTTCACTATCCTCTATTTTATTGGAATATAGGTTTTCAAAATAATTTCTAATTGTCTTCTGTATTTCTGTAGCATCTGTTGTGATATTGCCTTTTTCATCCCGTATGTTAGTAGTTTGAGTTCTCTCTCTTCTTCTCTTCATTAGCATGGCTAAAGGTCTGTCGATCTTATTTATTTTTTCGAAGAACCAACTTTTAGTTTTGTTAATTTTTTCAATAGTTTCTTTTGTTTCAATTTCATTGATTTTCGCTCTGATTTTAATTATTTCTTGCCTTCTGCTACATTTGCTGTTGTTTTGCTCTTCCTTTTCTAGGGCTTTGAGTTGGAGTGTGAGCTCATTTATTTGTTGGTTTTTTCTTTTTTTGAGGAATGACCACCAGGCGATGAATTTTTCTCTTAAAACTGCTTTCATTGTGTCCCATAGATTCTGATATGTTGTGTCTGTATTTTCGTTTATCTCTAAGAATTTTTTGATTTCCTCCTTTATGTCTTCTGTAACCCATTGATCATTCAGTAACATATTGTTCATTTTCCATGTGATGTAGGATTTTTCCTTCCTTCTGTTATCATTGATTTCCAGTTTCATTCCATTATGATCAGATAAAATGCATGGTATTATCTCCACCCCTTTATATTTACTGAGGGTTGCCCTATGGCATAATATATGGTCTATTTTTGAGAAGGATCCATGTGCTGCTGAGAAAAAAGTATAGCCATTTGATGATGGTTGATATATTCTATATAAGTCAGTTAAGTCTAGGTTATTGATTGTGGTATTGAGTTCTATAGTTTCTTTATTCAACTTTTGTTTAGAGGATCTGTCCAATGGTGAGAGAGGTGTGTTGAAGTCTCCCATAATTATTGTGTTGTGGTGTATTTGATTCTTGTACTTGAGGAGAATTTGTTTTATGAATGTCGCAGCACCATTATTTGGTGCGTAAATATTGATAATTGTTATGTCTTGTTGGTGAATGGTTCCTTTTAACAGTATATAATGACCTTCTTTATCCCTTTTGATTAACTTAGTCTTGAAGTCGATTTTATTCGATATGAGGATGGCCACCCCTGCTTGCTTACGAGGACCGTGTGCGTGGTATATTTATTCCCATCCTTTCACCTTCAGCCTGTGTATGTCTTTTCCAATCAGATGTGTCTCCTGGAGGCAGCATATTGTTGGATTTGTTTTTTTTAATCCATGATACCAGCCTATGTCGCTTTATTGGAGAGTTTAAGCCATTAACATTCAGAGTTACTATTGATATATGGTTTGAACTTCCATCCATGTTTGATTGTTTATCCTTTTTTAAAAAAATTTTAGTTTGTTTCTCCATGATTGTCTTTCCCCTCGCCCTCTGTCTTTACTGAGGCACTTCCCACTGATGGTTTTGATTATTGTTTTTCATTTCTTCCTCGTGTAGTGTTTTGCTCAAAATGCTTTGCAATGCTGGTTTTCTGGCTGCAAATTCTTTTAACTTTTGTTTATCATGAAAGATTTTTATTTCGTTGTCATACCTGAAGCTTACTTTTGCTGGATACAGAATTCTTGGTTGGCATCCATTGTCTTTCAGTGTTTGAAATACATTGTTCCATGACCTTCTTGCTTTCAGTGTCTGTGATGAAAAATCCGTTGTTAACCTTATTGGTTTACCCCTGAATGTAATCTGTCTCCTTTCTCTTGTAGCTTTTAATATTTTCTCTTTGTTCTGTATATTGGATATCTTCATAACAATGTGGCTTGGTGTTGGTCTACTGTAATTTTGTGTGCTCGGTGTCCTGTATGCATCTTCAATTTGTATATCTGTTTCCTTTTTTATTTCTGGAAAGTTTTCTGTAATTATTTCATTCAGCAGGTTACTCATTCCCTTGGTTTGAATCTCTGTACTTTCTTCTATCCCGATGACTTGTAAGTTTGGTTTTTTTATGTTATCCCATAACTCTTGGATGTTTTTCTCATGATTTTTTACCAGCCTTTCTGAGTTGGCTAGACTCTTTTCAAGATGGTATATTTTGTCTTCATTATCTGACATTCTGGCTTCTACTTGCTCCACTCTGTTAGTGATACTCTCAATTGAGTTTTTAATTTGGTTTATCGTTTCCTTCATTTCTAGAATTATTGTTTGATTATTTTTTATAATCTCTATCTCCTGATAAAGATGCTTAACTTCTTCTTTTATCTGTTTATGAAATTCATTCTCAATGTGTTCTTTCGCTGCTTGAATTTGCTGTCTTGTATCCTCTTTAAGGTTCCATTCCATCTGTCTAAGGTGTTCCTTGAGTTCTTTATATGACCATTTTTCTGATGACTCTAGGTCCTCCTGAATATTTAGGCTGCCCTGCATTGTTTGTACTCCTTTGCTTCCTTGTTTTTTGAAGCTGCTCATGTTACTTCTTGTTCTGTTTGACTGCTGAGTTACTGTTTACTCCTATAAATTAATTTGATGCTTGGGATGAAAGGTATTTGAAGGGAAGGGAAGAAGTCACTAAAGAGAATGAGAGTAGGCAGGTAGAATTCAAGGAAAGGGGGATAAGAAAAATGAAAAGACTAAAGAAGAAAAAAATAGGCACTAAAAAAAGAAAAAAATTAAAAAAAATAATAATAATAATAATAATAATTTTTAAAAAAATTAAAATTAAAATTAGTAGAAAAAATTTTAAAAAAATATTTTGTAAAAAAAATTAATACAACAACAAGAAAGAAAAATGATAATGAAAGAAAAACCCAAATCAAAAAAAAGAGAAAAGAAAAAGAAAAAAAAGAAAAAAAAAACCTAATAAATGCCATCTTAGAGTTTGATTAACTTCTCTTCCAGTAGGTGGCGCTGTGCCCACCAGGTCAAGTTTCTCCTGTCAATAGGCGGGAACCAATCACTGTGCAGCAGCTCCTCCCAGACTTGGCGAGTTTGCAGTCCTGAGTGTCTAGGGCCTCCTCTTGTGTCTAGTCACTTCCCACTTTTCCTCTAGCCAGGCCCCTCTCACGGGTGCCACTCACCACAATACTGGCTACACGCCAGGTCTGCTGCTCCTGGGAGCCCTGTTTTCATGAACAACTGGGCACACGCTTCCAGTTTGCCATTCCCTCAAACCCTAAGTTTGTAGAGCTTGGGGCTGAGAATCCTCAGCGGATATTACTTGCCCTCCGGTATCCACTTCCCCGTAGCTGGTGCAAGAGACCTCAGCAGTCAGCCCTGGTGGGAGCGGTAGTTCTGCGCCGCGGGTCCCGCACCACCTCTGATTCCCTCGGGCTGGCTGTAGCACTCATGGGAGAGCTGGGAGGGGCCCTTACGGGAGAGCTGGGAGGGGCCCTTAAGGTTTCCCCGATGTGTGGAGAGGGAAGGCTAGGGGATCACACACCTGTACCTGCAGGTTTCAATGAAGTTATCTCCTCCGCAGCAGTCTGATGACATCAGTTCTCTGCCATGGTGGTATCTCTTGCAAATGGCGACAGTTCGTTTCCCTTTGCCGGGCGACCAATGCAACGGGTGCGTCCTTACTGTCTCTCCCAAGCCCCATTTCAAACCTGTGGCCACTACTTATGAAGGCTCGGTAGGCATTTACCTTCATAGGATGAGAAGGGCTGACCAGTTGTTTCAGCCGGATGGATTAATGCTGAGTTATAGCTGTTTGTCTGCAGGAAACAGGTGACCGGGAGTTTGAATTCTGCCGATCAGGGCTCAGTGCGTGTTCTCGGATCACTTGGATTTTAAATTGTCACTCATCTTATCCGCTGTTTCATTTAACTCGGCAGCTCACTCGCGCGGTGAAGAGTCTGCTCTATGGTGCTCCGCGGGAGGCAGCTGCGGCGGCGGCGGCGGCGGCCTTCGGGACCTCCAGGGAGGGGGTGCGGGTTGGGGGAGGGGAGGCGGCGCCTTGGGGCCGCGCGGGCTGGGTACCGGACACGCGGGAGTGCGGGCGGGGTGGGGGAAAGAAATTGAGATCTAGATTTAGAGACTGAGCTTGGGAGGAGAGACAGCTGGGGAGAAGCAAAGCGCTAGGCGGAGAGGAGAAGGAGATGGGGCCGATAGAGCCGTGCAGCTGGGGCTGCAGCCTTACTGCTCGCGCTGAAGTCGTGATGGACTCCCTCCGCCTTGGCTGGATTCGTGGCGGATTCACTCCACCTAGGCCCCTTTCTTGACACAGTGCTGGGTTTTTGTCGACAGATCTCCTTTAATGATCTTTACCTCATCTTTTCAGATGCGGCGGCGCGGAGCACGGAGCGGCTTACTCACTTCCTGCCACCATCTTCCGGCAGATCATTCTGGAGGCTGGCAATTCCAAGTCCAAGAACATGGCGCTGACATCTGGGTAGGATCTTCCTGCCATGTCCTGGGCCCACGCCGGCCTGGCTCTGTGAACCGCTGCTGGCCGCCGCCGGACGGCCGCGGCCCACACATTGCAGCGAGCTTAGGAGCGGGCGCTGCCTGCCTGGGCCCCCGCCGGCCCGGCTCTGTGAGCGGCTGTCAGCTGCCGCCAAACGCCTGCTGCCCACAAGTTGCAGCGAACGTGGGGATGGGTGCTGCCTGCCTGGGCCCCCGCCCGACTGGCTTTGTGAAGTGCCACTGGCCGCCGCCAGGCGGCCGCTGCCCACACGTTGCAGTGAGTGTGGGAGCGGGCGCTGCCTGCCTGGCCCTTGCCGGCCCGGCTCTGTGAACCGCCTCTGGCGGTTCGGGGCTCCAGACGACCACCCCCCACCTGCCAGCCCGGAGTTGCAAACGACCCCCGACGGGCTCTGCCTTGATACTTTTTTTATTAGTAGAGCTTTAGTAATTGGGTTCATCCCGATAAACTCAAATATGCATGGAAATCAATTTCAGTTCATGGTCTTCCTTCTTTCCTCTCATCCTCCCTTCCCTCACCCATTCTCCTTTCCTTCTACTTGTCTTTTAATTTGTATTTGATTGGTTCTTTATGTAATCTCATCCTTCTCTCCCTTTTCCTTTATTTTACTATAGCTCCCTCATATGAGAGAAAACATTTGACCTGTGAGTTTGAGTTTGGCTAATTTCACTTAGCATGATATTCTCCATTTCTATTCATTTATTGGCAAATGCCATCATTTCATTCTTTTTTATGATTGAGTAGAACTTCATTGTGTGTGTGTGTGTGTGTGTGTGTGTGTGTGTGTGTGTGTATCTCACAATTTCTTAATCCATTCATCTATAGACAGGCATCTGGGTTGATTCCATAATTAAGTTATTGTGAATTGTGCTGCTATAAACATTGAGGTGGCTGTGTTGCTGTAGTATACCTGTTTTAGATCCTTTGGGAAAACACCCAGGAGTGGGATAGTAGGGTCTTGATACTTTCAAATAAAAGCTTTACATTTTCCCCAATATTTTTCAGTCACTAAAGCCTTTTTATTCTAGAATTTGCGGTGTGTTTTTTTTCCTGGAAAAAAATCTTTAAATTTTGACAAGAAGAGTCCAGCAGTAGTGATATGTACTTGCTAAGTTATCAGCTCTTAAATAATCATTTTTCAGACATTATTCTTTTGGGGAAGACTTTTCTTTCTGGGATTTGTTAAATTCAATTGAAATAATGAAGAGTTACATGTTAAATTAGATCTAAAATTATTTCTTGTGTTACAGACTATAAATGGCTCAAGTTTAGAAAAATGAAAGAGAAGGATATTTCTATTAATAGTTTAGGATAGTCATAGTTGGCTTACTTAAAACAAAGGATGAATTTACATATTTTCTTTAACATCTTAAAGCTGTGTCTTAATTTACAATGCATTCTATCATTCTTACCTAAGCACTTTTTGGCTTGGTTTGAGGTGTGGTTTCTCTGTGTCTCCTGTTGCCCTCCCCTCCCCACCCACTTCTTATCTTTCCTCTTTCTCTAATCTGATAACACAGACTTCACATTGTATGGTTCAGGATGTGAAAACACATGGTAATGGAATATAATTAAATTATTTGGGTTGATAATGAATCAATAAGATGCTATACTCCTTGTAGATCTGACTGGCTTTCATTCAAATTACCCAGTTTCATTCTATCATTTTTAGAATTTTCCTATTTTATAATCTCTCTTTATTCCATTTAGTTTCCCTGGAGAGTTCAGGATTCTTTTAAATTCTTCATAGTAAGATTCCAGAATGGTCCTTGGAATCTTAGAAATCTTTTGTCTAGAAGAGGAAGGAGTAATTAAACTGAGGACACAGGTGGACTTGGGTCCACAGTCTGAACTGGTGCAGTGTATACAGTGGTGCTCAGCCCATACCTGCTTCAGTGCTGACCCATTCCTGGATCCTCTCTGCCTCTATGTCTTTCTTTTCTCAGGTGTCACCCCTAAGAACACTCTCCAACCAATCTTCTGCACACAATTCTTCATCCCAGAGTCTATTTCTAAGATACCCAATTCAAGACAGAAAGGGAATGCATTAGGGGAGTGCCTCCCACTTTTCTTCATTTCTCAGTAAAGATTTAGAATTTTCCAAGGCAATGTCTTGCTATCTACCACTAGACACTATAGCAACACATTATGCTTATAGCAGAATGATTCACAATCCACAATGTTAAGTGGATGTTTTCCAGAGAGAATTGAAGCAGGGAGCAGGTTATTCAGACAACTGTGTAATTTTGATGGAAGGAGAGAGGAGGTAAATATTTATGGAAAAATTTGGTTTGTAATTAGGAATAGAGACAAGATGTAGGGCTGTTAATGCCTAACATTCAAGCCACATCAATATGTCACTTGGTCCTGTTATAGCACTGGAGAACACTGACATTTGAGACTTGGCCAAGTGGACCTGGTTCTTGTGCCCCAGGGAGTGTAGACAGTGTTAGAGGAGAAGGGGAGGGGCTCTGAGGGCACAGAAACTACTCAAGGGATAAATCAAAGTTAAGTTAAAAGTTTCATTTTCTATGAAAAACAAATGAAGGATTTATCTGGTCAGAGTTTCTGGAGGTACTGGGGTAACAAGGATGGAGAGAGACACGGGCTTGAGTCTTAGATTAGGTTCAAATTCTGGCTCCTTGCTGGGCACGGGGGTGCATAGCTGCAATTTCAGCATCTTGGGAGGCTGAGGCAAGGGATCACAAGTTCAAAACCAGCCTCTCGGCAAATTAGTGAGGCCCTAAGCAACTCAGTGAGACCCTGTCTCTAAATGAAATGTGTGGGTATATAAGTGTATATATATGTATATGTGTATGTGTGTGTATGGGTGTATAAGACTGTTGATATATATTAGTGGTTAAGTGCCCTTGGGTTTAATTCCCAGTTGAAAAAAAAATCTGCTCACTCCCTTATTAGTTATTATCTTTGGTTAAATTATTTGACTTCTGTGAGTGCAGATCAACTCTAGGGTATGAATTATCCTCTTCATGTCTCAAAGCTTTATGAAGTCATTACTTAGGCATGTAAGTATTTACTGTGAAATGGTAAGCATACTTTATGCAATTCAGGGAGAGTCTGAGATTCATGTGAGGCTACACCTATTAGACCCACAAAAAGTCACTGAGGATCTGCTGTATTTTAATGTCATTTGCTGTTTCTTTATCTAAAATAGAGTATCTAGCATTTGCTATGTCAGTTTAAAAAAGCCCTTTTCAAATTAGTGCAGCCATTAAACAGTAAATTATGGTTCCTAAATGGTATGAAAACCAGGCACATGCACGAGAATCAAAGAACTGTTATGCTGGAAGTCACTGAAGCACCTCTCTGGCCCTGGTCCCTTAGTCCACAGAAGAGCAGCTGGATGGGTGAAGGGAATGGCTAAGTCCTACAGCTTTTTAATGAAAAAGATAGCTCTGAACTATTGTCTCCAGACCAAAAGTCCATGACTCTTTCCACTGAACCATAGCTTACACCATCTGTTACTGCAAAGACAGACATAACAGGCTAGTAGTGTCATTTCATATTGCCTCAACAGTTGGACTCTCAATCCATTGGTCCTATTAATTATACCATATACTGACATGCCAGACAAAATTTATGTTCAAGACAATTCAAAAGAGAAATGCAAATCTAATATAAAATAGTATGGTTTGGAGATAGAATTAAAGCAATTGTCGCAAGTTTGTATAAATGCTGCTGTTTAACAGTAATAAAGAACTACTTAGGCTATGGAACTAGAAGAGTATTTATGCTTGAGGGAAAAGAATTGACTTTAGTGTTAGAAAGTTAATAATTATAAAATATGCATTTGTTCATATTCATAAAGTTGTTAACGTGAAGTATAATGAATAAAAACTAGCATCAACAAAATGGAAAGGGTTCTTAAATAAATATCTTTGCCAAAAATGTGTACCAGAGTTATTGTGGAAGCAGATATCTCTATTTCCTTCCTCCTTCCCTCTTCCCTCCCTCTCTCCCTTCCTCCTTCCTCTCTCCCTCCCTCCCTTCCTTCCTCTCTCCTCTCCCTCCCTCCCCCTCCCCTCCCCTTTCTTTCTTTTCTTTCTTCCCTCCCTCCCTCCACCTCTCCCTCCCCTTCTCTTCTCTCTCTCTCTCTCTTTCTTTATTCTCTCCCTCCCTGCCCCTCCCTTTCTCTCTTTCTTCCTTTCTTTCCTTCTTTCCTGGTTCTGGGTATTGAACCCAAGGCTTTATAATACTAGTCAAGTACTCTACCATTGAGTCATATCCCCAGCCCATATATGCCTTAATTTCTTCAAGTCCCATCTGTACTATTATTTGTGTACAGTCTGTGTTGTGGATGTCTGTTTGCTCTATTAGGTCTCTCTTCACCTTTGACCTCCTCCTAGCATTGAGGACTGACCTCCCTGAGCAGGGCAATTGAGGTCTTTCAACTTTGTATGGATTTGGTGAATGAGAGGTCAAAGGCTGCGAAGAGAGTGAGTTTGGGTATTTAGTTCCCTGTCCCCTTTCTTGTTGAGCTGTAGGTTGGCAGTTTTTGTATTTCTCTCCTCAGGGCCATAACTCCTGTCAGGTGCCCTTCTCCTATACCTGTGACTCTCCCAGGCTACCTTCTGGGGAAACTACCTCCTTTTCACATTTGGGCATAAGAAGTAGCAACTGTTAGTTGCGAAGCAGGCTAAACAAATGTTAGCTGCAGGGTGGGCTGAACACTCCACCCTCACCCTCACCTGTCTGGTTCCTTATTGCTTGTTTGCCTTAAGTCTGAACACTCAACCCCACTCAAGGCTGAACACTCGACCCCCACCTGTCTGGTGCAATGGAAACCCACATCTGACCCCTGCTCCATCTGCCTGAAGGCAGAAGATGACACCCTTAGGTGAGTTTCCCCTTCCTGAAGTCTTAAACCCAATGGTGATGTCAGGAGGATTTGATCCTCCTGCAAACCTCTTTGCCCACCTGCGGAGAGGAAAACACCCCACCACAGACTTCAAGGCCACGGTGGCCCTCAGGGACTCCTTCCTTGGGCAGATTCAACTCTTGGGTTCAAAATTATTTTCCTTCCCCTTCCCCAGCATAGGCTTTATAGGTCACCCTCAAAGGACTGTGTAACCTCCGGGAACTGAAAATCACACCCCACCCAGACCTTCACGGTTTCGGTGGCTCTCATAAAGTCCTAGAATTCTCATCTCTAAGACTCGGCTGCTAGAGATATGCTTACTCTCCCCTTCCTCTCTCTTCTCCTGCCTCTCTCTCTCTTCTCTTTCTGGCCCTGGGAGTCTTTGGTCCCTCCAGGAGGGGTCCCGAAAAGCCTTGTCCAAGGTCTCCCATGGCTCCGGCCCCACCCAGGATGGCAGCCTCGACTGTTAGGATTCAGTGACCACCAATCTCTGCAGCTCAAACCTGCCACTAGGCACTTCTGATTTTTGGCTCTAGTGGGAATGCCCCTTTTGCCAATAAGTCAGTTTCTTTCCCCTCCCTTATACTACCTTTGTGTCCCCTTCCCTCTCCCTTTATACTGCATTTGCGACATGGGTAATGCGTCCTCTCTGCCTGTTAACTCTCCCTTACAATGCCTTTTAGACAACCTCAAACCCTTCTCCTTGACACCAGATATTAACCCCTTCAAATTGATCAAATATAGCACCCAGGATTGACTTACTTATCTCCTAGACAGCCAAAATAAATGACCCCCTTTTGGGTCTCTGGATCCCTCTATTCTAAGGGATCTCTACAACTACTGTGAGCATTTGAAAAAATGGGTGAAGATCTCCTATATTCAAACATTTTCCTTGCTTCGATCCAATCCTGCTCTCTGCACCTCTGCACCTCTTACAAACCTCTACAAATTCTTCTAGCTTGCAAACCAACCCCTCAACCACCGATCCCCAACCTTCTCCTCCTTTGGACTCATCCATTACTTTTGACCCTGCTGATGAATCCCCACCCTATTGCCCAGCTCAAATAGGTCCTCACCCTCAACCTTCTGCTTGAGCCCTTCCACCATCACCTGTGGGAAGCCATTCTGACACGTGATTGGGTGACTCCCGTTAAGGGCCTGAGGCGCTTTGGCTCTGTCGAAGCTTTCCCGACCCTTTCCTGATGAGAGAGCCCATCCGTGTGGGGGTGTGCCTGACCACTGACCCCGGGGACCCAATCACTGACCCTGACCTTGGAGTGCAGCCCCCCCTCAACCTTCATTGGATGGAATTCTCCCCTGAATCTCTTGTTCCCCAATAAAGGGCTACTCCCAGGCGTGTTCGCTCTCTCTCTCTCCTGCTAGCCCTGAGTAATCCTCGCTGCCCTGCTGGGCAGCTAGAGGTGGGAACCAGAGTGGTGAGCCGTCTCGGACCTAGCAATAGAAATGAGGTAACTGAGTCTGTGTGTTTATTTCGATCTCTTCTAACTAACTTTATGCCTAGAACCTCATTAATGAAACCATTGCACAGGCCGCGTGGTAGAGTCACCCCCATCTCAACAACCTGCTTTCTCCCCTCCAATTACTAGATCAGAAACCTACACCACTGCCCTTCCTCAGACCGTTGCCCCCTTGCTGAAGTAGCAGGTACTGAAGGTATCCCTCTACCCACCCATTCTCTCTTCTCCTGTCAGTGCCCACAGCCCGTCCCACCAGGCCCTCTTACCAGATAACCCAAAGCTCAAGTGAGCTGAGGAAGACCCTCAGACCCCTATCCAAAAATCTGGTGAAAATGGCCTTTAAAGTTGCTTTGTCATCACTGAAAACAGGTTACTAAGAATTTAAAGTCCCTTTACAGGCTTTTTGGGATATTCACTCCCATCTTCCCCTCTGCTCTACCTGTTCTACTGCTCAAGTTTTCCTTGCTAGGGAAAATTCCAACCCCCTTTCCCATTATTCCTTTACATTTCCTTTCTCATTCTCAGATCCACCTGAGCTGCTCTCAGGTCTTCCCCCTTCCTACCCAGGCCCGCAGAAAAGTCTTAACTGACCTTCTTCAGCAATATTCACCATGGCTGATTTTAGGATTGTCAGCAAAGAGTCTCTACAAAAGAGTTCAATGTAGATAAAGTTCCTATTTTCACATTGCCATGTTTTACTTGGCCAATGGCTGGGAAAAATCAGCACACCAGGTGTTGGACACCCCCTTACTAGTTTTTCACAAACATTCATCCAGTATAGTAGTTTGTAGAAATATGTAAACAAGGCCTCTGGCCTTGAGCTGGGGCTTCACAGTGTTGTCTACATTTCTAAGATAAGAGAAGTTACCAATTGGGCTCCATGGTAACAGCTGGAAGGGGGAGGAAAGAAAGGAAAGAAACTTTCCCCTTCTCAGGTGTTGTCCTTGAAGGGTTAACTTGCCCAGAATAGAGGGGGAAAAAAACTGCTTTTATGTGAACTTCTGCAGACTGTGAACTTCTGAGCCGCTCCCCTTACATGCTGGGTACAAAATTCTGAAACTACCTAAAAAAACTACTGACCTCGGGGTTCAGGGGATTAATTGATTACAGCAGAAGCTGTGCCCTCTGAATTTGGCTGCAGCCAAATAAAGCTGTTTCCCTATCTTTGGTGCCTTTGCTTATCTGTCCCTACAACAGTATAATTCTATATAATTAAACACGGTTTATGTTTTCATGAAATTTACAAGGATTGTTTCAAAATGTGAATAAAGAAGGGGTTAACAGATGGGAAAGAGAAATTAGAAGGTTCTAGGTATGGATTTAAAAGAAGGAAAAACGTGTTTCTGGATAAGAGAGTCTGTGATTAAGTACCTAATTTTATTAAATTGAAACTTGATTTTGATCACAGAATATTTTGTGCATGGAAGAAACATGTAAATTTTGTGGAGACTTTCTGGAAAAAATTGAGACAAATCTGAATTGTGCAAAAAAGAATCCCTAAGGTAAACATTAACTTTGCCCCAAATTAAGTCTTCTGATGTTAAACTTGAAAAAGAGGTTTATATAGCAGCATAAAAGATATCCCAGGAATACAAGTGTTTTGACACTTTTATTTTGATGGCAGCTGGGCTAAAAATTGATTCAGAGTTTGGTAGCTGTCAAAGAATTCTCTAACACTGTTTTGGGTTGAATTTACAAGGCATAATTTCCTTTGTCCTCAATTCAATGAAGTTACCTTTGCAAAGCTGTCATTACTGATTCTAAAACAGAAAAGAAGGGATTCCAAGGCCATGTTTTAGTTTTGAAGTTGTCTGAACAGAAGGAATCTGCAAGAGAAACTTTGCAAGATTTCCAGTCATTTTCAGATATTTTTTTTTCTGCAGAAAAGGTAAGGAAACTTTTTAATTCTTAATCTGTAGAAATTTTCTCAGCATTGCCAGGTTGTCAGGGATGTCTACTTACAATTTTGGCTTTTGGCCTTGAACTTAAATAGGTTTAATCAGTAGGATGCTCCTGGCTGCAAATGTAAAAGCCTGATTCAGTGAAGAATTGTATAGTAAAGTCTATTATCTCTCATGAGAGTTCAGCTTTGGTCAGGTTGGTGACTCTGATTCAATTATGTCACCAGGGACCTAAATTCCTCCCATATTTCTGCTCTGTTACTCTAGACAGCTTGGAATTCAGACTGGTCCTTTTATGATTGAAAAATACCTACCATGAGCACCTGATGTGATATATATTCTTGCTCATGATCTAAGAGTATGCCTTTTCCCCCTCAACTGTGACTGGAGCATTGTAGGCAATGTGGTTATATGACTTCTCTTCTATGACAGTAGCCAGAGCAATGCCATGTGTTACTGGCTTCAACAAAACAGGAAAATTTGACACTAGATCTATTTTTCTCAGTCATTTGTGGGTGGAGAGGGAAGATCTAAACAAAATCAAGATTGTATTAGGAATAAAGGGTTTTCTGAAAGTTATTAATGTTCCTTACTGATATTTTAGTAGTCTCTAAATAACACCTGTAGGAAGCATATAAAATGATTTATCTCAGCTACAATTATTTGCTAATTAAGCCAAACTCTGTTGGTTTATGAATAAATATTCTTTTCTTTTCTTTCTTTTTTTCAGTATTAGGGAATAAACCCAGGAGTACTCCACTGCTGAGGCACATTCTCAGCCCTTTTTATTTTGGGACATAAGTTGCTATATGGGGCTGACGTAGAACTTGAGATCCTCTCACCTCAGCCTCTGGAATAGCTGAAATTACAGGTGTGTGCCATTGCACCTGGCTCAGATACTCTTTCAGAAGCAAAACTTTTCCTTTAGTTCTATTCTGTTTAAAGAATTACTTTTTTTGGAGATTCAGCAAGCTTAGGTATAGTAGCAAATAAATTCATATTCTGTTATACTATTTTTTAAATCATCAATGAATTATTCTCTTTTTATTAGTGCATTATAGTTATACATAATATTGGGGTTCATTTTGACATAACTATAAAGCATTTAATATAATTTGTTTCCATTCAGGCCCCAGTACTTCCCCTTCCCATTCTTCTTCTTCCCCCTGGTTCTCTTTACTGGTCTTCCTTCTTTTTATTTATAGCTTTTCTTAATTGGTGGTTTATAGATACACATAAAGGTGAAATTCACCACTCACTGTGGTATATTTATATATGTACATAGGATAGTTTGATCATTTCATCATTCCTCCCTTTCCCCCTTCAATCCTCTTCCTCTATTTCACTGGCTTCTCTGTTATACTCTTTGGAACCAAGATTGTTAAAAAGGCAATGGCTCTGATAAGACCCCAGCACTAGACAGGATGTTTTTTGGGATGTTTGGTAGAGATCTGAGTCAGACACATTGACATCACGAGTTACAGATAGGATATGTAGTTTCTTAACACAGCAAAGCCGATGCAATATTAAATATTGCAGGTATTCTCTTTATACATATAATATTAATATTTTTCCTCATCAAAGTTTTCACCCACTGAGATCCCTTGCACCATTTTGAAGTTGTTGATGAGTAGTTTCTAAAGGTGATTCTCAAAATAGCATTTTTAAAAAACATGCCGGTAAGCAAGTATATAGATAAAATCCTGAAGTTGAATGCACTAAGTTTCTCCATGTCAGTTCCACTCCTTTGTGTGTTGAAAAAAAATATGAAGTAGCAGTTTCTCCTTTACTTGCTTAGATTTGCTAGGAATTCTGGAGTAGATGACATTTTTTTTTTTTCATTTTGACAAGGTACTGCTTAGTGCTGATGATAGGGTTTGGTGGCTGAATCAGGCTCTCCTGAAGGCCACTCACTATGCACTTTTCTCTATTAGTGTCCCTCTTGGGCCTTTTCTCTGCTGGACACGCCCTCTCCATACCCCCCTTGCCACTTTTCTCATTCCCACCTTTTCTCTTTCTGATTTTCTCATTGCTCTCCCTTTTTGTTCTATTCCTTGTTTTCCCTTCATTACTACCATCATCCTTCTCATCAAAAAAATCTTTCTAGAATGTGATGATAGGCAAAATTTTGCATTAAAATATTAATAATTTGATTCTTTTTTGCCAATTATTGATCTGCAGAAGAGGGAGAATGTGAGCGTGTATGTGTAATGTTTAATAATGAAAAATATACATTTTCTCTTTTAAATAATCATATTAATGACTGGTCTGATGTGTAGAAAATAGTACATTTTCAAGCATATTAATAAATTAATATTTTGACCAAGGACTTTAAGGTATTCGGATGCACCTGACTAAAAATTTTACCAGCCCCTCTTTTTGCTTCAATTAAAAATTTAATCATGTGTAGTTAGAGTTGAGAGGGTGTCCACTTACGGGGCAGCCTGGTGGGGTGAGGAGGGTACATACATAAGGTGGCCTGAAGTGGGTATCAGAGTCCAAGCAAGTGAGGAGGGAATTCACATGGGAGTGAGGAGTCTAAAGAGTTTTCAGAGAATGGCTGGGGGTAGGACATTCTTGTGTGATTGCATCCTGAGTGAAATAAAGAGGAAATCTTTGTGGGGGAAGTAGTAGCTTCATGTAGGGTAAGTGTTTAAGCCAGAAATTATATTAAGATTAATGAGAAGCAAGTTTCACTGCTGGAAAAAGGAATTGAAAATACAGAAGGGAGAAATTTGGGAATAAGCCCAGTGGAGTCAAAATATTTAGCCATGAATGACAGTCTCCAATATATGTAGATAGATGTCTTAATAACTATAGACGTAAATGTGTGGAAATTCATATGTATGTACAGATACATGTATTCCAAGACTCCTAAGCTCTGTCCACTGAGTGGTCTTGGGAACAGTGACACCCTTAGTGGAGTAAGAACTCCAAGGACTCAGACCTTGGCTTCTAAATATCATTCTTAAGGGAATGTGGAATTCTTATAGTGATGGATGATTTCAGGTCTGGGGAAATGAAAGTACAAACAAACTTTGAACATCTAATAAGGGAGACTAAAGCAGGAGGGTTGCAAGTTCAAGGCCAGTCTGGACTGCTATGAGAACCTGTGTCAAAATAACAAACTAAAAAGACTAAGGACTAGGGATGTGGCTCAGTGGTAGAGTGCCCTGGATTTCATCTCCAGTACCAAATAAAGAAAGAAAGAAAATGAAAAAAATTAAAAAGCAATAAATGCTCAAAGAAGGATGAGAATATACCAAAGGACACAGGGAGTACTTTGAAGAGTTCCCGGTGGCCAAAACTCATCAATTTGAGCTTCCAAATAAATAATGATAGTAATGAATTTTAGTTCATAGATTAAAATGAATGGTGAGTCTACTGATGAAAAATGAATGAATGAATAAATTTAAAGTTTCAAAGTATGTCCACACAAAAATATTATTAATTACATAGAAGGAAAGAGTAACTTCATATTTGAGAAAATTGGTAGAAATCATCTTAAACAATCGAAGTAGACATTACTTATAATAGAAGAAAGCACCATAATATACTATTCAACAGGATCATGGCATTCCGTGATACTTCTACTGAAGATGCATAACCTGAATTTAATTGTGAAGAAACAATAGACAAACCCAAATTAATGGATATTCTAGTTGTAATTGTCTAAAGTGTCAAGGTCATGAAAGTTAAGAATGAGACATAACTCCTAATTGAACTAAATTAAGGACATGATAATTAAATGTAACACTTGATTCTGAACAGGATCCTTTTGCTATAAATACCATTATCAGGCTGAGGAATAGATGGTATCGTTGTTTCACTATTAATTTTCTGATTTTGATAATTATACTGTTGTTATGTGAAAGATGTCTCTTTTTTTTGGTAGGAAATATAAATTTATGGTCGTTGGTACATTAGAATGACAACTTCCTCTCAAATGATTTAAGGAAAAAGTTCTTTGTAGGTATCTACTATTTTTCTCTGTTTTACAATAAAACATTTATCTATCCATCTATTTATACAAAAGTAGGTACAAACTGAAAATCAAAAATGGGAAAATTATTTACAGCTGTGGGGACAAGAAGATTTCTTTCTTTTTCTTCTTTTTTTTTTTTTTTGAGAAGAAGGTATTTGAATGGAAATTTGAAGGATGGGAGGATCTGATCAGAGATGAAGGGAAATCATTCCAGGCAGAGAACATGCTTGAGCTGTGTGGACTTTTGAATCTCCCATCGAGTCCCCTGCCCTTGAGCTACTGCTATGGTTCTATCTTCTTTCTGCTCATATTAGTACAACAGCCTTCTAATATGTCATTCTGCTTCTAGACAAGGAACATAGAACCTATGTGTGGTTTAAAGCAAAGGGTTTAAGATGAGAAGGTAAAAGGTGGAATGGAAGATAACTTTTCTATAGGAAAGTAAATCTTCCTACTGACAGTAGGAGATACCCAACTTTGTTAGAGAATTTCTATTCCACAGACCAACCTGTGAAGTACAACTATGATAAAGAAATAGCTAATTAGAAACAGGAGCTGTAAAAGTAGCTCCCAACTTCAAGGCTGTTTTTAGAAACCATCTTAAAGAGAAATGTTTACCTCATCTATCTGCTTTGGAACTAGGATCTAGCCATTAAAATAAAATACACTATTGTAAAAGTCATACAGGTTTATTATAGAAATTCATGATGGTACAGCAAGTTGAAAATTAGAAGAAAAATTATCTACTACCCTGTAACTCCAACTGTCACTGGCAAATACCCTTCCATAGTCTCACCTTACAAACAATCCATATAGATATCTGGGAAATTCTCTGCTTTTTGGGTGGAGTTGGGGTGGGTGTGGGGGATGGAACCCAGGGCCTCATGCATACTGGGCAAGCACTCTACCACTGAGATCTACTCCCAGTCTTCTGCCTTTTAAAAGAATTAGTAATAATTATATTGTATTCATCTTGTATGGCCGTGAAATAACATTAGAAAACATGATTTTTATTTATTTATTTTTAAAAAATACCTTTATTTTGTTTATTTTATCTTTTTGTATGTAGTGCTGGGGATCGAACCCAGTGCCTTATGCATGCTAGGTAAGTATTCCACCATTGAGCCACAACACCAACCCAGAAAATATGATTTTTAAAAGTACAGATATATCATTTAGAAATTTACATATTTTTTCTTATAATAAATAGTACTATAATGACATTTATCTTTTTTTTTTGTATGTGTCTATTTTTTTAAAGCCAGGAGTGGTAATATATGCCTGTAATCCCAGCTACTAGGGAGGTCAAATAATTCTTTTTTTTTTTTTTTCAGAGTAGAAATTAGAAGTTTATTAAAGGACAGCAGAAAAGACTTCTCCCGGAGGAAGAAGGGGATCCAAGAGGTGGAATCCCTCAAATAATTCTTAAAAGTGCAATCAAGTCAAATGCTAAATGTTTCAGGTATTTTTTAAAAATAAAAATTGAAAAACTTCCCTCCAGAAGTAATATATCAAGGTACAGAATTGCCAATTATAATGAAAAGGCTATCAGAACCTTGTAAAAGTTGATTGCTTCACCCAGTTAACTTTTTCCTGAGAATACCCAAAGTACATCCTCAAATATTCTGTGTGGCCTTTAACTTTCATGTTACTAAGAATATGGAGGGTAAAAAGATACATAAAGAATTTTTAATACATTTCACTAACAGAATTTCAGCAGCATTGACTTATGAATAGAATGAATAATGCTTCAGCCAACATTTATGCTATTTTAAGAAGGTGATTGAAAGAGGAGAATATTCCAGAGGTATAAAATTTTACAGTTAGTTCCACTAACTGAAATAGATAAGATTACTTTTATTTATTGCAAAATAAAAAACATAATGCTATGTTAAAATTGTAATGACACAATAGTACAAAACACTTTCTCATATTCTATTGACATATGCCATTCAGTTATCTTCTTTGTGGATTATCTGCTTTATGGGTTACCGGAAGCATTTTAAAAAACATTTAAAGATGGTTTCTATTCCTGTACAGCACAATAATTTCCTTCTTTACCATCTGGTCAACATATGATCAGACAATCCAAGCTCATTTTGATGCCACTGAAGGCAAAATTAGGAAGGAAAATTTACTGCTGTATCCATCATAGACCAAGGTCCCCAAACATATATTAATGACTTTTGAGTATCCACTATTTTGCACTCTCTCATAGGAGAGATAATTGGAAACTGAACAAAACATTTTTTTTAAAAAAGAAATCAAAGTAATAATTTTACCCATGATGCTTTCCTTTTAAAGTTTAGGGAGTTCCATGTATTATTTATAACCCATAAAGATTTTGAAGAACAATGAGCTTATGGGAGAAAAAAGGTGAAATAATTAGTCCTAACAGACAATAGTATTGTATATATATAATTACCATCATCATTATTTTTATGTCAGACATCAAAGCAGGTATTGATTGTCATTATAATTTTATAGACAAGAAAACCAAAGATTTTGACCTGGGTATTCCCGGATTTGTATCTAGATTCTGTCGTCGGTTGCTCAGTGATCCCTTGCAAGTGGTCTATCTATATTTGGAAGCATTGCCACATTAGGATTTAAAAAAACTTAAATTCTCTCTTTCTTTTTTTCCCCCAGTATGTTTATTGAATGCTCCTGTGCAGCAGGCATGGAGCTCTAGATTACAATAGCATTAATACACAGTTTCTGCCCCTAAGAAACTTCACCTTTAGGAGGTCTTAAGAAGGTTGATCTGGGAGTGAGAGAAAACCTAATTTAAAATGACTTGAGGAAAAATAGAGAAGGTATTAACTTACATTAACTTACATAATTAAATAGTTCAGGGACAAGACTGGTTTCTGGTTTGAGCTAGGGCTTTAAACAATTTTCTCTCTCTCCATTTTTTTGATTCATTTCTGGTCCATTCTGCGAACTCCTGGTGTAAGATGACTCTGATATGAGTCCCTGTTCAGGTTCCTCAGCCCAAGTTTCATGTGTTGCATTAGTTCTTCTTGGGCTCACACCTCTTACTGAACAAATCACTGGGACTTGAGGTATGACTTGCTAAGTGGCTCTGCCCTAGGTCAGGTGTGGATCCTCTGTCCTGGGTAAGTCAGTGTCATCAAATCACCTGTGCTTAGTGTAAGAGAAAGGGCACTAAGGCAGAAATTTAGTCACTGGGAGAAAGATGAATAGGAATTGGGAGCAAATGATAATGTCCATCAGAGAGGTGAAAACTTCAAGAGACTGGAGTATTAGTCTGTACAGTCAATGTACAGAAGGCTGCAGAGACAAGAGGAGTGCTTGACTCAGTGTTGGCCAGGTCAAGGAAGTAGACTTGGGGAAATTCTGTTCAAGCACAAACCTGAAAGAGAAGTGGTAGGAGCTCTATACTGGACCAGAGAGGTAGGTACAGGCAAGATCAGAAGTGTCCTGGGGCTCATGTGATGGATTTTGGATTTTACCACAAGGGATCTGAAATAAATATCCTTCCAGCACCTTCTGCATCATTAAAGAATCGTTTGCGGGGTCTTATATATTTTTTTCCCTTTTTTATTGGTTGTTCAAAGCATTACAAAGCTCATGACATATCATCTTTCATACATTTGACTCAAGTGGGTTATGAACTCCCATTTTTACCCCAAATACAAATTGCAGAATCACATCAGTTACACATTCACATTTTTACATAATGGCATATTAGTGACTGTTGTATTCTGCTACCTTTCCTATCCCCTACTATTCCCCCTCGGGGTCTTATATTTTTATCCTAACTTTGTTCCTATTTGCTCTCTCAATTCCAGCAAGGCACTCTGTTTGTTTCCTGCATGTTATTTTTTTTTGGTATTCCTTACTATACATATCTACTTGGATTTAGTAGTTTTACCAAGAATTAACTCTGGGGAAGTGACCCAGGGAATTTCTAGATCTATAAACTAAATAATGGCAGCCTAAACAAAGCATTATTCTTTTTTTTAAGAGAGAGAGAGAGAGAGAGAGAGAGAGAGAGAGAGAGAGAGAGAGAATTTTTTAATATTTATTTTTCAGTTTTTGATGTACAGAACATCTTTATTTTATGTGGTGCTGAGGATCGAACCCAGAACCCCATGCATGCCAGGTGAGCACGATACCGCTTGAGCCACATCCCTAGCCCCAAAGCATTATTCTCTATAAAGGAATTTGATAAATTCATCCTCTGTATCTTCAAGTGCCCCATCATTGGATTCAACTAACTGCAGATTGAAAATATTTGGAAAAAAATTGCATCTGTGATGAACATGTACAGACTTCTTCTCTTGTCATTATTGCCTAAATAACACACATAACAGCTATTTACATAGTTTTTACATTGTATTATGTTTTTGTAAGTAATCTAGAGATGATTTGAAGTATATGGGAGGATGTGCATAGATGATATGTCAATACTACACCACTTAACACGAGGAATTTGAGCAGGTGAAGATTTTAGGATATGTGGGGGTTTCTAGAACTCGTCTTTCTTCGGTACTGAGGGCAACTGTGTATGACAGAAGTAGCATTTCAAATTGTGTGTGGGGGTAAATTACCCATGAGTAGATTTGGACTGCTTAGTAGTCATCAAAAATAAAAATAAAAGGTCCCTTCTTCCCACCAGAATAAATACCAAAGGAATCAATAATTTACATAAAAATTCATAGTGCTGGATGAGAACTTTGGACTTTCTTTAAAAAATAATCTTGTATTAATAAAGACCCTTATAAATATGAAACAAAATCTAGAGCCACAAAGAAAAAAATGACTAATACACTAATTTACTAAAATAGATAATTCTGCAAGGTGAAAGTACTATTAACAGAGCTAAAAGACAAATTCCATACTAGAAAAAATATTGCAATGAAGATTATTTACCTAGAGATAGTTTCATTAATATTAAAAATCAGAAAAAGAACCACTTTCGTTTTCATAAGAAAAACTAATAGAGGATAGAAGTAGCATTCAGAGAAAAGAAAATACTAATGCTTTTAAAAACATGAATGTATGCTCAAATAGTCTTAAAATCAGAAGGAGTAGAAATGATGCCACCACGGGATTCTATTTTTTTACTTATCAGATTATCAAAGATCCCAAATTTTGATAACACAATATATTGATAGTAGTATGTGTGAGGGGGACAGATGCTCTTACATTGCTGCTGAGAATTTTAATCAATATATATTTTCTGGAGAAAATTTGGCAATAGCTATCAAAATCACATATTGAATTCACATATTGAAGTATATGAGCAGAGAATAGAATAGTGGCTACCAGAGCCTGGGAAGGGCAGGGATGGAGAATGGGCAACACATACAAAGACCGGAGAAATAACTTACAAGGTTATGTAGCACAGTTGGATAGCTACGGTTGACAACAATTAACTAAATATTTCAAATAAGCTAGTAGAGGATTTTGTGTGTTCCCAACACAAAGATTTCAGTGTGTGAGGTGACAAATATGTCAATTAACCCTGATTACACATTGTATATGGGTATTGAAATGTCACACTGTATCTCATGAATTTGTGCAATCACTACGTGTGAAATCAAAGTAAAAAATAAATGTTTAAAATTGTTAAAATAAAATAAAATAAAATAAAGATGTTGTGTCCACCGAAAACTAAAAATAAATATTTAAAAATTCAAAAAAAAATTTGTAATAGCAGAAGTTTGTATAAATAAACAAAACAAAAATCCCTTAGTAAATAGCACACTAGTTAAATACATCATGGTGTACTCATATCTGGAATATGATACAGCTATTGAAAATAATAATGCAGTATGAAATAATCTCCAAAATATAAGAGAAAAAATTGCAGTGCATAACAATATGATTTTACATGTATAAATTATGTGTCTGGATTTTCCTTTAATATCTCTGGAATGACATATAGGAGAAATTTGTTAGTGACTACTTCCTGGGATGAAAACTGGTGACTGTAAGACAGAGGTAGGTGGCACAAATTTTTGTGCATAGATTGCCTATTCAAAGGATCATTCTCCTCCCCAAAGTACAAGCCAGCTGATTCTGCTCTTGAAATGAAACACCTCTCTTATGCTTGCATCTTTCAGAGATTATATGTCAAGTTATCTAATGAGATGGGTATATAAAACCCTTTGTAAAGTATAAAGTACTGAACACAAGTAAGGAATCACTATTATTAGTACCAGTCTAATATCTTGAATTATGTTAATTTGACAAGAGAAGCAAGGAAAGATTGGAGTAGAAAAAATAAATTTCCTTGATGTCAAGTAGACTTAGGCTTTCCTCTTATTTGCGTATTTAATCTTTCCTTGCCAGAGTGGGAACCACATCTTTCCAAAGTTTAGTACCGTGCTTAGCTCACTGTGGGTGTTTAGTGAATGTTAAATAATAATAATAGCTATATATGGATCGTTGCACAACTTGGTAATACTTTCTGTTCATTGAATTACAGCTCTTAGCAAGCCATTTTAAAAATATATTCCTAACTAAATTAAGGTGCAATAACTCACTGTGAGAATTGATATTTATATAAAAAAAGAGAACTGGCACAAAACCAAAGATTTAAACTGCAACTTTCCAATTCCTTTTTAGTGGCATTAATAATGGTGCCCTTTCGAGGTGTCTTTTCTTCTTTCAAATATCTCATTATAATTGTGATAGGCTGGCTAGAGGGGATAGTCTTCCCACTTTCTGTTTTTTATTTCCTTCCCCTAGCTTTTATATTTTATGATGTGCCATGGGGGAAGGGCATCAAAGGGAATAATAATAACCTAATTTTAACCTTTAATTGCTCTTGTTCTTTAGCAATGTCTCTGGTTTCACAGTCTTCCTGCTCATTATACTATCTCATTCCTCAGCCATTTTACATGGGTACTTGGGGATTGAGATAAATGATCTCTCAGGTCTCCTCCAACTCAGAAGCTCTGTATTTCTTAAGGGAATATGTACATTTTATGTGCCTTGCATTGTCTTTGGTTATGAAGAATTATGTCTGTTTAAGAAATTATTTGAAAATTCTCTAGGTCCTTTAAGAATATATCCATGGAGCTGAGCTTCAGAAATCCTGGTATGATGAAAATGCATAATTGTATCTCTGCGCTTCACATATGTTGCTTAAGCTTACCTGGAATGCTCTTTCTTTGCCTGGAAACTTCCATGTTCACCTCCCTCTGAGACCTTCCCTAACAGAGTCAGCTGTTCTCTTCCAGGATCCCACCCATCCCACAGCCCTGCAGCACTTTTTCTGGGCTCTTCTTCTCTGCTTTTGTGACTGTGTCTCCCAATCAGACTGTGAGCTCCTTTCCAGAAAGCATGTTTCATATTCACCTTTAATCCACAGTGGCTGAAAGGTAGCATGTGTTCAACAAATATTTCCTGAAGCAATGAGTGAATGAAAGATCGAAAGTAAGGAGTCTGGAGCTTGGGCTTGGTTCTGCTGTCAATGATGTGTGTCCCTGAAAAAGTGGCCTGTGTTTCCAGATTTCAGTTCCTTCAAGACTAAAAGGAATGGATATGTTAGAAATCCTCCTGGGTCTCTCTGATGACTTTGATTTCTTAATTATCTCCTTTCAGCAGGGATTCTATCTTCCATGTCATCATGTATAGTGCTTTGACTAATGAATACTTATTACATTTCATAGAGGAACATAAGTCTAAAAAGTAACATTGTCTATAATTGAGTGGTTGGGTAAATCATTGGTACCACTTCCAACCAAAGGACTGGTTCTTCCATGGCCAGCTGTGAAAGAGAATAGATTATACAGAGCTTCGGGTTCATATTTTCATGCATCTTCAACCATGAAGGACAAATATGGAGGGTGGAAGAGGTCAGGTCTCAAAGAGACAATAGTTAATAAAAATGTATGAGGACCATCATCATGAATCAACATAATTCACTAAGCACCTATTTTGTGCCAGGCACATCATTTCTAATATTCAACAACTTTACAGGAAGATGATGGAACTAACTTTAGTGGCCAATTATCTGTTGCTATGACAACATACCTTACACATGGTGTAAAATAATGACCACTTTCTTTGTATTCTGGAGGTCAGGAATTGAGAAACAACACAGTGGTATACTTTGTTTCTGCTCTATGATGTCTAGGGCTTCTGCTGAAATGATTTGGGGCTGGGAATGCCTGGAAGCATTTAAAGGCTTACTCAGGAGTGAATGCTGATGGTCAGCTGGAGCTTCAGTTAAAACAATTGGCCAGAATACCTACATATGACCTCTAAGCATCCTTACATCATGGTGGCTGGGATTCAAAAGGGGGCAATCCAAGAGGATCAAGAAAATCTGTCTTGCTTTTCATGACTTACTTTCAGAAGTTGTGTAGTGCCAGGTCCACTGAAGTCATAGGCCCTCCCTGATAAGGGATGGAGACACTGAGCCTACCTCTCAGTGGGAGGAGGTTTACTCTCACATCATAAGAAAAGCATTTGTGATAAGAGGTTATAGGAATCTTGGAAAACCTCCCACACTTGCCGAAGAATCCAGACTTAGAAAGAGGTAGAGACGATATTCAACAGGTCCATTTTAGCTCAGGCCCTGCACATTTTCATTACACCACAGGGCCTCAGTTGTCATGATGCTAGGAATCCGGTGGAAAGTTCCTTTATTTGCAGTTCTGTTAATTTAAGTAATATTAATCTACCAAGGAACTGCAGTGTACCTGGGACATTGTCTGCCATTTCAATAGACAGTTGTCATATATTCCATCTTGGTTTACTTTATCTCCACTTTTAATTCTAGGCTTCCAATCATACTCTTAATTTTTTTAAAAGCAGGTTTAACAATTTCCTCAATGCCAGTCAAGAGCTTACATGCCCAGAACTTGTGCCACAAGTTCATGCATTTATTACTTATCTTCCCTGCTGTGATGTCAGGCTGAGACTCTACTGTGACAGCAGAGGCATGTAAGTAACCAAGTACTAAGAGAGTTTGGAGTAATTAGAGAGCATGTATTAAAAGGGGTGATTCAGATGAAGTTCTGCAAAGGAGTTGAATTTAGATAAGGTTAAAATATGGAATCTGCTCTGATCCCCACTTTCTCCTCATTTCCAATATAAGGATGCACATATATGCAGATATATAGTCATATATCTGTAAGGGTGCATGTGTGTGCATTCCAAAATCCAAGAGCAAAATAAAGGTTGTCAAAGGCATGACCTCATCCCTCTTTTGCTCTCCACATGCTTCTGTTTCTTCATTCAGAGTCAGAGCTTCTTAATAGCCATGGAGACACCTCTGGCTAACAACACTGTGCTGACGCACTTGACAAAAGAAGGGCATGGAAGTGAATCATTAAATCCACTGATAAGGAGGAGAAGATTAATTAGAATAACCAGATGCTCAGGAAAGGAGTAATAAAAATTTACCCCCAAATCTGGGCAAATTAAACTCACATAATTGATTTCAGTCACGCTTTAGTTTTATTCAAATGGAATGTGAAAGAATGGGAAAGAGTTAAAGTCTAGTCAAATAATAAGCTTAGGAAAAAATTCCCTTTTATTTTATACATGATCTCACATTCTGTAGTTTAGCATTATAATTAGGTATGACTTTTAATTGTAAAGGCATGAAGATACAATTTTAAAGAGGATGAAAGAAATCCATCCGACTTCCATAGCAACAAGAGATTTTCTGAGTCAGCTGAGCAGCACGAATATTAAAAAGAAAAACAGACTCCCCAAATTCTTGGAAACGGATTTAAAACCAAAATATTAAAGATGATAATGGTATTTGGAAATAGGACCAGGATTTTTTGATAGTTTCTGCTTCATTTTTATCACTGGCACAGTATTATTTTCTATTTATAATTAGATAAACATATAGTCTATATGTAAAGCAGTTTAGAACCCGTAGTCTAACTCATCATTGTGGGGAAAATAAATGCATTTTAATATGAGTTTTTCATTTCTTAAGACACACACAAAAAATCAATAATAGCAGAAGCAGATAATCAAAGGCATATAGGGCTAACACACAGTAGGCATTAGGAGAGGGTTCTGAGGCCATTATGGCCAGGAGAGTTCCTGAGATTAGGAATCCCATGAAATTAAATGTCTGGGGAAAAATCAGAAGAAATTGAGGTTTAGACTTTAAAGACTTGTTCCAAATTACCAAGAGACATGTTAAAATAAACTAGAATTCCTTCAGTTTCCAGTTCTCTGATACCTGACCTGGCCTTTCTTCCACTCACCCTCCATTTCTTTGAGTGGTTGTCCCTTGGCCTCTCTCCCCTCCCTTGACCTGCACCACAATGGAACTTAAAGATACCTGTGATAAGAAGTATCTGAGTTCTAAAGAGAATTACATTCACTACCTGGAACAACGTGAATGCAGAACATAAGCTTTTCAAACTTACTTCTCCTATGACTTGAATGGTCTTGCCAACAATGTGCTGGAAACTGAATGCAGCACTGTAACAGTGTTGGGAGGTGGGGCCTTTTGAGAGGTGTTTAGGTCATGAGGGCTTTGCCTTCATGAATGGCTTAATGCCTCTATAAAAATGGCTTGTAGGAATTTAAAATAGCCTTGGACCCCAAATGCTATACAGATTCAATGCAATCCCAATTAAAATCCCAATGTCATTTCTTATAGAAATAGAAAAAGCAAGCATGAAATTCACTTGGAAAAATAAGAGACCCAGAATAGCCAAAGCAATCCTTAGCAAGAAGAGTGAAGCATCAAATACCAGACCTTAAACTGTATTACAAAGCTATGGTAACAAAATGGCATGGTATTGGCACCAAAATAGACATGTAGACCAATGGTACAATATAGAAGACACAGAGACAAACCCACATAAATACAGTTATCTCATATTAGACAAAGGCATGAAAAACACAGTGGAGAAAAGATAGCCTATTTGACAAATGATGCTGGGAGAACTGGAAATCCATATGTGGCAAAATGAAAATAAACCCCTATCTCTCACCATGCACAAAACACTCAAAGTGGATCAAAGACCTAGGAATTAGTCCAGAGACCCTGCACTTAACAGAGGAAAAAGTAGGCCTAAATCTTCATTGTGTTGGATTAGGCCCTGACTTCCTTAACAAGACTCCTAAAGCACAAGAAATAAAATCAAGAATTAATAAATGGGATGGACTCAAACTAAAAAGCTTCTTCTCAGCAAAAGAAACAATCAATGAGGTGAAGAGAGAGCCTACATTTTGGCAGCAAATTTTTGCCACACACACATCAGATAGAGCACTAATCTCTGAAATATATAAAGAACTCAAAAAACTTAACACTAAAAAACAAACAAACAAACAAACAAAACAAAACAAAAAAACAACCCAATCAATAAATGGGCTAAGGAACTGAACAGACACTTCTCAGCAGTTGATATACATTCAATCAACAAATACATGAAAAAATGTTCAGCATCTTTAGTAATTAGAGAAGTGCAAATCAAAACTACTCTAAGATCTCAAGCCTGTCAGAATGACAGTTATCAAGGATACAGACTACAATAAATGTTGGTGAGGATGTGGGGGGAAACACACACTCATACATTGCTGGTGGCACTGCAAATTGGTGCAACTACTATGGAGAGCAGTATGGATATTCCTCAGAAAACTTGGAATGGAATCACCATTTGACCCAGCTATCCCACTCCTCAGTCTACACCCAAAGAACTTAAAATCAGCATGCTATAGTAACACAGACACATCAATGTTCATAGCAACTCAATTCACAATAGCTAAACTGTGGAAACAAGCTAGATGCCCTTCAATAGATGAATGGATAAAGAAACTATAGTATATATACACAATGGGCTATTACTCAGCATTAAAAGAGAATAAAATCATGGTATTTGCAGGTAAATGGATGGAGTTGGAGAATATAATGCTAAGTGAAGTAAGCCAATCCCAAAAAATCAAATGCAGAATGTTTAAGGATGCTGATTCATAATTGGTTTGTGGGGGCATGAGAGGAACAGATGAACTCTATCTAGATAGGGCAAAGGGGAGGGAGGGGAAGGGAGGTGGCATGGGGGTAGGAAAGAAGATGGAATGAGATGGACATCATTAGTCTAAGTACTTGTATGAAGGCATGAATGGTATGACTTTACGTTGTGTACAACAGAGATATGAAAAATTATGCTTTACATGTATATTATGAATTGAAATACATCCTGCTGTCATTTATAACAAGTTAAATAAATAAGAAAAAGAATTTACCATGAGTCTTATCTAGAAACTTTTAGTTAGCTATTTCTCTATCCCCTACAATTTCAAGATGAAGTTCAAGATTAGGATGAAATACACATGGTTAGATGAAAGATGAATAAAAGAAAAGTTCTAATTATAGTTTATTATCTAATTATCTGTCTTAGACAGATAGGATAATTCTAAATGTGTTCACAGCGATTCTGTTTTGTCAGTGGAATCCTGTACAGTGCTCTGGTCTTTCCTGTGTGTTTTTATCATGACTTGGTTGTGCATTGATTTCTTTATGTTGACTGTATCTGTTATCTTTAGCAAAGCAGTGTGGTCTGAATGCAGCAATTCTCAGGGGACTTTTAATCCTTTAGCAAACTTTTAGCAAAGCGTTTGACAGGAATGTGGGAATGATAGCAATACTTTTATAATTCCTGGCAGCTCTTTTTTTTTTTTTTTTTAATTTACCTCCTCGGCAGGTTCTCCATGATGGTTGGACCAGTAGCAGCTGCAGTTTTAGAATTAAATTACCAATAAGTTACAGTCTACAAATAAATATATCAATGGTTGATATTCTATGATACTTCTGTTTTCACAGCTCCTTACTAACTGTCTTTTTTGATTTTCTCAGGAGACAAGTTTTGAAGAAAGTATTCTCAGAGTGTTTATATTTAATAAACTTTTATAAGTTTATATTTAATAAACTTTTAAAAGTGTATTTTTAATATTAAATATCATCAATGTCTTATGCAAATGTTAAGTATTTAAAGAAATGTAATTAGGCTGTTAGAATCCAATTTATGTACATTTTGTAGAATTTTGTCTAAAACAATAGCAGGGAGAGCTATGATGCCATTGTTCTTCAAATCTTTATAGACACTTAAAAGGAAATTTTTAGAAATATCCTCCATAGACATCACTCTTATAGAACACAATGCATTCTGTTAGATAACTATAAAGTTAAAAACGTATGTGTATATATTTAGGCTTCAGATGTCTCAGAAGATTACACAATCCTTCTGGAAGGGTAAACATTTCACTATTTAAGCAAACTCCTTACCTAACACCTAATTCAATTTGCATGAGTTACAAAATTGTTCTGAAATTCAGATTGCTGACTGTTCAATATTAATATCAGTTTGTGATCTTGTTTTGGTAAACCCAACCAAATTTTTTCTCTGAATGTCACAAAATTTCAAAGATGCTAAATAAATAAAATTGTTACAACTATATAAAAAAAGCCTTAGGTCTGCCCTTCTCCCTCACACCCTGTTTATCTTCTGCTTTGGGAACTACAAAGCAGGGCATCAGGAACTCCCCCACCCCACTCTACACTGGACCCATCTTCTGTTGTTCACTTCTCTCACTTTGGGTTTCAGTTTGCCTACTTTGGGTTGGATCATTTCATCTGTAGTCTTGGCTTTGGACAGACCTCTTGTCTAGAAAGTGACCCAAATAGCCATTTACTCTATGTCCAGTAGCCAGGTTTATCATTAGTGCCTCAACCATGCACACCTACATAAACCACCCTCCACATCCCCACAGGGAACCCCACATACTCCAGCATAACAGTTGTTTTTATTTTTCATATTTCATCATGAAATAAATGGCTTTGGCTTTGAGTGCTTGACTTTTCTATTGTAGTTTATAAAACTTAACGTTGGAAAGACCTATATCACTGTCATGTCTAATTTTTTACATAAGAATCAAATAAAAACAATTGTTTAAAATAAAAAAATGGCTCATGGGAGTGTGTTTGCTCTCTTCTGATTTTCTGCCCTGTGAGTGTGTGGCAAGAAGGCCCTTACCAGTCACCAGATGCTAGCACTTGATCTTGGACTTCCAAGGCTTCAGAACTGTGAAAAATAAATTTCTGTTCTTTATAAATTACCTATGTTTTTATCTATAATTATGAAATGGACCTAGATAAAAATTGGTACCAGAGAAGTGGCGTGTTGTAATATCTAAAGATACAGAAGCAGTTCTAGAACTGGGTAATGGGTGGGGGCTGGATCAGGTTTGAAGTGAATTCTGGGAAAAACTGTGTTGCCATATAATGGAGCACAAAGGGTGATCTGGAGAAGACTCAGAAGAAGAGAAGAGTTGAAGAGAAGGTCTTGTTCTTCTTATGGATTGCCATAGTGGTTGTGTCTGTGAAGAATGATGAGGTCTCAGTCAGAAATGAGGAATTAGAAACAAGATACTGTACACCAGAGGATACCACTTTGGACACTGGACACCACTTTGTAACAAAGTGGCAATGGGCTTGGTTGAATTGCGTCCATGTCCTAGGACTTGAGAGTCAGTGGAAGGCAGAACTTGGGATGATGAACTAGGATATTTGGCGGAATAAATATCTAAGCAGCAAAGCATTTATGATGCTGTGTGGCTTATCTTAACTGCTTATTATAAGTGTGAGGAAAAGGAAGTGATTCAAAGATGAAATTTATATCAAAAGGGAAGCAGAACTTAAATATTTGGAAAATTCTCAAAATGGTCTCCGCCCTTTTGGAGGTATATAGCTTAGAATAATGGTATAAGGACATCTGTCTCATTCATTTGGATATTTATTAACCATCTACTCTATGCTGGATTCTCTTCTAGACATTGGGGAATAAAAATTGAACAAGACTGATGAGATTTCTATCATTGTAAAATCTGCATTCTAGTTGGGGGACAGGTGAATATACATTTATATAAATTAGTTTTAGATTGTGGCAAGTGTTATGAGGGGGAAAAAAGGACAGACTGGAGGAAAGGGATGTTTTACATAGAATAGTCAAGGTTCTGATGAGGTGATTTTTAAGTATAACCCAATGGGCTTGTAAATGAAAATTATCTCTATTGCTCCCCCCACTAAAAAACAATTTAAAAATCAAACACTATGAATATAGCCTAAATGTAAAGAATTTTGCTAATATGAAGTATATATAATCTAAAGGTGGCTCCCTTCTGCCTTCATATTCCAAACTCTTTCCAAGAACTTCCAGTGCTAACCGTTAAGCACTCTGCACATCCTTATCCAAGCATTTTTATGAATACAAAATCTGCATTCCACTACATACTTTTTTCCCATTGAACATTATATTACAATAAAAAAATAGGAAAATAAAAAATATATTTTTGAAATCTTTCCATGCAAATACATATAATTTTTCTTTTTTTCCATTGGGAAGGTAATTTACTTTGTAGGAAATTGTAAAACAAATGAAAGTATTAAAACATTCAGATGAATTAACTCAGGAGATATGCTCCTTTGTGCTCTTTTCCCAGTGCCACATGACTGAGATGGTGAGTCTAAGGTACCCATGGAGAGTCCTTTAATAGTTAGGAAGTAGGGTGAAAAATGACAGTGTAAGGCAAAACTCATTTTAAATTCTTGAGTTAATTCTAACAACATTTCACCAAAACACATATGGTTTTGGTCAGCATCTATCATAATAAATTTCCAAATGTCCTAATAGAGGTCATTCTATATAACTATTAAGAGAGAAAAAAATCCTTTCCTTTATTGACTTTTTAATAGGTTAAAATAAATAAATAAGTAAATAAATAATTCTTATGAGTCAAATTATTTGAAATATGTTTCTAAAGCAGTCACCTCAGAAGGCAGGAAATAATTAGCTTTAAAAATATTGACTGCTTATTGTTTTATTAAAAAGTCCTTTAATGTCAGCTCTACCTCTGCAAAATTTGAGCTGGTACCTCCAGTTGTTTAGGAATGCCCCCAAACATCTGCTTCCAAGGCTTCTTAAACTTAGTTGGGTAGACTGTACTGAGCAGTCTTCGTCTCTGTGCTTCGTGCCATAGGCATACTGGGTTTCTGGAGATGGACTGTTCTAACGGTGGTGCCAATTCCCACATTGTTTTACATACTGAGCAACAAGGTTGGTATAAAATAGAACTCAGTCACTCAACTCAGTGAAGACCAAAAAAGAATCAAACGAACAAATAAGTAGAATCCAACATTGCAGTCTGCTAGCAATGGCCAAACTAATATTCTAAGTACTTTTAAATACCTTTATCATTTTATTCTCATAGGTCTTCACAGTTTGTGGAGTTATTCTATTTCAAAAACAAAAGAAATGAAATGATTTACAGTAGAGGGGGTAGAGAGAGAAAAGGGGAGGGGAGGGGAGGGGAGGGGAAGGGGGATAGTAGAGAATAGGATAGACAGAAGAATACATCAGTCACTTGAATGGCAATATGTAAATCAATGGAAGTGTAACTGATGTGATACAGCAATCGGTATACGGGGTAAAAATGGGAGTTCATAACTCACTTGAATCAAACTGTGAAATATGATATATTAAGAACTATGTAATGTTTTGAACGACCAACAATAAAAAAAACAAAAGAAATGAAATACCAACAAAAACATTGTAAATAGTATGTGCAAGTTCACATGGCAAGAAAGTAGAATCCCAGATCTTTAAGACTTAAAGAATATGTTTTAAAATGTATTTCATTCTAGGATGTTTCATTTTTAATACTCATGTTCTGTCATGTTCTCTCATTCAGCCTAACACACACTCAATCAGGATTTTTTTTCTTTTAAGATTTAAGATTGAATGCTGCATTGGTTATCTATTACTGTGTAACAGATTACCACAAATTTAGCACTTATAGCATCTCCTTATTATATCACAGTTTTTGTGGATGAGGAATCCAAGCACAACCTGACTAAATGTTCTGCATAGGGTCTTATGGGTGGAGGAGTTAAAATTCTACACGTAGTCACCTACATTTCTGAGGTTGAATTTTATGTCTCAACTAGGACCGTAGGCATAAATTGTCCCATGGCAATTTATCTCACTACCAACTATCTGTGAGAGTAATTCCACTGCTTTACCAGTACAGAGTATGCTACTGTTTTTAAGGTGTTATCACATGGCAGATGTGGTCTCATTTGATCTTGATAACAAACATACAGAAGAGCAATAAGAGCTAATAATTAAAATCTGAATTTTTCAGGAAACAAATTGATAGGCAGACCTGCTTAAGGTTCCATGATTGTTAAGTGCAGATGGGAAAATAACCTGAATGAGACTCATGTTCCCGCTTGATCGCTGCGCAGAGATGAAGCAGGAGGGCCAGCAAGACACTATCCTGACAAGACCAGGAGGGGACCTGGATACTGGATCTCTAGGAAGTGTGGGAAAGCATGGTGAAGCCATGAGACACAGGATCAGGGGAGCTACTGAAAACCAAACTGTCAGGGAGTAGACAGTCCATTTGGTCTGGGTTATGCTGTGTTCATTTCCCAGATGCATCCTATGATGTGCTTTGAAATATTTCTCATTGGGGAATGTTCCCAAGATAAGAGGGTAAAATCAAATGAAAAAAAAAAAAGAAATCTGATGCAGACCAAATTTGACTTCCATTAAACATTGCTTATAAACCTTCTAAAAGAACAAAAAGTATTTACAGGTGCTTTGGACTCAGAAGGAATAATAATAAAAAAAGTGACAAGCTTGTTTTAAATGTTCATTGCATTTGCCTGCTACTGACTTGAAAATTGAATGCTTATTGCATATGGAGAGCTTGTTTTTTTCGTGGCACAGAGGCTGTCATTACACACTGTGAGAGAAAGTGTCTCCTGGGTCTCTCATCCTATTAGAAGGATTCCACATCACCTTCTTCTACAGGGAGGGCTCCCAGCAACCACATGACTAGTCTGTGAACTTCCATCCAGACATAGCGGAAGGGCTGGGGTGAATCTCTGCCCCAAAGCTGGGACAATCAGATCCTTTGTCCTTGGAACTGGTTGAGGTAGATCTCTTGAACTGAAGATGGGCACGTGGGGGAACTGTGGGGCAGTCCTCTTTGCTCTTGTATACATATATACCAAAGAAAAGAAGACCATAGAATAAAGTTAGTTAACTTAGTGAGAGAAGCAGAGCCAGAGGCCATCGGAAAGTCAGACAGCCTAAACAAAAGGTAACATCTAGGCTCTGCCAGCTTCCCAGTTTCCAAGGCACTCCTTGTGGTGTCTGGCTAGCATCATCTTTGACTTCTTTGAAACAGTCCCTTGTTGTAGATTGAAATAATGTCCATAATATTTTGCAGTGAGGAAAGAGGAGGGTGTTTGTTCCTTGAATCTAAGCTGACTTTAGGAATTATTTTGACTGTCAGAATGTGACATAAATGAAATTGTTGAATTTTGGTTTAGGTCTCAAGATCTGTTGTTTTTTTTGGTGTTGTTGTTGTTGTTGTTAATGAGCCCTGTGACTACTAAGTGAGGATGCCTAGAGCCCCATGGTCCAATCCCTCCCTACAACTGGCTTCCTTTGCACCAGTTGACAGACTGCTAGCCCCCAGAAGTGGTTTAAGTGAGAACACACCAGATTATCTGGCTTGTAACTGACCTGCCAGCTATGTGAGATGCATGTGCAATCTCACCAGACACCAGATGAGCAGGAACAGACCAGAAAAACTACACAGCCAATCTGAAATTGAGTTAAATTAAGGGTGCTGTTTTATGCCATTAAGTTTTAAAGTAATTTGTTATGAAGTAAAAGCAAACTGATACATCCTGGTTCCCTTCCAATAAACTCCTTCCAACTTATTTTTTTCCCTGAGCGTATTTGAAGCATGAGATTTTGTGTCTCTGTATGTTTTCACTTGTAACTAAAGATCATCAACTAAGAGAAATCCCATCAATAAGAGAAGGCTAAAATTAACAGAGTGATGGAGAGAATATGAAATTGGTTAGCTGAGTCAGTCAGGACAACATGCAGAAAGATTGACTTCATTTATATTTTGTTGTAGTGAAGCACTTGATTAAGCAAGAAACCCATCCAAACACCAATGGATGTTATAAAATATTTCTCCTATCTTTGACCTTGTAATCCTTTTTCCACAGGTTGCAATACGTTCTCTGATCTGGTAACCAGTCTGTGGTGTTGCAACAAAGATTTTTGCTTGTTTTTTTTTTTTCTCTGAGTGAAAGTGTTTGTAGTTCTACTAATAGCTCTCTAACCTTGCAATTTAATTATAGAGTTGCTGAATAGAAAGAAATTCTGTCTGCACAAAATGGAGCCTAATCTAAGGAAAATTGGACTAATCTGGGACTCATTCACTAACGAAGATAATCCCATTCGTGACACTCTAGATCCAGTTGTTAGAGAAAACTGATTGGATTATCTCCCTTTAGGAAGAGGGAGAATGAAGGTGTAGTTCAATGTAAAATGCTTTAATCATGCATGGCAGGGACATATTTCAATAAATGGGAAGAAACGTAGGGACATGAATGTGGGTGTACATTTGTGTGTGCACTTGTCTACCAAAAGGAAGAATACACAATTTCTGGGGATACCTATACCTCACAGCTTCTCCTTTTTTCTGCATATTATTTCCCTCCTGAGAGAACTAAATTGCAAGCAACCAAGTTTGTACTACATAACCTCCCTATGAAACACCTGCATTTGGTCACATGCATACAGGAACTGGGGAGGGAGAGAAAGAAGAAAGGAGAAAGGCAGGGAAGGGAAGGAAAGAGATGCATGTATATGTTCCCCATAATTTCCCAGTAGCTACTTCTGGCTCTTGAGTTCCACCAAATATTCTGGCATCTTATAATAAATTCCTTTAATGACTGAGCTAATTTAAAGTGGGAATCTGTTACTTGTAATCAAGAGAGCTTCAAATAGAAAAAAAAATCACATCAATGGGAGAGGCAGTTACTAGGAGTTTCTTATCAATAACATGATTTGCCTGTGTCTGGCTGTATCTGGTTTCTGGTTAATTTTATGGTACTGATGCCAGTAGTCAATCTGGGGACCTAAAATATTGAGTGCCACTTAAAATTTGGGTGACATCCTTATTTGCATTATTTCATTTATCTTATGAAGGGAAAACATTTTAAAAAATTTCCCAGGGAATATGTAAGTATTGTTTTTTTCTTCTGTGAGCTGAGTTTTGAATATATTCTTCATTAATCTATAATTCATTTTTCAAAAATGAATATAAATATCAGTTAACACAAATGTGATGTAAGAAGAGTATTACCATAAGTTTAAAAGTTTATGTCTGCTTAACATCCAAAGTTCCTTTATCCTGTCTTTTTCTTCAGTAGTAATTCTTCCTAGAGTTTGTAAGTCAATAGAGTCACAGTTATTCACACAGGAAATGGAAACGTTGCATCTTTAAAAAATTATCAATTTAGATTTAACAATGTATGATGTATGGAGGCTTTCAGAGATCTAATCTGAAAGTAATGCTATTTAAACTAATTTCTTATGGTGGAGTCTAGACAAATAATTAATTAAAAAACCTTTATGAAAAGTAAAACATAAATACTTCAAAGACCGTGTTGGTAAAGTCATAGTTAAAGGCTGATGAGGAGATTTCCAGGTTGTCTTGATTAATGGTGACAACTAGATAATGCACCCAACCAAGTAATGCACCCCACCAAAGCAATCAAGAAGAAGTGATGGTCCTTAGTAACCAAGGCAATACCTGAATTGATTACTTTTGTCTGTTATCAACATCATGAATTCTTTGATTATGACGAAGATTCACTAAGAAATCTGAAAGAATGACAATATTATTATTAAAATTGCCTTCACAAGGAAGGTTCTGAATGAGCTTTTGAACACTCCTCCCCAAATAGGTAAAACTTCCTAGCAATAAATGAAAAGTCATGAAAAGATGAATCTTGCTGGATTACCTGAGGAGATGATTGCCCTTGCAGAATGGATTCAGCTTAATTTCAATGTGGTAAAACAGGTTTGAAAAGTTCTTCCAGGTTTCAACCCTGTTGTAAATTTTCAACTTATTCCCAGCACCTATTGGCATTGTCATAACATTTTAAACCTGCTAGCAATTGAAACCTGCTCCAACTGACTCATTTAGAAGATAGAAAAACTGAGGCCCACGAAGTTCTGATAACCTGCCCAGCATTACAAAGTTAATTTGGCAAAACTTTAGAACCAATAACAGAGCAGGTCTTTTTGAGTGCTCATTATACAGTAGGTACTATGCTAAAAGCATTCTCTCTCTTTTGAGCCTGACAATCCTATGAGGTTTACATTATCATTACTCAATATTATTATCATTTTACCATTGAAAAAATAAGGCAACAAGTAGTTAAATACCTTGCTCAATGCTTTGCAGCCTGGAAGTGGCAGCTATGTTTGCATTATGGTCTGACTATTCAAAGCCTAGGTTCCCACCCACACCCCCAGGCCATGGATAATCCCACCTCACCATCATTTTTCTATGCAATCCATCTCTAATCCAAACTTTGTTAAGACCTCACAGAAAAGTTCTCCAGCCAAAGAATAGTTTGTATTTTAACAACAGGCAATATAGTTCTGTGAAGATATTCTCTGATAATAGAATTTAAAAGGCACACTTGATTTGAACAGTATGGCATTAAATACTAAGTAACTTTTTCAAGTAGGATAGAGGAATTTTGTTATAATTCAAGGGAATGACCCAACTCTTAATATTTAACAATAATTATAAATTTGAACATAATATTCTTATTTGGAGAATATTTTATTCACTGTGCATTTAGGTATTAGACTAATTCTCGATGGAAAAATTCACCAGACAGCTGTGTATTCATTTGCCATATGCCATGTTCTCTCGGAGCCAGACATGATGAAATCTGATTTACATTTGGGAGAGACCAGCTGCCTCCTCCAGCAAACACAATCACTCAGCACTAGTGTAGGGAATGGGAACCCACTGAGAGCTGAATGATTCAAACATAAAGCAACTAGTTTAGCTGGAAGATATATTTTATTCAAAAACTATGAAAAGTAATGAGTATTTCTTTTTCAGTTATTGTCATAATAGAAATTACAATAAAACATTTTAATCTTAATTAAAATAAATTAATTAAAAGAAATTTAATTGTTTATTATAAGAGATATCATATTTTTTTTTCAATCACAGGTTATTATAACCTACAGTCCTAACAATGGCTAGTGATGGAAACCTATTTATGGATTCCAGACCTTTCTCACTTTGACAGAAATATTCATGTGCGGGACAGAAATTCTTTGAAAGCTTAATGTTCTAATCTGTCATAAAGATGATGATATGTTTAACTCTTGAGAAGGAACACTGAGCAGAGAAGAGAGAAGACCAGTTTGCATTTTAGCTTGGCCAAATGTGCGGATCACGTGAAATACTTCATGCACCCTTATGTGCTTCACCTTCTACCTTTAAAAATAACAATAGCAGCAGGACATACTTAGCACTTAGGATATGCCCTGCACAGTTTTAACAACTTTTCACGTTAACTTTTTTCATTCTTCAAAAATCCTCCAAGGTAAGTATTAGCATTATCTTAATTTTTATAGGTAAGGAAACTTACTTGAAAGTTTATACAACTTTGCCTCAGTTACACTGTGAGTGATGAACTAGAATCTGTTTTAATCACAACTCACAAAGTAGTGGTGCGTATTCTACATGTTTAAATAATCTTAACCACAACTCATGTTCATCAATTGCTAGGTTAGGATCTCTGGACGGGTAAAGACCTTTTCTTCCTTTCATTTTTTAAAAAAAAATTAGTTCTAATCAGTTATACATGACAATAGAAAGCTCTTTGATTCATTGTACACAAATGGAGCAGAATTTTTTGCTTCTCTGGTTGTACGTGAAAGACAAATGATAGAAACATTCTTAAATTGGTATAAGCAAACAGGAAATTTATTTGCTCAGTATAATACAGAATCTTTCCCCATTTCTCAGTTTTTCTTTCTTCTATTTAGAGGTTATCCTTAGGAGGCTCTCCCCTAGGTTGGATCCCAGCAATTCGAGGTCAAATCTCTACAGCCTGTAAATCTCTAGGTCTCACCTATTCTGATTGGTGTGTCCTGGATCATGGGCCCATCCCTGAATCAATCACAGTGACCAGGAGAATGAGATGTTCTGATTGGCCTGGGTCACGTGTACCCCTTGGAGCCAAGAGTACATTTGGTTGGACCTGAACCATGTGAGTAAGGAGATGGTTCTTCAAGGAAAATCAGGGTACTACTACCAGAGAAAGGGGGATGGGAGCTGGGCTGGCAATAAAATGGCAGGTGGCCACCTCAATTAGATTGTTAATTCAACAATTTCCAGCATTAATTTCCTATAAATTTCTGCTAATGGGGGCGGGGTGGGAGGCAGTGGTAGAGAAGGGAGAAGAAAAGATTATGGTGTGTATATAAATCCTGCCCACATTTAAATTACCAAACTTCATTCTTCCCTAGGGACTTCAAGGACTCCTTTGCTACAGAACTAAGATGACTAGAATAATGAAGGACAAAAATTTATGTGGGAGTTTTCTTTTCATGCTGTAACATTGCAGTATTTTTTAAAAATGGCAACAACCTGAAGTCCAATATTAATGATTGGTAAAATAAGTTATATCACTGTGACAAAATTACTGTGTACTGTTAGAAATGATGTTTCAATGCATATTTAATCATACTAAGGCTATATTGTTAGAAAAAATAATGCATGAGAAAAAACATGGTATGCTCCTGATTTTATTGAAAAACAAACATCTGTTTTCTATCTATATAGAATAAAAGCACTGGGACAGAAATTCAACAAAATTTTCAATAATGAATATTCCTTGGTGGTAACAATATGAGTAACTTTACTCCTATTCTCTATTCTTTCCTGCATTTCCGAATTTTCTGCAGTGGATATGTAATATATTTCTAAGGAAAGAAAAAGTCTTATAGTAGTTTGAATAAAGGACTTTGAACTTTACCTGTTTCATATCCCCTAAATTTGTGTCAATTTAAAGTGAGAGAAGAAATGTAGATAGTGCAAGAATCAAACAAAAAGCACTCTTTGAAATAACCAAGAGTTGGTTATATTTGCCAATTTCAAAATGCTGCTTTGCAAGTTCTTTATTTTATAACATAAGGCTTTATTATATGCTAGAAGAATATATATGCCGGTGCATCCAATTTAAGAACACTTGATATAATGTCAGAAAATTCAGGCTAATAAGATAAGGATAATTATATTACAAAAATAGCAGTTATATTCCAATATCACATGTTCATTGCAAAATCCTGCTAGATATATGGAAACCCTCTCTGTGCATTTTAAGTATGTCTCAGTTCTCCCAAATGTGATTTGCATGCCAATTTTCAGGGGAGGATATCTAATATGCCAAGCAAGATAAAATTAAACCATATAAAATTATTGTGGAAATTGGAAGTATCTGGATTTGATACATATGCTTAAAACATAACTGATAAAAATCACATCTGTTTAATTGTCAACAAAGGATCAAGGAGCAACAGTTGAAATATGTAATCATCTTCATCATCTTATGCCTTTAGATTTCAGCATAATTTTATATATATATATATACAATTTTATCCTGGTAAGTCTGTTATTATCATTACTCCTATTGAGAAGATTAGGAATGAAACAAATAAAATCTTTTTTCCAAGGTCAGATATAGAGCAAGGTATAGAATTCAGGGCTCCTAATTCTTTGTTTGCTGTTCTCATATCACCAGTTCTTCTATCTGAAATATGGAATTACATTCTCAACATAAATAAAACGAATAAAATCTTGACTTTGCATGGAAGTTTATATTTTATAGATTGTTTTACATAGATTATTTATGTGTAAGAGCATTTTTGGGAGATTGTAAGAATTGAGAGAATTGTGAGAATTGAGTCCTTATCAAACAGCTTTTCACACATGAATTTATTGTGGCTGACAACCTCTAAGATGGCCCTCAATGATCTGGGTCTTCCCCAGATTCATTGTGTAATACCTACTCCTTGATTATGGGCTGGAACCAGTGACTTGTTTCCAGTGATTGGAATACAGCAGAAGTGATGGGACGTCACTTCTGAGATTAGATAATGAAAAGACAGTGGTTTCCATTTGGAATCTCTCGCTCTTAGCTTTTCCTCAAGGTCTTCTTTAGTTATGTTAAACTGTATGATAGGATTGTATTTATGGATTAACTCCACTTCAAATTCTTGTGCCAGGTGACAAATATTTCTTTGAGTGGGGCCACGTTCAACATTAGAATCTGTACTATGTAATAAAGTTTAAGATGGATGTTTAAGTGTATAATTCTTGTTCATCTATAATAATACAGAAGACAATTAATTATAATAACAAACTTTGTTGTCAGAAATTGTGGGGTGATAAATACTATTGAATTCAGAAGGATACGTTTTGGCATTTCTCATTGTTCTGGACTCCAACGACATTTTTTTTTTTTTAACTTTTAGGCATGTTTTCTGCCCACTATTTTGCAACTTCATTATAAATCTCTAGTATTAAATTGCTGATAACCATCAAGCTATTGGACTTTGTACATTTTGTAGGTAGCCATCTTAGTTAATTCTCTTCTAAAGGCATTTAAATTTATTCACTTGATTTTTTGTAAGTAATCATGCCATTTGTAAATAGCAATATAACTTCTTTCTGACCAATATTTATAAAATCTCTTCCTCCTTCCCCTTCTTCATTCCTTCCTCCCTTTATCACATTGATTAGAACATTCAGATAAATGTCAAATGATGGTAAAAGCAGACATTCTCAGATCTCTATTGTGTTTTACCAATAACATCACGTTGGTTTATTGTTTGACAAAGTGTCTTTACTGTGAAAAAATTATTCTTTTCTATTTTTTAGTTTACAGAGATTTTTCTAAATTATGAATAAGTGTTAAATTTTATAAACTTGTTGTCAATTCCAAAATGGCCATTGCTTTATTGGTGTGAAATTCTTGCTCATTATAAAAGGCAGTTTTATTTCCTCATAAGGAAAAATCTGGTAATAAAATATTGGCATCATGACAGCAGCATGATTTTTTTTTTTTTTTGCTTAAAGATTTTGTATCTGCAATCAGGGCTAGTTCTTTGAGAGTAAGTTTGAGTCTATATTTTTCCTTTTCATTTGCTGTAACAAATGCATTTAGTTGTGTACATACCCTGAACCATGTAGATCCTTGCTATATGAATGTGCAGTCTGCATGCCGGCTGCATCAACATTACTTGGGAGTTTCTTAGAAATGCAAATTCTTGGCCTTATCCCACCCTGTTGATTAGAAGGTTTACAGATGAAGGTGGGGAATTCTGAGTTTTAATGCACTTTCCATTGTTTTGCACACTGTGGCCTGAGAGACATCTCTACAGATCATACACAAATCATGTGACTCTCTGGGTCTGAGCAACTACAAATGTAACCTCAGAATCACATCCTGGGACTGATCTCTTTTCAGGAATTCAACCCTGCAGGGGATTCGAAGTTTAGGGATTCAGTTGTTGAAGATGGTAGTGCTATGGGCATTCTCTGGGCATAAGTTATACTTGTATGAGGCAAAATTTTTAAGAGAGAACAAATTCATGTCAACAGGGTTCAGGGTTGTAGAACTCAGTCAGGACCCATCTCCCTTTATGTTCTACAGGGTCAGCACCATACAATTCACCCCAATTTAAGTGAGGATTATTTCTGCAACTCCCCTTTCAGAAATAATAAGGAAGTTTGTAGCTGTAATAATACCTACCATTTCTTCACAGCACATGAAGCACGTCTTTCCTTGACTGCCAATAGGTCTATTAAGACAGGAGTTGCCATAGAGAAGGGACAACTGAGGCACAGAATGGTCAAAAGAACTTATTTTAGCTCATGATAATATCAAAGTGAAGAGGACTATCAAATTACAACCAAGAGAATCAAACTGGAGAATTGGAATAAGAACATTAGAGAAAATTAACAGAATGAAGGTCAAATGTCCATTAACATTTTCCTAAAATCATGTACACTGATGCTTTTGCAGACACCAGAACTATTTTTGAAAGGATGCCAAAGTAAGGGAGAAAACAAATCACACTCAGGATTAGAATTGGGCTGAATGCACAAAAAGGAAGTGTAATTCTGCTCTTTGTAGCCATAAGAACTTTGTGGTGTGACTCTTGGTAGAAATTCACTAAATACAATTGGTGGGAAGCCAGAAGCAGCAGTCCCAGCACTAAGAGCAAAGACAGAATAAATCATGAGGTCAGAGGTATCCCTCCAGGCAAGGGGCTGCAGCATCTGATATGAGGAAGGCTTTTCTCCAGCACTCTGCTCTGAGAGAAAGCAAACCACTCACCTCATAAGCCAGGAAGAAAAGGAAAAGAGGAAGAGGATGGGTTCTTACAATCCCCTTCACGGGCTTGTCTCCAATGACCTAAGGACTCCCTGTTAGGCTGACCTGTTAAAGTTGCACCACCTTCCAATAGTGCCTCCCTAGTATCAGTCAGCCTCTTTCCAAGAGCACACAGTGTAAAATCTCTGTGCAAGACACTGTGTTACAGAGTTGCATATGTAGAGAAGAAGGGGAGGTTTTCATGAGCAGTTTTTCTGTTATATTTCAGTTGTCATACAGGTCTAGTCACATAAAAGCAGCTATAATAAAATATATTTCAAGCTCAAATATGAGTGTCACATAACACACATACACAAACACATGGTTCCTTTACAATCATCCAAAAAGTCTCTACTGAAGAAAGTTCACATTAAACAAGTATGCTCTCTACCTTCTGAATAGAAATTATTCATGAAGGGGCCGTGGAAGTTTATAGGAATTTTTACTTCTCACAAACTGAGTGGCTCAAGTGATTTATTAACTGTCTGAAATGGGAGGGAGGACAGATTAAAAATGAAATGGCATATTATTTACAATAATTTATAAATACTTAAGTGGCTCAGAAACTTGGATATGATGAAATAAAAAAGGCAAATCTCAGAATTGGGTGTAGCCTGGAACAGTATTTAGTCTAATCCTCTATGATTGAAATCCATGTTAAAAAAAGAAATCCTGAGGCCTGGGGCTATAGATTAGTGGTACAGAACACATGTTTAGCATGAGCAAGGATGGACAGAGAGACATACCCATATCCTTCCTTCAAGGAAAGACCTGAAGCTTGGCTGCTGGGATAACTGTCAGAATAGTCTTTGGCTCTCAGCTCCTTCAGGAATGTCCTCAGCTGCAGACAGCCACCTCACCCCAGGTCGTGCCCTTTTTGGGGCAGATTACATCCAATGACTGAGAGAGGAAAGGGCTGGAAAGCCCAACCATTTTGACCCAGTTTGGGACAACTTTGATGGATCACTTTTGCTCAGAGCTTCCTGTGAGGCCAGCCAAGATTGGTGCTGGGCCCATTTTAGAGCTCACCTTGTCCCTCTGCCCAATCTTGATTCCTTTCTTCCTCTGGTGTGGTTCTGAAGGGTATTTACTAATAAATGTCCTGTATACTAAAGCCCATCTCAGAGTCTTCATCCTAGAGAAACATGCCTGTCACATGCTCCCAAATACATTGCTGAATCATTTCCCAAGGACTCATACTATACACCTCATAGGCAGTCTCATTGTATTTTCAGAGTGTTAGAAATTTTTTTCCATGAAATGTTGGAATCTGACTCTCTGTACATTTTGTTAACCATGTCTGTCCTCCTGAGCCACTGAGAATCATGACCAGCGCCTCCACATTCTTCTTCTTTTATCTCTACTCACTCACTCTGAGTTCTGTCTTGTAGTCTAAAAGGTAAAGCAAAATTTTAGCTGATTCATCACCATCTCCCTCATTTTGGTAATTGTGCTGCTAAAAGGAGACAAAACTAAGGGAAGGGCAAATGATTCATGGATCAACAGTTCAGAAAGTATGGAGTAGTTCATGTCCTTTTTTAGGTGACTACCCATTACCATTTGAGGTGGAGTGGGGGACTGTTGTTGGAGAAGGGAGCACAGGCCTGGTGGGAGCCAGGTAGGGGAAAGCAGTGCTTTGTAATAGCAGCACAGATTTGGAATCACCATGGGCAATTCTATTGCATTTCTGAGATTCAATAATTATGTTATTGATCACTCTCTTGGTGAAAGGAAATATCATCCATCAGGTTTAGAAATGTGGGTGTTGCTTACATCCAATACTTCCTTTCCTCCTCATGTCCATTTTACTCTGTCCCTCATCCTGAATTCGGCTGGATTCTGCTTCTCTTTTCCATGTCTACTGCTACTGCTTTGGTTCAGGCTCTTGTTGTTGCAAGTGTCTGAGCCAGACCCATCCCCTTCAGCTCCTTATTGCAGCCAGAATGAGCTCTCTAGAACACAAAACTAAAGATCTTGGTAAAGAACTTAAAATATCTTGATGAAATACTTTATTTCATAGCAAAAACATGGAAGCAACCCAAATACCCATGAATATTAGAGTGGATAATTAAATTGTGGCATATTCATACAACATAATGCTATACAACAATAAAAAATAAACAAATCTCTGGTATAACCATCCACAAAACTTAATTTCATGAGTATAATATTAAGCCCAATTACAAAAGAAATCATTCTATATCATTTATACATATATGAATCATTTATATATATGTGTATATATACATGTGAATCTTAAAATAATTTATTATGTTGGAAATCAGGTAGTGATACATTAGGCAGGGGGGTGAAGTAATGAATAGGTGGGACCAGAGGGAATTTGTGTGGTGTTGATGTTCCATTTCTTATATGGGTTTGTTCACTTTGAGAAAAGTCAAGGAGCTTAACATCTATGATTTTTTCTTTTCTATTATTTTTTATATTATTTTATTATTCTTTATAATATTTTTATTATTCTTTATAATATTTCTATTATTCTTTATATGTATATTATTATTTATAAATACCTTTAAAACCCTATAATGATTCCCCCATGCTTATGGGTAAAGTTGCTTTAACTTAACTCACTCTGAATTCATTGTGCTTCTTTGAAAAGGACATCAAATCAAATAGTTTGATGATAAATACAGTTTTCTTTCCTCTCTCTCTCTGTGGTGCTGGGGATTGAATCCAGGGGTCTCAGACAAGAGAGACAAGTGCTCTGTCATTGAGCTACAGCCCCATCCTATAAGGACAGTTTTTTTTTAATGATAAGTGACCAATGAATTTGATAATACTAACCTTGAAGTGGTTTCCTCGAGTATTAAATAAAAGAATATATGTTTAGCTTTTAGCACAGTTCCTGAAACATAGCAGTCACTCAGCATAAGTTAACTTCTTTTTCCTTTCCTTCTTCCCACCAGAGTAGATGGATGAAATGTATAGCTTTGAATGTTATTAGGCTATTTAAAAAAGTGAAATTATTTTGAGGAGGTATTGCCTATCAACTTTATTAGCCCTTTGGTGGAAATTATTTTAAAAAGACTGGATTGCCTTCAATTTTCAAGGATGCTAATACTGATAGAAATTAGACTTTTTTGGTTAAGCTGTCCTAACAAAACCCTTACTTTCAATGTTCAAATCAGATCCTCCCTAAATCCTTTGGAAATATCACCATATGTCCATTATCTGATGAGGGGATAAAGAACAGCTGCATCTAAGGAAAAACATTTCATGGGGTCTGCTTTTACTTTATTTGGACACTTGAAGTAGATGGGGTCATTAGGAAGACCTGAGAGTTTGGGAATTGCAAGCTGCTGTTGGTGCTGGTTGTTATTTCTCAAAATATTACCTTCTTGCTATAAAAATGTGTTCCTTCTCAGGCTAAATTTCATAAAGACCTTCCATCTGGTTGGTACTGATAACTAGGATCTTAAGATGCCCATTCCTCTTACAACTTGTAGTTTCAAATGGTCCAGATGTAGAAGGATTGGGTTTTACAGCTTCTTCCAAAGGATTTTGACTTCCTAATCCTATAATTGCACATGTTTAGAACTGATCAACAGGAGAGAGTTCTGACAATAAACCTGTTAGAGTGTTTCACTGCTGTGTGCATTTTTCATTTGACATGTTTAGGGGAATACAGCCAGGAAATAAAAGCACCGAAATCTATTAGAACAAGACCACAGTAAGCCAGATAACCCTCAATGAGTGAAACAAGATAAGGAACTAGAAATAAAAAATAAAAATTCAGCAACACCTCCTCCTTATCCACAGGTTTGCTTTCTACAGTTTCTGTTATTTATGGCTAACTATGGTCCAAAACATTAAATGGATAATTCCAGAAATGAACAATTCATAATTTTTTAAACTATGTGCCATTTTGAATAGTGTGATGAAATCTCTTGCCAACCTGCTCCATCCTACCCAGGACAGAAGCATATCCCTTTGTCCAGCATAGCCATGTAAACATGTATATGTTACCTGCCCTTCAGTCATCAGCAACCCTCTTGGTCATCAGATCTACTATTATGGTATTATAGTGCTTGCATTTAATTAATACCATTTCATTCAATAATGTCACCAAAATTTAAATGTGGAGATTCAAAAGGCATAAAATGTGGGAGGAGAGATTAACTCTGGTACTCTGTAGCAATGCTGTAGGAACTATAGGAGAAAAAACATGGTATGTATAGGGTTTAATACCAGCTGTGGCTATGTGCATCCACTGAGGGTCTAAGAACATATAAGTGGGGATGGGGTGGTGGGAGACTACTGCAAAACCAAACTGTGATAAGGCTGGAGTTCTCAAGTATTTTACTTATTTGTTGTGATCCAGGAATATACCAAGTTGTTGACTGAATAATCTCTATTAATTCTGGTTCTCAGTTTCTTAATCCACAAAATATGAGAACAAGTACCAAATTATGAAAAGTAGATGTGATGTTGATGAAATCCTTTTATTCTTGGGAGATAGATGTTGGTAAGTTGACTGACCTGGTCCACAAGTTTTAAGGACCATGATACGGAAAATAAACAAAACAAAGACAAAAACAAAGAACTCAGCCACACTGAAGAGGTGCTGCCCCACCCAAACCAAATGCCTCCTCTTTTTTCTCTTCCCTGTTCACTCTTCTGTCTCCCTTCTTGCCCATATAGCATATGTCACTGTTTTCCTGAAGCTAATGTTCATCTAGTTTCACACATAGAAAAAATGTGGTAGGTAGAAAAGAAAGGCACATAAAGCATGAGATGCCAGTCTTGTCTCTGCCCTGAGATGGTCTTGATAACATATAGATGGTGTGAACAATAAATTCCAATTTGAGTGAGATTCTGCTCTAGTTTTTAGCTTATTTTAACAGAAATAGAAGCAAAGCTTTCCTACATTTAAACATTAGATTTAGAACTTTTACTTTTAAAGGATAGTAACATTCCAAAAAAGTCAATTAAAAACATGAAAAATAATAAAATAAAAAAACCTAAAACAAAAACTCACAAAACTACCCTGTGTAAAAAGGTGAGGGGTAAGGGACTGGATACTTGAGTGATGAGAAGATGCCCCGAAAGCTCAGGGACTGAGGTTTTTTTGCAAAGGGATGCTCCTTCCATTTGAACCTTTGATATCTTGGTGATGGTGGTGGTGGTGGGGTAGTATGCTGATGGGGAAGTTGCTGAGCCAGGTTGCAACAAGGTGCTGCTAATGACATGCCTTACTTCCATTTCTAATAACAATTCCATTACATACGGGGAAAGGAACATATTACAATATCACTTGGAATAGAGATGTGTCTTGGATTTTTGTCTCTTCCAATATACCACCCCTGAGAATACCTGACTTGGTTATTTCTATCAAAATAATACAAATTTATTTACATGATTGCTGCTGACCAGGCATACAGAAGAAGAAATTGGAAGCAAATATTTTGAATGGATGCCAGAATAGCTAACAAAGGTGATATCCAGCCTCTCAGAGTTGCCAGGGAGGCTGTATTACGTCTCAATACTTCCCAAGGAAATGGAATGCTAAGGAAGATACCCAGTAGCACTTGGTCTGGGAATATGTCCTTGGGTGAAGTCACCATTGGCAGGCAATGAGAAAAGAATAAGAAGTTGAATGTGCTATGTTTGGGTTGTTGATTTCTGCAGAACTTACAATTTCTTAGCTGGTGGATATACACTGTTAATTTGAACACTTCTATTATAAAAAAAGATCTGTGAAGTATACACCTCTGTCAATCTTCTTGAAAAGAACAACTACCTAAAGGAATATTTCAGCATGCATATCCCCTAGTCATGGCTACATTTTATAAGCTACTTTCCAGCTCTGTCATTAAAAGTCTCAATGTATACAGAGATCTGTAGTAGTCCTTAGGGCTTCCACAGTGCTTATCAAGTGATGATGACATAATAGTTAAGTTCTATCAATAATGATGCATTAGGATTTGAACAGATTTCTCTTTACAGCTCTCTCAGTGATGAAATAACCTGGACAAAAGTACTTCTCTCACTTCTGTGCAGCAAAATGGTTAGTTGTGAGGTGCTGTACAATTTTAGGAATAAGCAATGCATTTTATTTTAAACATGATAAAACACTGAGCTGAGTTCTACTTTGGAGGTCTACTCCATCATCACAGCTGTGGCCTGGAGGCTAAAATTCTGAAGGGAGGAAAAAAGCCGGCAGATATATTTTGTACATTTGCTAAGTGGGCCTCAAATGCCTCTGTTCATTTAATTGTTGAAAACAGGGTCATCTCATTTAATTCAGCAGGAAAACAAGTGCACCAGTAAGAAAAGAAAGACTGTTTCATAATCTTCTCTTTGTATTTCAAAGGTATATCCTCCCTATGAAAGGGTCTCCCCAGGGAGCCAGACCCACGTGCCTGCTTTTTCCCTCTTGCACAGGGTTAAGTCAGAGAAGTTCCTGACTTGCAAGTCTACCCTGGGTGTTTAAGATGATAAATATAAATATCATGTCTGAGCGTGTAACTATGGCAAATACATATTCTGAAGCAATTTCAAGTTCAGGTATGTGCTCTGCTTGGCATTTTGAGGGAAGATGTAGGAGGAATGATAAAAGAATCTTGGATTATTTGGGAAAAAAATCCCTCCCCAAATTCATTTGATCATTTATTATTTCCTTACAGGCCCCCTCCCTCCCTGAGAGGTTTGGCGCAGGAGGCAGGGAAGGACAATGAGGAAGGGTGGGAAAGAGCATCCTGGGATGCTGACACCTTCTGCTTCATCCTTCCAACTCAAGGACAAGCAGTGCTGGGTCTTTTCTGAAACTGGACACAGGCAGAAACGTGTCAAAGTACATTCATTTTAACAGTTCAAAACCATGTATGATACTGTGATAGTATCTTCATTTTTTCCATGTGGGGACCTGGCGTCTCACTTTACAGTGTTGGATGGAAATAGCTTAAGACCAAACTTCCCACCTTAACTCCCACTTCCCAGCCTGGAATACCCCACCTGGAATTTTGTTCATCAGAATTGATACACGGGCATTTTCTGAGGGCTAACCAACCCCGTAGTCCTTTGGAATCAAAGGTTTTTCAATTATTGTTGGCTTTGAAATTACTTGTCTATCCATCTGCGGTCCCCAGGGCGCACCATTTCTGTGGGGTTTCTACTCAACGTCTCCCACCCGGTACCATTCTTTGCAGATTCATTTAATTTTTAATTTTAAGCTGCCTTGAATCCTTTTGCAAGGATGCAGGCTAACATTCTTAAAGCACAGTTATGCACAATGTCATACTCGGATCCACACATTTGCGGGACTGTTTGGAGGAGAAATGCAATCCGTACTAAGTCCAGGGGGCACGCACAGTGCTCAGGCGACCCCCTACGGTCTTTTTTCCCACACTCCAAGACTCAACTCCAGCTACTTTTGCACCTCAGAGGGGCAAAATTCCCCAAGCCCAAGCTTAAGGCCATATCCTGAGGTGGGGGCGAAATGGAAGCCCCCCCCCCCCCAAAGGTGTGCACACCTCACCTTGTGGACGATGTGTGCAGCTGCGTCGCACTGGGAGAGAACTGGGGTGTCCCGCGGCTCCAGAAGTCTCACTCGGAATCCGCTTCTCTTGCACTGGAGCTTTATCTAAGAGCGGGTTCTCGCAACGACCGGCTCTCAGGTGGGGTGTGCTAAGTCTCTGGGCGTCCTCCGCTTCAGCGTCCTTGCTGGTGCCAGTGCACCCTAGGTTTGCGGCTAGACCGACCCCGGAGCGCTGCGCACCCGGCTGCCCCGCGGGTTGGCAGAGCTGCGCTTCCTGGAGTCTAGGCGTCTGGACTGGAAGAGGAGGCGAGAGGCAGAGTGGGCAAGAGGAGGAGGAACAGGAACAGAGGGTAGTCTATTAAATCAGCCGCGGGTTGTAGGCGCTCAGGACACCATTAAGTAGATTAAGGGGGTGGGTAGGATGGAAAGGTGAGGCGAGATGCAATGCAGGGGATGATGGTGCAGGAGAACTAGGGTCGGAGCTCCGAGGTGCTCTAGGGCTTGCTTAGGCTGTGAAGGAGAAATTCTGGAGCTGGTGGAGTCCTCAGGGCTCGCGGTTGCAAACGCTAGAGGGCAGCGCTGTCCACGCTATAAACCTCGCCTACAGGGTTGTAGGTGTGGACAAGCTTCTCCTTTCCTGTGCCCTTTGCTGGCCGCAGCCCAGGCGGAGAAGGGGTCAATTCGTGCAAAAATAGGCAGACCCTATTCCTATCTTCTGTGGAAGGAAGGAAGGAGTGGAAAAGAGGGAGTAGTTGATGGGTTTGGACGCTGCCTCTCTGTGGCTCCTCTGAGCAAACCTTCTGGAGGTGAAATACATTTCCTCAGAGGGAAACACTCTAAGGAAGGAATGCATTAAGGAGAGGTTGAGAAGTTGGGGAGGGAGAAGTGGAAGAAATTGGGGTGGGTCAAAGTGAAAGTGAGGCAGAGAGGTGGGGAAAGCAGAGAAAAGAGGATGGGTTGGGGGTGGGGTGGTTGGACCTGAGGGGACCTGCTGATATGCAGCTATTTTTTCTGGCAGGAACTTTCCCCTGAAGGGCTGACGTTTCATGTTGGCAGAGGGCTTTCTTCCTAGCCTTCTAAGAGCTCTTGTCTGTGTTGCAAGGCCAGAGAAGTTAAACTTGTCCCTGTCTCCCTGAATTCTGGCTTCCTAAAGGAAGCTTCTTCCTTAGGGCTGGTTAGCTGTATTCTGGTTCGAACTTGAGTGACTGAAACCTTGAAGCTTTTCATAGGTTGATTCCCTGACATTGTGAAAAGAAATCAGATTATTTGATGTAGAACTCTGAAAGGCGAGGAGCCATAAAATGAATTAGAAACACTCATGTAGCCAATATGATTTACAGACAGCCGGATGCAATCTTAGAGTTGAAAGGACCTGGGAACCCACATAGATAACCTGCATAGCGTCCCCAAACACTAGCCTCATACTTGCTTCTCCCGTGTGATCTTATGTTTGAATTGAAGAGCTATTAATTTTTTTTTTCATTTTGACAATTCTAAAATGAAACCCTTCTTCAATTAAATAAGCAAGCCCTGTGTACCTTTCCTGCCTTTGGGAGTGTTTCTCAAGACCAGCAGGGGCTGAATGAAGGGAATTTCACTGAACAGAGAAAGGAAGCTCGGTGAACTACAGTTTTAAATTGTGATTTGCTTCTGTTAATCCCATTAAAGCAAGAGAACTGGCTAAAGTATATTAAAGTATAGCAAAAGGATAAGGGTGGAAGGATGTTTCCCTTACCAGAGATTTGGTACATCTTGAAATTTGCTTGATGATAAAGGTGTTAGGTAAAAATAAACAGAAAAAGAAACATTCTTCTTTAAAAAAAAAAGAATCTCATAGGACTGTGTTTTTTTTTTAAGTATCCCAAGAGTGAGTATTATTGAATATATTGTTCTACCCTGGAAACCTTGGAGTCCTTCCAAGAGATGAAAGAAATTTAAATTCATTCGTTTTTTTTTTAAGGAAATTATCTTACCTAGTATTTGGTTATTACAATGTAAACATTTATGAAAATATGTATTAGACACTTGGAAACTATCCTGAATATATCTCAGAATACTCTATTTTGGTAGATTTCAGCTTTATGAAGTTTATGGTTATTCTCAAGCTATCAATATACATCTGGGATACACTTTACTAGGGGTAATAAATCAACATTTACTTAACCAGGAGCTGAAAATTCAATTTGTGAATTACTCAGTGAATATCTAATGATCTCTATGAGTGTTTTAAGATTGTGGGTATGTCTATGTCACATCCCCATTTCATAATGGAGAATTCCTTATCAGTTAAAAACTTATCTTTGCCAGCTATGGAGATATACACTTTTAATCCTAGCTACCCTGAAGGCTGAGGCAGGAGGATAGCAAGTTTGAAGCCAGCTTGGGCAGCTTATTGAGACTCTATCTGGAAATAAAATAAAAAGGGCTGGGGGCATATTTCAGTGTACAGTGATTTCCTGGCATGTGTGAGGCCCTGGGTTTGATACTCAGCACAATGCATACACATACAAAACAACAAAAAGACTAACTGTAAGGAGTGGAGCTCTGGGAAGCTGGCATAATACATTCATCAGCTCATGAAGGAATTATTTTACCAAATTCATTCACTGAAAGTTAGATGTTGATAAATATCAACCATCTTTCAAGCATGAGTCAGCTTTTAAGGGAGACACAGTTTTTTTTTTTTGTCTCACAGATCCTAGAGTTCTGTGGAAAGACTGATTCACAACCTAGTAAATCTGATCCAGAGTAATAGTTGGGAGAAGGGGCAAATGCAGTGTGCACAAAGGAGGGCAATCTAATCCAGACTTAGAATCTAGAATCAGATAATAATAGCCATAAGTGATGATGGTGGTTGTGCACATATGGAAGGACGGGTTTTGGGTAGTGGTGGGGAGTGGGGAAAATAATGAACGGTGGCTCACCTGAATCCCCAATATTCATTCTGATCACATTAGTTCGCTTTCCACTTGGGTGCTGGAAGCTCACTCACATGAGGGAGCAAACCTGCACACACTGCATTTTCTTTCTAGGAGTCAGATTACAAGCCTTGTGCTTGATTTGTTCATCACACGAGTAGAGGGAAGACTCAAGACCCTGTAGTTTTCTTCTTCCACTGTGAAAGTGGGAATAAACCAGGAAAGGAAGTAGATAGGGTGAAGAGGGAGCTCACTTTATGGAGCTCAAACCATTCTTCTGCTAAACAATCCCCAAAACCCAATGGCATAGTTCTTATCTCATTTTACTATTGATTTCAAAGCCTGAGCTTCAAGCTATATTCTGTGTCTGTTGAGTGACAAAGGCCAGAGGGAGAGTATGAAATGTCTCCAGGTAGGTTTTTTATCATTTGTTAGCTTTCTTTAAGTTCTACTGTGGTAACAAATCTCTGTGGCTTACTACAGCCAAGTTATTTTTTTCTTTCTTTCTTTTTAAAAATCTCACTCCACAGCCATGGATTGGCTACAGCTCCACTCTACATATTCTAGGACCCAAGCAGATGGAGTCAGGCCTTTCCTATAGTATAGGGAAGAGTACTGGTGGAATATCACAATGGCTTTTAATGCATTTGCCTAATTGTAAGATAAATCACTTCTGCTCACATTTCATTTGTGAAATCAAGTCTACCCAAGTCAGGTAAGCTTGATGCCAACTGGGTAAAAAGTAGGCTTCCTCCTCTAGAAAGAATTCCAAGGAGCTTGGTAGGGATGGACCTGAGAGTGACAAAATATTGTGAACAAATTATGAAACTGACAACAGTCTCCTGAAATGTTTTAGAGAGAGAATTTTCTCTTTATTTGTTTGACACTTATTTGCTAACTGTATTCATCAACTTCAGTATATAGGGGGCAAAATAATGACTCTGGGTAGACTAGCTTAATTGATTAAAAGTTGTCATCTGGGTCTAAATTGCAGGGGGAGGAGTTGGCAAGTTAGTCTTGCATTCATAAAATGCCCCATTTTCTGGCCATAAATGGACTCTTCCTCCATGCTGGTATATATTTATATTTGTTCCTATGAGGAAACAAGTAAGACAGATTAGGCGGGAGAAACTTCAAACTCTAGTGGTATTGATGGTGGCTCATGATCAACACAATTTTTCATCAAAAGTCATCCTGATAAGAAGATCATTCACTGATAAATAAAAATAATTGACATATTGTCCATAAATATGCTTTGAACACTTTCAACTTAGAAGTTTAAAGAGATAAGTCAGAGTTGGTCCCTGCCTTCAAGAACTCAAAGACCATGGTAGACAAGTCATTTACATGGATTACTATATGAAAAAGCTGAAGGAGCAGAGCAACCTCTGTGGAGGAATTGGTGCTAAGCTGGATTTGGAAGGTATTTAGAGTAAAAGTAGGTCCACTAGCTGCAGGGCTAATCTTTCTCTCTTCCTGACTTCATGGCCTGCTTCTTTGGACTTAAGGGACTTGTCAATAGATGGAAACTCACCATCCTGTTATGGGTTTGTATGTGAGCCGTCTCCCAAATGCTCATGTGTGAGACAATGCAAGAAGGTTAAGAGAAAAAATGATAGGGTTATGAGACCCTTTACTGAATCAGTGAATCAATCACCTGATAGGATTAATCTGGTGGTAACTGAATGCTGGTGGAGTGTGGTTGGAGTAGGTGGGACATTGGGGTTGTGGCTTTGGGGTAAATATTTGTATCCGGCAAGTGGAGTCTCTTTCTTTGCTTTCTGATCATCGTGTGAGCTGTTTCCCTCAGCCACACTCTTCCACCATGATGTTCTGCCTCACCTTGAGCCCCGAGGAATGGAGCTGGCCTTCTATGGACTAAAACTTCTGAAACTGTGAGCCCTCAAATAAACTTTCTCTTTTCTAAGTTTGTTCTGGTTGGGTCCTTTGAGTCACAGTAGAAAAAAAAACTAACTAAAACACCATCCTGATCCTCTTTATATGGAACAGCAGTGATATGCTCTGACTATGTGTTTTGAACAGTTATGTTCCTTTGCCCTTGTATTATCCAATAAATGACTTACAAGTGGAAATTATGAAGGCACATGAACAAACCTGTTCAATATGCAGATTGAAATTTTAAAGTTAGTATGAGGGAGAGGGGCTACCTGTAAAACTGATTTGTATACTGGAGCATAGATTTTTCCATGTCGGGCATTCTTGTAATGGAGAATTCATTTGTATCTGCGACTCCTGAATCCTAGACAAAGCAAGCAGTCTTTGTTCTATGATCATAGGAATACTTTGGTGATTTGGGAGATGAGTCATCCCATGTTATGGCAGCTCCCTCCTTTTTTTCACCATCCTGCTTGATAACATTTAGACGTAAGTGTCAATCATTTGAGCTCTATTATACTTCAGTATTCAGAATCCATTTAATCAATTAAAGTAGATTGACCTTTAACCAACTTCTTACTTTACATTTGTGTCAGTTTCCACATTCCTGGAATGGGACTTTGTTATAAATCATCAATGACTTTATAATGACCAAATTTGGAGGCTGTCTTTTAATTCTTACCCCTTTTATCAGTTTTAGCATTGTTAACTACAGTCTTCCTTTTTCTCTGCCCTTGGACTTTTGAACATATCTCTCTCTTGGTATTTCTAGTTTTTGAATCATGATGTCTATTTTTGTGTGTGTATGGTGCTGGGGATTAGAACCCAGGACTTTGTGTATGCAAGGTGAGTACACTACCAACTGAGCTGTATCCCCAACCTATTGAACCATTATGTCTAAATTGCCTTCCCTTTCTTTCTTTTTTTAAATATTTTTTTTTAGTTGAAGATGAACACAATATCTTTATTTATTTTTATGTGGTGCTGAGGATTGAATCCAGTGCCTCACATGTGCTAGGCAAGTGGTCTACCACTGAGCCCCAGCCCCAGCCCTACCTTCCCTTTATTTCTTTGAGTGTCCTTTAGGTATTTTTTTTAAGAGACAGAGAGGAGAGAGAGAATTTTTTTTAATATTTATTTTTCAAGTTTTTTTTTTGGTGGATACAACATCTTTATTTTATTTTTATGTGGTGCTGAGGATCGAATCCAGTGCCCCGTGCATGCCAAGTGAGCGTGTTACCGTTTGAGCCACATCCCCAGCCCCAGGTATTGGTCTTTATACTTAGGACCCCTAATGCTGAAATTTGCTCAAGCCCAACAAATGCTATCAATGGCTAAAATGAAAACCTGAGTTAGTGGAGACATACTTATGTACCTGGATGAGAAGACTAAGGTATTCTTTTTAAATGGTGAGAATTTGTAGAAGATTATAATGCTTCTCTGTCACTAGCCAGAGCAATTAGACAGATGAAAGAAATTAAAGGCATAAATATAGGAAAAGAAGAACTTAAATTAGCACTATTTGCCAATGACATGCTCCTATACCTAGCAGACCCAAAAAATTCAACCAAGAAACTTCTAGAACTAGTAAATGAATTCAGCAAACTGGCAGAATATAAAATCAATACCAATAAATCAAAGGCATTCCTGTATATCAGTGACAAATTCTCTGAAATGGAAATGAGGACAACTACTCCACTCACAATATCCTCAAAAAAAAAAAATACCTGGGAATCAACTTAACAAAAGAGGTAAAAGAGCTATACAATGAAAACTACAGAACCCTGAAGAAAGAAATAGAAGAAGACCTTAGAAGATGGAAGGATTTACCTTGCTCATGGATTGGTAGAATTAATATTATTAAGATGGTCATATTACCAAAAGCACTTTACAGATTCAATTCAATTCCCATCAAAATCCAATGACATTCTTTGCAGAAATAGAAAAAGCAATCATGAAATTCATCTGGAAAAACAAGAGACCCAGAATAGCTAAAGTAATTCTAAGCAGGAAGAGTGAAATTGGTGGTGTTGTGATTCCAGATTTTAAACTATACTATAGAGCATTAGTAACAAAACCAGCATGGTACTGGCACCAAAACAGGCTGGTAGACCAATGGTACAAAATAGAGGACACAGAGACAAATCCACAAAATTGCAACTACCTTATATTAGACAGAGGTGCTAAAACCATGCAATGGAGAAAGGATAGCATCTTCAACAAATGGTGCTGGGAGAACTGGAAATCCATATGCAACAAAATGAAATTGAATCCCTTTCTCTCACCACACACAAAAGTCAACTCAAAATGGATCAAGGAGCTAGGAATCAGACCAGAGACTCTGCGTCTGATAGAAGATAAAGTGGGCCCTAATCTTCATCACGTGGGGGCAGGCCCCAAATTTCTTAATAAGACACCTATAGCACAAGAGTTAAAACCAAGAATCAACAAATGGGACGAATTCAAACTAAAAAGTTTTTTCTCAGCAAGAGAAATAATATGTGAGATGAATAGGGAGCCTACATCCTGAGAACAAATTTTTACCCCTCAAACATCAGATAGAGCTCTAATCTCTAGAGTATACAAAGAACTCAAAAAGTTAAACAACAAAAAAGCAAATAATCCAATCAACAAATGGGCCAAGGACTTGAACAGAAACTTCTCAGAAGAGGATATATAATCAATCAACAAATACATGAAAAAATGCTCACCATCTCTAGCAATCAGAGAAATGCAAATTAAAACTACTCTAAGATACCATTTCACTCCAATAAGAATGGCAGCCATTATGAAGTCAAACAACAATAAGTGCTGGTGAGGATCCGGGGAAAAAGGTACACTCATACATTGCTGGTGGGACTGCAAATTGGTGCAGCCAATTTGGAAAGCAGTATGGAGATTCCTTGGAAAGCTTGGAATGGAACCACCATTTGACCCAGCTATTCCCCTTCTTGGACTATACCCAAAAGACCTAAAAAGAGCATACCACAGGGACACAGCCACATCAATGTTTATAGCAGCACAATTCACAATAGCTAGAATGTGGAACCAACCTACATGCCCTTCAATAGATGAATGGATTAAAAAATGTGGCATTTATACACAATGGAATATTACTCAGCAGTAAAAAATAACAAGATCATGGCATTTGCAGGAAAATGGATGGTATTAGAGCAGATTATGCTAAGTGAAGTTAGCCAATCCCTAAAAAACAAATGCCAAATGTCTTCTCTTATATAAAGGGGGTGACTCAAAATGGGATAGGGAGGAAGAGCATGAGAAGAAGACTACCACTAAATAGGGAAGAGAGGTGGGAGGGAAGAAAAGGGAGAAGGGGAGTTGCACGGAAGATGGAAGGAGAACCTCATTGTTATACAGAATACATATATGATGTTGTGATGAGAAAAAGAAAAAAAAGTGTGTCACATTAGATTGGATAGAGAGAAAGGATGGGAGAGGAGGGGAGGAGTAGGGAGGATAGGAAGGGCCGCAGAATAGAATAGACAATATGATTGATGTATGTTTTATATGTCAAAATACATTTTGCTGTCATGTATGACTAAAAAAAAAAGAACCTATACAGTGAAGTTGTATTGAGTGATTTGAGTGAATAAAGCATTGACAAAAAAATAATAATAATGTTTCTCTGAAATTGTACACTTAGTGGAAAAGCAAAGAAAAATTTGAAAAAGGAAACACTTGGAGGATAATCATCTTAGGTGAAGTAGCATAGCCTTTTTAAAGCTAAAATGATTTTTAAAGAGAATACTACTTTAACAAGTACAATTAAAAAGGAGAGATAAGATGGCACCAGTAGGGACCTTGAATATGTATGAACTTAAAGCATGATAGAAAGGCAGCGCACATTATTAAGTAAAAAATATTGATAGCATTGACCTACCAGTGGGGTGAAAATAATTTGAAACCCTTACATCATATTATAAAGCAAAATAAATTCTAAAGAGGTTAAATAGTTAAATGTAAATAATATAGGACAATGAAAGAGAAACATTTAGGTAGTATTCTCTGATATTTGAATAATGAAGGAATTTTAAACACTGGACTTGGTGTTTAAGGGCTTTTGGATTAGGTAATTATCTTTCCTTGGCACACAGAGCTGTAGAATTTTAATCATGCTCATCATCAGCTCAAGCCAAAGCACATCAGAATCTTCTATTCCGTTATACAAGTCTGAAGTCCTTCCTCCAAAGCTCTAGTGTATCTGTATGGGTGTCCCTGTCTCCCAATGACGGCAGAGTAGGAAGTGCCAGCCCTCTCGTGCTCTAAGCATCACCTTCCTCTTCTGGACCCTCACTCTAGAGCGTCTTCTCAGCCTCAACATACTATTCATTATCACCTCTAACTTTTCCTTCCATTCATATGTGCTAATGAACTACATTATTTTTTAGCCTTGACTACTTGACAGAGTGCTTGGTATACAGTAGGTGCTTAATCAATGTTTAGTGAATGAGAAATTTTCAATTATAATTTTAAGTAATTTTCTTTAGAAATTGGCTCTTCAGCATAATTCTTTATAGCTTATTATTTTATTCATGAAATGTTGGAGAGCAGCATTTGGGAGCTGAGAAAAAAAGGGTAAGAATAATTTCCTGTTTAGGCAATTGGATAGAAGAAAGAAGTACTAGAGTTAAGTTTGGGGCCTGTTATATTTGAGCATGCTATAAGCCATTGGCATAGTATCTTTTTAGTACCTGGAGCTGGAGATAACATTTTGGGGGGTCAGTAGGAACTGGTGTGTATGTACATCTTGTTGGCCATTTCCTCAAACTGTATTTGTACATCAGTATACTTGTCCTAGGATATTCTTTTATTCATCTCCTGGAGCTTTATTTTTCTCTAAGATTTTTAGACTTTTTCCTTTTAGACTTTGCTTTCCTTTAAATCTTTTTTTTCTTTCATTTATTACTCACCCAAGGCTATCTGTAACTGAGAGAAAGAAAAACATCCCTTTGATCTATATTTCCTGGCAGCTTTCTCTAAGTGACCTTCGTGAGGAAGGAAGATTCCCAACTCTTTTTCTCAGTCTTGGGAGCTTTTCCTCTTGTATGAAAAAGGATACTTTGGCATTGCAAAGACCCTGCTCCATGGGCCAGCCTGTTCAGGCTCCAGAGTTTAAAAGCTAAAATAACCATGTGCTGTGCATTTTCTTGCAAAAGCCAAGGAAAAACACCTGCCATCCACCAGACTTGGTTTCTGCTGAAGGATTATTAAAACTCCATTTCTTTAAACTTCCTCAACACTTTGATACACAATGAATATTAAATTATTAATTAAAAATGGCAAAATTTTTTCATAGCAGAAAACCATATTGAGTGTATTCTAGGTGCTTTATATAAATTATCTCATCACAATCAAAATAAATTTAGGAAATAGACATTATTTTCTCCAATTTACAGACAGGGAAAAGGAAAGGCTCAGATCACATGAGTAGTATGTGGGTGAGTTGAGGTTTGAACCTGTGACTGCCTGACTTTAAAGTCTGTTCTTTTCCAGTCAGTGTCAGTAGGCTCCAGAGATGGGCTGATAGAGCTCTAAGAAATGTTTAATTGTGGGAATGAGTGGGCTGTGTGGAGAAGGAAGTAGTCAAGACAATTAAGCAGGGGATTCCTGACCTAGGCATAGCTGTCAGGGTGGGTATGTGTAGATCAATCACAGAGTGCCTTAAAATGTGCTTATTATTTATTTTTATGAATGATATTTTAGTATATTTAGAAATTCACAATTTTCAAAGGAATTCTACTCTTTACACAAGATCCAGAAACTTCAAATCATGTTTTAAGTATTTACAAAACAATGTATAAATGATAACACTGTATATTTATTTGCTGTTTTATTTTATTAGCTTTATTGAGGTATGCCCTCTGTAACATAAAATTCATCCATTGTCAGTGTACAAAAGTTAATGATTTAGTAAATTTTCAGAACGTCTCCATGATCCTAAAGGCCATCATGCCCATATGCAGTCAACTCTGATGCCCACCAATGGTCCTAGACAACTGTTGGTCTGCTTTCTGGCTCTACAAATTTCCTTTTTTTGACATTTCATACAAATATTCATTCTTTATTTTTTTGTTCAGCTTATTTTACTTAGCAAAAAGTCTTTGGATCCATCCAAATGTACCTTCTACCAGTAGTTCCTTCTTTTCAGTTGCTGAACTGTTTCCACTGTATGGATATGCCACTTTTTATCCAGTTAAAATTATTCCTTAATTTTAAATAATGTTTGTAGTTTGCATATCATTCTGGTATACATGACCTTAATTGATCCTCATGAATCACGGGGAGAAGTCAAGGCAGGTGCTTTATAATGATGATAAGAATAATAGAATGTGACATTTACTGAGCTCTTATCATGTGTCACACTGCTTTAAATATGAATATTAACTCACTTAATCCTTGTGTAGTCTTTTGAGGAAAGGATAAAATATTATCCTCGTATTTTAGATTGGCAGACTGTTTCAAAGAGGTCCCTCCTCCAAATTCTGAAGCCAATGAGTTACCAAAAAGAGATATGAAACCAGGCATTGCTTTTCTAGTATTGAAGCCTGAAGAAGATAAGCAATGATTTGAAGTGAATCTCTTTCTCTCTAACTTCATTTACCAGATCTCAGAAAACTTTAGAGAAATTAGACACCATAGACATTAATATGTAGTGTCCTTATTTATGTATAGATGAGGATACTGGCTTAGAGAAGAAAGATATATATGACCTTTTCCAAAAATCACACATCTGGTCAATTGTAGGGTCTGAATTAGATCGCAGTTCTCCTGACTTCAAAACTGGTACATTTGTGATTAGCTTCCTCCTTAAATATTTATACAAAGCCAAGTGTGAAGGGGACATTAGGATCCTAGGAGAAAGAAAAAGTGTGAGCTTTTATTGTTGGAAAGGATACTGGTTACTGGAATTCTAAGCCAGAGGCTTGACTCAGGGGTGGGCTGGTAGAGGGTCTCAACAAATCAGGGCTGGCCACTCAATCCAAACCACAAATGCAGAAGTAATGATGAAAGTCAGGAAAGGATTTTAGTCAATATAGTTATCCTAGGAAGACAAAGAGTCCCAGTGTTTTTAGCCCTGTCTTGGCAGTGAAGAGTGGAGTATGTGAGGTACTCACATGAGCTTCCATATTATATAGAGGAGGGGACCAGAAGTATGCATAGTCAAGCAGTTTTGGTCAAACTGTGGTGTGTCTGATTATTAACTCAGGATGAGTTAGGGGGGTCTTGTTGGCAATCAGAAAGTGGCTGTTGTTTGGTGTATAGTTTGGACTCATCACAAGATGTTTGTTGATCAGACCTGTTGTTCCTGGAATCCAAGGTGACTGACTCAGAGCAAGGGAGACAGATAAAAAACGGAGGCAGAGATGCCATGTTTTTAATCCTGCTTTTAGTTACTCATTGGACTTTTGGTAAGTAGGGAGTCTAAGTCCTTGTGACATACTGAAGTGGGAAGTGAAAGCATGAAGGAGACATCTTTGATTTTCTTTCAGTTTGGGGTGCAAAGAATTTAGGTCTGACAGATTCTCAAACCTTCTTCAGTCCAGTGAATTTCTGAATTCAGAGGTGGGTGAGGAATTCCATGTATATTGCTTATCTGTAGAGAGGAAATTTGCTGCAGTGTTTTCAGAAATGGTGGCTGTTTAAAAAAATGTTTTTGAAATTTACCTACATTAGGTTCTGGAACCTATTATCAACAAAGTACTTTCCAAAATGAGTCCCTGGAGGGAAAATAGATCAAATGAGTTTCTCTTAAAATTTCAATTCTAGGAATTTCACATATCACAACCCCAATGCTGTTTGTAGAATGCTGCGATATTTTACCTCTCAGTGAATTTGCAACTCCTCCTTCCTTCTTCTTGTGGGAAAGGGTCCTTGGTATTCCACTTAAATGGTTCCTCCCTTGGGAGATGGTTCAGGCCTTCCCCTCTGGGATGTGCTGCTTGGTGAAGGAGACAAAGACTCAGAGCTGACCTTTCCAAGGCCCAGTTCTGTCAGGCTATTTGCTGTACATCCCAGTTCCAGAGGAACAAATCCAAGGCTTGATTTTGACCTTCCCATACTCTATTTAGAGATTGGAGTTATTCATGACAAGGGTGATTGTTTTCAAAGCAAAGGTGAAAAGGAAGTAAATAGACCAATCCAGAAGGACATTCCACACCTAGAGAGCTATTAAGAACCTGTGAGCAGACAGAATTGATGTGGTTTCCTAGGGTTTTTAACTTTCTCTGGTCCATTTGACATTTGGATTCGAGGGTAAGAGTTTCTTGTTCTTCATCAGAAAATCTCTACATTCTAATTCAACAGCTTGATATTTAAACCCACTTTACTTGTAAGAAATGGATAGGTGGGAGATAGACAGGCTTGGGAGCAGGAGGAGGGGATTTCATTTATTCTCCCTATTAATTCTGAATACCCTGGAGCAGTGATTTCTAAATGGGCTGGGCATCAAAATCATCTGGGGGAATGCAAAACAAAACAAAATAAAGCCAGATCAGACCTTGTTCTAGACCTACCTAATCAAAGTCTCTGAGGCTGTAGCTTAGGGATTTGTATTTTTTGAAGCTTGCACAAAAGTTTTTGCAGCCCTGCTTTTGCCCTCTCAGATATTTAATGTTTGTCCTAATCTGCCCAGGCTGCCATACCAAAATACCACAAGCTGAATGGCTTCAACTAAAGAAATTCATTTTCTCACAGTTCAAGATCAAGGTTTCAGCAGCTTTGATTTCTGGTGAGGACAGCTGCCTCTGGTTGTGTCCTCACATGGCAGAGAGAGATGTCTGTTGTGGCTTCCTTTGTTATAAGGAATTATAATTAGCCAGTTCTATTGGAATAGGGCTGCTCCTTTGTGTTTTCATTTAACCTTCATTATCCCGGGAAAGGCCTCATCTCCTATACAATCACATGGGGATTAAGGCTTCAACATATTAATTTTGGGGGAACACAATTCTGTCTAGAGCAGTGACCTCACAAAGCCAATCTTACTGCTGTCAACAAGTGGGATTGTTAACCACACCAACACATGCATACAGAGAGTGTTTTCTAGTTTCTCTTCATTACAATTAGCAGCACTTTGCCTACTTTCTCAGTACTGTTTTAAAATTTGCAAAGGGGAAATAAAAGACATTGAGAAACAAAGGTCTTTAAAAAGAATGAAGTGATACATTTTTGTAGTCTTAGAGCTACTCAGCCATGAACAAGTGGGTGGAGGAGGGGTGGCAAAGGTGGTAGCTTTACTGGCAGATACATCAGAGAGTTCATAGGTCATAGGAGAGGGAACTCAGGGGACCTTATCAAAATTAACATCTGGAAAATGGGCATTGTGCCAAACTTCTCCCAGTCATAGGCATTATAACCCCTTCAAGTAACTTTCATTTTAAGTTCATGTCACACCCCTGTGACTAGGTCATCACACTCTTCCTTTTGTGACCAAGTCACCACCTCAACTATGTCATACTCACACCTTGTGAAAAGGTCATCACAGAACCTCACCAAAAAAAAAAAAAAAATTCATTAAGGGCTAAATAGAACAATAAACTGTGTAAGGAGGTAAGAGAGAATAGGACAAAAACAAAGGGACATAAAATCCTTGAAAGCACCAGATTCTGTAAGGGCCATGCTGCTCTCTCCAGAGGCCATCAGTGCAGAGCCTATTCTATACATTATTCTCATTTCTCATTTTTCTAATAAACTCCGATCTACACTTTGCAAGCTTCACTTGAAATACTTCCTGCAGGATTGCAAGAACTGGTCGTTTTGAACTCCCTTGACTGCTTTGGCAATAGCTCCACAGGTCTCTGCTGTGACAGTAGGACACATCAAAGTAGGCCTAGTAACTAGCCCTTCTGGGAGTAGTCCAATTATTTTGACATATTTTGTTCCACACATTTCCTTTATGTGGGGGAACATACAAGGATCCAGCTATCATGGGAGTGTTCCTACAACTCTTAGATTCATGTCCTACATTTATACAAATCTTTAAAATGATACATTTCACACACATCACATGGTTAACCAGTAACAGAACAGGAACTGAAATTCAAAACTTGTGATGCTAGACTCAAGCCTTTCCTTGATTGCACCTCATCAGGGAAAGTTACACTCAACATGATTAGTTATGACAAATCTTTTGATTCTTGAATCAGTTCACGTAATTTAATATACTTTTATAATTTGTTTAGGAATGAATCCTTTTTGAATTCAGGTAGAAATATTTCATTTTAAATTAGCATATAATTAAAGATTGTCTTATGAATTTCTTTTTAGTAATAATCATAATATACATGGAGCAGGATTGTGTTCTCCTGCCTCCTGCTTACCCCCATTTCTGGAGCTTGAAATAAGCTGATGTATAGGTAACTTATATTCATACTGTCTTTTTCTTTTTCTCAGTGCTGGAGATTGAACCCAGGGCCTCACACATGCTAGAGAAGTGCTCTACCATTGAGCTATACCTCCAACAAATGGGGCTTTTTAAATGCAACTTACAAGGTGCTGGAAAAGGGACAGAGGCTTCCTTTTGTTTGGTAGCCCAAAAGTAAACAGGGAGATGTCAGGAGAAGTTCTGCTTTAACAGTGTGTACAAAATCCAATGTGGGCTAGGCCCTAATGGGAGGTCTACTCTGCCTCATTTCCCCAACCCAGGATCTCCGGATGAGCCAGACCTGCTTGGAAATCTAAGAAGAGGGAGACAAATTTGGCCTGAATGCAACTGGTAAGTGACAGGAGGTAAATGGATTCTAGGGTGGAGGGGAGGGGAGAAGAGTGAGAAGAGGTAAAATGGATGCTTGACTTCCTGAGGGGAAGTTGGCCTTTTGAAGTGCCTTAAAGCTCTAAATGGTGAACCCCTCAGCCTGCCAAGCCTGGGGAAAGCTTCCAGGCCTTTGAGTACTACGGGGGAATCCCTGCTAAACACTCCCAGGAACTGCCAAATTGAAACATAGAAGTTAAGGACAATTCTTTCAGATGTCTTCCTCTTATTTATTGATTGTCTATTACGTATGGGGGTTAATAGCTGTAGACCCCACTCTCTTTCATTATTAAATGTGTGGTACAGGTTTATGTAGGTAAGGACAGGTTGTAATTTTGTTCCCATTTAGCTAATGAGTCACCTTTTAATTCTCTAATCATTTAACAAAAAAGAGCATTATTTGTTGAAATGGATTTTATACTGATGTTTTATATTGTGCTTGGTTAAAAACATTCACTGACATTTATGACATTTAATTATAAGCTGTGATCTAAAAAAATCTCAAATGCTTTCATGATCTAATGGAATTCTTGAATTTGTGTTTTAAGAGAATCAGCTGCTTCATATTTGTGTGTATGCATATGTGTGTGTATTGCATTTTAATAATGAGATGGAAAGTAAAGTTAGGCTGTGAAATACAATCCTTTCCTTTGCAAATAACTCAATGCTGGTGAGACTGATCATCCCCAATAAGTGAGGAATCAAAATGAATTTAATATAGTAATTTAAAAAATATTAGTTTTTGTTGCATTATAGACATTTGATGAGAATTTTGGTTGGATTAATGCAAATTATGCATCTGGATAAAACTAAAGATAATTTACAATTAAAATATGGTAGTTGTTGTTCTCAGCTGAGTAAGAAAGCAACTGTTCAGTTGTTCAACTGATTCGAGTTATTCTTACCTTATATTTTCCAGTCATCATTTGTGTATGTTTGATAAGGCTCAGAGGCCTTCAAGCAGTCTGTTTTCTAGTATAAAATTCTAAATAAATATATATACATCTATATTTGACTTAGGAAAAATAATAATTGAAACATATCATGATTATCTTTACCTCTCTAAGATCTTGTAGTCTCCAAGCAACTTTATTAAAGGGAAAATGATGAGCCAGTAAAATTTGTAAGTATGATGCTTATAAGAAGGTAGAGCTTGGCATTGCGAGAGGTTGGCAATATCATTAGTTATGAGAGGCATATTCTTATTACTTAATGCTTAGAGAAGGTAAAAGATGTATCAACCAAAGCAATTAATACTTGCATTCTAAGTGTGTGCACTACTTTATGTGGAATATATTTTATTTAATTTTCCCAAGCACTCCAGAGAAAATTCTTATTATCTTCATTTTATAGAAGAGGAAACTAGGGCCAAAAAAGAGTAATAAATTGCCAAGACCATATTGCTAGTAAGTAGAGGAGACAGCTTCCAAATCTAAACAGCATAACTCTAGAATATGGGCTGTATATATCTACATTCTTGATTGCTTATTATGTAAGTGAAATTTAAATTTCATTGAGTGCATTATGTGTTCTGCAAAAGGCTTGAGGGACGTTCCAGTTCTGTCACTTACTGCAGGTTGGCACTCATGAGCAGAAGGCCTTCTAATCCCTTTTCAAAGAAAGTTCTGATGTTCTTTGTTTGACCAAACTTTATTAACTGGTAGATCAAATTTGCAATCCAGAGTTGATGGTTTAGAGGCTGAGATGTCTGCACTGACACAGATATAATGACTGTTCACTAAATCACCTGAGGTTACACCACATTTCAGGATCACACTGTCCAAAATTCAGAGAAGTCCTAGTACATTGCCAGAGTGTGAGGTAACACAAACCAATGGGCTTAGATGAGACTAAGGACAGCATTTCATGTCCTCCCTTAAGTCTTAATAGAGAATAGAAAAATGGATGCGAAATAATCAAAAATTGCTTAATAAACCTAGAAGAGCCTCTGTCTTTGTGTATTTTTTTTTTTTTTTTTTGGCACTTCCAACACTTTCATAGTTATTTGGCCATGCACTTGAACACGTTTTAATCTAGACAGATGATGAGGAAGGAAAAAAGGCAAGATTTTAAAGGTTCTCAAGTGCCAAGGATAATCCATTGTATGCCACCTAAGTCCCCAAATGGGTGCTAGTCTCATTCTGTAGAAATACAGATGGAAATTTTAAACTAACAATAGGAATTTAAACCCAGCTATCACTGAATGCTGGTGAGTACTGACAGGCTTGATAGTTTAGCTATGAGTGACTCCATTTTGCTATTTCCTTTTGGGCCCTCCTTGACTACAAGATTAAGTTCTGAGCATTGTATAAACTGTTTCTAAAACAGTGCTTGTAAACAGTGCCCCTTGTTTTGTAAGAACTCTTATTACCTATAGGACAGAGTTAAAATTTTTCAGTTTTGCATCCATGGCCCTTCCAAATGTATCCCTCCACTGTGCCCAAAGCTCAGCCAAACCAGTCCATAGTTCTATGGGCAGACCTGAGACTTTTCTCTCCTAGTTCTTTGTGTGTACTCTTTATTCTGCTTGAAATGATTTGCAGTTAAGTTCTACCCGTCCTTCAAGTTCCACTCCTGCTTCCTGGCTACCATGAGGTGAGCACTTTTGTTTTACTTTGTCCTCCCTGCCTTGATGTTCTGCCTCCTACAGACACAGAAACAATCTAGCCAAATGACGATGGCCTGAACTCTGCAATCGTTGAAAAAATAAATAAATATTTCTTCCTTTTAAGTTGTTATTTTCAGGTATTTTTTGCTACAGTGACAGAAAGCCAACTTACAAACTCTGTAAGACATAAGTCAAGGAGGCAGAGATATTTTTCAAAGTCACAGTTCTGGGCTGCAGCAGTGGTATTGTGTACATTTCAAAGAGGATGACACTACCCTGGCTCTCCCACAGGTCCATAACTCTAAAACTTGAAGAGTCTCATTTTTAATTATGGTTTTGACATTCTCTTCAACACTTTATTGCAACTCCAGGACGGATGCCTTAAGGACATTTAAAATAATGATTCCAGTGGGAAGTCACACTCTTGGTCTGGTCATTGCCAGCAAGCTCACCGTCCCTTTTAAATCTTTAAGCCTGCAGTTTTATAGGCACCTCTTAATACTAATTTGGTTGAAAGTATGGAAGTAGCGGTTGCTCCTATAGTTTGGAGGCTTTAAAATGGGTCTCTTACACAACTTCAGTAGCCAACCTCAGGCAGAGAACATCTTAAAAGCTGTGTCCCCTTTAATCTCACTTTTTGGACTAAAGAGCTTTGGTCTAAGTTTATGTCTTCCTTGAATGTTTTACTAAAAGTGAGAGAGGGCAAATAAATGGATCATTTTATATAATTAAAAATAATATACAAACAGTTCCCCTAACATTGGAGTCTATTAGCTCATAGACATTCATCCCAAGTACAGAGGCAAGAATTTGACCCATACTTGCTACTCCACTGTTAAAGGTCAGCGGCTTTCCAGCTTGTTTGCCTCCACTGAACCAAGGCACATTCTGGCTTAAGTTCTTGGTAATACTCTACTCTCTGTACCAGTCTCTTATAAGCAAAGATTTTATTTGACTGTTAATAAGAAAAATCCAAATGAATAACTCAATCAATATAAGAGTTTGTTTCTCTTACATAAAAGAAGTCTAGAGATAGATAAACTGGAGCCAGAACCCAGTCTTCTCTTTATCTGCTATGCCATTTGTTTTTTCTCCTTAGATTCTAGTATTGAGTTTATCTCATGGCCTAAAATAGCAGCTGGAGTTCCAGATAACTTGTTCAAGTTTAGACAAAAAGAATACAGAGAACAGAGGGCAGGCAAGAGGATCCCTGTCCCATGGAGTCTACCTTCTCAAGAGTGGGTAGGGAATATGGTTTTTCCAGTTGACAATTAAACCAGAATTCTGTTAGGAGGTAGAAGAAATTAGATATCAGAAAGACAACCATGACACAATCATAATCATTTTCAAGGATTTAGGCATCTCTTAGGCTCAATATTAAAAATACTGTTTGCTGAAGATACAACTTACAAATATAAAATGAAAAGTCACAAAACTACTCATGGAAAAAATGATTTATTTTAATAAAACATTGAAAACAACCTAACACCCACTTTTAGAAAATTAGTTGAATGGCCACAAATGTAGTAATTTGCCACTACAAATTGATGAGGAAGGTCTTTGTGAAACTACATGGAATGATTTTCAAGGTACATTGTTAAATAAAGAAAGGGTATGTGGAGCACTACCTTTTAGGTAATAAAGAAGGGCAATAAGTGTATGTACTTACACACAGAGTTCTTACTCATAAGAGATACACAGGAATGATAAACTAGAAACCAATGAATGTGGTTACATGCAGAGAGGCAAGAACTGAGGGAAGGAATGGGGCTTGGAATTAGTCTTCTCCAAATATACTTTTATTTTTATTTTTTAAAATTTTGTTTGTTTTATTTATTTATTTGTTTATTTTAGGGGGTGCTGGGGATCGAACCCAATGCCTCACGCATGCTAGGCAAGTGCTCTACCACTGAGCCCCAACCCCAGTCCCCAAATATACTTTTAAATAGTTTTGACTTCTGTAATATCTTATGTAGTCGTGTGAGTATTTTATGTATTCAAAAATAAACTTGTAAAAAGAATGAAATAAAAAGAAAACATTAAAACTGAATCCAAATGCAAACAATTTTACTATATTTAAAATTTATATTAGAACTACACAGAAAAAGGAATTAATTCAGGTAATGTTTGAAAACAGTACTTTGTTCACATATGCTTAGAGAAATCTCTTCCAAGGACATAGAATTGCAAAGCACTTTTAAATTATTTATTTATTTGTTCTTTCTAGATATACATGAGACTAGAGTATATTTTGACATAGTATACATGTGTAGAATAAGAATAACTTGTTCCAGTTAGGATCCCATTATTGTGGTTGTACATGATGTGGAGTTACATTGGTTGTGTATTCATTATAAGAGTAGGAAAATTATGTCTGATTCATTCTACTGTCTTTCCTATTCCCATCAACATTCTCTTCTCTTCATTCCCCTTAGTCTAATCCAGTGAAATTTTAATCTTCTCCTCCCTTGTTGTGGGTTAGCATCCACATATCAGAAAGAAAATTCTGCATTTGGTTTCTTGGGACTGGCTTATTTCACTTTGCATGCTATTATCCGGTTCCACCCATTTATTGACAAATGCCATAATTTCATTCTTCTTTTTAGCTGAGAAATATTCTTCTTTATGGCTGATATATATTATATACATATATATTATATACATATGAGTCTCTATATACATATATACATGTATGTATAGACTTATACATATATCACATTTTCTTTATTCATTCATCTGTTGTAGGGCACCTAGGTTGGTTCCATAGAATGGCTATTGTGAATTGAGCTGCTATAAACATTGAAGTGGCTGTGTCACTGCAGTATGCTGATTTTAAGTCCTTTGGGTGTAAACTGAGGTGTGGGATAATTGGGTTAAATGTGGTTCCATTCCAGGTTTATTATTATTATTTCAATGGTTTAATTAATTTTAACATAAAAGAATTTGATATCCTCCATTACTTCTCTTTATTTTAATTAGTTCTAATCAGTCAAACATGACAGTAGAAAGCTCTTTGATTCACTGTACACAAATGGAGCAGAATTTTTCACTTCTCTGGTTGTACATAAAGTAGAGTCATACCATTTGTGCAACCATACATGTACCTAGGGTAATGATGCCCATTTCATTCCACCATCTTTCCCATCCCTTCCCCCTAACCCCCTCCTTTTTGCCCCATCCAAAGTTTCTCCACTTATCCCATGCTCCCTCCCCAAGTATGGATTATCATCCACTTATCAGAGAAAACATTCGACCCCTGGTGTTTTGGGATTGGTTTATTTTGCTTGGTATTATGTCTTCAACTCCATCCATTTACCTCCAAATGCCAAAACTTTATTATCTTTTAATGCTGAGTAATATTCCATTGTGTATATGTACCACAATTTCTTTATCCATTCATCTATTGAAGGACATCTAGATTGGTTCCACAGTTTAGCAATTGTGAATTGTGCTGCTATAAACATTGAAATGGCTGTGCCACTGTAGTTATCTGTTTTTAAGTGCTTTATATAGACTGAGGAATGGGATAGTGGGGTCAAACAGTAGTTTTATTCCAAGAATTCTAAGGAATCTCCATACTGCTTTCCAGATTGGTTGTACCAATCTGTGGTCCCACAAGCAATGTATGAGTGTGCCTTTTCCCCCACATCCTTGCCAACACTTATTGTTGCTTGTATTCTTGATAACTGCCATTCTGACTGGAGCAAGATGAAACATTAGTTTTGATTTGCCTTTCTTTAATTACTAGAGATATTGAACATTTTTTCATATATTTGTTGATTGATTATATAGCTTCTTCTGAGAAGTGTCTGTTCAGCTCCTTAGTCCATTTATTGATTGGGTTGTTTTTTTGTGTGTGTTAAGTTTTATTGAATTCTTTATATATCCTGGAGATTAGTGGTCTCTCTGATGTGCATGTGGCAAAAATTTGCTCTCAAAATGTAGGCTCTCTCTTCACCTCATTGATTATTTCTTTTGCTGAGAAGAAGCGTTATAGTTTGGATCCATCCAATTTCTTGATTCTTGATTTTATTTCTTGAGCTTGTTAAGGAAGTGGGGGCCTAATCTGACATGATGAAGATTTGGGCCTACTTTTATTTCTATTAGGCACAGGGTCTCTGGTCTAATTCCTAGGTCCTTGATCCACTTTGATTGAGTTTTGTGCATGGTGAGAGATAGGGATTTAGTTTCATTTTGCTGCATATGGATTTCCAGTTTTTCCAGCACCATTTGTTGAGGAGGCTATCTTTTTTCCAATGTATGTTTTTGGTGCCTTTGTCTGGTATGAGATAACTGTATTTATATAGGTTTGTCTCTATCTTCTATTCTGTGCCACTGCTCTACATATCTATTTTTGTGCCAATACCATGTTGTTTTTGTTACTATAGCTTTGTAGTATAGCTTAAGGTCTAGTATTATGATGCCTCTTGCTTCACTCTTCTTGCTAAGGATTTATTTGGTTAACCTGGGTCTCTTATTTTTAAAAATGAATTTCATGATTGCTTTTTCTATTTCTGTGAAGAATGTCATTGGGACTTTAATAGGAATTGCATTAGATCTGTGTAACACTTTTGGTAGTATCTTCATTTTGACAATATTAACTGTGCCTATCCAAAAGCATGAGAGATCTTTCCATCTTCTAAGGTCTTCTTCAATTTCTTTCTTTAGTGTTCTGTAGTTTTCTTTATAGAGGTCTCACACCTTTTTTGTTAAATTGATTCCCAAGCATTTTTTTTGAGGCTATTTCTCTCTTTTTTTTTAAAATTGGTTGTTCACAACATTACAAAGCTCTTGACATATCATATTTCATACATTAGATTGAAGTGGGTTATGAACCCCCAATTTTACCCCAAATGCAGATTGCAGAATCACGTCTGTTACACATCCACAATTTTACATAATGCCCTATTAGTAATTGTTGTATTCTGCTACCTTTCCTATCCCCTACTATCCCCCCTCCCCTCCCCTCCCATCTTCTCTCTCTACCCCATCTACTGTAATTCATTTCTCTCCTTGTTTATTTTCCCATTCCCCTCACAACCTCTTATATGTAATTTTGTATAGCAATGAGGGTCTCCCTTCATTTCCATGCAATTTCCCTTTTCTCTCCCTTTCCCTCCCATCTCATGTCTCTGTTTAATGTTAATCTTTTCTTCCTGCTCTTCTTCCCTGCTCTGTTCATAGTTGCTCTCATTATATCAAAGAAGACATTTGGTATTTGTTTTTTAGGGATTGGCTAGCTTCACTAAGCATAATCTGCTCTAGTGCCATCCATTTCCCTGCAAATTCTATGATTTTGTCATTTTTTATTGCTGCATAGTACTCCATTGTGTATAGATGCCACATTTTTTAATCCATTCATCTATTGAAGGGCATCTGGGTTGGTTCCACAGTCTAGCTATTGTGAATTGTGCTGCTATGAACATCGATGTGGCAGTATCCCTGTAGCATGCTCTTTTAAGGTCTTCAGGGAATAGTCCGAGAAGGGCAATAGCAGGGTCAAATGGTGGTTCCATTCCCATCTTTCCCAGGAATCTCCAAACTGCTTTCCAAATTGGCCGCACCAATTTGCAGTCCCACCAGCAATGTACAAGTGTACACTTTTCTCCACATCCTCGCCAGCACTTGTTGTTGTTTGACTTCATAGTGGCTGCCAATCTTACTGGAGTGAGATGGTATCTTAGGGTGGTTTTGATTTGCATTTCTCTGACTGCTAGAGATAGTGAGCATTTTTTCATGTACTTGTTGATTGATTGTATATCCTCCTCTGAGAAGTGTCTGTTCAGGTCCTTGGCCCATTTGTTGATTGGGTTATTTATTATCTTATTGTCTAATTTTTTGAGTTCTTTGTATACTCTGGATATTAGGGCTCTATCTGAAGTGTGAGGAGTAAAAATTTGTTCCCAGGATGTAGCCTCCCTATTTACCTCTCTTATTGTTTCTCTTGCTGAGAAAAAACTTTTTAGTTTAAGTAAGTCCCATTTGTTGATTCTTGTTATTAACTCTTGTGCTATGGGTGTCCTATTAAGGAATTTGGAGCCCGACCCCACAATATGTAGATCGGAGGCAACTTTTTCTTCTATCAGACGCAGAGTCTCTGATTTGATATCAAGCTCCTTGATCCATTTTGAGTTAACTTTTGTGCATGGTGAGAGAAAGGGATTCAGTTTCATTTTGTTGCATATGGATTTCCAGTTTTCCCAACACCATTTGTTGAAGATGCTATCCTTCCTCCATTGCATGCTTTTAGCCCCTTTATCAAATATAAGATAGTTGTAACTTTGTGGATTAGTCTTTGTGTCCTCTATTCTATACCATTGGTCCACCCACCTGTTTTGGTACCAGTACCATGCTGTTTTTGTCACTATTGCTCTGTAATATAGTTTGAAATTTGGTATCGCTATACCGCCTGATTCACACTTCCTGTTTAGAATTGCTTTTGCTATTCTGGGTCTTTTATTTTTCCATGTGAATTTCATGATTGCTTTATCTATTTCTACAAGAAATGCCATTGGGATTTTGATTGGCATTGCATTAAACCTATAGAGAACTTTTGGTAATATTGCCATTTTGATGATGTTAGTTCTGCCTATCCATGAACAGGGTATATTTTTCCATCTTCTAAGATCTTCTTCTACTTCTCTCTTTAGGGTTCTGTAGTTTTTATTGTATAAATCTTTCACCTCTTTTGTTAGGTTGATTCCCAAGTATTTTATTTTTTTTTGAGGATATTGTGAATGGAGTGTTTTTCCTCATTTCCGTTTCAGAAGTTTTGTCGCTGATATACAGAAATGCCTTTGATTTATGCGTGTTGATTTTATATCCTGCCACTTTGCTGAATTCATTTATTAGTTCTAGTAGTTTCTTTGTAGACCCTTTTGGGTCTTCTAGGTATAGAATCATGTCATCTGCAAATAGTGATAATTTAAGTTCTTCTTTTCCTATTTTTATGCCTTTAATTTCTTTCGTCTGTCTAATTGCTCTGGCCAGTGTTTCGAGAACTATATTGAATAGAAGTGGTGATAGAGGGCATCCCTGTCTTGTTCCAGATTTTAGAGGGAATGCCTTTAACTTTTGTCCATTCAGAATGATGCTAGCCTGAGGCTTAGCATAGATAGCTTTTACAATGTCAAGGTAAGTTCCTGTTATCCCTAGTTTTTCTAATGTTTTGAACATAAAGGGATGCTGTACTTTGTCGAATGCTTTCTCTGCGTCTATTGAGATGATCATATGATTCTTATCTTTAAGTCTATTGATGTGGTGAATAACATTTATTGATTTCCGTATATTGAACCATCCTTGCATCCCAGGGATGAATCCTACTTGATCATGGTGCACAATTTTTTTGATATGTTTTTGTATTCGATTTGCCAGAATTTTATTGAGGATTTTTGCATCTAGATTCATTAGAGATATTGGTCTGTAGTTTTCTTTCTTTGAGGTGTCTTTGTCTGGGTTCAGAATCAGAGTGATGTTGGCCTCATAGAATGAATTTGGAAGAGCTCCCTCTTTTTCTATTTCCTGAAATAGCTTGAAAAGTATTGGTGTTAGTTCCTCTTTAAAGGTTTTGTAAAACTCCGCTGTATACCCATCCGGTCCTGGGCTTTTCTTGGTTGGTAGTCTTTTGATGGCTTCTTCAATTTCATCCATTGATATTGGAATGTTCAAATTGTGGTGTATCCTCCTGACTCAGTCTGGGCAAATCATATGACTTAAGAAATTTATTGATGTCTTCACTATCTTCTATTTTATTGGAATATAGGTTTTCAAAATAATTTCTAATTGTCTTCTGTATTTCTGTAGCATCTGTTGTGATATTGCCTTTTTCATCCCGTATGTTAGTAGTTTGAGTTCTCTCTCTTCTTCTCTTCGTTAGCATGGCTAAAGGTCTGTCGATCTTATTTATTTTTTCGAAGAACCAACTTTTAGTTTTGTTAATTTTTTCAATAGTTTCTTTTGTTTCAATTTCATTGATTTCCGCTCTGATTTTAATTATTTCTTGCCTTCTGCTACATTTGCTGTTGTTTTGCTCTTCCTTTTCTAGGGCTTTGAGATGAAGTGTGAGCTCATTTATTTGTTGTTTTTTTCATTTTTTTTGAGGAATGACCACCAGGCGATGAATTTTCCTCTTAAAACTGCTTTCATTGTGTCCCATAGATTCCAATATGTTGTGTCTGTATTTTCATTTATCTCTAAGAATTTTTTGATTTCCTCCTTTATGTCTTCTGTAACCCATTGATCATTCAGTAACATATTGTTCATTTTCCATGTGATGTAGGATTTTTCCTTCCTTCTTTTATCATTGATTTCCAGTTTCATTCCATTATGATCAGATAAAATGCAAGGTATTATCTCCACCCCTTTATATTTACTGAGGGTTGCCCTATGGCATAATATATGGTTTATTTTTGAGAAGGATCCATGTGCTGATGAGAAAAAAGTATATCCATTTGATGATGGTTGATATATTCTATATATGTCAGTTAAGTCTAGGTTATTGATTGTGATATTGAGTTCTATAGTTTCTTTATTCAACTTTTGTTTGGAGGATCTGTCCAATGGTGAGAGAGGTGTGTTGAAGTCACCCATAATTATTGTGTTGTGGTCTATTTGATTCTTGAACTTGAGGAGAATTTGTTTTATGAATGTCGCAGCACCATTATTTGGTGCATAAATATTGATAATTGTTATGTCTTGTTGGTGACTGGTTCCTTTTAACAGTATATAATGTCCTTCTTTATCCCTTTTGATTAACTTAGTCTTGAAGTCGATTTTATTTGATATGAGGATGGCCACCCCTGCTTGCTTACGAGGACCGTGTGCATGGTATATTTTTTCCCATCCTTTCACCTTCAGCCTGTGTATGTCTTTTCCAATCATATGTGTCTCCTGGAGGCAGCATATTGTTGGATTTGTTTTTTTAATCCATGATACCAGCCTATGTTGCTTTATTGGAGAGTTTAAGCCAGTAACATTCAGAGTTACTATGGATATATGGTTTGTACTTCCATCCATGTTTGATTGTTTATCCTTTTTTTAACAAATTTAGTTTGTTTCTCCATAATTATCTTTCCCCTCGCCCTCTTTCTTTACCGAGGCACTTCCTACTGATGGTTTTGGTTATTGTTTTTCATTTCTTCCTCGTGTAGTGTTTTGCTCAAAATGCTTTGCAATGCTGGATTTCTGGCTGCAAATTCTTTTAACTTTTGTTTATCATGAAAGATTTTTATTTTGTTGTCATACCTGAAGCTTAATTTTGCTGGATATAGAATTCTTGGTTGGCATCCATTGTCTTTCAGTGTTTGAAATACATTGTTCCATGACCTTCTTGCTTTCAGTGTCTGAGATGAAAAATCCGTTGTTAACCTTATTGGTTTACCCCTGAATGTAATCTGTCTCCTTTCTCTTGTAGCTTTTAATATTTTCTCTTTGTTCTGTATATTGGATATCTTCATAACAATGTGTCTTGGCATTGGTCTACTGTGATTTTGTGTGCTCGGTGTCCTGTATGCATCTTCAATTTGTGTATCTGTTTCCTTTTTTATTTCTGGAAAGTTTTCTGTAATTATTTCATTCAGCAGGTTACTCATTCCCTTGGGTTGAATCTCTGTACCTTCTTCTATCCCGATGACTCGTAAGTTTGGTTTTTTTATGTTATCCCATAACTGTTGGATGTTTTTCTCGTGATTTTTTACCAGCCTTTCTGAGTTGGCTAGACTCTTTTCAAGATGATATATTTTGTCTTCATTATCTGACGTTCTGGCTTCTACTTGCTCCACTGTGTTAGTGATACTCTCAATTGAGTTTTTAATTTGGTTTATCATTTCCTTCATTTCTAGAATTATTGTTTGATTATTTTTTATAATCTCTATCTCCTGATAGAGATGCTTAACTTCTTCTTTTATCTGTTTATGTAATTCATTCTCAATGTGTTCTTTCGCTGCTTGAATTTGCTGTCTTGTATCCTCTTTAAGGTTCCATTCCATCTGTCTAAGGTGTTCCTTGAGTTCTTTATATGACCATTTTTCTGATGACTCTAGGTCCTCCGAATATTTAGGCTGTCCTGCATTGTTTGTACTCCTTTTATTCCTTGCTTTTTGAAGCTGCTTATGTTACTTCTTGTTCTGTTTGACTGATGAATTACTGTTTACTCTTATAAATTTATTAGATGCTTGGGAGGAAAGGTATTAGAAGGGAAGGGAAGAAGTCACTAAAGGGAATGAGAGTAAGCAGGTAGAATTCAAGGAAGGGGGCATAAGATAATTGAAAAGAAATGAAAATACAAAAGTAAAAAAATAGGAAATAAAAAAAGAAAAAATAATAATAAAAAAATTAAAATTAAAATTAGAAAAAAATTTTAAAAAAATTGTAAAAAAAAATTAAAAAAAACAACAAGAAAGAAAAATGAAAATGAAAGAAAAACCCAAATCAAAAAAAAAAGAGAGAAAAAAAAGAAAAAAAAAACTAATAAATGTCGTCTTAGAGTTTGATTAACTTCTCTCCCAGTAGGTGGCGCTGTGCCCACCAGGCCAAGTTTCTCCTGTCAATACGCGGGAACCAATCACTGTGCAGCAGCTCCTCCCAGACTGGGCGAGTCTCCAATCCTGAGTGCCTAGGGCCTCCTCTTGTGTCTAGTCACTTCCCACTTTTCCTCTAGCCAGGCCCCTCTCACGGGTGCCGCTCACCACAATACTGGCTACACGCCAGGTCTGCTGCTCCCGGGAGCCCTGTTTTCATGAATGACTGGGCACACTCTTCCAGTTTGCCATTCCCTCAGACCCTAAGTTTGTAGAGCTTGGGGCTGAGAATCCTCAGCGAAGTTTACTTGCTCTTCGGTAGCCACGCCCCTGGTAGCTGGTGCAAGAGACCTCAGCAGTCAGCCCTGGTGGGAGCGGTAGTTCCGCGCCGCAGGTCCCGCGCCACCTCTGATTCCCTCCGTCTGGCTATCGTGCTCACGGGAGAGCTGGGAGGGGCCCTTACGGGAGAGCTGGGAGGGGCCCTTAAGGTTTCCCCGATGTGTGGAGAGGGAAGGCTAGGGAATTACACACCTGTAGCCGCAGGTTTCAATGAAGTTATCTCCTCCGCCACAGTCTGATGACGTCAGTTCTCTGCCATGGTGGTATCTCTTGCAAATGGCGACAGTTCGTTTCCCTTTGCCGGGCGACCAATGCAACGGGTGGGTCCTTACTGTCTCTCCCAAGCCCCATTTCAAACCTGTGGCCACTACCTATGTAGGCTCAGTAGGCATTTACCTCCGTAGGATGAGATGGGCTGACCAGTTGTTTCAGCAGGATGGATTAGTGCTGAGTCACAGCTGTTTGTCTGCGGGAAGCAGGCGAACGGGAGCTTGAATTCAGCTGATCCGGGCTCAGTGTGTGCTCTGAGAGGCCCAGACTATTGGCCCCAGATCCACGTCAGCTCAGCATTGCCTAGTGATCCTGAGCAAACAGATTTAGGTTGTTTACAACTCCCTATGCCTGCACAGCTGAAGAGGTCAGAGACTTGATCTCTCTGCGCCCGCCGCCATGTTGGAATCCGAGGCTATTTCTCTTTCAGAGGATACATCACTGATGTATAGAAATGCATTTGATTTATGGGTATTGGTTTTGTAACTGTTACTTTGCTGCTTCATTTATGAATTCTAGAAGTTTTGTGGTTGAATTTTTTGAATCCTCTTAGAATCAATCATGTTGTCAGCCAATAATAATAGTTTGAATTCTTCTTTTCCTATTTGTATCCCTTTAATTTACTTTGTCTAATTGTTGTGGCTAGAGTTTCAAAGACTATGTTGAATAGAAGTGGTGAAAGAGGGCATTCCTGTCTTGTTCTGGTTTTTAGAGGAAATGCTTCAGATTTTTCTCCATTTAGAATGATATTTGCCTTGGGTTTAGCATAGATAGCTTTTACAATGTTGAGGTACGTTTCTACTATCTCTAGTTTTTCTAGTGTTTTGAACATGAAAGGGTGCTGAATTTCATCAAATGCTTTATGTGCATTAATTGATATGATAATATGATTCTTATCTTTAAGTCTATTGATGTGATGAATTACATTTATTGATTTCTGTATGTTGAACCAACCTTGCATCCTTGAAATGAACCCTACTTGAACATGGTACAGTTTTTAAAATATGTGGTTTATTTGATTCTTGAAATTGAGATTTACCAGAATTTTATTGAGAATTTTTGCATCTATGTTCATCAGGGATATTGGTGTGAGATTTTCTTTCTTTGATGTGTCTCTGTCTGGTTTTGGTATTAGGATGATAACTAGCCTCATAGAATGAGTTTGGAAGCATTCTCTCCTTTTCTAGTTCATGGAATTTGAGGAGTATTGGTATGTATTCTTCTTTGTAGGTCTTGTAGAACTCAGCTGAGAATCTATCTGGTCCTGGGCTTTTCTTGGTTGGTAGGTTTTTGAAGGTGTCTTCTATTTCCTTGCTTGAAATTGTTGTGATTGTTGTGTATGTTCTTCTATTTCAGTTTGTGTAGATCATATGCCTTTAGAAAATTGTCAGTGTCTTTGAGATTTTCTATTTTACTGGAGTATAAATTTTCAAAATAGTTTCTAATGTCTTCTGTATTTCAATAGTGCCTTTCATGATATTTCCTTTTTCATCACAATTTTATTAATTTGAGCTTTTTCTCTCCTTCTCTTTGTTAGGGTGGCTAAGAGTTTGTCAATTTTATTTAATTTTTCAAAGAAACAGTTTTTGTTTGTCAATTTTTTTGAACTGTTTCTTTTGTCTCAATTTCATTGATTTTCCCACTAATTTTAATTATTTCCTCTTTTTCTAGGACTTTTAAATGTAATGTCAGGTTGTTTATTTGTTGACTTTTTCTTCTTTTAATGAACGAGCTTAATGCTATGAACTTTCCTCTTAGCACTGCCTTCATAGTGTCCCAAAGATTTTGATATGTTCTATTGGAGTTCTCATTTATTTTAAAAATATTTTTTATGTCCTTCCTGATGTCTTCTGTTATCCATGCATCATTCAGTAGCGTACTATTTTGCCTTCACGTGTTGGAGTAGCTTCTATTTTTAATTTTATCATTGATTTCTAATTTCATTCCTATATGGTCAGATAGAACACAGGGTAGTATCTCTATTTTTTTTGTATTAGCTAAGACTTGCTTTGTGACATAACATGCTCTATTTTGAAGAAGGATCCATGTGTTGTTGAGAAAAAGGTGTATTTGCTCATTGATGGATGGAATGTTCTATATATGTCTGTTAAGTCTAAATTGTTGATTGTTTTATTGAATTCTATAGTTTCTTTGTTTAGTTTTTGTTTGGAAGATCTATCCAGTGGTAAGAGAGGTGTGTTAAAGTCACCCAGTATTGTTGTGTTATGGTCTATTTGATTCTTGAAGTTGAGAAGGGTTTATTTGATATACATAGATGCCCCATTATTTGGAGCATAGATATTTACGATTGTTATGTCTTGTTGATGTGTGATTCCTGTAGGTAGAAGTTTTCTAAGGAATCTCCATTCTACTTTTGAGTGGTTGCACAAATTTGAAGTCCTACCAGCAATGTATAAGTGAACCTTTATCCCCATATCCTCACCCACATTTATTGTTACTTCTATTTTTGACAATTGCCATTCTGATTGGGGTGAGATGGAACCTCAGTGTACTTTTGATTTGCATTTCTTTAATTGCTAGAGATGTTGAACATTTTTTTCATATATTTTCTGACTATTCATATTTCTTCTTCTGTGAAGTGCCTCTTCAGTTCCTTAGCCCATTTATTGATTGGGTTATTTTTTTCTTGGTTTTTTATTTTTGGAGTTATTCATATATATATATATATATTTTTTGAGAGAGAGAGAGAGAAAGAGAGAATTTTAATATTTATTTTTCTTTTAGTTTTCAGTGGACACAACATCTTTGTTTGTATGTGGTGCTGAGGATCAAACCCCGGCCACATGCATGCCAGGCGAGCGGACTACTGCTTGAGCCACATCCCCAGCCCCTCTTCATATATCTTAATATCAATGTTGTATAAGAAGTGCTTGTGGTAAAGATTTTCTCTCATTCTGTAGGCTCTGTTCACTTTCTTGATTATTTCTCCAAAACACTTTTGAACTCTTTTGATTAGGTTTGTTATTAATGACATAGGTCTTGTAATTCTTAAAATATTTTGTATAGTAGATCAAATGAGTGAATATATAAATTTTTTGGGGGGTGGATATAAAAACTTTTACTGTAAGAGAAATTGGATGCAAATATGGAATAGAGTATTTAAGGAAGATCTTGGATATTGGACTTTATTAATGGTAGATATTGGTATAAACTAGTTACTTATATATATGTGTGTATGTACATATATGTATTTGTATTCATATATATTAACATCTACATATGTGTGTGTTATATATCTTGTTCTCTTCACTAAAATGCCACAGAAGCAATTATACTCCAACAAGCAGCAACACACCTCATTTTTTTTTGTTAGGTGAAATAATAGGATAGTGGTTAAGTAAGAGTGTATTTTTATTCTTAGGAGATACATACTGAAGACAAATGAAGTTATGATGCTTACAACTTATTTTCAAATGGATCAGTAAAAAGTTAAACACTTTACATTGTAAATACACAGTAGATGGTATCTATGTATTTATGTATCTACTACAGGTCTGAGAGTAAGAGGAAGCAAATGCAGCAAATTATTAAGAATCAATGATTTTAAGTGAAGAATATATAAATGATTATTGATTTATTCTTTTAATTTTAAAATAACTGTGAGACTAGCTGTACTCTAAGGTTTGGGAAATCCTAGTAGGTTAGTAGAAGTAGGAAACTACGAAAAATGATTAATTAATTCAGCATTTACTATGAAACAATTATGTTTGCCTCCCATGCTTTTTCATCCTAAGAACTTATCACACCCTGACCTCTTCTCTATTTTGTTGCTATAATGTCTGTTCCCCTCAGAGCAGAATGAGCATCATGAAACAAGAAATTCGATTTTGATCACTGCTATTCCTCAGCTCCTGGAATGGTACCTGAAACTAGAGAGATGGTCAAAATGAATGTCTATTGCTTAAAAGTAAATGAAAGGAAAAATATAGATAAGAAAATAAGCTGGAATTAACCCAAAGATTTTTGAATCCATGAATCTTTTCTTTATTCCTTAGTACTCCAAAATGATATTATATGGTATAATATAATAATATATGAATACATAATATGTTAACTTCCTGTTGTGTGTGTGTGTGTGTGTGTGTGTGTGTGTGTGTGTGGTAGTGGGGATGGAACCCAGGGCCTCACACATGCTATGCAAGTGCTCTACCACTGAGCTGTATTCCTAACCTGACTTTCTGTTTTGATTGCTGAGGATTTATCTTGCTTGGGACACCTACCTCCTCTTCCCTAGTTTTACCAAAGCTAGTTATCTTACTACATTAAGTTATCAAAAATCAACACACATATATTTATTTATTTATTTATTTATATATTTATTTATTATACAGTTCAAAAAATTTTTCTTGTGTTTCCAATAATTATTTTCTGTTTTGCCCAGTTCCATCCACACATCTGAAGGCCTTGGAGTGAATTTGGAGTCATGTTTCATTTTGCTATTGATTGTTGATCTGATTATTTTCCGGACTTTTTATTTAATTGTCATTTTGTGACTTTTCTTAATCAGTTTTGTTTTGTTTTAGACGAGCCACTTCAGTTTTTCTTATCCTTTTTTTCTTGATTAGTTCTATTTTGTTGGAGCATATTTTCAGGGAGAATCCTTAGACAAGACGCACTTGAGGAGAATTTCCGTATTTGTGAAGAATCCTTATCTCACATTTGACCGATGATTATCTAAAGTAGAGAATACTTTCTTGAAAATTATTTTTCCATATATTTTTTAAGGCTGTGGTCTATTGTCCTCTAATAAGATCCAGGGTTGTTGGTAAGAATCCCTATGTTATTCTTATTCTTTGGTAGATAACCTGTATTTTATCATTCATAATATTCAAATTTGGTATCACAAAATATTTAATTAAGCACTTTAGATATCAAAATTTTTATTAATTATGTTGGAAACTCATGGGATTTTTTTATTCTAGAGACTTGTGCTTATTATCTTTGGGAATTTCTATAGTGTTGTTTCACAGAAAATTTGCATCTTCCAGTTCTTTTTTTTACCTCCAGAACTCCTTTTTAGCTAGGATAACCAACACCTAATTCTTGTTTTATGGATGCCATATTTCTTGACTATCTTTGAAGATTCTATGGTCTTATAGATCATATTTTCCCTCCACCTTCTCAAGAATAAAAAGAAGTGTCCAGGATTTTATATCTGGAGAGTGGAAGGCAATGGGGGAAATGAATGTTTCAACATATTAATTTGGAGCCTATACTGTTTGTTTCATTCCTGTCCTTCAGCTCTACCCTATTCTGATTCTGGCATCTTCGGGGACTGAGCATCCTCTGTTTTTTTTTCATCTTGATTAATAAATTAATCAAGATGAAAATTAATTAATAAATAAATTAATCAAGAGGAAAATAAATAAATAAAAAATAAAATAAATTAATCAAAATTAATAAATTTCCAGAACCTTCCAACTGCTTTCCCATTTTTAAACTTTATTTTGAATCATATTTTTTGGCACCTGCTTTTTTTGTTGAATTCTTTCATTATTTTATTCCTTTATTAAAAATTTAGCAGAATCTCATATTGATAAAATTACTTTGAGTTACAATGCTACATCATTTATTTTTTGTTTAAATTGTTTCAGTTGTGGCTATTGGAAGCTATTTCATTTTGGTTCTTGTGTCCAAGGTGAGACAATGGGTGTGCTAACTGCTAATGGGGTATCTTTGTTTTGACCTCCTTTCTGAGACTAGAGCTAGGTAATATATTGCATTACTAGCTCACATATTTATATGGATGTATGTACACAAATCTATACCTATTGTCATATCTATCCATCTGATTTTATGTTAAGCTAAACTTGAATTCATACTGAAACTACTGATTCCACTGTCCACCCAGTTCATCCTAGTTGGGGCAGTTTTTAAATAGTACTGAATTCATTAAACAAGTCTACTCACACCCCCTCTAAATTTTAGGAGAATATCAAAATTATTGCTAATTAGCAGTTTAAAATTAATCATAATTAATCATCAATCTATTTTGTTACATGGTAGATTATTTAATGTGTTTTGAGTGTTAGTACTTAAAAATCACAAAAATGTATGCCGATTTTATGGAATTCAGCTATATTGATTTATTTAATATTATCATGAAAGTTTATTGTTTACTGTTGTTTGTGTTACTTTAAGTGAGACACTTTACTTTCCTTAAGAAAGGAATATTGCAGTTATAGGTTTTAATATCTTCCTGCTTGAGGGAGAAGAGGTAAGCACTAATAATCCTCTTATGACTTTACCAAGAAAATTCATATCCACTTGTATTTTCCCAAATACCAGGTTGTCAATCAGGGTGACTAACCCTCTGGGTTTATCTAGGACTTAGGGTTATACTGAGATGTGAGACTTTTGGTGCTAATCCTGGGAAAGTCTTGAGCAAATGGGGAAGAATTTGTGTAAATATCAACCAGAAAATTATTTTTAAGGTAATAGATTCCAACTATAGATTTTTTTTTTAGCTATCAGAGGTTAATTTTATAGGGCACAGCAATTATCTTTGAAGCCCAGATGTTCTACAAGATTTCTTTATTAGTAATTACATTTATAAGCTCAATTTTTATCATGATCAAATGTTTTTTTGCAACTATAGAGGACAAGAGAATGATATTTTCTTCTTATTATCATTTAAATTTGATTTTTTTGGCCTACAGTTTTGAGGTAAAGTGTCAGAATTCCATTAGTAAAAGTTAGGGAAACCTTTATGCTGTTTTCTTTCTTTTTTTAATATTTGAGTTTTAGTTGTAGTTGGATACAATACCTTTATGTTATTTTTTTAATGTGGTGCTGAGGATAGAACCCAGCACCCTGCACATGCTAGGTGAGCGCTCTACCACTGAGTCACATCCCCAGCCCCCTTTATCTGTTTTCCACAGTAGCTGTACTAATTTATATTCTCACCAATAGCGTGTAAGTTTTTCCTTTTTTCCACATTCTCCCCTACTCCTATCTTTTGTCTTTTTGATAATGGCCATTTTAACAGTTGTGAGGTGACATCTCACTATGGTGTTGATTTGCATTTCCCTGATGATTAGTGATACTGAACATTTTTCATATAGTTGCTGGCTATTATATGTTTTATTTCAAGAGATTTCTTATCAGTTCTTTTGCTCATTTTAAAATACGACTATTTGATTTTTGCTATTGAGTTGTTTGAGCTCATTATATAGTCTGGATATCAACAATGCTTATTCAACCAAATAAGGTCAGCACAAATGGAAGAAAATAATTTATATGGTATTTAAAATACTAAATAGACTCTACTTAGCACATGTATTTGTGTATATGTGTATATCTATCTATCTATCACAGATTATTGCATAGGATTCTATACTTAAAACTTATCCTGTATAATAAAGCTATTTGAAAAACTCATCAAATTGTATTTTCATTTTAAAAAATCATTGATTTGTATCCATCTTGGACGCAATAGTGAGGAAATGCTTTATCTCCTGTAGGTGTGGAGGACAAAACAGGTGTAGAAGAAAGTTGAAGGAATTAAATGTGGGAGCAATGTCTCTTCTCTTGAAGTGTGTTTGAATGTCACAGGGACTGAGAGTCCTGGTGAGGTGACATTTTGCTTCTTTTCTGATTCCCTCAGAGTCTTTCATAAAGACTTGGTGAATGTTCTATTTTTTTCCTTCTGTGCTGTTGATTATTAATATTAGTCAATGCTTTTAGTCAGTGAGGTGGGAGCAAGAGTGCTCAAAGGGGGCATCTTGAGATAAGAGCTGGGATACCTGTAGCATGAGGAGATTGTCTCTCCATGGTGAAGTATTCAGTAGCTGGTTATCATATTTTAAAAGAAGGTCACACATTATCACTCCACATAGGTGGAGGTAAACAGTTTCAGCTTACTCATATATATGAAGCTCAGAAGAGATGGTCATCTTTGCTTCTAATGCAATCTAAAAACTCAAACATTTGAAAATAACATTTTAGTCTTCTGTTGCTATATGGAATGATGATGTTCTTTAAATATAGTTTTTCATGATAGTAATAATAAATGACATGTTTTGTGAAATTAGATTCATAACACATAGCTGAAAGTACCTTGTGATTAGAGGGACAGCTTGGCTGTAATTACTTTGACCTAATCATTCCTTGTTTCCTGCCATAAAGTATTTCATAATAAATGGTTTCTACCCAAATATATAAATTCATTGTTACTTCCCTTAGAGAAAATTTTCAAGATCTTTGACAATAAGAATTAACTGGATCTTCACTTAAATAAAATAATGACACAAATAGCTTATATGAAAGGTAGCATTAAAAATAATAATAGTTTAATTATTTTTAAAATCTCTGAATTGAGAAGTTTGTAGCCTAGAGAAAATATCTGAAATACTTCAAAGTATATAAGAGATGGTAAAGATTTCAAGGCCATATCTAATATGTAGGTTCCAGCTTAATTATAATCTACATTAGGAATTCTCTCCGGGTCCCTATGCTATATAAATATTTGCCTTTCTCCTAACTGCCATAGCATGTACCCTGCACCCCACATAGCACTTTTAACTATCTACTCCTTAGTATGGTTATTTATAAAAATGCCAGATCTTGTTACCTAACTTGTAAGTTGCTTGAGGATGGGATCTTTCTTAATCATCTTTGTTTCTCCTTTCATAATATAGTTGACACTAAAAAAATATTGAATGAATGAAGAGACCATTCAAATAATCTATTTTGTAAAAGAGGTACTCACAAACATTTTCTGTAAAGGGCCAACTAATAGGTACATTTAGGCTTTGTAGACCATATAGGCACTTTCTAAACTATTCAATTTGTCATTGTAATACGAAAAGAACCATAGACAATATGCAAATGGTGAACATGATGGTATTTCAATAAAAATTTATTTATCAAGCCAAAGGGTAAGCTGGATACATGGACTGTATTTTGTTGATCCATGTTGAGCAACACAAAAGTCATTGGATCTTCAAACAGGAAATGTATTAGCAATTTTGTAAAATAGAGTAAGCCCTATATTTGTGTCTCTTAGTTGTAATGGCACACTTCTCTTGGCTTCTCTCTAATCCCTCTTTTCTTCTTCCCACTGCAAATATTTCTCAGCAATTCTATAACCTTTGCTTGTCTCCTTGCATTTAAAGAATGGATCTCTATAGCTGATTGGAAGCTGTTCATATGTAGCTAGAGCATTCCATAGTGTAGTGTTATGGTTTAGATGTGGTGTTTCCCAAAAGCTCATATGTGAGACAATGCAAGAAGGTTTGGAGAAGAAATGATTGGGTTATCGCCTTAACCTTATCAGTGAGTTAGTCCCTGGTGGGATTTTTTTATTAGCTACACATGACTGTACAATGATCTTGACATTTCATACATTTGAATCAAATAGGGTATAATTTCTAATTTTTCTGATTGTACAGGTTGCAGAATCACATTGGTCATACAATCACGTATATACATACAGCAATAATAATGTCTATTCCCTGGTGGGTTTAACTGAGTGGTAAGTGGAGGCAGGTGGGGTGTGGCTGGAGGAAGTGGTTCATTGGGAGATGTGGCTATGGGGTTTATATTTTTTATATGGAGAGTGGAGTCTCTCTGCTTACTGATCATTATGTGAGCTGCTTCTCTCTGCCACACTCTTCAGCCATGGTGTTCTGCCTCACCTGGGGTCCTGAGGAATGGAGCCAGCCTTCTATGGACTAAGACCTCTGACACAGTGAGCCCTCAAATAAACTTTTCCTCCTCTACAGTTGTGCTCGTGGATTCTTTTATTTGCAGCAATGAAAATGCTGACTAAAACATGGACTTCATGGTAGAGTAGAACTGACAGGGCCATTTCTTTAGGGAATTTGGGAAGAAAGTCTTTGAATTTGTCCCTTGGGTGGCCAGATTTCCCAGAGAGGTGTCTCTTTTATGAAAAGTACAAATCTAGCTGGGAAGCAAGTGAAGAAAGAGGACAGACTATCTCAGTGTCTGTTCAATTTAGTTCCCTCTTTTTAGTCATCCAAGCTCTTAGATTCCCAAATCTACATCTGGAGTTTCTACCATGTGCCACAGAGCCTTGGTTCCATGCAGGACATGGAGGCATCTATCAGGAGCTTCCCAAGCCCTCACCTTCTCTCCAGGTCATACTGGTGATGGGGTAGTCAGTTCCCATATCTGGTCTTCCCAATTGTCATACTTTGACCCCCAATTTCTTTAGGAGTTATGTCATTAAACTCAAGAGTCTGGTATCTTACAGCCCAAACACCTGTTTTCCCCCTGTTTCCTTCAGTGTCACCTCTCTCTTCAGGCAATGTCTGTTACTGACAGAGAGAAGTCCAAGGGGGAATAAGAAAGCACAATGAGGAACTGTGGCAAGAGTTTCAACTTATGCTGACTTGGTCCTCATCACATGGCAATGAAAGAGTCCATTATTTATTTATTTTGCTGCAACACTGTGGTGTTTTGCAGGTTTTAACTATGCTCCTTTCCTGTTGTGACACCATTGCCTAGCATCGCACCTAACACATAGTAGATACTCAACAGATGGTCTGTTATAACTAGAGAACAGGAGGCTGGAGGGACATATCTCTGCTTCCTGGTCATTGGAAATCTAACTGTCCTGTCTTAACTCTATCAGGTTTTCCATGTCTTAGAATGACATTGCATCCAAACTTCTTGCATATATTTCTTCTTCTAAGGTTTGCCTGAAAAGATTACCAAGTCTATGAGAAGGAGCAGAAATAGGGAAAGAAGTGAAATGCCAATTTTTATTTATTCTTTTATTACTCTTTAAGTACAACCTTTTTAATCGATTGGCTAGTCTACAACTTCTTACAATTATTACTTGGGTTAATTATGTAGTTTCTCTTCTATTATTAAAGATTAATGCAGTTAAATTTTTAACTTAGTGTCAAATCAAATAGTAGCTTAGCAACCTAATTTGGATATTTTCTAGATTTAGATAACAGTGTTTAAGGACTAAATCTCCAACTTTCTTTAAATAGCAGTAGATTGAAGACAAAATCTTTAATACTCAGTTAATCATTCTATTAATTCATACAAGAGATGATATGCAAGCTCAAAATCTGATTCTCTGCAAGAAATGTTTTTTTTTTTTTTTTTTTTGCTATAATCATTTGACATTGGCCTAATGTACTGACTATATTAGGCAGAGACTAAGGGTTCTCTGAATCTTGTCTCACCTGTTTCCTTTTATAATAGACTCTCTGGGTCTTATTTGGACACATGACTGCCTAGATAGAGATGGTATTTCATAGACTTCCTTGCAGACAGGTCTGGCTAGGCAACTAAATTCTGTACCACAGGAAGAGAGCAGGAGACAATATCTAAGAGTGATTTACTTTGGACTCTATAATGGTAATTTTCTTCCTGTCAGGGCAAAAATGCTCTCCTTGCACAAATATGAGGTGATCATTTTGTCTAAGGCTGGGTGAATACTAAACTTTAGGTCCCAAATCTCTACAGGTAGCTATCCAACTGCAACACAAGTAAAGCCAAGCCTTAAGGCTCTCATCAAAGAAATCTAGCCTTCTATGAGAACACAAAAGTTGGTCTGCCTCCTCTTGAGAAAATGTAAAGCCGTTGTTTTATATATCTTGTACATTTTTTTAGTTGTTTTCAGCGGGGAGATAAAGTCAGTCCTTGCTTTTCCATCATGGTCAGAAGAGTGGTCAAAACATGGCCTATGGCTGTTTAATCTTTTATAATAGTGATTATTCCCAGAAGTAGCTCTGTTGCTTATACTTGAAATATCACTAACATCTCTAGACTTTCTCATTTTTCTTTTCTTTCTTTTTTTCTTGCTACCTTGGCTAGTACCTCCATCAGCATAATCAAAAGCTGAATAGCTGGCAGGCAATAGAAACACTTCTATCTTGGAGGGTAGAAGAAGCTGAGGCTGGAGCTGGGTGTTGAGAGCCACAGCCAAAGGGGCCCCAGCAAACTTCCAGCTGCCGGCTGATGATTGGCTCACAGCAGCCCCAGCAACATCTAGCTGATTGGCTCCTCCACAGAGCTGCTCATTGGGGGACTTCTTTGGCTCCGCCCACGCGACCCAGCCAATCGGCCTCAAGAACAGGAGGATTGTGGGAGGTGGAGGGTTGTGTGGGGGTGAGAGGCTTGTGGGAAGTCGGTGGTGGCAGTTGGGCTCTGAGGGGTTTTCCCTGAGGAGCTGTTTTGTTTGGCATTTGTAGTTCTAAAAATAAAGTTAGTTTCTTTTGACAAGTGGCTCCTGAATTGTGCCCAGCCAGACTGCGGCAGCTGGGGATCAGATCAATGCTGAAAAAAAAAAAACAGATCATAAACACCAATTAATGTCTTTTCTTTTACTCCCTTCTTTCCTGTTTACTCTCTGTCTTCACCACTAGAAGTCTTTAATGTCTATGAGGTTAGGGGCCTCACCAGTGGTTTTTCCTTCTGTAAACTGGGTACTTTGTTCATAGAAGGAGTGTAATATATTTTTGAATGAAAGCATCTGGTGAAAGAAGTGAATTTGTTGCATATGTGAATGGAGTTGGGTCAGAAAATTTAAAACTATGTGTTAATAATTTGGAGGTTTTTTTTTTTTTTTCTCTCAGAAGTACTACAGGGCTGGGGATGTGGCTCAAGCGGTAGCGCGCTCGCCTGGCATGCGTGCGGCCCGGGTTCGATCCTCAGCACCACATACCAACAAAGATGTTGTGTCCGCCGAGAGCTAAAAAATAAAAAAAAATATTAAAAATTCTAAAAAAAAAAGAAGTACTATAACCCACAGACTAAAATTTCTAGTATTTCCTGTATTAAAAACATTTCTTGGTTAATTGTTATTGGAATTCAAGGTAATTTCTGATCTTATTACAATTATCTACCTCTTCCTGCTGATAAGTTTTTGTTAATTACCTTTGGTAGAAGCATTAACAATTATTTGCTCAACAGGGAACTATTTTATAAAGAATCATAGATCCTGAGTCCCTAATAACCTAAAATGATCTCTAACTTATAATTGTGAAGTAACTTGGATACAGGCCTATTGTCAGGTAATATGAAAAATCAAATACTTAAACTCTTTAGTTTGGAGAAGAAAAGTGGAAGTTATAAAGGAAGGAAGGAAATGTTGCTATTTTAAGCAAGTAAACAAGTCTTGGTAAGAAAAATGTGAAAAAAATAGCTTTATGAAAAATCCAGTTAAGCTAAAAACGTCCTGTAACATAGACAAGACCCTCAAGGATGTGTTGTTTCCTGGATTGTTAGCCTTTTATAAAGGAAGAAAATGTGGCAGGCACTTTCTGTGCTATTGGTCACTACCTGGGCTTTCAGAATTTGTGGGTGAAATTCATTTCCAATGAAGAACAATATTACATCTGCCTAGACTATTATAATCAAGCAGTCACATTTGACTTTCCTTAAGGTGAAGCAGGCACAGAAGCAGATACAAAGTACCATGAGAAGTTGATATCTTTCTTAAAGAAGTAAAGAACTTACATTCTGATTTCCTTTCTAACATGACATGGATAGATGATAAGGTCTTAAACTTGCCAAATAAGTCCATGTGAAAAGATAATTGAGAATTTGTGGCTACTAGCATTCAATATCTTTAACAATGGCCTGGGTTTTTTTTTTTTTTGTCAATGACCTTGTGATTTTTGTCCCTCTAACCTTTTGTCTAACACTGAAAACTCTGGAACGGGTTCTTTCTCTGTGTTCTAGAAAGGCTAGATGGTAGAATGGGATTATAGCATGTTTGTGTCAGAAGGGACCTTAGAGGTCACCTCTCATCCCTCATTGAGAGGTGGGGACAGAGTTCATGACAGACTATGGACTGAGTCCTTATCCAAGAAAGGTCTACCTGGACTGATACTCTCCTTGTCTCTCCCTTCCCTGCTGCACTTCAGCACCAGCCTCTAGCCAGGCACCAAGACCTGTCCATTCTGTACCCTACACATGTATTAATTCCATCTTTCTTCTTGATGTTGCATTGTCATTTCATCAAGTTCTGTTATTTTTTACCTGGACTAAGCAAAGAAATCTGGGGCAGCCTCTTTGTCAAAAGTCCTTTAGTAGCTACCATTACCTAGAGAATTAAATTCAAGCTTCTTAGTGTGACCCATGAGGCTGCATGTGGTCTGGCTCCTGTTAATCTTTTCTGGTAAAATCTCCCACACTCTCTGAAGCAGCAGGACTAGACCATGTGTGGTTTTCTGAAGCCATCCTGCTGTTCAGCCTCTGAGTCCTATACACAGGAACAATTCCTCCTCATCTACCTGGCAACTACCTACACCTGCTGTAAAACTCCAGATGGGATTAATTCAAATACTTTTAAATAACCCCAAGAGCCTATTTGAAGTTGGTAACAACTTAACTTTGATTACATACTGTACATGTTTACTCCTCCCACCTTTTATGTTTCTGATATTAGAATTTGTATTAATCAGTGTGTATCCCTTGACAATTTATTTTAGCTATAGTTATTATTAAGTTTTACCTTTTAACTCTTGTACTAGGGATAAAATTGCTATATCCACCATCATTACAGTCCTAGAATATTCTTTTACCTATATCACTGAATTTGTGCTTTTGTGTGTTTCATGTTCTTTTTCTTTTTTTTAACAGCATGTGCATTTTTAATATTTGCACAGTTTGATCTTTACATATCTGGAGACAATATGAACAAACTCAGGTTTACCATGCTAAGATAATGGTTTAGATGACTGCCCCAAAAGAAGTACATACAAAACCATGAAAAGGAATGACATCCTTAGGTTCCGTGATTACTGAGAGGATTTCCCCTGCCCTAAGTGCTTTATTATATTTCTTAAAAATATAGGAGCAGCAGCTTATAACAAGTCTCCACTAGTGCATTAATGATGGAATCAAAACGACACAACAGACTCATAAGGATGAGAGGACTGCAGAACCAACAGAAGTCACAGTTTTATGCTTCTTCTTGCTCTGGATAATTTAGAATTTTGCCGTGTGCCTGACGTAAATATTGCTGCTGTTTGAAGTAAACCTTAAATGCTCCTTTTATGGCAACAAAAGCAATTCCACCCAAGATTGTCCTTTGCAAATTAGAGTTAACACTACTGAACATCAGTTTACCAACTATTGTCGCAATAGTAGGAAAGACAAGGGCTCCACACAAAATTCGGGTAGCAGAGACATGATCTGCTAAAGGATTAGTTTCAGCTGGAATTCGGGGAACAGGACAACCAATTCCTGGAAATATACTGTTCAAAATTTGTAGTTTATTTGAGTATTTGCGCCATAGTCTAAGCACATAATCCTCCCAGCGAATCATCTTGCCTAATATCAGCATGACAGGAATAGTAGGAAGTCCAATTAAAAGAAATAAAGGATCAGCTCTCTCCATAACATCCAGCCCTTCTTTATGGCCTACAACCTGCATCACTGTTACTGCTCCATAAGTCACAGCTGTCCAATAGATAGAGCCAACCATTATTCCTGCTGCAGCAAATGGACAAGCTTTTGAGATCAGTCTGTCTGCAAGATCCAAGACACAAACAACTGGACCCAACTTTGGAAAAACTATCAAGTATTCAGCATTGCACTGAGGGCATGCCACTCTGGCTGTACTGTTTCCTCTTTGTTTTTTCATCAACCCAGCGCTGCAGACAAGCCTGATGAACCCATTTGGTAGATCCTCGGCACCTGCATGGTCTCACCCATTCAGCTGTTCTATCATCTTCATCAGTGGCAAAACAAACCCAGCAACTTCTGTCCAGCATCTGCTGTAAGGCTTGGTCTGGCATCTTCCGCGGAGCCGGCGCACTTGGCGCTCCCCAGCGGACCTGGTCGGTGCCTGGCCCAGGGACAATAGCACTGAGAGGCGGCGGAGTAGGCCTCAGGGGACCCCCCCACCCAGCCTCCCGGGGCGGCTCCGCAAGGCCGGCGTGAGCGGCGCCTCATATTCTTTTTTTTAATTGCAGATGGACACAATACCTCTATTTTATTTTTATGTGGTGCTGAGGATCAAACCCAGTGCCTTCCACATGCAAGGTGAGCACTGAGCTACAACCCTCATGTTCTTTTTTTTTTTTTTTTTTTTTTTTTTTAAGGTATAGATGGACACAACACACTGCCTTTATTTTTACGTGGTACTGAGGATCCAACCTGGGTCCCGCCCATGCTAGGCGAGTGCTCCTACCGCTGTGCCACAATCGCAGCCCCACCTCATGTTCTTAATTAGTCATATTTCATTTCAGTTTGAAGAACTCTCTTCAGAAATTCCTGTAAGTAGGGGGGTGGGGGGTGGGTCTTAGCTTTTGTTCACCTGGGGGAAAATTTCTGTTTGTCTCTCATTTCTGAAAGACAGCTTTGCTGGGTAAAATATTGTTGCAGCCTTTTTCTTTCAACATTTTGATTATTCAATTCTCTCCTGTCCTGCAAGTTTTTTACCCCCACCCCCTGAAAAATCCATTGATAGTTGCACTGGGGGCTCCTTGGATGTATGTTTTCCTTATCTCTTGCTGGTCTCAGAAATTTTTTTTGTCTTCAATTTTTGATAGTTTGACTATTTATATGTTTGGGTGAATTCCCCCTTTGGGTTGATTTGATTGAAAATCTCTGTGTGTCTCCTGCGCCTAGATGTTGGCATCTGTTCCCAGATTAGGGAAACTTTTAGCTATTTTTCTTTAAAATGTATTTTCTGGTCTTTTTGTTACAGGATAGCAGCCTACTGTAAACCAAGACAGCTATGGAGGCCCCCTCTTCAAACCGTAGTCTTCTAATCATTCCAGAAAGATTTCAGACATGTGGCTCAGAGTAATAAGCATGAGTTTATTAGAAGAGATAGAAAAAGGGAAAAGGGACACTCTTAAGGGGACACTCATTTTTTTCTCTTTTATTGGTGCATTATATTTATACATAATAGTTGGGCTCATTTTGACAAAATCATACATATGTGGAATTTGATTTAGTCCCATTTCAGTCCCATGTGCCTGTCCTCCCTTTTGCTCCTTCTTTTTTCTATTCTTCTTACTGTACTCTATTTGTCTTTCTTTCCACTCTTCTAATTATTCAGTTTTGACTGGTGCTTTATAGATATACATAAAAGTAGAATTCACAGTACTATATTTATACATGCGCTTAGCATGATTTTATTAAATTCATTACACATTCCATCCCCTTTCCTGTCCCTTCTCTCTCCCTCTTACTCTCCTACTCCACTGATATTCCTTGTATCTTTATGATATCTGATCCCCACTCCTCTTTACCTATTTTGCTCTGCTTCCACATATGACAAACAATATTTGACCCTGAGTTTCTGAGTCTGGTTTATTTCACTTAGCACAATGTTCTTCAGTTCCATCCATTTACCTGCAAATGCCATAATTTCATTCTTCTTTGTGACTGAGTAAAACTATATTGTGTATATAACAACATTTAAAAAAATCCATTTATCTATTGATGGGCATCTGGGCTGGTTCCAATATTTGGCTATTGTGAATTGTGCTGCTAAAAACATTAATATGACTGTATCACTATAGTGGGATGATTTTAGATCTTTTGGATATATACCAAGGAGTGGGATAGCTGGTCACATTGTTGTTCTATCCTCAGTTTTTGGAGGAATCTCCACACTGCTTTCCAGAGTGGTTGTAGAAGTTTGCAGTTCTACCAGCAATGTCTGAGTATACCTTTCCCCCCACATCCTCCTCAGCATTTATAATTTGTATTCTTGATAATTGCCATTCTGAAAGGAGGGAGCTGAATTCATAGTGTAGTTTTGTTCTGCATGTCCCTGATTGCTAGAGATGTCAAGCATTTTTCTTTTATTTATAGTCCATTTGTGGCTTTTCTTTTGAGAATGTCCATTTAGTTGTTTTTCCCATTTATTAATTGGGCTGTTTGGTATGTTAAAACATCCCCCATAAATATATTTATTTATTTTTTGGTGTTAAGCTTTTTGAATTTTTAAAATATTTTCTGGATATTAGTCCTCTGTCAGAGGAGCAGCTGGCAAAGATTTCCTCCCATTCTGTAGGCTCTCTATACATAATCATTTCCTTTGCTGTGCAGAAACTTTTTAATTTGATGGCATCCTATTTATTGACTCTTGTTATTTCTTGAGCTTTAGGAGCCTTGTTGAGAAAGTTGGTACCTGCACCTATATGACCAAGTGTTAACCCCATGCTTTCTTTTAGCAGTTGCAAAGTTTCTTGTCTAATCCCTAAATCTTTGATCCACTTTGATTTGGCTTTTGTGCAGTCTGAGAGATAGGGATCTAGTTCCATTCTTCTACATATGGATATCCAGTTTTGACTGAACTACATAGACTGTGTGGAAGAGAGAATGACATGGTACTCAGAGAGCTGGAGTTAAAGGAAATTGAGTCCCTTGTTTGTATCTCAAATTCTTGCCCGCCTTAATTGATCAATTACCCCTTGAAAAGCCCTCAGCAAACTTTCTTTGTGAGGATCTTGATGTTTGATTGCCAGTGATAAGAAGAGGCCAATCAAACTAAAATGTTTCTTCTCAGCAAAAGAAACAATCTATGAGGTGAACAGAGAGCCCACATCCTGGGAGCAAATTTTTACCCCTCACACATCAGATAGAGCACTAATTCTAGGGTATATAAAGAACTAAAAAAGCTAAGCACTGAAAAAACAAATAACCCAATCAAGAAATGGCCTTAGGACCTGAATAGACACTTCTCAGAAGAGGATATAGAATCAATCAACAAATATATGAAAAAATGCTCATCATCTCTAGCAATTAGAGAAATGCAAACTGAAACTCTCTAAGATAATCCTCTCACTGCAGTCAGAATGGCAGCTATTATGAAGACAAACAACAAGTGTTGGAGGGGATGTGGGGAAAAAGGTACACTCATACATTTCTGGTGGGACTGCAAATTGGTACAGCCATTCTGGAAAGCAGTATGGAGATTGAAAATCTGGGAATGGAACCACCATTTGACCCAGCTATCCCTCTCCTTGGTCTATACTCAAACGACTTAAAAACAGCATATTACAGGGACACAGCCACATCAATGTTTATAGCAGCACAATTCACAATAGCTAAACTGTGGAGCCAACCTAGATGCCCTTCAGTGGATGAATGGATAAAAAAAAACCGTGGCATATATACACAATGGAATTTTACTTAGCATTAAAAGAGAATAAAATCATGGCATTTGCAGGTAAATGGATGGTGTTGGAGAAGATAATGCTAAGTGAAGTTAGCCAATCCCCCCAAAACAAATGCCGAATGTTTTCTTTGATATAAGGAGTCTGGCTCATAGTGGGGTAGTGAGGGGGAGCATGGGAGGATAGATGAATTCTAGATAGGGAAGAGGGGTGGGAGGGAGAGGGAGGGGGTAGGGGATTAGCAAGGGTGATGGAGTGTGATGGACATCATTATCCAAAGTTCATGTAAGAAGACACGAATTGGGTGTCAACCTACTTTATATATAAACAGAGATATGAAAAATTGTGGTATATTTGTGTAATAAGAAGTGTAATGCAAAAAAAGTACATATATAAAGGTATGAATTGGCATGAACATACTCTATATACAGAGATATGAAAAATTGTACTCTATATGTGTAATAAGAATTGTAATGCATTCTACTGTTGTGTATTTAAAAAAATAAAAATCAATAAAACTAAAAAAAAAAAAAAAGAAGAGCCCCAGGCCATCTGGTTGGGGGTGACACAATCTTGAAACAATGTTTTTTTCCTAATGGGATATAATTATGGCTGGGGGATGTTTAACATACCAAACCCATCTTCTAGCTTATCTGTTAGATAAGGTTCTCTGTGGTTTTCAGTTATCCTTCATTGTCTTTTCCCTGGTTACCAGTTTATGGCTGATAAGCTACCTAAGACTTAATATTAATTCTCCTTCTGCAACTCCTATTACACAAATATTTGGACTTTTGATGGTGTCCCATGATTCTTTTAGGGTTTACTTCATTCTTTTGTCTTTTTGTTACCCTGAATAATTTCAAATGTTCTATTTCTTGCTAGGAGCCACAAGCAAATAGTATGACGCACGCCACTTTCGGTTGCAAGGTGACGCCAGCTAGCCATTGAGATGATATGATTATGTTAAGATTTACATTCATATGGAAATTGGACTCCTGCTGTTCACCTTGGCCTGCTACGGGACTCCTGGAGAGTTCCCATTGGTTGGGGAAGGATAGTAGGAGGGAATTCCGGGGGAGGTCCGGGCCCCTGGTGGTAGACACACGCGTGGGTGGACCGGTTTTTGGCTTGCCGGCGCCTACGTAGTATTGGCGGCTTTTTCAAAAATAAAGTTTTGTTCTTGCTTGAGTGGCTCGTGATTCTGTGCCCAGCCAGACTGAGTCAATTTCTGAGCTCAGTTATTGTGCTTCATTGGATCTGCTGCTCAAGGTTTTATTGAGTTTTTTAGCTTAGTCATTGCATTCTTCATATCTAAAGTTTAATTCTTTTGTGGTTTCTTTTTCTTCATCAAACTTTTTAATTTTTCTCAAGTATTATTTTCCAAATTTAATTTTCTACCTATGCATTCTTGTGGTTTGCAGAACTTCCTTAAGAGGGTCCCAATTTGTATGTCAACCTTTCATAGGTCTCCATTTCTTTAGGGTATGTTATGAGTTTATTTTTAAATTAGTCATTAGTTTCTTTTGGAGGTGTTATGATGCTCTAATTATTTGTATTCCCTACATCCTTTATTTTTGTCTGCACATTTAAGGAAACTACCCTCTCTTTCGTCCTTTATAGGTGTTATTTGGCAGGAGTACAACTTCACTAGTCTAGTCAACAACCATGAGTAAGCAGAGCTGTTTGTGGGTTCCTCTTTTATTCAGATTTTTCACTGCTGTGACTAAAAGATCTTACCAGAACAATTTTAGGGAAGTAAAGTTTATTTGAGGGCTCACAGTCGATAGACAGCTGGTCCCATTCTTCAGCACTTGAGGTGAGTCAGAACGTCATGGAGGAAGAGTGTGGCAGAGGGAAGCAGCTCACATGATGAAGTGGAAAGAGTTACTTCATTCACCAGATACAAATATATACCCCAAAGCATACTCCCAATTTCTCACCTCTTCCAGCCATAACCCACCTGCCTTCAATTATCATTCAATGAATCCTATCAGGTAATTAATTCACTGATTGGGCTAAAGCTCTCATAACCCAATAATTTCTTCTCTGAACCTTCTTGCATTGTCTCACATGTGGGCTTTTGGGGAACACCTCACATCCATACCAGACCAGTTCTTTAGTTGATGGGTTATTGCCTTTGCCCTGATTTCAGGGAGAGCTGCTGCTCAGGTACTGCTGTGTTTGCTGATCAGGCCTGTTACAGGAGGTATGCCCTGGCTAGGTGATTCTGTTACTTGATATCTGCCTTTGTTCAGGGGCTAAAGGCTAGGATCCAAAGTTATAGTTGCTGCTCAGGATGGGCAGAGCCAGAGGCTGTGCTATTTAGAGACTGGGCATGTGGACCAGCCATCTAGAGATTCAAGTAAGGTTGTACTTCCCACTATACTTCTGAAAGTGACCTGCTTAATTTAATTTTGTGGGCGGATTCATTGGGTGCAATGGCGGGTGTATCATAGAGGTACCACCAAGATCTGCATGCTGGTCACTGTGACTTCTGTCTCCTTTCTTTGTTTATACCTGACTCCCACAGTGGCCTAGCCATGTCATTATTCCTAGGGTTCCTTTGAGGTGAGCCTGGAGTAGACTTCCTGGGAAGTGTCTCAGGTGTGAGGAAAACTGGATTACTACCTCCATTTATTTATCTTTTCCTCCTATAAAAACTGTGGGCCTGGACAATCCTCTCTATCTAACATTGTGCAGGCTTGAGGGAAAAGCAGAGCAGCACAGCATAGCCAAAGTAAGAGTTTTTTTCTTACTCTTATATTTTAGTTTTCATTCATTTGTGGAGTACATGGACGTCTCAGGCTTGTTTCCAAGTATTGGGATTTTCAAAAGCGCATTTTAGTCTGTGGATAATTGGAAGTGGAGTCCAAAACTTCCTATTCTGACTTCTTGATAGAAAAGACTTTCACTTCTAGAAAGTCTTCCAAATCTTTCACGTTAAAAAGAAAACCAGTAACCTGCCTCAATCCCACCATTTGTGGTAACATGGATGAACTGGGACTACCTTACACTAGGTTATATAAGCCAGGCACAGGAAAAAATTACATGATCTTACTTATGTGTAGAATCTAAAAGAGTCAAATTCATAGGTACAGATAGCAGAATGATGGTTACCAGGGGTGAAGAAGTGGGGGAAATGGAGAGATGTTGGCCAAAGGGTACAAAGTTGTAGTGAGTGTAGTGGTACAGAATGATGACTATAGTTCATATTATATTGTATCCTGGAAATTTGCTAAGAATGTAGACAGGAGATGGATATGCTAATTTGCATGACTGTAATTATTCTTTCACTGTGTATGTATATTAAAACATCATGCTGTACACTTCAAATACATATAATGTTCCTTTATGGAAACTTTCATATGTCCATGTGTGTACCTCTCTGACTACTGAAGTTTGTTTTGCTCCAAATATCTCCTCTTTCTTCAGCTCTCTCTTTTTTTTTGGTGGTGGTGGCACTCAACCACTGAACCACATCCTCAACCCTATTTTGTATTTTATTTAGAGACAGGGTCTCACGAAGTTGCTTAGTGTCTCACTTTTGTTGAGGCTGGCTTTGAACTCTTGCTCCTCCTGCCTCAGCCTCCCATGCCCCACTGTACCCAGCTTTCTTCAGTTCTTGTTGTTTCTCAACCCATTGCACTGGCTCTTCAGTTACCAGGGCAGGAATAAAACAACAACCCTCTGACACATTCTGGTCCTCATGCCTTTCTTCTTTCTTAATTTCCACTAGGACACATTTTATATATTTTTTTTGGTAAGGATAACTAGTATTAAATTCTTTTTTAAAAATTTACTTTGTTATATATGACAGCAGAATACATTAAAATTCATACTACAAATACAGAGCACAAGTTTTCATATCTCTGGTTATACACAAAGTAGACATTTTATATTTTTTATTACTGTCTTTCAGAAGCACTTTCTGCCTTGCTTTCCATGACCCCTCTGTGCTCTGGTTTTCCCCTTCTCTGTCCCTCTCTTTCAACCCACTTTGCAGGCACCTCTTTCTGAACCATTCCTATCATCCCTCCTTTTACCTGTAACACAGTCTCCCACATTCACTGCACCCACTCCCATAGCTCCATTATTGTTGCTATTCCAAGGATAGAATCATCTCTGTTTCTGTCTTTGATCTCTGTTCTGTGCTATAGACCCAAATGTACTACTCTGTGTGTTCAAATTTCAATGCCTTGTCTTTGATTTCAAGCCTGTTCTCCTTTTTTTTTTTTAGTCCCAAAGTTAGCGACACATCATTCACCACCTAGAATATCAAATCTGGGAGATTATATTTTAAATCTTGACTCTTTCTCTTTTCTCTTTCTTCATTGCAATTACTTCTATTTCTGCTCAATATTTTCTTTAGAATCCCTCAAGCCACCCAAGTGCTTTTCGGATTTTACTATCCTTTAATCTATCCCTGCACTGCCACCAGAGGGAGCTTCCTACAGTGTAAATCTGATTATATCAGAAGGTGGAAGCTTTTTTTTCTTTTTTCTTTTTTTTTTATTGGTTGTTCAAAACATTACAAAGCTCATGATATATCATCTTTCATACATTTGACTCAATTGGGTTATGAACTCCCATTTTTACCTCAAATAAAAATTGCAGTATCACATCGGTTGCACACTCACGTTTTTACATAATGGCATATTAGTGACTGTTGTATTCTGCTACCTTTCCTATCCCCTACTATCCCCCCTCCCCTCCCCTCCCCTCCCATCTTCCCTCTCTACCTCATCTGCTGTTGTTCAATTCTCTCCCTTGTTTTCCCCCCCTTTCCCCTCACAACCTCTTATATGTAATTTTGTGTAACATTGAGGGTCTCCTACCATTTTCATATGCTTTCCCTTCTCTCTCCCTTTCTCTCCCCCCCACTCGTCTGTGTTTAGTGTTAATCTTTTCCTCATGCTCTTCCTCCCTGTTCTGTTCTTAGTTGCTCTCTTTATATCAAAGAAGACATTTGGCATTTGTTTTTTAAGGATTGGCTAGCTTCGCTTAGCATAATCTGTTCTAATGCCATCCATTTCCCTGCAAATTCTATGATTTTGTCATTTTTTAGTGCTGCATAATACTCCATTGTGTATAGATGCCACTTTTTTTTTATCCATTCATCTATTGAAGGGCATCTAGGTTGGTTCCACAGTCTAGCTATTGTGAATTGTGCCGTTATAATCATTGATGTGGCCGTATCCCTATAGTGCGCTCTTTTAAGATCCTCAGGGAATAGTCCGAGAAGGGTGATAGCTGGGTCAAATGGTGGATCCATTCCCAGCTTTCCCAGGAATCTCCATACTGCTTTCCGAGAAGGTGGAAGCTTTCATGTCTTCCATGGCATAAAGAAATCAGTCCTGTGGCTTTACAAGGTCTTTCATGACAAAGTCCCTTCTAATTAGTCCACGCTTTTTATTGCTTACTCCCCTTTCACTTTATTTTTCAATCCATGCTAAATTAATTCATTTTCTTGAATAAAGTGTATTTGTGCTCTTCTAAGATGATGTGCTACTAAGTGAATGCATGAATCTTGTATTTCTTGATTGAAAAATGTGCTGGGATTTCTTTTTCTGTGGGGAAAATTGACATATCATGTGTATGATAAAGTAAAAATCTTGTGCATATCCTCTTTGAAATGTGTATTTTTTCAAATGTACTTACATTCAGAATTGCAGGAATCAAAGATAGTTAACCAAATAAAATTCAAATAATGGTGTTCGGTTAGGTTATTCTGAACTGAAGGTGGGAAGGTCAATATGGCACTTATGCTGTCACTTCCCCATCCTTCCAGATATAGCTAATGGACTGTGTCCTCTTTCTTGAAGAGCACAGATTCAACATCACAAAGTGTCACAAGCACAACAGGAAGCTCCTGCTAGTAGTTGCAGCTCCTAAGATGGAACTTCTTTGCCATTTGTGTGCATTATGAGAAACAGTTTTTGTACTGAGGACATGAGGATAAACAAGCTTAGAGAAGTAAATACTCTCTGAAATTTTCTTTCTGTCTCATTTTTTTTTTAAATGAAGACTTCTTTTTTGTTGTTAACTTGAGAATAATCCCTGTCCAGTTGCGCATATTCCTGATGGTACTTGAAGACTTCTAAGGAGTATATGGCTTGGACATCTTTAATTTTGCGTATGATCAAATTCCATTGTGTTCCTTCCTAAAGCTAATCTGTTTGAGCACAATTCTTAGAGTCAGTTTTTCTCCTTTCCACCATCCTTTTCACTGTGATCATCTCCTATTTTGCAAAAGAAGTGTGTACCTTTTGCCTATCCTGATCTCATTTTGATGCATTTCCCAGGATATTAAAAACTTCAAGGCCATTATAAACAAAGGGGTGTTTGGAAATATAAAGCTCCTGAGTGAGATCTTGAGATATGGTAAAAATAAAATAAAATTATATATACAGATGATCCTCAACTTAGGATGCTTCAGTTTAGCATTTTTTCAACTTTAAGATGGCATGAAAGCCATATGCATTCAGTAGAAACCTTTTTTTTTCAGTTTTAAACTGGATCTTTTCCTGGACTAGTGATATGTGGTGGGACACTTTCTTGTGATGCTGGGTAGCAGCAGTGAGCCACAGTTCCCAGTCAGCCACCCAGTCATGAGGGTAAACAACCCTCAATCTATGGTGTACTGTCTTTCTAGCCCTCTTTGAATATTGTGTTTTCACATCCCATGTTGTCTATAAAATGCACATCTGTGTCTCCTACTTCTGGTGAGAAGAAGAGGAAGGCAATTCCTTTTTAGATGAAACTCAAGATAATTGATCAGCATGAAGGCAGCAAGGCACTGGGGGCACCATTGCATGTGAGTTAGGACTTGATGTCTTAAAGGATTAGAAATGAATTAGTGATGTCATGAAATTGTCAACATTGGTTGATTCCACTGTCATCACAAAGGAAAGATCTGTACTGACTGATGACATGGAAAAATTATTTGTCATGTGAATGGAGAGAAAGACAGAGACATGTACACTGCTTAGCTCACTGACAATCCAGGCTAAGGTCAGAGGTTTTTTTCATATTCTAAAAAAATGATGCTACATATATGCAAATGTTTATAGAAAATCATGGGTGATTCCAATATTTCAAAAAGTGTAGTTGTCATAATGTGGGGATCAGCAGAATAGTTGATATTCAAAGTGCTAATCTCTCTCTCTCTCTCTCTCATATATATATATATATATATATATATATATATATATATATATATATACTTTTTGAGATGGGTCTTGCTGTATTCTCCAGGCTGGTCTCAAATTCTTGGACTCTAGTGATCCTCCTGCTTCAGCCTCCTTAGTAGCTGGGACCATAGTAGCTGCACCCAGCTAGTGCTGAAACTTTTAAGGAATAGCTGCATAGGATGCATAAGATGCCTGTGGATGAGAAATATTTGCCAGAATAAATATTTAAGGTTGATGAAACAAACTTGTTTTGGAAATGTGTGCCAGAACGTGCATACATTCATCAAGAGCCCAAGATAATGCCAGGTTTCAAGAAAAAGAGTGTGTAACACTGCTTTGGGATGAAACTGTTGTCAGTTTCAAATTATAGCCTTTCCTAGTCAACCATGTGGAGAACCCTAGAGCATTCAAGAATGTGAGCAAGCATATGCTTTCCACTTAATATTGTTGTAAGAAGAAAGCCTGGGTGACATTAGCATTATTTGAAGACTATTTTTTGAACTATTTGACTCTGAAAGTAAAAGAATATTGTAGGCGAAACAACATCTCAGTCAAGAGTCTTCTGAGCCTAGACAATTCTGTGGAGCATCCACAGTGTACAGTAACATGTACCCTGATGTAAAGGTTGTGCATTTGCTGCAGAAAACAGCTGCACCCATTCAACTAATGGATGAAGACACAATAACTGCACTTAAAGTCAGCTACTTACTTTATATATTGCAACAGGCTGTTGAAACAACTGAGTCTGGCAGAATGTTCTGAGAGTTTTGGAAAAAATTTTAACACTCTAAGTGCTACCTAGAATATTGCTGCAGAATGGGAAGAAGTCACATAGAAATGCATGAATGGTATTTGGAAGAAAGTTTTGAAGACAAGTGTGAACTTATTCAAAGACTTTAATGCACATACTGCTGTTGATTAAATTATAAATAACAAGCTATTAATGCTTGGGAAACAGCTGGAGTTGGACATTGATGAAGAGGGGTATTCACAAGCTCGTTGATTTAGAGGTTGAGGAGGTTTTTAGTGAGGAGCTGATAGAATTGGAGGAATAAAGGAGTAAAGCATTGAGGCAGAGGAAGAAGCAGTTATACATACCCAAGGTGCCAAGAAAGTTCACAGCAAAGAAACTGGTGAAAGCTTTTGTTATTATCAGCAGTGACCTGTGAATCTAGAAGAAATGAAAGTCAGTTATGAGAGATTCACAAGAACTGACAGGCAGATGCAGAATGCTCTTGCTAGATAAATAGATAAGAAAAGAAGAAACAGATATACAATCAAAACTTATTATCTTCTTGACAAACACTGTGGCTGTATCCATCAACAAGTGTTGATGCCCCCAGTGCCTTCTACCAGTGATTCTCAAGCCTCGTCAGAAGAGAGAAATTGTATATGTGTGGTTTTGTTTTGTTTTGTTTTTTTGGAGGCGAGTACCGGAGACTAAACTCAGGGGCACTCGACCACTGAGCCACATCCCCAGCCCTATTTTGTATTGTATTTAGAGACAGGTCTCACTGAGTTGCTTAGTGCTTCACCATTGCTGAGTCTATCTTTGAATTCTTGATCCTCCTGTCTCAGCCTCCCAAGCCACTCGGGTTACAAGTGTGCACCACTGTGCCTGGCTAGAAGAGAGAAATTGATGATTCTATCACTACAGCATCCTCATCATACAGCAGTTAATTTTAGTTCAATGCTTCAAACATTCCTCAGGCCCAGTGTGTTTTCAACTATGTACATTAATGGTGAGAACCCATTCGATCATTGTGATTTCTACTTTCTGCCGAGTGTTCAATAAACTACACAAGAGATTCAATGCCTTATTATAAAATGGGGTACATGTTAGATAGTTTTGTACAATAGGCCAGGTAAGTGTTCTTTAAGGTGGGCTGTGATGTTTAGTAAGTTAGCTGTATTCAAGGCATTTTCGACTTCTGATAATTTCAACTGCTTTTTTAAAAAATATTTTATTGGTTGTCGATGGACCTTTATTTATTTATATGTGGTGTTGAGAATTGGAGCCATTATCTCACACATTCTAGGCAAGCTCTCTACCACTGAGCCACAACCCAAGCCCCCAACTACTTTTTAATTATGAGTTTATCAGAATGTAACCACATATAAGTTAAGGAGCATCTCTGAACTGTGTGTGTGTGTGTGTGTGTGTGTGTGTGTATACATTCGTGTATTTGCAATGCCTGTTTTTATTCAGATAACAAACAAAGGCTTAATGCTCACCTGTCTTGGTGTTTACTAGAATTAGAATTCAGAAATAAAATTCCTGTTATGGAGCACATATTGACATTTTTCCTTTAATTCAAAGTGAAGCTGGGTTTTTCACAGCACACACATGTCTGATTTGACTAATTGTTTATGTGAGAACTGGCTTTGCCAATGAGGTTTTATATAGCTGATATGTTTCATAAACTAAATGGGATAAATTTGCACCTTAAGTATATTTTAAAATATATTTAAAATTTCATATGTAATATGCAATATTCTAGAAGTTGTATCTTTGTAACTATTACATTTATATAAAATTTAAATGTCAGCTTAAAAGTATAAGAATATATATATTTTAAAATCACAGTGTCAAATGGAATATTTTATGTGTATTATAAAGAAAGCTTTAATTTTAAGACCTTATAATAATTTAAAAATCAGAAAAATTATGTTTTGAGTAATAGGGCTTGACTAATTTAAGGGACCTAGAGCTAGAGACCCCATCAACTTAGTAATGAGAAAATGAGGATAGAGAGAAGTCAATAACTAGTCTGTCCATTAAGATAAGGACTAAATGCCGCAGTCTGGCTGGGCACAATTCAGGAGCCACTTGTCAAAATAAACTAACTTTAGTTTTAGAACCACACAGGCCAAACAAAACAGCTCCTCAGGAAAAACCCTCAGAGCCCAACTGCCACCACCAGCTTCCCACAAGCCTCTCCCTCAAAACCACAAGCCTCTCCACCTCCCACAATCCTCCTGCTCTTGAGGCCGATTGGCTGGGTTGCATGGGTGGAGCCAAAAAAGTCCCCCAATGAGCAGCTCCATGGTCTGAAAGGGCAGGGAAACAGCCCAATGAGCATCACCGCAGAGGAGCCAATCAGCTAGATGTTGCTAGGGCCGCTGTGAGCCAATCATCAGCTGGCAGTCTGAAAATTTGCTGGGGCCCCTTCGGCTGTGGCTCTCAACAACTAACTCCATCCATTTTGCTTGCTTTGTCAGAATACTGCTAATTATACTTATAAAAGGCTTATGAAACTGCTATTGTCAGTCCATGAACTTTTTATTATGTAAGGGAGCATGAATATACTGTACAGTTCATGAAATACACATGCATAAATTTAACCCAATAACAATATAATATGTATTATAAACTGAGTATTTAATTAATAGCTGTTTCCTTACCTTCCTACCATTTATAAGGACTTCTTGACATTTTTAAATCTTTTAAAATGTCACCTAGGGAACTGTGAATTGATTTCCCCTTTTCTTTTAATAATTTTCCCTTCAGCAAATACTTTTAAAGCTGTTGCAAATATTGTTAATTTACTAATTATCCATCACAGTACCTTGTGAAACAAAGAGCACCAACTTCTGGAAATAGGAGGCTTGGACCAAGTTCTAGATGTACCACTATACATCTGTGTGACTTTGGTCCTCCTGTGTGTGTGTATGTATGTATGTGTTGAATTGGTTTCACTCTGAGATTCAACTGTAACTGATGACAATTTTGTGGAGTTTTGCATAAAGAATGATTTTAATGCTACTTCTGGCTTTTGTGGGAAGGGGTGCTGATTGGTTGAAATGATCTCTTAAAGGTGTAGATGTAGGATGTTGCATATTTGTCAACTCATATGATACAAATAATTATGTTGACAGTATTTGGTCTTCTGATGCATGCTCACCTGTGTGTGTGTGTGTGTGTGTGTGTGTGTGTGTGCCAGGAGCCATCTGTGAACTATGCATGAACTGAAGCAGTGTTGAAGCCATTAGGCAGGAAAACCTGGTATCAGGAACTCCCAGCAGCAACCCTGCTGGTTTGAGAATGCCTGGTTCATGTGGCATCCTGCCTAGCTCCATCTCAAGCTAAGCACAGCATCAGAGATGGGGTGGCCAGCTAGAACCAGACAGCCTCTTGGAGATGGGTGTGGCTTGCCAAAAATGCTAATCAACCTGCTTAATGCAAGACCCTTGCCACACTGAGAAGCAAGCACTGAACCAAGACTCCTCCTGCTGAAACCTTACCCCTGCCTTTGATGTACTCCTCCTTAGATAAAGAATTAGGGCCTTTTTTCAGTTGTTCAATTCCAGCTCCTATTAGGACTGGAAGATGCTTCCCTTTTTATATCTAATTTCTGACTCTGCCTCTATTTCTTAGTAATTATTTCAGACTTTTTGTTTCCCAGGTGGCTCACACCTCCTGAGCAGGAACCTACCCTGGCAGGGTGCTGGTCACCTGATATGTGAATGTTCCTCCTAAACATGGATTCCTGAAAGGAAATAAGAAGGCAAGAGCAATCATATTCCTTTAATTATTGTGGGGCAACTGCCATTTATGAGTTTTTAAAAATAACTGCCAAGATCACCTCATTTTCCCTCTAGATGAACAGCTCACAAGATACCTAATGATGAGAATTAGAAATGAATTTATAAAAATTTGAGGGACAGATGAGGTCGTCATCTGGGGTCAAGTATGTTATAGGTAGAGCATTTCAGAAAGATTTTGATTGATTCACTTTCTCATGGCTTGTACCATTCCTTTGCAGATCTATGGATAGATTTGCTTGGTTGAAATAGATTTCTCTCTTTCTCTCTTTTTCTTTGATGCTGGGGATTGAACCTAGGTTCAAACACATGCTAAGCAAGAACTTTACCACTGAGCTATACCCCTGGCACTTCTAAGCTTACTCTTGATGACAGATTCTTTGCTATTAAATTCACATGCATCTGGTGCATAATAACATTATGCCTAATTAAAAATGGGTGATAGATCTTTACCTAAGATAGGCACTTCCTGGTATCAAGGTAACTGGGAAGTAAGTTTATTACTGATCAGAAGAAAAGCACAGAATTATAGTCCTGGAGATGAAGTGTGTTCAAATAGCCTTAAAAAAAGACTCAAAAGGCATACTGGGCACTGTGCGTAAGGGGTAGTGTGTGTCATTAGCAGGCTGGCTTTCCATCTTGTCTTGGAATGTATAAACCATGTTTATATGAATTATGATCAAGTCACATTCCTATGAGTCACAGTTTTGGTATTTGTGGGACCTGAAGAGGACAATACTCTGGACTTGAAAGGTTGGCAATGCCCACCCTTTTTATCATCTATCTGGAGACAGTGCTGTGGCTAATGGGTGGGTGCTGGGAAACATAGAATGAAAAGAAATTCAACATGAAGAAAAGATAAGAAAGGAAATCTTCAAGTACAAACATTCCAAAAGGGAGGCAATTGACTTTTATACTAGTTTGTTTCCATCCTTCTTCCTTCTGAAACTGGATGTGGAATGTTATGGTGAATGGGAGGCTGAGGGAGATTGTGCCATGTGCATGGATTATGATCTGTGTACATGCATCAAAGGTGAGTCTGCATCTGGAGGCTGATGTCACATGGCACATCCTGCTTTGCAGACCCTTAGAAACCTATGTTTAAGTGGGGAGTCAGAGCATAGAGTAAAATTGAGCTGTGATCCAGAAGTTTCCATAGGGCAGAGATTGCTGACTCCTCTTTACTAACTGTTCCTCCTTTCCCTTTTAGCAATAGAATTCCTCTCCAGTCAGTTTTAGTGGAGCAGGTGGTCAATCCAGCTAGAGAACATATTTGTCAAGTTGTGGTCACGTAAGTAAGTTTAAACCAATGAGTGGTGGGAAGAAATATGTGTAATTTCTAGGTCTCATACTTAAAAAGTACTGTTTTCTTGGATTGTTTTTCACCCCTTCCTGATAGCTGGGAAATATTGAGAACAGGTGCAACCTTAAAGATCACGGGTTGCCAATGTTAGAGCCACATTGCCAGCTCTGGACTACCTTGTGGGAAAGTAATAAACTTTTTTTCTTAATATTTGGGGTCTTATTATTATGGCAACTAATAATAATGCAGAAAGTAGTACCCAGGACTGAGGTCCTACATAACAATAACAAAAACTATGCTTAGAAGTCTGTCAGTGGGTTGCTAGGCAATGGGTGTTATAGACTGTCGTAATGCCACCTGCTGGCGGTTGAAAAAAACTTGATCCTATTTTGACTACAGCACCGGGAAGATAGAACACATGGTTACTGATTCTGATAGTCTAGGGTAACTACATGGAAAAATTCTGAAGTTCCATGTTTATAGACTTTCTGCTCTTTTCAAGACAGGTAAAGACAAGACAAATGTACTTGGAGCTTGGCAGAAGCAAACCTACAAGAGCCTATCCCATTTTTGAGGAAATGGTTGTGCCACAGAAATTATACATATGGCTTACATAAGCTTATGATTGTTCTGAGCCACCCCCTTCATTCTGCACCTGGGTCAGCAGAAAACTGGCATATTTGTCAACATCTATGTCATGTGGCTGTGAGGTCATTACAGTGGTGGGTGAGAGCAAACCATCCAGACAACAATGCCAGGGGACACAGAGGGTTACTGACAAAGGCGGTTCTTCTTAGTAAGTAGAACTATATTTCAACCAAGAAAAACGCTGTACTTATAAGACAGGGAGTCTTCACAAATTCCACCTGGACAGATTCATGATCGCTGTAGATCAGCCATTGCTGTGTGCACACCATTCCCTCATTCACAAGTGGCATGTGTTATTGCAGCTGTCCCTTCCCTTCTCTATCATTGCAAGTGGGGCAGGGGAGAGACTTGTGTGTTAGTTTATAGGCTGCTTCAATGTGAGGAACTTTATTTGAACCTGATGGAAAGGACTTTAGCACCACTCAAAGACCCAAGGTTTTAAGCTGGAAAAATTCACAGGACTTGGGGATAGCGTAAGTGTGTTCTTTATGTACAAGAAACAACAAGCATGAAAATTTGAATGACCAGATGGTTGGGTTGTGACATTAAATCTTACCTTTCACCCCTGCTCCTATTACCAAGAAAATTCTCATAGCTAGCTAGGCATGGCATTTCTTCACCTCTCTCGCCAACTATTGACCAATAGGATGTGAGCAGAGGAATGTGTTTGGGTTTGGGGCATCTCCTTCAATATTCTTTTGCTTGTGCTAGTTATTCTTGTTTTCCTGTCACTAGTTGTGGAATGGTGAGACTTTGGAATGATCTTGAGAATCATGTGTAGGGAACAGCAGAGTTGACTCCACCAGGTCTGGATTATTTACATCTGGACTGTTCTGGGAGAGAATAAGCAACCTCTACTTCATTTAAGCACTACTCTGGCATTGCTTCCTTTGAGGTACTTTGTTACAAAAGATCAATTTCTTTCTTCTGGTATTACTAAAGTAACTGTGGATGCACTCCTGATAATAGTAACACAATGGCTTGCTAGGATGTATCTACTAAATTCTAAGATCTTATAACACAACCATACCACAGTGGAGACTGACTCCCTGCTGGTGGGGTTACTTGTGTCTGTCTTGAACAGTACTGGTTAGAAGTGATGTGGTTTTTCTGTATCTCATTATTACTTGCTTATTTTCCCTCTTTTCTGGTGATTTTAATTAAATAATGCTTATTTAACTTATTATATTTTTATAAAGCTGGAGGACAGTCTGTACAACTCCAGTATGTATTTATATAATTAGATGAACCCCTGACATTCTTCAAGAAACCTGATATAATAGGCTGAATTAAAGAATTAGTACAAGATGACCCTTAATGAACAGAAATATGGTGTGAGATGCACCAAATAATGAAAGCTCTGTGTATCTATAAGAATAATGACACCATAATGATATCCAATGTATAATCAGTGTTTTAGTCAGGTTTTTTTTTTTTTTTTTGCTGCTGTGACTAAAAGATCTGATCAGACAATTTTAGAGGAGAAAAGTTTATTTTGGGGCTACTAGTTTCAGAAGTCTCAATCCATAGGCATCAATCAAGATGAGGTAGAACATTATGGTGGAGGAGTGTGGCCAGGGGAGCAGCTCACATGATAATCAGAAAGCAGAAAGAGACTCCACTTGCCCAATACCAAATATATATACCCTAAAGTCATGCCCCCAGGGACCCACTTCCTCCAGCCACACTCTACCTGCCTTCAGTCACCACCCAATTAATCCTATCAGGGGATTAATTCACTGATTGGGTTATGTCTCTTATAACTCAATCATTTTTCTTCTAAACTTTCCCGCATTGTCTCACACATGAGCTTTTGAGGGAATACTTCACATCCAAACCATAACACTCAGTTAATTTAATCATTTTAATGAATTTCAATTTCATACTACTGCAGCTGAAGTAGAATCACTTCCTTGGACACCATAAGATGATCCATCACTACATTCGTATTATGAGAGGGACAGGGAGAAAGGCGTGGGAATGAAGCTGGGAGATTCTCAGTGTGTTGGGGAATTGAGCTGGGGAAGGGATCATCCAGCAGCTGAGGGCCTCTCTCTTCCTCTCATGCTCTCACTGGGATTTGTAGTTCAGGGCTCTTACTCCTTGGAGGCCATGTGTACCATAGCATCCACCAACCTGTTGCTACAGCCAAATTAATTTTCATACTAGGAAATATTTTTGCCAGAGTGGTCATTGAGGGCAAGGCCGGGCCCAGCATTGAAGGTGGACGAGTGGGTATTTCTGTTAACATTGCAGGAGGAAGCCTGGTCCTCCATTTAGTCCAGTATGTCCATTAGGGGCCCTTTGATGTCTGCTTTACCACTTTCTTGGTGTCATGGTATTTGGCAGCTTTCTTCAGGTGACAAGTCATATCCATTACCTACACTTTGGAGGCGGACACTGGAAGGCCATACTAGTGAGCTTCCCATTGAGCTCAGGGATGTCTTGCAAACAGAGTGTTTCCCTTAAGCTTGTTTTGTGCCTATGTCCACTTCACAAAAGTCCTCATTACAGTCTTCACCATTGTTATAACTTCTTTCTTGGAGATGCATTAAGAATGGAGAAGAGAGGAGTAAGGAAGGCAGAAAGGAGATTTTCCTCATGATCACTCTCTATCTCAAGGGGACACATCACTTCTTTTTCCTCTCTTTCTTCCTTCTGAGCAAAACCTGCCCAAGCAGTCTCATGTGGACTCTATGGCTCAGGCTTCTCTACTCCATGGAAACTGGTTCAGTACATGTCAACAGTCATTCTTGGATTGTCAAATACAAGGGATGCTTTTCTAGGTCTTTTCTGACTTGATCCTTCTGTACATCAACACATTTGGTAACTTGCCCCTTGAAATAGTTCTTCCTGTATCTTCTGTAATAAGTCTGACTTCTGTTTCATTTTTCTATCCTTGAATATTTCTGTTCCTGCTTCATGGGCATCTCTACAAAGGCCGTGCCATATATTGGGAGTTAGGATGATGTAGTGCTTAAAAGTTTATATTCTGGAGCCAGATAACCTGTGCTTGAACCCTATATGTCCCACTTGGGTCAGTTACTTAACTTTTCAGTGCCTCAATTTTGTCATCTGAAAAATGGTGATATTACTAGTACTGTTACTTAGTGTTGTTTTGCAAATTAAAATTTTTAATTGATTTTTTAAAAAAATAAATGTCAGCGGAATGCATTACAATTCTTATTACACATATACAGCACAATTTTGCATATCTCTGGTTGTATATGAAATATGTTGACACTAATTCGTGTCTTCATACATGTACTTTGGATACTGATGTCCATCACATTCCACCATCCTTGCTAATCCCCTAACCCCTCCCTTTCTCTCCCACCCCTCTTTCCTATCTAGAATTCATCTAATCCTCTCATGCCCCCCTCCCTACCCCACTATGAGTCAGCCTCCTTATATCAGAGAAAACATTCAGCATTTTTTTTGGGGGGGGAATGGCTAACTTCAAAGTGAAGCAAATTGAATTATTTAATATTCATAAAGTACTATGAGTAGTTCCTGGCAAATAATACATGTTATAAAAAGGAGAGAAAGAGAAAGAGAGAATACAAGAGAGTGAGTATGTGAGTGCTGTGGTTAAGAACATTTGAATGTCTGTGATCCTCATGTGGAACTCTTGAATAAGCTTTCTAGACCCATGCTTAAAAGACAAATGAAACATGCTCACATATTCCTTTTTGAATAGATTTAACTATTTTGCAATAACTACCCCATCTAAACTTTTGTGGCCAGACATACTACAGAGCTGCTGGACTCTGTGTTCATCTGTGTTCATCGCTCCTACACCAGCCTCCTGCTCATATTCACCTGTCCAATGTCAGGCCAGCTTCCTCTGCCCCTGTGCTCATATTTGTAGCTTCAAACTTGTGTGTTAAATATAATCTCAGTAAAAATTAACATGGTGTCTACAGTCTTTCCCCCTTTATTTAGAAATGTAGAGGACAGGAAGGTGTTTATTATAATTATCGCAGGAGAAAGCATTGGGAACCAAAGAGGAAAGATACTTTCCAGAGCTCTGGGTGCAGGAGGGTGGTGCGAGTGGTGGCATGGAGGTTGTGCTTGCAGAAGCTTTGATCTCCAGCTATGTGGCAGGGAGAAGTGACATTCTCATGGGCTGTTTCTATAGGAGGAGGTAATTCTCAGACAAACAAGAAGTGTTCCCCACAGAATTTAATGCAAGCACTGCTGGCACTGCTGTGGTATATGAGGGCAGTGCCAGGGACAGGGTGGGTAGAAAGGAAGAATTTATCCTGGTTTGTCTAATCTCCATATAGCCCCACAGTGTTCAAGAAATTGGTGTAAAGAACTTGGGTCATTTTTGAGATGACCGTTAGCTATTATGCCATAGTCCCTCATCAACTGCTGAGACTGAGCCTGGTGCCTGGCTTCATCAGGGAACATAAGTCAATATCTTTGCAAAACATGAAATAAAATTTCGTCATCAAACATACTCCTCTGTTTGAAATCATAGCTGAAAATTTCCTCTGTGCTTTACCACTCAGTTGCCAATACTTCCCTTGCCTCTGAACTGCCCTTCTAGCAATTATTGAAGATCTCTCTAGGCTCATGTTTACAGTAAGATTCTTCTCACTGGTGGTAACTCATTTGTTCACCCAGAAAAATGTTTTTAAAATCCACTTACAAATTATAGGCTTCTTGTAGTTAGGGAAAATGCTTGATATATCCTTTGCCCCTTATTTAGTTTTGCATTTTACCTAGTGTCTTTAAGGCACATTTCACATAATTGCTACAGTAAATCCTAAAACAAAATAAAAAACAACAATAAAATAAACAAAAAAACCCTTTGTTCAATAAAAAGGTAGAGTAATTGCTCCATTTTACAGATGGAGAAAATGAGGCTCAGTGGTGTGGAGTGAGCTGCTCAAGGACATGTGACTTATAGTTGGTGATTTTTTTTGGTAGTGGAGATTGAACCCAGTGGTGCTTAACCACTGAGCAACATCCCCAGCCCTTTTAAAAAATATTTTATTTAGACACAGGGTGATGAGTGGCTTTATACAACTATATTGTGAGAGGTTGGGTCAAGCCTTTGTAGGTTTGTCATTCTCTGATATTAAGAGGACAAAATAAGTATAAAAGTAAATAAATAAATAGAAAAAAGAAAACCATCAGGATGTTACATTCTGTTATATCTTTTTATTTTAGCATCTCTAGAAACAGAACCAGATTGCAGGCTACACAAGGATGAGTTGTTGGGCACCTTCTCAGTATTTCACAAAGTACCTTAGTGTGTGTGGGGGGGCTGGAAATACCGCACTTGACAGAGGGGCATTCCTCAAAGGAAAGTTGTGGGGAATTTTAGTATTTTAAGTTTCTAAGGGAAATAAATATCCATTTAGTGGGTTTGGGGGAAATGTGGATGATGGCTAAGAAATTGGTGCTGACACTTGAATTCTGAGGACTATGTTTGTAATGGAAACTTATAAAGAAAATGCACAGTTCTAACACAATCTGTAGAAGAACAGTGTGGCATTGCAGGCTTTAACTGACATTCCTGCAAGGCTGTTGCAGTTTTGATAACACTTTGACAATCTGTTTGACTTACCAGAACACCTCTGTGCTTGGACCCAGAATCATAGAGTGATGATGGATGGGGCCAATAAAGGATAAATATATTGGCTATTTCAGGACTAAAGATCAGAATCGCATGACACACTGAGGCCCTAACTTCACTTGTTGCTAAGGGGTCCCCTTGTTCTCATGCCTTCCATGGTGATTTAATTTCAGTGAATAGCACTCATTGTCTTTAAAGACATTTTTAAGATTGATGTGAGGACTTACAAGGGTAGATGACACAAAACTGCTGTCCTCTAGTCCCTCCCTATTTAGGGAAGAAACTGGACTCCTACAAAATCCATCAATTTGGAAGCCCTAAGTGTTGCATTTTGATAGCTGCATAGGAAAAAAAAAACTATATTAAGTGTGTATACAGGCTAATCCCTTGTCTACAGAGTCAGCTAATTAAACCCTATTTCTGTGATATTCAATATAAATTTAAGTTTCTTTTAGGTTTTGGGGACTCCTGGGTGTGTAAGTCATGAACCCTGCTTTTGTGGTGCGGGAGAGATATAAACAAAGCATGTGTGGGCAGGGCAGCTGGGCAAGTCTGTCCAACTACAGCAGGACAGAGGGGAAGGAGGGACCAGCTAGTTCAGGGCATGAAGGATGAAGTCAGGAGGAAAGGAAGGGCTGGGGAGAGGAGGGAGTTTAGCTATAATAAGGAGTGGTTACCAGTGGGCCAGGAACAGAGACATTCTGGGTAGAGGGAATGGCTTGTGCCTTCTGTTATACCTATCTTAAATGGGCACTTAAAGGTTAATCAATCACATTTTACATTTAGAGTTTTCTTCAAAAATATGGTCTTGATTCAGTTTCTCAATTTTCTGTAATGGCAGAAACAAAATTATTTCACTTTTATTCCAGTGTGGAAATGGAGTACACAAGTAATGGAAAGAATCATGAAATAAAGGACTGAAATAATGTTTAGGGTAGCACCTAGATTACTCACAAGGCTGGCACCACTGCTGCTCTTCTAAAAATTCTGACTGCTTCATCAGTGCTGAAGTTTTTGATAAATATTATGGACGAGATGTGACATTAAGTTGGAGAACTGGTTTGTATGAATGTCTGGATGTTTCATTTTACAGTCAAAACTTTATCTGAAACTGCACTTGTTGGTTCTTCTTATTGCAATCTTTCATGCATTGTATTTTTTTTTTCTGGAAATAGTCATTAACTGGCATAGTAAGTCACTATCATTTGTTCTCATTTTCTGAAAAGACATACTCCTTTTTTTTAAAAAAAGTCTAAGATCTGCTAAAATATTCATAATCCAAAAATGTGATTCTGTTAGATTTTTTTTTAAAAAAAGCAGAGGGCTGGTTCTGAGTTTGGTACAAATAACAGAGAAAAAGATACATCAATTAAAGTATAAAGTATAAAACTTATCAGTTATATTTTAAAAAATGTCAGCCTCCTAAAAAACTGGCCAGAGCAATTAGATGAAAGAAATTAAAGGGATACAAATAGGAAAAGAATTCAAGTTAGCACTATTTGCTGATGATATGATTCTGTACCTAGAAGACCCAAAAAATTCCACCAGAAAACTTCTAGAACAAGTAAATGAATTCAGCAAAGTACCAGGATATAAAATCAATATATGTAGAATGCCAATAAATCAAAGGCATTTCTGTATATCAGTGACAAGTCCTCAGAAAGGGAAATGAGGAAAACTACCCCATTTACAATAGCCTCAAAAAAAGAAAAAACAACTTGGGAATCAATGAAGAGATGAAAGACATTTACAATGAAAACTACAGAATGCTAAAGAAAGAAATTAAAGAAGACCTTAGAAGATGAAAATATCTACCTTGTTCTTGGATAGGCAGAATTAATATTGTCAAGATGACCATACTATCAAAAGCAATGTATAGATTTAATGCAATTCTAATCAAAGTCCCAGTGACATTCCTCATAGCAATAGAAAAAGCAGTCATGAAATTCATCTGGAAAAATAAGAGACCCAGAATATCTAAAGCAATCCTTAACAAGAAGAATAAAGCAGGTGGCATCATTGTACTAGACCTTAAACTATATTGCAGAGCAAAAACAGCATGGTACTGGTACCAAGATAGACTTGTAGACCATGATACAGAATAGAGGACATAGAGACTAACCCACATAATTACAGTTATATTAGACAAAAGCACCAAAAACATACATTGGAGAAAAGATAGCCTCTTCAACAAATGGTGCTGAGAAAACTGGAAATCCATATGCAACAAAATGAAATTAAACCCTATTTCTCACCATGCACAAAACTCAAAGTGGATCAAGGAACTAGGAATTAAACCAGAGACATTGTGTCTATTAGAAGAAAAAGTAGGTCCACTCTCCATCATGTAGGATTAGGCCCCAACTTCATTAATAAGACTCCTATAATGCAAGAATTAAAATCAGGAATCAATAAATGGGACAAATTCAAAACTAAAAAGCTTCTTGTCAGCAAAAGTAACAATTAGTGAGGTAAATAGAGAGCCTACAGTACGGGAGCAAACTTTTACCACTTGCACATCAGGTAGAGTACTAATCTCTAGGATATATAAAGAACAAAAATCTAACCCCCAAAACAAATAACCCAATCAATAAATGGGCCAAGGAACTGAACAGCCACTTCTCAGAAGAGGATATGCAATCAATCAACACATGTATGAAAAATGTTCAACATCTCTAGAAATTAAAAAATGCAAATCAAAACAACTCCAAGATTTCATCTCACTCCAGTCAGAATGGCAACTATTGATAACAAAGGCACACTCATACATTGCTAGTGGGACTGCAAATTGGTGCAGCCAATATGGAAAGCACTATGGAGAATTCTTGGAAAACTGGGAATGGAACCACCATTTGACCCAGCTATCCCACTTCTCAGTCTATACCCAAAGGACTTAAAAACAGCATACTACAAGGACACAGCCACATCAATGTTTATAGCAGCACATTTCACAATAGCTAAACTTTGGAACCAACCTAGATGCCCTTCATTAGATGAATGGATAAAGAATATTTAGTATATATACACAGTGGAATACTATTCAGTATTGAAAAGGAATAAAATCATGGCATTTTCAGGTAAATGGATGGAGTTGGAGTTGGAGAATATAATGCTAAGTGAAGTTAGCCAATCCCAAAAAGCCAAATGCCGAATGTTTTCTCTGATATAAGGATGCTGATTCATAATGTAGTTGTAGGAGGTGTGTGTGGGAGGGTTAGATGAACTCTAGATAGGGCAAAGGGGAGGAAAGACAGTGGAATGAAATGAACATCATTACCCTAAGTACATGTATGAAAACCTTAATGGTGTGACTCTTCTTTTTGTACAATCAGAGATATGAAAAATTGTGCTCTATATGTGTAATATGAATTGCAATGCACTGTGCTGTCATACATAACAAATTAAGTTAAATAATTTCATTCCTACCTCTGTTTCTTTTGCATGTTTTTATTAGTGTGCTATACCTAATAGTGGGGTTCATTGTGACAGATTCACACATACAACATAATTTGCTCCATTTAATTCCCTAGTACTTCCCTTTTCCCTTTCCTCCTCCCTCCTCTGAACACCCTTCCTCTACTTGTCTCCCTTCGAGTTATTTATTATTTTTAACTTGCTTATTTTCATTCCTTAAAAGAATGAGTGGCGGTGGAGAGAGAGAGGGGTGGGGGAGAGAGAGGGGGTGGGAGTGGCAGCAGGCATCACAAAAGCAAAGGAAAATATTTGTTATGTGGCTTTTCTTATATCTCTAAGATCACCAATAATAGACAGCATTTATGAAATGCTTACTCTGAACCTTTCAAAACAAATCTCTAAGGTAGGAAATATTATGATGATACTCATTTCACAGTTTAGGAAACCGATGCCCCAGATGTGAAGCCACATGTCACCTGTGTGTGCATGTTCTCGGAACTGTTCTTCTACAGCTGCCTTCAATTTACACATTTACTTTGTAGTAAGGGGCTCTCCCTGGCTAAATTTCTAGGGACTATTTCCTCCTGTGAGGTATATGTGTGAGTGTGATGTGTGTTTCTACATGGGTGCATACTTATATATGTATGCTTTGTATATGTGGACCATCTGGGCAAAGTTTCATAAGCAACTGTTGTACTAGTCAAGATTAGGTAGGCCACGGCAGCAGTAACAAATGATCCCTGAATCTTGATAGCTTAATACAGCAGAAGTTCATGCAAACTTATGAACAAATTTCTTCCTGTCCAACGTGTGGTCAGACGTGGGGATAGGAGATGGTGATGAGAAGTTTGTAAATAATAAAAGGGCATAGAATAATATAACTTTAAAGCATTTAGTAGGAGTAAACTCATACTCAAAATTTCTGGGCAATCTCAGCCTGCCCAACCACTTCACCTCTTCCCCTGATGGTTCTTGAGGGTAGGCAAGACTGTGGGTCACAGTCTAAATTCACTCTTGTGACATACTCTGGACTTCACTGGACATGTGGGATTTTTGAATGACTGAGATTCTCTCTCTCTCTCAGCTTTGCCTCCATCCAGCTGTCCTCTTCCCACTACATTGGGTGCTGCCATGCAGAAGACTGATAGAGCAAGGCTTTGCCTGTACTCAATTCTCTGGATATCAATAACAATGAAACTCTCTCAAAAATGCTCAGAAGGAAGAAGGAATGCAACTTATTTCTTTTTTTTTTTCCTGATTGCATTTTCCTCACTACGTTCTGTGTCATTGCCACATTCAACATGGCATCTTGGCATATTGAATGTTTTAAGCTGAAGGAATTTGTAGAAGCTGGAAGTTCTCTCTGTCCTCCCACACTCCCCCGGCCTTTTCTCTGAACCAGGTCATAAGAGTCTCATGTGAGAAGTTCTCTCCCCAAACTTGTAGAGAAGAGCATCCTTATCTCAGAAGATGAAGAAATAAAGAGAGGAATCTGAATGAACAGGCCTTGATGGGTTCCCCAGTTCTCTGATATTTATCTCATACTCTATTTGGATCATATTTCTCCAGGACTGACCACTCTTAATCAACCCTACTACATAAAGTACTCTGGTTTAATTGCCTCTTTGGGTCTTCATTTCCTCCCATGTCATGTAAAAATTAGATCAAATTTTATGCTTTTCTCTTATTGATCCATATTTTATTATAGGAGTTCCAGTCATGAACTTAGAAGAGTTAAAGAAATATATATCCTCTCTTACAACTGGCTCTTCCAAAGGACATTTATCAATTAACTGATTTATTGATCAATTGATCCATCTATCTAAGTGAAAGATATTTTTAATATTTTTACCAGAAGTGCTTCTGGCATCACCTTTTTGATACTTAATTTAATTAAATAAACAGAAATGAGATTTTAGCATTGTTTCAGCCAGCTACTTCCCCAAGCAACTAATACAACTCACCAAATGTTGATACCTCTGTACCCAGTCCACCAGATTTCCCTCAGAATTGGACTATGCTAAGTTCTCAATGGACATTCAATCCCTAATAAGGTAGGGGGAAGAAAATATCATATGACCTCCAGCGTTCTTTTGAGGTCACAAACATGAAACAGAATCCTTGATATAAATATCTCAACAATACATAACCAATTCAGGGCAAGTAAATATCAGAGCCATAAAACTCACCTCCTGAATTATGAGAGATCCAAAGGAAGTTAGGCTACATCTTTATCCTGGAAAGTTTTTCTCATGGAAGTTATTAACAGAATAAATATGATAATGTAATCATATCTATTGCTTCATGTTGTGGACTTATTAGCACACAAGTATTCCAACCTGATACATTTTGGCACAAACTTTGGGACCTTTGTTTCTTAGCCTGGTTCTTGGCCTCTGCAGCATCAGAATGGTAGAATGGACTTTCACACAGGCCTCAGAGTGATAGACTATGAGTTCTTTGAACCAAACTTGTGTGGGAAGGATGGGTTTAAGAAACTGAAGGAACTCTTGTGCATGAGGCAGCCTGTGTACTTAAGGAGTTAGGAGAAAATCTCTTTCCAAAGATACTCTTCTGCCCTTCGACACACTGCCAGTGGTAGATGGTCGCTTTGTCATAGCGGCAGAAATTGTACTAATTAGTGATTCACTTATGTTAACAAGCATCCCTTTTAAGATGCAATTACTTCGAGATGACAATTGCTAATTCACAAGTTCATGCAAATTTTCTTAATCATATTGCTTTCTCCTTAACACCTCGCTGTGACTGTTCTTTCTGAAGGAAATTAGAACGAAATTTTGGAATTTGGTGGTGTTAGGGGCTGAATAAGGGTGGGCACAGGGCAGAGAAAAGAAAGAAAAGGTATTTTAATGTATTTTTTTCTAATGATCAAAATCTTTGATGCAGTTCAGTGGAGTCAGGCTTTGGAGCCAGGTTGCTCTTGCCAGTCCTGTGAGTTTGGAACATTGCCTCACTGCCACATACCTCAATGACAGGAAGGAAATACTAATAGTTACATCAGAGGATTCTGTTGTTATTGTACTTAAGATTAGTTGAGTTAATGCATGTGAAGACTTTAGTGCATAGAAAGCACTCTAGATATCAACTCTTTTGAACAATTTAGAAAATATAAACAATAAGAATTTCTTGAAGATCCTTAACATGTCTACAAACCATTGCACCTTTACAATGTCCACTGTTAATATTTTGCCCTGTTTTTATCCAGGATGTTTACATTCCATATAAAAAAACAGAGAAATTTAGATCACTGTTTTTTTTCAGATAATATTAGCTATGAATACTTTGGGGGAGCCTTTGTTCAGGAGGTGGGTCAGTAAAAGCATTTCCAGTTAGATTAGAAAGGTGTTCACAGGCTAGGGGCACAGTAAAAACAAAGGCACAGGAAGACCTGAGGATACCTGTGGGGACAGGGTGGGCAGGAGGGCTCAGGAGGTGGAGAGCTGAAGAAGCACTTGGGTCTCATTTTGGAGGAACAGGAATACTTGCTCTTTAGGCACTAACAGTGGGTTAAGTTTGCAGTGGATTACAGGACACAGGAGTCGCTTGCAATAATCCAGGGATAAGGGACTTGAACTGTTCACATTTGAATAAATAGAAAGTTATGGGAGACAGTATAGAGAAAGAATTGACAAAATATGCTGATAAGATAAGAGGCTGTTGGAGAAGAGGGAAGAGATAAAGACAACCGTGAGAATTCTAGAAAGTATAAATGTTAGAGTGTTGTACTGTTCAGAGAGACAGGAAAGAGGAGAAAAAGTCAGTCTGGTTGTTTAACTTTCAGATGAGAAAACAACAACTACAGCAACAGTAGTGGTTGTCTGTTAAGCATTAAGTATAATTCTGGTATTGTGCTAAGCATTTTATATGAAAAATCTTGTTTAATCTCCATAAGATTATTATTTTTCCCACAATTTATAGATGAGCAAATGTGACGGGGAGAAGTTAATTCCTCTTCAAAGTAACACAGCACATAAAAAACAGGGCCATAGTTGGAGGCCTGCCTACCACTGAACCTGATGTCCACCCTTCTCAATGATCATGCCTCCATGCTTAGTCTGAGGTGTATGTGTGGTATGTTTTCACTGTGTCCAGCACAGAGATGGAAATTTGGATTTGAAGTCTAGGAAACAAATCAGGATATATTAGAGATGTGCAGATGATCAACATGAACAGAATTAATTGAAGTACACATATAGATTATTATAGAGTATGTAGAATGAGAATATACAAATAATCTGAAAATGTAACTATAGAAGAATGAATATCTAATGGTGACTAAATGGAATGAGATAAACTGATATAAGGTCAGAATGACAAGAAAGAATTAGAATTAGGAAATTTTCAAAAAGTTAATTATGAAGATAAATATCCAGGAAGCAAAGGTCAATAGCATTAGGTTTCCAAGAGGTCTTGCAGGATGTGAATTAAGAAAATGGGTTTGATTTGTGACTATAAGTCCCTTAAAGACATTTAAGACAGAATGTTTAGAAGATTAACAAAGAGGAGTACAGATTGCAAGGTTAATAGCACATGGCTAAGAAGTTCAGAAAATGAGTGGACCAGTGTAGATAACTTTTTCAAGGGCTGATGTCAAGAAACATACCATGGAATGATAACTTAATGTGGGAATGAAATAAAACAGGTGAACTTTTTGCTTTGTTTGTTTCTGATTAATTTTGTTTTCTCTTTAAAGATAAGAAAGATCTCTATCTGACAGGAAGGGAACAGGTGAAGATGAAGGATAGAGGTAAGATAGCGAATACAAAAAGATAAAGGGCCTCCTTGAAAAGGAGGAGGTTGCTACCCACTTCTGAGAGAGAGTGATGGAAAGAACATGCCGTATGGGGGTAGGTGAGAGATATTGCCATGGAAGGAACTGGAGATCAGGTCATAGCTAAGGGCAGTGAAGGCAAGCACTTTCTGGAGATGGTTATGGAGTGGAAGATGTTCTGACTAACCATGACGAAAGGTTAGGAATTTTTTAAAAGATACTCTAGTTCTTTGAGGCTTACCTTATTTATCAGAGAAGAACATATACCAATTTAAAACCAAATTTAAAATTCAATCAATGTACTATACAAATTCTTTAGTTAAATAAACATATTAGTTATTGAAGACATCTTCTTTTACTATAGCAGTAAGGGAAAAGATGCATCATCATATAAGTTATGTGCTAATTCACTTCTCCTTTCAATTATTGCTTGGACCTGAAGAACAGAAAGAACAGTGTCTTCTATGTCTATCTGAGGAATTGGTCATAAAGATTCTTTCTCTGCCCAGTGCTTTACCTATTGTCTAATAGGTGCACTCGTATTACCTCACATGCTAAAGGAATGGAAAGGCAGAAAACTCTTGAATATAATTCACATTAGAAAAATATTTCTAGAAAAGGGATAGTCTCTCCCCGCTGAATAACCACTATTCCAGAAAAACTGTATAGAAAAGAAAGTAATACTCAAGAACAACTCAGAGAGTTCTTCTAAGATATTGTTAAAGGAGCTGTTGCAAGTGTTCTTGAAATTTGATACTTTGCCAGTAAAAATATTTCTTTTCCCTTAAATTTATGAAGGCTGCACAGAGTGCTCTGAGCTTCTTGAAATTCCAATTAGTACTTTCAGATAGTAAAGCAATAATAATTTCTTAAACAGCCTCGAGCTCTTTTCTAGGAATGGTGATGAGTTTTGCAGATTAAGTTAAATTTCTGTGTAAGCATTTTAAAACATCTGGTTACATTTAGGCTACTGGTCCTTAGGCCAAGTCAGAAATGCTAATTGTAGGGTTCTGAAGAATTGGCTTTGGCCTTGACATGATTATCTAAAACTCAGTTAACAGCACAGTGGAGGACTCTTTACGGTCATACACAATAATTTCTGCTAGCCGCTACTCTTTCACATTTGAAACTCAGGAATGTGCCTTGTTGGATTTTTCATATTTAGAAGTGTTACATATAAAAATCATGTTTTATATCCTTCACAGTTTTATACACTCCATTTGATCCTCACAAATCCCTAGGAAATATGCAGGTCAGAGCAATATTATTCTTCAACAGGGGAATAAGTCTGTAGTAAAGATGATTTATCCAAAGTCTCCTGCTTGTAACATGGAAATCAGGATATAAGAGAACCCCCTTTCTCTTGTATCTGCTTTTAACTGACATTTTAATGTTTATTTCTCATGGGATTTGATTTGAGAATAATAATAAAAGTGAATTTTGTTTTTATTATTTGGAAATAACATACAACTTCCACTTTTCTATGTCTGAAATGATTTAACATCAGCAATGTCATACAGGGAGCCAAATCCTATGTGGAATTAGTGTGGACTTTCCAGTCAGATAAGCCTAAGCTGGAATTCCAGTTCTGCCCCATGTTAGTATTGAATTACCTCTATAAAACTATTTAACCTTCCTAATCATTTGCTTCCTGAGCTTTAAAAAAATGTTGACAATACTTAATATAGAGGTCCTCATGTAGAGCACATGGTACAATGTACTATCTCAGTACATGATAGATAGTAAGTTAAAAATAGCTCACAGCAAATATCATTGTCAGCAAAGGATTAACAATGCCAAATTGGATAATAAAATTAGTATTTTAATTATATCTGTATGTTTGATATTGTGTTTTTAGAAAAGAAATAATTTGTCATTTTTTTGGTACTGGTGTGTTATTGGTCATTTCAATTTCATTTTATTTTGCATATGTACATTTTCTTATTTTCTATAATAAACAAGGGATGATTTTTATAGTGGATATAAAGTTATAAAATAAAATTTTCTTTAATTACTCTGTTAAAATATTAATTATGTGAAAAAGGACAGCTTTCTAAAAAATCAATAGACCTTGGATAAACAGAAATGGTTGATATTTAAAACAAAATTCAATGTACCTCTTCCTTCTGCTAATTTGCATTCATTTACTCATTCAACAAATAATACATAAGTGGCAACCATGTTCCAGGAACTATGAGGAGAAAAAAGATGGAATTCTTAACTCATAACTGGTTATTGATGACTTATCTTTTCATTAGAATGTGGAAATGCAAAGAAACAGCCCCAACTTGAGCATCCAGATGTATGTACTCTATATGCACAGATGAGCTTGCTAAAACAGAGCAGGACATAGAAATTCAGCTCCAGGGAAATAAAGGATTATGCCTATCATAATTCAATGGCAACTGAAAGACTAATTTTTAAAGAGAAGGTAGTTTATTTGCCATTGAAAAAAAAATTTAAAAACATGCTAGGAATAGGTATTTGCTATCATTAAAATATTAAAATAATTCATGCAAGGAAAAATAATTATAGGTTTTTATGAAAAGAACATTTGCCTTGGGATAGAATAACTTAAAACTAAAATTCAAAGAATCCTTGAAATAGCATGTTGTGAATTCTGTCCTGTACTTGCCACATGTTGGAACCAATACATTTCCCTTTCTTTTTTTTTTTTTAATTGCTTTTATTTTTTAAATACACGACAGCAGAATGCATCACAATTCTTATTACACATATAGAACACAATTTTTCATATTTTCATATCTCTGTTTGTATATAAAATATGCTCACACCAATTCATGTCTTCAAGATGTAGGTCAAAGTGAACACTTTTTTTTATTCAATGTTTAAAATTTTAGTTAAACAGCATTGGTACTTATTGATTTATTTTTAACATTATAATTAGGAAGAAATGCATATTTTCAGAAGGTGCCTATTATAGAACTGGCAGCTGAATCTGAATCCTGTTTCTGTCCTAATTACTTGTATGATCTTAAGTAGGTCACTGAACAATTCTGAACTTCAGTTTTCTCATCTATTAATCAGGCACAATGGTTTCTAAGGCATGGGATGGTTGTGAGGATTAAGTGTGACAAGATAAGGAACATACCTATGACAGTATCCAAGACACAGACTCAAAAACGTTCCAGTATTTAAAAAGTGTGATGAATGGAGTGCAGTTTTCAGAGATTTGGTTCGATTTTAATCCTACATTTAATTATTTCTTAATAATTGTTTTTCCTGCAGAAATATATAGCCAAGTTTATATAAAAGTCAAATGGAGAGGACAGTAAGATCTGGTTTCTTAAGTTAATTGTTTCACCTGGTATTTTAGATAAATGTCTATTTTTTTAATAGAAAGGTAGTCTTGTATGTTTGCAAATATTTTCACATGACACCAGGAAATAGTGGTATGAACTGATTTTTCATGCAATAAAAATATTTTGAGTTAACTACTGTGAGGCATGAATGAAACAGACATGGAACCTTCTCTAATGAGACTCATAATATGATATATGAAAGATAGAGAATAGGGAACTACAACTCTAAATTGTGTGACATGAGAGGACATGTCAGTTAAGACTGAAGAATGAAAAAAAAATTAACCATGAGAAAGTAGTGAAAGATAGGAATACAAATGCCCTGAAATGGGAAAAATGCATTCAAAGAAATGACAAAAGGGAAGTATGGCCAGAGTATGGGAAGTTTGCAGAGAGTGGTGTGAAATATTAAAAAACTGGTGAGTGACCCATCACCCAGGTCCGTGCAGACCATGTCAGGGAATGTTCATTTCCTTGTAGAGTGCAGGGAAGGCAAAGACGGAAAGTAAAAATTATAAAATGCCTGGCCCTTGTGCTGTGATTTAGGTAAGACATATATTGTGAAAAGAAGTGGGCCAAGACTTAGTGCTGAGGGACTCTGATGTCTGGAGGTTGGATTGAGGGGATGAGGGCAGGTTGAAGCCCATGGAGACCAAAGAATGACAAAGAAGATTAGAAGATCTGAGAAGGAACCCAAGGCATAATTCTAAAAAGAAAGGTTACAGGATGGCAGGAGCAATTCTTTCTCGTTTTCTTACTTGATTTTTTCTCCAACAAGGCTGTATTTCAGCTATCACATTATTACTCTGCATAACTAAAACCTAATTGTATTAACATTTTCTTCATACATAAAGTTCTCAAGTAATTGATATTGTGATCATAATAGCAATATTTGTATTCACTTCTTTTCTCATTACTGTTTATTGAGGGAACTATTTACCAAATATTTAGAAATATCTTCATCCTTAAATTGCTCCATAAGATTAATTTTGTTCCCCATCTGCCTTTTTTGCCTTTATGTATGTCTCAACATGTGTTTGTTAAAAAAGAAAGAAATGAACTGGACTGAAGTAAGATGGGTGTGGATGAGTGAGATTAAAGTATCACCAGAATAGTTAATTAACTTTGAAGACAGGCTATTAAAGAAAATGGTAATGTCATCTATCACTGACATACCAGTATTTTCAAAGTCACAAATATAATACAGCAAGATCATTGGGCTTGGTTGAAAAAGAGCAGGATGGATAGTAGGTTTTGTTTTACTCAACTAATATAGGTTTAATAAATCAAATTTTCAGGCTGGGTGTTACTTAAACAAGTCTATGTTTGATTTGATTTTCCAAAGCATCACCAGAAAATTAATTTTACTTCATTGTCAATGCTACCAAACAATTTCCTTGGTTTTGAAGTAATTCAAGGAAGGCTTAAAAAAAGACAGCCAAGAATACATTTTCACAGTTGATTTTATCTGTCTTCTAATATCCTGACTTATTTCATAATTTAGAAATGTATTTGAAGCTACAGCCACCTTGGCCACTGGTAAAATACATGTTATTTTCTTTTCTCAGAAGAAGTTGTTCTTTCAGTTTGGGTCTCATTAATGTTTCTACATTATTCTCTTAGCTATGAAGAAAATACTGTACTCTTTGGCATTATGGCAAATAGTATACAATTACAGATTTTGCTTGAAGTTATTTCTTAATAGTCCAGGTGGTACTTATGCTTGCATATGGAATACTTTAGTTTTAAGTAAAATTCTAAAGTCAATTTATATTAATTAAAATAACAGCAAATGGCCTCTTTTCTAATCATTATTTCTGATAAAGTTAGGACAAAGTGTTCTGAATTTGTGTCTTCATATAATTTCAGTTTGAATATATAAGGAATAAGACTTAAAAATATATAATGAAAGTATTCTCTTTCTCTCTCTCCCTCACTTTGTTCCTTTTCTCTTGTGTTTCACTAAGCTTTAAAGTGGCATATAAACATGTTTCTCTCTCTCTCTCTCTCTCTCTCTCTCTCTCTCTCTCTCTCTTTCTCTCTCTCTCTCTCAGTTACAGTAAATATAAGACTAGTAAGACATGTAAAGCAAAGGAAAAAGTAAAGGGTAGAAAAAGTAAAATGAAATCAGGAGTGAGATTAAATACCTAAATTGTAGCCACATAATCCCATGTTCTTATTAGAAGTGGGTGGTGGATGTGAAACTAAGGCTTCTAATTGTCAATGTGAGTATGGAAAAACAAATTTTTCCATAAGGAAAAAAATAAGCTAACCTAGGGTAATCAGCATTATTCTTGACAGTGAGACCAAAAGAGCTTTTCTACACTTGATCCTTTTTGAGGGGCACTGTATAACACACTCAACAAAATCCTCAACAACATTCTCAAAAATTAACCCAGAATCACTCATATGGCCTTATGGCATTAATCCAAAATATAACTCAATAAAATAAATCAGGTTCAAGGGGTTGGGAATATGGTGGGCACTTATAATGTGGTCAAGGGGAAACAGTCTGTAATGAACTACTCCTATTCGGATTACATAATATTTTGATGAATGGTAAGTTTCATATATTTTATAGCAGTGATCATCAAACTATAGGTTATATCTGCTAGTGGGTACTAAAATTAACCAACTTTTAAAAAAATAATAAAATAAATAAATATAAATAAATCTGTTCACCAGTTGATAGATCATTTGTGTTTTTCCAGTTTTTAGTGATGATAGCTGAAGCTGATATAAACAATTATGGTTTTTATATGGACATATACTTTTATTTCTCTTGGATAAATGCCTAGGAAGGAGGTTGCTGGGCATATGATGAATGTATACTAACTAAAAGAAACTTCTTAACTACAGTCATTACTTAGTTGTTTTTAGCCAAGGACCAAAATTAATATGGAAGAAATTTGGTACATGTAAATGAAAACCTTTTATTGGCCATTAATCCCAAGTGAATTATTACTAGAAAATATAGGGTAATTGTTGTCTCCTTAGTTACCTTTGTTCATTTTAAATTAGCTGGAAATAAAGAGTGAGGTGACCCAAGGCCTATAGAAAGGAAGACAGAGAAGCAATCAAAAATCTGCTAGATTCATAAACTGAAAAATAAGCATCTAGAGAAGTGTGGATTAACTATGCTTAAAATATATGTAGTATTTATACTATTATCATTTTTATACTTTGAGGTTAAAATTTAGTGATATTTTAAAAGATATTATTTTTCAGTTAAAGCAGTTGATTTTGCACATAAGTAACACTAAAGGTGACCCAGTTATTTCTCTTGAAAATATAAAGAAAAAAAATTTTGCACTTATACTGCTAAGTTTTAGAATCTTGACTGGAGATAAATAAACAAATGTTATCAAATTAAGGTGCTGTTTGATGTTTAAGTATCTTAATGTATTTCTGAAAATAAAAAACCTACTACAATATGAAATTCACATTTTAATCAAAAACAATTTCCATTGTGTCTTTCCTTTTAATTTTTTGTTTGTAAAAATTTCAATTATTTTGACTAAGACTCAAAACTCCATCAATACAGTGAAAAGCTGTTTTTCTGTCTTAAGTGCTCAGAAGAATTCTTCCAACTGAGTTAATTATCAGAGCTATTTTGATTAAGTGTTGTTCACTGTAGGAATTAGAATTCATAAATGCAAAGATTATGTGAATGATAATTAGTTTTATTATTTTTTAACAAATAAGGTGTTGTGGGGATTTACTCACACAAAAACTCTGTTGAAATGGTTTAAACTTTTGAAATAATTATGTGCTTTTTCAAATCATGTATTAAATATACACTGTAGACTGTCACATTTTTATGGTCACTAATAAATGCAAAAACAAATTCCATGGTTATGAAAGAGGCAGTCAGGTTATACTTAGAAGACAATATTATATTATTACACATAGAGTCACCAACTGGTACTTGGCAGGACCAGCAACAGTCTTACATGATAGTATGAAAAAAAGGCTAAAGAATAGATAATACTAGATAGGATGAGGATGCCTGGAAACGGTTGAAGAAGAGGAAATGCCATAGATTGGGAAAACACAATTCATATCCTAGAACCTAAATTGTAGGGCATGACTTGCTGCCTGCTTCCGGTCTTGAGGCCACACATGTGGCTGGGATGGCTCCTGGCAATCAGCCAGGAGGCAGTGCTGTGGGTGGTGATGGAAAAGGTGGACCACTTCCAGGATAGGTCCAGGACTCCTCCGCCCTCGTGGACAGCTTGTGCTTTCCCTTACGGACTATGGGATGGGTGTACACGTGGACTCACTCCACCCCTCTGACCTTTATCCTGATTGGCTCCTGTGCAGTATATAAGTTGTGTGTATTTCCTCAATAAATGAGATTCTGCTTCTACTCATCTTCCTGGCGCGTCTGATTGTCCTCTGGTGAGGGAGGGCTGGGTGAGGGCCACCAGTCGACATTTACCTTTCTTGGCTTGTCCTGGTCGGGGCGTGCTTTCCCTGCTTCTCCTGCGCTGGTCAGGAGGAGACAGGGGGCTAAAAACCCTGACACTAAATGAACTTGCTTTTACTCTGGAAATATAAATAACTTTTCCATAGTTCCCTGTAGATAGTGCCCTGCCACCTTTGCATAGGACACTTGACCTGATCAATAATGGCTCCCTTTGCAAGTATGTATACAAAAATCAGAGCTCCTCAAAGGAGAAATGATGGTGCTTTAAACCAGGATGATAGTGGTGCAGAGGAAGAGAACAACCAGATTGATCAATGCCAAATTTGCTAATTGTTTGTTGGGCTGTGGGTGGGGGTAAAGAAAAGACATGAAGCAACGATGGACAACAAGGGACAGGATCATGGAGAAACAATTAAGGGGTGCATTTTGATGAAATTAATTCCAAGATGCCAATAAATATGGGATGAAAATGTGAGACTCGCAGAACTCTTGGCATGAATTACTTCATTCAACTTCCTGTAATAAGAAACTTGACTGAACTCTACATAACTTCTATCAGCCCCACATCATATCCCTAACAAGACCCCAGCCCCTTTAAAATGCCATCCTGAGAAAACTCAATAGTACTGCAAGAATTTACTGTTTGTTCCAGCCCAAACCTGACTGTAGATCCCTGACTTCCCTTTCTTTAGAACAAGTTATTTTAGAAAACTTGGAATTGTAAACCCTTTCTCTGCCACTTTTAGAAGTTAACTAGAAAGTTAAATGCCACCCAGAAATGTATTCCCAAGGATCTGGGAGTGGTCTGTTTGGAATGCAAATATCCAAGGAGACAGCTTTCCTCATTTCAATTCCTGTGAGAGGGTAAGACCTAACTTTGGTGGACATTGTGTTCTAATTTGCAAAACTACCTTCAGTCCTAAATATATGATTTATCTCTTGACATTGACATCTCTTGAAGGGGCAAGGAATGAGAGACAGGTAAGTGAGAAATGAAAGACAGAGATACACATGAGAGTTTGTCAGAGTTGACAAATAAAGGACATCTCTCTATAGTGGAGAGAGGCAAACAGTCTTGGGTCCCAGAACTTTCTAGGGGCAGGCTCAGGAATCAGAGCTTAGTGGATCCTAATGCAGGTGGTTAGGGGTTGGGTTGGCATAAGGGAGTGGTGAGCCTTTCTTAGAAACACCCTTGGGCGGGAAATCAAAACTTAACAGTGGCTGTCACTTAAGATGGCCATCCAGATGCTAAGCAAGGACCTTATATACCTCTTTTAAACACTTTATTTCTTTTCCTATCATGCATTTTGGTATTTAAAATGTCTCATGCCTTCTGTTTTAGTAGAATTGAGATCTGTTTGCACTCAATTTTTTTCTCTTCTTCTACAGTATCGGAATAAAATTTGTCTTACTGCCTTTAACAAATTTCCAATTTTGTTATCCTTTTCCAGATGCAAGTGGGCAATTGATATACACATCAAAAGTTCAGAGGATAGGTTGGTTATTAGACATGTGAATTCAGAAATCCTCAGTACATGAATGCTATTTAATTATCATATAAAGAAGAAGTGGGAGAGAGAAGGAAACTTAGAAGAAAGTAGTGGGGAACCTTACATTTAGAAGAGTACTATGGTTTAGATATGAGGTATATACCCAAAGCTCATATGTGAGATAATGCAAGAATGTTCAGAGGTGAAAGGATTAGGTCATGAGAGTCTTAACCTAGTTAGTGGATTAATCCACTGATAATAAATTAACTGGGTGGTAACTATAGACAGGTAGGATGTGTCTGGAGGAAGTAGGTCTCAAGAAGCCTTGTTGTTTACATTTGGCTCCTGGTGAGCAGAGCTCACTCAATCCACCCCCTTACTTCCTGGTTGCTGTGTCCTGTGCTTCTTTCCTTCTTTCCTCTACCACCATGCTGTTCTCCCTCACCTCAAGAGAAACTGAGTTGGAATCCTAACGTGGAATAACCTGGACTGAAGCTCTGAAACAGTGAGCCAAAATAACTTTTCCTCCTCTAACTTGTTCTTGCCTGGTCTTCTGATCACAGAGATGCCAAACTGACTAAAACAGACTAGGAAGGGTAGAAGAATCAAACATCAAATGGAAAAGAATCTAGACAGAGGATTGAGGATGGCTTTCAGTGAGGTAAAAGGAAAACTGAGAGAGTATGTTATTGTCACAAAAATAAGGGAGGGAGTTATTCCAGGTTAGGAGTAGCTAGTCATATCAAATGATATGGATGAATAACATAAGAAAAGAGAAGTGACTACAAGATTTGGCAATGGGTTGGCATTGATGACTTTGATAAGCTCTATCAGTAGGTTCTAAGGGTCAGAAGATAGAGCTTAGAGGATGAAGGAGTGAACAGGAGCTGAGGAAGGGGGGAAATTTCAAGTTCTACTGGAAAGAGAGTTAGAGAAGGGGACATTAAGTGCATTGTTTCATTTTTCTTTTCTTTCTTTTTTTTTTTTAAATAAACACTAGAGCTGGATACAGTAGGACACATTTGTAATCCCAGCAATTTAAGAAGCTGAAACAAGAGGACAGCAAGTTTGAGGCCAGGCTAGACAATTTAACAAGACCCTGTCTCAAAAGAAAAGTTAAAAGCATTGGAAATGTAGCCCAATGGTAGCAGGTCTCTGGGTGCCACAATATGTCCATACTAGAGATTTTAGGATAGTGGGCATAGCCCAGTAGGAATGGAGAATTGATGATCTATCTGGGGCAGGTAAGGGAAAATGCTAGAGTGAAACCCTTCAGAAAGGGAGATGGGATCCTCCAAATTAAGGTCTGTACTCTTATAGGAGGAAGGGCACCTTCTCTATTCTTAAAAGCAGGAAAGTTTATGGATTGAGTGATATGAAGATAAATGAGTTCCTGTGTGGTGGTACTTATTTCCTCCATAAAACCTGAAGTGAGGTCACAGAGGAATGGGGAAAAGTCAAAGAGTGAGGGAAAAGTGTAAAATCCTCATCTTGAGGGAGAATGGCACAATAACTGGGGAAAACAGTCAGATGCTGGTGTTTTGAAGGCCCATGGGAGGCATGGTCATGAATGGTCCATGAAGCGGTCACTTTACATGTGTGATTTTCTCCAAAAATGTTCAGCTGTTTAGTTAACTATAATAAATTTGGCACCAACCAGGACTTTTATTTTCTATTGGCACTTCCATTTAGGGAGATAGGGCAAAGAAGATGGCCTGATAGAAAACCATGGAGTCCCAGAATAAAGGTCTTAATAAGATTTTGTTAGTGGAGGTATTAAATAAGTAATTTAGAGGACTGGAGGCGGTGAGTGAAGAATGAAATGTTTGTAATTGAGATTCTGAATGTGGAACAATTTCCAATGATAAGACATAGGACCTAGGATATAACGGTATGTGGGGGTGACTGGGGTACTGTGATGTGACGTACATAGTCTCTTAAGAAAATGACGGTCACAGGTACTCATGTGCATGTTGAAGCCATTCTGAATGGTGGCAGTAGTTTTGATGGAAAGGAAGGCCACACACAGAGCAAGGGAGGCTGACAAAAACCCTCACAGATGATAGCAAAGAAGAGACAAATGACAAGCTATCTTTAGGTGGCCTATGCATCAAGGAAACAGGAGGTGTATCCTTCCCCCTCCCAGGACATTTGCACCAACCACTTCAAACTCTTTGAAGGGGACCACAGGACTCCCTGCCTTTTCTGGTACCATGCTTCTGAACAGCACCTACATTCCAGTTACTATGGCCCTTTAGTTTCATGAGGAGGCTGAACTCTTCTATCTCAGGGTCTTACCACATGCTATTTCCTACGCTTTATATTCTTATCACACGAATGACCCCCTTTCAGCCTCAGTTTAGATGTCATTTCTTTCCTAATCTCACAGATAAAGGTGTTCCTACGTATAATACCTTGTTAACAAAATTTGAAAGTTACATATTTTTTTTTACTTTTAAAATTTTTTTTAAAATTTGAATTTGTTATATATGACAGCAGAATGCATTATAATTCACATTATATAGAGAGAGCACAATTTTTCATATCTCTGGTTGTATACATTTTGTCTTCACACATGCACTTGGGGGTAATGATGTCCAAATCATTCCACCATCTTTCCTACCCCCATGTCCCCTTTTTCACCTCCCTCAACTTTGCTCTATCTAGAGTTCGTCTAATCTTCCTAAGCTCCCCCTACACAACCACATTATGAATCAGCATCCTTATATGAGAGAAAACATTTGGCATTTGGTTTTTTGGGATTGGCTAACTTCATTTAGCATTATATTCTCCAACTCCATTCATTTACTTGCAAATGCCGTGATTTTATTCTTTTTTAATGCTAAATAATATTCCATTGTGTATATATACAACATTTTCTTTATCCATTCATTCACTGAAGGGCATCTAGGTTGGCTCCACAGTTTAGCTATTGTGAATTGTGCTGCTAAAAACATTGATGTGGCTGTGTCCTTGTAGTATGCTGTTTTTAAGTCCTTTGGGTATACATCAAGGAGTGGGATAGCTGGGTCAAGTGGTGGTTCCATTCCCTGCTTTCCTAGGAATCTCCATACTACTTTGCAGATTGACTGCACCAATTTGCAGTCACACCAGCAATGTAAGAGTGTGCCTTTCCCCCCACATCCTCACCAACACTTATTGTTGTTTGTGTCCTTAATAGCTGACATTCTGACTGGAGTTAGATGAAATCCTGGAGTAGTTTTGATTTGCTAGAGATGTTGAACATTTTTTTCACGTATTTATTGATTGATTGTATATCCTCTCCTGAGAAGTGTCTGTTCAGGTCCTTGGTCCATTTATTGATTGGGTTATTTGTTTTTTTGGTGTTAAGTTTCTTGAGTTATTTTTATACTGAGAGATTAGTGTTCTGTCTGATGTGCATGTGTTTAAATTTGCTCCCAATCTGTAGGCTCTCTATTCACCTCACTGATGATGATGATGATGATGATGATGATGATGATGATTATTTTTGCTGAGAAGAAGCTTTTTAGTTAGAAACCATCCCATTTATTGTTTCTTGATTTTAATTCTTGCATTGTAGGAGTTTTATTAAGGAAGTTGGGGCCTAGTCCAACATGATGGAGATTTGGGCCAACTTTTTCTTCTAATAGGTGCAGTGGCTCTAGTTTAATTCCTAGGTCCTTGATCCACTTTGAGTTTTGTGCATGGTAAGAAAGAGGGGTTTAATTTCATTTTGTTGTATATGGATTTCCAGTTTTCTCAGCACTATTTATTGAAGAGGCTATCTTTTCTCCAATGTACATTTTTGGTGCCTTTGTCAATATAAGATAACTGTATTTATGTGGGTTAGTTTCTGTTTCCTCTATTCTGTACCATTGGTCTCCCAGTCTACTTTGGTGCCAATACCATGGTGTTTTTGTTTCTATCACTCTGTAGTATAGTTTAAGGTCTGGTATTGTGATACCACCTGCTTCACTCTTCTTGCTAAGGATTGCTTTAGCTATTCTGGGTCTATTATTTTTTTAGATGAATTTCATGAATGCTTTTTCTATTTCTATGAGGAATGTCATTGGGATTTTAATTAGAATTTCATTAAATCTGTATGTTTCTTTTGGTAGTATGGCCATTTTGACAATATTAATTCTGCTGATCCAAGAATAAGGGACATCTTTCCATCTTCTAAGGTCTTCTTTAATTTCTTTCCTTAGTGTTCTGTAGTTTTTGTCGTAGAGGTCTTTCACCTCTTTCATTATGTTGATTCCCGAGTGTTTTTTTTTTTTGAGGCTATTGTAAATGGGGTAGTTTGCCTCATTTATCTTTCAGAGGATTTGTCACTGATATACAGAAATGCCTTTGATTTATGGGGGTTGATTTTGTATCTTGCTACTTTGCTGAATTCATTTACTTTAGCCTGTGGCCAGCACAGGTTTCATAAATGAAGGCTCAGATATGTGAGAAATCCAAAAAGGGAGTTTGAGTTAAAGAGACAGACTCTAATTACCTTTAAACCAGCTCCAGGATGGCTTCTCCTACCTTCAGCCTCAAGCTACCTATTAGAGTATCGAGGTTTACTGAAGAGGCCAGTGAGAGAGAGAGAGAGAGAGAGAGAGAGAGAGAGAGAGAGAGAGAGAACAGGGAGTGGACTTTTATTGGGGAACAAAAAATTCTGGGGAAAATCCCATCCAATGAAGATTAAGGGGGGCAGTGTCCCAAGGTCAGGTGCGACGATTGGGTCTTCAGGAATTATGGCCAGACACGCCTCCACACGGACAAGCCCTCAGACCTGAGAAGGGTGGGGAAAGCTCTGGACACAAAGCCAGGGAGGTAACTCAAATCACCTTCGAGGATGGCCTCCTACAATTTACTAGTTCTAGAAGTTTTCTGGTGGAATTTTTTGGGTTTTCTAGGTATAGAATCATATCATTGGCAAATAGTGATAATTTGAATTCTTCTTTTCCTATCTGTATCCCTTTAATTTCTTTCATCTGTCTAATGGCTCTGGCCAGTGTTTCAATAGAATGTTAAATAGAATTGGTGAAAGAGGGCATCCCTGTCTTGTTCCAGTTATTAGAGGGAATGCTTTCAATTTTTCTCCATTTGGAATGATGTTGGCCTGGGGTTTAGCATAGATAGCTTTTATAATGTTGAGATATGTTCCTGTTATTCCTAGTTTTTCTAGTGTTTTGAATGTGAAGGTGTGCTCTATTTTGTTGAATGCTTTTTCTGCATCAACTGAGATGATCATATGATTCTTATCTTTAAGTCTATTGATGTGATGAATTACATTTATTGATTTCCATATGTTGAACCAACCTTGCATCCCTGGGTTGAACCCCACTTGATTGTGGTGCACTATCTTTTTGATATGTTTTTGTATTGTATTTGCCTGAATTTTATTGATAACTTTTGCATCTATGTTTATTAGAGATATTGGTCTGAAGTTTTTTTTTTCTTTGATGTGGTTTTCTTTGCCTGGTTTTGAAATCAGGGTGATAGTAGCCTCATAGAATGAGTTTGGAAGTGCTCCCTTTTTTTCTATTTCACAAAATAATTCTATGAGTATTGGCATTAATTCTTCATTAAAGGTGTTGTAGAACTTAGCTATGTATCCATCTGGTCCTGGGCTTTTCTTAATTGCTTGGCTTCTGATGACATTTTCTATTTCATCACTTGAAATCAATCTGTTTAAATTATGTATATAATTGTGATTCAATTTGGGCAAATCATAAGACTAGAAATTTGTTGATACCTTCAATATTTTCTATTTTATTAGAGTACAAGTTTTCAAAATGATTTCTAATTATCTTCTGTATTTCTGTAGTATCTGTTTTGATATTTCCTTTATCATCATATACAGTAGTAATTTGAGTTTTCTCTCTCCTTGTCTTCATTAGAGTGGCTGAGGGTTTGTCAATTTTATTCATTTTTTCAAAGAACCTACTTTTTGTTTGTCAATTTTTTCAATTGTTTCTTTTGTTTCAATTTCATCTCTGATTTTAATTATTTCCTATCTTCTACTAATTTTGATGTTGTTTTGTTCTTTTTCTAGGTCTTTGAGATGTAATTTTAGGTCATTTACTTGTGAAGTTTTTCTTCTTTTAAGAAATGAACTCCATGCAATGAACTTTCCTCTTAGTAATGCCTTCATAGTGTTCCAGGGATTTTGATATGTTGTATCAGTGTTCTCGTTTACCTCTAAGAATTTTTTAATCTCCTCTTTGATGTCTTTAGCAACTTACTGTTCATTCAGCATATTATTTAGCCTCCAGGTGTTGGATTAGCTTTTATTTTTTACTTTATCATTGATTTCTAGTTTTATTCCATTATGAACGGATAGAATCAGGGTAATATCTCTACTTTTTTTTTGTATTTGCTAAGAGTTGCTTTGTGACATAGTATATGGTCTATTTTAGAGAAGGATCCATGTGCTGCTGAGAAGAATGTGTATTCACTCATTAAAGGATGAAATATTCTATATATGTTGGTTATGTCTAAGTTATTGATTTTATTATTGAGTTCTATAGTTTCTTTGTTCAGCTTTTGTTTGGAAGATCTATCCAGTGACAAAAGAGGTGTGTTAAAGTCACCCAGAATTATTGTATTGTGGTCTGAATCTTGAACTTGAGAAGAGTTCTTTTGATAAACATAGATGCTCCATTGTTTGGGGCATATATATTTATAATTGTTAAATTTTGTTGGCATATGGTTCCCTTGAGCTGTATGTAGTATCCTTCTTTATCCCTTTTGGTTAACTTTGGCTTGAAGTCTACTTTATTTGATATGAGCATGGAAACCCCTGCTTGCTTCCGCAGTCCATGTGAGTGTTATGATTTTTTCCAAACTTTTACCTTTAGTCTATGGATACCTTTTCTATGAGATGATTCTCTTAGAGGCAGCATATTGTTTGGTCTTTTTTTTTTTGATCCAAACTGCTAGTTTATGTCTTTTGATTGGTGAGTTTAGGCCACTAACATTCAGGGTTATTATTGAGACATGGTTTGTATTCCCAGACATTTTGGTTTATTTTTAGTATTTAATTTGACTTGACTTCTCCTTTGATTAGTTTTTCCTTCAGTGTAATACATCCCTTGATGATTTTCATTTTTTTCATTTCCTTTTCATGGAATATTTTGCAGAAGATGTTTTGTAATGTAGGCTTTCTAGTTATAAATTCTTTTAACTTTTGTTTATCATGGAAGGTTTTTATTTCATCATAAAATCTAAAGCTTAATTTTGCTGGCTGTAAGATTCTTGGCTGGCATCCATTTTCTTTCATGATGTTCCATGGTCTCCTGGCTTTGAGGGTCTGCTGAAATAAGAACTGGTCTTCCCTTATACACTATCTGATTCCTTCCTCTTGTGGCCTATAAGAGTCTATCCTTATTTTGTATGATAGGCTTTTTCATTATAATGTGCCTTGGTGTAGATACATGCTAATTTTGTACATTTGGTGTCCTGTAAGTCTTTTGTATTTGATTTTTCAATTCATTCTTTTTTTTTAAATTGGTTGTTCACAACATTACAAAGCTCTTGACATATCATACTTCATACATTAGATTGAAGTGTCAATTCATTCTTCATGTTTGGGAAATTTTCTGATATTATCTCATTGAAAAGATTGTACATTCCTTTGGTTTGAAACTCTGTGCCTTCTTCTATTCCAGTAACTCTGATATTTGGTCTTTTGATGCTGTCCCATAATGCTTGGATGTTCTGTTCATGTTTTCTTACTATCTTCACTGTGTGGTCAACTTTGTTTTCCAGATTGTATACTTTATCTTCATTATCTGACATTCTGTCTACCAAGTGATCTAGTCTGTTGGTGAAGCTTTCTATTGAGTTGTTTTTTTTTTTTAAATTTGGTTTATTGTTTCCTTTGTTTCAAGGATTTCTGATTGTGTTTGTTTTTCAGAATCTCTATCTCTTTTGTGAAGTAAGCTTTTGCTACCTTTATTTGCTCCCTTATCTCTTTGTTGGTGTGATCAATGGATGCCTATATTTGCTCTCTTATCTCTTTGTTGGAGTCATCTATTTTTGCCTGTATTTGCTCATTTAGGTCATTCTTTAATTCACAGATCATTTTAATTATGAACCTTCTGAACTCTTTCTCTGACATTTCATCATCTGTGCTATCCATAGGTTCTGTTATTGTGCTGTCCTGTTTTGTTTGGGGCACTTTCCTCCCTTATTTTTTCATGTTGTCTATGTGATTTCCTTACTTCCAGTGTGGATCTGAGTTATTACAGTTTCTACCCTATAATCTTGTAGTATCTGTACAGATTATCTCTATCTCACTTCGGTGTTAGGTTTCCAGACCCTACTGGTGTTCCATGATGAATGCTACTGCAACTATAGGTGGTAGTGGCAACAGTGGAGGTAACTTGAGATAGCAATGGAGGTGCCCCAAATGGATGCAATGTCTTTCAGAGATGGGTCTGAAAGGGTGGCCTTACAGTGGCTTTGGGATACCTGCTCTGAGATGCAGCTTCTTCTAGGCCCTGTATTTTGTCACAAGTAGAGGCTACTGCATGGAGTAGGCTATGGCAATGTCTGCAGTGTTCCAAGAAAGCAGTGGGTTAGATCTTGTCTCCTAGGTGTGGGGAGGGTGGCGAACCTGGACCTACCCTGGGCCTGGGGTCCCACACAGGTAGGTGGAGGTGGTTCTGGCCCAGGGCCTGAGCTCCAGGCAGAGGGCCTGCCCTTCTATGGGATGGACCCGGGCCTACCCAGGGCCTGGGCTCCTGTGCAGGTCAGTGGAGTTGGATCTGGACTGGTCCTGAACTCTTGCAGTGGTCTGCTGGTGGCGGGATGGACCTGGGCCTACCCTAGGCCTAGGCTCCCATATGAAAGTTACATATGATAGTTGACTTACCTTTTTTCTTTTTTGTTAGGTCCATGAAAGTAGGATGTTCTCCACATCTGTAGTTGCAGAAGCTAGGAGAGTGCCAGGTACACAGGAAGTAGCAAACAGGAATGCACTACAGTGGTTAGGTGTGCAGGCTCTGGAGTTAGATGGTCTATGCTCAAATCCTGCCTCTAACAATCCTGTCTCTACCAGGTCATCCTCCAGTACTTAAAACAGTGAATTTTTTTTTTTTTTGGAAAATTATTTAACCTCTCTCTGCCTTTATCTTTTCCTATCTAGTGAATATAATAGAGAGAAAATAATTATTTCACATAGAATAGATGTGAGGATTGGAAATAATGTATGCAATTGTAATACTTATCAGAGAGTAAATGCTCAACAATTGTTGCTGAAAGATACAGTAAATAAATGTTCACTTATTCAACTCTCTTGAGCATTGATTTGTTATAGGAAAAAAAAAACCTCTTTTAATTGTACAAATTGTCTCTAAAATTGAGCAATGAACCTCTCTAATGTTGATTTCCTTCAACCGTACAATGAGGAATTTGTGCATTGTCACCTCTGTTTTTTCTACTTCTAAAATCCTCAGTCATGTGACTATAACATTGTCATTTCCTTCCTTGGTTTGCCAGAAATGGTCATCCTCCAGTACTTAATGGTGAGTTTTATTTTATGTTTTTTTTTTTTTTTAAATAGGAATTGGCGGATAGTGGAATCACCTAGAATTTTTGTTTGTTTTCAAATTATGTATGTTTTTCTGTTCCTTTGCCTCTGATTCTGACACATGTGGGGAGACAGTGTTTTAGTTTAAAAACCTCCCCAGGTATATTAAATCCCCTTCTGGCTTCTCTCAGTGATCTGCTTCTATTATATATCCTATTGAGAACCACCAATTTAACAGAGAAAAGAAGAGATACTTAGCATCTGTGCATGCATAAGCCAAACATTAATAACTTTTCTTTTTTGGACAGAGTGATGACTATGACCACGAACATGCACAAATGTGCCATTTATTCTCCTTAGTTGGAATTGTTATGAGTGTCGCTCTTCCAAAAATGATTCTATTCACAGCTCTGTGCAACTGCAGCTCTCCAATCTTTAGAACTTTTGTGTGAAATGGCATTTTATTAAATGAGCACAAATCTCCCTAAATAAAATTACACTGTAACAATACAAAAGGATTTTAGTTATTTGAATTTCCTTGTACTCATTTTCATGAAATTCTGTTTAGATTTTAAAGGTTAGCATATATTCAAAATATGCTAAAATCAAATTCCAGTGAAAAATCATAACAAATCTAGGCTTCAAGTGTAAAATTTTGACTAAATGTTTGTTTGTCCTTCTTGTCTGGCCTGCTTCAATTCCTCTTTCATTTACCTTTAAACCACATGGAGGCATCAGGGAGGCAGTTTCATTAGCAACAAAGGGCAGAGAGCTGGGTCAGCATGTGGACACTGGACCCTAGTAACTGCCAAGTTTTGTGTCTGGAGAGCACTTAATTGGGAGAGCTGATTTGTTTGCTTAGGTGCTGACCACTGACCTGCCCTAAGTCACAGCACTTCTTCTCTTTGGATAGGTTTTCTCTGAGGCACTTGTTCTCTGCAGGTGAAGCTAGGGAATTTTCTAGAATTTGAGGATGCCTATTCTACAGCAACTCTCACTGGAGAAACAGTTGACAGAAAACTCTAAAACTTAATCTTACTTGTATTTCAATTTTCTTTTTATAGACTTAAAATTTCAGATCAAGTCAATTGTTGTGTGAAATTTTCATTTCAATCAGCAGCCATGCAAAAAAGCTTTCAGATTCTTTTGGATTTATACCTGATAAAGTCAGTTCCAGTATTGTGAGGCATGTTTCTTTGCCATGAGTGAGCAGTTTTGCTGCATCAAGTATTTCTGCCATGATGTGCCACCATAGGCCCAAAGCAACTGTGTCAACAAATTATGGACTGAGACCTCTAAAACTGTGAGCCAAAATAATTCTTTATAAGTTGATCATCTCAGGAATTTGTTATAGTAATAGAAACTTATAGTGTTTGAAAGTAATTTCAGCAAGATGGAATAAGGCTGATGGAGAGTTTTAGGACTGAGACACTTTAAGGAGGTAGCAAAAGACTCAGAAGATTACCAGATGTTTAAAGGTGATAAATTTAAGAGGGGATCCATGATATTCCATCGATCCAATAGTTTCTTGTAGAAATTTCAATTCTTAAGTTTTTGGATTATACTCATCAAATTATAAACCAAGTAATGTATATCTTCTGTTAAGATGCGCAAAATACAAATGTTTAAGTAGATGTGTCTGATGTTATAATAATGTTCATCCAAGAAATGAAAAGCCCCATGTTCTGAATTCTTTACTGGACATAATTTTTTTTGAACTCAGTAGTGACTATATTTACATATATTTTGATATATTATTTGTTTTGAATGTGACAGATTTTCCTTTGCAACATAAATATTCCTAGGTTCTTCAAATGTTCAAGTATATAGTGATAAATACCACTTTTTCATTTTTATATAACAGTAACATTCAATTTTGAATACTTTATTTTTTAATGAAATAGGTATTTATGGATAAAATGACAACTATTCTTCACAATAATTTATTTTGATATTAAAATGTAGATTTTAAATTGTATATAGTTCAGTTTTACTCACTTAGAACTATGCAACATCATGTTTTGCAAATACACTTCCTTTTGAAACAAAATCTTTAAGGGCATTTATTAAAACTGGTTAATATTATAAGATAGATAATAAAAAGGATAAGTTTTTGGCATCTAATAGTGCTGCAAGTAGAGGCTTATTTTGAAGATTTTACATTACAAACTTATTCTTTATCTCCTGTATTTTTTTGTTGGGGCATTTTAATTGTACATAATGATGGGATTTGTTGTCACATATTTGTACAAAATTTATTCTTAACATGAAAGTTGACAGATTTAAAAATTCAGAAATAATGTTTTAAAAGATGTGGACTAATCATGCCATCACTTGCTCACAAATTAATGTTACACACACTATACTAATGATGGCATGATGGAAATAGATGATGCTTTGGATACACTATGTAGAATAGGAAGACTACTCTGAACAGAGAGACCCTTTCCACTGATAAACTTCCTGGTCAGGAGCTTTTTTCCAGAGGGAGAAATAAAGCAGGAAAGTTATCCATCCATTCATGAAAGAAGTTATGGGGGTATGGCTGTAGGTCGGGGCAGTACTAAAGTTACTAAAAAGTATTGACATACCCTAAAACACTCAGGTGACTAATCCATCTCATTTAAGACCCATTCCTTGTTAATCTATTTTCTATCCAGTCATCATTCATTGTCTGTTTAACATGTATTAATCATAACATTGATCCTTAGTCTAGGCTGTTGCAACCTGAGTGACCTAGGAACTTGTGAAAATGCTGAATCTTACCCCAATTCAGACCTTAGACCTACTATATTAATATCTAAAGTTTGCCATGATTCCAGGGTGATCCATTTGCACATTTAGATTGTAGAAGCACAGTGTTTCTCACACTTTAGGCTGTAGAAGAATTACATGAACATTTTATTAACAGGGAGATTCTGTTTAGTAGGTATATGTGGAGCTTAAGATACAGCACATCTAAGAAGTACCCAGGTATGGGATGCCCATGCCGTGGATCACTGGACCACACTTGGAGCAATTAGTCTAAAGAAGGGTTCCTAAATTTCTCTGATGCAAAGAATCACTAGGAAACCTGTTGAAAATACTGAATTCCAGTATTTTATGAGAATTCCAGTGCTTCACTAGAACAAACGAATTCCTTATCTGCTTCTAAATAGCTGTGTAACTCTGGGCAAGGGACTTAACCCTGAGTCTCAATTTTCCCGTATGAAGAAGGAAATAATAACAATACTAGTGTTTGGGTATGTATATGAGATCACACATATAAAAAAACTAGTGCAGCATATGAGACACAGAGATATCTGGTAATTCACAGGTTTTGTTACTACCATGAATCACACTTTGTTTCATTTGTATGTGTTTAACTGATCTTTGTTCTATTTTCAGCAGCTCTAAATTCTGCAAAAGTACTAATCACTGCTGTTTTAACCTAGGGAGGGCCAGGGTGATAAATGACAGTGGTGTCTACGACTCCATATGTTTTTCTATACCTGATTTTGTTGTGATATTTGAGTTTGATGAGTTACACCCGACTTAGATAATGTAGTCCCAAACACATATCTAGACTAGTCTTTTTACACAACTGCTATATCCACATGTATATGAATAAGTACCTAAGGCTTATGCATATGTGGCTTAATTTGGAGGAGAGCAGTGGAGACTCTCACTCACTGTATACTTAGGTAGTAACAGTTGGATTTCTATGTGATTACAATTCTATCTGACTGCTGATATCTCTATTGCATATGGTTTCATCATGTTTTCTGTCATTGTGACCTAAATACCGGCCAAGAATAACTTAGAGGAAGAAAAATTGGGGGGGGGGGTAGAGGGCTCAAGGTTTCAGAGTTCTCAGTTCATAGATAGCTGATGTCCATTGGTCTGAGCCCAAGATGAGATAGCATATATGGGGGAAGGGCCCAGTCAAGGAAAGATGCTCAGTTCAGGAAGCAGTGAGGAGGGAAGGGACTGCTGGGAAGATGGATCTTTCCAGGGCATGCCCCCAATGACCCACCTCCTCCAGCCAAATCCCACCTGTTTATACCCAGTCATTCAAACCAGGATGGACTGATTAAGTTACAGCTCTTACAATATGATCACTTCACCTCTGAACATTCCTGCATTAACACAGGAAATTTTGGGGAGACACCTCACATTCAAGCCATAACAACATATTGTTGATTTTTTTCTCTATCTTTTAGATAAGTAAACCTTGTTTCTAATGCCTATGCCTGGACTTTCTATTAATCTAAACACACACTTAGAAAAATATACTATGAAATTATAGTCCCTTAACTAACTGCCATTAAACTAATTTGCCAAAATAATCATGCTCTCCATTGAGTTGTTGCTTACCAAAAGTAAGTTGTCTCAAAACTGCTATCTTAGTTGTACTATAACTCTAATCCTATACTTTCAGAATTTAATTAAATATTATACAACCAATGATAAGAATGCAGAAGAAAAAAGGATCATTTTTTGTGTAAAATACTAGATAAAAGTAAGATGCTTTCTTCAAATGACCAATACACCTAAATAGTATTTAATTAATATTTAGTTAAATATCTAGTTATATAGAACATAAAAATTATTGCTATAGAATTAGATGGGGGTGTTTTCTTTTTTATATTATATACAGTTAAATACAAATTCTACATTCTTTATTGCCTATTTTTTTAACCTATTCTATATTATTACTTCTCTTTGATTAGTGGAGTTGTAGAGAATATTTTCAATAAGTTTTTATTATATGCTAGTATCTGGTTTGTTTTAAGCTGTTGCTGTTACTGGTAGTTATTTTCTCCTCTCAGAATAGTGCTGAGGTTTGAACATAGCACTTTGAACACATTGGTGGAGCTTGAATGTGAGATATACTCCCAACCAGGACACATTGTAAAGAGAAAGCAGCTCATTAAAAAGGCCCTTACATTATAGTGGAAGGCCATCCTAATAGATGTGCAAATCTCAACATAAAAACAGAAGATGAGAAGAAACAAGGTAATAAGATACCAACAAAAGTTCATCCCCCCCCCAACTGAATCCAGAGATTACAAAGTGGAAGAAATGCTAGAAAAAGAATTTTAAAAGTTCACTATTAAAATTATTAATGATTTTTTAAAAAACTAAAGAATGAACTGAGGAAGATAATACAGGATATGAAAGAGCATTTAAATAAAGACAGATTCTGAAAAAGAACTGAACAGCAATTTTGGATATTAGAAACTCAATAAATCAAATTAAAAATTCAGTGGAGAGTCTCACCAGAACCCTAGATCAAGCAGAAGAAAGAATATCCGAATTCAAAGACAAGGCATATGAAATAGAACACTCAAACAGTAATTAAAAAGCAAAAGAAACTATGAACAGAATATATAAGAGCTCTAGAACATTAAAAGACCAACTGTAAGATTCATAGGTCTTGAAGAAGTGGAGATATGGGCTAATGGCATAGAACACTTATTCAGTGAAATAACAGAAAATGTTCCTATTATTGGGAATGAGATGGACATACAGGTACTGGAGACATTTAGAACTTCATATAGACATGATCAGAAAAGAACCTCTCCAAGACATACTATAGTTAAAATGCCAAAAATTCAGAACAAAGAAGGGATTTTAAAAGCTTTAAGAGAGAAGTGACAAGTCACTTAAAAAGGTAAACTGATAGGATTTACCTTTATCAGATCAGATTTCCCAGAAGAAACTCTGAAGACCACAAGGACATAAAATGATGTATATTTCAAGTTCTTAAAAATAAACTACCATCTTAGATTATTATATCCAGCAAAGCTATCTTTAATAATTAAAGAAGAAATAGGGACCTTCCAAGATAAGCATAAACTAAAGGAATTTGTGACCACTAAACTAGCATTGCAGAAGATTCTTAATGGAATCCTGAATACAAAAGAACAACATAAAAATAATCAAGAAGGCATGGGAAAAATAAATATTAGAAGAGTAAATAGACAAATGAGAATTAGGAACAAATCAAATTTTAAAAATAAAACAGAAGAACAGGAAGCTACACAGAGCTTTTTATAATACCTCTGAATACAAATAGTCTTTATTCTCAATGAAAGACATAGAATAGCAGAACCTAGTGAATAATGTCTGTAAAAAACACACTTCATGGAGAAAGACATTCACAGGCTACAAAGATAAAAAATGATATTCCATAAAAATAAAGCCTGAAAGCAATCAGGAATAGCTATTCTCACATACAACAGGGTAGATTTCAAGCCAAAATTAGAAAGGACAAAGATGGTCTTTTACATATTGGTAAAAGTAACAGTCCAACAAGAAGAAATAATTATGTAAATATTTGTATCTGAAAATTGGTGTATATAATTTCATAAAACACTGTTCAGCCTAAAGGGACAGATAGGTCCAATATAATAATAGTGGGTGACTTTAATATACTCCTTTCTAGTAGATAGATCATCCTGACCAAAAAAAAAAAATCAACAGATACTACACACTTAATAGACATTCACAGAATATTTCACCCATCAACACCTACATATACCTTTCTAGCTGCTCATGGCACTTTCTCCAAAATAGATCATATATTAGGGCATAAAGTCAGTCTTAACTTTTTCTCAGTCTTTTCTCAATACAAAATATGGGAATAATTTCTAGTACATTTTCAGAGCACTATGGAAATCAACAATAAGAAAAGCCACAAACACATAGAGATCAAAAAATATACTTTTGAATGATGAGTGGGGTCATTGAATATATCATGAGGTAAATTTAAAAATTCTTATAATTATTCATTGATCCACTGAAGGGCATGTAGGTTGGCTCCACAATTTAGCAATTGTGAATTGTGCTGATATAAAGATTGATGTGGCTGTGTCCCTGTAGTATGCTGTTTTTAAGTCCTTTGGGTGTAGTCCGAGGAGAGGCATAGCTGGGTCAAATGGTGGTTCCATTCACAGATTTCCAAGGAATCTCTCCATACTGCTTTTTAGATTGGCTGCACCAATTTGCAGTCCCACCAGCCCTGTATGAGTGTACCTTTTCCCCACATCCTCTCCAACACTTGTTGTTTGTCTTCATAATAGCTGCCATTCTTACTGGAGTGAGATGAAATCTTAGAGTAGTTTTGATTTGCATTTTTCTAATTGCTAGAGATGATGAACATTTTTTTCATATATTTATTGACTGTATATCCTCTTCTGGAAAGTGTCTGATCAGTTTGATGGCCCATTTGTTGATTGAGTTATTTGAGTTTTTGGTGCTTAGCTTTTTGAGTTCTTTATATACCCTAGAGATTAGTGCTCTATCTGATGTATGAGGGGTAAAGATTTGCTCCCAGGATGTAGGCTCTTTGTTCACTTCACAGATTGTTTCTTTTGCTGAGAAGAAACTTTTTAGTTTGATTTCATCCCATTTATTGATTCTTGGTTTTAATTCTTGTGATATAGGAGTCTTATTAAGGAAGCTGGGGCCTAATCCCACATGATGAAGATTAGGGCCTACTTTTTCTTCTATTAGACGGAGAGTCTCTGGTTTAATTCCTAGGTCCTTGATCCACTTTGAGTTGAGTTTTGTGCATGGTGAGAGATAGGGGTTTAATTTCATTTTGTTGCATATGGATTTCCAGTTTTCCCAGCACCATTTGTTGAAGAGGCTATCTTTTCTCCAATGCATGTTTTTGGCACCTTTGTGTAATATAAGTTAATTGTAATTTTGTGGGTTAATTTCTGTGTCCTCTATTCTGTACAATTTGTCTACCAGTCTGTTTTGGTGCTAATACCATGCTGTTTTGTTACTATTGCTCTGTAATATAGTTTAAGATCTGGTATAGTGATGCCACCTGCTTTTTTACTCTGCAATTAAAGAGAATAAAATCATGGCATTTGCAGGTAAATGGATGGTGTTGGAGAAGATAATGATAAGTGAAGTTAGCCAATCCCAAAATAACAAATGCTGAATGTTTTCTCTGATATAAGGAGGCTGACTCATAGTGTGGTAGGGAGGGAGAGCATGAGAGGAATAGATGAACTCTCAATAGGGCAGAAGGGTAGGAGGGAAAGAGAGGAGGCAGGAGATTAGCAAGGATGGTGGAATGTGATAGACATCATCATCCAAAGTACATGTATGAAGACATGAATTGGTGTCAACATACTTTATATACAACCAGAGACATGAAAAATTATGCTTTGTACATGTAATAAGAATTGTAATGCATTCTGCTGTCATTTATTTTTTAAAAAAATCAATAAAAATAAAAATAAAGATTCTTAGAATTAAATTAAAATAGAAACACAACATAAGGCGGGGGATAATAAAAAGAATACAAAAAAGGTCAGCTGAGAAGATAAAGAGGAATGAAGGGAAGGGAGGAGAGATGGGATAGGGAAAGAGAGAATGATTCTAACCTAACTTTCCCATGTACATATATGGCTAGACCAGAGTGAATCTCATCATCATATATATCCACAATACACTAATTAAAAAAAAAACTATAAGTAAGTAGCAGAAAGATCAGTAGAGAGAAGGAATATGTAAGTACAGCAAGCAATTTAAAGAAAAGAAACACAACATACTAGAATCAGTGGGATGCAGCAAAGGCAGTTCTAAGAGGGAAGTTTATAGCTATGAATGCCTACATAAAACAATCAGAGAGGTTTTTGTTTGCTTGTTTGTGATGCTGGGGTTGAAGGGCCTTGTCCATGCAAGGCAAGCACTCTAACAACTGAGCTATATCCTCAGCCTTCAATCCTAGAGTGCTTAAACCAATGACCTAATGATGCATCTCAGGGTCTTAGAAAAATAAAAACAAACCAATCCTAAAACCAATAGAAGGAAAGGAATAATAAAGATTAGAGCTGAAATTAATGAAATGGAGAATAAAAGAACAATATACAGGTTCAATGAACTGATGAGTTGGTTCTTTGAAAAGGTAAAAAAGAGGGGTAAATCCTTATTTGAACTAAACAAAAGAGAGAAGCCCCAAATTAATAAAATTGAAGATGAAAATGGAGATATTACTTATGACATCAGTGAAATCCAGAGGATCATTAGGGACTATTTTGAAAACTTACATTCCAGTAAGTTGGAAAATTGAGAATAAACTGATAAGTTTCTAGACACACATGATGACCTACCAAAATTGAACCAAGAGGATATAGAAAACCTCACAGGCCAATAGCAAGTAATGGAACCACAGCAGTAATAAAATGCTTCCCAAAGAAGAAAAGCCTAGGACTGGATGGATTCATGGCTGAATTTTACCAAACCTTAAAGAAGAACTAATACTATTGTTCCTCAAAATGTGTTTTGAAATTGAAAGGGAAGGAACACTTCCAAACTCATTTTATGAAGCTAGTATCAACCTAATACTGAAACCTGATAAAGACATATAAAATAAAGAAAACTATAGGCCAATAGCCTCGATGAAAATAGATGCAAAAATTCTTAATAAAATACTTACAAACTGAATTCAATAGCATTTTTAAAAAATCATGCACCACAATCAAGTTGGTTTCATTTACCAGCAAGGATGGTTCAATATGCACAAATCAATAAAAATTAAATACCACATAAATGGAAAGATAAAAATCATATGATCATCTCAACAGATGCAAAAAAAAAGCCTTTGCAAAATTTGACATCACTTCATTATAAAAATACTGAAGAAACTAGGAATAAAAAAATATACCTCAACCCAATAAAGACTACATATGACAAGCCCCAAACTAATATCATACTGAGTGGAGAAAAATTAAAAGCATTTCCTGTAAAATCAGAAACAAGACAAGGATGTCCATTCTCACCATTCCTAATCAATATAGTACTTAAAATTTTAGCCAGAGCAATTTCGTAAGAGAAGGAAATTAAGAGGACACAAGTATGAAATGAAGAAGTCAAATTATCTTTATTTGCAGATGATATGACACTAGTCTTAGAAAAATAAAAGCTCCTAAAAACTCCACCAGAAGACTTCTAGATCTGATAAACAATTTCAGCATAACAGCAGGATGCAAAATCAACATACTAAAATCAATAGTTTTTTTATATGCTAATAATGAACCTGTTGAGAAAGAAATCTGAAAAACAATTCCTTTCACATTAGCATAAAATAAAACAAAATAGATCATTGGAATAAACCCAACCAAGGGGGTGAAAGTCCTCTACAAGGAAAATTATAGAATTATAAAAAAAAGAAATAGACTAGAAGATGAAAAAACCTTCTTGCTTATGGATTGACAGATTTGATATTGTTCGGGTGGCCGTACTACAAAAAGTGATCCACAGATTCAATGCAAACTTCACCAACATACCAATAATATTCTTCATTCAACTAGAAAAAAATTCTAAAATTCAAATGGTAGAACAAAAGAGCCAGAATAGCAAAAACAATCATGAGCAAAAATGGAGCCTTTTTAACACATGGTGCTGGGGAAATGGGACATCCATATGTAGAAGGATGAAATTGAAAACCCATCTCTGACTCAATATATATGTGACACTTCAAAATAGATCACAGTCCTAAGTATCAGACCAGAAATGTTACAACAGGGGAAATACTTCAACATACAGGTCCAGACAATGATTGAACACAATTTCTATAGCTCAGGAATTAACAGCAAGAATTAATGAATTAAATGGGATAGCACTAAATTAAAAAGCTTCTACACAACTGAGGAAACAAATAACAGAATAAAAAGACAGCCTATAGAATTGGAGAAAATCTTTGCCAACTACTCATTGGACAGAGATTAAAATCTAGAATATATGAAAAAGTAAAACAAATTCAAAACCAGAAAACCAAATAACCCATTAAACAAATGGGCAAATAAACTGAAAAGATACTTCTCACTTTTCAGAATAAATACAGATGGATAATAAGTATATAGAAAAATTCTCATCATCTTTAGCCATTAGGGAAATGCAAATAAAAACCACATTGAGATTCTATATTACCCCAGTCAGAATGGCATATTAAGAATACAAATAACAGGGGCTGGAGATATGGCTCAAGCGGTAGCGTGCTCATCTGGCATGCGTGGGGCGCTGGGTTCCATCCTCAGCACCACATAAAAATAAAGATGTTGTGTCCACCAAAAACTAAAAAAAAAAAAAAATTAAAAAAATTCTCTCTCTCTGTCTCTCTCTCTCTCTGTCTCTTTAAAGAAAAAAAGAATACAAATAACAATAAATGCTGGTGGAGGATGATTCTTCACTAGACTGCATTGAAAGTATCTTTAGGTTCTTGGTTCACTTAAAAGACATTGAAACTGTACATCATAGATGATGTATTATCAGTTATAGACAGACAACACAGAATTACAATGCTAATAAAAGATTTCATTCTAAACCAAAATCTTGGTGAATTAAAATGCTCTTATATGTTTTCAGTCAAAATGAAATACATGTGAAATAAATAATCATTACTTACCATTTTAAAGAATAATGTAATTTTTATTACAATTAAAGAAAATTTTGCTTTTTTAATAATCTTGGACCATCCATTATATCAGAAATTGTGCCACATGTAGCACTGAGCTTATTATGTAACAAAATTATTTATTTGTGCAAAGGAACCTCATTTGCTGGCCAGCACTTTAATGTTTCAAGGAGATTGGGACTGATATTTTAGACAATATGACAGGTAATAGAAGAGGGTTTATGTAAATATGTAACATGTCATTTTTAAGTTACTGTTTGGTTGAACTGTATCTTACTATCAACCAACCAACTTATTGGTCCAGTCTTGTTAAACTGGATAAGAGACTCTGCTGTATGAATGTTGTGATAAATGAATCATCTGACTGCACCCTACAACTTCAGCTCTCCTCTCTCAGAGAGCTGCCGGATATGTTCTATTCCTTTTATCAGCTCATTAAAGCTTTTGCTATATTCTGATTGCTGCATTCCAGACATTTGCTTTCCCTAGTTATAGAAACCTAGTTTTCCTTTCTTGACATTGCATTCACTTCTTTAAACCAATGATTCACTTTGGTAGCTGACAGCTCAGGTTCTTTGTTCTCATCTCATGGCTAATGGGTCTCTCATCTGTCCTGCCCGTTTTTCCCATGGCCATGCTCATCTCTAAGTTGAGCTTCTTATTCACAACCCCATGTTTTGTTCTTCAATTGGCACTTTTCATGACTTTGGCACAGTCCTCATCTTATGGTTTTTAACTCTTCAACTAAATGCTAAAATGATTTTTCACTTTTTAATGTTTTTCAATAGGTGCAGCATACTGGAACTTAACCTACATGTATTGCTTCCACTTTTGTTCTGTTCAATGTTATTTTGAACTGAATTTCAGTTTTAGGGTAAAACTGGTGGGACTAATTTCTTGTAATTATGTAGCTTTTTCACAAGCATTTATAGTTACCATCCCATCATAGGATATCAAGTTAGCTCTGAATTATTAATTATTATTATTAATTATTAATCTTACTAAGTTTATCTGGAGAGCCTATTTACAGTGTTCTGCTATTATGCTTTACTGTAAGAAATTAGAAGCTTACACCACTAGTATTATGTTACCTAAATATATACCTATATATCTTGATCATGGTCATAGATTTTAGGAACTGAGGCAAGGAGTTCAACACAACCATGGAAAGCTGGTGGGTTTAGTAATGAATGAATGGATAAAGAGGAGCAAGATGGGGTTGTTAGTGGCTATTACAATAAGATACATGATATTATTCAGTCATGGTACAGAATCAATTAAAGAGTTATTATGCATATAAAAGCTGAAGAGGAATAAGAAAATAATATTTGTCCTTAAGATACTTTGTTGAAATTAGTGTGTTTAGAATTTTAAAAAATGCAGGGATGAGTTTAAAACATATTTTAGATGTAATATCTTTATAGAAATAAAACAAGAATGAGAACATATATCATCTGTGGTTATGGTCCTCAGAGCACTCTCCTCAAATACCCTTGCATAATGTTAAATCAGGACTGTCCAACGACATAGCAAATAACTATTCATATGAAAAAGTACAAAAGTCAGTATAGCTACACAAATTAACTTGAGTTGAATTCTTCAGTCTGGAACTTAACTACTTGTACTGCTTCAGTCTACCATTTATTTCCAGATAGAGTTGTGGATGTCATTATAATGTTTTATAGCTTATTCAATAATGAGCCTTCCAGTTCTACTATTTGGTAGAATTTATCACTTGGATTTAGTCAGTTTACATGTTGGAAATATTAATAAATATGGGTCAGTATTAACTGAAAGATTGTCTCTAGCCATTCCATCTCTAGTATCTTTTAGTTCCTCTGTGGCAAGGCAAAAGCTTAAGTATATGATAGCATGATGCAGAAAATAGACACAGAATATAGCAAACTCAATGCTAAAAGCAATAAGCAAGCCTACTCTTCTGGGAATGTTTATAGGAATAATTCCCACAATATAAAAAGACAGTGTCTTTAGGTAGAGTCACACTAATGGTGTAAGCTTCTCATTTTATACAGTAAAATGTAAGAGCAAAAAATTGTAAACAGGCTGTTAGCAAAAGGTAACCATGCTGCACCACTCAGCAAATAGTTACAGACATGCACAATAAAAAATCTCATTGGTTTTTGTTGGTGATTCCTGGAAACTTTTCCTTGAGATAAAGAAGAGTGAAAATTCAAACACAGGGATTTAAGTGAATTTATTTTATACCAGAAAACATCAAGTTGAAGTAATTTAAGTTACATTATACACTGATTATTAATATTATGCAAAAAATTTAAAGCACCCATAAAAGTTTCCCAGTATTGTTGTGTACAAAAATTTCTTCCATTGAAAAAACCACACTGCAAGGTCAATTTGAAACCTGCTTATGTGCTAAAGCTATAAGACAAAATACAGTTCCAAAGATCTTGGCAGAAAAAAAAAATAGTAATGCTGAGGCACACCTGGGGATTCTGATGAGGTCTGATTCCTGCTTCCAAAGTGTACTCTTCTGTCCTAAACAGAAGTTGCCCTGAAAACAACTCAAGAAGTACCCTTCTGGGTATATTAGAAGCAGGCGCAATGCACTACTGCCTACAAAGTTGTGTTTATATAATTATGTTTATGGCAGTGATTCAGCTCTGAGCAATTACCCCAGAATTTTTTATTATATAACATTTTAAGTATTGGACAGACACGTACCTGTGCCACAACCTTGTCTTATCCTCAGATGATGATCAGAACCAAGTTATCTAGTCTTACTGAACCTCTCGGCTGCTACCACATTAATATTTCTTTTTTTTTAACAGTTTTTTTTAAGAGAGAGTGAGAGAGGAGAGAGAAAGAGAGAGAGAGAGAATTTTTAATATTTATTTTTTAGTTCTCGGTGGACACAACATCTTTGTTGGTATGTGGTGCTGAGGATCGAACCCGGGCCGCACGCATGCCAGGCGAGCGCGCTACCGCTTGAGCCACATCCCCAGCCCCACATTAATATTTCTTTAAGGAATGCGTGTGTAACTGCTGTAGTGACCAATTTGGGTTCAGATAACTGACATACTAAAGCAAACTTTTTCTTTCTTATCACTCCCTTTGAACTTGGCTTCTGATTTTATTCTTTCACACTCCTGGATAAAAAATTCAAGGAACACCATAGGGCTTTGAGAACTTTCTGAAACAAAGAATAGGCTCATTTCAAAAATTAATATGTTCAGTTGAGTGTAATAACTCAAAATCAAAACTTCATTCAGTTGCTATCTTTTCTCCTCCCCTAACTTGATCCTCATTCAGGCTTGGAGCCTTTGCTTGGCTTATGCTCTCTTGGTGCCACCAGACCCTTCTTGCTTCGTTGGGTGAGAGACTGACTACTGGGCTTGAGCTAAGGGAATGAACAAAGGGAAGAATTTATACACTTGGGGGGACATTGTGAGGTTCTAATGTTATTGGAGTGCTTGTGTGTGAGAGAGTGGATGTGTGGTGCCACCCTTAAACTCACGCAAGAGCAGATAGGGTCCTGCCCTGAACTCCAATCTCTACTCTGTTTGAGCCCAAAGGAAAGAAAAGTACCCCCACTCCCAAGTCTCAGCTCAAAGGCAGTAAGGCAGGAAGTATTCCCTTTTATTTGGGAGCAGGGTCAGCTTTTTTTGTTCTAGTAGGACCTTCAACTGATTGGATAAAGATCAATCAGGGAAGGAAATCTGATTAACTCACTATTTAATTTAAATGTTGATTTCACCCAAAATACCCCTATGGGAAAACCCAGAATAATGTTTGATCAAAACTATTGCAGTAAAGTTGACACATGAAATTAACCATTACAACTGATTCCTTTCCCCCTTCTAGGAAGAGAGATGAGCCTTTTAAAGTAAATAGAAGCTGACTCTCCACAATTTGTCCCTTCGGCCACGAGAAATCTAGGCATCCCTTCTCATGTACCTCATGCCCAGTGAAACTCTCTTTCTCCTCAGTATTAGGCAGGTGTTTCTGACTTTAACCTCTCTTTGTTTCCTATTGGCAATAGTCAATCCCCATTCCCTCAAATACCCGGGGCATATTTGGTGAATCTTCCAGGGGATCCATCAAAGCTACTCTCACTTGGTCTGAAATAATGGGGAAACACCTCCATTGCATCATTTACAGGGGTGTGAGATGCTTCACAGTATATGCACAATCCTGCAGGGAAGTACTTCCTCCTAGCATCTTCAACATCGCCTGCAATTAGGTTTTTGAGTTCTTTATATATCCTAGAGATTAGTGCTCTATCTGATATGCAAATGGTAAAAATTTGCTCCCATTCCGTAGACTCTCTATTCACCTCACTGGTTGTTTCTTTTGCTGAGAAGAAGTTTTAAAATTTGAATCCATTCCATTTATTGATTCTTGATTTTGATTCTTGTACTATAGGAGTCTTATTAAGGAAGTTGGGGCCTAATCTGACATGATGGATATTTGGTCCTACTTTTCCTTCTAATAGGCACAATGTCTCTGGTTTAATTCCTAGGTCCTTGATCCACTTTGACTTGAGACTTTTGCATGGTGAGAGATAGGGATTTAATTTCATTTTGTTGCATATGGATTTCCAGTTTTCCCATTTTAACATTGACAGAACAAGATATTCTGTCCCTGAGCTTCTCAGTACAGGTATTCTAGTACCTATCTGTAAGGAGTCCTTGACATTATTTTTCTGAGTCTTTGAGGTCTGTACCAAAGTCTCCCAATACCAGAAAAAGCCACATTTAATTTCCTGTTATATCTGCATTTAATGGGACCCATGTCTTTATTTCTCCTTCCCACTATTGATGAAGTAAGGAGAAATATGCAGCTCCCCAGAAAGACCCTCAAGAAGTATGTAAGAAGAACAAAGAATTAGATGCCAAATAAAGGGAAAATAAAATATAAGAAGATGGTAAAAATCTAGCAAATACTATTATATTACAAGCAGAAAAGGAAAGGGATCAATTTAAAAAGCAGTTTAGAATGATAAAAACTAACTGAGCTCACCTCAAAGGAGTAGTTGCACATCAGGAAACTTTAGAAATATTTTTACTACTATCAAGAAAGATGTAATAGAACAGATGGCCTGGATGGAAAATTCAAAATTTGAGAATTTTAAGACTTCTCAACAACACATATCAGAAAACCTATTGGTTAACACTCAACTGTCAAAGTCATAGTCTTTAAAAGCATCAGCAGAAGCTTCAGCCCAGGAGACTATCAAAGGTGACTATCCTTCTGGGACAGATGTGGCAATGTGGGAGCAACCCGTCTGAAGAAACAGGTTTTTAATTTTTTTTAAATTTTAATTTTCTAATTTGTTACATATGACAGCAGAATGTATTACAATTTATAGTACACATATACAGCACATTTTTCATATCTCTGGTTGTATACAAAGTATATTTTCTAGGTATAGAATCATATTGTCGGCAAATAGTGATAATTTGTGTTCTTCTTTCCCTATCTGTATCCCTTTAATTTCTGTCTGTCTAATTGCTCTGGGAAGTGTTTCAGAAACTATGTTAAATAGTAATGATGAAAGAGGGCATTCCTGTCTTGTTCCAGTTTTTAGAGGGAATGCTTTCCATTTTTCTCCATTTAGAATGACGTTGGCCTGGGGCTTAGCATAGATAGCCTTTACAATATTGAGATATGTTCCTGTTATTCCTAGTTTTTCTACTGTTTTGAACATGAATGGGTACTGGTTTTGTTGAATGCTTTTTCTGAATTTATTGATTTGATCATATGATTTGAAGAAACAGGTTTTGTAGGCCTGTTCCAGAGCAGGAGGCACTGACCACGGCCACCATGGTAAGGGAAAAAATGTCTTGAGACCTTGTCATAGGTGAGAAAAAAAACAGAGACAAGAGCAAGAGAGAGGATTGTGGAGAACACAAAGCTGCTGCAGATGTGGGTTGCTCTGATATCACAGAGAGGCTGTGTCTCAAGAGCCAAGGTTCCCAGAATGAACTCCAACTCAGTGCAGCATGTGTACCAGGGAGGAAGGGCTCAAAAGGGAAATGGAATGGGGAAGACAGTCTTGAGTAAGACCTTATGTCATGCGGGGTTGACATAGTGATTTTCTAAATTTTTCAAGAAGGCAGGAATGTTTTAAGTGCCCAAGAAGGCACTGGTGGAATTGCTCCACCCACCTCCCCAGCATGGCCCAAGCCATAGGGGACCATCTCTCTTCATGGGAGACTTCTGTCCCAGTTTGGGTCACAGACTGAACTTTAGATGGCAAGCAGAGTTTCTCTCTTCAGTCTTTGAGCCTGGGGACTCTATTCTAGTGATTCTGCTGATGACTTTCCTTCCCCCAGGTACCATGCAGTCCTTGCTGCTTGATGGTCACTACCTTTAGGGGATGCTGTGGGAGCTCCATGGATTTCTAGAGGAAAGGCCAGGTTCTGCCACGAAAGGAACTCCATTCAACCAAAAGAAGCTTTACATTGAAGTGGAGTTGAATAAGATATTTTGAAGGAAGAATTCTGGACTTTTATTTGTGTGGTCTTTCATTAGAGTTTGTAATTTTAGACTTCAATTTTCAAGTGGAAATTTTAATAGGAAAATTTGTACTGTTCAAATTAGAGGCGTATTTTTACACTAATTTTTTCCCCTGTTATTTAGGCTTATTGAAATCTTCACTGTGTTATTTAGATAGTAGGAGTAGGCACAATTAGAAATATAATGGGAGGTAAATTTTTAGCTTTGGGTAAAACATGGTCATGGAATTAATTTAAAAGTTCCAACCCATCTTACAGCTCTCTCAGGACAGAAACTGGAAATGCCACCAGTAGTCTCAGAATAAACAAAGGAATAAATGGGGGAAGCAGCTACTCATGCAGGAGGAAGCAGCACTGTCTTAATAAATGGTTCTTCTCATCCCTCTAGAGGTCAGCTATAGCCCTGGTTGGCTATATCCAGTCCTTACCTCTTGCTTCTGGGAGGCAGAATGATATGAAGCATATGGAATGGTGATCTGCAGCAAGAACATCGAAAGAATATTGGCTATTAAGACTTTGCCAGTGTTTCTCCAGGAAAGGGAATGCCCTGATTCTAGATGACTGGTTACACATATTGACAGAAAAAAATGAGGGAGAACTGAGGAAATATAAGGATTTGATATGAAGATACCAAGATCCATTAGGTTTTAGTCTCTGTCCACTAAACCAGCTCACATTTGCTCTTCTTGGTGATCTACCCATTGGAATTCTTTTATTGTCTTTTTTTCAGCCCTTTACTTTCATTCCATCAGTAATTATGTTACTCATAGCTCCATCCTTAAGGACTAGTCTTTGCTGCTAAAACAGATCGTGAACTATTATTCAGTGTGTTGTTTGTTCCTATAGGTTTCCTGGACTCAGCTTTGATTCTCACGTGAATGCCTTGTATTTTTGCAGGGTATGTCTTTTGTTCAAGCTGTAAATTCCTTTGTTTTGGGGTCACTTTCCTAAGTTTTTGATTTGTTGGGTGACTCTCTTTAAAGATGACTTTGAGTTTTGTGCTGGATTATATTTGTGTCTTTCCCTGGATACTAAGTTAATGATCTGCAGTGGCTCATCAGTCCACCTTACTATCCTCAAAATAAGGATGAATCTGTTGTGTGCTTACCAATATTGGGTTTTCTCACAGAAAAACCTTGGGATACTCCCTGGCATGGGCTGTAGCAGTTTTGCACTGACCTATTCCAAAGAGTTATAAAACAACTTATAAATATGCAAACCAAAACAAAAATCAGGAGAAAAATAGAGTGAGTAAATTATAAGAAATAAAAGTGTTTGTTTAAGTAAAAATGTTTATGTTTAAATAAAAATAATTATGTTTTATGTACAAGTTAAAAATAAGTGAGAGAGAAACAGGTGAAAGCAGGGATGAAGTTCACACACAAGATGCTTATGAAGGCCTGCAAAGTGGCTGCACTTGACCACAGGTTCGCCATTGAGTCTTTTAGTAGCTGATGAAGAAGAGAAAGAGAAAAAAAATATATATAGAAATATACAATTTTCTGTGCATGTGGTAAAAAGCACAAAAGGATAGCTATTCATGATATTGATTCCCATGGGGACGTTTAGTGTGCTTTCATAAAGATTGTTCTGTGAAATTTAATAAACCATCAGTAACATCCTCAGTGTAAGATGACAATGAATATCCCAGGGTTGTTTCTCCGAGCTTTGTTTAAAGTACATGACTGACATAATTATTAAGCACAGTTCATTCAGTATGAACAGTTCTATAGAGATCAGAGAATGTGGTCAAGCTAAATAGCTCTCAGAGTTCCAACTCAATTTAGAGCAATTTGAAGTTTATAATGTGTGGATCATCTTATCCAGAGTTTAGGCAATTCTTAAATATTGCTGCTTTTAGTGAAATTTTGATAGTTACTGGAGGCAGTAGGCAGGAGGTTATGATTACTTTACCATTTCTTGAGTAAATTTCCATATTGTTTGTTAAATTTAGAATCTTATTATTTAACATATAGGTAAACTGGACAATAGAGCTGACATTCTCTTTTCAGATTAGACTATCCTAATAATCCACTTCTTATAAGAAGTGAGTTCAGGTAATTCACATGCACAAGATAATATTTTTGCTTTGCTTAAGCACAATAAAATTAATGATACAAGCAACAAAGTTTTATTCCTTAGAGCCCAATGCAGTAAATGTTTTTTCCAATGCAGTAATTTTGCCCTGGAAATTTCCTGAAGTAGATGTTGGAAAAAAGCCAGCTCAACCCCCAAAGAAAACCAATTCAATAAACACCTATGAAACATCTTATTTTAACTTATATCATTTCTTGATGAACTTTTAAACAAAAATTCCTAATTGCAAAATGTATTACAAAAGATCCCAACGATTTATTTTCCTCTTGTATGGATATAAGTAGTTAATTTTTTAGTGATAGCTATTAAAAATGAAGAAACTTGCTTTTGAATGTTTGACATGTCACCAATGTGCCTGGCAGTCATCGGATCATGGAACACTTTCTCACCATATTTTACTTCCAAATTCTAATTGATTGTACTAATTAATGCTGTTTTTAGTAAGTTATTTTAATCAAATTTATCTCCACTTAGCAACATTATTCCTCCTATATGATTTAAAATATACAAAACCAACATTATTCCTCCTATATGATTTAAAATATACAAATCCCATCTCTCTTTCTTTTCATATGAGTGTTGTTGTTTGAGATCCTTTGTGAGTTCTTTGTTTCAGGCAAGTAAAATTTCCTAGATGCTCTATAGAAGACTTTTTCTTCTTTTAGCCAGAGCAGCATCACATGTGCATTTCCCATTGCATTGGAAAGTAGATGTTTAGCTTTTAATTCTCTGGAGTAGAGGCAAGACTAAAATGGGTGTTAGGTTCACCCACTAGCAATTTTTTATTTAACAGCTTTCTATGCCATAATAAGATAGTGGTGCAAGCAGGATTGCAGGATAAGGGAAGGGATTTGGATTTTTACACCAGCAAATTAAAAGGAGTTTTGGGGTGCACAAGGAATACCCATTTGGCTAAGACCAGACAAAGCCAGAAGGAGGTTCAAGCCAATAGTCATAATGAAGTACTAGCTCTTCTACTTGTCTTTTTTTTTTTTTTTTTTTTTTTGTACCAGGGATTGAACTCAGTGGCATTCAAACACTGAGCCACACATCCCCAGCCCTAGTTTGTATTTTATTTAGAGACAGGGTCTTACTGAGTTGCTTAGTGGCTCGTTGTTTGCTGGTGCTGGCTTTGAACTTTCGATTCTCCTGTCTCAGCCTCCTGAGCCACTGGGATTACAGGCATGCTCCACTGTGCCTGGCTCTATTTGTCTCTTAATGCTATGAACTTCTTAACATCAGGCCAGTGTCTCTGTTAAAAACAAATTTCATCTGGAGACATTGCTATAGTTATTTTTCTCTGAAAATTCAAAGGTCTCAAAGTTGGTATCTTGCCTTTGTAAGAGGTATTCAAGAGGAAGTCATTTGGAAAATAAAAACATGCCCCCAATAATTATTATGCAAATAGAATAAGTGGATAAAATACTCATGTTTCTTCTCTTTTATTCTATAGTGCAGATTTATTCAAGTAGATTATTTTCAAATATTCACTTTATAAAAAGCTTGTGGGGACAATATATTATCATTTGAAACACAACTGTTTCTATCTTAGACATCACATAGTATGTTTTCAACAATAAGCAACAGAAGCCTCATCTCTAATAAATAGAAAAATAGATTTTTTTTAAACTCACGTATTAACTGTATAGATAGGGCAGGTGCAGGGCCATTTCAGGTTGCCTCTGCCCTTTTTAGAAAAGCTCAGTGACTCGCCCTCTTCTGCATTTGGTGCCATCTGCAGGCTGGTAGCAAAATTACCATAATTCCAGATGTTAAAAAAAATAATCCTAAAAGGAGTTTTCTCTCAAGACCAGAGTTCTCAAGGTTCTTGACTGGCTTCATTGGAATCAGTGGGAACTTGTTAGGAATGAAATTCTTAGGCCCCATTCTAGGCTTTCTGAATCAAAAACTCGGTGGTGGGGCCCAGCACTCTGTTTTAATAAGCCCTCTAGGTGATCCTTGGCTGGTTGAAATTTGAGAACCACTGGCTCAGACTTGTAACTCTAAATCCTGGCTGTTTGTTAGAATCACCTGAAGAGCTTTAAAGGCATACCAGATGCTAGGACCCCGCCCTAGAACTGTCAAATTTGGGAAGGAGGAAAGTTTGGGAGGAAACTAGGTAGGAAATTGAGCTTAGATGGATACCTCCAAAGCTTCCAGGTTAAGTACCTCTGGTTTAGACTAGGAGTGACTCACCCCTGGGCTGGGAATGACCTGGGCACAGGCTTCTCTGAACATATAGAACTATCATCTGAAAGTTTGTGTACTTCCAAATCTCATCTGTTGTAATATTCATTCCCAAGGTGATGGGTTTAGGAGAAGTTATTTTGGGAAGTTATTAAGTCTTTGGATGGATCTCTCTTGAAAGGGATTATTGCTCTTATAAAAGAGGTCCAAAGGCCTTTACTCTATTGAAGTTAGAGTGAGAAGACAGCGGTCTATGAACTAGGCAATGGGCTCTCACCAGACATCAAACCTACGGGCACCTTGATCTTGAACTTTCAGCCCCTAGAACTGTAAGAAATAAATTTCTGTTGTTTATAATCTTTTCAGTCTATGGTATTTTGTTATAGCAGCCCAAGTGGACTAAGACATGGCCTGTGGCAAAGGGTAGGCCCCTGCAGGGAATGTGGTCTTGTTAGGGGATGGTGGCTCCTGAACAGGTTACCAAAGGGCTCCTCCAGCAAGTTCCATACTTGTGATCTTGGCTCAGACTGGAATCCACTTTTTTCCTCCTTTTTAACTTTAAAAGTATTTTCATACAGTTGCATGGTTTTATTTCATAATTATTGTCTTAATGTCCACACAATGAATGGAATCAGTTTTGAAGTTGAAGTGTATGAAATTTTCACAAACTTAAAAAAATGTTCATGAAGACTGGGAGAGGCTGGTGTTATATAAGCTTAAAATTACCATAGAAACAGACTTTGTGAAGCTGTGTTATCAGAAGCATAGCAGACACGTATATGATGATGTGTCAACCACTAGCAAAACACAGCTTTGGGGAGCTGTGCTGAGTGTTTTTCTGCCTCCTTGATGGCAGAACTTGTGTGGAAATAATTCTAAGCACACACATACACACATACACACAAAGCTGCATTTTTTTTTTCTTGACTGCACTCTATAATTAGTAGAATACCAGTTCTTTCAAGTATGAGGTGGAAACACCATGATTCATGCCGCATAACTAAATATTTGGGAGTTTAATGGCAGATATTTCCTAACTCTCTGCTGACAAGGATCATATAAAGTGGGAAGAAGACCAATTGACAAGCCAAAGAGTAGATACCAATTAGGCACCTGGAAGGCATACGTCCTGACGAGGTGCTAGGACTGTGCAGGAAAAGAAAGGGTAAGACATGAGCCCTGCCTCAGGTATCTGTGTTATTGCTGGGAGATAAGTTGATGTACATAAAAAGGTAGATAATTCAAGGAACCAAACAGGTAACTAATAAGAGACAGTTCATTTATCAAGTGGCCATATCATAAACAGTGAGATTAACAGGTGTTTAGTGGAAGACTCTGGATTAGGATGATGTGGAATGTAATCCTAGAGGAGTGACTGCAGCAGGATTCTAGAAGACAGTGTTTAGATCTATGCGGGATTACCAAGTGGCATAGCAGGTCTGGGGAAAGGCTCTGTGAGGAAGAGGATCAGAGGTGCAGGGGCTTGTGAAGGTGAAGGACTATGTGGTCTGGTATTAAAAGTAAAATAAATTTTATTCCTACTATGTTTCTTGTTAAAATGTGGTACTTTTACATAAATTTTTGAGCTAATAGTGACTCACTTTATACAAGTGGAGATGTATACAATAAGGTTGGGGATATAGGCACTGGCCAAATTGTGGAGGTATTTTGAACTATGTTAAGACCTTTAGTTTTGGGGCTGGAGCTGTGGTTCAGTGGTAGATCACTTGCTTAGCACATGTGAGGCACTGGGTTTGATCCTCAGCACCACATAAAAAATAAATAAATAAAATAAAGATACTTTGTCCATCTACAACTAAAACATAAAAATAAAAAAGAAGACTTTTAGTTTTACCATGTCTCAGCTTCCTTATCTACAAAAATAGGGTTAAAAGTATGTAGCTCAAAATAGTTTTCAGGAGGACCAAATTAATATAAATGTATGGCATGTAGTAATTGCTCAATAAATGTTTTCTATTATAGGTAGTGTTAGTATTTTTGTCAGATTAGCATGAGAAGTTCTTAAATAACATTAAATAGAATATTTAAATCTAATTTGTATTTTAAAAATTTCCCTGGCTGGAGTATGAGAAAGGGACTGATGGCAGAGAAAATAATGGTTGGAAGAGTAAAATAGGAGGAAATTGCAATTAATCTGGGGAAGAGATGTAAGCAACTTGGCCAGTGGAAATGCATTGGATTGATAGTTGTAGTACTTAACTGTTTGGATATTTCTTCCAATTGTCAAGTTAGTAATTATTGAGCTGTTATCATGTGCCAACACTGTTTTCAGTGTAGGGGTAAAATGGTAACCAAGAAAAGCAGTGTTATTGTTTTTTTTTTTTTTCCTATTGAGGGTTTAGATTCCAGTTGGAAAGACAGATAAAATATGCAAGCTAAAAAATGAAAGCAGTACCAATTAGGATAAAAGTTATATGGAGAACAAATAAACCAACAGGGAGCTAAGAAAATGAGTCAGGGGAAGGGGCAGGGCTATTTTTTGATGTCCTTTAGGATAAGTCACTCAGAAGAGGCACTGAAACTGAAAACTAAACCGAGAGCCTAGTGTTCTAGGCGCTGGGAATGGTACTCCCAAGATGGAGCTAGTAGTGTTGCCGCATCCTTGTGAGGAAAGGTGGCTGTGGAGTGAATGTGGACAGCAGCCAAGTTATCCTAAGTCTTAGAAAGGAGTTTGTATTGGACTTCAGCTGCAATGAGAAATATTTGCAGTGTTTTAGTTGGAAGAGTGAGAAAGACTTATTCTTCCCAGTCATATTGTTGCTTTGTGAAGAAGAGTCTGAGGAGCCTGTTAGGTGAAGCTGTGTTAGGCAGCTTCCATTACAAAATACCTGAGATAACTTTAAAAAGAGGACAAGCTTATTTTGGCTCAGAGTTTTAGAGGTTTTAGTCTATGCTCAGTTGGATTCTTTGCTTTTGGGCCTATGGCGAGGCAGCACATCATGATGAGGAACGTGTGGTGGGGCAAAGTGTTCATGTCATAGCTGGGAAGCAAAAAGGTAAAAGAGGACTCTCCTTGGAGGGCTGCCCCAGTGACCTCAAACTTCCCACTAGACACCACCTCTTAGAGTTTCCACCACCTCCCAGTAGCACCTAGCTAGGGTTCAGGCCTTGAACACACAGACCTTTGGAACATACACCAGATCTGAGCAATGGCATTTTTTTGGTGATGGTCAATCTTGGTTGTTGACTAGATTGAGGGATGCCTAGAAAATTGGTGAAGCAGGATTCTGGATGTGTCTGTGAGGTTTTTTCTAGAGAATACTGGCCTGTGGGGAAGACCTGCCCTGGATGTAGGTGGCACCATCCAATAGACTGGGAACCTGGATGGAAAGTCAGAGAATGAGGAAGGGGAAAGATTGTGAATACATGACCCATGACCCTACTTGTGTGAGGCCATTTTATTAAAAAAAATTGCTGCTGCCATTGCCTGCAGATATCAGATTCTTCAGCCTTTGAATATGGATTTACATGGGTGACTCTTGGGCTTCTAGCTCTTGGGCTGAGAAGCTGTGAGTTTGCCTGGCTCCCGAGCCTGCAGTTCCTTTATGGGACTACTCAGACTCTCGTTGTGTAAGCCAATCTAATAAATACTCTCTTATGATTATATTTATTCTATTGGTTCTATTACTCTAGAGAAGAACCCTGAATACTTCAGAAATAATGAATGAATGAGGATAATTTGTAGGGAAAAAAAGGAAAGGAAAAATGCTCTGTCACTCAAAGAGAGACGCTGCAGTACATTTGTCCATTTTAGATGGAGAAGACCAGGCACATGTAATTACACTTGGTAATATAGTAATCTCCAAGGAGATAGCTCTTAATTTATTATAGGTTGTTTCTTTTGCCTTTCAATATTTCGCTTCATATTATACATTTGAAAAATCCTTTTTAATAGTCAAATTCAGTCAATTTAAATAAATAGAGACCTGAATCTTAAAACCCTGGTGTCCTAGAGCTGCAGCAAAAGCAAGAAATCATCTTGTCCAAATTCCCACCTCAGGGCAGTGTTTTTTTCTACATAGTCCTCTACTTTGTGAAGGATATCTCATCTCTGAGTTGACCTTCCCCAAACCACAGGCAGGCAATGCTAATTCTTTTTCCTTAAAATGATGCTGCAGTCCAGCAGCAGCAAAATAACCCGGGGGGGGGGGTGATGAACAACTTGTGTAGATTGATACAGCAGGAGTGGGAGCCGTTTATTGTAGGACAACAGAGGTATTTATACATTCCACACAGCTTATCTTAATTAAAATAAACTAGATACAGCAGTCAACCAATAAGGAATCTCCACACTTAATGGCTCGCTGGAGTTACTTCACAAACCACTCCCTCTGGCAAAATGCCAGGCGCCATCCAGACTTGTTTACAGACTCTAACATTTGCCAGGCACCATCCTGACTTGTTTACAGACCTTAACAAAATGAAACTCTTCTCTTTCCATTTCATGTGATTCTGGTTTCACCTTCTGAATTCAAATACTGCACTATCCACTTCTTTCCAAATATTTTGACAAATGGTATAGTGAGTTCTTGCTTGCTTCCATAAGTATTCCTCTTTTCAAGTCAAAGATTTTCTGTTTCAGTAAACAGTTTATTAAAATTAAAAACAACTTTGTCAGATGGTCTAGTCGGCCTGGCCACCTGCTTCAACTCTAGCATTCAAGTTCTCTGATCTCTGAATCTTAAAGTTTTGAGTAACCAAAATTGTACTGTGGTTCATGTGGATCTGTGAATGACTAACCCTCCCTCCCCAATTTTCACTTGAATCCAGGGAATTATTTTCAAGCTTTGTGTTTGTGTCTTGAATTTTTTTTGAACAAAAATTTAGGATTTTGACATTATCTTTGTCTAAATTTTATTCTAACATTTCTAGATATCATCCAAGTATGTTTTTAAAACTAAATTTTTATTCAGTCATTCGTTGGATTAAGTATATCCTAAGTTTGTGTTCAAAAGACATTTAGTGACCATTATGTTATTTTTGCCTATTTATTCACTGAAAAAAATGTTATAAAAGTCATAGAAAATAACATAGCTCTAGGACACAAATTATATGACATTTCAGCAGTTCAAAATCAGTCCATGACTTTGTACTATTATGATAATTACCATGTGCAAGATGCAATAATTTCTTTGCATACATTATTAATATAGTACAACACTAACAAAAAGATAGCATTGTGTTATTATTTCCTTTTTACTGTTGAAAAACTTAGAGCTTAAAAACCAAGTAACCTGTTCTGAGTCATCTGCTAAAGCCCTGTGGAGCTCAGGGTATAATCATTATAACACAGACAGACTCTGCTTTTTATGGGGGGGGGAGATATTTATTGGGGATTGAACCCAGGGGCACTTGACCACTGAGGAGCCACATCCCCCAGCCCTTTTTATTTTTTATTTTGAGCCAGGGTCACATTCAATTGTTTAGGGTCTTGCTAATTGCTGAAGCTGGCTTTGAACTTGTAGTCCTCCTGCTTCAACCTCCTGAGCTGCTGGAATTAGAGGTGTGGACCACGGTGCTCAGCAATCCTTCTTTAGCCATCTAACTAGTTTATCTTCCCATGTCTTTCACCATGATCTCAAAGATGCCATTAGTATATATCTAACAATGAAATTCATTTCCAAAATATTTCAGTTACTTCTCTGGTTTACTAGTATTTTTCTTCAATTAGAAGGAAAAAAGAAAAGAAAAAAGTAATCTATGGGGTAACATTAGAGTTCTTGTTTTATTTTAATAACTTGCCTTTATTTCAAATGCTTTTAGGATTTTTTTTTTGTCTTTTACTCATCAGTAAATGTGAGACTGTCATTACTGGAGGAATAAGATAAAGTATCATCATACTTCATGTTTCAATCAGAAATAGTGTGAAACATAAAGTAAATACCATTTAATTTAGAATGTTAGAATTTACTTAGGGATGCAATAAAAAAAACTCTCACTATATTCAAGGAATGTTTTTTCTTTTAAAATTATAATTATTAATATATATGAATTGTGCCAATTAATTGGATTCAGTGTGTTATTTCCATATATGCATATATTGTATTTTGATCATCTTTATCTTCCCTATGATCTTCCCTTGCTCTCTCCATCCTCCCTTCCTTCTTTTCCACAGTTTCTTTCTCCTTCCTTAATCCCTCTTCTTTTTTCATGTTATTATTTTATTTTATTTTTTTAATTTCCACATATGAAAGAAAACATGCAATACTTGTCTTTCTGTGTATGTCTTATTTTGCTTAATTCAATGTTCTCCAGTTTCCATCCACTTTCCTACAAATGAATAATTCCATTCTTCTTTATGGCTGTTTTTGTTTGTGTGTGTATATATACTCATTCTCTGTCTATCTACACACAGAGAGAGACACAGACACACACAGACACACACACACACCACATCATATTTTAAAAATCCATTCATTTGTTGATGGACACCTAGGCTGATGAATACCACAATTAATGGGTATTCGAGTGTCTCTTTTTTTTAATCCTGAAAACATATTTTTCTTAAAGTCCCCCAAATTTGTTTTTTTTTTGGACAAAATTGTCAAATAAAAAGAGGAAAGAAATTAAGGAATCCATAATTCTGTCATTCAGAGATAACTTCTCTTAATATGAATGTGTATATTTTAAACTTTTGCTCTAATTTTCACTTTAAAAATTAATGCCTATTTTTCAGAATAATTTTAGGTTTATAGCAAATTTGAGCAGAAAGTACAGAGTTCCCATTTACCCTCTGTTTACACAGACCCACAATGTCCCCTGGTGTCAGTATCAGATTCCATATTAGTACTATAATGATAGCCAGAATTATAATATCCTACACAGTAGTGTCATTGCCCTAAAATTTCTTTTTTTTTTTTTTTAAGAGAGAGTGAGAGAGGAGAGAGAGAGAGAGAGAGAGAGAGAGAGAGAGAGAGAGAGAGAGAGAGAGAGAATTTTTAATATTTATTTTATTTTTTAATTCTCGGCGGACACAACATCTTTGTTGGTATGTGGTGCTGAGGATCGAACCCGGGCCGCACGCATGCCAGGCGAGCGCGCTACCGCTTGAGCCACATCCCCAGCCCCCTAAAATTTCTCTGAGCTCCACCTGTGGTAATCCTGCCCCTGCTCCCTGTTATGCTTCCCCTTCCTCTGCACCTTCATAACTACTATCTTTTCACTTTCTCTAGAGATTTTCCTTTCCCTGAATGATATTGAGATGGAATCATGCAATATGTAGCCTTTTCATTCTGGTTTATTTTATGCACATTTAAGATTTTTCCATATCTTACCATGGTTTGGTAACTCATTTCTTTTTAGAATAATATTCATTTAACCCTGGATATACTAGTTTATTTATTCATTCACCTACTAACAACATCTTGTTTGCCTCCAAGTTTTGGTAATTATAAATAAAGCTGCAATAAACATCTAAGAACAGGTTTTACTCCGAATGTAAAGTTTCATTTCATTTGAGTAAATACCAGGGAAAATGGATGCACAAATAATAGTCATGTATTTAATTTTAGGATTGAGGTTCAAATTATAAGTACAATTGGATCAGAGAGAAATCTGAGTGTTTGTGCAGGCCGCTGGGTTAACTCATTTCTTTTGGTTTTGGCTTTCCTCTCCAGACTGACCTTTTCAGTTCTGTTGTTCTGGTAGTTTGGGCTAGTGTGTGGTGCTGACTTTGGAACTAAGTTAACACATAACCTTCCTCTACAGTATGCATCATGTTTTGGTGGTCTCTGTTCAAAATAAAAAGACACACAGTCTGGCTGGCTCAACCTACCACATAGGATTGATTGGTTTCTTCCAAGTTTGCAAACTAATCAGTTGGGGCAAAGCAGCAGGGCCAAAGTCTCTTAAACTTGCCCCTCAGGAGATGTAGGGGATAGTGTGTGTGTGGTCAGGGAGGGGATAATTTCAAATCCAGACACTTAGACTGGGAGGCTATTGCTAGTCAGACTTAACACAGTTATAGACTACTGTTTCCAGTTACAATTTCTTTGGTCTATTTATTATTAGTAGTGCTCCATTTTAATTTCAAAATTTTGATGGGAATCATCTAAAGTTATCAAGTACATGATAGGGATGAATTCTAAAAAACTCTCCTGAAAAACTTCTTTTTTTGCTTAGAGAGAGGAGAATAAACTGCATAGATTTTGAAAACGAAGGAAAAGAAAGATAGGCAGACAAATTAAGCTCTTAAGTGTCTACAGAAGCTTTTATTACATTTTGTTTTAGACTCAATAAATAAATATTAGTTTTTTTAAAAAAAGAAAATGTGAAACAACTTAGAATTTTTGAAGCTGAACTTTTTCTTTAATTAATTTACTTTAGTTAATGCAAATAAGCATAAAATAAATTGCTTGTGTCCAATTTACCTGTTAATTAAATTGCTCTTATTTTTATGTCCCTTCAATATTTGGGCAAACCAAAATTTTTAATGACAATAGTTCTATCATGTGAATTGAGTAGTTCTTTCTGAAAACTAATTTAGCATGCCAATAATTGGCTTTAAAAAAAAACAAACCAAAGTGTTTTCTTAAAAAAAAAAACAACAAACTTTTTTCTCTAGAAAGCTTTTGTTTTAACACCCTTTAATGGATCTCAAGCAGTTCTAGTATTAAAAATATTTTTTTATCTTTTTATGATTACTTGGTTTAGTTTAGAAGTCCCCAAAAAGAGAAAAATGGAGGAGTTGATTCTATAAACTATAATCCCCTCCAGGCAGCAAACATTTGTCAAGCTGTAACTATAGATATTCACTGGAGATGGTGAGTAAAGAGAGCTAGAGGGGTGGGGAATAGCTCAGCAGTAGTATACATGAAGCACTGCTCTTTTCAAGGATAAATATTCATATGGAAAATATGAATTGTTTCACTTTATTTTCTTATATTTCTTCTATTGTGTTCTTTTGAATAAGTATAGATTATGATGCATAGAGTATGAAGTAAAGATGGAGTTAGCACTTGTTATTCGAAGTTTGGGAGATGGCTGTTCAATTTTCACTCTGTGCACTGGTATTATTTCAAAATTATCTTAAGAAAAAATGTCTATAAAGACGGCTTCAAAGAAAAGAGTGTTGTAAACAATAATTTTGAGAATATGCTTTATAGTAGCCAAGTGATGAAAGGGACGAATATTCCAAAGTGGAAGGATAAAAAAGTTACAGAAAACTGCTAGTTTCAGAGTGTAATGAGCCCTACAGATAGAATCACCAATTTATCAAATACCATTATACTATTTGATTCAGTGAAATGGGGATTTTTCCATAGTCTGGCCTTCAGCCCTGCCAGCTTTGCTTTTTTTATTTTGATACAAAGAAATCTATTACACTGAAAACTTATGTAATAGAGATGGATGTTGATTGCCAGTTTTTGTTGCCCAGTCCGCAGACTGCTATTAAAGGGAAACATTGTTCTTTTGAAAAGAAGTCTGTTACAGTAACTCCTAGAATACATGGAGAGATATTCTTAGTGATTTTGACTGGTTTGCTACATCCCTCTTCCTTGCATTTCTTTCTTTCTTTTTTTTTATTGTTGGTTGTTCAAAACATTACATAGTTCTTAATATATCATATTTCACAATTTGATTCAAGTGGGTTATGAACTCCCATTTTTACCCTGTATACAAATTGCTGTATCACATCAGTTACACTTCCATTGATTTACATATTGCCATTCTAGTGTCTGATGTATTCTGCTGTCTATCCTATTCTCTACTATCCCACCTCCCCTCCCCTCCCCTCCCCTCCCCTCTTCTCTCTCTACCCCCTCTACTGTAAATCATTTCTTCCACTTGTATTATTCTTCTCTTACCCCTCATTTCCTCTTATATGTAATTTTGTATAACCCTGAGGATCACCTTCCATTTCCATGCAATTTCCCTTCTCTCTCTCTTTCCCTCCCACCTCTCATCCCTGTTTAATGTTAATCTTCTTCTCAAGCTCTTTGTCCCTACCCTGTCCTTGGTTACTCCCCTTATATCAAAGAAGTCATTTGGCATTTGTTTTTTAAGGATTGGCTAGCTTTGCTTAGCATAATCTGCTCTAATGCCATCCATTTCCCTCCAAATTCTATGATTTTGTCATTTCTTAATGCAGAGTAATACTCCATTGTGTATAAATGCCACATTTTTTTATCCATTCATCTATTGAAGGGCATCTAGGTTGGTTCCACAATCTTGCTATCGTGAATTGTGCTGCTATGAACATCGATGTAGCAGTGTCCCTGTAGCATGCTCTTATTAGGTCTTTAGGGAATAGACCAAGAAAGGGAATAGCTGGGTCAAATGGTGGTTCCATTCAGAGCTTTCCAAGAAATCTCCATACTGCTTTCCAAATTGGCTGCACCAATTTGCAGTCCCACCAACAATGAACAAGTGTACCCTTTTCCCCGCATCCTCTCCAGCACTTGTTGTTGTTGGACTTCCTAATGGCTGCCAATCTTACTGGAGTGAGATGGTATCTTAGGGTGGTTTTGATTTGCATTTCTCTGACTGCTAGCGATGGTGAGCATTTTTTCATGTACTTATTGATTGATTGTATGTCCTCCTCTGAGAAGTGTCTGTTCAGGTCCTTGGCCCATTTGTTGATTGGGTTATTCGTTATCTTATTGTCTAATTTTTTGAGTTCTTTGTATACTCTGGATATTAGGGCTCTATCTGAAGTGTGTGGAGTAAAGATTTGTTCCCAGGATGTAGGCTCCCTGTTAATCTCTCTTATTGTTTCTTTTGCTGAGAAAAAACTTTTTAGTTTGAGTAAGTTCCTTTTGTTGATTCTAGTTGTTAACTCTTGCGCTATGGGTGTCCTATTGAGGAATTTGGAGCCTGACCCCACAGTATGTAGATCATAGCCAACTTTTTCTTCTATCAGACGCCGTGTCTCTGATTTAATATCGAGCTCCTTGATCCATTTTGAGTTAACGTTTGTGCATGGCGAGAGAAAGGGATTCAGTTTCATTTTGATGCAAATGGATTTCCAATTTTCCCAGCACCATTTGTTGAAGATGCTATCCTTCCTCCATTGCATGCTTTTAGGCCCTTTATCAAATATAAGATAGTTGTAACTTTGTGGATTAGTCTCTGTGTCCTCTATTCTATACCATTGGTCCACCTGCCTGTTTTGGTACCAGTACCATGCTGTTTTTGTTACTATTGCTCTGTAGTATAGTTTGAAGTCTGGTATCGCTATACCGCCTGATTCACACTTCCTGCTTAGCATTGTTTTTGCTATTCTGGGTCTTTTATTATTCCATATAAATTTCATGATTGTTTTATATATTTCTACAAGAAATGCTGTTGGGATTTTGATTGGCATTGCATTGAACTTATAGAGGACTTTTGGTAATATCGCCATTTTGATGATGTTAGTTCTGCCTATCCATGAACAGGGTATATTTTTCCATCTTCTAAGGTCTTCTTCTATATCTCTCTTTAGGGTTCTGTAGTTTTCATTGTATAAGTCTTTCACCTCTTTTGTTAGGTTGATTCCCAAGTATTTTATTTTTGGGGGGGATATTGTGAATGGAGTAGTTGTCCTCATTTCCATTTCAGAGGATTTGTCGCTGATATACAGGAATGATTTGATTTATGCATGTTGATTTTATATCCTGCCACTTTGCTGAATTCATTTATTAGCTCTAATAGTTTCTTTGTAGACCCTTTTGGGTCTGATAGGTATAGAATCATGTCATCTGCAAATAGTGATATTTTAAGTTCTTCTTTTCCTATTTTTATGCCTTTAATTTCTTTCGTCTGTCTAATTGCTCTGGCCAGTGTTTCGAGGACTATGTTGAACAGAAGTGGTGAGAGAGGGCATACCTGTCTTGTTCCAGATCTTAGAGGGAATGCCTTCAATTTTTCTCCATTCAGAATGATGCTGGCCTGTGGCTTATCATAGATTGCTTTTACAATGTTGAGGTATGATCCTGTTATCCCTAATTTTCTTAGGGTTTTGAACATAAAGGGATGCTGTACTTTTTCGAATGCTTTTTCCGCGTCTATCGAGATGATCATATGGTTCTTATTTTTAAGTCTATTGATGTGGTGAATAACATTTATTGATTTCCGTATATTGAACCAGCCTTGCATCCCAGGGATGAATCCTACTTGATCATGGTGTATAATTTTTTTGATATGTTTTTGAATCTGATTCGCCAGAATTTTATTGAGGATTTTTGCATCTAGGTTCATTAGAGATATTGGTCTGTAGTTTTCTTTCTTTGAAGTGTCTTTGTCTGGTTTAGGCATCAGGGTGATGTTGGCCTTGTAGAATGTATTTGGAAGTTCTCCCTCTTTTTCTATTTCCTGAAATAGCTTGAAAAGTATTGGTATTAGTTCCTCTTTAAAGGTTTTGTAAAACTCTGTTGTGTACCCATCCAGTCCTGGGCTTTTCTTAGTTGGTAGTCTTTTGATGGTTTCTTCTATTTCCTCTATTGTTATTGGTCTGTTTAGGTTGTCTTTATCCTCCTGACTCAATCTGGGCAGATCATATGACTTAAGAAATTTATCTATGCCTTCACTATCTTCTATTTTATTGGAGTATAGGGATTCAAAATAATTTCTGATTATCTTCTGTATTTCTGAAGTGTCTGATGTGATATTGCCTTTTTCATCCCGTATGCTAGTAATTTGAGTTCTTTCTCTTCTTCTCTTCGTTAGCATGGCTAAGGGTCTGTCGATCTTATTTATTTTTTCAAAGAACCAACTTTTAGTTTTGTCAATTTTTTCAATTGTTTCTTTTGTTTCGATTTCATTAATTTCAGCTCTGATTTTAATTATTTCTTGCCTTCTACTTCTTTTGCTGTTGTTTTGCTCTTCTTTTTCTAGGATTTTGAGATGAAGTATGAGATCATTTATTTGTTGATTTTTCTTTTTTTTAAGGAATGAACTCCAAGCAATGAATTTTCCTCTTAGAACTGCTTTCAATGTGTCCCATAGATTCCGATATGTTGTGTCTGTGTTTTCATTTAACTCTAAGAAGTTTTTAATTTCCTCCTTGATGTCTTCTAAAACCCATTGATCATTCAGTAACCTATTGTTCATTCTCCAAGTGATGCATGATTTTTCCTTCCTTCTTTTATCGTTCATTTTCAGTTTCATTCCATTATGATCAGATAAGATGCATGGTATTATCTCTACTCCTTTATATTGTCTAAGAGTTGCCCTGTGACATAATATATGATCTATTTTTGAGAAGGATCCATGTGCTGCTGAGAAAAAAGTGTAACTGCTTGATGTTGGGTGGTATATTCTATATATGTCAATTAAGTCTAGGTTATTAATTGTGCTATTGAGTTCTATAGTTTCTTTATTTAACATTTGTTTGGAAGATCTGTCCAGTGGTGAGAGAGGTGTGTTGAAGTCTCCCATGATTATTGTATGGTGGTCTATTAGACTCTTGAACTTGAGAAGAGTTTGCTTGATGAACATAGCTTCACCATTGTTTGGGGCATATATATTTATGATTGTTATGTCTTGTTGGTGTATGGTTCCCTTGAGCAGTATGTAGTGTCCCTCTTTATCTCTTTTGATTAACTTTGGCTTGAAATCTATTTTATTAGATATGAGTATGGACACTCCTGCTTGTTTCCAAAATCCATATAAGTGATATGATTTTTCCCAACCTTTCACCTTCAGTCTATGTATATCTTTTCCTATCAAATGCGTCTCCTGTAGGCAGCATATTGTTGGGTCTTGTTTTGTGATCCATTCAACTAGCCTATGTTTCTTAATTGGTGAGTTTAAGCCATTAACATTTAGGGTTATTATTGAGATGTGGTTTGTTCTTCCAGCCATATTTGTTTATTAATGTTACTAAACCTGATTTGTTTTCCTCTTTGATTACTTTTCCCCCTTTACTGTCCTACCTCCCACTGTTGTTTTTCAATGTTATTTTACATTTCCTCTTCCTGGAATGTTTTGCCGAGGATTTTTTGGAGAGATGGTTTTCTAGATGCAAATTCTTTTAACTTTTGTTTATCGTGGAAGGTTTTAATTTCATCTTCCATCCTGAAGCTTAATTTCGCCGGATACATGGTTCTTGGTTGGAACCCATTTTCTTCAGTGTTTGAAATATGTTATTCCAGGATCTTCTAGCTTTCAGAGTCTGTGTTGAGAGATCAGCTGTTATCCTGATTGGTTTACCCCTTAATTTAATCTGCTTCCTTTCTCTTGTAGCTTTTAAAATTCTCTCCTTATTCTGTATGTTGGGCATCTTCATTATAATGTGTCTAGGTGTGGATCTCTTATGATTTTGCACATTCGGCATCCTGTAGGCTTCTAGGATTTGGGATTCTGTTTCATTCTTCAAGTCTGGGAAGTTTTCTCGCATTATTTCATTGAATAGATTGTTTATTCCTTTGGTTTGGAGCTCTGTGCCTTCCTGTATCCCAATGACTCTTAAGTTTGGTCTTTTAATGTTATCCCATATTTCTTGGATGTTCTGCTCATGGTTTCTTAGCAGTCTTGCTGAGCTGTCTATGTTCTTTTCAAGTTGAAATACTTTGTCTTCATTGTCTGATGTTCTATCTTCTAAGTGATCTATTCTGCTGATAGTATTCTCAATTGAGTTTTTAAGTTGGTTTTTTGCTTCCTGCATTTCTAGGATTTCTATTTGTTTGTTTTTTATTACCTCTATCTCCCTGTGTAATTGATCTTTTGCTTCCTGGATTTGTTTATTTAGTTCCTTGTCAAAGTGATCTTTCATTGTCTGATTTTGCTGTCTCATGTCTTCCTTGAGACTCCAGATCATCTGAAGCGTGTATATCCTGAACTCTTTATCTGACATTCCATCTGTTGCAGCTATTACCTCTTCTAAAGTTGAGTTGACCTGCATTGCTTGTGGTCCTTTCTTTCCTTGTCTTTTCATACTGCTTGCATTTCTTTCTGCTTGGTGAAACTGTTGTGTTTTTGAAATTTTCCCTCTATTTATTTATATTGCTCTTGTATAGTTGAAAAATCTCCCTTGCAGGGCAGGTAGTGGCTGTGATCCTCCTCCAATTGGGGTGATCTGTCTACCACACTTGCAGGCTGCTAGGTCTGCTCTGCCGGTGGGTCGCAGGTCTGCCTACCCTGCAGGCGCCTGGGGCAGCTCTGTCACTCTGCAGGTTGCTGGGCCTGACCTGCCGGTGGGTCGCAGGTCCGCCTACCTTGCAGATGTGGGGGGAGGGGGCGGGTCCGCCCCTCAGCAGGCTGCTGGGCCTGATCTGCCGGTGGTCACAGTTCTCCCTACCTTGGAGGCACTGGGGGAGGGGGCGGGCCTGCCCCTCAGCAGGCCGCTGGACCTTTTCTGCTGGTGGGTCGCAGTTTCGCCTACCCTGCAGGCGCATGGAGCAGCTCTGTCACTCCGCAGGTTGCTGGGCCTGACCTGCTGGTGGGTCGCAGGTCCGCCTACCTTCCTTGCATTTCTTTCAGTGGTGAAAAACTAAGCTGTGTCCTCAGACTGGTCCTCTGTGGTGGAGTACATTTGTCTCACAGAGGGGGGTCCAACCATGTCTCTGTAGGGTGATTTCCCTGATCATTTCATCACCATCCAGTTGAGGACACCCTACTATTTCATCACTTCTATCTCTTCAAATGACAACAGTAAACAGTAAGTCATTAGGAAGTATCCTTTAGTTGTTTCACAAGGGTATGTGTACTGAGAACCTTGTCAAGGACCATATGCTGTAATAATTTGTATTATTTAAATGTCAGATATCCCATTGAACACATGGAAATCACCAGATGCTGAGTAAAGAGAGCCAGAGGGGTGGGGAGTAGCTCGGCGGTAGTATACAAGAAAGCACTGGGTTTTAATTTTCAGTACCACAAAAATATTTTTAAAAGTAAGCTAGGGGTTACATGAACTTTAATTTTTTAATTATTATTATTTTTTACTTTACAATTTAAATGCAGTATAAAATGAAAACTATTCAAGATGGATTTAACATGAAGCCAATAAAGCTTAAGCTTTGCAGGGCCCTTTTCAAGGCATGAAAGTGGCCTGACAAGTCCTCCTGGTCATATGACTTTGTAATATTTATAACATTTGCAATAGTGTTCATTTCTACCTTGATGTGGTTTGGATGTGAGGTAGCCCCTAAAAGCTCATGTGTGAGACAATGCAAGGAGGTTTAGAGGAGAAATGATTGGTTTTTGAGATTCTTAACCCAATCCAGGAATTAATTCCCGATGGGATTATCTGAGTGGTAACTGAAGGTGGGTAGGGTGTGGCTGGAGGAGGTGGGTCCCTGGGAGACTGAATTGGGGTATATTTTTTTACCTGGCAAGTGGAGTCTCTCTTGTTGCTTTCTGATCATCATATGAGCGGATTCCCTCTGCCACACTCTTCCACTATGTTGTTTGGCCTCACCTAGATGCTCAAGGCATGAAGCCTGCTGTCCATGCACTTGAGACCTCTGAAACTGTGGGCCCTCAAATAAACTTTCCTCCTTACAATTGTTCTGGTCAGATCTTTTAGTCAGAGTATTGAAAAAGTTGACTAAAATATGCCTTAACTTGTTAACACTGTTGACTCTTAGTGGATCACACTTTCCCTCATGTTAGCTGACTCTGGAGTGATATCAGGCATTTTGATATCTACAGAAGGGGAATTGGTCTTCATTTGGGTCTAGTAAGATAATTGTACATGGCTTGCAGTTACTTATATCTATGGGTTAGCGATAGCTAGCTGTCCTGATGCGGCAATATACTCACCCTCTGGTGCAGGGCTAGAGGTTATACTGAGATGCCTTATAGTTTCCAGCTCTGGATGTATGTTGAGAGTGAAGGAGAAATTAGGTTTGAAATATGTAGAACCAGAAGCTTGTCTGCCAAAATTTCTTCCAAGTAGTAGCTCTTATATATGAAGCACACCCACACCCTCCACCACACCCCACTATCATCACCACAAAAAGAAATTCAATGGAAATATTCTCAAATTTGATGGCATTACTAATAAGTTTATGTGACTTCACTGATTGTGAGCTGTAAAACAGAGTAAATATTTTTCAAACCATAGTAACCAAAGAATATGAAGTCACAAATGGTAGGAACCATCCCAAATAAGGAGAAACTGAAACTTAAGTAATCACATAGCCACCTTCCCAAGGGAACAAAAACAAACCATTTGATGAAACAGCCTTCAGATTTATGACATATGTAGCATTTATATCCAATTTAAATACTCAGAACTACAATGATAAATATTCCTTTTATTATTCTTCAATAATACACAGAATAAATGGTCTCTGGTTGTGTTTTGGAAACAATTTCACTGTTTATTGTACTCAACCTCCCACTAGGTTCCAAATGCCCTTCCCGCTGATCTATGTATCAGGCCCCAGCAGGCTGCAAACCCATTTCCAATAGTAAGCTTAAGTTAGTCTCTTTACTTAACATGCTTCTTTAAATCCTCACTACATAGTCCAGTTCTACTCTTACTCCACATCCTGGCCAGGTCCCTCCCCTCCTGCCAGCAACCTTTCCTGACCTTCTAGCACACAGAGCTATGGCTGTTGCAAAGGCATCTCAAAACTCTGTGGGCTCTCTTGTATTCACATCTCATGTTGGCATTCGATCTTTGTAGCTCAGCCTAATTTATCTTATTAAATTCCAATGTTCTTAGTAGTACTTATCAATCCCACTATAATGAAGTAAATGCTTAAGATTGTAGGAATTCAATATGTAGTTTTGAATTATTGCTTCAGAAATGACTAGTTATAATCTGAGAAGATGATTTTTAAGTTAAGATAAATTACCAGTTTAAGGGTTTCCCTTCCCTGAGATTAGATTCCAAATATTTGTTTTATTTTCTTTTGATGGAAGTGGAACAATTTAATACTTAATTCTAAAGATTTTTTTTTTCTGTTTGTTTGGAGGTAGAGACTGAATTTATAATTCACAGTTAAGGGCTCTTAGCCCCTTTGTTTTTGATCATCCTTTTCCTTCTATTCTCTTCCTGCTTCTTGTATCAATGACACAATAAAAATGATATAATAAATATTTTATGAGTGTTCATACACATATGTTCCAAGGAATCGTATCTTTAACAAATCTTCTTGCATATCTCCTTCCAACTATGATCCCTTTTCTGTTTCTCTTTCCAGCATATTTTTTATAATGTCAATATTTGTTATTTATATTTTCTGATTTTTCCTTTATCTACTCTATTTAGCTTCAATTCTTCCTATTCTATTATAACTACTCTTATTAAGGTTACACATTTTTATGTTGCCAAAGTTAATGTCACATGTTTATGCTGGCAACATAAACCATCCAACCATCCACACTTACAAATTTCACACCAAGAAAAACCTGTTAGCAAACTATGTGGTCAAAGTGACAGTGAAGGCAGATGGACAACACACACACACACACACACACACACACACACACATATGAATAAACCAAGATTCTCTATTAAAAGAGTAGATAATCTAAGTACTATCACAGTTCATTTTCATTAGATATGTTGGCAGTTACTATAGTCAGAGTGTTTGGGTCTGTCCCAAATTCATATGCTGTAATTCTAATTCCCAAGGTGATGGTATTAGAAGGTGGAGGCTGTGGGAGGTGATTAGGACTTGAGAGTGAAATTCATGAATGCAATTATTATCCTAACAGAAGAGATCCAGAGAGTTTCCTTGCTTCTTCAGTCATGTGAGGACATGATGACATTGAAGAACCAGAAAATGAACCCTTACTAGACACCAAATCTATTGACTTCTCAGCCTCTAGGACTGTGTGAAATAAATTTCTATTGTTTATAAGCTACTCAGTTTATGGTCTTTTGTTACAGCAGCTCATGGTGTGACCAGAGCAACTTACATGTCAGAAACATTTTTAATTCTACAGACAGATGTGGTCTAAAAGTTTTCTTTTTATAAGGATTTATTTCTGTAAATCTAGGTTACATGTAGACCACATTGAAGAAGCCATAGGAAGTCATAAGAGTTCAGTTTGTAATTGGGAGAAATCCTCATTTCCCAGTCTTATGTGCTGACTAGGGTCACTGTACAGAACCAATCAAGGACACAGACATTTCAGAAACACCCAGGACAATGAAGAATCTGGCTGATTCAATCCCTTTGGCTACTGAAGATTTTCAAATTTAATTACAAGCAAGTATCATATTTTTCTTAAGTTGTTATTTTTAAAGAAAATCTTCTAAAGCTTCTATTTATAAAAATGTATTTTCCTGTGTTCCAAGTCCACAGGTTGAAAGTCCATGTTTTGTCATTAATGTATCTACCTCGAGGCTGTGAGTTACTGATTCTGATTTCGTCATTTACATTGTTAGGTACTCAGGGTATTTAAGATTTATGTGAAGAAGACAAAACTTTTGTTTGAATTTCAACAAAACACTGGTTCATTATGTTAAGTACTAAGAGAAATCCAAGCAAAATCTAAAATTCTAGAAAAATCTCAGCAGATTGCTGCTTTACCGAAAGCCTTTTCATCCACAGGATGGGTCATCACTGAGGGCATGCATTTCATGGGGACCAAAAGGGAAAGTGGAAGGAGAGAGCTCAAGAGAGGAGGAAAGAACTGGGACAGAAAATGAGCAAGATCCTGTATCTGGAATAGTGTGGAGGAAGGCTGAGTTCGGCCTTATAGTAGTTGGGAGAGGGTTGACAATGTGATGAAGGATGAGAGGAGAGTAGACACTCTCATAATCTACTTCTCTGTGATGTAGTTGAGTGGAGAAACTATACACACTTCTTCATTCAAAGGTTACGAGAAATGTCCTAGTATCTGTTAGTTGTTAAGAATACTATGACATTGAGAAGAGGGAGGCTAATTTATTTCTTGGTACACTTTAAATGAATTTTTACACAGATGGCAAATGCATACAAAACAATATCAGATTATTCTAATGTTCATCAGGGATTCCTCAGGAACAGGTGAAGTTTTAACTAAAACAGAAATAAAGAGAAGGCTGTTGAACCAACCCTGGGGTTGATTGCTGGCCAATCGACCACATGTCTAATATTAAAGAGGAGGAAAAATAAGCTTTCTTTTTGCTTTGTGATCTTGCTTTTTACATTGATTGCACTTTCACAGGAGAATCTGGGAGCAATTTTCAAGCATAAAATGATTCCATTTTATGTCAGAAACATGAGAAATAAAGCAGATGAGTGAGCAGATACAATACAGCTAAAATTTTCTTTTTCTGCCTCAATCTTGGCATAGATATAAAGTATAGCTATTCATCTTCTATCCTATATATAGCATTAAAGACAAATATGGAAAGATACATTTTTTTTCTGGAAAATAGCAAAATAAGAACCAAAGACACAGGACAAGAGCAGCTTTATTTATTTTAAGTTATTTGAGCCTTAAAATGTTACATGGTTTAGAGATAAGGGGGTTAGAAGCAAAACAAAGTAGAAGTTTTGGTTTGCCTGCCTCCTTAGTTCTGGCTCAGTGGATGTTTCACCCTATTTATTTTTTGAGGAGCTCATTGACTTTTGCTTCTTAACTTGTCTGGTTGCATGACAACATCTGCTACATACATTTAGATATAAGAAATAGGTCTTCAGGCTTTCTTGTCTAAGGAGAAATTGCTTCAACAAATAAAGTTTTAAGACCTTCAAATAGGGTATTCAGCCTGGGTCTCCATACCAATTGCTGCCCAGTGAGCCCACCGTGAAGAGTCAGAAAGCCTTTCTGTTATTAGATACAGGACTTTCACTTACAATCTTTTTCATAGCATGATAAATAGCAAATTATTTTTCCCTCTAGGGCTTTATGTTTAAGAAGGGAAATTAGGAAAAAATGTCTAATGGACAGGCTGCATTGCAACTGCTGGGATTATTTTCAAGTAATTGTGGATCAGACACATTGTTTGCTTTTAGTGATGGAGGGATCCACAGGAGGAATCACACTTTGGACCTGTTGCCTTCTTCATTCAGAGGAATAGAAAGCTTTGCTAAAATTGTGGATTTTATAAAGGGGAACCTGATAATAATGCCCTTCACTTTCATGTCTCATGTTGGAATTCCTTTAGAACTACCCTGAGAAAGAGTCTCTTTCATTTTGGAATTTGCCTTGCTGATCAATAATAAACATGGCTTATACCCATCTGATTTTAGGAAGCCTTTTTCCTAATTGAGCGTTCTCCCACCCCACTGTCTGTTTTCTCCTTGGTGATGTCCTGGAGAACCTTGCCTTAGTTATCCTAGAGTGACTCTTCACTCTGCCACTTTAGTTCGTAGATCCCTCTGCCACCAGAAGCCAGTGTTAGGCTGCCTAGATCATGTAGCAAGAGGTCTTTCCCTTTGGTAATTGTGTAGATGCAGCATAAACTGTTCATTCTCCTTGTAGAGATGTATGGTGCTTTTGGAGGGAGGGACTTGATTTTTTATGATCTTCTAAAAACTTTTTCTTCATACTTTATGATAGAATTAATCAAGGGGGTGAGGAGCTGATAGGGCTCCATATGGAACTACTGAGCCATAGGAAGATTATATCCTCCTAGGACATGCATTGAAAGATGACCAAATTAATTTAAATGTAGGGAAATTCTCAGCTAATTCATGAATAGAATTTGGTGGAATTAAGTGGTAGTTTTTAATAATGAAGACTGAACATTTCATTGAATAATTCTTATTGCATTCATTATAGCTGTTCATATTCAGGTTTTCTCCAGTCTCTTTCTAGCATGCAATAAATGCAAAAATCAAAGGGAAATGATGTGATGATTGAAAATTATTATAGTGAATTTCTTTGTATTACAAAATAAGTTAAATATTGCACACCTTTTGTGGACAGCAGAACTGCATGATACAGAACACAAAAGAAGAATGTCCCACATGCTGTTATAAAATGGAAATTGTGGGCGGGAAGATGGCGGCGAAGGGAGTGCATCACCCCCTTGCGCCGCATCACTGTGCGGGAGAAAGACGAGGTGAAACAGCTGAAGGCTGTCTTGTTGGGAATTTCCAGCGAAATTGAGGTGCTCCAGAATCTAGTGGAGGGATTTCCATCGGCTGCGGGGGCTCGGACGCAGGCGATTTCTCCCCATGGAGGGTCGCAGTGCCTGATCGGCGGATCGCCCCGCGGCTGGAGTCTGCGGTGCGCGCTGGGAAGCGGCGAGGTGCCGGAGCGGGGGTGCAGCGATGCGGATTCTGGGGGCTCCTGCCAGCGGTGCAATGATCATGCTTAGTGCTGAGTTCTGGCTTTGAGACGGAGGAGAGAAGCGGTCCAGTTTGGTTCTCGACACCGGTCGGACCACGGAGGAGGACAGCGGCTGCCATCTTGGAGAGCTGATGTAATCATCCCTGTTTTCTACTGATCTCAGCTCATTCAGCTACGGAACAGGTGATTTCAGGCTGGTATTTGCCTGCATCTCGAAGACAGATCGCTCAGGCTCAGGGCTAGAGAACCTGTGGAGACTACTCCTTGGGGCTCGCTCCTAGTAAAGCATGCACCGAGCTCTAAGCCGCCGGGTTCTGGTTCCCGGAGCTGCTTTGGCCCAGGGCTGGGGAACCTGTGGAGACTGCGTATTGGAGCCAGCTCCTAGTGGAGCATGCACCGAGCTCGAAGCGGCTGGGTTCTGACTCCCGGAACAGTTTTGGCCCAGGGCTGGGGAACCCGCGGAGACTGACTCTTGGAGCCTGCTCTCAGCAGAGCGTGCACCGAGCTCGGAGAGCTTGGAGCGGCCGGGCTCTGGCTCTCAGAGCTGCTTGGCCCAGGGCTGGGGAACCTGCGGAGACCGCTCCTTGGAGCCTGCCCCTAGCGGAGCGTGCACCGGGCTCGGAGAGGCCAGGTTCTGGCTCCCGGAGCTGCTTTGGCCCAGGGCTGGGGAACCCGCGGAGAATGACTCTTGGAGCCTGCTCCTAGCAGAGTGGGCACCGAGCTCAGAGCGGCCGGGTTCTGGCTCCTGGTGGCGCTTTGGCTCAGAGGTGGGGAACCCACAGAGACTGCCTCTGGGAACCCGCTCCTAGCACAGTGTGCACTGAGCTCGGAGCGGCCGGGTTCAGGCTCCCGGAGCTGCTTTGGCCCAGGGCTGGGGAACCCGCGGTAACTACATCTCGGTCCGGGTCCTGCTGGGTGCTGTGGGGGCCAGAGGGGCAGAGTGGAGCTGCCGCCTGCACCCAGAACAGGCCAAGTGACACGCCTGCGTGGTATCACAACACCCCAACTGCAGCTGGGGCCAAAGAGAGTAGCCGCCCACGCCTGGAACAGGACCAGCGACCCGACGGCGTGGTAGCCAAGTCACCCCATTCGAAGTAGGGGCTGTGCAGAGCCGCCGTCTGAGCCTGCAAGGTAGGCAGACCTGCAACCCACTGGAAGGACAGGCCTGGTAGGTTGCCAGCGTGGTGGACACGTAGCACCGAGGCAGTCACGTCACACTGGTTGGAGTGGGGATGGAGCAGAGCCGCCGCCCGTGTCCGGAAAATGCCCAGCGACCCGTTGGAGAGGCAGTCAGGTAGCCCCATTTGGAGTGGGGGCTGAGCAGAACTGCCACCCGAGCCCGCAAGGTAGGCAGACCTGCGACCCACCGGCGGAACAGGCTTAGAGGCCTGCCAGCGTGGTAGACACATCACACCAGTTGGAGTAGGGGCCGAGCAGAGCCGCCGCCCACATCCGGATCAGGACCAATGACCCGAGGGCGTGGTAGTCACATCACCACAATTGGAGTGGGGGCAGAGCAGAGCAGCTACCCGCGCCCGCAGGGTGGGCAGACTTGTGACCGACCAGCGTGGTAGACAGATCACCCTAACTAGAGGACGAGCACAGCCACTACCCGCCCTACAAGGGAGATTTTCCAACTATACAAGAGCAATATAAATAAATAGGGGGAAAATTTCAAAAACACAACAGTTTCACCAAGCAGAAAGAAATGCGAGCAGTATGAAAAGACAAGGAAAGAAAGGACCACAAGCAATGCAGGTCAACTCAACTTTAGAAGAGGTAATAGCTGCAACAGATGGAATGTCAGATAAAGAGTTCAGGATATACACGCTTCAGATGATCTGGAGTCTCAAGGAAGACATGAGACAGCAAAATCAGACAATGAAAGATCACTTTGACAAGGAGCTAAATAAACAAATCCAGGAAGCAAAAGATCAATTACACAGGGAGATAGAGGTAATAAAAAACAAACAAATAGAAATCCTAGAAATGCAGGAAGCAATAAACCAATTTAAAACCTCAATTGAGAATACTACCAGCAGAGTAGATCACTTAGAAGATAGAACATCAGACAATGAAGACAAAGTATTTCAACTTGAAAAGAACATAGACAGCTCAGCAAGTCTGCTAAGAAACCAGGAGCAGAACATCCAAGAGATATGGGATAACATAAAGAGACCAAACTTAAGAGTCATTGGGATACAGGAAGGCACAGAGCTCCAAACCAAAGGAATAAACAATCTATTCAATGAAATAATACGAGAAAACTTCCCAGACTTGAAGAATGAGACAGAATCCCAAATCCTAGAAGCCTACAGGACGCCGAATGTGCAAAATCATAAGAGATCCACACCTAGACACATTCTAATGAAGATGCCCAGCATACAGAATAAGGAGAGAATTTTAAAGGTACAAGAAAAAGGAAGCAGATTACATTTAGGGGTAAACCAATCAGGATAACAGCTGATCTTTCAACACAGACTCTGAAAGCTAGAAGATCCTGGAATAACATATTTCAAACACTGAAAGAAAATGGGTTCCAACCAAGAATCGTGTATCCGGCGAAATTAAGCTTCAGGATGGAAGATGAAATTAAAACCTTCCACGATAAACAAAAGTTAAAAGAATTTGCAGCTAGAAAAGCATCTCTTCAAAAAATCCTTGGCAAAACATTCCAGGAAGAGGAAATGGAAAATAACAATGAAAACCAACAGTGGGAGGTAGGACAGTAAAGGGGGGAAAATAATCAAAGAGGAAAACAAACCATGTTTAGTAACATAAATAAACAAATATGGCTGGAAGAACAAACCATATCTCAATAATAACCCTAAATGTTAATGGCTTAAACTCACCAATTAAGAAACACAGGCTAGTAGAATGGATCACAAAACAAGACCCAACAATATGCTGCCTACAGGAGACGCATTTGATAGGAAAAGATATACATAGACTGAAGGTGAAAGGTTGGGAAAAATCATATCACTCATGTGGACTTTCGAAACAAGCAGGAGTGTCAATACTCATATCAAATAAAATAGATTTCAAGCCAAAGTTAATCAAAAGGGATAAAGAGGGACACTACATACTGCTCAGGGGAACCATATACCAACAAGACATAACAATCATAAATCTATATGCCCCAAACAATGGTGCAGCTATGTTCATCAAGCAAACTCTTCTCAAGTTCAAGAGTCTAATAGACCACCATACAATAATCATGGGAGACTTCAACACACCTCTCTCACCACTGGACAGATCTTCCAAACAAAAGTTGAATAAGGAAACTATAGAACTCAATAACACAACTAATAACCTAGACTTAATTGACATATATAGAATATACCACCCAACATCAAGCAGTTACACTTTTTTCTCAGCAGCACATGGATCCTTCTCAAAAATAGATCATATATTATGTCACAGGGCAACTCTTAGACAATATAAAGGAGTAGAGATAATACCATGCATCTTATCTGATCATAATGGAATGAAACTGAAAATGAAAGATAAAAGAAGGAAGGAAAAATCATGCATCACTTGGGAATGAATAATAGGTTACTGAATGATCAATGAGTTTTAGAAGACATCAAGGAGGAAATTAAAAACTTCTTAGAGTTAAATGAAAACACAGACACAACATATCAGAATCTATGGGACACATTGAAAGCAGTTCTAAGAGGAAAATTCATTGCTTGGAGTTCATTCCTTAAAAAAAGAAAAAACCAACAAATAAATGATCTCATACTTCATCTCAAAATCCTAGAAAAAGAAGAGCAAAACAACAGCAAAAGAAGTAGAAGGCAAGAAATAATTAAAATCAGAGCTGAAATTAATGAAATCAAAACAAAAGAAACAATTGAAAAAATTGAGAAAACTAAAAGTTGGTTCTTTGAAAAAATAAATAAGATCGACAGACCCTTAGCCATGCAAATGAAGAGAAGAAGAGAGAGAACTCAAATTACTAGCATACGGGATGAAAAAGGCAATATCACAACAGACACTTCAGAAATACAGAAGATAATCAGAAATTATTTTGAATCCCTATACTCCAATAAAATAGAAGATAGTGAAGGCATAGATAAATTTCTTAAGTCATATGATCTGCCCAGATTGAGTCAGGAGGATATAGACAAGTTAAACAGACCAAAAACAATTGAGGAAGTAGAAGAAACCATCAAAAGACTACCAACTAAGAAAAGCCCAGGACTGGATGGGTATATAGCAGAGTTTTACAAAACCTTTAAAGAGGAACTAACGCCAATACTTTTCAAGCTATTTCAGGAAATAGAAAAAGAGGGAGAACTTCCAAATACATTCTACGAGGCCAACATCACCCTGATGCCTAAACCAGACAAAGACACTTCAAAGAAAGAAAACTACAGACCAATATCTCTAATGAACCTAGATGCAAAAATCCTCAATAAAATTCTGGCGAATCGGATTAAAAAACATATCAAAAACATTATACACCATGATCAAATAGGATTCATCCCTGGGATGCAAGCCTGGTTCAATATACGGAAATCAGTAAATGTTATTCACCACATCAATAGACTTAAAAATAAGAACCATATTATCATCTCGATAGATGCAGAAAAGCATTCGACAAAGTACAGCATCCCTTTATGTTCAAAACTCTTGAAAAATTAGGGATAACAGGATCATACCTCAACATTGTAAAAGCAATCTATGATAAGCCACAGGCCAGCATCATTCTGAATGGAGAAAAATTGAAGGCATTCCCTCTAAAATCTGGAACAAGACAGGGATGCCCTCTCTCACCACTTCTGTTCAACATAGTCCTCGAAACACTGGCCAGAGCAATTAGACAGACGAAAGAAATTAAAGGCATAAAAATAGAAAAAGAAGAACTTAAATTATCACTATTTTCAGATGGCATGATTCTATACCTATCAGACCCAAAAGGGTCTACAAAGAAACTATTAGAGCTAATAAATGAATTCAGCAAAGTGGCAGGATATAAAATCAACACACATAAATCAAATGCATTCCTGTATATCAGTGACAAATCCTCTGAAATGGAAATGAGGACAACCACTCCATTCACAATATCCCCCCCCCCAAATAAAATACTTGGGAATCAACCTAACAAAAGAGGTGAAAGACTTATACAACGAAAACTACAGAACCCTAAAGAGAGAAATAGAAGAAGATCTTAGAAGATGGAAAAATATACCCTGTTCATGCATAGGCAGAACTAACATCATCAAAATGGTGATATTACCAAAAGTTCTCTATAAGTTCAATGCAATGCCAATCAAAATCCCAACAGCATTTCTTGTAGAAATAGATAAAACAATCATGAAATTTATATGGAAAAATTAAAGACCCAGAATAGCGAAAAAAATGCTAAGTAGGAAGTGTGAATCAGGGGGTATAGCGATAACAGACTTCAAACTAAACTACAGAGCAATAGTAACAAAAACAGCATGGTACTGGTACCAAAACAGGCGGGTGGAACAATGGTACAGAATAGAGGACACAGAAACCAATCCACAAAACTACAACTATCTTATATTTGATGAAGGGGCTAAAAGCATGCAATGGAGGAAGGATAGCATCTTCAACAAATGGTGCTGGGAAAACTGGAAATCCATTTGCATCAAAATGAAACTGAATCCCTTTCTCTCGCCATGCACAAAAGTTAACTCAAAATGGATCAAGGAGCTTGATATTAAATCAGAGACACGGCGTCTGATAGAAGAAAAAGTCGGCTATTATCTACATACTGTGGGGTCGGGCTCCAAATTCCTCAATAGGACACCCATAGCGCAAGAGTTAACAACTAGAATCAACAAATGGGACTTACTCAAACTAAAAAGTTTTTTCTCAGCAAAAGAAAGAATAAGAGAGGTAAACAGGGAGCCTACAACCTGGGAACAAATCTTTACTCTTCACACTTCAGATAGAGCCCTAATATCCAGAGTATACAAAGAACTCAAAAAACTAGACAATAGGATAACAAATAACCCAATCAACAAATGGGCCAAGGACCTGAACAGACACTTCTCAGAGGAGGACATACAATCAATCAACAAGTACATGAAAAAATGCTCACCATCGCTAGCAGTCAGAGAAATGCAAATCAAAACCACCCTAAGATACCATCTCACTCCAGTAAGATTGGCAGCCATTATGAAGTCCAACAACAACAAGTGCTGGAGAGGATGTGGGGAAAAGGGTACACTTGTTCATTGTTGGTGGGACTGCAAATTGGTGCAGCCAATTTGGAAAGCAGTATGGAGATTTCTTGGAAAGCTGGGAATGGAACCACCATTTGACCCAGCTATTCTCCTTCTCGGTCTATTCCCTAAAGACCTAATAAAAGCATGCTACAGGGACACTGCTACATCGATGTTCATAGCAGCACAATTCACGATAGCAAGATTGTGGAACCAATCTAGATGCCCTTCAATAGATGAATGGATAAAAAAAATGTGGCATTTATACACAATGGAGTATTACTCTGCATTAAAAAATGACAAAATCGGCTTTTTTTCTTCTGGGACTCTGCTCCTGATCCTTCAAGCCAAAAGTTTTCTGCTCCAGGGACTCAGGTGACTTTGCGCAGCCTGTGTCCCCACCCCCATCTTGGGTGCATGGAGGTTCCTCAAGAGGATGCGGGGTCACCACAGAAGACAAAAATGTGACTTCTTCCCTTCCCTTCTAATACCTCTCCTCCCAAGCATCAAATAAATTTATAAGAGTGAACAGTAACTCAGCAGTCAAACAGAACAAGAAGTATCATGAGAATAAAAAAGCAAGGAAGAAAAGGAGTACAAACAATGAAAGACAGCCTAAATATTCAGGAGGACCTGGAGTCATCAGAAAAATGGCCATATAAAGAACTCAAGGAACACCTTAGACAGATGGAAAGGAACCTTAAAGATCACATTGAAAATGAATTACATAAACAGATAAAAGAAGAAGTTAAGCATCTTTATCAGGAGATAGAGATTATAAAAAATAATCAAACAATAATTCTAGAAATGAAGGAAACGATAAACCAAATTAAAAACTCAATCGAGAGTATCATTAACAGAGTGGAGCAAGTAGAAGCCAGAACGTCAGGTAATGAAGACAAAATATATCATCTTGAAAAGAGTCTAGCCAACTCAGATAGGCTGATAAAAAATCACAAGAAAAACATCCAAGAGATTTGGGATAACTTAAAAAAAACCAAACTTATGAGTCATCGGGATAGAGGAAGGCACAGAGATTCATGCCAAGGGAATGAGTAACTTGCTGAATTAAATAATTATAGAAAACTTTCCAGAAATAAAAAAGTAAACTGATATACAAATTGTGGATGCATACAGGACACCGAGCACACAAAATCAGAGTAGACCAACGCCAAGACACATTGTTATGAAGATATCCAATATACAGAACAAAGAGAAAATATTAAAAGCTACAAGAGAAAAGAGGCAGATTACATTTAGGGGTAAACCAATAAGGTTAAGAACGGATTTTTCATCACAGACGCTGAAAGCGAGAAGATCCTGGAACAACGTATTTCAAACACTGAAAGACAATGGATGCCAACCAAGAATTCTGTATCCAGCAAAATTAAGCTTCAGATACGACAACGAAATAAAAATCTTTCATGATAAACAAAAGCTAAAAGAATTTGTAGCCAGAAAACCAGCATTGCAAAGCATCTTGAGCAAAACTCTACACGAGGAAGAAATGAAAAACAATAACCAAAACCATCAGCGGGAAGTGCCTTGGTAAAGACAGAGGATGGGGGAAAGCTAATCATGGAGAAACAAACTAAATTAAAAAAGAGAGATAAATAATCAAACATGGCAGGAAGTACAAACCATATATCAATAGTAACTCTAAACGTTAATGGCTTAAACTCTCCAATAAAGCGACATAGGCTGGTAACATGGATTAAAAAAACAAATCCAACAATATGCTGCCTCCAGGAGACACATCTGATTGGAAAAGACATACACAGGCTCAAGGTAAAAGGTTGGGAAAAAATACACCACGCACACAGTCCTCGTAAGAAAGTAGGGGTGGCCATTCTCATATCGAATAAAATCAACTTCAAGACTGTTAATCAAAAGGGATAAGGAAGGACATTATATACTGTTAAAAGGACCCATTCACCAACAAGACATAACAATTATCAATATTTATGCACCAAATAATGGTGCTGCGACGTTCATAAAACAAACTCTCCTCAAGTTTAAGAATCAAATAGACCACAACACAATAATCATGGGTGACTTCAACACACCTCTCTCACCATTAGACAGATCCTCCAAACAAAAGTTGAATAAAGAAACTATTGACCTCAATATCACAATCAATAACCTAGACTTAACTGACATATATAGAATATATCAACCATCATCAAGTGGATATACTTTTTTCTCAGCAGCACATGGAACCTTCTCAAAAATAGATCATATATTATGCCATAGGGCAACCCTCAGTAAATATAAAGGGGTAGAGATAATAGCATGCACTTTATCAGATCATAATGGAATGAAACTGGAAATCAATGATAAAAGAAGGAAGGAAAAATCCTACATCACATGGACAATGAACAATACGTTACTGAATGATCAATGGGTTACAGAAGACATAAAGGAGGAAATAAAAAAATTCTTAGAGATAAATGAAAATACAGACACAACATATCGGAATCTATGGGACACAATGAAAGCAGTTTTGAGAGGGAAATTCATCGCCTGGTGGTCATTCCTCAAAAAAAGAAAAAACCAACAAATAAATGAGCTCACACTCCAACTCAAAGCCCTAGAAAAGGAAGAGCAAAACAACAGCAAATGTAGCAGAAGGCAAGAAATAATTAAAATCAGAGCGGAAATCAATGAAATTGAAACAAAAGAAACTATTGAAAAAATTAACAAAACTAAAAGTTGGTTCTTCGAAAAAATAAAGAAGATTGACAGACCTTTAGCCATGCTAACGAAGAGAAGAAGAGAGAGAACTCAAATTACTAACATACGGGATGAAAAAGGCAATATCACAACAGATGCTACAGAAATACAGAAGACAATTAGAAATTATTTTGAAAACCTATATTCCAATAAAATAGAAGATAGTGAAGACATTGATAAATTCCTTAAGTCATATGATTTGCCCAGACTGAGTCAGGAGGATACTCACAACTTAAACAGACCAATATCAATGCATGAAATAGAAGAAGCAATCAAAAGACTTCCAACCAAGAAAAGCCCAGAACTGGATGGGTATACAGCGGAGTTTTACAAAACCTTTAAAGAAGAATTAATACCAATACTTTTCAAGTTATTTCAGGAAATAGAAAAAGAGGGGGCTCTGCCAAATTCATTCTATGAGGCCAACATCACCCTGATTTCGAAACCAGACAAAGACACCTCAAAGAAAGAAAACTACTGACCAATATCTCTAATGAACCTAGATGCAAAAATCCTCAATAAAATTCTGGCGAATCGGGTACAAAGGCACAACAAAAAAATTGTGCACCATGATCAAGTAGGATTCATCCCTGGGATCCAAGGATGGTTCAATATACGGAAATCAATAAATGTTATTCACCACATCAATAGACTGAAAGATAAGAACCATATGATCATCTCGATAGACGCAGAAAAAGCATTTGACAAAGTACAGCATCCCTTTATGTTCAAAACATTAGAAAAACTAGGGATAACAGGAAGTGACCTCGACATTGTAAAAGCTATCTACGCTAAGCCTCAGGCTAGCATCATTCTGACTGGAGAAAAATTGAAGGCATTCCCTCTAAAATCTGGAACAAGACAGGGATGCCCCTTATCACCACTTCTATTCAATATAGTTCTCGAAACACTGGCCAGAGCAATTAGACAGACGAAAGAAATTAAAGGCATAAAAATAGGAAAAGAACAACTTAAATTCTCACTATTTGCGGATGACATGTTTCTATACCTAGAAGACCCAAAAGGGTCTACAAAAAAACTACTAGAACTAATAAATGAATTCAGCAAAGTGGCAAGATATAAAATCAACACACATAAATCAAAGGCATTTCTGTATATCAGCGACAAAACTTCTGAAACGGAAATGAGGAAAAACACTCCATTCACAATATCCTCAAAAAAAAAAAAATAAAATACTTGGGAATCAACCTAACAAAAGAGGTGAAAGACCTATACAATGAAGACTACAGAACCCTAAAGAGAGAAATAGAAGAGGATCTTAGAAGATGGAAAAATATACCTTTTTCATGGATAGGCAGAACTAACATCATCAAAATGGCGATATTACCAAAAGTTCTCTATAGGTTTAATGCAAAGCCAATCAAAATCCCAATGGCATTTCTTGTAGAAATAGATAAAGCAATCATGAAATTCATATGGAAAAATAAAAGACCCAGAATAGCAAAAACAATTCTAAGCAGGAAGTGTGAATCAGGTGGTATAGCGATACCAGATTTCAAACTATATTACAGAGCAATAGTAATAAAAACAGCATGGTACTGGTACCAGAACAGGCAGGTGGACCAATGGTACAGAATAGAGGACATAGAGACTAATCCACAAAGCTACAACTATCTTATATTTGATAAAGGATCTAAAAACATGCAATGGAGAAAGGATAGCATCTTCAACAAATTGTGTTGGGAAAACTGGAAATCCATATGCAACAAAATGAAACTGAATCCCTTTCTCTCGCCATGCACAAAAGTCAACTCAAAGTGGATCAAGGAGCTAGATATCAAATCAGAGACTCTCCGTCTGATGGAAGAAAAAGTTGGCTCCGATCTACAGATTGTGGGGTCGGGCTCAAAATTCCTTAATAGGACACCCATAGCACAAGAGTTAATAACAAGAATCAACAAATGGGACTTTCTTAAACTGAAAAGTTTTTTCTCAGCAAGAGAAACAATAAGAGAGGTAAATAGGGAGCCTACATCCTGGGAAGAAATTTTTACTCCTCACACTTCAGATAGAGCCCTAATATCCAGAGTATACAAAGAACTCAAAAAAATTAGACAATAAAAAAACAAGTAACCCAATCAACAAATGGGCCAAGGACATGAACAAACACTTCACAGAGGAGGACATACAATCAATCAACAAGTACATGAAAAAATGCTCACCATCTCTAGCAGTCAAGGAAATGCAAATCAAAACCACCCTAAGATACCACCTCACCCCAGTAAGATTCGCAGCCATGATGAAGTCAAACAACAATGAGTGCTGGCGAGGATGTGGGGAAAAGGGTACTCTTGTACACTGCTGGTGGGACTGCAAATGGGTGCGGTCAATTTGGAAAGCAGTATGGAGATTCCTGGGAAAGCTGGGAATGGAACCACCATTTGACCCAGCTATTGCCCTTCTCGGACTATTTCCTGAAGACCTTAAAAGAGCACACTACAGGGATACTGCCACATCGATGTTCATAGCAGCACAATTCACAATAGCTAGACTGTGGAACCAACCCAGATGCCCTTCAATAGATGAATGGATTAAAAAAAAAGTGGCATTTATACACCATGGAGTATTACGCAACACTAAAAAATGACAAAATCACGGAATTTGCAGGGAAATGGATGGCACTAGAGCAGATTATGCTTAGTGAAGCTAGCCGATCCCTAAGAAACAAATACCAAATGTCTTCTTTGATATAATGAGAGCAACTAATGGGGTAAAAATGGGAGTTCATAACCCACTTGATTCTAATGTATGAAATATGATATGTCAAGAGCTTTGTAATGTTGTGAACAACCAATAAAAAAAATGACAAAATCATAGAATTTGGAGGAAAATGGATGGCATTAGAGCAGATTATGCTAAGTGAAGCTAGCCAATCCTTAAAAAACAAATGCCAAATGACTTCTTTGATATAAGGGGCGTAACTAAGGACAGAGTAGGGATGAAGAGCTTGAGAAGAAGATTAACATTAAACAGGGATGAGAGGTGGGAGGGAAAGGGAGAGAGAAGGGAAATTGCATGGAAATGGAAGGTGATCCTCAGGGTTATACAAAATTACATATAAGAGGAAAGGAGGGGTAAGAGAAGAATAATACAAGTGGAAGAAATGATTTACAGTAGAGGGGGTAGAGAGAGAAGAGGAGAGGGGAGGGGAGGGGAGGGGGGATAGTAGAGAATAGGATAGACAGCAGAATATATCAGACACTAGAATGGCAGTATGTAAATCAATGGAAGTGTAACTGATGTGATAAAGCAATCTGCATATGGGGTAAAAATGGGAGTTCATAACCCACTTGAATCAAACTGTGAAATATGATATATTAAGAACTATGTAATGTTTTGAATGACCACAATAAAAAAAAATGGAAATTGTCTTGATGAGAAGACAGACTATTCCTGCATGTAGCTGAATGCCTTACCATCACCTGATGACACACTTGGGAGGTAAATGGTTCAATATATGAGGTACAGTGAAGATGTTTTGGGGATATGAGAAATCCCATGCTGGTATTTCGGAGAAATGGCCAACTCAGTACATACTCTGTAATTTTGCAACAGGTCATACTGCATGACAGTCTAAAACAATTTGGATTTAGAGCTGGCATGTTGTGTAGTAGATTTTCTTCAGCCTTTTAAAGTCAGTGTCAACCTAAATGTGCCCTAAGACAGAAGGTAACCAGAAGCTCAAGGACATTATGTATTTCTTTAATTCATCTGGGTTTGTGATGAACAAACACACAGAAAGAAAGTGGAATAATCCCAGGAGGGATTAAGAAGTATAAATAGTAATAACAAACTTTCACTAAATTGCCAATATGAGTTTTGTTTACTGAGTGACTCCTTCAAAACTTCAAAATTGTTAGTATTGTCTCATGAGTTGTAGATTTCTATTATACAAAGTGTCATTTTGTAATGTAAGGAAATGAATACTTGAATAGCTGTCAGTCAAGAAAATAACTTGCTTAATACTTGGCCAAGCATGGCACAGTTTTCATAGACTTTAACATAAAACATTCAGAGAAGTATATTCTTCTAAAATGCTTGATGAATAAACCTAGTCACCTGCTCTGTGATTTCTTCAAGTGTAAACAATGCCATGGCTTTGTTGTTGCCTACTTCTTAGGAGGTACATATTCTCTGCCCTGCAAGTGTTGACAGAGCAGTTTAAGAGGAAAAGAAGACTGCATGAGATGGAGCTGGTCCTTTTCTTAGCTTACTCCATCTCTTTGGCAGCAATGTAGTACAAAGGCACGAACCTAGATTTTAAAGCCATACCAGCCTGGTTCCCAGATATTTTTCTGTCAATCTTGAGCTTTTAACATTGGGAAAGAGTCTCAGAATACTACTACTGTTCCTAAAAGGTGCCTTATAGTATGGTGTTTTGAGAATCAAATAAGATAACACATGTCAGGTATCTAGCACAACCTCCTGCATGTGATAGCCCATCAATAAATGCTAGCTTGACTTTCCCACTCCTCTTTCAGTCTTCCTACTCTGGGAGAAAATTGTAAGTATGACTAGTTTAGAGCAGCTTTGTACTATTTCAGTTCCTCATCTACTCTATTAAAATTTCTAAACCCAATGGACACATTTCAATTTTTAGCCTATTTGATCTTTGTAGCATTTAATTTAGAATGTACAAAAGGTCAAACACTCATAGGAAAAGTTTAGTTCTTCATAGTCTTGGTCATAGTCACCCAAACAGATTTTAAATGTTGTAGTCAATCAATCACAGTTCTATAGCTGTGTTAATAAGCAAACCTCAGAATTGTTTTTAAACATCTGTCATTGGTCAGTGACAACTCACTTTGTTAAACATGCCTATGAAAGCCAGTCATTCAGTGACATACTGGACTTAGAATATCAGACAACTGACATTGAGTTGCCCAAGGGAATATGCTTCTAAGACTGATTTCAACCAATTCTTTTTAATGTTTTTATTAGTGCATTATAATTATACATATTAGTGGGGTCTACTGTAACATATTTATATATACACACACTACAAAAATTGCTTTAATTCATTCCTAGTACTTTCCTTTTCCTTCCCCTTCTTTTTTTTCCTATTACTGTTTCTCTACTCTTCCAGTGTGTGTGAGTGTATAATATTCACAATATATATTAGTGCACTCTAATTATATATAAAATTGGATTCATTGTGATGTCTGTTAATAGAGAAATGATTAAGAATGTAGTCTGAGGGTAAATGGATAGACTGGAGAACATTATGTTAAGAGAAATAAGACAGACTTAGAAAGTCAAGGGTCCAATGTTTCCCTCATATGCAAACTAGAGAGATTTTTAAAAAGAATAAAAAGGGAGTTCAATAAAGGAGATGTGGGTAACCAAGGGGGAGAGAGGAAGAAAGGGAAAGGGGAAGAACTTGGAAATAAAATTGACCAAATTATGCTGTATGCATGTATGATGATGCCATAATACCCTCTCTGTCTCTGCTTCTGACCTCAAAATGAGCTGAGTGGCTTTCCTTCACTGAACCCTTTGCCCAAGATATACTGTTTCACCTTGGGCTCAGGGCAATGGAGTTGGCCATCTTGAGCCCCAAATAACTTTTTTTCTCCTCAAAATAGTTGGATATTTTGGTCAGAGAAATGCAAAAGCTGATTCAAATAGCAACTATAAAGAATATAAATAATAATAAAATGCTGGTGAGAATGTGGGGGATAAAGAAAGACTTATACATTTTTGGTATTTTTGTACAATGACTGTGGAGATCAGTATGGAGATTCCTCAAAAGACTACCAATGGAACCACCATATAACCCAGCTATCCTTTTTTTTCTTTTTTAAAAATGTACTTATTCTAATTTGTTATACATGACAGCCGAATGCATTTCAATTCATAGTACACATAAAGAGCACAATTTTTCATGTCTCTGGTTGTACACAAAGCAGAGTTGCAACCATTTATGTCTTCATACATGCACTTGGGGTAATGATGTTCATCTCATTACACCATCCTTTATACTCTCCTGCCCCCTTCTTGTCCCTCCCTCTCCTTTGCCCTATATAAAGTTCCTCCATTCCTCCCATTCCCTCCCCCAATAACTCCCATTATGGATCAGCATCCAAATATCAGAGAAAACATTTGTCATTTTGTTTTGTGGGATTGGCTAACTTCACTAAGGATGCAGAGACTAACTCACATAACTATAGTTATCTCATATTAGACAAAGTCACCAAAAATCTACATTGGAGAAAAGATAGCCTCTTCAGCAAATGGTACTGGGAAAACTAGAAATCCATATGCAACAAAATGAAATTTAAGTCTCTATCTCTTATCATGCACAAAACTCAACTCAAAGTGGATCAAGGACCTAGGATAAACCAGAGACACTGTGCCTGTTAGGAGAAAAACTAGGTCCAAATCTCCATTATGTTAGACTAGGCCCTGACTTCCTTAATAAGACTCCTATAGTGTAAGAATTAATATCAAGAATTAATAAATGGATGGATTCAAACTAAAAAGTTTCTTCTCAGCAAAAGAAACAATGGGTGAGGTGAATAGAGAGCCTACAGAATGGGAACGAATTTTTACCAAACGCACATCAGATAGAGCACTAATCTCTAGGATATATAAAGAACTCAAAAATCTTAACACCAAAAAACAAATAATCCAATCAATAAATGGGCCAAGGAACTAAACAGTTACTTCTCAGAAGAGGATATACAATCAATCAACACATATATGAAAAGATGTTCAACATCTTTAGCAATTACAGAAATGCAAATGAAACTACTCTAAGATTTCATCTCACTCAAGTCAGGATGCAGCTATTAAGAATATAAACAACAATAAGTGTTGGTGAGAATATGGGGAGAAAGGCACACTCATACATTTCTGGTGAGACTGCAAATTGGTGAAACCAATCTGGAAAGCTCTATAGAGATTCCTTAGAAAACTTGGAATGGAACCACCATTTGACCCATCTATCCTACTCCTCAGTTTATACCTAAAAGACTTAAAAACAGCATACTATAGTGACACAGCCACATCAATGTTTATAGCAGTACAATACACAATAGCTAAATTGTGGAACCAACTTGATGCCCTTCAGAATACAAATGGATAAAGAAACTGGTATGTATTCACAATGGAATATTACTCAGCATTAAAGGAGAATAAAATCATGGCATCTGCAGGTAAATGGATGGAGTTGTAGAATATAATGCAAAGTGAAGTTAGCCAGTTCCACAAAACCAAATGCCAAATGTTTTCTCTGATTTAAGGATGCTGATTCATAATGTGGTGGTGGGGGAATGGGAGGATTAAATGAACTCTATATAGGGAAAAAGGGAGGTAGAGGAAGGGAGGGAGACGGGGGGTAGAAAAGATGGTGGAATGAGATGGACATCGTTACCCTAAGTACATGTATAGAGACACAAATGGTATGACTCTATTTTGTGTACAACTAGAGATATGGAAAATTGTGCTCTATATGTGTAATATGAATTGTAATGCATTCTACTGTTATATACAACAAATTAAAGATTTAAAAAAAAGTATATTTTCTATAAAAAAAGAAAAGGTGGGAATACATATTGAGTTAGCCAACTATCAGTGTGCATCCCAAACTCACAAACTAAATCCTCACAAATGATTTCATATTGTTCATAAAACAATGTTCAATTTCTTAAAATGTCATGTGAAGCCTTCATTAGATGCCCCTCTTATGTTTTATTTCCTGTTACTTCTCCTTCATCCATCCTCCACTTTTGTAGAGCAGGTGTAGGTAGGGAAATCTGAGACTAACACTTCAGATGACAAAGAATTTAACCAAAGGAACTACTCAAATTATTGCATTGCATAGGTTTTAAATTAATGTTTCTAAATATTATTCTATGTGTAGTCATTCATAGGGAAGATTACTTCATATAGAGAGAAAGATATTATATTTTCTCTGCTTCTCTGAGTGTAGTGTGGTAAATTTGTTGTCCCACTCGATACTGAGTATGATACTAAAGGACATTAGGGAAGTTTGGATAATTAGGATAATTTGGGAAATTGCCTGATAAAACAGTTGATATCTTTTAATTCAAGATTTTACGGGAGGAATTCTAGGAATTTCTCCAGAGAAAAATAATTATACTTTTACAGATTTATCAAAGTTTTGCCCATGCACACATGTATTCAACTTGTAGGCAACTTTATGGTTTTATAGATTGCTTGTCCTAACCGTTAGGTGAGTTAACTGGAAATGTCACCTGGGGCAGGTTAGAAATATGAGACACTACTTGGATTGCAGTATCAGCAAACCACCTTTGGCTCAATATCTGTTCTAGTCAGCTTTTTACTTCTGTGACTTAAGGATCTGATGAGAACAATTGTAGAGGAGGAAAAGTTATTTGAGGGCTCACGGTTTCAGAGGTCTTAGTCCAGAAAAGGCCGGCTCCATTTCTCAGGGCTTGAGGTGAGGCTGAACATCACAGTGGAGCGTGTGGCAGAGGGAAGTAGCTCACATCTTGGTGATCAAGAAGTAGAGAGAGAGACTCTGGCTTCAGATACAAAATATATAACCCATAGCCACACCCCCAATTAACCACTTCCTCCAGCCACACTGCACCTGCCTCTAATCACCACTCAGTTTATCCCATCAGGGATCAATTCGCTGATTGGGTTAAGACTCTCACAATCCAATCATTTCTCCTCTGAAACTTCTTGCATTGTCTCACACATGAACTTTGGGGGGGAGACCTCATATCCAAACCATAACAACATCCATTTTTTTATTGTTGCTGTAAACATTTGATGGTCTTTCATATCAATGCCTTTCTTTATTAAAAGACTCAATATCTTAATATTTACACATTAGTACAATGAGATTGTAGGCTACACCCTGAATTGGTAGAATTTGGTACACTTCTGTATGGAAGAACATACTTTGATACAGAACCTTGTTGAAGTTCTTCATGTGGCCCCATTGTTTAGTAACTCTTCATATAATTGAACTTCTACATAATTATGGGCTCTTTCCAGTGTCTTTTCTCATTGATCTCTTAATTTATACTTAATTTTCTAGATTTCTATTACAATATCCATTAAAAATTAAATCAAATTGTTAATTATCACAATCTTATAATCAAGTTAGCATTATTTCAAATGGTACTAAGTAACGCATTTATATTAATATAACATTAATAAAATTAGTATTAACTTTGGAAAAGGTCAAGTGCTAAGTATATACTATTTAGTAAAAGAAGTTTTTCTAAAAATTAAACTTCTCTTTCATAGCCCTAATATGTTGTATGTATGAACTAGAAGGGATTGGGCATAAAGCAAAGTTCTAAGCTCTTTAACTGAGGATTGTTAATGGTATTATATAGGAAGTATAAAATATTGTGCAAGTGGGAATCTGTTTTTCAGTTTGATTTAAAACAAGAGGAGAATTCAGTAGGGCTTTAAATTTTTCTTTCTACTGTTGCAATGCAAAAAAAAAAAAAACCAAAAAAACAAAGAGAATACAACAGAAACAGAATGTGCTATTTGAAAGACAGAGCTATAGTGTTACTGAACTATTGATGGAGATGATGATGGTGATGATAGTGATAATGATGATGATGATGATGATGATGATAGTGATGATGATGATGATGATAACAACAACATCTATAGAAAAGTTTCTGCATTCTCAGGAATGCAAAGGCCCACCTCCAGCCCAGACACTGAGGGACACAGTGGAGAGGACTCATTCCAGAGCAGACCTTGTGGGCTGGACACTGTAAGGAGCTCATCTCCCAATCTTAGGTGAGGAGGAAACATAGTAGAGTATCAGAAGCCTGGAGACATCTTGTTGAGTTGGTTTAACAAGGTAGGTATGGTAACCTGTATATATTTTCAATTAGGGTCTGTAGCCTTAGTGATTAAAAATTATGTTTTAAAAATAAAATAAGGGGAACTGGGGTTGTGGCTCAGAGGTAGAATACTTGCCTAGCATGCTTGAGGCACTGGGTTCAATCCCTAACACCACATAAAAATAAAATAAAGGTATTGTGTCCACACACAATTAAAAAATAAAGTGTTTTAAAAAATAAAAATAAAATAAGGGATTGGAGTGTAGCTCAGTGGTAGAATACTTGGCTAGCATACACAAAGCCCTGGGTTGGATCCCTAGCAGAGCATATATAAATAAAAATAATGAAATGAGACAATATGAATACACTATTATAAACACTTGTATTGTCATCAGCATAAACCATCAGGTAATTTTCAGTAGATTCTTTTATCCTTGTCCAAAAAATACCCATAAATTAGAAATCTTCAGAAATTATCACGTATAGACATTTGGACCCAGTGTATTAGCACAGACAATATTCTGTGTTTTAGTAGGAGCAAAACCAGGTAAGAGCCTTCACTTACAGAATAATGCCTTGATATAACAAGGATTACTCTCTTCTAGTTATGATTAGGTTATGGTGTTCAAAAGTCAGGAGGTAAAATACCATTGATTCTAGCCTTATGTATTGTAAAGTGTGGGGGTGGAATCCAAAACTCTTAGGTGCATATTGGAGCTGATAGAACTGTAAGGCACCTGAAATCCTGCAGAAACCAGAGCTCTAGTATTATCTTGTACCTCTCCCAGGAGTCCAGGACTCATTGCAGTTTTGCATATCAAGAAAATTTGGGTTGTGAATAAGGGTTTCATAATGCTCTTTTTAAAATTTAAAACACACCAACCAATAAAAATTCTTCAGTTGCTTCTTCTCTATTGTTTCACCTTTGGATCAATTCTTTCCATCTCCTTTACTCTTCTTGATCCACTGCCAGTGGTGGTGTGTGACAATTCTGGGAGACTTATGAGACTATTAGTGGGGTGGGTGGTTAGCAAAGTTGGAATCCATGCATCCTCCTCACCATAAATGAATAATTGTCATGGTAAAGTTTCAAAGAAGCTGTAATGAGCAAAAGGAACAGTATTATTTATGCATTCTCTGTTTTGTTTTCGAACAGCCATCTCATCGGATATATGACAATAAAACCATTGACTTGGATGTCACCTATTATAGCAAATTCCTCTGAATGTGCTAAAGCCTACATTCCATGTTTCAAGATAAAAGACAGAGGCACAAAAATGATGATGATCTTTTCCTTCTCCAGGAAATACCTCTGATGAATAAGACTGCGTCAGCAGGCTGTGCTTCTTGGGAATGGGAAATGAGAAAAGGATGATGCAAAGCCTGGCATTCACAGCAGGAACAAAATTCTATTGTTGAAAAACAGACAATACATGTCAGGGGAAATGGATTCATTCCTCATTTGCTCTTCTATCATTTTGTTATTCAAACCAGACCAAACATTGAGAATATTTCAGATCCTAAATCTAGCTTATTTAAGGCAATAAGAGGAATAATTTAAGAAATCCAACCAACATTTATTAATGTAATGTCTACTTATGTGCCAGACACCATTCTAAGTATACAAAAGATAAATCTCTGGATCCCTGCTACCCTCCATCTTTACCATTTACACTTTAGTTGAAGACACAAAGATATATATGAGGAAATTTAAGTAACAATGGCAACTTGAATCACAGCAGATAAGGCAGAGGAGATAGGTAATTATTGTTGAACGAGTGGAATAAACACTGAAGTGGAGAAATTTTGTAGAAGAAGAGATGTTTTCCAGCTGGATGGGTAAAAGAATGCTTTTGGAGAAAGAAGAAATTTGAGCTGAGTATATTTGAGAATGTACATGGGAAAATAAATGATGTGACTCTGAGGAAAAAATAACTGATTTTTGAAGGTACTTAGTGGAAAAAAACAGTTCATGCCAAGTTCTAGTGGAATTTAGATATAGACAAATACATTAGCCTGTATTAAGATTTTATTTGGCGCTGAGAGGTCTTTGAAGTTTAGGGGCAAGGACACCCGATAAAATTGCTCTTTTAGGAATAGTGTGGACACTTATAAGAGCTTATTTTGTGAAGTGAAAAAGGATCCAAAACTTACAAGTTGATGCAGAAAAAGAAGAAACTGGGAATAAAGAATGGAATGAACTTGGTGAACATTGTGGTGACTTCAGGGAGAGGAAAGAATATAGGGGATCCTTTTTGCTAAGCCTGTGGAGCTCATAGAGCCGGGAAGACCCAGAACACAATGATGCTGCATGGATGAGTGACATGGGGAGTGAGGACTGAGTGCTGTGTATCATGAGTGAATGGGGAGAATGATAGAGGGTGCTGGCTGGAAGTTCTAGGAGGAGTGCATTGTGGGCAGTGAGCGGCCAAGGCTAGAAAGATAGTGAAGTGTCATTTTCATGGAAATAGAGCACAGAATAGGGAAGCTAATAGAAATAGTCTAGTCAAAGTAAAATTTTAATACAGAAGTAGATTGCATTTTAATTATTAGGAGTAGGATTTTTCCTTACCTCAATATGTAATTAGGAATGAATTTTTTTCTTGATTGCAAATAAAGGCAATCTGGGATCTGATATGAGTGACATTAAAAGGAAATTATGTATGCTTGAGTTTGAAGAGACTCCAAAATGGCCGTAATTCTTTGAACTAAGTGATCATGTTTTGGAAAGGTAAAGAGTATACAATAAACAAATATGTGAAGCATCTGTGATTTCAGATGAACAGATATGGGTATCACTATCATCATGTCAGTGTGATGGACATTATCACAACAGGTCAAGTATTAAATTACACATTACATTTTTAGATCCTATTAAAAATGATTTTAAAAAGAGCTGCATACTGAGATCTAAGGTATCATATTATGACCTTAGTTCATTTAGAATTTTATAATTTGGAGTCAAACATTATCCACTTTTACAAGTGCTTTCTGAGCATATACATGACACTGCTGGGTTGCTAGAAGTCTGCAAAGATAAATTAGACACTGCTGATTTCCAGGAGGAAGGAAACTGCTCATTAAGTACCTATTGGCCATGGGCCAAACACTGTGCACAGCACTATACTAGACCTTCATTGTAGTGTTGTCTTATAGTTCTATTGGAAAGGCAGGCACATATACCAATGACTGGCTTAAATCAGCTAAGCTCTGTTTAAAGGAATAATAGAGGTTAATATATGAGACAAGGGGAATACAATCACATGCCATATAATGATGTTTCAGTCAATGATTGTTGGCATATGCAATGGTGGTCCAATAAGATTAAAATAGAATGGGTATTCTTATTGCCTGGTGGTGTGCAATGCTTTGGTCATGTGTTTGTAGTGATCAAGGGGCCATGTCGAGTGACTGGCCTATACCATGTAGGTTTGTATAAGTACTCTCTACGATGTGTTCACAATGACGAAATCACCTAATGGTGCATTTCTCAGAACATACACTTGCTATGAAGTGATGTCTGGCTTTATTTGCAGCTGCAAAGATTTGAGAGAACTCCATATATTCGGAGAAGTATAAGCTGTATTTTGTCAGATGCACAGGAAAAGGTTTTTTTTTTTAAAAAAATAGGACAATCTAAGTGCACTTTGGAAATTATTTGACAAATTACATATCTCATTACAAGATGCCATGAAGGTGAAATCAGTCTCATGAGCAAGTTTTCAGCCTGTTAATATCACTTAGCAGTGAAGACATTGTGAAGTTATTTTATCCAGTTTCTCAGTTCTAAATGAAGGAAGAAATTCACTAATATCTTGGATGAAATGCTTCAAAAAAATCAATGCATGGGTGCAGAATAAACCAGGATTATTTTGTATGGAAGACACTTAGAAAAGATTCTCTCATCTGTTTGGCTGTCTTGCTGTTGGGTAAGGTGAAGGGTGTGGGACCTGCAGGCATAAGCTCAGGGACATGGCTGTCCTCTAGAATGAGGACCCCAATTCCACACCAGCTGTTGGTGAGGAACAAATTTTCTCTGCTTTTAGAGGTCACTGGCATTCCCTGGTTTGTTGCCTTCACTTCCATCTTCAAAGCCAGCTCACTTTGGTCAAGTCGTTGTCAGGCTTTATGTGTCTCTTACCCCTGTAACCATCCCCTTTCTGCCTAATTTTTCCAATTGACTCTTTCACCTTTTTACATTGAGTCCACCCAGAAAATACAGGATAACCTCTTTATTTTAAGGTCAGCTGATTAGTAACCTTAAATTCCATCTGCAAAATCTGTCCACAGTGTTTCTATATTAATGTTCAAATAACCTGGTGGAGGAGGCTTAGAATATGTCAGTAGGATTCTGTACCAGCCCTAGAGTTCTGTTCCTACTTACATTTGCTACTAGGAGTAGCAATTGCAAAGGAATAGTTTCAAGCAAATGTGCATAAGGCTTACTTTTTTTTTTTTTTTTTTGCTTCTTCAGTTTATGGAGAACGGCTTCTTGATTGAAGAGAAGAATGAGTTTCAAATTCAACATTCTCTGACATTCTCATGTGCATTTGAATCAAAGTTGTCATTAAAAGACCACAACTTCCTCTGCTGCCATCACTCTCTCTTCATTCCTCCTGTGCCACCACCTCTTTAGTCTAATAGCAACTTATTGTTTGTGTTCTGTCTAGATGTCAAGTCATTGCCAAATGTTGGTACATTTGCATCTTTAGCTGTTGGCACCTCCAGCTAAAGTAGGTTTCTTCTTCTCTGACACATGGGATTATTTCCAAGTCCTCTTTGTCCTGTTCTTTCAGTTATACCACTCTCTTAAGGAACTCCTTTAATCTTAGGATATTCTCCCTCATTTCAACTTGAATGCCTTCCTGTGCCCACAGCCCCTTCTTCCATGTGCTAAACCAGCTCACATAAATGGCTTGTGCTTTTGGGGGAAGAATGTGCAATGCAAACTCTAGCACACGATGAGTCATGATCTAAGTGAGAAATCAGAGTTAGGGCAGGATGGAGCAGACAAAAGACAACTGAGGACAGTTTGGGTTGAAAAATACAGGAAGAGTGAATATGGGTCCTTTAATCTGATTTCTAATATTGGCTCTAACCAAGTGTTCTATTTTTCCTGTGAACTATGTGTACTTGTGAGCAAGATAGCCTGGCTTTGGATTCTGATGATCTTTGGGCTTTGGTACAGGAGTTAATAATGTTTGACTTCCTGTTCTTGTTGATCCTTTTCTTGCAATCAGAGAATTTTCCAATACATCCAAGCACTTACTGAATATGTTGATGTTGGAGGGATATTATCAAATTCATCTATTTTCTGAATTTGTGCAATATGTTCTTATCTCACAGTATTTATGTGTCTAAACATTTTTATGGCTTCTTGCTAAGGTTTAGTCCTTGACACTGTTTAAAAATTTAGTGACAATACCAAATTCTAACTTCAACTTATCAGTGTGAAAGGAGATATATAATGGGTTCAGTGAAACAATGTTCACTCCTAGGGCTAATTTACATGGCTGGCAAAGGAACTCTAAATACAATGCTCATTTGTGGACATATTGCTATTTATCCATTAGTTTACTAAACAGTTATTGAACCCTTATCTATGAAAGGCACTGAGCCAGGGATGATAGTTCTACTGGTGGGCTGAAATGGAGAGTTTCTACTCTCATGGAATTTATGGTATGGTGGGAAAGACAAGCATCAGGCAATTAATTATGTAAGTAAACATTTAATCCATTTGTGATGTGTACTATAGAGAAGAAAATTTAGTGGGCTTTGAGTGTAATTGAGGGATTTGATTCCAGCTGGTTTGTTAAGAAAGCATCCTTCAGAGGGAAACATTGGTGTTGGGCCTGAAGAATTGCCATTTTAGCAAGTATGGACAGAGGGGAGAGAACTCCAGTAGGAGGCTTAGCTTGGGTGAAGGTCCTGAGGTACATAGTAACAGGGTTGGTTCAAAAAACTTGGAGATGTTCCAATGGAGGGGAAGTGTGGACAGCAAGTGGCAGCATGGCATGGACAGTAACTTGATAAGGCAAGATGCCATCACAGAGCGTGAGGGGACTGCATAAATGTGACCTAGCTTTAACACCTCGTTTTTATTCTCTGCTTTATCGTTGGCTCCTTCTTCCACCTTCCCTGGAATAGATTTAAGATAGACACACTTTGCGAACAGGAATAGTTGGCAGTAAGAAAGTAGAGTGAGGAAATAGTGAGAATGATTTAGATAAGCATTTTTAAAGACGAGCTGTTTTATTGATTTTCCGATGACAAGGCACATTCTGTGGGGATAAAGGGAAAAGAAATTTAAAACATAAAGCACCATAGCACCACATATAGTAAATTTCATTATGAAAAACTGTCAGGGAATATTGATGTAAGCTCCAGGAAAGCAAGGAGTAAATCCCAGTAAGGACTGTATGATCCCCTGAGCTCTAGAAGAAATTAATCTCTGCTTATGCATGGAATGCACTTTCCAATGTTTCTGGTTCACTTTTAATTCATCATGAAGTTACAGGCTCTGCATGGGGCTTACGATAAAAGAATACCTGTCACTCTGGGACCCTCGCTGTATGCCTGAGTGAGAGTGCCTAAACCCAGGACTCTCCAGAGCCAAGGCTTAGAACTCTGTTCCATGGTTGTTCTAGTCTAGCATGAGCTCATACCAAGTGTCATCGTTACAAAGTTTTCAAAGTATTTGAATATCTTGAAATATTACAACATTAAAATTTAAAAATTCAAGATACAAAACTATATTACAGGGTGTGATATCCATTTGGTAATGTTTGTGGGCTGAGATTCTCTAGACTTCCCTAGCATGAGTGCAGATGAGGCCTCATTACTGGCCAGATACCAGATTTCACTGTTGATCACTTTTCTTTGCATAATTCAGTCTCACCACGTATGCTTGGGAAGGCTTCATTCTAAATCCTAAATTAGAATGAGTTCTATCAGTATTCTTTACTTGAGGTTACCTGTACTGGTATCCAGGGTCTACAGAGACAGTCTGTATTTGAATTGGTACTATGAACATGTAAATTCATGTGTATACAGAAAAAAAGATTCAAAGAAAATACACTAACTCCATGGGGTGCAATTATGGATAACTTATTATTATTTTTTGTTGTATTTTTCTAAATTGTTTTTGATGAACCTGTAATGCTTAAAAATACTACATAAAGAGGAGAAACCAAGAGGTAGGAGAAGGAAGGATGGTAGGGTGAGGGAGAGAAGTAGGGAGAAAAGACAGAAATTAACTTCACTCTTTGGATCAAGGAAATGATCTTATGATCACACTAGAAATGTGGCCACGTCTAACAATTTCTGCAAAATATCTTCCAGACTCCAACTCTGAGGGACAAACAAGTTATCTTGTTTTGATGAGTCTAACTTTCCTGAGGGTAAAATGATCTAGGTCTAGTAGATCTCTTTCATCTCTGGCGTGTGATACATTAATTCTTATAGAAGTCAGAGGATTTGTGCAGGAACATTTGCTGGAGTCCCATGGAGATGATGTGTGGTTGGAAGATTCCTGAGACTCCTAGCTGCTCCAGGTAGAGTGGATGTCTGGTTTGAGCAAACACAAGCAACTGTTCAAGTGAGATGAATGGTGAGGGTTTCCTTGAGGATGCCTGCAGATATGTGGAAACAATAAAAGCAGGTGAAACTTAGTAGTGTTTATAAAACGACATCAGTGGGGGTACAGTCCCACTAGAGCAGTCAGAGAGGGTGTGCCTGCAGACTCAGGGTCAGTCTCCTGTGTTTCTTGTTCAACTTAGGAAAAATATGGCAACATGAGTGTAGATGAATAATCCCTATCTGTCCCTTGTGAAGGACCATTTGTCATATCTTAACATTTACTAATTCTAATGATCTCTATAGTCTGTCTTGAGTTTCCTAAAGAAGCCTGAGAACAACTTGTTGAAGAAAGGAATTAAAGTCAACGATCTCTTATACAGTTTGGCCCTTCTAAACCTGCAGACTTGGGGATGCCAATGTCCTTCAGAAGGGTTGTTCTAGCATGGGGCTTTGCATGCCTAAGCTGTCAGCCCCTGGTATATCAATATCTCAATATTTCTGCCTCCCATAACTTAATTTTTGTCATGAGTTAGTGTTCTTTCCTTGAAAGTAAGTATACACAACCTCTAAGTCTACTTATCTTTCTTTCAAATTAAGTGAAATGAAATATTACCAGCCAAATTTTTAAAGAAGATTGTATCCCTTTTTCCTGAAAGTTCAATTTCATTAAGAAATATATACCAGGCAAGATATCTTTGGCTGCAGTTGTTCTTAGTTCTACTGGAACTTGTCTGACAATGTATTACAACTCGGGCAGCAGGTGAGCATTGGGCCTATTCTCCTTCCCCATGTTCTCTTCATCATCCATCCAGCTTGTTCTCTTCAACTCTTGAGCAACTCAATAAACACAGCAAGAAAATAAACAGAGGGAACTTGAAGTAGTTTATCTCACCATTAAAATGCATGTAAATTATATAAAATAGTGTTATATTATTTACAGTTTATTCACATGTAGTATTTCATTTGAGCAGTTCAAATGTGTTGTGATGGATGAAAAATTTTGCTCATTTGTTGCTTAACAATTTTCTTTAATTCACTCCTTTGAAGTCCACAATCACCATTCAAAGTTATTCTTTTGTTCCACAAATATATAGTCAATGATACAGCATGGTAGGCACTGTGTTAGGTGCTGGGGGTGCAACAGTGAGAAGACAGTTACAGAGCTCTGCATGGGGCTTACGATAAGTGTAAGAAAAGTCTTCTATTAAGTTCTTCAATACACAGCTGGAGAGTGATGTCTCAGAGAAAGTAAAGACTGGAGAGTAAAAAACCAAGGAACCAGGGATAGCATACTAGAGTTCCATCAGAATTCCACTAAAAAGATGAGGTGGTCTATAGAGGACTCAACATGGTTATTGAACTGACCTGGATTTAGAGTAGAGATCAGTAATCCTAGGAAGCCTGTATATACCTCACCTGGAGAGAAACCCTGGGATACAGCAGGGAGGGAGCAAAGGAAGGAACACCTTGAACCCTCTCTCTTCTTGCCTTCTGTTCCCCACAAATGCTTCCCACTGGCCATTCCAGCCAGAACCACAGAGGAAGGGAGTCTCATCACGCGTTTCAGCTTTCTAGGGCACAGATCAGGGTAGGAAAGAAGAGAGAAGAGACTGGGGAGGAAAGAGAAAAAATGAGGATATAAAAAGAACTCATTTTAAGTTGAAATATGAAGGACATATAGAGAATAACTTAGGTAAGAATGGGAAAAAAGAAGGCTGTAAAAACTGGAAATGGTATATTTGAATGTCCTGACATGAGGACACGGTATGTTCAAGACACTGAAAGCAGAGCATAAGCCAGAATAAAAGAGTTAGGAAAATTGTCATAAAATGAAATATCTTAATGATTCGAGATTCGATCCTGAGAGCTATGGGAAACCACATAAGGGTTTTAAATGGGAAATTATCTGAATCAATTTCAAATTTTAAATGATTATTCTGTTTCCTATGTGGAGAACAGTTTGGAGGGACAAACAATGGGGTACAGAGAGATCATCCAGAAAACTGCTGGTGAGCAATGGAGGCAACTAAGGGATAAAAAGAAGTCGATCTAGTTAGGAAATATTAGGTGGGGAAACAATTAGGACTTGAGGATTCAGGAAAATGGATAGTGTGTAATGGAGTGGTCAAAGATGATCTTCAGGCATTTGGTAGAGGAGTTGTATGCAGGATAGTGCCATTTGACAAAATAGAAAACACTGAGAAAGAGCTTTAGGGGTTGAACATGAGTGTCACCCATCAGTGGAGATATCCAGTAGAAAATTGAGTAATTGCCCCTCGGCCTCATGGACTAGAGATATTGATTTGGATGGGCTGAGGATATAGCTCTGATTTGGAACACACTGATGCATGAATGAAAATCATGGTTAAGAACATGAATGAGGTTACTCATGGAGAGGTTGTCAGAATGGGCATAAGAGAGTCCTAAAGAGTGGGAAGTTTTAAAGAACTGAGTGAGAGGGGGTCAATAGGGAAGACTGGGATATAGCAAAGAAGAAATGAAACTAAGAGTGTGTAATTCAGGAGCTGAGAGAAGAGAATGCTTAAAGAAAGAGGTGGGCAGCAATATTGCAGGTGGGTCCTGATCATCTTGGGATGGAGCCACTGCAAGGAACACTTCCATTTCCAAGGTCCTCTTCTTTGGTTCCAATTGACTTGGAGATGCAAGGATCATCTTTTGTATATTGCTTTAATTTACTTTCTCTTCTCAGACTTTCAAGTACTTAGAACACAAACAGAACTTTTTTCTTACATTAAGATCCTAAATTTTTCCTCATTCTGCCTACTGAGAATAAGTCACAGGTGCTTTGGTTTTCTTTACTACAGATAAGCTAATAGCCTGACCATTGCCTACTTACCAGTTGTCTATTCTTGTCCATTGACCACTTTATGGCCACTGAGATGAAAAGGCTTTTCTCTTTCAACCTCATCTGAATAAGATCTTCCCCAGATTAATCTCACCCAGCATATTTGAAATTGCTCATAACTGACATCTATTTTGCATGTTGTAGCCCATGTACAGCCACTGTTACTTATGTTCTGGTAGATTATTGTAGTATTTTTGCTTCTCCGAAAAAATATTTTTTTCTAAAATATGAGCATGCCTATGAGTGAATGTTATGACAGTGAACGTCATTTGTCATTTCATTGTGGGGAAACATTGAAGATTGTTGTACTATGCAATGAATACATGCAAAAATAGTTCTTTAGTACCTAATAGATAGGTGATAGGTTCAAAAAAACAGTATAATGTAAGTTTTATTTGCTAGTAGTGAAGAGGAGATTAATGTTAATAACTAAAACTCAAGGTAGCCAATAGTGCTATTAAGGTGATAGAGTATTATTAAGAAGTTCATAACAGTAAGAGATCACTCCCAGGTGACTCCCAGGGTCCTGTGTGTAAGAATAACATCTCTTTGTTATTAATATGTCGTTTATGTTATGAGTATGTTATTAATATGGTTAGGTCATCTGTGTCTCAACTCAGGCTTATACTCTCATGACCAGAATAAACCAGACAGAGGTTGGTTTTCTTTCTTTGAACTGCACTATGATGCTCTGTAACTTAAAGCCACTCATGTTCACCTGATTTGGATACCTAGTTTCTAGAGACTCCCATTGGAATAAAGGCCCTGGTGGGAAGGAAGGGTCATGGACTGACATTGATGTTGAGGAGTTATAAGCAAGGCCCATCTGAACCAGTGTTCTTGAAAAGGACTCAGACCATGTGGTAGATGTGGACATATGTAACAAAGACCTCACATTGTAGAAGGACTTGCTGCTCAGCTGAAGGGAGCATGGTCTATACACAGATCCCAGCCATTAGCTTCTGTAGGGATGGCCTCACCTCAGCTCTAGAGAACTACTTTTCTCCAGGTCTTTTCCTCTATGAGGCAGCCCTAAATTTGATGAGTGAATTCAGAGGATGTATAAAGGCCCAAGGTGCCCCCAAGAAGTCACCCTGAAAGGAAGGATGTGCTGCCCAGCTATAGAGAGGGTGGTCAGCACTCTGCCTCCAGCTGGCAGACTCTCAGTGTCTGTTTCCACTCTAAGCAGCCACCTCCTCTCAAGTCAGGTCCTTCTCAGGTTATCTGCCAGCCAGTGGCTAGGAAGGCAGCACTGTAAAGCCATGTCCAATTTGTCCTTCATGGTACAGTACAGTTTTGAAGGGCAATTAATTGTGGATTCAGAGTCCCCTTCCAGGTTGGTCAAGGATTAGTCAGACTTGCATATTGGTGCTCGCTCTCTCTCTCTCTCTCTCTCTCTCTCTCTCTCTCTCTCTCTCTCTCTCCCCATATGTTTCTTCCACGTTCTTTCACAGGTAATGTGATAAACATCTCATCCCTGATATAATTTCATCCCTAATCCTGTTTAAGCATTTGCTTTCAGCCTGTAACAAGAAAGTTTGTGTTCAAGGTTAATATAGAAGATCCAAAGTTGATAGATCCAATTCTATGTGAAGTTTGTATTTTCTCTGGCTCATATAATTAGCAACCCTTTTAGAACCTACCTCAGCCTTATTATTCAGGGATTTATTTATCACAACTCTTCAGTTGCTAAGAGTTGTGATAAATAAAATAAAGCTGTGTTGTAATGGAATAAGACATCAGCACACAGTTTGGAGTTATGGTTCTTTAGACTAGGTTTTTGCTAGAATTGTTTTTTTCTTATCTTTAATACATTCATTACCTTTACCCTTATCTTTTATTTGGAAGGATTTCTGTAAAGGGTAGGCTTAATATGAGTCATGCACACTTGAATTCAGAAGAGGGAGAAACTTGAAGATGATCCTGAGGTTTTGCTGTGGGGTATGCAGAATTTTATGACAAAGTTGAGGTTTAGAGTCAACATAAATCTGTCTGAAGTGATGCTTTCTTTTAAAAGCTCTTCCCATTCATTTTATAGGGCTCTTGTTGGCTCTGAAATTTTTGCTACATCTTCTAACAGCCTAAGGATGATAGTGAACTGTAGTTTTTTTTTTTTTTTTGCACTGGAGTTTGAACCTAGGGGCATTCTATCACCAAGCTACATCTCTAACCTTTTTAATTTTTTTTTTAAAATTTTGTGACAGAGTCTTCTAAGTTGCCCAGGCTGGTCTTGAACTTGTAATTCATCTGCCTCAGCCTCCCAAGTAGTTGGGTTTGTATGTATGTGCCAGCATACCTGGCTTAGTGCCTTTTTTTTAAAGAAAACTCACAGAAAGGTTGCAAGAATAAGAATAGTACAAAGAACATCAGCATAGCCTGTATCCAGACTGATCTACTTATAACACTTGGTTCTATTCACTTTGTCACTGATTTAGATGGAGTGTGGGGGGATGGGAAGATGTTGGTCAAAGGGTACAAAGTTGCAGTTACAAGATGAACAAGTCCTAGGGTCTAATGTAGGACATGGGTGGTGACAGATGTGTTAACTAATGCTTGAGTTCTCAGGCATGTATGTACTCTCTCCTTTCTCCTTCTGTCTTTACAGATGGCCCATGCATGTGCATGCACACACACACACACACACACACACACACACACACACACACATTTTTCTGAACTATTTACTAGTAAGTTACATGCATCATAGTCCATTTTCCCTATATTTCTGTGTTATTTCCTAAGAATAAAGACCCTTTTACATAAAATTGGTATGTTGCCAACTTCAGGAAATTCAATATTAATACAATACTCTTAGATAACCTATCATCCATTGTTTTAGTCAGCTTTGCATCACTGTGACCAAAAGACCAGACAAGAACAGCTTAGAACAGGAAAAATTTATTTTGGCTTGTGGTTTCAAAGGCTCATCCCTGAATATCTGACGCCAGAGCTCCCAACCCAAGGTGAGCCAGAAGGCAGCTCAGGAATGATAGCCAAGAAGAAGAAACCAAGAAGGAGAGGGAGAGAAACTCCACTCACCACAGACAAAATGCAAACCTCAAAGGCACGCACCTAATGACTTACTTCCACCAGCCACACCCTACCTGCCTATCATTACCATCTAGTTAATCCATATCAGGGGATTAATTACAGATTAGGTTAAAAGCTCCATAATCTAACCATTTAACCTCTGAACATTCTAGTATTGCCTCACGCATGAACTTTTCTGGGGATACCCAATATCCAAACTGTAATGTCCATGGTTTAATCTTATCATTTGATCTAATAATGTGTTATGGTTTAGATGTAGTGTCCCCCAAAAGCTCACATGTGAGAAATATAAGAAGGTTTGAAGGAGAAATGATTGAGTTATAGCCTTAACCTAATCCATGAATTAATCCCTGATAGGATTAACTGGATGGTACCTGGAGGCAGGTGGAATATCACCAGAGGAAATGGTTCATTGGGGTCTATGGCTATGGGGTATATATTTGTATCTGGCCAGGGGAGTCTCTCTCTGTGCTCTCTGATCATCATGTGAGCTTCTTCCCTTTGCCACACCATGATGTCCTGCCTCACTTTGAGTCCCAAGGAATGGAGCCAGCCACTTATGGACTGAGACCACTAAAACTGTGAGCCCCTAAATAAAACTTTCCTTTACTATAGTTGTTCGTGTCTGGTCTTTCAGTCACAGAAGTGAAAAAGCTGACTAAAACATAATGTCTTTTTAAATATTTTCACCCAGTATAGAATATAGTTTATGATCATGTACCAAACTTAGCTTTTTTTGTCTGTGTGTGTGTGTGTGTGTGTGTGTGTGCATGTGCAAGCATGTGTTGTGTAATCAGGTGCCATTTATTAAAGTTTGAAACAAAGACTGAATATATTCAAATACATTCAAAGTGTACAGGGAGATGATTTAATGTACGTGTACATTGCATAAGGATTACCATGATAAAATTAGTTAACACATCTGTCACCACCCATGTCCTACATTAGACCCTAGGACTTGTTCATCTTGTAACTGCAACTTTGTACCCCTTGACCAACATCTTCCCATCCCCCCACACTCCAGATTCTGGCAAAGACTATTCTACTGTTTGCTCCTACAAAATCCATCTTTTAGATTCAACAAATGTTTTAATCACCTCTTTCGCTGACAAAAAGGCCTGACAAGAGCAATCGGAGGTGGAAAAGTTTATTTGGGGCTCATAGTTTCAGAGGTCTCAGTTCATAGATAGCCAACCCCATTCCTCAGGGCCTGAGATGAGGGAGAACATCATGGCAGAAGTGTGTGGAGGAGGGAAGCAGCTGAGGATGTTGCCCCAGGAAGCAGACAGAGAGCTAGGCTCAATAAGGACAAAATATAAACCCCAATGGCATGCCCCCGGGGATCCACTTACTGGAGCCATACCCTGCCTGCCTACAGTTACCGCCAAATTAATCCTTATTAGAGGATTCCTACACTGATTAAGTTAAACCTCTTATAAACCAATCATTTCATCTCTAAACTTTCTTGTATTGTTTCGCACACAAGCTTTGGGGATACCTAATGTCTAAACCATAACAACATATAAGTGAGATCATACAGTTTTAAACTGGAATATTTCCACAGGATTTCTTTATCTTTTGTGACATTAACAGTTTGAAGAATACAATATTTATAAAAATAGAATATGTCTTGTCTCAGGTTTTTCTGATGTTTCTCATAATTATTTTCAGATTCTTGGCTGGAATACTGCATAAGGAATGTTTCCCTCCCAAGACCAAGAGTGTTTGTTCAAGCACTGTGATCATAAATTGCTAGGATTAGTATTTTCTCTGTCACCCTCATGGTGGGGGATTATTTTATTCACTTGAAATGCTGGTTATTTCTTTCATTTTTTTTCCTTTTTCCACTTTTGTTTATTTAATTTTATTTTTAAACATTAAGACTTTTCCCCCTAAATCAAAACTGTACCAAAAGGTATTCTCAGAGAAGTGTTTCCTCCCCCGTGTTCCTTTAACTTCATGCCTTCTGCTTTAAAGGTAGCCAAGCTCATTGTTGTCAAGGTCAAATAATGGATTCCCAAATGACATCCACACCCTAATCCCTGAAACTGTGCATATTATAAGGCAGAATAAGGTCTTCTCAGATGTGATTCAATTAAGAATCTGCAGATGGGAAGAATATCCTAGATTATCCATGGATTCATGAATTGCAAGTGTTTTCATAAGAGAGACAAGAGGAGATTTTACACATACATGGGCTAGGAGGAGCCAACAGGGCAGAGGCAGGGGCTGAAAAGATGCAGCCACAAGGTACAGGATACTAGCAGCCACCAGGAGTTGGAAGAGATGAGGAATGAATTCTTCCCAAGAATTTTTGGAAGGAGGAATTGTCCTTCTGAAACCTTGAAGGGTGAAACTGAATTTTGATTTCTGACATTGTTGTGAGCCACCAAGTTTGTGGAAATCTGTTATACTAGTCATAGGAAACAAAATAAATTGTCTTGTGATAAGACTCTAAGGGCGGTCTTCGTTTTCTTCCTGCCCTTCAGTCTACTTCAGTGTACCTGTGGAGCTTTCACTGTAAGAACTTCCCAGATGATGGACACGTAAACATTCACACACCTGGGTACTTCTACTATGGACTTGGTGGTACTGAGAAGAAAAAAATCTGTATAGGGGCTGGGAACCTGTGGAAGGGGGAATTCAGAAAGAAATCACAGAGGAAGGGGTTATCTGTTAGGAATATTCTGTGTTTATATCTAGGGGCTCAGCCAAGGTTCCACTTCTTGATCTGCCTCAACCTATCTCTTCATTTTGCTTCCTGCCACCCCTGGGATTTGTTGCACACTTTCCCCCTTGGTGACCCACCCATGGCTTTGGGCCTTGGGATCCTCATTTTTGCTGACTTGCCTCCTCTCTGTGTGAGAAACCCAAGCACTTGGATTCTGCCACTGCCCTGACCTCAGGTGACACCTGTACCAGGCTGGCTGGGTTTCAGGAGGGACTTGAACTTTGGTTTCCTGTGAGGCTTACTTTCCTCTTACAGATACAGCAGAGGGCAGTTTGCAGCCATAGATTTTGCTTTTGTAGCCCTATACACTTTCTAACTTAAAGCAATTAGTATTTTTTCAGAAAAGGTTGTGAAGCTTTCATACCTTCAAGAGAAAGATTTTTTCAAGTTTTTATTTATATAATATCAAGTATGATTCTTTGCACATAGGAACTTTTTGAAAACAGTTTTGTACTGACTCCAGAAACAATTGTTGGCTGCAGAAGCAAAGTTCATGATCAAGTGAAGTGGCTGCTCTGCCCATGGGTGGATTCACTCCTGACCTGGCTCTGTGGGGCAAGGCATGGCTCTCTTAGAGGCCCAGGCTGGATGAAGCAAAGCCTTTCAACTTGTAGGAAAGCAAGTGGGATAAACATATGCTGGGAATGAAGATTTAAAAAGTACCTTGGAGGCAAAGTACTGGATATATTTCTTTCCAAGAAAAATGGCAATGTGGTAATGACTGAATGATAAATTGGTTTAGTATTTATGCTTTCTGTCTAAAAAATGATGTGCTTCTCTGGGTCTCAGTTTGAGGAGGGAGTTAACCTATGATAGTAGTGTCTGAAATTCTGAATTTCTGACTTCTAGGCCAGAAATGGATATATATGTGTATGTTGATACACATACACACACACATACACACACACACATACACACACACACACACACATACCGCTGACAATCTATGCCTATAAAACTAAAGGAGTGTAGACTCAGGATATGTGGGAGCCCATAAGCTTGCTTGGAACAAACCTATACCTTGAGTGAGATACAGCTGTTCCTGAATTCTTGTGTTTTTCAAAAGGGCACCCCTAGAGTTCAGAAAAAGCAATGACAATGTCAAACAAAAATGGGGAGGGGGAATTAAATGACTTGGATTTACTTGACATAAAAGAATCCCGAATGTTTTTAATTAGATGAAAACTTTAAGTCCACACTTTTTCATGGTATATGCCAGTCTTCAGACTCATGTTTTCTGTTTCTGGATTCTGGGAAAAGATCGGACATAGAAAGTAGATAGCAGGTGCTCATGGAAACACATCCTGGGGTTGTTAAGGGAGTATTAATAACACCTGTCATCTGTTGGCTCTTGTAATATACCTATAAACTTCATGTACCTTTTGAAATTTGGGAGAAAAGGAGTGAGGAAGCAGCAGACTCAGGCTCATGAAGATGGCCCATGTGTTGCTGTGCCTTCCCATGGTCTTCCCATTCTCAGCACATGACAATTTTTGCTTCCAGATGCTCAGACCAAAAACCTTGGAACCATGCTTGTCATTTCTGATGCCCCACATGCAATCTATCAAAAAATCTTGTTGATCTTATCTTAAAAGCCACTCACCAATTCCACCACTATTACCCAGGGCCAGGATGTCCTGATCTCTTACCTGGATTGAACATTATTAGCCCCCTTACTGGTCTCTCTTCTTCTAATCTTGCCCCTTTACAATTCATTCTTAAGACAATATCCAGAGGGATCTTTGTAAAAGATAAGTCATATTGCACCATGTTGAAGCCATTGAAGCTATGTGATGACTTCCCTTTTGGATCAGAATAAAAGATCATTTATTTTAAAAATTTGTGGTTCTAGAGAGCTTCCACAATCTATTCTTTTTCTCCAATCCCACCTACCTCCCTGCTATTCCTTGAACTTACTAACAGTGCTATTGCTTTGGGACCTTTGCCTTAGCTCCCCCTTTTGTAACACCCATCCTTTAAATACTTTTAATTTCATTCTTGATGCTTTTTGGAATCAAACATCACCAATGGGGCATTTCTGAGCCACTGTTTATAAAATAATCAAACCCCATCCCTAGTGTCCATCTTTCCCTGCTTTCTTTATTTCCAGAACACTTATCAGCATCTGACATATGACTTATTTCCTATCTTCTGTTTCTCTTATTAAATATGAGCTCTTTTAGAACTTCCCCCCTTTTCTGTTGTATCATTATGTCCCCAGCACTTAAGAGGAATTTCTGGTATGTTTCCAGTATTCAATTAATAATAACTAATAAATAATGCAGTAAATAATTACTCATGAAAACGGTTGAATTAAGGGACTCTAAGTGTAAATTCTGATGGAGAAATCTAGTTAAGGAATAGGAAGGTAATTTCTTGTTAACTAAATGTGTTTGGTAAATGAAAACCTGCTGTGAAATAACAAGAAATTTTCTTTGCAAGTCTTTTAAAGAATAAATGATTATATTTAAAGGTTCATGATTTCTTGTTTAGAAATTGCTCCAACATAACATTTTAGTTTAAAAAATTTTAGTAGATTTTCCTCACCAATCTGGAATTCTTAGGATAAGATGTATATACAATATGGGATTAGGGAGTAGAATTTTCATAATTAAATAGGATTCAAATGTAAGTAGCAGTGACTTCTTTTATTTTCTTTTCTCTTGTCACTGGGAAGATCATGGTTGATAGAAAAACAGACTGCATTTGAGGTAATGAAGTGCACATTCTCCCAAGAGCCCCTTAATGTAGAAGGAGGGGTCAGTGGCACAGATGGCAATGAGGGCTCTGTTCTCTCCATTAGAAAGAGAACCCTGGTCCCACTGATTTTTGGATGTTCCAGTTTCTGCAAGGTTCCAGACCACAGATATCTGGAAATAGGAGGCTAATATTCATACAGCTTAGCAACCTTAAAAATGTTTTAAAAGTTTATTTTCTTATAGATCCCATTGAAATAGTAGATTTCAGAGTGACTTGCTATACTCAAAGAACCCACTGTCTCTTTTTAAATTTAATTTTTAATGTGGAAACCTCCAAACACACAATTAGAGAGAATATTTTAATGAGCATGAACACATCACTCAACTTCATAATCACCACACTTTATTCCTGACTTAGGACATCTACTCTCTGCACTTGCTGTGACTTTGCATTTCCGTGTGAATAGTAGATGATCACATCCTGACAAAACTAAGGCACCCCAGCTGACTGAAAGGACAACTAGCATAAATAAATAAGTTTCTCACTCTTTGTGACATATTGGCTTTCTTTATAAATAGTTTTACTAGTTATACATGATGTATAACAGACAGTTCTTTCTGAAACAAAGAACTGCAGCTTGGTGGTTGTTTTGCTGAGTACAAGAAGAGAGAATGGGAGGCATTGTGTGGGAGATGGAGACACTAAGATTTTTTTTAAAAATCACTTTAATGTAGATAGATTGCTTGTGATGATGAACCTATAAAACATGTTTGTTTCAGTGAGGGAAAATGTGAGTTTTTAAATTAGAAATAGGTGATTTAAGAAGTTGCCCTGGAAGGCTTTGGGCCAATTATAATTAGTGTCATTCTTGGCTGTGGGTTGAAGAGTGTGATGGTTAGTGTTTGCACTGGTCATGAAATGATTGGCATGCTTCCTACACAGCTGGTTAGAAGGTGTGGGCCTGTTGATGTCAGAAAAGAGAAGTCGAAGGTCAGAGTTAAGGTAGGTGCCTCTGATTTCAAAAACAGATCTTGGAGTTATTGGCATTTATCTGTATTTTGTTTGCTTTACTTAGCATTTTTAAAGAGGAATAATCTTACAGAATTATAGTGATTTATGAAGCATTCATAGAACTTATTTTCTTAAATAAGGCCACATCATTGTATGGCACTTCAGCATTTCCAGATTTAGATAGTCAAGGAATAACTTTATTACTCTGTATTAATCAGCAAAAGTTCAGTTAGGGTTTAAAATATTATAAATTTTAAGCTTTAAAATTAAAAATTTTAAAATGTATAAATTTTATTTAAAATTTTTAAATAAATAAAAAGATCCCAGATAGATTTTCAGATAATCAGAAAGTTATTCATTTCATTAAGTCATAATAATTAGCATGAAACATATTTTGTTATGATTTACAAGGTATCATTTATATGACTAGCTAGGGATTTTTCCTTAAACTAAAAAGTTAAAGGCAGTAGGATAATAGGTTTATCATAAAATACTCTCATTTGACTATCTATAGGATCTTTTAATACAGAGGAAAATCTGTACAAAGACAATTCATATCTTGTAATAAGATCATATGGAGCTGTAATGAAGATATAACCTCTATTAGCAAAGGTTGAAATATAAATTAAATGGTATAAATGATATCATATCTCAATAACATTTTTAAGCTAGCAAACTATAAAGGGAACACTATTATAGTAAGAAGTTTCTCAAATTATAATAGGAAAAGTTCTTCCAGAACATAAAGACACCTTAAATGTTTCAAATTGAAATCATGAGCTAATTTTGAATTAATTCTTTGGTTGGGGCATTGGGTAAGAATGGCATGAGACAACTTTTTATGTTCAAAATTAGTGGTTAAATAAAATTTAATGGTCTGGGAAAGAAAGTAAGAGGCATTTCTAGCAACAAACATGTAGACCTTGTACTTTGAAGGAAATTAATTCTTTTGAGCACTGGGTTAGCATTTTGGCCTGGCATAAGTGGCCTGCTTTGTTTATTTGTTTTGTCTTCTCATTATTAAAAGAACTCAAGTGCTGATTCACCTAAAAGGTATGCTTTGTAACCATACTGACACTTACATACTCACCTTGTGATAGGTAGCACATTTTTTTTTGAAATGTGAACAAAGCATATATTTTTTTGCTGCATGCAATTAAAGAAAATGCAACACCATATAATGCATATCCCTGGATGGTGGGAGGTACTAAAGGCAAACTAGACATAGTGTGTGATCTAGGGAGAATAGCTTATTATGGGAAAGCGATGGTGAAGACTTTTTTTTTTGAGGTGCAATCATGCCTTACTCTCACTGTCCCTTTATAGACCCCATAACATTCTTTACCCAGCAGAGTCTTCCTCAAACTCAGAGTCTGTTACCATGCACCAGTGCAGAGAAGAGAAATAGCAAAAGAGAAGGATCAGGCATTCTTTTCTTCACATACCCTTGAGGTATTAAAATCCAGAAAGAGTGAGGAACAGGGCTCATAAACAACTTTGGAAGTTGTGAGCCAACAGGAGGCATCTCTGCCCTTTTTTAGTCAATTGATCTAGAAGGACTATCCAGCAAGGAGTTATAGAATTCAATTTTTGTTAAAGATTTATTATTGAAATTTCAGGACTACAACTTTAAACTTCAAAAAATTTTTCACAAACTCTTAAAAAGTCAGTTTCATTGAGACATTATTTAGATATAATAATATTAATTAATTATTAATTCAAATGTTTAAACAAATCTATAACCAACATCATATCCAAGACAGGCATTTTCTTGAATTATTGGACAAATTTTACTTTTTAAGCAAGTAAATATCGGTCTCAATAACCCACTGAGGCAAAAAAAATAAAAGTCAATATAAACCATATCCCATGCCATGACACAAAGTTATTGAATTTAAGAGAATTGAAATTATACTTGGGGTAGACACATCATACCAATTGGAGTAGGGGCAGAGCAGAGCCGCCACCCGTGCCCGCAAGGTAGGCAGGCCTGTGACCGACCGGCGGAACAGGCCCAGCGGCCTGCCGGCATGGTAGACACGTCACACCAATTGGAGTAGGGGCAGAGCAGAGCCGCCACCCGTGCCCGCAAGGTAGGCAGGCCTGTGACCGACCGGCTGAACAGGCCCAGAGGCCTGCTGGCGCGGCAGACACGTCACCCCATTTGGACTAGGGGCAGAGCAGAGCCGCCGCCCGTGCCCACAAGGTAGGCAGACCTGCGACCGACCGGAGGAACAGGCCCAGCGGCCTGCCGGCATGGTAGACACATCACCCCAATTGGAGTAGGGGCAGAGCAGAGCAGCCACCCCCTGCGCCCAGGACAGGCCCAGAGGCCCGCCGGCGTGGTAGTCACGTCACCCCAATTGGAGTAGGGGCAGAGCAGAGCCGCCCGCCCGCACCCTGAACAGGCCCAGCGGCCCGCCGGCGTGGTAGTCACGTCACACCAATTGGAGTAGGGGTAGAGCAGAGCCGCCGCCCACGACCGGAACAAGCCCAGTGAACCGCCGGTGTGGAAGTCACGTCACCACAATTGGAGTAGGGGCAGAGCAGAGCCGCCTCCTGCGCCCGGAACAGGCCCAGCGACCCGCCGGCGTGGTAGACACGTCACCCCAATTGGAGTAAGGGCAGAGCAGAGCCGCCGCCCGCGCCTGTAAGGTAGGCAGACCTGTGACCGACCAGCAGAACAGGCCCAGGGGTCCGCGGGCATGGTAGACACGTCACACCAACTGGAGGAGGTGCAGAGCAGAGCCACCGTCCGCGCCTACAAGGTAGGCAGACCTGCGACCGACCTGCAGAACAGACCCAGCGGCCCGCCTGCATGGTAGACAGATCACCCCAATTGGAGGAGGAGCACAGCTGCTGCCCGCCCTGCAAGGGAGACTTTTCAACTATACAAGAGCAATATAAATATATAGGGGGAAAATTTCAAAAACACAACAGTTTCACCAAGCAGAAAGAAATGCAAGCAGTATGAAACGAAAAGCAAAGAAAGGACCACAAGCAATGCAGGTCAACTCAACTTTAAAGAGGTAATAGCTGCAGCAGATGGAATGTAAGATTAAGAATTCAGGATATACATACTTCAGATGATCTGGAGTCTCAAGGAAGACATGAGACAGCAAAATCAGACAATGAAAGATCACTTTGACAAGGAGCTAAATAAACAAATCCAGGAAGCAAAAGATCAATTACACAGGGAGATAGAGGTAATAAAAAACAAACAAATAGAAATCCTAGAAATGCAGGAAGCAATAAACCAACTTAAAAACTCAATTGAGAATACTACCAGCAGAGTAGAACACTTAGAAGATAGAACATCAGACAATGAAGACAAAGTATTTCAACTTGAAAAGAACATAGACAGCTCAGCAAGACTGTTAAGGAACCATGAGCAGAACATCCAAGAAATATGGGATAACATAAAGAGACCAAACTTAAGAGTCATTGGGATAAAGGAAGGTATAGAGCTCCAAACCAAAGGAATGAGCAATCTATTCAATGAAATAATACAAGAAAAATTCCGAGACTTGAAGAATGAGACAGAATCCCAAATCCTAGAAGCCTACAGGATGCCGAATGTGCAAAATCATAAGAGATCCACACCTAGACACATTATAATGAAGATGCCCAGCATACAGAATGAGGAGAGAATTTTAAAAGCTACAAGAGAAAGGAAGCAGATTACATTTAGGGGTAAACCAATCAGGATAACAGCTGATCATTCAACAATGACTTTGAAAGCTAGAAGATCCTGGAATAACATATTTCAAACACTGAAAGAAAATGGGTTCCAACCAAGAATCGTGTATCCAGCGAAATTAAGCTTCAGGATGGAAGATGAAATTAAAACCTTCCACGATAAACAAAAGTTAAAAGAATTTGCAGCTAGAAAACCATCTCTTCAAAACATCCTTGGCAAAACATTCCAGGAAGAGGAAATGGAAAATAACAATGAAAACCAACAGTGGGAGGTAGGACAGTAAAGGGGGGAAAATAATCAAAGAGGAAAACAAACCATGTTTAGTAACATAAATAAACAAATATGGCTGGAAGAACAAACCATATCTCAATAATAACCCTAAATGTTAATGGCTTAAACTCACCAATTAAGAAACATAGGCTAGTTGAATGGATCACAAAACAAGACCCAACAATATGCTGCCTACAGGAGACGCATTTGATAGGAAAAGATATACATAGACTGAAGGTGAAAGGTTGGGAAAAATCATATCACTTATATGGATTTTGGAAACAAGCAGGAGTGTCCATACTCATATCTAATAAAATAGATTTCAAGCCAAAGTTAATCAAAAGAGATAAAGAGGGACACTACATACTGCTCAAGGGAACCATACACCAACAAGACATAACAATCATAAATATATATGCCCCAAACAATGGTGAAGCTATGTTCATCAAGCAAACTCTTCTCAAGTTCAAGAGTCTAATAGACCACCATACAATAATCATGGGAGACTTCAACACACCTCTCTCACCACTGGACAGATCTTCCAAACAAATGTTAAATAAAGAAACTATAGAACTCAATAGCACAATTAATAACCTAGACTTAATTGACATATATAGAATATACCACCCAACATCAAGCAGTTACACTTTTTTCTCAGCAGCACATGGATCCTTCTCAAAAATAGATCATATATTATGTCACAGGGCAACTCTTAGACAATATAAAGGAGTAGAGATAATACCATGCATCTTATCTGATCATAATGGAATGAAACTGAAAATGAACGATGAAAGAAGGAAGGAAAAATCATGCATCACTTGGAGAATGAACAATAGGTTACTGAATGATCAATAGGTTTTAGAAGACATCAAGGAGGAAATTAAAAACTTCTTAGAGTTAAATGGAAACACAGACACAACATATCGGAATCTATGGGACACATTGAAAGCAGTTCTAAGAGGAAAATTCATTGCTTGGAGTTCATTCCTTAAAAAAAGAAAAAACCAACAAATAAATGATCTCATACTTCATCTCAAAATCCTAGGAAAAGAAGAGCAAAACAACAGCAAAAGAAGTAGAAGGCAAGAAATAATTAAAATCAGAGCTGAAATTAATGAAATTGAAACAAAAGAAACTATTGAAAAAATTGACAAAACTAAAAGTTGGTTCTTTGAAAAAATAAATAAAATCGACAGACCCTTAGCCATGCTAACGAAAAGAAGAAGAGAGAGAACTCAAATTACTAGCATACGGGATGAAAAAGGCAATATCACAACAGACACTTCAGAAATACAGAAGATAATCAGAAATTATTTTGAATCCTTATACTCCAATAAAATAGAAGATAGTGAAGGCATAGATAAATTTCTTAAGTCATATGATCTGCCCAGATTGAGTCAGGAGGATATAGACAACTTAAACAGACCAATAACAATTGAGGAAATAGAAGAAACCATCAAAAGACTACCAACTAAGAAAAGCCCAGGACTGGATGGGTATATAGCAGAGTTTTACAAAACCTTTAAAGAGGAACTAATACCAATACTTTTCAAGCTATTTCAGGAAATAGAAAAAGAGGGAGAACTTCCAAATTCATTCTACGAGGCCAACATCACCCTGATTCCTAAACCAGACAAAGACACTTCAAAGAAAGAAAACTACCAACCAATATCTCTAATGAACCTAGATGCAAAAATCCTCAATAAAATTCTGGCGAATCGGATTCAAAAACATATCAAAAAAATTGTGCACCATGATCAAGTAGGATTCATCCCTGGGATGCAAGGCTGGTTCAATATACAGAAATCAATAAATGTTATTCACCACATCAATAGACTTAAAAATAAGAACCATATGATCATCTCGATAGATGCAGAAAAAGCATTCGACAAAGTACAGCGTCCCTTTATGTTCAAAACTCTAGAAAAACTAGGGATAACAGGAACATACCTCAACATTGTAAAAGCATTCTATGCTAAGCCTCAGGCTAGCATCATTCTGAATGGAGGAAAATGAAGGCATTCCCTCTAAAATCTGGAACAAGACAGGGATGCCCTCTCTCACCACTTCTGTTCAACATAGTTCTGAAAACACTGGCCAGAGCAATTAGACAGACGAAAGAAATTAAAGGCATAAAAATAGGAAAAGAACAACTTAAATTATCACTATTTGCAGATGACATGATTCTATACCTAGCAGACCCAAAAGGGTCTACAAAGAAACTATTAGAGCTAATAAATGAATTTAGCAAAGTGGCAGGATATAAAATCAACACTCATAAATCAAAGGCATTCCTATATATCAGCGACAAATCCTCTGAAATGGAAATGAGGAAAAACACTCCAGTCACAATATCCTCAAAAAAAATAAAATACTTGGGAATCAACCTAACAAAAGAGGTGAAAGACTTATACAATGAAAACTACCGAACCCTAAAGAGAGAAATAGAAGAAGACCTTAGAAGATGGAAAAATATACCCTGTTCATGGATAGGCAGAACTAACATCATCAAAATGGCTATATTACCAAAAGTTCTCTATAGGTTTAATGCAATGCCAATCAAAATCCCAATGGCATTTCTTGTAGAAATAGATAAAGCAATCATGAAATTCATATGGAAAAATAAGAGACCCAGAATAGCAAAAACAATGTTAAGCAGGAAGTGTGAATAAGGCGGTATACCGATACCAGACTTCAAACTATACTACAGAGCAATAGTAACAAAAACAGCATGGTACTGGTACCAAAACAGGCGGGTGGACCAATGGTACAGAATAGAGGACACAGAAACCAATCCACAAAACTACAACTATCTTATATTTGATAAAGGGCCTAAAAGCATGCAATGGAGGAAGGATAGCATCTTCAACAAATGGTGCTGGGAAAACTGGAAATCCATATGCATCAAAATGAAACTGAATCCCTTTCTCTAGCCATGCACAAAAGTTAACTCAAAATGGATCAAGGAGCTTGATATCAAATCAGAGACACGGCTTCTGATAGAAGAAAAAGTTGGCTACGATCTACATACTGTGGGGTCTGGCTCCCAATTTCTCAATAGGACACCCATAGCACAAGAGTTAATAACTAGAATCAACAAATGGGACTTACTCAAACTAAAAAGGTTTTTCTCAGCAAAAGAAACAATAAGAGAGATTAACAGGGAGCCTACATCCTGGGAACAAATCTTTACTCCACACACTTCAGATAGAGCCCTAATATCCAGAGTATACAAAGAACTCAAAAAACTAGACAATAGGATAACAAATAACCCAATCAACAAATGGGCCAAGGACCTGAACAGACACTTCTCAGAGGAGGACATACAATCAATCAACAAGTACATGAAAAAATGCTCAACATCGCTAGCAGTCAGAGAAATGCAAATCAAAACCACCCTAAGATACCATCTCACTCCAGTAAGATTGGCAGCCATTAGGAAGTCCAACAACAACAAGTGCTGGAGAGGATGTGGGGAAAATGGTACACTTGTTCATTGTTGGTGGGACTGCAAATTGGTGCAGCCAATTTGGAAAGCAGTATGGAGATTTCTTGGAAAGCTGGGAATGGAACCACCATTTGACCCAGCTATTCCCCTTCTTGATCTATTCCCTAAAGACCTAAAAAGAGCATGCTACAGGGACACTGCTACATCGATATTCATAGCAGCACAATTCACAATAGCAAGAATGTGGAACCAACCTAGATGCCCTTCAATAGATGAATGGATAAAAAAATGTGGCATTTATACACAATGGAGTATTACTCTGCATTAAAAAAATGACAAAATCATAGAATTTGGAGGGAAATGGATGGCATTAGAGCATATTATGCTAAGTGAAGCCAGCCAATCCCTAAAAAACAAATGCCAAATGTCTTCTTTGATATAAGGAGAGTAACTAAGAACAGAGTAGGGACTAAGAGCATGAGAAGAAGATTAACATTAAACAGGGATGAGAGGTGGGAAGGAAAGCGAGAGAGAAGGGAAATTGCATGGAAATGGAAGGAGACCCTCAGGGTTATACAAAATTACATACAAGAGGAAGTGAGGGGAAAGGGAAAAATAATACAAGGGGGAGAAATGAATTACAGTAGAGGGGGTAGAGAGAGAAGAGGGGAGGGGAGGGGAGGGGAGGGGGGATTGTAGAGGATAGGAAAGGCAGCAGAATACAACAGACACTAGTATGGCAATATGTAAATCAATGGAAGTGTAACTGATGTGATTCTGCAATCTGTATACAGGGTAAAAATGGGAGTTCATAACCCACTTGAATCAAAGTGTGAAATATGATATGTCAAGAAGTATGTAATGTTTTGAATAACCAACAATAAAAAAATAAAAAAAATAAAAAAAAATAAATTATACCCAAATGCATATCAACAGAATATATAAACCAGATATATTTCTACAATGGAACATTACTTAGGAATTAAAAGGAATAAACCACTGATACATGAAAAAAAAGAAATTATACTTGGTGTGTTCTTTTACCACAAAGGACACAAACTAGAAAACAGTAAAAGAAAATATCCAAAACCTTGGAAAATAAACTCAATTCTAAATAATGTAGGTCAAAGAAGTTTAAAGGGAAATAAAACAGACAATGAAACTAGTGAAAAACAACATCTAAAAATTTGTAGAATACATCTAAAACAGTACTTTGAAATTGATAGCATCCAAAACACATTAGAAATGAAGAATAAGCACAAATTAATAATCATTTTTTACCACTGGGAAATTTGGGATAGTAGTAGGGGGGTGGCTGGGAAGCAAATAAACCAAAATCAAGCAGAAGAAAGAACAAAGAGCAGAGATTAATTATATCGAAAATAGAAACAATGGAAGAAATCAGTGAGACAAAGACCAGGGTTGTTTATTGAAATGATTAATAAAATTCAAAAATTTGTAATAACATTGGTGAAGGAAAGATTAGACAAATTTCCAATATCAAGCATATTTAATGCTTTCAATATAAATGCATATTTAATGCTATGGTTTGGGTACCATGTGTCTCCACTTCAAATGGTTCATGTATTGCATCTTGTTCCTCACTATGGTGATATTGTGAAATTTTTAAGAGGTGGACCAAGTGGAAACTGAATGGGTAATTGGATATCAGGAATTTGCAAGACCATACCCACTAAGGATGTGTGCTTAATTGATAAGTCCAGGAAGTTATATGATTGTATGGATTGATGTAGAAGCATCTTATGACAAAATCCAACAATTATTGAAAAAATTCTTAGAAAAATAGAAAAAGTGCATGTTATGGGTTAAATTATATCTCTCAGAGTATTTGCATAGGATCTCATTCCACACCTAGGATTAAGGCCTTTTTACCTAAGATGGAGTTATAAGGGAGTAGAGCACCTTTCATTTCAGTATGACTCATGTCCTTATAAAGGAGAGCAGGGCAGGCTACTGGTTCAGTGGGACCTGTGTCCTTATAAGGAGAGCAAGGCAAGTTCTTGATTCACTATGCCTTGCATCCATTTATGATTATTTTCTCTTTTATCTAATTGATTTTTTTCATAGAGTATCCCTTTCATTTTAGGTATGTCCTAAAAATCTATAATAACCTTTTGCTTTGACAGACCACAACACATCTACACTCAAGGTATTCAAATCCTTTTTCTTCCAAATTCAAATAAGTGATAGCACTGCACTCACATGGTGATACTATAATAAAATGCTCTATTCCTTAAGACATCAAATTAAAATTAACAAATTTTAATTTCTAAACAAGTAAATATCAGTCTTCACAACCTAATAAAGCAAAAAAAATGTCTGGAGTCCTTCCTAATTCCTATTCTGAAAATGGAAAATGTTCTGGAGGGCCCAAAGGGCAATGACCTCTGGGGGTTATGGCCAGGCATGATTGGGTGATTACTTGCTCTGATGTTATAAGGAGCCATTGTGAGTAAGTTTTAAGAAGCAGGTATATAAGGGGGTGGCTGCAGCTGGACTTTTGTCCACAAGTACAGGAAGCTCTTAGTGGTGACCTGTGGGAGTCCCAGGTAGTTTGTACATTTGGTGGTTGATGGTTGCTGTTGGTGGTCTTTGGATATTTGTTCTTTGATTTGGATTTTTTGTTTTGTCTTGTTTTGGGTTTTGATTTTGATTTTTTGTTTTGGTCTGTTATTTATTTATTTTAGCTAGCATCCTTGGTTCATGTTCCTACTTAGGATGTATAGCCAAAGTAGTCAGACTAGTGTAGTCTTCAGGGACCATTTTAGGTTCCTGAAGGGAATTGGACATGGTGGGTTTGGCCAGGTAAAACTAGCCTGCCATTGCCTCACTGGGGCAGAGGTGACAGTGAAAATCCTGCTAAAGGTAGCACAGAATCTCCTCATTTTCTCCAAACCAGATATGATGAGGACCTTGGAGCATCCCAATATGATTCAGTCATTTCAGGTCATTGAGACCCATAGAAATATCTACAGTGTGATGGAGCACGCAGATAGCAGATGGCTATTTGACTATGGTCCACAGGGTGATATGCAGGAGAAAGAGACCCAGAGACTTTCCAGGCAGATAGTATGTACTGCAGGCTACTGCCATGACAAGGGCAACATGCACTGAGACCTGAAGCCAGAGAACATCAGGGTGCATGTCAGAGGCCACTTCAAACTCTGGCCAGCCTGCCTTCCATTCATCTCCATTTCCTGCATGCAAGGACACCCGCACCTGATATAGCCTCCCAGGCTGTGCCCCAGACACCCAAGGCCTGGATGATCCTCTTTAGGTGAGTCAGAATAGCAGCCTGCAGTATTCCCTCCTAAGATACATCCACAGGGCAACCCCATGACAATAGAAAGTGCTGGATGGGGGTGACTAGGAAGATTGCTACTTGTGCCTGACAACTATGCTGTTGCGTGCCACGGGTCAGTAGTGAGGTGGCTCCAAAGAAGGAGGGAAAAATGTGACAGATTGATACATAGTGTGGCTCAAATGGAGGGAAGAGCTGAAACATACAAAACTAGTGGATCAATGGGTAGGGATGGGAATCTCTGTGGATCCTGACATGACACATGGGTCATGTGGACTTTGAACAGCTGCAGGAGCAAGATGTGCAACCACCTCGGGTTTCTCTGCAAGGGTTCCAGCCAAGAGCCCTTCTGGATCTGCCAGGACATCAGGAGTCTCCTCTGGATCTGCCAGGACATCAGGAGTCTCCTCTGGATCTGCCAGGACATCAGGAGTCTCCTCTGCCCAACCTGCGGAAGACATCGGAGACTGTTCTCGCTGACACACTTCCCTTGCCCTGCTCCTCTGTCCTTTCTCCATTCTTCTGAGATGTTTCTTAATAAATTTGTTTCAAATTGTGTTGATAAAATTGTTGTTCCAAAGATTAAAAATGGGCTGATTAAAAAAGAAGAGGCCTCAGGTGAAGGCAGGAGCCCACCAGCCATCCTTTCCAAGTCCTGGAACACTGTTCCTCCCCTCCAGTGCAGATGGAGACTCACCTGCCTTTAGCTAGAATACATGGGGACTCACTAGCCTTGAGCCAGTGTGGAGCATTCACTTTCTTTGACCCAGTGCTGACAGACTCATTCTCCTTGAGTGATGGAGACTCTCCCTTTGAGCCAGTGTAGACATGACTTTTAGCTGGTGACCTTGGCCAGAAGGAATCTCTCCCCTAGTGTGTGGACGCAGGGGATGGGGGTGGGATGGCAGCAGTTGGAGAAATCACATCTGAGAAGGCGGGGGACCATCGTATTCTATGGCATTTTCCTCATGGTACTGTGTGCAGGGAAGGAAGAGGTGGTCAGTGGGCAGGGGCAGGAAGACAGGTATTTTTATTACCTCCACAAATCCCTTCATATCTTTTACTTTGCTCCTCCATCCCTGGCAATTGATCACTATAGTTTTACTTAAAATATCATAGTAATAGAGTAATGCAATATATATTCTTTTGCTTTTGGATTCTTTCCCTTTACCACAATGTTTTTGAGGTTTGTCTGTTATGTTATATAACAGAAGTTCACTCTCCTTTTTATTGGTGAGATGTATTCCTTGTATAGGTACAACTGACTTTATTTACTCATTCTTTTTTTTTTTCTTTTTTTTGCTGCTGGGGATTGAACCCAGGACCTCACACATGCTAGGCTAGTGCTCACACTGAGTTATAGTCCCATCCCTACACATTCATCTGTTTATAAGCATGAGGTTGATTTCAAGTTTTGAAATAATAATTAAGTTGCTATGAACATTTGTATACAAATATTTTGTAGTTATGTATTTTCATATTATTTATAATTATTCATTGTAGCCAAACTGAGATAATTAAAACAACAACAACAAAAAGATTATCTCCAAAGTGGATGACATCCCTCCTAGCAAGAAATCAAAAATGTCCTACATACAGGAAGCAGAGCAAACTGATTATTAAAATTGTCATTTAAGTGCTTGCTATTGAGAATAAAATATATTAAGAATTGGGCAAGATTTAAGGTGAGTTTAAAACATTTCTGAAATGTAGTGATCTTACTTGACAGACAAATTATTCTTCTTGAAAACAACATTTTCTAACAAAAAGCTCAAATCTTTTTTTTTTTTTGCAATATTAGAATTGGTAAATAAATAGTTCTGAAATTACAGACTAATCTTAGCCAGTGGAGATTTAAACTTAGTGATGAGGTTCATAATGTTTCAAGCAACTAAATTCTTTGTCTTGGTAATCTAGAATTATAGACTGTCTGCAGCTGTATGGTATTATAGGAGACTTACTGGGCTGAAGTGGGCATAGGGTCTAGCCCCATTCTGCAAGGAACCTTGGGTTTTGTCATGTCCCTTGAATTTCACTACTTAAGGCCTTAATGAGAGGTTTGAGGGTAGTAAATGACTTTTGACTGGAGACTTAGAACATCCAAATTGGGCCATCTAAATAACCATTATTCTGTAAACATCTCAAGGGAAAACAGTACACTACTTAAAAAAATATATCAAAGATGCTCATCTCCAAGATTAGAATGTGGGTTTCACATTGCTTAGATCTGAGGTCTTGTCTTTCACTGAAGCACAAATCTCAAATCTACATCCAACTAGATATTTGCTGATAAAAGAGTGAAAGTATCTAACTGCTTCTGAGAAGAAGAGAAGAGGAAGAAAGCAGAGCAATATGGGCTTTATTCTTAGGGAACTTGACATCAACTCCATTTCGATAGTCAGGATGACTTTTAAACAAACACAGAGTGACCTGCCTACTAGTAACCCCAGTCCAATCAGTGTTCTGGAATCTGGCCACATATGATTCAAGTTCCTTTCCCTTGGAAAAATGTGAGAGTGGTCCAGATGTCTTTGCTCCTCTTACCATTAATCCTACAAAATCCTGTGGAAGGTAATTGAGTAATATTGTACTGAAGTATAATTTGTGGGGTGTGTGCTTCTGGTATGCTTCAGTAAGTTCCTTCTGGACTGATGCTCCCATAGAAAACAACAGTAAACTCCAGGAAAAAATACAAAATAGTAACCACATGAAGACACTGAGGAAGAAACAGAGGCAGATTCTGGAGGAGAGTTCACATTTGAACAAAGAGAATGATATAGGCATAATTTCCTGTACTGTAAGGATTTTAGATTGAGAGTCAACTCCCATCAGTGACAAAAACTCTTATAGAAAACTGGCAGTTCTGCTATCCAAGAGACAGATTTCAGTACAACCAAAGCCACTGGAAAATGAGAGTGGAATTGCATCAAGGAGAGAACCAGAAAGGGAGGAAATGCAGACTCTCCATAAATTCTGCCCAGACTTTTAGCTGACCCTTGAATTAAACATGTGCGTGGTAAACAACAGGCAAAGGCAACCCACTTAAGGATTTAAACATTGAACTAAAATTTTAGTTCCTTCTCAAAAGACATAATTTTCAATTTTGGTTCCATCAGGTTAATTGGCTTCTAAACAAACAAACCAAAATTAGCTCTCTTTAAAGAACTTTAAGAAAATTCAGTCTCCACAACTTAATATTCACAATGTCAGGCTGTAATTTTAAAAAATCCTTGACAAAAAGGAACAAGAAAATGTGTACCATTCTCACAAGAAGTCAATCAATGGAGGCTGACCCTGATGTTGAAAATCACAAAGAAGGATTCTAATGTAGCCATTATAACTATGCTTAATGACATCAAGGGAAATATTCTTGAAATAATTTAAGAGAGTTTTCAACAGAGAAATAAAAGTTTTAGAAAAAGAACCAACTGGGATTCTAAGATAGAAATATATAATATCGGAATAAAATCTATTATTAAGTAGGCTTGATAGCAAAGTGGAGATGACAGAAGGGATTAGTGAATTTAAAAATAGATCAATAGAAAGTAGAAAGATTGATGTTAGATATGGTTGGTTGCTTGAAGAATTTATTATAACATTACATCTACAAGCCACAACTTAAAAATGTTTGCAGAACTAATGTTAGCTTCACTGCCTTCACTAGAGATTTGGCTTCATCATTCACTTATAAAGTGGTTCAAAAGAAACTTAAGTGATCACATACTGATTTGCACATATATCACCAGGAGATGGAGATCTATTTCTCACTGTAAATTAACAAGTCATATTAGGATTTTGGTAATTAACTGCTCTAATTGCTATGGGCTACTCACAAAATCAAAACATTTTCTAATTAAACCTCCTACAATGATCAGTTTTTAGCTCTTGGATCCTTTTGTGATTACTCAGGTAATAATAATAGCTAAACTTTATTGAGCATTTTGGGCTAGATAATGTACTTGGAATTTACATTGCATATTCCCTAAAATGAGAATTAGAAATCATTTTAGTGCTATTTTTAGAGATGAAAAAACTGAGGCTTTATGATGTTACTTATATCTATGTCATATAGCTAGTAAATGGTGGTGTCAAATATAAACACAGGTTTTTGAAGCCAAAGGCTATGTAATTATCCCTCACACAGCCACCTCAGCTCTTCATCATTTTGTAGCAATACCTAGTTCTACATCCTTCAATATACATGAATTAAAGGCATATGTCATTAATTGTAAATGATTCTAACATTTTCCAGTTATTTAAGTTTAATCTGTTCAAGTACCTTTCAAAAGCTACACATTTAATGAAATGTGGCTGATGACTATAAAAAGTACATGTTTTTATAATGTTTATGCATTGCTTCATGTGTGAACTCTGCTCAAGATAAACGGCAATTCTTAAGCATTTTCATTAGCAGGTGGCCTGCAACAATTCTTCACCTGATTTAATGGATACAAAATAAACTATTATGGCAATTAATCCACAGCATATTTTGGAAATATAAAGTAACTAATAAAGATATTGTTATGGTTTTAATTTTAAATGTTTTCTCAAAGTTCACGTGTTGAAAGCTTGGTTCCCAGCTTATGGCATGATTGGGAGGTGGTGGAAACTCTAGAAAGTGGGGGCCCAGGCAAAGAAGTAGGTCTCCGGACATGTGCCTCTGATGTATGTATTTTATCCCCAGTACCTAGCTCTCTTGCTGCTTCTCTGAAGCCATAAAGGAAGCAGTTTTACTCTTACTATGTGCTTCAGGCTATATGGTGTTTTGCCTCACTGCAGGCCCCAAATCAATGGAACCCCATGACACGGATGGAAACCTCTGAAATGTTGTGAGTCAAAATAACTCTTTCCTCCTTTAAGTCATTTTTTTCAGGTATTTATCACATCATTGGAAAGCTGACTAACATAGATTTCATGGTATTTTAGTTTAACATGAGCAATGGAGCCCTTATATACTCTTCTGAAAAGAACCCTAAGACTACTTTGGCTTATTCGTTTAAAAGTATTTTTAGTTTCTGTTAAAATAATCCATATTTGACATCAATCTTTCTACTTCCTATTGATCTGTCTTCAAATTCACTAATTCCTTCTGTCATCTCCATTTTGCTTTAAAATATCAAATAGTCTTAAAAAGGTAATAAATACTAGTGGTACCCCAACACTATTGGACTATTTCCTAAAAGTCAGTCTCCTCAACTTTTTTTAAAGCTATTTTCACTGGTATTTATCATTATTTTTGAATAATATGGGTATTCTGCTATTTTTAAATTTTGAAAACATTATCCATTGAATTTATTCCATCCCAGCAGAAGGGCTGCTTGTGTTTGTTGAGTGGTGAGAGAGAATAGTTTTCTAAAAGATTGCCCATACATACTGAGTTTGGTGAGGATGTGAAGAAATTGGAACTCTCACAACTAATGAAAGGAGTTTGGCAGTTTCTTAAAAAGTTAAATGTGATCTACCCATTCCATGCCTAGGTCCTTTATTCAAGAGAAAGGGAATCATGTGTCTGTATGTAAAGATTTGTGCATGAATGTTCATAAGCAGTTTTATTTGTAATAACCCTCAACTGGAAATAACCTAGATGCCCATCAACTGATGGATGGAAGCAAACTGGTATGTCCAAAGAAAGAGTACTCAGCAATAAAAAAGAATGAACTGATACATGCTTTAATATGATTCTCTCAAAATATTTACATTGACTGAACAGACCCAGGAAAAAAAGAAAACAGTTTAGGATTCTGTTAATGTAGAATTCTAGGTAATGCAAATTAATTTATAGTGACAGAAAGCAGATCACTGGTTATCTGGGTATTATAAGGAATTGTAGAAGAAATTATGAAGACATATGACACAAATTTGGGGGGTCCTGTTATGAATATGTTCATTATTTTGATAATGGCAATGGTCTCATGGATGTATACCTATGTGAAAACTTATTGTATATATACTTTATATATATATGTATGTGTATATATATATATATATATATTTTTTTTTTAAATATATATGAAACTTATTTGTAACCAAAGTGAATTTCAAAAGCCCTAAGTCTATCATTAATTTAGCATACAGGTTAAAAATTTAGTACTAGCTATGTCAACTCACAATTGCTAATTTTCACTTTTCCTGAACCATTTTCATCTTATACTTAGTTAGCATCACACTTTCCTAATATATATTACATATATATTTGAATAAAAGTTACTGTTCAACTTATTGAATCTTTACTCTATGCCAGGTACCATTTTTGAGTCTTTTGCTTATATTTATAAATGTGTGGATATACACATTTAATTTAGCATCTGCCTTTTAAATGCCCTGGTAACACTGGGACATTAGCTGTTCCATACATGCTGTTTTAGTCATCTTTTTCATCACTGTGACAAAAGTGCCTGACAAGAACAACATAGAGGAGGAAAGTTTATTTGAGGCTTATGGTTTCAGAGGTTTCAGGCCATGGATGGCTGACTCCAGTGCTCTGGGTCCAAGGTGAGGCAGCACATCTTAGTGAAAGGGCCTAACAAAGGAAAGGTGCTCAGCTCATGGCAGGGTCAGAAAGCATAGAGAGGGAAGAGGGAAGGGACCACAAGGAAGATGCACTCCCAGTGACCCACATCCTCTAGTTATGTCCCACCTGCCTACAGTTTCCACGCAGTCAGTCCATTTAAATTAGGATGAATTGATAAGGTTACAGCTCTTACAGTCCAATCATTTTACCTTGAATATTCCTTGCATTAGTAGGAGAGTGGGGGGGCACCTCACATTCAAACCATAACACACACCTTGCATTTCTGCCTCCAGATCTATGTACAAGATCTCTGCCACGGAAGTCCCCTTGATCCTTGTTCCTGATTCTCACCACTAGTACCTTATTTGAAACTTAAGCCCTTCACCTCTAAGAAGCAAAATCAGACCACTCCCATAATTAATCTTTCCCTTCCCTACGTCCATATACCATCTGTTATGATGTTATTCCAGTCTGCCTAACTCAGTGCCACTTATGTATATTTGTAAGTTCCCTGTCCTGTCGTGCTAGGAATACTAGAGGAAGAGAGGCTGTTTTTCATCATTCTTCATATTCCCAGCCAGGGTCTGCACACAGGGAGACTAAATCACATTTGTTGATATATAATTTTTCCTTTTAATGGACTATTAATAGCATCTATCTACTGTATTCTATCCACAAGAAACCCCTACCCTTCTAATTCTTGTGTCTGTAGAATTTAAAGCAAAAAGCAATTTTTAAATGTTGGAATGTAATCTTTAGGTTACTTTCTTCACTTTCTGCTTTCACCATTAAATAAAATTTTTTAAAAATCCCTGCATATATGGAGATGATTTTCATTTTTCAAAATCTAATTTCATAATACATAAAACATGTATTATGTGCGAAATATTTCTCCAGTAATCCTTCCGGACAACAGAAAGCCCCAGGGCCCTGGTGCTTTTGTTTGCTGTCATTATGTTCTTTGAAATGTTGCTCTCACATTAGATGCCCTCAGTGTAACTATTCTAAAGTCAAATAATTTCCAGGCTATCCCTCTGACATTTGTTGTAAAAGGTGCTTCCTTTGATTTGATTTTTCCCCCTGATGCTTTGTCTAGTTTTGCTGTTCAAGCAAGACAATGTACTATGGGGAGGAATAGAAGACTCACATATGTAGGAGCTGAATAAACCTTTGTGTTATGAATGAATGAATAGGTGATTTTTATAGGCAAAAAGCCATTACCAATTTCATTCATTCCCTAGAATGTTAAGGGGAGAATCAAATAAAAATCAAGCCAATTTATTTTGGGGGATATGTTTTATTTAGGATCTATATTCAGAGACTCTGTCGATAAGGAGTCCAGAAAAATTTACCCTTGCTCAGTTTTCATGTCTGAAATGTTCTTATTTCTTGGGTTAACTTTTAAAATTAGTTTTAAGTAAAGAATTAGATTAGAAAAAAAATGAAGCAAAATCTCTAGCCTATCTCCTAATCTCCAGACACATAGATCCAACTTATAATTTACATATCTACTTGAATGTTTAAAGGACTTCTCTTCTGTGTTCAGAACTGAGATTCTGATCTGTTCCCCTCAAACCTGTTCCACTAGGATTTTTCCATCTCAGGTGATGGCAGCTTCATCCTTCTGGTTCTCAGGCCACTACCCTTGCAGTCAACATCGACTTGTCTATTAAGCTCACTCTCATACCTTTCTCACCCCCTCCATGTTACTGCCTCTGCCCAAGCTCTTGGGATAACTTGGTGGGATGTGGTGCTCATTCTTAGTGGGCTTTCCTGCTTGTTTTCCCCAGCCTCCTATATTCTATTCTCACAGCAGAAAGTGTGAAACTTTAAAAATGTAAGTCATGTCAGAGCACTTGATTGTTTAAAACTCTGCAATGTCTCCCCACCTCACTCAGAGGGAAACTGAGAGCCCTGTCCAAGGCCACAGACCCTTCATGGTCTTGCTTGCCCCAGTCCTCCTCCCCATCACTCCTGCCACGTTGAGAGCCGCACAGAATTGCCCCAGCACCAGCTGATTGGCTCCTCTGTGGTGATGCTCATCGGGCTGTTTTCCCTGCCCTTTCAGACTACGGAGCTGCTCATTGGGAGACTCTTTTGGCTCCGCCCACACGACCCAGCCAATCAGCCTCAAGAGCAGTTGAGAGGCTGGCCAGGAGAGACCCGGTAGTGGCAGTTGGGCTCTGAGGAAATTCCTGAAGAGCTCGCATGGTGCTGGCATGTGCGGTCAAAAAATAAAGTTCGTTCCTGCTTAATAAGTGGCTAGTGAATTGTGCCCAGCCAGACTGCGGCACTGCCACTCCCTCCACCTTTGCTCCAGCCATGCTGGAGAACTGCTTGTCTTGGTGGAAAGTGGCTTTCCCTCTGGTTGCTCACTCTGCCTATTACATCCCCTTTCCTCGACTAACTTTCTTGGTGTTTTCCAGTATCATCCCTACATTCCAAATCTGCCTTGTCTTACTCTATTCTTTTATTATTATTATTATTTTCCCCTTAAATTTGTTATTTATCTTTCCTACTAGAATATAAAAACCACAGAACTGGGATCTGTGGTTTGCTAATGGATATATCCAAAGCTTCTAAGATAGTGTGTGACACATAATGGAACACAACACATATTCTTTGAAATAATTCATTCTTGTTTTAGTATGTATTGTGTGGCTATAGCATCATACTACAGACTGGGTAATTTATAGAGAGCAGAAATTCCTTTTCTCACAATTATGGAGGCTTGGAAGTCTAAGAACAAAGTGTTGGAATGTTTGGTGTCTGAAAAGGGCCTGATTTCTGCTCCTGAAATGGCTCTTTGAATGCTTCATTCTCTGGAGGAGAGGATTCCTCTTCCTCATTTGGCAGGGCTTTCCCGAGAGCCCTCTCTATAGCAACATTCGTGTCATATGTCCCATCAAACCCCATATTTCAATATAACCTGTGGATGAGGCAAACACATTCAAAAATTGCAGACCTCAATTGGGAAGTGAGGAAAACAAAGATATTAGAGAGCATTCCAAAACATATTTGGGGAGAAAAACCTTTATGTGAGAAACTGGTTTGCCAAGGTGCTGCAGTCTGGAGACTATGGAAGAGGTGACTGCTTTGGCTAAATGAGGCTTCAGAGACAATGGTTTTGAGATTCTGTTTCTGTGTCCCTGGGGGCCTTACTCTGAAATGACAGGACAATATGGGAACTGGAAAGCTCAAGGAATCATAACCGGGAAGAACAGAACCTAGCAGCTGGTTAAGGCTATTAGATATTAAAGTAACATTCATTTGGCAACTAAAGCAGAATGGAAAACAAGAGAAGTTCTTTATTTGCTGGCAGGCACTGAGTAACAGGTTGTACATTTGCAGCCACTCTGAGGAGGATGAGTCTTGCCAACACCATTGGTAATACCTGCCAGATGGTAAGTGGCCACTGGAGAATAGAGAAACACAATGGAAGCACCAATACTCCATGTGTTGAAAGTCACCTTTTAAACACTCAATCCCATTTTGACAAGGCAAAGAGCAGAATAAATGTCAGAAACTACATCTGATGATGGCTTTTATTCTTGGTGTGAAGTAGAATAAAAGGAAAATATTTAGAATTTTTCAAACATGATTTTAACAACCATGTATTTGAATTTGTTATATCTTTGTAACCAAAATCAAAATATGAAAATTCAATTAGTGACCAACCCTTTAAGTTTGGATTTTTATGACCCAAAGCACACCCAGGAAAGCATGTTGAATCATGACATGGCTTTTCTCTTGGCTGGAGAGTCTAGGCTGAGCTATGTATAAAGCAAGAGAAGAGATGAATGTAGGTGACAAGTTTGATTATATTCTCAATTAGTACTGAGGGCTAAAGCTATTTTTTTTTGGGGGGGGAGGGCTCCAGGGATTGAACCCAGGGGCACTTAACCACTGAGCCACATTCCCCGCCCTTTTAAATATTTTATTTGGTGACAGATTCTCATTGAGTTGCTTAGGACCTCACTAAATTGCTTAAGCTGGCTTTGAACTTCACGATCCTTCTGCCTCAGGATCTCAAACTGCTGGGATTACAGGTGTGAGCCACTGGACCCAGCTCCAGAGTTATTTATTGACTTATGAAAAGATAAATAAGGCCAAGAAGCATACCCAACATGACAATTTACATGGAAAAGGGTTTGATTAATTACAGAGATCAACCACAACATACATGGTGATTATAGAAAAAAATCTTATGCAAATTTCTTAATCTCAAGCAGACACACAATGGCAAACTGTATTTTTACATTCCTTCATTGAAAAGAAATGCTTTCCCTCAACGAAGTCTTTTTGTCCCCTGATTTTTGAGTGCTCAGGAGCTTGTCACGCACGCTGTTCTCCCATAGCATTTCTTCTCTTCTTCCTCAAGTCCTTGTTTTCTTTTGAACTCGTTTCATAGTCTTTCCTTATTCTAAGATATATCACTTATCTTTTGCACAGTCTGATACAATCTCTCTGGTTTGTGTTTCTTCTTCTTTTGGGGGGATTTGTTTCAGAACCTGCTGGACTCATCCCTCAATTCTTTCAAAGTTGTCTGTCTCTCCCTTTGAACTGACGTGACCTAAAAAGCAAATGCCTTCTTGAATCTGATATCTTAGGAGTCTTTCTTGTTTTACTCTACTATACACCCTGATGTACACGTGTGTGTACATAAGTTTGTTATAGATTTAACTGACAAAAGGAATGAATAGTACATGATTTATACAGTTTAATATATTTATGTAAGTTACATTTTAAAGTTTCAGTCAAGCCAGATGAATAAGCTCTAGAGATCTGTTGTACAGCATTGTATCTAAAGTTACAATAATTTATGATACATTTAAAAATTCAAGAGAGTAGATCTTATGTTAAGAGTTCTTAACACAATAAAGCAAAATTAAATTAAATTTTGAATAAGAATGATGCTTTACCACAACAGCTTTCTAAGATACCTGCAATGAAACATGAAAGACAGGGCTGTATGAATGAGTAGCTGTGTCAATTTTGGGTGAAACCATGTAACCTTTTCCGGCAAGTGAGTGCTGACTTAGGGTGACCTGTGTCAGTTTTCTGGTAAGCAACTAGGGATTCTGAGATGGTGGCTATTCTATTAGGCTGGATTTCTGGGTGACAAGATGAACAGCACACTTCTGCAGACCTAGTATGGAACCAAAGTGTGAAAAAGAAGTATATCTTTGTTAATTTAAAGCATGAATTCCTTGGATGTTGCTAACACAGTATATTCCTCCCCTAGCCCTTGACATAAGTGCAAATATGAAATTAAAACGTTATAGCATAAATATAAAAAGACTCACTGGAAAGCTGCATGTTTCAAAATTCCCCATTGTGGTGACAAATCTGTCAGATTCATTCAGTTCCACTCAGATGACTAAGGTTCCACCATATTGATAAGGAGGCAAATGGTTAAAAGCAGCTTGAAGGTTGGGGCAGGGAGAGTGAGTTTCAAGGAGAAATATTCAGTAGCTGGAGAAAACCTTACGTTGTCAGCCTAATATTTCTATAAGCTGATAGGGTTTTGTAGGCAGAGCTTTAGAGAACTGAAGGGAACCCTTGAGAACCAAGAAGCTCTGAGAAACCTGAAAATGTCTTCTCCTGACAGTACCACTGCCCTTTAAAAAGCAGAGCAGATATTTATTTATTTGTTTTTAGTTTTTTTCGGCAGACACAACATCTTTGTTTGTATGTGGTGCTGAGTATGGAACCCGGGCCGCACGCATGCCAGGCGAGCGCGCTACGGCTTGAGCCACATCCCCAGCCCATAATTTGCTTAATTGTAGTAACCATTTTGTTTTATGTATTTCATAACATCATGTTGTACCTTATATATACATAATAAACTTTTTTAAAAAATCATGCTTGTAACAGGGCTGGGGCTGTAGCTCAGTGGCAGAGCACTTGCCTAGTATGCATGAGGCACTGGATTCGATCCTCAGCACCACATAAAAATAAACAAATAAAATAAAGGCATTCTGTCCATCTATAACTACAAATTTTTTTTTTTAAATCATGGTTGTGGATAAACTTACCTGATAAGAAAATATAAAGTGAAAATATAAGAATGTATAGGTTACTAAGTAAGTCTTAAGAAATGCAAATATTGAATTCAGGTAAAGAAAAAAAAGGCTGATAAAGGAGATTTACAAAGAGTAAACAAGAAAAAGTAATTCCACGGAAGCCAACTGAAAATAAAGAATGGTAAATTATGTTAGAAATCAAGGTATTTTATTTTTTATCAGGCAAATTTTCAAGCTTAAAAAAGGTAGACTGTTCTATAGTTCCAATGATTTTGAATGAAAATTCTTCTTTCATAAATGACTGCTGAGAATAAAAAAGAAACTTACCTTAAGGAATGGTTACTTAACTCAGATTATTACTTAATCAGATAGTTAAGATTGGAATAAAAAACTTTTGGTCATGAAGGAGCTTTCATTTTTTCAGTTTTTAGTGCAGAAAGCATAAGAGTTAGCAATACATTTTAATTTATATGATATGTCAAGAACTATGTAATGTTTTGAACAACCAACAATAAAAAAAAAAAAAAGCAGAGCAGGAGTATGAAACCAGGTGATGCTAATCAGTGTGACAAGACAAAGACAAACACACTCTGGTGCTTTTCCCACTATTGATTTTATTCCATTTGAGTTATTTAAAATTGTGCACAGTGGTCTAATCAGAGTCTGCATCCACATGAACTCCCCCCAAATCCCTAATATTCCTTTATTTCAAGGTGACCATCTAAGTTATTGTCCAAACTAGGACAATTAAGAATGAAAGGATGTGGTCCTCCTCTTTATAACTCATATATATATATATATATATATATATATTGCTATGAAAAGACAATTTTGATAATTTATATTTGTCTAAAGAACTGTTTGTTTCAAATTTGTTTCCAAATGTATCAACATAGAATTGTTCTAAAATTCTATTATATATTGTCATTTTTATCTACTACACCTATAGCTTTGCCCCTTTAAAGTGAATCTCACCATTGTGTACATCCAAAAGAATACGGTCCTAATTAGGAAGAGATACATTCGATGCTTGTAAAATTATATACAAAATGGATTCTTCTGTCATCTATAACTAATCAGAAACAATAAAAAAGATATTCCAAATAATATTTGTGTGTACCATCTCTTTTCTTTCCTGACCAATCTTACTGGATCTTTTTTTAAATTTAAATGCTTTTTCCCCCTAAGAAGAAACAACTATTGACTTTGGTAATCCCCTCTATTCTTTGTTTTTTATTATACTGATTTCCTTATGTTTACATTTTTTTCTCATCTTTGAGTGAGTTTTGCTATTTTTTTTTAAAGTTTGTCTTATCTTCTTAAGCTTCATGTAGGTTCCATGTTTTAGTCTTCTTTCTCAGATAAGTATTTAAGGCTGTGAATGTAGTTCTTTATGCACATTCTATAAACATAAAATGCTAGGATTTCCATTGTGATTTAGTGTTATTGTTTTTATAATTAAAATATTTTGTTCCATGGGTAATTTGGAAGTATGTCTTTAAATTTACAGATAAGTAGGAGGCCAATATTTTCGTTTCTTATTTCTCACATTTTTAATTTATTCAGAGGATGCAGTTTGTACAACAATAATTCTTTGGTATTTGTTCAATCTTGTGACCTAGCAGGAAGACAATTTTTATAAGTGTTTGAAATTGATGTATATTATTTAATTACTGAGTATTGCACTCTATGGAAATCCTTTAAGGCAATTTTTGCTAGTTGTCTTATTCAATTCTATGTATTGACACATTTTATCTGTTTAATGTACTAATTTAGGAGAAAAAATGTGTTAAGTATTACTGTGATTATAGGTTTGAAATATTTCTTATACTCTGTCACTTTTTAATTTTATTGAAATTAATAGAGCTATTCCATTTTTCTTTGGGTTCCTATTTCACTGATATATATTTTTCTATGTCTTTGCTTGCAACATTCTTTATCCATGCGGCTTAGATGAATCTATGGCAAACAATATACAACCATATTTTGTTGTTTTAGCAATTTAGAATAATTGATTTTTAACTGGCAAGTTTAATTGGTTTGTATTTACTGTAAATTTATATACATTTTGAGGGATAAATGTTTAAAACGAAAGCATAACAGAGAAGGATGCAAATATCATGAATGTCCAGACATTAATTTTTACAAAGTAAACACATCTATTTAACTGCCATCAGATCAAGATATAGAATGTAAGCATCTGGGAAAAGGAGCTTGTGCTCTCTTATTCATTATTGACCCCAGTAAATGACTGTTTTTACTTTTGTTATCATAGATGAGCATTTCCTGCTTTAAGCCTTTGTGTGTACATGGATCCATATGTATACATATTGTGTCTGTTTTCTTTTGCTCAGCATCACGTATCCATGTTGTTGCATGTCTCACTAACTATTTCAAAATTCCATTGTGGTATTATGCCACAATATACTGTTTTGCTGTATTCCCCAGCCCAAGTTGTGCCTACAATAAATATTCTGTTTTAAATATTTCTGTGTATGCTTGTTGCACATATGCAATGCCTGTAATCACATATGCAATTATTTGGGGACATATATAGATTTGGAATTTCTCAGTTTTAATGAAAGAGTTCAACTTTAGAACCATTTTCTAGATAGTTTGCATCAATTACACTTCCACCAGTAGTAGATGAGAGTTCCATTTATTGTCAACTCTTGGAACTACTAAATTTTAAATTTTACCATGTAAATTTCTGGGTATTGGTCCCTGACTATGGTTTTGATTCATATGCTTTTAATTGATGAGCTGTAATATCTTTATGTATTTATTAGTCTTTTATATATTTGCTTTTGTGAAATGCATTTTAGTTTTAATTTGTTATTATTTTTACTGTTTTGGAGGAGTTCTTTATGTATTCTGATTTTTTAAAATTGGTAATATCTTGTTTTACTCTGTGACTTGCCTTTCTGTCCTACTAATTGTGTCTTTTAACACTGTTAATGGCACAAACAGAAATTCTTTATTTTAATGAAATCAACATATTAATCTTTTCTTTAAAGTTTATACTTTGCTGTGTTCTATTTAAGAAATGTTTAACAACTAAAGGTCAGGAGGGTATTGAATACTGACATATAGAAATCTTATTCTTTGCTTTTATAGTTAGGTTGATAATCCATCTGTGAATGTTTTTTGTGCATAGTGTGAGAAAATATTAGACAATCTTTGTTTTTACATATGGTTATCCAATTGATCCTATACTTTGTTGTAAAACAAGTAACCATATGTGCATGGATTTGTTTCTTGATTCTCTATTTTGGAATATTTTTTGCCTATTACACTAACATCACAACACTTTAATTACAGTAATTTTTATGAGGATTGATATCTGATAGGATAAGTCTTCCAATATTCTTCAAAATATTCTTCAAAATGATTTAGTTATGCTTGTTCCTTTGAAATTGTGTCTAATTTTATAATCTACTTGATGAATTTCATTTTTTAAAAAAACTGCTTGGATTTTGATTTACATCATACTACCTCTGTAGATAAATTTTGGAGAATTGATATTTTTTAAAAAGTAAGTTTTTCAATACATGAACATGATATATCACTTCTTTTATTTAGGCATTTAATTTTATTAACTTTTTAAAGCTTCTTTGAAGACATCTTTCATTAGGTTTGAAACTAGGTACAGATTATTCCCAACTTACCAGAATTTGACTTTAGATTTTGATTTTATAATGGGGTAAAAGACATATGCATTCAGTAAAATTGTACTTCAGATTGTTAGGTAGCAGGTAGACATGAGTGGCGGAAACCTGGAGTTTGAAGGGTTAATTCAAAATGACAGCCTACATGTTAACTCTCGGTGTGTATGTCTTTCTTCAAAGCAGCTCACATAAGGCCATTGTGACCCAGCTCTAATTTTAAAAGATAACAGCAACCCAGGTCTAATTTTAAAAGATAACAGCGTGTTACAACCCTTGACTGACAAGCTTGTTATTTTCAGGGTGTTCTTCTTTGTCAAGGTTGACCAATGCATGGCCAAAAACTCCTCCCTTGATGTAAAGAGCACAAGTCACCCTGACCTGGGCCAGAGCCAGAAGAGAGAGGGCCTTTGTGACCTCACACAAACCACAATGACTGAGAGTTATCTTTAGGTAGAAAGATGTACAGCAGGGACTTAAAAATTCGATCTGGTCCTACCGACACTCCAAAGTTAGGAGGTAGTGCTTGGCTCAGATTTTCCAGAAACCTCTTCTCTTACCCCAATAAAACGGAGCTCACAAAGAAGTGAGTTGTCGCTGTCCTCTCTGAGAGGATCCACTCTCTCAGTTGAGTGTCTTTCTTTCTTCTTTCCCTTCTAATAATATACCTTTACTAAGTCTCATATCTTGCTTGAAGTCCTCCCAGGCCAGAGCACAGAGCTGTGAACATAATGCAATCTCTGGTAAGATCTTATCTCAGGTCTCATCATATCTGTTCTCAAGATTTTGAATTTTTTTACCATTTCCCCGGCTAGCATTATGTGGTTCCCTGCTCTCTTGCATCGCTGGGCAGTGACAGCAAGATACAGCCCCCTATCTGCCATGTGATCCCCAGTTTGAATTAAGGCATTCGATAATTTACATGAGATATTCAACAGTTTATTATAAAATAAGCCTTTTGTTAGATGATTTTACCCAACTGTGTTCTGAGCATCTTTAAGACAGGAGAGGCTAAGCTATGATGTTTGGTAGATTAGGTGGAGTAAGTGTATTTTCAACTTCAGATATTCTCAATTTATGGTGGGTTTATTGAAATGCAACCACATCCTAAGTAGAGGAGCATCTTTATTGAATTTTTTGATGCTTATAAGTGATATATGTAAAAAGCTTATTCCCAATATTTGTTCCAAACATTCAGACCTACAGTTGATTTTTACTTATTTATCCAAAGATATTGCTAAATCTCATTTATCCATACATTCCTTTGAATTTTCAGAAGCAATAACAGTTTTCTTTTTTTCGGTTTTTATCATCTTATTTCTCTTCCTAGCCTTATTGCACTAGCTAGAACTTGCAGAACAAGACTGAAAAAAAGTGGTGAAAACAGATATTCTCGCCTACTCAGTCACAGAGAGGAAATTTCAACCATTCAACATTTACTGAGGGATATTTTGTTGTTTATGATTTGTTCGTTTTTTAATAGGCTTCTATTTTTATTTGCTAAGAAGTTTGTTTTTGTAAAATTGTGAGTGGGTTTTGGTAAGTGCTTTTTCTGCATCTAATTTGATAACCATATGGTTTTCTCTTTGTTCTGTTAATTCTAATAGCATTCTAATTTCCCTTGTAGACTAATGTGAATTACATTGATTTATTTTTACTATTTACTTTATTGAGGATAATTTACATATGATAAAATGAATCATTTTCAATGTACATTTCAACAAGTTCTGCAAATTTTTACTCTTGTAACCAACATCAAAATCAAGAGTTACTACATTTCCTCCTCTTCCCTGTCAACTTCCCCCCCATCCTGAGCCTCAGGCACTGATCTGTTTTCTACCACTATGCAGCAGATTTATTTCTTCTGGAGTTTCACACAATTGAAGTATATAGTATATGCTTTTTTTGTGACTGGCATTCTTGCTCAGCATAATGATTTTGAAATTCATCCTCGCTGTTGTCTGTATCAAAATTATACTCTTTTATAATAGCCCATTATGTAGATATAATGCAGTTTGTTTATAAAAATTTACATTTTTCAGCTGTATGAACATGAATATAAAAGACCAGGAGAAATTATAGTTTTCAAAGTACAGTATTTCTCCCTTCTTATGCTTACAGAAATACCAATAATATAAAAATGGTTCTTAATATTTTCTAATTTAAAGTAGGGATAATTACTCTAGGATGATTACCACTGTATATAAAGTCGCAGAGGTCAGGGCTTGCAGTCTGTTATTTCTGCTGATGTATCTTAAGTGTCTAAAACATGGTTCACTATTCATTAAATAGTGAACAAACTAATGAAATTACTTTGAAGAATTTTTAAATTTTTAGTGGCTTACATTTATATTATCTTAAATTAGTATATTTTATTTGATAATTTTGCAAAAAATATAAAAGGAAGAATCTTTAGAATTGAATAATGAATATATAGTGAGAACCAGCCATCTGCCTCAATATTTTTATTTACTTATTTTGTGTTTGTGTGTGTGTATTTGTGTACATGTGTTTAATCTTGCGTGGATTTAAGTAGTGAGGGCCAGAAATAAGGGTTTTTAATTCAATATTTATAGGTTAAAATTTTTATGATTGATTAACTTTCTGAATATAATTGATTTGTTGAAATCACTTTTATTCATTTATTTATTATAAATGCTACCTCTAGAATAATTTTAAATCCACGTGTATTTTTCTTCCTAGGTACTCTGTCGTCTATTATTATGCATATCGTCCAGCTGGAAAAATCTTAAAAGCTGGAGCTAAGACTGGGCCCCCTTGGGATCTGCTGTGGAACAAAGGACAGGTGAGTCTCCCAGCGTTTTTTTTAATGGGCAGGCAGGGTAATTCCTGGGCTGTGAGACATAGGCCTTTCTGCATCTGCTGCGGGGAAAAAGATGGGCAAGCCTCTCCTGGTGGACAGGATGAATAAGTATTCCTCTGGGTCCCTGTGTAAGCAGTACTAAGTTGGGACACCAGCTTAGGGACTGGAGCTGATTAAAAGGGTAACATTCAGATCCACAGCTGAGACCCATGATAACAGGGTATCTAGCCTCTCTATCAAGGCACTAATGTGTGTGATTCTTGGACTCTTTGGCAGATAATTGTGGTTGCAGGCTCAAAGTCATGCAGGGCAATAACCAGGCCCTTTGCAGAATGGGACTATGTACAGCTATGTATTTTGGAGCATAATAGTGGGCTCTGCCCAAGTGGGTGCTAGTCTATATTCTCAAAAGAACTCTCCTGGGTCTTAGGCTCCACCAGAGTTTCACAATCTATCACTTGAAATCCAAGGTTACCATAAAGAGACTTTCATCTGTAGATGGGTGCAGAATTTTTGTTAGGGGTACACACAGGTGACCTCTCATTCTTCCATTTTGCTAATATCACAGACAAGGCTGTACATAGGCAGAGCTTGTTGGCATGTTATGCATTTACCTTTGTACTGAATTTTAAAGAGATTGAAGAGAAGGACCTTGACTTGGAATCTGAGAATAAAATCTTAAGACTTAAATTATAAAGCCTAAGGAGAGAATAAAATTTATATATTATGGTCTCCACAGGCAACAGCATCCCTACTGTGAAATGGATAATTTGAACTGCATTAGTCTGTTGCCTTAAGTATACATAACTCCCCTTATTTGAACTCCAAGTTCAGAAACAACTTTCTGATTAGGATTTGGCTTCCTTTGTACCTCTGCCCTGAGGGCAGATTCTGTGACAGTATCTTTCTCATTGTAATTTAACAAATTAACTTTCTGTTTCTGGCTCTGGTCTCAGTAGTCTTGGTTAAGATGCTGTTACACTAGTAATACTGACAGATTAGGAACCTCCAAGCCTGAATAATAAAACTCTAATCTTGAACTAGTCAATTTACCAATGCTTTAACAATCAAACTGTTTGACTTAGGTGTCAACATACCAAACTAGTACAAGCAGATTCCCTCTCTCCTTGCACAGAAGATCCAGCCATTTCATTCTGGTGCTGATTTCTACACTGGTCAGTGAGGTTTTTGATACCACTCACCTCAGTTCCCAAATTTGCAACCCTCTGATAGGACATTTCCAAGCATATGTAAAACAATAGATACAAACCTCAAATACTTCTAACATGTACAATGTTGTGATCTCATATACACAAGCCCTAGAATTGGATAGGAAGCATTGGAGGACTTGATCAGCTGCTGAAAATCTAGTCTTCCTTCTCCTGAGGAGAAAGTATGGCCTGGGTTCTGGCTGATGAATTTTGAGATACGGCTCCACCAATAGCTAGCAGTATCATCTTGAGGAAATCAACTGTGAGGTTTCATTTGTGAAATAAAGTGCTGGGAGTACATGGCCATATAAGGTTTTTATACCTGTCAGTTTCTGTTAAACCCATACATAGGAGGAACAAAAAGGTAGCACACATGTTTATGTTACTAAGAGATCATTTAGTGGCATTGGCATGGTATTGGATATGAAAGAGCAATTATATTGTATCCTTAAATTTTGTTTTTCTGTATTTCTTTACCCTGTGGATTCTTATTTCCAGTTATGTGTGTAAGTTTCAGATGCCGCATCCTTTGATTTCGAATGCAAAGTTTTGAGTTTATGTGTGCGTGTTTTCTTTGGAATGTGTCAATTTGTTATCAGTTATTACTCAAAGGAATCTGCAGGCCTTGATAGATTTATAATCTCTTATCACAGTCTGTTTCTGCCGCTATAACAAAATGCCATAGACTGAGTAATCTACAAAGAACAGAAATTTATTTCTTACAGCTCTTGAAGCTGAGAAGTCTAAGATGAAGTCTCTGGCCTTCCATGTATGAAAAGGGATTTCTTGCTGTGTCCCCACAGGGTGAAAAAGCAGAAGGGGAAAGTGAACCTAGCTAATAAAAGAACCAGCACTTTTGTAAGGCACCAATCCCATCCACAAAAGCAATGCCCTCGTGCTTCATCTTCTGAACACCCTATATCTTAATACTGTTGTGTTGGGTATTAAGTTTCAACAGGCATTTTGGAGGGGACTCCAACATTCAAACTAGAGTACCCCCAAATATCCAAACCTTACGTTAGGAACTGATTCTTCAGGTTGAATAGCATCAATTTGACTTTCCCATTAATTTCTAAATCTGTAGACATAAATGACTCCAATTAGGGGGGAGTAATTATATGCCTAAGTTGATTATCTTTCCATCTAGCATGGAAGATTGTCATGATAACTCTGATTATATAATTATATTATCTTTAGTAATAAGCTATTATAAAGCTAAATTTTTATTTAATACAAAAATCTATATAAAGAAAGCAGTCAGGGCTCAGTGGCAGAGTGCTTGCCTCTCACATAGTGAGGCACTGGGTTCGATCCTCAGCAGCACATAAAAATAAGCAAAATAAAGAGATTGTGTCAATGTATAACTAAAAAAAATTTAAAAAGAAAGCAAATAGAAACAATAATTTCATGTATATTTATATTATATTTGGTTTTGAATAGTGAGAAGTGAAAAGAACCTAATGAAAGAGTTTTCTTTGGGAAAAAACATTGCACTTTACTTATTTCTGAGCATATGAATTCAGATCAGCTGATATTTAAAGAACAAAGGTACATAAATCTAAAGAAATGACTACAAAATCATTCATGAATCACTCTGCTATTCACACATTTTGCTTTATATGATGTAAATCTCTAATATTTGAAAAAAAAAAGTCTTTGGCCTAACAGAGGACAGATTCTAAAGCATCGACTTTTATTTCAAGAGACATGATAAACTATATTTACAGTTAATAAGTGAGAACTGATTAGAAAGGTAATTTTCTATCAATCTAAGATCATGATGTGTCAAATCTGTGAATTTCAGAGAAACATGGTCCTTTATGAGTGAAGAAATAACACTCTAGTTTGAATGTTGGAGTCCCCTCCAAAATGCCTGTTGAAACTTAATACCCAACACAACAGTATTAAGATATAGGGTGTTCAGAAGATGAAGCATGAGGGCATTGCTTTTGTGGATGGGATTGGTGCCTTACAAAAGTGCTGGTTCTTTTATTAGCTAGGTTTACTTTCCCCTTCTGCTTTTTCACCCTGTGGGGACACAGCAAGAAAGCCCTCCTCATACATGGAAGGCCAGAGCTTTCATCTTAAGACTTCTCAGCTTCAAGAGCTTTAAGAAATAAATCTCTGTTCTTTGTAGATTACTAAAAGTAGAACATCTAATTTCTTTCAAGCCCCTTGTCATTTTGGGGACCCACATAAGGCAGCATTGCTAAGGGTTCAATTTATTGAATTTGTTATTCATGTTATGTTCATATAAAAGTGAGGAGTTTCTCCACAGTATCTTTAGCCAATCAAGTTATCTTTTACCCCACTAATTGCAATTCCAAACAATTCTAATATCTGTTATATTAACTCACAAAAAAACTGAGTTGTTGCTCAGAGATTTTAAAAAATAAACAAAATCCTTTCAGTAACTGTCCATAGCATATGGCTTTTACGTTAAGTATTAGCTGATCAACCCTGAGAGCATATTCCGCATGAGGGCAACTTAACACCTCTTTGGTATAAATTTAAACCAACTGATAGACACATACAAATCATATTGTCTACACTGAAGGTTTTTAAAAGTAAACTACAAACAACATAAACCTCTACACCTATATATTTCAATGTCTAAAAAATAAGATTGTCTTCCTACATGGCCAAAAATAACATTATTGCGTTTGTAAATTTATAAGTCTTTAATAATAATCACATAGCTACACCATATTTATATTTTTCCCAATTGTTCTTCCCTAAATTCCCTTGAAACTGATTTGTAAAAATCAAATTCAATCCAGAATCACATTTTGCCTCTGGTTTTTATGTATCTTACATATTTTTCAATATTTAAGAGTATCTTTTGTGCTTCCACTATGGCTTATGGCTTATTGAAAGTTTATGCTATTTATCTTGGAGAATGTCTTTTTTTCCTCAGTTATATTGGGTACAATTGAAAAAAAATTATATGTATTTAAGTTTTACAATGTGATTATTTTATACACACATATATAGTGAAATAATTACCATAATTAAATCAAGTTAATTAACATATCTATCACCTCACAGTTACTGTTTGCATGTGTGTGTGAATGCTTGTGTTTGGTGAGAACACTTAAGATCTATCTACTCTATTAGCCAGGTGTAATGGTGGCCTGAAATCTCAGCAACTTGGAAGCTGAGGCAAAAAGATTGCAAGTTCAAAGCCAGCCTCAGTAACCTAGGGAGGTGTTAAGCAAAAAGTTAGCAATACCCTGCCCGCCCCCCCCAAAAAAAAAAATAAAATAAAAAGGGCTAGGACAGTCAGAGAAATGCAAATCAAAACCACCCTAAGATACCATCTCACTCCAGTAAGATTGGCAGCCACTATGAATTCAAACAACAACAAGTGCTGGCGAGGATGTGGAGAAAAGGGTACACTTGTACATTGCTGGTGGGACTGCAAATTGGTGCGGCCAGTTTGGAAAGCAGTTTGGAGATTCCTGGGAAAGCTGGGAATGGAACCACCATTTGACCCTGCTATTGCCCTTCTCGGACTATTCCCTGAAGACCTTAAAAGAGCATGCTACAGGGACACTGCCACATCGATGTTCATAGCAGCACAATTCACAATAGCTAGACTGTGGAACCAACCCAGATGCCCTTCAATAGATGAATGGATAAAAAAAATGTGGCATCTATACACAATGGAGTACTATGCAGCAATAAAAAATGACAAAATCATAGAATTTTCAGGGAAATGGATGGCATTAGAGCAGATTATGCTTAGTGAAGCTAGCCAAACCCTAAAAAACAGATACCAAATGTCTTCTTTGATATAATGAGAGCAAGTATGAACAGAGCAGGGAGGAAGAGTAGGAAGAAAAGAGTAACATTAAACAGAGACTTGAGATGGGAGGGAAAGGGAGAGAAAAGGGAAATTGCATGGAAATGAAGGGAGACACTCATTGCTAAACAAAATTACATATAAGAGGTTGTGAGGGGAATGGGAAAATAAACAAAGAGAGAAATGAATTACAGTAGATGGGGTAGAGAGAGAAGATGGGAGGGGAGGGGAGGGGGGATAGTAGAGGATAGGAAAGGTAGCAGAATACAACAATTACTATTAGTGCATTATGTAAAATTGTGGATGTGTAACTGACGTTATTCTGCAATCTGCATTTGGGGTAAAATTGGGAGTTCATAACCCATGTCAATCTAATGTATGAAATATAATATGTCAAGAGCTTTGTAATGTTGTGAACAACCAATAAAAAAAATGTAAAAAAAAAAAAAGGGCTAGGATATGACTTACTGGTTAAGCAGCTTGGGTTCAATCTCCAGTCTTTAAAAAAACCTACTGTATTAATAAATTTCAAGTACACATGGAAGTATTATTAACTATGCCACCATGCTATATATTAGATCCCCAGAACTTATTCATCTTATAACTGAAAGTGTGTAACCCTTGACCAACATCTCCTCAACATGTCCTCCACCTCAGACTCTGCGAAGGACCATACTACTTTTCTATGGATTTGACCATTTTTGAATTCCAAATGTGATCATATAGAATTTGTCTTTCTCTATCTGGCTTATTTCACTTAGTATAATGTTCTCTGTATTCAATTGTGTTGTTGCAAAGACAGGAATTCCTTTTTTATGACCGAATGATATTCTAATTTTATATAAATGAATTGTGTGTATGTGTACACATATACATAGTAAGTGTATCTCTCTCTCTCTCTCCTGCAAGCGCGCGCGCACACACACACACACACACACACACACACACACTTTACATCTGTCTGGTTCTTTATCCATTCATTCATGAATAAACACTTAGTTCCAGATTTTGGCTCTTATGACTAATGCTGCATTGAACATGAGAGTATATCTCTTCAATATAATTTTTTTATTTGTATGATTGCTTTATTTGTAATGTCATTTACCTTGTTCCTATTGTTTTTTGAGGTCAAGACTATAGACTTGTTTAGGTACAAGTTAAACATTTTGACAAAAATATATTTATGGTAATTTGTACTCCCTCCAACTTTTTTCAACCTTCTATACATTTTATTTTTGTTTATTTGTCTTATTTTTATAGTATATATAATTTATACAGAATGGTGGGTTGCATTGTTGCATTTTTAGTACGTTTATGAGACCATAGATTTTAAAATAAGTTCATTGTATGTTATTATCCCCAATATCATGCTAAAATTGTTACAAGTTTGACTTATTTCTGAATCCTTTGGACATTTTCCCATTAATTTTTTTAAAGACCCTTTGCTCTCTGAAATAAAAATCTATTGCAGACTCATCTTGTACTATTACTTCTTTGAACAAGGTATCAGTCATTTCTCCAGACAGCCCTGATTCCTTTAGTGGAAAATAGTCTAAGAGACCAAGAGGCAAGTACTGCATGCTGAGCTCCATGGAGATCATTGCTCCTAGCCTAATTCACTGGTTATAGCTAAAGAAGATATTTTCTAAAAAGCTTGAGTTCATAGAGATACATCTAATTAAGTCCTAGTACTGTATTTCACTATTTCTACTAAATATCATTGTATCTATCATTATACTTCCTTTTTTGTTATGATGAAGGTTTGCATCTGAATGACATTAATATAATCATGTATTCTTTTCTCCATCAATACAAAATGTTTAAAATAACAATATAAACATTTCTAGCAACACTTGAAACATTCAGCATAGTTCAAACATTTATTTTCATTCCTGGAATGTATTATTATTCTACATCTGAGCAAAGTACTATATTATAAAACTGCTTGACATAATTTGCTGCTAAGCAAAGTTGTGTAAGTATTTCTGTTATGTTCAGATAGATTACTACATTTCATTTTGCTCTGAATTTGAGAGTGTAGCATGATACTGCTGTGTTCATAGAAAAGAATAGCTTCTGGCTGCTATAAACTTTTAAACTTTTCATGTCAATTCAATTTTTTTAAATGAAGTATATAAACACTGAGCCACATCCCGAGATAGTTTTTTTTTTTTTTTTAATTTTGAGACAGGGTTTCTGTAAGTTGCTTAGTGCCTCTCTAAGTTGATGAAGCTGGCTTTGAACTTGAGATCCTTCTGCCTCAGTCTCCCTGAGCCACCAGGATTACAGGCATGTATCACTGCACCCAACTGAGTCAATTCCATTTTTTAAATTAACCTTTTTATTTTGAGAGCATTATAAATATCATATACAGTTGTAAGAAATAACAGAGTGACCCTGTGTTTGTATTCTTTCTCAATTTCCCCTAATGACAACGTTTAGTGAAACTGTAGTTCAGTATTATTACCAGGATATTGACATTGTAGCAGTTGAGATACAGAACATTTTTATTAACACCAAGATCCCTCACATGCATATTTATTAGCCATAACCCCTTTTCTCTGCTCCTGCCCCCTCCATAGCCCATGATAACTACTAATCTTTTTGTCGTTTCTAAAATTTTGTCACTTCACAAAAACCCATTCTAATTTTAAAAAGTTGGTAAGAGACATTTCATTATGAGAAGTTACATACGTGATAAACAAGCATACAAAAAGATATTCAGCACCATTAATCATCAATGTTAATGCTAATAAATGTTATATTAAAAGACAATATTAAATTATCAAACCATCAATTTAAAAAAGTGTCAGATATTTTACATTAAACTTCACTTAGAAAATTCTATTGGAGATCATAGATACATATTTTAGACTACTATCTGGCTTATGCTAAAATAAATTCATAAGAGATTCTAGTTTTTGTGGTTTTTAACATACTTTGTAGTAGAAATTTTAGTTTTAATCCTATATTTAAATCACATATAAATACAACTTCATTATTTAGTTTTACTGTAGAAACTACACCTTTTTTATTTCATTTTTAGTTGTAGTTGGACACAATATCTTTACTTCATTTATTTATTTTTGTGTGGTGCTGAGGATCGAACCCAGTGCCTCGCACGTTCTAGGCACTAAGCCACTGATCCACAACCCCAGCCCAAACCTCAACCTTTCTGTGAAGTGCAGATGTATCATGCCTCAGATTCTCTATTTGTACTCTGTACTAATTATTTCTGTGTAATCATTGTCACAGAAGAAAATACTAAATTATCACTCTTTAGAATTAAGGTTAAATATGAATCTCTTCTCATTATACATTGTTTAAAAATCGTATTCCAAAATTTAAAAGACATTTTAGGCACAAATCTCCAAGTTTTGTTGGACAAACAATGTTTACATTTAAGTTTCACCAAAGGGCAGGGGGCAGTTGGTTTTATGTAATCTTATTCTTTGATTTATAATGAGACCTTTTGTTATTACATGTTAAAGTGATAGGTTTTTATTTCCCCTTTGTGTATTTTTGGTTGTTGAGGTTAAGATTATGATTTTAAAAGATTGTGCTTTGTTATAAGCACGGTTACACAGGAGGCCTGCCTAGCATGCAAACATGATCACCTAGATTACCAAACATGCTTGCACATGTACTTGGATTCAAATAATGGCCTTTATATTCTTACCAACAAAACTTAGATTTTTACATCTATATTTTTAAATGATTTCTTTACAATTTACTTTTTTACAAGTTGAAATCTTATGTTAATCAAGTATCTTTAAGCAACTGTTTTGATATCTTTCCAAATAAATAATCTATTTTGAGACCCTGAAATAGCTGAATACTACGTTAAACTTTATAAACATATATTTATATGACTTATGGAACTTTAGTATAGATAAATTTAGTATAGATAGTAAAACAAAGATTATCTCCACATGTCAATCAGGATTTTTTAACAGCTAGACATATTAAATTTTAATTTTCTATTTATAGCCAGTCCTTTGTATTCATCCAGGGATTCAATAACCACACATTGAAAATGATTAAAAACAAAAGGATCTGTATTGAACAAATACAGATTTTTTTTTGTCTGAAAATTTTATTCTATTAACAATATAGTGTATCAACTATTTATATAGCACTTACATTGTGCCAACTCTTAAGAGAAACTGAAGTACAAATTGATGAAGAAACAAAAAAAGAGTTCATTTGGGCTGATCTGAGTTGCAATTTGAGAGACACAAATATAAGTAGGTTGAACATGTGCTCCAAGGTCTTACAAATTTCAACTAAGTTTTAAAGGCAAAAACCACAGATAGGGAGGGGCATTACATCAGTTGTTTGTCAAGAATTAGGCCTTGCAGGCAAAGTAGCAAGCTGTCCAGTGAGAAATAGATTAGGATTCGGTAATTTAAATAATATACATAAAGCACTTTTCAGAAAGGAGGTAAGAAAGATAAAAAACAAATAAATTCTTAGGAAAGGAAGAGAGTTAAGGGTGAGATGCCATCTGTAGGGCAGGAAGCTTTTACTCCAAAGGAAACTATAGTGCTCAGCACATAAACTGTGGGATGTGCCGTGTTGCACAGAGTCAGAAGTTTATTTCAGGACAAATGTGACTGGCACCTGATCTCTCATATCCCCTTGGCCCAGTATTTTGTGTGCTTCAATCTGCCTTTATCTGTTTGATTTTAATTTTTCTACAACTCCATATTTATTCACAATTTCTTCACTCAGTAGCTTCATGCTCTGTGTCAAATCCTGATGACAATGAGTGTTTGAAGTGTCCATAATCTGCTCTGACTGGCCTCAGTTCTTCTGTAAATTGGTCAGTGGTCAATACAGGAGAGAGCTCCCTTTATCTGTTAAATCACTTAGCTAGTTTCCCTTCTTACAATTTTTATTTTTCTAAAGATTGTTGAACATCCTTTCACCAACCAAGGGCAACAACATTTTTCTTGATTCTGCTTCCCACGGTATGGTATTGTCAGATGGTGGGAAGGAGAGGCAATAAATCTTTCCTCAATTCGGGCTGTCTTGCTGCTCCTGCTGTTCTCATTTTCACCAATGCAGCACCATGATCTATTTTGAAAAGTCCCCCTAGTTCCTTCTGTCACTTTTATACAGAATCTGCATCTACACGAACATGGGAACAAGTTCATATTGTTTCTCACCTTCAGATTTTGCCTCCTAGAAAAGATGGTTCGGTCCTGCTTTTATTTAAAAGTTCATTTAAGTCCCACTTTGCTATTTAGGCCAAATTTTACAACTGATATGATCCTGCTATTCCAATTATTTTATTTTATTTTTATTTTTTGGAATCACTATAGAAGTGGGTAAGGATGGCTAGCTCAGAGGTACAGTAGTTGCCTAAGTCCTGAGTTGAATCCCTAGCATCCCAACAACAGCAGCAACAATAACAACGCATGAGAACTATAGGGCTCCTCCTCTATAGGAGACAGTGAAATCAACTCAAACAGAATACTGCCACATATACATGTATTTATCATCCAGATATAAAGAGAAGTCATACAACCCATTACGATGTCTTTTTCCTTTTAAGTAATCCAATCACATCTTGCATAAAAGTTATGTTAAAAAATATGCTTAGGCTCTGCTAACCTTATGGACATCTGTAGACAGCATCAGACATCAGAACTCTTTGAATTGGGAGTGGATACAGGGCACTTTTGGAACCAAGCTTCAAATGTCAGCCTGAAGAGTGTAAGACTTCAAGGCTCCTTACCTTATTATCTCTGATTTATGAAAAAAAATGCGAAATAGCTCTTAAATAATTCTAGTTGATCCACATATTTTACTATTGAAATTTTACTCACAAAAACCTTTAGCCAACAAATATTAGGCTAATGAATAAATCCTCTATTATTGGTGAAAAATAAAGAGGGCTGAGTCCTGAAGGCTTTTGATTAAATTCTGGGTAACCCTCCCTGGAGTATTTTCCCAATTAAGACAACAGCTTCCACAAGAGTGTGTATTAAAACCTCTCCTCTCCTCTCCTGTTTTCTCCTCTCCTCTCGTCTCCCCTCCCCTCCCTTCTCCTCCCCTCCTGTTTTCTCTACCCTCTCTTCCCCTTTTCTCTCTCTCTCTCTCTCTCTCTCTCTCTCTCTCTCACACACACACACACACACACACACACACACACGATGGATGGTTAGATGGAACATCATCTTCAGGCTGAAGCATTTCAAAGTAAATGTAGAGATTTGTTTTGAATAAAAAAAAGGGAAGAAAAAAAATAAAATAGTAGTGAAAGCTCAACAAGGCAAGTCAAAGGCTTTAAAAAATATTTGATAGGAGACAGTGGAGACGTGGAGGAATGTTGCCTGAAAAGCTGGTATGCTGGAGGATTAGAGCACAGAAGAGCTGGGAAGTGAAGTCAGGCTACATTCCAGGGGACATGAGCTCAGACTGCAGAGGCTGGAAGGGCATTTCTCTCCTGAGAACCTAGAATGGTGACCAGTCATTCCTCCACTCAAACTGACAGTTATTGAGAATTTTCTGTACACCAGGAGCAAAATCAGAACCAAAATTATTCGCAAAATAAGCATTTTCTTTGAGAGGAAAAGAAAGGAGTTAACAGTAACAGAGTCCTAGTCTGCATGTTGAATGCTAAATACATTGTCTCATCTAATTGTTACAGAAACTTCATAGAGTTTGATTTAATATTATTGCAACTTTGTGATGATCTGGAATTGAAGTTCATATAGGCAAAGTGACTTGCTCCAGGTCACAGGTATTCAGTGGAAGTATAGGCATTTGAATTCAAGTCTCAATCTTAATATCTGACAACATAGCAAATAAATGTAAAATGGTTATACTAAGGACAAGGAGGGGGGGAAAGGGAAAAACAAAAACCCCAGGGTCAATTAATTTGTTCCAATGTTAACATAATATTTCATAAGCAAGATTGATACAGTTCAGTCCTTCAGTATTTGGCTTTAAGAACAAACAAAGAGCTATAGCAAATCTGAACAGGCAAGAAGATCTTCAGTTATCAATGTTATTCTCTGACAAAGAATAGAGAAATATAATTTTGCCAAGTGCTTTTTGTCTTAGAAGCATCATATTTGTGTTTGTCACTGTAGAATTTAAAGACAACTCTTGTTTGCATTTATATACTAACTGATCTATCATTTTGAATTTGTGTATGTGTGTATATATATGTGCATACAATTACACAGATGCAGAAAATGTTGTTTGGAGAAATTATGTAGCTATCAGGCTTGTCAAGCCAGAGTTTGATCAGTTAGTTCTCCTGAATTTAAGTTCAATGATTTTTCTACTTGACCACAGATACATACTTCCAAAATTGTATTTAGTGCTCTCTTAATGAAATAAGCTAGGCAATATTGAAATTGTGCTAAATCACAAAATCATCTAAATTTTTAATAACTATTGGGAAAAAAGGCTCAAATTATTCCATTGGGTGCCTTAGGCTCTATAGATACTCTTTGAAATATTTAAATTAAATTAATTTAATTAAGTTCATTGCTTAGATAAGGTAAAAATTACTTCACTCTTGTTAACTCACATTACAATGCACATAAATTACCATTCCAAAATATCTCTAATACCAAAAAATTCTATTTATCAATTGCTAGAATTTTCATTGCATAACAATATTCCATCTTCTTGTCTGAATAGTTGCATGTTAAAATTTTGCTTCTACATGGTTCCAATTAAACTTGAAAGCTACTCTTTTCCATGTTTTTGCTAAACTTATTTTTAAAGTGACATCACATTCTCACTAAAAATATTAAAAAGTAAATTTGATAATATCAGCATTAAACAATTTTAGCTCTTTTGTAGACTGGTGTTTTATTTTAATAAAAAATGCTTTTTATAAAGCAAACTTATGCAACCTTTCATCTAAATTCAGACTCTGAAAAACAGAAATAGTTACTTTAAAAAAAAGACAAATAGAAATTACTAGAGTGTTTCACACTTAACTTTAATGATTTCTCTCTTTTCCTTCCCATGGAATAGCTATTCTGAAAGAAAAATCATCTGCAATATAAAGTATTTATATTTTTATAATATATTTTTATTTTTATATTATATATTAATATTTTTATAATGTAAATACATTAGCAGTACATAGTTAGCATTTCATAAATGTTTGGCTGCTATTGTTTTTATTATATTCAACAAACCGATTCACTAGGATTTCTAAATAAAGAATCTTCCTTAGTGAGTGGGTGAGAGTATCTTAAGGTTGGCACTCTGTACTTAGGTAACAATGGGTCCACTAATGCTTTTGACAAGCTGTTTTCTTAGCTAGATTAAGAATAATCATTGGGAATCTGTGTTAGGTTTACAAAATTCACTCTTCCTTAAAAATATTATTTTTTGCTTAGTCTCTATTGAATATTTTCAAATTATAAATTAGTGGAATCTGATTATTTAAAAAAAGAACATTTTGATTTTTCTTATAACTCATTTTACATAAGCATTTTTAGAAATGTGATTTATAGGCTCTCTTGGGGAAAATGTTCTGTGATGAAACATGTCTGTGAAATTCTAAGTACATTTTCAACAGATTTTTTTCAAGACTTCACAGAATCTTTGATAATGTGTCAATCAATATACATTGTGAGTCTCTGATATAGAAATAAAGATTGGAGGCTTTCTTTAATGAATTTCTCTTAAACCTCTCATGTGGTAAATGCTTCAGGAAAGGGGTACAAAGAATTTTATTTGCACAAAGAATTCCTGTGAGTGCATGTTGGTGATGATATTTTTTCCCTTGTACATGATTTTTAAAATTTATTTTAAATTTGCATCTAGTCATTTCTTGGTTAAATCAGTCTCTGAAGCAAGAATGGAGCAAGTATAGTTAATTTTGGAGACAGAGGTACCATTAGGATAGTAGGAAGTGACCATTACTTGGTCAGCCAGCACAGTCAGCCAGTAAGAGATATCCAATTAGGCCAGTTCCCACTGTGAACAGCTAAATCTGGATCCCCCAAGGGACCTCTGCAATTTTCCCAGCTAAAGGGCAAAGGGATTGAGGTTGTTTACCCTCATGCTAACAGTTTGGGCTAAGAGGACTGAGGCTTACATTAATTTATTAATTTGTAATCTCCTGGCCTCCCATGTGGGGAGGTAAAATGGATTCTGACATCTTGAGAGTAACTCTCCAACAAAAATACAGGATTTGATCTTTGGAAGTCACACTGGCATGCACAGCAATGCAAGGGCGTTGAAGAAGACATAGGCTGAGAACTAAAATGCCTTCCAGAAAAAAAGTGTTAAGACACAAAGGTCAAAGTTCAATTTCAACACAACCAATAATTACCGTAGTAAAATAATGAGTTAATATAGTTTTTTAAATTCATTCCTCTGTCAACATAAGATACATCTTTTTAAAAGTATATCACTTTATTTTGGAATAAGAAAGTTTCATTTATAAAACTGTGTGCAAAATTTTAAAATAAAAATTTTCAGTCCTCAAATATGATTGTTGTTTTTTTCATAGATGAGTGTATAAAAAGAAAGTACAAGCCTTTTATTATGAAGATAACTAAACCAAATGGGTCTATGTCACCACTGTGGTCATAGGAAATCTTCAGAAGACAATTAGGAAGTTCTAATTATGGCCTGATAACCTCAGGGTCATAGATCTAGAAAACTGATATTGTACAGAATAAATTTAAGATTCTATTGATGTAAGGCACAAAAATGTAACAATAAAATCCAGACAATCTTACAGGCAGCAAGGAGGATAAATGAAAGCAAAAGCCACCCACTGTGCCAGTCAGGTGACACATTCCCCCCATTTTATCTTGGCATGGGCATGAGAGAGGCTGCCTGCTCTGGTCCTCTTATAACTAATTGTGACAATAAGTGATATATATCACTTATGGCCTAGAGCATTTAACCCTAAGGAAACATCCTGCAAAATTCTCTTTTCCATCTGGCATGGGGAAGAGTAACATTTGAGAGGGTAGCTGCTCCATTAATGTGGGTACCCAAATCACTAGGATGAGCTGAGCTTCCCTATTCATCTGAAACAGAGCAATCAATCTTTGCTTTAAGTCACTAAAATCTGAGACCCTGCACTTACCAGAAGAAAAAGTAGGCCCAGCTCTCCAACATGTCAGCTTGGAAACCAAATTCCTCAACAAGATTCCTAAAGCATAAGAAGTAAAATCAAGAATTAATAGATGGGATGTATCAAACTGAAAAACTTCTTCACAGCAAAGGAAACAATCAAGAATGTGTTCAGCCTACAGATTGAGAGAAAATCTTCACCACCAGTACCTCAGATAAGGCATTAATTTGCAGGATATACAAAGAACTCAAAAAACTTAGCATCAGAAAAATAAATAACCCAATCAATAAATGGGCAAAGGAACTAAACAGACACATCACAGAAGAAGAAATACCAATGGTCAACAAATATATGAAAAAATGTTCAACATCACTAAGCAATTAGAAAAATGCAAATTAAAATCACACTGAGATTCCATCTCACTCCAGTCAGAATGGCAATTATAAAGAATACCAGTGACAATAAATGTTGGTAAAGAGGAACAGAAAAAAGTATACTCATACAATGTTGGTGGGACTGCAAATTGGTGCAACCATTATGGAGAGTACTATGGAGGTTCCTTAGAAAGCTTGAAATGGAACCACTGCTTGACTCAGTTATCCCACTCCTTGGTTGGTACCCAAAGGACTTAAAAAAGCATACTATAGTGACATAGTCATATCAACGTTTATAAAACCTCAACTCACAATAGCCAAGCTATGGAAACAACTTAGATGCCCTTCAACAAATGAATGGATAAAGAAAATGTATATATGCACAATGGAATATTACTCAGTCATAAATAAGAATGAAATTATTTCATTTGCTGGTAAGTGGATAGAACTAGAGAATATCATGCTAAGTGAAATAAGCCAATCCCCAAAATCCAAAGGCCAAATGTTTTCTCTGATTTGCGGATGCTAACTGCAAACAAGGGAGGTTGGGGAGGAGAATAACAGAAATCCATTGGATTAGACAAAGGGAAAGAGAGGGAAGCGAGGGAGGAGAGGAATAGGAAAGAATATAGTTAATTGTCATAACTTTCCTAGCCTTGTATTTGTATACACAACCAGGGTAACTCTACATCATAAAACCATAAGAGTGAAATCCTAAGTGGAATAAGTTATATTCTATGTATACATATGTATACTCTAAGTATAATCTGCCAAAATACATTCTACTGTCATGTATAACTAAAAAGAACAAGTAAAATAAATAAATGAATTACTGGAATCTAAAGTTTTGAAGTTGTTATTGTTACTTAATATTACATAGCCTGACTGATACACTTGACCTGTTTAAATCTGAGCCCATTTTGTAATGTTAGTAAATTTGTAGAGAATGTTTTTTCAACCAAAATTGATGGACCATTATCATTATAGAAAATAATGAAGATAATAAAGATTATTTTCCCTAAAGGCAAATCATTATTTCCCTTTTGTTCACAAAATAAAGGAGAATTTTTTAGGCAAAATAAGTACTTAATTCCAGAAATGAAACATATGTGTTTTGGACACACAAATTTATGTCTAAGTCATGTCACCATGGTTATTTCTGATAGGTCATTAACTTGTATCATAATAAGATTAGAATATTAAAATGGTAATTTTTAATTTAATTTCTTAAAATTTCTTTAAACTTTTTATTTGTCCTTCAATGATTATCATAATGTACAATAAATGACTAAAATTTAAACATACATATATAGTATGACATTCTTCTCTTTACATATACAAAACAGAAAAGGATTAGCTTTATAAAAAATCTCATTCTATTTATTGATGAAAAGAAGACACATTTTGTTTTGTCCTATTAGTAATGTATACTAGACTAATAATGACTTCTAGGGTAGTAATGAATACTAGACTGGATATATGGGCTTTAGAAACAGAACTGGATTCCAATCCTTGAGGTACCTTCTTTTGAAAACAATTGCATTGTCCAAGATTCACAACATTGCAAAACCCACTGCAATATGAAATAAAATTGCAAAATGCCATTGCCTTTTTACCCGGGAGTGACTTTTTTAGTAAGGTGTGAGAAGAAAGCCAGCCTAGGGTGACAGCCAAAAATGCAGTTTTTGCCTACTGTTTCCTGAGTGAAAATCCAAGGAGCACTTTGGATCTGCCTATCAGACATTTCTCTTACACAAGCTTCCATAATGATTAGGCATCCCACTACTCGCCTTACTCTCAAAGACCCTTCGGAAACATGAATGAATATTCTACCTAGTCTTGGGCATTACCCTGCCTGAAGGATAAAACAGATTAACTGCTCTTATATTTTAATGGAATGAACTAACCCATGACTACCTGTTGGTGCAAAGAGATTTCAGACGTTCAGATCTAAGACAGGGAGCAGCAGGAAGCAAGAAATGACAGGGAGCTTTAGTCAGCTTAGAGTGGTAGACACCCTAGACAGCAGCAGAAGAGGGGGTGCACAGCTTGCAAAAAGGGGTAGAGAAGCAAGGAGCACTGAAGCAAAAGGTCCTGGTCCCCATTTCCAGCTAAAACAGACTCTGGCTATAACTCCTGGCCGGCGCGCAGTCATTACAGAGCACTAGTCAAGAGTCAGAGATTGTGTCTAGGGCTGGCTTTTACCCAAACAGCAGGGTTGGGCTGTGGGTGTTCACTACCTGTAGGATATGTTAAAAACAGCATGCTCCCTTCCAACCAGCCTTGGGGCATATCAGTCATAATTAGCTTAGTGCTTTTTTATAGAAGTCTCCACACTGCTTTGTGTTTCCAGACTAATGTTTGAATTTGTTGTATATAGATATTTTTAATGTACCACTCTTCTAGACCTTGTTCTCAGAAAAGCAGCCACAAAACAAAAATGAAAGCACAAAACTAAATATTTTTCTCATACAGAAGGCATAATGTTCTTTCACGTACATAGTTTTTGTGTAATCACTTTGCTTTCTATGAAAAATGCAGATGTGGGTATAGAGAGCAAAACCAAGAGGAAAGCACAGCAGTTTTATTGCCACTTCAATGAGGGTTTAACTGTAATAGCAGCTAAGTGGAAGATTTTACTCTTCCAGAAATTATTTATTTATTGTTAGAATAAACATTGTCTCCTTAATCGGAACAAATCCTTTCTCCCTTCTAGGTTTTTTGTTTGCAAATTTCAGAAAAACACCTCAATTTTTTTTCCTTATCCCTTCTCTTCTGAACTGTCCATTTTGTGTAGATTCTCTTTAAGTTCTGTCATTCTCCTGCACCTCTCTGCTTGATTCCTGCACCTTCCTGCTTAATTGGTCTGAAAAACCTTTATTGTGACATGGCTGTCACAGCAGGGGCCTCAGGGCACTGTAAACATCATCACAATCTTTGCAGATTTGCTTTTTTCCATTTCACACCCAAAGCTTCTTTTTATGTTGTACACTTCAGAGGAAAATGCCTAATTTTACTTGTTGTTGAGCCAAATTTTGGCCACAGAAGGTAGAAGATAATACTAACAATGGAAATGGATTATTGCAGATGATTGAAGACATGGAGGAATGTTTCAGGTCTCAGAAAGATATTTCTGCTTGAACCCCACTGATGGGCTTCTACCCCACTTTTTTCCAGGTCTGACAGAAGTTACCTGAACCCCAGAGCATCTGCCCTTGTTATTGTTGCAACTACATTCTGCTTAGGAAAGTGTTTCTGAAGCTGTTGCATTACAGTATGTATCTCTCTCCACTTTAAAACCACAGGGTGCCTAAGTTCCTGCAGGGAGCCTGTCTATTGCTTCATGGCATCAGTAACCCTGATAAATAGTCATGTATTAAATGCTTTTCCAAAGCAGAGTCCCTACCATGTTTTCTCACATTTCTCAGCTTGTACTATAAAGAAGTGTGATGGGCATTAAAAGCAAAAGTGAAAATTAGACAAAGTTCTGTTTCTCTAAAAACTCTGAACACTGTATATCAAACATCTCTGAGATGACTCTGGAAGGTGGAGAGAAGGCAAACCAGGTAAGGACCTTGGCATCCCAGGAATAGCATAGTGGTAGGTTCTCTGAGTTTTCTTTTTACATCTCAGGCTTGGAGCTGAAAAGCCAGCAACCATAAATGCTAATGGTTTAAACAACAACAACACAAAAAATTCTCAAGCAGCCTGTTCTTTCTCTAACCAAAAGAACAGGAAAGGAGCAATCTAGCTTTTAGACAATAATTGCTATACTCCAATCCAACACCGCAGAAAAATCTGTAGCTTCACTTCTGCCAATGTGAACTGATTGGGAAGCCTAAATGTTCACCCTGAAATATTGTAGCCAAGTGGACTAATATCCACATACATACAGTGTCATAGAAGTTTCTATAAGCAGCCAGGACTTCAACCTACCAGCCTATGACAAGCCTCCTTCCCCTCAGTACTAGTGGTCCTCTGTCACTATCTAGTAGTAATAAAGGATCCCTCCCACTCCCCTCTGGGTAGAGTCAGAGCAGACCTAAGGGGGGATAGCAGTGTCCACCTTTCCCTACCAGGGCAGTGTCAGAAAAAGCCCAAATAGAAGTTTTAAATAAGATGCCTAATCTCATAATAACCCAAATGTCAAGATTTGTACTTAAATACCAAGAACCAGAAATATTTCAAATTGAATGAAAAAAGACAATCAACAAATGCCAACTTCATGAAGGCAAAAATGCCAGAATTATCTGCAAAGATTTTAAAGTAGTCATGGTAAAATTGCTTCATTGAACAATGATAAACACACTGGAAACCAGTGAAAAAGCATGAAGCCTCAGCAAGGACATAGAAAGTTACAGAAAAGGAAGGGGAGATATGAAAAAGAATTGAATGGAAAATTAAAAAATAAAAATGTAACAACTGAAATTAAAAAGTAAAGTTGATGAATTCAATAGCAAATTGGAGAAGGCAGAGAAGATAATCAGTAAAATATAAGTTAAAAGCAATGAACAGAAATATAATAACATTAATAATGTTAGAACTTTTATCTAACATTAATAATTATTATATTATCAAAAGGAGAGAAGAAATGGAAGGAATCAGAAAGTTCTTGAAGAAATAATTGCTGAAAATGTTTAAACTTTAACAAGAGACAGAAACCTACAGATTCAAAAGGCCAAGTAAAATCTACATGGGATTAAAGAAATAGATGTAGAAACACATCATAATTAAAGTCCTGAAAACTAAACACATAGAAACAATCTTGAGGACAGTAAGAGAAAAAGAACAAGTTACTTATAGGAGAAAAACTATTCAAAGAGCAGTGGATTTCTTACAAGAGACTGTGAGATCAAAAGACATGACCTAGAATTCAAGTGCTCAAAGAGAAGAACCAGCAGCTAAGAATCCTACATGCAGCAAATATCCAATGGGAATGAAAGGGAATTGTCCCCTATGTACAGAAACACCTTTGATTTTTGGGTGTTGATTTTATATCCTGCTACTTTGCTGAATTCATTTATTTATTTTTGTATATAATAGCAGAATGCATTACAATTCTTATTACATAGAGCACAACTTTTCATATCTCTGGTTGTATAAATAGTATATTCACACCAATTTGTGTCTTCATACATGTACTTTGGATAATAATGATCATCACATTCAACCATCATTAATTACCCCATGCCCCCTCAAGTGGGGTGATTTGTCTTTTTTTATTTTTTTAAAGAGAGAGAGAGAGAGAGAGAGAGAGAGAGAGAGAGGGAGGAGAGAGAGAGAGAGAATTTTTAAATATTTATTTATTTATTTTTTTAGGTTTCGGCGGACACAGCATCTTTGTTTGTATGTGGTGCTGAGGATCGAACCCGGGCTGCATGCATACCAGGCGAGCGCGCTATCCCTTGAGCCACATCCCCAGCCCCGGGGTGATTTGTCTTTAGGGACCATGGGAGTAGGAAAGATGGTGGAATGAGATGGACATCATTACCCTAAGTACATGTATGAAGACATGAATGGTGTGACTCTACTTTGTGTACAACCAGAGACATAAAATATTGTGCTCTCTATGTGTACTATGAATTGTAATGCATTCTGTGTTAGATTTTTTGTTCCATAAAAGAAAAGAAACAATAGAAGAAGGGACCTTGGAATGTCAGGAAAGGAGAAACATTGCAGCAATAATTTATAGACAAATACTTCATACCTTTTCTCTCCACTCAAGTTTTCTTGATTATGAATGACTGTTGAAACAAAATCATCATATTGTATGATATGGTTCTGAGTGTTATGTAGAGAGAGTATTTAAGATAGTTTTTCTGAGCAAAGGGGCACAAAAGGAAGTAAGACATCTATATTTCACATAAAAGGAGGGAAAAAATATATATCTTGCCAATCTTAATCTTAGGAAAACAGGAATGACTATGTTATTAATAAAAGTAGACTTCAGATAAAAAGAAAATTACGAGAGAGAGAGAGAGAGAGAGAGAGAGAGAGAGAGAGAGATTATAAGATGATCCGTCCACCAAAAAACATAATAACACAAATACATATGCATTAGAAAACAGAAGTGCAAAATATGTGATACAAACACTGACAGGATTCAAAGGAGAAATAAGCAAATCAATGAGAACTGGAGGCTTCGACACTCTTCTCTCTACAATTCATAGGACACCTAGATAGAAAATTCACACACAAAAAAAATAACACAAAATCGGACCTCAAAAGCACCACCATTAGGATCTACTTAACATATATTGAACATTCAACCCAACAACACCAAACTTACAAACTGTCATTCCATTTATATAACATTCTGGAAACAGAAAACAGATTAGTGGTTGCCAGGGGTTAAAGAGAGATGAGGTAGAGGGAAGTGGATATGGCAACAAAAGGATGATCTAAGGGATCATTGTGTTGATGGAACTGTTGTTGCGTATTTCGATGATACTGTCCTGTGTGTGATATTGTGCTATCGTTTTGTGAGATGTTATCATTGGGGAAAACAGGATAAAAGATACTTGAAGTGTCTATATACTATTACTTATAACTGCATATGAGTCCACAAGTATGCCAAAATAAAACATTTTGTTAGAAAAGGAGAAACGTGGGGAGCATGTGAGGAATGAAGGAATTTTAGAAAGGGCAAAGTGGAAGGAGAGGAGGGGAGGGGACAGGGTGTAGGAAAGACAGTGGAAGGAGATGGATATCATGACCCTAAGTACATGTATGAAGACATGAATGGTGTGACTCTATTTTTCGTGCAACCAGAGACATGAAAATTTGTGTTTTATATGTATAGTGTGATTTGAAATGCATCCTGCTGTCATGCATAACAGATTAGAATAAATAAATAAATTTTTAAAAAGAAAAGGAGAAATATTACATTATCAGACCAAAAAAGCATTAATGGACATTCCACATTAAAAATATATTCTGGTAGAATACTCTATGGTTTTCACTTATTCATGTATCTCAAACACACATACACATACAGGTAAGATTGTGGTTCCCTGGGGGTTAGATTTTATTTCCTTTTTGAGTTTTTCTGAGAATCTCTGACAAACTTCAATTTGACTTTCTCTATTCATGATTATAGAAAAAATAAAAGCAAATAAACTTTCCTCTTTCCTTGCTAATAATTCTTATTATCCCTTGGAAAATTAGAAAAAAGTCTTTCCAATTGGGAAAAAAAAACTTTTTAATTTTAGAGACCAATCTGAACTGTTTGGGAGACGAAGTGAGAGGTGTGCTGCTATTTGCCCTTTCAGCCTGTCTCAGCTTCAAACCTAAACACTGACAGGCATCTCTGAGCTGGTTCTCCAGCCCAGTAGGAGAGGAGCATTTGGAAATGCACTTTAAACCCATCTCTGTCGATGCTGGGCCAGTGTCTCCAACACAGCTTTTGGCTCCCAGATGCCTGAGGACATGCCACAGACATGGTGTCTCACTGTAGCCTCTGTGCTCACAGTTATCTAGCTGTCACAGAAGCCAAGTGCATCTATTGAGGTCTGTGCTTCTCTCCAGGCCTGTGTTCAGGATTTGGTGAGAGCAGCAGCTGGGCTTTCTTCTCCTTCCCTCAATTGCTCTTTCCTGGCAGCATGCTGGAAGTCTAAATTTTGACTTCTTGGTAATGATCTGAATTATCATTCTGTTTCATGACAGCAGGTGGCCTAACGTGGGCTCTGTTCCTGGCATTACCATGTGCTCACTGCACAATGTGACTTAACTAAAGTGTATCACCTCCTTGGGCTTCAAGTTCCCTATCCATAAACCAATAATGACAGTAATAATAGCAAAACCAGTTTGTCAACTTTTTAGCCTACTAGCAAAAATTATACCAGATAATACTTGTGCAAGTTCAAGGAAGATATTAGCTATTATGTAATCTTGAGTCTAATATTTAGAATTGAACCACCCCCAGGTCACAGCAAATGGGGTCCCAAATTCTGCCCTTTGGAGCCAAACCTACCATATTTTAGTGTCATGTGAAGTGGAGAAAGCATAAGGAAATTTGCTAATAGTAATTAAGGGTTGTATTAGCTCCTTTAGATTGCCTGGGAATCTTATTTTGAAACCCCCTTCCTGAGAGAGTATTACTTCTTCTCAGTTGTTGTTGTGTTAATGTGCAGGATGCCTGGTGCAGGAAAGCAAACAGGGATCCGGATTCTGAAGCTTAAACCTCAGATTGAATCCAGGTTGGGACTTGCTGAGTGCATTACATCTAACCTCCCTGAACATTAGCTTACTCTTCTATGCAATGGATATTGTGATCCCTTTCTTAATTTTTGTTTTGGCTAGTAAATGAAAAGCCATATAAAATGCTTATCTGGATCATTAACTGAAGAAGTCAGAATTTTATATCAATATTAATTCAATCTCATCTTTATAAAAAATTTATGAACAAAAGTTATGCCCAATGTGGCTTGCTTGCTTGATTTACACTGGGGCTGGGAAGATGAGTAGGAAAGCAAGTGTCTTCTACCTGGGCTAGGAGTCAGTCTCAGGCTTATCTGCTTTTGCATACACTGTTCCCATTTCTTAGACCCCTCCCCTTCCCATGCCACCTTGGCAATATTGTTGTCCTTCAGAAAGTCTTCCCTGATACCTCTTAGGAGGTCTACATATGGCTCCTGTTCATCTCTGTATCCCTTGCCCATATTTTAAGAATAAATTTACTATGTGCATGTCAGTTTCACTGAAACTGTCCTTCAATTCTGCAATTAATGGTACATAACAGACACACAATAAATGGACATTGTCACCAGCAACCACTAACACTTTAATGTAAAAAACAAATCTCACCTTTTACTGGTTCCCCAACTAGCCTTAAACATAAGAGCTATTCTTATTATCTGTCTGTGAATGGGCAATTGGAAGGCAATCCAAAGAGTGAGGGTTGTCTTGTCTCATTGACTTTGAATTTAATTTGCTAGATAGATGCAGCCACATCATGAAGGAAGGAGAGGTGGAGGGCTTGGAGCATTTAAGAGAGCTTGGTTAGAACAAGGAATATAAACCAGGAGGGCAAACAAATGCTGATGAGAATTTCCAGGATGTTTGAAGGGCTCAGTCAGTTGAGATTTAGGGGCAGTCACTGTTAAGAAAGTACATTTTCCAGTAGTGTAAAAGGTCAGCCAAGAAGTAATAGCCAGTTTACAAGCCATATCGTTATCATCTTGGCCATGAATTGGGCAAATGGTCAGGGCACTGCTCACATTATCTCACTAAAGAAGCATTAAATTCTGGAGTTTGAAAGTTGTTGTTAAAGTCACAGTGAACTCCAAGTTAGACACTATTCTTGGTTTATCTTTCTTGTTGTTATTTTTAATTAGGTTCTAATTTTCAGTTACAACTGTCATAAGCAATATATTGTTAATGTATGCATATTACAGAAACCCAATATTAACCTAGTAGACTTAGAATGATTTAACATCCACATGATTCTTTCCTGTCCTAACCAGGATGTGGACATTATTTCCCAAAGTGCAGAAATTGGGTGCTTCAGCCATGGTTTGCTTATGTTTTCCTATATTTTTAAAAAGCTTCTCTTTTCAGTATTTCATAGTCCTTATGATGGAAATTAATTTCCCTTTTTTGGTTTAGAATATCCATGTAATTTAAAAGAAATTGAAATATAGATGTTGAAAACTGAAAAAGTATATAGGGATTAAAATATGATGAGATATTGGCACATACGAACAATTAGGATATTTATCATTTTAGAACCAAATTAATTGGCAAATGAAAGAAGAGGATGAAACTCCCAAACCAGCAAATGTTATCTTCTACAGTCTTATCATTAATGTTTCTTCTTTCTTATGGACTCTGTGTTGTTCTGGAAATGAGAAGTGAAAAAGGAAACTTTGAATTAGGAAAGCCAATGTTTATAGAATGATCTGTTTAAACTACTATTGACATATGTAGCTTTCTTTCCTCTTAATAGGTAGTCTTTGGGAAAGTATCCTTAATTTATTTAATTTTTAATTGTAAAGGAAACATTTATTGGGTCTTTATGATGTGCCCAGACCTCTCAAAAATCTAAAGGCAAAACAGTGAGACTTATAACACATAAGAATTTGTTTTTTTTCAAAGAGACAAACCAGAAAGACATCACAAAGAAAGTGATGTGATCAATGCTCCCCTGCAGGTTCGTGCAGGAAGACCTCTGGGACAAGATTTTCACATCTTATTAGAGATAACATAAATGCTTTATAGAGAAGGTGGCCCTGTTGTGACGTCTGTAGTTTTAATTATAAGTGTATTTCCTTAACCAGTCATTTATGAGTTCCACAAACACTTATAGGATGCTTGCTATGATCCAGGCCAGGCCCTAGTGATTCAGGGTTGATTAAGGCCCAGTCCACATCTACATGGAGGTTTTAGTCATCTTGAGCAGAGAGACAAATAACAGGTCAGGATATGCTAGGTCACGTGGGGAAATAAGAAAAGTCTCCAATGCAGCTCTTGGGTGGCAAGGACTTTTCAGGGAAAGTGACATCTGAGTTCAGTCTGGAAAGAAGCTCCAGCATTAAAAAGGCAAAGAAAGATGATGGGGTATTTCAGGCAAAGGAAGAGATAGTATGTGCAGAGTCACATGGGGAAGACGAAGTAATCTAGGGAAATGTATAGAAACACAGAGGAAAAAAAAAGGAATGATAAATGGATGAGATTGGAAATATGAGCAGAAGCCTGACTTTATTCTAAGGACAAAAAGTAGCAAATTTGATCATGCAATCCTGCTTAAACTCCTCCTATTGCCTTCTGTTGCCTTTGAAAGTGTTCAGGGGAAGGGCTGTGTGTCTGTGCATGTGTGTTTGTGTGGATGTGAGGATGTGTGGGGACTGATGTAATTTGTACTGCAGGAAGATCACCCTCGTCAGTGCAGCCAAGGAATCATGTATATCTAAAGGTTATTCAAAATGAAAATTCCTTTCCTTTTTCTTTTTATACAAATGACCTTGATTTTGCTTAAGACTTTGTAGAAAAGCTAACCTGGAGAAGTTCAGGGTGGTTTGTGAGCAAAAGGTTTATGGATCTGCATGGGTGATCACAATGCATAGTCCATAGTTAGGGCTCAAAATTTGTTGAATAAATGAGTGAGCAAGTGAGTGAATGAATAAATGAATATGAAAGCCAAGTGTCCAGTAGACTGTACACATGAAGTGGATGAGGGACTCCTTATTGCCTATCTCCCTCCTCTCTCCTCAGTTCTCTTTCAATTTTAATGATCTTTCCCCCACTAAGAACCTTTTAAGTTAAAAAGAAGTTTCCAAAATCAGTATTTTGATTTTATGAGAAGAGATGAGTGATGGCTTTAAATGGATAGTGTTGTTTCTTTTTTCTTTCTTTGCTAGAACATAATGATAAAGAAGAAAAATATCACATCAAATGACAATGGGGAAAAAAAATCTGAAATTACAAGGGCAGAAAATAAACAGCACAAATCCCAAGAACAAAGAGCATTTGAAGATCATGGCTTGACAAGTTAAAACAACTATAGAATTGTAGAATTGACTTATCAAACTAGATCTTTTGTTCTTTATGTATGAAAAGAGAAATAATACTGAGAAAACAGGAAGAAAAGTTCTTTATGTCATAATGGGACAAAACTACCTAGCAAAAAGTTAAGCAGACCAGTCCTGCTATCCAGGGCAAAGATGGAAGACGAGTAAGAACCAGTGACTAATATTGTCCCCAGTGGGACATTCCAGGGCATCCTCACACTCATGGTCAAGTGCTCTGGAAACCCCGTTGCCTCAGTATCTGATTACAAGTGTCTTTGTCACATGAAGGTCCAGCTACTCTTTCACACAATCAGACTACATCTTGGAGACTGTCATCAGCTTGGTATCAAAACAGGGTTCACTGCTTCTGAGCTCATCCAACTCCAGAACCCATAACCTCAGAACCGCTATTCTCATCTCTCTCCCATATCCACACTGGCCCATCCTGACCTTTTGCTGTACCTTTTGTCCATGCCCAGGGGCTTTAGGAGAGTTCTGGAGCCAACTGCCTCCTTGATAATACACAAGTCTATTGTGGAACAATAGTTTTATTGTGATCTTTTGTGTGTGTGTGTGTGTGTGTGTGTGTGTGTGATTTAATAAGTGATTTCAACTGGCTATCTTGAGAAAATCTTCAGAAAACAGGAAAAAAAATGTGGCAAGACAGAAAAAGCACCTGTTCTTAGGATTTGATGAAGAGTTATTGGCTAATATGCTGTTTTGAAAAATGGCATTATGTTTCGGGAGAAGTAGGAGGGCTGGATGTTTGGGTCTGCAGCAGCACTCCAACAATAAACTGTATTCAGCACACTTCAATCTGCTGCTTTTTGTAGCATCAATATTTGTATCTCTGAATCAGTAAAGGGAAATAAATACCACTTTATAAAACCCTTTTTGAAAAAGAATAGTGAGTGAAAAGTAGGTCTGCTCAATGCCACACTTACCATATTTTCTACCATGCCTGACACCGCACTGACAGAGACCAACACAAATAGTCCCTGACATGTAGGATCCAGAAGGTACAACCCAGAAGGTAAAATATATATGCACATAATTTTGGGTCCAAGTATCTAGACTTATGTTATTCTTCTCCATGATGTTTAGCCAGGACTGGCATTTGGAGATGGTATAATTTAGTACTGGTCTTCATTTACACTAGAAAACAAATCAGAGGGGGAGAAAAAGAAAACGACTTGGGGAACAATTAATTTTGCTAAGGGGTACAAGAAGAGGGACAGATCAAGGGTGATTTTAGAGGCAGATAACATTAAGCTTTTCCTTGAAGAATGAATTATAATGCATAATGTTGCAAGCTCCATGAAAACAGACTCTCTATTTTGCTCATTATATATCTCCAAACACTATCATGTATGTAGGGGAAAGGACAATGATATTTTGAACAGAAGAACCACATTAACAGAAGCAAGAGAAATGAGAGTGACTCATGTAGAAAGGTTAAGGTAATGCAAGCTGTTATAACAAATAGAGCTCTAAAATTTAGTGACTTAGCACACTATAAGTTTATCTCCAACTTAAGTAAATTCCCATTGTGAATGCTCTTGGTTGGCTTATGGCTTTCCTCCACAAGCCAATCCAGGGATCTAAGCTCCTTGAAACTTGTGGCTGTATCATCACCAACAGCCTCAGAGGGTTCTACATACAGCTGATGGTGAAGAAAAACAAGATACAGACTGAATACCTATTTATCCAGGATAACCACTTAATTTCCTTGGTCATGAATGAATTCTAGCAGTTCTTCACATTCCAAGGTGAGGACTAGTCATGTTTCTTGTCTAGAGACAAGGACAACTGGGAAATGTTATCCTTGGTTGGGCAGCAACTTCCTGGAAATCACTTTACAGTGTGGAAGCTGTAAACAAATTGTTGGCAGACAATTAGCTTTTTCTTTCACAAGAAATAACGACTTCACGAAGCAGGAAGATGGATATAGAGACAAAAGATATGGGTAGGAATGTAAGCAGGTTAGAGCCAGAATGTGTTCATACATAAGAGCACATATACATGACAAATTCAGAGGCAATGTGAAGTACTATTCTGCAAAGAGACAACTTTATCTATGGAACCCCAAGGTATGGAGAAGAAATGCTAAGAGACTTCATGTGACTGTTTATGAAGATCGAATGCTCCCAGCTGCTTAATATTTCTCTGTTCCTATCGCATGTTCCTATTTCTCTCAAAAAAGCCTCTTTCATAGTGAGACATTGGGTATTTCTCTTAGGTTCAAACGTGCCAATTTTTGCTTCTGGAGGAACTCAGCCCAGTTGAAATCTCCCTCATTATATTCTGAAATATAACAGAAAGCCAAAATTTACATTAATTGATGCTAGGGATGCCAGTTAAAATGCCTCAGTTACACATTTTTCCCCCAGGGGCTAAAACACCTCAGTTGGCATAAATAAAGTTCTCACCAGGTGTGAACACAGCAACTTCAAGATGATAGTGCCCGGAATGAAACAGTTAAAACAATCTTCACAAAGACTGCATTTAAACTCAAGTTTTAGAAATGTCTTCAAACTCTGTCTTGACATGAGCTCTTCAAACATTCAGGATTCAAAAAACAAAAACAGTTCATGCTGTTTTTCTCTTCCAGATCATGCTCTAAGAATCAAATTAACTTCTGATCAAGCTGGTTTATGTTTCCAAAAGAGTCAGTGGTTGATTCCATGGTGACCTTAAAAAAATTAAAAATTTAATCTAGAAAATATTTATTGGCTTAGCAATTCCTAATTCACATCTATTCTGATCTTTGAAAGCCATCCACCCACATGTATCTCAAGCAGGTATGTTCTGACTGAAAGAATCCTGGTTCCTACAGACATGGAGATACAGCCCAGGCAGGGGAAGCATGGGGTCTAGACTGGAGGTATCTCATCTTTCTCTGCTTTCATTCACTTCCTTCCCTGCACTTCCATGTGTATGCACACAAGGAACAAGTGGGCAGGGTTTTCTTATGGATCCTGAGATCATCATAATTTTTCAGTCACATTCTTGACACACTGATTCCAATAAATCAGTGTTTAAAGGGTTGAGAATGCAGGTGCTGCCAGACCCTTGGCTTGCTTTATGTGGGCATCCATCTCTTTGTTCCCTGAGTTGTACCCCTTAAGGCTACAGTGATTCTGTGAGAATCTCCAGATTGTGCAAGCAAGAGCAATTGCTTTCAAAAACCTAGTGATTACTTTTTAAAATGTTTTCTGTTCTTCTTGACCCTCCTGGCAGATGCCTTATCGAGTAGTCTACTGAGAACCCAGGCTCTTCTGTGGGAGCATCTTTACATTTCATCTTCTCAATCTTGCATCTTCTGCTTCCCCCCACCCTATCCCTAAGAAACAAAGGCGTTCCTCCAGGGACTTAAGTGCATTTACTTCTTCCTCCTCTCAGCCCTCATTTCCTCAGTGCTCTCTTTTCTCTCTTGCATTTGCAATCTGTTTTTCACTCATACATGAGCCTTCAACTTCCTTTTGTCTTTAACGTTTTCTTGGCTCTACTTCTTTAGCTTCTCTTGAGGCTTGCCCTTCTCTCCTTCTCTTCTTTTTTCTTCTTCTTCTTCAGACCTGCTTTCCTCACTTATCTTTCTTAACTAATCTCCAACTTCCAATTTCTGTCACTGGTTTTCTTCTAAATTCTAAAGAACCTTCCTGTCTCCCTCTGTTTTTTCTTTTGCTCATTAATGTACATATCTTCTTAGGATCTAGTCAAGGCTTTCACTTCCAGAGCTGTTTTCTGTATTTAGTAACCACTTTTATTTCTTGAGTTTCAATGATTACCTGCATGCAGGTGGACCGGGGAGGAAGGAAGATCTACTCTTTGAATGATAATCTGGCCATGTTAAAATATAAGTGCTACAACTCAAAAAGCTGTCATTCAAAATACAATTGAGCAATAATTCCATGGGAGACACAATATAATTGAAGAAATTGCTTGCCTAAAAGCCAAGAGAAGGGATTATGCTCTGACTGTGTTTCTGAATTTTGGTTATATCACATGAAAATACAAAGATTAAATAAAACCACATCTAAAGATTCTTCCATCTCACAAAGCTGATTATTTATATAGAATACTTAATAGTCCTTTTCTTTTTAAAAGGACTTTGTTGTCCCAGTTTCTTAACTTCTATTTCAGATGAAAAATAAAAACATGGCCAAGTACAAAAGATGATTTTAAGATTCTTTTTATAACATTTCTTCAAAAAGGATATTTAAAGAAATTCATTGTTATTAATTTGGGGCTGTAGGAGAAAAGTTTTAATATATTCTTAGAAAAGGATTGACTTGCCAGTACTTAGAATTCAGAAATAAAAGTTGGGGTTACCATAAGAAATGATGTTATTATTGTTTTTGAAAATCAATTCCTACAACCCAGGTACCTGGTTGTGAAAAATGCTCCTTAATCTAAATTTACTTCTTCAGGGTGAAATTGTAGTGCTTCATTTGTCACAGGTCATTGAAAAATATACCTTTTGCCAGATACTGAAGTCTTCAATCAAAAGTAGTACAAAATCAAAGTGTTAAAAATAAACTATTTTTCCTTTTTAATAGGGTATCTCAATAGAACTTTTAAATGTATAGCTGACCCAAGACCATTTTCTGTCACCTTTATCTTGCCCATAAGCAGAGTTGTGAGAAAGATTTCATTGCTTTGACATTCCATCTCTGCTAAGCTGAGCAGCCTCATGAGTGCTAAGGGCCCACATTCATGGTCTCTGTGTTCCAACATCTTCCAAGAGTATGAGGTCAGTTCTCAAATGGTCTGCAAGAGCTGTTGGAAGACAAAATTATATGGAAGGTGAGTTTAAAAAGAACTATTAAAAATTATAATATTAAGTAATTTCACTTTTTAAAAATACATACAGTATTTACTTAACTATACATTTTAAATACCAAACAAGTTATCTATTAAGTTGTTATAATCTGATTTGCATAACAAATGCTATTCTGTTAGTTTAAAAATTAAAAATTCCTTTTCTTGAATTTTACAATCAATCTTTTATTGTTTGAAAAGCACTAGTGGATAATTAGAAATAGGATTTCATAAAAAATTAAAATCATCTTTAGATATTCCATTAATTCACCTTTCTTATGGAGGAAAGACCTTTCAAGCCCTGCTAGAAATCTCTTTCCCTCAGTTCTGTCGTATGAATGTCTTCCTTTCTGATGCTCTTCTCTTCTCTCCAAGCCCATCACTTCTTGGGATGCCCTTCTGCCCTCATTATCAGTTAATAACACATCTCAGGTGGGTCATGGAAGGAGTCTTCAGTAGCTTGAATGGTGGTGAAATCTAACCTTTCTGGTTATTTCTCCTTCACTTACCAATCATTGTCTGGTCCATCCTCCTTCACTCTCCCCTCCCAGATGCTCCCTCACCCAAAGCTTCATCTGTCTCTAGTATTCTTTTTTTCTAAAAAAAAATTGTTCTTTTTAGATATTTATAACAGTAGAATGTATTTTGACATATTATACATACCTGGAGTATAACCTATTCTAATTAGGATCCCATTCTTGTGGTTGTACATGATGTAGAATTTCACTGGTGGTATATTCACATATGAACATAGGAGAGTTATGTCTGATTCATTCTACTGTTTTTCATATCTGCATCCCCTTCATTCTGCTTTGTCTAATCCACTGAACTTCTATTCCCCCACCCACCCCATTGTGTGCTATCATCTGCATGTCAGAGAGAATATTTGACCTTTGGTTTTCTGGGGATTGGCTTATTTCACTTAGCATGATATCCTAGCTCTCTTGATGGTGTATCCAGGTGGAGGACTGGTCCTCTGTGATGCAGTCCAGTTTTTCTCTGGGCAGTGAGCTCTACTCCATCAAGATAAGTGAGATCTATAATAAGCCACTTTACCTTTTTTTCCTTCATAGAGTCTATTTTATTTTGTGATATGTTTCCATATATGTAGTTGAATATAGGTGTATCTAGACTGGAACACATTTTTAAGAAGAGAATGAGGATGCACAAGTAGGGGCCTTCCCTCAGGGAGTCTCAGGAGAGTTCTCCTACTAAAAGATTCAATGCTAAGAAAAGAGAGGATCAGCCATGAGTAATTCAAAGCCTCAACCAACAAAATGACTCTAATGAAAAACCACTAATAGTTAAAGGGACTACTCAGTAGAAGTGAGCTTAGCTGCATAATGAAGTGTTTGACGTTCAAAGGGCATTTTTGGCTCAACTGAAAACTGTATAAGCAAAGGACAAGTAGGGTTTGGGGTATTAAAATCAAGATTTTGAGTACCAAAGTCAATATGTTGTAAAGCAAAGTTTGCATAGAGAAACCAAAATACCCACAATTTATCAGGATATTATTTTTCATGCAAATAAAGAGAAAACATGAAAATTAGCAAATATAATAATATATATTTATTTCATAATATATTACTGTCAAGTGAAAGAAATTGTTTTCAATTAAATAAACTAAGAGCTATGATCAGGCAACCTTAACATTACCTAAGTGTCAATTTCTCCTACCATATAACAGGAAGGAGAAGAAAGATTAGTTAAGGTGGAAAGGCTATTACTAATCTCTGGAGTCCTAGAATCAATCCTGCAGCTACAGAGTAAGCCCAAACAGATGGCTGGCTCTTGCTAAATTGTCCAAAGGTGAACTCATTCATTTTTTCCTTCTTAAAGCTAACTTTAAGTCTCAAATACAGACATAATGAATGAGACAAAAGTAGAAAAAAAAAATGGAAGGTGTTATAATTTTACTTAGTCTCATTGGCTATTGAAATTAAGAATGTGTCACTATCTGTCCTGAAAAACTAACCTCTGACCCTCACATGACCACCAGGGAATAACTGTTTTTCTATCCTAGTCAAACTCAGCATCTCCTCACCTTAACTTGATTATATAATGGAGTCTAAAAACAAAATTCTACTATCAAACTGGGTAAGAATGTTCCAGCACCAACACTATTTACATGACTTGTTTAGTATTTTTTGTTTTTCTACTGAGAGTCAAGAATTGCGAGGCAAAGAATCAACACTTTCCCCCTCACTCTTATCTTGTGGGAGAGTAGGCAGTCTTGATTAAATCAGAAAACATATAGATAAATCCAAACAGGGATCAGGTTTGAAGACTCTTAAAATCTAGCCCACAGATCTGAAAGGTGATCTCACCAGTATTTTTATTATTAATTATTATCAATGATATACTGGGATGTATACATTGTGGTAGAGAACTGAAACAGATTACTTTTTATTTTTGCTTTCATTTCTTTCTTTCTTTTTTCTTTTCTTTTCTGTTAAGTTCTGGGAATTGGACCCAGGGCCTCATGCATGTAAGGCAAGCACTCTCCTTCTAGGCTACATACATCCGAGCCCTTTCCCTTGCTTTATTTTATTTTTTTTTTAATTTCTTACTTTCCCTTGCTTTAAAAAAGATTTTTTATGATTATCCTCACATGTTCCCCATCACTAACAGAACTTGTTTGGGATTCCACATTGCTCTTTTAAAAAACTGTTGTGCAGAGTGACAGCACATTTATTCACATCTAAGATTTATTTACTGATTGTCTATCAAGGAAAATAGTTTTGAATGAGGGTATGGCTTGCTATTCAAATTCACTGGAAGCCCAATACACGGGCTCACTAAATGAAATACGACTGTTGAACTGCAAAATGATTTAATCAAAAGAAGTTTAGCTGCAGTTTTAATTAAGGGAGAAGTGACCATCTTCTTTTTTTTTTCTTTATTGGTTGTTCTAAACATTACAAAGCTCTTGACATATCATATTTCATACATTAGATTCTTCAAGAAATACCGTAAAAACTATCTTGGTGTCTCTGAAGAGGGGCCTTCCCTCAGGGAGTCTCAGGAGAGATAACACTGAAGCATGGACTTAAAATTCAAGATTCCTGAGTGTTCAATCCTCCTTCTGAAGCCCCCATAATGTTTCTGGCAGGAGATGCTTGCAGTGAGGCTGCAAAGTCTGGGATCAGCAAGGTCCCTTTAGATTTGAAGGAATTACTCAATAGGTCTGGGCTTAGCTGAAAAATTAGAAAACTGGAGATTCTTCGTAAAATTGAGAGAGTCCCTTTTAAAAAGGTAAAATCATGACTCTCATAAAAATATAAAATTGACAAGTGTCAAATATTTTATTTAACTTATTAATCAGTGAAGAAATCAGAAAGATATTATGGTCAGCTAAAGAATGAATTACAAGAAAAAATATATATACATATTATGAAATAAATAATTTTGAAATTAATTAACATTTATGCAAAAATGGGTCTATCCAAAGAAATATAATCAAATGTATTCTACCAGACTTGCATTTTCCGGGAACAAGAATCCTTTGTATTGTTAAAGGTTTGCTACAACTTATAGAGTTGTAAAATAGCTCAGTGAAAATAAAAGATAGTGATAACCTGATGGATGAGCTATGTATGATAACTGCTAATATTTTCTTTACCGTTTCAAAGTCTTTTACAATTTTTCCTGATGCAGTATAGTCAAGGGCTTTTCTAAATGCTTTGAATTGGATACCCTTCATAGGACCCTCCACAGACTCTCAGGCTATGGGCTGTGTTTCTGAACCTATCCTATTTCCTGGATTCCCTCTTCCAAGTCAGCCTGATGACTCAAAGTTACCTTACTAATAGTGCTTTACCTTCTGTGACCCAATCAGTGACCTCAAGACAACATAATGCTAGAGAAGCACATGAACAGGCTAGCGCAAAGAGGCCTATTTTTTTGTACATTATAAACATTATATATATATATAAAACACTAAACATTTTATATACATGAATACATATTTTATAAACATTTATACACACTTCTGTCCTAGCTTCCTAATGACTTGAATAGTTATTATTATCCTATTCACAAATCCAGAAAATAAGATTCAATAACAATGTAAATCGTCCAAAATGTTAAGGTTAACAAATTACAGAAAAGAAGTTTAAATCTACTGACTTCCAAAGCTTCTGACTAAGATGTAACTTCATCAGAGACATCAGCAATCAGGGACCCCACAAATTTCCTAATATTATTCAGTTAATGTTTCACCCAGTTAAGCATTTGAACTCTTCACTGGTGAAGTTTTTCTATCGTAGTTTTCTATTGTAGTTCTTTTTTTTTAATTTTTAAATTTGTTTTAATTAGTTATACATGACAGTAGAATGTACTTTTATAGATCATATATAGTGGAGTATAATTTCTCATTCTCTGGTTGTACATGATGTAGAATCACACCAGTCGTATAGTTAAATATAAACATAAGGTAATAATGTCTGATTCATTGTACTATCCTACCTATCCCCTTACCCCCTCCCCTCCCTTCACTTCCCTCCACCTATAAATTAACTCTATTCTTCCCTAGCCTCTCCCCCATTTTGGATTAGTATCCACATATCATCCACATATCAGAGAAAACATTTGGCTTTTAGTTTTTTGGGATTTATTTATTTTGCTTAGCATGGTATTCTCCAGCTCCGCCCATTTACCAGCAAATGCCATAATTTTATTCTTCTTTAAGGTTGAAATATATATATTTCAAATACACACACACACACACACACACACACACATACATATATACACATACTTTTTTTTATTCATTCATTTGTTGAAGGGCACTGTTTTAGTCTTTTTGCTTTGTTTTGTTTTGGTTTTTTGCTGCTGTGACTAAAGGATTGGACCAGAACAATTTTAGGGAAGAGAAGTTTATTTGAGGCCTCATGGTTTCAGGTCTTCGTCCATAGAAGGCCGCCTCCATACCTTGGGGCTCAAGGTGAAACAGGACATGATCGCTGGAGAGTGTGGTGGAGGTAAGCAGCTTGCATCATGGTACTCAGGAGGCAGAGAGTGCTAATGCCGCTTTCCAGATACAAATATATACCAAAAGCTAGGCCCCAATTCCTACCTCCTCCAGCCACACCCTACCACTTCAGTTATCACTTAGTGATTTCCTATCAGGGGGTTAATTTACTGATTGGGTTAAGACTCTCACAACCCAATCATTTCTCCCCTGGACCATCTTGTATTGTCTTACATATGAACTTTTGGGGGACACCTCATATTCAAACCATAACAGGCACCTAGGTTGATTCCATAGTTTAGCTATTGTGAATTGAGCTCTTGTAGTTCTTTATATGCCTCAAGGTGAGATTTCTGGACAAGGTTGTGACTTGTGTGTGTGAAACTCCACATTTTTTTTTTTTTTTTTTTGCTGTGGAAAATATCTCTACAATTCATCACACAGAGTCCATTATGCATTCTTCTTATTGGCACTGTTCAAACATTGATGAGCACGCCTAACACATTGCTGTATATCTTATCAATTTATATGATCACAGGTAAGATTTATCAAATGTATATAAGGCCAAGTGCCTTGTACTTTATTACAATATCTCACTGGATTCTCACTGGGCATCTATGAACTTGAAAAGTGAGGTTTAGAAAAATAAGTAACTTACCCAAAACCACAGAAGGGGAAAGTGTCCACTCTCTCTACATTGTGTCTGAAAGCCCTTTGACCATGTACTTTACCCTTTTGTGAACAAGAAGGATCCAAATGTCTTGTAACATGTGGGCTAAGGAAGACTAATTCCCTCAGCTGAGTACACATTTAAATGGAAAAAAGACATTGCAGTGAATGAAACTCCCACTTTCCTTTCTCATTCTGTGAATATGAGGACCCATGTGGCTATCCTGCATTAAGATGGAAGCCACATGAGCTTAAAGAAAGTGGGGATTTATGAGTCCACATTGTCTTCAGTGGACATGGATTCAGAGCATCAATGCCTTCTCTGACCTTTCTCCTTTCCCCTCTTTTAACCCAGTTCTGCTTCTCTCTCGGGGTTGGCTTTACCATTCCTACTGCAGTTATCTTTTTTTTCCATTTGGCTTGGAAGGAAACTAGAAAACACCTACAGCGTTTATCATTTTCATGGTTCAAACCCTAAGGCAAGCTGATCATGAGGGTGCATGCCTATAATCCTAGCAACCTGGGAGGCTGAAATAGTAGATTGCAAACTTGAGATAAGCTCTGTCAACTTACTGAGACCCTGCTCACAATTAAATACATAAATAAACATAGAGTTGGGGATATAGCTTCAGTGGTAAAGCACCCCTGGGTCAAATGCCCAGTATCATAAAATAGAAGAATGAAGCAGACTTAAAAATAAAGGTAGAGGGCTGGGGTTGTGGCTCAGTGGTAGAGCACTTGCCTAGCATGTGTGAGGCACTGGGTTCGATTCTCATCACCACATATAAAAGATAAAGGTCCATCAATAACAACAACAACAACAACAACAATAAATAAATAAATAAATAAATAAATAAAAATAAAGGTAGAAATAAAGAACACATGTCTACTTAAGTAACGAGAGTTCTTTAGAGGGTGACTAACACTGTGAACAATCTTTTGCAATAAATAAATGATAGCAATGCTTTTAAATAGGTACTGCATGCATAATTCTGCTTCTTTTAAAAAATTCTTGGTGCATTATAATTACACATAATAGTGGGATTTATTATGTCATATTTATAAATGTATATAACATAATTTCGTCAATTTTATTACCTAATACCTTCCTTATTCCTCTCCTAGTCCCTCCCTATGATCTGTTCTTAATTTTTATAAAATAGAACTTTAAATTCTAGATGAATAGAATTGGGCTAATTGAACTTATTAATGATAAAATATGGATTAATTTGAAAGTTAATATTTTAGAAAAATTTCTTCATGTATTTTTGGAAGTCTGCAAATTATGACTAGATTACTTATTAAATATTATACTCTAAGTCCATTTCTGGGAATATGGAACATATTTTCCAACAGAAATAATGTTTTACTCACTAATTGGGTACTCCATAATAGCCCATGAAAAAATACCAGAATATATGTAATTTGTAATATTTATGAAAGCAACCATGATAATGTTCCCATGGGTTCTAATGTTCAGGATTCTGATTTGAGATGCTAGCAGCAAGGCGTCCTTCTTACCCTCCCATGTCGTCTCTGGGTGTGAGAGCATAGTTTCTTAGCATTTCAGACTTTAGCACTGTGATAAGTTCATGTTATATAATAAGCTCAAGTTAAGGATGAAGGACAGAAGCACTGGAGTAGCCTGAGCACAGGACGGAAGGGATATGGTGCAGGGCAGGATTTGAGAACCCATGAGAAATAAGCCTCGTTCCTGAAAATTAACCAAAGTGCAGACTCCTTGGGGGGAGGTGTTATGGTTTAGATCTGAGATATCCCCCCACAAGCTCATGTGTGAGATAATGTATGAAAATTTAGAGATGAAATGATGGGGTTATGACACCCTTAACTAATCAGTGTGTTAATCCCCTGATAGGGATTAACTGAGTGGTAACTGCAGGTAGGGTGGGGTTGGAGGAGGTGGGTCACTGAGAGCATGCCTTTGGGGTTTATATTTTGGTTTTGGAGAACAGAGCTGTCTTTCTGCTTCCTGGTCATCATATCCTGAGATGCTTTCCTCCACCACACACTTCTGTCATGTTGTTCTGCTTCATCTCAGGTCCTAAGGAATAGAGTTGGCCTTCTATGGACTGACATCTCTGAAAATGTAAGCCCCCCAATAAACTTGATATTTTCTAAGATTCTTTGCTGCTTATGTTCGTGAAAACATGGGATGGGGCAAAACATACTACTCCTAAGCTTTCTTTCTCTATTCATTATTTTTTCCTGCAGTTCCTGTAACAAAATCAAAAGGTCCATGACATGCAAATGGTCTTCATATGCAAACAGACAAAGGCAGAGCCTAGATCATTTTAGAAAAAAAAAAAAAATCCAGGCAGCATTAGTCTAGGCGTTTCCCTATCCAGGGGCCCTGGAAGTCACCATGGCTCTGGGGAGAGAAGCACACTGGGCAGGGGTGGCTGATTTCCATCAGAAACACGTGAAGTGTGAGAATCCATGGCAGTATATCCAGTTCCCCTGTAAATGCTTGAGATAATATGACACAAATCTTGTCACAAAGGATTTTGCTCACTCAAGAGTTTTTTTTCCTCCCACATTTTATACTTGTTCCCAAGCACAGAACATAAAAATCACATTATCAAAGAACATCTATCTGTCTAAAATTGAAATTGTACTCTGCAGAAAACCTCAAGGCACAGGACTGACACCATACTATATATATGAATATACTAGGCTTTGGTGAAGCATAAATTAGTTTTCTCTTGTGGAAAGAAGCCAATCATTATTCTATCATAGGGGTTATTTTGAAGTACCCACTGGCCTATTGATAGGAATAGAATTGAATCACAAGTTATGTGAAAAGAGAGAGATGCCTTATTTTCTTCAGGTTTAGTTTGAAGTTTCCAGAAAATTTAAGTCACATAATACATGAGGCAAAAACATTCAGTTTTAATCATGGAAAACAAATACTATCCTTGTTATTTACTACTTTAAAGTTGAACGGCCTTTGATCAATTTTCTTCTCAGTGTGGCAGGCCAAACATTCTTGTAAATCCCTCCATAGTTATTTTACAAAGAAGCACCAGCCCACACACTGTAAAACATTTTCTTCTTTTCCTGGGCCCTAAAATTGTATGTTCCACTAGAGTCTACATAACTCCTAATGTCATTTTGCAGCCTAATGCAATTCGGTCACTTCCTTTTTTTTCTATCTGCTTTGAATCTAACAGCTTAAATGTTAATAAAATAAATTTGGTTATAAAGTAGTTCATATATCCCAGAAAGTCATAACACTTCGATTTTATAAGTAATATGGCATCACCTTCAATATATTCTCTGGAATACTATCCTAGCTCCCTTTGTTCAAAGACCTACTAGGGAAAATAATGATGCCTGGATTAAATACAATCTAGAATATTGATTCTGTCACTTTGAATACAACGAGAGGTCATCCTGCTTTTAATATCGGAATATGCACTTTCAACCCAGACATTAAAAGAAGTGGTTTCAACTCTTCATATATAGAGTGAGGTAATTAAAAATCTCCCTAAAAGTTTTTTAACATAAAACTATATATTAAAATCATCATACTTATTTGATTGTATTATTATACTTTTTGTCAAAAGATAATATTTTATTTTTAAAATTATTAAAGGATTCTAGTAAAATGGGCAGGGCATAGAGATATGTGGGAGGGGGGAAGAGTCTTGATTGTTCTTCCTGACACCAGAACAGAAGTGGCCCTAAGTGAAGATGATTTGAAAATCTAATTGCTGCCATACTGTCACTTCATTCATAATTTACAGAGTATCTCCAATAGGATGAATGGGGGCATCTTAAGTTTTTAATCATCCCTTTTCTCTTTGAAAATGTATACAGAGTAATACAGAACAAACATATGCAATTAAAAAACTGCAAATTTAGAGAAAATTGAAAAGAGAGAAAATAACCCACAAATTAAAGTATATATGTTTGTGTGACCTCAAAATGTGAGAATAGCAGCACCTAACTGGGCAGTGCTGTGGTCTGAATGTGTGTATCTCTTCAAAGTTGATGTGTTAAAACCTGTCCCCCAAGGTGATGGTGACCCCCAAGGTGGGCCTTTGGGAACTGGTTAGACCATCAAGGCAGAATGGGATTAGTGCTCCTGTACAAGAGGCTTGAGGAAGCCCTTTTGCACCTCTGCAATGTGGGGACATAGCAAGAAGGTGCCATCGTGGAGCAGGGAGTAGGCCCTCATCAGACAATAAATCTGCTGGTAGCTGACCATGAGCTTCCTAGCCTCTGGGACTATAAGCAATGCATTCCTGCTGCTTTTAAATTACCCAGTTTAAGGTATCTTGTCACTACTGCACAAAAGGAATAAGACAGGTAGCAACATGGAATTGGTCACTTTTTTGTGCTCCCTTTCTATACTATACTCTTTGAAAGGATGTTACTATGTGTGCCCCACACATAAGGAGCAGGGATTTTTATGTTCAATGCCTTGAAAGGTGAATGAATATTTCCTAATTATTTGAAATTTTACAAGGCAAATTGGTCTGTTCCATTCCTTCTCACTTATTTATTCATTCTTTCCTTCTGTGTATTGGTGTGAATTTGTCGATATTTATTTGATGTTTAGTGTTGCAATTTAGTGCTGTGTTATGCAACTAGTTGCTCTGATTGTTTTAGCTTTGGCCACTGGGAGCTATTTCAGTTAACTTTTACATCGATTTGACATCTTCATTGATGTGCTGCCTTCCTTCCCCAAACCCATAACCTCAGTCTAATTATGAGAAATCAGAAAAATCCCAACAGAGTGACATTTGACAAAACTCCTCAAGAATGTTAAGGTCATCAAAAACTAGAAAAGTTTGAAACATTTTCATAATTATCATGACTAAAAGTTATGCAGTATCTTGGATGGGATTCTTTAATAGAAAAGAGATATTAAGTAAAAACTAAGAAAATTTGAAAAAAAGCACACATGATGATAATGTGTCAATATTTGTTCACTAGTTGTGACAAACATTAAAATCAGATGTTAGTAGTAGGAAAAAATAGGCATGGTTTATGAAAACCATATTATCTTTTCAACTTTTCTGTAAATATAAAGCTATTTTAAAATAAAAACTTTATTGGATAAGAACATAGTAGGGTAACTATAGCTGGGGAAAAGAGAACAAACGGATTGAACACTTTCTGGATGATAGGGAATTTCAAATTTACTTAGTAGAAAACAAAAAACGTAAGACAACAGGTCAGTTTAAAAAACTAGTAAAAGCATAAAAAACTAAGTTGGAAAAAGTGGAAAATTTATTTTAAAATAGCAGAAAATAAGAATATAATGATCAAAAGAATATAATTCATGAAAACAAAACCAGTATCTTTCAAATGTTAATAAAAGAAAAACAGAATTCTAGAAAGCCTAGTCAAGCAAAACAATAGATAAAACATAAGCAGTAAATATTAGAAATGAGAAAAAGAACACAATTGCTCATATGATGTGGACTAAAAATTCCAATTCAATGTTTATCCAAGCATAAACATACTGCTTCTAAAATACAAATAATCAGAAAAACTGAAGACTTGACACAGTAGAGGCCAGAAGAAAATGGAATAACGGGCTGGGGATGTGGCTCCAGCGGTAGCGTGCTCGCCTGGCATGCGTGCGGCCCGGGTTCGATCCTCAGCACCACATACCAACAAAGATGTTGTGTCTGCTGAGAACTAGAAATAAATATTGAAAAATTCTCTCTCTCTCTCTCACTCTCCTCTCTCACTCTCTCTTAAAAAAAAAAAGAAAAAAGAAAATGGAATAACTTCTTCAAAGTATTGAGGTAGTGTTCAACATAGGTTACTCTAATAAAATTAGTATTCAAGAGTAAAATTTAAATAAGATTTCAAACAAAAATAAGAAGAGAAAATAAAGAAAAGAGTAAACACTAGAAAACAGAAGGAAATAATAAAGATGAGAACAAAAAAATAATTCGATAGAAATTAAAAAGGAGGTAATCTTCTCATGCTCTTCCTCTCTTCCCCATTTTGAGTCACTCCCTATGAGAAGACATTTAGCATTTGATTTTTTGGGGATTGACTAACTTCATTTAGCACAATCTGCTCTAATGCCATCGATTTCCCTGCAAATGCCATGATCTTGTTATTTTTCAGTGCTGAGTAATATTCCATTGTGTATATATGCCACATTTTTTTAATCCATTCATCCATTGAAGGGCATCTAGGATGGCTCCACAGGTTAGCTATTGTGAATTGTGCTGCTATAAACATTGATGTGGCTGTGTCCCTGTAGTATGCTGTTTTTAGGTCTTTGGGGCATAGTCCAAGAAGAGGAATGGCTGGATCAATTGGTGGTTCCATTCTCAGCTTTCCAAGGAAGAGAGGAAGAGCATGGGAAGAAGATTACCTCTACATAGGGAAGAGGGGTGGGAGGGAAAGGGAGAGAGAAAGGGAATTGCATGGATGGTGGAAGGAGACCCTCATTGTTATACAAAATACATGTATGAAGATGTGAGGAAAAAAAGAATAGCATTACCTTAGATTAGGTAGAGAGAAGTGATGGGAGGGGAGGGAAGGGGTTAGGGAGATAGGAAGGATAGTAAAATGAAACAGGCATTATTATTACTGTGTGTATATATGTGAATGCATGACCAATGTGATTCTGCAACCTGTATACTCAGAAAAGTGAGATATTATATCCCATCTGATTCAAATATATGATGTCAAGGTCATTGTACTATCATGTGTGACTAATTAAAACAAATTTAAAAAAAGAAATTTAAAAGGAAAAATGGAGACCTCAACTAAATCAGAAATTTAAAAACTGTGGTCCAATGAGTCAAATTGAGCCTGTGATCTGTTTTTGTATGGCTCAGAAGTTGAGTTAGTCTTCTCTTCTTCACTGTGAACAAAATATATGACAAGAATAATTTAAAGGAGGAAAATTTATTTTGGCTCATGGTTTCAGAGGCTCAGTCCATGGTCCGCCAACTCCATTTCTCTGGGCTGAGATCAGGCAGAACATCATGGCAGAAGGGCTTGGTGGAGGAAAGTTGTTCAACTCATGGCTGCCAGGAAGCAGAGATAGAGCACAAGGAGCTGGGGACAAAATATAATCCCCAAATGCATACCCCAAGTGATCTCTTTCTTCCAGACACACTGCACCTGACTACAATGACCCCCAGAAAGCCATTCAAATTATTAACCCAGCAAATGAATTAACCCACTGATTAGATTACAGCTTTCATAATCTAATAATTTCCCTGTAAATATTCTGAATGTTGTAACATTGTCTAACATGAGTTTTTTGGGGGACACCTCATATTCAACCACAACAGGAATCAAGAATATTTTTTACATTTGTAAATGTTATGTTAAAAACCAAAACCCAAATAAAACATAAGGGCAATGTACAACCCAGATTAAATGTGGTCAGTAAAACCTCAATTATTTAGGATCTGTTTTTTGTGGAAAACTTTGTTGTCCTTGAATTAATTTAAAAACTGATTATTTGAACCAATCAATAAAAAGACTAACTTTAGGACAATAATGACTGAGAGAAAAGAATTGAGGCACACTATACTTAAATAAGGAATAAAAGAGAGTCACAAATAGAATAGAAAGGATTTATGACTTCCATTCTGAAAAGTCTCATAATTATCTCATAACAAATAGTCTTCTCGCCTCCATTCTTCTGTTATATTTTCTAGAATCTTGATATATGTTGAATTTTCATATTTTGTACCTCATGTCTCTTAAATTTACTTTTATATTTTTAATCTTTTCATCTCTCTGCTTTTCTTTGGGTTATTTCCTAAGATTTATTTTTCAGTCCACTAATTTTCTTCAAATTTTGTTCAAGCTGTCACCTAATTTATCCTCTGAGATTTAAAACTTTCAAAGATGGTAATTTTCATTTTACATTCCAATTGTTTCTATTTCAAAATTGTCTTCACAGTGTGTGATCTGTAATTTTTTAAAAACACAATGTCATAATTTCTTTCAGATTATTGTTCAAGTATTCCAAGATTTTCAGACCCTAATCCTATTTGTGTGTCTGCTGATTCTCCTTCATGGTGCATCGTTTTAGCATGCGTGTGTGTGTGTGTGTGTGTGTGTGTGTGTGTGTGTGTGTTTAATTTGGGGGAATGAGAGACAACTTTTTATGAGGTTTGATTTCTCTGGTGGAATCCTGCTTATCACCAGTAAATCTGATGGCAGCTATAAGAATTTTTAGATGCATTTTAAACTGGGGTCATTGTCTATTATTTCCAGACTTCTACTGGTTTTCAAAAATCATGAACATGTATAAACATTCCTAATTAACAAGTATTTTTCTGAATCCATTTATAAAATCATATGATTTCCCCTTTATTCTGTTAATTTGCTGAATTGTATTGGTTTCCAAATGCTAAATAAAACTTGCATTTCCAGGATAAATCCTACTTCATCATGATGTATTTCCTTTTTATGTATTGTTGAATTTGATTTGAACACATTTTTAAAAAAACCCATGTATGTTTATATTCATGGGGATTAATGGCTTGTGATTTTGTTCTATAATGCCTTTGGCAGGTTTTTAGGATTAGGGTCAAGCTGGTCTCTTAAAATGAGCTTTTCACTATTTCTTTCTCTTCCATTTTCTGAAAACAAATTAGACAGTCACGATTACCTCTCTGAATGTTTGAAATAATCCACCAGTGAGAACATCTGGGCCTCAAGTTCCCAATAGAATTGAACCCAGGGCCCTGCATGTATTAGGCAAATGCTCAGCCACTGAACTACCCCCACAGACCCTACTAATACATTTTTAAAAGAATGTTTTTATTTTTTTTTGAATTGTCGAATTTATTGGAATAAAGTTATTATCTATAGGATCTGAGGTGATCATCTCCTTTTCATTATTTAATGTTGGTGATTCATGTGTATCTTAATCAATATAGTTTAGGATGTTTCGATTTTAAAAATGTCTTTTCAGAGAACAACCTATGGCCTTACCAATTTTCTCTGTTGTCTCTCTTTTTCTTTAATTGGCTTCTTCTTTTATCTTTATTTTCTTTCTTTGAATTATTTAGGCTTTGTATTTCAATTCTTTTGCTATATTCCTTTAAAAATATTTAATGAACACAATAATTGTGCATACTCATGGGTACATTGTGATACATAAAACTTGTATAATGCACAGATGATCAAATCAAGTTAATTAGTAGATCTATCACCTGATATGTTTATTATTTCTTTCTGTTGGAAACATTAAAAATTTGTATGTCTTCTTTGAAAAAAAAATCTATTCAGATCATTTGCTCAATTTTTATACTGGTTTCTAAATGCTAAATTTGGAAATTAACCAAATAATAATTATTATAATATATATTATAATAATATAATACTTATAACCAAATAATTATTATAATATATATTTTTGTCATTGCATTGTTTGAGATCTTTATATATTCTGAATTTAATCCCTTATTGGGTAAGTAGTTTGGAAATATTTTCTCCCATTCTATAAGTTGTTTCTGCACTGTTTTTTTTTTTTTTTTTCCTGTATGGAAGCTTTTTAGTTTGAAGCATTTCTCCTGTTTTCTTCTAGGAGTTTTATAATTTTGTGTCTTAAGTTTTTGATCCATTTTAAGTTGATTTTTTCATATGTTGAGAAATATTCTTCTGCATATGGTTATCAGTTTTCCAGACCATTTATTAGAGACTTTTCTCTTATGTATGGTCTTGATACTTTTGTTATAAATCAATTGATTTTAAATGTGTAGTTTAATTTCTAGGTTTTCTATTCTGTTCCATTTGTGTATGTGTCTATTTTTGTGCCAGTACCTTTGTGTTTTGGTTACTATAGTTTTGTAGTGTATTTTAAAGTCAGGTATTGTGATGCCACTAGCTTGGTCTTTTTGCTTAGGATTATTTTAGCTAAAAGGAACTTTGGTGGTTTAGAATTGTATTTTTCTAGTTCTATGAAGAATGCAATTGGAATTTTGATAGGAATTGCTCTGAGTCTATTGACTGCTTTGGGCAGTATGAGACATTTTAACAGTAGTAATTCTTCTAATCCGTGAACATGGGATGTCTTTCTATTTTGTGGTTTGTGTCTTCTTCAATTTCTTTAATCGGTGTTTTACAGTTTTCACTGTAGATATATTTCACCTTTTTGGTTAAATTTATTCCTAAGCTTTTTCTGTGTGTGTGTGTGTGTGTGTGTGTGTGTGTGTGTGTTTGCGGGTGGGGCGTGGGTGTGCCCAGGGCTGGTAACTATTACAAACAGAGTGACTTTCTTGATTTTTTTTCCAGCTAGTTTATTATTGGGGGAAAATATTTAGTTTTTCTTTTTTGTCTTTCTTTTTTTTTGGAGGTCAATACTTGGGATACATCATATTTATTAATGAATATCCCTCTGAAATCAGCAACAATATTTTTTAAAAAAACAATGATTGCACCATTTGGTCAGGCAGAACTAGTAACTTTCATTTTTTAAACAATACAAATCTGTTAAAAATTTCAATCAGTATTATAACACACACATATAATACAACATTCTAGTTATGTTAAATGTTACAAACCAATGTGAATGCCATGGATGGAAAAAAAAAACAAACAAGCATTTAAACTTTAAGCACTATAGGTAGCACTTCATGTCTGAGTTCAGTTTTTATAGATTTTGCTCGCTGTTTTGAATCTGCTTCACTCATGCATGTTTCAGGAGTTAGGTTGAGATTTGTGTAAGTGGTCCAACTCTCAATTTAATTCCCCTCTTTTTTACTTGCTGGTTTAGGTTGGATCTATACCTGCAGGATAAAGGTCAGGCTGAGACATGTTGGTTGTTACCCTCAAAGAGGGATGCTTTTTTTTAAATATTATTTATATTTATATTCTTTTCTCTGTGATTTCTACTGCACAATCTAACCTTGATGAGCTCCTTTCAGAGGTTGCTCTGGCTGCTTAGGAGAGGCTGTTGTTTCTGTCATATTTTTAGCTGCCTCTGCCAAGCAGCTTTACTCCATGACTGAGGTCTACCCTGAGGGCATATGTATTAGGCAGAGAGAGGTGAAAGTCAATGGAAAGTTACCTCCATGCAGGTCACTTCTCCAAGGTTTGCCAAGTTTTGTTTATTTTTAAGAGTCCTCAGGTAGTTGGGATTTTACATTTTGTTTACAGTCCATAGTTGTTATCAGCAGGAAGCATGAGGGGCTTACACTACCATAGCAATATCAGAATTTCCTCCAACATTGTTTTGTCAAGGGAAAAAAAATGGTATACAACCCAAATGTGCAGAGAAGGAAAACTGAAATACAGGGCTCCATAAATGACATATCCAGGCTGCTTGAGGCTCTGATAATTCATCTCTTTTCTATCATCCTATATTTGGTGCAAAATCTCAGCTCACAATGTGGGTCTCTAACTATGGCCCTTGGACTCACCATGCCAGCATCACCTGGGACCTTGATAGAAGTGCACATCCTTGTGCCACACTCAAGATCTGCCTCAGGAGCTTCACCTACTTCAGTAGCAGAAACTCCATGTGTGAAGTCTGCAGTCTGTTTTGTGAAAGTCCTCCAAATGATTCTGGTATTCAGTAAATCTTAAGCTATATCTATAGGGAATCCTCTCACCTGGTTCTGAATGAGACATTTTTGATAGAGGGGGAAGTCTTCTTGCCCCCCGCCCTTTTCTCCTGAATTCTTGACTTCTTATCTGCCTCTTAAGGTTCACAGTAGTCTGTCTTTTTTACTTCTTTTTTTTTCCTGAAATTGTGGGCTCCCTGGGCCCCTTATTTTCTATCTCCAGAGACATTTCTTTCCATCTGAGCCTCATACTTAACATTTCTATCATCAAAAAATTTCATCCTTCATGTTCACCTGCCCTGTTGTAAATTGAGAAGAAAACTATTCCTGACAAGGTCCTTGGAGTGCACAATAACTTGAATAAATGTGGCTGAGTACATTTAGCATTTATGTGAACCTAGCTCCTATCTCTTGTTTGAGATCAGAAAAAGATTCCTGCTATTTTAGATTTCTCAGCTGTCTGTATAAGAGATTTTTTAAAAGTCTTGGTGAAGGATGAACTACTGAATAACTGCTTAAATGTGTCTTTGGGGCCTAATGCTTTTGGAGTTTGCTTTGGAACAAAAATGTAGTCTTTTCCATATTAGAATGTGTGTGTGCACATCATACATACATGCACATGCACATGCATGTATGTGAAAAAAGCATGTATGTAAACTGTGAATGGGAGATGGTCTTGGTTGGGCAGGGAGGGAAGGCAGGGTCGGATAAGGCAACAATGCCTGCCAATCCAACTTCACAAGGTAGCAGATCCTCAACAATTCATCTGTTTCTTTTTACTGGTGTTTTCATTACTGCTTGGCCTCCTCACACTATTTTGTACTCAAATTTCTAACAGTTAAAGAAAAAGGAAGGGCATTGTGCCTTTTAACTTCCAAAGATCTTTGCTTTTTGTGCTGGGCAGTCACCCAAAGTCTCACTAGATGTGATAGTAGCTCTGCTTTTTAAAGCCCCTTTGAAAAAGGGACTGTGTACTTGGCTGATATCAAACCCAGACACCCTCCTGTGTGGGATTAACCCAGGGAGCTGGGACTGTGCCCAAGCCTTGCCATAGGGGCATTCCACATGAGGTGGTGTCTAACCAAGCTACTAATTGAATCTCATGCTGATAGGACATTGAAGATTAGAACAAGGTAGCACTAGATACAGGGAGATGTGAGCAGATTGTGCTAAAATGGAATTACTGTTCTATTAAAAATAAACTTCCTTCTTAGGTTTTCCAAGTTCATAGCTATCACTTGCAACATTAAAAGCAAAGTGAACACATAAATGCTATCCCATTTTTATGGGATATTTAATGACTATAATACAGACTTTTTAAATGTACAAAGTCATTCCAGATACTGCATTCCATTTTATTCTTAAAAAAAAAAAAAACCGATGGGGTTGGATATTCTTACCATGACCTCCAAGTTTTAGATCTGTGTTTCAAAATGTAGCTATTTTCTACTGATGAACTTTGGATGACTTTAGGTATTTCCTTTATATGACATCAAATATCAGTGAATTACCTAGTAAAAGGGATGTCCTATTTTCAATTTTCTTCAGTACTTTGTATAATGAGAAAATTTTAGTTTGGTGATGATATGTCTATGAAACTTCAATAATCTATCTCTATTTTCATAACATCAGCAGATCTTGGTCTAAGAATCTTTGCCAGGCAATAATATCCAAACAGAATTTATTATATTATTTTATAGTAATTATAATAAATTTTAAGTCACCTTCCTATTTAGGGCAACTCTATGATATTGGTTTTCTACTTATGACAATAATGTAAAATTTCCTTTTAACAGTTTTAAAGTGAGACAGTTGCAGAAAATATTATTATTAAAGTAGCACATGGAAATGAAAAAAAATATATGCATAATACAAAATAATTGAAATGCTGTTCTAAGCAAAGAAAATCAGCCAATTAGGGACAAGTGATTTAGGAACATCACACAGTTAAAATGTGAGGCATGCTTGAAGGGATTAAAATTCAGATGGGTAAAGGTCTTTTCTAGGAGACCCGAGACGAGAACCAATGTCTGGATTCCTAGCCTTGTGCTATTGAGGCTTTGCAATGGCCTTTCTTATTGTTTAATTAAAATATCTTAGTGTCTTTCCTCCCTTTCAACCCCATTATATATGAACATAGAGGCTAGTATAAGCATTTGAAATTTCTGCTGATTTTAAAAACAATGATGATAACAAGAATGTGCTGTATTTATTCAATTTTTTCTATGGGTCTTGTATTATTTTATATATTTCATATGCGTTATACTTAGTAACTAATTTACTTTTCATATTTCAATACTTGTTTTTATACTCATTCTACTTATTAGTTCATTTAATAATCATTCTAAATTGCAGAAGAGAAGTATCACTTGGTTTTATAATAAGTCCCTCCAACCTCACTCGATTGTTCTTCTGGAATCATGGAAATGACATCAGGTTCAAAGATTCATGATTCACTTTATGTTCCATTCCTAATATAAATAAAAGTACAGTTTTCAAGTTTTATTTATTAGATTATTTTTAGGTTGTCCATAACATTTAGCACTAATTAAACAAATATTTTGTGGCATAGCAAGTATGCAGCAGGCATTGTGATGGCAACTGGGGTAACACTGGTGAGCAGAGAGAAATGAGAGCTGCCTGGCAGACCTTAGAGTTGAAGCCAGAGACCTATTCAGATGGTCACACGCTGCACGTAACATACAACTTAAGGGTATAAAAGAAACACAATTGTCATAAAAGAAACATAAAAGAAACCATGAGAATGTGACTAAGGCCCAGAAATCCAGGAATGTCTTTCCTGAGAAATTGGTAGGCTGACTGAGAGATGAAGGATGAGTAAGAATGAGTAGGTGAAGGTGGGCTTCAGGTGGAGGAAGGAATGCTAAGGCAGAGAAAAGAACACTTATGAAAGCCCGGGAACAGGAAAGAACATGGTGATGGGTGGATAGAAAGAAGGCCATGTTGGCCGGCCTGGCTTGGGGTCAAACTTGGGTGGAGGGAGGAAATTGGTGGAATATGAGTGGGAGATTAGAGAGGCACATAGTGACCATGTGAGGCACACTCTTGCGCATGTGTTAAGGAGTTGGGTCTTTTAACTAAATGGGGGATGACAGAGACATAGTCAGATTGTATGTTGAATTGATCACTTTATGCAGCTGTGTGAGAATTGAAGTTTTCCTTTTTTATTCAAGGTAAGTTTTCTGTCCATCTTCCCAAATTGCCACAACTCCTATTATATTTTGTGAAGCTAAACATTAAAACAAAAATGAAGAAAAATACCATTCTTTTCAATTAATACTAATTTTCTTTATTGTTTTTTTCCCCTCTTCTTCTAGTTTTCTATATTAAGACTGCTCTTTCCATTCCTTTTATATCTCCTGAAACACAAAGCTTAGATCTCATTTTGACTTTCCCTAATCTCATCAGTCACATCTTCCAAAATTCATGTGCCTGTGTAATGGCATCATCTATTTTTCATTTCTTTTTTTTCTAACAGCATAGAGTGAAAATCAGACTGCCTTCATTTTAGCCAATACAAAGCCTAAGAGAAACTAGAAAGTGGGCCACCTCTTGTTTGTACCTCTCACATCTTACCTCACAACACTTCCTCCCATTCATGCTTCTCTGCCTCTCACACTCCCTGACCTGAATGTCTCCCCCCGCTTTGTGCAGCCCCGTTCTCTCACCAGATCATGTGTCCTTTACAAGGCGCAGGGTTCTGTTTGCCTTCATGACCAGAGGACAGAGAAGTCACCATAACATACCATAAAAGCCATTTACCCTGGGCTTTCAAATCATCAGAGAAGATAAAGATTTGACAAAGGATGATCAAACTTCTTTTGAAAGAAGTTAATAATAAAGAAGGAAGACCCTGGAGAAAGAAAAGACAGTATTTGAACTTGGGTCCTGCTTCCTCCAAAGCTGAGTGATCCTCAAGTAAGTCACCTCAGCTCTCTAACCATGTTTCTACGTTTGCTGATTTTTTTTAATCGTTTCTCATCGGTAACTTCTGTGATTCCATAATACGTTTTTTTTTTTTATGGCTAATCTGATCTCTTCCTGAGGAGTTTTTGCCCATAAGGATTATTTAAATTCAGTGGCTGATAAATCTGTCACATCAAGGTTACTAGTGAGAATACAAAGTAGGGATGAAGAGATTTGGAAAATATCATAATAAACCAACCAAAAGAGAGTTTATTTTGTTTTAAAACCAAAGAAAGGGCGGAGTTTTACATCTAAGACATTATTCAGTGTTTGGCTTAGGTTTAAAATAAGCCATCCTTATTGTCCCTTCAGGATCACATGTTTTAAGTCTTATTTTTACCGTGTCTTATCTCTGCACTTGTATTTTTATCCCTTGGCTTTGGTGATGCCCTTCATCAGGATGTGTGAAGACACAAATACTCCCACTTGGGAACATGCAGTGCTATATCCTTCCTAGTAGTGTTTTCCATAAAAATAGTTTCTCTGATAAACTTTATGGATAAAAATGTAAAAACCTAACAGCTGGTGGTTCCTTTAACAAACTGAACATAACAACCTTTCCGTGATGAAAACACATGCAAATTATAAGAGCCAGGGGGGCCCTGTGAGGTTTGTTTGAAGGCCAAGGGTCTAAAGAGGGAAAAAATCAGTTCCAGGTCTCACATAAAAGCAATATAACAAGTTTAGAATTTTTCTAAGTGAGCTTTTTGTTACAACATAAAAAAAGAAATTGTCTAAACTTATCATAAGAAATGAGGTTTTTTTTTTGGGGGGGGGGGAATTCTGGTCCTTGCATATGCTAGGCAAACCATCTATAACTAAACTACATCCCCAATCCATTTTATTTTATTTCTTATTTTAAGACAGGGTCTTGCTAAGTGACCTCATTCTTGTAATGTTCCTGCCTGAGCTTTTCAAGTAGCTGGGATTACAGGCATATACCACCATGCCCAGTAAGAAGTGAGAAGGTTTAACAAAACACTGTAGTTAGGGCAGAAATCAATCAAGAGAGACTCTTTATAGGCATCCTAATTATAATCATTGCCAGGCAATGATTATTTTCATGGTATCTACTTATTCATACTTTCTGTTCCTTCCTCATATGTCTGGTTTGCAGAATGACTTTTCTGAACACTATCTTTCCTGTTTCTACTGCCAAATTTCTTGTTTTCATGAATTTTTCAATTTCACTATTTGAGATTCTTAAGACAAAGAATCAAACTGGCCTGGTTCATCTTTTTTAATTAATGTATTTTTAATTGATGAATAAAGATTACATATATTATGTATAATGTGATATTTGAAATAGTATACTCTGTGAAATGGCTAAGTTGAACCAATTAACAAATGCATTCCCTTTACATATTGACCATTTTTTTATGGTAAGATACCTAAAATAAATCTCTCAGCAATTTTCAAGAATATAATATATTATTTTTAATTATAGTCACCAATTGTAAAATAGAATTCTTGGACTTATTCTTCCTAAGTGAAATTTTGTATCCTTTGACTAACATCCCCCAAACTTCCACCTCCATCTGCAGCCTCTGATAATCACATTCTTCTCTGGGGTTTCTGTGAATTTAACTTTTTTAGATTCACACATAAATGTGATGACACAGTGTTTATATTTCTGTGCTTGTTTAGTTATATTTCTGTGCATGTTTATAATCCCCACATTATTACAAATGACAAGATTTCCTTTACTTTTATAGGTTGAAGTTTATTCCTGTGTATGTATATGTATGTGTGTATACCATTATATATATTCATTTTATACCATATATTATAGTCATTATGTATGTATATATACCATTAAATGTGTATATATATCTATATATATATATATATATATATATGTGTGTGTGTGTGTGTGTGTGTGTATGTGTGTGTGTGTGTGTGTGTGTGTGTGTGTGTATATATATATATATATACACACCATCAAGCATATATGTAACATTTGTCTTATTTTTCATCTCTTCAACCCTTAAGTTGATTCCATTTCTTTACTATTTTGAATAATGCTGCAATAAACATAGGAACATGGATATCTCCTCAACACACTGATTTCATTTTCATTGAATACATATACCTGGTAGTGACATTGCTGGGTCAATTGGAAGTTCTATTTTTAGTTTTTTGAGGACCTTCCATACTGATTTCCATAATGGCTGCACTATCTTCCATTCTTGCCAATATTGATCTTTCATCTTTTTGGTAATAGTTATTCTAGCAGAGGCAAGGTGGTGTCTCTTTGTGGCTTTAATTTGCATTTCCCTAATTATTAACAGTGTTGAACATTTCCTCATATAGCTGTTAGCCATTTGTTTGTCTTCTTTTGAAAAACATCTGTTCATGTCCTTCACTCATTTTTTAATCTAGTTGTTTATTTTCTTGCTATTTGATTGTTTGAGTTCCTACCATATTTTGGATATTAATTCCTTATAAAATGTATGGTTTATAAATATTTCCTCCCAGTTTGTAGTTTCACTGTTCATTACTTCTTTTGCTGTATGGAAACTTTTTACTTGGAGGTAATCTGATTTGTCTATTTTTGCTTCTGTTGCCTGCAGTTTGAGGGCATATCCAAAAACACTCTTGCCCAGAGCAATGCCATGGAGCTTTTCCCCCATGTTTTCTCCTGATAGTTTTATAGTTATAGACTTACATTCCCCCATGTTTTCTCCTGATAGTTTTATAGTTATAGACTTACATTTAAGTCTTTAATCTATTTTGAGATGATTTTTTGTGTGCGTTGGTTTATCTTTTCTTATGGGACCATGCCATGTCCTAAGTTATTGGTCCATTTATGGATTGATTCACCTTGGCCAATTATCACACTTGGTTCAATGAACTATGAACAGAGGAGGGATCATTTGTGTCATATGATGATCATATGTGTAAAAACACAGTAGTTCAATAGGCTTCTGGCAGAGACTGTTCTTATTGGAATGTCCAATACAGAGATATTTTCCACTTACCTGTTTTTGAAATTAAGAGAACAAATGATATAATTAATACAGCAAAAAGTAACTTCTGAAAAGAGATGGAGTCACGGAAAGAAGTCAACTGAAAAAAGAGGGTTCAATGACAAGAAAGTTCCAAAAACAGTAGGAACCTTCTACTGGGAAAAGAGATAATGGAAGGGGTGGGGCAAGGAATAAAGAAGGAGGATCAAGACAAGGTATGTCCCAGAGTGGTAGGAGATAGAAATCAAGGTGGCAGAGGAGTTAGAAAAGAAGGAGAGTGTGTGTTTTCCAATAATGGTTGAATAATCTTAGGGTAAGTGTCGAAGCCTCACTGCTCACTAGGACTATGGTTATCACAGTAGTAAAAACCAATACTATTGCTTTTTTAAATTCAAATTGAGGTCTTATAGTACTAAATGATGATGTGAATGCAGAGTGGGAACTGTTGTACAGTGCTGGTAGAAGTTAAATGGTATGACCACTTTGCAAAAGTAGTTTAGCCTGATCCAATAAAGTTGAAGACATGCATATTTATGGCCAAGCAATTCCACGTCTAGATGCATTACCCTAACTTGGGGCAATTGTGTCCTAAGATACATTTTACAAGAATGTTTATAACAATATTGCTTCTAAAGGCCAGAAACTGAAAACAGCCCAAATATTTTTCTTTTTTTCATATAAAACACATTTTATTGATTATTTAAAGCATTACATAGCTCATGATATATCGTCTTTCATACATTTGACTCAAATTGTGTTTTGAACTCCCATTTTCACCCCAAATACAGATTGCAGAATCACATCTGTTACATATTCACATTTTTACATAATGCCATATTAGTGACTGTTGTATTCTGCTACCAAAGAAACGGAGAGAGAAGGGAAAGCATATGGAAATGGTAGGAGACCTTCAATGATACATAAAATTATAAGAGGTCTTGAGGGGCAAGGGGGAGGGAAAAAAAGGGAGAGAATTGAACAACAGCAGGGGAGGTAGAGAGGGAAGATGGGAGGGGAGGGGAGGGGAGGGGGGATAGTAGGGGATAGGAATGGTAGCAGAATACAACAGTCCAAATATTTTTCAATAATAAAATGGAGAAAATTTTGGCACAATCACAAAATGAATACAGGTTGAGCATCCCTAATCCAAATATACCAATTCTGAAATGCTCTAAAATCGGAAACCTTTTGAGCACTAACATGACACCACAGTTGAAAATTTTACACTGACCTTTTGTGGTGGGTAGCCGTCAAAAGGTAAGCCACTAAAAATATTGTATGCAATTACCTTCATACTGTCTTTATTAAGTGTGTATGGGACACGGTATGGGCCAGGCTATATGGGCAATGACCAAATAGACTCCATTTTACCCTGAGACTCCATATCATGTAAGAAACACTTCTCCCATGGGAAAGCCCCACATCTGTACCCATTAATAGTTACATAGTATAACATACTTGGCAATACAAAATAGCAATTCTTATACAATGTAAAATTGTTCTCTTTGGTTTCCATTTTTCTTGGGCAATGTACCTTTTCAGAGATTGATTGTCTAGACACTAGTAACCATTCTTTAGCATGTACTGAACTAGGGTCATTTTGACCCACTTCCCTTCTGCTTGCTTGCTGCTATGCCAACCTGGAAAGTCCTGTGAGAAATACCAATGTGCCCATTGCATTGTCTCGCTGACTGCCCAATTCAGCTTCTGTACATGCTTGCTTGCAGCTATGTCGACCCAAATATGGTTTTTGCCTTTAAATATCCTAAAGTGCTCAGGCTTGGGGCTGTTCCTTGCAAAGACAGTTGTGGGCCATGTGGGGAGTAGTCGCCAGCTGACTAAATAAAGACGTTTCAATTTGGACAAAACTAGGACTTGGTGTGTTTTCTGAGTGAACTGCTCCACAACAGGATACATCCGAATTTTGTGTTTAGATTTGGGGTCCAAAGTAGCTCAATATGTATGTGCAAATATTCCAAAATCTGGAAAAAATATCCAAAATGTAAAAATCTTCTGGTCCCATAAAAGGGATATTTAACCTGTATAACGACAATGAATGAACTTGGGCTATAATGGCACGGATGAATCATATAAACTCATTGTTAGTAAAAGGACCAGAGACAAGAGCTTAGGTATATACAAATCCATATGTATGAGTTCTAAAGTTGGTGAAAACAAGCCATCTTGTTTAGAGACATACAGTTAGATGGTACAAAAAAAAAAAAAGAGCAAATAATATACTTTTATCTTCCAATTGTCTGGTCATGCCAGAATGGGAAAGAAGATGGTAAAAGAAAGAGTACAGTAAGTCATAGAAGGTTGTTGGGAAGTAAGCTGTATTATCCTTCATTTATACTTACAAATAATAAATCCGGAAGAAGCAATGGAAAACTTTAAAATGCTGACAAATTTGACTCAATCTTGAAAGGTTTATTTATAAGATGGAATAAAGATATGTGAAGTTTTTAATCAGAAAATGACATGTAGGGGGATATAAAAAGAGTAAAATTGGAATTTAGTTTTCATTCTGTTAAAATAAGAAATTGATTTTTTTTAAGTGTACAGAATGTTCTTAATAAAAAATGGCAAAATTCATTCTGGTTGTCTATGTATTTGCCGAGTTAAAAATTCCTTATATTACCAGAATAGTAATAAAGCACTATCATGGATATTTACAAAGACTACCAAAACAACAGTACACAAATTTATCATTTTTTTAAAAAAAATATTTTCTCTAGGTTTAAAATATCCTTATCAATTAGTACCAATCATAACCTGCTTTCAGCCTGTTCTTAGGGAATGAATTAGAAAGTCTCAAGAGATCTGTGGTGTCTTCACTCTCCACAACATATTTTTATTTTCAGAATAATTAATGACTGAACCTATAGATATAACTGAGTATTATATCTCAGCAGATGACTCCAATTTCCTGTATTCTGATAATGATGGTGTCCAAGCAAATTAACAAGAGCCACTCTGCCTTATTAATAACATTGCAGAGTTATAAATAATTCTGATACCAGACTTGTAACTGGGAACTTGAGGTACTCTTGGGTAAAATGTTACATTTTAATTTTTATACTCCACACCATTTTCCATCATGAAGAGACTAATGTTACATTTTACTCACTGGTGCTTCAAGACCCCAACTATAAGTCTGGTATCAGAAACAGTTTTCTGGAATAAACATCAAAAGCAGCTCAGCAAATGACTCTTGCAAGTACGTCTATTGATATGAAGGAGAATAAATTCCTGGGTACAGGTTTCTCAGTATAAGCTGGCATTGTAGAAATCTCCCAGACAACTTTCCAGGATACTTTTATTCTTGAATTGGAGGACTCTGCAGAATAGACTGCTTAATTCTGTATTAACACAACAGGATTAATTACTCATGACTCTACTAATCTCAAAGTTCTATTATTAAGGTACTTCTCAAAATTACTTTTATTGGGCTCTCATAGTTCATTTTGTGTTGTAATAACAAAATATCACAGACAGGGTAATTAATAATGAAAGGAAATTTATGTTTCACAGTTCTAGAAGGTGCTGACATCTGATGAGGGCTTTCTTGCTGCCTCATAACATGGTAGAAGACAGAGGTAGGTAAGAGGTGCCTGGGGTCTGGCTTACAATAGGTCTACTTTCTGGATAACTCATTCTTGTAATAACAATATCAATCCATTTACACAGGCAGAGCCTTCATGTCCTAATCATCTCTTAAAGGTCCCACCTCTTAATACTTTCATAGAGGCAATTAAATTTCAACATGAGTTTTGGAGAGCACTCAAACTATAGTGTGGACATATTCGAAAATCCTTTTTTTCCCCATTTTAAGTCTATTTCCTAATAAGAACATGCTAGAATTGTGCAATCTGGAATAATATGCTTTAAAAATGTTATCTCATTTGAACTGAATTCTCAACATTCAGGGGGAAAATCCAATAAAATTTTTAACATATATTCAAATGCTAGTGAATTGTCAAGTGATATTATTATATATTATTATTTTCTTCATATACAAAACTATTCAGAACAATAGTTATTTTTAAAGTGGCTTTATTTTTTACTTTTTACTTTTTATGACCACATATTTACTTGCAGAAATTCAAAATTTTAGTTAAATTCAAAATTATAGCATGTTCATGCCAGAAATGTCATAAAGACAAATTCCATTTGATTAGGTTTAAAATCTCATGATTGAAGAACAAATAAATAACCTTTGTATGTGGCATTGGTATGAGTCCTTTCAGGAACACAGCCTGGGACCTCCTACTTTGTTCATAGAAGCTTTTTCAAAAGCAGCAGGTAGTATCATTCCATAACATGGGACAAGGATAAACTTGAGGGTACCACCACAATTTTAGGTACTGCATTCCTAAAATTGACTCTGCATACCTATAATAGACTCTGGGAAGAGGAGAATGGAAATCTGGAGCTTCTAAAGCAATTGAAATATGTCTAAAGTATGAGTGATCAAAATCATGATCCTAGGGACTTTGCCAAGCTCCCAGAAGGAAGTTAACTCTCAAACCTTCATACCATATGGCTTTAATTTTGAAAAGCATACAATAAGAAGATTCTCATATATTACTACCTCTTGTTCATCTATGTAGATAAAATTGGTCAGATAATTAAAATAATGATTCTGAATCCTTAAACACCTTTAAAACAAAAATTAAAAGATATATGGTCAAATTCACATCTTAAGAGTATAATTTGACCACAAGCAGTAACTGTGAGAGAAAACCTGACATTTTACTTTGCCTTTATTATGAGTAAAATAATCTGCATATTTTGTTCCAGATCAAGCAGAAGAAAAATACTTTCCATCCCGAGTTTCATGTCCACCACCCCCGGTTGCTCTGTCTAGTGAGCCAAGACATTTTCTGTAAAGTTACTAACTTCCTGACAATACCTCTAATTTTAAAAAGATTGATACCAGTCCTATGAGAAAACTGCCTTTTTTTTTTTTTTACCATGAAGAGATGTAGTGTCCATTTGCAAACCTTATTAATTTGGGGGTCTTTTCCTTTAAATACTCAATGTTGCTTTTTTTTTTAATTTGGTAAGCACAGTTTGTAAACAAAAACCCTTTATAATTCTTGCACTTCTGCATTTTCTGTTCACTTTTATAATACAATAAAGATAAGCAAAGAGGCAATTATGGTAGAAGTCAGGATTATTTGTAATAAAAGCAGGTTATGCTCAGGAGGCAGCCCTGCAGGCCTTGCTCCAGATTCTATTTCTTGATCTGGGTGGTGCTCAAGTAGTGATTGTTTTATAATAATTGTGTGGAAATATTGCACCCTGAATCTCTCACATGTATGCATGTCTCGTAAACAGAGGCACTGCCTAGATTTTGCTCCTGACTGTCTTTTCAAGAATGAGAAGGAGGACATAGTCCAAAGGGGCAGGGGCAGGTTTGTTTGCTGTACAGCATGACAAAGGTAATCTGTCCCTCCAGAGCAAAGGACAGTGAAGCAGATTAAGGTTCCACACTTTTGTTGCAGATCCTCTCTGTTCAACAACTACCTAGGCCACTCCATGGTGCCTGTGTGGGACTTTGGTGAAAGGGAATCAACAGGAACTTGGAAGTTGTGCTCCCTGCTGTATCTGAGTAATAGTCCTTTGTCCTTCCAGTGTATCTGAAACAACATCAGACTAATTAGTTCTCTTGCAAGTGGTATAAAATCACAGACCTTTCATGGCTCTTCACAATAATTTATTAAATTGTACATTTATATTTTATGATTTTTTTTCTGTCTGCATTTTGTTTCATAATGTGAAAGTTTAAAATTTTTAATTAATAGCAAAATAAAGCTTGCCTTTATTTTCATATTTCAAGTGTCTATAGAGTATAGGTCTATAGAATTCTTAAAGTTTTCATGTTTGTGAGAAAATAAACTGGGTTTTGATAAAGTACTTTTAAAATCTCAAAAGATAGTAGTAAAATTTTATAGTTGCCCACTGAAAGAGCAATTGTCTTACTGTTTAATTTCCTTGACCATCTCTTTACTGAAATACTAAGGAATTTTTAGTGTCAAAGATTATTTATAAATCATAACTAATGGAGCCATTATGTTTGATCTCTGGGGATATGTCTTAGTAACCAAAGGGGAAAATTTGTTTGTAAAAGAAAAATTAAAAATAAATGCACATGAAACAACTATTTGTACATTCCCAACTCTCTCTCTCTCTCTCTCTATATATATATATATACACACACACACACACACACACACACACACACACACACACACACACATATATATATATATATATATATATATATATTAGAGACAGGGTCTTGCAAACTTGCTTAGGGCCTTGCTAAGTTACTGAGGCTGTCTTTGAACTTATAATCCTCCTGCCTCAATCTCCCAAGCCATTGGGATTATAGGCATGTGCCACTGGGCAGAATGGGCCCTGTCCTTTGATGAGAGTCTAAACTAGATTCTCAAGACTATCATGATGAGAAAACCAAGCAGATACGGAAAGCACTGCTTGCTAAACATGGTGACTTCTACTGCTAGATAGACTTTGTTCCATGGACAGGAACATTTTGGAATAAAGGTTATACTGTGAACAGATGAACTAAAACTCAAGGGCAATATTAGCCAGAATTAACTTTAAAAATGAGACTTAAAAAAAATCAACCTCAAACTCTGTGCCATTAGCTAAAGATGTGCCTAGAACAGCACTTCTGAAAGGTTTCCACTGAAATAAAACTCCCCACAGAGCAGCACTCACTCTTTTTTGGCAATTGCAAGTTAGGTGAAAGAACTTAGCAGCAAACTGAATATTCTGTTTTTTAAAATAAATGTCATTTTTGCACTTGTTCATAATATATCTATTTGTTTACTATAGATGATATTTTAAATCATTTACCACCAAGTTCAATAGGCTTCCAAAGGATGAAAAAAAAGTGGTCCATTATTAAGTGGTGGTGGCCCCAGTGATTCTGAGAACTCTGAGGCTGAAGACCTAGAGTATCAGTTTTTCTTCTTACTCAATATGGATTCTGTTTGACACTTTGGAGAACTATGATTTTAAAGTCAAAGATTCAGGAGATAAATAGGACCTTGGATTCATAATCTGTTCAAATACTCTTAACTGAAAGAAATGTTGAGGTACAAAATTGTACCATTAATTTAGTTGTAAACCATGACTAAAGTTAGGTTTCCTAGTTTTTACATCTGACATGTCCTATAACATTATCAGGCAAGTCCTAACAATTCATTTATACATTTCACACTTCTTTGCTCATCATTTGTCACCAGTTCTTAAGATGGAACCTGCCACATAGTCAGTACTCAATAAATATTTGTTGAAAGAATGAATATTCAAGTTCATATTCTTATATGTGGAGTTGGTGGGTCACAAGAATATTTTATATTTTTATGAAGATTTCCAAAAGCTTCTTCGAAATGATTCTGCTACTCGTTCCTCCCACCAACAATGTGTGAAGTCATCTGGGCACCTGCGCTCTCATCTGCAAGGACACTATGCTGAGTTGTTTATTTTTATCTTAATTTAAAGGATTTCTCACAGCTAATGAAATTCTCCTTTTTTTCGTTAAATGAGTTGCAAATGTTTTTCCCTTACCTTGTTTGCTGCTTCTTCTAAACTTTCTTATGATACATAAATTTAAGATTTGTATATTATCAAATGTATTAGTCTTCTATGTTTTGTGATTTTTTAAAATCATACATTAAAAGGCCTTCCCATTGTAAGCTTATTTTAAAAATTAACATTTTTTTTCTAGTGCTTTTATGATTTAAGTTTACATATTGATTCTCTAGAAATATATTTTGATGGCAGATATAGGCTCTAGCTAATAAAATATTTTGGAACTGTTCAATCATTTCAAAGTATATTTGTCCTAAAAATAGCTATGACTGGGTCAGGAAATATAAGTTTTAAAATAAGCTCTGTCCAGTTCTGTGATTTTAGGCAAATCTTTTGATTTATCTTTGCTTAAATTTATTTTACTACAAGAATAAATATATTAGATGATGGCCTTCAAGTTCTTTCCAGAAATAAAATCCTACAATTCTATAATTACTTCCAGCCCTAGCTTCTTACATGATTTCACATCTATATGTACTGTAGATAATCCACAGCTGGATAATCCCCAAAGACCTTTTGCCCTTGATATTCTTTCTGCTTGGAATTTTTTTTCTTATAATTTGTCTGCATGTTTCTCAGTCTCTCTTCCTTTAGGTCTCTGGCAGAGAAGCCATCTACCACCCTAATAAAATAACAAACTCCACTTTCAAACTTTCATTCTTTTCACCTTATTATGCTTAATTTTTTTGGAATAAAACTTGTGCTGACATCTTATTTGGTTTTGGGTTTTTAAAAATATCTTAAAGTATTATGTTTATCAATCAATTTTGCTGCAACAAACAACCCCAATATTCGAGGGGTGTGCAACAACAAATATTCTTCTTTTGCCTGCATCACAGAATGGATGTGGGTAGACTGTATGTAGCTGCTCTTGGTTCTCACAAACACAACTAGGTTCAACTAGGCTTCCCTCCATTTCAGTATTTAAGTTGAAAAAATATTCTTTGCTGGGATGTACTGTTCTCATGGCAAAAGGCAGGACTGCCAGATGGTAAGGTGAAGAGGTTGAGGGGGCAAAGCCAAGCAAGGAAATCTCTTTTAAAAATTCTGTTCAGATGTGACAGTTGCATCTGCCCTAATTCTATTGACCTCAGCATGTTATAATATCAAGCTCAAAGTCAAAGAGTCACATAGAATATATACTCTTCTCACAGGATCACGAGAAGTTCAGCGGAGCATAAACAGGGCTCAATCAGATATAATAGTCCTATTGATAAAACAATAATCTTGTCTACCAAAATTTTTAAACCCCAGGACTTGGTTCTTCTTTTGCAGTTTCCCTAAAATCTGGACTGGTAGGTTTAGCAAATACTGTTTGGATAGGTGGAAAAATAATACACTCACCCTTCCCAGATCCACTTCTACTGCTATAACTAATCTGTATTTGGCCTTCAGTCTTGCAACCATGGCTTTGGTATGGCATAGAGAAATAATAGCCTAAACAATCCTTGCAGGTCCTTGTTGCCTGGTGATCATGGGAGAATAGAAAACACTTTCAGCTTTGTAATGAACTGCTTATATGTTATTAGGCCTTTTTGAACAATGTGTTTTTCTCACAGATTTCAACATCAGTATTGATATGCTGCTCAGGTAATGTAGGGGCATGGAAGCTACTTATGGCTGCATGATCATCATCATCATCATCATCATCATCATCATCATCATCATCGCTGTTGCTAATTCCATCACCACCCAGTGCACCTGTTCTAGCACTGACCCCTCTGGGCACAGAGTGGAGGGCAGAAGTGGTCAGACTGGGAAAACAAAACCTTGCTCTTTTCTCCCTTAATGGTGCAGAATAGCTCTTTGGATGATGAGCTATTTCATGGGGTGAGTTCAAGCTAAAGTATATGGGATATCTAAATAACTCTGTTGCTTTTCCCCTGAGCCACTAAAACTGAATATCACCAGTGACTAAGAGTTTGTGTTTTGGAGCAAAATAGACTGGATTTAAACTCCTAATGCGTTTTGTAGCTGATTTGTATCTGGAAGACTTTTAAATATGTAAATTTATATTAATATTGATACCTGTCTTAAGGGCCTTAATGAAAATTTAAAAGGTAATATTTTAAAGTGTTTGGCACAAATCTCACACATGATAATCTTGATAAATCACATCTGTTATCCCTCCGAGTATTCCAGTATACATTGACTCATTGGAGTCACAACATTACCCCTGTCTTAGCCATGAGGAGGAAAAGAGAAGTAAAATAACATGCTCAAAGTCACATATTCAGGACTGATACTCAAATTTCCCATCACTTCTCTGTTTTCTGAATATAGAAGCTAAAACAAAATTGTGTTAAAATATTCATCAAGTTCCCATTTACTAATATGTAGTATGAGTCTACCAACTTCTTGCATCCTCTGGGGCTAGTTCCCAGAGTAGACCTACTGGACACTGGTTTTGGGGGCTGCTCATAGTTTATTTTTCCTGAGAAAGTGTCTGTGATCAAATTAGCATGATATTGGATTTAAAAAGTTAAGCAATTTAATTTCTATAGAGTCTTATGTATGCTAATGTTCATTTTGAATCTTTAAGACAGAAATATAGAATACATTGTATTAGTGTTCTCCAGAGAAAGGGAATCAATAGGAGATAGATAGAGAGAGAGAGAGGTGATAGACAGACAGATAGATAGATAGATAGATAGATAGATAGATAGATAGATAAAAAAGAGATTTATTATGGAAACTAACTCATGTGACTATGGAGGATAAGAAGTCGTGTGATAGGCCATTTGCATTTGCAGAACTAGGAAAGCTAGTGGTAAAAGTCTGAAGAGGGGCTGGGGTTGTGTCTTAGGGGTAGAGTGCTTGTCTAGCATGCATGAGGCACTGGGTTTGATCCTCAGCACCACATAAATGTAAAATAAAGATATTGTGTCTACCTAAAATTAAAAAATAAATATTTTTTTAAAAAGTCTGAAGAATTTGGAAAGCCAATGATGTGATACTCAGTCTAAGGCCAAAGGCCTAAGAACTGGGGCAGGAAAGTGGCCCTGCTGGTATAAGTTCTGTAGTCCAATGTCTCAAGAACCAGAATCTTTAATGTCCAAGGGTAGTAGAAGATGGATGTCCTAGCTTAAGAAGAGAGAGCAAATTTGTTATTCTTTTATCAATTTGTTATATCCTAGTCCTCAGTGAATTGGATGATACCTGCCCATATTGGTGAGGGCAGATATTCTTTATTGGTCCACTGATTAAAATTCTAATCTCATCTGGAAACACACTCACCCCGCCCCCAAGGAATAATATTTCAAATATCTGGGCATCCATCCCTTAACTAGGTCAAGTTGATAGATAAAATTAACCATCATGACCTTCCTTCCTATTTCTATTTGAACTCATAGTGTCCTCCCTATCCTCACCCCACAGAGAACATTCTTCAGAACACCCTTTCAGGGCAGTGTAAAATGGAAGCCAACACAGAACATGTTGAGGACATATAGATGATCAGTGGTATCAAATAAGTACATCAACTAAACAAATGATAATGAACTCTGGAGACTCAACAGGATCTAGATTAGTGAGGACAGTTCATGAGTGACAAGTTGGATGATGATTTGCAAGATGAGACTGAGTAGAATTAAGGGATGTTAAACTCATTTCCTGTGACCTTAACAGAATGTAATGTTACCAGACTTCTAATGACAAAGAGTGTTTTTAATTTTTTTTGAAGTGTAGATAGACAGAATGCCTTTATCTTATTTGTTTATTTTTTAATGTGATACTAAAGATTAAACCCAGTGCCTCACACATGCAAGAGATCTGCCACTGAGCTACAGTCCCAGCCCCAAAGGATGTTTTGGTGATAGGATTGCATTCTTCATATTCTTGGTGATAAGGACTATTCATATTTTAAATCTGGAAACTTACCTAATTATTCATTTTCTTCTCTTTCAGATCCTTTTGGCTCCTGTTATTTTCCCCAAATAACTAAATCAGTTCAATGCTTTGATGTTATGGAAACCAGACACTATTTGAGTTCACAGTGTCACTGATGACTAAATGGAGATTCTCCATGGACACACGCCTCACCTAGCAAAGCATAGCCTCTTTACATCTTAAGGGAGCAGCTGCACATTTAATTCTTTTCTAAATTTCAGTTTCTTTAATATAATATTCTTTTTAAAAAATATTATTAATTTATTCTAATTTGTTATACATGATGGAAGAATGCAATTTATTTCATGTTACACATATAGAGCACAATTTTTCAAGTCACTGATTGTACACAAAGTATTTTCACACCATTCCTCCCATGCTTTCTCCACCCCCATTGCCATTATGAATCAGACTCCTCATATCAAAGAAAACATTCAGCCTTTGGTTTTTTGAGATTGGCTTGCTTCACTTAGGACTATATTCTCCAACTTCATCCATTTACTGGCAGATGCCATGATTTTATTCCCTTTTAATGCTGAGTAATGTTCCATCGTGTTTCCCTACCCATTCATCTACTGAAGGGCATCTAGGTTGGTTCCATAATTTAGCTATTATGAATTGTACTGCTATAAACATTGATATGGCTATGTCCCTGTAGTATGCTGTTTTTAAATCCTTTGGGTATAAACCGAGGAGTAGGATAGCTGGGTTAAATGGTGGTTGCATTATAAGTTTTCCAAGGAATCTCCATACTGCTTTCCAGATTGGCTGCACCAGTTTGCAGTCCCACCAGCAATGTATGAGTGTACCTTTTCCCTCACATCCTCACCAACACTTATTGTTGTTTGTATTGTTGATAGCTGCCATTCTGACTGGAGTGAGATGAAATCTTAGAGTAGTTTTGATTTGCATTTCTCTAATTGCTAGAGATGTTGAACACTTTTTCATGTTTGTTGATTGGTTGTATATCCTCTTCTGAGAAGTGTTTGTTCAGTTCTTAGGCCCATTTGGTTGATTATTTGTTTTTCGGTGTTAAGGTTTTTGAGTACTTTATATATCCTCAAGATTAGTGCTCTACTTGATGTGCTTGTGGTAAAGATTTGCTCCCATTCTGTGTGTTCTCTAGTCACCTCACTGGCTGTTTCTTTTTGCTGAGAAGAAGCTTTTTAGTTTAAATCCATCCCATTTATTGATTCTTGATATTAATTATTACACTATAGGAATCTTATTAAGGAAGTCAGGGCCTAGTCCAACATGAGGAGATTTGGGCCTACTTTTTCTTCTAATATGCACAGTGTCTCTGGTTTAATTCCTAGATCCTTGATCTACTTTGAGTTAAGTTCTGTGCATGGTGTGAGACAGAGGTTTGATTTCATTTTGTTACATGTGGATTTCCACTCTTACCAGCACCATTTGTTAAAGAGACTATCTTTTCTCTAATGTACATTTTTTGTTTGTTTGTTTGTTTGTTTGTTTTTTAGCTGTAGACCCAGGACAAAGCATAACATGAAACTTTTTGGTAATTTCCAAGTGTATCAATAATAGTAAGAGACATTTTACTTTTCAAGTTACATTACCTCATTTTATTCTATTAACATTCACAGAAGTAGTCAATAAAGATATTATTGGCCCCATCTAACATTAAGTTTTAGAGAAATAAAGATGGTTGCATGATAATGCTGTCCTCAGGCTCTCTTTTCCCCATGAATACCTAAAAAAGTTATTGTTTTCTTTGTCAATGGATGCTTCCTTCAGAATTTGTTATTTGAAAGTATCACAGTCTTTTAAGACCCCGAGAGAACTAAATATAAATGTCTTCATAGGCCAGTCATATGCCATTTTTCCACTAAGGATACTAAGTTTGCACAGCTAATGCAAGTGCGATATTTTAACTGAGCTACAAACAGAAGCAGTTACTGGGCTCCTAAATTACACCTCCAGTTCAGAAGTGACCTCATACTTCACGTAGATTTAGCCAGCTTTCTGCTGGATATTTGCATTCAGATGTCTCAGAGGCACCTCAAATACATATTAAATATTGAAATTTACAGCTCCCTCTCCCTCCCACTCTTTCCCCTTATGGTTCTGGCTTTAGCAACCACCTTCAAGTCTTGACTTTTCACCTTCTTACCCCAGTATTAGGTTAATCAACAATTTACTCTTAAAAAAATTTCTCTTACACCTTCTTGCCACCCTTTTCCTTGCTGCCCTCTTCATGATTAGCCATGATTATCCTCAACCACAACTTCATTACCTTTATTCATGTCCCTTCACACTTCCCACACACTGATAACTATCCAAAGGACTGACTTAAAACACAAGTCTGATCATGCCACTAACCAGTGTGAAGGTCTTCACTGACTCCCTTTCACTCCTGGTAGCTTATATAAAGCCCAGGCTCCTTAGTCTATCTCACAAGATCCTCTAGGAATAGTTTAGCTTGATTTCTCATTCCTGCTCCTTCTATAGGAATAATAACCATAATTATAATAATTATGATTCTAGAATCCCCGAGCTACTTGACTTTGGCACAAAAGCAATGCTTTTTATTACCTCTATGTTTTTTTTTTTTTTTTGGCTTATGATCTTCTTTCTGCTTGTAATATGATTTTCCCAGCACCATTTGTTGAAGAGGCTATCTTTTCTCTAATGTACATTTTTTTTTTACCGTCCTTTCTTTTCATTTACCTCTTTGATCAGTACTCACCCATTTTGAAGATCTATCAATATAACAAAATGCCTGAGATAATCAACTCATAAAGAGAAAAGGTTTATTTTCGTTCACAGTTTTGAAGGTTCTATTTATGATAAATTGTTCCTGTTGTTTTGATCCTGTGTTGAAGCCGTATATCATGGTGGGAGTGGGTGGAGAAGCAAAACTACCCACCTCATGGCCAGGTACAAAAAAGAAAAGAAGAGGGGGTCTGTGGTCTCATAATCCCCTTCAAGCACTTGCCCCAGTGACCTAAAGATCTTCCAGTAGGTCCCACCTCTTAAAGTTTCTACACTCTCCCTATAGCACCATTCGGGAAAACAAGCCCCTAACAAATGGGCCTTTCCCCCTTTGGGGGGAAATTTAAGATCTCAACTATAGCACCTGTCCAGACATCACCAGTGGTAGGAAACTTGCCTGACCTCTGTTTGTCCCCAATTCACTCAGATCAGATTAGATTCTTCTGATCATGCTTATAATTATCTCTGAAAATCACAATTTCTGTGCTTGCCACACTATTCAATAATTATGGTGTATGCCAGTCTCCCCCGCTGAATTGTGAATTGGTTAAAGGTAGGGACTGAATGTTAAATACCTTTCTGTCTCAACACCTGACACAGGGCTTAATGGAAAGTGGGCAATCCATGAATGAGAACTCAGAGATGTCAGTCATTTTTAGAAAATGCTTCTATAAATCTATATGAGAGACCCTTTGTTAGCAATATGATTTTATAAAAAATAATATTCATCTGGAAGACAGATGATATGTGGGCATATTTGAGAAGGAGTCTAACAATTTATATGGCATTGGAAAAACTCCAGATCTCTGTGATGAGTCTCTGCAGAGAAGAAACTGGATCATAATATTTTTACCTGTGTATGCAAAAGTTCTGAACACTGATGAGAGACACAGTTAAATAGTGTGTCTTTACAAAATAAAGTTTAGAATAATGCTTGCTTTTTTCCTGCCTCAATCAACTTGCACACCTGTGAAGAAGGAAAATAAGTTTACTCTTTTTTCCTCTTTTCTCCATTCTCTGCCCTTAACCTGCCTATTGCCCATACACAGCCATTTGGGAAATGGCGGTAAAGGATTTGCATTTCTCCTACAGGTTCAAGTCATTATTTATACCTTTGACTATCTTAATTATATATGAGTGACAGTCTGGACATTTCTCTGGCAAGAAAAGGATGAGACTCCTTTTATGTAAATGTTATTCATACTATAAAATATCATACTGTTTTTTCCACTATGAACTTCTTTTATGTCTGTGTGGTTTATTTTCTTCTTTAAAGAAGCAGTTATTAAGCCCTTGCTGTGCCTCCAGCTCTACGGAAGATGTAAAGGAAATGCAGGGTTCAGGCTCTGTCCTAAGGGACCCCAGACCCTCTGGGAAGAGGAAAACAAGTATATTGATCAACTGTGCTGCAGACAGTCAAGTGTAAGGGGGCTCTTCCTTACACCAGTCTTCAGTATTACTATCTTTTACTTCACCTGGTTAAACTGCTGAACCTTAAGTGCTGATCTGTACACAAGGAAGAATATGGGAGTAATTGCTGATACCATGTTTCTATTCCTAAATAATTACTATAGAAAGCTATAATCACTGTCCCCCCATCCTATACTGAAGTAGAGATATAATTCTCTAAGATATGTATGTTGAAGCCTGCCGCAGTCTGGCTGGGCACAATTCAGGAGCTACTTGTCAAAAGAAACAAACTTTATTTTTAGAACTACAAACACCAAACAAAACAGCTCCTCAGGAAAAAACCCTCAGAGCCCAACCACCACCACCGGCTTCCCACAAGCCTCTCACCCACACAAGCCTCACCACCTCCCACAATCCTCCTGCTCTTGAGGCCGATTGGCTGGGTCGCGTGGGCGGAGCCAAAGAAGTCCCCCAATGAGCAGCTCCGTAGTCTGAAAGGGCAGGAAAACAGCCCAATGAACATCACTGCAGAGGAGCCAATCAGCTAGATGTTGCTGGGGCCGCTGTGAACCAATCATCAGCCGGCAGCTGGAAGTTTGCTGGCAGCTGGAAGTTTGCTGGGGCCCCTTTGGCTGTGGCGTGAGCCAATCAGCTAGATGTTGCTGGGGCCGCTGTGAGCCAATCATCAGCTTTGCAGTCTGAAGGGCGGGGAAACAGCCCAATGAACATCACCGCAGAGGAGCCAATCAGCTAGATGTTGCTGGGGCCACTGGGAGCCAATCATCAGCTGGCAGTCTGATGGGCGGGGAAACAGCCCAATGAACATCACCGCAGAGGAGCCAATCAGCTAGATGTTGCTGGGGCCGCTGGGAGCCAATCATCAGCTGGCAGTCTGAAGGGCGGGGAAACAGCCCAATGAACATCACCGCAGAGGAGCCAATCAGCTAGATGTTGCTGGGGCCGCTGTGAACCAATCATCAGCTGGCAGCTGGAAGTTTGATGGCAGCTGGAAGTTTGCTGGGACCCCTTTGGCTGTGGCTCCCTCCATCCTATACTGAAGTAGAGATATAATTCTCAAAGATATGTATGTTGAAGCCAGAGTCCTACCTTAGAAACCCAGCAAGTATTATTAGCCTGCATCTTCTGATTTAGTACTATGTGTGTTGTCAAACACTAAGTATGATAATGGTTTATCATTTGCCCTTTAGTCTTTGCATGGTTGAACTATTACTGAGATGCTACTCTTTAATTTATTGCTAACACTAGTGTTCATGATAATAACCAGGCTACTGTTGGAGTAGCCTTCTCTCTGTGTATTATTTCTCCTATCTTCAGTCTATTCTCCACTTCATTCTGTTGGCATCTTCTAGACACCCCTGCACCATCAGTGTCTCTCCATAGTCCACTGTGTCATGTGAGGTCCTCAGCCTGACTGGCACATTATGCCCCCACCTAGGCCCCACCTAGGCACCTGACCGCATCTTCCTCCCTGTCCTTGCGCTCAGTACATTCTCAGTTCCAATGGCCCCCCAAACCTGCTCACCTCTTTACTGCCTCCTATATTTGAACCTCACTGCCTCTCCCCCTAAATGGCCTTCCTCCTACACAAAGTGAAGCACAGTAGAAAAAAGAGATTTGTCATCATGTAGATTCAGGGTGAATCTTTGATATTGATTCTTCTTTCTCAAAAACCTACATGAACTGAAGTTAGTTATTAAGTAGTCAGCCTTTCAATATCCTTGCAGTGAATGAAGATTTAGTACTTCCTTGTGTAGGTGTGTGTATATAACTATTTATATGTATAAATATATACACACATATGTAATCTTTATACATGTGTATATATGTGTATGTATATGAATATTTAATCTTTATATATACATATATATAATTTTTATAATGTATATAAAGGTAGGCACCATGTAGAAAGGTGCTCATCAACCAATAGTCTTGTTTATTCAGTTCCATGAAATATTTCTTAATTATCCACAACTGAGTGTGTGTCTTTTCTGAACTTCCTCACACTCATTTGTTTGGTCAATGAACATCAACCTACTTTGTGTGAATGGGTATGGTAGGTAGAAGAAATTCATCTCAGCTCTCTGTTGATTCTTTTCATGCACTTATAAAATTTTCTGCTGCAGTGGGGATATATGTCCCTTCTTAAACATTTCTGATCTTCAATTCAACAATAATTTCTTTGACAACAGAGGCTATATCTGATCCATTTTTGTATTCCTCAGAATACTCATCATAGTGTCATAAACTTTGTAGCTATTGGCTGAAACTTGGAGACTTTGTATACTTAAATTTTCATGGATATAGACTAATACTGGAGAAATTAAAAAGCAAATGAATCAAGTTCATCAAGTCTGATTTCAAAGATCCATAATATGATTAAGAGTACTTTTCAGGGGCTGGGGTTGTGGCTCAGCAGTAGAGCGCTTGCCTAGCATGTGCAAGGCCCTGGGTTTGATCCTCAGCACCACATAAAAATAAATAAGTAAATATATAAGTGTGTGTGTGTGTGTGTGTGTGTGTGTGTGTGTGTGTGTATATATATATATATATATACACACTTTTAAGAACTGACTTTCTGATTTAAAATCTTATCTCTAACATTTATTTACTGTAACACTCTGTGCAACGGGTCGTCTCTGTGGCTTGATTTCCTTATCTGTCAAATGGAAGGCAGATAATGACAAAGCTTACCTCATAAGGCTGCATGAAGATGAAAAGAGTTAGTCCATGTACATTCACTTAGAAAAATGTCTGGCACATAATAAACTCTCTGTGAGTGCTAACTATGGGTATTATGATTATTATTAACATTTGCATTTGCTTCCTCTATGTCTTTTTGTAAAACACAAAAGACTTCAGATGGAGGTTGGGTTGTGGACAGTTGGAATAGTTTGAGTGTGATTCCTTTTTTAGTATCTCCACAGTTGCTGTTCTTTTGTATGAATCTGGGCTTCTCCATAGATATTCTTATTTCTTCTTTCAATAACCCAGATCCATAGAGCTTGTTTTAATATGAGGACAATTGACCAGGCTCACGTTTAGGAAGTTCTGTTCCCTCTTAAAGTGCAAGTTCTGAATGTCTTCTTATTGTCCACATTTCACAGTGTTTGGCAGGTGTGCTTGGTACTTGTGCTTGGGTAGTTATGTTCATCTCCTTATATAAAAGGATACACAAAAGTTTGAGTTTTGGCCAACACACCATGGCAAATAGTAGAACACCACCAAATGAAGTACATATAGCCACTTAGAGAGCTTGCGAAAGAGGTGATGGTCAGAACCCAGGGTTTTTCAACCTTTAGCTAACCACCCACTCTCAGTCTTTAAAAAGCCTTTGGACTATTCAGACTTTAGGGATAGGAGAGCATTTGTGGAGAGAACTGTTATTGTGCTGTGATTCTGAATTCCAGCTCACACCTCCTGTCTGTAAAAGAAAGCAGTACATGTGCCTCCTCAAGGCTAGGGAAAGGCTGTTCAACAGGCCTCTCAGACTCTGAGCAATCCAGGGGCTGCCATCTTACTCAAGCCTTAAGAAATCAAAAGGGGGTGAAACTTTAGGGAGTGGCTTATAAGCAGGACAAATGAAGGAGAGAATTGCATTCATGCAATGTATGCTACCAGAGCTTACTGGAGTTGGAGATGCCTGAGTGACTCTGTGGGCCAAAGATGGGCCATAATCATGAAACAGCTGTGGTGACTTTTTTTAAAAAAATCAAGTTCAAGACAGCTCTCTGTAGGGGCAGGGATATTTTTTGCAGTAGGATATTTTAGTGTAGAAAACACCTGCACCAGACAATACTAGTCTAGTCATATCTTTCCTGGCTACTTCCTTTCTTTTCCTTAGCTCCAACCCTTAGGGGAAAAGCCATGGAGAATGAGAAGAGAAGAGGGGATAAACCAAGGCAGAACTAGGAGGAAGAAGCAATTTTACTCTTTATCATTCTAGGTGCTTCCCTACAGCTGGCTTAAGTTAGCCAGAGGAGAGAAAGTTTAACTATGGATGAAGATGAATGTTTTCAATACTCTGAGCTGGAGAAATTCATGAGATTTTTTTTAAAAGCTGTATTAAAGATACCAGATACTTCTAATTATCTGAGAATGGTCAAAAGAACCAGGAGATCTGTCTTTATTCTCATACAAGGGGGGCAGGGAAGAATTTAGCCTAACGATTGACAGCAAAGACACAAACAGAGCTATTTTCCAATTAAACATTTGAGATCCACTTGTGAAAGGTTAAGATTTCTTTCATTATTGAAAATAGATTTTTTTCCTCTGACTTCTTTTTGATAAGAAGACTTGACGTCTTTGAAGTAAGGAATTTAAAAAAAAATGTCTTTACCAACCTTCAAAAGAAAATTCCTATACCAATGTCTAAAAAAGTACTATGATTTAGCATTTTGAAAATTATTTCCAGCAAAGGGAATGTATAAAAGAATTTCAGTGAGAATTTTTGGTTTTCTAAGTTAAGAATGGGGAAGTTAAATCCATTCACTACTGGTTGGATGATGTAAGGAATAAAAATAAATTGGTTCTTTTTAAATTTTAGAATAGATTCAGATTTATGGAAAAGTTATCTAGATAGTTCAGAGAGTTCCCCCGTACCCTCCCTCACAGTTTCACCCATTGTAAATATCTTATATTAGCATGGTACATTTGTCACAACTAATGAGCCATTATTAATAAGCCACAGTGAATATATTATTATTAACTGAAGTTCATACTGTATCCAGATTTTCTCAGTTTTTAACTTCATGTTATTTTTCTATTACAGCAGACTACATTATGCCTCATCATTATATCTCTTCAGGCACCTTTGGCTTTGATGGTTTCACAGATTTTCTTTGCCTTTGATGACTTTGACTTTTGGGGGGAACACTGGTTGGATATTTTGTACAATGTCTCTATTTAATAGACTGTTCTCAGTAGGAATTATCTGGTATTTTCTTCTGAGTAGTCCGATGTTATGAGTTCCTGAGACGAAGACCCCGGAGGTTCAGTGCCGTTCCCATCCCTTCAATTCAAGAACACATAGTATTACTACAAATTGTCACTGTTGATCTTAACTTGGATCACATATCTGAAGTAGTCTGTTAGGTTTTTCCATGGTAAGTTTTTTCTCTTGGCCCCCACATTCCATTCTTTAGAAAGAAGTCATTACAAAAAACTTACACTTATTGTGTGAGGAGTTGTTCCCCACCTCTTTAAGGGAAAAGACACTTTATAAATTACTTGGAATTCTGCTGCACTGCTAGCCTCCTTGCTTATAATTTATTTATTTAATCAAGCACTTATTTATACCAATATGTCCATGATATTTATGTTTTGCTTTGGGTTCAATACCATGTTATTTATTTTGTAAATAAATTGTTGAGAATTGTGCCAGCTTTGGCTATTTGGAGCTCTTTCCATTGGCTTCTGTTGTCCCCTTGAATATTCTCATCGTTGTGAGTTTTTGTTGGTGGTGTGTTTTTGTTTGTTTGTTTTTGGACTTTCTTAATATCTGGCACTACAATGTATTCCATACTCATGTTTTATAATTCCTTCCTCAATGCTAGAATCTGTCATTTCTTCAAGGCACCCTGGTTTCTTTCATTAGAGAATGGTATTAAATACCAGGATCTGGGTGCTAAGTGTACTTGTTGCTACTGGGATAATAGGACATATATATAGATAGGTATCTATATCTATATAGATATATGTAATATATATAGGATATATATTTATATAAAAATATATATATATATTTTAAGCACAGCATAATGACACACACCTGTAATTCCAGCTACTTGGGAGTCTGAGGCAGGAGGACCACAATTTTCAGTTGAGCCCTGGTAATTTAGTAAAACCCCATTTCAAAATAAAAAGTATAATGGGCTGTATAATCAGCCTATTATAGTGATACCTTTATGCCAATACTTACAGCAACCCAATTCATAATAGCCATGTTATGGAACCAATCCAGATGCCTGTCAACAGGCAAATGGATAAAGAATATGTAGTATATACACACAATAGAGTTTTACTTGGACATAAAGAGAATGAAATCATGTCATGTACTGATACATGGATGGAACCAGAGAACATCATGTTAAATGAAATTAGTCATGCTCAGAAAGTCAAGGGTCAAAGTTTCCTCTTATATGTAGAAGCTAGAGAGAGTTAATTTCTATCTTAACAGTTTTCTCCTGGAAAATGGTAATGGGGTGGATAGGCTGGCTTTTCTGATTTCTATTTCAGCAATGTGGATAGCAGTCACAAAGTCTCAAATTTCACTACTGCAGTGCATAATATTGTATTTTATAATAGTGGCTATTCAACAAATATTTAATGTGAAATGCATATAGACAGATGATTTCTTTTTTTTTTTTTTTTTGCGGTACTGGAGATTAAATTCAGGGGTTCATTTGGATGAATTCTAAGGAGTGGGATAGTTGGATCATACGGTGGTTCCATTCCTAGTTTTCTGAGGAATCACCATACTGCTGTTATAAGTGGCTGTACTAATTTGTATTCCCACCAATAATGTATAAATGTGCCTTCTTCCCACCTCCTTACTACTGTTTATTGCTACCATCCTTGCTACCAATTATTCACATTCTTGATGATTGCCATTCGAACTGGAGTGAGACAAAAAACTCAGTGTTGTTTTGATATGCATCTCCCTGATTGCTAAGGATGCTCAACATTTTTTCATATATTTGTTGGTCATTTATATTTCTTCTTTTGGGAAATGTCCATTCCGTTTATTTGCCCATTCATTGATTGGGTTCTTTGTTTTTTTGTTTTAGTTCTTTATATATATATTTTTAAAATTCTTTTTCACAATATCTTTATTCTATTTATTCATTAGTATGTGGTGCTGAGGACTGAACCCAGGGCCTAACACCTAGTAGGCAAACACTCTACCACTGAGCTTTGACTTTTGGGGGAACACTGGTTGGATATTTTGTACAATGTCAGTTTTATATATTCTTGATGTTAATCTCTTGTCAGCAAAGTAGCTGTGCTACACTTGAGTGACATTTGTAATTTAGTAGAAGAATCCTAAACTTATTAATTAAGCTTTGATAGGCTATAATCATAGCTTATGTACACTGTAATAATTCAATAACTAATGTTAGTTAGTGACAAAGAAAAATACTGCTCCCTTTAAACTGAAGTGTTAACCAGAACACTTCGACATGCTTGGGTGGAACAATGCAAAGCACTAATATTTGTTGAGGTACTATTTTAAGACTAATGTCTGTTAACTTACCAGCAAGATGCCCAAAGTTTGGAGAGTACAAGAAATTCTCCAGACTAGAAACTTGAGACTCTGATGCAATTTTATCTTGATCTCAAGATTCACAGAGATGTGTATAGCCTTTAATCAGTGGTAAAATAAACCTATGGGTGCACTTCCTCTGCATACACACCCAAGGAATAAAAGGGAAGAGAGAGCTCCCTTGAACACTGTTTTCCAACTACCTGGGTTTACCTGTGGATAGAAGTGCTGCACTCAAGTGACAATTGTAACTTACCTTAGTTACAACTTGCTAATGTAAGCAAGTGTATGACCTTTGAAAGTGGTTGTTATCTAGGCTGTTATATAATTTAGGTCTCCAATCAGATTTTCATAATTCCTAATATTACTAATTTAGAATTAGAAAGTGGTGAACAAGACCTTGCTCCATCTTTCAGGGAACTGGTGGTACAGAGGAGGAGATAAGTAAGAAACAAGCAATGATTTTCCAGTGTGATAAGTTGTAAGATTGATATAAACAGAAAGAATTATAGGATTGATCTGAGATGCATCTATCCCAGTAGAAAAGATGCCTAACCGAGTGTAAAAAGTTCAGAAGGAGTTGGGCAAAAGGGGAAGTTAGTGGTGAGAAAGGTGAGAAAGAAGAAGGGAGAGGAGGAGAGGGAGTGCTTCCAGAAGCAGTAGAAACACATACACAAAGAAGAGAAACAAGGGTAGTTGGGGAGCTACAAGCAGTTCAGTGTGGCAGAATACAGACCATGAGAGGGTGAAGCTGCCGAGGAGATACCATGAAAGGCCTTACTTATCCCGATAAAGCCTTTGATATTGTTCTAACCTACAAGCCAATATACTGATGTACTGGACAAGACAGTGGCATCATTCAAATGGCAGTTAGATATCTCTGGTTGCAGTGTTGAGAGTGTATAGTGGCAGATAAAAATCTAGAAGCGAGGATATCCTCCGGGTGGTTGGTGCAACAACCAGGGCAAAGGAGAGATGGTGGCCTGGACAGATGCAGTCCTCTTGGGGACAGGAGGAGAGTGATGGATTTGGGAGATATTTTGAATTTACATAGAGTAGCTATTTTGGAATTGACAGAATTTACTCGTGACTGGCCAGGATGTGGAGAAAGAGAAGCATGAAGAATAATCCCCAGGTTTCTGCTTTTTTTTCAGGTTGAAAGGAAAAGAAAAAATTCTTCATAACCTAGGGCAGAACCCCTATTTTGTATCAAAGAAGATACATTTCTTCTTTGATACAAATATTTCTTCTGTTACTCTGTGTTGCTGTCTTATAGATATCAAAATAATTGACCAGGATAAATTACTCTAAAAAAATCTTATATTCACATATTATTTTGGTTGAATAAAAATGTGACCTTTTTTTCTGTAGGAGATGGATAAAAACAAACTTCAAACACAATATTCCCTATGAAAGAAAAACAAAATATTGATGGTATATTTGAATTTTGGTACATTTTGAAGAATATTCATTTAATATAAAATTACTTTTAGAGAGAACAAAAGTAAACAGGAGAGGTGTGTTTTTCTAACAGCTTTATCCAAAAGAAAAATAAGTTGTAATGAACAAACTGAAGGACAATATCTGTGAGGATTCTTCCTCTTTATCAACCCCCTGAAATGTATTGCAATAGGGTCCCCCAGGATGTGGGGACCCATGAACAGAATCTCCAGGAAGGTGCTGATTTCTTATCAGAATACATGAGTATTCAGGGAGAGAGAAGGACACTAAATGCATTTTTAATTTATTGCTATAAAAATGAGATGAAAGTGCCAAAGCAAATCATATGGAAATACTGAGTGATCCGGGTTTCTAGAATTTTTTTACCTAATGCATGTTCTTGAGGAGAAACAGAAGATGAAGACTACATTCTCAGGAGGCACTGCAGTGAGAACCTTCTGGAAACAAGATGTAATTACTGAAGTAAGCAACAATAAAAGTACCAGAATAAACTAATTAGAAATCTGTTTACTGGAATGAATGGTGGAATTTTAAATTGTCCTAAATTTAGTATGTGAAATAATTGAATTTGGAACATTGCCAAGTGTTGACTAATTCTAGTCAAAGTATTTAAAATTTTCTCTTCTGAGTTTTAAAGAAATGAAAAGAATTCATGTGTCCATGCCTAGGGCTTCAAATGCTCCAAATACTAAAATTTCAAAAATTGTCTTAAAAGTTCCTGGTGAAGTTATTTAAGGTAATCTTGCTTATTTTCTCATATAAGGAGATGGCATCCTGTAATAATTTTCTCCTAAGAGTTAGAACTGGAGCTGCATTCCACTACTGCTACCATCTCCACTAATCACCACCTCACCGGGCTTCCATTTCCTTCTCTGTAAAGTGTAAAGGTTAGATAGGGCCATTGCTAAGGTCTCCTCAAGCTCCAAAAAACCTAAGTCTAGAGCATATTTGAATAAATGACCTTCCTCTGTGGTTTTCTCTTGTGAAAGGATGAGAGATGAACATGAACACAGAATTAGGTGGATTTAAATTCTAGCTCTGCCACATACCAGCTGGGTTACCTTGGGCAGGTCATTTAATCTTCTTTAGTGTCAGGATCTTTCCTAACACTAGTGACACAGTGCTTTCTCATAGGATTATTAATACAAATTAAATGAGATAATGTTTACAAACCTAGTACAAAATTCAACCTGTATGAGTGGAAGGGTTTTTTGCCGTTATTATTTAGCATGATGGTAATGAAGATGGTATCATGGAAGACAAAGGCAAGAAGAAGGAGGATTTACCAGGGTAAGTTTCAAAAGTGTGGTGCCATCACCAATGATTCCTTGATAATCTGAAAGTGTTAAGGTACCCGGAGCCAAGTATCTCTGAACTGGGCTGTGTAGAATCCTCTTTTCTTCTCTTTGGACTTGATGATTTAGTTTTGATACCCCAGCACACTAAGCTAAACATCATAGAAAAGGAGAGACTGTTCGTTAGCCCACTTGAATGTGTCCCTTCAACCATAACTATTCTTTGTCACTTCTTCATTTCTTTCAGTGTTAATTTGGGAAAGAGATACTTTAGTAAGAAACTCATCACTGACTCTTGAACCTCTCATATGCAAAGATTATTCCTTTTGAAAAGAATAACTCATAAAACCCATGGAACTAGGGGTGTGTTCTGTTTTACAGTGCAGTTCACCAGAGGCCTAGCTTAGCTTCTGCCTGATCACTCACAGAGGCCCTAATCATGGGTTTTACTCTGCCCATTTTCCTTGGGTATTCTGGCAGGAGAGGGAGACCACTGATCAATTGTATGTGTATACACACACACACACACACACACACACACACACACCTGTTGGTGCTTAGTGTATGTGGGGAAAAAGCAGCTACCCTTTCATTTACTGTCTGTTCTCTTCTTGCATGAAGATCTCTCATTAGTGATGAGAAGTGAATGAATACATGGTACTTTACTGTGTGTGATCAGCTGTACGGGTGTCCCTTCAGTGATGCAGTTTTCTGTGCAATTTTCATTCTCATCCTTTGGAGAGAAAAATGGGGACTTTGGGAAAGTTCACATGTAGAAGAGAACAAAAAATATATTTTAAACTTAATTCAGTTAATCTAAGGCAAAATGACAGGCACTTTTTTAATGAGAGAGAGAGAGAGAGAGAGAGAGAGAGAGAGAGAATGAATTTTTTATTTATTTTTTAGTTTCTCGGCGAACACAACATATTTTTTTATATGTGGTGCTGAGGATTGAACTCAGGCTGCAGGCATGCCAGGTAAGCACGCTACCATTTGAGCCACATCCCCAGCCCCCACAGGCACTTCTAAATGAGCCCTAGACTTCCTGTTCAAATTATCGTTCTTAAGACAGGAGCCAATCCTCTTCTCCTACTTCCTTTCCCAAAATTTCATCGGAACTTCAGAAGAGTAAGTGCACAGTAATACTGTAAAACAGAAAAGTTACCATCAATAGAGTAGAAAATTTTCACATTCCAACAGGTACTAGATCAATAGAGAAAGTTATAGCATAATACACCAGAGGTTTTCCGGTAAAATAAAAAAAACATAGCAGTGCCTAAGTTGATTCCAAATTTCAAAAAGAGAGACCGAAATAAAGAAGGGAGAAAAAGGGAAAGAAAGAAGTGGGGCTGGAAGAAGTGACTCCAACCTAGACTAGAACAATATAGTATTCCACTTCCAGAGCAAGATTGTTGGGATCCATCACCTGCCTTCCTGTTGCCTGCTGTTTAACCTTGAGGAAAACCTGCTCATAAAGGCGTGCTGTTCAAGTACAGAAAGCCCATGGAGCCTAACTAGTCAAAAGAAGGATGCATTGAGAAAATGGATTTACTGGTGTCTGAGAAAATCTTTTCTAACCCTTTATACTAAGCAATATAGTTCTTTATTCAACGTGGTTTAGCCATCAAGAATCTACAGCCTGTTAAGAGAAATGAACAGCATGAAAAAGGATTCTCAAAGTGAACAATGGAAACAACTAGCTGTGGAGAAAGCGAGGATAATTCAGGTATCAGAAATAAATATCCTAAAAATTCTATTCTCTGCCAAATTCACAAGGCTTTCATATTCACATACACACACAAGAAAAAATACTTTTAAAAATGGAGCAATGAAAGAAAGGGAAAATTCTGGAAAGAATACAATGTGATTATTGAATTAAGAAAGGATCATTCTATAGGGTAAATTATTAAATGCACACATTTGATTACTGATGTAGTAAAGTGAGATTGAGTAATATGGGTGATAGAGCAACTAATTCTCCCACGACCTGAAACATTAAGTTTCAGAAATAAGATTTCTGAGCAGTACAGATGGGAAGACAACCAAAGAGGTGAAAGAAGTAAATGTTTGTTTTCAGTTTAGGGTCTTGAGTCTACAACATGCTCATCAGGACTGGAAAAGATTCCTCTGTGAATATAGCTCAATGAAAATTTATAGCTTTGAGGACTTGAAGAAAATCCTATAAGCGAGAGGAAAAGGCGGATTACTTGCAAAGAAGTAGAACAAGCAGGTGATTTCTCATCCATAGCAGTGGATGCTAAAGAAATAGGAGCAACATCTTTAAAAATTTTTGAACTAAGAGATTTTTAAACCTAAAATTATGCCACAAAATTTCCAACACACTTTCAGACAAGTAAGAGCTAGAACATTAACTATGCATTCATCTTACATTTGATTGTCAATAAAAGAGCACAATTAAAAAAGACAAGATCCTATTGAGGAATTTGGAGTCCAACCTCACAGTATGTAGATCATAGCCAACTTTTTCTTCTATCAGACGCCGTGTCTCTGATTTAATATTAAGCTCCTTGTATAGCGCCAAGAGTTAACAACTAGAATCAACAAATGGGACTTACTCAAACTAAAAAGTTTTTTCTCAGCAAAAGAAACAATAAGAGAGGTAAATAGGGAGCCTACATCCTGGGAACAAATCTTTACTCCACACACTTCAGATAGAGCCCTAATATGCAGAGTATACAAAGAACTCAAAAAATTAGACAATAAGATAACAAATAACCCAATCAACAAATGGGCCAAGGACCTGAACAGACACTTCTCAGAGGAGGACATACAATCAATCAATAAGTACATGAAAAAATGCTCACCATCACTAGCAGTCAGAGAAATGCAAATCAAAACCACCCTAAGATACCATCTCACTCCAGTAAGATTGGCAGCCATTATGAAGTCCAACAACAACAAGTGCTGGAGAGGATGCGGGGAAAAGGGTACACTTGTTCATTGTTGGTGGGACTGCAAATTGGTGCAGCCAATTTGGAAAGCAGTATGGAGATTCCTGGGAAAGGTGGGAATGGAACCACCATTTGACCCAGCTATTCCCCTTCTCGGTCTATTCCCTAAAGACCTAATAAGAGCATGCTACAGGGACACTGCTACATCTATGTTCATAGCAGCACAATTCACAATAGCAAGATTGTGGAACCAACCTAGATGCCCTTCAATAGATGAATAGATAAAAAAATGTGGCATTTATACACAATGGAGTATTACTCTGCATTAAAAAATGACAAAATCATAGAATTTGGAGGGAAATGGATGGCATTAGAGCAGATTATGCTAAGTGAAGCTAGCCAATCCTTAAAAACCAAATGCCAAATGACTGCTTTGATATAAGGGGAGTAACCAAGGACAGGGTAGGGACGAAGAGTTTGAGAAGAAGATTAACATTAAACAGGGATGAGAGGTGGGAGGGAAAGGGAGTGAGAAGGGAAATCGCATGGAAATGGAAGGTGATCCTCAGGGTTTTACAAAATTACATATAAGAGGAAATGAGGGGTAAGAGAAGAATAATACAAGTGGAAGAAATGATTTACAGTAGAGGGGGTAGAGAGAGAAAAGGGGAGGGGTGGGGAGGGGAGGGGAGGGGGGATAGTAGAGAATAGGATAGACAGCAGAATACATCAGACACTAGAATGGCAATATGTAAATCAATGGAAGTGTAACTGATGTGATACAGCAATCTGTATACGGGGTAAAAATGGGAGTTCATAACCCACTTGAATCAAACTGTGAAATATGATATATTAAGAACTATGTAATGTTTTGAACGACCAACAATAAAAAAAAGACAAGATCCTTAGGATGAGGATTTTTTAGGATAGAGGATGTTGGCTTGTATGACCCAGAAGAAAGATAGCAATAAAATTAAATAAAATTAATTAGATCTTGATGCTTGAGGCTTCTCCTGTAAGTGATGAGGTTTTATTTACATTCTCGTTACATTTTATTTACATTCTCATTTATGGATATTGTCATAATATCTTATTTTACAGGGAATAAATTTCATATGCTGATATTGTACATGCTATTTTACTTGGGCTTTCCATTTTTTTAATTATCTTACAGATAAAGCACAGAAAACTTACACAAGAGGATAGACAGACAAATAGAAAGATAGATAGATTTATAGATAGATATTAAGAACCCCCCAAAATTTAAAAATAAAGTTACAACAAATAATATTTGGGCAGCTTGGTGAGGCAAAAGAAAAGTTAATATGCTAACTTCAATTTTCATCTCAGGTTAACAGATAATATCTAAAGTTTATAAATCCAGAAATACAAGGAATCACAGCAACCAGAAGTAGAAAATCAGAAGAAAATGTTATACAGATTGTGGAAGTGACAGAGGGCTGCTCTGGGGAGATAAAGGAAGAGGAGTCTAACACTTTGTATTTCAGGCCTTCTTCATTTTTTGAGATTTGTTATTGTGTCTATGAGCTAATTCTATAATTACAAAGTATAGTTTCCATAAATAGAAAAAAATGTAAAATGAACTTATGTTTAATTTGTCTTTTAGCTGTGGGATTCAGTTAAGGAAAAGGGAAACATAATTGACCATCTTCATGTATTTTTTAGTGCATTCAAAAACACATCAGCTATTCATAAAAGAACTGAAAAAGGCTTGAGACTTTAAATTTGATGTTGAATTATTAATATAAACTAACATACCCCATTATTTGTCAAAATACAAGATAAAAAGTCTATTCCTTAGTTTTTTAAATCTTCTGACAAGTGTCATCAGGTGTAGGAAGCATTCATTCAGTTAATTTGTAAGTATTTATTGGATTACTACAATGTACTAGCTCTGTGAAGTGGGAAAAACAGAAAAAGTCAAGGTTATTTTTTATAGTAAGTACAAAAGCACCACTGTATAATTATGGTGTTTGTTAAATGGTTATCTTTTGATCAAATGTATCCCAAGGAAATAAAATCAAGATTGACCCTTTTCTAATGAACTATTGGTTATTGCCTATGATTTCTATTGAAAATATTTATATTATACACAAAAGAAACTGCTAATATTCTGAAGCATCATATCTGGGAAGGAGGAAATATAAACATTTCCAGAAGAACTTAGTTTAACTTAAAAACAAAACAACAGCAACAACCAAAAACACCTATGGGATATTTATCATTGTAAGTAGCGAAATTCGGGTTGTACTTCAGGAAAACTTTCCATCATCCATGGAGGTGTTCATCAAAGCCAACTATATAAAGACTCAGAGGTTTTGATATTTGGAAAAATGAATAGACATACCAGTGAGAGAAGGAAGATCTCCTTGAGAAATAATTGGTAATAAGCTTTAAATCTCAGTCAAAGATAAAGATATATTCTTTACTTTAATTTTGTACCTAAAAATGCCAGGATAAGAAAGGGTCAAGTAACCAGCTAGAAGGTGTAGACATACCAAAGACTGAGATAAAATGGTAAGTTTTGTTTACTCTATATAGAGAAAACAGATTTATAAAAACCAATCATGGTTCTAATGAGAAAAAAAATTACTTAAATTGTGCCTAAGACGTTGTATTTCTTTAAAAATTGTTCTCTTGAATTTTTTTGCATAAATTTATCAAATATTTATTGGATACTTACATGTCAAGCATTGCATTAGTGCTGATGACCTAACAGTGAACTTATTTAAATATATGATGGGAATGTAACTAATAGGTATTTTGATCAATAATGTTATGTCTTCACTTAAATATAGAATTCTATTTTTAATTAAAGCAAATAGCACAATTAACATGGTATCTGACATTCAAATAGTATTTCCTGGGGACTTTTCTGTAGTTGAAGATGACATTCTCATAACCTATGTATGCTTCCTACACCTGGTGACACTTTCCAGCAGTGCAAACATTGCCCTAATACATTGTTATGGTTTAGCTATGAGGTGTCCCCCAAAAGTTCATGTGTGAGACAATGCAAGTAAGTTTAGAGATGAAATAATTGGGTTATAAGAGGTTTAATTTTGTCAGTGCATTACTCCCCTGATAGGGACTAACTTGGAAATAACTATAGGTAGGTAGGTTGTGGCTGGAGGAGGTGTGCCTTTAGGTTTTATATTTTGTCCTTACTGAGCAGAGCGCTCTCTCTCTCTCTGGTTCCTGGTGCCATGTTCCCCGCTTCTCTCCAATGAGACACCCTTCCAGCATGATATTGTGCTTTGCCTCCATCCTGGAGCAACTGAGTTTGGTATCTATGGACTGAGACCTCTGAAACCGTGAGTCCCCAAATAAACTTTTCCTCCTCTAAAATTGTCATTGTTAGGTCTTTTGGTTAGACCAGAAAAAAAAAAAAAAAAAAAGCTGATTAAAACATGTATCATCAACCTGTTTTTTAATGATATTGTCTTGCAAAACTAAAGTGACAAACAGAAATGAATATTTTTAAGAAATAATTCTTATAGAAGTACAGCATTGTTGTTATAAAAACAAAAACAAAACAAAACAAACAGACAACAACAACAACAACAACAAAAAAAAAACCCACTGATTTTGTCACCAGACTAGTATAAGAGTGCTAAGTTAGAATCCTGACCTCTCTATTTTTTAGCTTTTCCTATACAAACTGGAGTAGTGATACTTTTATTTCCTAGGGTGACCATGAGAAATAAATAAATTAAAATTAGAATAGTGCCTGCCACATAGTTAGTACTCAATCAATGTTAACTATTAATGGAACAGATGGAGAAAAGCTCCAATATGTAAAGACAATAAAGGCTATTGAAGATCAGGCTGGGAAAAACAACAGAGAGGACCAGGAAGGCCTGAGAGAATAGAATGACGGGCTAGGGGTGTTGCTCAGTGGTAGAGCACTTGCCTAGCATGTGTGAGGCACTGGATTCAATCCCCAGCACTACATAAAAAAAAACTAAATAAACAAAATAAAGGTATTTTGTCCATATACAACTAAAAATATTTAAAAATTTTAGATAATGTTTCTTTGGGGCAGAGGCTGGAGGTGGAAATGGGGACAATATATGCCAAGGATGGTGCAGACCTAGTGGGATGACACAGGAGGACTGACTTTAATATTCAGAGAGTATGTGATATTTACATGGGTCTAGAATGAAGCATTTTCCATTTGCTCTTTCTCTGTCACCCTCCCAGTTTATAATGCTGGCAAGTAGCCTCTTTGTGAAGATTACAGAAAATTGCTGGAAGCTGAAAAATAATTGCATAACTTCCTGAAATGTGCCTTGTAAATTGAGAGTCAGTGAAAATCACTTGACATAAAATAACTGTCTCTTAGAGTCTTCAGGAAGCATTCAGTTAGCCTCATATATCTTTCCAGCTGTTTATTAAGAGCGTGTCTGTAAACCGGAAAAGAGAAAGAATTGAGCTTTTTCTGTGCTAGAATTCTTTAGAGTTGCAATGCTTTCTCTTACCATGTCACCTAGGCACTATACAGGCAATACAATTAGAAGGCCACCACATTTACCAAAATTCAAAATGAGACAGCCAAGGGAAACTGAAAAAAATATTAAGTAGTAGCATATCAATGGAGACTCTAGAAAACAAAAAGAGAAACTTCTGTTTAAGTTCCACAAGTAATTCTGGTGTAGTGAAATTTAGGAGAGAAGGCATTTTCCCACAATATCAACCAGGTTCATGTCCTGAATCCCCAAAGGAATGTATTTTCTACTGTCTACACATGGAGATGCCAAGGCATAAAGTAAACCATGTCTGTGATACACAAATAATCTGTGAGGTCACTGAACTGTGGTTTGTGATTTTATTTATGAAGAAGGAAAGCCAAAAAGAAAATACAGGGACAACTTTATGGGCTGAACACATTCTGAAGTCTGAACAGTTTAGGAAAAGGCAAACTGTGGCTAGAAATCTCAATTTTAAAAAGTAAGGTTCAAAGGAAGTAGGATAATATAAGGGATGGTATCAAAGGAACGGGAAGGGCACCCTCCATGAGAGAATGGGAAGACAGCAGGTGTAGGCCCTGTGGTTTCAGAACTCAGACATGGAGAGATGTATGCCTCCACAAGTCTCACAAGTGCAACCTCCACTTGGGACACCAGATACTATACAGATCAGATACCATCAGAAACCCACTATCAACTATCCTTTCTTGTTCTCAGAGCCCTGTAATCAAAATGTGTTGCTATCTCTATGGCATACTATACTGCATTTTGCAAATACAGATAAAGTATGGAAATTTATTTAAGAGCATTTTCCCAGACTGATTCAAATGGTGATCCTGGCAACTTTTACATTACAGGGCATTTATGATATCTAATTATTATTTCTTGAGCTATTGGAGTCCAATTTAGATAATTACTGCCTGTACCAATATCTTGAAGTGTTTCCCCTATATTTTTTTATAGTAGTTTTCAAGTTGCTGGTCTTTGATTTGTTTGTTTTTGTATAAGGTTAGAGATAGGAATCCAGTTAAAACTTCTGTAGGTGGAAATCCACTTTCCCCAGAACCATTTGTTGAAAAGGTTTTCTTTTCTCTTAAGTATGTTTTTGGCACTTTTGTCAAGAGTTTTATAATTCAAAAATATAGTTATCTGGAATATGACTAAATGATAGCTGTTAGTCACTCATTGCAATCATATATAGAACATAACCATAAATTTCTAAAATACGCTAGTGCAGTGGCACACATGTGTAATCCCACCAACTCTGGAGGATTGCAAGTTCAAGCCAGCCTCAGCAATTTAGCAAGGCCCTAAGCAACTCAGCGAGAATTTGTCTCTAAGTAAAATATAAGAAAAAGGGGTGGGGGTGTTGCCCAATGGTTAAGTTCCCCTGAGTTCAATCCTCCGTACCAAAAACAAAACAAACAAAAACCCAAATTTCTAAAATCCCACCTTTCAAATCCCCATTGCTATATCAATTTGTGCATACATAAGTACTCTAAGGGGTTTTTCTGGGGAGAAATGCCCCTTTGTATGTTGGCAGTTAAAGAGAGCATCTGATTAGAGCATTCAGTATGAGGAACAAACTCATTTTCACAGATGCAAAATTCTATCCCCCCCCAATTAATAATATTTTAAATAGAACTCATCTATTCAGAGCTCAGAATGTTGAAATAAATAAAAACTAAGAGGTTATAATGAGAAAAAGAGGGTGTTTTTCTTTAAGAAATTGTTGAAGGATTAGAGTATAATTCTCTAAATGTTTATTGATTATATTGGTGTGTTCTGACTGGTATGCTCTGTTAATTTTTAAGTGGCTGGGTTAATGGATATGTAAGCAAATGTCATTACCATTTTATAGGTTTGATTTCATCTCTGGTACCTATTGTATTAATACTAATTAATTTGTCATGAATTTTTTTAAAGTTGGACACTTAAGTCACATGCAATGGATTAAAAATTTATAAAGTGAATACAAAGATATTTTTAAAGTAATTGTTTCTTTATTGCAATTTGGATATAGGTTATTTACAAGAAAAATCATTTATTTATATAAGATCCTTGCATGAACATATAATCCCAAGAGAGCAATGCGTCATTTGAAATTCCTATAAGAGGAGAATTTTCTGGCAATATAAAAACTTTTCAGAACTACTATTCCTACAATTATTTTCATTTTTTGATCCATATCCTGATACTGCATCAGCTGGGCACAAGTCCTGGTAACTTTGAATTTTTCAATTTTGGGTTCCATTGATCCCCCAAGATGCCAGACTTGGTTCTGAAAGGAAAGGTTTGACCCCATATGAGATGGTCATCAGTCATGTAAGATGCAATGGGTGGGCACTGGGGAGTCCTTCATAGAGGGGAAGGCCTGAGGCGGTGGGAATGAATGGGTTTTGAATCCTCATTGACCTGTGGCCTGTGTCCATGCCCTCCCCCACCAGCTGCAGCATTCTAGAGGATGTCCATTATTGAGCTCACCTTCACAATACTAACACAAGGGCACACAGGACCTCCTTCCTGATTACATAAAGCCACTCTCATATCCCTACCCAAATTCAGGTTGGATACCTCAAATCTTAAGGTAAGTTGTGGTTTGCTTCTGGAATGTTTTCCAAAAGTTCATTGTTGAAGAATTGGTCCTCAGTGCAGCAGCATCAAGAGGTGGTGCTTCTAGGAAATGATTGACTCATGAAGGCTCTAAAATCATCAGTGGATTAACCCATTGATAAATTAATAGACTGAATGTATTATTGGGAGCCAGAGGACAAAGGACACTGGGAACATGTCCTGGAAGGGTTATCTTGTGCTTGGACTCTCCCTCCACCCCCGCCCCACTCTGCTTCCTGGCTACCATAAGCTGAGAAGCTTTCTCCAGTCATACCTTTCTACCATGATGTTCTGCCTCATTTCAGGCCCAAATTTATAGAGCTGTATGACCATGGATTGAAACCTCTGAAACTGCTAGCCAAAATAAACCTTTCCTCCTCCAAATTGTTTGCGTCAGATATTTTTTTTTCACAGCCATGAAAATTTGACTAACAAAGTGAAGATATGCCTACATGAAACTATGTGACTGCAACTCATTACTAATTCTAGGCACATCTGTATTCTATAGTTTAACAGCTACCACAGAATATGATCTAGGAGGAAACTCAAATAAATGCTGGAATTTAATATGTCACAAAGGAGGAATTTCAAATCAGGGAAAACAGGATGATTTATTCAATAAACAAAAGCCAAATAATTGGCTCTTCATTTGAAAAAAAACAAAGTTATAGTCAAATCTCAAATCATACAGATAAACTTCAGGTGAAATAACTATCAAAATATATTTTAAAAATTATAAAATTAAGAAAAAATAGAATGATTTTTATGATTTTAGGCCTTCTTAAGCAATATTCAAATCTTAGAACCATATAGAAAACAATTAACAGATGACTGTAAAAATACTGAAAGTATCTAAATGACAAAAGATACTGTGAACAAAATTGAAATACAAGTTGTAGAGAAAATACTTGTGAAATGTATAAAACAAATTTTAAAATTTCTACTGATAAGAAAAAGAATATATTCCAATAAGAAAAAAAAGATTAAACATATAACTAGAAAGTTCAGAGAAAAGGAAATACAAATACCTGGTTTAACTAATAAAGATACAAAAATGTTCAACTTCACTAATGATAAAACTATCAATCAAAACATCAACAGAAGCAATATATCAGCACACTGAAAGTAGCCACTGGTCCTAAAGATGAGGAGAAATAAGCACATTTTGTGGATTCCATGAGAATGGAAACACAAATTGGCTGAAACTTTATGAAGGGAAATTTGACAAAATCTAATACGTTTGTTTAATGTTTACAAGCATTTTACAAACCATTAAATATCTAGAAATTTCACCTGCCGAAACACTTGATTTGTGTAAAAATGCATGTACATAGATATTCATTACAGTATTCTTTGGAATAGCAATAATTTATAAATAACCTATGTTTCCATTGATGGAAGTTAATTGAGAGAGAGAGGTTGGGCACCATATAAATGAATAGTATTCAAAGAATGGATCAGATTTTATAAGGAAAAATGTAAATTGCCAAATCTTACATATTCCAAGATCTTATTTCATAAATCTGTACATATTTATAATTACATAGTTTTAGAATTTATATATACATATATATATATGTATATACATATATATGTATGCATATATATATGTATATATATATTTTATATATACATATATAAAAATATGTAATTATAAACATATATATATATATATATATATATATATATATATATATATATACATATATACACACATATACCCATAATTTTATAAAATGAGATTATGGTATATACAGCATTCATGACTTAACAAACATTTATATTAAAAACATCATATTTATTAAACATTTAATAATGGCTATCTCTAAAGAATTAGATTGTTTGATCTTCTAAAATGACAAAAATAATAATAATAATACCAAAAGAGAAAGGAAAGAAAAAGTATTCTTGGAATCAAAGTTTTGAGTTAGGTTATAATGAGGGAATAATGTAATCTAACTATCTCACTTGACAGATAAGATACCAGAATTTTACAGGGTATGCCAGTGTTTTCAAGATCACACAGTAAGTTGATGCCAGAACAAGATCAGAGACCTGAACTGCTCTGTTTGATCAGTGATGAGTACTGTTGGAGATGCTAGGGTGGCCTGGTATGATGCTGAGCCAGGGAGCTTGCAGTCCTTCTTCTATTCCATGAGTATGTAACAGTCACATTTATAAAGTCTCTAAGTAATGAGAGAAATACAATTCTTTCAAGTAGCCACCATATGACAGATATCAGACTAGGCATTTTTCAGACATTCTCTACTGTATTTAAATCTTGCCTTGTGAAATAAGTTGCTTATTTTAAAGAAAAGTAACATTTTTTCACTATCCTTGAGATAAAGCATCTCTCACAAAATGTGAGGCTACTGTTCTCACTGTAGATTCTGAGTCTGGAAGGATCCAGACTCAGCCTACAGTAACCACTACTGCCCTGCCCATCTCTCCAGATTTCAATCACTTCCTTAGTTTTGTCACAGCGCCTCTACTTCTAGTTTGTGAAGTCCTTTGAGAGGTGATGGTTTCATCATGCTGCAGCACGATGCATTGTGCACAAGTGTCTCAACCATCTCTCTTTTTTTAAATTACTTTTATTGGTTGTTCAAAACATTACATAGTTCTTGATATATCATATTTCACACTTTGATTCAAGTGGGTTATGAACTCCCATTTTTACCCCATATACAGATTGCAGAATCACATCAGTTACACTTCCACTGATTTAAATACTGACATACTCATGTCTGTTGTATTCTGCTGCCTTTCCTATCCTCTACTATCCCCCCTCCCCTCCCCTCCCCTCCCCTCTTCTCTCTCTACCCCCTCTACTGTAATTCACTTCTCCCCCTTGTATTATTTTTCCCTTTCCCCTCACTTCCTCTTGTATGTAATTTTGTATAACCCTGAGGGTCTCATTCCATTTCCAAGCAATTTCCCTTCTCTCTCCCTTTCCCTCCCACCTCTCATCCCTGTTTAATGTTACTCATCTTCTCATACTCTTCTTCCCTACTCTGTTCTTAGTTACTCTCCTTATATCAAAGAAGACATTTGGCATTTGTTTTTTAGGGATTGGCTAGCTTCACTTAGCATAATCTGCTCTAATGCCATCCATTTCCCTCCAAATTCTATAATTTTGTCATTTTTTAATGCAGAGTAATACTCCATTGTGTATAAATGCCACATTTTTTTTTATCCATTCGTCTATTGAAGGGCATCTAGGTTGGTTCCACAGTCTTGCTATTGTGAATTGTGCTGCTATGAACATCAATGTAGCAGTGTCCCTGTAGCATGCTGTTTTTAGGTCTTTAGGGAATAGACCCAGAAGGGGAATAGCTGGGTCAAATGGTGGTTCCATTCCCATCTTTCCAAGAAATCTCCATACTGCTTTCCAAATTGGCTGCACCAATTTGCAGTCCCACCAACAATGTACAAGTGTACCCTTTTCCCCGCATCCTCGCCAGCACTTGTTGTTGTTTGACTTCCTAATGGCTGCCAATCTTACTGGAGTGAGATGGTATCTTAGGGTGGTTTTGATTTGCATTTCTCTGACTGCTAGAGATGGTGAGCATTTTTTCATGTACTTCTTGATTGATTGTATGTCCTCCTCTGAGAAGTGTCTGTTTAGGTCCTTGGCCCATTTGTTGATTGGGTTATTTGTTATCTTATTGTCTAATTTTTTGAGTTCTTTATATACTCTGGATATTAGGGCTCTATCTGAAGTGTGAGGAGTAAAGATTTGTTCCCAGGATGTAGGCTCCCTATTTACCTCTCTTATTGTTTCTTTTGCTGAGAAAAAACTTTTTAGTTTGAGCAAGTCCCATTTGTTGATTCTAGATATTAATTCTTGTGCTATGGGTGTCCTATTGAGGAATTTGGAGCCCGACCCCACAGTATGTAGGTCGTAGCCAACTTTTTCTTCTATCAGATGCCTTGTCTCTGATTTGATATCAAGCTCCTTGATCCATTTTGAGTTAACTTTTGTGCATGACAAGAGAAAGGGATTCAGTTTCATTTTGTTGCATATGGATTTCCAGTTTTCCCACCACCATTTGTTGAAGATGCTATCCTTCCTCCATTGCATGCTTTTAGCCCCTTTATCAAATATAAGAAAGTTGTAGTTTTGTGGTTTGGTTTCTGTGTCCTCTATTCTATACCATTGGTCCACCCGCCTGTTTTGGTACCAGTACCATGCAGTTTTTGTTACTATTGCTCTGTAGTATAGTTTGAAGTCTGGTATCGCTATACCACCTGATTCACACTTCCTGCTTAGCATTGTTTTTGCTATTCTGGGTCTTTTATTTTTCCATATGAATTTCATGATTACTTTCTCTATTTCTACAAGAAATGCCATTGGGATTTTGATTGGCATTGCATTAAACCTATAGAGAACTTTTGGTAATATCGCCATTTTGATGATGTTAGTTCTGCCTATCCATGAACAGGGTATATTTTTCCATCTTCTAAGATCTTCTTCTATTTCTCTCTTTAGGGTTCTGTAGTTTTCATTGTATAAGTCTTTTACCTCTTTTGTTAGGTTAATTCCCAAGTATTTTGTTATTTTTGAGGATATTGTGAATGGAGTGGTTGTCATCATTTCCATTTCAGAGGATTTGTCGCTGATATACAGGAATGCCTTTGATTTATGCATGTTTATTTTATATCCTGCCACTTTGCTGAATTCATTTATTAGCTCTAATAGTTTCTTTGTAGACCCTTTTGGGTCTGCTAGGTATAGAATCATGTCATCTGCAAATAGTGATAATTTAAGTTCTTCTTTTCCTATTTTTATGCCTTTAATTTCTTTCGTCTGTCTAATTGCTCTGGCCAGTGTTTCGAGAACTATGTTGAACAAAAGAGGTGAGAGAGGGCATCCCTGTCTTGTTCCAGATTTTAGAGGGAATGCCTTCAATTTTTCTCCATTCAGAATGATGCTAGCCTGAGGCTTAGCAAAGATTGCTTTTACAATGTTGAGGTATGTTCCTGTTATCCATATTTTTTCAAGAGTTTTGAACATAAAGGGATGCTGTACTTTGTCGAATGCTTTTTCCACATCATCTATCGAGATGATCATATGGTTCTTATTTTTAAGTCTATTAATGTGGTGAAGAACATTTATTAATTTCCGTATATTGAACCAGCCTTGCATCCCAGGAATGAATCCTACTTGATCATGGTGTACAATTTTTTTGATATGATTTTGTATCCGATTCGCCAGAATTTTATTGAGGATTTTTGCGTCTAGGTTCATTAGAGATATAGGTCTGTAGTTTTCTTTCTTTGAAGTGTCTTTGTCTGGTTTAGGCATCAGGGTGATGTTGGCCTCGTAGAATGAATTTGGAAGTTCTCCCTCTTTTTCTATTTCCTGAAATAGCTTGAAAAGTATTGGTATTAGTTCCTCTTTAAAGGTTTTGTAAAACTCTGCTGTATACCCATCCAGTCCTGGGCTTTTCTTAGTTGGTAATCTTTTGATGGTTTCTTCTATTTCCTCAATTGATATTGGTCTGTTTAGGTTGTCTATATCCTCCTGTCTCAATCTGGGCAGATCATATGACTTAAGAAATTTATCGATGCCTTCACTATCTTCTATTTTATTGGAGTATAAGGATTCAAAATAATTTCTGATTATCTTCTGTATTTCTGAAGTGTCTGTTGTGATATTGCCTTTTTCATCCTGTATGCTAGTAATTTGAGTTCTCTCTCTTCTTCTCTTTGTTAGCATGGCTAAGGGTCTGTCGATCTTATTTATTTTTTCAAAGAACCAACTTTTAGTTTTATCAATTTTTTCAATTGTTCCTTTGTTTCGATTTCATTAATTTCAGCTCTGATTTTAATTATTTCTTGCCTTCTACTTCTTTTGCTGTTGTTTTGTTCTTCTTTTTCTAGGATTTTGAGATGAAGTATGAGATCATTTATTTGTTGCTTTTTTCTTTTTTTAAGGAATGAACTCCAAGCAATGAATTTTCCTCTTAGAACTGCTTTCAATGTGTCCCATAGATTCCGATATGTTGTGTCTGTGTTTTCCTTTATCTCTAAGAATTTTTTAATTTCCTCCTTAATGTCTTCTATAACCCATTGATCATTCAGTAACCTATTATTCATTCTCCAAGTGATGCATGATTTTCCTTCCTTCTTTTATCGTTGATTTTCAGTTTCATTCCATTATGATCAGATAAGATGCATGGTATTATCTCTATTCCTTTATATTGTCTAAGAGTTGCCCTGTGACATAATATATGATCTATTTTTGAGAAGGATCCATGTGCTGCTGAGAAAAAAGTGTAACTGCTTGATGTTGGGTGATATATTCTATATATGTCAATGAAGTCTAGGTTGTTAATTGTGTTATTGAGTTCTATAGTTTCCTTATTCAACTTTTGTTTGGAAGATCTGTCCAGTGGTGAGAGAGGTGTGTTGAAGTCTCCCATGATTATTGTATGGTGGCCTATTAGACTCTTGAACTTGAGAAGAGTTTGTTTGATGAACATAGCTGCACCATTGTTTGGGGCATATATATTTATGATTGTTATGTCTTGTTGGTGTATGGTTGCCTTGAGCAGTATGTAGTGTCCCTCTTTATCCCTTTTGATTAACTTTGGCTTGAAATCTATTTTATTTGATATAAATATGGACACTCCTGCTTGTTTCTGAAGTCCATATGAATGATATGATTTTTCCCAACCTTTCACCTTCAGTCTATGGATGTCTTTTCCTATCAAATGCATCTCCTGTAGGCAGCATATTGTTGGTTCATGTTTTGTGATCCATTCTACTAGCCTGTGTCTCTTAATTGGTGAGTTTAAGCCATTGACATTTAGGGTTATTATTGAGATATGGTTTGTTCTTCCAGCCATATTTGTTTATTAATGTTACTAAACCTGATTTGTTTTCCTCTTTGATTACTTTCCCCCCTTTACTGTCCTACCTCCCACTGTTGGTTTTCATTGTTATTTTCCATTTCCTCTTCCTGTAATGTTTTGCCGAGGATTTTTTGGAGAGATGGTTTTCTAGCTGCAAATTCTTTTAACTTTTGTTTATCGTGGAAGGTTTTAATTTCATCTTCCCTCTTGAAGCTTAATTTTGCTGGATACACAATTCTTGGTTGGAACCCATTTTCGTTCAGTGTTTGAAATACGTTATTCCAGGATCTTCTAGCTTTCAAAGTCTGTGTTGAGAGATCAGCTGTTATCCTGATTGGTTTACCCCTAAATGTAATCTGCTTCCTTTCTCTTGTAGCTTTTAAAATTCTCTCCTTATTCTGTATGTTGGGCATCTTCATTTAATGTGTCTAGGTGTGGATCTCTTATGATTTTGCACATTCGGCGTCCTGTAGGCTTCTAGGATTTGGGATTCTGTCTCATTCTTCACGTCTGGGAAGTTTTCTCGAATTATTTCATTGAATAGATTTCTCATTCCTTTGGTTTGGAGCTCTGTGCCTTCCTGTATCCCAATGACTCTTAAGTTTGGTCTTTTAATGTTATCCCATATTTCTTGGATGTTCTGCTCATGGTTTCTTAACAGTCTTGCTGAGCTGTCTATGTTCTTTTCAAGTTGAAATACTTTGTCTTCATTGTCTGATGTTCTATCTTCTAAGTGTTCTACTCTGCTGGTAGTATTCTCAATTGAGTTTTTAAGTTGGTTTATTGCTTCCTGCATTTCTAGGATTTCTGTTTGTTTGCTTTTTATAACTTCTATCTCCCTGTATAGTTGGTCTTTTGCTTCTTCAATTTGTTTATGTATTTCGTTGTTGAAGAGATCTTTCATTGTCTGATTTTGCTGTCTAATGTCTTCCTTGAGACTCCAGATCATCTGAAGCATGTATCTCCTGAATTCTTTATCTGACATTCCATCTGCTGCAGATATTACCTCTTCTAACGTTGAGTTGACCTGCATTGCTTGTGGTCCTTTCTTTCCTTGTCTCTTCATACTGTTCGCGTTTCTTTCTGCTTACTGAGACTGTGTGTTATTGAATTTTCCCCCTATATATTTGTATTACTCTTGTATAGTTGCAAAGTCTCCCATGCAGGTGCGGGCAGGGGCTCTGCTCCTCCTCCAATTGGGGCAATGTGCCTACCACATCGGCAGGCCACTGGGCCTGTTCTGCTGGTTGGTAGCAGGTGCGCCTACCTTGCAGGCGCGGGCGGCGGTTCTGCCCCTCTGCGGGCCGCTAGGCCTGTCCTGTCAGTGGTCGCAGTTCCGCCTCCTTTTCAGTCGCGGGCAGTGGGTCTGCCCCTCTGAAGGCCACTGGGCCTGTTCTGCCGGTGGGTCGCAGGTCCACCTACCTTCTAGGCGCGTGCGGCAGCTCTGCCCCTCTGCGGGTTGCTGGGCCTGTTCTGTCAGTGGTCACAGTTCCGCCCACCTTGCAGGCGTGGGGGGGGCAGCTCTGCCCCTCTGCATGCCGCTGGGACTGTTCTGCTGTTCAGTCACAGGTCTGCCTACCTTGCAGGCGTGGTTGGCAGCTCTGCCCCTCCACAGGCCACAGAGTCTGTTCTGTTGGTGGTCACAGTTCCGCCTACCTTGCTGGCGCGGGGGGAGGAGGCAGCTCTGCCCCTCCACAGGCTGCTGGGCCTGGTCTGCTGGTGGGTCGCAGGTCCGCCTACCTTGCAGGCGCGTGGGGTGGCTCTGCCACTCCCAGGTTGCTGGGCCTGACCTGCTTGTGGGATGCAGGTCCGCCTACCTTGCAGGCGTAGGGGGAGGGTGCACACCTATTTGCATTTAGACAGTTACGCGAAATGGAGGACGTAATGCTTGGGGATGAAAGTTGGGGGGAAGGGGAAGGTAGGTGCTCTTGAAAACAAAGAAGGAGAGGGAGATAGATAGCATAGAGGAGAATGGAAAGAGCAGTAAAACTTGGAAGGGGAGAGAGAGAGAGGGAAAAGGGAGAGAAAAAAATAAAATGAAATAGGAAATAAAATTAGGTCTTAGAGATCCATTTTCTTCTCTTCCCATAGGCAAAGCTGTGCCCTCCGGGCTGAGTTTTGCCCTCAATGTGTCAACAGCAATCTCTGTAAGGCGGTTCCTGGGAGTCTCTCAATCCTGTTGGTCCAGAGCCGTTTCACTTCTATGGCCCCTCCTCCCATTCCTCCTGCCAGCCAGCCAGGTCCTGCTCACTGGAGGCAGTTCCCCAAGGATTTGGTTACACTTTCAGCCCCACCGAGTGCTCTATTTCCCTATCTACTGAGCACTCTCGCTGTCATTCATCTAAGCCCCAGTGCTGTGGAGCTGTGGTCTGGGAGTCAATTGTTTAATTTTTCCGGACCCCTTTGGTGGGCACACCTTTGGAATCTGGTAGCTAAGACCATTGGTGTCGTTGCTGGTGGTAATAGGAGTTGGGGGTCGAGGATCCCCTCTACTTCCCTCAGCCCCTACAGTCACAACCACTCTGCTGGCGGTAGGAGGAGTTGGGGGTCTGGAGTGTCCTCTGTTTCCCTCCGCCCCTACTGTCACACCCTCTCAGTTTGCAGTTTGGGGAGTCTTCTCTGCTTCCCTCTGCCTCTGCAGTCACGCCCGCGTCACTGGCAGTAGGGGGAGTTGGGGGTAGAGAGTCCTTTGGCCCTTACAGTCACGCCCACGGAGAGATTTTGAAGTTTCCTGGTTGTTTGTATCTGATATGGGTGGGAGTCACACACCTGCTAAAGTAGATTCCGCTGGGAAGGAATCTCTTTGGCCGAACTTTGGTGACTTCCCCTCTCTGCTATGGCGGGCCCCTGGCTCCTTGCCGGAGTGTCTGAAGGGAGGGGTGGAACTGGCTTGTTTCTGGTCTGACACAATCTCTGGTTTTAGTTCCCAGTTCGTTATTTCGTAAAGGGTTGGTTAGATTCCCTTCACGCTGTCTTGGGGGGGGGAGCCATTCGCCGGGTGGGCGGGGCTGTTTGTAGAGCCGGGAGGGCACCGGCTGTCTGCTGGGCCAGGCGGGGACACTTCTCGCTGCGCCGGGCCGCCGGGGGCTGCCTGTAGACCCGGGCAGCTACGGCCACGTGGCTAAGATCCGGGCGGGCAGGGTGGCCGTTCGCTGAGTGAGAGTGGGGCCTCCCTGGAGGGCCGGGATGGCGGGTGCCGTCTGCCGGTTTGGGCGGGCCGCGCCGCTCCGGGCTGCCGGCCGCTTGCAGAAGGGGCTGGTGGCCGCGCGATTGGACCTCTGCACCCGCCGGGGGGCCGCCTGTAGAGCTGGGCAGCTGCGGCCGCGTGGCTAAGATCCGGGCAGGCGGGGTGGCCGTTTGCAGAGCGAGAGCAGGGCCTCCCCACGACTTCGGGATGGCAGGTGCCGTCTGCGGTTTCGGGCGGTCCGCGCCGATCTGTGCCGCCGGCCGCTTGCAGAAGCGGCTGGTGGCTGCGGGACTGGACCTCTGCACCTGCGTGGCCGGCCAAAATCCACTTGTCTGGGACAAACTGACACTTGTAATAAACCTACCAATTCCCGGCAGGTCCCCTCTTAACGGAATTTTGCTAGAAGTTCCTCAGTAGGTAGACTGCAGCTGTTCCAATGGGTATTTCTGATCCCGTTAATGTGGAGACATTGGAATCGCTGCTTCCTCGCCGGTGGCCATGTTGGATCCTTCAACCATCTCTCATCAGGGCTCATCTCTTCAGAGAAGGATCAGAAAGCTTCAGTCAAATGTCTCTAGACCATGTCCTTTGGATTCAAATTAGACAGATTTCCATTTGTTTTTCAATGGGCAGATGAGCAGAAGCAATGCAATGGAAATTACCATAACATCTAATTTGCAAATGGAATCTGACTGTGACTACAAACTATCTGTAAATAAGAAATCCAATTTAATTATTTTGTTGGTACTGGGAAATGAAAATGAATGAATTGAGAGATGAAACAGCTGAGAAGACATGGAAAAGTCAAATGGGATCAGGATCAGCTATATGATGGGAAGGACTCAGTACAAAGTGAAATTGCAGGGTCTCTTGTCCAACAAATATTAGGAATTTCAAGATGATCATAGTAGAGCATTTAACCACCTTTTTGAGCATGAAGCCCTGTGACTACAAAGCTCACCCATCCCTGAAGAGAGCCCAAAATGTGATTTCAAATTAATTACAGTCTCTGTGATAAACCATATTTTCACTGTTATGTATCTCTGGTCCATGCTTCTTTCCTCTTTTCCTCAAAAGCCTATTCTTTGCACCCCACTCTGGTTTACATGTCAGTCTTTAGAAGTCCACTTCATTATCATGTAAAATTATTTAGACTATAAAACAAATATACTTCCTAATATTGTGGCCTTTCTTTTATTCTGTTGATTGCCATCTATTGAATCAACTCATAAGACAATGGTGATTTTGCAGAGTGGATAAAGGGAATATTTTTAATAGACTTGCATTTTTCTTCCACAATTCAATGTTAGAAAGAACATACATTCACAATTTTCTTAAATCTGATGTGGTATTTTTCAGAGAAAGAAGACCTTCTTTGAATATTTTTTTCTTCAGGGAAAATTTGAGCCTGTAAAGATACAGGAGATTGGCAGATGTTCTGTTCAAAGGCTAGAGAAAACAATATTGGAAAACAAAACAAAACAAAAAAATGAAAGGGTTTAGGTTTTCTATCTTGTATAGAACTTGGCATGATTGGAAATGGCTTGTATTTATTTATCAAAGAAAATATCCATTCCTTGTGAAATTAGAATATTTGAGAATCAAAAAATAAATAATATAGAGTTAAGGTATAGCAGCATTTATTTTTACCGAAATCCAAAAATGTTACACTTGCCTGTTTGTTTTAAATGTTCAAAAAAGCTTTAAAATATATTTTGAATGATACAGCACATATGCAGTTCTTGTTTTTTATCAGGAATAATGTAGAAATGCTGTTTTTTTAAAAAGCACCTCAAAAATATATGGATTCATGAAATCATGGTAATGATTCTCTCCCAACAAACAAAGAACAGAACTGTTGAAATGAGGTGGATAGGTAAACTGAAAAGGTGAGAACTGGTGAGCTTAAGCAAGATAAATAAAATAATGTCCCTCTTGAAAATTATGTATATGGTATGTTAAACTTTCACATATGTAAATCATCAAATAAACCAACAAATCCTATAAACAAAAGTATTTGAATGTGTGTTTTAAATTCTATTCTGTAAGTCAAAAATGTTTCTCTATATGCTTAGAAATGTATGATGTTGGTGGAGAATTGGGACCCAACGTGGCGGCCGGCGAGGAGGCAGCACTTTCAATACCGCTCCCGGCGGTTCGGCGCTACAAACGACCCCCCCCCCAGTTCGGCACTGCAAACGATCCCCCCTCCCCCCCCTTGGGTGAACAGCTCCCGCCCGCCTGGCTCTTTGAACAGCCCTGCCCGCCCGGCACTGCGAACAGCCCCGCCCAACCGGTGAAAGGCTCCGCCTGCCCGGCTCAGGAGGCAACGTGAAGGGACTCTAACCAAGTCTTTATGAAATAGCGAACTGGGAGCTAAAACCAGAGATTGAGTGAGACCAGAGACAAGCCAGTCCCACCCCTCTCTTCGGATACTTCAGCAAGGAGCCAGGGGCCCGCCATAGCAGAGAGGGGAAGTCACCAGAGTTCGGCCAACGAGATTCCTTCCCAGTGGAATCTACTTTAGCAGGTGTGTGACTCCCACCAACACCAGATACAAACAACCGGAAAACTTCAAAAATCTCTCCATGGGCGTGACTGTAAGGGCCAAGGGACTCCCAACCCCCAACTCCTCCTACCGCCAACAGAGAGAGCGTGATGGTAGGGGCGGAGGGAAACAGAGGGCACTCCTGACCCCCAACTCCTCCTACTGCCAGCGGAGTGGTCGTGATTGTAGGGGCTGAGAGTAGCAGAGGGGATTCTCGACCCCCAACTCACATTACCACCAGTGGCGACACCCAAGGTCTTAGCCACCAGCTTCCCAGGGCATGCCCACCAAAGGGGTCCGGAAAAATTAAACTATTGACTCCCAGACCACAGCTCCACAGCACTGGGGCTTAGATGAATGGTAGAGAGAGTGCTCAGTTGTTCAGGAAATAGAGCACTTGGTTGGGCTGAAAGTGTAACCAAATCCTTGGGGAACTGCCTCTGGTGAGCAGGACCTGGCTGGCTGGCAGGAGGAAGGGGAGGAGGGGCCGGAGAAGTAGAACGACACTGGACTAACAGGATTGAGAGACTCCCAGGAGCCGTCTTACAGGGATTGCTGGCTACACATAGAGGGCACAACTCAGCCCAGAGGGCACAGCTCTGCCTATGGGAAGAGAAGAAAATGGATCTCTAAGACCTAATTTAATTTCTTATTTTATTTTATTCTATTTTTTCTCTCCCCTTTTCCTTCTTTCTTTCCCCTTTCAAGTTTTATTGCTCTTTCCATTCTCCTCTATTCTATCTATCTCCCTCTCCTTCTTTCTTTTTAAGAGCACCTTCCTTCCCCTTCTCCCCAACTTTCATCCCAAGCATTACATCCTCCATTACGTGTAATTGTCTAAATGCAAATAGGCGAATGTTTCGAGGCTGTCTATAGGGCTCCTAAATACCTAGCTACTACCAACACCCTGATCCAATTTACGGTTAGTATCCCCCTTCAGTAGAGCAACCTTCTAAAGTAGCCAAGACATACTAACCCTTATACCTTCATAACACCTAACCTAAACATAAAGTCCTAAGAACAAACAACAAATCACTATATGCATACAGAATCCAGAAGCCCTTTATAAATTGAATGAATCAGCTTTAAAGTACAATAAAGCCCAACATCCCTAGGCATAATCCTCCACCACAAAGGAGAGACAACAGAGATATACAAAGCCAAAACAATTGTATAGGAGAAAGCAGTTACAAAGCAGTCAAACAGAGTTGGAAAGTAACATGAACATCATGAAAAAACAAGGGAAAAAAGGAGTACAAACAATGCAGGACAACTTAAGTCTACAGGAGGACCTAGAAGCATCAGAAGCATGGACATGGAAAGAACTCAAGGCATACCTAACTCAGATGGAAAGGAATATTAGAGAAGACATGAGACAGCAAGTCCAAGCAATAAAAGTATATTTTGAAAATGAATTAAACAAACAAATTCAAATGGCAAAGAACAAGCTTTACCAGGAGATAGAGATCTTAAAAAAAAACCAAACAGTAATCCTAGAAATGCAGGAAACTATAAACCAAGTTAAAAATTCAAATGAGAATATTACAAATAGACTAGATCAAGTAGAAGTCAGAACATCAGATAATGAAGACAAAGTTTATCAACTTGAAAATAATATAGTCAACACAGAAAAGATGCTTAAATCCCACGAGCAATCTATTCAAGAGATATGGGATGTCATAAAAAAACCAAATTTGAGAGTCATCGGGATAGAAGAAGGCACAGAGATTCAAACCAAAGGAATGGACAACATATTAAATGAAATAATTCTAGAAAACTTCCCAGAGATGAAAGATGGAATGGGTTGCCAAATCCTGGAAGCCTACAGGACCCCAAACATTCAAAACCATAATAGACCAACTCCAAGACATATAATTATGAAGATAGCCAACGTACAGAACAAGGAGAGAATATTAAAAGCTACGAGAGAAAGGAGGCAGATTACATTCATGGGTAAACCAATTAGGTTAACAACTGATTTTTCATCACAGACTTTGAAAGCCAGAAGATCCTGGAACAATGTATCTGAAATGCTGAAAAATAATGGATTCCAACCAAGAATACTGTATCCAGCAAAATTAAGTTTCAGATTTGACAATGAAATTAAAATCTTTCATGATAAACAAAAACTAAAAGAATTCGAAGCCAGAAAACCAGCACTACAAAGCATTTTGAGCAAAATACTACAAGAAGAGGAATTGAAAAATAGTGCCCAAAACTAACAGCAGGAGGTATCGCAGTAAAGGGGGAGGAAAATAACCAAAAAGTAAAAACTAGCCAAACTAAAATAAATAAATAAAGAAGCATGACTGGAAGTACAAATCATATTTCAATTGTAACATTAAATGTTAATGGCCTAAACTCACCAATCAAGAGACACAAGCTAGTAACCTGGATCAAAAAAACGAATCCAACAATATGCTGCCTTCAGGAGACTCATATGATAGGAAAAGACATACACAGGCTGAAGGTGAAAGGTTGGGAAAAATCATACCACTCACATGGCCCTTGGAAGCAAGCAGGAGTGGCCATACTCATATTGAATAAAATCAACTTCAAACCTAAGTTAATCAAAAGGGATAAAGAAGGACACTATATACTGTTAAAAGGAACCATCCACCAAGAAGACATAACAATTATCAATTTGTATGCACCAAACAATGGTGCGGCAATGTTCATAAAACAATCTCTCCTCAAGTTCAAGAGTCAAATAGACCACAACACAATAATTATGGGTGACTTCAACACACCGCTCTTGCCATTAGACAGATCCTCCAGACAAAAGCTGAATAAAGAAACTAGAGAACTCAATAACACAATCAATAACCTAGACTTAACTGACATATATTGAATATATCAACCATCATCAAGTGGATACACGTTCTTCTCAGCAGCACATGGATCTTACTCAAAGATAGATCATATATTATGCCATAGGGCAACTCTTAGTAAATATAAAGGTGTGGAGATAATACCATGCACCATATCTGATCATAATGGAATGAAACGGGAAATCAATGATAAAAGAAGGAAGGAAAAATCCTGCGTCACATGGAAAATAAACAATATGTTACTGAATGATCAATGGTTTACAGAAGACATAAAGGAGGAAATCAAAAAATTCTTAGAGATAAACGACAATACAGACACAACATACTGGAATCTATGGGACACAATGAAAGCAGTTTTAAGAGGGAAATTCATTTCCTGGAATTCATTCCTCAAAAAAAGAAAAAACCAACAAATAAATGAACTCACACTACATCTCAAAACCCTAGAAAAGGAAGAGCAAAACAATAGCAAATATAACAGAAGACAAGAAATAATTAAAATCAGAGTGGAAGTCAACGAAATTGAAACAAAAAAAAAAACATTGAAAAAATTGATAAAACTAAAAGTTGGTTCTTTGAAAAAATAAATAAGATCCACAAACCCTTAGCCATGCTAACGAAGAGAAGAAGAGAGAAAACTCAAATTACTAACATACGGGATGAAAAAGGCAATATCACAACAGACACTACAGAAATACAGAAGGTAATTAGAAAGTATTATGAAACCCTATATTCTAATAAAATAGAAGACAGTGAAGATATCGATAAATTTCTTAAGTCATATGATCTGCCCAGATTGAGTCAGGAAGACACACACAATTTAAACAGACCAATAAGAAAGGAAGAAATTGAAGAAGCCATCAAAAGACTACCAATCAAGAAAAGCCCTGGACCGAATGGGTATACAGAGGAGTTTTGCAAAATCTTCAAAGAAGAATAAATACCAATACTTTTCAAGCTATTTCAAGAAATAGAAAAAGAAGGAGCTCTTCCAAACTCATTCTCTGAGGCCAACATCACCCTGATCCCGAAACCAGACAAAGACACTGCAAAGAAAGAAAACTACAGACCAATATCTCTAATGAACATAGATGCAAAAATTCTCAATAAAATCCTGGCGAATCGAATAAAAAAACACATCAAAAAAATTGTCACCATGATCAAGTAGGATTCATCCCTGGGATGCAAGTCTGGTTTAATATACGGAAATCAATAAATGTTATTCGCCACATCAATAGACTTAAAGATAAGAACCATATGATCATCTCGATAGATGCACAAAAAGCATTCGACAAAGTACAGCATCCCTTTATGTTCAAAACACTAGAAAAACTAGGGATAACAGGAACTTACATCAACATTGTAAAAGCTACATATGCTAAGCCTCAGGCTACCGTCATTCTAAATGGAGAAAAACTGAAGGCATTCCCTCTAAAATCTGGAACAAGACAGGGATGCCCTCTATCACCACTTCTATTCAATTTAGTCCTTGAAATACGAGCCAGAGCAATTAGACAGACGAAAGACATTAAAGGCATAAAAATGGGAAAAGAAGAACTTAAATTATCACTATTTGCGGACAACATGATCCTATACCTAGAAGACCCAAAAGGGTCTACAAAGAAACTACTAGAACTAATAAATGAATTCAGCAAAGTGGCAGGAAATAAAATCAACACGCATAAATCAAAGGCATTCCTGTATATCAGCAACAAAACTTCTGAAATGGAAATGAGGAAAACCACCCCATTCACAATATCCTCAAAAAAAATAAAATACTTGGGAATTAACCTAACAAAAGAGGTGAAAGATTTATACAATGAAAACTACAGAACCCTAAAGGGAGAGATAGAAGAAGATCTTAGAAGATGGAAAAATGTACCCTGTTCATGGATAGGCAGAACCAACATCATCAAAATGGCGATATTACCCAAAGTTCTCTACAGGTTCAATGCAATGCCAATCAAAATCCCAACGGCATTTCTTGTAGAAATAGATAAAGCTATCATGAAATTCATATGGAAAAACAAAAGACCCAGAATAGCAAAAGCAATTCTAAGAAGGAAGTGTGAATCTGGAGGTACAGCGATACCAGAGTTCAAACTGTACGACAAAGCAATAGTAACAAAAACAGCATGGTACTGGTACTAAAACAGGCAGGTGGACCAGTGGTACAGAATAGAGGACACAGAGATGAATCCACAAAATTACAACTTTCTTATATTTGATAAAGAGTCTAAAAGCATGCAATGGAGGAAGGATAACATCTTCAACAAATGGTGCTGGGAAAACTGGAAATCCACATGCAACAAAATGAAGCTGAATCCCTTTCTCTCGCCATGCACAAAAGTTAACTCAAAATGGATCAAAGAGCTTGATATCAAATCAGAGACTCTATGCCTGATAGAAGAAAAAGTTGGCTCCGATCTACATATTGTGGGGTCGGGCTCCAAATTCCTTAATAGGACGCCCATAGCCCAAGAGTTAAATACAAGAATAAACAAATGGGACTTACTTAAACTAAAAAGTTTTTTCTCAGCAAGAGAAACAATAAGAGAGGTAAATAGGGAACCTACATCCTGGGAACAAATTTTTACTCCTCACACTTCAGATAGAGCCCTAATATCCAGAATATACAAAGAACTCAAAAAATTAAACAATAAGATAACAAATAACCCAATCAACAAATGGGCCAAGGACCTGAACAGACACTTCTCAGAGGAGGACATACAATCAATCAATAAGTACATGAAAAAATGCTCACCATCTCTAGCAGTCAGAGAAATGCAAATCAAAACCACCATAAGATACCATCTCACTCCAGTAAGATTGGCAGCCTTTATGAAGTCAAACAATAAGTGCTGGAGAGGATGTGGGGAAAAGGGTACACTTGCACATTGCTGGTGGGACTGCAAACTGGTGTGGCCAATATGGAAAGCAATATGGAGATTCATGGGAAAGCTGGGAATGGAACCACCATTTGACCCAGCTATTGCCCTTCTCGGACTATTCCCTGAGGACCTTAAAAGAACACATTATAGGGATACTGCCACATCAATGATCATAGCAGCACAATTCACAATAGCTAGACTCTGGAATCAACCTAGATGCCCTTCAATAGATGAATGGATAAAAAAAATATGGCATTTATACACCAAGGAGTATTACGCAGCACTAAAAAATGACAAAATCATGGAATTTGCAGGGAAATGGATGGCATTAGAGCAGATTATGCTAAGTGAAGCTAGCCAATCCTTAAAAAACAAATGCCAAATGTCTTCTTTGATATAAGGAGAGCATCTAAGAACAGAGCAGGGAGGAAGAGCATGAGGAAAAGACTAACATTAAACAGAGACGAGTGGTGGGAGGGAAAGGGAGAGAGAAGGGAAACTGTATGGAAATGGAAGGAGACCCTCATTGTTACACATAATTACATATAAGAGATGGTGAGGGGAAAGGGGAAAAAAAGAAAAAAGAACAAAACAAGAGAGAGAATTGAACAACAGCTGATGGGGTAGAGAGAGAAGATGGGCAGGAAGGGGAGGGGGGATAGTAGGGGATAGGAAAGGTAGCAGAATACAACAGTCACTAATATGGCATTATGGAAAAATGTGGATGTGTAACCGATGTGATTCTGCAACTTGTATTTGGGGTAAAAATGGGAGTTCATAACCCACTTGAATAAAATGTATGAAAGATGATATGTCATGTGATATGTAATATTTTGAACAACCAATAAAAAAAAGAAATATATGATGTTAAAAAATAAAATGTTTAAAAATGAAATATGTGACATTTTCTTTTATAAGCCCTAAACCCATCCCAAGCCATCTACATGTATTCCACATACATGATAGTGACTTGTTGACTTAAAATGAAGAACACAGGTAATATGTTTCCTATCTCATGTGATCATTAATTCCAGACTAATCATTAAGCACATTCTCTGAGGACTTGAGATACTTAAGTCATGACTAGAGAGAGGTGTTTCATTCATAATGTGGTAGAACAATCTTTTTTTAGTTTCAGAAACCTGACCCTTTGGTATTTGTATTTGCCAGCACTCTTAGTTACAAGCATCAGAAACCGAAGTCAAAGAGGCTAAAATGTAGAATAGAATGTATTATTGATATAACTAAAGAGAAGGTGGATTTTAGTCATAGCTATTGCCACAGGTTCAAGTAATGTGTTTAGATATTACTTCATTTTTTTTCTGGTTTTTTTTCAATGTTATTTTGAAGCTCATGAATACTTTCTTCAAGGGAGGAAAAGATACAATCTAGTAGCTTTAGTAGAATTCACTTTTCTTAAGTCTCAATCTCAGAAAAACAGAAAGAAACTCTTCCTGTAAGTGGACCTACTCAACTGGTCCAGATGCATGCATCTGTGGGGAAGGAATCAAGGTTTTTGATTGACAGTCCCACAAGACTCACAAGGAGTGGGGAAGAGGCCGTCCCCACAAGGAAGTGAGGTGAGTCAGACACAATTATTTATCAATAGCATGATATTCCCATAAAGAGCAAAAAGTGAATAAATATTAAAAGTAGAGTTAGCCGTCTAAGAAGGTAGGTAAAGTATACTGAGGGGGAGAGAAAGGTTTTATGAGTGAATGTTGACCAACTCTGCTTCCATATTTTAGGGAACATTTTTCTTTTGTACTGAATGTATTATGTAAAATTACATAAAAAGGTAAATATTTTCATAGATAAACAGGCAACTGATTCATAGTAAACAATTCATAAAAGATGAATTACAAGTGTTAATTAGGAGGAAAGTTTCAAAATTATTAGAAATAAAATGAAAATTAAAACAAATAGATAATGACTCTCATCTCAGGGCATGATCAGTTTTACTCATCTTCATAACTAGAAAACTGGACAAAATATATAACCTCTTGTAGAAGAGAAACAAAGTGAGTCTTATGAATAACCAGATTAGCACCTGGATCTTCCAGGCTGGTGCTTAGGGAACAGAAAGCCAAACTCATGCCAGCTATCTTCATGAGGCTAAAGTCAAAAACAATGTCAGAACTTTTACTCTTGCTGGTAAATTTATTTTCATAGTATTATAGGTTAGAATCTATTTACACATGTATACTAGGGTTCAATAAATAAATTGCAGAAAATAAGACCCAGTTTTCTGATTGTCAGGGAGAGTTGCTGCAAATAAGCATGCAGGGGATGTGGAATGTACCCTGTGTACTGAGTTGGACTCTGAAACTTTTAGTAAGAACTGGTGTTTATTTTAATGTATATATAAAAGGATAGCTACAGAAACAATTACAGATGGTCATGTATACAAATGTTAGCATGTATGAATATATTTCTTTGTTATGGAAATGGTCTAAATGCAGTAGTAACTCAGTGGCAAAGAGCACACTCAACACCCAGTTCTTGGTTTTTAAACACCACTGTCCAACCAAAAGAATTATGGCTGATTGGAGAAGTGGCTGTTTCTGAGACTGAGGGAGAAAAAGTACAATCTGAACTGGGCAACCTCTAGTGCTAGAAAGTAAGAAATTGATTCAAAAATAAGAGAAAAAGAAAAAGCGGGGTGAAGACATCTGGAAAGGACAAAGAGCCAATTTAAAGACCTTCCAATGGTTGAAGCTAGAATAATTTGAGCAATAAAATAAATAACACAGATGTTAAACCAGAGGATAATATAAATACTTATCACCCCCTATTCAGAGGTGAAGAGATTATTGAAAGATAAATAAGCAGAGGCGAAGGGACAGATATTGCTTACAAAAGACTATAAAATAATGTATGTAGGTAGATCTTAATTTCCCTCCCCTTGAGAGTGAGATGAACTTAGAAACCTACTTCCAAATAATATAATAGGGAAAGGGAAAATTATTAACTTTTCAGAATCCTTAATGAAGTATCAAGGTTAACATCACCGGAGATGTCATGTATCCCCTGACAGGATATAATGAGAAGGACATGTCATTTCCATGGTGTTCTTCCCCAAAATTATAAACCCAGTATAATAATCAGAAAACATCAAGAAAACCATTCTACAAAAGGAAAAGCTAAGAAAACTGTCACAGATCCAAGGAGACTAGAAAGACATGACAACTAAATGCTATGCAGGCAGTATCCCTTAGTACCCAGATAAAATTTTGACTAATTATTTATAAATAAGAAGAAACTTTCTACTAATGATCTTCTGGCACTTCAGTAACAAGACCACATTAAGATTTCCATTAGTCCTGTGGGAATTATCTGCCGTGCTATATAAGAAACAGGACAAGAAATAAAGTTCTTTATAGGTACTTGAGGTTTTAATGAAACCAAGATCTTATTTAGGTAAAAAATAATAGAGAAAGCAAAACAGGGGAGAAATATTTCCCTATAGAAACAAAGGAAGTTATAAGACATTATTTTTACCAGCAGTAATAAGTAATATTATTGGCATTACCACTAATACATATAATTAATCTAGAATGATTAGGGAATAGAAGTTCTGATTAATTTAGTATTTTTGTAACTGGGTTGTTCATGTTTACCACTTATGGACTATTAATTTTTTAAAGGGTTAGGAAATGTCCATGCCATTCAGCTAAAGACCACCAGGACTTCTTGTAGACATTTTTGCAATGAAGACCACTTGCAAAGAGAGAAGTATGACACCTTTCAGTAAGAGGGTGTTAGAAAGAATCGAATACAGGATTTAGGCTTTGGTTAAGTAACTCTGGGAGGGCCTAAGGATTGAGAGTCTGACTAAATCTTAACTATAGGGAGAGAGAATTAAAATGGGGATGAAACTGAAACTGGTGAAGTGTCACTCATTTTAGCCAGCAAAGGTGGTGTCTGATGTGTTGTGGTTTGCATGGTGGTTTCATTTTGACTCACTTTTTCATGGTGTCAGACCGACCTTGTTAAAGTTCTGTGAGTTTATGTCCAATGGAAGAACAGCGTGGCCTGGTCATGATCAGCACACCAGTTTTCCAGAGTGTGGATCTGCTTTTTTCTTTTTTAGAAACAAATAATACAAATCTTCTCTTGACATAGAATAATACATGGTTGTACTTGTCTGTCATGGAATTTGAAAGTGCTTTTCTTTAGGCTACTTTTTTCTGTGTTGCTAAAAACAACAGTCACCATAGTGGACACTTTAATCACTTGTTCTTGGAACATTCTCTTCTCTTGGTTTTATTGACACTGTAATTTTCTGATTTTCCTCTACAACTCTGACCTTGATTGAGTTTTCTTTCTCCTTGATTTTTCTCCAACTCTAAATTTTCTAGTTTCCTAAGGTTTGTACCTAAGCCATTCCTTTTGTATTCAATACTTTCTTACTAGCTGATCTCATCTATACTATTATCTTTAAATGTTGTCTCTGTGGTGATGGATTTTAAATTTATGCCTATGTCAAGTCTTTGCTTTGATCTCCAGACTCATTTATCTAACTGGTTATTTGATGTCCTCACTTGAAATCTCACAAGAATCTCAGACTTAAAGTGTCTAAATGGATTTCAATTGATTGTCTGCCCTAAAGTCATTCTTCCTCTGGACTTTGCCATCTCAATACATATGTCTGTCTTTTATCCAGATCCTCAAAATATAACCTGGGAATTAAATTTGATTTGTGCATTCCCCCAGATCTAATCCATCAGCAACTCCTGTTGCTACTTTTCAAAATACACCCCATTTCTCTCCACTTCTTGCCTCTTCCATGGCCTAACCCTGGTCCAAGCTGCCACCATCTGTCCCCTCCACTTTAGCCTGTTGTTCTCTCAGCTTCCACGTTGGATCTTTTCACAATCCATTATCACAAGAGTCAAAGTCATGTTTTAGAAGTGTAAATGTGATTGACACCTCTCCTTTCACCTTAAAATCTTTTACTATCTCCCCAATGTACTTTAAAATAAAACCCAAATGCTTTCCCATGTGCCCTCCATACACATCACCTCGTCTTAGATCTTCTGCTTTCTCACTCATTATGCTTCAATCACACACATTTTTAAAAAAATTATGATCCAATTTATTAAACTCTTGCCTATCTCAGGGCCTCTGCTTTGCCTGTAAAACTGACATGGCTCCCCCGCTGCCAAGGTGTGCAGCCAACCCACTGACCCCTGCCATAAAGTGGCCTGGTGGACTGAAGCACAGGTGGTGAGCATGGCCTCTGTATACAGTCTGCCATGCTAGGCAAGCGTGAAGCCCAGTGGGCCTGAGGCTCACCAACCTGTCATCCTGCAGCAGCCAGGCCTGGGCAGGGCCCAGTGAGAACCTTGGCTGCAGGCGGCCACTCCACCAAGCACTGCAGCTCTGGAACCCCTGAGTATGTACAATCCACTGACCACAACCTCTTGCTTACTGATGAAGAGCAGAAAAATGGAAGTATGTAGACCTGAAAGGGATTTCAGGGTTAACCAATAGTATTAGTACTTTTCTGAACCTTATTAGCATAATTTTGGACCAGTAGCATTAGTACTTTTCCAAACCATGATTAGCATAAGTTTGGACCAATAGCATATACCACTGCTGTATAAACCCCTAATCTAGCACACTTGGACAACAACCCCTCTTAGGTCCCATTTCCCCCTATGTAAGTTCTGTTTGTACGCACACTTGAATAAATTCTCCTCTTAAATGTCTTCATTCTGGTCAATGGATTTTATTCTTTAGATTCATGAGACAAGACTCCAGAAAGAAAAAATTGACTGTGAACTGCTGGGGTCTGCTGCAGCACTGGGAAATGGCCCACCATTAAAAGCTGCAACACTTTTCAGCTTCAGAGGCCTGCAGCTTGTGCAGTCCCCACCTGTCAGCAGAAGTGGAGAAACTCTTGTTTCAAAACCACCTCCCACCCACATTTCTTTACCCACATTCCACTTCACATGGAAGACTTCTGCTCATCTTTCAGTCTGCATTTCAATATTCCCTCTAGAATAAGCCTGCCGCTGACCTCCCTGTCTAGTTAACTCCCTTAATTATAGCATGCCATCAACTCTTTTCATTTCTTTCTGACCACTTATAATTAATAATTCTCCATTTTAGATAATTTAATGTCTACCTTTCCCTCAAGACAAAAGTTTCCAAGAAGGCAAGGGCAGAATCTTTTGTTTTCCACTGTGCAGTTCTGCATTTAGTACATAAACAGCACTTAGTAAATGTTGGTTGAGTGGATGGACATATAAATGATTGTCAGTCACTATTACCTTTGAGTAGATTAGATTTGTTCTTATCTTCTTCAGAACATTACATGTGTTTTAGTCAGCTCTTTCACCACTGTGACTATAAGACCCATCAAGAAGAGTTTTAGGGGAGGAAAAGTTGTTTGGGGGCTCACTGTTTCAGAGATCTCAATTCACAGATAGAAGACTACCTTCCTCAGGCTCAAGGTGAAGCTGAACATCATGACAGAAGAATGTGACAGAGGGAAGCAGCTCACATGATGATCAGAAAGAAGAGAGAGTCCACTCACCAGATACAAAATATACACCCCAAAGACATGCCCCACCTCCTCTAACCACACCCTACCCACCTTCAGTCACCATTCAGTTAATCCCATCAGGTGATCCATTTACTGATTGGGTTAAGGCTCTTATAACCCAATTGTTTCTCCTTTAAACCTTCTTGTATCATCTCACATATGAGCTTTTGGGGGACATCTCACATCGAAACTATAACAACATGAATAAAGTAGGGTAGCTAAATACCGAAAACATCAAAGAATATCAAAATGAAATCTTGTGTTTTCAGGAGGTAGAAGATGAGCAAGAGAGAGAGGGATTCAGTTATGGTGGAGGACAAAGATCACTAAATTTGGTTTCAGAAGACAAAGTCCAGACCAGAGGAAGAAAGTTGAACAGTTCACCAAAGTTCTGTGGTACGTAGAATAAGGACCCTCTAAGATGACCATGTCCTATTCCCTGGAAACTATGAATTGTAACCTTATAGTACAAAAGAGACTTTGCAGATATCATTAAATCTTAAGATAATCTTGGGTTATTCAGGTGGACACGGTGTACTCACCAGACTCCTTAAAAGGCAGGCGATTTAGCAACAGAGATGGGGATACGGTGACAAAAACAGAATAATGTGGAGCCACCAGGTAAGGAACATAGGCAGCTTCTAGAGCCCAGGAAAGGGAAGGAAATAGAGCCTCCAGAAGGGACACAGCCCTGCTGAACCAATTTTAGACTTCTGACCTCCACAATTGTAAGAGAATAAATTTGTGGTATTTAAGCCACTAAATTTGTGTTAACTTATTACAGCAGCAATAGGAAATTAATATAAACTTGAGATTTATCTCTAAATTTATTTGTTTGTTTACCCTTGCTGTTGTTATTGTCTCCTCAAAATAAAATATACAATTTATATAGAAGACACTACCTCTCCACTTCCCACTGTTTTATTCTCAGAACCAAGAACAAGGTCTATCACAGAGAAAATTTTAAATACTTATTGAATCAAGGAGGAGATGAACACAGAGTCTTGTCTAATGCTATTATTTTGAAGGCCAAGCATGCAAATGTGAATTATAGAATATTTGCAAGAGCTGAGCAGAAGCCATTTTTCCCATTCCCCTGATAATCTTCCTTTTCTGTATAAAGTCATTCATCCCTTCTGTTGCCTTTCCATTTGGCCTCCTTTTTTCCTCTCCTGAATTCTTCTGTCATTTAATGCTATCTTACCCATTTCCTCCCTTATGCTCTCTACCCTTAATTCTATTTTACTATATACAACTGCTATGCTTCAGGTTATATGACTACAGAGATGGCTGTTTCTGATTTAAATATATGTCCTATATACTTCCCTGTGTCTTTGATTAAATTCAGTATGTATGTGACTTAATGAATCATTTTAATGAATGATGTATTTATTTACCTTAATTTGATTATACCATTGAGTGTGACAGAAATATCCTGTTCTGAGGATATTTGCTCATATTGATCATGAAAATGCACCATAATGTAGTTACTTGGAGCAAGTTTTCCTCTTCAAAAATAGTTTTGTCACATGCAATTTTAATCAGTCAAGCAAAGTAACTCCTTTGTGGTAAGACAGTGCCGAAAATGAGTTTGTTACCTAGCTTAGCTTACTTTCTTTCAGTGCTGCTGGATGGCTCATCATACAGCATCATGTGCTTTGATTTACCAGACACTGTCTGTAGGTAATTTTGAGTTGTAGATTTTAGCCAACATTTTGCAAAAATGTGTGTGTGTGTATGTGTATGTAAAAGAGAAAGAAGAAATACTAGGACATATTATATGAAAAATCTATTAGTACTACAGGATACTCTACCTTTTTTAGCTTATGGTTTATGCTTTCAGATACTTAATGTTTGTTAAGTGAGATTATGCAGTCTTCCAGATGGAAATTGTTGACTACAAACAAAGTGTATAATGTACCTCTGCAATACTTGGATCATATATTTTTTCCTTGAACTTCAGATGTGGGGTAGGATTTGGTGAAGGAGGCTGGGAGGAGAGAAGGTTTACTATGGTAGCCTTCATTAGGTAAGGGTTCAGGAAGTCTCTGTGTGAAAATATCTCCTACTCACATTTCAAATAGACATTCATTTTGATCAACATGCTCCTATTAAAATTTTTTACTTCCTAAATTTGTGTTTATGAATTCATTCCTTAAAGATGGAAAGTTTACTAATGTATTAGTCCAAAGTGGTTTGCTTGGTTCTGTCATATATATGTATGTATAAGTATGTGAGAGTATGTGTGTGTGTGTGTATGTGTGTGTGTGTGTATACACACATATCCAATAAATAAATATATAAATATATGCACATATTTGCATATATACATGTATATATGTACACACATATATACATGCACAGACATGTGTACCAAAGATCTCCTGTTCTCTACTAGGCAGAGAGAAAATCTTTACAAAACACAAACATTTTATAAATGCTTAAGAGATAAACATTTCTTATGTGGTTAATCCTTCTACTCAGTTGTATATCGATCAGCTTTAATTATATAACCAGAGCAACACTTACTTAAAAAAATAAACAAGGAATTATTTCCAAATTCTCTGTGTTTATTATCATCACTACATCCATTCATTTCTTCATTCAGCAAACTTGTGTGGATACTTTCTTATATACCAAGCTTTGTTTTGAGTGCAGGAACTGTAGACATCTTAAATGTACCTGCCATTTTAGAGTGTACAGAACAATAGGATGAGGAATATAAGACAGGCATATTACACAAGATGATGGTAAGAGTTGTAAATGGGGAAAAAGTAGGAATAAAATCTAGGAAAGACAAAATTACTTAATTTTTATTTATGTGAGCTATGAAAAAGAATAATTAGAAACTAATTCTTATATTCTTCTGATACTTTTAAATTATAATTACCAAGGATTAATCATGATGTTTTTTTCAGGACAGTTCAGTCAGCCATGTCAGACTTTCCAGGGGTTCAATCACAAAAATTCTATGTATATCAATAATCTCTAGTTTATCTACAAAGTGATAAGAGTAGATTAAAAACAGTACTGAATCTTTCCCACTTCATTTACCTAGATATGGATACTCACTATGAAATCAAAGAATTTCAGGGTATGCGTGTGTGGAAAGTGGAGGAGGGAGGGAGTCTGTGACTGTTATTGGCAAAGATGTGAATAATAAAGCACAGAGAGGTCAAATAACTTTTTAAGGAAACACAGACAGTGTGTGGGATCTGGGTCTAAGCAATCTGGATCCAGACACCTCTACCACAGTTATCTCTCACCCTCTCTGAAAACAGAGGAAAATGGAATTTAAAAAGCTTACCATAAACTTATTATGAATTAATAATAGCAGTAGCCAGCAGTTAAAATTGATCTTTGCTAGTAAAAATATAGAATTTTTTGTATTAATTGTCAATACATAGTAATCCAAAACTTAGTAAACACTGCTGTGGTTTGAATAGGGTTTGTCTCCTCTGAAACTTAAGTCAAAATGTGGTCCCCAAGGTCACAATGTTGAGAAGCTGTGGCACCTTGAAGAGGTGACTTGATTGTTAAGAGAGACTCATGCAGTTCTTGTAGGACTGGATTAGTGATCTTGAGAATGAGTTATCATAAAGCAAGAGTGGTCCTTGTTTTGTCTATTCCACAATCACCCATTTCTCCTTCTACCATGTTATGATGCAAAATAAGGGCTAGTCCAGATGCAGCTACCCAATCTTTTACTTTTAGTCTCAGGAAATTTAAGTTAAACACACTTCTTTTCTTTATAAACTACCCAGTGTCATCCAAACTGGTGGTGCATGCTTTGTAATCCCAGGGGCTTTGGATCGCAAGTTCAAAGCCAGCCTCAGCAACTACAAGGAACTAAGCAACTTAGTAAGACCCTGTCTCTAAATAAAATACAAAATAGGGCGGGGGATATGGTACAGTGGCCGACTGTCCCTGGGTTCAATCCCTTATACCCACCTACCCGCTGAAAAAAAATAAACTACCCCAGTGTCAGGTACTCCATAATAGCAACAGAAAACAGACTAAGGCATATAGTTATTACCAATACACACTTAAGTTTCTGTAGGTTAGGAGTCTGAGTGCCCTGGGTCTTCTAGCATAGGGTCTCTTACAAGGCAGCAATCAGAGTGTTAGCTAGCACCATAACTGGCTTAAGACTCTTCTTTGGGAGGGCCTAATTCCAAGATCACTCAAGTAGACTGTGGTAGGATTCAATTTTTTGAGCGTTCTTGGACTAAGAATCTCAGTCCTGGCTAAGTGCTGTTCTGTTGTATGTAGCTCTTTAGGGAGACCCATGTGTCAAGGAATTCATGTCTCCAAACAGCACTTAGCCAGAACAAGGGCTTTGGGGGAGACATAGTGAGAGAGGTTGAGCAAAACAGAAGCCAGAGGAGGTTTTAGTTTTGTTTTAAATCTAAACTCAAAAGTGACATCTCATGACTTTTACCATATTCTATCTATTAGAAGAAAGTTCTTAGGCCCGATATACATTCAAGAAAAGACAATCAGGGGTATAATACCCAGAGAAATAGATCATGGAGGTTCATTTTAGATATACATACCACAACATTACTAATGTCAGAAATAATATACATAAACCCATGGTACCTGAAATAATACTATATTTAATATACATAAATAAAATATATAGATATAAAAATAGGGACGTTCAGATATGTGTGTGTATGTGTATATTTATATAGGAAGCTATGAATAAATGCTGTTCAGTGATTTTAATTTCCAAATGCAGACTGCCGTGTCAGGAAAGTGAGACATTTTTCTAGACAAAGCTGCATACAGGGAGAGAGAAGCTTTCATACAAATTGTGTAAGACCTTCACCCAATGCAGTCCTTCTCTCAAGGTCACAGAAGCCTGTGAACAAATGGATGTGAAAAGCTGTTTATCTTGTCCCAGGAACTGCTTGTTGCTATTCCAAAAAAAAAAAAAAAAAAAAAAATCCTTCACTAATCTCCATTACATTAATCAAAACCCATAAATTATCCACTGCTATATACCAGATAGGGAAATACATTTCATTAGTCTCTCGCAATGATATTCTTATTCAGAGGGGTATAAGTGATTTAACATATTGTTAGTATTACTCCAAAATTATATTTAAAAATAAATAAACAAATGTCTAGAGTATCAGTAGTGAAGTCTCTTCTTTGGTGAAGTAATTTCAGACATTGAAGAAGGGTGTGATTTTTTAACTCTCCTGATCCTTAAATTTTCTTCTAATTCTATTTTAATTTTGAATACCTATGTGATGAATTTTAGGTCTCTGTATGCTTTTTAAACTTTATTCTAAACAACCACAATAAAGGCAAAGTTAACCGTTTTGTTCTTGATTGCATAGGTAAATCAAAACTGTGGATTGCCCTTTGTCCATCCTGGGAACTTCAGTGGAAGAAAGTTTTGGTAAATAGAAAAATATTCAGAATGAATATATTTTGTAATTTTTTTTTTTAACCACATACTGGCTCAGGGCAACTGTCCAGCTAGTTTCGTTGGCTCCTATCAAGTATATTTAAGGTTTTTTTTTTTCTTCTTACAAATCACTAATCTTCTTACAAATCACTACTTCCTCCCCATGTGTGAAGACTAATTCTATAGCAACTTGATAAGGCCACATGATGCCCAGATGGCTGATTAAGTATGGGTATGTCTGGGAGGGTGTTTCTGGAACAGATTAGTATTGAAATTGCTGACCTGAGGAAAGCAGAAGGCCTTCCCCAGTGTGGGTGGACTTCATCTAGTCTGTTGAAGGCTTGAATACAACAAAAATACAGAGGGAGGTTGGATTGACTTTGCCTATTTGTTGAGCTGAGGCATTTGCCTGCTCCTGTCCTTGGCACTCCTGGTTCTCAGGTCTTCACAGTTAGACTGGAAACTACACCACGGGCTCCCCAGCTCTCAGTTCTTTGATTACAGATGGCATTCATGGGCCTCTAGCATGAAGGTAGCAGATTCTCAGCCTCCACAGTCAAACTCTAATATACTACTTCCTCTTGGTGATGGGCTTCGCATGTGCCCAGCACTTAACAAGGAATGTTCTCATGAGATAGGCAGACACTGAGCCCTGGATCATGCTTCTTAGTTTAAGAAAGTACCTTCTGCTGTTGAAGGAAAGGCATTCTCAGATGTTGTTAATTTCCAAGATTTGGGCTCTCATGGCCTCCGTGGGCTCACTCACTTGAGAAAAGCAGACTATAGATTTGGACTCCTTTCCCACAGGGTTCCTGGCATAAATGGATGGGCTTGTTGACTGAGTGATCTGACTATGCCTGCACTTACAGGGTCCTTGTAGTACAACCCCCTCAGTCCAAGCCTAATTGCTTTCCCTCCCTCAGCTCTCTCCTTGTGTACATCTCACTATTCCTCAGCTCAAGCTCTGGGAATGCATTTCTAACCTCAGCGCTGGGAGAAGTGGGGGAAGTCATCATTTTACCACCACGTTTTCTATACCATAGATCTTTTATGCTCTTCTCAAAGCATGCTCTTGAAACTCAAATGAGAGCTTTTCCTCTCTGCTTTCTGTTGTCATAGCACTAATCTGAGACAAGAAGCATTGACTGGCTGTCATATGAAGAGAGTAGTATGAAAGGAGAGTGGCAGAGAAACTATTTAAAAGAATAAATTTGTAGCTATGCAAACATATTATTCTATTACAACTGGTCCCCTGCTCTGAGTTGGTGCCCAAGTCTATTTTTCTGCTTCCACATCATGAACATGGTTTTTGAAACTGAATAACACCCCTGTGCATTAAAAGATTGTTTTATTTTTTAATTTTTAAATTAAGAGGAGGACTCCTGCCACTGACATTCAAGTAGCTGTGTGGACAAAATTGCTACATATTTCATCAGGATAGCTGATGAAGCCTGCTTCTGTTCTGCTATATAAATCTAAATTATGCTCACATCCCTCCAATCATTAGCTTTTAAAAAATCATTAAATGTGCAGTTAAATTTATCTTCATATGCAAAGACAACAGTTCATTGATCTAGACATTAAGCTACGTAATTGCCCTAATGGGTAATTTTTGTTACCAACTTATTTGCGCAGAGATCCTCTATCATTTGCTGACATGAGAAGCTATATCTTCTTTCTGAATAATATTTGCCTAAGTTGTTTGAAATGGAATCAACTGAGTCTTGGTTATATACATAGAAACACAAGAGTATAAAATTTTAGACACACTTTGTAATTAGTCTAGGTTTCCTAGAGATGAAAACAGTAAAGTTTAAATAATCTATTTTATTTATTCAAGCTACATGTGACTGTCCATGTGTATATATACTAAGTATAATCTTAAGTGCTGGAAATACAGGGTAAAAAGCAGAAAAGACTGATTCCAGGCTTTAATGCTGAAAAATCCCACAGATATTTCAATTTTTATCAGTTATAGGGATTAGTTGACTATTCCAAAAACATCCTAAAATTGAGTTCAGTTCTTCTAACTTGCAATTTAAAAGGCACATTTTCTTACCCAGACATCTCTCGGTAGTAAAACTAAGGTTTGTTCAGACTTCAGACCCTGTGGATACCCAAGTGGATGGGTTTTGGAGAGATTGTCCTAGCTCCCTCCCCAGGAGCTTTATGAAAACCTTCTCTGACTTTTATGTTGCCAGAAAGGGCATAATACATGCAGCATTCCTTTTCCAAACAGAAAAATATGACCCATACCTTTTAGCCAATGTTTTGAAGGAAGCAGTGTTTTTATTATGTAGGTATTAGGAAGGGAAAAAAAAAACTCTTTCAAAAATGTCATAAGAAACTCTTGATTAAGTATTCTCAAGAAGAATAGCCAGCATTTATAAGCTAATGATCTAAAACCCAGAACTTTGTGTACTCTTACAGATATTACAGCAATCATGCACCCTATTTTATAGCCAATTGTTAAGCAGAGTCATTATTGAAAGTTAAATTATATAAACTTAAAATTAAATAAATAAAAACAAAGGTAATTCAAAGTCAGAATTTATCACATTCTAATTATTTTACTGAATTTTGCCATTACCTGTGCTGTTGAGATTATTTATGTCTATTGTATCTTTATGGTCATAATACTATATAATGATGGGCTTCTGCCCATCTCTTCCCAATTCAGTATTTAATGATGTCAGACATGGTAGAAGTATTTATACCATCAAAATTAGCAATTGTTACAAAGCAGGGCTATTTTAGTTTTCAAACTGGGTTTTAAAGATATACTATAACACCACTTGATGCTCTCATGGAAAGTATGCTCTTTGCCCTGAACCAGTAAACAGTCTAAAGTGCTAAGTTTTATTTATTTATTTTTTCTTTCTTCTTCTATAGAGTAGATACATGGCATCCAGAAACCAAGGGATAGTGAGAATGGTCTCCTGGCTATTATGCTAATAACCTGCTCAAAACGTTTTGCCCTACTTCCCTGTAACCTTGGCCTTTACTTGATCCATTATTTTAGTATTCAAGGAGAAATGTTTCCATCAGGGGATAGATTGGAGTTAAAGTTGGTACTGACACTTAGTCACATTATGATTTTTAATACCACTGGATATGAATGACCTCCCAAACAGGTGATAATTGGTTAGATATGAGGATCTTGCTTATCAAGAATATATCATTTTGCTGCTTAAGCATCAGAGCAAGGATCATGCAGCAGATTTAGAATACCCTCTGAATTGCCTCCTGCTTCTGCTGTGTCGAGTGGCAAAGTTAACAGAGGCTACAGTAAACCTACACAGAGAAACCATCCTGACACATACCCTTCAATAAGGAAGGCTGGGTCACACTACCAGACAGAGGACGTAAACCAGCTGAGGCTCTGGCTGGGAGCAGTGAGGATATGGAATGGAGTGTGGGGAAAGGTGACAACCACCATGGAGAGCATTATCAGAGCAGCCATGGTGGCATCCTTTCCACATGCCTTCATTACTCAAAGTCCAAATGAGCAGCTGGACACATAGAGCTCTTATGATGGACACATTGTTTTCTGATTGTTCTCTGTAGAAAATCAAGGTAGTTTGAAAAAGGAAACTTTTAAGCCTCATTAACTTTTAGTGATGGATTTTAGGCACTCTTTTATCTGTGGAAGTGTGAGGATTATGTGAAGAATTATTGTTGAGACAATGTCAAGAAAAGTATTATTTACTGTATCATTTATATTTTATGAAGAAAGAGAGAATATCTGGAATACACTAGTAAAAACATAATTGCCCTGTTGGTATTATCCCCCCATAGCTGTGAAGCTAGCAGGGAAATAAATTACTTCAGGAGTCTCAATGATTAAACAGCAGAGAAAATGAATATGGTGGCTGCTGATTTTGATGCTTGACTATTCAAATATGGATCAGTTATATCTGTCACATCAGAACAGTTAATTGATTTCAGAACTAATTATGAATTGTCTTTTAAAAACCTCCTCTCTCCAAGCAATCTTGTTAATGGGCCAAATTATTTTATTGCTATGTCAGCTTAACCCAGTAACAAATCAGTGATTCCTTTGAGGGACTGGAAATCTATACATTTTAAATTAAAATTTTGGAGTGATTGGGGCTGAGTTAAAGGTGGGAATTATGGAGTGCTGTAAATCTCACCTCAGCCCTCCCTGATGTCCCCCAGAAGATGCTGCCCCCACTTTCCCAGGTGCTACTTTCATGAGTGTCTCTGCAGTGCTGCTGGAGGCGCTGATGCCTTCTCCGTCCTTCCATGTCTCTCCCTGTGTCACGTGGAACTAGGTTGGGTAAAGCTGAACAAGTATGTTTTGATATTAGGGTGCCACGAAGAATAATTCTGAATCTTTGTGATTCTTTCCCCCTTTCTCCAACACTTTTAACCTAAGGATACTTCCTGCATTGTGCTCTTCACATTTCTCTAAATTTTAACCAGTGAGTCAGACTCTCTGGTATCCTCCCATCCCCATTCTATGAGAAGCAGAAGCATTACAAAGTTTGACCAGGTCCTTTGGTGTTGAACAAAGCTATTCTTTTCAAGATGAACTGACATGGTGAAGATGTTTTCTGCAAGCATAAACAGTATTTTCCAAGTTAGAAAAACAACTCCTATTAGTAAAATAAGACATTTACAGAACATGCAAATCTGTCTGTATATATATGAAAGCAGAATATTTGTTATTCTTTTAGTAATTGTTTTATTTTGGATCATCACACTTCTATGGGACTGATTTACAAGTAAATAAAATGCACCAGAAAGTCCTATTTATTACAAAGGAACTCAGGAAAGTTAATAATCCATAAAATTAAAATTTTGTTTATGACATAGATCTTGTCATGAAGAACAGTGATTAGTTGTTCAACATCTTTACTGATAATAAATTGAGAGTTATGGTAAGTTAAAGCAAGTTTATCTTAAATTATGTATCAGAAATAATTTTTCAACAATGAGGATTATTATCCTTAATGTGACCTGTGTTTGTATCTTTCAAAAAGATTTGTATTGCTATCATCTTCTTCAAAGATTGATTGATTAACATCATTCTATCTTTTTCTACACACACACAAAATTGAGGTAACTTTTGAAAAAACATAATAAAACAAGGAATAGAAAGTATTATCTCAAAATTAGGCAGAGAAAATTTAATGATTACTCCTACACACACCAAGAATTCTTTTATTGAATTGCAGTTTTGTATAAAGCAAGCTGTTTATACTCAGTGTCATATAATACATCAGATTTTATGTTATAAAAGCCCCAGTTAGCTTCTGTTAGTTGGTTTATCTTGAGCAGCAGGATGCCTATTGTTTTGAGACCACTAGCTGATTATAAATTCACGTCTCACAGCACGGTCTCCAACCCGTCAATCAAGTTGCAACTGCAAATGAACCTGGTTAGATGGACTTCTTTGGAAAGCGACTGAAGACTACAGAAGGCTGACAAAATAAGTGAAAAGCTAGAGAACAAGCCTGGTTAGTGAGTCAGATCAGGGCAGCCTCAGGGACTGGGGCATTAGAAAGGACAGTGGTATCCAACAGCAGTCCAGTCTGACTCTGCTACTGCCATTGTAATGAATATAATGTCCCTTTCCTCTCTTGCTGAGGATTTAAAGTCCTGGGAGGCATGATCTCATAGTTGAGTTTACATCATGCGCTCACCCAAAAATTGCATTTCTCTTGAAATAAGGGGCATTACTGTTTAGCTTAGGTTGAAAAGACTTGCAATCATCCCTGGCACTCCCTCCTCATCTCCTCATACCTGATGCATCAGCAGATCCTGTGAGCTCAACTTTCAAGATCTATCCCAAATTCAGCCACTTCTCAGTAGTCAGGACAGTTAAGTTCTATCCATGTGCTTATTATTGAATTCATTCATAGAATGATTTTCTGCCACCTTGGCCAAGTGGATCATAAACTTATTTTAAAAGCACAAGGATAAATGGGAAATGCTGCTAATAGACTTATTAAGGGTAGGTTATCTCTAGGTCACAGTGGGAATCTCTAGGTCAGGATTCCTTGGGACACAAGTATTCTGCTCTGGGACCATTTTAAGAGATCTGCTTTCACCAATAAAACATTTCAGTGAAAATATTCTGTTTTCATTTTTACCCCCTCTCAATACAATCTATATGCCATCAGTTCTTAAATTTAGGTCTAGTTTGGGTTCTTCTTGTGAGGTTTAGACTGATATAATGACCCATCTATTTTCTTTTGGTGGTTATTTAATAATGATCTCAAACTTAATATGTTTGAAATTAATACCAATATTCTCCTTGAGATCTGTGCAACCCTAGTCTTTTCTCCTTTAGTAATAGTAGCACCATCCCACTAATAGATAAGATAGGAAATGAATTTGAAATAACAATATCCATTGTGCATTCAACATTTTCATATTGTTTTTCAAAATATGAACAAAAGAAATTTTTGAAAATGTAACTCATTGAGAAGAAATGATGGTCAATTAAATTCATACATCTAATTTTACTTCATCCAAAACCCCACTAACACCACATACAGTATAAGATTTTTCTTTTAAACACGTGATCTCACAAGGTAAGGAATAATAAAGAAGAAAAGCAAGTGAGAATTTTTAAGAAGGTGGAGACTAATGGAGGGGTAGTAACTGACTTAAGAACAACAAATCCTAAACTGCAAATGGAGACATTTGTGAACCAACTCATTTTTTCAAACAGAACCTCACCAGTGTTCAGACCTTGTTCACCAGGTATCTCTAGAACCGAGAGTGACAGGGATTGGGAATATGTATTAGAAGCCTTTACATCCCTAGATCTCCTGTGGCAGGCCCTTTGCTTCCCCCAGTCCATTTAGGACTTTGCCCACAGATTTTGCTGGACAATAATCCAGCAACTATGCTTAACTTATTTTCTTCTAGAAGCTTCCATTCTATTGTGATAATATTACCTATTCCTTAGACAGTTATATTTGTTTCTCTACTATTTTCCTTTTATTCCAAAACTAACCAAGGTATTACATAAGCATACACATATGTAACAAGAGGAAAGAGGGGGGGAGGGCATAAGCTGGTTACTATTAATTTGTATTAATTAACTTAAAATTCAGAAAATGTAATTACTTCTATAGAAGGAGGTACAGAAAGAGGAACATATGAGGACTTTTAAGAAACTGATATTTCTTAGTTTAGGTCAATAATGAGTAGAAGGGCTTCATTTGTAATATTTTAAAACTGTAAATATGTATTTCATGTGTGTGTCAGTCAAAATTTGGCCTGACAAGCAAAAACAGCAGGAGCTACATATGAATTTACAAGCAATTGGCTAAGTAGTAGGGGCTGTAGGGCAGATTGGTAAAATCATGAGCAATTAGGAGGCCCAAGGGTGCACGATAAAGCTTATTGTCCACAGGAGTCAGTCAGGGAGAAAGCTCCAGAGGTAAGAGAGAGAAGTAGCAAGTCCAGCTGCTATCTGTGGCCTCTGAGTTCAGGGAAGACTTTTAGGCCTGTTTTAAAGAATTTCCGATTGATTAAGTCAGGCACATCCATGATAATCTCCCTTTTGATTAACTTAAAATTTCCTGATTCAGGGGTCTAATCACAGGTACATATTCTTTTCTCAGCAGAGCCTAGATTAGTGTTTAACGTAATGATGGGAAGAAGGAGTCCATACACAATAAAACAGCTAGCTCCTCCTCTCTGTCCTGCAGCTCTCTTGAGAGAATATGCATCACAGCTTGCCCTAGCTGGAAGGACATTAGAAGCATAGTTGTAAAGACTATGATTCATCCTAGAGAAGTTGACACATCAAAATGCTGTCACAATATACTGTCCTAATGAGAGATCTATTTCACAATTTTAAAAACTTAAAATTAAATCATTTCCATCTGACAGCAAAACAAAATCCTTAGGTAGCCTTCTGCAAAGAAGTCACTAGAAATATCAATAGAGGCTAGCTTTTATTGCCAGCATGTTTTTTGCCGGATACTTCAAAACAACAATGGAAGCATAAATTTAGAAAAGTGTTATTTTTTCATATTTGAATAAGATTATGCCAAAATGACAAATGAGGTTTGAATAGGTGGGCCCAAATTATTTTTACCCTAAAAATAAACCATTAAATTTCTAAATGAGAAACTATATCGTTGGATGTGTTTGAAAGGAAGATCAGTAACACTGTGACTTAGTTTACTAAAATGGTTTGGGAAACATAAGCTGTGTTTTACCATACAATATTGTCATCCTAAAAACAGCTTGGATTTTTAGGAGCCCTTCAAAAATGTCATCATTTTTATTGTATTATTATTTTGATTGGGTAGTTAAGCATGCTATAACACATCATGTTTGTTAGTTGAGTAGAGACAATCTACAAATTAATAGCAACCAACTTATGCCCATGACGGCTGTCTTCAAAGAGGTGCTAACTGATTATATGCAAGCAAACATTATCCACATGGCTCTAATAAACAGATTTAATACAAATGGGTGTATTTTGAAAGAAGGCAGATGCTATCTCAGGATAACTTTATTGGCAGAGCCAACAGGCCACACAATGGGCATTTCCCAGAGCCCATGGTTCTCCACCCTTTGAAGTGTCCAAGCCTAGCATGGTAGGTTTGCTGGGGTGTTGGTGTCATAATTCAAATCTTGACCTGGATGACCAATATAATGTATATACTGTTACTGTCACCTCTTCCTCTTTATTCGTAGGCCAATCACCTACCACTACCACTTGCTCTATTAAGTAAACAGGTTGTTCTAAATGAATAGCACTCCCAGGGATCTGCCCAGGGAACTTTGTGGCCTAAATTTTCTCCTTGCTTAAGTTGAGTCTACCTATGTGCGACCCTCCCATTTTCTTCAGTTTTTCAATTCTTAATTCGTTAAATTCTGTTTTCTGAGACCTATAAACCCTTGTCTCGTCTTTAGCTTTTCTCCTTGTTCTTTCTACTTATTATTGAGGAAAATCTCTCTCCCTTTCCTCATGGTGTCTGTGAGTGAACCAAAATCCTTAATCACAAGTGATGAGTGTATTCCTAGTGTAACTTTACAATCAAGGATAAAAATGGGAGTTCATAACCCACTTGAATCAAAGTGTGAAATATGATATATCAAGAACTATGTAATGTTTTGAACAACCAATAAAAAAAAAAAGGATAATGAATGTCATGAGTTTGGAAGTGAACTTATACACAATAAGGAATCCAGACTAATATCCTAAAAGAATATCAGCAATCATATTATTGAAAATGTGGTTTTCACGAAAAGTCTAATAAACACTGACTTTCTTTCAAAGAATGTTTATTGAATGCTCATTATGTGTTGGTCACTAGGTACTAGAGAACAACTTAGTGTTTTTCAAAGGGTGGTGTATACATTTCTCAGAATAAAAGTACCCTAGAGATTTTGAACCCAGAATGGACCTGAAACCTGGATCTTGTTTTGTTATTATGTTTATCACTAATAAAAAAAATTCAAGCCAATTATTTTCCCTTAACTAAACAGCTGAGTGATAAGTAGATACAAACATTAAAATACCTTATGAAGTTATTTATGGACAAATCTATGAATGTGATTTGAAATTTTTCTACTTTTTTTTCAGCCAACTATATTTATTGACCTTTAGGACTTTTTATTTTATTTTCAAAGAGATAAGATCTTCAAACAAAATCAAAATGGAAGCTAGGCTGTGGTCCACATTGAAGTAGCCCCACTATCCTCCTCTTTAGGGGAGGCAGCATAAGGCTAGCAGACAGGAATTTAAATCCAAACTTCTACATTCACACACTTCAAGGCCTTGTACCTACAAATAATATTGTCACCTGAAAACAGGGAACAATAATAATGAAGGATTAGAATGTATATATGATAGAATAGAAATTACTAACATTAAGAAGGCAAAATCTGCCCATCTACTCTGCCCTTTGAAGACTAAAGAAAATAAAAATATGAGTTGAAGAGTCATGGAAGAAAGCAGTCGGACTCAAATGGAGGTAAATAAATCCCAGCATGCTGCATGTAATGGGAGAGTATAATCAGCATGGGTGACGGGGAGTCAAGATGAGGGATGGGCCGGCACAGGGTGGTGTGTAAATCAATAGCATGCAGGAAAGACACAAGTGGATGAGAGAGGTCTTTCTTTGGGTTAAAACATTGAGAGTTTCTGGGAGCTTTAGAGGTACCTGAGAATAGTAGAGCACCCTCTGACATTTTAATAGAAATTTTCTGTGTGACCTTTAAATGTTCGAGTGAGGAGTCCTTTGGGGCTTATGTATCTTTAAGTTCAGGATGGTGCAGGGATTGTTAAGGGGATTGCATTCTGAATTTTGAATGTAAGATGTAACTCTATCTATATGTAACACAAATATCATGGCCCCCAAATGAGTCAACATGAGTATCTAAATGTTGAACTTTCAGTTAGGCATGGTGGCAATGGCCGATGGTCCTAGCTACTTGGGTGGCTGAGGTGAGAGGATCACTTAAGCCCAGAAGTTTGAAAATAGCTGGGGCCAGCATAGTAAGATAGTAGGACCTCATTCTCAAAAATAAATAATAATAATAATAATAATAACAACAAATTCCCTGAACTTTCACATAAAAGGAAAATAGGGACCCAACTCAAGCAGTAGTAAGCCAAATGCAAGATTTTAGAGAGAAATTTTAGGACGTTAAATTGAAACAGTCTGCCAAAAAATTATCTGACAAATTATTACCTAGGAATTTCTATATTAACGAAAGACTCCTAACTGCTTATGAATTTGGAGTCCTTTCTGCAGGGGACAGAGAGTTAGTGGTGGATGAGGGGACCAATCCAATCTGTATCTTTTGTCTGTAAAGTACTTAATCCCTGTACCTGATTATGCTTTGAGGCCACTGATGCTCAGGCACAGCCACCAACTATCTGACCATTTCCCTTTTTTAAAAAAAATTTAATTTATTTTATTTTTTTTAAATACATGTCATCGGAATGCACTACAATTCTTATTATACATATAGAACACATTTTTTCATATCTTTGTATATAAAGTATGTTTACGCCAATTCATGTCTCTATACATGTATTTTGGTTTTTGTTTTTTTTTTTTTTTTTTTTGCATTACAGTTCTTATAAACAACATTCTACAGGGACACAGCCACATCAATGTTTATAGCAGCCCAATTCACAATAACTAAACTGTGGAGCCAACCTAGATGCCCTTCAGTGGATGAATGGATAAAAAAATGTGGCATATATACACAATGGAATTTTACTCAGCAATAAAAGAGGATAAAATCATGGCATTTTTAGGTAAAGAGATGCAATTGGAGAAGATAATGCTAAGTGAAGTTAGTCAATCCCCCAAAAACAAATGCTGAATGTTTTCTCTGATATAAGGAGGCTGACTCATAGTGGGGTAGGGAGGGGGAGTATGGGAGAAATAGATGAATTCTAGATAGAGAAGAGAGGTGGGAGGGAAAGAGAGGAGGCAGAGGATTAGCAAGGATGGTGGAACGTGATGGACATCATTATACAAAGTACATGTATGAAGACACGAATTGGGTGTCAACCTACTTTGTATACAAACAGAGATATGAAAAATTGTGGAATATCTGACCACTTTCTCCCCGAACTTGGAAACACACTCAGGCATGAACTACAAAGGACTGTGAGTAATGTTTAGGGCATGCCTCAGAGATATTGCAGAAACGGCCAGTTTCACAAGTACAGGTGGCAACAACTTAGGGTTGTTCAGGGACTCAGATCATCTGCCTCATTCTCTTGGAGTCTGCTAGGGGTCAGAAACTGGAAGGCATGAGCTAATTTATAATTGTGCAGCAGTGATCATTGAGCCTCTGACTTTGTGTCCAAAGGAGAAAACTCTTACTGCTTACTGCTTCTCGTGACTAAGTCAGGTTCACTCCAGGTGAATTGGGTTGGCACTGAATAATCACACAGAGACAGAGAAAATACCTTTTTCTTGGGGCTCAGCAATGGCTTCTCAGCTCCAACTCCCACAAGGGAAGCAAGAGAGGCAGACAAAAAAGAGAGAGGGAGCATGCCTGAAGCCCTATTTATTGAGGGGAAGACACTCAAGAAAGCAAGAAAGTTCCACCCAAATGAGGCAAGGGATTGGGTTTCAGGGGGGTGTAGCCCAGTCTCAGTGGGTGACACCCACTCCCAGAGCTTCATTCCCCTGCCCAGCAGAGGTGAGGTCCACCTGCTCTGGTGCTGAGAGCCGAAGCCGGTCCCACACCTCTGTTACTCAAGGCTTAGGGTTCATGCTCACTCCATTGTGGCAGCTCCCGACATCTTACTGTATGAAGTTTACCTGGACCCTAAAATGGGACTTTCAGGCTTTCAAGTGTATCTAAGCCAGGATGATGACAAGAGGAACAAAGAAGGAAGAAATAATAGATAAGAATGTATGGCATGGCCTCTCTGAGGAGTCATATAAATATTCTTTACCCTTTTAATCAAAGATGGAGAGAAAAGGAAAGTTGAAGCCAGAAGGACACAAGACATCTGAAGACATTTGGGCCTGCCTTGCTGGGTAGAGTTGAACCAGAATAGCTTTACCCCTTCAAGTCTGACTACCAGGCCCAGTCTCAGTTGATCTCCCCATCCAGGTTGGGGGACATTGGAGGCCAGGCAGGGGCCCTCTTGAGTTGCCAACATTCCAGAGTGGGAACTGGCCCCACAAGAATCATTTAGCCACTTCCCATAATATTTCTCAGATCTTAGCTGATATGTGAACCCATGAACAAGTTGGAGCTAGCTCTACCCTGGTCTTAGCTAATTTAGAAGGGGCATCTGGTGATCAGTTGCCCAGAGTAGATCTCTCCTTCTTCATTTGGAATACAGAATCATATACTTTGGAAAAATTTCTCTTTCAATGTTTTTTTTGTTTGTTTGTTTTGTTTTGATTTTGAGAAGAAACTATGCTGAACTCACTAGGCTTCATCAATGACAGTGCCAGAGACACCTGAGAAGACTTCCCACACTTTGAGAATTAAATATCTCACAGCCTTAACAGCAGGGACTCTTTTTCTAGGAACCACTTATCTCCCAAATCCCAATCAGTCGAGCACAGATGCTCAATACTGTATAAATATTTCTAGTAAGGAAAAAGGGAATCTGGGGAGAATTATTAGAGGTAGCATCTGAATCTACCCTCAAAATATGATGAACTAGTGAATATGTGTCCCAAGTACACACTGGGTCTAGTAACCAGCTCTGTGGCCCAATGGATAATGCATTAAACTTTTAGCCAAGTCTGGAGTGTTCATTCAAGTATACACTAGGGCTCAGACACTTCTTCTCAAATTTTTAGCTTTTGATATTACATATCTATATCTATATATAGACACACACACAGACACACACACACACACACACAGAGAGAGAGAGAGAGAGAGAGAGAGAGAGAGAGAGAGAGAGAGAGAGAGAAACAGTAGGGACTGCCAAAAATCTTTTATCTGCATTAACGTGTTGGGAGGAATTCAAAGAGAGGAATATGAGGTGATTGCCAAACAATATTTAAAAAGAATTTAGACTGTGTCTGCATTTCCACTGTCTAGAAACTTAAATCTGTGACTGAGATTCAGATAACAGAAAGGATTAGATCTCATGCTGAATTATTTCATCCTTGCTACTATGCTGAATAAAAGAAATGAGTGCATTCTTGATTTTGAATACATCATGTTCCAGAAGCTTGTCTAAATGCTTATGTTTACTCAAAATTTAATTTGTGTCTTCAGAGAACAATAAACAACTCTCTCATCTGACATTCACAGAACAGTTCACTGCACCTTTAGGTAGAGTTAATTGTGTTTTATATAGTAATTTCCCTCAGGAGAAGCAACAAGTAAAAAAAGAAAGATAGAACTATATGTTCTCTGAATAAAAAGACCATTAATATTTTGGTGAAATGTGTTTTTTTCTCTCTTAACAAGGCAAACCTATTTGTAATATTATTCACTCAATTTGGACTACATATTGGCTGTGGTCCAGTTGTGATAAGAGGTTACCTTGAGCATACCAATGGGAGGTTCTCCTTTCAGAGGTGATAAATCATCCCAATTCAGAACATCATTAGGGATTACCTAGTGGGAATCAAGGGCTTGAGGAAATTATCAACAAACAGGTGTGTGTTGTTTTTCCAACACTTTGATTCAATTTGTGATAATAATATCTATAATCAATGGTAATGTGTTTTCAAAGGCTTCATGGAAAGGGTTAAGCCTGAATTGTTTACTTCTCCTAGCATATAATTGAAGCAGCTGTGGGAAAACTTAACATCATTCATTTTCTTAAAGTATATAATTTCTACTAATTGTTGGATTGCCGTATTTATAGATTATAGCATCAGGATGCCAAAGGACCTTAGGCAAAATTTCAATGCAAATTGCAATAAAAAGGCTTTTGAATGTGTATATAAAAATGCCTATACACAATTTACTTTTACAAAGAAGGGATCATATTAGACATCATATTTTAATCTCAAATCTATTATGACTGTCATCTCCTATCATGTTATCATATGATATGATAATTATGTTTATCATTAATTATTTTATAGATCTCTTATTTGGGAGCATTTATTTTATTTCCCTTTTTTTTCCTTTGCAGTTGTAAGCAGTGCTGTGTTGAAGGTTATTGACACAAATGACTAATAATATAGTTTCTTAGAATAAATTTTCACAAATGTAGTTAGTAACTCAGGATATAGTCAATAATTCAGACAAATTATCCTTCATAAGAACATTAACTCCAGCCTGGTGCAGTGGTATAGGCCTGTAATCCCAGGAACTTGGGAGGCTGAGGCAGAAGTTTAACAAATTGGAGAGAGCATCCACAGTAACTTAGCAAGACCCCTAAGCAATCAGTGGAACCATGTTTCAAAATAAAAATTAAAAGGACTAGTGATATAGCTCAGCACCCCTGGCTTTAATCCCAAGTAAATACTACTAGTACTACTACTACTATTAATACAATAACAATCTCTTCATAATATAGCCATACACACATCTATATTTACAGCTGCACAGTTTTACAATAATCAAACTATGGAACCAGCCTACATGTCCATCAATGGATAAATGAATAAAGAAAATGTGGTGTATATACACACAGTGGAGTTTTATTCAGCCATAGGGAAGAATACATTTATGCCATTTTCAGAAAAATGGAGCTTTAGAACATTATGTTAAGTAAAATAAGCCAAATTCGAAAATCCAAAGGTCATTTTATGTTTTCTCTTAAATGTGAAAGCTAGGGAGGAAAAAGAAAAGAAAGGTGGAGATAAAATGTTATTAAAATCAAAGGGAGATCAGTACAGTAGAGGACAGGGAATGATATCAGCCAAAATATATCATTATATTATATGCATGTATGAATATATCACTATGAATCCCACCACTGTGTACAATTATAAAGCACCAATAAAAATATGGAAAAAATTGACTTAACTTCAAACAACTTAAATAGTCAATGTATAGTAAGACATTTCACAGAATATATAAAAATGGTTAATAAGTGTAATAAAAAGATGTTAATGATCTCATTAATAGTCCCCAAAATGCAAAATAAAACAACTGCAAGAAATATTTTGTATACTTTAGGTATAAATTTTTAAAGTAATCATTTAGGGAGATTAAAAATATTATAAGGCTAAACATTTTAAAAGTTTGATGATTTACTGTTGTGAAGAGTAAACATTTTCATCCACTTACCATGAAAATGTAAGTTGATACATCCATCTTAGAGAGCATTTAGACATCTCCTAAATGGAAAATAAGCATATCCTGGAGCATGGTGATCCCATTTCTGAGAGTTTAGCCTGAAGCAATATTTTGCAAGACCTAGAGAGCAGCTGGGGTCACTTGCCTATTTCTACTGCTATGTAGGCAACATATGGGGGTTGAGAACCCCACCAGGGTCACATGGACCAGGTGACTAGCACTTCTCCAATAGAAGGGAAACTAGGCAGCACATGAGCATGTGTCTAAAAGCCAAATAAATCACAGTCTTACGACTTCTAAAACCAATCAAAAATAACCCAATTTGTGTAAATTAAAATAAAATCTCGATTCTAATAAAAACTGTAATTTGTTAATGTTGAGTTGACATATCTGCAGTCATAGAATCAGGAAATAAAGTCAGGGGCTCTCTTACACTTCTGGAGTAGAAATACAACCTTTTCACTCTTCAAATGTACTTTTAGCTCCCCTTTCCTCCCATTGGCACACTTTTATTTTTCCCCCTGAGTCACCTTCTTCCTGTTGAGGAAGGAATTAGTTGAAGGAATTAGTTAAAGCTGTTGTGTTAGCACATCAGTTCTCGACTGCATATTAGAATCAGATGAGTAGCTATTAAAAACACTGACGACCAGGTCCTACCTAGACCAACTCAAATTAACCCTCTGATGGTGAGTCTGAGCATTTGTATTTTTTAATAAGCTGCCCAGTGAGGCTGTACAGTGACGTGTAGCCATGTCTCAATTTCTGTCTGGGGAAATTTTGAGTTTAAAAGGGAGCTGTCTTAATCCCAAGGAACACATCATAGATGCTGGGGCTCTCAGTGTCTCTACCTTGTCCACAGCTCTAGGGAGCACTCCTTACTGGAATGGCTTTCCCTGATCTCTAGGGATGGTCTTAACTGTAATCCACTGGACTTGCTATCTTATAATGTGAGAATACAGCATCTTCTCTTCTCGGTCCTCAAATGCTAGCATGTCACAGATTGAGGGAGAAAACTAACACAACCACAACAAATACACATATCAGTTGTATGACACTTCAGAAAAATTGAAATATTGTAAGGTTCTGTCTTAGAATTGGGGATATGGTAATTTAAAAGATTATTAGTAGGAGGTTGAGTGGAGCTCACATGATTGACAGGAATTAGTTTAATAATTCACACTTGGAAAATAAAATTAAGACAAATATAAATGGTTTGAGTGTGTGTTCCTAACAAATGGCTGAGAGTACCAGGCCAGATGACTTTCAGGTTTCCTACATATGCTGAGTATAGTGAAATAATAAGAGAGTGGAATTAAAGTGTTATGATCCAAATTATTACAGTGCTTTCCTGCTAAGTTTGGCTGAGATAAGAATGTTAATATAAGGTAAGTATAAGATTACCCAAAACTTTCTAGAGAAGCAACTAAGGCCTCAACCTAAAGGTAATGTTCTTGTCCTGAAACAGACAATTCAGCAGTAGCCTTTGTAGCCTCAGCTGTCCTGGGAGGTGAGAGTCACCAGGTCAGAAAAGAATACACCAGTTTCCAATGAAGCAGTTTCTGAGAGGTATCATGCTTGCCCAGCAGGAGCACAAACACCTCAGGTGTGCCCTTGACTGTACGTTAAATTTGAGGAGTTCACTTAACTTATGACATCTTTTTGGTTCATCTTTAATGAACCAGAAGTTAAAAAAAGGGATCTGGGAACATATGAAGAAAAATTGTGACCTGAAATCAGAGTGTGCTGTCTCTGGTGGGGGAAGACAGGAAATCTTAATAATCCTTTGAGAGTGACATAGCTTAACGTTTACCCCTTAGAAATTATAGTAGGCCAACTACATGTTTGAGGATGGAGGGAAATCCTCTAGATTAGGGATCTCCCAGCAGAGACTAAAAGGAAGTAGCCATTTATGAAGCAGGAAATGGAGCAAGGTGAGTTGGTAGTTAGGAGCTGGGGATGAGTTTTCAAAGCACCATTGGGACTCAGTCCCACAATTAGGACCATTAAACATTCTTTTAGAAACAAGCAAACAAAAAGAGGGAGGAGGCATCTTCCAGAATATTGTTTACACTCAGGAGTTTTCAGATTTATTGACAATTTTTTCTTCCTTCAGAAAAAAAAAGTGAGAGGTTGTCTGACAAAAGCCCAGCTAGAGTCAGCCCCTGTTACTGAGCCAATGGGATCCAATAAGAATTGGATAATGAACTGAAAACTCAGGTCTTCAAAGAAAAATAAGAAACGTTATAATTTCTTTCCCTTTAAACTTCAGATGTATGAGACTAAATTGACATAACGAGTCATATTTCTCGTTCTCTGATACTAGATTAATCCATTGAATCCCAAATTTTCAATTCTGTGACTATATCAAAGAAGTTGAAACAGTAGCATTAAAATAGGTTGAAAATCATAATCTATAGCTTATAAATTATTATATTAATACCAATCATTATAACTATTATAATGTAATTATATTTTTCTTATTACTATGTAGTTATTTGAATATGATATACTATGTTTAAGTTTTTATACATATTTCATATCTGGGACAAATGAAATAAAATGGGTTCATGAATTTTACTTTACAATGTAAGCAATGGTCCTCTTTCTTTTTCCCTATTTATTTTTAAAAAACCCTTGGTGGTAGGGATTAAACCAGAGTTGCTTTAACATGGACCCATATCTCCAACCCTTTTTATTCTTTATTTTGAGACAGGGTCTTGCTAAATTGCTGAAGCTGACCTTGAACTTGTGATCTTCCTGACAGCCTCCTGGGTTGCTAGGATTACAGGCATGCACCATCACACCTGGGTGACAATTCCTTTTAATTTGCTGAGAGTTTCGGTTTATTTTGTTTGAAAATTACTGTTAAAATTTACCATGAGTATCATAGTTTACTTATAATACTGGTACTGGGAAGATAGTTATCTCTACAGTGTGAATAGAGGTTTACTGTTGGTATGAAATGTGATAGCTTGGGAAGAAGTACAGAACTGATATTTGAACTGTGCCTGTGTAATGACTTTAATTCCAAACTGATATTTTGTTCCTAATAAAAGGATGTATAATGTAAGTTTATATAGACCCTGCAGATGTACCTATCATGTTTAGAGTGAACCTGGAAAACCTAGGGCTGCATGTAATTCTTAATTCTCTTGACCTTTTACACTCAAGAACATGTATAGAGAAGACTCCGTCAGAGAGCATTGCTGGCCTTATTCTGTGTCTTTACACATGCATCACCAAAGGAATCTTGAGAGGAAACTTCCACATCTAACAAAGCAACTATTCTTTATTCTTTATTCTTATTCTGTTTAATTTAGTGCATAGCTTCTGTCATCCTACTAAATTATATAATATATTAATTTGCTAAATGTTAACCAGAATGTAATGTTGATGAGGGAAGTAGTATTTCTTGTCTTCATCTGTATATCCATTGCCAGGAAAAGTGGCTGGCACAGGTAGGCATTCATTTACTTTCTGTTAAGTTATTATTGAATGAGCAAACATCCCCGTAGTATACAAATGCAAATCAGGCTCATAATATAAAGTGAGACATTTAGAAGTTTTAGTGTTATAACAAAATGAGGAACTGGAAATGAAATTGATAATAGAACAGAAACAATGTTTCTGTTCCTGGTGAGAGAATAAAGAGATAAGTGCCTTGAGATTAGATTTTGGAGATGTGAATGAAAAACTGAAAGCCTGGATTTTAACATGTCCCCAGATTTGCAATGCCTGGTATGGATTTACTTGGGGCAGAGTTAATTCTCAATCACTCCAGGCATTGGAATGACAATATCCTCAGACACACCAGAAGTTTCTCCTAGTTGAACTTAACATAGTAGGTTAATAAAAGATCACTCAAAGCTTTTTCTTTTACACCTCTTTAGAGATGTCACAATTCTTTGGTTCATGGAACAATCTAAGTACCAGTTTCTACTATCATAGGGAAAGAGTAGAACATAGTGGTTAAAAGTCAGAGAGCCTAGATTTGAATATTTGCTTTACCACTTACAAATTTCTATGCTTTAATTTCTTCGCCTATAAAATAAGAATGGTCATAAAGTCATTAGAATGAGGAAATTATTGAAGCACCTGCTACACAGTACTCAGGACCTACAGCATGAATTTTATTCCTAATTCAACCTTCTCTCATTGTGTGATCTTAAGTCAATAAATTGTTTTTTTCCTCAGTTTCAATGAGGGTCAGTAATAACATTTACTTCATAGGTCTATTTGGTTGATAGAATGAGTTGATATGTGATGTGTTTTGGAAACCACCTGACCCAGAGTAAGGGCTCAATAAATATGAACTATTTTATCATTACTATAATTTGTTGAGTATTTGTTTATGAGAAGTAATGTACCAGGTGCCTGTCACAACAAAGTAGATTTCCTTTCTATATTTGCATTACTGTAACAGGAATCTCAAGCAGCTTATCTACTAGAAATTAGCTCTGAAAATATTGTCATTTTTTATGTCTTCTAAGGGATATCTAGAAAGACTAATATGTGTCTACAACCAGCTGAGTATGAAGTATGCACATTGCTATCTTTGTTGGGCTCTGATGTCCACTTACCAATTCCCTCAGGCATTTGGGAAATGTCTCTGCTCATCACTAGAATACCAATGGCCCAGCCAAATTCATTATCTCCAGAGGCTCCCAAACCTGCTCAGTTCAGAACACCAGATACCATACAGTGTCCGGGGGGAAAATGGCCTTTTCTCCTACTTTAGGACACATTTGGTTCTATAGGCTTTACAGTCATAAAACTTCTGCTGTGAAGTCACTCTCATTTCTGCTTCAAACTCCACATTCCACAAGGCCTTAAGCCAATGCAAATGACCAAGTGAGTCTGTATTGTCCTAGTTCTTTCTCCCAACTGCCCAAGCAAAACCAAACTCCTCTCTCAACTGCAAAATTTAAGTTCTCAGACTTAGCAATAAAGAGAGTCTGTGAAGGATATGTTTGTTTTTTACTCCAGCACTGTGGGCCTATCTCAGTCAGTCATGTTAGCCTGTCATGCTCTTAATTTAATGTAGACTTGGTAAAGTTCTGTAGTAGACTCTGTAGGTTGTTTACTCAATAGTCCTTCTTGCTTAGAGATAGATTTATTCAAGTATTTGTTGAGAGGGAAATATAATTTCTCTTCAGTCCTCTTAAGTTCATATTTAGGATAAGCCTCTGTTACAAGAAACAGATAAACAAGAGAAAAATGGGCAAGCCTTTAATATATTTTGAGTTTGATTTTGTTAACTGGTGAAATATAAGAATCTAGTTTGATTCTTCTGCATGTGGATATCCAAATTTCCCAGCACCATTTATTGAGAAGTCTGTCCTTCCTCCAACGATGTTCTTAACACCTTTGTCAAAATTGGTTGACTGTACATTTGTGAGTTTACTTGTAAGGTCTCTATTCTGTTCCTTGTGTTTATGTGTTTGTCAATACCATGGTGAATCCACACTTCTCCTGTTCCACTCTACTCTCTTTTTCATCTGTGCAAATTGCACAGAACATTTTGGAAACAGCTAGAAGGAGTGGGAGATGCTATATGCCATGTGGGAATTCTTCTTTAATTGATCTCCTACGTTTGAGGGCAGATGTCAAATGTCCTCCAAGATACCTTGTCAGACACTGCTTAATATGGGATGTCGATTAAGCCACATCAAACCACAGATCAGTACAGAGGAGATTCTCTTCAGGACCTAAAATGTTCTTCTCTGTTGATTTGGACCTTCCAATAACAGTCAGCAATCTTCACAGTAGCTTTCGATTCCTCTCTCCTCAATTGACCATTTATGAAAGTCAGTCTTTTGACCTTGCATTCCATGTTTGCTGCAGATGTTGAATTTTTTTTCATATATTTTTTGCCATTTATATTTCTTCTTTTGAGAGATGTCTGATTAATCCATTTGTCCATTTATTGATTGTGTGTGTATATGTGTGGTTGTGTGTGTGTGTGTGTGTGCATGTGCATACATGCATGCATGTATGTGTGTTTTGTTTTTGGAGTTCTTTGTGTATTCTAGGTATTAATCCCTGTAAGAAGAGTAGCTAGCAAAGATTTTCTCCCATTCTGTAGGCTCTCTCTTCACATTCTTGTTTCAATTGCTGTGCAGAAGCTTTTTAATTTGATGCAACTTATTGATTCTTGGTTTTATTTCTTGGAGCTTTAGGAGTCTTGTTAAGGAAATCAGTTCATGTGCCAGTATGTTGGAGCATTGAGCCTATTTTCTTCTAGTGGTTGCAAAATTTTCTGGTCTAACTCCTAGGTCTGTGATGTGCTTAGAGTGACTTTTGTGTTGAGAAATAGGGATCTAGTTTCTTTCTTTTGTCTATGGATATCCAGTCTTCCCAGCAATATTTGTTTAAAAGGCTATTTTTTAAAACTCCTATTTATTTATTTATTAATCTTTGGTGAATACCAGATGACTATATCTATGTGGCTTTGTCTTTGTATTTCTATTGTATTCCCTTGGTCTTCATGTTTGCTGATTCCAGTACCATCCTGTTTTTATTACTTATAGCTCTGTAGTATAATTTGAGATCAGTATTGTGATGCCTCCAACATAGTTCTTTTTGCTCAGTAATTGACTATTCTAGGTCTTTTATCATTCCATTAAATTTTAGTTTGTTTTCTAATTCGATTAAGAATGTCATTAGTATTTTGATAGAGATTGCACTGAATCTTTAGATCACTTTCACACTACGGCTCTTTTGACAACATTAATTCTGCTTATCTAAGATCATGAAAGATCTTTCTATCTTCTAAGATTAAAAGACCCTTCTTTGTATTGTGAACCTTTTCCTGTGAAATATATTCTACATATTATACACGTACACATAAACATGCATGCACATATGCACTTGTACCATGAACTCAAAGTTTGTGTCTCTTCATATTAAAGCCCTTATCCATGTGTGATGGTATCTGGAGGTGAGCCCTTTGGGAGATTGTTAGGTTATGAGAGTAGAGTCCCCTTGAATGGAAATAATGGTCTTATAAAAAAAAAAAGATATGAGATTGTCTCTCTGCCATGTGAGGATAAAGCAAGAAGGCAGTTGTCTGAACCAGAAAGAGAGTCCCTATCAGGAACTATGTTGGCCAACACCTTGATCTTGGGATTCCTACTCTCCAGAACTGTGAGAATAAATTTCTGTTAAGTTACTCAATCTACGATGTTTTGGTTATACCAGCCTGAGCAGGCAGACGTGCGCGTGCGCGCACACACACACACACACACACACACAGATTTTTTAAAAAAATAAAATACCACTAGCTAACTTTAAAAAATAAACTATAACCAATATCTTTCAAGTCCTACATGTGTTCACCACTAATCTCCCCCTGCCTCTACCACCCACTGCCAGCTCAAAGCCAATGGAAATCCTACATTTTAGTCATAATCTAGCTTTTCTGCAATTTTACCACATATGCATGTATCCCAACACAATATGTTGTTTGATTTTTCCTGATTTTGCACTTTATATAATGAACCACACATTATGCTTCTATGACTTGCTTTTTCACTTAACATTTGCAGATCCAACCATACTAACATGTATAGCTATAGTTCATTTTTTCATTGCTGTTTAGTATTTCATTTGTGAATATAACATAATTTGTTTATCCCAAACTGTTGATGGGCAGTTTGTGCTTTTGTGAAGAGTGCTAGTTGGAATCTTGTGTGTGGTTCTTGGTATGCACACACAAGAATTTCTCTAGGGAATATCTGAGAGAGTCATTCAGGCTGTTCCCATCCATATATTGTGCCTCTGTTTCTAGTCGAGGCTCCTGTTAGAATTATACTTCACTACCCACTTTATTTAGGTATGGCCTTGTTGGACTAATGAAATGTGGGCTGAAGTGATGTGTGACATTTCTGGGATCAGCTTTAAGAAGCTGTGCTCTTTTCTCTCTTCTATAGCACCTGGAAGTATTTCACACAGCAAATTTTCCATCAGCATGGATCCCCATGTACACATGATAGTGACAGGCAGGGTCTCTAGTCAACTTACAAACCTTTGTTGTTTGAATCTACTTTGGGTTTATTTCCCCAAACATTGTGTAACTTACCCCAAATAATATGAAAATTAGTATTAGGAGTGAATTTTCTTGGAATGTGTCTATTTAATTTCAATAAATACCAAGCCATCTTCTAAAGAGGCTGAGTCAATTTTTATAGTACTTACATCAATAGTGCATAAAAGTTCCTAATACTCCACAGATTTATCAGTTCTTGGTATTCTCATATTATAATTTGATCTGATGAAACCTTCACAAATGATTTCTATTGTTTTAATTTTTATTTTCTTGATATATTTTAAAATGTTTATTTGGCATTCATTTTTTTTCTGTGAAATGTGTGTTTATAACTTATGCCTATATTTCTATTGAGTTACAGTATATATTTCTGTTATGTTTTTCTTATTGATCCATGTAAGTTCTACTACTATTAAAGCAGACCAGGTACCCCCACCCAAAAGACCCTTGCCACAATTAAGTTTCTCTTCTTTTCAGATCAGCAGGATGTCTGCAGAGATTATTGTGGTTGGTAGTTCCCTCTTTCTTGTAAATGCCAGGTTTATACACAAAAGGTGTGACAGAGTTAGAGTCTGTGAGCTCTATTATTTCTGTTTTCTTAGTAAAAACTTATAAGACCCCTGTCTGGCCTGAAAAAGCACTTTGGGAGAACTCAAAGAAAGAAAAAAAATGTTTATGTAAACTTCCAAACCCCTTCTCCCACTGGATATAAAGTTCAAAGAATTTCCAAATTTTTTGTTCAGAGGACAATGTTTTAGGCCATCCAATAGCGTCTCTAGACCCTGCAGTCAATAACCCTACTTCCTGAAAATTCCTCGGGTGTCCATCCTCTTCTTCCTACTTCATCATGTCTTATCTCCTTTTCCTGTCTTATTTTCTCATTTTTTTCTGTAGTTTCATATGGACTATTCATTTACTTATTGATTTATTGTCTTTCTTTCTCAAGTTATGATGGGAGCTTCTTTAAGTTCAGAGATTTATATTTTTACTGAATTCTCAGTGCCTAGAAAATTATCCAGCATATCAGATAGACAGTAGACGAATGAATGAAAAAAAATGGTCACAAAAGTTGGCCAGAGCATCTAGCCACTGGCTTCTTGACCATTGTCAGTTTTACTAATGTGGACAGCTTTTGACCTAATATTTGTGTCCCTTGAATTTGATGTGTTACTGGTGCAATGAAGACCAGTCTGCAGGAGATTTCCACTTCCACAGGCAAATGTCCTCCACAAGTGATAGTTGTTATTTTTTCCTTTTTTAAAAATCTGAAACCTAACCACCAAGGTGGTAGGATTAGAAGTGGGGCCTTTGGGAGTTGGATTAGTGCCTTTATAAAAGAGACTTGGGGTGGCTCCCCAAGTCATTTCTACCATATGAAGACACAGAACCAAAGCACCATCTAGGAAGCCCTTACCAGACACTAACTCTGCTAACACCTTCCAGAATGAATCACTATTGTTTATAAATTTTGTGATAGCAGACAAACGCACTAAGACAAAGATGGACAAGTTTTTAGAAGTTTTTCTTTTCTTTACTTCCTGTCTCAGAGATCAGTAATTAAACCCACAGATGGCAAGTTTGCCCTTTAGTCTCTGTCCTGTGAACTCCTCTATCAAAATAATAGCCCACATTTGGTAAAACGTTTTTCTAAAGGGGCTTGGTTAAACATTACAAGGTTTGAAGTCCAGAGTGCTAGGAAGTTTGTCAAGCTCTCTAGTTTAGCCTCTAAGTGCAGGCTTCTTTCACAGAGATCTTATTCTGGTAATTATAACTGAGCAAGTGGTTGTAAATCAAACAGCTATAACCATAAATGATCAAACATGGCTCAACCTCTATCACACTAGGGTCTAGGATGGGATCTGGACTGATAAGGGCACCCATAATGTCTCCAAGGGATTCCTCTTCTTTAAGAAGAGAAAGGCTGAACCCCAGCCTTCAATAGCTCCTGCCTTGAATGAGTGAAGTCCTCTGTGAATATTTCTCGTCTCTCCTCTTCTGCAACCCCATCCTTACTAACTTGTCACTTGGTGAAGGTCCGTGGAAAAGTGTTGGTAGGAGGATAAAGATTGCTTTGTTACTACAATTTCGGATCCACCACTCTGGCTGATATACTGGCGTTAAGTTTGTTAAAAGTTTGACTGGAAGCTAGGTGTATCCATTCATGCCTGCAATCCCAGCAACTCTGGAGGATAAGGAAGTAGGATCAGAAGTTGGAATTGACCTTGGGCAAGTTAGCAAGGCCCTGTCTCAAAATAAACAATGGAAAGGGTTAGAGATGTAGCTCAGTGGTAGAACACCTTTGGGTTCAATCTTCAGTACACACACATACACACACACACACACACACACACACACACTACATTCTCAACAGTCTCCATGTTTCATTTCTGATCCCAAATTGTATGTAGTTTCTCCCACACAAACTATTTTCTGACACCAGCTGAGTGTCCTACAATTTAACTTAATTCTGATACTATCTACCTTGAGATAGTGTAGACCCCACATTAGAGGATCAATCTCACAAGAGGGAGAAGCCAATTGAAAGTAGTAGAGGCCACAACTTCTGTTTGACTTATCTGCAAATCAGAGGTCCCCACAGTCCCCTCTTTGGGGTTTCACCATTAGCTTACAAAATCCAGGCAAACAGTTCATTTACCATTTCTGATTTCCTACAAAAGGATATATTAAAGGTTACAAATGAACACCCAGAGGAAGAAATATGCAAGCTAGTTTTGTGGGAAGGGGCAGGGAAGTTTTGTGCCATCTTCAAGCATGCTTCCTTGCCTCCACATTTTCAACAACTGTGAATATGTCTGAACCCGGTCCTTTAGGATTTTCATGAAGGTTTCATTACACAGGCATTGGTGATTAAATCATTAGCCATTGACAGTCAACTCGACCTTTAGCCTATCTCTTCCCCAGATGTAGGAAGAGGAAACTGAAACCTCCAGTCCTGTAATCACAAGGTTGATTCCCTTGTCAACCCACTCCTATACTGCAGTGGTCCAGGAGCCTGGAACCATCAGCCATATTGTTGGTATAAAATAGATTTCAAGGATACCAAGGATTTTAGAAGCTGTGTACCAGGAAACTAGATAAAGACCAAATATGTATTTTACAATATTATAGTAAAGGGCTCATCACAATTTGGAATTTAGTTCATTTGGGTCTCTTTGAATCCTTAGATATCTGAAGAACTTTTTTTTTAAAAAAAATAATGGTTATGTGACTTATATTGCTCATTCTCATTGTCGGGATGGGAGCTTTCAACTTCTAATTGGAAGTAGAAATTATGCTCTAGGCATATGAACAAACAAAAGCTTACAAATATTCCAAGGGAAGGAAACCAGAGTGTACCTCTCCCAAATAGAAAAGATTGTTGAGGTAAAGATGGTCAAGATGCAGGGGAGCTCTCTACCTGCCCTAGGGTGAAGGGAAAGCATTCAATATTTCACTGGAATAAACTGACAAAGACTGATGAATTGGAGGAAAGACCACAAATGTAACATATGCAGGAAGGCAATCACGTAAGCATAACTATATACTAACCCAACGTGATTGAGGCAGTCCTTTTCCACAGAGGAAAGGGAGAATGGGCAATGCTGGCAATTTTGAGAGGACTGGTATATGATTTTCTGTGGACTTTAACAGGCTTGGAGAAACAAGCAATGGGCTGGAACAAAGCTTATTGGGCTGACCAAACAGACGATGTATTACAAATTTTCCTCTTTGGAATATTGAAGGGAACCAAAATAGAAGACAACAATGTGTAATAGAATCTGTCCAGGTGTACTGACAGACCTGGGTCTTCCTTTCTACACTTTGAGTTAGTAAAAGCTCAGGAAAGGGACCAGAGGTGATTGCTTTCCTTCTTGGCAGGTCAAGACTTTTAGTAGAGAAGTAGCACCTGCTACTCTCAAGTTCTTTTTAATTTAAAACAGTCATGATACCAGGGTGCTCTATTTGGAAATAAAAGTACATGAACTTCTCCATTTATCCAAGTAGTAAAGATTCACAAATACAACACTCTGTTTATTCTTCCCCTTCCACCTGAAGACTGAATGCAAATTCTCCTTTCCTGTGGACAGTCCCCTATCATGTCAGAGAGAGCACCAGAAGAATCTGCAAGCCTACTTAACCCCATTAATGCCTCCCAGTCAAGTTTACTATCTCACCCTTTTCTGTCTCTAGAAGTCTGGGACTACTTTTCCTTTGTCTTGTCACTTCTCTGAAATTCATCTTTCTTTGTTGAAGATTATAAATATGTCTGCATGGTGTGCACTGTGTACGCTAATGAAGTTGCTTGCTTTTCTCTTGTGAATCTTTCTTTTGTTACATGAGTTTGTCCCAATTATGAACCTATAAAGGTTAAGGGAAAAAGTTATTATGTGTTTTCCCCTTCACAGGCAAATATTCTTCTTTCCCTATAAGTTTTCTTAAAAGGAGAGGAATCAATTTCTTTCTTTTGTGTTCTGTAGTTTTCCTTGTAGAGGTCTTGTTGAATTTATTCCTGATTATTTTATTTATTTATTTATGAGGCTATTATGAATGGGGTGGTTTTCCTAATTTCTCTTTCAGAGGATTCAGCAGTGATATATAGAAATGCATTTGATTCATGGGTATTAATTTTATATCCTGCTACTTTGTTAAATTCATTTATTAAATTCAGAAGTTTTCTGGTGGAATTTTTTGGATCCTCTAACCATAGAATCATGTTATCAGCAAATAGTGGTTGTTCGAGTTCTTATTTTCTTATCTGTATCCATTTAATTTCTTTCATCTGCCTAATTGCTCTGGCTAGAGTTTCAAGGACTGTGTTAAATAGAAGTGGTGAAAGAGGCCATTCCTGTCTTGTTCCAGTTTTTCAAGAAATGCTTCCAATATTTCTCCATTTAGAATGATATTGGCCTTGAGTTTAGCATAATAGCTTTTACAATGTTGAGGTATGTTCCTACTATCTCTAGTTTTTCTAGTGTTTTGAACATGAAAGGGTGCTGTATTTTGTCAAATGCTTTCTCTCTATCTGCTGATATAATCATATGATTCTTGCTTTTGAGTCTAATTGATGTGGTGAATTATGTTTATTGATTTCCGTATATTGAACCAAACTTGCATTCCTGGAATGAGCCCCACTTGATTATGGTGCACTATCTTTTAAATGTTTTTGTATGCTATTTGCCAGAATTTTATTGAGAATTTTTGCATCTATGTTCATCAGGGCTATTGGTCTGAAGTTTTCTTTCCTTGATGAATCTTTGTCTGGCTTTGGTATTAGGGTGATACTAGCTTCGTAGAATGAGTTTGGAAGGGTTCCCTTCTTTTCTATTTCATAGAATAATTTGAGAAGCATTGGTATTAATTATTCCCTGAAGGTCTTTTAGAACTCAGCTGAGAATCCATCTGGTCCTGGGCTTTTCTTGGTTGGTAGGCTTTTTGATGGCATCTTCTATTTCCTTTCTTCAAATCGATCCATTTAAATTGTGTATGTCCTCCTGATTCCATCTGGGTAAATCATATGCCTCTAGAAATTTGCAAATGTCTTTGAGATTTTCCATTTTACTGGAGTATAAATTTTCAAAATAATTTCTAATTGTCTTCTGTATTTCTGTAGTGTCTTTTGTGATGTTTCCGTTTTCATCATAAATTTTAGTAATTTGAATTTTTCTTTCCTTCTTTTCATTTGGGGTAGCTAAGGGTTTATCAATTTTATTTATTTATTTTTTCAAAGAACTAGTTTTTTGTTTTGTCAATTTTTTCAATTATTTCTTTTGTTTCAATTTCATTGATTTCTTCCCTGATTTTAATTATTTCCTGTCTTCTACTGCATTTGGTGTTGATTTGTTCTTCTTTTTCTAGGGCTTTGAGATGCAATGTCAAGTGGATAAAGAAACTGTGGTATATATACACATAGAATATTACTCAGCAATAAAAGAGAATAAAAGTATGGCATTTGCAGGTTGGAGAATGTCATGCTAAGAGAAGTAAGCCAATCCCCCCAAACCAAAGGCCAAATGTTTTCTCTGGTAAGTGGGTGCTAATCTATAATGAGGGGGGCATGGGATGAGTGGAGGAACTTTTGATTGGCAAAGGAAATGGAGGGGAGAGGAAGGGGCATGGGTATAAAAAAGATGGTGGGATGTACCCTAGGTACATGTATAATTGCACAAATGGTGTGACAATACTTCGTGTACAACCAGAGAAGTGAAAAATTGTGCTCTATTTTTGTACAATGAATCAAAGAGTATTCTGCTGTCGTGTATAACTGATTAGAACAAATAAATAAAACATTTTTTTAAAAAGGAGAAGAATCAAACACCAACAGTTTTCTAGTCACCTGGAAGGTCAAAGGATGAATGATGAGAATCAATAGCCTTTGAGCTCTCAGCTGTTGCATTTGGTCTCTGATGTAGATGTTCTAATTTTCTGCCAAATTAGATAATAATGCAGTCATTAAATTTTATTACTAATTGGAAAATTGAAAATATTAATTTAAAAAATTACCATATCAATCCTTTAGAAACAAATATAATGTAAATTTGCTATGTATTTTTGTTCAAATTATGGAGCTAAAAATTGTATATATACTGCTATACATAATAGTAACCTAAATTTTGTTTTGGTTACAGAAATAGAAGTTAAACCTTTAATGGCTTTTTTATAATTGCCCTTAAGTAGATTTTTTTCCCCTAATAGAGTCCATATTATCATGTGCTTTTGAGTTTTTGCATATTTTCCTCTTCTATTCACTTTGATACACATAATAAAAACCAACAGTTTCCTTGGTTTATATTAAGCAAAAATGCTCAGGAAATCCTAATATTCATTCCCTAATTTTAATGTATAATACTCTTATTGTTTCAACAAACATCAGATGGAAATTCACATCTATATGTCATCATATGTGAAGTATGAAATGAAGGTATGTTTAATATATAATATTATATCACATAATATATAATATAAATTGAAGTATAACCATAGAAATGGAAGAGATTAGAAAACATCTGGTCTAAAAGTATTAACTCTCACAGAAGAAACAGAACCGGGAGGAAAATCCTCAGCAATGCTGATAGTAGGAATCAATCATTGTAGGCTATAATACAAATCTCACCTTCTGCAATGAACTCTTTTCACGGTGGTAATAAATAGCTTCCTTGATTATTAGTAGAAACTGGTGCTAAAAAAAATGAAATTGCAGAGTTTTGAGCAGGTGGAGTTTAGCTCAGTGACTACCTACTAGGGCTATATTAGGGTCATCAGCACCACGCATGGCTCCTTTTCTCTGAGAAGTCTGCCCCACCCACAATGATGCTCTGCTTTAGCAGCCATCACACTAAACATGGTGACTTGCACCAACATAGATATCTGACCCAAATTTGGGCAAGTTTTGAGTTATGTTGGTTGACGGAGTCCTGGTTGACAGATGTCACACTTGAATAGCATGATCGAGTACAGTTTGATGAAGTGACTGTTGATACACAAGTTGATAGCATGCATGTCCTTAAGCTCACAATGATAGGGAGGGAGCACCCTGGGGCATGAAGGTCGAAGGCAAGGAAAAATTTACCAGAGCTCAGAGGAAAAGCCTTGGATATAAGAGGCAGTCTCTTGACAAGAGTTGTGGCTTTTGTGTTGTTGTTGCAGTCTTGGAATACAGCAAATGCCAATTCATAGTTCAACAGGTAGGAAGGAAAGGGAATAAGTATCCCTGTTTCTCTTTTGCTCCCTTTGATTTCTTGTTGGTGTCTCCTATTTGCTGAACTCAACAAGAACCAAGAAAGTAAGAAATGTATGTATCCAGTCTACAAAGGGCAGCTCTTAGGGCACAGAACAGGATGGAGATGAGTAGATAACAGATTTGAAGGTATAGACAGAGACTCTCCAGCTCATTAACAATCATTATCCCTGGTTGTAAGAAGACAAGACGAGCCAGGGATATATTAGGGTTCTATATTATTGTATTCTTTAAAATGTTTACTAGTCAATATTAGGATTAAATCCATATGTAGGTCTCTTAAATGGTGGCTCCTAACATTTTTATCATAATGTATTTCAGCAATAATATTGGATAATTTTAAAAGTAGAGCAAAACCAAAGGATTACATTAATCCTCTGAAAATAGACAATAGACTTTACTGACTGTGTTTGGAAATATAAATGAACTTACTATGTCAGTTCATTTATTTACTCATGAAAACTTTTTAATATAACTTATTTTTAAAAAGAATTTATATTTTTCTAGTGAACACTTTCAATACTAGCATATAGAGTTTAAACATACAAGAAAATGTATTATGGTTGAAAACAAATCTTCCCATCTGCCCAACTTCCTGAAATATATACACATACAAAGGTTTTATACAATAATTTTTCTCTTATTTCTTCTAAATAATAGTGGCTTTTTCAAAACTTCAAGACCTTTAAATGCAGAAAATATGTATCTACATTTAAAAGGGAGCAGAGTTGTTTTACTATTTATAGGGCTTACCTCCTGCATTCTTTCCTTCTTTCTAAAAAACATCAAACATGGCTTGAAAGGAAGATTTATTGGAATATGTGTTCTGCCTGTGAATTGAGAACAATTTGTCTGTGAATGAAATCTAATAATTTTTCTATGAAAGTTTTTCAATAGAAGCCCTCTATTTTTAAAAGAACATTAAAACACTCCAAATTTCAAGTAATAAAGCAAATTGAATAGAAAGCCAGTACAGTTCATTGGAAACTTATTATTCTCTCTTTTCTAGACTCCAAGAGGAAAGAAAGAAATCAAGGAAGAAGACTGGTTTTGTGTTGTGAGCTGCTATGAAATGTGGGTGTGTGCTTGATAATGTACATGGGGGTGCAAGGTGGGAGCAGTAGTTTATATCTACACGAGTTGCATCAAGTTTGACTGTAAAGTATCCAACCAGAGATAAAGCACAGAAATGTACACATGTTCACCCTTAGCTCTGAAGAAGTTTGGCTAGAGTTAAAACTTCAAGCACCAAAGGCTTATAGACAGTGTTTAAGTATCCGTAGGTCATAGAGTGCAAACAAAAGGTTTGAGAAAGAAAGAAAAAGCGAAAGTGTTCTTCAGAGAAATCTGAAGAAAGCAAGAGCCAAGCTCTGAAAAATACAAACATTTAGTGATCAGTTAGAGTAGAGTGAACATGAGTAAATATCCAGAGAGCTAACTGGGGAATCTGAGAGGCAGTACCAACAAAGCAAAGCCTGTTTTAAGAAGAAAGAGTTCTGCTATACTGAAAGTTACAAAAAAATGTCAAGGATGTTAAGCATCTTTAAAATACATATTTATATATTTTAAATTTTATCTTTCTCAGAAGGTGTGCAGCAGTAACTCACTGTGGTTTTAATTTGCATTCTTCTAATGATTTATCATTTTGAGCCTGTTTCATGTGCTCATTGGCTGTGTCTTTTAAGCTACATGCCCATTTTTTATTCATACCTTGTCTTTTTCTTACTAGTTATAAAAGGTTCTCCAAATATTCTGTATACAAGAGCTTTGTATTTCAAATAACTTCTTGTGATCTGTGGATTTTCTAATCACATGTTCAGGAATTTATCTGAGATCACATAAAAAACTTCTTAATTTTGGTTAAGTCCACTGATTGCTTCTTTGTTTCTCACTTTAATGATTAGTGCTTCTTGTGTGCTGTTCAATAATCTTGTCTTAACCAAAGGTCATGAAAATATTTTCCTATCTTCTTTTTGGAGTTAATTTTTTTGTTTTCACTATGTCCGTCATCCACTTCAAACTAACTACTGTGAATTGTTTGATGTAGGAGATCCCAGGTCCTGTTTCTTCTCATTTCAGCTTCCAATTGCTCCTGTACTGCTCATTGAAAATGCCATCTTTTCTTTTTACAAGTAGAAATAGCACTTTTATACAAATCAAATGACCATATACATGTGTGTCTCTATTTCAGGCCTGTCTGTTCTATTGTTCTGTGTCTACTTATGTTCCAAAGTTTCCTTCCCTTCACTTCCTTCCCTTCCCCCTCCCCCAGCCTTCCATGCAATATTTCTTAATTTTGTTAGTATTACACCTTTATAGTAAGTTGAATTCAGGTAAAGGAAGACCTCCAGCTATCTTGACTATCTATGTCCTTATATTCCTATACGTATTTTAGAATCATGCCTACCAATTTCCACCAAAACCAAAAACAGCAAACAAATAAGGACTTAAGGATTATGATTGATTTGGATTATGTTAGTCCACACATCAATTTGGGGAGAATTGATGGTTTTAACTATATTGAGTCTTCCAGTCCATGATTATATAGCATTGCTCTTCCATTCTTATCTTTCCATTTAGGTCTTCAGTTTCCCTTTTGTTGTTTTAATAATGCACAGGTTTGGGGCTGGGTATCTGGTAGCTTAGTGGTAAAGCACATGTTCTTGGCATGTGCAAGGCCATGGATTTAATTCCCAGCAGCAAAAAGAAAAAATAAAAAGAAAACTATAGAGGCTTTATACATATTTCTTAGATTCATTTGTAAGTACTTGATGTTTTTGATGCTATTATGTTATTTCTAAATTGTATTTTCTATTATTGCTACTAATATAGCAATACAATTGATTTTTATACATTAACTTATATTTAGTAATATTATCATTTATAGATTCTCTTAGATTCTTAATGAAACAATCACATTATCTGTGAAAAATTAAATTATTCCTCTTTAACCTGTAAGCCCATGTATCTCATTATTATTATTATTATTATTATTATTATTATTATTATTTTATTGCCTTGGCTGGTATCTCCAGTACTGTTTTAGACAGCTTTTTTCACTGCTGTGAATAAAAGATGTGACAAAAACAATTTGAGAAGGAAAGTTTTTATGTGGGAGCTTATGGTTTCAGAGGTCTCAGTCCACAAATAGCTGGCTACATTCCTCAAGGTGAGGCAGAACAATATGGTGGAAGAGTATGGTGATAAAGGCAGCTCACATGATATTAGGAAGCAGAAATAGACTAAGCTCAGATCACTAAATATATACTCCAAAGGCACACCCCTGATGACCCACCTCTTCCAGCCACACCTTACTCACCTTTAGTTACCACTCTGTTAATCCCTATCAGGGGATTAATTTACTGATTGAGTTTAGGCTCTCATAACCCAATCGTTTCACCTCTGAATGTTCTTGCATAGTTTCACATATGAGCTTTTGGGGGAGACCACACATCTGAACCATAACATTCTGCCCCTGGCCCCAAAATGCTCATGATCATCTCACAATACAAAATACACATTTAGCCCATTTCCAAGAGTCTCCATAGCCTCAACAATTTCAAGATTGCCCAAAAGTTCAAGTCCAAAAATCTCTTCTGAGGCTCAGGGCAAGCTCATATTATGAGCTCCTGTAAAGAATCAAAATGATTTATAAGGATCCAATATATAAAGGTACAGAGTAAAACATTTCCATTCAGAAAAATAGGGGCATAGGAAGAAGGATGGAAACAAACCAAGACTGAACTCTAGCTGGGCAAATAAGTCCTATTAATGGTTCTGTGCCTAGCATTTGGTACATATGGCATCATGATGTCTTCTCCAAAAGGCTTGTATAGCTCTGCCCCTGAGACCTTGTAGGTTGCAGCCCAAGTGGCCTTTCTGTTGACTTTTCTCTGTTCAATTCCTGCAGCTTTCCTTAGTGAACGTGCCATAATACTGGCATGTCTTAATCTTGGGAGTCTCTGCTGCAGCTCTAGCTTCCTCCTCACATCTCCACGCATTGCCCTATCAGGAGATGCCTGCAAGGACTCCAGCCCTGCTGCACTTTGCCTGGCCTCCCAGGTCTTCCTTTGAAATCTGGGTGGAAGCCTCTATGATCCCCTAACACCAGCATTCTGCATTCCTGGTGAACCAGCACCATGCAGTCGATGCCAAGATCTGCCATAATCTGGAGTATTAGTAAAGCCTCCAGACTCCCTGGCTGCAACAGCCTCTGAGTGCCTGGGTGACACCTCATGTTCAAACTATAACAAACACAATGTTGAATAATGAGCATCCTTGTCTTGTCAGCCTTCGGGGAGAGCATTCAGCATTTTACCGTTATATATGTATAAAAGATAGCTGCACCTCTGAAACGCACAGCAGAAAACCAAGAGTGTTAATACAACAGGAAATTAAGAAAAAAATCTTTCTACCAGAACAAAGAGATAAGATAGGAATTTTCATTCTAATCAGAGTTCTGGTTGGGATCTTAGAATTTATAGCAATCACATTCCTACGTTCATGTAAGTTAGGGTTTGAATTTACTCTACCTACATGGTATAGAAAGAACCTACAACCCCAATAATAATTAACATAAAAGTTGGTTCTTGGAATATTTAGCATAATCAAAAACAAACCCCGGAAGGATGGTCCCTGATTTATGGGACAAAATATTTCCACAAATAAAGGTATACTGAGGATGAGCTTATCAGTTAAACTAGAAAGCACAGGAGAAAAAAGTTCAACATGATCAAGAGTTATCAGAAAGGAAACAGGATATTTGGTCTTTCAAGATTCATAGAGAATATAATCTGATAGGCACTAAAAAACAATACAAAACTAATTAAAGAAGATCAACATGTGTAACAATGATTTTCACAAGTATATTGGCTATGATTCAGAAACCATGACTATGTTAGCTTTCTAACACTGACAAATTACTCAAAACCTAGTGACTCAAAGCATCACCAATTATTATCTTACAATTTGATTGGTCAGAAGTCTGGTACATCTCTCACTGGGCTAAAATGAATGAAAGTGTTGGAAGGACTGAGTTACTTTCTGGGGACTCTAAGACAGAATCTGTCTCCTGTTTTATTGGGTCATTGGCAGAATTCAATCATTTGCAGTTATGGTCTATGGACTGAGGTCTCCATTTCCCTGCAGATGTACGCTGAGGGTCATTATTATCAACTTCAAGAGGCTACCTTGTTTCCCAGTTAATGGTCCCTTCCACAGTCTTCAAAGCAAGCACAATGGATGAGTTGAGTCTGTTTCAAACTTCAAATCACTCCTGCCTTGTATTTGCTTTCATTTGCTGATGGGATTTTCTGGTTTTGCCTTGTAACTTCCAACAATATTTTACTGCCAAGTATCCAGCAATTTGAATATGATCAAATTATTTTACATCCACATGGGGAAATACTAAATAATGATGAAGAATTTTGGTTTTTAGCTTTTGTCAAAATTTTCTCAAAAAAATTTTATACTTAAGTTCTAAATTATTATATTTGCCTAATTTCTAAAATTCTAAGCTAATATTTTAGAATTGTGTGTTTATAAATCTTGAATCTTTAAATAAGTTCACATGAAATACATGTAAGTTTAACAAGTATGGTGGGATAATCATACGTACATATAAGAAAATGCTAAAGACAGTTATCATTAGTTCACTTGGTGATATTTATAATTTTTTATAATGAACATTTATTATTTATATATTAGATTATTTAAAATTATGTTTTTAAAACAAAAGAGGTAGAAAATGCTTATAATATACCATCAAAACTCAAAAGAAATAGAGAAAATAAAGACACACATACACACAAAGGTCATTTTGTTATCCTGGGAGTTTAAATAATTAAATAATTAAACTTGTCATTAAAACAATAAATTATTAAAATAATAAATACCAAATGGAGCATGGATCTACAAAGAATTTTCCCTTACCCCATTTCACTTAAGCCTCACATATTTACCCTTCCCAGCATTCTATCTGTTTGCTACAAAATCACAGACCTGACTTCTTGAGGGCTGCTGGTTCTAGGAAGGGAAATGAAATTGCATCCTCTTGTAGACTATATTCTTGTAGTGATCCATTGTCAAAAAGATCTAAAATAGATATCTCTTGGTGTGTTCAAGTTACCATAATAAACTGATGGCCTATGAATGACAGAAATTTCTCATAGTTCTGGAAATGGGAGGGAAGTCAAAGATAAGCCTTTGGCACATCCAGTGTCTGACAGAGGTCTGCTTTCTAGTTCCTAAAACAGCAACTTCTTGCTGTATTCTTCCATGTTGAAAGGGGCCTTTTTATAAAGGCACTAACTCCATTCACAAGGACTTGACTCTCATGACACAGCCACTTCCAAAGCCCCCACTTCCTAAATCGATTACATTGGTAATTAGGTTTCAACATATAAATATTTAGGGGACACCAACATTCAGACCATAGCAACATCTTAAAAAAATTTAAGTGATTTTACAAGTATTCTATTCAAATCCTTACAAAAGCATTAAAAAGCACTCACTAACATGGAAGTATTTCAAGAACATGATGCTGCATATAAAAAGCAGATGGCAAAGCAGTGTGTGTAATATAAATCTGCCTATGTAAAATTATCTTTCTATGGATCCAGAAAGCCATATGGTGGTATGCACAGAGAGAGGTCTGGAAGAATGTTCACCAAAATGTTGATAGTGATTATTTTGGGGTTGTAGCATTTTCAGAGATTTTTGCTTTCATTCTTACAATGTTTTTCATTTTACTTGAACATTTATACACAGAAAAATTAGATAAAGAACTAAATAAGGTTCTAACTTAAAACTTGTTTTAACTATTATATGGAGAATTGAGGTTGGCTCCTTCTTTAAAAGAAGTAGCCAGTAAAAAGTGGCTATAGCATTTAATGTTTTTTTTTAAGACAGAGAGAATTTTTTAATATTTATATTTTAGTTTTTGGTGGACTCAACATCTTTATTTTATTTTTATGTGGTGCTGAGGATTGAACTCAGCGCCCTGCGCATGCCAGGCGAGCGCGCTACCGCTGGAGCCACATCCCTAGCCTGTATTTAATGTTTAATATTTCCACTTGGTGGAAATAAGGAGTGATAGCTCCATAGCTTCAAAGACCTTCCTAAACCTATACAGCTTAAACTTCAACTTCTTTTTGGCTCTGGGAGACAGAAGGTGCAGAAACCATAAACATTCAGAATTGATAGGGGTAGAAAGAAGAAAGCAAGATTAGCAGGGGACACTATGATTCTGAGGATCCTGATGTGGTGGTCTCAACTCCAATCTCCACAACCAAGCCTGCAGACAAGTTTCAAGACTTCAGAGAGCTAAGCACTGGAAGGAACCTTAGGAATGACTGCATCCAACCCTTTCCCATGATATGGGCTCCTTAGCAATATATCCAATAGATGGTTTGAATGTCTCCAAGATTAAATATTCACCATCCCCACAAGAATAGTCATTAGAATTTCAGATGGCATACCTCATTTAGGTGTTGTTCCTTAATAAAATCTGATTTCTGTTGCCTGGGCTTATGATACTGTGGTCTTAGACCTGGAAGAAAGTTGCTTCCCTCTTTCATAGGAAAGTCCTTCAGATGCTTGAAATATACACTAGGAGCCATTTCTTCACCTCCTTTCCTGAACAGAACCTCATTCTCTAGCTTAAATATCTACCTTCCTGAGCTTCACAGGCCCATGCTCATAATTCACTTTATCCTCATATCTCTCAGCACAGAATAGAAGGATACTATTGCCTCTCACTTTTTTCCCCTGGTCCTTTGATTCTAATTCAAACTAAAATCACGTCACTTTGGGGAGGGAGCAATCTTTTCACATGGCTTATTATTCATACTGACTTTTTCCAGCTAAATAAAACATTATTGATAAGCAATATTATTCACTCTCCTCTCTTATAATTGTTACAGAGACAGCATTTTTAACCCAAATTCTGGCCTTTCATTTATATCTACTAAATATTTCCTATTAAGATAAGGACAACATTTTTTTTTAACACAATGTTTGTCATTCAATGTTTTATATATTCTACAGTTTGGACATTTTCAAAGGTCACATGTCTCCTATTCTCATTCAAATCATTGATGAAATGTTGAATAGAACAAAGTAATAACTGGATTTGTTAACCATTAACCAATTATTTTACATCTCTTCTCTACTAGAACCCATTGGGAATAAACTTGGATTTACTGCTGATATTTTTTTGAGAGTTTTCATCTCAAACAAGATTGGGGGTGGTATCAATGATGTTGGTGTACATGGGAGTAAGAATTATTAGCTGGGTAGTAATGAAATTGCTACATACATTAAAGCTTGAGAAGCACAAAACTATAGCATTGATTCTAACTGTGCCTGCATATTTGAATCACCTGATAAATGCTTGAAAAATAACACCCAGAAATCCCTGTTCTTTTTAAAGCTTAACAAGGAATTTTGATGCACAGTAAAGGTTAAGAACTACTGCGCAAAATCTAAATTCATAGCACGATGGCAAATATTGCAATTATATGTATCTCACATTGTCTTTGATTCTAATTTTAATTAGAAAGATGGGAAAAAAAGCAACAAAAATATTCAAGCTGAAAAAACCTCTCCAACCACTGTGTATGAAAGCTGGTGCCACAGCTGAGAAAACATAAATCAAAATTCAGATTGGAAGCACATAGGGATTTGAATTGAACCGAGCCACCTGAACCCAAAATTGGTTTGGAAATTTCATCAGCGTGATTTAACTTGCATGATTTCCAAGGCTTCAATAATCAACTTAGGCAAATTTTGGAGGTGACACACATCCTAACCAGGATTGCCTGAGTATTTGGTCACAATTGAGACTCAGAGACTATCAATCAGAAAAAAAAAAAAAAATTGTGCATGCAATCTTTGGAGGCATAAGAAATGAGAAAGAAATCATGAGTTTTTCTTAGCATTAGCTCCATTACTTCAGAGCAGGACAGGTCAATCTGCATCTGATTTTGGCTGGAAGATTTTGTAAACAATCACGGGCTGAAAAGTGTTGATGATTAGAGTCTTGATATTAAAATGCCATTGGTGGCTTCAATAATACCTTTTCTTTCACTTTCTAGTCAGGGCAATAAATTGGATAGGGACATTGCTGCCTACATTTCATTGACAGAAAATGTGCTGAAGCCCATGGAAGTGCAATTTTCTTTGTTATGACAATGAGATGGGACAAGGTACAGGAAGGGGCAGTTTGATGACTTGTCATGCCTAGAACTCTGGGTCTCCTTAGGCTGCCCCCTACCAGGCACTACTACCCAACACTCTGTGGATAAAGCCCATGAGAGGCCCTTGCAGAAACTCTGCTGGGTTTTACTTCTGTGTGTTTTGCATTTCTCTAAGGGCAGGGGCCAAGGGATAGGGTTGACTCATTATAAGTAAGTAAAAAATCTAAACATTATAATAGAAAAGATAAAGAAGGACTAGAAATCTACAGACCTGGATCTGGACCTAGATATACTGCCCGACTTGATAATGTCAACATTTCTCAGTGCCCCTCGGGTTCCTCTTTGGTAACATGAGCTAACTAGATAAAATTTTCTCTAGAAAACATTTTTGTTCTATCATGATATGTGTCTTCATAATACTGGTAATGATAATAATAGCTAAAAATTATAGTGTCAGCAACTATTCTAAATACTGTATGGGTATTGACTCATTTAACCCTTTCTAGTAGATACCACATTATCTCAGTTTTGCAAATGATAACACACGTTTAGAGAAGTTAAATGACTTGCTCAAAATTGCACCACTTGTAAATAGGAAAAATAGGTTTTAAACCTAAGAATCTGAGCTCTTAATCACTATACTCAATTTTCTCATGCTAATATTTATACTTACCATTCTCTGAATATTTCCTGGAAATTTGAGCCAAATTCCATTTATAATCATGGAAGATTCCCTAACCATATCAGTTAGATAGAATCAGCCAAATAGAGCTAGGAAAGAGACCGAATTCAGCAAGATCAGTAAAAGTCCTCAATCAAAATGATCATTTCCATAACTTGGTTTCTGTTTAACTTTTCCACCCAGGTTCCCTCATTCCAACTGACTTAACCAGGACTCTTCTTTGACCTTCCCTTTCATATGTTTCCCTTTTAACCAGCAGTGTTCTCTCTTTACTCTCTTTTCTTTCCATTATAGGTTTCATACTCTATCACATCAAATTGTCTTCTGCTCCATTTTCTCTTCATTGACTCAGGAAAAAACTCCCAACCCTCAATGACTTTCTGTGCCCAGTTCTTTGAATATGTACAAGGGTGCTGGAGAAAACCTACACCACCTCCCTGAAGGTCTCCACTAGAAAATTACAAGTTCCTACTTCATCATCATCTTTGTGGCACAGGCAAAACTTCTTCCTGTCCCTAACAGCCTACTCCTCTGTGTAGTGAAAGGGCTGTGCCAGGGCTTCCCAACTCCTCACAGCTCCAGTCCTCCTATCTTGTCCTTGTTCTCTATGAATGGTTTCTTCTCCTTTTCATAGAAAATAGAGTCCATCAAATGGTACTTCCTTTAACTCCTGGACAAAACTTGAAATTTTACATGCATCCACAGCCCTGATTTCTTCCTTCACTGCCATTTAGAAGAAAACGAATCTCCTCTCTTTCCCCATCCAACATGAATCTTGTAATGTGCCTTGAATTTTGTCTCCCCACTTTCTAGAGGATTTGGATTTTAGGGTACCTCCTCTCCCCTGTATCTTTGATCTCTTACTCTCTAAATCCTTTCTTCCCCCACAGCTCCCCTGGGACTGGGAGAGGATTTTCTCTCCATTTCTCCATCAATTTCCTTGGTCCTCTTTCCTCCCATAATTGTCTAACCTCACATTTGAGGCTGCCCATTCCTATTCATTATAGGATGGATTCCTCAACTACCTGTTATTTGTGTAACTGTGTTGATATTGGAGACCACTGCATCCTCCTGAATAGCTTTTTTTCCCCCATAGAGTTCTGTGTCACATCCTCTCAAAGTTTTTCTCTTAATTCCATGATAATTCTTTCTCAGTCTTCTCAGAGTTATGATCTCCTCATATTCTTAATGGGCCATCCCATGTACTCCATGGCTTCATTTATATATATATATATATATATATATATATATATATATATATCCAACTGTCAAAGAAAAATCTGAGACACAATAAAATATTGAGGAGTTTCAGTAAGAAATAGTTCATGGATTGGGGAATACTAGACTAAAAGTGTTCAAGCACAAAGGAAAAAAATAAAGAAAAAGAAAAGAAAAGGAAAGAAAATAAAGAAATTATTTAACTGCTTGCAGTAATTAAAGTTTTAGTTTACCTTATTGGAAATCCCTACTCACATAATCATTTATGACTGCTTTTAATTGGCTGAAATTAAGGTTTGTTTCTATCATAAGCATTTTTGAGCAATAATGTTTCATTTATGTTTGCAAAACAAGCAAGGTTGAGTTCACTTATGAGTCCTAACTGTTTTTATCTTCTCAGGGATTGTTTAGGCCTGGTCCCCATTTTAACTTGTTTAAATACAATATAGACTTCTCTGTTGATCTTCAACTCACATATTCAACTACTTGGACATACTTCTTGACTCATATATCCTATCTGCCTATCCAAAACTAATTAAATTCATTATCTCCCAATGAAACCAACCATTCTTTTGTGTTCCCTGAGGGCAATGCCTTCTGCACTAAAAAGGGTCATGGTAGTTATCATTGTCTCATCCTTTATCTTAATCACTGTGTCCTATTTAATCCATATCCAGATATACTTTCTCCATTATCACGGCTACTACCCTTTCCTAGGTCACCATTTTCATTTCCTTGAACAACTGAAACAACTTTTTAACTTGTCTCTCTGCTTCCCATTTGGTCTGTCATTTACTTTCCATGTTGCACCTGGATACATTTTTCTAAATACTTACAAAACGATTCTCTTTTTAACACCTTTTAATGTCTGCTTTTTTACCTTAGAATAAAGTCACAATCAAATACAGGTATTCCTGGAGAAAAGGAAGCAAGAGAGATGTGTTTCTGCTCTTCCTACACAGGCTATATTTAACCTAATGTGTTTGTCTAAGTGGCTAGATTCCATGGAGATCGGTGCCATAGAAATAAACAAAGAGATCAAATAGTGCAGGCAATGGCATAGGGATGGAAAAGAGAAAATTGAGAAGAGGAGGGAGAAAGAGAGGAGTAGAGTTAGAGACAGAAAGCAAAAGCAAGAAACAGCAGAGAGAATAAGTGGGTGAAAGGCCAGAGCAGCCTTCCAGGCAACCAGCACACCCTCACAGTGCCACTGGGACAGCCCCTGTGGTCCTGCTCCTTCTTCTAAGGTAATTACTACCCCCGCCCACCTTGCGCAGCAGCATCGTGGTCCTCCAACAGATTGTCAGAGACATGAGCAATCTCACAGCGGAGATGGACCCATGATCATATTCCAAATTGCCACAAACTATGACGCTAAGTAGGAAAGTGTCAAAGCAGGAAATTGCCATTTGATTTTCAAAAGCAAAGCATAAACATGTGAACTGAGAGGACAAAAATAATACAGTCAGCAGTTGAGATTTAATTCTTAAATGGTCCACGTTTTGAAATATAACTTAAAGTTCACGTTTAACATGTATATAGATGTGGAAGCACCAGCATTTTTCCTTCCAATTAACTCCCTATCACAGAAGCAGATAACTAAATTAATTCAATTTACTCAGTCTGCTGAAAACTGAGAAACAAAGTCCAAAAATTCTCATTTGGCCATTTCTTACACAATTTGCCAGAAACTAAAAAGTTGACCTTCCACACAGTCATTTTTCATAAGAGCTGTCTGAAATGAAATATTCCAACTGCTTGCTGGCTTCCTCATCCAAAGATGAATCTTTAAAAGAATGGGATAGTGTGAAAAGAGAGAAAGTGTTTTAAGCAGCAAGAGAAGTCAAGTTCTGAAATTTTTACATTTGAAAATCAGAATCAGCATAGCACATAAACAGCTAATAAAAATTGCAAGTATTGGAAAATGCATTGCAAGATACCTAATTATAATTTAGATTAAACTCCTGTACAGTCCTAATGAATATAGCAACATGTTTCAAAATACCTACTTTCTGCATACATTGTAGTAAGCATTTATAGATCATAATTTTGTTTGATTCTCTCAACAGGGACTTAAGGGTAAGTGAGGCTAAATAGTTTGTATAAATACACACCACTTGGAAATGGTGGAGTTAGAATTTCAGTGACAATAGCCCTACTCCAGAACTTTTATGCATTATGCCAATACTCCTTATTCCCTGAGATAGTCTACATCCAGTAAAGGTGAGATATAATTAATTTAAACCTATAAGAGTAGTGTTAATCAGTTATATTACATAAAAGCTGAAAAAATAAATAAGTTCCATTGTTCCAAGGAAAATAATGTTTTTGAAATTGTAAAATATAGCTGTGGGATGGGATGGGTAAAGACCTACATAAAGAAGTACTTGGAGGGGCTGGGGATATAAGTCAGTGGGTAGAGGGCTTACCTCACATGCACAAGGCCCTGGGTTCAATCTCCAGCACCACAAAAATAGATAGATAGATAGATAGATAGATAGATAGATAGATAGATAGATAGACGGACAGACAGACAGATACAAGTTTAAAAAAAAGAAAAAAGAAAAAGAAATACTTGAAAAGCACACTGGTGGGTCTTAGTCTCACTCAATCCAGCAATTTGTTAGCACAACTTTTGGATAAGAAAGTCTTCTGCAATTCTCCTCCTAGGTATAAAACTAAATGCCATGGATATTCACATATTAAATAATTACATTAATAGGAATTCAAAGTCCATTGTCCATTCCCTAAACAAATCACCTACCATTATGATGATTGAGAACGAGTATGAACTGTTACCAGATTAAAGTGTTCACACGTCAGGCTGTAGACTTCCATGAAAGACAGTCAACCCTGACTATATGTCAGCAGTTCTTGGACAGACTTACTCCACCACCATTCACATCAGGAAGTGAGATCACAAGTCCTAACCAGTGACTTGCATTCTGTTTGCCTATGATGAAGTGGGCTATTCGCAATGCTAACCAAGTAGACAATTTGTTCCATGATATTTTGTTATCTTCATCAAAGCACACACTAGTGTCATGCTAATGACCTTAACATGGTTTCTTATATATACTAGGAAAAAAATATTTTGTTACAAAAATTATGATAGTAGCTACTATTTATAGAATACCTCTGTGCATTGTACCACGTGCTTCACAAATAACTACAAATCTCATAGTAGTCATGAAAAGAAAGCAATATTAGACCCACTTTTCACATATGAAAACATATATTTTTAAAAAACTAACTGACTTGCTACAAATTGGGAGAGCAGAAAACCTGTATAGCCTAATTTCCAAGTCCCCCTTATTTTTGCTATGTAAAGAAAAAGAGGGAGGGAGAGAGGGAAATAGAGAAGGAGGGAAAGGGAAAACCTAAAACTTTCTTTGAATATGCAGGGCTGGAGGGTTTCACCTCTGACATCCATTATGACAACATTGGTAGAAAAAGAGAAAATGATAATTTGAGAGTTTTCAATTAATCAGATCGTCTGCATGACATGCAAAACATCCATCAGACATGCCCATAATAAGTGGAAAGAAACGCTGCAGACAGATGTTTTTCAAAAGGCAAATGAGGGTAAGCAGAGTGTTGAAGATATTAATTTTTGTGATTGCTGCCTTTGTTATTTTGTTTCATTGTCTTTCACCCTGACTGTTCTAAAAATACAAAGTAACATGAGGGATAATCAGTTCCCAAGGCCAGTTTTCTTTTCTTTTTCTTTTCTTTTTTTTTTTTTTGAAACTGAGATGAGAAGCAAGAGTGGAATTTCTAGAAAGTTCCCTTTCCCCCAGTCTTCACACCTGCCTCACCGTGTATACATGTGGCTCTCCCTCAGTGGTCTCACTTTAGCCCACCCCTGTGCTCAAAGACAGGAAGGAGGTCGAACTCAGAGAAGGCTGCTTGGGAGAAAGCAACTTGTTTTTTTCTGTGTGTGTATTCCAAATTGTTTTTCTTCATATAAAATTGTCTCCACTTGTTTCTTTTTTTTTTTCAATGGACAATAAATAACTTTTAGGGAAATAAATATAAGCCTATTTGGTCAAGTGATTGGGATGAAGGGAAGGCTTTGCATTCTGTGAGAAGTACATTAGGATGGAATTACTCTGGAAAAGGTTATCTGTGCTGCCTGTCTTTACGAGTTAACATTTAAATAAAAGTACTGGTTTACTTTTTATTGTCCCCTTGTTATGATTTGTATGTGAGGTGCCTCACAAAAACTCACGTGTGAGACAATGCAAGATGGTTCAGGGGAGAAATGATCCTGTGGGAAGAGTCTTAACCCAATCAATGAATTAATCCCCTGATAAGGATTAACTGAGTGGTAACTGAGTGGCTGGAGGAGGTGAGAATTGGGGCATATTGGTATCTGGACAGTAGAGTCTCTCTCTCTCTCTCTCTCTCTCTCTCTCTCTCTCTCTCTCTCTGTGCTTGCTGATTACCACATGAGCTGCTTCCCACCACACTCCTCCACCATGTTGTTCCTGTCTCACCTGGAATCCTGAGGAATAGAGACCTCTGAAACTGTGAATCCTTAAATAAACTTTTCTTCCCCTACAATTGTGCTGCTCGGGTCTTTCAGTCACAGAAGCAAAAAACTGACTAAAACACCCCTATACACTAAAAGACATCTTGAAGAGAAACATGGTGTGAATAACTGAGTCATGTAGTATTCGCAGAGATGGAGAACCTGACAGACTCCGTGTGCCCCTCCGTGGTGACTCTAAGCTATTTAAGAAATTCACACCTGAAGTTTCCCGTCTGTTCTCTATGCTATGTAGACATTTCCACAGTCCCTTTATTTTAGGGTCTCAAGAATAGGTTTATGAAACAGATTCCTATATACATTGATGCTTTGCATATATCTTGATTATCTACCGTTAGGGCTTATTTGGAAGGATAGGTGTGAAGAGTAGTGTAGGAGGAGAAAAAAGGAGATGAAATGAGGGGGGAGGGAAGGAGGGAGAGAACGTGAGAGCAAGAGGGAGAGAGAGAGGGAACATAAATAACTTGGAGCAACTTTTTTGAAAATTTAAGTTATCTCACGTTCAAATTTAGGGCTCCTATGTTTGAAGATGATGCTAATCTTAGTTACTACTTTTCTTACATACCACCACATGGGTTTTCTAGAATGAAAACTAGAACTGATTCACTAGCTGAGGGATATAGCTGAGAAATTACATCATTATCCCAAGCCATAACATTTTAAACTCTCCTAGAGAGAATTGTCATTCTTTGACTCCACAGTTATTTTCAGATTTTGAATCTTATTCTTTTATCTCCCTCTAGAATTTTCTTCCTTATTCAGTCCATACTCAAACTTCTTTATTTTTTCTATTCCCTTTATTTTAGCTTGAAGTTCACTTACATCAGGATACAGTTCCTTAGTAACTTTGTAAATGGAAGTAGACCATCAACAATGGGGAATCCCATTTTGCAAAAATTAAACTGATACATTTTAACTCTCTTCTTAAATCTTACTGTCTTATGATATTCTGAGGCCAAACCTTGACTTGAAGGACTTGAAGTAAAAGTTCCAGAGCAAATAAATTTATCCTACAGTTGTTATGTTCAATGTCTCCTAAAGGCCCATATGTTAAAGACTTGATCTCCAGGCTGGTGCTATTTAGACGTGGTGGAAACTTAGGAGGTGGGGCCTCGAGGGAGACCCTTATGCCACTAGGGGAGGTGCCCTCATAGAGATTGTGAGGCACTGGTGGTTTATTTTTATTTTTTATTTATTTATTTTTTGCTTGCTTGCTTCCTGGTAGAGATGAGACGTTTCCTCTGCCCACACTCCCAATCTGTGTTAGCCAGCTTTCCATCACTGTGACAAAATACCTGAGGAAAACAAGGAAGGGAGGAAAATTTGTTTTGGAAATTTCAGTCCACAGCTTCTTGGCTCCAGCACTGTGGGATTGTGATGAGGCAGAACAGCAGGAAAAGGATGGTGTAGATGAACCAAACTGCTCATTTCCAAAAAGAGAGAGAGAGAGACAAAGATAAATGGCCAGGGATTACACATCCTTCAAAGACATACTCCAGTGACCTAATTTCTCCAACTTGTTCTTTAGCTCCTGGTCTTTGGGGGACATTTTAAATCTAAACCATAATACTACATTGTCATCCAGCACCCTCAGAGGCTTAAAGCAATAAGTTCACCAGATCATTGACTAGAACTTCTGAAAACCATAAGCCAGAATACATCTTTCTGCTTTATAAGGTAATTATCTTAGGTATTTGTCATAGCAATGGAAAGCTGACTAATACAGCTTAAAAAATAGGCCAAAGATAGAAAAATGGAGCAGTCTCCCCTGTGAACTTTGTTCCTTTATCCCGTGCATGTCAGATCCTAAGTCTTCCTGCCCCAAAGAAAGATGAGAACATTAAGAGAAGTTAAAGAGAGACCTGATGCAACTATCTCCAGACTTTTGTAGGAAGAAAGGAGACAGAAGAGAAGAAATAAAGGTGATGGAGATAGAATTAGGATGGATAGTTCATCCACACTTTTTATTGCATAAAAAGAAAGAAATGTTATACATGTATTGAAAAAGATCTTTGAAAACAAAGAGTTTTGTCTTAATTCATGTTTGTACTCATGGAAGATCTTCTTACATGTGCATGCCTATGGTCCATCATTTCCACCCCGGGTGGGGAGGATGAGAAGGGGATATTGCCCAGTGTTGAGAACCATTGTTAAAGACTATTAAAAAGCTAAGTGTAAGAACAGACTACACATTATGTCAATACACACTTCAACCAAAGAGTCAGCAGGATTATCAGCAGCTAGACAGACAAGGAATCTGAGGAATCAGACTTTCTATGATGTCCCCAAGTGGATTTGAGGAACACATCTTCTCAACCAGATAATGCAAACCACCCAGCTGTCCATAGCTCCAGATGCCATTATGGAGAGAAGCTGGAGACCAAGACAACCCTGCCATTCTCTTTAGCACCAATAAATTTCATATAACCTTCTTCCTGAGTTTAGACCCTGATTGCTTTTACTTAGAACATTTACTTAAGAACAGTTGCCTTTATAAAATTTTTCCCCATTAAAAGGGCAGTTTTTTGTTGCTGTTGTTTTGTTTTGTTTTTAAACATCTTGCCAGTTTAATAACCCAGGAATGTCTTTCTCAAGGACTTGGGAACCATCTTTTTGAAATAACAACACATTTCCATGTTATATGGGAAGATAGGAGACTAACTTCGATAGGTGCTTTGCTCCAAGTTGTAAAATTCCTTCCTGTTACAAAGATATGAAAAAATTTGTCATTTGAGCAAAACATGGATTACTGTATGCTCTCTTTCACTCTGGGACTTAAAAAAAAAAAAAAACTTCCATTGGCCAAGTGTAGTGGCACTCACCTATACTCCCAGCAGCTTGGGAGGCTGAGGCAGGAGGAATGTGAGTTCAAAGCTAGCCTCAGCAACTTAGTGAGGCCCTAAGCAACTCCGCAAGACCCTGTATCCCCATAAAATACAAAAAAGGGCTGGGGATGTGGCTCGGTGAGTAAGTGCGCCTTGGGTCCCATCCCCTGTACCAACAAAACAAAACAAAACAAAACAAAAAAGCCTCCCATTCTTCTTTATCTTTTTCAGTGGAGCTGAGTCTGTCGAATTCTGATCTCCCCCCACCACCTTCACTGCAATAACCTTAGAAAAAGTCTTTATCTGTTTGACTTCATCCAGCATAACTCTTCCTTTGGCAGTAGAGAGAGAATTTAAAGACAAAACAAAACAAGAACAACAAAGAAACCTCTACAACACAAACTATGTTGACTATGGCATGAAGGAACTATTAAACGTTTATTCCTTTATTAAATTAAGGTCATAATACTAGAATAAAAGTGTTTTTTGTTTCATTTTTCTTAAATCTGGTAACTAGCAGGTAGAACCTGCAAAGAAGAGTTGAGCAGTTTTACATAGAATAATCAGTGTTTTCTCTGCATATCTGACCCTTGGATTTCCCTTTTACCACTTTCTATATCCATCCTAACAAATTTCCAGCATTCTGACCTGTAACATCAGTGTCTATCTCATTATTGGAAGTTCCTGGACTAGAAGAACCATATCTTGGTATGTATGTTTTCTCTCACCCTTATATATCACACTGTGGGGGCATAAAGTAACCTCTCAAATATTTGATGAGCTTATCCATCAGTTAATATTTATTGAGCAAATGTCTGTGTCTGGCAATGTGCTAAATGCTAAGTCAAAAGAAATGTTAACCATGGTTCTTGTTACAGGGCAAGAGCTCACCACAGAGATAAGGAAGCCACAGTGATCCTTTCTCACCAGTTCTTGCAATCACAGCAGCAAGATTTTGTGACTCAGAGTAGAAGGTATGAGTTTATTAGAGAGGCTAGGGAAAGGGAAAAGGGGATACTCTCAAGGGAGAGAGTGGGTCCTCTCAGAGAGGAGAATGACATTGCACACTTCCTGCCCCTCAGTTTTATTGGAGTTGCCAGAGGAGTTGCCAGAGTCCTGACCAGGTCCACCTCTTGACTTTTGATTGACAGCAGGATGACATCAGACTTTCAAAGTTCTCACTGTGCATGGTAAAGATCCAGGACAATCTAGATCATTTGGGCCCATGCTGACCAGTTTTAATTGGAACCTGTATTTAACAGATTTTATGGTTAGGGATAGTATCCTTATGTACTTGAGTTCTGGAACTAGGTCTGTATAAGGATCACAACTCCCTTCCCCAAGGGTAACATTGTTCTTATGAGCATTTTAGGCCTGCATTTCTCCTGCAGCTAACAGATTGTTTGCCAAGGAATGAAGCCAGGCAGAGCTGCAGGTAAATTGCTTTTCTAAAAAAAGGATGTGGGGGTCAGCACAGTGGGCCCAATTTATAGACTTATTCTCTTAACCTTATGATTCCAGCCCTCATGTCTGTCTGTTAACTATCATTCCTGATTTTCAGGTATTTATAAATTCATTAATTAAAAAAGACTCAAGATAAATTATAAAATCAAGGCACCATTTGTTTAAGGTATTCAGAGTATGAGACATTTGGGAAGTTCAGAGAAACAACTCGAATAGGAAAGGAAAACATGTAACTTGAGCAGGAAATTTTTTTTTAATTATGTTTTCAAAACTACTTAATTTATACAAAAGTAGCAGATGCAGCAAATCCTCTTGTATCGCATGAACTCATCATTAAGTTCCAACAGCTATTGATATTTTTCCAAATGGTTTCAACTGTCCTCCTTTGAAATGGACCTTGAAGGATGAGAAGCATTTAAAGCAGCCCTCTGTGGCCCAGGTTATGGCTGCTTGCTGTTTCTCTGACTTTGACTTGTTAGCGCTATTCCTTCCTTACTTTCCTCCAGCCACCTTGACCTTCCATATGCTGTGCACTTGAGCATAATTTTCCCTCAGGCCTTTGCATTCTGCCTGGAGTTTCCCCCACTGTGGGAGACCAACCGTGACTGGGTCACACTCCCAGGCTGGGTTCTGAGGCACTCAGTCACAGAAATGTGGTCAGTGTCTCCTGCATGGATGTGTCTTGCTACAGCCCCGTGAGTGGAGCTATGCTCACCTGTTCCTTTGTAATAACCCCTTGCCCTGTTCAGGATAGAATCTTCCATGGAAGTGCCTTGCGTGTGTCCCCTTCTCTTACTGTGCCGTTGGGAATGGCCCACCCAGGTGTCAGTCAACCTGCTGACAGTGGACATCATGAAGATAGACTCAGCCCCCTGAAATCTGACCCCTTGCCACATTTAAATAACTTCTCCTCAAAAAAGATGTGAGCGCGTGCTCTCTCTCTCTCTCTTTCTGCGGACCCTTAAGGTCAGAGGAGCCGTCACAGAGACCCCAAAGAAAAAGGTATTTTGGTCTCTTATGTGGTTATTTCATGCAGCCCAGTTAGCCCAGTTAACTGGAGTGACCCCTGAGCCTTTTAGTCGTGAGAACAGAAACCCGGCACCCCACTTCACCCCTCTCTTTTCCCCCACCCTACATAACTTGTCTTGTATATCTGAGTATCTATTCTGATAAATTCTACTCTGATTAGAGAGATGTTTGCCCATGATACTTAAGACAGCACCCTCACAACTTCTCTATCCCCTTTACCTGATTTATCTTCTCCATAACACTTCTTATGTCACATACTTATTTCTTTTCCTATATATCATGACCTCCCCCATTAGAACTAGTACTATATAATTTCTAGTACTTTAGAATAAGGAATCAACAGATAGATATTTAATGGAGTAATAAAAGAATAAATGTCACTTCTCTTGCTTCAAAAACCTCAGCAGTACCTCACCGCAGAGCAGAGATGACAACTGGTGGCCTGTGGGCTAAATGCAAACCATAGATATGTTTTTTCTCCCCTGTACAATATTTAAAATTTTTAAATTAGTTAAAATTTAGAAATTGAGAGATTTCACATCAAATCAAGATTTCTGGCTTCTTTAAAATCTTGGAAGCTTTCACACTGCACGGCTCATTGTATCACATGGCTACGATGGGGATGGAGTGATTCCTCTCTCCACACAAGGCATGAGCTCCCTGACAGCCTCCACCTTTCCTGTTATTTCTGGCATCTACCAGTGTATTTGTCTGTCTCATTCATTTATACCTGTGGGCCTCTAGCTCACAAATCTAACTGGATCTCCTGAGATGAATTGCTTCTGAGGATGGCCTGCAAAAGGCAACTCTGCTACTTTTATCTTGACTCTAGTTGCCCAAGAGTTACAAAGAGCCATTTCATATTTCTGATTCCAAAAGGCCCATGATTTGGGTCAATTTGGGGGCTCTGGTGCTTCTGTGGATCCTTAGTTCTCAGTCTCTCATTAGATCCTTAGTCTCTCCTTCCTGATTTAGGTTATTTCTCATTCTGAAAGAACAGGGGCCATATTTTTCCATATCTACTGATTTTTTTTTCTGTTGTTGAACACTAGAAACAAAGCATAGACATTAGATAAGGAAATAAGATTGTTTAAGTGGTAATCATAAGCACTGCCTTGAAACACAGCACAGCATAATTTCTCTGAATCTTCTTCAACCTCCTATAACCACTCCCCCTACCTCCAAATTTCTAATAAGTACCTGAATCATTGAACTGGAACGGGTTGGGAGGAATCAACTACCCACCAAGTGGCCTCTCAGGGGAGATATTTAAGCTTGTTTATCAGTAATTTTGAATGACAAATGAAATTCTCTCACTGGTTATAGCAAATGAATAAGCAAATCTAACCAATGAAACAACAAGATTCTCTGCTCTTCAAGCAACACTATAAGTAGCATTTGCAATTGAAATATGTAATATCTTTTGCAAGCAAAGGCAAGGTGTTACAGAGACTAAACTGCCCCAGCGCTAGTGATGTGGGGGAACCTGCCTGTCTTGTGCCAATAGGGGAAGTCTTGTGGGCAATGTGTCTCATGATGAGTATATCAGTGGGGATAGTTACAGGGTGACCAAAGGGAGGGAGACAGAGAAATGGTGAAACAGAGGCAGAAAGAGAAGAGATAAACCTCTGAGAATATGGAATTTGTTTGAGCCTCTTCCCAAGGTGCATCTATTTTCATCCTGACTTCTGTGTATATGTTCTTCAAACCTCTTTGAATCTTCAGGTTGAGATTTAAGACTGACAGAGAGAAGAACAAGGACAATAAAAATAAGTAAGTATAAATGTAATCTCTTTCTTTCCCTGAGTTTTAGCCTAGGCCCTAAAATTAAGAACTTCTAATATTTGTACCCTCTTAAGGAAGAGAAACGTTTAGTGTGCTACTTCCTGTCCCTGTGGAAGAAATGAAAGACGTACTGAGAGAAACCAGTAAGAGGCTAACACCATTGGGTTGACATTTCACCTCTGGGTTGGTGTGAATTAGTGATCACTACTCACGTGTCAATTTGTCTGCCATGATCTATTTTTTGCTTCTCGTTCTATGACTAAGCAAGGCCATGGCTCTCCAATGCGTCCATTCCCCCTAATGTATTTTGTGCTTCTCCTTCTATGTCTAAGCAAGGATATGGCTTTTCAATGCCTCCCATTGCCCATGCAATAACCAGAGTCTCACAACTACCCAGAGTCCACTTTCAGCTTTTGTCCATTACATTCACACCAATGGTAGAAGAAATATTTTGTTCCTATATGGTCTCTTGGGTCTGCTCTGCATTGGTTCAGAACCCAAAATAAGAAATGGTATTAATTAGACTCCCAGTTCTCTCAAATTTAGCATTAAATCTCCATTTTCTTCTTTTCACAAAGAACTAGAAATTTTCTTCCTTCTGAAGATCTATTTCCAGTATTCTAATTTCCTTTGAAAATTCTGGAAGATGTAAAACCTGACAGGTTAAGCTTCCCATCCATCCAATAAATCAATCAATCATTCATTCAGCCTATGTCAAAGACCATGCTAGATGTTCTTACTCTAGGGGATCCACAGGTGGGTTGTAGGGGCTCATGAATATTTAATATACAAGAGCAAATTTGTTCTAGAGTGTGGGACAAAAACTTTTCACTGATTTCCAAAGAATTCTATAACATAAAAATGTCCTAATAGGACACACAGATCAAGAAAGGTAACCACCACAAAAGGCAGAGGTTTCCAAACATTTTTGCCATTAGTGTCTGTCTCATTGGTGTCTGTTTTCATATGTGCCCAGGTCATAGCCTTAGGTCTAAGGGAGGATTCCCTGAAGGATATGTTGTCTAAGGTATGTGTAGAGAAATGCTTAGGATTTCCAATGGCTTATGAAGCAGAGCAGATTCTCTATAACTAGGTAATCCAGGTGTGCAGATGTGGAATGGGAGGGTTTGGTTTGACAGGAATGATGTACAAAGTTAGAGGACATTGTGTGGTAAGAAGGGAAAATGCAGAGTAGGCACATCCCAGTGAATGAAGAACTTTTTAACTATGCTAAAGAATTCAAACTTTATCTCTTGTTCAGAGAATCCTTTAAATTGGTCAACAAAAAGCATTGACATAGCCAGGCATGCCTGTAATCCCAGGTCCTTGGGAGGCTGAGACAGGAGAAGTGCAAGTTCAAGGCTAGGAGCAGCAACTGCGTGAGAATCAGTATGAAAATAAAAAATAAAAAAGACTGGAGTTGTGGCTCAGTGGTAAAGCACTCCTGGGTTCAATTCCCATTACTGTTATTTTTAAAAAAAAAAGTGAAGTGACATGATCAGATTTGGCACTAGTGAGCTTTTTTGGCTACAAATTAGAAAATGGATTCAGGGAAGTAAAACAGATCCAATGGGAGTAAGGTCAATTTTTTTTCTAAATATTCCAAGTAAGAAGCAATGCAAAAGAAAAAACAAAAGGATGAGTACTAACTCTTCCTTCTCTCTGTCTTGAAATAATACCATCTTCCAACAATGATAATACAAATTACCTGTGTAGAGCCTTGCCTATGTTGTTAGGTGGGTGAGAACTTTACATACATTATTGTTCCAATTTTTGGAACAACTATACAAAACAGAATTAGCCCCAGTTAATTGATGAGAAAATTAAAACGGAGAGGGTTTTAAAACTATTCCAGTCACATCTCTAGAAAGTGATAAGGCCAGGGTTTAAAACAGAGCCTGCCTGATTCCAAAATCCGTTCTCATTATAATATGCAATACTGCCTCTCAATAATATTTCTCTTATGTTGATTGCATCCCACTGGAATACAAAAAAGAATTAAGACAAAGTTTTAGTCTATTTTGGTAACAACTATTGCCATAGTGCCTTTTATACAGTAGGCACTTAATAAATATCAGTTGAGTAAATGAGCATTTTTGCTTTCTCCTGAAGAGCTCCATTTGGTGTAAGAGCTTGGCATTGCTAGTGGCTCCCTACTCCTGAATTGGAATCTTCTTCCAGCTTTTTCTCTTTCTTGAAGATCTGTTATCTACCATCCTGCCTAAGAAGCAACCTTCTAACTGCTCCCACCCAAAATTGCAGACAATGAATTCTCATGTCAGGACTATCCCTGGCACTCCATCATATTATAATCATAATTTTAGCCATGTTTTTTCTTTATATTTCTAGGTTAAATAGTGTTTGTTGCTCACAAAATGTACAACTTAGAGTAGTCCAGGATGTGCCAAAAATCATTCATATAATATTATAGATCAAATATTTCCAACTGCTATTTATAACGCCCCAAAGCTAAGGAAGTCTTCCTGCTTCCTGCTTAGGGGCATTCAATCTGGAAGTGAGCCAATCACCAAATGCTGGAAGGGAAGAAGTGTACTCCTGGCCTTTTGCACTGAGCTAATTGGCAACCCTACATATTATCTGGCACTGCTTCCAACTAGCAACAAATGGCTTCTCTCCCACCCAGCTGGTGACTGGGGAAATGTAGCTGTAAACTACAGAGTGGGGCTCACCTGAAGCATCTCTGCAGAGGCAAAGCTCCATATATCAAGGGAAGTTCATCTGTGTTCTCATGCCCCGGGGATAAGCTTAGACCTTGACTTTTTTTTTTTTCCACTTTAGTGCTCAACTCCTGGAGCCTGCTTCCAGAATCTTAAAGCCAATAATTGTTTTATTTCTAAGCCAAGTATTGCATGCTTATCAGCAGGAGTGATAAATAGCAGTTCAGCTTGTCTTCATAAGCCAGTGACCTGGGTGTTCCAAACCAAGATCTTTTACTTATTTTAAACACTCACACACACACACACACACACACACACACACACACACACACATCTCAGTAGAGATGTGATAGCACAATTTATATAAGGAGGAAAATTAGAATTAATTCATTTGTCAGTGTGTATATATGCACACACACACACACACACACACACACACACACACACTACTTTGCTGCTAGAATAGTTATCTAAATATGCATTTTAAGACTCTTTAGTCCTTCCCAAACCAATCAAGTTGGATTTGGTTTTGTCAATAGCAACAGCATCTAACGTAATGATTCAAGTTAATTTTAGAGCTGTACTGCCACCAACTTCCCATTCCTTTCTGACCATACTAGTATGTTGTGCTTCTCAAAACAATATATGAGCCCACCAGCATAATCACCTATTGGTTTTAATGAATGAAAGCACCAGGTCAATCTTTCATGTACCTTATCCTGGATTTGTAGAGCAATATAGTCATGTTGTATTAAAATTGCCTACTATCTTATAATCATGAGCTTGACTTTTCAGGTTCATCAGAGCAGCAATTGAGGAATATTCCGTGGTGTAAAAACATTTGGTGTTTGGATCACCATATTGAATCTGAGATTACTGGTAGCCTGTTGCCTTGTTAGCTATGGTGCTTGCTTGTGAAAGTTAAAAGCTTGATGCTTGTAATCATATGCTCCCAGTTGTGGATCCCCAGGTTATCAAACACTCCCGACTATAAGGGGACTCCAGACCAGTTTGATCTAGTTCAGACACCACACTGACACTCCATACAACTATGTACAATTTCAATAAAACAAGTTCAAAGACGTTGAGTTCACATAGTCAGTTAGTAAATACCTCCATCTTTAAAGTCACATCCAAGTCTAGACTAAAGTACTAAAAATATTTAACAACCAGGAAGCCACTAGCAGGAACAGTCTGGAAGCCCCCAGATGACATGCCAGTGAGTGCCAGTTACTAATCCTACACAACCCAAACTGGTGCCCTCTTTGCATCTCAGAACCTCTGCCCCCAAACCATCACACCCCAGAAAGCACCCCAGAGCTATAGCAGCTGGCTGCATTGCTCACCAGTATTTGGATCCTACGATTCAAGAGAACTTTGAGTCTTGACCAGCTTTCACTGAGTGCTAAAAGCATAATTGCGGAGATTATGGATTTAACCTAGTTTGCCTGAGTACATTGCTTCAAGGCATTTTCCTTTCCTGTAGTGAAAATCTTTTTTTGTTCAGTCCCAGTTCCTTGATACTGAACTAAGCCTTCCAAAACTGGGTCCAATTTCTAATCATTACTCCTCCCACACTATTTCACAAATGAAAACTCCAAGGCACAAAAATCCTGGTGGGTTAATGGCATCCCCCTATAACAGAACCCAGACTTCAGGATTTCCAAACTATTCCTCTAATCAGTGCCCACATTGTTCTCTCCAAGGCTAGCTAATGAAATTTTATTTTATTTAATACAAAGAAAGAAATAATAAACAGCTTGAAACTCTCTTTGCATGTTTTTCCACTTCCATTTTTTGTACACCCTCCCCCAAAGAAGTTTTTTTTTTCCTCTTGAAAAGACAAAGTTAATACCTATGTCAAGTGCCCATTAAGGAGAACTTTCCTCCACCAGCTCTGCTGGGCTAATGAAGGGTAATTGCTGTCACCCGCAGACAGTGGCTTTCGTACCAGTGAGCCATCAGGCTGATGCTTCCTCAGCGTGACAACTTCCTTCTCTTGAGGGCTTCCCTAGGGAATCTATCGTGGCACTTGAAAAGCAAATAATTAAGAGCAATAAATAGAAAAATCCCCTAGAGAAATATAAATTATGCATAATAATAACTCTGCAGGCCAACTGGAGGAGGGATGTTTTTATCAGATGGAAGAATTTTTTGAATCTGCTCAAATGTGTTCTAAAATCTTTGATTTAAAAGCAACTTACTCCTTCAAATCAATGGAGTCACCCTTCAAGGATCTTTTAAAAGGCCAAAGAATCACATTGGGCATCGACTTGATCACTCACTCTTTTTAATAATATTTGTTCTCAAAAATGTTGGGGCAGGGGAAGTACAAGGGATTGAACTCAGGGGCACTGGACCACTGAGCCACATCCCCAGCCCTATTTTGTATTTTTATTCAGAGGCAGCATCTCACTGAGTTCTTTAGTGCCTCGTTTTTTGCTAAGGCTGACTTTGAACTCACGATCCTCCTGCTCAGCCTCAGGAACTGCTAAGATTACAGGCATTCGCCACCACGCCCAGCCTCAAAAAATGTTTTTTCTTACTATACCACTCAGATTTTAGATCACTATTAGTCAAGCCTGATAGCACATCTTAGGTTTGCAAAGAATAGTGTGGTTTGGGGGAATGAAGTACATGGTCTAACTCGTTGATCTGAAATATAATTCAATTGCAACTTGAATGACCATTAGCAAGAACAACCTGCCAAGATTCACTTTCATCACTGGCAATTTTGGCAGTAATCCATTTTCTATTACAAGGCATATCACATGAGACTTAAAGCAGATGATGTGTGGTGTTAGTCAGCTTTTCTTTACTGTGGCCAAAATACCTGACAAGAATAACTTAGAGGAGGGAAAATTTATTCTGGCTTGTAGTTCCAGAGGCTTAGTCCATGGTCTATAGAATCAGTGATCTGGGCGCAAGGTGAGGCAAGACAAAGGACAGGAAAGAGGAAAGCAGCTTGTTGTGTGGTAGCCAGGAAGCAGGGCGGGCAGGAAAGAGAGGTCACTGGAAAGATGAACCCAGGACTTACCCCCAGTGATGCACCTCCTCCAGCCATGCCCCACTTGCCTATAGTCACCACCAGTTAGTCTCTTCAAACTAGGATGGACTGATTAGATTACAGTTCTCACAATTTAATCATTTCACCTCCAAACATTCCTGCATTTACACAGAAGCTTTTGGAGAATACCTCAGAATCAAGCCATAATGTGTATAAAAGTTGTTTAAAACAATAAAATATCAAACAACAGTTAAGCAAATGATATCACCATACTTTTTACTTCTACTCATTGTGTTCTGTAAGGGACACCAAATCACTTTTTCAACCTATATTTTCTTCCTTCATATCTTCTGGAGAAGTCTCCTCAGTAATTCCCAGTAGTCTCTGTATGAAGTTTCATATATATCTTCTACCTTATCTTGAATGAATAGTAGCCTAGATTTGGGATACGAGCAATGTGCAGCCTCAGGGGAGTGGAAGGGACTTTCAGTAATAAAGGCTCAGAGTGTTCTCAAGTTGCTTGTAGTATAGACCTTGCCACTAGAACTTTAAAAGGCCTTTCTTCATAGCATTCTGGGAACTGGCACCCTCAGGTATCATGCTATTCTATGCTCTAAAATATTTTCCCTTTTACAAAGGTTCAGAGTGTCCTGAAATTTTTACAGCTTGGAGCAGAGCAGAATGTATGTTCTCAGTAGTTGCACAAATTGCAACAGGAAAGGAGAGAAGGAAAGACTGCACCAGGAGCCATTCTTTCTTCCTGCTTTCTTATCAAAGGCAATCCTGTTGTTTTTGGGAGGACAGAATAACTAAGGAATGTTAAGATAAACAATCCCTTTTCATGGAAATCAAAAGTGGATAAGCACCCCTTTCCAAAATTGATCATTAATTAATATATGCCACAACCTAAACTATTTAGTGACTTTTCTTTAGACCCAGAGAAAGCAGAGTTGGTTTCATACAAGATTTTGTTTTTACCAGACAAGGTGACAGAAAGAAGGGCACAGAAGTTTAGGTTATTGGTATAAAGTGGTTGAAATTATTGTCAATGAAATCTAGGTTGGGTAAGAATAGAAAATAATGCAGTAAGAAAAATTAGAAGGGTCAATTATCTGAAGCTCCTGATGAACTTGGAGAAAAGTTTCTGTAGGGTTTAACAAACAAGATAGAAGCAAAGGAGTTTTATTCAGAGGGCTGAATTGGTAATTATGGAAGTGGCAGCAATACCTCTAAGGTGACAGTGGTATTAAAAGCAAAGGTGAGTGGATGAGCAGGTCTCAAGGGATGAGGCCAGAAGGGCCCAGGAAATTCCATGTGCTAGATGTTCTCTATCTGTACTTGTTTCTAATTTCTTAATTTTTTATATGAGAAAAACCTTCCTAGAGACTACAGAACTATAATAATCATAATAATTAATATTAAGGTGATCCCTCAAGGATGATTTGATAATTGCAATATCATTTGAAATTTGGGATGCTGTGAAATGAATAGTACTTAATGTTGTGAATTATTTATCGCTTTTGAAATAAAATAAATTCAATGTGGTATAACACAGGAATTAAGAAGATAAATTCTACAGTATTGAAATAGAAAATCATTTTTATTAATAAGCCAATGAGGAAACAGATTGAAGTGGGTGAGAATCCACATTTATGAGGAAACATATTCTGGAAAATAAACTTCAAACAATTTTAACAGAATTGTAATACCAATGATGTTTCCTCACAGAAGAGTTTTCATAGATTACCAATACTCTCATTGTTTTGAGAGCTACAAGACAATTAACATTAACATTGACATTAACCCTTGAGCAAAAAGATACCCATTGAAAATCTCAAAGTTGAGATAGTAAAACATCAATAGAGACACAAGTCTTCAAGAAAATCATTCTCTAGTTCTGCTTAAACTCCACTATTCCACAGGAGCATTCCATCAAACCCTAAGTATAGATATAACAACAAAGGTATGATCCATCAAAGAAAAAATTTGTAAAATGAACTTCATTAAAATTAAAATTTCTGCTCTGAGAAAGACACTTTTAAAAGGATGAAAAGACAAGTCACAGGCTGGCATAAAATATTTGCAAAATAAATATGAGATAAAAGACTATTTTCTAAAGTATGCAAAGAACTCTGAAAACTCAACAATAAGAAAAGAAACAATGAGTTAAAAATGGGTCAAAGATCATAACAGATGCCCAAAAGAAGATATAACAGCTGATGACTAAGTACGCATAAAGATGGCCCACGCCATTTGTTATCAGAAATAAATTAAAACAATAATAAGAGACCACTACATATATATTAGAATGGCCAAAATCCAGAACACTAACAATACCCGATGTAGACCCAACAGGAATTCCATTCATTATAGCAAGGATGTAAAATGGTACAGCTAGTCTGGAGGACAATATGAAGGTTTCCTACAAAACCAAGAATGCCCTTACCACATAATCAATTGTACTCCTTAGCATTTTTCCAACAGAGTCAAATGTTTATAGTGGATTTATTCCTTATTGCCAAATTTGGAAGCCAATCAAGGTGCCTTTCAGTAGGTGAATGAATAAATAAACTTGTATATTCAGAAAAATGATATTATTCCTCCATGGCTACTAAGCCATGGAAAGACATGGTGGAATCTAAAATGCATATTATGAAGTGAAAAAAGTCAATCTGAAAAGACCACATACTGTATGATTCCAGCTATGCAACATTCTGGAGATGATAAAACTATGGAGATAATAAAAAGACCAGTGGTTTCCAAGGTTAGGAGGGCACAGGGATAAATAGGCCAAACACAGAAGATGTTTAGGGACAGTGAAACTACTTTGTATGACACTATAATGGTGTCAAACCCACAGAATGTTCATCCCCAACAATAAACTTTAAACTATGAATTTCAAGTGATTACACTATCAATGCAGGCTCATCAATTGTAACAAATGGACCACTATTTAGAGGGGGAGGAGGATAATGGGGGAAATTTTAGATGGGACAGGGTCAAGTGTATATGGGAAATTTCTGTATTACCTTCTGCTGTCAAGCTAAAACTTCTCTTAACGATAAAGTCTATTCACACACACACACACACACACGCACGCACACACATACACACACTCATTCTCTTCTTACTAGGTCTAATCCATCAGATAAGATCTTTAACTCGTGGACTGATGACTCATAACTGAACCAATTACATGTCTGTAGTTGGTGATATGACTTAGTGACAATACTATTAAAATAGGAATTTCGTGTCATACTACAAAATGTTAAAATCATTTGACAGAAGTGTCTTTTTGATAGGCAGCTCTCACTGATTTTTCAGCTTTACCTGTGAAGTCCTTATCAGAGCAAAAAAAGGAAAATCAAATATTTCTTGTCTGCATATCACATTTTCTCAAATGGAATAGAATTCTAATTAAGAGGATTGGAGAGATTAATGTTTGTGAAGGTCATGAGAATGCGTTGTTATGTGTGGCAGCAGCCCCAGGATGTCGAATTTGGGATGTTAAGTTCTATGTTGTGTGCTACACAGGGTTAAGTGTAGGCTGGGGTTAACCTAATGTAACTTTTCAACAACAACAAAACCCTCTGTTTTTCCAAGACCTGTGTATGTTTTGCCTATTCTCTTGTTATTTAAACTTATTTGATAAGAGTTCACTTTAAAGACCATAGAAAGAAGACAACATTCCTTCAATACACACAGTCATGTGCAGGTAATGATGTTTCCTCCACTTACATTCTATGAAAGCATATAATAGTTTTCTCTTAGTGAAGAGAGGCATAAAATCTCCAATGCTTTGCACTGCATCTTTTTCTGCACATAACAAGTCAATCTAGGAAAATAGGTTTCTCTTTTCAAATAAGAACAAAAATAAAAACCAATTTTGAGGAGCTTAGAGGATAGAAGAAATGGTAGAAAATGTTACCACTTGATAACATCCTTCCTTATCTGTTCATTTAATATGGTCCAAACGTATATATCACAACACTCTTTTCTCTAAACAGTAGATTATCCATTGAACAATTTCAGCTTCAGAGAGGTATACTATAAATAAGGGAAATTTTTGAAAAGGAAAAAAAAATCACCCTACTTCACTTCTTTCCTTCTTCTAAAATATAGATCCACCCATCCATCTTTCTATTTTTGAGCAAATTAATCATCTGCTTTCTTAAGCCTTTACCAGGAATAAACTGAAGATTTCATGGAGTCCTTTGCTAGGCACTTTTGCCACAGAGTGACATGTGCTCATCTCTCCCCACCTGGTTCCAATGCCAGCAGGGAATCTAGGGCATCCCAGGGTCCTTTGGGCTTATCATACACTGAACTCCAGACCTCATCTTTCAAAGTAGCTACAAAATGAATTGAATAGGATCTGTCTGGAAGGCTGTTTACTGATCAGGGCATTTAAGTGCCAGCAAATGCTCAGAATCGAATATAGTGGCAATTGTTTGCACCTGCATTTGTTGTGGAACTTCATCTCTCTGTGGATGAGGCCTATAGATGAACTTGGAGAGACACAACTCAGTGTATCAAAAATGTGTATTAAAATTGTTTGATTTTATTATTAAAATGCAATAAACTCCAAAGAATGATCAAAAACACTTTTTAAATACTCTTTGTACTGATAGATGTTTGATATTAAACCATGGTAATAGTTAAGTGACAAAATTTCTGCATGTAGATTTCCCCTCTTTAAAAAGTTTTTTTCTTCATCACCTAATTTTGACACCTCTGTCCCTCATCTGTAGGTCATTAATCCTGAAGGAAATGTGGACCTCTTTCTAGTTCATAAGACATTAAGCAACTTTGGGTCTAGAGAGGTGATGCCAATTCTAATTTTACAAAGTGACACTCATCATCAATAAGATAGGAGGCCTTAACAAAATGCTGATGACTTAGATGAAGTATTTCAGCAGGGCGTGGTGGTGCAATTCAGGAGACTGAGGTAGGTGGACTGCTACTTAGCCAGACACTCAGCAACTTAGCAAGACCCTGTCTCAAAATAAAAAATAAAAAAGGACTGGGGATGTGGCTCAATGATAAAAGTGCCCATGGGTTCAATCACCAGTAACAAGAGGAGAAAAAAAGAAGAAAGTGTATTTCATTCTGTAGTACTTCATTTGAGAGGTTTGATTCCTTGGTTACTATGAGTGAGGGAAAGGGGAGAAAGAATGAAAAGCAATACAGGTTGACTAATCTCTCCCCTTCTCTCCTCCTTGCAAATCTCCCCAGATTTTGGTAACCACTATTCTTTTTTCAACTGCTATGAGATCAGCATGTTTAGATTCCACTCAGGAGTGAGATCACATGGTATTTGTCTTTCTGTACCTGATTTATTTTATTTAACATAATGTCCTCCAGGTTCATCCATACAGTCTTAAATGGCAGGAATTCATGCTTTGTTGTGGCCAGCAGCATTCCATTGTGTACATATGCCACATTTTCTTTATCATTCATCTGGTCTGTCAGTGGGTACAAAGTACAGCTGGATAGGAGGAATCTGTTCTGGCATTCTATGGCACAGCTATATAAAGATACTTAACAATAGTGTTTTGTATGTCTCAAAATAGAAGAGAGAATTTTACAAGTAGTCATCACAAGAAATAGTAAAAGTTTTAAGGTGACAAATATACTAATTACCTAGAGTTATCATGACCCATATGAGTCAAAATATCACATTGTAATTTATAAATATGTACAAATGTTATATATCAATTATAAGTCATAGATAATTCTAAGAACTAAGAAACATAGTGTTATTTATTTGCCTGTTCCTCTTTTGTCAAATATCTTCCTTTGGTCAAAGTTTTCACCTTCAGGAATTAACTCTCTCATACCAAACATCTGTGACATCCAGCCACTTCCCTTTTGTTACCTTTCATAAAGCTAGACTTCACTCCCTGACATGGTACATTAAATACAAGTGGAGAGACAGTGGACAGAGCAAGAGATTTTAGGTATTTGAAAGATTGTTGGCCATAGGCATGGAGGATATGAAGGCTGTAATGGAGCTAGCAACCAAAAGTCTAAGAGGGAGGGGACAGTGAGAAAAATCTAGTGCACATAAAGGCTTCTTTAACAAAAATAAATGTACATATAACTGAGAAAGAAAACAGAAATGCCTAATTCCTCATTTCTGCCACTGACCCATAAAACATATTGAGCTTGTTCACCTATTTCCAATTCCATATTTCTTTGTCCTCATTTCTTAACCTAACACACTCATCCAAATCTGCATTCCTAAATAGCTCTAGACCTCAGTGGTATAACCTACTTGAAGTTACATGAACTGCTAACAGTGGACATAAAATTATTAATTATTAATAATTACATTAATCATTTTGGTCAAAAGTAGATTTTTTAAAAATTGTTTTCCCAAAGACATTATGAGGGAGTGCAAGTGGTTGAGTCTATGCACAACATCCTACTCAGTCAGCTACCATCTAGATTCAAATGAATAAGCACTGGGGTGGGTGGAAAGTGTCACTAAAAGAAATACAAAAAAATGGATTGTCTTTTGAGAGCCTCCTCTGCAAAGGGGATATTTTGGTGAACATTCACGACATCCTCACTCTCTTGAGCCATTCAGAGAGGTTAATCAGCTATCATCTTTCTCTAGCTTTCTTGTTAGTCATCCTCCATTAACTGTTCCTCTCATGTCCCTAACAATTCAGAAAAACCATTAACCATCACCCACCACTCGTATCTCCAGCTATTGCTTTGAAGGTAAAGAGGACACTCAGATATATCTACTCAAAGTCCTTCCCATCAGGTAGATGTTTTTTGCCCACCAACCTTCAGAGCCACGTCCTAATGGATTTGTAATTTGTAGCAATCCATTTTAAGATGGTAACAAGATTTAAAAAGTCATCTGTAACTGAAAACCAAAAAATGAAGTGATCTTAGAGAACTCCCCATGAGACAGTGAATTTAGGTCAAGTTCTATCCCAAGACTGAGCACAAAAATATCAAGAAAATATTTTCTGAAGAAAGCATAACTTTGTTCTAAAACCCTAAAAGTGTGTGCTGTGATTCTTCTATTTGGACCTGCCATAGGATTCATACAGTGTGTCCACCTGCCCTCAGGCATTTTGATGGACATTGACTTTACTGAATCATAAGGGAAGAACCTTTGTACTACAACCTGGAGAAACTGCAAAGCCTTCTCATGCTTGGATCACACTCAAAGTTTGTGTCCTTAAAAAGTGAGTCAGAAAAGCACCAATGCATTATAGAAAGTGGAATCCATAGCTCCCAAAATAGAAGATTCACTGAGACTATGTGCCTCTTTCTTAGGTTAAGAAGTGTAAGATGTAATGACTTATATATTTCACTTTGGTGATGATATTCCAATACATTCCAATAACTCTAAGCCAGGGAACTCTTCTTAAGTGGTATGCCCTTGAATTCTCATAAAATTGAGTGTTATACCCCGAAACACACTCTGGATGCATGTACCTTACAAGCTCTAGGGAAATCTTCCTGGAAACAGCTACTTCTTTTCTACCAGATCTGAGCAACATGATTTTACCTAAGTCATCATACATCTCATGGGATAACAGAATACTCTAGCTTCCTGTGGAAAACTACAGCAATCAAAGAGCTGATGCAGCACCAAGGCAGTATGTACAGGTCTGAACCCTAAATGTAGCTGTATCTGATATTCTCTGACTTTAGGGATATGAAAATCTAATAATAACATTTACCAGTGGCAAAGGATTGTTCTAATTGTGCCAGTGAATGCATTATATCTAGGGGAACAACTGTAAATTAAGCCACCAGTCAATGAGAGTTGGAGTGATTTGTTTTCACTCCCAGGTCAAGTGAGTAGGTAAAGTGAGAAGGTGAGGGCAATCAACAATCTCCACTTTCTCTGCTCCATCACCACATCTTTTCAGTTTTTGTTATGAGGTTGGGAAGAAGTCAGGAACTTCCATTTAACACTTGCTACCATGTTATCCTGAACTCTACAGGTCAAAAAGCTGAGAAAGATTCTGCAAGCCAGTGAGCATGCCTGTTGAGTAAATACCCAGGAACATAGGATGGTTTGATGGACCTCTGAGTTCACTTGAAGATGCTTCTCATTTCACAGAAGTGAAAAACGGAGGTAAAGTAACTTGCCTAAACAAATAGTGGCAGCCAGAATGACAATTTATATTATGTCTCCCAGGACGATTAAAAAACACTCCAAGTGATTTCAGTGCTATCAAATAACCATGCTTTCAGGGTAGTTAAGGGACTGTGTTAATTCTAAATGTTTCAAAAATCTTTGCCCTGCTGCTGAGCAATAAATTCTCTTTACAGATGTGACTCCTAGAAACTAGTAGTTTAAAACAAAACCCTTATCATTTATTATGTACTTGGAAAACAACTTAACATTGTCACTGAAGTCATCTGTGATTTGTTTAGACTCCACCACTTTGGTGCTTCTAAAGTTTAATGTATTCATCTCTGCCACTTCTCTGCTCTGACATGCAGCCTTTCTAGTCATCATGGGGCAATTGAGTGTAACTACTTTTCACTAAACACATGATGCAACTAATACATCACAGGGTTTGGAAGTGTTGAGTTTGATGGTGTGTATCAAAGTTTAAATTAAGCTCATTTCTAGAGCCGAATGCCATTTCAAGCTGTGAACTGCAACACTTTCTGTTCTTTATCTTGGTCTGCTTTAAGCATTTTATGAAGTCTTTTTCTTTTCTGTTATTGGCTTGAATCATCTTTAGTTTTATTCAAATGTTATTTATTTGTTTATTAATTTCCAGATCTGCACCAAATTTTCATCACCATAAATCCATTAATAAAGTGGATGAGAAGCTGGGAAGATAAGAACTCCAGGTTCATGTCTGGAACAAAGAATAGCTTCTGGGCACACAGGATATTTCACAATGCCACAGCCCCAGCTACAAGCCTGGAGCTGCTCTAGGACCCTGTGACCCTGTTCCATCCCCAGGAGTCTGTCTCTTTTCTGAACTATGTCTGCAAAAACCACATGTACCAGCTCCTTGAATCCCAAGAATACTGAGTTCAGGAAGATTCCACAGACTTATCTATCTCAATTGCCCCCAAATAGCGTTATTCACTTTGTGATCTTCTAAGTACCTTTAAGAAATACGTGTAAACGAAGGATAGTGCTGGAAAGATGACATATGAGAAAGACCAGAGGGTCAAGGTTAATGGCTGGACAACTCCCATTAAGTAGAAACTTCAGAACTCAAAAACAAAAAACAAAACAAAACAAAAAACATCTATTTTATGTCTCTGAAATCTTGTGATTAACAATTCAAACCTTCAGCACTTTTATTTTTGTTTTATGCTCTTTTTTTTTCCTTATCACTCCCTCTATAATTCCCCTGACAACTTAGAAAGTTGAAAGAATTATCCTGGGGCAGTGCTTCTAGAACTTTAATGTAATAACAACTAGTCTGGCAATCTTCTGAGAAAGCAGAATTTGATTCAGTAATCTGGGGCGGCTGAAGTGTTATGTAACAAACTGCCAAGGGTGGCCATGCTGCTGATCCACAAACCATAGGCCAATCCTTGAGCGGTGAGGTAGAGGACAAGCTCCTGAAGGTGAAGAAAGTGCTTCACCTCAGCCATCTCCCCTTTCCTGCTTGCCCCAACTACCCCCCTGGTCCCAGTATCAACAAACAGCTCTGTTAGTGCCTGTTATCTCAGCAGTCAATGGGTGGGGATCGTTCAGCAATCTTCTTCTCCCATGGCCATTCCCATGCCCATCCCCACGACCCATAATTGTACCTGCTTACTGTGTGTGATGTGTGTCCAGCCGGCCAACAAGTCCTGTCGATTCTGCCTCCTAAGCATTGCTCACAGGTGTCTGTTCCTTTGCATTACAGGCTCCTGACCATTTTTTCCATTAGCCTCTGTTCCCTCTAATCCATCCTCTTCACTTCTGCCAGAGTATAATCCAAAAACTAGATTCTCATTGCCTGCCTAGATTCTCATTGCTTGCCACCCCTTCACCCTCTGGCTGATGTTCCAGCTCCTAGACTGACACCACCCCTCCTCACATAAATCCTGGGTCCCTGCCACACAACAAAGTTCCTGTCCATCATAAGGGACCTTGATCTTTCTTATCTCCCTGCCTTGAAGTGACTTGTGCATGCTTTCTCTCCAGAAATTTCTTCCTTTTCCCCATCCTTTCTTCAGGTGTGAACCATTTCCTTCAAAATCCAGCTCATATGTCATCTGCTTTGTTCTGGATTCACTTCTACTTTCAGGCAGCTATCTGGTCCCTCCTAGATGCTCATGCAGGGCTATGCATGCTCCTCCAAGCACATTTTATAATGTTTTGTTAGATTCCTTTTCTTAGTTGTCTGTCCCCACTAATACTGTGAACTGACACAGAAACAGTGTCTTATTCACTTTTCTCCCACTAATATACTGAACAGAGTCTGTTATATAGCAACTGTTCAATACGCATTTGTTGCACAAATCAATGGACTGCGAAGTAGTGGCTAGAGGGAAACCTAGATCCCTACCATGAGTTTCTTTCATAGTGTTTTTATGGCCTCCAGTATGAAGAAGCCCCGAAGTAGTGGGAAGAGGAAAGAATATAAATAAAAGTTGAAGGGGCCCAAGAAGCCACAGTCTTTGCAAGAATATTTGTATCTTATTTAGAAATGTCAGTGAGGAGAATTTCACAGATCTCACACCAATATTCTTTCCAGGAGATTAAAACTGATAGAGAGAAAGAAAAACAAAAGTTTGAAAGGCAAAGTTGCTCCTCTTTTTTTCTTTTGTTTTCTATCCATGACATTTGAAATATTTATGTGGGAAGTGAAGGCACTGTATAGGACTTTTTTTTGTGACTACTTAATATGCTGCACTCCGTGATGTGATGCATGTGGAGCAGGTTCTGGCTCCTCTAAAACCATCACTTGGATATCACCTTCCCCTCCTAGAGATCAAGATCCCCTCCTCTGATCTTTTGGTCTGCAGACTGGAGCAAGTGCTGCATGAATAATGACAGCTCATTTCCCTGTGGATCTGCAATAAATCTCTGCTGCAGGGGACATTTAGTTCCTGAGAGACTTGTGCTAAAGGGGAAAGTGTACTTTTCCCCAGTCCTCTTTTCTGAAGAACTATCGTGGTCCTGGCTTGGATGACCCCAGTTGTCCCCACCTCCCTCAATCCAAACATAAAACACATCTTCTAAAACATAGAGAACTGAAGTAAAATTTCTTCTCAATGCTGCTCAATTGCCATTTTTTCTTTATACCAATCAAGTTATTAAGAATGGAAGATGACTTAGGGTTGACCTATGGAATCACAGTTCCTTGTGGATAAAGAAACAGACCTAGAGAAAGAGAGGGAAGTTAGATAGTCAAAGAACTGGGTCTAGAATTCACATTTCCTGAATGCTGAATCAGCTCAGTCCCTGATTATAGTATGTGGATATGAATTACAATTTTTATGAAACTTCATAAAAATTGAAGTTTGAGGTCATAAGACCTGGGTTCAAATTCTAGACCTATGGATTTCTACTTCTTCCTAATAAAATACGAAGCCCACTAATCTCACTTATAAAACAGGTATAAGAATTGCTACACCCACATAGTAATTGTGAGAAACAAAAACAAATGCAATTATGAATAAGGAAGAACGTTATAGGAAATAAGACATCATATAAACATGAATTATTGTTACTTTTAACAGTGTGCTGATTTTTTGGAGATAGAATATATAATTTTGTGCCATTCACAAAATTAAGAGACACCAAGTTTAAAACTACTTTAAAGTAATTAAAACTTTGAAAGTATACATTTGAACTATTATAAACTATATAAGATGTAGAAATTCTTTGAGTTTCAAATATGTCCTTGATTTTTTTTGGTGTGTGTGTGTGTGTGTGTGTGTGTGGCTGGCCATGTCCCAACACTCCTCTTTATCTGTCTTGAGTTTGCCAAATTTGTTTTGTGAATTAACTAGGATGTTCCAGTCACTGGGCTTCATCATTTTATCCTTTCATTTTTTCCCCCTGTGGGACATCCAGTGCCAAGTCAAGGATGAAAATTTTGTGAGAGTAATGATCCATGGGGCCTTCCCATAAGGTTTCCTTGAGGATTCAACAATTCAATAGAAGTTTAGTAAGTACCAACCAGCTGTAATAATGGTAATTAACACTTGCATAGACTCTAATATAAATTAGTCCACTTGGGCTGCTATAACAAAATATAACAGACTGGGTGAGTTAAACAGAAATTTATTTTGTATGCTGGAAACGCATGATCAAGGTGTCATATAGGGCTCTGTTCCTGGCTTGTTGAGGGACACCTTATTATGACCTCACATGACCTTTCCTTGATGTGTATGGAGAGAGAACAAAAGAGCTCTTTGATGTCTCTCATAAGGACAATGATTCTATTGGATCAGGGCCCCCACTTTTATGACTTCATTTAATTATTTCCTGAAAGATCCATAAGTCCAAATAAAGGTACATCAGGAGTTAGGCCTTCAACATATTGATTTTGAAGGACATAATCATTCAGTCCATAACTATCACCAATAAAGCCATAATACATACAGAGGCTATAAACGTTTTTCCATTTGACAGAAGAGGCTCTATGATATTAAGTAACTTCACATTTCTTAGTGGTGACTTCTGATTCTAGATTCAATGTGTCTCCTACTGTTGCAGTGGCAGTATCCAACCTGCAAGTACAAATGAGGGTGGGGAGAGGATCTGTCATTCTGAGACACTTTTAGTTCCTGTATTTAGTGGAAATTGTTATGCATTAAATAGATGATTGATAGATAGATAGATAGATAGATAGACAGACAGACAGTATTAACATCAGTGGTGGAGCACAACATTCATATGAATGACATTAAACCCAGTTGACCATATGAATTTTTTTGCATGAATACATATTGCTCTCCCTGCTGGTGAAGTTTAACATGCAGAAGAGGAGAATGTGCTTCTTGGTATTTCTTTCAGCCTCTGTAGAGACAGTCTGAGAGTTAGAAGCAGAGGGCACTCTCTGCATGCCTGTGAGCCCCTTTATTTGATAGATGTGGGCAACAGAACTGTAAGATAAAGATGCATTTTGCAATAATGTGCGCCAGCTGCTGCCCAGACAGGGATCAGAACCAATCTCCAGTAACATCTTTGCTTTTCTGTATCACTATACCATACACCCTAGACGAGTCTCTTATTGCTTAGACATCTGGTACAAAGAAAAATGTTTTTTTCCCCCCTGAACTACTTGAAAACACACAAACCATGATTTAGTGGATCTAGAGAATTTGGAGTGCAAGTCCAGCAATGAAAGTATAAGACGTTGAAAGGAGGTCAGGAAATACCTCAGCTCAGACACTGTGCCTCTCGGCACCTGATTCTTCCAGCTGCCAGCATGTGTCATTTCCTGTTCCCATCACTGAAATGACTTTTTTCTTCCAGGTTATCATAGAAATCAACTAACTGCCAGGAAGTGGATTAGAAAGCTTCACAGAAAATGACATTTCTCTGACATCAGTTAGTGTTTAGAGCAGTATAGACCTTCACTATCCACCTGGGATCCAGATAACTTTACCTGGTCCTTATGATAATGAGTTTTGCCTAGTTTGATCCAAATGCAGAATCACAGTCTCCCATTCCCTCCTTGATCTTTTTTGGCTTCCCCTTTTGTTGAAGATTTCTCTGCCATATCTGGAAGAAGCAGGCCAAGCTAGTTTGTAAGGCCCAGGGCAAAATGAAAATGCAGAAAACTTTGTTCAAAAAGCAGAAAATAAACTGCAAGCAAGAGTACTAGAATATAAAGCTTTGTGGTTTTTTTCTTCGATGGCATCTCTCTCAACTTGTCATGATGCTTTTTATTTGATGTAAAGAAAGCCTATGGTGCTTTGGTATGTGGATATCCCTTTTATTCTCATCAAAACAGTGGAAACACTACACAAAAACAAATCAGCATTTTTCATTCACTTTTAATGCATGCACATTCTTCCTAACCTCTCTATCTTCAGCTTACTATAGAGAAAGAAAGAACTAAAATGATAAGAAACTACAGTTTGCCCTATCTTCTCTTATCCTTTTCTTTCCATCATTTTCAGCATAAGTGGTTAGCTTATACAAGGAAGTAACAGGAAAAAGATGGGATAGGACAGAATTCCTTGGTTAATCATGCTTCCTAGAATACCATGACCTTCATTCTGAATTCAAAATCATTTCTGATTAGAATGGAATGTGTCATCACCACCACTTAGTGGTAGATAACAACATGCTTACTTCTCCCTTGCTTTCTTATTGATCTCCCATGTACCCTGTACTCAGGAGAATCCTGTGCTCAGGGAACACCTTGTGCTCCTGGGGTTCCTGTGCTCATGAGCAACCAGTGCTTATGGAGCCACTTCTGTGCTTCTGGAGATCCTATCCATGTTCTTGGGCTCCTGGGAACCCTGTGTAGTAGGCACCTTGTGTTAACGAGAAATCCTATGCTCATGAACATCATATGCTCATGTATACTATGTGCTCACTGAACGCCCTGTACTCATGGGAAAACCAAGGTTTTTGAGGATCCTTTGCTCAAGGGGATCAGGTACTCATGGGTAACCTATGCTCATGGGGCACACTGTCCTCATGGGGATTGTGTGCTCCCGGGGCATACTACCCTCAAAGAACAACTCGTGCTTAGGGGAACTCCATCCTCATAGGGTGCTGTATACTTTTGGGCATTCTGTGCTTATAGGATACATTGTACTTAATGAACAACCAGGGTTTATGGACACCCTTTGTTCATTGGACCTGATGAATTCTGTATGTGAAAGAAAGAAATTGAGCGCACACATATTGCATGTATTTCCTCTTTTTTTGTGTATCTTCCATTGCTCCAAAGGACTTCACTCAAAAAAAAAAAAAAAAGTAAAAGCCTATAATTAACAATAATTTCAAGATGGTCACAAGAGGACATTAACCCAACATGGGGGCATTTTGAGCAGGGGTCTTGTGTGGCCGCACTAGGGATGCCACCTGGGAAGAAGCCTGCCAAGTGTTTGTTCTTCTGTAATTCACTAGAGTTGGTCATGGTATCCTCGCAGTTTCACTCCCTCTCTTACTTTCTTCCCAAGTTTCACTTATTTTACATCTTAGAACTCACACCTGGATGGGCGCCTCAGGCTTCTAGCTCTATTATCCAACTTCTCACCCTGATCTTTTCTGTCCTGGCTCCTCTTTCCAGATCTCTAGCTAGCAGTGTTGGCAAGGGAATCAAAATTATGCAGTTTTTATGAAACTATTTGGCAAGTGCATTTGATATTTGAATGCCCTAGTGTGATACCTTTTCCCCAAAACAGCTAAGATAAAATCTAATATTGTTTCATAAGGGGTTACTATGGCAAAACATGAACACAACTATGACTTTGACCATTTTTCCTAACAATACAGACGATCTAGAAGGCAGCATTTAGGCAAAACAGGGATAAATCTAGGATGTGCCCGTAACCTTTAGGCATCAGGCAGTAGAGTTCAAGGACCAGTTCTGCCACTAATGACCTGAGTAACTTTTACCCCTAGGAAAACTTATACCCCTATAGAATAGAAAACCATGGATCATTCATCTTATGGTATTGATTGAGAGTCAAATGTAGTAATGGTTATGAAAGTACTACAAAATCAACAATGTTACATAATTGTATGTTATAGTACAAAGTGTGACATTCTTTTGGAAATTTAAAAAATTAACGTTAAATCAAAAAGAAAGTTCTGTACCCCAAAAGTAAAAGATTCAGAACATAGGGAGGAAATCACCTCTTTTGATCCTGGTCTTTCCTCTCCCCTCTAATTTTCATGTACTTAGGCAGAAAGGTGGGGGGAAAGACAAGGATATTGGAGGTAAGTGAGAACTAGAGCACATAGGCACAGCCAGTCCCTTTTTTTGTAATTGGGTTAATAGCAATATGTCTTTTCTACTTAAAGCTCTGCAAAGGCAGATCTTTTGTCTTTCTCACTGCTGTATCCTTAGAGCCCTGCACAATTCTGGGCATGTAGTAAATGTTCAAGAATTATTTTGGGAATAATAATATGAATGAAAGAAAAATTGGATGAAGAGCCGAATGAGCACATGGCTGAAAGACACAATAAAGAGAGGAGAGCAGAAGGCACAGAGATAGTACATTGCTGAACCTTTCTTCTCACTTCCATTCCACCTGCTTGCTTATCAGATGCCAAGGCAAGAATTTTAAACTTTTCTTAGCCTTCTCTTTAACCTTCAGAGATTAAAATGACCACAGTTCTCCTCTGCCATATCCCAAGAAAGAATGAGATTTAATAAGAATATGATCACCAGGTGTATTAGCTTTCTGTCCCTGAACACCTGAGATAATCACTTAAAAGGAGGAAAGTTTTATTTTGGCTTGTGGTTTTGGAGGTTTCAGTTCACAGTCACACCACACATTGTGGCAGAAGCACACAATAAAGGAGACCTGTGCACCTCAAAGAGACAGGTTGGTGCCAGGGTCTCAATATCAAGGGTAGCCACCATGACCACCTACCACAAGAAGCCACCTCCTCAAGCTTCTATCACCTCGCAATAGCACCACAGGCTAGCAACCAAACATTTAACACATTTAACTTTGTGGGACATTTCGGTTCCAAACTAGAGCACCAGGCAAGGATAAGGAATGCCTTGGGACCAGTCCCCCAAATTTTATTTTCTTGGGCAGTGTATGTATGCCTGATGTTATGGTACATTCCTAACCACGTGATGTGGCATTTTCTATGGGAGAAGCAGGATACAAGTGTAAACAACTGGAACTACTCATTGAACATAACACGAGAGCTGCATGTGGTTTTTCTCCTGAAACACAATGAAAGTTCTTTTACAAGACGTTGATGTGCTACAAATATTGTGTCCATTCTGTTTATTGCTCCCTGCCCGGCCATGAATCTGAGAGAATTTGCCTTGTCAATTAAACCAGCTTGTTTTTTTCTGCACAGATAAAACATTATTCTGTGTGCAGAATTATGAGATAAAATTCTTTCTTCTCTGATGACTTGTTCTCATAAGAGAGTCTTTCTGAAATCTTTCTGGTTTCTGCCCTCTACTCTCTCAGTTCCTAGTGAATTAGCAGATTTTAATCTAAACCCTGATGAATACTGTACAAAAGTTTAAATTCATTCTTCTTTTCATAAAAGTAAACTTAGACACTGCCACTGCCTTAACATAAAAATTGAACAATTTGATTTACAAAACATTGACTCAAAATTCTACAGTGAAAAAAGACCCAAGTATGCCTTCAAGCCTGTATATAATAATTAAAATCGGCCCCTCGTCGAGTTCAGAGAAACGCACAGGGCTGGAGTGACCTGAACGTTCATCAGTACCCAATGAGGCGCCCAGAGAAGCTTCTCGGACACAACATCTTTGTTGGTATGTGGTGCTGAGGATCGAACCCGGGCCACACGCATGCCAGAGACTTAGGAGGCTGAAGCAGGAGAATCTCAAGTTTAAGGCTAGCCTCAGCAACTTAGCAGGACTCTGTCTCATAATAAAAAATAAATTAAGGGGGATCCAACATGGCCGTCAGCGAGGAAGCAGTGATTCCAATGTCTCCACATTAACGAGATCAGAAAGACCCATTGGAACAGCGGCAGTCTACCTACTAAGGAACTTCTAGAAAAATTCCGTGAAGAGGGGACCTGCCGGGAATTGGTGGGTTTATTAGAAGTGTCAGTTTGTCCCAGACAAGTGGATCTTGGCCGGCCACGCGGGCGCGGAGGTCAAGTCCCGCAGCCACCAGCCGCTTCTGCAAGCGGCCGGAGGCCCAGAGCGGTGCGGCCCGCCCGAACCCGCAGATGGCACCCGTCATCCCTCTGTCCCGGGGAGGCCCTGCTCTCACTCTGCAAACGGCCACCCCGCCTGCCAGGCTCGTAGCCACGCGGCCGCAGCTGCCCGGCTCTACAGGCGGCCCCCTGGTGGGTGCAGAGGTACAATCCCGCGACCACCAGCCGCTTCAGAAGCGGCCTGCGGCCCCGAGTGGCGCAGCCCGCCCGAACCTGCAGACGGCACCCGCCATCCAGCCGTCCCGGGAGGCCCTGCTCTCGCTCAGCGAATGGCCACCCCGCCCGCCCGGATCTTAGCCATGCGGCCACAGCTGCCCAGCTCTCCAGGCAGCCCCCGGCGGCCCGGCGCAGCGAGAAGTGTCCCCGCCTGGCCCAGCAGACAGCCCGTGCCCTCCCGGCTCTACTAACAGCCTCGCCCACCCGGCGAACGGCTCCCACCCCCCCAAACAGCGTGAAGGGAATCTAACCAAGCCTTTACGAAATAGCGAACTGGGAACTAAAACCAGAGATTGTGTCAGACCAGATACAAGCCAGTTCCACCCCTCCCTTCGGACACTCCGGCAAGGAGCCAGGGGACCGCCATAGCAGAGAGGGGAAGTCACCAAAGTTCGGCCAAAGAGATTCCTTCCCAGCGGAATCTACTTTAGCAGGTGTGTGACTCCCACCCACACCAGATACAAACAACCGGGAAACTTCAAAATCTCTCCGTGGGCGTGACCGTAAGGGCCAAAAGACTCTCGACCCCCAACTCCCCCTACTGCCAGTGACGAGGGCATGACTGTAGGGGCAGAGGGAAGCAGAGAAGACTCCCCACCCCCAAATCCCCCAACCGCGACCTGAGAGGGTGTGACGTAGGGGCGGAGGGAAACAGAGGACACTCCAGACCCCCAACTCCTCCTACCGCCAGCAGTGTGGTTGTGACTGTAGGGGCTGAGGGAAGTAGAGGGGATCCTCGACTCCCAACTCCTATTACCACCAGCAGCGACACCAATGGTCTTAGCTGCCAGATTCCGAAGGTGTGCCCACCAAAGGGGTCCGGAAAAATTAAACAATTGACTCCCAGACCACAGCTCCACAGCACTGGGGCTTAGATGAATGACAGCGAGAGTGCTCAGTAGTTAGGGAAATAGAGCACTCGGTGGGGCTGAAAGTGTAACCAAATCCTTGAGGAACTGCCTCCGGTGAGCAGGACCTGGCTGGCTGGCAGGAGGATGGGGAGGAGGGGCCGTAGAAGTGAAACGGCTCTGGACCAACAGGATTGAGAGACTCCCAGGAACCGCCTTACAGGGATTGCTGTTGACACATTGAGGGCAAAACTCAGCCCGAAGGGGACAGCTTTGCCTATGGGAAGAGAAGAAAATGGATCTCTAAGACCTAATTTTATTTCCTATTTCATTTTAACGAGACAGAATCCCAAATCCTAGAAGCCTACAGGACGCCGAATGTGCATAATCATGAGAGATCCACACCTAGACACATTATAATGAAGATGCCCAACATACAGAATAAGGAGAGATTTTTAAAAGCTACAAGAGAAAGGAAGAAGATTACATTTAGGGGTAAACCAATCAGGATAACAGCTGATCTCTCAACACAGACTCTGAAAGCTAGAAGATCCTGGAATAACATATTTCAAACACTGAAAGAAAATGGGTTCCAACCAAGAATTGTGTATCCAGCAAAATTAAGCTTCAAGATGGAAGATGAAATTAAAACCTTCCACGATAAACAAAAGTTAAAAGAATTTGCAGCTAGAAAACCATCTCTTCAAAACATCCTCGGTAAAACATTACAAGAAGAGGAAATGGAAAATAACAATGAAAACCAACAGTGGGAGGTAGGACAGTAAAGGGGGCAAAATAATCAAAGAGGAAAACAAACCATATTCAGTAACATAAATAAACAAATATGGCTGGAAGGATAACCCATATCTCAATAATAACCCTAAATGTTAATGGCTTAAACTCACCAATAAAGAGACACAGGCTAGTAGAATGGATCACAAAACATGACCCAACAATATGCTGCCTACAGGAGACACATTTGATAGGAAAAGACATACATAGACTGAAGGTGAAAGCCAGTTCTCCTGGCTCCCTCTACTTCCTTCCCACTCCACCCCACCATATGGACTTCGGAAACAAGCAGGAGTGTCCATACTCATATCAAATAAAATAGATTTCAAGCCAAAGTTAATCAAAAGGGATAAAGAGGGACACTACATACTGCTCAAGGGAACCATACACCAACAAGACATAACAATCATAAATATATATGCCCCAAACAATGGTGCAGCTATGTTCATTAAACAAACTCTTCTTAAGTTCAAGAGTCTAATAGACCACCATACAATAATCATGGGAGACTTCAACACACCTCTCTCACCACTGGACAGATCTTCCAAACAAAAGTTGAATAAGGAAAGTATAGAACTCAATAACACAATTAACAACCTAGACTTAATTGACATATATAGTATATACCACCCAACATCAAGCAGTTACACTTTTTTCTCAGCAGCACATGGATCCTTCTCAAAAATAGATCATATAATATGTCACAGGGCAACTCTTAGACAATATAAAGGAGTAGAGAAAATACCATGCATCTTATCTGACCATAATGGAATGAAACTGAAAATCAACGATAAAAGAAGGAAGGAAAAATCATGCATCACTTGGAGAATGAAAATAGGTTACTGAATGATCAATGGGTTATAGAAGACATTAAGGAGGAAATTAAAAAATTCTTAGAGATAAATGAAAACACAGACACAACATAACGGAATCTATGGGACACATTGAAAGCAGTTCTAAGAGGAAAATTCATTGCATGGAGTTCATTCCTTAAAAAAAGAAAAAACCAACAAATAAATGATCTCATACTTCATCTCAAAATCCTAGAAAAAGAAGAGCAAAATAACAGCAAAAGAAGTAGAAGGCAAGAAATAATTAAAATCAGAGCTGAAATTAATGAAATCGAAACAAAAGAAACAATTGAAAAAATTGATAAAACTAAAAGTTGGTTCTTTGAAAAAATAAATAAGATCAACAGACCCTTAGCCATGCTAACAAAGAGAAGAAGAGAGAGAACTCAAATTACTACCATACAGGATGAAAAAGGCAATATCACAACAGACACTTCAGAAATACAGAAGATAATCAGAAATTATTTTGAATCCTTATACTCCAATAAAATAGAAGATAGTGCAGGCATCGATAAATTTCTTAAGTCATATGATCTGCCCAGATTGAGACAGGAGGATATAGACAACCTAAACAGACCAATATCAATTGAGGAAATAGAAGAAACCATCAAAAGATTACCAACTAAGAAAAGCCCAGGACCGGATGGGTATACAGCAGAGTTTTACAAAACCTTTAAAGAGGAACTAATACCAATACTTTTCAAGCTATTTCAGGAAATAGAAAAAGAGGGAGAACTTCCAAATTCATTCTACGAGGCCAACATCACCCTGATTCCTAAACCAGACAAAGACACTTCAAAGAAAGAAAACTACAGACCTATATCTCTAATGAACCTAGACGCAAAAATCCTCAATAAAATTCTGGCGAATCAGATACAAAATCATATCAAAAATATTGTACACCATGATCAAGAAGGATTCATCCCTGGGATGCAAGGCTGGTTCAATATAGGGAAATCAATAAATGTTATTCACCTCATCAATAGACTTAAAAATAAGAACCATATGATCATCTCGATAGATGTGGAAAAAGCATTTGACAAAGTACAGCATCCCTTTTTGTTCAAAACTCTCGAAAAAATAGGGATAACAGGAACATACCTCAACATTGTAAAAGCAATCTACGCTAAGCCCCAGGCTAGCATCATTCTGAATGGAGAAAAATTGAAGGCATTCCCTCTAAAATCTGGAACAAGACAGGGATGCCCCCTATCACCACTTCTATTCAATATAGTTCTCGAAACACTGGCCAGAGCAATTAGACGAAAGAAATTAAAGGCATAAAAATAGGAAAAGAAGAACTTAAATTATCACTATTTGCAGATGGCATGATTCTATACCTAGAAGACCCAAAAGGGTCTACAAAGAAACTATTAGAGCTAATAAATGAATTCAGCAAAGTGGCAGGATATAAAATCAACACACATAAATCAAAGGCATTCATGTATATCAGCGACAAACCCAATCAAAATCCCAATGGCATTTCTTGTAGAAATAGAAAAAGCAATCATGAAATTCATATGGAAAAATAAAAGACCCAGAATAGCAAAAACAATGCTAAGCAGGAAGTGTGAATCAGGTGGTATAGGGATACCAGACTTCAAACTATACTACAGAGCAATAGTAACAAAAACACCATGGTACTGGTACCAAAACAGGCGGGTGGACCAATGGTACAGAATAGAGGACACAGAAACCAACTCACAAAACTAAAACTTTCTTATATTTGATAAAGGGGCTAAAAGCATGCAATGGAGGAAGGATAGCATCCTCAACAAATGGTGCTGGGAAACTGGAAATCCATATGCAACAAAATGAAACTGAATCCCTTTCTCTCGCCATGCACAAAGGTTAACTCAAAATGGATCAAGGAGCTTGATATCAAACCAGAGACAAGGCATCTGATAGAAGAAAAAGTTGGCTACGACCTACATACTGTGGGGTCGGGCTCCAAATTCCTCAATAGGACATCCATAGCACAAGAATTAATATCTAGAATCAACAAATGGGACTTGCTCAAACTAAAAAGTTTTTTCTCAGCAAAAGAAACAATAAGAGAGGTAAATAGGGAGCCTACATCATGGGAACAAATCTTTACTCCTCACACTTCAGATAGAGCCCTAATATCCAGAGTATATAAAGAACTCAAAAAATTAGACAATAAGATAACAAATAACCCAATCAAAAAATGGGCCAAGGACCTAAACAGACACTTCTCAGAGGAGGACATGCAATCAATCAACAAGTACATGAAAAAATGCTCACCATCGCTAGCAGTCAGAGAAATGCAAATCAAAACCACCCTAAGATATCATCTCACTCCAGTAAGATTGGCAGCCATTATGAAGTCAAACAACAACAAGAGCTGGCGAGGATGTGGGGAAAAGGGTACACTTGTACATTGTTGGTGGGACTGCAAATTGGTGCAACCAATTTGGAAAGCAGTATGGAGATTTCTTGGAAAGCTGGGAATGGAACCACAATTTGACCCAGCTATTCCCCTTCTGTGTCTATTCCATAAGACCTAAAAACAGCATGCTACAGGGACACTGCTACATCGATGTTCATAGAAGTACAATTCACAATAGCAAGACTGTGGAAGCAACCTAGATGCCCTTCAATAGATGAATGGATAAAAAAAAATGTGGCATTTATACACAATGGAGTATTACTCTGCATTAAAAAATGACAAAATTATAGAATTTGGAGGGAAATGGATGGCATTAGAGCAGATTATGCTAAGTGAAGCTAGCCAATCCCTAAAAAACAAATGCCAAATGTCTTCTTTGATATAAGGAGAGTAACTAAGAACAGAGTAGGGAAGAAGAGCATGAGAAGATGAATAACATTAAACAGGGATGAGAGGTGGGAGGGAAAGGGAAAGAGAAGGGAAATTGCTTGGAAATGGAAGGAGACCCGTAGGGTTATACAAAATTACATACAAGAGGAAGTGAGGGGAAAGGGAAAAATAATACAAGGGGGAGAAATGAATTACAGTAGAGGTGGTAGAGAGAGAAGAGGGGAGGGGAGGGGAGGGGAGGGGGGATAGTAGAGGATAGGAAAGGCAGCAGAATACAACAGACATGAGTATGTCAATATGTAAATCAGTGGAAGTGTAACTGATGTGACTCTGCAATCTGTATACGGGGTAAAAATGGGAGTTCATAACCCACTTGAATCAAAGTGTGAAATATGATATATCAAGAACTATGTAATGTTTTGAACAACCAATAAAAATAGTAATTAAAATCCAGGCATCTGGTGGAGTGAATCTTGGTGGGTTTTGCCATATGGTATAAACAAATTAAACACAAGAATCTTTTTTAAAAAAAATAGCAAATTATTAATATAAATAACAGATTTTTACAAATCATAGACTTTGATATCCTAGTGATCATGACTTCTAAGTTTAGCTGGGTGAGTTTTCTGATTTGTTCTCTGTTCTTAAATCAATAAAAAGTCAAGGTGTTGTAATTGCCAAGTATTAGGTTGATTAAGGGAAACTTAATACTAACACTTAGCAGATAAAAATTGAGTTTCATTTTGTTGAAATTATTGGTATTCTTGCTCCATGACATACTTATTTGCCCCTAAACCTCTTGGTTGCTTCTGCTCTTTAATACTCTGATAGAAGGATAAAATTTGATGTTTCCAGGTGAGTTTTCTCTTTCTTCTAATATTATTTGGAAAGACACTTCCAAATTGATGATCTTGTCCTTTACAGTGATGTGCTGGTAGATGTTTATCAATCAATACCAGAGGGAAGGAGGAAAGTTAAGTGAACTTGTTTGTATACTTTGTGAGTTTCATGAGGAAAATACTCTACCACTACTACTCACAGCTGAATCTGGCTTACCAGCTTGTCATCATTGAATGGAGAGTTGGGAATCACCTCTGAGGAGCTGGTACAGGTCTTCTTGGTCACTCATGACTACTATCTTGATTTTAGAAAATAAGAAGATGTTGAAACAAATCAGAAAGTTGAGTAAGTTCAAGAGGTGGCAAATGAATCTGTCCACTAAATTCTGAAACTTTTTAATGAGGATATTTTGTACAACTTTATTTTTATTTTATTCAATTTGATAATTACATGCTTCTACTTCTTTACCATAGCAATTTCTGGGGCTCCATTTTATTTATAAATCCTCTAATTTACTACATTTATTTTTTTTCTTTTTCTTTTTTTAATATTTTTTATTGGTTGTTCAAAACCTTACAAAGCTCTTGACACATCATATTTCATGCATTAGCTACAAGTGAGTTATGAACTCCCATTATTACCCCAAATACAGATTGCAAAATCACATCGGTTACACATCCACATTTTTACATAATGCGATATTAGTAACTATTGTATTCTGCTACCTTTCCTATCCTCTACTACCCCCCTCTCCTCCCCTCCCATCTTCTCTCTCTACCCCATCTACTGTAATTCATTTCTCTCCTTCTTATTTTCCAATTCCCCTCACAACCTCTTATATGTAATTTTGTATAACAGTAAGGGTCTCTCTCCATTTCCATGCAATTATCCTTTTCTCTCCCTTCCCCTCCCACCTCATGTCTCTGCTTAATGTTAATCTTTTCTTCCTGCTCTTCCTCCCTTCTCTATTTTAGTTCCTCTCATTATATCAAAGAAGACATTTGGTATTTGTTTTTTAGGGATTGGCTAGCTTCACTAAGCATAATCTGCTCTAGTGCCATCCATTTCCCTGCGAATTCCATGATTTTGTCATTTTTTAGTGCTGCGTAATACTCCATGGTGTATAGATGCCACATTTTTTAATCCATTCATCCATTGAAGGGTATCTGGCTTGGTTCCACAGTCTAGCTATTGTGAATTGTGCTGCTGTGAACATTGATGTGGCATTATCCCTGTAGTACGCTCTTTTAAGGTCTTCAGGGAATAGTCCGAGAAGGGCAATAGTTGGGTCAAATGGTGGTTCCATTCCCACCTTTCCCAGGAATCTCCATACTGCTTTCCAAATTGGCCGAAACAATTTGCAGTCCCACCAGCAATGTAGAAGAGTACCCTTTTCCCCACATCCTCTCCAGCACTTGTTGTTGTTTGATTTCATAATGGCTGCCAATCTTACTGGAGTGAGATGGTATCTTAGGGTGGTTTTGATTTGCATTTCTCTGACTGCTAGAGATGGTGAGCATTTTTTCATGTACTTGTTGATTGATTCTATGTCCTCCTCTGAGAAGTGTCTGTTCAGGTCTTTGGCCCATTTGTTGATTGGGTCATTTGTTATCTTATTGTCTAATTTTTTGAGTTCTTTGTATACTCTGGATATTAGGGCTCCATCTGAAGTGTGAGGAGTAAAAATTTGTTCCCAGGATGTAGGCTCCCTATTTACCTCTCTTATTGTTTCTCTTGCTGAGAAAAAACTTTTTAGTTTAAGTAAGTCCCATTTGTTGATTCTTGCTATTAACTCTTGTGCTATGGGTGTCCTATTAAGAAATTTGGAGCCAGATCCCACAATATGTGGATCAGAGCCAACTTTTTCTTCTATCAGACGCAGAGTCTCTGATTTGATATCAAGCTCCTTGATCCATTTTGAGTTAACCTTTGTGCATGGTGAGAGGAGGGGATTCAGTTTCATTTTGTTGCATATGGATTTCCAGTTTTCCCAACACCATTTGTTGAAGATGCTATCCTTCCTCCATTGCATGCTTTTAGCCCCTTTATCAAATATAAGATAGTTGTAACTTTGTGGATTAGTCTCTGTATCCTCTATTCTGTACCATTGGTCCACCCGCCTGTTTTGGTACCAGTACCATGCTGTTTTTGTTACTATTGCTCTGTAATATAGTTTGAAATCTGGTATTGCTATACCACCTGATTCACACTTCCTGCTTAGAATTGCTTTTGCTATTCTGGGTCTTTTATTTTTCCATATGAATTTCATGATTTCTTTATCCATTTCTACAAGCAATGCCATTGGGATTTTGATTGGCATTGCATTAAACCTATAGAGAACTTTTGGTAATATCGCCATTTTGATGATGTTAGTTCTGCCTATCCATGAACAAAGTATATTTTTCCATCTTCTAAGATCTTCTTCTACTTCTCTCTTTAGGGTTCTGTAGTTTTCATTGTATAAGTCTTTTACCTCTTTTGTTAGGTTGATTCCCAAGTATTTTATTATTTTTGAGGTTATTGTGAATGAGGTGTTTTTCCTCATTTCCGATTCAGAAGCTTTGTCGCTGATATACAGAAATGCCTTTGATTTATGTGTGTTGATTTTATATCCTGCCACTTTGCTGAATTCATTTATTAGTTCTAGTAATTTTTTGTAGACCCTTTGGATCTTCTAGGTATAGAATCATGCCATCCGCAAATAGTGATAATTTAAGTTCTTCTTTTCCTATTTTTATGCCTTTAATTTCTTTCGTCTGTCTAATTGCTCTGGCCAGTGTTTCGAGAACTATATTGAATAGAAGTGGTGATAGGGGGCATCCCTGTCTTGTTCCAGATTTTAGAGGGAATGCCTTCAATTTTTCTCCATTCAGAATGATGCTAGCCTGAGGCTTAGCATAGATAGCTTTTACAATGTCAAGGTAAGTTCCTGTTATCCCTAGTTTTTCTAATGTTTTGAACATAAAGGGATGCTGTACTTTGTCAAATGCTTTTTCTGCATCTATCGAGATGATCATATGGTTCTTATCTTTAAGTTTATTGATGCGGTGAATAACATTTATTGATTTCTGTATATTGAACCATCCTTGCATCCCAGGGATGAATCCTACTTGATCATGGTGCACAATTTTTTTGATGTGCTTTTGTATCCAATTTGCCAGAATTTTATTGAGGATTTTTGCATCTAGGTTCATCAGAGATATTGGTCTGTAGTTTACTTTCTCTGAGGTGTCTGTGTCTGGTTTCAGATTCAATGTGATGTTGGCCTCATAGAATGAAGTTGGAAGTGCTCCCTCTTTTTCTATTTCCTGAAATAACTTGAAAAGTATTGGTATTAATTCTTCTTTAAAGGTTTTGTAAAACTCTGCTGTATACCCATCCGGTCCTGGGCTTTTCTTAGTTGGTAGTCTTTTGATGGCTTCTTCAATTTCATCCATTGATATTGGTCTGTTCAGATTGTGTGTATCCTCCTGACTCAGTCTGGGCAAATCATATGTCTTAAGAAATTTATCGATATCTTCACTATCTTCTATTTTATTGGAATATAGGTTTTCAAAATAATTTCTAATTGTCTCTGTATTTCTGTAGCATCTGTTGTGATATTGCCTTTTTCATCCCGTATGTTTGTAATTTGAGTTCTCTCTCTTCTTCTCTTCGTTAGCATGGCGAAGGGTCTGTCAATCTTTTTTATTTTTTCGAAGAACCAACTTTTAGTTTTCTTGATTTTTTCAATAGTTTCTTTTGTTTCAATTTCGTTGATTTCCACTCTGATTTTAATTATTTCTTGTCTTCTGCTGTATTTGCTGTTGTTTTGCTCTTCCTTTTCTAGGGTTTTGAGATGAAGTGTGAGCTCATTTATTTGTTGGTTTTTCCTTTTTTTGAGGAATGATTTCCAGGCGATGAATTTCCCTCTTAAAACTGCTTTCATTGTGTCCCATAGATTCTGATAAGTTGTGTCTGTATTTTCATTTATCTCTAAGAATTTTTTGATTTCCTCCTTTATGTCTTCTGTAACCCCTTGATCGTTCAGTAACATATTGTTCATTTTCCAAGTGATATTGGATTTTCCCTTCCTTCTTTTATCATTGATTTCCAGTTTCATTCCAGTATGATCAGATAAAATGCATGGTATTATGTCCACCCCTTTATATTTACTGAGGGTTGCCCTATGGCATAATACATGATCTTTTTTGAGAAGGATCCATGTCCATGTGCTGCTGAGAAAAAAGTATATCCACTTGATGATGGTTGATATATTCTATATTTGTCAGTTAAGTCTAGGTTATTGATTGTTGTATTGAGTTCTATAGTTTCTTTATTGAACTTTTGTTTGGAGGATCTGTCCAATGGTGAGAGAGGTGTGTTGAAGTCACCCATGATTATTGTGTTGTGGTCTATTTGATTCTTGAACTTGAGGAGAATTTGTTTTATCAACTTTGCAGCACCATTATTTGGTGCATAAATATTGATAATTGTTATATCTTGTTGAATGGTTCCTTTTAACAATATATAATTTCCTTCCTTATCCCTTTTGATTAACTTAGTCTTGAAGTCGATTTTATTCGATATGAGGATGGCCACCCTGCTTGCTTACGAGGACCGTGTGCGTGGTATATTTTTTCCCAACCTTTCACCTTCAGCCTGTGTATGTCTTTTCCAGTCAGATGTGTCTCCTGGAGGCAGCATATTGTTGGATTTGTTTTTTTAATCCATGTTACCAGCCTATGTCGCTTTATTGGAGAGTTTAAACCATTAACGTTTAGAGTTACTATTGATATATGGTTTGTACTTCCAGCCATGTTTGATTATTTATCTCTCTTTTTTTTAAATTTAGTTTGCTTCTCCATGATTAGCTTTCCCCCCTCCGTCTGTCTTTACTGAGGTACTTCCCACTGTTGGCTTTGGTTATTTTTTCTCATTTCTTCCTCATGTAGTGTTTTGCTCAAGATGCTTTGCAATGCTGGTTTTCTGGCTGCAAATTCTTTTAGCTTTTGTTTATCGTGAAATATTTTTATTTCGTTGTCATACCTGAAGCTTACTTTTGCTGGATACAGAATTCTTGGTTGGCATCCATTGTCTTTCAGTGTTTGAAATACGTTGTTCCAGGATCTTCTCGCTTTCAGCCTCTGTGATGAAAAATCCGTTGTTAACCTTATTGGTTTACCCCTGAATGTAATCTGCCTCTTTTCTCTTGTAGCTTTTAATATTTTCTCTTTGTTCTGTATATTGGATATCTTCATAACAATGTGTCTTGGCATTGGTCTACTGTGATTTTGTATGCTCGGTGTCCTGTATGCATCTACAATTTGTATATCTGTTTCTTTTTTATTTCTGGAAAGTTTTCTGTAATTATTTCATTTAGTAGGTTACTCATTCCCTTGGCTTGAATCTCTATCCCTTCCTCTATCCCAATGACTCTTAAATTTGTTTTTTTTTTATGTTATCACATATCTCTTGGATGTTTCTCTCATGATTTTTAACCAGCCTATCTGAGTTGGCTAGACTCTTTTCAAGATGATATATTTTGTCTTCATTATCTGACGTTTTGGCTTCTACTTGCTCCACTCTATTAGTGATACTCTCATTTGAGTTTTTAATTTGGTTTATCATTTCCTTCATTTCTAGAATTATTGTTTGATTATTTTTTATAATCTCTATCTCCTGATAAAGATGCTTAACTTCTTCTTTTATCTGTCTATGTATTTCATTCTCAATGTGTTCTTTCGCTGCTTGAATTTGCTGTCTCGTATCCTCTTTAAGGTTCCATTCCATCTGTCTAAGGTGTTCCTTGAGTTCTTTATATGACCATTTTTCTGATGACTCTAGGTCCTCCTGAATATTTAGGCTGTCCTGCATTGTTTGTACTCCTTTTCTTCCTTGTTTTTTCATACTGCTCATGTTGCTTCTTGTTATGTTTGACTGCTGAGTTACTGTTTATTTGATGTATTTCTCGGCAGGTCTCCTTTCAGCGGAATTTTGCTAGAAGTTTCGCATTTAGGTGCATTAATGGGTCTCTCTGATCCCGTTACTGCGGAGGCATTGAAAATGCTGCCTCCTTGCCGGCTGCCATGTTAGCATCCTCCTAATTTACTATATTTATTATCTCTGATTTTTCTGAAAATTATTTTTTTCTTCTGATTTATTCTAAATCAGAATGACATTCAATCTAATTGAATAAAATTTAACAAATAAATGCAAGATTATGAACTTGATCCAAAAATTCAATTTTTTCTTATAGAATTGGGGCATCAAAATTTAGCAGTAGCACCTGCAAAAATATTTTGAGCTACTGGTTAAATATATCTATACTGCAGTGTAGTTGCTGAAAACAGAAAGATTTTAGCCTGCCTTGTTTAAAGACAATCATCTTTCTGTAATGGTGGTTCTGAAATTGTGAGCAATCCTTATTCCCAGGCTGTACCTCAATCCTACCTCTCAGGAAGGATCCAGGCAAATGTATTCCTCTAAACTCCCCTCCAACATGATTCAAAGGTGCTGTCAACTTGATCTAAATGTGTTCCCCAGTCTTTAAAATTAATATGAATCACCTGGGATCTCATTAAAATACAAATTCTAGTTCAGTAGGTCTATAGTAGGGCTGTTGATTTTTTTTTCCCTAACAAATTTCCAGTCTAATAGGTCTGGGGTAGGGCTTGGTAATCCTGCTAGGCCATAGGACATAACTTTTTTTTTTTTGTACCTGGGATTGAACTCAGGGGCACTCAATCACTGAGCCACACCCCTAGCCCTATTTTGTATTTTATTTAGAGACAGGGTCTCACTGAGTTGCTTAGCAACTCACTTTTGCTAAGGCTGATCCTCCTGCTTCACGATCCTCCTGCGTCAGCCTCCTGAGCCACCAGGATTACAGGCATGTGCCACCAAGCCCAGCAGGACACACTTTTTAAAGCAAGGGTTTAGAACATAGAAAGTATGCTCCACTCGGATCCAGTTCACACATGAATTATTGAGTTAGTTGCCTTGAACAGCATAGGGAAACAACCATCTTCATACAAGGGAGGGAATTTGACTTCTCATCTTGTCATGCGCAGTTGAAAGAACTATAGTTATGTAGCTAAAAATAACCAGAACTATGTTTTCATTGTGGGAACATTATAGCCACCTTAAGGGACTTGAAGAATTATTATTTAGAATAAAGATTGGATTTCTTGCTCTTCCCCAAGGGATAGAATTACAAGTAATAGGCAAAAGATATAGCAAAACATATTTTGAATAATTATACATGAGAATGTAATAGCCAGGACTCACCAAAGGTGGAATACACTGCTTTTGGAAGAAATGAGTACCCCATAATTAGAAGTTTACAAGCTCAGATATGGTAACGACTGTGTAAGGCTGCTACAAAAAGGAATTAATCATGAGAGGAGAGATGGATCACTCCAGATGTCATTTATCATCCTTTCCAAAGCTTGATCTGTGATGTTCTATGTGTATTCTCAGCCCAGTGCCTGTAGCTAGTGTCAGGTGGTCAAGTCTGTGACAAATACTGTTTACCACCAAGGGACCTCTTTCTTTTACTATTTCCATTCCTTTGTGGAATTACAAAACATTGTTAATCAATGCAAATACCCTTATCTTCCAATCTACCTTTTGCTGCTTTGAGTATGTGTTATTTTTCTTGCAAACACAACTAGAAATTTCTTATGAGTGCTAGTGAGGATGTAGGGAGATAGGAACACTTATACATTGTTGGTGATACTGCAAATTAGTACAACCACTTTGGAAAGCAGTATGGAAACTACTTAAAAGATTAGGAATAGAAACATCATATGACCCAGTTTTCCACTTCTTGGTATTTATTCAAAAGAGCTGAAATCAGCATACTATAGTGAAACCTGCATTCCACTCTAGCAGTTCATAATTGCAAAGCTATGGAACCAGCCTATGTGTCAATAGATGAATGGATAAATAAATGTGGTATGTATGTATACACACACACACACACACACACACACACACACACACACACACAGTTCCACCCAGACACAAAAAAGAATGCAGTTATGTAATTTTCTGGTAAATGGATGGAACTGGAGAACAGTGATGTAAACCAGACTCAGTTGGAGTTTAAATGCTTCCACTCGTAAGCAGAAACTAAAGAGAAATAAGGAATTTTTCAAAGGGGAGATTTCATGAAAATAGAAGAGAGAACAATGTAATAGATGAATGGGACCAAGGGAAGGGACAGAAGAACTGTGGAATGAAATTGACTAAATTATGCCTTGTGCACATCCAAATATATCATAATGAATTCCACTTTTTATGTGCAACTATAATGAACAGATTAAAATGAAATAAATAAATAGGAGAAGACTAATAGAGGAAGGGATCGAGAAGGGGCCAAGAAAGGAAAAGGGAAAGTACTGGGGATTGGGATCAATTCAATGTTGTTTCAGAAATCAGTGTTTTCCTTTATTCCAATTTGTTCAGCTCTCACTTTTCTGAATTTTATGGCACTGAATTGATCTACATTCTAATAAAATATTCGTCTGTAATGATTTACATGCCAAGAAATTTTTCTTGTGTTTTACAATATAACAACAGATTCTGAACAGGATTCAGGTGTTATTATCTACAAGGGGCTGCATTGTAGTCACCAACAGTGGGTGCAGTGAACTGAACGATTTGTGATTCTGTCTCCAGGGATATTTCCACCCAAGTGGCCTCCCATGAGAAGGAATTCCATGTACAACACTTTTAAACATTTTTTATTTTGGCCTTTAAAAAATTATTATTGCATAATTCTACAACAAATAGAATTTGCATCTATCGAACAAGTAATTAAAAATATGCATAGAAAAATAAATAGACTACAACAAATGGAAATCCATGCCATGCACTTATATAGAAAACTCAGCTTCATAAGGAAGTCAGTACTCTGTAAATTAATCTATAAATTAAATGTAATGCCAAAAAGATTCTTTTCATTAGACAAGTTGACTATAAAGTACATATGGCAAAATAAACAAGCAGAAATAGAATGATTCTGAAAAAGAAAGAAAAGGAAGTAAAGTTACAAGGTATTTAAACACCTTGCAATAGCTGAAATAATTAAAGTAATAAAGAATTAAAATAAAATCATTATGGTAGAGACCATTCAGGATTTTTTTAACTAATAACTTTTGTTTTAATGGAATCTTAATTTTACTGGAAGTAATATACCCACATTTCAAAATGGATTTCCCAGCTTTCCCTTGCAGAGAGTAGGTGACCATGTGGCTAAATTGTGATCATTGTGGAATAAGTAGAAGTTGGTAGCTTGGTTTATTAGTTCTCATTGTTGTTTTAACAAGTTGCCACAAACTGAGTGTCTTAAAACAGCACAAATCTATTACCATACATTTGTGAAGGTCACCAAGTTCAAAATGTGTCTTGTGGAGCTAAAGACAAATTGTTGTTAGCAGTATGGTTATCTTTCTGGAGGCTGGAGGGGGTTGGGGAACAGGGAGAATCCATTTGCCTTTTCTAGCTGTAGAGACCACTGGCATGAATTCATGTCCCTTCTTTCATCTTCAAGGCAAATCCCTCCACCTCTGCTGTCACCATCACATAAGCCTTTCCAGCTTTGATATTTCTATTTCCCTATATTGACCCTTGAGATTGCATTTAGTCCGTCAGATCATCCAGAAAAATCTTCTCATTTTAAAAACTTGGATTCAATCATATTTGCAAAATTCCTTTTACCATGGAAATTAACACATTCTCAGGTTCCAGAGAATAGGACATGGGCATTGGTTTCTTTGCGGGAGCATTATTCTGCCTAACACCACAGGCTTTCTGGAAGGCTTGTTTTAAGGGAAGGACTTGTACCACCAGATATGATGGAGAAACAAAAGGAGAATTTAGCCTTCTGTCATAAAGAGTAAAACTGGAAATTATATCAAAGGCAACTGTTTTTAGTTATTTCACAAGAGGCAGCACAAGCCTGTACTCCCCGTGAAAAGGGATGCAAAGGAGGTGAGCACTATAGTCACCCTAGTTTTCCTCCAGGAGGAAGTTCAGATACCTGCTCATCACCTCTTCATCTTTTTAAATTTCTTTTTTCCTTCTTCATAGATGCTGGCTCTAGTAGGAATTAGTATTCCTTGATGTTTTCTCAGATGCTTTCAGCAAAATGCAAGGCATTTTTCATAAATGTATTGATTTTGCGAACATTTAGTCAGGTCATGCCTGTTAACCCTGCACCTACCCACAAACAGTTCAACTGAAATAACAAGAGTGAAGTGACTCATCTGCAAATACAAAGATGTGTGTGGGCCTCCAGAGCCTGTGAGAAGATGAGATCTTCATGGCCACTCAACAATTTTAGCAGATATTATTTCTTGGGTCAGCTCTTCTCAGAAGCCTTTACTGACACCCATCCCACTCCCATCCCCAGCACACACATTCACACCCTCCCACACAAACACACTACTCCCAGTCTGGGCCAACATTCCAGAATGTGTTTTCAAAGCTCAAACAAGAACCTTGCTTCAATGATTCTATAGCTCTGACATCTAGCATAGTTCCTAGTTTAGAAACTCCTCAAAATTTTTGATAAATTAATATATGAAGAAATAAGTGAATATTTCAGAAATCTTTTGCAAGGAAATTCTAGCCCTACAAGGAAGCATTTTGGTGACATGCTAGAGACTTGAATGGGTCTGATATTTTTATTACCCCAAGTGAAGAGCAGACTTAATCCAAAGGGTCAATGTAAACTGTATCTGCTGAAGAAACCTCCATCAGTACAAGAAGAACAGCACAAAGACTCTAATAGAAGAGCAAGTCAGGAACCAAGAGGGAAAAAAGTAAGAGGTCAGATTCAAAGGAATAAGCCAGTTGTAAAATGTATGAACAAGCCGAAACTTTTTACCTTGGATACATTTAGAGAACTCTTAAGTTATTAGGGGTGGAGGGAGGAAGGATGACTCAAATATACAAAGCTGGACTTGGCAAAGAGCCAGTTCTGAATTTACTAAGATCAGTAATCTTGTTCTCATACATGCCACGGGACCAATGCAAGAGATTGTAGATATTTTCCCATTTTGCTTATTGATTGGCTCCAGCTAAAGTTGTGATTGTATTAATGGGGGTAGAAGAGCAATGAACATGCAGATTTCAGCCATTGAAGTTTGAGTCAGTACTATTCAGTGTTGTATTCAATGGTTCCTAATTATTCCCTGGGCGTTAGTTGTGCCTCCTAACCATATTAGAGGCTCCTGGTGGGCAGGACCCTTCTTAGCATCCTTCATGAGGTTTTGCATGGCCCCAGCACACACAGTGCTCAATGACCACTTGCTGCTTCACTAATTGAAATATGCAACCCGCCCACAAGCAAGACCCAAAATAGCGCTCAGTGTTCCTGTTCAGACAATGAATGGTGTTTGAACTCTATCATTTGCAAATCCTCCGCTAGGGAATGTACCTTTTTTAGGTTAATATACACAGGTACCAAAAGTAATAGGTTGGCACTTCTTGGCAGAGACTGATTTTCATTAACACCACTATTATTTTCAAATTCTATTTATACAAGCACTTCACTGGGTGGGAATTTATTCTGGATTTAGGTAAAAATGTATTCGTTAAAAACATTCTGATGAAATGTAAGCAGTGACACCCATCTTCTAGCTTTAGTTCTCCTGCCAGCTAACTGTGAGATCTGGTCAAGATCTCTTCCCCAGCTCCCCAGCTTCAGCCTCCTTGTCCCCAAGTGAGGATCTGGGCTGGAGGTGTGTTCGGGTCCCTTCTTGCACTGACTTTCCTTAGGGTTATTTTATAATGAATTTACCAGTGGCTTTTTTTTGCTGGTAACAGTACACCCTGCTACCAAAGGTATGAAAGAACATGAGAAAGTCTGTATTTAGCTTTTTGTAATCTTAGGAATAAATCAATTTTAAATGCAGAGATTTCTTCAACTCTGTTATACCTGAAATAACATCACAGTGGTCTAGATTTTTACTACTAACTATTCATTTTACATAAAAGTACCCAATATTCCTGTTAAATACGCAAATATTCTGTGCATGTGGAGTAACACGATATCCTATCAGTTGGATGTGTCAGGCTGACCTCCACGTGGGAAAGATTCTAAGGTACCAAAGAACGCAGCATTGAATAATGAAAAGAGTAATGGATTAAAATTTGATACAGCTTTGTAATAAGTGGAACTTAATTTTCAACATATGCAAGATGGGAAAAATAAAATTCTTCCTACCTACTATGCAGGCAATGAATCAATGATATGCTTGGGAACTACTTACATGTAAAATATAATAATGAGTTTGTAAATTTTATATTGAACAGTTTTCTTTCTATTTTTGAACAATAATCTTTTGGCAGAGGTGGAAGCTCATAAGAGAGATTGAGAATGGAGAAAAGAAATGTTGAAAGTTGCATAAACATACCTTGATGGCAAAAATAATAAACATTATAAATTGGCATATTTTCCCCAACATTTTGATATTTTCAAAATAACAATGAAGAATCAGCCATGTCCCCTACACTGGAAAAATTGCTACTGTCAACATGATGTGAACTAGTGGTAATCCCACTGAGGAACACATCCCCATGTGTAATCTGTAGTTGTTATTGGTGATGGTATGACTAAGGTACAATCAGCAGAATACACAACTGGGCAAGAAATAAGGAATGAGAGGTACAAAACTTTGCAGTCATACCATGACAGTCTGTAGAAGTGCCTATAGAAACTGGATGCATATCCTACCACCACACAAATTTGGTTCCATTGTCAAGAGTGATGATGTTTTATATATATAATGGTATGAAGAGATTCCTTATTCATACACTGATGCTTTCTGGGGAAAACAGGGTAAGTACTGAAGCTTGTCTGCAAATGGGTTAAGCAGCCTGAAAAATGGCCAGAGCTGGTAGTCTGGTTTTCAGAGTGGGTGGCTTTTCTTGGGAAACTAAGCCCTACATAATTTGAACTTCCTGCCAGTGCCAGAGAGAAACCATGGACTTTCTTATTGGTTTATATGGATGGTGATGGGAGAAGTGGAACTTGTAAGTTATTAGCAGTCAAATATCAAAAATAAAGTTGGACTTTATTACAGATAGAGTCTATTTAGACTTTTATATTTATTATGTGCTCAATAGCCAAGTAAAGAAAATGTAGAGAAAGAAATGCAGGGTTCATGATGGGCTCAGGCTCTTTAATGTTCATTGCAGGATACTGACCCTGCCCTAATCCCATCTAGTATCTGAAACATGTGTGTCTCTTTTCTTAGACAACATCCCAGAAAATCTATACATCAGATATTTGAAAGAGAGCTCATTCTTGAAATTTCCATTTTTTTTTAACTCCTGGCGAACTGTGTTTCAAATAAATGTTGTGTTAATTGTCTCCAAGTTCTGTAGGTTCTCTCCTTGTACTAAGATAAGACACCTGAAAACACCATATTTTGAACAAATGACTGTTTGCCTTGAGAATGTCTCTACTAAGCTGTTTCACCTTTAAATTTATTTTTAACCTAGTTATTATAGTTGCATAAAATCATCTAAAGAGATATGGTTTCAAACAATAGTTGTTGACTATCTCTCCCAGGTTCTACAGATCAAGAATTCAGAAGGTTCTCCTCTGGGCAGTCCCATGTTGGATCTCTCAAGCGGTCACAACCACATTTAGCTGGGGCTGCAGTCACCGAAGGCTGAAGTGATATTTCAGCACCCATTTCCATGACAACTCAGACACAGGGCTTATAAAAAGCCAGTGCTGGCTCCCAGCCATGGACCTCAGATCCTGTGGGCCTCCTGGTGGGCGAAGTGTCTTCACAGCATGATGACTAGCCTTCCCCAGGATGAGTGATCTAAGAGAGAATAAGAGAGAAGCCAGGCTGCCTTTCATGAACCAGCTTCTGTAGTTGTGCAGTATCATATCTACCATGTTCTACAGTTCAAGGCAATTATAAAACCCACCCATTTTCCTGGGAAGGGATCAGAGATTCTAACTTTTGATGAAAAGGTACCCTTCCAATATGATGTTGACATACCACCATTCGGCAATTATCTCTGGAAAATATAATCAGCCACAGAACTGATTTAATAAGCAATTAAATAAAGATTATTTTGTCTATTGCTTCCCAAGATTATTACAGAAGAACTTCCATTATGTTCCTCAGTGTTGTACATATGTAGATTCTTTTGACAAGATTCTTCTAAAATTTATTGTTAGGAAAAATTTTAAATGTATATTACTTTTGATCCAGAAATTCCACCTCAAGAAATGGAGCCTATGTCAATACTTGCATAATTGAAAAGGATTTATTTTTATTATTATATAATATTATATATTATTTTTCTCCCTAATACTTATTTATTTTTGTTCATCAATAAAAATTATTGACTGCATTAGCTGTCTCTTTTTATCTTTTTTTTTTTTCATAAGGCTTTGTGTTAAAGTCTCTGTTCAATTCTTACAATTAACCTGTTCTTGGTTTCCAACATAAACATTTCCCCCTTTCTCTCAATAGCATGCTATCAGTCTTTAACTCTTTAAAAAATATACTTAATTAACCAAGGTAGAAAATGCCAGTTAAGAAAATGTTGAAAAGTTGAGAAATAAAAGTTAAAGTCTATCTTCAACTTGGTTTCTCTTACCCAGAATTAGCTAGAACTAATAATTTTATTCTACCTTTCTAAATCCACCTGCATATATACACACAAACATGCCAGTATATAAATGCAATATCCATATTCTTCATTGCTTATGCATAAGAGCTTACTACAAATACAATTCTGCAAGTTGCTTTCTCCCCCAGTCTATGGACAACATTCTAAATTAATACGTATAGACCTACTTAATTCTTTAAATTGGTCATATCATATGCACTTAACTATTCACCTATTCATTTACTATATCATTAATTGTTTGCTATTGTAAAATAATGTTACATACATATGAATAAAAATAAATCCTTTTTAATCATGCAAGTATTGACATAGGCTCAATTCTTTGAGGTAGAATTTCTGGATCAAAAGTAATATATATTTAAAGTTTTGATCAAGATTGCCAAATTCCATCTAACCACATCGTACCAACTTTCACTCTTTGCCTTTTTAATCAAAACAATTCTACATGTAGGTGTTTTATTGTAAATAGCTTTAAATATTTTTTAAATGTAGGTTATATATTTTATTTTATTTGTTTTAATTAGTTACACATGATAGTACAATGATCTTGACATATCATACATTTGAATCAGATGGGATATAATTTCTAATTTTTCTGAGTGTACAGGTTGCAGAATTACATTGGTCATGCAGTCACGTATATACCCACAGCAATAATAATGTCTATTTTATTCTGCTGTCCTTCCTTTCCCCCCTTCCCTTCCACTCCCCTCCTATCACTTCTCTCTACCCAATCTAATGTGACACACTTCTTTTTTTTCTTTATCCTCACTTCATCATACATGTATTCTGTATAATGATGAGGGTCTCCTTCCATCTTCTGTGCAATTCCCCTTCACCCTCCCTCCCTTTCCCTCCCACCTCTCTTCCCTATCTAGAGGTAATCTTCTTCTTATGCTCTTCCTCCCTATCCCATTTTGAGTCACCCCCCTTATATCAGAGAAGACATTTGGCATTTGTTTTTTAGGGATTGGCTAACTTCACTTAGCATAATCTGCTCTAATGCCATCCATTTCCCTGCAAATGCCATGATCTTGTTATTTTTTAGTGCTGAGTAATATTCCATTGTGTATATATGCCACATTTTTTTTATCCATTCATCCATTGAAGGTCATCTAGATTGGTTCCACAGTCTAGCTATTAGATTATACATTTTAAATAGCCAACTGGCAAAAAGTAAAGAATTCCTATCCCAGATAACCAGGCAGCATGTTGCATACGTCACAGCAATACCTTCCTTTTGTGAGTGAACTGCTAAGGTCAATCTCCTGATCTACCTCAAGTTCCTTGAGGAATGTCCAGGCACATAACTTTAAAATGGGCTTTTATGCTTTACAGAGTACAAAGACCCATAATTCAGGACCACAGGGAGACAGTTTTGCTTTCCATTCCTTTGAGACACCTAGGATATAAAAACAGCAGCAACTTGAGTTGACCAGTGGAATATTATTCGTATTGTATTACATTTTCTGATCATGGAAAGATGTGGAGGTTAAATAAAGATATTAAGATATTCATCATTGAGAGGGAAGATGGCGGCGGGAAGTGAGTAAGCCGCTCTGTGCCCCGAGCCGCCGCGTCTGAAAAGATGAGGTAAAGATCATTAAAGGAGATCTGTCGACAAAAACCCAGCACCGTGTCAAGAAAGGGGCCTAGGTGGAGTGAATCCGCCACTAATCCAGCCAAGGTGAAGGGAGTACAGCACGACTTCAGCGCGAGCATTAAGGACGCAGCCGGAGCTGCCCGGCTCCCTCGGCCCCTTCTCCCTCTCATCTCCGCCTCTCCACCTTGCTTCTTTCTCCCCAGCTGTCTCTCCTCCCAAGCTCAGTCTCTAAATCTAGATCTCAATTTCTTTCCCCCACCCCGCCCGCTCTCCTGCGTGTCCGGTACCCGGACCGCGCGGCCCTGAGGCGCCGCCTCCCCTCCCCCAACCCGCACCCCCTCCCCGGGGGTCCCGAAGGCCGCCGCCGCTGCCGCCGCGGCTGCTGCCGCCGCCTCCCGTGGAGCACCATAGAGCAGACTCTTCAAGGCACGAATGAGCTGCCGAATTATATGAAACAGCTGATAAGATGAGTGACAATTTAAAATCCAAGTGATCCGAGAACACGCACTGAGCTCTGACCCGCTGAATTCAAACTCCCAGTCACCTGCTTCCCGCAGACAAACAGCTATGACTCGGCATTAATTCGTCCAGCTGAAACAACTGGTCAGCCCTTCTCATCATATGAAGGTAAATGCCTACCGAGCCTTCATAAGTAGTGGCCACAGGTTTGAAACGGGGCTTGGGAGAGAAGGACCCATCTGTTGCATTGGTCGCCCGGCAAAGGGAAACGACGTCATCAGACTGCTGCAGAGGAGATAACTTCTTTGAAACAGGTGTGTGATCCCAAAGCCTTCCCTCTCCACACATCGGGAAAACTTAAGGGCCCCTACCAGCTCTCCCATAAGGGCCCCTCCCAGCTCTCCCGTGAGTGCTACAGCCAGCCCGAGGGAATAAGAGGTGGTGCGCGTCCCGCGGCGCTGAACTACCGCTCCCACCAGGGCTGACTGCTGAGGTCTCTTGCACCAGCTACGGGGAAGTGGATACTGGAGGGCAAGTAAAATCCGCTGAGGATTCTCAGCCCCAAACGCTACAAGCTTAGGGTCTGAGGGAATGGCAAACTGGAAGAGTATGCCCAGTCGTTCATGAAAACAGGGCTCCCGGGAGTAGCAGACTTGGCGTGTAGCCAGTATTGTGATGAGAGGGGCCTGGCTAGAGAAAAAGTGGGAAGTGAATAGACACATGAGGAGGCCCTAGACACTCAGGATTGGAGACTCGCCCAGTCTGGGAGGAGGAGCTGCTGCACAGTGATTGGTTCCCGCGTATTCACAGGAGAAACTTGACCTGGTGGGCACAGCGCCATCTACTGGAAGAGAAGTTAATCAAACTCTAAGACTGCATTTATTAGGGTTTTTTTTTTTATTTGGGTTTTTCTTTCATTTTCATTTTTTTTTCTTTCTTGTTGTTTTATTAATTTTTTTTTTACAAAATATTTTTTTAATTTTTTTTCTACTAATTTCAATTTAAATTTTTTTTAAAATTATTATTATTATTTTATTTTTTATTTTTATTTTTTTTAAATTTTTCTCTTTTTTAGTTCCTATTCTTTTTCTTCTTTAGTCTTTTCAGTTTTCTTATCCCCCGTTTTTCCTTGAATTCTACCTGCCTACTCTCATTCTCTTTAGAGACTTCTTCCCTTCCCTTCAAATACCTTTCCTCCCAAGCATCAAATTAATTTATAGGAGTAAACTGTAACTCAGCAGTCAAACAGAACAAGAAGCAACATGAGCAGCTTCAAAAAACAAGGAAGAAACGGAGTACAAACAATGCAGGACAGCCTAAATATTCAGGAGGACCTAGAGTCATCAGAAAAATGGTCATATAAAGAACTCAAGGAACACCTAAGACAGATGGAATGGAACCTTAAAGAGGATACAAGACGGCAAATTCAAGCAGTGAAAGAACACATTGAGAATGCATTCCATAAACAGATAAAAGAAGAAGTTAAGCATCTTTATCAGGAGATAGAGATTATAAAAAATAATCAAACAATAATTCTAGAAACGAAGGAAACGATAAACCAAATTAAAATCTCAATTGAGAGTATCACTAACAGAGTGGAGCAAGTAGAAACCAGAACGTCAGATAATGAAGACAAAATATACCATCTTGAAAAGAGTCTAGCCAACTCAGAAAGGCTGGTAAAAAATCATGAGAAAAACATCCAAGAGTTATGGGATAACAGGAAGAAACCAAACTTACGAGTCATCGGGATAGAAGAAGGTACAGAGATTCAAACCAAGGGAATGAGAAACCTTCTGGATGAAATAATTACAGAAAACTTTCCAGAAATAAAAAAGGAAACAGATATACAAATTGTAGATGCATACAGGACACCGAGCACACAAAATCACAGTAGACCAACGCCAAGACACATTGTTATGAAGATATCCAATATACAGAACAAAGAGAAAATATTAAAAGCTACAAGACAAAGGAGACAGATTACATTTAGGGGTAAACCAATACGGTTAACAACGGATTTTTCATCACAGATACTGAAAGCAAGAAGGTCATGGAACAATGTATTTCAAACACTGAAAGACAATGGATGCCAACCAAGAATTCTGTATCCAGCAAAATTAAGCTTCAGGTATGACAACGAAATAAAAATCTTTCATGATAAACAAAAGTTCAAAGAATTTGCAGCCAGAAAACCAGCATTGCAAAGCATTTTGAGCAAAACACTACAAGAAGAAGAAATGAAAAACCATAACCAAAACCATCAGTGGGAAGTGCCTCAGTAAAGACAGAGGGCGAGGGGAAAGACAATCATGGAGAAACAAACTAAAATTTTTTTAAAAAAAGGATAAAAAATCAAACATGGATGAAAGTTCAAACCACATATCAATAGTAACTCTGAATGTTAATGGCTTAAACTCTCCAATAAAGCGACATAGGCTGGTATCATGGATTAAAAAAACAAATCCAACAATATGCTGCCTCCAGGAGACACATCTGATTGGAAAAGACATACACAGGCTGAAGGTGAAAGGATGGGAAAAAATATACCACGCACACGGTCCTCGCAAGCAAGCAGGGGTGGCCATCTTCATATCGAATAAAATCGACTTCAAGACTAAGTTAATCAAAAGGGATAAAGAAGGTCATTATATACTGTTAAAAGGAACCATTCACCAACAAGACATAACAATTATCAATATTTACGCACCAAATAATGGTGCTGTGACATTCATAAAACAAATTCTCCTCAAATTCAAGAATCAAATAGACCACAACACAATAATTATGGGAGACTTCAACACACCTCTCTCACCATTGGACAGATCCTCCAAACAAAAGTTAAATAAAGAAACTATAGAACTCAATACAACAATCAATAACCTAGACTTAACTGACTTATATAGAATATATCAACCATCAACAAATGGATATACTTTCTTCTCAGCAGCACATGGATCCTTCTCAAAAATAGACCATATATTATGCCATAGGGCAACCCTCAGTAAATATAAAGGGGTGGAGATAATACCATGCATTTTATCTGATCATAATGGAATGAAACTGGAAATCAATGATAAAAGAAGGAAGAAAAAACCCTACATCACATGGAAAATGAACAATATGTTACTGAATGATCAATGGGTTACAGAAGACATAAAGGAGGAAATCAAAAAATTCTTAGAGATAAATGAAAATACAGACACAACATATCGGAATCTATGGGTCACAATGAAAGCAGTTTTAAGAGGAAAGTTCATCGCCTGGGGGTCATTCCTCAAAAAAAGAAGAAACCAACAAATAAATGAGCTCACACTTCATCTCAAAGCCCTAGAAAAGGAAGAACAAAACAACAGCAAATGTAGCAGAAGGCAAGAAATAATTAAAATCAGAGCGGAAATCAATGAAATTGAAACAAAAGAAACTATTGAAAAAATTAACAAAACTAAAAGTTGGTTCTTCGAAAAAATAAATAAGATCGACAGACCCCTAGCCATGCTAACGAAGAGAAGAAGAGAGAGAACTCAAATTAATAACATACGGGATGAAAAAGGCAATATCACAACAGATGCTACAGAAATACAGAAGACAATTAGAAAGTATTTTGAAAACCTATATTCCAATAAAATAGAAGATAGTGAAGACATCGATAAATTTCTTAAGTCATATGATTTTCCCAGACTGAGTCAGGAGGATACACACAATCTGAACAGACCAATATCAATGGATGAAATTGAAGAAGCCATCAAAAGACTACCAACCAAGAAAAGCCCGGGACCGGATGGGTATACAGCGGAGTTTTACAAAACCTTTAAAGAAGAATTAATACCAATACTTTTCAAGTTATTTCAGGAAATAGAAAAAGAGGGAGCTCTTCCAAATTCATTCCATGAGGCCAACATCACCCTGATCCCGAAACCAGACAAAGACACCTCAAAGAAAGAAAACTACAGACCAATATCTCTAATGAACCTAGATGCAAAAATCCTCAATAAAATTCTGGCGAATCGAATACAAAAACACATCAAAAAAATAGTGCACCATGATCAAGTAGGATTCATCCCTGGGATGCAAGGATGGTTCAACATACGGAAATCAATAAATGTTATTCACCACATCAATAGATTTAAAGATAAGAACCATATGATCATCTCGATAGATGCAGAGAAAGCATTCGATAAAGTACAGCATGCCTTTATGTTCAAAACATTAGAAAAACTAGGGATAACAGGAACTTACCTTGACATTGCGAAAGCTATCTATGCTAAGCCTCAGGCTAGCATCATTCTGAATGGACAAAAGTTAAAGGCATTCCCTCTAAAATCCGGAACAAGACAGGGATGCCCTCTATCTCCACTTCTATTCAATATAGTTCTCGAAACACTGGCCAGAGCAATTAGACAGACGAAAGAAATTAAAGGCATAAAAATTGGAAAAGAAGAACTTAAATTATCACTATTTGCAGATGACATGATTCTATACCTAGAAGACCCAAAAAGGTCTACAAAGAAACTACTAGAACTAATAAATGAATTCAGCAAAGTGGCAGGATATAAAATCAACACGCATAAATCAAAGGCATTTCTGTATATCAGCGACAAAACTTCTGAAATGGAAATGAGGAAAAACACTCCATTCACAATATCCTCAAAAAAAAAAATAAAATACTTGGGAATCAACCTAACAAAAGAGGTGAAAGATTTATACAATGAAAACTACAGAACCCTAAAGAGAGAAGTAGAAGAAGATCTTAGAAGATGGAAAAATATACCCTGTTCATGGATAGGCAGAACTAACATCATCAAAATGGCGATATTACCAAAAGTTCTCTATAGATTTAATGCAATGACAATCAAAATCCCAATGGCATTTCTTGTAGAAATAGATAAAGCAATCATGAAATTCATATGGAAAAATAAAAGACCCAGAATAGCAAAAGCAATTCTAAGCAGAAAGTGTGAATCAGGCGGTATAGCGATACCAGATTTCAAACTATATTAAAGAGCAATAGTGACAAAAACAGCATGGTACTGGTACCAAAACAGGCGGGTGGACCAATGGTATAGAATAGAGGACACAGAGACTAATCCACAAAGCTACAACTATCTTATATTTGATAAAGGGGCTATAAGCATGCAATGGAGGAAGGATAGCATCTTCAACAAATGGTGTTGGGAAAACTGGAAATCCATATGCAACAAAATGAAACTGAATCCCTTTCTCTCGCCATGCACAAAAGTTAACTCAAAATGGATCAAGGAGCTTGATATCAAATCAGAAACTCTGCATCTGATAGAAGAAAAAGTTGGTTCCGATCTACAGATTGTGGGGTCGGGCTCCAAATTCCTTAATAGGACACCCATAGCACAAGAGTTAACAACTAGAATCAACAAATGGGACTTAATTAAACTTAAAAGTTTTTTCTCAGCAAAAGAAAGAATAAGAGAGGTAAACAGGGAGCCTACAACCTGGGAACAAATCTTTATGCCTCAGACTTCAGATAGAGCCCTAATATCCAGAGTATACAAAGAACTCAAAAAATTAGACAATAAGATAACAAATAACCCAATAAACAAATGGGCCAAGGACCTGAACAGACACTTCTCAGAGGAGGATATACAATCAATCAACAAGTACATGAAAAAATGCTCTCCATCTCTAGCAGTCAGAGAAATGCAAATCAAAACCACCCTAAGATACCATCTCACTCCAGTAAGATTGGCAGCCACTATGAAGTCAAACAACAACAAGTGCTGGCGAGGATGTGGAGAAAAGGGTCCACTTGTACATTGCTGGTGGGACTGCAAATTGGTGTGGCCAATTTGGAAAGCAGTTTGGAGATTCCTGGGAAAGCTGGGAATGGAACCACCATTTGACCCTGCTATTGCCCTTCTCGGACTATTCCCTGAAGACCTTAAAAGAGCATGCTACAGGGACACTGCCACATCGATGTTCATAGCAGCACAATTCACAGTAGCTAGACTGTGGAACCAACCCAGATGCCCTTCAATAGATGAATGGATAAAAAAATGTGGCATCTATACACAATGGAGTACTATGCAGCAATAAAAAATGGCAAAATCATAGAATTTTCAGGGAAATGGATGGCACTAGAGCAGATTATGCTTAGTGAAGCTAGCCAAACCCTAAAAAACAAATACCAAATGTCTTCTTTGATATAATGAGAGCAACTATGAACAGAGCAGGGAGGAAGTGTAGGAAGAAAAGATTAAAATTAAACAGAGACTTGAGATGGGAGGGAAAGGGAGAGAAAAGGGAAATTGCATGGAAATGAAGGGAGACTCTCATTGCTAAACAAAATTACATATAAGAGGTTGTGAGGGGAATGGGAAAATAAAAAAAGAGAGAAATGAATTACAGTAGATGGGGTAGAGAGAGAAGTTGGGAGAGGAGGGAGGGGACGGGGGATAGTAGGGGATAGGAAAGGTAGCAGAATACAATAATTACTATTAGGGCATTATGTAAAATTGTGGATGTGTAACCGACGTGATTCTGCAATCTGCATTTGGGGTAAAATTGGGGGTTCATAACCCACTTCAATCTAATGTATGAAATATAATATGTCAAGAGCTTTGTAAAGTTGTGAACAACCAATAAAAAAAAAGATATTAAAACAGAAAAAAATGGTGTTCCAGGTTTTCAAGCTTCTTATAGGTTAAATGTCAAATGTTATATCTTGGGATAAGGGACATGTAGTCAGCTGGATGCAGAATCATCAGACAGAGTGAAAACCTTCCAAACCCAAATACCTGGTTTTCACCACAGATCGTTTCTGCATACAGATTAACCCAGTGGGAAGATTTTATTTTGTTTTAAGTGCCCTGGGGCTGCTTTAGGCAATAGCACAACATATCAAAAAGTTATTCAATGTGGGATTTTATTTTTAATAATTGGTGGAGAATAGAAACTATAATAGGTTAAAAGGGATATACAGGAACAAGATAGGAATGTCAATTTTTTAATTGGGTTCTGGAGAAAGGATGAAGAAAGGGCTCCTGAATGACACAGAAAGATTTATATGTGCCTTAAACAGATTTTTAAATATGCAGTTGTGAATTTGAGAGTGTAGAACAATCAAAATGGTAGAGAGGATCAATAAGGCCTTTAAAATAGAATAAAAACCAAATCAATTAACCATAATAATGAAAGATATTTAAGGCAGATTTGAGCAGGCAGAAGAAAAGCTCAGCAAACTTGAAGCTAGACAAATTGAAATTATTTTATCCGAAGAACACAAAGAAAAATGATTACAGAAAAGTGAGCAGAGTCTAAGAAGAGACCCATGGGACACCATCAAGTGCACCAATATATGTATTGTGTGGATTCTCGGGAGCAAGAAAAAAATAGAGAGATTTTAAAAAAAATATAATGACCCAAAACTTCATAAGTTTGAGGAAAGACATGGATATAAACATTCAAGAAGCTCAATGCACTTTAAAGGATGAACTCAGAGACCCATGCCAAGACACATAATAAACAAATAGTCAAAAGCCAAAGACAGAGGATGCTAAAAGCATCAAAAGAGAAGTGACTCATTGCATACAAGGAATTCTCAGGATTATTATCTGAAAATTTCTCATCAGATACTTCAATGGCAGCAGACTTATTAATCTATGCAAAGTGCTGAAATTAAAACAACAAAAATTTAAAATTTTCAACAAAGATTCTTATATATAGTCAAACTGTCCTTCAAACATGAGGGAAAAGCTGGGCTCCAATAATTCTAACTCAGGAAGTCAAGACAGGAGGAGCAACTTAAGGAGACCCTGTTTCAGAATAATATACAAAAGGGGCTGGGAATGAGCTCAGTGTAGATTGCTCCTGGTTTCAACCCCCCCCCCCACACACACACACAGAGGAGAGAGAGAGAGAGAGAGAGAGACAGACAGACAGACAGACAGACAGACAGAAATGAAGATATTCCCAGATCCCAAATAAAACTTGAGGGAGTTAGTTACCACAAAACCTGCCCTGTAAGAAAAGTTAAAGGTTTAAATGAAAGAATTCTAGACATTAACTCAAAGTCATATGAACATACAAAGATTTCAGTGAATGTAAATTACATAGGCATTATAAAGCTATCATTGTTATTAAAATTTCTTTTCTAAGTGATTTAAGAGACTAATACATTTTTTTAAAAAATAGTCTAAAATCTAGTATTATTGCAATATTGGTCTGGAACTCCACAGTTTGTTTTCTACACAGATTACATACTAGTGTATTGTTTTAAAAGTTGTTGATTAGGTGTTGAGAGAGTTTTGTTACTTATTTTAAAATTTTTATGTCAGTCACAGTTATTATGCTCGGGCAATAGTATTCTTTCATCATGAATTTGTGGAATACTGATTCTTCTTTCAAAGTAAAAAAAAAAGTTATTGATTAGGTTTGGGGCTCAAAATATAATACAAAATAAAATATAATTTTGTGACAATGATAACTGGTAAGTTTGAGAGTGGAAGTGTATTGGAGCTGTTTTTGTATGTTATTGAAATTAAACCACTATAACTCACATTAAAATGCTATAACTTTAAAACATTAAATGTAATACCCATGATAACCATGAGGAAAATAGTTGTAAAATATACACAAAAGAAAATTAAATGTTTCGCTGAAAAATATTGCTGTACATAAAAAAAGGGAGCATTGTAGGAAATGGGGACAAAAAGCTATAAGGCAAGCCCAGTGGTGGCCCACACGGGTAATCCCAGCTATTCAGGGGACTCAGGAGGATTGCAAGTCTGGGCAACTTAGAGAGACCCAGTCTCAAAACAAAATTTTTACAAAGGCTGGGGATGCAGCTCAGTGGCAGAGCACTTACCTAGCACACACAAGGTACTGGCACTCAGGGGTTCTTAGTAAGTGAAGAAACTGTGAGACTAAAGGGATCTAGAAGGCAGCCTCTTTTCCTAACCATAAAATGAGTTTTCTCAATTTTCCTTTGTTTTCAAGAAATCTTTTAACAACAAAGCCACTCAAAAGTAGAGTCAAGTTCTCATTAAGAACTCCATAAAAAGAGGCACTCTTTCAAACGTCTTGAAGTGCACTTGATTCATCACCCAAGAGGGCTGCAGACCAACTTAATATTGAATTTTTAGTTGCAAACAGACTACACTTGGACAGTTCAGGATCTATCAAACTACCATCTCTCCCAACATACATCACTATTTACAAACAAAAGGGCAAGCTTCTACTGGCCCATTAAAGTTGGGTTAAAGCTTCTCCTGAATAAGCAAAGAGACTGCCAACAGCCAACTGTTCAAACTATTTCCCAAAATCCTCAACCATGACAGAATCTCAGAGTCACAAAAAGCATATAGTCTCAGGGAGAAGAGAATCATAGTAAAATGAAATGCTTTGCACTCACCGATTTAATCCCAGTAGTTTGAAAGACTTATATGTTGTATTCAATTATCAGCCATGGTATATAATGGTATATATAATGGTATCTGAAGTTAATGAAGTTAAAGGACTAAAAGAAAGAACTTGTATTTCCTGTGTGCTTGTATGCCACATTAAACTTGTATAAAGAGCATAATTACTTTTTCTAGTTTTTCCTTACCTCTACCTACCCCTTCAAGCCACACCATTATCACGGTGATTGATATTTCTGTTCTATATTTAATTAACATGTCTGCAGTTTGCGATTGAAAGAGGTGCTAAATAAAGATGACTCAAGTAAATACTAAAAGCAGGTATGTCCCCCAACCATAAAAAGTGTTTCTCCAGAAATAACTTATGAAAATTCAACTTATTGGCCTTTTTTATTCCCCTGAGTTATGGAGTGAATTGTGTCACTCCAAAATACATTTGTTGAAGTTCAACCCTCAATACCTCAGAACGTGATTGTATTTGGAGACAGGGGCTTTAAAGAGATAATTAAGGTAAAATGAGTTCAAATGGCCCTAATACAATATGATAGGTGTCCTCACGAGAAGACGATATAAAGACAAAAGCAGAGGGGAAACTACATGCAGACACAGTAAGCAGGCAGCCATCTGCAATTCAGGAGAAAGGCCTCAAAGGCAATCAGACCTGTTAACAACATTATCTTGGACTACCAGTCTCTAGAACCATGAGGAAAAAAATTCTGTTGTTTAAGTACCATGACTGTGGTATTTTGTTATGACAGCTTCTAGTAAACTAATACACATTCTTTGTCTCTTTTTAATATACTCACCACTATAATCATTAGTCATATTAAACCCTTATTATTGTGTGTGGGGGACGTTGACATGTATATAATTTTATCTAAGTGTAGGATCTTGTCTATAAAATATTATGTGTCAATTTGCTGAGCGCTAAAAAGATTTAAATAAAATTTCTATATTAAAAAAATTCAAGTTTCTGTGAAAGTTGTGAAGAAGCTAAAATTTTACTATTTCAAGCTAAAAAGTTATTCTACCACCGCATCATTGACCCTTTAGAAGACACAAGACTCCCGGGTTAGAAACAAATGTTCTGTTATTCACGACACAATAGGTAGAAGTAGCTTTATATTCACATTGGTTTTCTTTTCTCCTGAAGTTTCATGAGAATAACATAAAGTGCATATAACCCCAAGTGGATGTTGTGCACACAGGAAATTCACATCACAGCTGAGGAACTCAAGCTTAGAATATCTCTCTCCCTTATGATGGATTGCTAGAGCATTTGTCCCACAGACATTATCTTTGTTATATTGTACAGTACACAAACCTATCTTTTCTTCTGGAAGGAGACACTGTCTCCATCTTCTAAGACTGTCTGCAGTACAGACATGCTTGAAAAAATAGTCTGGAATAAAGGAGTATGTGTTGTTGCTCAAAGACATGCAGAAATACAATAGGCTCAAGGAGAATTATTTTTTAACAATCATATTTTGGGAGGATTTCTTTAATATATAACATGAACTCTTAAAAAATTTCAGAAGACCAAATTGGGAATGCTTATTTTAGAGAAAGACTTTGGGTAACAAAAATTAATCAAAGGAACCAAAAATTAATCAAGTGTTTTGACAAACAAGATTATATAATTTACTTTCCCCTTGGAGAAAAATATCTTTAACTTTCCTTAACTTCACATTTTAAAAAATCTCTATTAATAAAATATACTTTAGAGCTGGGGTTGTGGCTCAGAGGTGGAGCGTGTGCCTAGCATGTGTGAGGCACTGGGTTCAATCCTCAGCACCATATAAAGTAAAATAAAGACATTGTGTCCACCTATAACTAAAAAAAATAAAATTTAAAAAATTGTTAAAAATTAAAATAAAAATAAATCATATGTTAAAAAAAGTTGTTAAAAATTAAAATATACTTTTTTTCTGAGATTTGTGCATTTCAATTGTAAGAAATAATTTTCCCTTAAAGCAAAAAATATGAGAAAAATACTAATTTAATGCAGTTGAATCTCTCCCTTCTTCCTCTTAGAAACATTTTCTTCACTTAGTTACCAGGGTAACAAACTCTCACCTGGATGTCCTCCTCCTTTTCTGACTGCTCTGTCTCAGTCTCTCTGTTCCTTTTCCCTGAACTCATACCCTTAGAGTGGCCCAATAGCTCAGTTCTGGAACCTCTTCTATTGTCTACCTAAACTTCCTTTCTTGATGCTTTCATCCAAACTTGTACTGTTGAGTTCAACGTATGTATCTGCAGCTTGGCTCTCTCTTCTGCCCATACTTACATGTTCACTTGTACAATTGCCTACTAAACCACCACATTGGATGTCTAACCTGTCAACTTCATCAGTCCCAACCTGCCTTCTCACCTCAGTTAATGTCTGTCTGAATCTTTTGGCTGTTTAGGCCTCAAAATTTAGAGTTATCCTTGTTTCCCCCACTTTCTCTCATATATATATCTAAGCCACCTGCGAACCAGTCTTTTTCCTCTGGGGTAATCTGACATTCATTTCTTAGATCATCTATTACAACTACTTTAGTCCAAACCAGTCCAACTTGCACTTTCTCTCACCAGGATTAACACAAACATATCCTGCTGACTTCCCTGTTTTCAACCTTTATTCTTTATTGTCCTCTCTCCACACAGATTGATCCTTTTAAAGTATAAAAGGAACTGTGTCTGTTCTCTGTTAAAAAAACTTACAGTGGCTCCTAGTGTCACTCAGAGTAAAAGCAAAGTCTGCACAACAGTCTACAAAGCCCTAAATGATCTGGCTCCTCATTACCTTTTCAGCCATATCTCCTTTCATTCGCTCTGCTCCGGCTACACTGACCTCTTCATGTTGTCAAACATACCAGACATGATCTCCCGAATGCCCTTAACATCAACTGCTCTCTCTGCTGGGAGCCATCCTCCTGCACATGGCTAACTCCTTCACCTCCTTAGCCTCCTTTTAGCTGTTCAGCAATGGCATCTGGCTGAGGTCTACCCTGATGGCCTCATCTAGACTGCAGCCACTGCCTTCCTACTGTCACTCAATCTCCCTTACTCTGCTTTATTTCTTTCTATAGCACATGATCTTCTACTATAACATTTACTTATTTATTATAACCAATATGTCACACTGAATGATTTTTATGTTTTGTAATTATTATAGCATATAATGACAATCAATTATACTATAGAATTTACTTGTTTATTACAACTTTTGTTTATTGTCTATCTCTTCCAGATAAAATTTAAGTTCCATCTGGGTAGCGATTTTTTTTTTCTGTTTGTTTGCTAATTTAGCACTTGAATCTAGAACAGTTCCTGGAAAATACAGATCTAAAATGAGGTACATTAAAAAAATCTGTTGAATTTATGAATAAATTTCTTAATTTTCATATTTAAAAGAATAACTGTTTCCAATGTTTTACTTTTAACATAATATTGTGAGCTAAACATTTTTACATGTAAACATATTCCCAGAAGATATCTTAAAAATGTAGAAAAATGTTCAAATGAGAAGATACGTATTGTATCCTTTTATGTAGAAATTATAGATCATTTTATGTAGAAATTAACACTATATAAAGATTGAAATATAATTTTAAAAATTGTAGAAAACTAGAACAAATTGTTATTTTTTTAAAATTTCTATGTGAAAAAGTCTACTTTAAATTAAAAATCAATGAAAAAACTAGAAAGAGAATACTTAATGGAATGTATTACAAAAAATTGACAATTTTTCCATGTCAAAAATATCTTTATATTAAACCAACAAACAGGTAAAATATTTGCTGTATGTATCACAAAAGAGCTAATGCCATAAAACATGATTCCATCCCCATCTCTGTATCAGTAGCATTTCAGGACATTGTTCTCTTGGTTTTCTTCCTCAGTCTCCTTTGCTATTTACTGTTCACCTCCCCTACCTGTGAATGTTGGAGAGATCCAGGAGCTAAGCTTTGAGCTTTTTTCTCCTCTCTCTTAACACTAATCCCTACATAATATCATCCAGCCTCACTGCTTTAAAGCACCACCTAATTGCTGACATCTTCCAAATCTACATGTCCAGGCTGCTTGTCTCCCTGGGACTCAGTGTCAAGCCCTCGATTGCTTATTAGCTTCACTGTAAGGACTAATAGGCATCTCATATTCAACATGATCAAACCAAAACTGCTTTTACTTTCTCAATCTGTCCCTCCCCCAATATGCTCTAGTTTATTAAATTTCAATTCACTCTTTCAGTTGCTCAGGCCACCGATCTTGAAGTTATCCTTTCATCTCTCTTTATCCCAAACCTATTTTCAAATCCTATTGGCTTTACCTTCAAAATAGACCCAGACACTGAACTTGTCTCACGACCTTCATTGGCTTCTTCTAAACAGGTCAGAAGTTGAAAAAACAGCTCTCATCAGGACTACTACAATAGCCTGTTGGCTGGTCTCCTGCTCTCACTTAAACCCTCCTTTATCTATTTCCAATTCAGAATCAGAATAACCCCTTTAAAATATGTCAGTTTATGACTCTGAAAAGACTTCAATGGTTTCCCATAATACTTGGAGTAAAAGCCTAAATCCTACCATGGCTGAAACACTATGTAATACAGGTAAATATTATTCATGCCTAGAAAGTCATGCCTCTTCTTCTGCTGGCCACTTCTGTGGATGATTGTCAGTCTAATGAAGAACTGAACTTGATTTTGTTGGTACTAAGGTTACTTTCAGAGCACTTCCTCAGATTCCTCTTGTGTGATCTATGTTTGGGGTCAGGGGACCAGAGGGTTTTTCAATGTTCCTGCTCTACCTTCAGCTTTAGGCTTCCCTGTGCACCTGCACCTTCATGAAAGTCTCTCTCTGTCTGTATTCTTGTTCCTTCCTCTGCTTCTTACTGCCTGTTGCCTGGTGGGGTGAGGAAGAGGAAGTGGGAAAGCATTGCTGTCCTGGTTCAACCTCAGGCCAGCTCAGACCTTGTGACCCTGGTCGTAGGGAGGAGCTTTCTCAAAGACCCTCCCTTCCCCCAGCAGGAGACCTCTTCAGGTCTGGCTCCCTCCATATGGGAAGAAGGTCTCCCCCATTCCCTTTCCTTCATCACTGTGGGTCTTCACCTGAGAGTAACAGCCTTTGTTATTCTTACTCCAGCAGCATAAAGTGGTTGTTCACCAGGAAAGAGGCCAAGGGAGAAATGTCACCCTTTTCCTGCAGTGGTAACCACCTCATCTCCAGGCCAACACCACCCAGAGAGTCTCAAGAACAAGCCTCAGCTTTGTTCCTGCTCATGAGACCCCTGCAAGGTCCATGGAGGAAACAGACACCCCTCTGCCAGCAGCTCCAGAAGTTCTATACTGTATTGTACTCAGGAGAGAGAATGGGATGGATGATCATGTAACCAGTTTCTGCCACAATGTCATCAATAGAAAAATGTTAGCTTATCTGTATACAGTGCAATATTACATATCCACTGAAATTTTGCTATTATAAAAATTCTAATGTTAACAGAAAATGCTTAAGGTGTAACATTGAATGACAGAAGAAAATAAATTAGAAATACACTCTGAGACTAATTATGTACATAGAGGTATTCACACCCACATATACATATCACATATGTATGCTAGTGAAAAAGATTAAAAGAATAGTCAAAGAATTCAGTAAATTTCCTTGGAATAATAAGATTAGAGGTGATTTTAATTTTCCCCCTTATAATGTCTGTATTTTCAGATTTTTACAATTAACTTATGTCAACGTAAGATACAACTTTATGGCATAATTGTTTGGCTACTGCTTATTTTAGGGTCTAATTTAGAAAAATATATGGGGAGCTTTTAGAGAAAACTAGGGCATTGAAACTGCAGGGAGCAACTTCTTGTAGCAACTTTGTGAATTACAAATATTTATATTCATAGCCTGAAAAAGATTATCATATCCATAGTGTGACTATGTCCTCATTTGATTAGCCGAAGATAACATTTGTGCTTCTAAAAATGAATTATGGTTACTATAAATAACCTTTAAATGTTTTTAAATTAGTATTAAATGTACAAATACCAAATGTCTTCTTTGATATAATGAGAGCAACTATGAACAGAGCAGGGAGGAAGAGTAGGAAGAAAAGAGTAACATTAAACAGAGACATGAGATGGGAGGGAAAGGGAGAGAAAAGGGAAATTGCATGGAAATGAAGGGAGACCCTCATTGCTATACAAAATTACATATAAGAGGTTGTGAGGGGAATGGGAAAATAAACAAGGAGAGAAATGAATTACAGTAGATGGGGTAGAGAGAGAAGATGTGAGGGAAGGGGAGGGGTATAGTAGGGGATAGGAAAGGTAGCAGAATACAACAATTACTAATAGGGCATTATGTAAAATTGTGGATGTGTAACCGACGTGATTCTGCAATCTGCATTTGGGGTAAAATTGGGGGTTCATAACCCACTTCAGTCTAATGTATGAAATATGATATGTCAAGAGCTTTGTAATGTTGTGAACAACCAATAAAAAAAAATTTTAAAAAAGTATTAAATGTAATAATAACAATAAGATAAAATATTTCAATTTGTGATAAATTTGGAAAATCAGTGGATAATATGAGTAAATGAAAATTCATAGATGCATATAGACATAGCTCCTTTCTCATTTCACTTTTGATATTAAATTGGGCACTAAATCATATGTCCTCAAACTTCTTAATCTGTATAGAAGCAAACCCTCCTCTCTTTTCCCACCCTGTGTGTATTTTCCCCCTAAGTCACCTCCCATCCTTCCATTCTCAAAATCATCTTCAGGATGTTTACAAAGTGCATATCTGATCCTGGGTAGGAGTATCCATAGCAATGAGGAGACTCCACTGCATGCCAGACACCTGGGCACAGCCCCCGGACTGACCGAGCTCTTGGTGAAAAAGGAGATTGGAACATCTGGCCACAGAGCCTGCAGGGAAGTTGCTTGTGCTGCAGAAGAGGGTTCCTGCTGGGGTACCAAAGGGCAGGAGAGCAGACAGAAAAGGCAGGCCAGGTGTGAAATTTTGAAGGCTGTGGCCAGCAATTTTCATTTGATATGCAGAGCAAAAGTGAGAAGCTACTCAAGGATTCTGAGCACTGCAGGGACAAGAATAGAAAATGAGATCTATTTTCTCTCCCCAATTTTCCTAATATGACAATGAGTGCTATTGTCCACTCAGAAAATCCGGATGAAAGCAGGCATCTGATGTGTCCCTGAGGCCGTTCACTCACTTCATTTAATATTTCGTCAAATTAATGGTATCTTGTTTAAGAAAAAAAAGTGTACATAATGCTGCTTTTAATTTTTTATTATTTAAATGAATTCACCTTTTGCAACAAAATGACTGGTTTAAATGTGTGGAGCTGAAAAATCAGACCATCAGTATCACTTCTGTTCTGACCCTCAGCAGTGACAGAGGAAGGAGGCTTTTCACCTGCTGCCTGTGTTCTCAGGGTCACACCCACAGAAGTGTCCTCCTGTCTCCTTTGATACCCAGGTAAGGCTCCTAGGACTTGGAAAGGGGCAACAAACACACACACACACACACAAAAAAAAAAAAAAAACACTCTAGAAAAAATATAAACCATTAAGGTTCAAGAACATTTCCCCCTTTTGTATGTAAGAGAAATTTTTAAAAATATATATTAGCAGCAATAAGACATTCTGTTTTTCCTAATTAGTATTGCTTTGTGAAGGTAGGAATTCAGTCAGAAAGTGGAATAGCAGAGGACTGCAATTTGATAAAGAAGAAAAAGCAATGCTACCTCCCACTTTCCTGAGCACCAGCAACCTTCCTTCTGCCCTCACTCCACTACACATGTGAAAAATCTTCATGGATTGTACAGCAGAATCTCATTACTCTATATTCTATTTTTGTCTATATACCTAATTACTTTCTCACAAGCAGTTCTCTAAAGAGAGACATTTTACAGAGTAGAAACAATGCAACTAAAGTATTAGCCCTGAAAAAAGGAAGGTCTGTAAGTCAACATTAGCAGAGGAAAATGCTGGTTTATAATGCTTCCCGTACTGTAGATCCTGCCCCTGATCTTTCGCTTCAATTTCAGGTGTTTGCCCAAGCTCGGATAAGGGGTGCGGGTAAGATTTTAAAACAGGCTTCACTTATACCTCAAACCTTGGTGGGTGGCTGAATACCTACAGATTGGTAAAGAAAGAATCTAATGGGAGTGAAAAGAAATGGAGATGTGGAAGTGGTAGCTGTCCTCTGAGACAAAAATAGAACTAAGTTCTGTTCTTCTATGTGTCCCTATTTTAGTCAGCTTTTTCACTGCTGTGACCAAAAGACCTGACAAGAACCATTTTAGGCAGAAAAGTTTATTTTCAGGCTCAGCATTTCAGAGGACTCTGTCCACGAATAGACAGCTCCCTTGTCTGGGGTTCAAGGTAAGGCAGAACATTACAGCAGAAGAGTATGGCAGAGGAAAGCAGGTCGGGACATGGCCACCAAGAAGCAGAGAAAGACTCCCTTTCCCACAGACAAAATCTGTATTCTAAAGGCACACCCCCAGTGACCCACCTACTTCAGCCACACACTACCTGTTTACAGTTACCACCCGGTTAATCCCTATTATCGGATTAATGTACTCGTTGAGATAAGGCTTTCGTAACCCAATCATTTTAACTCTAAACCCCTTTGCCTTGTTTCACACATGAGCTTTGGGGGAACACCTAATATCTAAGACCTAACAGCCCCTGGGTGTGAGTGACTTGTCTAAAATCAGGATCCAGCCGGGTGCAGTGGCAAATGCCTATAATCCCCACAACTCAAGAGGTTAAGACAGGAGGTTCTCAAGTTCAAACCCAGCCTCAGCAATTTAGTAACACTGAGCAGCTTAGTGTGAGACCCTGTCTCAAAATAAAATATATTTTTAAAACAGAAACTGGGAATGTGGCTCAGTGGTTAAGTGCCCCTGGGTTCAATCCCTGGTACCAAAATAATTAAAATAAAATAAAATAAGGATCCACTTCCCCTTCCTTTTATGGAAAGAATCATCTCTTTTGCAGAAGTTCCTTCACACCAGGCTTTTAATCAGAGGTGGCTAAACAGTGGAGAATGAGGTCTTTTGGACTCTCTGAGAAAGGGTTTTGCTAAGCTGGTAAAGAGACAGCGAGTCTCCTAGTGTTATTTGGTAGCTGTAAAAGTAGCATCTTGCACTACACAAACACATGCTTATTCTTTCTGAATGTTTTCTTCTTGCTGTAAGACTAAATTTTGTTAGCTCTGAAGCAGAGGAGGAGAGCTCTGTGAAGCAGAGAGTACATGAGAACAAGAGTGAGGAAACCTGAATAATCCTCTCTGCTATGCATCTTCCAAGTGCTGAAAAATCAAATCCCTGAGCCCTGGTTCCCTCCAAGAGAATAGCACCCATGGCATGGTTTGACAGTGTCCCCAGGCTTCGTGTCTTGGAAACTTATTACTCAAATTCCGATGTTGATGGCATTTATAGACAAAATATTTGGTTGGTAATTTTGGTTGGATTAAATCATGAAGGTGGGGATCCAATGATGGCATTAGTGACTTTATAAAAAAAAGAGAGAGAGAGAGAGAGAGAGACCTGAGTTTGCACCCTCCCACTCTCTTGCCGTGTAATGCTTTCTGCCATGTTATCACACAGCAGGAGGCCTTCATCAGATGCCAGTCCCATGCTCTTAGATTTACCAGCATCAGAACTATAAGAAATGTATTTCTTCATAAATTATTCAGTCTTTAGTATTCTGTTATAGCAGCAGAAAACAGACAACCAGATTATCCCTTAGGCCCTATTCACTGTAGGGTTTCCGTAGTATCTCAGCATAAGCTGCTTTAGCAGATTAAGAAGCAGACAGTTTAATGGAGCCTGCACTGGTTTAGAAGTTGAGAGCCCACCTGGGTCAAAGTCCTGGCTCTGCCTCTTAGAAACTGAACATCTTAGTGAAGTCATTTAACTTGTCTTTTCTTCAGGGCAATTACGGGGCTTACATCAGATGACATCTCTTTGAGGTATACAACAAACCATGCCAAAATGGCTTAAACCAAATTATAGTTATTTTCCATGGTTCTTCAGGTTAACTGGGTGGGCTCTTTAGATCTGGGCTCTTTAGATCAGTTGGTCTCTAAATCTGAAGGTGGCTTGACTAGGGTTAGATGGTCCAAGACATCTTTATTCACATGCATAAAAAATGGCAGGCTGGTTCTCCAAGAGTCTTAGCTGAAACTCTTCATCTCTGCTTCACATATTTCTTGTCTTTCAGAAGGTTGATCTGGCCTTATTCATTGATGGCCTCAGAGTTCCAAAGGACTGTAGAAGACCTCAGTATACAGGTACTTTTTAAGCTTCTGCTTGTATCACAATTATAATTATCTCATTGGCTAAAACTAGGCTACACCCAAGTTCAAGGAAGAGCTTGAAGGAAAGATCTTCAAAGAATTTGGTTTATTTTGTGATCTGCCAAAATATGCTGGAAAGAATTTTGAAAGTTATAAAACATAGTATAATTTTTAAAAGTGGACTTGTAGAGTAGAACAGGGAACAGGGGGCGGTAAGAAGTGAAAGATATGAATTATATTTCAAATTATATTTCTTTCTTGGATGATTATGTCAAAATGAACACCAATATTTTATGTTACCATAATGCACAATAAAATAAATGAAATAAAAGTAACATTTGTTTGACTTGCAAATATTTTTTTTTCTAATTTTAAAATACTTTCATTGTGACTTTCCACTAAGGGTCCTTCATAGCCTATCAAAACTCAAAAATTTACTGACTGATTTGTTTATCTAAATAATCCATTGTCACTAAAGTCATCAAATAGACCCTATGGTGTGAGAGAGAAGAACTAAGGGAAGAGTAGGAGAGTGAAGGTATGTGGACAATGTGAGGGTGCCAAGATTCAGGGCAGGATAAGCTTCTAGAATAGCCCAAGGGATGCCATAACCTACTGCCTTCATGGCCTTCCTGTGCTGGTCCTGATAATTAAGGTGGCAGAACTTGAGTTATCTTCAGGGAATTGACAATACCTGTGGCAGAAGAACCCATATAAAGGGAATAATGTCCTAATTCAGGCAGGCCAGGGCATGAGGCATGCTCTAACAAAAGCTGAGAGCAAAAAGGGTGGAATGAAAAATAAAAAGTAAATGGAATAAAAAAATTCAAACTAAGTTATAGAAGAGCTCCCTTAATGGCTTTATTTGCTGGATGGTGTCAACAGGGATAAATGGAGATAATGTATCATAGACCTCCAGGATAATTAAAGACTAACATTGGTGGCAAAAATTCTAAGCTATTCATAACAGAATTACAGTCAATGTCGGAGGATATTTGGAGAAAGATTGGGTTTCTCACCTTTCCTCCTGAGATGTCTGAGAAAAGCCAAGTTGAACCCAAGGGCACAGAGGAGCTGATGGAATTCAGAGCAGTCTATCTGAGGGATATAACATGTAGGTTAGAGAAGTAAGTTGAAAGCTTACTCAGCAGCCTGGGCCAGGAGAGCAAGATTGGGGAATGCTAAGACTATGATGGATGGAATGGACATTTGGGACTCACTCCAAGGGACACTGGGTCTGTACCAGCACAAACCATTCTGGAGCCTACTACAGCTGAGCTGTTGATAAACTTCTTGCCTATCTCAGGATTGACTCAGTAAGATGGGTTTGAGTCTGAAAACAGGAGTAATTAGTTGTTTTAGTCAGCTTTTTTATTGCTGTAACGAAAGGATTTGGCAAGAGCAATGTAGAGGAGGAAAAGTTTATTTGTGGCTTAGAGTTTCAAAGGTCTTACTCCATAAGCGGCTGACTCCATTGCTTTGGTCCCAAGGTGAGGCAGAACATCAAGGCAGAAGCATGTGGCAGAGGAAAGCAGCTGGGACATGGCAACAAGGAAGCAGAGAGAGCTCTGCTCTCCAGCGACAAAATATAAACCCAAAGGCACATCCTCAGGGACCCACCTCCTCCAGCTGCACCCTATTTGTCTATAATTACCAACCAGTTAATCCATGTTAGTGGATTAATCCACTAATTATGTTACACCTCTCATAATCTAATCATTTTACTTCTGGAAATTATTGCACTGTTTCACACATGAGCTTTTTGGGAACATCATAATATTAGTGACAACGATTGGCAAAAAGATGAGATCCTCTTAAATCTTCTTAATCTCTTATTTACTTACGTATTATAAAATCCATAGAGATGTGGTTCTGAGCACTGACCATGGAGATAGGTACAAGTGGGAAGTCCAGATTTATCACTTACCATCCATTTGTTGTGGTCATGTTTCTTGATTTCTCCATTAACTTGTCTCTATTCTATATGGACTATAATTGTACCTACCTAGAAGGTATTAATGAGCTAAGTTAATGGACATAGGTGGCAAAGGATAGTATCTAGCCCATGTAATTGCTAGATGGTTGCCATTATAAGTCTGTATTTGCCTCTGCCAAGATTGTCCATTTACCATAGTGTTTAAGAAAACATGGTAAGTAAGATCCGGTTTCCTTTGCTCAAAGCTCTTGACAACTTTGTCCTCTCCAATGGTATATTCATCCAATTTTAATTAATATTAAGAAGTTTTGGTCAGAGACTCTAAAAAGGGAAATATTTAGTAGCTCTTGTTGAAGTTTTCTTTGTCCTTGGCTGTTCTAGTTAAGTCTATCATGGCAAAAGAAGAGAAAAAAATCTTGTAAAGTATGAAGTTATGAGTACATTTGGAGATGCCTTCTGGTGCCTCCTTCTGGAAGGAGATTAGTCAAGGGCAGCAGAGCACCTATGAGACAGCAGAAATTAAACAGTCATTAAAAATGTAGTGTACAAAAATAGCAAATTATGTAATATAGTTCAATTATTAAGAGGCTAAGAGTGACATTTGCATAATTTCATAAGGTTTATCTCCCAATTATTCTCTGAAGATTGCACACTTTTGGCTGTGTTTGTCCCTGAAGAGAAATACATCTTTAGCAGCTATCCACAAGTGACCAAATAAAGCAAAATACTGAAAGCCTCCCATGGGCAAACAGCATCCTTTCCCAGATACCACTTTAGAAAATCTGTTTTTTCTAAATTTTCCTACAGCCCAAGGGCTCTACCTTAAAAGCATGTCTATGAGCCACGTACTCTCAAAAGAAAACTTCCCAATGATAACTGGCAAAGGGACAGATTTTAGACATCACTCTGGATATGTATGACAATGTAGTTGTATAATGTTTACTTTTGCCCCATAGCATTTGGAGATAAAAGATGTCAGAGAGGACAAAAATGGAAACCATCCTTTAGAGAAATACACGAAATTAGAGAATAGTACAAAATGGGACAACACCTCAGTACTACTTTAAAGTCTACAAAGGATTTGCCTATACATTATATCATTCAGTCTTCAAAATCCATGTCTTTCTGGCTTGGGATTTACATTTGGTGCGTTTAGGGACTTGAGACTTAAGGAGACCATTTACTTGTTAGAGATCAGAATGCTAGTTAAGAGTTGGCGCTTGAACTCACAGCAGTTCTCTGAAGTTACTTTCCATTTCCTGACCCATGGTTCTCTCACTAAATATTTTTCACATTCAGTCTTCCATGTAGGTTTGGAGAAATTAAGGGTTCAATTGTAAGTCCATTTGGAACTAAAATAGACACTCATACTTGGGATTCCAGGAAAATAAATCAATGTAAGGTAAGTATAATGCTGTTGGTTGGAGTCAGAGTCTGTCATGCGGACCTTGACCCTGAGTTCCCTGTGTGTAATCAGTTCCATGAGCCTGAAGATGAAAAAAAGCAGGGGTCGAGGGAGGTGTTCTATTGTAATATAGAAATTTAAGGAATGGACACTTGTATTACCCACTCTTGAGAGGGTGATAGTTTAGAATGAACACAAAAAATTCTTGTTGATTCTAAATTCCTCTGTGCTTTCTCCTGTTACCAATGAAAGCTATGTAATTGCTCTATGAGATTTAGTTCCAATATAAGTTACAGAAGACTTTACTCACATTCTCTTATATACTTTTCTGTTACTTAAAAAAAAAAAAAGTTGTTTAAGCCAGGCAGTTACATGGGTGTTATATACCTGTAGACTCCAAACACTCAGGACGCTGAGGCAGGATTGCATGAGCCCAGGTATTCCAGAGCCAGCCTGGGCAAGATAGTGAGACTTGACTCTGTTCTCTAAAATTAAGATGCAATTTTTAATGGTACTGGAAGTTTTGCTCAGTCTTAGAGCACTTACCTAGCATGCAGGAGGCCCTGCATTCAATCCCAAGGGGGGGGGGGGGAGTCATTTAGCCAATACATAGAGATGAGTGATGATCACTTAGTCCATATTTATAAAATACAAATTGTAATCAGTCATATTTATAATGTAACATTCAAATTGTGTGCCTTATTTAAGTGGTGGTCGAATGGAATGTTACAGATTTCCTAGCCACAGGGAAAGCTAAGCCTATTAGTACCATCTGCTATCTTTCTGAGGCTACCACCTGCCCTGGGGAGCTATTTGTGTTCCTCTAGCAGAAGCATCAGATCAAAGACACAGGCACTTTGGTACCTGTTCTCTTATTCTGCCATAATCCATATCTTCAAAACAAGTTTGTCAGATCATGTGACTCGATTTTCTCACTCAAGTCCATCAACCAGACATATTAAAAAATCCCCCCTTCTGAAAAATTTTTAACTGAAACGGAACCATGTGGGATGTTCTATGGGAGTTTTGTGAATTGTCTCATTCAATTACCACCATTTTATTAAAAAAAGAAAACCTAATTAAATGATTAGAGCCATTTCAATGATGAGATAAATAATGAGGAGTTATTCTTTGTGTAGGAAAATATTGTGATTAAAATTGTGTTTCAGAAAATTTAATAAGACATTAAAACATCAATTGGATAGGCAAGATAAGAAAGGAAACAAATAGCTAAAAGGCAATTGCAATAATCCAAGAATGACATAATAAAATATTAAAATTCTGGGGAAGATAATGACACTCACAGTTAGTGTGAAGGAAACCAGGATGTATTGGAAGGTGTATGCCCCTAATATGCATCACCCCATCTTTGTGTGGTATATTATTCAGGGTTCTCTAGAAGAACAGAATCAACAGAAAATATGATAATAAAAAGGGGATTTACTAGATCGGCTTACGTGACCAGAAGCTGTATAGTCCACAATAACCTTCTGCAGGCTGGAGAGCAGGAGGAACCAGTAGCTTCACAGTCTAAGAGGCTAAAGCCCCAGAACAAGATCGATCAAGGGTGCTATCCTAGTCCAAGACCAAAAGCTTCTGGAAACTCCCTGGAGAATCACTGGCCCAGTCTGATTTAGAAGAGTGAAGAAGCAATATCTTCAGACTATCACGGTAGCAATCAAAAACCCATTTAAGAAGAATTGAGCTTGCATCTTCTGCTGCTTCCTTTTTCTTCCAACTTTTATTCCATCCAAGCTACCATTCTACTGGGCAGTGCTGCCCACACTTAGGGAGGGTCTCCACTTCAGTTCAGTTGTTCCACATGCCAATCATTCCTAGACATACTCTCACTGACACACCTGGAAGCCTCTTAATCATCAGCATCTCTTAATCCAATCAAGTTGACAATTCAAATTAACCATTACATGTGGGTGACTGGATGGAATTTGAAGTCTTTTCCATAGACACTTTTGAAATGTCCCATATGTGTCACTCTGGTAAACACTGGGGATACTATGAGAGCAAGAAAAAAAAAAGGAAAAGTCTGTTTACTTTTTTTTAAGTCTTTTTTAATTTTTTGCTGATTTAAAAGAGGACCAATAAGTCAAGGACAAGGATTGGAGCAAGGAAAAGGATTTATTTAGAATACCAGAAAAATGAGAAGGTGGTGAAATAACCTACTGAGGGAAAAAATTTTTTTTTGGCTCAGCATAAGTTTTAAGCTCCTTTCATCCTTAGGCAAGGAGGAAGGGAGAAGGCTTAGGTTAGGGAAGGACTGACCACTGGAGATCTCAAACAGTACTCTGGAAGTCTTGAGTTGGACATTGTGGTTGGTATGCATGTAATCGCAAGTTTGCGATATCCCTATACATCTTGAAAATATCTTGATTATATTTATCTTGGCATCTTCAGCCCTGAGCAGGGAAGAAAGAGATTAGTAAATTTAGGGCAGATAGATCTTGTACTACCAGTCTCTGGCAAATATTCCTTAAATGATTAATATGTCTATCTGCAGAGTTAAACAGAATTCTGACCCAAAGGTTAAGGTACCAAAGGGAGACAGATACAGTATAGAGGCAGAGAAGCAAAGATTTTCACCCTATTTTTGTCACCCATTAGACACTTTCTCAGGCCCAAGTGAAGAGTCAGTGTTTTTAGCAGAAGAGACTTTTGAGTCCCTGAAAAGTAACCTAGGCAACAATTATCATCATGCTCAGAGGTTCCATCTACAGCAAAGCTAGTGGTAGACTAATAATATATTGCTCTGTTGTGTGCTGATTAGTGATTTTTAAAAATCAACTAAAAGCAAGTGAAGCTAGAAGGCTTATTTAGGTTTTCCTCAAATACAAGCCCTCCTGACCTTAAGATATTTATAAAAAGACTGGAGTGAGATGAATTAAGTGATAGGAAAAGGAATGCAATCAAAGTAGTTTTGAATGTTGGAGTCAGACCCAGTGTTTGACTCATCTAGAGAATCAAAGTGACCAAAAGGTATAGGAAACTATGAGATCCTTGTTTGCCACAGCCACTACCATAGCTCAGTTTTCTCTAATCAAAGGAATCTTTCAATCTTTTCTTTGTCCAACTATGAAGCAAAACTAGGAGGTCATTTCATTCTGCCTCTGAAATCCTTACTCATTCCCCTACAGTTGTCTTTTCCTTTAATCATCCTCAACAAGCACTTCTCAAAAGCCAAAATATGCCTCCCAGCTAAAAGGCATATTTATACCTCCAAAATAAACTGTTCCCTGCCTGGCCACACCCCCTTGGGCCTTGTTATACTCTGAACCCTTTCCGATGGTTTCCCAGACATTATTAAGTTCTGCAACTTGTAATGAAGATGAAAGAGATTCTTGTGAAGGAGATGGTGGAGTTGGATGATTTACAATACCTCCAGTACAAACCAATCAATGGGCAATCAAATAAACCAATCAAAGAACACTACGTCTAAGAATTAACTTATCATTGTCTTTCCTTCAAATCTTGAGGTATGAGAAATTAGGGTCCCAGGAGCAACTTTGCCTTGATCAGCAGAGCTGGTATGAGCCTAAGGATCTCTCTTTCATCCAGCCCTGTTGCTGTTATATACTGTTACTGGAGGAACTAACTTTCCCAAAGTGTAAACAACAAGATCTTGTTTTTCAAATGTTGTCCTGTCATCCTGGGGAGCATGTACAGAGACACCCAAGTCTGACCTTAAGTAACCTAAAAGAAAGAATCCCCTACATAAGATCTCATACATATTTCTTGTATCTCATGTATCCCAGGGAGGAGAAATTGGTGCATATGCAGTAAGCATTATGGACAAGGCACAGAAATCTGTCAATCACTTCTTCTTTAGCCTAAACTACTCCTAGCAAATGCCCACCAAAGGCAAACAAAAAGCTCAGAAGCACATATAAGATCTGATCCCCTCTAAGTCCATGGGCAGATACCTTCCTGTTCCCGTTGCCCCCTCAGAACCCATTTTCCCCGCAATAAACTCTCTTAACTGCTTCTCTTTGTTTGGCAAATTCTAACTGCTTCTGCGTAGCCGTCACCCAACTGTTCCATGACAAATCTGACTTAAATTTTTCATTTATATTAATGTCACAAACCCTGCCATACAACCAGACTGCTGATGCCTTATCTTTCTTTTTCTCCTTTCATTCGAGTATTTTGTTCTCCAGATGAGAAACAAAAGGGTAGAAAAGTTGAGATTTGTCTCTATATGGTAAAATGAATCCTTCAGTAGCTAGCAAAGTATCTGGCATGGTATCTGCATGCTGAGAAGGAGTATGTTAACACAGTTTTAGTACCTACAATGACGCTTCTGTGCCAGTGTTGCTTAAGGCCAGCTATATCCACCAAACTAAGAAAACATCAAGGATGGGCATTTTAGCTCTGAAAAGTTGAATCTAGAACAAAATCCCCAAATTTTCAGTGACATTATAATAAGAGAACCCAAATATCTTGTCTATGATGTGGGAATATAGCATAGACAAGATATTTCTTGATTTCTCTTTCTCAATACCAAATATATTGGTTCCTTAAATCAATCTCTGGCAAAAATAAGTAAATAAAATAAATAAAGTTATTTAATTATGAAATAAGGACAAGGGTCAGTTTTGAAAATATGAATCTTCCAATCCCCAAAGAAAGTTCATAATTATAACTGGAATAAATATTGTATTATAAAAACATTTTTGCACAGAAATAGTTATCAAAATGACAAAGAGAAAAAGAAGCTAATATTCACAAAATTGTTCATGTTTTAGGAAGTAGGCTATACTGTAGTGGCACCCTTCCTCCACAGAAAATATTAATTAAGCTTCTCCAGTGGGTGGTAAACCCCCGTCACCCACCTCAGTGTCCTGTCTCATCTGTACTACTTAAATAAAATTTTTATAAATAGAGTTTAAGTAGTGAAGCCAAGCCCTTGTCCCAGAGCCCACACAGGCTGGAATATGGGCAGAGAGCATGGGCAGGGACACCATGGAGCATGCTATATGAGTGTGGGCCCATTGTGTAGCAAGCCAGGGCCAAGGATGGTACTGTAGGCCTACCATCAGTATTGGTGCTTTTACAAACCCTGATTATCAGACATTTTAACCAACCGCATTAGTACTTTTCCAAACTCTAGCATAAAATTGGACCAGTAGCATTGACCAAGTGCCACCTAAACCCCTAGACTAGCACACTCAAGTGGCAACCCTTTCGCCCTGTGGAAGTTCAGTTTTTATTCACATTTGAATAAATTCTACTCTTAACACTTACTCATCCTTGTCTGTGGATTTTATTCTTTGAATTCATGAGACAAGAACCCAGAAAGAAAATTTGGTGGTGCGTTTCTGGAGTCAGCTGCAACACTAGAGGGCATAACCTACCATTAAGAGATGCAACATGTTTCTTGGCTGCAGAGGGCTGCAGCTTATCCAGACCCCACCTGCCAGCAGAAGTGGAGAAACTCCAGTTTCAGTGGGATGAATTAAACATATAAAGCCAAATACTAATGTATTTTTGAAGACTTGGAAAAGAATCGCATTTAACGTGCTCCTTTTTTTTCATGAGTTATTGATCATAAAGATGAAAAAAAAGTGATGTGAAGTGGTTGCAGTAAATGAGATTGCTGGAGATGAAACTATTTTCAACACTCTGAGGACTTGTCCTCATTAGAATTAGAAATCTTGACTAGATATCTAGAGTAAATATAAGATTGCACTTACAAAGCAGTGGCTCATTATCTCATCCAGTGTATTATGTTACTAACTCTACTAATTTTCAGTTTATGTGTATGTAGACAGTAATGAGGGAAAAAAATTAGTTCCACCTTATATAAAAGCAAGCAGAGATACAGGCAGCTTTTTATTTAATCTTTCATAGAAGATCAGTAATTGATACCAAATTAAATCTAACTTGTGACTATGAGAATTTATGCTGTGGATGTTAGCCTTTTTCAACAACAACAAAAAAAAATTGATTCTTCTTTCCCCTTTGTATAGCTTTAACTCTCAATTTTTAAGAATTAAGTTGCTCAATACATCCACTACTCTGACCTCCTCCTTTATGGTTTCTACCAATAAAGTAATCTGTAAAGAAATTTGAGACTTTGTCCTTCTGAATTAAGAGTGCATGATCTGGTTGCAAAGGGATGAGCATCAGCTAGGGGGAAAAACATGGAACCCCACCAATTCAAACAGTGGTCTACTAAAGTAATACAGATCATTCCTGAACCAGGACTCTTCGCAATTAGAGAAGAAAAACAAAGAGAAAAAAAAAGGGGGGAGAATCAAGAAAAACTGAATCAATTATTTTTAATTAAATCAATTATTTTGAAGTTTGTGTTAGTGTTCTCCTTCTCATGAAATACAATTTCATTTACCTAAGCTTCCAAGATTTATTGGGGCAAAGGTACCAATGATCTCCATAGGAGTTTTTCCTAGGTAAGATAACAAAAATAATGCATCAAACCTGCATAAATACCCCATGAAAGGAAAATCATCTTTGATAGTCTCACCTTTACCTACAGATAGTAGAAAAGTGAAAGAACGCAGTAGTTGTGTAGTCTGGCCTTGGCTCCACCTTTCACTTATTATCTGGGGCCTGGGCCATCACTGTAGTCATCAGAATTTCAGTGTCTTTCCTCATCAATAAAATGAATATATTTTTCTTAATCTCAGAATATCAGTGTCTATTACTAGGGAATGGGCAAACTTATGTAGAATCTCTCTTTTGTGTCAACTAACTAGGCTGGAACTACGTTTCCCAGAATTCCCTTCCCTGCATAGTTCTGGGTTAGTCTGGGTCAGAAAAGCCATTAGGCAAGATATGGAAAGTAAAGGTGAAGAAATATCCATCTTCTCTTTTTACACCTTGAAACTTAAGTTAAAACAGGAAGCATTGCTACACTTTTGGCATGGTGCTGCTCATCTGCTGGTGTAACATTAATCCATTATGTATATATGAAGCTGACGAATTTGGCAGGTAACAACCAATAGACCATAAAAACACTCTCTTTATACAAGATAACATTTATTTTAATAACAACATGGAAGAAAGAACAAAATAAAAAGTGATAGATGAGAGAAAAAAAAGAAGAAAATACATAATACATCACCAGATGGGGAGAAACACCAACACCTGAAGTCATGTAGGTGGGCAGTCCTTGGCAACTTTTCAGGGTCCTGACTAGGAAGTCCCAGGCAGAGTATCCTCTCCATGGCTGAGACTCCAAAGTCTTATTCCCAGTGGGGCTCCTTAAATACAAGTTAAAACAAAGAAAGCTCCATTCTAACAACCTGTATGACATAGTGATCCCTTCAAGGACAATTCATCCCTCCAAGGACTTGTCAGATTCCTGAAGGGAGAGAGTGGTAGCTTTGAGACGAGTGAATGACTCTGAGTTCTCGGTCTGATCCACTGAGAAGTCAGCATTCTTTAGGTGTTCCATTAAGGATGTGTGAAGGTCATGGCAGGCACGTGGACATGAAAGATCTTTATTATTTTCCTTGGCCCTTTAGCTGGCTGGCCTGGGTAGAATGGGGCAGCAGCTAGGACAGCTTCCAAAGTTTCCACAGTACATTCTGATTATCTTTTAGTTTCCTGAATTCTTGGGTCAAGGCCCCAATTCATCTACAAGACACCCCAACATCAAACTTGGAGGCTTCCAGGCATCAAGACATTGACAAGAATTCCAGACCTTCCTTGTGGATTATAGTTATTCATTTCCTTGATTTTCTCACTTCACACTCATCTTCCCTTCCCAAACGCCTATGCTGCAGACTTCAGTAGATAAAAAAAAAAAAAAATATATATATATATATACACACACACACACACACACACACACACACATATGATCACAAATATATATATATATATATATATATTCCTTACTATTCATATATATATGAATAGACAGAGAAAGATATATGTATGCTGTGTGTGTCCTATTGGTTCTGCTTCTATGACTGAACTCTAAAACAACATTATGCCAAAAAACATGGGTTGTTTATTTCAATATTTCCAGTATCAAGAACATTGTTCAGCATAGCAAACGTTCAACAAATTATTAAATCAAAGTACTCATTTGGCAAACTTCCAAGCATTAAAAAAGTAAGGTATTTTTTAAAACACAATGATCATCAAAAGTAAATAATAAAAAGTGAATGATATTTCTTAATAACTTGTTAGTAAGATGGCTTGTTGTTTTAGGAAAAAATTTCTGTCTTAATAGATCAGTATGTATATATTGATCTATTATATGTTGAAGTATATATATATATATATATATATATATATATATACATACATACACACATGTGAACATATATATATATGTTTACAATGTTTTCTTGAGATAAAATTCAAATTAAAAACAGTGTCACTTATTGTTATTCTTTTTAATATACATTTTTTAAGTTATGATGGACCTTTATTTGATTTATTCATATGTGGTGCTGAAAATTGATACAATGCCTCACACATGCTAGGCAAGTGCTCTACCGTTGAGCTACAACCCCAGCCCCACTTACTGTTATTTTTAATGGAGAATACAGGAAGATTTTTGTAACCAGTTAGTGTTAATTGTTTCAAACTATAAATTGATATTTATGATAGAAAAAAATAGCAACCACACTTGAAATGAGTAATATTCATGTTTTTACCATTTCATTTTCAAAGATAATAAAACACATATATTTATTGGTTTTTGTGGTTATTCCAAACTTGAAATTATCCAAAAAAGATTCCATTAACATAATTTTTACCAGAAAGAAGATATATTTTTTTCTTTAAAATTTATAGAGATCTTTATTGGCTTCAAAAAAAATGTTCCCAATTACAAGTATGTTATATAACATATAACTATGTTATATAATATACACTGTGTTCTATAATATACAATCATGTTATGTAGTATATTATATGACTCAACAAAAATAATTGCAGAGGGTTGGGATGTAGCTCAGTGGTAGTGTGCTTGTCTAACATGCACAAGGCCCTGGGTTTGATCCCCAGCCTTACAAATAATAATAATAATAATAATAATAATAATAATAGTAGTAATTGCAGCTGAATACCAAAGACTTAAAAATCCAAGAAACTGAAGCTAGACACATTCATGGGAGCAGGGTGAGCCCTGGAACTTTGAGGTACAGAAAGTCAAAGAAATTTCCCCCAGACAGGTAGGCCATTGAATCTACAATGTTAGCAGGAAGGACTGAGGGGTTCCAGTCCTTGGAAGAATGGGAGAAGAGGAAGATGCAAAAATGATGCAATTTCTGAACTAAAATTATAAGCCATGAATTAAGAGACTGGATTTTCATTCATCTGCTCTAAACAACCCTCCTAAGCCATGATTATATCTGCATCTATGGCTTAAGCCACACTTCCTACTTACGTTCCAGCCCAGAGCTCTCTGTAGACTTGGAGCCATAGGCCCCTATATGTTCACTATGCATCACCTCTTGGAGGATATATCACAGCATCTCAAATTCAGCATATCCAGAATATGTTTCTCTTTCCTATATTCCTCCATTCAATGTATTATGTTAAACATGTACTACATGCCAACTATGTGCCAAGTTCTGGGATTCAATGACAAATTAGATGGTCCCAGTTAAAGAAATTTATAGTCTATTGGAACAGTTCTCACTCTAATCATAAAGTGGAATCACCCAGAGAATCAATATAGTGATTTTTACAAATCTATAAATCAGTTTGAAGAAAATAAAAATGAGTCTTCCAATCCATGATCATGATGTGTCTCCTACTTAAATCTTTCTTACATCACTGCTTTTTAGTTTTTGCATACAAATCTGAATATCTTTTGTTAGATTTAAACCTAAGTATTTCATGATTTTGATTCTATTGTAACTGAGTCTTTTCCATTTCTATTTATAATTATATACTAATAGTGTATAAAAACTAAGACTGATTTTATAGTGATTTTGTATTATAAAACCTTGCTTGCTAAATTCAATTATTATTTCTATTGACTTATTTTACAGGTTATTTAGGAATGTTTATAGAAGAAATCATATTATCTGAGAATAACAACAATTTTACTTCTTCTTTTCTATTTCAAATCACTTTTATTTCTTTTTCTTGCCTACTGCAAGTCCCTATAATATATATTGCATAGAAATTAAGAGAATATCTTCCTTACCTTGCTCCACATCTAACATATATGAAGGTCAGGGAAATATCCTATAGATGAATTTGAATAACCAAATGGATGTTTGTGAAGGGAGTTCCATGTTATAGAGTGAAAGGAAATTGGACTTTGGAGTCAGAGACATTGAGTTTGAAATCTGGCTCTCCCACTTACCAGGAGCAAATTAATCTATAAAATGGAGAAACAAATAGTTATTGTCACAGGCTGTCATGAGACTTAAAAATGATAATATGTGAAAAGAACCTGGCGTAGTGCCTAGCACCTAAGAGTTGTTTATACAACATCATCTTTATCATTTACTTTGTGACTTTGGATTTTTTTAGTTCTTCCAGGCTGCAAGTTTACTATCCATTTCACAGGGTCATTATAGGGATTAGATTAGGAACTTAATCAGATCAGTTTTTAAAGTGCCAATACACTTGAGGTATTATATAAATGTTTAAAATCATCATAAGTGTTATTGTTATTATTAACAATGATAAGTTAACTTCAGCATTGACTATTTATTGCCACATAATAAAACATTTCAAAGATATATGGCTGAAATAACAAAAATCACTTATTTGTTCATGATTCTGTAATGAGAGCAAGGCTGTGCTTCACAGGGTGTTTAGCTGGAGCAGCTCAGATGGGGCTGGAGGACCAGTAATGGCTTCAAGTTCATGTCTGGCTTCCACTGGGGTTATGGAATGGCCACATCAAGGCTGAAACTCTCTTTCTTTGTAATCTCACATCACTCAGGACTTTTCTTCACATGGTCTTCCTCTCAGGATGGCAGCGTAAGACTTATTTTTAAATAGTTGCCTTGAGCTCTAAGAGGGTAGACACAAAGATCACAAGACTTCTTGATGTCCAGGCTTGGAAATCCCCAAATTTTTTGCCACATTCTATTATTTCAAGTGGATTTGTAAGGCAAGAAGACATAAGAGAAAAGAAATAACTTCCATCTGATGATGAAGGAGCTCAAAGTCATGTTGTAAAATTTCATGCAAGATGATAGGAGTCGTGTGACCATCTTTGAAAACAATATACCACAGTCTGCACAGTCCCTATGGGAAAACCTCAGATAATTATGCTCAGAAATATGTTCACATTGTATAAGCAAATTTTGAGGAAATACTTTCTAAATAATCTGTGGCTTTATCCAACTATGTGTGTCTGGGCAAGGCTGCTCCATGTGCTACAGCAGGGTCTGACTAGCTGGACAAGCTGTATCTCAGCAAAAGTAGCTCTGGATGTGGACTTTGAGAACTATTTTCTAAAAAGCACAATTATAGCTTCATTTATTTAATGTCAATTTAATACTAATTTGGAGCTATCCAGGAATAAAGAAGTCACCTCTGGACAGATAAGGATCTAATATGTGTAGGCAGGTTCTTCTTGTGAAGAATGGTCATTAGACAGAGATGGGTGGAAAAAGAAACACTGGCTTGTTAAAATATGCAATTGCAGCTATGGGCTCTCAGTATAACCACTTGTTGTTTATTTTAAAGAACATGTATTTAGAGACTATTCATATTTGCAAAGACCTCTTGATTTATTATACTTGGCAATTTGACTAGTAATCACTTCAAATCTGTTCATAGTTTCTATTTTGATACACATAACATAGCATGTATAAGTTCCCAGGCTCAAAATGTAATTCCTACTGGGAAGCTAAAATAAGGTTTCCACCTGCCCACTTTAAAAATTTTTAAAGTGTTGTTTTTCTGCAATGTCCAGGCAGATATTGGCAAAATTCAGAAACGCAGCTGTTCTTTTCAGTATGTAAATATTACCTAATTAATCCCTGGGGGCTAAACTTCCTGTAGTTGCCTATGATCTTACCCAGAACACTCTCAGATGCCAACATCAGCATTTTGCAACATCACTCTCTTCCCTCTCCTCCTCATAAATTCAACTTCCAAAGTGTTTGCAGTGATAGGAAGTATACCGAGGAAGTTAACATACCCCTCAAAAGTCTTTCAAATTCCCATTTTTACATCTCTAATCTCTTCTCTGCACAGGTTCACCCATTACCAATATATCCCTTCATATCTCCCCTCTATTTCTCCTGCAATCTCCTTTTAAACTTCTCCATTCTCACAGGCAATCCTCTCAACAAAACAAAGCCTTCTCTGGCTGACCTTCCTCAGCAAATTGTGCAAAGAAAGTAATTCTGAAATTATCAATGTTGGTGGAGTGAATGAAGTAAGAAAAGATTCTTGCTCCCTTATTCTTATTCTAACCAAGAAGTCACACACCAAAAAATTAAAGATCCTTTTGAAAGAAGACAGAGAAAAGCAGGGTGGGTGGGAAGTGTAAAAAGAAGGAGAGGTTGTATTAATAAGAAAATAAATAAAGAGCAACATGTGTCATAAGAAAGAAGTAACTGCCCTTTTTTGTCCTCTATTTTTTACTTCACCTCTCAGACTCCTTTCTCTCAGAATGTATATGAGAAAAATGTGCCATGTCTTGGTCAAAAGCAACCAAGAAGGAAGCTTGATGTAAATGTGTTCTCCTCCAACTGTGAATACAACACTGAGTTGAGGCAGAAGAGGTAAAGTAGAATCTCTCCACCTAAAATGGTCCAACTTTCTGGAGGATCCTATATATGGGATTCCTAGATAACAAGACACTACAGGAAAGAATTAGGCACATGGTATGTGATTTGAAGGTCAGAACTCTAGAAATTCAGAAAAGGGCTGTCAAAATCAACTGGGGCAGTCAGAAAAGATTCCACAGTCTGCCCATGCTGGAGTGGCAACATGATGGCCAAGAATGAAAATATTTTTGCTGGGTATAAAATTGGGGGCTGCTTTTCAGTATTTTAAAGATTCCAATTCATGTCCAATTCACTGTTACGGAATTTCTAAAAAAGTCAGCTACAATTCTAACTTCTGATTCTCTATAGGTAATGTGTCTCTCTGATTTTAAAAAATTTCTTCCTGTTTTCAAGGTTCTTAAATTTGTTTTGTTGTTATATGTTTCAATATGATGTATCCAAGTGACTTTTTTTGTTGTTGTTTTTTGTAAGTAGAGGGAGCATTCTTCCTGAATTTGGTATTCTTGGACCTGTTGTTTTATATACTTCATTATTCCTGGGAAATATTCATCATCATATCTTGGTATATTTTTCTCCCCATTCTCTGTCTTTCATCCTTTTGGGAGTGCAATTACACCTATTTTAGACTATTCTATATTATCTGAAGGCCTTGGGTACTTTGATTTTTTATTTATTTCACTCATTTTTGGCTTTAATTTTAATTTGAGTAATTCCTCTTAGCCTATCTGCAAAATCATTAGTTCTTTTCTCAGCTTCATTAAGGCTACTGATAAGCCTGCTGAAGTTATCCTTTATTAATGTTTTCTTCATGGCATTTCCAATTGACTCTTTCTTATGCTTTCCATCTCTTTGATATACTTCCTAACCTGCTATAGGAGTGTTAAACATATTAGTAATATTTATTTAAAATTCCCTCTCTGGTAATTCCAATATCTGCTATCATCTCTGAGTCTGGATTTGTTCATTGCTTATTCTCTTCAAAAATAAGCCTTTTCTCCCCTTGATTTATGTGTGTCTGATGATTTTGTTGATTGCTAATGTTTGTCTGTGAGACTAAGAAAAATAATATTTATACCTAGAAATTTGAGCCAATTTGGTCAAGCTTTTTACATATTGCTATGGTTACTTTCAGTGCACCACCAAGTTTATATCCCCTTAGCATTACTTTTTACTTTTTATTAATAGAATTGAGTCATTTGGCATTTCTTGATCAGTACTGGAAATAGGAATAGAATTGCCACAAGTGATTTAGACTAGCAAGAGAAGCTTATTCCCTAAGTCTGTAGATGTGTTTGACTTCCTCAGAGCATTTGACTATCCATTTTCTGAAGAAAATTTGGGTTCTATTAGGCAGAAAATCAACTTTTAGATTGGGGGGGGGATTTATAAAATTTAATTTAATTTTATGTTACACAGGGCATAACATTTTCACAAGGCTTTTTTGAGACTGGAATCAATTATTAGCAACACATAATAGTAGTCCAATTCTCTAAAGAGCAATTATTAGACAAACTGGAAATCCTCTCACACATTTACAAATCTGCATAGAAAACTACTGAAGGTTTAGACTTGGGCTTGTCTGCTTTTATTTTCCCTTTCTGTTGTGTTAAGAAATGACACAGGGCTGGGATTGTAGCTCAGAGGTAGAGCACTTGCCTAGCACATGTGAGGCACTGGGTTTAATTCTCAACACCACATATAATTAAGTAAAATAAAGGTCCATTGACAATTTTTAAAATTTAAAAAAAAATAACTGACAACAAGCACTTTAATTTGTCAAAAGCAATACTTTTATTCAGGCAGCGATATGCTACTTTAATCACATAGTAAAGTGAATACCAGAACTCAAAGTCAGGAGGTGTAAATGAATTTTTATTGAGAAGGGAAGTTGTCAACTTAAATGGTAGCAAATGAATAGTGAGTAAGAAACACCCTGTTGTCATAGATAGATGTGACTTCCATAATATGTGACATATAGGAGCCTTTTCAATTTGTGACCCTCGAACCACGAAGAAAGTACTTTTCCCTATCAATCTAATATTTCTGGATTCCTACTTAAAAGGAAGACAGTAAGAGTATGAAAAATTTGATTACTAATAGGAAACCCCCCAAAAAGAATAAGTAAAGGAATGGAGAATTTAAGAAATTACATAGCACACCATTTCAATCATAATTAAGTACATTTTCATGTCTTCATAGTAATACAAAATACAGTCACTTGAAAAACTGGTTCGTATTACCTAAATACCAGATACATTTTTAATCCTCTACTAAGTGTTTGAAAGTTATGTTTAAATGAAATGAAGGTATTCATACTTTTCTAGAGCAGTAACTGCATGCCAGGAAGGCCAAGGTGAGCACAAATAAAGGGATGGAGTTCTCCCAGAGAAGCAGTGTGAAAAGACTATAAACAGGTGATTCTATACACACAAATGGGTTCCTTTGGTATAGGAAATCCAAGTGGAATAAAAACTTGAGATGTATAAAAAGATTTCTTGAAGAGAAGAAGAATAACACCCTATTTGTATTTAGTTTTTGACTGCTTCTGCAGTATCACATTGTTCTCCACACTGTTGTCCATAATATTAAATTGTCTGTAAGCAATGGTACAACCAGAGTGCTGTCTTTGTATACATCTTCATTCAGTTTATCAGGTTCTGTAATGGACTCACCAAAAGCCTTTAGCCAGTGTGAAGGCAAGCTCTGGGTTATTGGGAATCTCCTGGTAAAATACTGAAAAATTCAGAGCCAGTCCCAAACAAACTGGGTGTGTGGGTTGCATCTCTTTCTTGCTTAATCAAATGCTTCTTGGTGAATTCTTTGGGAATTATCTACCATTTGTTTCTTATCACCACATGCATCTTTAGCAAGTAACTAGATGTAATGTCCCTTCATTTTCACATAGGAGACCTTACTCTCTTAAGTGAGCTGCATTGGCTATTAAATTCTGATCCAACAATACTAGGATGGTGGTGCAGATGGACTTCATCTCTGACCATACCCCCTTAATCAGTGGCAACTTCTTGTCCAAGGTACTGGATTTTCTGCTTGATGCTTGAGATGAGCTTCCAGGCAGACCACCAGCCCCAATCATGTTCTTGTAGACTACAGAGAGCAGGTCATGTTCCTTGCTGGACAGCTAAGCCCCTGATCTGTCACTGCCTTCAGGCAAATGGCTGTGTTGTCTTAATGTTCCTCCTGTTCGACCTTCTGGCTCAACTCTACCTTTATCGGTACATGGAGTGGAGTGGGGTAGATGAGGGAGCAAGGGCAAGCAAACTGATCTGGAGGAGCCCTCCTCCATAGCTTCTCCTCTCCTCAGCAAATCCCACCACTTTGATTTTTTTTATCAACTTTTCGTTTTATACTCAGATTAAAGCTTATGGAAGCTCAGCTGCCACATCTCAAGGACAAAGTTATGTACAACAAAATTCGATACATATAATAAGACTTCGTAGTTCTACGTGTAGTTTAGTCCAGCTATATATCAAACACCACCTCATCGATGTCAGACACGTATTACTGATCTTAGAGTTGTACAGTTGTATAATATGCAGCACAACCACAGAGATTTGGCATGGACTTGGTCCTTTTTTATCCCCTTCCAGGAGTACCCATCTGGTTCACATACTTCCCTGAATTTAGAGCTTCAGACTTGGAACAAGGGTGTGTTGCTCTAAAGATCTAGAGATGCTAAGGTTACAGTCTTTGACCAGCTACCAGTTAAATCTTGTGATGCACTATTATGCTAAATAAGCATAAGAAGAGAGAAAAATGAACTAGAGAACAAAGAAAAGAAACTGGCACTGTCCGAAGACTATTTTGTAATATTTCCCTATCAGTTTCTCTAATTTTTTGAACAGAGACAAAAGCCAAAATATTAAAACTCTTTTTGTAAGTAAAAGAATCTTTTAAAAATAATCATACTTTCTCCTTTTTCTCTGTTTAGAAATAATACTTTTATTTTTAGAAAAATTAGCCTTATCTAACTTGCTATCTGTTTTCTAAAAAAAAATAAAAATTTAAAGGAAAGGAGTATTTAACCTTTGAAAGAGACAGCCCCAGTGAGAGGCATTTTTATAATTACTGAGGCTCATGGTTTTATATTTGGAAAGGAAAGCTGTCTTAGTCTAGAATTATGGCTTATTCTCACTGAAGGTATGACAGGAGCAGGACCTATTTCTAGGTATTCTTCCTTTTCTTTATCTCTTGCTTTATATACTTAATCATTCCAATGCATACTAATTTAATTTCTACATAATTAGCTGATGGCTCAGGAACAAAAACCCTGCATATTTATAAACTTCTCTGTAACTCATTTATCTGCCCCTAGATACACAGACTCATAAATACAACCTCTAATCAACACAGGTGATGTCTCAGTCCTAATTTTAGTAATCCTTAAATTTCTCTAAGCCTTGATTTCATGGATTGGGTGTTGCTCTAAGGAAGAGTCAGAGCACTGAACCCTCAAGAGGCTTAAGAACAGAAATTTGACAAAATTGAAGTCCAGTTTAGCACAGTTTAGAACTATTTTCCCATTTTGAGAAGCTGTCTACTCTTTTCTTGATAGAGAGGATGTTTGCATGTGTTTCTGATGTTGAGCAACTGAGAGATTTCTCCCTATTGTACAATCTAAAAATTAAAACTTACCATAATATAAAAATGTTGGTCTTTGTTTCAAAAATTTAAAAAATACAATAATTCTGTAAAAGTTTCCCACTTGCCAAACATTTTCATAGGGAAAGGGAAAAAAGACCAACTACTCTGCCCATGTCCTTCCCCAATTACTGTCCCTAAAGCCCAAACCCTTACATATGGGACAGAAAGACAGAGACTGATATTGGTGAGGATAGAATTGAAGAAAGAACCAAAAACAAGGCCTCTCAGATTTGAAGAAATCAATCTTGGATCTCCAGTAAGTTTAACACACAGTGTATGTGAATTAAAAAGAGGGAAAGAGAGAGACTTGAAGTTCTTTGACTGCAATTCTTCTGGGATACTGTTATTAGGAAATTCATCCTTTAATTAAAGTAAGAAATTGCAAACAACACAAAGAGAACAACTATGATGAGAGTTACACTTTCTGGACCAGGGTTAAATGGAACTGTAATCTCCTTTGCTGAGAAATGTGCAGAGAAGTATTAGGGAGATGCTGAAGGGCTCAGGACAGACCCAGAAATTGTAAACACAGTGGCATAGCCATTTGAGGCGAAAGGTAATTTCTCCTTCTGAGAAAAGAACATGTCATTCCTGGTACTTGTGTCAGGGATATGGATCTCTTTTTCTGTAGGCATTTATTGAATAACAACTGTGTTCATAGACTGGCAAAGGGTACAGGTATTATTGATCCTGGAAATAGTGCTTAGAAAAATTAAATGCCTTGGTCTAAAGTGCCAAAATGGAAACAATGGAAGCAAAATGGAAACAATCAACAAAATGAACACACAATCTACAGAATGAGAGAAAATGTTTGTCAATTGTTCTTCTGAGAAAGGATTAATATCCAGAAGATATAAGAAAATCAAAAATTAATGAAAAATCAGAAAATCCAATTTAAAAATGAGAAAAGATCTGAACAGACATTTCTCAAAAGAAGGAATACAGATGGCCACAAATATATGAAAAAATACTCAATATCATTAGTCATTAGGGAAATGCAAATTAAAACTACAATGAGAACCATCTCACCCCAGTGAGAATGACCATTACCAAAAAGACTAGAAATAACAATGCTGTTGAGGATGTGGAGGGAAGAAACCTCTAATATGCTTTGGAGAATAGTATTGGGGTTCCTCAAGAAAACTAAAAATAGATTTCCAATACTATCCAGTTGTCTCACTGCTGAGTATAAATCAAAAGAAATTAAATCTGCACACCAAAGAGATACTTACTTATCCATGTTTATTGTGACACTATTCACAATAACTTAGATTCATATCAACCTAGGTGCCCATCAATAGATGAATGCATGAGGTAAATGTGGCACATATACACACTTGAATATTATTTAGCTATAAAGAATGAAATCTTGTCATTTGTAGAAAAATGGATGGAACCAAAGGATATTAAGAAAAATAAGGGGCTGGGGATGTGGCTCAAGTGGTAGTGCGCTCGCCTGGCATGCGTGCGGCCTGGGTTCGATCCTCAGCACCACATACAGACAAAGATGCTGTGTCCGCCAAATACTGAAAAATAAATATTAAAGTTCTCTCTCTCTCTCTCTCCCTCTTTCTCACTCTCTCTCACTCTTTAAAAAAAAAAAAAAAAAAAAGAAAAATAAGCCATACACAGAAAGACAAATACCATATGCTCTCTCTCATATGTACAAGCTAAAATCATTTGAAATGACTGTAGAATAGTGGGTTAGAAAGTAGAGATAAAGGATTGTTGAATAATGGATTCCAAAACACAGGTAAAAGGAATAAGTTCCGGTGTTCCAAAGCACCATAGGATAACAATGGTTCACAGTAAACTATTATATATGTAATGAATATTTAGAAAAGAGGAATTCAAAGTCTCCAAACATAAAGAACTATGGAGGAAAAAAATGCAAATAACCCTGATTTTATCAGTATATATTGAATGCAGATGTTAAAATATCATGCTGTATCCCCCTAATATATAAAATAATGCATATTAATAAAAATAATCTTACAAAATTAGAAACAAAAGGGAAAATTCACTTAACAAGAAGTGTTGGAAATAGAATTATTCTTGAAATAAATTGAGATTATTATGAGAAATAATTGTGGTTTGGATCAATCTTACAAATACTTTCTTAAAAATTCAATTTCATTACAATATTATTTTACTTCAATTATTCTATATGCAAAAATCTTGGTGAAATAGCTGTTTCCTTCTATTATTTCTGATATCACATGGGACAGCCTGTTTTACTGTCCGAAGGACTGATGCTGCAACAGGGGAGGAAGAAAAAAAGATTTTATTACATTTTCAGCAACTGAAGGGTTAAAATTCTTTGATATCTGATAACCAGTAAACTAAACCTACATCTGTCCTATGACCTAGCAATTCCATTTTTAGTTATACACTCAAAGGAAGAGAATGTTTATGTCCATAAAAATACACGCGTGTGTGTGTGCACGCGCACACACACACATGGAGGAATGTTCAGAGATGGCTTACTCATGAAAGTCAAAAAAAAAAAAATGGAGACAATCCAATTGTCCACTAACGAAAAATAAATAAATAAAATGTGGTGGAATCATCCAGTAGAATATACCATGGCACTATGAAAATATCAAATTACTATTATATGCAATAACTTGGATGAATTTCATAGACATGCTGTTGTGAAAAAGAAGCCAGATACAAAACAAGAGACTCTGCACATAGAGAAGTCAGTTAATGGTTAACTGGTTCTTTACACCAAGTTTTCTTGAAACATGAGACAGATGTTGTTTCAGGAAAACTTGGTGTACAAGAACCAGTCACCAAAGACAGAAAGTGCTGAGAGACCAAAGAAAGTTAGACCAATCCAGGATTGCATAGAGTACATGCTACAATTGGAATGTCCCTGAAAAGGCCCATGTGTTAACGGCTTAGTCCCTGATTTAGCACAATTGAGTGACAGCAACTTTAAGAGGCAGGGTTAGTGAGAGGTCTTCTGGTCTTTGAAGTCATGCCCTCTAAGGGAGTTATGGGACTCCAGCTTCTTTCTCTTCCTCTCTCCTTTGCATCCAGATAATGAGGTGAGCAGTTTTGCCATGCATTTCCCCCATGATATACTGTTTTATCACATGTCCAAGAGCAATGTGGCCAGCTAAGCATTTGAAAGTTGAAACCTCCCAAACTGTGAGTTCAAATAAACTTTTTTTTTTTCTGTAAGGTGTTCTTTGCAAGCATTCATTATAGTTACAGAAAGTTAACTAACAGAATATAATGCATTAGGAACTATGTACAGAAGTCTGTCCTAGGTGGCAACAAGACAGGAGGATCCCAATATCAGGAGACAGGAGGAAGGGGTTCATATGACAAGCTAATCAAAGGTGGGCCTCAGCCAACCAGAATAGATACGGTCTACCTCAAAAACTATGAAAATGTCAATCGTCAGTTAAGAAATAACTGTGTGTGGTTCAAAATGTCTTATAATCTTTTTTATCCTAAATGGTTTGGAATGCATGTCAAGGAAAAAAAAAACGGCATTTATAACCAAGATAGCTGTATCAGACTTAATCTGGATCCCTACAGTGAGTGGTGTTAACTGGCAAAAGGCATGAGAAGAACTTCTAAGAGAAACATTCTATATTTAATCTGTGTGATGGTTACCCAGGTGTAGGTTTGTAAGAATTCATTAATGTAGAAGAAAACATAGGGCCAACACTCCAACATATTGGCACAAGCACCAGCTTCCTTTAAAAGACCCCTAAGGCTCAAAAAATAAAACCAAGAATCAATAAGTGAGATGGTATTAAATTAAAAAGTTTTTGCACAGCAAAGGAAACAAGAGCATGAAGAGAGCCTATAGAATGGGGGAATATCTTTGCCAGCTACTCTTCTGACAGGGCATATATACAAAATATATAAAGAACTCAGAAAACTTAAAACACACACACACACGCACACACACATACACACATACACACACACAATGATAATCCAGTCAGTAAATAGGCAAAAGAACCACACTGTTCTCAAAAGAAGAAATGCATAGATTAGCCAACAAACATGAAAAAACAGTCAACATCCCTAGCAATCAGGGATATGCAAATCAAAACTACATTGAGATTTCATCTTATTCCAATTAGAATGTCAATCATCAAAAATACAAATAATAATAAATGCTGGGAAGGATGTGGGGGAAAAGTTACACTCTTACATTGTTGGTAGGATTGCAAATCAGTACAACCACTTTGGGAAACAGTGTGAAGATTTATCAAAAGTCTAGAAATGGATCCACCATATGACCCAGGCATTCCATTTCCTGGTATTTATTCAAAAGAACTAAAATCAGCATACCATACCATATTGATATAGGCATATCAATATTTTGTTGTTGTTGTTTGGTTGGTTGGTTTCAGTACTGGATATTGAACTCAGGAGTGTTTAACTACTGAGCAATATCCCCAGCTCCTCTTATTTTTTTATTTTGAAACAGGGTCTCATTAAGTTGCTTAGGACTAAGTTGCTGATTCTTGTCTCAAACTTGCAGTCCTCCTGTCTTAGCTTCCCTAGTTGCTGAGAGTGCAGTCGTGTGCCACTGTGCATGGCCATATTGACGTTTATAGCAGTTCAAATCAAAATTACGAAGTTATGAAATCAGTGCAGATGCTGGTCTAAAGACAAATGCATAAAGAAAATGTGTCATCTATACAAAATGGAAATATGTAATTTGCTGGTAAATGGAGGGAACTGGAGAACATCATGCCAAGTGAAATAAGCCAGACTGAGAGAATCAAGGGTCAATTTTTTTCTCTCATATGCAGAAACCAGAGGAAAATAAAGAAATTTTAAAAAGCGGATCACATGGAAATATAAGGGAGATTAATAGAATAGAGGAAGGGAATGAAGGGGAGGAAGGAGTGGTGAGAAAGGGAGGAAAATTTGGAATGAGAGAGACCAAATTATGATATGTGCGTATATGAATATACCACAGACAATTCCACCTTTATGTATATTTATAAAGTACTGATTTTAAAAAAGCAATAAATAAGTAGAAGGAAGACCAGTATAGGAAGAAGAATAGGAATATAGGAATAGGAAGGTAGAGAGGGAAAGTAAAAGTACTGGGGATTGAAATGGAGCAAATGATATTTCATGCATTTATGAATATGTCAAAATGAACCTACTATTATGTGTAATTATAATGCACTAATAAAAATATGTATACACATAAATTCATTATACTGTACATTTGAGGTTTATATACCTCACTTAATGCATTTTATGCCTGGGCTATAAAATAGAAAAATGAACAATGTTGAACTATTGGTAGTGATATAGAGATGATATATCAAAGTCAAGGCTCCTAAGCCAGAGAGGCAACAGAATCTCTTCCTCTTGTCCCCTTTCTTATGTGTGTGGCACTGAGAAAGAAAATGAAACTGAGAAGAGATAAAGAAGATAATTCTGATATTGGGGCTAATAAAGCTTTGTGAAATTTGTGAGACAGGCTTGAACCAGGATGCAGACTAGGTTCAGCAGAATGATAGAAACTTTGTGATTTGAAAAAGTACCTAATAAGATACACGTGGAAGTCCCTTTAAATAACCTCAGAATTCCTACAAGTAGGGTTGAGACTGAAGCTCAGTGGTAGAGCATTTGCCTAGCACATGTGAGGCATCGGGTTTGATTCTTAGCACCACACAAAAAAATGAAGTAAACAAATAAAATGAAGGCATTCTGTGTATCTACAACTACAAAAAATATAAATAAATAAATAAATAAATGAATCCCTACAAGCCACTGGCACTAAGCGAATGACCTGGTACCAGTATTATAATATAAAAATGCTCAATTAAAAAACAAATTTTCAAGGAAGAAGCAAACCAAAATAGCATAGTTCTTAGTATTTCAAAGTTGTGCTAGCTACACCACACACACACACACACATAAAATCTGTATTTAATTTAAAGCACTAAAATGAAATTTCTTCAAAAAGCAAAATCTTTGACACTTTTCTTGTCAAAAGCCTCAACATGAGCAAAGAGAATAAGCTCTTTGTATATGAGCTTTTACATTGTATTTTAATTATGCTGCTATTTTTGTTTGTTGTTCTTCATATGTTTCTGTCACCAATGAACACTGGGGAATGCCTTATACATCTAACATAGCAACACTTAATTCCCTTACCCAGCGACCCAGAATTGCAGGGCCTAGTGTTGAAAGCTGAGGATTACCAGTATTTTGCAAGGGGAATCATTTTTATTGGTTTCATTAAAATATTTTTATTATCTTGCTGGAAAAGGAAAAAAGATAAGGAATTACAGAGGAAATAGTTCATGAGCTTACACAAAGTTATCTACACTTGGCTAATGAAGCCACAGTATTTTAGGTAAAAAATACGGTTGTGTTTAATGTAACCCAAAAAGACTTTCTGCAACTCTTAACACTCTCAAATTCTTTTAGGAGTCTCAGAAGGTGTGCCTTCTATGAAACTGCTCTTTGAATCTCCGTGACATGGTTTTCATTTCCTCCTTTCTGGTCTAGATTCCCGAATGTTTCTTCAGAAAGTAGAGAAGTCTGGTCCACAGAGCTCATACAGTGGCACTGAGTGTATAGCCACCATTGCTGCCTTGCTATCACACTTATATGTCAATATGGCCATGTTAAATATATGTGCCTCAGTATGATTCAGACATACCCTTTTTATCTTTATGCTACATACAAAGGACCTGAAGTAATGAGACCTTCTGCCTTAAAACTATCAGGTGTGATGACTACCCAGAAGGCTGAGGCAGGAGGACCTCAAATTTCAGTCCAGGAAATTTTGAGAGATCCTAAATCAAAATAAAATAAAAGGGTTGGGAATGTAGCTCAGTGGTAAAGCACCCCTGGGTTCAATCTCCAGTACCAAAAAACAAAACAAAAAAAATAGAGATTTTAATGAATAGAATCGTTGTTTTGTTTTATTTTTTAATTATTAATTCATTTTTACTGTCACAAACCCCTCTTCCATAGGCTTAAACTGAATTGAAAGTATAGTCTCCACACATTCCATAAAATCACTTCCTTGCCCACTATTCTTTAATCAATTATGTGTGTGGCACATTTTCTTTCCTTCTTCATAGAAGCCTCCTGGTGTCATGAACAGGTAAGACCCAAGGAAACCAATCTCTGGGCAAACCACAAGATCAAAATGATAACTTCAGTACATCCCTGTGCTTAGCTGGCAGGTAGATACTTGCCCAATCTTACTAAAGTGAAAGTTCAGCTATTTATCTACCAGCCTAAGACACAATCCACATAGATTTTGAAGGAAAATTGCTTTATTTCAACATTCTATCGCAAAGTACAAGCTTTAAAAGGAGGAAAAATTGGTCTCAATTAGGCACAAATTCATAAAATATACTATTTCAACATCTCCATCCCTGGGGCTTTTATAGTATCATCTCCCTATAGAAATGGTCATCTTCTTGTCATTTTAATTTTTTAATACTAAATCCTTACATTTCTCCCAACTCCCACCCACAGGGACCAGTTAAATGTCTTCCCGACAGCCCGCTAGCCAAGAGCTCACTCAATAATGAAGAGGAAATCTAAGGCTAAGGAGGACAAAGCATCCTGAGAGACAGAAAGGAAGCTTGATCAGTAACTTGTAAGTCTCATTTTATTATGAAAACATATGAAGGGTTCATTTCTCTATCACACTGCATGTGTTCAAACTTGCAAAGGTAAAGTTACTGATTGCTTCTTCCCTGCAACTTTCTGTAGCCGAACAGAGACTGAAAATGTATCTCCCACACATCTAATGATTTTTTCTCACTCAATTCTGTATGTGACCAGAAACTAGTAAATACAGTTTCCATTTTGTAAATAATTCCAGAGACTATTTTGCTTTCAGTAAGAGTTTGTCTAGTTCTGCTTCTTGGAAAGAGGCAGTGGAATGGCATGTGGCATGATTATACTAGTCCCTCTGCTCCTCCCCTCCCCCGTGTAAAGAAAAATCCCTGCAGGCTGCAATGTTAGCAAGCAATAAGAATGTCACAGATGTTTGTGGGTTTGTGATCAGGTACCTGCTGACATTTAGATGCTTGCCATATCCTCGAGGAACTGCACCAGGGATTGCTGTGCTTTCAGAAAATAAAATCCATCAATTATTTTTTTCTGAGGAAAATGGTTATGATTTGTCCACACTTGCCAGAATACTAATGTTATTTACTTTGCAGACAAGCTCTTTGAAACCTCTTTATGGATTTAAAGGTCTTTAAAACTGTGGAAAGCTTTTATGGCCATCCAAATTATTTTATTGACCCCATGAGCCTGGATGACTGGATTTGAGATTCTGTGGGTTCTTGATGACAAAGTTGGACGAATCCAGTGCACCTGCCCCAGTTCTACATTCTTTAAATAAATTTGTTTTTATTAACTCCTCCAAGAACAATTTCCTTCAGAGTTGAATCTCCTGTCAGTTTTCACTTTATAAACATAGAATACAGTGGCCAGTGTTATGGGAACAGCCTATAGAAAAATGCCTAGAGCTCAGTGTGAGAAGCTGACCAACTGATTTGGGTCATGAGAATCTTTAAGTGATCTCAGTTTCATCTTTCATGAGACCGAGGATGAAGCTGGTGCAGTACTGTATCGTAGGCTCTGGTGAGGTCATCAGTGTGTAAATCAGTTGCAAAGATAATAGAGTGAAAGACTCAGCAATCTGTTCTTACAGTGCACTCTTATTTCTATACTCTCAAGAGCAAAATCATGAAGTATTCATTATTTAAGATACGCATCACTGATTTATTAGAATGTGAATCCAACACTACTCTAATATCACTTATACACACAAGTATTAGATTTGTGGAAAACTCTTACATTATGAAGCCAAGAGAGGAGGGCTGGGACTACTGGTTTTATTACAACATCTGCATTTCATTTGAGTTAGACCTTGACCTGTGATTACTGAGTACATTTTCTTTCTGTTCTTCACACTCACCTTATTCTGGTTTTCACTCCAAGTGTCAGTCCTACCATTTCTAGAGATGCAAAACAAACAAACACAATTATTAGAAATACACATCAGTACTAGCTATGGGCCTCATTTGTAAGAATCTCACCATGGTACCTCCCGGTGAAATAAAAATAAGAGACAAGAAATATATTGCAGTAAAAAAGTGAGATGTATGACACCCAAATCAATGCTCAAAAGAAATATTTTAAGCAAAATCCAACTTAAGCAATAAATCCCATGAATGACTAACAAATGAGTAAAAAAGGAGTTCTTATCAGCAACTGAATCACTCTGTAGTTGACCTAAGTGACCCCAAGGACCTCTACTTGCCTCTTTCTCCAGATTCAAAAGAAGTTAATAGCACTTAGCAGTTTTAACACTGATGGGATAACTCATAAAGATAATCAATTATTTGTTTAAATGATACCATGCTGATTTTTTAAATTATTCTGGAACACCCAATGGATGGCATTTCAGCATTCCTGAAACACTGTATATTCAGTTCAGATCTGCCAGTGGCTTCTATTCTTATTTAATATTTCCTTAGATAAGATTTCCCTGGAACATAGCTAGCAGTCAAATGTATTCAGACCGGATTAGAATCTGATATGAAAAGACTTCAGTTGAATAATATTGTTCAGAAGCCTTGACTGTATTAAGAGTAGTTTGCATTTTAATAGAAATTTCAAGGGGATTGTGAAGAGACATCATAATATTCTAAAAAGCAATCATTTATCTAACAAAAATATAATCCTAGATGGGGAGTCAAAATTCATAGTTCATAAATCAATTCAAATATCAGCCTTGCCATGAAACTGCCTCATAAAGGTTAGCACTCATTCATCTTAGTCCTCAGTCTTCTCTAAGCATTCATCCCTCCTTGCATGCCCATTGGCCAGTTTGTGCACTACACAAACCATACAGAAACCCAGGGACCCATCCTCTTTCTTGTTTGTTTAAGTTTACCCAGAATCTGTTGAGATATTTAATCTGTAAATATCCCGTTCACCGTTAACCACCTATATTTGGCATAACAGCTTTCTAAATATGTATTTCTTCCTCTTCCTTTCTTCTTCTTCTTCTTCTTCTTCTTATTATTATTATTATTAGTAGTAGTAGTAGTAGTAGTAGTAATAGTAGTAGTAGTAAGGGGTTCCTAGGTAAAAAGATGTGAATATTCATGAAGAAAGTATAGTAAAATTATATTAATAAGTTGGAGACATCTCTTACAAATATATTAAGAATGAGACCTATTATACTAGCTGATTATTGCTGCATAACAAATCACCCCAAAATGTAATGGCTTGTCAGGTGTGTTCTCATGTGCCTATAGACCCAACTACTTAGAAGGCTGAGGCAGGAGGATCACCGGAGCCCAGGAATTCAATTCCAGTTTCAACAACATAGCAAGACATAGTCTCAAAGAAAAGAAAACTTAATTACTTAATAACTTAAAGTAACATTTATTATCTCACAGTTCCTGTTGGTTAGGAATCCAGATGTATCACAGCTGAATCCTCTGGTCCCAGATGTCTCAACAGGCCTCGATCAAGACAACAATTCTAGCTGCCATCTGCTCATGGCTGAGTGATCAGCCATTTCCACACTTACTCATTTGGTTGTCAGCAGAACTCAGTCCCTCACAGGTTTTTGGACCAATGGCTTCAGTTCTTCCCCAACTCTTGGTCAGAGACTACCCTCACTTCCTTGCCATGAGGCATCTCCAACACGGCAGTTTTCTTCATCAAAGTGTGTAAGCAAAAAATAAATAAGTAAAATAAAGGCAAAGAAAGAAAGTATACAAGCAATATGGAAGTTAGAATTTTTTAACCTAATCCCAGAAGTGACATCTCATCACTTGTACTCTTTTCTTAGAAGCAGGTCAGTAGGTCCAGCTACACTGGGGGAAGAGACTAGGCAAGGACATGGATACTCAGAGGTGAGGACCACTGAGAGCCACAGCAGAAGCTGCCTATATCCCTGCTGGAATCCTAGCAGCCTTAGCTATAGAAGCTAATGCCTAAAAGGGCTTTTGAACAGCGAAGTAAATAAATCTTTCAAAGTTTTCCCCCTTTTTTGACAAACTGATAAAATTTCCCTTAAGTCTATAGAAAAACAACTCAAATTAAATTGTAAAAATGGTAAAAATTAAGCTTGCTGACTTTACAAGTTTAGGTAGGCTTCCTAAGAAACATTTTATTTTCATTATTAGAGACAAAAGATCAAAGATCATGGGGAGACAAGGGATGCTAAAACTTATATACTGGACATCATCTGCTGGTGACAATAGCAGAGATTCCTTCAATAACTGACAATATTACTTACCTGGGTCATTTAGTGTAGAACAACAACAAAAAATATCAAAGGGAATCAGGTCAGTGCATGATATCTCTCAGGGAATCAAACCGTCACACTGTAAGATGAAGGAACCCCTTTTCTTGTCCCCTTGAATGATAGGACAACAAATCAGATTGTGACTAGGAACACCTACCCATCAAGGTGTGTGATCTCTGCACTCTGATAAGTTTTCTCCCACCTGGGATAGGAGAGATAAATCCTCAGGTAAGCAATAATTTGGAGTTTAATTTGCTGTTTCATTTCAAAGTTTCATTGGCTAAACCTTTCACCAAATCACCAAGGCCCAAGACTGGGAAGTATGTGAGATTACAGGCACAACTGAGGCCTGCCCTGAGAGACCGCCGTCTTTATGAGGAAGAAGCTGTGTTCCCAACAGACTCCAATACAAGGTCAAATGGTGATAAATGCTGCACCTTGATAATGTTGCTAATCTGCTCCCTGAAGCGGCTCCAGGTTTATCAACTGGAAACTTACTAAAAATGCAGAATCTCAACTCCACCCCCAGAACTACTTAATTAGCATCTATATTTTAACCGTATTCCCACAGGAAGTGAAGCACAATCAAATCTAGAAGCACCATTGTAATGCAACTTCAAAAAGCTTTGAGAGAATCATGAAGAGGGGGACTAAGTTCAAGAGGAGCAATTAGAGAATGTGTCATAGAAAAGGTGTCATTTTAACTGAACTTCAGGAGATGTGTATGATTTCAACAGAAAGAAAAAAAAAGAAGCAATAAGATCAAGGCTTTGTACAGGAAAGGGGATTGTTTGTTTTGGGAATGAACAATGTACTCTCTGTTAAACTGAAGATAAATTAAAAAGGGCTTTGAGTACTGGTTAAAGTTTTTTTACTTTATTTTGTTGGCAATCAGAAGACACTGGAAGTTTTTGAGCAGAGCACAATAGCAATAAAAATAGGTTTGCAGACAGTAAAAAAGATATGTTGGCTTGGGGAGAGGCCAAACACATACTAATTAGAAATGACTAATGTAGGTTGACATAAGGTTAGAAGCTATAGCTCAGGGATGACCTTAGGCAGCCCTGCAATTCTAGAGCAGTAAATGGAAACAAAGAAGTGATAGATGTCAGAGACACTGCAGAGGGGGAATCCACAGCTCTTGGTGAACATTAGAGGCTTTGCACGTGAGCAATAAGGAAGAAGATGATGTTACTCAGTGATCTGGACAATACAAGCATTTGAAGAGAGAGAGATGTGTTTTTCCTTGACCTTCAGATCATTACTTAAAAGCTTGAGGATGTCAGCTGTGTTATTGCTTTTCATGCCCCCTATACAAGCACCATTGCTATCTTGTCAGTGTTACCACTCTCAGCCTTCTCAGTATCTCTAAACTCAATCAATAAAGGTTTAATCCTGTTGGTGTTTTTGTTCCTTAAATTTCGTTCAAGGAGCCCACATGAAAGAATTTTTTTAATAAACAAATTACATCTTTGCAATTGCTTTGAAAGCTCTAAATTTCAATTTCATCTTGAACAAATTGAATGAAAGAAATTCCTTTCAGCAGAGAGTCTGGAAAACTTGATTGTGTCACACTTCAGGAAATAACAGGAAGAGAGCATAGAAGAATGGAAGGAAGGAGAGAAACTTCCCCGATAAATCCACCAGGAGTGAAATCAGTGACTTTTCTTTCAAGTAGCCCTGAGTTTCTTCACTGATGAAAATGATGAGACGATCATGTTCCAGTTGAAAACACTGTTTCTTTTCTCTTGCTTCATGGCTTCAGTACCTCCCAAATGAATTACTATTTTTAGAATATCATTATTCTAATTATTATTTTATCATTTGTCATTGAATATTTACAGGGAGTGCTTTGTTTTATGCTGTAGTCCCTTGAAGAGTCCTGAAATGCAGATCCTTTTTTAATTAGCAAGTTTAGCTGTCTTCAAAGAGAGAAGGGTTTATTGCTAATTTATTCATAAAGAAAATATCTAAAAATAAGAAATTTAAAAAAAAAAAACAAAGTCTGATTTGAAAACATGAAACATGACAATAGGCACAATGTAACCCTAAAGAGCTTTCCATGTGGTCATCTGGATGAAACATGATGTGAAAAGAAAGGGTTTTTATTAAAACTCCAAATTAACAAGAACAGATTCTGCTCTAGTTGGATAGAAGGTACAAAAAAACAATGCCTGCAGCCATAATTCTACTCTAATGAAGCTATCTCAAACAGCAAATCAAGATTTCTTCCATTCTTAGGGAAAGAAATGCATCACCTTTATAATTTTAACCCTTTTACCTATAACCTTGTTATAACTCTCATTAATCTCCTTCTTCCTGAATTTTACTTTCATCAATTTAAGAGGGCAGTATTGAGCAAGAGACTTTTCTTGTATTGTATCTATTGTATTATACTGAATTGCATGCTATGACAAAAATATCAAGGTTAATCAATAGAAATAAAATGAGTTTATTATATATAGTGAATTTATTATATATATGATGTACACATATAAATGTATGTATATATTTAAATCCTTATAAGTGACCAAAAGAATGGTGTAAGATAAAAGACCAAAGGAAGCAGAAGGTACAACTAAGATTAAATGAAGCGTTCACATTCGACCTTATCTCAGAAATGGGGGTACATTATAATGAAAGCCATGTCATACAAATAAAGCAAATAGTAGAGAAAATTACTAGTTGGATGATGTACACCCTCCCCGCCACCACCCTGCCCAGGTAGAGGTCTTTGGAGCAATAAGTAGAATGGATTGAATAGTAAATAAATGGTGAAGTAATACAATAAAGAATTTGAACGATATTCTTTCAACATGATAGGGTCTTCATTAGAATGGGATTATATCTGTTAAATTTCTGGATTAAAATGGGTAAAAAGACAAGGACAGACTGAAGATTCCAGATTGAAGAAAACTGAGGTGAAAAGAAACAGGGCTGGGGATTGTAGCTCAGTGGTAGAGTGCTCACCTCATATGTAGAAAGCACTGGGTTCAATCCTCAGAAGAACATACAAATAAAATAAAGGTATTGTGGCAACCTACAACTTAAAAATTTTTTTAAAAATAATGTCATGCTTGACACTAAATTGTATCCTGGACTGTGAAAAAAATGTAAGTCTTTACTGGAACAATTGATGAAATCTGAATATGGACTGTGGATTAGATGTTTGTATTGTATTGTCATTAAATTTTCTAATTTTGATACATTGTTCCAGTTATAAAGACAATGTCCTTGTTATTTAAAAAAATATACTGAATATTTAAGAATAAAAGGAGGGAGTCGCATGAAGATTTACTGGTTCATTTGAACTGTTTACTCTTTGTCCATGATTAGCTGAAGAGTCCAGAACAAATGCTTGTGAGAATAAATGTGGAATCATTAACAAGGATCATATACTGGCTACAACAAAGATTAAAAAATATAGAGGAAATAAAGATTTGTGATTTTTGAGGCTGATCATAAAAGACACTGCAGCTTTGAGCCAGCTACCATGTCATAAAGACATTCAAAAAACACTGTGGAAAACTTTATGTGGAAAGGAATTGCTGCTGCCTATTATCAACCAGTAACAACTTGACAGGCATGTGTGTGAGGCTCCTTGGAAATAGTCCCCTGTGCCCCACTAAAATTTTCACATGACTGTAACCTGGTAGAAATCTTGACTACACATTCATGAGACTAAGAGGCCTTGAGCCAGAAACACCCTGTGACTGTGCAGCCTCAGCAACTCCTGTGGTTTGAACCTTAGTTACCTGTGAATGTTACCTGCAGTGGTCAAAGAATATGAGGGAATCCAAGATGGCAGGCCAGAGAGGAGGCAGCATTCAGTGTCGCTCCTTGACCAGGATCTTACCTAGTGGGAAACTGCATCTCTGAGAGTGATAGAGGACCCTTATACAGCTGCTCTTGCACAGAAATCACAAGCGCTGTGCCCCCATGCAGAGCTCCAGGCCTCAGCGTTCCAGCAGAACTGACTCCCGACACCCAACTCCTGAAGTTCTATCCCACATAAGGCTCCCAAGCGCCTTAGCAGGATCACCTATCAGCACCACTGGGGAACTCCCAGACACTGCTCTGCTCCCAAGCAGGCCACCAAATGCCCATATGGGCCACCAAATGCCGCAGTCTGGCTGGGCACAAAATCAGGAGCCACTCAAGCAGGAACAAACTTTATTTCCAAAACTCCCTCGAATGCCACACACGGCCTTCTCCCGGGACACCCTACCCCAACCGGAAATCCCCCCTCCGGAATTCCCTCCTACCGCACATCCCCAACCAATGGGAACTCTCCTGGAGTCCCGGGAGAGCTCCAAAGTAGCAGGCTGAGGCAGACAGCCCGGGTCTAATCTCCAATTGAATGCACATCTTAACATAATCATTATGATCTCAATGGCTTGCTGGGGTCACCTTTCAACCAGAAATGCCTTGTGTCATTCCTACTTGGCTATGGCTCTCAGCATTCAGCTGCTACCTACCCCCAGCACAATACCATCACCCGGCTCCCCATACCCCACCCCACACCTGGGCACTGGAATCAAACTGCCTCCATCTTGGCTCACCTTTCTCACCATATTTGGTGGGGGCAGCTCCCAGATTGGAACTTCTGCTGGCCAGGTACCTGGTTTCCAATACCTCATGCTCCCCAGCAGCAGTAACCCAGCACAGTAACCACCCAACTCAAAACAACTCTCAATGAGACAGGTGCCCAGTGCAACCAGGGCACTGCCCATAGGAGCCTCTGGGAGAGAGGTCCCTCTATTGGGAACTGCTAAGGAAGAGGGAGATGGGGCTAAAGTTTGGAGACTTAACAGAGAGACCAGGAACTGGAAATCTTTAGGCAAGATGGGGTGATAGGACCGGGCGCTCAAGTCATACAAGTGGGCCCAAAAAGAGACCCTTGAGGTGCAGTCTCTCTGCAGGGACTGGCAGGTGCCGCTCCTTGTTTCCAGGCACCCTGCACCAGGACCAGCTTTCTCCTCCTAGTTATCTTCACTATCCTGATGGCAGAGATACCAGGTAACAACAGACAACCCCACCTATTGGATGAGAACGAAGCAGGAAAGATACAGATCTCTAAACTAGCAACAATTCTGGTTTCTTCCCTCAAGATTAAAACTAAAAACTTCCTTTCAACAAAAGAAGCAATCTGTGAGGTGAATAGAGAGCCCACATCTTGGGAGCAAATCTTCACTCCTCACAATCAGATAGAGCACAATTTCTAGGATATATAAAGAACTAAAAAACCGTAACACCAAAAAAATAACCCAGTCGATAAATGGGCCAAGGACCTGAACAGATACTTCTCAGAAGAGGATATACAATCAATCAACAAATAAATGGAAAAATGTTCATCATCTCTAGCAATTAGAGAAATGCAAATCAAAACTACTTTAAGATTTCATCTCACTCCTGTCAGAATGGCAGCTGTTATGAAGATAAAGAACACTAAGTGTTGGTGAGGATGTGGGAAAAAAGGTACACTCATACATTGCTGGTGGGACTGCAAATTGATGTAGCCAATGTGGAAAGCAATATGAAGAATCTTTGGAAAACTGGAAATGGAACCACCATTTGACCCAGCTATCCCTCTCCTTAGTCTATACCGAAAGGACTTAAAAGCAGAATACTACAGGGACACAGCCACATCAATGTTTATAGCAGTACAATTCACAATAGTTAAACTGTGGAGCCAACCTAGATGCCCTTCAGTAGATGAATGGATTAAAAAATGTGGCATATACACATAATGGAACATTACTAAGCAATAAAGGAGAATAAAATCATGTCATTTGCAGGTAAATGGATGGCACTGGAGAAGATAATGCTAAGTGAAGTTAGCCAATCCCAAAAAACCAAATGCTGAATGTTTTCTCTGATACAAGAAGACTGATTCATAGTGGGGTAGGGAGGAAGAACATGGGAATAATAGACAAAATCTAGATAGGGCAGAGCGGTGGGGAGAAGGGAGGGGGCATGGGGTTATAAATGATGGTGGAATGTGATGGACATTATTATCCAAAGTTATGAAGACACAAATTAGTGTGAAAATTGTTTGTATACAACCAGAGATTTTAAATATGTGTGTTCTATATGTGTAATAAGAATTGTAATGTAGTCCACGGTCATACATAAATAAAAAAGATTAATTTACATAAGGTAAATAAGCATCTATGTTTTATACTTCTTATATTACTATGGTTCACTAAAGAACCCCTGGTTATGGTAAGGGATGGCTACCACCTTTACTAGCATGTTCACTATGGAAGAATGTCAAAAATACTGTTCTGTTACAAATATCAAAGTTTTTAGATTTTTCTGATTTTTTTCCTTTCTTTTGTATATTTTGTATTTATTTCAAACTTCCTCACTAAATGTTGGTTTTAACCACCATCTGTATTTGGTTCTAAATATAGTTCTAAAATTATTGTCCCATTAAATCATTACAACAATGACAAAAAAGAATAAAAGGATACAAATATGAAAAAAATGGGTAAAAAGATTTTCATGCAACATTTAGGTGCTGTGCACACTGTTGTTACCAATAATATCAGTACCTGGATTTGGGGAAAAATAAAGCTGGCACACTATAATGCCTTGATTTAATTGATACATTTAAAATACACTTATCAAAACTTAAAAAGACATAAACAATTGAATATTCTACACAGTGTATTTAAATGTACATTTAAATATTTGTTTGTTTGTCTATTTATATAACCAAAAGCCTATAAATTATCTGCAGTAGCAGAATGGTGGAGCCCATGTTATCACACAGGCCTAGAAATATACAATTGGCATTAATCAACAGAGATAATAGTTAAATGTGTGGGAGTTGTAGTTGCCTGAGTCAGAAAGAATATCAAAAGAATATAAAGAACAGTAGAGGCCTATGATGTGGCCACAATTGGGGAATGGTACACAATCATGAAGGAAAGATGCAATGTGACATGTGACTGAGAACTGCAATTGCGGGGTGATAGTGAGGCCAAGAGAGGGAGTGCTTCCGAATGGTGAAGGTGAACATAAGTTAAGGAAATTAAGACATGATACTGTGTCTTGTGTGGAAGATCAGGGTACCATCATGGTTGTTTCTGGGAAATTCTTTCTTCTTGATTTGCAGATGGTCATCCTCTCACTGCATCTTTACATGCTATGAAATTGGGGAATGGTAGAAAGAGAGAGAGGGAAGGGACTCTCTTCTTATAAGGGCACTAATCCCATGATGAGGGCTCACCCTTATCTAAACCTAATTACTTCCCAAAGACTTTCTTCAAATGCCATCACATTGGAGTCAGGGGCTTGAACACATGAATTTTAGGTGGGGAAAACAAAATCTATAGCAGTACTTGATAACAACCACAAAACGTCAATAGTAAACAATAATAAGCATTTATTTAGTTTATAATTCTGTAAGGTGTTAATGAAACAGGCTTAGTTGGATGACTCTTTGGGGGTTACCAGGGTTTACCCAGATTCTGGTCTCGACCTCAACCCGTGCTGACGAGACAAACTGGGTTTAAATGGGCTGGGTGAAACACTGAGCTAAGAGGAAGGCACGAATAATCACACAACACAGACATGATTTTCAAATCGGGGACGGGATGGCTGTTTGACCTTAAGTGTCAGCTTCCATGCTGGAAAGAGAGAGCTCTGGGAAAAGAGAGCGTGAGCCCACGTTTCCTTTATTTTATAGCAGGGACATCAGAGAGGGATAAGTTTTCAAGGGTGCAGTCTTGCTTCATGATGTCATGTCTCCTGGTCAGCAGATTGACTGACATCTTTTGGCAGGTCACATCCATCTCAGATGCTGTGTGGGATCTTAGGCAGAGCTTGAGGGGGAGGCTCACCTGCATCATGTGATCTATCCCTGACAGGGAGTTTGCAGTGTCAGACCTATACCCTCATTTAGCTACTGTGTGCAACAGTCCACACACACAGCGCATGGATGGCTTGTGACATCCTGGTAATTGGCTGGTTCTCAGCTAGGGCAATAGGACCATCAGACATGTTGGTCTCAGTTTATTTAAGAGTAACCTTGGATTATCCTTCTGGTGATGGCAAAGACACAAAGGTAAGGAAAACAAATTACCTAATTTTTTTAAGCTCTATACACTGCTGTCACTAAAATTTCTTTGACTGATTCCAGATTCAGAGGAAGAAAGTTATATAAGGTTACATGAGGGGCTGGGGTTGTGGGTTAGCGGTAGAGCATTCGTCTAGCATATGCAAGGACCTGGGTTGGATCCTCAGCACTACATAAAAACAATTAAATAAAATAGAGGTATTGTGTCCAACTACAACTAAAAACTAAATATTAAAAAAAAGTTACATGAGGATAAGTGCAGATACAGAATCACATGAAAAATTAGGGTCATTAATGTGATAACCTATCACATACAGAAATATACATACATGTGCACTAAGACATGTGAAAATGTATATAACATTATTATCTGTGCAATAATTGCAAACCACCCTAATGTCTTTCAACAGAATAGTCAACTGAGAATAGATAGTTGTAGTTTAGTCACAAAATGAATGAATACAGCTATACAAAATAGCATGAATGAATCTTCCAAACATAATGTTAAATAAAAGAATTCAGTCACAGAGAAGACATTCTGTACAATTTATTTATATGATTTGAAGATGACACAGAACCAAGAAGCAGTGTTAAGAATGCTTGGTGAGAGTGAAACTATGCTTAAAAGCAGGAAATTGTCAACAAAAATAACTACTTATTAATCAATATATAATAAAAATAAAAATCATGACTATATCTCCCAGTGCAGATGGCTGGGGTGGGGTGAAGAATTGACAGGGATCATGAAGTGGATTTCTGGGCTACAATTTTTCTTTTAAAGAGTTATGCTGCTCACATTGATCATCACCTTGTGATAATATATTGACCTATAAACTTTTGCTATTGTAGTTTGCAGGTGTAACATTTCACAATAAAAAGTATTAAAGGGTAAAAGGAAGAGCATATACTTCCTTTGTTGTTGTTGTTTCCCTCTGTATATAGACAAAAGCAACAAGCTAGACAGAAGAAAAACCTTACCAGGCTTATTTTCAGTAATTACAGAATACAAATATAATCATTTTTCTCTAAGTATGTGGAATAACTTCTAAAAGAAATGAAATAGTTAAAATAGTTGAACAGATCAGAAGAGGTAAGGAAAGAAATGCTGATATTATTTTAAACCTCATAGACTAATTTGCTTTCTAAACTATGTGCAACTTTGGTAAATATTTGAAAGATTATAAAATCAATAGTGCTTTAATGAGCATAGTTTTAACAGCATCGGTAAAGCCTTCAATGTTGTGGCTCAGCCAAACCCTGGCTGAATTTATGCTCTGTCTGTGGGTGTCTCTAAGGGAGAATGAAAGAACACCCTTCCCACATCACTTTTTATTCTCCCATCCTAGAATCTTCTGGAGGTTTCGAGAATGATTTCATTTCATTCATGAATAACTCTTATCTTGGGTGACTGTCTAAACCAAAATGGAAGAGAAGATTTACTACAATGGAAATCTTGCAACTCCAAGAAAAGTAGCTATCAATGTTAAGAAATAAAAACTGCCCTTTCAACCATGCAAACTGCATTCAGTTACTACAGGTCCTTTGAAACGACAGACACACTGCAGTTTGTGTGGGCTGTCTACTAATAGTGCAACCTCACAAGGCTTGGTTCCCTGCCCCAGACAAAGCCAATAAATCCAGAAGCAGGGCATAGGAGGAAGAAGGACTTGTGCTGGAAGCTGGTAGGCTCTCACCTTCAAAGACCATCTTACCCCCTGCCCTACGGGAAACTCTTTTACCTGATTTCTCAAGGAAAGTTATTTGGGTCCCAGATAGATGGGCACTTCAATTTTCCAGTGTTTCATAAAGCTGTTTCTTCTGCAGTGGGGCTGTGTGCATCTTACCGAGTTCTCATAAGTTGGTGAGAGATGCAGAACAGTGGACCTAAAGAAAACTTAAATGATCAAAGTTTCCACGTGATTACAGGGGCTTGTTTGGTTTTTAGTGTGGTCAGTGTTTCTGACAAGCAGCCTTCCACGTATGATGTTCTCCTGTAACTTGGTACTAGGAAATGTTCTGGACGGCAGGATTTTGAGCATTTTTAACTAACTTTAGTGTGCTGTTAACCTATAAGAGAGAGGGCAGGCAGAAGCAAAGAGAAACTTCTGAGGATTGGGTCTACAGTCAGGAAGAGGGCTATATGTATGCTTTCAATAGGAACATCGCTAACCCTGTCCTCCCCCCAGGGACACAGAAAGCTGTGTAGCTCTTCAGTGAGGACTTGAATAGAAGACAATTTACAGGTCAGAAAATCCAAAATTGCATTTTCTTTGTCCTGGCCAAGTCTCCCCAGAGGAGTGGGAAGGAAGTGCTATGAGAAACTGGCTCCCTGGGTGGGGCAGGACTATCTAATGAATTGCAACTTTTTGGTTAAAGACCAGAATACCTTGCCAGAAGTGCAAAAGGCAATAGAACCTGTGTGGCGGATTCCCAAACCTCACCACCTGACTTTTAGAAGAGGGACAGAGAGATGGTGATCAAAACGCTCTTCCTGAGGTTCATTGTTTTGCATTCCTACAGCCTGCCAAAAATACAAAGGCCTCATTTTTTCCACAGTAAGAATATTAACAATTCACATTACTGAAAACAAAATGTCAAATGAAGAAAATCTTTTTTCTGAATTTACTTTGGACACTTGGGCTTTGTGGTTTCTTTGCATTCCCAGACACACTTGACTGGTGACAAATATGTAGGCACATTATTAGAATAGCAACCAGTTGCCACTGTTTTGTTAAAAATCTAAAATTTAGACATTTTACATGCAGAATCTTCAAGTAAAACAGACTTTAGAAGGGGAAAAAAAGCTCTGCCAGGAAAAGTTGAATGTTGCTCATGAAGGATTCTGTTACTGCATGAAACACCTTTTCCTATAATTGCTATTACCAGAAGTAGTTAGTCATTTTCTCTCTGAACAAAGACAATAAAGAAAACAATGGCAAAGTACATTTCATAGGCATACATTAAGCCCATTCCAAAATAGGTATAAGTTTATTTAAATAACAGAATAATTAAGTCCATACTAATTATTGCCTTTAAAGGAAGAACATAAAAAATACTTGCAAGAATTATGTAATCATATTAGTTGTACCATATTATACATCTGGTTAAATTAAAACAATGAACTCTCAATCAGACAGTGAAACTTAATTCAAATGGGGTGAACTTCAGATTATATACCTATGAGGATACAAAACTTCTGCCTAGGGGAAAAAAAAACACTAACTTTTATCAAATGGTATAAATGACTCATTTAATGCTACACTGCTCATTAAAAATCATCCACCCACCTTTTTCCTTCAGTCCCCAATTTTCACAAATCTGGAGATAACCTGAAATGTATCATCTTACTCTCAAAACTGACTTCCTGGGGCACAATGCTGATTTATCTATAGCACAGTTGACTTCTTGGTGTAAGCCAATCACAAAAATCCAAAGACCAAATGTTTTCTCTTAAACATGGATGCTAACTAAAAATAAGTGTGTGTATATAGGGGGTGTGTTAGAGAAGAATAGAGTTACTTTAGGTAAAGGGAGTGAAGGGAGGAGAGGGGATAGTAGAATGAAACAGATATTATTAACTTATGTGTATATATATATATATATATATATCTACATGACTATTGTGATTCTACAACATGTACAATCAGAAAAATGATATATCATACCGCACTTATGTATGATATATCAAAGTGCATAAATGCATTCTACTGTAATGTATAACTAATTAAAACAAAAAAAATTAAAAAACAAACAGATAAAGTTGTAATATGATCATTATTTAAAGAAAAATCCTTAGTGATATATTAACTTTGAAAAATTCACCAGAATGATTACACTGGTAGTATCTGCTCGATTTTAATGTTTTACTTGGTTCTGTTATCATTTTTTCCAAATGTTCTGCACAGACCACTCACTCCTGCACTCAGTGGATTTTGCTTTTATTTCAGGTAATGGATAAACAGATCAATGACCTGGCACAAAACTTTAAGAGAATGAACAAAATTAAAGTAAGGTTTTCAAAGAAAACAGACCAGTATCTTTAAAGATATGAGAAGATAATTTGTAAACTTCAAAAGTAATTTTCAGCAGAATTATAAATTAATCAAATGCAGGGATTAAATGTATTTATCAAGATTAAGCAGAAAAAAAGACTTCCAAACATGCAAAAACACAGAGGCAGAGTCTCATTAAGTTGCTCAAGGCCTTGGTAAGTTGCTGAGGCTGGCTTTGACCTTGCAATCCTCCTGTCTCAGCCTCTTGTGCCCCTGAGATTACAGGAATATGCCACTGTGCCTGGTGAAAACTTATATCTTATTACATACATTCTTCCCATTTATCATCTCTATATACTTAAGTGCCTTTATTAGGAAGTTAAGTCAAAAGACATATTTGTATCACACAGTAGGGGGACCATGGTTAACAATAATGTAATGTATATTTCCAGACAGCAGGAAGAGATTTTGAGTAGTCTCACCAAAATAAAATGTTGAATGTTTGACATGAGGGATATGTCAAGTACCCTTTTTGATCATTACACAATATATACATGTATCAAAGTAACATCTTACTCCATAAATATGTACAATTATTATGTGTCAATTAAAAATGAAAAGTTGAAAGTAAATAACAATGCATTTGTTTAAAAATACTTAGTATGTGATTGTTTAAAATTGTTGTAAGAGGAAAAATATGTACCTTTATTATTTAAAGTTATAAAAATAAGTAACAGCAAGTAGTGATATAACTATATTGAGGGAAAGGAAGAAAACAGATGATGATATAAAGGAGTTAAATTCCAAGAAGTCAGAGTTTATATATATAAATATAAGCTAAAATACCTAAAATAGGTAAAAATTTAAAGAGTGTTTGGGGTAAAAATGGGAGTTCAAAACCCAATTGAGTCTAATGTATGAAAGATGATATATCATGAGCTCTGTAATGTTTTGAACAATCAATAAAAAAATAAAAAATAAAAAAATTTAAAGAGTGGGGTGGGGGCAAAGTGGGGAGAAAAAATATATTAATTTTTATTATTTTAAGTTCTTCTATTCCAAATTATTGTTAAAATTGTGCTCATGAATACATTTTAAGCTGTAAAACTTTTTTTAGTGAATAATAGGTAAAGATGTAGAGACAGTATGTTTAGTCAACTCATTAGAGAAGTTTGGTTATTAAAAGAAGCAAATATTGGGGAAATACATTGATGGTGTAAAGACAAAAAAGCCATGTCAATTGTTTTTTAATGTCAAATTAGTATATTTATACAATGATTGAAATAATGAGTAAAAACAGACAAATCAATAATATCTTGTGCTTCATCAATGCAGGAAGAATAGGCACAGTTAAACATTTATAAATAAAACTTGCCTCATTTTTTTTTTTTTTTGGTAGCGGTGATTGAACCCAGGGATGCTCAACCACTGAGCCACAACACCAACCCTTTTTAAAATTTTTTTAACTTTGAGGCAGGGTCTCACCAAGTTGCTCAGGGCCTTGCTAAGATGCTGAGGCTGGCTTTGAAATTGCAGTCCTCCTGCCTCAGCCTCCTGTGCCACTGGGATTACAGGAGTGCACCACTGTGCCAGTGAAAACTTAGATCTTATTACATACATCCTTGTCCACTTACCATCTCTATATACTTATCTTCAAACTTTCAAATAATATAGCTGATGTCTTCAACTTTCCATTGGAAATCTAAGTCAATTTGAAGTGTCTCTGCTGGGAAACTTCATTGTAAAAGACTCCCCTATCCTATTTCTTCAAATTATACAATAGATGGCTAAAATTCAAGACTGGATGCTATCTTGCCCTTGATTTAGAGAAGAACCCCAGTAAAGAAACTACTGGGTAATTCCAGTCTTCATTAGAACATCAAGTTGACTTACTTTTTCTTTTCTGTGCAGACTGTACCATCATCTTCATACAAAGCCCATCTGGAATCTGCCCCAAGTACCACCTGGAGTAACATGTGACTGTGTGACTGCCCTGGGTAGTGTAGCATTCCTCAGCACTTCCATCTCATTGTAAGTGGTGGTGGGAGACAGTTTATTCAAGGATCTACCCCAATTTCACAGGACTTTCTTCAACATGACTTGAAGAACTTTTGGCCAGGTATTCCAATTAAAGCCCTGCAAATCATGTCTAACAGCTGGTTGCCTGAAACCCTCAGACAGACCAGTCTCTGCTTCAATTACATACCAAAAAAAATGGATATATTGACACCTCCTTTTCGAGCTGTCACTGGTAAGTCTCATAATCCTAAATCAAATATCTAGTCTGAGGCTGTGGATCAAGGATGCTTGAGGAGAAAGACTGAAGGCACTGAGCAAACAGGTGTTATTAGGTTTCAAATGATTAAACACATCATCCTGTCTCCAAGAATAGATGTCGTTACCTTTTACTAAATTACTTAAGAAATTCATGCCTTTGAGTAAGCTCAACTACTCGCATTCGGAACTAGCTGAGGGCATACTAGTAATTGAGATCAAAGAAGACTGTTTGAGGTGCTGCTGAATCCTTTCATTTTCCACTAGTTTGCTTTTACTTTGTATTCTAGGACTGAGGTCAAGGTGGAATCTTCCACTTTAATGCACATTATGGAAATCTGTAGTCATTTGAGCTCAGGCAGCAGTTAGGATTGATCAACTAGGAAAGATTCAGAGTGCCTGGGAACAACAAAATGAATTTGAAGAATACCCAAAAAAAGGAAATAAATTTATTCTCATAAAGCACTGCCTGGCACATAGTAAATGCTTTACAAATATGTGTCAAATGAATGAACTATTACACCATCACTACTCACTTGGTAGCGATGACTATCTGGAGAAAACTGAAATGAGAAGATTGTGCCAAGGGCTGACTCAGGAGGAAGGATTCCTTCAGCATTTACCTATGCCTTCCCAGGGCTTTGGAGTGTGAATGGCTCCATATGTGCCATAAAATGCCATTTCTGTTCCAGAGACAGATAAAAACTAGACATTCCTAAAAACCTAACAATAGTAAATAATTAAAAAAAGAATCCCACATATCTAAAGATTATGTTTGTTAAGTAAGAATGATTGTTGTTTATGCCATTGAAGTCTGTATTTCTTGCCTAGTATTTCTGCCCTTGAGTTTGGGGCAGCCATATCCTAACAGAAAATAGAGCATGAGTGCAATACACTTGTTTTTAACATTAATAAAGGTTCTGGAGAGATCCAAGATGATGGGAGGGAGGGAGGCTGCATTCCTTGTTGCTCCTTGACTTGGGATTCAAGCAGAGGAAATACTGTTTCTCTGTGAGACAGCCCTCCTGCCCACAGATTTCCTGTGTTTCCCCCCATTTGTCTGCCATGATCACCAGACCTGTGCCAATATATCTATATCGCCTGCCCTTTGCATGCAGACTGCTGCCAGCCACCTTTGCCTGTTTGCCTGCCTTTTGCCTACTCATTGCCTACCTTTAGCCTGCCCGTGGTCCGCTGCCCAACATTCATATGCCAAGTGCCTACCCCTTGCCTGCCGACCATCCACAGACTCCCATGGAGCACCAGCTGCCTGGAAGTCCACTGTCAGGGTACCTGCAGCTTTGGTTACATGTGGCCACCACCATCTTAGGACACTGGCCAGGGCCTGGGAGTCCATGGCCAGGGGCATGCAGGTCTGTCCCTGCCACTGCCGCCATCTCAGGGCATGGCTGCCTCAGTCTGGGGACACTGGACAGGGTCTGGAGATATATTGTCGGGGTACCTACAGGTCTGTTTGCACTTGAGGACTTCCTATTGGGGGTTCTAGTGGCTGTCATCTGGCTGCCTCTTTGAAGGGTCACTCCTCTGTATGAACACACCTCTGGTGGTCTCTCTGCAAGTTGGAATGGCATTGAGATCTAGGGATTTCAGTAAGGCAGAGCCTGGGGAACCTGAAGCCCAGGTCCATCAGATTGCTGCTAGGTCTGTGTGGGCCAGTCTGTACTTGGCAAGCCTGTGGAAAGCTGGAGGCTGGGGGGCACTTGGGAGCAGGGTGGGGAGCACAGGTTGGAGAAACTGGAGAAAACTGAACTATCTCCATCTCAGTGAGTCCTGAAGTGTGTGTGGATAGAAGGGGCCAGCTACAATGGTTAGGAAGACCAGAAGAGGGTGAGAGGGCATCTTGCTATCAGTTGGCCCACCCAACTGTTCTGGCACCCGCCAGACTGGAGCTACCATCAAACTTCAGACAATCCCACCTATTGGCGAAAAAGGGAAGCTGAGAACATCTTTGAAAGCCAATGGAAGCAATCAGTCAATTTTGCATAGAGACTTTCATTTTTTTTCTTTTTTTCCCCCTCTCTCTCACATCTCTACCATTTTGTATCCAAATATTTTTAATTCATCAACTATTGAGGAATGGAATGTCTGAATAGTATATTACAGTTTCTTGTGTGTTCTTATATTTTTAACTTTAAAAAAAACTATATATTTTTTCTCTCACTTATCTGTCTCACTGGATTCTCTTTCTCACTTCTCTCATGCTAACAGCCAAGCTCTATTAATTCCCTCTTCACTCTTACTATAAATTTTTACCTTCTCTCTCTCCTTCTCCCTCATAAAATCACATCCTACACTACTTCTGTTCTCTCTTTGTCCATCATTTTAAAAAGTAAACCATTTTAGCAAACTTACTGTTTATATTGTAGACAATAATTGAACAAATCATTTATGTTGATTGTGACAAAACTGTAGAAGTCTTAATAGGAGCTATTTGGATTAAAATTGCATATTGTTTGCATTGGGTGCTGTTAATATTGGTCTCCCTCTTAAAGTGAGGTACTAGAAGCATTCAGGGACACCACATAAGACTTTAGGGTAGAAACTGTACTGCCTCTGACCCGTACCACTAGATGGGAAGACACACAAACAACATGAAAAAATAAGGGAATAAAGTGCCTCAAACAAACAATATGTTTCAACAATGGAATCCAGAGACAACGCAGTAGAGGAAATGTCAGAGAAGGAGCTTAGAAGGTACATAGTTACACAGATTTTCAAAATAAAAGATAATATCAGAGAGAAAATCCAGGAAGTGAAAGATCATTTCAATAGAGGGAGAGATTATAAAAAGGAATCAAGAAGAAATCCTTGAAATCAAGAAAACAATAAGCCAAATTAAAAATTCTATGGAAAGTATCACCAACAGACTAAACCACTTGGAAGATAGAACCTCAGGCAATAAAGGCAATATATACTCTTGAAAATAAAGTTGATCCACAGAGAAGTTGATAAGAAACCATGAACAGAACTTCCAAGAAATATGAAATAACATGAAAAGACCAAATTTAAGATTTATCAGAATAGAAAAAGATGTGAAGATAAAAACCCCCCAAATGCACAATCTTTTCAATAACATAATATTGGAAAATTTCCTAAATCTAATGAATAAAATGGAAAGTCAACTATAAGAGGCATACAGGAGAGGGCTGGGGATATATCTCAGTTGGTAGAGGCAAGCACAAGGCTTTGGGTTCAATTCCCACTCCCCCACCAAAAAAAGAGACATACAAGACCCCAATTGTACAAAATTACAGCAGACCCACACCAAGGCATATTATAATGAGAATGAGTAACATATAGAATAAAGATAGAATTTTAAAGGCTATGAGAGGAAAAAAATCAAATTACATATAGGGGGAAACAAATTCATATCTAAGATGGATTTCTCAACCCAGACCCTCAATGCCAGGAGGTTCTAGAACAACATATATCAAGCTCTGAAAGAAAATGGATGCCAACCAAGAATTTTATGCCCAGGAAAACTAAGCTTCAGATTTGAAGGTGAAATAAAAACCTTCCATGATAAAACAAAGTTAAAATAATTCATAGCTAGAAAGCCTTCACTACAGAATATTGTCAGCAAAATATTCCATGAGGAGGAAATGAAAACAAAAAAAAAAAGAACATCAGCAAAGGAAGAAACTATGCTAACAAGGAAAATCCAATCAAAGGAGAAACTAACTCAAGTTAAAAACAAAAAATAAACCCAAAGACCAGAAATACAAATTATATCTCAATAATAACCCCAAATGTTAATGGCCTAAACTCATCAATCAAAAGACATAGACTGAGAATTTTTGCATCTATGTTCATTAGAGATATTGATCTAAAGTTTTCTTTCTTTGATGTGTCTTTGCCTGGTTTGGGGATCAGGGTGATATTGGTCTCATAGAATGAGTTTGGAAGTGCTCCCTCTTTTTATATTTCCTGAAATAAAATTGAAGAGTATTGGTATTAGTTCTTCTTTAAAGCTCTTGTAGAACTCGGCTGTGTATCCATCTGGTCCTGGGCTTTTCTTGGTTGGTAGGCTTCTGATGGTGTCTTCTATTTCACCACTTGATATTGGTCTGTTTAAATTATGTATATCTTCCTAACTCAATCTGGACAAATTGTATGACTTAAGAAATTTGTCAATGCTTTCAATATCTTCTATTTTATTGGAGCGTACATTTTCAAAATAATTTCTAATTATCATCTGTATTTCTGTAGTGTCTGTAGTGATATTACCTTTTTTTATCACGTATGCTGGTAATTTGAGTTTTCTCTCTCCTTCTCTTTGTTAGTGTAGCTAAGGGTCTATCAATTTTATTTATTTTTTCAAAGAACCAACTTTTTGTTTTGTCAATTTTTTTCAATTGTTTATTTTGTTTCAATTTCATTGATTTCAGCTCTAATTTAAATTATTTCTTGCCTTCTACTGCTTTTGCTGTTCATTTGTTCTTCTTTTTCTAGGGCTTTGAGATGTCATGTGAGGTCATTTATTTGTTGACTTTTTCTTCTTTTAAGAAATAACCCACTTCAATCTAATGTATGAAATATGATATGTCAAGAGCTTTGTAATGTTGTGAACAACCAATAAAAAAGAAGAAAAAAAAAGAAAGAAACTCCGTGCAATGAGCTTTCCTCTTAGTACTGTTTTCATACTGTCCCAGAGATTTCAATATGTTGTGTCTGTTTTCATTCACCTCTAAGAATTTTTTAAATCTCATCGTTAATGTCTTCTGCAACCCATTTTTCATTCAGTAGCATATTGTTTAGCAATGAATCCACTGCAAGAGAAATTAGGAAAACTACCCCATTCACAATAGCCTCAAAAAAAAAAAATAACTTGGGAATAAAACTAACAAGAAGTGAAACAGAATTGAAAAAAAAATTGACAAAACAAAAAGTTGGTTCTTTGAAAAAATAAATAAAATTGATAGACCCTTAGCTACACACTAAAGAAAGAAATTGAAGAAGACCTTAGAAGATGGAAAGCTCTCCCATGCTCCTGAATAGACAAAATTAATATTGTCAGAATGGCCATGCAACAAAAAGTGTTATACAGATTTAATGCAATTCCTATTAAAATTCCAATGACATTCTTTATAGGAACAGAAAAGGCAATCATGAAATTCACTTAGAAAAATAAGAGACCCAGAATAGCTAAAACAATCCTCAGCATGAAGAGTAAAGCAGGAGGTATCACAATAGCAGACCTTAACCACACTATAGAGCAATAGTAACAAAAACAGCATGGGATTGCCTCAAAAGTATGAATGGATAAAAACATGTAGACCAATGGTACAAAATAGAAGACACAGAGACAAACTCACATAAATATGGTTATCTTATACTAGACAAAGGCACCAAAAACATAACATTGGATAAAAGATGGCCTATTCAATAAATGGTGCTGGGGAAACTAGAAATCCATATGTAGCAAAATAAAATTAAACCTCTATCTCTCACCCTTCAAAAACAAAAAAATCAATTCAAAGTGGATCAAAGACTTAGGCACTAGAACAGAGAACCTGCCCCTACTAGAAGTAAAAGTAGGCCCAAATCTTCACCATGTCAACCTAGGATCTGACTTCCTTAGCAAGATTCTTAAAGTGCAGGAAGGAAAATCAAGAATAAATAAATGGGATGAATTCAAACTAAAAGGTTTCTGCTCAGCCAAGGAAACAATCAATAACATGAAGAGAGAGACTACAGAACTGGAGAAAATCTTTACCACATGCACTTCAGATAGAGCACTAATCTCTAGAATATATGAAGAACTCAAAAAACTTAACACCAAAAAATGAAATAACCCAATCAATAAATGGGCTAAGGGACTGAATAGAAACTTCACAGAAGAAATAGAATCAATCAACAAATATATGGAAAAATGTTCATCATCTCTAGCAATTAGAGAAATGCAAATCAAAACTACTCTTAAGATTTCATCTCGCTCCAATCAGAATGGAGTGGCAATCATCAAGAATATAGGCAACACTAAATGTTGGTGAGGATATAGGGGAAAAGACATACTCATACATTGCTGGTGGGACAGCAAATTGGTGCAACCACTATGGACAGTAGCATGGAGATTCCTCAGAAAACTTGAAATGAAACCATCATTTGACCCAGTTATCCCACTCCTCAGTTTATACCTAAAGGACTTAAAATCTACATATTGCAACCAGATCAATGTTAATAATAGCTAATTCATAATAGAAAAACTATGGAACCAACTTAGATGTACTTCAACAGATGAATGAATAAAGAAAATGTAGAACATACACACAAGGGAATATTTCTCAGCCTTTAAAAAGCACAAAATTATGGCATTTGCAACTAAATGGATGGAGCTGGAAAATATCATGCTAAGCAAAACCAAAGAAGCCAAAACCAAATGGAAATAAGCCAAACCCAAAAGACCAAAGGCTGAATGTTTTCTCTGATAAGTAGATGCTAATCCATAATGGGGAGTAGGTGGGTAGGGAAGAATGAATGAATTTTGGAATGTGCAGAGCATAGTAACAGGAGGAGAGGGAGTGTGGGGATGGGAAGGTCAGTGGAATGAGACAGACATTATTACCCTATGTACATTTATGATTACTACCAGTGTGAATCTGCACCATGTTCTGCCAGAGGAGGGAGAAATTGTGCTCCATTTGTGCACAATGTGTCAAAATACAGTCCACTGTCATGTATAACTAATTAGAACAATTTAAAAGAAAAAAATCTAGTGGGCTTCCTCTCCTTGTGCTCATTTGATTAAAATTAGCATGTTCAGAGAGGACTATCTCCTCAAATACATGAAATAACTGTCAGTGTGTTGCATAACATTTGGTCATGTTGACATGGCACTGTTACAAAAGTAAACTGGCTGTGCTCTATTGTATAAAATTTCTCCAAGATAATATTTTCAAAACCTGGAAATGAAAATAAATACCTTTAAACTCTCAAAAAAAGTAATTAAATAAATAAAAGGAAGATCAATAGAATAGAAGAAGGGGATCAGGGTGAGGAGGAAGGTAGAAAAAGGGGAAATACTAGGGACTGAAATGGAGTAAACTATATTATAAGAATTTAAGAACATGTCAAAATGTACCCTGCTATTATATATAGCTATAGTACACTAATGAAAACTTTTTTAAAAAAGAAAAAAGCATGAGATATTACCCTACGTTACTTCAAAATGTACTATACAAGTGCAATAATCAAAACAGCATGATATTGGCATAAAATTCAAATAAATTTTTGTAGAATATAATAAAATACCTACACAAATTATAAAGGTGTCATTGCACTGTGCTATTATGGAACAATATTAAATAGAAATGATAATGCAAATGTCTTTGTATAATCCCTGATTTTTTTAAAAAAAAACATTCAGAATTTCCCTATTGATTATGTTTTCACCATAGACCTTTTATTTAAAAAAGCTTCATGATACATAATTCTTGTATTGTACAATTTACTCATAAACAGAGTATAGTTCAATGTTCTTTTCTGCATTACATTATTTTTTATTCTAAATGTATATGATCCATCTGTGTCTGTATGTGTGTCTATCTATATATCATTTTACATGATAAAAATTGTCATTTCAACCTTTAGAAAGGAAAAAATATTTCTGGCTGAAGTATATTTATCTTCTGGACACTACTTACTGCTGCCTATCACCGAAGACCTTTGCTAAACCCTAAAGTGATAAAATGGTGCCCTTTTCAACTCATGAGATCACCAAGGGAACATGCTGAAATTCTACTGAATAGTTTATAAGTCTAAAAGGATGTTTTCCTCAAAATGATATCTTAGAGGGTCCTTTCACATATAGTTATATTTATAAGAAAGAATTGAAGATGAATATGATAGCAAGCTATATAGATATATAATGTCTAAACTATTCTTAACCTTGGAATAATTATCATAAATATATAAATTTTAAAAAATATTTTGTTTTAGTTGTAATTGGACACAATACCTTTATTCTATTTTTATGTGGTGCTGAGGATCGAACCGAGTGCCCTGCGTGTGCTAGGTGAGTGCTCTACCCTTGAGCCACAACCCTAGCCCCATGAATCTATAATTTTTATGCAATTGTTCTTCAATAACTTTAGAGTTACTGCTAGCAAACATTTTTCTTTACATTTATTTTGAACTTTTTCTCTGTTGTTGAAACCTACACAAATAAAAAGACTCTAATGCCTGAAAGAGTGGGTGGTAAAATGAATAACACAGTGCTGTATGATGGAATGAAAGACCTGAATCCATCCAGGTTGTAATTTCGGTCCTATCTTGGCAGGCTGTGTGACTGTAAGCAAGTTACTTAACCTTCTGCAAAAAAGAACAACACTGACTTTGCAGGATTGCTGGGAGAACTAACTGAGATAATGGATAGCAAGAATAGTTCCTGTCACATGGAAGTTACATAAGGTATACAAGGTACCATTATGATGTTAAGAGAGACAAAGAATGTGTTTTTAAAGAACTGACAGTAAAAGAATTGGGAAAATTCCAAATTGGGAAGAATATTATTTCTTTAAATATAAATAAAGGAAAAGGAATAATACCTGTTCCTCAATTTAGAAAGAATGGTGCTAGTATTGCTTATGATATTAAGGCACTTTGACTTTGGGAAGGCTAACTCCAATGAAATGGTGCATTGGAGAGGTGAGACTGAGAAGGAGAACCCCCCAGGTGATGAGAAGGGCTCAAAGGTGTTCCTCACAGAGCTCAGTTAATCATCACCTCATTCTTGAATAGACTGGGAAGGAAAGAGCTCACTCAGAGCAGTAAGAAAACTTACTGAAGAGTAAACAAGGGGCACTTACTGTGAAGCAAAATGAAAAGTGGGAGTTGGTTGGAGTGATTGAAGCCTGTGTTCATCATGCAAATTGTTATAACAAAAACAACAACAAAAGGCAGTTGTTTACAAAATAAAGGCTTATTTCTCATGTTACAGTCCACTGTGGGTGGGCAGTGGAGTGAAGTGGGAAGTTCTGATACATGTAGTCACTTTAAGACTCAGGGCCCTTCCATCCCGAGACATGATCTTCTAGGACCTTAGAGTTCACTACTGGGTTCTCCACACTGGGACAGCAGGTGAGGGTAGGAAAGAACTTGGAGAATTTCATAGGAAAGAAAGAGAGAAGAAAAGAGGATTAAATGAACATATAGCACTGTCATGTCCATAAAGGCAAACATCAAAATAATGAGCTTGCCATCAAGTAAAGTCACTTATCTGAAGAAGCTAAAAGATTCATTCATAATGTAAAACAACCAAAATTGAAATAAGGACAAAGAAAACTTTGACACTAACTTCTACATGTCAGCAAATCAGATTCAATCTAAATCAGGGATAAGGAGCAGGGGGCTTTGGGTGCTGGTAACCATTAAGAACAAGTACGAAATCAATGCTCAATCATTGCAGATCAGCCTGAAACTCAGGAAGGAAAGGCAGAAGAACAATATGGAGTTGTCTTCCTCATGGGTAGGAACAGAGGAAGAGGGGCAGAGAAACAGAGAGCCAGAATACAGTAGAAGGGGCTGGAAGTAGACATACTTTATCTCTCAAAGGCCCATATGTTATAAGTTGGGTGGCCATGCTTGGCATTATTGGAAGGAGGTAGGGTCTTCAGGAAGGGGGGTGCCTAGCAGAAGAAAAGTAAGTCATTGGAAGCATACCATAGACAGGGATCTTGGGACCTTGGTCCCTTTCTGTCTCCTTCCTTCCAGCTGCCATGAGTTGAACAGTTTCCTCTGACACATTCCCACCATGCTTTGCCACAGACCTAAAACAATGGAACCAACCAACCATGGACTGAAACCTCTGAAACTGTGAGCCAAGACAAACTTTTCTTTCTTATAAGTTGTTTATTTTAGATATTTTGTCATAATAACAGAAAGTTGACTCACATCACACTTCATGTCCCAGAAAAGACTCTAGGAGGTCAGATAAGAAAGAAACTCTCAGGCTGGTAGAGGTAGCTCAGTGCTAGAGCACTTGCCTAGCATGTGTGAGGCCCTGGGTTCGATTCTCAGCACCACATATAAATAAATAGATAGATAATGGCCCATCAATAATATATATATATATATATATATATATATATAGTCATGGAGGTTTTAGAGGTCACCAGGAAGGTGATTCTGAAAGTCTTCCACAGCAAACACAGAGAGGAAGCAGTCACAGCACCAAATTTACCTTGGTCTAAGGACTGAGCAACTTACATCGGGATAAACCAGACAGGATAAACCATATAGGCTAATTTTCAAGGCAAAGACTCTGAAAAGTATCATCTGTGAGATTTTTGATTTTTAAAAAAATTTTAATATATTATGTTTTTAGTATTTTCAAAATACAAGGAGCCTATGCATGAACAGTTTTTTAAATGTCTTTTAAAATGTAATTAAAATCCCAGACATGGTTAGGTGATCTAAGAAAGGAAACAAGATAATATAGAGAAGAGGACAAACTTACTCATATTAAAGTTCTTAAACAATTTCAGAATCTGTAGACTATTCCAAGCCCCCACCAGTGTTTGTCTTTTTGGTCAACACTGCTGGATTCCCTGATGTGACCAGCAGTAAAAACACTTATCATCTAAATGGTGTTTCTTTGCTTATTTCAGAAACAGCAGGGAAGAGTGAAAATAGTTCATTTTTGTAGCAAGGCTGGACGGAGAAGGAAGTTCAGAAAGTAAAATAGGGTATTTGCAGCTGAAAGGAACAGAGGCAGGACAAGTAGCAGCCCGCAGGAGCAGCCTGTGAATTCCCTCAACAGCTGCATGCAAACTGTATCTGGCTCAAAGAATGGATCTAGCAACCCTGACTGTTCTTCCAAAGATCACTGACACACACCTGGTAGCATTGGAAGTAAAGGATGCTCTGAATTGATATAAGGAAGATTGGGGAAAGTAAACTGGTAAATCATCTCAGGAATCAGTAAAAGGGTTATACTCTTTAGCCTATTAATTTCACACCTTATAACTGTACTAAATGAATTAATCAAAAACTGAAAAAAGATGAAAACACTAAGGCTTTTGTTGCTGTATTAAATGTACATATTTATTTTTCCAGTACCCCATCCTTTGGAAACAGCGCTGCATATTTATGTACTTCCACAAAAGCATCCTTTGATACATGTGGGCCTGCTCTGTACCTCCCAGTGTTGTCAAGGGTGGGGTCATGACCTTCACCCAGACTCTAGCTCATGGCCACATGGGATGGTCCAGAGATGGACACTGAATTTCAAAATGGCGATCTCCATCCTTCCCTGATATCTGTATGGATCCAGAATGGAGAAAGAGGTAGTCTTTGTGCAGTGGCTAAAACTGCAATGTGTAAAAATTCAGGCATTTGTAGACAGCCATTTGGGTTGGGGAGAAAGAAGGAAATCTAGCTGAAGCAGGAGAGGAAAATTAAACAGATGCACAGAGGCAGATGGTGCAAACGGAAAAAGAAGCATTCGAATTCCCACAGTTCTGACATTCAGCCCTAACCTTGCCTTTCTTTAAGGTTTAGGAACTGAAAATTTCTGATTCTGTGAATTGTTCCAGCATTCTTTTCACAAAGGTCAACTTATTTCAAAAAGAATACCTGTCAATCAGAGCACCAGATCCCGAATTAATAAAAAGAAAATTTTTAAGGGAATGCTTTAAAAGCAATTTACATAGATGTCAGTGGGAGAGCCATTAAGTAAAGATGTTGTATAATTGTGCTTCTGTTAAAGCCATTATCATGGAACGACACAGCACTATAGCAAACACATTCAGAAAATCAGAGAATAAAACTGTATGAAACATTCTCATTGCAACCATGAAAAGACCCGTATATTTCTAACCATTAGACTAGAGTATGGGATAATGAAAACTTGGGGAAATGCTGTTATAGTAATGTTTCAAAAACAAAAATGAAGTATCCTCAGCAAGTTACATATGTACACACACAAATAAACTAATTACATGTGTGTAAATATTTAGTAAACACAGTTAACTAAAGTTTGAGAAGTTCTAGTCAAAAGAATATATACAATACAAAAGGAAAATTGACCACAACACAATGCAAAATAAGATGCATCCCTGCCCTACTCCCAGCTGAAGTGTCACATTATATTCTAATCACTTTCAAAGGCTCTATGACCGGCGCCTGATATCTGGCAGGAGTACTGAGTTTCAGAGAGAAAATGGCTTCAGTCCTACTGCTCTGCAAGCAAACAAGACCAAAATGTCAGCATTCCCACCTCCAGCCTTAGCTCCTATCGTGTCCTGGATGAGTGAAAAGTCATTACTTCAACATAGGAGTTACGAATGCACACACCATTGCCAAAGGAAGAAAAATAGAGGTTTAAATTTTTTACTCCTTCCTGTCTAAGAAGAAAAAACTCTCACAGCATTTTCCCCTAAAATCCACTGAATTATCCTAATGTGCACACATATCTTAACATGTCACTGTGAAACTAAAAGAAATGCCTTTACAAGTGGTATTATCTCATGTCATTCTGACATGCCAATTATCTGATGTGGGCATCCTTAACTCTCATTTTATAGATGATGATGAATCACCCAGTTCAAGGAAAGCCTTCTAGATGGAAGACCAGAAGCCAAAACCTGAATCTCTTGTACTTCCAAGTTTACCTATTTTCTCTGAATTCTAACACAGCACATGTTTAATGGTGATTATGGTGATAACAGCAAGTTTTCCTGTGGAACTGGGATTAAGCTCATTGTGTGATCTTTAGGAAGCTGCTGTGGAGAGGGGTGGGTAATGTTTGCTTGTCACAGAGAGGCAGTGCTTTTCAAGCTTCAGTGCTCAGAAGTGACTGAGGGCAAGAGTTTCAGAGGGAGGAAAATGAACCCAGTCACTGTGAATGTAAGCAGAGGCTGTAGCTCTGCTCAACTGGAAGATTGAAGGGTGGGAGAATAAAGGACCACTTGAGCCAAAGCTTCACAGACTGATTCTGAGATTCTGTGATGACTATGGAGCAAGTTTTCTTAGCAGATGTCATTTGGCTTCTCGGGTTCTCCAATGGAGACCAGAGACCACCATATACTCAAAAGAGAAACCAGGTTAGATTTTGATAGAGAGGACATCAAAGTCCCCATGCCTATTATAAGCTAGTAGCTAAGCTTTTCTATGTTTTACATACTGAACTTTTGTGTAGGATTCTATTTGGACAAGAGTTTTCACTTATTTAAAAAATTTTTCTTCATGTAGATACATTATTTGAAAATCACTGAACCAGATGATCTCTGTGCTTTTTAAAGGAACATTTCCCACTTCCAACAGCATTTGTCTAGACTATTACACAATAGAATGCTTTGTCTTACTACAACAGAAGCTGTTAAACAGCCATGGACTTTGAACTATCCTCCAGCCAAAGCTGATAAATGGTCAAGAACTTTGAATGTCCCAATGTGCCAGTGAGCTTCCTGGATCCAAATGAGGTCTTACCTAGGTGTAAGTGCAATGAGGTGTACTGCATCAATTATTTGTGGCTACAGATTCAAGAACTCATTGTACCCTATCTGGGATGCAAACTTTCAGTTATTTTCTAACACATAAAACGTCTCAATCTTTGTTACTGAGTGAACAACTCAAAGAATATTTTCAGTGCATTCTGTTTCCTCACCTTTGTTATCTCCTCAGTACTCAGTGCCTTCCTTCATCATCCTTTCTAACTGGCATGCTAGGGCTCTTGGATATATTGTGGAAGCAACCGCTACGTCCTGCACTGGTCTAACCTAAGCCATGTGTGCAGGAGATGGCCATCCTCAATTTGCAGGTTCTCAAAGGGCAACCAACACTCAGATGTGCAAACATGATAAGGCACATTAGGCAAATAATACTCAATTGAACCTTTCTTGCACTTTATAGGCAGGATTAAATAAGGAGAACTTTTCACTTCTGAACTGACTTATTAGTACAAATCCAACTAAGCATAGGACACTTTATTTAAAATACCTGGCCAGTTTAAATCAAATATTTAATCGAATTTTTAAAAATTTTACACAATTAGTTGTACACATTTATGTGTGTCACTGTTTCTCTTTCCTTTCCCTAGACCCTTTCCCCTTCCCAGTCTCTCCTCTACTTTTACTGCTTTCTAGTTTTTTTTTTTTTTCCTTTTTTTAGTTTCCACATACAATACTTGTCTTTCTGTGTCTGGCTTATATCACTTCATGTGATGTCCTTCAGTTCCATTTAAGATTTAATCTTTAGAAGATAAATAGGTTTAACAGAAAAACCAAAACAATTTTTGAAGTTCAGGAAGACTTTGTTGCCTCTCAGTTCATCTCTTCCCCCTGCTGAAGGCAGACAGCTCTCTGCCCTCCTAAAGCCAGACTAGTTCCTCTCCATGAATTCAAACATCTTTATGTGTAGTTTTTAAGCTTGGGGTCTATTAGCTGAACTCGAGGAGCTGGCTTCCTCCTACTCTGACTATACTCATATTTTCTGCATATAAAAGACACTCTAAGGTAGCTTTGTATGAAGAAAAACATCCACAGGAAGAAAAAGAAAACTGATTGGCTGGCTAGTAGATCTTATATTCTGGTAGCCAGAGGTTAACCCTGCAAAGAATGGTGATGAGACAATAGAAAATCTTAATGATGAAATTCAGAAAGTGGGTACAGGGGTCTTCTCTGTAAATTTATTTCAACTTTGCTGCATGAGTAAAATTTTTTATGATAATATTTTAGAAAAGGAGTAATTCATAAACACTCTAAACTCCAAACTCAGCTCAGAAACAAGAATTAATGAGGAAAGACCTATAAAAATGGTGCTTAAAGGGTCTCACTTTGTTGCAATGACAGTTAGGCCTATTCTTAGTTCTCCTGAATGGTGAACATGACTTTTCTGGTCACACAGTACATTTGGCAAAGAGGAGAACAGAGAAGCAGCTAGAAACAGAACTTTGAGGTCTCTGCTTCCCTCCACTCTAGAGTCATCCTTTGGCTCTCCCTAATCTGTACCGCATCACTCTTCAGAGACTCAGTGCCCTCTGCTTTGTAAAACACTCTCCCATGCACAGTAAAAAGGAAACAAAGCTTTATAGCCCATGTTCTGAGAGTTTGGACTCTCAGTTTCTTGTCCGCTGCTTCACTTTTACTGAACTAAAAGTATTTTACCAGCCAAACAAGCTGGTGCTGAAGATCTGTGCATGAGTGTGTTGAGCATGGAGAAGGTTTCTCCCATACCTGACACCCCAAAAAGCCTAAGCAGTCATAGATCAGAGGTCAAAGATGCAAGGCTCTTGAAGACTATTTAGTTCACTGCCTATTTTAAGTCTGTGTAATGCTACAGAACAAACCTGAACTATGCAAACCATGGTAATAGCCAATCTCTTTTATGAGTTATACATTGAAGGCATACAGTTAGAATCAGATTGTCTTTATCCAACATTTGCACTAAGTGGATGCAAGATGTTGTTTGGAACGAACTATTCTAGTGAGCCATGGATTTCCACTGGGTCCTTGAACTCTATCTAGAACATTTCTAAATAAATTAGTAAAGAATATAATGTGATCCTAACAAAATGATCCTACCAAAAAAAAAAACCCACCTTTCTATTAAAAAACAAAACAAAAAAAAGGAATAACATTCAATATCTCCAAATAATTGGTAGGTTTAAAAAAATATTTTATTTTAGACAGGGTTCTGTTTGCTGGCAAATATTTAGATTTTCAGAAGTCTTTTGCATTTTTTGTTTCCCAAGGTGGTTTAAGCCCAGCTCAGAATATGTTGCATCTAGAACTTGATTCTTCCTTCCTAGAAGGAAAGTCTTAGTCTTTCTGACTTATGTAAGATCTAATGCAAGACCTACTGATGACTTACTAGAATAGTAAAGAGGGGTTACTAAAAGACATGGAGACCATTAAACAGCTCTTTGAACAAGCTGAGTTTTGTCTGATTGAGAATCTATAAGACTTTCCCTTCTTTCTTACTTGGTGAGCTCCAAAATTTCACGTTTGTTTTAGCCTGAAGATTATTGCCTCTGATATCACTTTGTATAATAATTTTATGAGTATTAGAGTGAGAAAACACCATACAGTACAGACCATTAGAATGTGAACCTCTTACTGAGAGGGACTCTGTACCATCCAGCTCATCTACATGCCCCAGCAACTATATCATGATGGGCATCATTGATAAATGTTGATGAATGGATAAATAAACACAAACATTTGCAAAGGGCTTCAGATCATACTAGTCAGGTTGAGTATTGGACAAGAGATTCTGGTTGAGAGATCAAGAGGGCCTAACACTCTGGTGACTTGGTGTGGAACGGCATCAGTGTGGGTATGGTGACACTATCTTTTTTTTTTCCCTTAAAGACATGGTACAGGCCAGCCTTACAAGAATAGTAAAGGACTACTTGGCCATAGGTTGGAAAAAATGAAATTATAGAGGAAAACAGAGAGAACAGGGAAAGCTTCTGTTAAGCTTTGGATGAGGAGTTGTCCCTCAAAAGCTCCTATGTTTTAATGCAAAAAGATTTAGAGGAGAAATGATTGGGTGATGAGAGTCTTAACTCAAATCTCTGTACCTGCAGAAAAGCAAAGGAAGATATTGCAAAGAAGTAGCCAAGGTACCCAGTAAGGAACCCTGATGTTTCCATCATGTACATGATGGGAAGGCTCTGAATGGATTTTAACAAGGGGTGTAACACAATCTGCATATCCAGAAAACTGTGAGGAGGTGGGGCATACTTAAGACAGAGAAGACAACAACAATGCTTTCAGTGATCTTGATGATCATGATGAGAGTCTGAAATCAGGCAGGGACTGAAGAGATAAAGAGAAGGAAGAGATTTATTTGTATATGAGATATTTAAGAGGTAAAACATACCAGAGTTGGCCACTCGCTATATAAGGTTCCAGCAGTCATCTAGATTGACTCCCAGGTTTCTGGTTGGGATAACTGAATGGGCTGTACTTTTAAATTTTGCTTTGACATAGAGGGAAAGGAATATTCTGCTTTGTAATGGCTTGGTTCTAAGAGCCAGTGTGGGAATATTCAGGGAAAGACCTGTATAAGATACTAAAGTCATAGAAACCATCAGGAACAGGTGATCTCTGCCTGTGGGTGTTCATCAAGTTAACTATAAAATTCAGGGGGTATAGATAGCATGATATAAATATTCAGTGAAAATCAGAAAAACTGAGCCATGGACCCTAACTTTAAATTATCAACTCTTCGGGGAGACAATTTAGACTTATTCTACACTGTCTCTTAGACATTCTCAGCTACATTGATACTTGATGAATTTTGGTTAAAACTAATGTTTTAAATTGGAAGTGCCATACACAGGGTCTCTTATGTTCCTGTAAAAATGATGTGAACCACTCAATGCTTCTTCAGCCCACGTAAATCCCTCAGTCCTTCCTTTACCCAGGAAACTCATCCTTCAGGAAGCAGCAGAGGCTTCTTGGAACCTGAGGACACTGCCTCTCACAATCGCCTCTGCCTGAGCCTTCTATGTACTTGTGCATCTTTTTCTCTAGGAGGTGAATTCCTTGAAGGCAGATATCATTCATTTGTCTCTATACCTAGAGCATGAAACTTAGCAACTACTAATTAAACATTTGTGTTTACACTTACAAACTGTCAAATATTAAGCTATCTTCTTTCATGGATGAACTTACAGCAACAATAGAATCAGATGCTGTTATTATCTCTATTTTGCATGAAGAGATTGAAGTTTGGAGAACTTAAGAACTCCGATTATCAGCCTTAGTCATTCAGTCCATAACTGGCAAAGCCTCAATTTAAGCCCAGGTCTAGACTTCAGAGTCTAGTTTCTTAATCACTGATTTTTCTTCCTTTTCTCATTTTCTCTAGAGTTTAGATGGTGTGTGTGTGTGTGTGTGTGTGTGTGTGTGTAAATTTTTATCTGTAAAAATGTATCTTAGGAAAAAATTACTAATGACCTTATGTCAAACTTCATAACATGATCACATGACCACAAACACTCAAATTATCTGACTAGTATAGTTTCTCAGCAAGTTGCTAGGACTGAACAGGAGATTCACATGATCCCTAGGGAGAAGGTCAAACCCATTCTCCAAGCACACAGTGGGTTTTTTGAGGAACTGTCCAGAACTGCAATTTCTAACACTGCTTTAGGAAAGAAATTTCAGGATAAGGAGGACCTTTAGGATAGAGTGCTTTGAAGTAGCAGTTTTTAATTTAGAGTTTGTACTGCCTACTTTGCAATGCAATTCTTCCTCCTATCACTTACCAGTCATGTCATTTCCAAATGAGAACCCTTGGTGTTAGAGATGGAATTATGGAAAGATATATAAAGCTGTCCTATCTGCTACATGATCAATGCTAACTGACACCTGAACATCAACAGTCACATGTACTCAGAACAGATTTTTATTTTGCTCTTGACAGGTATAGGACCTTAATAATATTATTCTGTTTAATATTTGCAATGAGCATCAAATAAGGATTCCATTTATGATCTGAGTTTTGTGGCTGACTTGCTGACTGAGTTTGCTAAACCAACCAGAAGCTGGATCCTCTGTGTGTTAAGTGAGAATAATATCTGCCCATCTTTTCTATCTGCTGTTTCAAAACCATAACAAGAAGAAAAATTTTTGCTGAAAATTTATGCAATTCTAAAATGATAAATATATATTTCCTAGCCATTCTTTTTGAGTTTGTTTTCTTAACATAAAAATATATTGATGTCTAAACTGTTTATTTTTAGAAATAAATATTTTATCTTTAAAATATTTAAATAGTTATGTAAAATATTTATCTTTGGAACATATTTTATGATTCCATTCAGACTAAAGTTTTTTTTATTTTTTAAATTTTTTTATTAGTTGCTCAAAACATTACAATTATCTTGACATATCATACATTTGATTCAAATGGGGTATGTAATCTTATTTTTCTACATGTACAGATTGCAGGATCACATTGGTTATACAGCCACATTTATACATACAGCCATACTAGTGTCTGTTGTATTCTGCTGCCCTTCCTATCCCCTTCCTATCCCCTTCCTATCCCCCCTCTCCTCCACTCCCCTCCCGTCACCTCTCTCTACTCCATCTACTGTAACACATTTCTCTCTCTCTTTTTTTTCTTCCCCCTCACACCATCTTATATGTAATTTTGTGTAACAATAAGGGTCTCCTTCCATCTTCTATGCAATTCCCTTCTCTTTCCCATTCCCTCCCACCTCTCGTCCCTGTTTAATGGTAATCTTCTTCTCATGATCTTCCTCCCTGCTCTGTGTTGAGTTGCCCCCCTTATATCAAAGAAGACATTCGGCATTTGTTTTTTAGGGATTGGCTAACTTCGCTTAGCATAATCTGCTCTAATGCCATCCATTTCCCTGCAAATGCCATGATTTTGTTATTTTTTAGTGCTGAGTAATATTCCATTGTGTATAAATGCCACATTTTTTATCCATTCATCCATTGAAGGGCATCTAGGTTGGTTCCACAGTCTAGCTATTGTGAATTGTGCTGCTATGAACATTGATGTAGATGGGTCCCTGTAGTATGCTCTTTTTAGGTCTTTTGGGTATAGTCCGAGAAGGGGAATAGCTGGGTCAAATGGTGGTTACATTCACAGCTTTCCAAGGAATCTCCATATTGCTTTCCAAATTGGCTGTACGAATTTGCAGTCCCACCAGAAATGTACAAATGTACCCTTTCCCCCACATCCTCGCCAGCACTTGTTGTTGTTTGACTTCATAATGGCTGCCATTCTTACTGGAGTGAGATGGTATCTTAGAGTGGTTTTAATTTGCATTTCTCTGACTGCTAGAGATGGTGAGCATTTTTTCGTGTATTTGTTGATTGATTGTATATCCTCCTCTGAGAAGTGTTCAGATCCTTGGCCCATTTGTTGATTGGGTTGTTTTCTTGTTGTTTAATTTTTTGAGTTCTTTGTATACTCTGGAGATTAGAGCTCTATCTGAAGTGTAAGGGGTAAAAATTTGTTCCCAGGATGTAGGCTCCCTATTTACCTCTTTTATTGTTTCTCTTGCTGAGAAAAAATAATAAAATACTTGGGAATCAACCTAACAAAAGAGGTGAAAGACCTATACAATGAAAACTACAGAACCCTAAAGAGAGAAATAGAAGAAGACCTTAGAAGATGGAAAGATATACCTTGTTCATGGATAGGCAAAACTAATATCATTTAAATGGCCATATTACCAAAAGTACACTATAGGTTTAATGCAATGCCAATCAAAATCCCAATGGTATTCGTCACAGAAATAGAAAAAGCAATAATGAAATTCATCTAGAAAAATAAAAGACCCAGAATAGCAAAAGCAATTCTAAGCAGGAAGAGTGAAACAGGCGGTATAGCAATACCAGATTTTAAACTATACTACAGAGCAATAGTAACAAAAACAGCATGGTCTGGTACCAAAACAGGCAGGCAGACCAATGGTACAGAATAGAGGACACAGAGACCAATCCACAAAATTACAACTACCTTATATTAGACAAAGGTGCTAAAAGCATACAATGGAGAAAGGATAGCATCTTCAACAAATGGTGCTGGGAGAACTGGAAATCCAAATGCAACAAAATGAAATTGAATCCCTTTCTCTCACCATGCACAAAAGCTAACTCAAAATGGATCAAGGAGCTTGATATCAAATCAGAGACTCTGCGTCTGATAGAAGAAAAAGTTGGCCCTAATCTCCAATTCATGGTGTCGGGCTCCAAATTCCTTAATAGGACACCTATAGCACAAGAGTTAAAATCAAGAATCAATAAATGGGACATATTCAGACTTAAGTTTTATAATTTTTTCTACTAATAAGAACTTAAAATTCATACATAAATATGCTCTATATAATTTGTTTAGCTGGCTTTATCAGAAAATCATATAAAATTGGAACTTAAGTAATAATCACTAAAATTTGAGCCATGTGGATGAAAATTTTTCTAAAACAAATTAGTCCACCCTGCTCATCACATAGACTAAATCAAGGTTTTGAACACATTTACTTTCTTGATCCAGTCTATGTGACTTCACCTGTACTCTGCTTATGATTAATCTATGGATCTTTTGGTAAACTGAGCATGTTGTTTGAGACTGTCCATGATCCATCTGATAGCATCACACCAAGTAGCTCAGGAAGCAGGAAGTCATGAGTGCTCTGAATGCCCTGGGAAGCACATGCATTCCAGAATTAGGAGAGAAACCCAGAGATTTTTCCAGGGCCTGTCACAGTGGTGAAGCTTTGAGAGTTTTGATGATTTGGTACATGTCAGAAAACCTCAAAGATTAAAGAACAAGTTGGTGCATATCACATTTTACCCTACTAATTTTGACCATGTAGAACTTGGTGAGCTCCTTGGGTTTTGGGGGGCAATATATACTTCACTTGGGAATACTATTTCAATTCATTTGTCAGGTGATTTGGAAGGCTGCTGGTTTCAGGTAGATCCCAGAGCCAAGGAGGGTTCTATGATAGGTCCAAGCTTCCTTCTCAGTCAAACAGTGTAATCCAACAGATCTCATATTGCTAAACATATCCACAATGGATAAACAGCTGCTATGAGGAGTTTACGAAAAACTCTGATAGGAAAATTATGAAATAGATCCCTAAGATTCTGCAACAAAGTCATGGCCTCTATGACAGAGAATTATTCACCTGAAAGTAGTTTCAAATAGTTATTAGTTCCCAGTGAATTCTGAATACCTAGCTTCAGGACCATGTGACCTGAGTGTCCCTTTACAAGCCAGGTATTATTATGAGGTAGGCATTATTATGAACTAGATATTATCCATTGAAATGATAGATTTCTGGTCAGGTGTCAACTAAACACAACTAACCAGTATAAGTTGGGCCAGACTCCAGTGTCACCTACTGACATTTCTCCAATGTTTCCCTCTCATTCATCATCCAGAGCCACATATTTCCTATGACCATGACATAGAGGAATGGTGGCTGTGATTTACTGGGAAGTCAGAAAAGATCTCCAACTCTATGGCAGTCTGTCCATTATCCAATCCAGCAAAATACATCACTTTGAAACTTGGTGTCTTAAAGTAACAAAAGTCATTTTATTAAATCTCATGATTTTTCTGGATTGTGCATATGCAAAGGGCTCATCTGTGCAGTTCTGGATTTGGGGGTCTTTCATGAGATTATTTTCAAACTTCGTGAAGGAGCTGAAAAGCTACAGAAGCACAGAAGCTAGGGTCTGATTGGGCATCTCTCTCTTCATGTGCTTTTTCTGCTCATGGCCATCTCTCCACGTGAGCTGATTTTATCTTCCTCATAGCATAATAACTGAAAATGGAGGCTATGCATAGGCCCAGCAACATGGGCTCTCTCTCACCAAGGCTGATTTAGCTCTACTGCTGAGTGCTCAACTTGCCAACAAGAAATAGTAAAAATGGGATTTTAATATGGCACCAATCCTTGAGCAGACATCCCCGTTGGCTGGTGATGCATCGATTGCATACTGAAGGATCTGTAATTTTTCCACACATGGGTTTCTCTTTTCTCCAATAGTGCCTCCCTTGTAACACTATTCAAAAATTCACAGAATACCTACCTTATCTCTTGATTTGTCTTACCATACCACATTGCTTCAGTCCAAGGGACCCATTTTGTAGCAAAGGAAATGCAATAACAGGCATATACTATATAACCCAGTGAATTTACCCAGTACTTGTTATCCAGAAGAAACTAGCACAAAGAATGTTGGAATGACCTACTCAGTTATCAACTTGAGAATAACATCTTGTAGAATTGAATGTTTCTGAAGAATGAGGTATATAATTTGGATTAATGACAAATGTTTCCAGAAACTAGATTATATGAGTCTAACAACCAAGAGGAAGAAATTGGATTAGCTCCTCTCACTTTCACTTCCAATGACCCATTTGCTGACAATGTACTTTCCTATCCCTATTACCTTGGTTCTATTGTTTGTTCCTGTTTCTCAGGAAGAATGCTTCCACTATAAGGTTCACTTTTTTTTATCACTACAACTTGTTCTCTGGGAACCTGAAGACAAGGAGCAACAGGCAAGGAAAGGAATTTCTATATTGGCATGTGAAATCAGCCCTTGTTGATCAAAGTGTGGATAGATGTCAAGGGAAATACAAAATGGATAGAATAAGAAGAAAATGTTTAATATCAATCATAACTTTGCAACTAGCCCCACCAATGAAGATAATAGCTTGGTTGTTAATTTTGCATTAATTCCATTCTAATGGAGGCATTAAAGTGCTGGACAGTAAGGGATGCAAGAAATGAACCATGTCTTATGTATTATGTCATATTCCCTCAGCCTCACATGCCTCTTTCTCTAATCACCACTGAAGAGTCAACGTCATGCAAGCACAACTGAACAGTGCTTCACCTAACACCCATCACTTGAAACTTTTGTCTAGTCTGGGACTTCTCTGATAAAATCAAGACATGGGTATGCTGCAGGAGGGCCAATTTTGTGCCCAGGGAGGGGGGCAGATGAATGAGTTAGCACACTATAGAGTAAACCTTCAACTAAATAAAGTTTCCTTTTTTCATCCTGGATGAACTATTTTCATATGTATTTTTATAGCTTCTTAGATGAAAGACACATGGAGTCTGGAAACCAGATGCACATACTGGTGGCCAGTTTGATAATAATGCATCTTTTATTGGCTCTGCTTTCTTTCCCACCTTACTTCTCTTGTCCCACACTCCTAAACCCTTAAATTGCCCTCCTTAATAAAATTTTAGTTCACAATTCCTTTGCCTCAGACTTGGATTTCTGGAGAACTAAGCCCATATAATCTGTAGGTAAATCCCAGGACCTGTCCATCAAGAACTATAGGAAGTATATACAAACTTCCACTTAAGAAGAGCTGGCCTGTCTGTGAGTTTCATTTCAGCTTCATTTAGGTGCACACATCCCTTTTATGTTTTTCTCGCTTTTTCCTACCTGCCCAGGAAGAGGGACCTCATTATTTCCTGAGGACAAAATGGAATCCTAGAGGCATATGTGAAGCCACCATACAGAGAGGTGGAACCTTCGGTATAAATGTCAAGGACACAAAAACTCCCAACTCCTAAAACTACCCTTTCCATTTTTCTTTTTTCCAGTATAGAATTTTAAAACTGGGTTATTCCTTTCATCTGGAAGATGCTATCAGTTCTAATGATTTAGTAGAATCAGATTGGAGTTCAAGTTAAAAGAAGCATAATGGAAAACTTAGATTAGTTCTTTCCTAGATATTGAAGAAAGGAGGCAAAAGGATATTTGAAGGGTATTCATTATGGAAGGCAAATAAATAGAAATTATGGTCAGTGAGCCATAGCTAACAATAAAGATAGTGCATTCAGCCAGAGACTCCCAGCTTCTGTCTCAGAATTCTAAATGCCACAGAAAAACCAGCATCTGACAAACTATGATTATAGCAACCTCCTTTAAGTTGTTGCCCAGTCCCCTCTCTTTGCCTATCATTTATTCCTTGGGATGGGTCATGGCAAGTATTTCAGAGATATCATCAGAGAAGCAGCAGATCATGAGGTACAAAATTTGGGCATTGGAGTCAAAGTTAGGAGTTCAGATTCAAGTTCTGATTCACAGTAACTAACAGTGATGGGCATTATTTGTATTTGCATTTTGTGTAAACAATTCTTTATGCTTATAAAAGTTTTATTTCTGGGACTGGGGTTGTGGCTCAGTGGTCGAACACTTGCCTAGCACATACTAGTCACTGGGTTCAATCTTCATCACCACATAAAAATAAATAAATAAAGATAAAGATTTTAAAAAGTTTCATTTCTGGATCAGGAATTAAGCATTTTCTATATAGAAAAAATAATGTTACCAAGTCTGGAGAAGTGATAAATATGCGAGTCAGGTGAGAAAATCTAGAAACATTCAAGGAGACCCAGCTTTGTCAGGTGTCCTGGCACAGGCTGACCAAGCTCTGTCATCATCTTGTCACTTCTAAGAGGTCAAGATAAACCTCAGTTCCAATGTCTTCTAAGTGTTAAATAATGCACCTCTATCTTCATTTTTGGTCCTGATGCTTGACTAATTTTTTCATTTATTTGGAAATCTAAAAATTGATGACCAGAAATTAAATCTATGGTAGTTTAAAAAAATTACCATGATCCATAGCTTTAGAAAAAAATAGTTTCATCATAAACTTGGAGTGCATACATGGCAATTATTTAAAACCTAATAACCTAAATGTGATATTACTACAACACTAGAGAAAGATGTATACTGTGTTAAACTGAATATTAGTACTTGGGACAGAGAGATGTCAATCACATGTTTGTCTTTACAGACACGTACTTATTTTATTTATAAAATAACCCAGTCTTTGTCTACATAGACAGCACTACATAGTAGTGCTCTCATTATAAAAGATATGACAATAAAAACATTATCTATTGATGTAAGGGAAGTTTTCCAGGGGAAGCCCATCATGAATAGTTACTAAACTAATAATGGCAAAAGAAACACTTTACTATTGCAGTAACAGTAGCAGGGAAACAGATGATATAAATGTAAAATGAAATGTAAAAGTTGCCATTTTTACAGCATGTACAGTTTTACAATTTTCCAAACGGTATCTTAATAGGAAAGTTATATTTTGAAAATTAAACCTCATCCGTACCTTCTGGGGAAAAAAAAACCCTACTACTATCAATATATAACCACTTTAAAAATGACTGGTTCTCTGCCACTTTTAATAAAAGTTTAGAAAAGGGAAAAGGCAAAGGATTGATGTGGCCTCATGACTGCAGGAAGACACAGAGCTCCTGACCTTCCATATGTGTATACATGTCTTTGTCACCTTTAAAGTGGTTGTGTTTTCCACTGTGGGGCTGTACATTTCATTTCCTGGGCATTGATCAGTAGGTCTCCTCTGAAAGCTGTAGGATAAATCATCTCTGTATCAGACTGTACCACTGACCTCTCCTCTGAGGTGCATCTAAGTTAAGTCACTTAGCAAGGAACACTTCCTATGCTCTGCTAAAGCCTCCACCTCAGCCAGGAGCATGGTTCCTTTGGTTCCTTCTGAGCACTTAGCCTTGAGAAACACTGATATGAAGGGTCTAAAAAATATAATCAACCTAACACCCAAACTTTTGTCCAGTGTTATAGTCTGGTTAAAGGCTCATCCTCTAGTTCATACAGAAAAGATAGACTCACATTCTACCATCACAAATGCATTATGGAGGAAAGGGATCAGCCTCATTCAGAGACACAAAGGTAACAGCTCTCACCACTCCACATGAATATATGTTCTCTCCTGACAATGCAGGTGGATTTGGCTCAGCAATCTATGAGTTACCACAAAGCAGGAGGTCAACTTCATATGATCAGGGAAGGTACCAGATTTCCATCAACCCAGCATAGGTGGCCTAATAATTACAGCCCAGATGAGCGAGAGAGAGAAAGAGAGGGAGATGGAGACAGAGATGAAGACAAAGACACAGATAAAGACAAAAAGTTGGAGATATAGGATGTATTCTGTGCTTTTATAATTATGTCAAAATTAATTCTACTCTCATGTAAAACTAAAAAGAACCAATTTTTAAAAAGAGAGATAAAGAGAGTACTATTAGGACAGACTAACCCAAGGAAAGGTTTTGGAGACTGCTCTTTTTATAGAGTTATTGATTATGGTCACAATTCAAGAGCTGCCAGACATAATTCACATATTGTCCTGTGGGGAAAAAACCAACATTGATCTAATGATAATTATTGAATTTCTACTATGTAGCTGGCAGTGTTTGGAAGCTAAAGATATTTTGATAGATAATTCTATAACATTAATAATATTTATATTCTGGTAGATGGGGAAGGGAGACAAACACTAAAATGATACATATTTAAATAATATAATAGCAAATATGATAGATGCTATAAAATGGTTATATGATAGAGTATGTAATTATGATTGAATCAGGATAATTGAACTAAAACCTAAATGACAAGGAAGAAGAAGCACCCAAGTATAATAAGGCCTTCAAGAAGAGTGCACTCAGGCAGAGAGGGCAGAAAACTCCAAAGCCCTCAGAAAGAATAACAAGAAGGTCACTGTGGCCTGAGAACAGGGTGGAGGAAGGTGACACTGGAGAAGTGATAGAGCCAGGTCTCACGGGATCTTGAAGATCATGGCAAAGAATTTTGGGGTTAAGGTGAAATGAAAAGGCAGTAAAGGATTTTAGGCAGGGAGGTAACATAATTTCATTTGTTTTTAACATGATCTATATGATTTCCATGGTGAAAATGAATTGTAACAAGAATGGGAATATGAAAATGAGATAGTATGACTTCCTGCCACAATCAAGGTATACAATGATTCAGTTTTCAGCTAGGGAAATAAAACTAACATTTGACAGAATGAGAAAATAATTTTGACATATTTCAGAAGATGTGGGGTGTGTGTGTGTGTGTGTGTGTGTGTGTGTGTGTGTGTGTTTTGGTTTGGGGTTTTTTGTTTTTGTTTTCTGTTTGTATTTCCACCAGCTCCAGAAGTCCCTCATATATCCCTGCCTTTTCCCCAGAATGCAACTTTCATCCAAGTACAACCATATCTTGGTTGTCACCTGTTATCTCTTGAAGAAACGTTTTTATAGGGGCTTACACTGACAAACTCACCTACGGATAGTCTTTGTATTAGTGCATTTTCTTTTACTATAACAAAATACCTAAAGCTGGGTTATTTTATTAAAAAAAAAAAAAGAGGTTTAGCTTACAGTTGTGGAGGGTTAAGGGATGGTCCTGGCATCAGTGTGACTCTGGGGAAGCCTTCGTGGTAGATGGAAAGCATTCAGGAAGGAGCGATCATAAAGCAAAAGAAGAAGCCAGAGAAAGAGGAGTAACTAGTCTTTTTCCTTTGATGACAAACTTCTCACTGTCCCACAAGACCTATGTTAATCGTTTCCAAGGGCAATGACTCCAATGACCTTCCTCTACGCCCCACCTCTGAAAGGTCCCACCACCTTTCAACATCAACACTCTAGGAATCAAGACCCCACCATCCTCAGCTTGTTTTGTTCCAGTTGAGAAGGCATTCCTGATGCAAGACTCCGTGTCTAACTGCATGGCAGAGTCTTGGAATCATCATTTTATCTTTGGGGAAAACATTTTCCTCTAGTATAAAATGGGATATGGTTACACATCATGAAGACCCTCTTATGGGTGCTGCTGAGAGCTGTTTCCACAAACCTTAGAAACAGTACATTTCTCTCATCACAATGAAACGCATTGCTTCAAATAGATAAACTAATCAGAAGCAGCTGGAATAAACCAAAGACCCTGACAACTCAGAAATGAGATATATATTATCCTGTGGGAGAAAAGTACTTTTAAATTGTTTAAATGTGCTTGTCTAACATGTCACTGAAAGCTGTAATCTTCCATTTCCATTAACGACTCCACCAATTTTCCCCTAATGTTTTAAATTAACTGTCTTCTCTCAAACATGATGCTGCTGAACATTCGAAGAACATGGTCCCTGTATGTTTTTCTTATTAATTCTAGATTTAGAAAGCTAAAACATGCAGCACAGTTTTACAAAAGTTTATTAACGCTAAAGGTTGGCATGTTTCCTATCATTTGAAAACTTCCACGCACTGCCCCAGTGTAAATTTGCCTGTTCTTTTATAAATTCTATGATCCCCCTGATAGTGCAATTACAACTAAGCCAAACATGAGAAATTCACATTATTTTTATAAAGATGCACTGTGTTTATAAAACTGTACAGCTGACCCTGTTTTTTAACTGATCTCATCCTTGTATCTTTATTCTTCCTGAACCTTTTCTTTGCGATAATGACTTTCCTGGGAAAAATTGAAAACAAAGGGAGAAAGTGACAACATTTCTAGCACCCCATATTGAAGGTAATAAATGTACCTCTATTAAAAGGAGTGATCACACCATTCCCAATTAGTTGTTGTAGCACATCTGTCTAATGGGAAAAGGAAATGTAGTATTGACAGAATGGGAAAAAAATAGATTTTTTCATCAATCTACTCATCAACCACTAACTGTCAAATTGAGGAAGATTTCAGACATACTCTAAAAGACCTGCAGTGGCTATTTTGTTTTGGTTTTTGGTTTTTACTTAAGAGTGTTTATTGATTCCTTTTAATTTAACAGATTTTCTTTGTCCACTTTCCACTGCTATAGCAAAATGCTTAAGACCAGATAATTTCTAATGAGTAGAAGTTTATTTAGCTCATAGTTTGGGAGGTTGGAAAGTCTAAGAGCATGGTAATGGCATTTGGTGAGGACCTTCATTTTTATTGGTTGTTCAAAACATTACAAAGCTCTTGACATATCATATTTCATACATTAGATTCAAGTGGGTTATGATCTCCCATTTTTACCCCAAATGCAGATTGCAGAACCACATCGGTTACACATCCACATTTTTATATGATGCCATATTAGTGACTGTTGTATTCTGCTACCTTTCCTATCCTCTGTTATCCCCCCTCCCCTCCCCTCCCATCTTCTCTCTCTACCCCATCTACTACAATTCATTTCTCTCCTTGTTTTTTCCCCATTCCCCTCACAACCTCTTATATGTAATTTTGTGTAACAATGAGGGTCTCCTTCCCTTTCCATGCAATTTCCCTTTTCTCTCCCTTTCCCTCCCACCTCATGTCTCTGTTTAATGTTAGTCTTTTCCTCCTGCTCTTCCTCCCTGCTTTGTTCTTAGTTGCTCTCATTATATCAAAGAAGACATTTGGCATTTGTTTTTTAGGGATCGGCTAACTTCACTTAGCATAATCTGCTCTAATGCCATCCATTTCCCTGCAAGTTCTATGATTTTGTCATTTTTAGTGCTGCGTAATACTCCATTGTGTATAGATGCCACATTTTTTTATCCATTCATCTATTGAAGGGCATCTGGGTTGGTTCCACAGTCTAGCTATTGTGAATTGTTCTGCTATGAACATCCATGTGGCAGTATCCCTGTAGTACGCTCTTTTAACGTCTTCAGGGAATAGTCCGAGAAGGGCAATAGCTGGGTCAAATGGTGGATCCATTCCCAGCTTTCCCAGGAATCTCCATACTGCTTTCCAAATTGGCTGCACCAATTTGCAGTCCCACAAGCAATGTATAAGAGTACCCTTTTCCCCACATCCTCGCCAGCACTTGTTGTTGTTAGACTTCAAAATGGCTGCCAATCTTACTGGAGTGAGATGGTATCTTAGGGTGGTTTTGATTTGCATTTCTCTGACTGCTAGAGATGGTGAGCATTTTTTCATGTACTTGTTGATTGATTATATGTCCTCCTCTGAGAAGTGTCTGTTCAGGTCTTTGGCCCATTTGTTAATTGGGTTATTTGTTTTCTTATTATTTAATTTTTTGAGTTCTTTGTATACTCTGGATATTAGGGCTCTATCTGAAGTGTGAGGAGTAAAAATTTGTTCCCAGGATGTAGGCTCCCTATTTACCTCTCTTATTGTTTCTCTTGCCGAGAAAAAAACTTTTTAGTTTGAGTAAGTCCCATTTGTTGATTCTAGTTATTAACTCTTGTGCTATGGGTGTCCTATTAAGGAATTTGGAGCCTGACCCAACAATATGTAGATTGGAGCCAACTTTTTCTTCTATCAGGTGCAGAGTCTCTGATTTGATATCAAGCTCCTTGATCCATTTTGAGTTAACTTTTGTGCATGGCGAGAGAAAGGGATTCAGTTTCATTTTGTTGCATATGGATTTCCAGTTTTCCCAACACCATTTGTTGAAGATGCTATCCTTCCTCCATTGCATGCTTTTAGCCCCTTTATCAAATATAAGAAAGTTGTAATTTTGTGGATTGGTTTCTGTGTCCTCTATTCTGTACCATTGGTCCACCCGCCTGTTTTGGTACCAGTACCATGCTGTTTTTGTTACTATTGCTCTGTAATATAGTTTGAAATCTGGTATTGCTATGCCGCCTGATTCACACTTCCTGCTTAGAATTGCTTTTGCTATTCTGGGTCTTTTGTTTTTCCATATGGATTTCATAATTGCTTTATCTATTTCTACAAGAAATGCCGGTGGGATTTTGATTGGCATTGCATTAAGCCTATAGAGAACTTTGGGTAATATTGCCATTTTGATGATGTTAGTTCTGCCTATCCATGAAGTCCATCACAACCTGGCAGAGGGCATCACATGGCAACACAGACCAACAGAACGAGTATGCAAAGTAAGATCTCTCTCACCCCCCATCCTGCCCATTCTCCCTTTTTTTCATAACTGGGAATTGAACCCAGGGTCTCACATGTGCCACGCAAACACTCTACCACTGAGCCACATCCCCAGCCTTTCTCTTTCTATTCTTACAAAGCCACTAATGCCATAATGGGCACCTCACCCTCATGACCTCATTTCATGATCCAAATACCTCTTAAGGGTCCCATTACCTCTCAACACTGTTACCTTGGGAATCAAATTTCAACCTGCATTTCAGAAGGGACCAACCATATTTAGCTCAAAATTGTGAAGGAAAAATTAGAATCATGTTGTAATTATCATATTAGATTGTGGTGATATTAGATAGGAGAAGTTTTCTTATTTTAAAATTAAGGGAGCACTGCAATTGTGCCTGATTTGAGTGTGGAAGGGCAGAGATTTCAAAAAAGAGATGATGTTTGAACTTGGAATTGAATAATGAACAAAGGTCTGGTAAAGCTCAGTACCTTTTTTTTCAGGATTCATTTAAGGCAAAAGTAATGGACATGTACAAGATATTAAGGAAAATAGTAAACAAATAACTTACCTTCCATAATATCCTCTTTTTAAAAATGTAGATGAAGAGTTAGGAGAAAGAATCCTGGATTCAGATCATGAGTATCTGATACCAAAAATCATAGGCGCTAATCTATCATAACAAGAAATGATTGAAAATTCTTAAACAAGAGCATCATAATCAATTGTAATCATTAGGAAGATAAAATAATCTTCTATCACACCAAGTATAATGCTTCACAGAGTATAGATCCAAAGTCTTCTGTCATCCAAAGTCGCTGCTGCACTACCCAATGGTATACTGATTCTCAAGCCATTAACCTAGTTGATCTTTTTGGTACCTAAATGATCTTTTTTCATCTTGGTGCTCTAAAAAGATGTATGCCTTAATGTCTTTTTATTCACTATGGTAGACTCAGTACTTTATTTTATTTTTTTTTAGTGCCCTATGTTATTTGTTTGGTAATTTCTTAACCAACAGGAGATTCTCATGAATAGAGTTTCACATCTCCAAAAAGTATTTCTCCCTTGCCGTCCCTGACTTACTCCATCACTCTCTATAGTCAATCCATTGAAATCAACATGGTGGTGAATCTTGGAGTGCAGCCATGGGTCAATGATGCTTTTTGCAGCCAAAGATTTTTATAACTGAGAATTAAACCCAAGGTCTCACATGTGCCAGACAAACACTCTACCAAATAGTCAGAGTCAACCATATAGTCGAAATATTGCAAAATATGTGAAGATAATATATTCCTACCACTGACCATACAAATGAAGAAGTAGCTAATCCAAGCATCTGCTGAAAGCAAATATCCCTAAAGCAGCACTCACACCTAAATATACCCAGGTTCCTCCGGTGCAGGGGTTGATTAAGTAGGCTATGGGCCAAATCCAGAACACTGTTTATTTTATAAATAAGGTTTTGTTGGAATGCAGTTATGCCTCTTCATTTATGTATTGCCTATGGCTACTTTCATGCTACAACAGCAAAGTTGTATATGGACCATGTAATCTGCAAAGCTGAAAATATTTATTCTCCAGCCCTCCAGAGAACAGTTTTCTGACTCTTCTCTAGTTTAAAGCCCATTGTAATTTAATTACAGATAACTTTACAAAATACACAGACTTTAAAATACACATTTTCAGTTGAAACTTCTAAAAATTACACTGATAATGATAAAAATGATAAAGAAGAAAGACTTGTAGAGAAAACCTCCATACCTCCAAGTTCTCAATTAGTTATTGTAGCACATTTGTCTATCATAAGATTAGTAGTGTCCATTTTTTTTCAATTTATTGTGTGCATAACAGATGCCAAGGACTAAAAGGCAAAATGTCTTTGTACTAGCTTTATAAAGATGAAGCTTTGATCTTACCTTCCGTGAGCCTAGAGCCCTGAAGGAATGCAGGAAAACATGTAGACAAATCATATGATGTAATGTGGCATATCTCTAAAGGGAGTGTAAACAGCACTGAAAGAGCACACATGAATCATTTATAGACTGAGATCAAAATATGTCAAATTAAATATATGCATTTATTCACTGCTACCTCACAAAATGCCACTAAAATTTTAGTAGAGTTATATAAACTTGTACATGTACATATACTCATAAGTACACACATATACCAATATTTAGAAATATACATGCACAGAGATAGATATATAGATATGGAAAGCCATAGACTCTGAGAAAATATTTAAAATGTGCATGTCTTACAAAGAACTTGTACCCAAATTACATAAAGAATCTTTACAACTCAATAATAAGAAAAGAATAAACAATTAAAAATAGGCAAAATATTTGAGCACAAAATTCACAAATTAAATATATGAATGGCAATAGTACATGAAAAGATGCTCAATATCATTAAGCAGGACAATCATAAAACCACAATAAGATACATGCCCACCAAAGTAGCTAATAGTAAAATCATTGACATTACCAAGAATAAGGATATTAACCAACTAGAACGCTCACATATTATTGATACTATGTGTGATGGTTAATTTTATGTGTCAACTTGAATGAGCCATGAGGTACTCAGATATTTGGTCAAATATTATACTGGGCATGTCTGTGAGAGTGTTTTTTGATAAGATTAACATTTGTTTGGTAGACTGAGTAAAGCAGATTGCTCTCCCTAATGTGGTTGGGTTCCATCCAATTCTTTGAAAGTCTGAACAAAAAGGCTGACTTTCCCCAAAATACAAAAGAACCCTTTGACTGACTACTTTGAGCAAGAAAAATCAGTCTTTTCTTGCTTTTAGATTCTATCTGAAATTTCAGCTCTTTGTGGACCATGAACTTGCCATCTTCCATACATGAACTTTTCACACTGGAACCATCAGGTCTCCTGGTCTCCAGCTTCCCTACTGATAAATTTAGAACTTTTCAGTCTCCATGATTGTGTGTGCCCAATTCCTTAAAATTAATCTCTTTCTTATATTGGTTCTGTTCTCTGGAGAACCAGGAAAACCAGAGAACCCATACTAATGAATATGCGTATTTTGGGTACCGAGTGTAGTTTTAGAGGAACATAATTTTAAGGATAGTTATCTTTTGTTCTGGGGTTTTTGTTATACACTAATGACTGTATTTCCAGTAGGAAAGAGAGCATTGATAGTCCATGATGTGATATGGCAATAGAGATATGCAAAATATTAACATTTTATGTTCCTAATCAACCACTTATAAGAAGCAAGATGCTAGGTGATGCATGATACCTTTGGCCAGTTTTGGAAGACTAATGAATATGGGGCAACTAATGAGATTGGCTGGCTATTCCAAATTTCACTGCCAAAAAAATGGGAAAGGAAAAGGATGAGATCAGAAAATAAAATTTCCAGCTCAAATACCACATAAATTATTTGAAAGCATCTATATGGACTCTGAAGAGAAAATTTATCTCCTATCATGGCAGGGCTAAGATTGCTGAAAATCAACCTAGAATGTCTTTCTGAGACTGGCTGAATCCAAATGCAAGTTGAACTTCCAGCCTCATCAGGTTTCTACTCAAAGTGAGGACACTGACTAGGAAGGAAAGGTATCATTAAAGCAGGAATGAATTTGTATTAAAACACCCTAATAAAGTCAGGAAAATCAGCCCCCTAAATTCTGAACCATCATTGCTAGTGAAAGGGACATTTCCATCTCTAATGTGAGCGACCTATCTATCTCTAGTGGCAGCAACCCCTTACCTGTACTACCTCTCTAACCTTGTCTGAGAGGATTAATCCTGTGGTGTCTGAGGATAACATATGAGACTATGCTGAATCTTCCAAAGACTCAACCTCACCATCTCTTTTTGTTTCTAGACATATAACTGGACTTGGGTCCCAGTAGGAGCCTAAAAGTGAAGTAGAGTGTGTGACCAATGAGGTGGTATGCTGTTCTCCAGAAGAACTACTTGCAATTTCTAATTAACACAGATAGAAATTGGAGATATGTATGGAAATGAATAGTAAGGGTATAGGATAATGGTGGAAGGAACATAAAGTTGGATCATACTTGCTTGCCTATTATACTTTGGGTCTGGAATGTTCCCCAAAGGTTTGTATTAAAGGCTTTTTCTCTTGCTGGTGACACATAGTTATGTATAACTAATTAGAACAAATTTGGGAGGTAGTGGAAACTTTAGGAGTTGGACTATAGTTGGAGAAAGTAGGTCACTGGGGATGTGTCTTTGAAGAGTATATCTTGTCCTTGATCCCTTTGCCCAGCCCCTCTCTTTTTCCTGGCTGCCAAGGGGTGAGCAGGTTTGCTGTACTATGCACTCCCCATCATATGATTCTGCCTCACCACAAGCCCAGAAAAATGTGTGGTATGCCACCCATGAAGCTACTTGAGTGGTCTTTTACTTGGTACTGAGCCATGGAGGACTTAGGTCTCCCCTTGGGAATGGCCCCAGTATTCCTGTGTGTAGATTGCCCAAGGCATGAAATCTTTGCCCCAGCTCTACTAGTGGGACAGTTCTAGTAACTCCAGAATTGGAGATAACCCAATGGGCCTGGACAGCCCACCTCCTACCTTATTTGGCAAGAGAACATTCTATAGAAAACCTTCAATGGTCCCCCCATATAAATAAACCAAATGCAGGCTCTCGCTTTCTCTTCCCAGTGTGGAAGCTTGACCCCTAAAGTTGAAGAGCCTTCCCATTCCCGCTTTCTAAAATTACTTTCTGAGTAGTGTGGTTTTTTTCTCCACCTCTTTTCTTAGCTTTATTTCTCAGCCAGCTCACTCTATGCAGAGGAAACCCAAATTCTACCACCTGTGCAGGATTTGGGCAAGAGAAATGTAACTGTTATGGTTTAGATACGAAGTGTCCCCCAAAGACTCATGCATGGAAGGCTTATTGCCCAATGAAGCTATGCTCAGAGGAAGGGATTTTGTAAAGTGATTGGATCATGAGAGTTCTGATTGATAGTCCACCAGTTATGAATGGACTACTGTGAGGTGGTAGAAATTGTAGGCAGGTGGGGCATGGTTGGAGGAAACATGCTACTGGAAACATGTCCTTGGGGATGTTATCTTTTCTCTCTCCTTCTCTCTCCATTTCTAACTGTCAAGCCTACCATCTTTCCTCTACCATGTCCTTATACCATGATGTTCTGATTCACCTGAGACCCAAAACAATGGAGCCAGCTGAAATTGTAAGCCAAAATAAACCTCTCCTCCTTGAAGTTTCTCTTTTCTGGTATTTTGGTCACAGCAACAAAAAGCTGACTAACACAGGGGTCAGACAACTATGGATTTAAACCTTTGAAACTGGGAACCAAAATAAGTGTTTCCTCCTTTAGGATGATTTTCTCAGGTATTTTTTTTCACAGTGATGGAAAGTTGAATAACACAATGTCAAAGGGTGGTAAATACATCCAACAAAAACTCAGAGGCTTTTTGTTTTAGTGATATCTCTGTGGATGCAGTAGTGTGGAACATGTCAAGATGTCCCTTCCAAAGTAAAGGACAAACAGTTGAATTTAGTCCATCATATAACCAAAAACTGAGGCACAATTCCTTGAGGTTTTTTTTTTGTGTGTGTGTGTGTGTGCAACTCTACATCATATACTATACAGAGAAATGAAAAGGTGTACTTCATTTGTATACAATGAAACAAAATGCATTCTGCTGTCATGTATAACTAATTAAAACAAATTTTAAAGTTTTTAAAAATATAGAATTAAGGCTTTTACCCAGCCAGTTCCAATTCCTCAGGACTCTATCAACAGAAGAAACAGAGAGTAAGTGTGCTGAATGAAACGGATGACCTTGACTGCCAAGAGGATATTGGTTTGCTATTCCAAAATAAAAGAAGGGAAGAGAGGATCTGAAATAACGGAGCTCCACTGAGGTGTTATTATGCTCTGTGTTAAGGTCAGTGGAAAAGTACTACTACATAATCCAAGCAGTACTACAGCCCAGATCATTCAGGAATAACTATTTGGATTGCACCATCTGATAAAGTTGAAGTTTCTCTTTTTAGGTATTTTGGTCACAGCAACAAAAAGCTGACTAACACAGGGGTCAGGCAACTATGGTATTTCACTCCAAAAGTCAGCAGACTTAAGATTCAAGAGAAGCTGATCTTTTAGTCATTATCCAAATATAGAAAAATATCTTAGGTCTCTGCTCAGCCAGCTGAGGTGACTACTGAAGGTAAAAGGAATACAGAATGCCTAGTAGAATAAAGGAGTTATAAACACCAGCTCCAAGAAGGAAGACTTGTATTGTCAGGAGTATTTCCTCCTTTTGTTATGAATATATTTATGCCTATGTATAGGTATGTTTATGTGTATAAAATATCTTTGTTTCCTTCCCTCCCTTATTCCTTTATCATGTAACATGAGATATATTAACTTTATATCATATTTAAGTATTGCTAATTTAACATTATAGTATTTAATTTATAGGATAGCAAGGAAAAGAGTAAATATCAGCCAAGGGTTTTACCTCTTCTTCTGGGCAGGGTGTTAGTGCATTTCTAGTTGTATATAGGATAGTTGAAGCATGCTAGAAGGAATTATAAATTTATTACTGTCTTTATTTAGAGATTATGTATGGTTTAAAGAAACACATGGGTGCCAAGTTAACAGAGTTAGACTTGTGATAATGTTATATGTCAGCTTGCATGGGCCATGAGGTACCTAGATATTGGGCCAAACACAATTCTGAGTGTGTCTGTGTGTTGGACATTAGCATTTGAATTGGCAGACTGAGTAAAGCAGGTTGTTCTTCTAACGCAGGTGGGCCCCACCCAATCTGTTGAAGGCCTGAAAAGAATAAAAGACTGACCCTCCCAAGAGTAAGGGAGAAATCCTCCAGTCTGAATGCTTTGAGCAGAGACTTGCTGACTACACATCTTGGGACATGCTTAACGATTTGAAGACCTATTTCCTCAACTACAAAAACAACTAAGAAATGTATACGCCAGAACTCTGAAAACATTTAGAATTTTCTTTTGACTGTGGTTTACTACATTTCATTTTAACGTATCTTGGTGTGGGCTTTCCCTTAACTATCTTATTGGTCATTCTTGATGTAATTTCGTTCTGAAGTACTGGTAGAGTTTAGATGTAGTTTGTGCCCTACGAATTTCATATTGAAATTTTGTCCCCATTATAAAAATGTTTTCAGATCGAAAGAGGACAGTAGCTACACAGAAACAAGTAGGATTTTTACCTGTTCTCAGAGGTAAAATAAATAAATAAATAGTGATAACTATTAATAAAATAAATAGTGGTAACTGTTGGGGGAGCAAAGAAATCATGCTCCAAGTTTCATGCAGCAAGACCTAGACACCTCTGTTAAAGATGCTGGAAATGTTCTCAGAAATAGAATAGAAAAGGTTAAACAATTATTAAATGCATTTCATGTGTCAGATACATGGTTTATCCAACAATGCCTGGTATCATCAAACATAACCACAGGTAAAATATTATTTCTACTTGTATTTGCGGCATGTGTATCTGAGGCATATATTAACATTACCTAGCATCACTATTTCTAAGAAAAGTTATCACCTTAATTTTGGCCCCAACAGGGCAACAAGAATGTATGAATTATCAAAGCCGTGGATAAACTTATTTGATCTCCTACTACCTACAAACTAAAATGGTAAGCTCTATGTGGAGTACAAATGCTCTTTGATTTATAATGGTATTTACAACTCATCATAAGTTGAAAAATATCATAAGGTAAAAATGCATTTAGTATACCTAGCCTACCAAACATCATAACTTAGCAACACAGTTCACTGTAGAGTATTGGTTATTAACCCTTATGATTGAGTGCTGACTGGGAGGTGTGGTTTGTTGCTGCTGCCCGCCTTGCAAAAGAGTATCATAACCCAGCAAAAGATCCAAAATTCCAACTTGAAAAATCAAAAGTTGAACCATCCTCAGTTTAGGACTATCTTTATATTAAAAGTTCTAGAAGACCATTGGAAAGCCAAAATATGCGTCCTCAAAATATGAAAGATTTTTGAGCTGAAAACAATTAAGATAAAGCAGATAGAGGAAAGCTCTCTACCTTCTCCCTATTTGCCTGAAAGCAAGATGTAGATTTACAAAAATGAAAGATATTCTACCTACCCACCCCACTTCTACCAGGGCAAACACAGGTTAAAACTAAAGGAGTTTTAGACCCTTATTGGCCTAGAGATGATATCAGAGAAAATCTATATTAACAACTTTAATAACTCTCCTTTATCTGCCAGTTATTTTACTTCCCCAAAATTGCTTCCTGTGAAGACTCAAAGTGTTTTTCCTTTGTCTTTTCACTTCTCTAAAAATTTGCTGTTTTTAGGTGCAGATGCTATTTTAAACCAGAAATCAAAATCAGTTCTTTGAGGACAGCTCATTCTTTGGATGTCTCCCATGTATATGTGAACTATATGTTAATAAATGTCTGTACATTTTTCTCTTGTTAAACTGTTCTTTGTAACAAGGATCTATTGCAACTAAGAACCCATGAGGATCATCATTTTTTCCCCTACAACTACATCCATGTTCAAAGAAATTATTATTTTTTGTTCTGTTTTCAGTAGTATTTTTTAATTTTTTAATTTATTCTAATTAGTCATGCATGACAGCAGAATGTGTTTTGATTCATTGTACACAAATGGAGCACAACTCTTCATTTCTCCAGCTGTACACAACGTAGAATCGCACCATATGAATGGTCATACATGTACCTAAGGTAATGATGTTCATCTCATTCCACCATATTTCCTATGCCCATTTCCCCTCTCAAAGAACTTATTATTCTGTTGGGAATGCAAGGAATATTGATGCAAATCATTTTAACAGATAAGTCTTAAGAATTAAGTAACATAAAAGATTCAGATTCTTCAGAGAAGAGAAAAAGATTTTTTTTCTGGAAATAGTTCAAAATATTTTGGAAAAATTCTCTTATTGATATTTTTGTTCAAACAGAGAAACTGTACTTATGGAAATAATATTGCTTATTTTCCTTTGGTGCATTAACCTTTAGATCATTTAGGGTTAACAACCAATACTCTATAGTAAACTGTGTTGCTCAGTTGGTACCATTTCCAAAATGGTACCACATGGACTCAAAAATACTTTTTCATTATGATGTTGTTGTAATTAGGAGAAGTATTATTTCAGTAAAGAAAATAACTTTTTAAGCCTAGAAAAATGATAGTTTTAGCATTTTGAGGTGCTCTGAAATGGGTAAGAAAATGCCTGGAATAACCAATAAATGCTGAATTTTGAACTTTAAATACATTGTTCTCTTACTCTTAGCAGCTGTGTAAGTCTTTAAAATGAATGTCATTTTCTTTTTACCTTTTTAATTCTGGAAACACCAATTATAAAAAAGTAGAGAGAACAGTATAATGAACCTCCCTGCCCTCATCTCCCAGCTTCAATAATTACCAACCCATGACCAATCTTGTTTCCTCTACATTTACCAACTTCCTCCCACCTTGATTACTTTGAAGCAAATTCCAGATATTATATAATTTCATCTGTAAATGTTTTCATCTGTATCTCCCAAAGACACACAACCACAAAACCTTTATGATATTTCCCAAATTAAAAATAATTCCTAACATTATCTAACATTCTCAGTGTTCACAGGCCCTCAATTGCCTTAATAGAGTTTTTTCTTGATTTTTTTAATTTACTGTTTATTTTAATTGCAATCAAAATAAGGTACACTCATGCTAATCTGTTAATACATCACTTAAACTCTATGAATCCCCTCACCATTTTGCCTTTTCCTTGCAATTTGTGAAAGCAACCAGGTTGTTTTTTTTACATTACTATAATAAAATACCTGAGGCAGAGGAATGGTTATTTTGGCTCATTATTCTGGAGTTTTCTGTCCAAGATCAGATGGCCTTGTTTCTTTGAGAAAGGCATCTCATATTGGGAGTACATGACAGAGCAAACCACTCACTTCATGAGCCAGAAAACAAAGAGAAACTAGAGGAGGAAGAGACTGGATCATACAGTTAGCTCCCTTTGAGGGTATCCCCCCCCCCAGCACTTAAGGACCTCCCATTAGTTCCCACCTCATAAAGGTTTCACTACCCTCCTATAGCACCACCCTTGGGACAAGCCTTTAAATATACAGTCCTTTGGAAAGCGTATTCAACCCAAAGCATGGAGCTTCTCATAGTTTGTATTTTTTAAAAAATGTAGCTGTATGATAGTATTTAACATGTTTCTTTATACCCTCTATTTCTTGCAAATTGATAGTGAGAAATTGATGAGGAATCAAATTCAGATTCAATTTTGGGATCAAAACAATTTTTTTATGTGGCAGCATGTTCTTCTATCAGGATGCAGATAATATTTGATTGTCTTTCTGATGCTTGCAGCAGTTGAAGACCATTTCCTATATCAATTAATGTCTTAGTAGTTGCAAGATTGTGATATTCTCTTATTTACTGGCTGAGGTATTTCTATGAAGAGAAACTTCTCCCACCAACCTCTTGATTACCCTCAGGTACAGGGATGGCAGGACTGTTTCAAACTCTATCTTAAAGAGAGCTGCTTTTACCAATGCTCTGTTTATCCTAGATTAAAAGATCTACAAAAGAGGAAATAGCCAGAATGGCAGATTTCTAGGTCTTCAGATCATCTCAGTTGGGTTCAGACACAAGCTATAACCTGAGGCTTGTGAGGAATTTAAAATCTTCTGAATGCTGCCAGAGGCTCCCTCAAAATCTCTTTTCCTAGGATCCCTATTCTTGCTTTCCAGCCTCATTAACCTGTTATTTAAATTCACTACTGTTTGTAGTTTGTCTTTTCAGAGGAACCAATCAAAGCCAGAGTCTATGTGAATTAGGCTATCATTTCCAACTGACTTTCTCTTTCCTCTGTACACCTGAACGATACTTTACCATGAAACAACCCACAGGAAACAGTGCATGTTTCTTTCTATCTTTAAGCCTCTTTCCCTTTTGCAGCTTCAGGACCAGCCTAGAGGGAGAATCTGCAGTTTCTGTAATTGGTTGTTGACAGGAAAGCTCTTTCTTCCAGTGAGGTAACACTTCTTGGTGTGATAAACCCATGCACAGCAGTCCTTACATTGGCTTTGAAAGTTGAGTTTCTGCTTTGGTCTAAGAGGAAAATTAGAAAGGAACGCTGCTCAGGAAAACAAACAAACAAACAAACAAAAAACCAAACATTAGTTTCTTATTTTTAGAAATAAGAAAACATTGAACATGTGACCAAAGCAAAAATCTATTCTTATTAAGAACAAAATTTGTTTTCAAAATTGATAATAATTTTTACTTTCCAATTTCTAGGCATTCACACCTGACTTTTGGGAAGTTGGACTGATTCTTGTGCACAGAGGAAATTTTCTAAGACAATAACTCACCATTTTGTGGGATTCACGTTTACCTCCTATGGTAGGTACACATATTTCCCAGAGATAGGCATGCAAAGTGACACTAGAAGTGAAAAGTTCTAAACATTTACCTTGCTTATTTAAACTTTTAAAAATGTCTAGATTTCTAGGTTATCTTTTTGAAATATAATTTATATACCACAGAAAAGAAACTCTGTATTCTTTAAATATAATCCCTATCTATCCATTTGCCTCAGTCTTAAGCAACAACTAACCTACTTTTTGTCTCTTGATTTGCCTGTTCAGAGAATTTTATATAAATAGAATTCTATAGCATGTTGCTTTTTGTTTCTGGCTTTTTTCACTTCACATGTTTTCAAGGTTCATCCATGTTGTGGCATGTATCAGTATTTCATTCCTTTTGATGATTGAATATCATTCCATTATATAGATCAATCATTTTTGTTTAACCATTCATCACTTGATGAACATTTGGGTTACTTCCACCTTTTATCTATTTGTGGCTTTTTGGTTTTGTTTTTGGTAATGGGGATTGATCCCAGGGGCACTTGACCATGGAGCCACATCCTCAGTCTCTTTTGTGTTTTTGAGACAGAGCCTTGCTAAGTCACTGAGGCTGGTCTTGAACTTGTGATCCTCCTGCCTCAGCCTCCTAAGTTGCTAGGACTATAGGCAAACACCTTCTCTATTGAGTAGTTCTTCTGTAAATATTCTTATACAAGGTTTTGTGTGTTCATGTGTTTTTATTTTCTTGGTTACATACATGGAAATGGAACTGCTGGGTAATATAATAACTGTTTTGACCTATTGATGAATTTTCAGATCATTTTCCAAAGTGATCACACCATTTACCACTAGCAGTATATGTGGGTTCAGATTGAACTAATTATTTCCTCACTTTTTTATTCTAACCATCTGGTGGATACGAATTGCTATCTCATTTTGGTACACATTGAGTATCCCTTATCCGAAATACTTTGAGACCAGAAGAATTTTAGATTTAGGATTTCTTTGGACTTTGCAATATTTACATATACATAATGAGATGTTTTAGGACTAGATTCCAAGTTTACACAAAATTTATTAATGTTTCATGTATACCTTACACATACAGCCACGGAGGTAATTACATATAACACTATTTAAAAGTTTGTGCACAAAACATTTTGCAGACACAGACCCACAAGAAGACCAAGGTGCCACACTATCTCAGCCACCGTGTGGATGCTCTGTGGCTATGTGGCATCACCAGCTTTCCTGACTCTGAATTCTTCTGCTATTAGAGAGTAATTATTTTCTATTCACACACAAGTAATTAACAGTAAAAATGGGCCATATCATTATTACAATCTTAAAACACTGTATTTGGGGTAACGAAGCAGCACAGCAGCAGCCTCAGCAGAATGCCTAGATCAGCTGTTTCACAGCAGCAGCTTTCATTCTCTTCCTGCCATGCTGGGTGTTGATGAACGTGTTTCTATGCACTGTATTTGGTTTTAGACGAGAAAAAACATCAGAAACAATTGAGGGACCAGCAAGTGGGTCATTTAGGGAGAGGAGGCATATTGCTGGGTGACCTTCTAGAGTTTTCCCCAGAGTCTTCTGCTTCGTTAACAGCCATTGTCTTAGATTTTATAAACTGATGTGATTTCTTGTTTTCCTGTGATGCTCTAGTTCTTCAACAAACCCATCATATGTTTTCACCACATCATCTCTAGGCACTTTCTCTGCAGGGTTAACACCATCTTCATCTCACTATTGTCATGATCACCTTATGAAATACTTTGGCTACTTTACCATTGGCCAATGAATGACCAACTGGAGCTTCATTATTGATATTAAAAACTTCTTTGACATCTACTTCATCTAGCTTACTGAATGATTCTACAAATACATATTTTTGCATGTGTAAAAGTTCAGGCATCATTTTTTTTCTCACTTGACATACAGAATCCTTTAAAGTCACACCTCATTTACCATCATCACTGAACACAGATAGTCACAGACCAAAGATTTCCCAGACATGCACAACAGCATATACAGCATCCTTCAAACTTACTTTGAAACTCTTCCATACCCAGGCCTATACTTATTGCTGTTAGCATGCATTTTAAGAAAATGTTTTTATATTTACTCTTCATTGATCAAGGATATCCTGGTTTCAAGGCTGAACTAATGAAGCCACACTTGGGGAAAAGCATGTGACGTAAACATTATTTTTATGAGAATTTTAGCTGGGAGATGAGCAGATTGTTGCCAAAGAATAACAAAATCTTGAGGTCATCATCTCATCTAGTTTCCCTACAATAAGCCCAAGCTACCAATGAAACCTATCAGAAAAGATGTCCCTGGTGATCCATGCATTTTTGTTAGAATAATAACAATGTGGATGCAAGATGTTGCCTATCACTGCAAGCTTACATTTAAGTAAGCTGGGTGCATCAGCATGTCCCGACACTGTTATCCTGTCTGTGGAATTCTTCATTACTGTAGGAGCTGTCTCATCAGCTGTTGTGGCATTCTGGGGCAATAATGCCAAAACAGGGATGTCTCTACAACGTTATAGACTTGTGCTGGTATCGGATTTTTATCAGCAATGACCTTGGCAAACTCATAAATAAACTTGTCCACTGGCTCATCAAAAGCAGTTGCTTAATCACCACAAATCCTTAAAAACTTAGTATGTTATCTTTTCCTAAATTTCTGCAACTAGTCTTCTGAATATTCACAATTCCCTTTGATTTTCAGTTCATGTCAATAGATCTTTGATCTTTTTATCATGAGCAAAAACATTAAGTGGCATGTGCTCATTGCAGTGTTGATGGATCCTCTCTCTCAATACATGATTGAGATCTTTGGTTTTACATTATGCAGTGTTTGTGAACAATATGCCGTCTTCATCACTTTTAGCATAGAACCTCAGGAGTTTATCCTTCTGTTTCTTTAAGTCATATCTGCTGGTCACCCCAATAGTGTCCTCTTCTGCAAGATGTTTCACACTTACATGGCTGTAATGAGGTTTCACACTTCCATCGCTGTCCAGTAATGCATATAGATCATAACCTCATGTGAAGCATTGTGTAAAACCTGCCTTTGGCTTATCTGTCCTGCCCACACGCCATTTTATTGCCATTTTGGGGAGCACTTGTGTGGGGGAATCTGGGCATATCTAAAAACAATATAGTTTAAGGAGTCTGGGAGGGTAATTTTTTTCCGTTGAGGAAGGTGAATAAACAGTGTTGTTTATTGCTCCCCATGTTTTGACTGTGTCAGGTGTAGAAATTTCACTTGTGGCACCAAGTAACACACAAAAAGTTTTTTATTTTGAAGTATTTTGAATTTCAGATTTTTGGATTAAGGATTCTCAATCTGTGCTGATTTGCAGCTTCTTGATGACTAATGGTGGAGAACCTGTTTTTATGTTTATTGGTCATTTGTTTATCTTTGGAGAAATGTTTCCAAAGTCTTTGCCCATTTTTAACTGGTTTATCTTTTTAATTACTCAGTTGTAAGAGTTCTTACTAGTCTAGACAGACACAAGTCAATTACTAGATATGTAATTTGCAAATAACTGCCCCCTTTTGTGGGTTGTGTTTTCACTTTTATAAAGTACAATTTATCCATTTTTTATTTTACTGCTTCTGCTTTTATTTTTTAATTTATTTATTCTAATTTGTTATATATGACAGCAGAATGCATTTCAATTTATAGTACATATATAGAGCACAATTTTTCATGTCACTGGTTGTACACAAAGTAGAGTTACACCATCCGTGGTATTCATACATGTACTTAGGGTGATGATGTCCATCTTATTCCACATCTTTCCTACCTCCATGACCCCTCCTTTCCCTTTTCCCTATCTAGAGTTCATCTATTCCTCCCATGCTCCCCCCTCAATCCCCATTATGGATTAGCATCCTCATATCAGAGAAAATATTCAGTATTTGGTTTGGGGGGATTGGCTTACTTCACTTACTTCTCCAACTTCATCCATTTACATGCAAATGCCATGATTCTCTTTTGATGCTGAATAATATTTCATTGTATATATCTACCACAGTTTATTTATCCATTCATCTACTGAAGGGCATCTAGGTTGGATCCACAATTTAACTATTGTGAATTATGCTACTATAAACACTGATGTGGCTGCATTACTATAGTATGCTGTTTTTAAGTCCTTGGTGTATAAACTGAGGAGTGGGATAGCTGGGTAAAATGGTGGTTCCATTCCAAGTTTTCCAATTTCATCTAAGAATCTACTACCAAAACTGAGTGTACAAAGATTTACCACTATGTTTTTTTCTAAAAGTTTTATAGTTTTGACTACTACATTTAGAGAATTCAAACAATTTTGGGTTAATTTTTGTTTATGGCATAAGATAAGAGTTCAACTTCATTCTTTGTCAGGGGCTACCTAGGTGTCCCAGCATCATTTGTCAAAAAAATCTATTCTCTCCTCCATTGGATTATCTTTGAGAAAATCAGTGTACCATATACTTTGACTTATTTATACTCCAAGAAATATAGTCCAAGGTTATTCTATTCTAACCCTGTGCCCATATCACATCATCTTGACTAAGTGACAATTGTCACTTTGTAGTAAGTTTTGACATGGGGAAGTGAGTCCTCCAAAATTGTTCTTCTTGTACAATACTGTTTTGATTATTACAGGTTCCTTTAGTCCATGTGAATTTTAGAATCAGTTTATAAAATAGAAGTTGAAACTTTGAACAAGGATTGAATTAAATCTGCATGTCAATGTGGATAGTTTTAACTTCTGAGCAATATTGTCTTATCTATGAACATGCTATATCTTTCCCATTATTTAGATCTTCTTTAAATTTCTGTCAACAATGTTTCAATTTTCATTGTACTAATATTGCACTTCCTTTGTTAAATTTATTAATCCATTTTGCTCTCTGTTCTTCTTTAATGCTTGTTTTTTTCAGTAGTAAGTAATTTCAGGTGTGTCACTTTAACTCCTTTAATAATTTTTCATTTTTTTAATTTAGTAATTTCCCTAGAACTCATCTTATCTGTCAGATTTATACAACCTTAGAAATTTTATAGAAATTTAATTCCAGTGATATATAAAGACACTACCCTTTTATAACTCTCTTCCATGTTCCCTATTTTTGTGATTTTGTCTTTATAAATATTACATCTAAAAGTGTTAAAAAGTCAACATCAAATTGCTATAACTCTCATTTTATGTTTTAAAGAAATTGATAATAGGTATATATTTATGACTTTTGTTATATTTATTTTCCTATTACCATTTGTGGATATTCTCATTTTCTCTTGTGAATTCAAATTACTTTGTAGGTCATTTGTTATAACTACATCATTATGTTTACAGATGCTCTTATAATCATTTTTATTACTTTGTTATTCAAATTACCAGACTGAGGTTGCTCACTTTTAGCCTTAAGATCCATCTTTCTTGTAAGATATATCTAGTAGGAACAAATCCCATTTTTGTTTACCTGGGAATATTTTCATTTCATCTCCATGTTTTATAGCTAGCTTAACTGAATATAAGATTCTTGATTAACCATTTTGTTGTTTGAACAGTTTGAATATATTTTCCCACTGCCTTTTGATCAGCATTGTTTTTTATAACAAGTCATTTATTACTCATATTGACATTTCCTTTTAAGCGATGAGTCATTTTTTTTTTGGTGCTTTTAGGATTTTTATTTTGATTTGTTTTTCAACATTTTTACTATAATCCATCTGCTTATGTATTTTAACTGGTAATTTTCTTGAAGTTTGTTAAGCTTTCTGGATGGGTAGGTCAATATTTTTCAATACATTTGGGAAGTTTTCAGCCATTATTTCTGTGAGTATTTTTTCTGCTTGTTTCACATTCTACTCCCCTTCTGGTACTCCCATTTTGTATATGGTGGTGCACTAAATGGCTTTCCACATTTCTCTGAAGCTCCATCTTTTTTTATCTATTCTTTTTTTCCTCTCTTTTAGATCACATAATTTCTGTTAATCTATGTTCAAGTTTGCTAATTATTTTCTTTTTTGCCAGTTCAAAGTTACTCTTAAGCCTCTTTAGTGAATTTCTTATTTCAGTTACTATGTTTTCCAAATCCAAAATTTCTATTTGTCTCCTTTTATCATTTTACATCTTTATTGATAAAAAACATCTTTGGTATGATAAATTTTATACCTTTCTTAACTTATTTAAGCATAGTTTCCTTTACTTCTTTGAGCATATTTACAAATAAATATTTTTGACATCTTTGTCTATTAAATTCAACATCTAGTTACTGTGATGGTTTAGATATGGAATGTTCTGCAAAATTTCATGTGTTAAAGGCTTACTCCTCAATTCAGCAATGTTCAGAGATGGGGCTGTCTAAAAGTGATTAGATCTTGAGGACTCTGATCTCATCAATGGATTAATCCATTGATAACTGAATGGACTACTTGAAGGTAGTTGGAAACAGTAGGCAGGTAGATCATGGTTGCAGGAAGTAGGTCACTGGGGCCACGCTCTTGGGAATTATATGTTTTCCATGGGTGCCTTTCTCTCTTTCTTTTCCCTAAAAGCCATGAGCTGAGCATCTTTTCTCTACCATGTCCTTCTGCCATGATGTGCTGCTTCACATCAGGCCCAAAGCAATGGAACCAGAAGACTGTGGACTGATACTTTGGTAATCATGAGCCAAAACAAAACTTTCCACCTCCAAGTTTGTTTGTTTGTTTGTTTTGTAGAGGTATTTTTGTAGCAGTGATGAAAACTAACACACACTGTCAAAGCCAGTTTCTATTACCTGCTTTTTCCCAGTGTATGGGTCAAACTTCCTTAATTTCCTTGCATATCTCAAAATTTTCTTTGTTGGTAATGGTTTATTTTAGGTTATATGTTATAGCAACTCTGGAGATCATGCTCCCCCTTTTGGGATTTGTTATTTGTTGTCTGCCTATTCACTTTCTTAAGTGACTGGTGTCTTATTTTAGTTAATAATGTGAAGCTTCTGATGTTACTCTTCACTAGACACAGTCTTAGGTATGCCCACAGTCACTCTCGGATAATAATGACTTTGTCTAGGCTCTCTTTGAGAGTCACTTTCTCCTGATTGGTGGCTGGATGCTTAATTGTTTTCAACTGTGCTCTGAGACATAGAATGCACAATAGATGGATCCAATCAAATTTAGAGCAAGAGCTAACAGGATCCCACTATTCTCAGCAATGTTTTACCCAAAGTAGAGATCATTCCATGAGGAGGGCTGGGCTAAAAATGGTAGCCTGTGATTTCAGTCATATTCATGAAGAACTTAACATCAGTAACAGGGAGCTGGAACAGAATAAGAAATGCTAATATCCTCCCCCTCCAAGTAGATAGTTTCTTGGCAGGGAGCCAGAGAGAAGGAGTCCTGCACTCCTGATTACATGAATCTGGAATGGAGTTTTTGCTTCATAATTTTGGAAGGTAGAAATGGGGGATAAGTCTTTATTCAAATACCATAAAGTCTTATTGTTCTTACCAAGTTTTACTAGATTTTCTTTAATAAATTTTTCTTTAATTGCTTAGGACCATTTGTAAAGACTTTAAATGGGTGGAGGTTTTTAAAATCATTTTTTAAAATGGGAGATTAGGTCTACAAAGTTCATCTTTATTATGTTGAATTAATTAGTGATTTTTCAAAAGTTTTATTCCACTCACGTAGATTCTACTGTGTATAGATATCCAGCCAAATATTATAAATTGGATCAATTCAATAATCAGATAAAAGAAACAAATTTCTAGGTCCTAACTTCTGCTACTGTTTTCAACTTCAAGATGAAGAATGAGTGAAGGGTAATTAGACAACTTGAGCTGCCTATAGATTTTTCTAGACAGAATGACGGTTTCTGCTTTAAGAGGTAAATTTCAAACAAAGTCAAGGATAAGGCACAAAAATATTGGTTCCATAATTTGAATCATTAAAATATTTGTCCATCTTTCAGTTTGTTTTTGTGAGCCAGGAAAGGGCAAAGAGTTCAGGGTTCCCATAGTAACATTCTTATTCCTGTATCAGCTGTACTCATTAACCACTGTGGGGAATGATCTGACACCAGACTCCTCAAAGAATATTTCTTCCTATCTCTGGAGTCTATAATCTCCCACTAAAAGTTGTCATTCCATACTGCATCACCAAGGTTCTATATGCACTTATAAATGTTCAACTGACTTCATTTCAGACATTAGACAAAGGAAATTGTGTTCTTTTTGTCAGTTGTCATATCTCATACAGGAAATAAATGTACTCCTGGATCCTATTAAATTGTGTAGTTTTTATTTTGTTGTTCTTTTGTAACTAGACAATAATGAATACATTATTTCCTCAAAACTTCCAATTTTTGTCAATAAAGATTCCTTGAACAGTATATGAGAAAACTGTTCCTTAATTTGTCATCCATCATTGGAATTCCCAGAAAGGTTTATCTGCAAATGAATGTAAATTTCCTTTTTTGTACAGTTGAAATACAGTTATTTTTTGAGAAATAAATCATAAGAATTTATACATGTATAAAGTTAGCATTAAAAATAAGAAATATTTAATTTTGCAAAATATTAAGATAACCTGGGGCTGGGCATGTGGCTCAAGCGGTAGTGCGCTCGCCTGGCATGCATGCAGCCCGGGTTCGATCCTCAGCACCACATACCAACAAAGATGTTGTGTCTGCCAAAAATTAAAAAATAAATATTAAAAAAATTCTCTCTCTCTCTCTCTCTCTCTCTCTCTCTCTCTCTCTCTTTAAAAAAAAATTAAGATAACCTGAAGTGTGAATAACAAAGATTGAGTTGCAACACAATTTACCTCTTTGACACAATTAAATAATTGGCTGGCTATTAGATCCAAGGGTACTAATATTGTTCTATCATTTGGAGTATTTCTTCAAGGATAAAAATACATTTACCACAAACTCATTCCTTCTACCTCAATCTCTGGGCCACTAGTATGGATTTATCAAATGACTTTTAACTTTGTTGGGGGCTTATTACATCTCAGGGGTTGTGATAAGAATTCTCATACATTAAGTTACACTCTCAACCTATGAGCTTGTCACTATTATTATTGTCATTTTACAGATAATTGGAAATACGAAGTCTGGCTCTAAAGCCCATGCTCTTAACCACAAAAAAAAAAAAAAAAAACGTATCACCTAATAAAGTAATTGACTCACTGTAATTTAGAATATCTACAATCATTGAAGAGTGCAAAGTCCCAATGTTTTTCTAGGGACGTCTCAAACATTGAATCTAAGTGTTAAAATTTGAGGAAGCCCAATAAATATCACTTACATTTCCTGAATGTTTCACAAATTGAGATATAAAATAAAAGTGCAAGGCAAATGGGGGAGGAAACATATTACCATTATTATCAGTGGATGAATAAACTAGTAATACTAAAGAATCTTAAGGGGTAGTCCTTAAGGGGATCACAGATACTGAAGAATGTGAGGCCAGCCTCAGAGTTAGGTAAGTTCAAATAGTTGTCACCAGTGGTTTCCATGTATGGTACCTTCATTCTTAAAATGCTATGTGTGGTAATTTCATTTGTATGCTTGATAAGTGGAATCTGCACTTGTAAAATTTCAGGTATTGTACAGAATTGCAGTCTGGAGGACAGAGCAAAATGCAGATTTCATGGGAAGGTCAGCTCTCAAGATGGACAGCAGAAGTCTCTGGGTTACACATCCCTAGCTTTTCTTTTCAAACTCAGTGATCAAATGAGGACAATCCCCTCTTATGTTGTCTGTGTCAGTCATGCAGAGTTTAAAAATGTACACGAATTCCTGTCCCAATGTTTTTCCCAGTTTCTTCAAGAGCTATAATATCAGATTCTCCCCTGAAAGTACATTTTTTGAGATTCTCAACATCAAGAAATGTCACCCTTCCTTCTTGTTGTTGGTGATGAAAGTACATCCTTATAATTCTCACCAACACACCACCATTGTTGGTTTGCTCTATGCTCTTGGACATGGAGTTTGTGTCCTATTTCCTTTAGGTGGAGATTTTTCCCAGTGAGCGATAAGGCTGATGATGTTCCTTCTCAGGTGCCTCAGCAACTCAAACTTCTTCAAAATGCATTCTTTATGGCTTGGAAAAATAAAATAAGCATAGAATTTTGGGATCCAAGTGTAAATTTCACTTGCTCCAGTTTCTAATTGCACTTTGGATATGTTATATAACCTATCTAAATATTAGTTTCCTCATGAGTAAAATATAGATTAAAAATACACAAATCTTTAGTGGTATCCTTGTGGATCAGATGGAATATTAAATTGTGGAAAGCAAGTAGTACTGTTCAAGTCATAACTATACCTAGTCCTGAATAGCATTAATAATTATAATTATGGAAATTTCATTTAAAATAATATGATTTGTTATTGTGAAATTTAGGACCATTCCTGGCCAGATCACATTTCTGAAATATAACAATATTGTGTATTGGTTGTAGTATGAGTAGTACAAATAATAACAGTAAGACTATAAAGGGTTTGTGTTGACCAACATGTCCTAAATAGTTTACTTAAAATTCTTAGTTCTTAAACCTTACTCAACTAAAGAGCTGGGCAGTGTTTGAAGAACTTCTTTTTGTAAAGCCTATATGTCTGAAGCTATCCAACTGGATTTCTATAGAAGATGGGCATGGAATACTTTGTTTTTCATAAATTCAGGTTTACATTACTTAAAAAATAATTTCTTATAGTTTCCAATATCCTAGCTAATTTCCTGAATTTAAAGAAAATTTTACAGGAAAGAGAGAAAGTGTTTGCCACTCATAACATTTATTTTTAACAGATTGGAACCTGTCATTGGAGAATTCTGACGATATAGAACCAAATGGTGAACCATTTCTGCAGGAGCATTTTACTTCCACAGCACTGCTGTTCTTCTGAGATCACCTTAATTGGCATTTATTTCAGGTTGAAAGCACAAAATGCTCTTAGAAACGATCCCCTCCATGGTAAATATCATGTATGAAGGTCATAATAAAAGATTCTAATGTATAATATTTAAGCCATACAGAATACCTTAAGGGAAATGTCAAGAAGTCTGACTTTTCATTAAACCAGAGGGAAATCTAGATTGTTAAGTGAGCCAACCAAAATGCACATCTGTACATTATGTGAAGATTTTTAATATAGGAACTTAGATATTCCACAGAAACCCTGAATTGTACAGTTTGTGGTTTGTCAGTCTGGATATAAGATGAAAACACTAAATGTCAAGTTATTACAATGAATATACACCTTCAAATAATGGCCGCAGAGGTAGTTTCTTGGAATGTATACTTTTTTCCCCTACAAACCTGAAAATAGAAGGGATTTAGTCACCCTCTAGTCTTTACCCTGTTCAGTAGCTCAGGCATAAACACTGGCCTTTGTCTACACCATAGCCTGATCCTTCTTCAAGAATCTACACTGTCATTCAAAGCAAATCTATTTTCTCTTTCAGCATTTCCCATATTTAAAATTACTATTACATACCACATAAACTTTCTCTGCTCAAGTCTGACCATCTCAGTTTTTTGTTTTTGTTTTTAACTATTCCTCTTGTAGTATGCTCTAAAGCTTCCATCACTTTATTGCTGTCCCTGGGCTGCATTAATTAAGTTTGTTGAAGCTAAAATGTTCTATGAAGGGAACTCAGATAATGCTGTAGGAATGATCTGGTCATCATGGAGTATTTTGACAATAAAACTTCTTTTGTTTGAGACATATATTTCTATTAGAATGACTAGGGTATCATCTTGTTATTCTTGGCCCTTGTTTTGAGATGGTTTTTTTTTTTAACTTTTTTGCTTTATTAAATTATTTATTTATTCTAATTTTTTATACATGATGGCAAAATGCAATTCATTTCATATTACACATGTGGAACGCAATTTTTCAAGTCATTGGTTGTACACAAAGTATTTTCACACCATTCATGTCTTCATAAATGTTCTTAGGGTAATGATGTCTAACCCATTCCATCATCATTCCTACCCCCTTAACTCCTCCCTTCCCTTCTCTCCCCTTTGCCCTATCTAAAATTCCTCCATTCCTCCCATGCTCCCCACCTATGGCCTTTCTGAGTCAGCATCCTCATATCAAAGAAAACATTTGGCCTTTGGTTTTGGGGGGATTGACTTACTTCACTTAGCATTATCTCCAACTCCATCCATTGAGCTGCAAATGCCATCATTTTATTCTCTTTTAATGCTGAGTAATGTTCCATTGTGTATATATACCAAAGTGTCCCTATCCATTCATCTACTGAAGGGCATCTGCTTTGGTTCCACAATTTAGCTATTGTGAATTGTGCTGCTATAAACATTGATGTGGCTGTGTCCCTGTAGTATGCTGTTCTTAAGTCCTTTGGGTATAAACCAAGGAGTGGGATAGCTGGGTCAAATGGTGGTCCCATTCTCAGTTTTCCAAAGAATATCCATACTGCTTTCCAGATTAGCTGCACAAATTTGCAGCCCTACCAGCAATGTATGTATGTGCCTTTTTCCCTACCTCCTCACCAACACATATTGTTGTTTGTATTCTTGATAGCTGCCATTCTAATAGGAGTCAGATGAAATCTTAGAGTAGTTTTGATTTGCATTTCTCTAATTGCTAGATCTGTTGAACATTTTTTCATATGTTTGTTGATGGATTGTATATCCTCTTCTGATAAGGGTCTGTTCAGTTCCTTGGCCCATTTATTGATTGGGTTATTTGTTTCTTTGTTGTTAAGATTTTTGAGTGCTTTATATATCCTGGAGATTAGTCTTCTATCTGATGTGCTTGTGGTAAAGATTTGCTCCCATTCTGTAGGCTCTCTATGCACCTCACTGATTGTTTCTTTTGCTGAGAAGAAGCTTTTTAGTTTGAATCCATGCCATTTATTGATTCTTGATTTTTAATTCTTGCTCTATGGGAGTCCTTTATTAAGGAAGTTGGGGGCCTAATCCAACATGATGGAAATTTAGGCCTACTTTTTCTTCCATTAGGCACAAGGCCTCTGGTTTAATTCCTAGGTCCTTGATCCACTTTGAGTTGAGTTTTGTGCATAGTGAGAGATAGAGGTTTAATTTCATTTTTTTTACATGTGGATTTCCAGTTTTCCCAACACCATTTGTTGAAGAGGCTATCTTTTCTCCAATGTATGTTTTTGGCATTTTTGTCTAATATAACTATAGTTATGTGGGTTAGTCTCTGTGTCCTCTATTCTGTAACATTTGTCTACAGGTCTATTTTGATGCCAGTATCATGCTGAGAGTGAAGCTGGTGGCATTACTATCCCATACTTTAGACTATACTATAGAGCAATAGTAACAAAGACAGCATGGTATTGAGATGGGGTCTTTATATGTTGCTGAGACTAGTCTTAAATTCGAGAGCTCGAGAGATTCTCCTGCGTCAGTCTCCAAGTAGCTAGGAATACAGGTATGTGCCACCATGCCTCACAGTATATCAACTTTATTATAGCCATAAATCACCCACTATTTACTTATATATAGCTTAATGTCAGCTAAAAATGTTTGTCACAAGTGCTACTCTTTTATTTAAATTGCTATTGGGGGCCTGGATACCAGGGATTGAATTCAGGGGCAATTGGTCACTGAGCTACATCCCCAGCCCCCTATTTTGTATTTTATTTAAGAGACAGGGTCTCACTGAGTTGCTTAGCACCTAGATTTTGCTGAGGGTGGCTTTGAATTCCTGCCTCAGCCTCTTGAACCACTGAGATTACAGGCATGTGCCACCATGACCAGCTTAAATTTCTATGTTAATTGACAAATAATTGTACATATTTATGGAGTACAATGGGATGTTTTGATATAGGTATACATTATGGAATGATTATATCAAGCCAAGTAACACATCCATCAACCCCATGTACTTTTTTATTTTTTTAGTAAGAATATTTAAAATCTATTCTTTTAAAATAACCAATGGTGTATCAGGCTTCCCTTTCCTCCATTCTTTTTTCTTTCTTTTTTCTTTCTTTTATTCTTTTCTTTTTAAAATTTTATTATTTATTTTCTTTTCTTTTTTCTTTCTTGTATTATTGTTGTTATTGATAACAGCCATTCATTTTAACAGGCACAAGGTGATAGCTCATTGTAATTTTAATTTGCATTTTCCTGATGATTAGTGATGTTGAGCATCTGTTTATACACCTGTCGGCCATTTGTATGTTTTCCTTTGAGAAAGGTCTATCCAGTTCCTTTGCCCATTTTTCATCAGTCATTTTGTTTCTTACTTTTCAATTGTTTGAGTTACTTACATATTTTGGATATTAACTTCCTCTAAGCTGTATATTTACAAACGTATTATCCATTCTATAAGTTGTCTCTTGGGTCTGTTGATTTTAATCTTTGTTGTGTAAAGCCATTTTCATCTGATGCCATCCCATTTGTTTGTTTTTGCTTTTGTTTCTTCTGCTTTGGGGTCTTAGCCAAAAAAAGGCTTGCCCAGATCAATGTCATGGAGCTTTCCCCCCATGTTTTTGCCTAGTGTTTTTAAGTCTTTATCCATTTTGAATTTGTTTTGTATATGGTGAGAGGCAAAGATTCAATTTCATTCTTCTGTGTGTGGATATCCAATGTTCCCAGCATCATTTATTGAAGGTACTTAGCTTTCCCCATTGTGTGTTCTTAGTACTTTTATCAAACAATCAACTGTACATAAATGCATGGTTTTACTTCTGGGCTCTTTCACAGACGCTTCTTTTCAGGTATAGCTGCACTATTATGCTTGTGCCATTGGCAATAGGTAAAGAGTAGATTTGTTTTGCTTTATCTTGTCTTAGACCTAAGTACAGCCCTTAAATTTATTTCTATTAAATTTTATCTATTCTAAAATACTGAGAACTCTATAAAATCAGAATACCTATCTACCTGGTTTACTACTGACCCCCCCTTAACTCCTGTCATATAATAGATACTCAATACATTTTTAAATAATGATTGAATAAACTATCTCTCCTATTGTTTCAGGCTACTGAGAACCTCCTAGATTCTAGTTTTTATTTTGCTTCAAATTATTTCACCCATAAATCTGAACGATATTCTCCCTCCATTTTTATTCAAGTCATTAAGTATAAATTCTACTCCTACTTAGTCAAGGAAAGAGCCCTCAGGTGCATTTTTAAAGACCTCCCTCCAGGTCAGCACAAGCCCATTAATCAGCAGAGTGAAAGGAGAGAAATGAGATTGCCCTTTGAGAGTTAAAACATAAATCAACACCTACACATAGAGCAGGTACAACAGTCACCTTAAAGAGAAAGAATAAACCCAGACCTACACTATATGCGTGAAGCCTGGTGAAAGATGGTAACTTAAGAACTTGTCAATCAGAAGTGAATTGGAGAAAAGGGAAAGTGTTGAGGATCCCATCAGTCTTTGTTCAGGCTTCAGGACTTAGATCAACTACAGAATGTCTGTTTTGGAAATTAACAACAGCAGTCCTTGAAAGTTTGATGCTATTAAATATTGTAAGCATAACACTAACTCCCTGTGCTCTGATTCTGTCATTGTAAACCCCCTGTTGCACCATGGGCTCACCATGTGACTTTGAATAATTTATACAAACTATGTTTTTTCAGTTCCCACCTGTGAAACAGAGATAATCATAAAACCTACTTCATAAGATTGTTAGAGAATGAAATGGTAGTAAATATATTTAAAACCTGAATGTTGCAACCTCTCAGTAAATGGAGGAGAGAAAAGATGTGCATTAAACTTAAATGACCACTCAGGCAGACTATTTGATTGATATTTCACGTTGTAAATTTAAAAATCCATAGGAAGAGCTTTGTTCAGATGAGGCAGATTCCTTTAGTCAAACGGGGATATGGGAAATAGCACATTTTGGAGTTTCTTAGCTTCACATTCAAGATCATCTGGGTACCCAATGAATAGGATCCTCTTGGCAGCCCCTGACCTTTCTAGGAAACTATCTTTTCCAATTCCTACAGAGTTTAGTTTGATTTTGTATTTTAATCCTCATGAAGAGCTTTTGTATTTTTACAGTAAATTTAACACATATTATTTTTCAAAATTAATAATCTGGTATGAATTATATGGGCTTATCTTATATTCCCTTTGTTTTCTTATTATTTTATTCTGTCATTTAAAATACAGGTGCTACTGCTATAAGTCTGTGTTTAGTTTTTATTTAGAAGAATGAGAGAGAGCTCTAGGTTTATTTAACCTTAAACAAGCAGAGATCTACTGAGGCCTGATGTTTGCCAGCAAATAGATGGGGAGCTTATCCTTAGTACCCACACTGTCATCTTTTTGTTGGTAGAATTCCAAACAAGCCTTTTATTTCTCCTTGCATACAACAGTGCTTGACAAGAACCCCTACAGCACCCTTAGTCCTCATATCTGAGTGATGCTGGTCTTACATCTCACCTGAAATGTTTTCAGCTTCCTCACTGGCCATATTGCATTATTAGGCTGGCATCTCCAAAGAAAGATAGAAAGAGGAAGTGAGTAGAGAAAGCATAGAATGGCCCTGTCCACCAACTTCTCTTTGGCTAGAAGGCACTATATCTTCAAGGCAGGAATACCAAAGATACCCTGCCATCTTCCTGACTTCTGCTACTTACCCTATATCTGCTTCATGCATAGCAAATATTTCTTAAGTCCTAATAGATTATCAGTTATATACCTAGTTTCCATCATGACCAGATTTCTGCATATTTTCCCTATTTCCATGATTATCACAGTAGGTAGAAGAAAAGGGAAGAAAATCAGGCACATAGAGTGAGTTGTCAGATCTTTTGTGAAGATACAATCTTGTGAAAACAGAATAGCTTTGGTGTTCTTAGTCAATGGGAGGCAACAGAATACAGTGATAAAAAGCACAGGTTGTGAAAACTGACTGGAACAGACTCAAATTCTAGGCACTGAGAGGTGTCACCTCTAGCAATGCACATTGCCTCTGTAAGTCTCAGTGGTCTACCTGTAAAATGAATCAAATAATGCCTACTTTACAGCATTTGTCTAAGTAAAAGAGAAAACATATATGTAAAGTTTTTATACTTAAAAGTCATCCCAAAAATAGTATTTATCATGATTTCTCTAAAATGTTGTTAGCAGTTCACAGGTTCTTCCAACAACCCTCTCTCTAGTCAGCAAGACAGTGGAGGGTGGGGGAAGGTAAACAGAGTTCAGCCCTCTTGTTCCTGCTTCTGTAGGCAGTGTATCTTCAAAGAAGTTCTGCTTCCCTCTGTTCTGCTTCTATAGGAAGTTTCTTCTAATCAAAAGGTCTCTTTAATGAAAACAAATTTTTAAAACACAATTGAGCAATCCAATGACTTCAGAGATGTCTGGAGGCTTTATTGTTTGGGAAACACCCTACTGGTGATGTCACCAGATAGCCTGTATCCACCAAGGAAATAGTGCTCCATGATTTCCTAATGCCTGTGCACTGCGAAGTCCAGAGCCTATAAACCAACTGCTCCATCTTTTTATTAATTTATATTATTGTTTCATATTTATCTTTTTTCCTAGAGAAATATATAAAAAATATTTGATCTCACATTTAAATATAACAAATATGTGTTTGTTAATAAAAATGTTTTATCAATAGTTATTGGGATCACAGTATATTGAAAATTGCTTGCATTCTTTGCTTTTAATTTGTTCTACTTTTATGCATCTTTTAAAAATGTTTAATTTTTTTCTGTTTTCTACCGATTTTTATTACCATGATTATTAACACATATTAATTCAATGACTTTCATAACAAGATTAGGAAAAAATTCTAAAATCCATACAGAAGCATAAAGGACCCAAGTAGCCAAGTCACCCTTGAGCTGCAGTCAAAACAAGATCTAATTTCAAGAAATAACAAAGCCACAGTAATCAAAACAGCATGGTATTGACCTAAAAACAAACATGTATGTCAATGGAACAGAATGGAGAACCCAGAAATAAATTCACACACTTGCAACCAACAGATTATCAACAAAGGATCCTAAAAGATACATTGGATAAAGGGCAGTCTCTTTAAGAAATGGTGCTGGGAAAACTAGATATTCACATATAAAAGATTGAAGCTTGACCCCTGTCTCTCACCCTGTATAAAAATGAATCAAAGACTTTAATGTAAGACCTGAAACTTTGAAACTGCTAGAGAAAAACAGAGGAAAAACACATTCATGATGTAGGGACAGGCAACAATTTTCTGGATAAGACTCCAAAAGCACAGGAAATAAAAGTAAGCATTGTCAAGTAGGAGTACATCAAAAGAAGTTTCTGCACAGCAAAGAAAAATAGTCTACAGAGTAAAACAAAAACAACCTACATAATGGGAGAAAATACTTGCCAGCTATCCATCTCACAGAGGTTTAATGACTTGAATATACAAAGAACTCAAAAAAACTTGATAGGAAAAAAATAAGTAATCAAATTTAAAATGAACAAATGGTCTAAATAGACACTTCTCAAAAAAAGAAATACAAATGGCAGAAAATGATAAAAAAAAATGCTCAAAGTCATTACCCATAGGGAAATGCAAATCAAAACTATAATGATTTAGTTTCTTTTTGATAATAGATTGGCTATTATCAAAAAGAAAAAAATACAAATGCTGGCAAAGATGTGAAGGAAAAAATTCATATGTAAATTAGTACAGCTATTATGGAAAAGAGTATACAGGTTCATCAAAAAGCTGTGATTAGAACTACCATATGATTCATCTGGGTTTATATGTGAAGAAAATGAAGTCAGCATATGAAAAAGATACCTTCATAGCCACATATATCTATTCACAATAGCCAAGATATGGAACCAGCCTAGGTGCCTGTCAATAAATGAATGAATAAAGAAAACATGATATATACACACAATGCAGTCTTATTCAGCCAAAAAGAAATGAAATCTTGTCATTTGCAGGAAAATAGATGGAACTGAGATCATCATGTTAAGCTAAATAAGCCAGACACAGAAAAATAAGTATTACATGTTTTATTTCTTATGTGGGAGATATAAAGTGTCAGAAGAGGATGCAGAAAGGGAAGAAGGATGAATAGACATGATCAGTGCATGGCGTATGCATCTATGGAAATATCACAATGAATATCCTTCATTATACAATTAATATGGGTTAATAATTTAGTAATGTTTTATAAGAATATATATTTATTCAAATTGTAACTATACAGCTTACACAACTTTTTGATTCTTTTGTAGCATAGATATTTTCTACATTTTTATAACTTGCTTAAGTAACAATGTATTATTTCATCCAGTGGGCATCCTATGAATTAACCTTTCCCCTATAGTTACCTCTAACTTACTTTCTCATATCCTAAATAATAAGATGACTATCACTGCACATGGAGAATTTTAAAATTATTAATTACGTTGATTTCTTTCATATAAATTCATAAAAATAGAATCACCTAATGAAATAGTATGAAAAATTTAAATATACTACTTTCTAAAACACAAAAATTTATACTATTACTCTGATAGTATGTCTGCTTTCTCCTTGCCCTCACCATAATATAATATTTTCTCATGACTAAAAAATAAAGAAGAATAGAGAAAGCACATAATACATTCAGATTTTGCTTTCATTTGTAATAATACCAACCTTGATCAGCTAAAATTAGATAATGCAACTAAGAATAAATCAGAATATGGTTACATTGTTGTAAATCTGATTTGAGCTTCTAGGTAAAAAGCTAGGAAAGATTTATTTCTGGCTTAAAGTGGTCTTAGATAAATGACCACTCATTTTTCATTTTTATTATCCTCATTACAAACAAGTGATTTGTAAGCTCTTACAATTTTCCTGCATTGGAGCTTGGTTAAAAATTGGATACTCAAAAAGATTGTGTGCAATGATATTTACTTTGATTCAAAAGTTATGCTTTCAAGATTACATCTAAAAAGTTAAAAAGGAGCCTTACTGGTTTGCAGAGGAACATAATAACCTAGAATGATAACCAAAAAGTATGTATTAAGGAACACTGCTGCATTCTTCTTTATTTATTTTTTAAATATTTTAATTTGTTCTAATTAGTTATACATGACAGCAGAATGCATTTGGGTTCATTGTCTTCTTTATTTCTAATGGAATGTAGATTATTTCCAATTTCCTCCAGAACAAAGACTTGAGACTGTCTATAAGTTGCTATAAAAACAAATAATAAAAGTAGGCTTTACTTTGGCATATTGCTAATTACTAAATCCTCCTCCTCAAAATGAAAATATTCTAGGGCCTCAGAACTTTTTCTATCCAAAGTGTTCAGATGGAAAAAAAAAAGTTGTACATTATGGCAAAAATGTAAGAGATCAGCCAAGCTTCCAACCCATACAGTGAAGATGGTACCAGACATGAACAACAACCAAATATCAGCCACTGTGCCAACAATTTTCAGTGGCAACACAAAAAGAGTTCATCTTAATTCACTTAATTTAAATAATATCTATGCCATGCAGCACCTTGAGGCCAGAATTAGTGGAACAGGTAATGATATTAAAAAAGCCTCTATGGAGTATGTTTAAGAATTTTACCAATCATACCTTGTTCTCTAATCTCAGATAAGGCAATAGTTTCTAATTTGTGCACTCAAACTTTCCAACCAAACAAACCAAAATAGGCTCATGTGACTTTATTCATTCATCTTCTTTTAAAGGAGTTAAAGAAAATGAAATGTGCTGAAGGCAGACCATGAAAGGGAAAGAAATGAGAAAGAAAGAGTAATCAAGCACAGATCCTCTCTGACCTCAGATCACCTAAGCTACACAATGTTGTCAATGGGTGATTGCAAAGAGGGGCCGGGCACAAGCTACTCAGCAAACCATTATTTTTGATCTCTCTACCTTTCCTCTTCAGCTCATAATACTTGAACAAATTTAGATCAAGAAACTGAATCTGACATCATTGTGTATTATTTCCAAGTGTTATAAATTATCATTTATAACATAAATTTTGATTCTTATGCTTAAAATATTTTCCTTCTACTTTGGGGCTGGGTTGTTCAAAAGTCTACTTTAAAACTCAAAAAGCTGTCTCTCTTTTCCTTTTGTACACCTGTCATAAATCCACCCCCCAAAAATATGCCAAAGCCTCTGCCTCCCTTTAACAGTGGGAGCAGGGGAAATTACTGGGAAAAAAATCTCAGTTATTAGCAAAACACCTTTCCATGACATGGCAAGAGTGTTAGTAGACTAGGGAAAGGGCAAGACATTAAGAGGCCAGAAGGAAGCATACACAGGAAAATGTAAAACATACAGGAAAGATTTGAAAAAAGGAAGACTTGGTAGCTAACCCTAGAAAAGAGTAACTTTGAAGGAGAAGAAATAAGCCCATAAGAATGTTCAAGGGAAATACAACATGTTCTGTTCCCTCATCCCCTCTAGGAAATCATTACGGCTGAATTCATTACAGTGACTCTAAAAGGTGTGTCTTGCATCAAGGTTGGCATGAGAAAGAAAATGAAATAAAAGGTCACAGAAAATAGATTACAATAAAGAAAATGTTCAGCAGTTATGGTACTCAGCATAGAACTCTGGCTATTTACTAAGGCAGCAGATTAGTTTCTTGGAACTATATCTCCTTCTCTTCCATGAAAAGACCCACTTAGTTCAAATGTCCTCAATGACTAAGTCCACCACACCACCCAACCTTAAAAGGAAATTGGGAGAATAACAGGACATTTATTTCATAGCTAGATTTCATGAGGACTGGAATCAGGATCTTGGAAGTCAGTACCTAAGTAATTTTCTGTTTGCCCAAGATCACAGTTTCTCCTCTCTTCTTTCTGTGTACAGAGACACAGAGAACATGATGGATTTGGGGAACTCCATAGTGTCACAGAATTATAGCAGAGAGCACTAGCTAAGGAGTAGACTGGAAATGGGATTAAAAAGGTAGGCAAGGCCTGGCACACTTCAGGCACCCAGTTTAATATATAAGAAATGGATAAATGATGACGATTTTTGTTTTGGAGGTTTTATGGGTTATATGAATGGAAAAGGCCCATAGGAAGTTGGAGCTCAGGTGGAGACTTATATTACTAGAGACTTATATTACTAGCCTAAAGTAGTAGTTCAAGCATAGAATTAACAAATTGTGAATGAATTAATCACCCAGAGAGACTGTGTAGAGAGAATAAATAAAAGAAGCCAAGGACCAATGCCTGGAGAGAAACTGGCATTTAAATGATAAGCAGAAAAAGAAAACTTTAATTACCCAATGTCAATTTCTGGTAGTATAGCAGACAGATATTCTGAAGAATTATCCTATGGCAAATCAATTAAAAATGTTCACTTTATTATTAAATTTTATGTCATCTACATATGTTAATTATAAATATTTTCTATATATTTAATATTAGCATCTTTTTAAATCCTAAGATCACATAACTAAAGGAGACATTTCCTATATTCAAACTGCAATGTGTCAAACCAAATATTCACATTTTTTGCTGAATAGTTGCTTGAGGGGGAATTTCTTAAAAACTGAAATAGTACAAATAACAATTTTAAATGCCAGAAAATGTCAGGTTTTTCCTCTTTGGACCTATTCCACATTATTTTCCAAGTGTTGGAATCAAAAATGAACGGTTTTCTAACCATAATTACAGTTGCTCCAGATAATTGAAAATCGACTGTTTTTTTTTTTCTTTCTAGGAATTTCCTCAAGAACTGAAGGTAGCCAATTTCTTGATGTTTTGGGTCTTGGTAACATTAGGACGGTGTTGGATTGAAAAGCTTATCGGAAGTTCAACTAACTTCACTCCCTGACAATCCATGTTCTCAAATCACAGCGAGGTTCTCAAATCTCTTCATTTTTCTAATGACTACACACAATTAGTATGTCCTAAAGATTGCAGAGGACTCCCATAAGAATTAATTTGAGTTCAAGTTTGAGGTTCCAGGAGCCTGTATTGGATAAACCTTTGAAAGGGAGTGTGGAAGAGAGAATGATCCCAGAGCTCACACCGCCAAGGAAGACTCTAGCAAAAGCACAGCTGAGTCACCCAAAGCCTTGGCCATGGCTACCTGCAAACAACTCAGCCTGTAATTAATTCAGACTCTGTCTGTCTAGTCATGCACTAGCCAGGGAGCAGGGTCCTGGGATTTGTCAGAAATCTGCTATTGTGAGAAAGGAAAATAAATAAATGGACATTTTCTCGGCTGTGTTTGAAAATAATCACTTCTCACTGCTTGCCTCTCCATGCAAGCATAAAGAACGAATGTCAAGGATTTCAAACCTGCTTCAGAAAAAGCAGAACACAGGGTTTGTTGTTGTTGTTTGTTTGTTTGTTTTACTGAAACAGATTAGCATTCAGCAGAAGTCTATAGCAAATTCACTTTTCATATTCCCCACCATGTACTTTATAGGAAGAAAACAATATTGACCATAGTCATAAAATATTACCAAATTAATATAGGTACTAATTACTAACATTAGAAAGGTGTGAAATCAGTATATCATTGAATTTTTCATTACAGAGAGGTTAAATTTATACATTTACTTCTTATTTAGAAAAGATGATTTAAACCTGTACATACATTATTATCAGACTGTTGGGAAAACATGTATAGAAGCAGGAAAATATCCCAAATAAAAAAGAATATTTGGGGCTAGGGTTGTAGCTCAGTAGTAGAGCACTTGCCTACCACATGTGAGGCACTGGGTTCAATCCTCAGTACCACATAAAAAATAAATAAACTAAATAATGATATTCTGTTAAAACACACACACACACACACAAACTCACAAAGAAATTTAAAAAGAAAATGAACATTTTGGAGAAATAAAAAATTATTTTTAATTTCATATATATATATATATATATATATATATATATATATATATATACACACACACACATATATGTATATACACATATACATAGATTTATTTTCAAATATTAAACACTGGGCATAATATTTTTATAACAATGTTAAACTAATTTTTTTAACCTTGATGATTCACAGTCATTATTTGTATCAATAGAATATATGCAGAGTCAGACTCAATGTGTCTAGTAAAAATGTGGCTATTGAAAATTCCAGAAGATAGATTTGAGATTGATATAATGCTAAAGTTTCTAATAAGTAAATCTTTCAACAAGATGCATGATACACCTTGGAAAGAAGCAAAATCACCATTTTTTCTCACTATTTCTTCTCCATGCTCTCACAGGGACCATGGAGAGACTGCATCCAGAGCCAACATGGAACAAAGCCCCATCAGGAGGGCTTTCAGAGAGAGAAGTCACTCCTATGCTAATAAGAAATAAGTGTTAGATGAAACATAATAGTATTATGCTTAATGTGAACTTTGAACATTTTATAGATTAGAGGGGGGAAAGGAAAATAGTAGAAAGAACATGAAACATGAAGACAATATTCCCACCCAAACACTTGTGACAAGAATGATATGGAGGATGAGGCAAAGGTCAGCAAAATCTGGATGATACAACAGGAGAAATTTATTCCAGGCAGAGATACAATCTGGCTCAGCATTTCCATGGCTTTCCATGGGAATAAACTGGAAATTAACACCAAAACCCCAATGTGTGTTTGGTGAATTTAAATTCTACTAAGAAGATGCTTTGGTAAAACATAACTTGATTGTTGTTGCAGATATGGTTCTTCTTAATCTTTTCCATTATTTTCACAATGCTAAATATTTATTACAGGAAGGTCAATGGACAACCATCAGAATGAACACACTGGGGTGAGGGGTTGGAGGGACAAGAACACTGCAATAAACAATATTTCCAAAACATTTGTTTTCTAACCCAGTGCCCAGGTGAGAATCAATTATGCAAACTACCAAAGTATTGTTCAAAAACCCAGTAAAGAATATTTTAGACCATGACTAGGAAAAGTTATTCCAAAAAAAAAAAAATTTACATTTCGGAGGAGATCCAAGATGGCAGACCAGAGGGAGGTAGCATTCTGTGTCACTCTGTGACCTGGACTCAAGTAGTGAGAATACTGCTTCTCTGTGAGTGATATTCCTGCTCCCATGCAGGAATCATGGTCACCATGCTCATCCAGAGCTCCAGGCCTCAGCATCAGAGTAGGTCTTCCAACTACTGGCCCATGCAAGGCTACTGGGTGGGACCATCAGCATCAGCACACACACAGAATTTTCAGCCACCCACCCCAGCAGAAATCACAGACACTGCTCCCACACAGGACACCCAGAAGCTTTCAATACATAGGAACTCTGGCCGCCACTCCTGTGTGGACCCCCATCTACCAATGTGGGGTTCCCCCATCACCTTCATCTTGGGATTCTGTAGCAGGGGAGAGAGTTCCCTACATGCAGTAGCCTGTCTGCATGCAAGCACTTCACACAAGCTGTGGAGTCAGCCGACAGCTACACTCTGCACACCACAGAGCTCATCTCTGAACTCATCTTTGATTGTCCAGCTCCCCCTACCTGACCCAACACCACCCCTTCGATGAAAGCAGGCACTTCCATCTTGGGTCACCTTCATCACCATCTTCAGTGGGGGCAACTCCCAGTTTGGAATGCTGGTTAGCTAGGTACCCAGTTTCAAACTCCCTCGTCTCCCCAATAGCCACTACCCTGGCACAGTGAGACCCTGGTCATCTTCACCATCCTGAGGGCTAAGATATCAGCTAACAACAGATGACCCCATCTATTGAATGAGAAGTGAAGCAAGAAAGTTACTGACCTCCAACCAAAGCAATCTCTATTTCTTCCTTCAAGATTTTTTTTCCTCTCCTTCTCTATTCTCCTGTCCTCACATCCCCAACATATGTGAAACCAAGTACTTTTCATAAATTAGGATTTTGAGGACTGGTACATCTGAATAGTATATAACAGATGTGTTGTACATCCTTTTTTTCTTTTTTCCCACTAATTTCTACTATTTTAACACTTTTAATTTTTCTTTTTTTTATTATTAGTTGTTCAAAACATTACATAGCTCTTGACATATCATATTTCATACATTTGATTCAAGCAGATTATGAACTCCCATTTTTACCCCGTATATAGATTGCAAAATCACATCGGTTATATATCCATGTGTTTGCTTTAAGTACTCTACTGTCTTCCCACTTACTTGTCTACACAAAATTACTTCCTCTCCCTTTTTCTGCTTCTAATCTTCTTCTTTAGATTTCTCTTTCACACTTCCTAAGATATAATAACTCTATATCCTCACCTTCTGCCTCCTCAGCATATCATCCTACTTCTCATCCATGATTCTTTGTCCACCATCAGAAACTGTAGGCTCTTTTACAAACCTACTGTGTATATTGTAAATAATAATTGAATTAACAATTTTTGTGCATTGTGACCAAACTGTAAATGTCTTAATAGGAAACATTTGCTTTTAGGGTATATATTGTTTATATAGGGATCTGTTAACATTGTTCTTCACTTAAAAGGAGAGGTATTGGATCCCTAAAGGGACACTGTAAGCCTCTATGGTAAAAACAGTAACACCTCAGATCCACAGTGCCATAAGGGAAGACACACAAGCAATATGAAAATACAAGGGAAGAAAGTGCCCCCAAACAAATCAAGATACCACATTATTAGAATACATGACCAGCACAGAAGAAATGATAGAGAAGTAAATCAGGATGGACATAATTAAAATGTGCTGTGAATTAAAGGATGAAATAAAAGTGCTTATACAGGCAGCAAAAGATCATTTTGAAAAAGAGCTACATAAACAAATACAGGAAGCAAAAGATTATTTCAATATGGAGATAGAGGTTCTTTTAAAAAAAACCCAAATACTTGAAATGAAAGAAACAATAAACCAAATTGAAAGCATCACCAACAGATTAGACCACTTGAAAGACACGACCTAAGACAATGGATAAAAAATATAAAATCTTGAAAAGAATATAGACCACACTGTGAAAATGGTAAGAAACCATGAGAAGAACATTCAAGAAATATCAAATAGCATAAAAAGACCAAATTTTAAGAGTTATTATGAGAACACAGATAAAATATATCAAAATCTCTGGGACACTATGAAGGCAGTACTAAGAGGAAAGTTTAGTGCATGGAGTTCATTCCTTCAAAGAAGAAAAAATCAACAAAAAATAACTTAATATTACATCTCAAAGCCCTAGAAAAAGAAAAACAATAAACCCCAAAAACAATTGAAAACAGGAAAAAATTAAAGATTATTAATAATAATCAGAGCTGAATCAATAAAATTAAAACAAAAAAATTGAAAAACTTGACAAAACAAAAAGCTGGTTCTTTGAAAAAATAAAGAAAATTGATAATTCATTAGCCATGCTAATGAAGAGAAGGAGAGAGAAAATTCAAATTACTAACATCAGGGAGGGGAGGGGGGATAGTAGAGGATAGGAAGGGCAGCAGAATACAACATACACTAGTATGGCAATGTGTAAATCAATGGAAGTGTAAATGATATGATTCTGCAATCTGTATATGGGGTAAAAATGGGAGTTCATAATCCACTTGAATCAAATGTATGAAATATGATATGTCAAGAGCTTTGTAATGTTTTGAACAACTAATAAAAAAACAAATTACTAACATCCGATGATAAAAAAGGGAATATCACAACAGACACTACAGAAATACAGAATATAATTAGAAATTATTTTGAAAATTTGTACTCCAATAAAATAGAAAATATCAAAGTCATCAATAAATTTTTAGAGGCATATGATATGCCCAAACTAAATCAGGATGATATACACAATTTAAACAGATCAATTTCAAGCAAGGAAATAGAGGGTGCCATCAGAAGCCTACCAACCAAGAAAAGCCCAGGACCAGATAGATACATAGCTGAGGTCTACAAGACCTTTAAAGAAGAACTAACACCAATACCCCTCAAACTAGTTCATGAAATGGAAAAATAGTGAACACTTCCAAGCATATTCTATGAGGACAATATCACCCTGATTCCAAAACCAGACAAAGACACATCAAAGAAAAAAAAAAACCTCCAGACTAATATCTCTAATGAATACAGATGGAAAAAATCTCAATAAAATTCTGGCAAATTGAATACAAAACATATCAAAAAGATAGTGTGCCATAATCAAGTGGGATTCATCCCAAGGATTCAAAGTTGGTTCAACATCTGGAAATCAATAAATGTAATTCATCCCATCAATAGATTTAAATATAAGAACCATATGACCTTCTCAATAGATGCAGAAAAAGCATTCAGCAAAATACAGCACCTCTTCATGTTCAAAACGCTAGAAAAACTAGGAATAACAGGAACATATCTCAACATAGTAAAAGCTATCTGTGCTAAGCACCACGTCAACATTATTCTAAAATGGAGAGAAATTGAAAGCATTCCCTCTAAAAACTGGAACAAGACAGGGATGCCCTGTTTCACTACTTCTATTTATCATAGTTCTCGAAATATTGGCTAGCGCAATTAGACATATGAAAAAAATTAAAGGGACACAGATAGGAAAAGAAGAACTCAAATTACCACTATTTGCTGACAATATGATTTTATACCTAGAAGAACCAAAAATTACACCAGATATCTTCTATAACTAGTTAATGAATTCATCAAATAGCAGGATACAAAATCAACACCCATAAATCAAAGGCATTTTGTATATCAGTGACAAATTCTGGGAAAAGAAAAAGGAAAAGTACCCCATTTACTATAGCCTCAAAAAAATAATAAAATACTTGGGAATCAACCTAAAAAAAGAGGTGAAAGACCTCTATAATAAAAAACTATAGAACGCTAAAGAAATTAAAGAAGACCTTAGAAGATGAAAAGATCTCCTTATTCTTGGATAGGTAGAATTAATATTGTTGAAATAACCATACTACCAAAAGCATTACACAGATTTAATGCAATTCCAATAAAAATCCCAGTGACATTCCTCATAGAAATAGAAAAAGCAATCATGAAACTCATCTTAAAAAATAAGAGGCCCAGAATAGCTAAAGCAATCCTTAGCAAGAAGAGTGAAGCAGGTAGTATTACTATACCAGATCTTAAACTATACTGCAGAACACTAGTAACAAAAACAGCATGGTATTGGCATCAAAATAGATCTGTAGACCAATGGTACAGCATAGAGGACACAGAGACAAACCCACATAACTACAGATATCTTATATTAGACAAAGGCACCAAAAAACATACATCGGAGAAAAGATAGCCTCCTCAACAAATGGTGCTGGGAAAACTGAAAATCAATTTGCAATAAAATGAAATTAAACCCATATCTCTCACCAGGCACAAATCTTAACTCAAAGGGGATCAAGGACCTTGAAATTAAACCAGAGACCTTGTGCCTAATGGAAGAAAAAGTAGCCCAAATCTCCATCATGTCAGATTAGGCCCCAACTTCCTTAAAAAGACTGCTATACAACAAGAATTAAAATCAAGAATTAATAAATGGGATAGATTCCAACTAAAAAGCTTCTTCTCAATAAAAGAAACAATCAGTGAGGTGAATAGAGAGCCTACAGAATGGTAGCAAATCTTCACCACAAGCACATCAGATAGAGCACTAATCTCTAGTATATACAAAGCACTCAAAAATCTTAACACCAAAAAAACAAATAACTCAATCAATAAATGGGTCAAGGAATTGAACAGACACTTCTCAGAAAAGAATATACAATCAATCAACAAATATATGAAAAAATGTTCCACATCTCTAGCAATTAGAGAAATGCAAATCAAAACTACTCTAAGATTTCATCTCACTCCAGTCAGAATGGCAGCTATCCAGAATACAAACAACAGTAAGTGTTGGCGAGGATGTGGGGAAAAAGGCACACTCATACATTGTTAGTGGAACTGAAAATTGGTGCAGCCAATATGGAAAGTAGTATGGAGATTCCTTGGAAAAGTGGGAATGAAACCACCTTTAGATCTAACTATCCCATTCCTTGGTTTATACCCAAAGGACTTAAAATCAGCATACTACAGGGACAAATTCTGTAGCCACATCAATGTTTATAGCAACACAATTCACAATAGCTAAATTGTGGAACCAACCCAGATGCCCTTCAGTAGATGAATGGATAGAAACACTTTAGTATATATACACAATGGAGCATTACTCAGCAATAAAAGGGAATAAAATCGTGGCATTTGCAGCTAAATGCATGGAGTTGGAGAATATAATGCTAGGTGAAGTTAGACAATCCCCAAAAAAACAAATGCCGAATGTTTTCTCTGATATAAGGAGGTTGATCCATAGTAGGGTTTGGAGTGGTGCATGGGAGGATTAGTCGAACTCTAGATAGGATAAAGGGGAGGGAGGGGAGGGTGGGAGAAATGGGTAAAAAAAGATGGTAGAATGAGATGGACATCATTTCCCTAAGTAATGTAAGACACAAATGGTGTGAATATACTTTTATACAACCAGAGATATGAAAAATTGTGCTCAACATGTGTAATATGAATTGTAATGCATTCTGCTATAATAAATAACAAATTAGAATTAAAAATTTTTTTAAAAAGTAAGCACATGACACTAAGAAGGTGGCATATAGATGACTTGTGGTGAACAACATGCAAAAGTAAATTAAAGTTATAAATAATTGTTTTATTATCCAAATACCTGAGTATTTTCTGAATACTGAGAGGCAACAAGATCCAGTGGAAACCATTGGACAATGAATTCAGATTTCTGTTTTTCTTGATTACAAATTGTAAATAACAATATAACTAACCTCATTATAGAATGAAATGAAACTCTTAAGTGGACTATCTAAACCTAATTATAATTTGTTGGGGCATTCAATTAAGTATTTCCTCAAATTCATATTTAGTGTAATATATACACACCCAATTAGATAATGTCCCACACAGTGTTGACTCATCACATTTCTATAATATCTATATAATATACATATACATGCATAAATGTATAAGTGTATATGTAAGTTTGTATGCATATATGTATATGTATGTGTTTATATATGTGTAAGTACATGTATATTCATTTACCCCATTTTTGCCTCATGCTGTAGGTGGTACCTTCTCAGCCAGTGAGATCTATCCAACATACTGCACTGTTCATGTGCTCCTGGCTATAAAGTATCAGTGCATATATTGCAAAGACCTGTGTCAAATGGTACTCTACCTTATTTTCCTAAGTTCTAAAATAAGTATTGTTTACATTGCTGTGGATGTTCTATTACTTACTTTGTGTTAAGTAGTTTTGACCCATGATATATAACAAAAAATCAAAAAGTATGTATCTGATATGTATACCCCAAAGTAGTAACCATGATGAAATTACAGAAATGACCAAGGAAAAATCATGAAACATTTAGTGAAGGTCTTCTGACCTTCATAAACATCACTGAAAGTTGGAGGAACAACCAGCAAAGATGATTGGTGTTGATGGTCAGGAGAGATGTCTTCCAATGAACCCATGCAGAAGTGATACAGTGCTTCAGGAAAAATGTCCTTAAACTATACCAGGTGTGCTGAATCTAAAAGTTTTCTGGAAACATCATCTTTTTTTGGAAAGTAATATTAAAAATACAATTCTTTGAGGGACAGGAGATGTTTAAGAAACTGGTTAAATCACATGAGGCATAACAACATGTAAAGAGATGGATCACATGTGGTGAAATAGTAAAAAAATAAAAAGGTTACAAAGTATGTCCAAACAGAGAAAATAAATATTAAGCTCACCTTAAAAATAAAAAAAAAATATTACATTTTAGGTGAATTAGTATTAGATTTTGGCATTCCTTTACAAAACAGAAATCAACAATCTATTGAATGACAGTGCTAAATAAGCAAAGGTTTCTAATAGCCCCGCAGCCCTGGAAGCTCTGTTTACAAACTTAATGCAGTCTACTTCATGGAGACATTTGCTTAATGGGGCAGATGCAGTAGCTCCACTGGGGTCTTCACAGCAGTGTCTCAGTATTTTCCCACATGTAACAGTGTTCCTACTGGCCCTGAGAGCCAGGAATATGTTTCATGGCATCTCAGTTCTTCACAATTATACAGATGTTTTGAAAATCTTACAAATTTTCAAAATAAAAGTAATTTTATACTGATTTGTTCTGTAAAAAATCCAAACATACCATCTAAAGTTTTAAGGGAAATCTGTAAATCACATGAAATATTCCCATTTCTGTTTATTTTTTTTCTTTCTTTTTTTTATTGGTTGTTCAAAACTTTACAAAGCTCTTGACATATCATATTTCATACATTAGATTCAAGTGGGTTATGAACTCCCATTTTTACCCCAAATACAGATTGCAGAACCACATCGGTTACACATCCACATTTTTAAATAATGCCATATTAGTGTCTGTTGTATTCTGCTACCTTTCCTATCCTCTACTATCCCCCCTCCCTTCCCCTCCCATCTTCTTTCTCTACCCCAGAAATGTTCCCATTTCAAGAAAGACTAAGGCTCCTCTTTTAAAATTTTAGTCCTGTGTAAGGTTAATTCAGACAATAGAATTTTAAATGGGGGGGAACTCACCACTTAACAGGAATAAAGCCAACAGTCCTGGAGCGATCAGATGTAGCATCACTGGGAGCTCCCAGACCCCCTGTGATGGACTGCACAGGGGCAGCTGCACGTGGTAAATGACCACTGGAATGACACAGTCTCAGCCCCAGCTGAGAAACAGCATTTGAGAATAATGACAGTTCTGGAATTCTTCTGACTTCCTTAGAAAACCAATACTGAGAATCGATAATTTTAAATTAAAAAATGAAGGTGGTAAGAGTCTACAAAAGAAATCCTTATCACCACATCAGTTCATAAAAGACCTTTATTTTAGGTATAAAGGAGGAACAGTGAGTGGACAAAAGATAAAATGATTCTTTCAAGATTAAGGGCATATTTCTTCCTCCATTTGGAGTAAGGTTCTTACCTGTGGCTCCAAGAATGCTTTTAGAATGCAGGAAGATTTGATATGTTTATAAGTACATATATTTTAGAAAGAAAATATAAGGTTAATTAAATTCTTAAAAAAAGGTTAATATCTGACAAATGTTAATAACCACTGCAATTTGTGGCCTAATTTGTGAACTCAAGACTTGCAAGGTGTAAGAAAGTTTAACAGGAAGATTATTGTTAAAAACAAACACAAACAAAAGTTTGTGACCAATGTGACACAGATGCCCCATGCCAGGAGGATCTGCTCACCTGTTCATCAGCCACATGTATTAGATGTCTGCAGATGTGGATAGAAAAGATTTGAGGTTTACTTCTTCTTCTTTTTTAGTGCAGGAGTGACATCATTGCAGTAATCTAATGCCCAGAGGGCTATAATTTGCATTCCTTAAGCATGGTGACTTAACTCTAAAGATGGAGTTGAACAATATACAGGCTCAGCCCTCCACATAGTGGAAAACATTTTCTGATCATCCATTCTCATGCAACTTATCGATCCTCTAAAGTGTTTTTGGAGCACTTACTGAAATCACAAATGTGACACTATTTGGGAAAGTTAAAGATGCTAAAGAAATATTAACATTTAGTCCGTCAGGAAGAGTGGAAATGATAGGTTTGCATTGTGCAGAACAAGGCTCAAATTTCAGCTCAGCCTATTAGTGAACATGCAAACCCAGTTTACTTAAAATCTTCACTTCCTTATCTTCAGAATAAATCTGCTCATACCTTCCCTGTTATGCTGACTGACATACTCAATAAAAAATATTTTTCATTAGTTCTATCCAAATAAATGGCCTTATTACCTGTACTAGTTTGAAACCAGAAAGCAACCACTCAAAGAGAGATGTACAAAGAAGACAGTTTTCCTGAGCCAATAGGTTTTCATTGGACCATTCATTAAAGACAATGGAATGGTAGGAGAAGAGGAGAGAAAATAATGCTGTTCGTACAATAGTTTAGATATATTTATAAATTACATCTTTAGTGGCATCCCCTCTTCCACAGAAAATCTTAATTAAGTTTCTCCAGAGACCCTTACCACAATTGTCCTTAGACTATTAGCAAGAATTTCTGCAAAAAAGTTTTCAGGCAAAAGGTGTGTTTATAAAAGCAGACTGCCTCAGGGCCTCTAGCCTTAGTCTGGTCCACACCTCCTTGGTCTGGAGCCTTCACAGAGGTGTTTACATTTCAAAGGAAAGTGGTTAGTAGGGAAAGTCCTTTACAATCCAAAAGATTCCTTGGAAACCACTTGTGAGGGTGGTGTTGTCTCCTTTCCCAGTCACTGATTTTCACAGTGCCCTTGATTTATTTTCCAGGCCTGGGTTGATTGCCCAGAACAGTAGAAAAAAATCTAATTTTATGTAGACTTCTGCAGATTGTGAGCCTCTGAGTTCCCCCTCCCCCTACACACTGGGTATAAAGTTCAAAACATTTCTGAACTCTGGGTTCAGAGGGGCAAAAAGGCAAAAGCCCTCTCTGAGCCAATAAAGCTGCTTCCTGCTAATTCCTCAGTGTCCAGCCTAGCCTGTCTTACAACACATCCACTTAGGAGGATGAGGCTAAGAATGGAACTTCCTTTTATCATAGTGATTTTAAAAGAAAATTCTTATCTCCAGGTGTGATGGTACATGCCTGTAATCCCAGTGACGTGGGAGACTGACGTAGGTTTGAAACCAACCTCAGCAATTTAGCAAGGCTCTGAGAAACTTAAGGAGACCCTGTCTCAAAATAAAAAATAAAAAAGGGCTGGGGATGTTGCTCAGTAGTAAAGTACCCATGGGTTCAATCCCCAATATCCAATAAACAAATAAAAACAAATTCATTTTTATTTATAAAACCCAGACTAACAATTACACTTTAGGCGGTCCACCAGGCCTTAAGTGCTGCAGCCTCTACTAATAATATTGACTATTTAAAAAAAACATTATTATTTTTATTAATAAAATCAGGATTTCTCATATAACAAAAATACTACTGTGCCAGCCTGATGGGAAGCCAGGTGAGAAGATTTCAGTCCCAACCAAGCACAGCTGGAGGGACTTTACACACACACACACACACACACACACACACACAAGTCAGCCTCCACCCTTATTTCAGGTCATTTAGAAGGTCCTGAAATATTGAAGAGAAGACATTTCAAATACACATCCATTTCAAAAATATTTATGGAGGGTTTTCTGTAAGGCAGTATTCCTGATGTTGGGATACCTCTGTCAATAAAGCGGAAATCTGGTCCTTACCACATTTGTTTTCTAACAGAAGGACACAATAAATAAATAAATAGCCAGATATGGTGGCCCACACCTGTAATCCCATCCATTTGGGAGGCTGAGACAGGAGAATTGCAAGTTCAAAGCCTGCTTCAGGAATTGCAAGGTGCTAAGCAACTCAATGAGACCCTTGTTTCTAAATAAAATACAAAATAGGGCTGGGGAGGTGGCTCAGTGGTTGGACTCAGTGGTTGAGCACCCCTGAGTTCAATCCCCAATACCAAAAAATAAATAAGTAAAAAAAAAAAGAAACAATTAACAGATCTAGTAAATGAGGAAGGCACATAAAATGTTAGGTGTGGTAGGTGGTTCTGGGGAAGACAGAACAAAAAGAGCAAAGTGGCAAGGATCATGAGTGTGGGGGGAGGGGTGCTGGGGTTGGGCTGCAGCTTCAAGCAGGATGGTTAATGCAGACTGCTTTAAGGAGGTCATATTTCAGCAAAAGATGGTAAATTCTGTGGGAAAATCTCTCTAGGCAGGGGTAACAACCAGTAAAAAGGACTTAAGATAGCAGTATGCCTTAGATTCTCAAGCAAAAGCAAGGAGTCAACGTAGCTGCCAGGTAGTAAGCATGGGAGAAGCTCTAGGAAATGACATCAGAGTAGAGGCTGTGGTATTCAATGACATGAGGCTATTAAGGAGCGTGACTTCTGTTCTAAGCTCATGACTTAGATGGCATCTCCACAGATTCTTAAAGCACAATGGGGACAGTTTCCTCTGTATAATCAATGGTAAGCAAGTGGCTGCTACAGAAGGAGGGTCTCACCTGGCACAAACAGGAAACGCAAAAAATGCAGCTCTTTGTGTAGATCTGGCAGGATGTTGCACAGGACCAGCCAGGTGATGTCTGGATTCTGGTACTGCCCCTGCTGACCTGTCACACCCTGCTGAAACCTCGTCCCTAGTCTGACAGACCTTTCCCATGATCTCAACTCTTCCTTTTTATCCAGGCCAGGGAAATCTTTCCAACCTCAAGTATGAGAGAAAAGCTGGCTCTTTCTGATAATTTTTTTCTCCGTAAATTTCCATGCATTGAGGTCTCTAACCTATGTGAATATGTGGTGCATATTCACAATGGGATACTATTCAGCCATAAAAAAAAAGAGAGAGAGAGAAAAAAATCCTTCAGCAACACGGATGGAACTGGACATCATTATGTTAGGTAAAATAGAGTATAGAAAGAGAAATACCACATGATCTGACTCACATGTGGCACTAAAAGATTGATATCACAGAAGACGAGAGTAGAATGGTGGCTACCAGAGTCTGGGGAGAGTAGCAAGGAGGAAAAGATAAAGAAAGACTGATCAGTGGGTACTAAGATACTGTTAGATATGAGCAAGAAATTCTGGTGTGCTATCTTATTGCACAGAACAGTGAATATAGTTAGTGATAATGTAGTATATATTTCAAAAAGATAGAAGCAAGAATTTTAAATATTTCCACCATATAGAAATGATAAATGTTTGAAAACATAGATGTTTAATCTGATGAGACATTACACAACATATACATGTATTAAAACATTACATGCTATCCCATAAAAATGTACATTTCAATGTTTTTACGTATCGGTTAAAAATAAATTCAATTTCTATTTTTTTAATGTGATAATGTGAAGAGATAGATATGAATTGTGCTTAATCCCTGTTGCCTACAACTGCACGCTTTCATCGGAAAGGAGGACAAGTAACAACCGCTTAGAGTAGCATGAATGCGACAGGATAACACGGAGCATGCACAGACAGAAGACAGTCCCCTGAAGATAACAAGCAGGGAGGTGCACGGAGGGCCTAGTTTTTTTTTTCACTTCAGGTAACTGCTAAGGCTAGTGATAGGGGTGAAGAGAAAGTGAAGAGATTTCATAAAGGGCTAGATTTCTGGCATGTAAGTGTAGAATATCATCACATTTCACATGGACTCGTATCTGTGATACGAACAAGTTCAAAGTGGAGATATAAAAAAAAAATTGTTGATGAAACTGTTTCAACATGCATTTCTGTAGTGCAAACTTTGCTTCTAGATTGAAATTCTCATAGGAGTTGAAAACCCAGTTAAGATTTTGGCGGGAGGATACAGAAAGGAAACAGAAAATTTTCAAAGGAAATTTCAAGAAAACACGAGCACCCTTCCAGCTCTTCTGAATTTAAGTCATCATTTAAAAGGTCAAGTTTCAACATATCTACACTTCACCATACACACTTTCAGTGATGATTTCCCAAGGACACAGAATGTATTCAGGAGCTTTGTTTTGTTTTTGTTTTTTGTTGTTGTTCCAATTCCAGCTCTCTATAAAGAATAGGAGAAAATTCTAGCCGATGTGGTAAGACAAAAGTTCTTATCCTTGTCTTATGTCCCATGCCTGTCTTTCACCCCACCCCTACCCTTGGATGCCTGCTTTCTGCCTCTGGGTCCTTCTTGCTAATCCCAAACAGCTGCCATTTCTTGTGAATATTCCCAGCATACAATCTCTTAGTAATGAACAGTTTTTAAGAAACTCCTTTGAAAGTCTGCAGTTCCTCTCTCCTTGAAGCTACTTTCTCTTCTTGGCAACTCCAGACTAACTGTACCATGCTGAGGCTCTCTGCTTTCTTGGCATGACTTCCTGTTAGGAGGCTATGAATCTCAGCCCAAATAAGTTTTATTCTTCTCTGGTGATTACACAAAGTGCACAAGCCCATTTTTGCTTGAGAAAAGGCACTTTCAGCCTGGAATCTGATCTGAAAATAAATTCTCATTGCACAGCTTTCAGACTCTCCCTGGAAGCAGGAATGTGGGATCTGATTGCTAATCAAGAATTCCCCATGCTCAGGACACATGAGAATGCAAGCAGGCTCACAGAAATCACTCCTGGGAGCCACTGGGAGAAGCATTTAAATCAGCCTTGTAGGAGTTAGGAAAGTATGCCCCAAGAAAAGGATTTTGAGCTGAATATTGAGAAATGGAAATGGACCTTACTATGGTGATAAGAGCCCCCCAAAACCAATACCAATTAAAACACAGCAAGTTTCGGGACTGGGGTTGTGGCTCAGTGGTAGAGTGCTCGCCTCGCACATGTGAGACCTGGTTTCGATCCTCAGCATAAATATAAATGAATAAAAATAAATGAATAAAGGTATTTTGTTCAACTACAACTAAAAACTAAATATTTAAAAAAAAAATGTAGGGGCTGGGGTTGTGGCTCAGCAGTAGAGCCCTCACCTGGTGCGTGCAAGGCCCTGGATTTGATTCTCAGCACCACATAAAAATAAATAAATAAAAATAAAGGCACTATGTACAACTAAAAGAAATGAATATTAAACAAAAAAATTTTTAAAAATGTAGCAACTTTCCAGGATAGCTGAAAGATGTCATTGAGGGTATTCAAATAACAAAAAATAAATTTTACAAAGATGATGTCATGGGTCAGGAATTTATAAACTGTATTTATGTTACTGAAACTGCTTGGATTGATGAGGACTTAAGGAAGAAGTGAGGAGATAACCAAAAAGGCAGAGCTCCTGCCACGTCCACCCAAAGTAATTTGGTTGAGCATGTTAGAGTTCCATCATAAAATTCTCTTTCAAAACCATAGAGAGGATTTTGTTGAGGTTTTTAAACATTTGAGAAATTTAATATTAGGAAATTTATCTTTGATGTTTCTATAACAGCAAGTGACGATTCTACATTCTCTCTCAAGAGAGAGAGTTCACAGCTACACATTCCAACCTCACTGAGGCACCAGCATTTTTTGGCTCCTCTGTGGAATGACACAATTCCTGAGCCCAAACAGAAAGCTGTATGAGATTCAAGGAGTGCAAACAAGAACACACTGAGCAGTAAGTTCGTGATGCACAGTGGGTGGTAATGCCTGGCACAGACTGTCCAATTGGGCTCCTTAGCAAAGGTACAGTAGCAGATGAGTGCACACCACCCTTCCTTCTTACTCTACTGTGACTTCCTGCTTTGTCTGCACTTTAGACCTAATATCAGCCAAAGATTCTCTAGGTTGCACTTGGCATTTCTATAAATCACACTATGGAATCCATATGACTATGACTTTGAACTTTCTTGATGAGTTAACTTTCCCCTTGAAAAGATATGCTCTCAACTCACAGGGTGCCTCTTATTTTTAGAAATATGCACAACTGAAGAAACACCCTTTCAGTTCCTACAGCACATCTCATATGATGATCAGCAATATTTCCTAATTACTAAAGAGATCACTTGAAATTCCTTTAAAAAAAAACAGATTCTGCTAAAAATCCTTGAAATAAAACTATTTCTCAGTGACAAAACTAAAAAATTACCTTTCTATATCCCAAAACAAATACACGCTGCAAGACTCAGGCTGATAGAAGGAATTTATTTTCAGGAACATTAATCAAAATGCATTCTAAATGTCGACTGTGCCAAGTAAATATTAATGCACATGAATCTCTTCAGAGGCAATAAAAGTTTATTTCAGCTTGTGTAGGGTGGTCATTCATACTGTAATAATGTTAGTGCTGGATTAGAAGCTGGGTCCTACAATGAATTTTTAAGAAAAAGAACTTCAACTCAACACTAATCTATAGTTAAGGAAACCAGAAAGGTTTAGCAGGTGTTACCCATAAATCAGCAGCACATTTAGCTACACAGATCCTCTCTGTCAAGTCTGGCCCCAAATGAATTCAAACCATGATGCAACTAGAACAAAGACCTGGTCTAAAGTTCTTTCCACGTTTCCACAAAGGACACAAAAATGGGGGAAAAGAATGTTAGATATGTTAGACTTCTTACAGCATTAGAATTCAGAAGATCAAGAGCATCCAAGTTATATTTATATTCCTATTTTTTAATAGTAGAAATGCTTAATCTGAAGTTGATGACATTGAGTTACAAGTGTATTTTCTAGTATCAAATGTAAGAAATGAGGCCCAAACTGCTGATCCCAAGTATTATCACATGAACATGTGCCAGAATGGTTGTATAAGAATTCCTGATATGATTGGAAGACCCTAAGGAGGAGATTCTGATACAGGAGATATAGTATGATGCTCAGATTTTTTTTTAATAAAACAAAGTGCCTAGGTAAATTTTATACAGAGGCAGATTCAGAATGTCTGAGGCCCCATCTCATGCTGCCCTTTAATTAAGGACCCTTCCTTCAAGTTCTCAAAGAATTTCCTCACACAGGACCAGCTGAGAAGGATGGCAGGCAATGAGAAGGAGTGCCCATGTTTGAGTTGTGTGGTTTACACCCTCTGTGGGGGCCATTTTATATATTTAACAAATATGATGACTTTGATGATGATGATATATGACAATAATCAAGCAGAAAGTCTACTAGACCTGTGCTTCTCAAACTTGAGTATGCATAAGAATCACCTGGGGAGCTTATTAAATTGCAGATTCTGATTCAATGGGTCTAGAATGGGGCCCAATGTTTTGCATTTCTAGCAAATTTTCAAATGATGCCAATATTGCTGGCCTGCGGATCAATCTTAGACAGAAAGGTACTGGGCTTTTTAACCTGACTGAGAAGAATAGGGTATATACTTCAAACTCCTTTAATAAGCAGGAATTATATCTCCTGAAACAGAACTAAAACTTAAAGAGGCAGCCAGATATCATTGGTAGTGATTTATGCAAGCCACAGGCAGGACAAAGTGGTGAGATTGATTGCTTATATGACACACACAAATACATGCACTAAGCCTTCGCATAACTTTGCTCCCAAACCTGAGGTCACCAGTTTTATAGATGTTAATGAGATAAGAAAGATCTGCCACCTTTGGGGTCAAACCCCATGGTTTGTTCCAGCTCCAAGATCCTCACAGTCATTGTTGTCACTCTGAGTGTGCTGCCATCCTAGAGTCATCATAGAAACAAGACAAGCTTCCTGTCTCATCTGGAACTCCCAGTCCTTTTATGAATCCCAGAATCATAGATATCACACAGTGAAAAGCAGTCAGTTCCTTGCCAGGTATATAAGTCTATGGCAGACAGACTTTGGACACAAAATTAATGAATAGCTTAGAATAGGCTACCTCTTAACTCCTTGCTATGGGAAAATTGTTCAAGCCACCTTTAATGGGGAATTCCATTAGCTATCACTGAAAGTATATCACAAAAATAATGTTTCTCCTCATTAGTATTTATGCATTGTAAATTATAATAAAGACTTCCCAAAAAAGAACAGTTAAACTGTGGTTAATAAGTTCTTGTGGTAATGACTTATTGCTTTGGGTTATGACCTCTGGATTACAAATTTATACCTGTGAAAGTTTTAGCTGAGCCTGGATATCTACCATGGAATACAAAAAAATTGCACAGGGTTTAGTATTAATAAAGGTAATTATTTATTAATTCATTTATTCAAAAGGCATAGCTTTTATAGTCTTAGTGGAGGAGCTATGCTAGGCACTAGAGAAATAGCTGTGGACAGAGAAATTTTTCTTTCATGAAGTTTGTCTTCTAGTGGGGCATGGAGAAAACAAACATTAATGTAAAAGAGAAATCCAAGAATGATGTATAAAGAGTAACCACACTGGAGGCTGAGAATTATGTAAAGAACATAAAAATCCAATAGAGTGTCAATCAATTAGAAGGCTGCTATTTCTCAGCATAGCAATAATCAATAAACTCAGTTTTGGGTTTATTGGGGGGTTTGAAATGCCCTAGTCATTCCAGCTGCTATAACAAATTACCATAGACTGGGTAGCTTAAACATCCAGTTATTATGAATCTATTTGTCATAGTTCCAGGGGCTGGAAGTCCAAGATCAAGGTGCCACCACAATTTGGTTCTCAGTGAAAGTTCTGTTTCTGGTTGTCTTCACATGACTTTTCCTTGGTGCCTGTACACAGGAGAGATTTTTATGTCTCTTTTTCTTCTTGTAGAGGCGCTAATCCCAACATGAATCTCTACTCTCACAGTCTAATCTAACTTTTATTACCTCTCAAAGGTCTCACCTCTAAATTCCATCACAATTGGGGATTAGGGTTGCAATGCATGAATTCTAGGGGAAACACTTTTAGTCCATATTGGAGAGATTTGGGGTTGAGCAAACAAAACAATATAACCATGAGGGGCAGAACTTATAATAAGCTTTATTGGGTGGCACTGCAAAAAAAGGAATGTCTCTCACCACAAAACTGTCCAGAAGCTACAGCACAGGGGCCCTCCTCAAAAGAAGAGGAGAGTTGGGAATAACCAGAGGACAGAGGGATCAAAGAGGGGGCTTATGTGTCAGGTAGTGTTATTCAGTAGCATGGCAGAGACTCTCTGGGTCAGAGAACTCTGAAGGGCCATAGCAGCCTGGGGACTTAACACCACACAAGTTCCTGTGTTCTAATGGGTAACTGTTATTGGGTGAAGTTTTACAGAGCATGCAAAGCAAGTAGTCTCTAAATAGCTTTAAAATAGACATGATTGGCTTATTTTTTAAACCACTGAAAGTGCAAAAATTGAGTTTCTCAGAAGTTGGATTTTGAGTTAATGGATCTCAGCCTTCGGTGATGAAATAAATGACACAGGTGCCAATACACAGAGACCATCTTTGGCTCATTTATATATTATATATAAAATGCTTAAGTAAAATATATAAAATAAAATACAAATACAATCTTATTGTTTTGGGGGTAGGATTGGAACACAATAAGTGACATTTGCCACATAGGTTATAAACCAGCCTAAGCATGTCTTAAGAAATAGTGTTCACAGTTGAAAAGGACTGGAGCTCTAAAAACTTTCCTGATTAAACCAGAAAACGAAGTGAAGGAAGAGAAATGTAAGATCCTCAAGTTTTCTACTTCACTACTAAGGGACATGAGAAAACAGGTGGAAGTCAGCTGCCTTTCATCTCCAGATATGGCAGGAACAGCATGTTTAAATGAACAACTATGAAATTCACAAAGTACAGTTTTAGCAACTTTCTTAGAACATTGTGCTCTCAATTAAGATTTGGAAGCTTAGGAACAATAAGCAGCACAGAAGATAGCTTGCGTGATTCAACAGAACACAGACGTGAAAGGAATGTTGGAGAATATGTATCAACGACAAGCTGAGGCTCAGAAAAGTTTATGACCTGTACAAGGTCACACTGCAAATTAGTCTGAATCCCCACTCCTTGTTTTCCTAATCCAAGGCACTTCCCTTCACATTACAACTTTCCCCAGAAAACCTTTCAATTATATAACCTCATAACCTCTGGGTATTTAGAGATGTTGGGTGAAGATTTATAATTTTGAGTTATAAATCTTTCTAAAAATAGATTTTAAATATTTGACTTAAAATTTTTTCCACTGCTAACACTTCCAAATGGATTTGTTAAGGATGATGGTTATTTTCTAAAATATTTCCTATAAATGTGCACTTTGGGAAAAAAGCAAGGGTAGCTCAACTACTAGTTATCAGACAGATGCTCTGCTGGGGGCCATTTAAAGGCAAAGCAAAGGTTATGCTCTTAGTCTGAGAGTCTGTTTGTTCTTATAGAGTGCTGTTTGAAAGACAGCAAGAATATGAATTTCATGTTTTAAATTCCTTCTGACCACCAATGAACTCAACATAAACCATAAGACAATTCTCCACTCTAAAAAAGTTAATCCTCAAAGACACAGATAGAAACAGAATTGTATTGGAATAGTGCATAAATCGTTCTTCCTTCATGAAAACAAACTCACTCTTGAAAAGTTTGATCCATTTTTACCGTTAATAGACACGAATTTTACGGTGAGACCTGGTTCAGAAAACAGGGAAAGTCCTTCCATATCTAAATCGGAGTCACAAGAGACTAGTTAAGAAATTCTAGCAGCTGTCCAGGTAAATCTCTAAAAGCTCAATTCCTAACACAACTGAATTTACTCTAACAAAGTCTAATAGGATATGCAGTAGGTGGTCTTCCATGAAGTGACACAGCAATTCAAGATCCTCTATTCCCCATCCCTTAAAGAGGCATCAAACTTTTTTTTTATAAAGGAGAGTAAGGAATAGTTTAGCTTTGTGAATCAGTTCCTATTGCAGCTACTCAAGTCTACTGCTGTAGTCGGTAAGTAGGCACTTATAATACCTATACAAATAAGCACTACGGTGTTCCAAGGGAAGCCTCTTGAAAAGGCTTTCATTTGCTAACACCTGCCCTAGAATCTCAGAGTCCTTAGCTATTGGCCAACTGACAAGGAAAGAGACAGCATAGATTACTGGTGTATGCATGTTTGTGTCTATGGGTGCGTGTGTGTGTGTACGCATGCACATGTACCAGGTTTTTAAGGACCAGGCCAGAAAGATGCAGACATAGCCTGGGTTTGCATGACATTGACCAGACCTGTCCCATGACCACACAAAGCAAGAATAGGAAAAGTAATCTGACATTTGGCAAAGACAGAAATAATAACATTATTAATACAGAGCAAGTTTCTCATGCCCCACCTTCTGGCCCCCAAATATCAATTTTTACTCCCCTTATGTACAGAACACATTTTTCAGTCCCCATCCCCCAGTTAAAAAGTACTTCCCAAGAAGGAAGATAGCCGCTGCGTACGGGGGTTGCTGAAGTGCTGAGCGTGGTGCTCAGAGCAGCGGCTTTAATCGAGATTTCACGCAGCTTGTTAGAGCTCCTTTCACCATTAATCTGTAGCAGACCACTTTGCCAAGCAGCAGAAAGAACAAAGAGATTGAAAAAGAGACGCTTGGCTCCCGGACGCTTTCCTGCTCAGAGTCACAGGTGCTTTGCGCCCATCTGCTTCCTCTTTCACTTCGCTCACGGCAGAGAAGCTGAATGTGTAATCAGCAGTGGATAGTAAGTACCTGAGGCAAAGAAAGCTCAGTGCGCCCCGCCTTTTTTTTTTTTTTTTTTTGAATATTTTCTATACAGGGAGAGTTAGTGGATTGGGATTGTTGGCTGAGCTGCGGTTTCGGGGCCGAAAATCCACTCCGCGGGAGCCGCCATTTGCTTTCTGCTTGCTGTCTAGATTGCTCTGTCTACATTGTACAGCAGCCGCATCTAGAGGCTGTAACGGCTGCGTGCCGAGCCCTGTCCTCCGAAGGCTGGACCACAGCCTCGAGCACCTCGGTCGCCTGTTCACCGCTGCACCTTCGGGCACAGCCTGCTCTGGGGTCGTTCAGCATCCCCCTGCGAGGGGACCTGTGCTCCAGAGGAGGGGGCCGGAGAGCCGCGGCGGCAGCCGCTTGGGCCCCAGGAGCCGGGCACTGAGCCGAGGAGAGGAGGAGGCCATGGCGGCGTTGCTAAGGTCGCGGACAAGCGCGGCACCCGTGAGCGCGGCCCAGAGGTGGCGGCAACAGCAGCAGGGTTTCATTTCTAGAAAACTGGACTGGAAACAGAAGCAGCAGTTTGTATAATCCCAAGATCTTGCTTATACCAGGAAGCTGTAAGGGGTAACATGAATATCATTGAGGAGGTCTAACATGACGGCAGGCACGGAGAGATCAAGTCTCTGACCTCTTCAACTGTGCAGGCATAGGGAGTCTTAAACCATCTAAATGCTGTTTGCTCAGGATCACTAGGCAATGCTGAGCTGACGTGGATCTGGGGCGTACAGTCTGGGCCCCTCAGAAAACACACTCTGAGCACGGATCAGCTACATTCAAGCTCCGGTTCGCCTGCTTCTCGTGACTCAGCACTAACGATCCCACTGAAATAACTGGTCGGCCCTTCTGAACTTAGAGGTAAAAGCCAACTGAGCCTTCATAGGCAGTGGCCACAGGACTGAAACGGGGATTGGGAGAGATAGTCAGGACCCACCTGTTGCATTGGTCACCCAGCATAGGGAACAAACAGTCACCATTTGCACGGGATACCACCTTGGAAGAGAACTGACGTCATGGGCGGAGGAGATAACTGCATTGAAACCAGCGAGACAGGTGTGTAATCCCCTAGTCATCTCTCTCCACACAGCGGGGGAAACCTTAAGGGCCCCTCCCAGCTCTCCTGTGAGCGCAATAGCCAGACGGAGGGAATCAGGAGTGGTGCGGAACTCGCGGCGCGAAACTCCCGGCTACCACTCCCACCAGTGCTGACAGCTGAGGTCTCTTGCACCAACTACGGGGGCGTGGCTACCGGAGGGCAAGCAAATTCGCTGGGGGTTCGCAGCCGCAAGCTCTACAAACTAAGGGTCTGAGGGAGGCAAATAGGGAGAGGGAGCCCAGGTGTTCATGAAAACAGGGCTCCCAGGAACAGCAGACATGGCGTGTAGCCAGTATTGTGGTGAGCGTCACAGGTGAGCATGGCCTGGATTGAGGAACCACAAGAGAAGGCCCTAGGCACTCAGGATTGGAGACCCGCCCAGTCTGGGAGGAAGAGCTGCTGCACAGTGATTGGTTTCCACCTATTGAGAGGAGAAGCTTGACCCAGTGGGCACAGCTCCACCTACTGGAAGAGAAGTTAATCGAACTCTTGGACTACATTTATTATTATTATTATTATTATTATTATTATTATTATCATTTTTTTCTCTTTTTCTTTTTTTTCCTTTTTCTTTCATTTTCAATTTTTGTTGTTGTTGTTGTTCTTTAATTTTTTAATGTTTTTAATTTTTTGTTTTAAATTTATTTTATTTTATTGTTTTTTTTAATTTTAAATTTCATTTTTTTATTATCATTATTATTTTTGTAAAAAAAAATTTGTCTTTTCTGATGTTCTTTATTTTCTAATTTTTGTTTGTTTGTTTGTTTTTGTTTCTTTTGTCTTTTCATTTCTTTTCAATTATCTTATTCCCCCTTCCTTGAATTCTACCTGCCTACTCTCATTCTCTTTAGTGACTTCTTCCCTGCCCTTCTAATATCCTTCCTCCCAAGCATCAAATAAATTTATAAGAGTAAACAGTAACTCAGCAGTCAAACAGAACAAGAAGTATCATGAGCATAAAAAAGCAAGGAAGAAAAGGAGTACAAACAATGAAAGACAGCCTAAATATTCAGGAGGACCTAGAGTCAGCAGAAAAATGGTCATATAAGGAACTCAAGGAACACCTTAGACAGATGGAATGGAACCTTAAAGAGGATACAAGACAGCAAATCCAAACAGTGAAAGAACACATTGAAAATGAATTACATAAACAGATAAAAGAAGAAGTTAAGCATCTTTATTAGGAGATAGAGATTATAAAAAAAATCAAACAATAATTCTAGAAATGAAGGAAATGATAAACCAAATTAAAAACTCAATCGAGAGTATCACAAACAGAGTGGAGCAAGTAGAAACCAGAATGTCAGATAATGAAGACAAAATATATCATCTTGAAAAGAGTCTAGCCAACTCAGAAAGGCTGCTTAAAAATCACGAGAAAAACATCCAAGAGATATGGGATAACATAAAAAAGCCAAATCTACGAGTCATCGGGATAGAGGAAGGTACAGAGATTCAAACCAGGGGAATCAGTAACCTGCTGGATGAAATAATTATAGAAAACTTTCCAGAAATAAAAAAGGAAACGGATATGCAAATTGTAGATGCATACAGGACACCGAGCACACAAAATCACAATAGACCAACGCCAAGACACATTGTTATGAAGATATCCAATATACAGAACAAAGAGAAAATATTAAAAGCTACAAGAGAAAGGAGGCAGATCACATTCAGGGGTAAACCAATAAGGTTAACAACGGATTTTTCATCACAGACACTGAAAGCGAGAAGATCCTGGAACAACGTATTTCAAACACTGAAAGACAATGGATGCCAACCAAGAATTCTGTATCCAGCAAAATTAAGCTTCAGGTACGACAATGAAATAAAAATCTTTCATGATAAACAAAAGTTAAAAGAATTTGCAGCCAGAAAACCAGCATTGCAAAGCATTTTGAGCAAAACACTACACGAGGAAGAAATGAAAAACAATAACCAAAACCATCAGTGGGAAGTGCCTCTATAAAGTTAGGGGGCGGGGGGAAAGCTAACCTTGGAGAAACAAACTAAAAGAAGATAAATAATCAAACATGGCTGGAAGCACAAACCATACATCAATAGTAACTCTAAACATTAATGGCTTAAACTCTCCAATAAAGCGACATAGGCTGGTAACATGGATTAAAAAAACAAATCCAACAATATGCTGCCTCCAGGAGACACATCTGATTGGAAAAGACATACACAGGCTGAAGGTGAAAGGTTGGGAAAAAATATACCACGCACACGGTCCTCATAAGCAAGCAGGGGTGGCCATCCTCATATCGAATAAAATCGACTTCAAGACTAAATTAATCAAAAGGGATAAGGAAGGACATTATATACTGTTAAAAGGAACCATTCACCAACAAGACATAACAATTATCAATATTTATGCACCAAATAATGGTGCTGCGACGTTCATAAAAGAAATTCTCCTCAAGTTCAAGAATCAAATAGATCACAACACAATAATTATGGGTGACTTCAAGACACCTCTCTCACCATTGGACAGATCTTCCAAACAAAAGTTGAATAAAGAAACTATAGAACTCAATATCACAATCAACAACCTAGACTTAACTGACATATATAGAATATATCAACCATCATCAAGTGCCTATACTTTTTTCTCAGCAGCACATGAATACTTCTCAAAAATAGACCATATATTATGCCATAGGGCATCCCTCAGTAAATATACAGGGGTGGAGATAATACCATGCATTTTATCTGATCATAATGGAATGAAAATGGAAATCAATGATAAAAGAAGGAAGGAAAAATCCTACATCACATGGAAAATGAACAATATGTTACTGAATGATCAATGGGTTACAGAAGACATAAAGGCAGAAATCAAAAAATTTTTAGAGATAAATGAAAATACAGACACAACATATCGGAATCTATGGGACACAATGAAAGCAGTTTTAAGAGGGAAATTCATTGCCTGGAGGTCATTCCTCAAAAAAAGGAAAAACCAACAAATAAATGAGCTCACACTTCATCTCAAAGCCCTAGAAAAGGAAGAGCAAAACAACAGCAAATGTAGCAGAAGGCAAGAAATAATTAAAATCAGAGCGGAAATCAATGAAATTGAAACAAAAGAAACTATTGAAAAAATTAACAAAACTAAAAGTTGGTTCTTCAAAAAAATAAATAAGATCGACAGACCCCTAGCCATGCTAACGAAGAGAAGAAGAGAGAGAACTCAAATTACTAACATACGGGATGAAAAAGGCAATATCACAACAGATGCTACAGAAATACAAAAGACAATTAGAAATTATTTTGAAAACCTATATTCCAATAAAATAGAAGATAGTGAAGACATCGATAAATTTCTTAAGTCATATGATTTGCCCAGACTGAGTCAGGAGGATACACACAATTTGAACAGAACAATATCAATGGATGAAATTGAAGAAGCCATCAAAGGACTTCCAACCAAGAAAAGCCCAGGACCGGATGGGTATACAGCGGAGTTTTACAAAACCTTTAAAGAAGAATTAATACCAATACTTTTCAAGTTATTTCAGGAAATAGAAAAAGAGGGAGCTCTTCCAAATTCATTCTATGAGGCCAACATCACCCTGATTCCGAAACCAGACAAAGACACCTCAAAGAAAGAAAACTACAGACCAATATCTCTAATGAACCTAGATGCAAAAATCCTCAATAAAATTCTGGCGAATCGAATACAAAAACACATCAAAAAAATTGTGCACCATGATCAAGTAGGATTCACTCCTGGGATGCAAGGATGGTTCAATATACAGAAATCAATAAATGTTATTCACCACATCAATAGACTTAAAGATAAGAACTATATGATCATCTCAATAGACGCAGAAAAAGCATTCAACAAAGTACAGCATCTCTTTATGTTCAAAACACTAGAAAAACTAGGGATAACAGGAACTTACCTCGACATTGTAAAAGCTATCTATGCCAAGCCTCAGGCTAGCATCATTCTGAATGGAGAAAAATTGAAGGCCTTCCCCCTAAAATCTGGAACAAGACAGTGATGCCCTCTATCACCACTTCTATTCTATATAGTTCTCAAAACACTGGCCAGAGCAATTAGACAGACAAAAGAAATTAAAGGCATAAAAATAGGAAAAGAAGAACTTAAATTATCACTATTTGCGGATGACATGATTCTATACCTAGAAGACCCAAAAGGTCTACAAAGAAACTACTAGAACTAATAAATGAATTCAGCAAAGTGGCAGGATATAAAATCAACACGCATAAATCAAAGGCATTTCTGTATATCAGCGACAAAACTTCTGAAATGAAAATGAGGGAAAACACTCCATTCACAATATCCTCAAAAAAAAAATAAAATACTTGGGAATCAACCTAACAAAAGAGGTGAAAGATTTATACAACGAAAACTAGAAAACCCTAAAAAGAGAAGTAGAAGAAGATCTTAGAAGATGGAAAAATATAAACTGTTCATGGATAGGCAGAACTAACATCATCAAAATGGCGATATTACCAAAAGTTCTCTATAGGTTTAATGCAATGCCAATCAAAATCCCAACGGCATTTCTTGTAGAAATAGATAAAGCAATCATGAAATTCATATGGAAAAATAAAAGACCCAGAATAGCAAAAGCAGTTCTAAGCAGGAAGCGTGAATCAGGTGGTATAGCGATACCAGATTTCAAACTATATCACAGAGCAATAGTATCAAAGACAGCATGGTACAGGTACCAAAACAGGCGGGTGGACCAATGGTACAGAATAGAGGACACAGAGACTAATCCACAAAGCTACAACTATCTTATATTTGATAAAGGAGCTAAAAGCATGCAATGGAGGAAGGATAGCTTCTTAAACAAATGGTGCTGGGAAAACTGGAAATCCATAAGCAACAAAATGAAACTGAATCCCCTCCTCTCACCATGCACAAAAGTTAACTCAAAGTGGATCAAGGAGCTAGATATCAAATCAGAGACTCTGCGTCTGATAGAAGAAAAAGTTGGCTCCGATCTACATATTGTGTGGTCAGGCTCCAAATTCCTTAATAGGACACCCATAGCACAAGAGTTAATAACAAGAATCAACAAATGGGACTTACTTAAACTTAAAAGTTTTTTCTCAGCAAAAGAAACAATAAGAGAGGTAAATAGGGAGCCTACATCCTGGGAACAAATTTTTACTCCTCACACTTCAGATAGAGCCCTAATATCCAGAGTATACAAAGAACTCAAAAAATTAAACAATAAGAAAACAAATAACCCAATCAACAAATGGGCCAAGGACCTGAACAGACACTTCTCAGAGGAGGATATACAATCAATCAACAAGTACATGAAAAAATGCTCACCATCTCTAGCAGTCAGAGAAATGCAAATCAAAACCACCCTAAGATACCATCTCTCTCCAGTAAGATTGGCAGCCATTATGAAGTCAAACAACAACAAGTGCTGGCGAGGATGTGGGGAAAAGGGTACTCTTGCACATTGCTGGTGGGGCTGCAAACTGGTGTGGCCAATTTGGAAAGCAGTATGGAGATTCCTGGGAAATCTGGGAATGGAACCACCATTCGACCCAGCTATTGCCCTTCTCGGACTATTCCCTGAAGACCTTAAAAGAGCGTACTACAGGGATACTGCCACATCGATGTTCATAGCAGCACAATTCACAATTGCTAGACTGTGGAACCAACCCAGATGCCCTTCAATAGATGAATGGATAAAAAAAATGTGGCATTTATACACCATGGAATATTACGCAGCACTAAAAAATGACAAAATCATGGAATTTGCAGGGAAATGGATGGCACTAGAGCAGATTATGCTTAGTGAAGCTAGCCAATCCCTAAAAAACAAATACCAAATGTCTTCTTTGATATAATGAGAACAACTAAGAACAGAGCAGGAAGGAAGAGCAGGAAGAAAAGATCAACGTTAAACAGAGACATGAGGTGGGAGGGAAAGGGAGAGAAAAGGGAAATTGCATGGTAATGGAGGGAGACCCTCATTGTTATACAAAATTTCACATAAGAGGTTGTGAGGGGAATGGGAAAATAAACAAGGAGAGAAATTATTACAGTAGATGGGGTAGAGAGAGAAGATGGGAGGGGAGGGGAGGGGGGATAGTAGAGGATAGGAAAGGTAGCAGAATACAACAGTTACTAATAGGGCATTATGTAATAATGTGGATGTGTAACCGATGTGATTCTGCAATGTGTTTATGGGGTAAAATTGGGAGTTCATAACCCACTTGAATCTAATGTATGAAACATGATATGTCAAGAGCTTTGTAATGTTTTGAACAACCAATAAAAAAAAAGTACTTCCCAAGCCCCAAGCTGTGACTGCATCCATTTTACTAGGCTGGCTGTCACCTTGATGCAGTCCTTATCTCAGTTCAAAGGCAGCTAGCTCCTTGTAGCCTGGCAACCAGGACATAAAACAATCCATGATTTAAAAATTTAATATCAAGTTATCTGTCCCCCTTGCAAACCTCCAATATACAACAGTGAAGTAAGGAGAGAATAATTATAATAAAATCTTTCGTTCAAAATAAGAAAGGTTCATAGCAGTCCCTGGTTAATGGAAAAAACAAAAATCTTGACAGGCAGCCATTGTGAAGGCCCCAACTTGGCCTACACACTGATTCTGTAATCTGGAAAGTGCCTGTTCATCCATTAGTTTCCACACACATTACATTACCTTCTGAGAGCTTCTTTGTAGACTATCATTTATACACCCTGCTCCCAGCCCAAAGTGGTTTTAAGTTCTCTAAACAGTTCCAAACTTAGAAGAAGTTCATAATTCCTTCGATAATAAGCTTCTCTGGCTCAAAGTTTTCAGAACAGAAGCCACTTCTAATAAGCCACTTCCAAGTGCCAGTAATCATATTCAAAACTTGTTCTCAGGGCTGGGGATGTGGCTGAAGCAGTAGCGTGCTCGCCTGGGATGCGTGTGGCCTGTGGTTCGATCCTCAGCACCACATACAAAGATGTTGTGTCCGCTGAAAACTAAAAAATAAATTATTAAAAAAATTCTCTCTCTCTCTCTTTAAAAAAAAAAAACAACTTGTTCTCAGATGTGGTTCTTAATCCTGACTTATTTCTTAGTTTTTTACACTCCCTCCCCCTTGGTGGTTATATTGAGGCAAATTCTGAAACAACAGAATTTGGTGGGACAGTAACAATCAATTGGGTTTAACTGAGGAGTTTTACTGGTGTTTTTCAATTGAGTCCTTTCAGTCTAAAATATTACTATTCAGGATCCAGACATAGTTGTTTCAATCTGTCCAGTTGAAACAACCTGTAAAAATTTTGAAATCTAAAACTTGTTCTTTTCCTTGATTCTCTGCTTCAGAACTGTCCAAATGTTTCCTTATCATGATGCTTTTCTCAAAACAGTTGATAGTAATCAACATAATCAGAGTAATCCTCATTTCTGCTAATGCTACAGGTTCTGAGCACATATATTTGTCTTTTCCAAGTTGCCACTGGTAATATTTTTGTAGAATATTTTTCCATGGCTCTTTAGTCTTATAGATAGCTAGACCTCTTCATAGTTTCCCACCACCTGGCCACCAAGCCAAGATACATATTTTGATTTCTTTGTATTATAACATCATCACACTCTGGTACCAAGTAAAAGATAATCACAGTGGATCAATAGTTTATTTCTCACCTACATGTATTCTAGTCATGTGTTCAACAGAATAAACTTCCCTGAAGAGATAAACTTCATAGCCTGAGTATCCAAACCAGGCATTCCTTATCGTATAGTCAGAAGTGAGGGAAGGAAAGGGATCTGGTTGCATTGAAGTATTTTATAGTCAGACCAGAAAGTTTCCATATTCTACTCACATTCATAGACTAGAATTCAGTCACCTGCTAGTACCTGCTATGTGCCAGGAGGTAGAAGAAATGAGTTTTGTAAACACATGGGAGTCCCTGTAATATGAAGCTTTAATATTGTGCCCAGGATCTAATTAGAAGACTATAGATCCTATTACCCTTTAGATAAAAGTTCAATAAATTTGTTTATTGAATGAAGCAGACAGATTGGGAGATCCCAGCATAATCAAAAGTCAACAATTTCAAGTTTAGGACTTGGAATATTAGTGATTGTCGAGGGACCCTCCATGATCAGTTAATCTGATTATCTCATATTAAAGATTAATAAACTAGAGTTCAGATGAGCATAGGGGTCAGTGGTAGACACAGGACAAGAGCAGTGACCACCTTCCATGCAGATCAGGGCTGCATTCAGGATGTCTCCCCCTTCATTATTCCTGAATCTACAAATTTGCTGTATACTGAAGAATCCAAACAGGATTTTTAAGACTTTCATGTATAAAACTTTAGTAGATACAGAAAATTCAATGACATTCAATTATAAGACAAATAAAACCTTTGGTTAAAATTTCAGTGAGAGCAAGATTGGTTTATGTGGTCCTAAAGGAAATATTTTTTACTCCAAAGATGGAATAAATTTGGTCTGAATGTTGTTTCTCGACTTTTTCAAACTGTTTGAACTAGAAGCTCAATCAGATAAAAGCAGAGGAAAACTATTGTTTTTGTAAAACTAAACAAAAATGAAATAGACAAGTGTTTGCAAAAACTTCAGGAAGCAGCAAGGGATGATGAGTAGGGTGCAGGCAAAGAAATAGGAGCCAGTGGTGTTCTGCCACTAGGCGCCTGTGTCCTTGGGATAGGTGATTATCCTCTTCAAGTTGAGAAATAATTGTCCTTTCTCAGTGTTGTTTCTGGGGTTTCAGTCAGAACAAAAATGAGATCATGTACACAAAAGTGATTTTTATATTGAAAACAATACCAAAGAAAACATTGTTATCTTCAAATGATTGGTAATAAATTACTTACTTTAGCTTATAAATATCCATTAAAATCTACTGTAGTTTATGTGCTCCTTAGAGAGCAATATGAAGATAGGTAATTTTCTGAATTAATTGACAGTCTATCTGTTTCATAATTAGGGTTTGCTGTAAAACCGTGGCTGTACTAAATTCCCAATGCTTTCCCTACTTACACAATTACATATGGGCAACATGATCACCAGGAATTGGCGGGGGGGACCACATATTTCCAGAAAAGCATTTACAAGATGCAAAATATAGTTGGCTGTTACAAATTTACTTATGAAAATAACTATCAGGGCTAATTAAATAGTCATGAACTGATATTGAGAAAGATAGTTTAAGAATGAGAACTTGATAAAGCAAGTACCAGGACTGAGGAAAGAAGACTTTGATAACAAATGCCCAAGAGTAAAGGGGGCTGGGGGGATAACCAGACCAAAAGAGTCAAACACATTAATGTGTAGAAATCAAGAAAAGAAAACTAATTTTAGCAATTTCTTTGGGAATTATATGGCTTGAGAAAATAACCCCTCTTGAGGATTATTACACATGCTTATTGTTAATGGGCTTCTTGGTTTTCAATATATGGTACAAAACACCAAAGAGAGCTTTTTGGAGAAGTGGCTTTTGCTACTACAGGCAAGATTATGTGGTCTTAATTGTCTTCGCTATCTATTGCAGATTTTATAATGAAGCATAATTTATGATGTTGAAAAAAATGGATTCTGTCTAGAGCCTGACTCAGAAGAATGATTGAGAAGAAAACTAATTTTAACAAATATCCTAATTGTTGTCCATTAAAGAAACTTCTATCTGAACCCCTTTCCCCCCGCCTCTAATACAAATAATTTATCATTTCTTTAATTTCTAGGCTTCCAATCTAAAGATATATTGGAGGAAAAACTCTCCTTTTTAACAAATGGTGCTGGAAAAAAACTATATATCTTCATGTAGAAAGTGAAACTAGTTCCCTATCTATCTCCTTACACAAAAGTCAACTCAAAGTGATTCAAAGACCTAGAAATTAGATCAGCAGATCTGCAATTGCTAGAAGAAAATGAAGACCCAACACTCGAACATGCTGGCACGGGACTGACTTCCTTAACAAGATTCCTAAAGTGCAAGAAATAAAACCAAAAATCAATAAGAGGGATGGCATCAAATTAAAAATCTTCTCTACAGAAAAAATAATAATAATAATTATGAGCATGAAGAGAGAGAGCCTCAGAATGGGAGAAGATCTTTGTCACCTGCTCCTCAGATAAGGCATTGATATCCAGATTATATAAAGAATTTGAAAAAAACTTAACATAAAAAAATAATAAGTGGGCAAAAGAACTAAAAAGACACTTCTTTAAAAAATAAATAAATAAATACAAATGGCCCACAAATATATGAGAAAATGGTAATAATACATGTTGGCAAAGGTGTGGGGGGAAAGGTACACCCACACATTTCTGGTGGGACTGCAAATTGGTACAACGAATCTGGAAAGCAGTATGGAGATTTCTTAAAAAGCGAAGAATGGAGCCACCATATAATTCCTCCCTATATATCCAACAGATCTAAAACCAGCATACTATAGGGATGCAGCCACAACAATGCTTATAGCATCACAATTTACAATAGCCAGGATATGGAACCAACCTTAGTGTCTATCAATGGATGAATGGAGAGAGAAAATATTACACAAACACACACACACACACACACACACACAAAAAAATTATGCACTACTCAATTATAAAGAAGAATGAAATTATGTCATTTACTGGTAAATAAATGTAACTGGAGACTATCATACTAAGTAAAATAAGCCAGACCCAGAAAGTCAAAGATAAATGTTTTCTCTGATATGCAGAAGCTAGTCCAGAGTATGGGAAAATATAAAAGAAAGGAGGAGTGGGAATTCCATAAAAATAGAAGAAAGATCAAGAGGAAGGAAGTTGAGGGGGAAGGAGGAAGGACAGAATAATGGAAGAACATGATCTATGTACATGTAAGAGTATACCACAGTGAATTTCATCATTGTATACACAAGACACTATTTTAAAAAGTAAATAGCAGAAAGAGCAATAGAGTAGAATGAAGGGACTAGAGGAAGGAGAGGAGGGAAAGGAGAAGTGCTGAACACCGAGTAGAGCAAATCATATTCCATGCTTTTGTAATTACATCAAAATGAACCTTAATGTTATGTACAACTAAAAATTACCAATTAAAAATATAACAATATAGCTAACTCTTCATTTCTTCAACCTATGATTGTTATATATAGTAATTTTACATGTAAAATTTTATATCAAGTTATATAAGTATTAATTTGACATACTCACATACATTCACACACACACATACATACTAGATAAAGAAGGAAACAGAGAAGGTGGTAGAGGAGGAGTTTTCAGTTCACTGGTGAGTAAGACAAAGGCAAGTGAGCCAATAAAAACCCAACAACTGAGGGTATCGGAGGTTCTCTTCTGGCTCAAAGCCCGCTCCTTAGAATTTAGTAAGTTGAATACACAATTGGTAGGATGATTTGTCAAACTATTGATGTGTGATTTGTTTGAAAAAATAGTTTCCTTCTCCATCCTAACAAAATTTTCTTCATAAATTTAAGATCAATAAAGACATTTTTTTTTTCCTGGAAGGAAAATAGAGAAAGGAAGTTGAATTGGGAAATGGAAAATGAAAAAAAAAAAGCCATCCTTGTAGATCCACAGAGTAGTCCTTTCTATGAACAATATCTCCAGATATGACAAAGGGAAATGACACAAAGGCACAACCTGTGTAAAGCAGTGACTTAGATCAGGATCTCTGAATGCCTCAGGGCAGAAGGCTGTACTTGTGCTGGAAATTTCCTATGCAAAGGTGCAGGTCAAGACTGCCCAGTTGCTATGATGATGTCCCGCTTGAAGAGGTTCTGTGCTAGGCACAGAGCTATCAGTCTTGACCCTGAGTTCAGACACCAACTACTGGGGACAGAGAATTATGAGCACAAGTATATAATTATAATTGATTGCCAGTACTTTGACCTTCAGCTGCCTGCTTTGAAGACACTTTCTCACAAAAATCCTTTTGATGATAAAACCTATATAATAAACATGTTGAGATAGCTCTGGGTCATTGTTTCTCCATCAGAAGATGATGTCCCACCTGGTCCCATCTTTCTCTCTATAAGTGTCTATCTTTTCTAATAGACTCTAGAATAGACTATTTCCTTACCTTTTCCAGATTCTAAAAAAGCACTTTCATCCCTTGGCTCATGGCCTCTTCCTCCATATTCTAAGCCAGCAACATTGTATTCTCAATTGATTCTCTCACTCCCTCTTCCTCTACCTCCATTTCCCTAATCATTCCCCTCCTCTAACTCTGATTCTCCTACCTCCCTCTCATAAGGGGGCTGTGATTATTTGAATAAACCAGGCTTACAAATGATGTCATCATGGGTTATCTTGATAAATTGGAGATTCAGGGCCCTTCATCCAATTTCCATACATCTTCTAAGCTTTAAATTTTTTGTGTAGCACTTAAAGTGGAAGAAAGCCACCTTCCTAATTAAGATTTGAGCTCATAGTCAAAATTATGCTGATATTAAGAAAAATTTAATATGTGATATTTTTTATTTGTGGTGTGATTTTCTGCCTACTTCATATAGCTTTGCTTTGGTTCACTAAATGCTTTGCCTCTCAGTCATCAGCATGGAAATTCATCTACTACAATCACATTGACAATCAATAACATCTCCTAGGCATCTACTATGTATAGAGCACAATCCTAGGAACTGCAAAGAATAAAAAAGAGATAGAAAATAGGCATCTCCCCTCAGGCAGAAACATGTACAAAAGTAAAGTTGAGAGTACTACTTCTAGGCAAAAAAGATAACAAGAGCATGCAGCATATACTACAGCAGAGTTTACAAATAATAAGTGTCCTCAGCATCCAATTCTTTCTACATTTTATCCTAACCAACTTGGTATTTTTACTATGCAGATTTGCTTCACAGCTTTTTCCACAATAAATTCTATTTTTAAAAAAGTGGAGTTTCTCTGGTCAAAAAAGTTTAGAAATATACTGACTCTTCACATTTAATTATTGTAGCAATGACTCAGAGAAGATCCACAACAAAGAAATCATTTTGCTTTAACTCAGTGTTTTCAAACATGTTTGTGCATTCAAAACTTTTCCTCATAACCTTATTAATATCCCTCCTCAACAAACACTGATTTAGTGAAATGTTGGCCTTTTCTAAACCATTTATTAAAATGTTTATGTTTTAAAAGCCCAACTTCAGCACTGCCAACTGGACATTTAATAGTTTAAATTACTGAATAATGTGAATTATCTAATAAGATGGATGCTCATTTCTCCCTATATTTCCTGTAATTTTCAGTTCTATACTGCAATAAAACTAATCCCTAGAAGCACTATGTTTTCATATCTTTAAAACTGAGAACTGTCAAACGTTTTTCCAAATCTGAGAGTTATATCCACTGATCCTCCTTATCCATGGTTGTATTTATTTATTTGAAACTTATTTGTTAGCTGTAACATAAAAACATATTAATGGAGTGCCATGTAATGTCTCAATATATGCATAGGGTATAATGCTTAAATTGGGCTAATCATATTTACCTCCTCAAGCATTTATCATTTTTATTGTGAAAACTTTCAAAATCTTTTCTTCCAAGTTTTTAAATAGTACAGCATAATGTTGCTAACTCCAGTCACACCACTGTGCAAGAATTCTCCACAGATGTGCTCAAAGGTGGCCAGTTATGGAGAGGCAAATTGTTGCCACTTCTTCTCAGCTCTACCATTATCAAGCTGGGTGGCCTAAGGCAAGGCCCCTGAGTCCTGGCAGGAAGATTGAACTAAACACTCTCCTAGTTCCTTGTAGCTCTGTTATTTATGTACATTCTTTACCTCCTAGTTCCTTGTAGCTCTGTTATTTATGTACATTCTTTACCTATATATTCATTCTCTAGGAGAATTTTAATATATTAGACAAGAATGAGTTACCTTGAAGAAATCATGCTATTTTCCAACCTCACCCCAGTCTCAGCTTGTGTTTAGTGACTTCTTTAGCATAGAGTCTATCAACTTTATTGGTGCAATTACAAGAGAAATAGTTCTTCTTTGATAAAATCTATAATATTATAGAGTATTATGGAGTGAAGTGTATCTTTCCCAAGATTTATTTAGTAAATCCCTAATTCCCAATGACTATTTTTGGAGATATGGTCTATAAGGAGATGGTTATATAAGATCACAAAAGTGAGACCTTAATTCAGTTGGACAAATGTTCTTGAGAAGAGGAAGAAATACTAAAGGTGAGCATGCATTAAAAAAAAATGGGCCTGTGAGGACACATTAAGAAGGGGACCATCTTCAAGCCAAGTAGAGAGACCTTGGGGAAAACCAGCCCTGCCAACACCTTGATCTTGGCCTTCTGTTTCTAGAACTGTGAAAACATAAACTTCTGTTATTTACACTACCCAGTCTATAGTACTTTATCATGTCCTAACAAACTAATACACTTAGCAAACATAATCTCTACACAGACCCAAGAAGCCCCACCCCATATAGCAACAGGACCCTGGCAACAGGATCTGCACTGGTTGTAGGTTTTCCTAGAAATGGTTTGCCTAAACTAAGGATTCAGCTGGCATTGACTTATTTTCTCCCAAAGACCCACTCAGAATAGCTGATATCTAATTATTATAAGTATGGCTGTGTTGTCTTGCTCAGGGTCACAAAATTTAACCAAAATGAATAATTAGAATCTTATTTGGGCCCCACCCTGCTGACTGTAATCCTTGCAGTCTCTGTGAGCATTCTCTCCATTCATAAGCATCCTCATACCTGTGTTTACATCCTCTACACCCAAGACCAGCAACCTCATCATCATTGGGAAAACTCCTCAGATAGTTCTGGTTGTACAACCTCCATAATACATAGTGTGACAGGTTGCAAAGAGTAGGTGTTCAAAAAATACGTGTGGGTTGAATTAAAAGAAGAGGGATCATGTATTTTTCCTCATCTCTGCGTATAAAGTGTATCAACATATTCTACTTAAAAACTAAGTTTGACTAAAAATTTACTATTTATCAAGTACTCTTCTAGGAGCTTTACAAGTATCTATGTACTGAAATCACCCAATAACACTGTCAGTGTATTACTGTATCTGCTTGTCACCAATGAGGAATGGAGGGACAGTGGAATGAATAACTTGCCCAGGGTCTCAAGTGACAGCATGGGCTGTGAGCCTTGGCTGTCAGGGTCTAGGGCCTACATTTTGATCAACTCTGTTATAACTCTGGCTTAGTCACACAGCACACAGACAGGAATCTGCAAACAAAATAGGAAAAATATCTTAAAACACTAAACTTTTTACATTTTCCTCCCAAGCCAAGAGCTTTGATCTTCACTTGCAATTTACTGACAAGTTGATTTTATGCACATGGTTCTAATAGCAATAGCAAATAGAAGTTGGAAATGGGAGTTTACAGATGACAGATGTCCTAAAGATGGACAGACTGGAAATGGTCAGTACATCACCCTAAGAAGGGAGAGGGAGAAGGAGAAGGAAAGGGAGAGGGAGCCCGTGAGAGCAGAGGGGAGGGGAGGAATGAGCACTCCAGCTCTAAAAGCAGAACAGCAGTGAGTCACATCTCATAAGCATGGATGACCCTCTACATCACATTAGCTCCTAAGTTTTTGGTCAAGTGTGGCCTGAGCCACTGAGAACATCATTATCAGTTAGTAGCCTGTGTTTCCGCAATCAGGAAGAAAATAATCCAAGTGTTTGAAAAATGCAAGCTTTAAGTTCTGAAAATTAACTTGCTTCCTGAGGATTGTAGAAACGAGAGTATTATAAATATGTAGAAGTAAGTCAAACTTTACTTAAAAAGAAAATAGGCATATGGAAAAATGCCCATTCATGGTATGTTTTCTTTATCCATTTAGAATGTTAATGTTCGCCGTTTCTTTGGGGGATAATACATGCTTTTTGCCTGTTTTGTTTAAGCGTATCCTAATGCATTGGAATATCATGCTAGATAAATTATTTATTTCTATCACTACACAGGAAGGGATTTTAAAAAGTTTTCTACTATACTTCCCAAGAGTTTTAAAGGATTCCTCTTTTGATGATTTGCAATCCCAGCAGTAGAATCCCAGCTAAACTCAGTCAGGTAGAAGCTGTTCCTTCTTACTCTCAGGTCAGACTTTTTATGCTATTCAGGCTTCAACTGATTGAATAAGACCCACCCACATTAGAGAGAGCAAATGGCTTTACTCGGTCTACTGATTCAATTGTTATCCAAAATCACCCTCATAAATGCACCCAGATATGCACCATAATTTTGACCAAATAACTGAGCCTGCTGTGACCCAGAGAAGTTGACACAAAGTTAACCACCATGTCATCTACTGACTATGTAAGGACTGTGTCCTCAGATGAAGCCTGAGAATCTGTGTCTTCTCTAGGAATCTTAAACTAGATAGACCTTCACCCAAGGATACCACACTGTGGTGTGGTGAGCCGCTTCGGCGGACTGTGGTCGCCATTACAAGATGGCGCTGGCCTCGTTGTGGTCTGTGACAAACAACTCCTTATTTGGGAGAGTTGGCGCATGGTTCTTTAACACCCTATGAGAAAGCTCCACGTGGCAGCTTTGCATTGGGCCTTGGGATACTTTATTAAGGCTGGGAGGGGCTTCCGGGGGGAGTAGAAGAAAGTTCGAGGATCCGAATAAACGGCTGAAAGAAGATTCCTGGTGTTGCGTCTTCCTTGCGGGCAAGGGGGTCGCGACAAGTGGTGCCGAAACCCGGGAAAACCAGGACTCTCAGTCGTCAGGGGTGGTGCACCAGATCGTCCCGGAGAGCGGGACCCCATCGTCCCGGAGAGCGGGACCCCATCGTCCCGGAGAGCGGGACCCCATCGTCCCGGTGAGCGGGACCCGCAACCAAAGCGGAATCAGCTCCTCTACAAAGAAAGAGAGAGCCTCATATTTTATTGCAGCTGCACTGTGTACTTTCATTGTTGTTTTCTGTGTGCTTTCATTTTTGTTTTCTGTGTCTGTTTTGTTGTTGTGTCATGGGTGTCACATCTTCAAGTCCACTTCTTCTGGCCCTAGACGGCCTGTTACGCTCCAAGGGCCTGAAAGTGAGACATAGCACTTTACAGAGATTTTTACAGAAGGTGGATATTGCTGCACCGTGGTTTGCATATTCGGGCAGTCTTACTATACCTAGTTGGGATAAATTAGGCAAAGATATAGATTTTGCTTCTGAGCAGGGCATATTAGAGGGTGGGGTGATACCCCTTTGGAAAATAGTCCGTAGTTGTCTCACAGATGACAGATGTCATGACGCACTTACTAAAGGACAGGAAGTTCTAGAACAATTACATGAGGAGAGATCAGAGACGGCAGGAAGTGAGGTATCTCAGGGGGACGGGAGCGTGCGGAGCGTAAAACAGGGGAGGAGACGATTGTCTCCGGCAAAAGGTGAGGTATCTCGGGAGGATGGAAGTGTGCGGAGCGAGAAGCAGGGGAAGAAACGCTTGTATCCAGATCTCAGTGCGCTGCGCACACCCCCATGTGAAAGTGGGTCAGAGGAAGAGGAGGATGAGGAGGAGGAGCTTGGGAGGCTGTCTCGCCAGCTAGGGAGTTTAGCTGTAGGAGAAGGAAACAAAGATAGACAGGGGCTCAAGAAATGTGATCCTCCGGATCCACCACCGTATGGTGGGGGTGTTTCGGGGAGAGCTTTCCATGCTCAAACATGGAAGGCTGTTAACGCTGAAATGGGTCTTGCTTATCCAGTTTTTCAGGATGAAAATAGGGGAAGATTTCAGGAGCCTTTAGATTTCAAAATTGTGAAGACCCTGGCGGAGTCTGTGCGCACTTATGGGGTGGATGCCGCCTTCACACTAACTCAGGTGGAGAGTCTGTCTAGATACTGTATGACTCCCTCTGATTGGGCTAGCCTTGTTCGGGCTTGCGTTTCCCCAGGTAAATATTTGGACTGGAGAGCATTTGTGCTAGAGGGCGCTATAGAGCAAGCCGCCCAAAACCATGCGGCAGGACATCCTCATTGGGATAAGGACATGCTTTTGGGGCAAGGTAGATTTGCTAATCAACAGACAGGATTCCCTCTTGAGGTATATGATCAAATTAATAACATTTGCATTCGGGCATGGAAGTCACTTCCAAACAGAGGAGAGGTATCTGGTAATTTGACCAAGATTATACAAGGCCCTACAGAACCCTTTTCAGACTTTGTAGCTAGGATGGTGGATGCCGCTGGAAAGATTTTTGGGGATCCTGATAGAGCCATGCCCCTTGTCAAGCAATTGGTCTTTGAGCAATGCACTAAGGAATGTAAAGCAGCAATCGCTCCTTATAAGAACAAAGGCATAGAAGCATGGATGAAGGTGTGTAGAGAGATTGGAGGACCTTTAACTAATGCAGGTCTTGCAGCTGCTGTCCTTCGGATTACAAAAGAGGGCGGTCCTGCCGCCGGAACATGCTTCCATTGTGGTCAACCCGGTCATTTTAGACGTGAATGTCCCAAAAAAGACACTTCCAGCAAAGACAATTTTACTGGACCTCCTCACGGTGGCCCTTCCAATGGCCTTCGTCCACCGGGATTGTGTCCAAAATGCAAAAGGGGGAGGCATTGGGCAAGAGAGTGTAGATCAGTGAGGGACATCCATGGACAGCCTATTTCAGCTGGGCCAAAAAACAGCCGACGGGGCCCCCGACCCCAGGGCCCGCAAATATATGGGGCGGTGGAGAATGTCACACCCGAACCCGAGACATGGCCATCTCTACGCCATCCCATGAAACGCGGAGAGCCACTACAGGTGCCGCGGGATTGGACCTCTGTTCCACCTCCAGACTCGTATTAACACCTAAGATGGGAGTCCAACTGGTGGAAACTGAGTTTACAGGGCCTCTACCACCTGGCACTGTAGGTTTGCTAATTGGACGTGCATCCTCTATTTTACAAGGTCTTCATGTTTTCCCCGGAGTCATAAGTCCTGATACTGTTGGGATAGTAAAGGTTATGGTGGAAGCTCCAAGGGGCATTGTGTCCATCTCCCCAGGGGATCGGATTGCTCAATTACTAATTTTGCCTAGTTTACATGATCATTTCCCTGCAGACTTAAGGTCACGGACAGGGAATGAGATTGGTACCACCGGAGGGAATTGTGCTTATTTGTCACTAGATATGAGCAATCGCCCTACTTTGGAATTAAGTATAGAGGGTAAATCTATTGTGGGCTTGCTTGATACAGGGGCAGACCGTAGCATTATTGCACTTAAGGACTGGTCTAAGGGATGGCCAGTGCAGACTTCTGATCAGTCTCTGAGAGGACTTGGATATGCCCAAGCTCCTCAGATCAGCTGCAGGCATCTATTCTGGAAAGACCCGGAAGGACATAATGGTACTTTTCAGCCTTATGTGCTTGATTTACCTATCTCTTTATGGGGCCGTGACCTGATGAAAGACATGGGGTTCACTCTTAGTAATGATTATTCCCCAGTGTCCCAACAGATTATGCAAAATATGGGGTATAGGCCAGGTCTAGGACTAGGAAAACATTTACAGGGACGTAAGCATCCTGTACAAGGTCATCAAAAGCTTGACAGATTTGGTCTGGGTTTTTCCTAGGGGCCGCTGGGGCTCAAATACCCATAACATGGCTCACCGAGGAGCCTGTTTGGGTGCCTCAGTGGCCTCTTCCCTCGGTTAAATTGGCAGCAGCCCATGCTCTAGTTAAAGAGCAATTTGACTTGGGTCATATCCAACCCTCTACTTCTCCATGGAATACTCCCATATTTGTCATTAAGAAAAAATCAGGGAAGTGGCGCCTACTGCATGATCTACGAGCAGTTAATGCTCAAATGCAACTTATGGGGCCCATTCAAAGAGGGCTGCCTCTGCTCTCCTCTGTTCCTCAAGGCTGGCACATTATTGTTATTGACATTAAAGACTGTTTCTTTTCTATTCCTTTGCATCCTAAAGACTCGCAGCGTTTTGCCTTCACCCTTCCCTCGTGTAACCACGAGGAGCCAGATCAAAGGTACGAGTGGGTAGTGTTGCCGCAGGGAATGGCTAATAGTCCCACGATGTGTCAGATGTATGTGGGGAAGACACTTGCACCTCTCAGGCACAAGTATTCCTCCATCAAGATCATTCATTATATGGATGATGTATTATTGGCTGCTAAATCAGAGCAGACAGTTTATGAGGCCTATGAAGACCTAGTGAAGTTGTTAGCTCAATTTGGACTGCACATCGCACCTGAAAAGGTTCAAACAGGGGACTCTATTAAATATTTGGGAGCAACAATTGGGTGTGACAAATTACGACCACAAAAAATCACCATACGAACTCAGGATCTCCAAACTCTAAATGATTTTCAGAAACTGCTGGGAGATATTAATTGGATACGGGGATATTTACATATTTCTAATGTTCTGCTACAGCCTTTGTACGCTACCCTTAGGGGTGATCCAGATCTTACTTCCCCTCGTAGCCTCACCAAAGAAGCTAGAGCGGCCCTTATGTCAGTAGAAGAAGCTATACAACATGCAACTTTATGCAGGCTCCAGAGTGATAAACCTTTCCAGCTATGTGTGCTTGCCACTATGCGGCAACCTACTGGAGTACTATGGCAAGAGGGACCTTTGCTATGGATACACCCACATGTATCCCCAGGAAAATCCTTAGAATATTATCCTGATGCTGTTGCAGCATTAGCACTTAAAGGGATTCAACAAAGCATTCAATTTTTCGGACAATCACCTTCTCTTATTATACCCTATACTAAAGCTCAACTTAGTGTTTTGTGTGCTACTCTAGATAACTGGGCTATTTTATGTTGCTCGTTTCAAGGGGACATTGATAATCATTACCCTTCTCATCCGTTACTCCACTTTGTTAAAGAACATCCTATCATTTTCCCCAAAGTCACTTCATCCAGTCCGATTCCGGGGGCTGTTAACATTTTTACTGATGGTTCCAAGTCTGGAATGGGAGCTTATGTAATTAATGATTCTCCCCCTGTTCAGCATCAATTTGCTCCTGGAAATCCACAGTGGGTAGAACTGCAAATTGTTATTGAGGTTTTTAAACAGTGTTCTTTTCCCTTTAATCTCATTTCGGATTCCATCTATGTAGTACAAGCACTAAAAATCTTGGAGGTTGTGGGAGCTATTAGTGATGCCCGTAATGTATCTGCTTACTTTAATCAGCTTCAACAGCTTATCTGTAGCCGCACTGCTCCTTTTTATCCACTGCACATCCGGGCTCATACCTCTCTCCCTGGTCCATTATCGCAGGGTAATGCCTGTGCAGACTTAGCCACTAGAGGTCAGTTGATCTGTTTGGCTTCCTCCTTAGAGGAGGCTAAATTATTTCACCAAAATTTCCATGTTAACGCTTTAACACTGCGCAGGCGTTTTTCCATTTCGAGAGCAGATGCTCGGCAGATAGTATTACACTGTCCCCATTGTGTCACGTTTCTTCATCCCCCTACTTATGGAGTGAACCCACGGGGATTGAAACCATTGGTTGTCTGGCAAATGGATGTGACACACATACCTGACTTTGGTAACCTCAAGTATGTCCATGTTTCTGTTGACACGTTCTCCGGAATTATTCATGCTTCTGCTTTATCAGGAGAAAAGGCACGTAATGTCATTACTCATTGCCTGGAGGCCTGGGCGGCGTGGGGTGCGCCCACGTCCCTTAAGACTGATAATGGACCTGCTTATACTGGCAGACAATTTATGTCCTTTTGTTCTACTATGAGAGTACAACTTACTCATGGTTTGCCTTACAATCCTCAAGGGCAAGGCATTGTTGAACGTGCTCATCGCACCTTAAAGGAAACTTTACAAAAACAAAAAGGGGGAATAGGAGCTGAACATACTCCTAAAGAACGCCTGTCCTTAGCTCTCTTTACCATTAATTTTTTGAATTTGGATATTCATGGTCGCTCTGCGGCTGATAGACATGTGTCCCCTCAGCCCTCTGTGATTGGCTATGTTAAGTGGAAAGATGTTCTTACGGGCCAATGGAACGGCCCTGACCCCGTGCTGACATGGGCACGAGGATCTGTATGTGTTTTTACTCAGGATCGCACGGAACCATTGTGGGTCCCTGAACGCCTGACAAGAAGAGTCTTGGTGCCAGCTACTCAGCAACAAGAATTACCACGGCAATCCCGCGATGAGGATCTTTATTCTGCTGAGTGCTCTGGCTCTGGTGCTGATGCCGATGACGCAGACGACACCAATGCAGTGGTGGGCAGTGGCACGGGCTTGGCCAATGCCGATGCCGGTTCATGGTAATTCTAGTGTCCTTCCCACTCTTTTTTCTACCTCATGTGAGATGTCTGCTCCCTGTGCCTCTCCTAGAGGGGACATGGAAAGCATTTTCAATCAGTCTCAAGTTAATCTCACAGGAGTTTTTTGTTTTAGCCTTGGGAACGCTCATTGTATCAGTCTTAAGACCAAGAATTTGACTAACTGGGAGGATCCATTGCGGTCCAGTCAGGTCTCAGGGAGCATTCTCAGTGCTGTATTGAGCCAAGTAGTTTCGGGGGAACAATCTGGCTCAGGAACCCCTGCAAGTAGCTCTGCTTTAAACATAACTACCTTGGCTATTATCTCTGAGGTACTAATCCCAGTGCCTCCTTCTTCTAATAATCTTTATAATGCCACTCATTTTAAGGCCTCTCCTTACTGTACCCCTAATCTCGGTTTCCCCCCAACATTCACGCCTTGTCAGGATCATTCTTGGGAGAGACGTCAAGTTGCTAAAGGTTTCTCCTTTTCCCCCTCTCTTAAGAGGCATGTTTACAACTTTAACAACAGTGCCAACTCCTCTACAGGAGCGGGTTGGTCCTGGTTTCAATGGCTGATTTCCAACAACAAGGGGGCTTCAGCTGATATTTCTGCATTGGCTCGATTGCTGGGGGCCAAAAGTTGGCTGGCTAATGTTTCTGGCACTGTTTACGAGAGTGAGCGAGGTAATAGACTCACATCTGTTTCGTTCACCTCTCTGTTGGATAATGCCACATTGCCCCCTGCAGCGGTTTGTGTTCAATCCCCGTTCCTACTCCTTTTGGCTAATGACACCTCGTCAGAGATGCTGGATTGTTCTAATGTTACCTGTCTCTTAGCTGAATGTTGGGATGGTTCCTCGACTGTGGCAGTGGTTATGAAAATTCCAACTTTTGTCCCAATCCCAGTCACTGCGGACCCTGACAAATTCCCCATTGTTGAGCTACTTAGAGTCCGCAGGGATTTTGGAATCACGGCTGCTATAGTGACAGCCGTGGCGGTATCTGCTGCTGCAGCGGTCGCGGCCGGAGTGGCCATGGCCAATCAAGTGCAGACTGCTGCCACTGTTAATCAAGTTGTTCAACAAACTTCCACCATACTTGAATCCCAAAATGCAATTAATCAACATATTTTGTCAGGGATTTTAGCTGCCAACCAAAGAATAGATTTACTCCAAGCTCAGGTAGAAGAATTGGCTGACCTAGTGCTTTTGGGCTGTGTTGACCAACGTGCACATTTATGTATAACCTCTGTCAGATTTAATGATTCCAGGAATGCTTCCCGTATCATTGGCGAATACTTGGCCGGAAATTGGTCCATGGCAGCGGAAGACCTGATCCAGTCTCAACTAACCCAGATAGCTGTCTTGAATAGTACCCATGTCGATCCCATAACTTTGGGTCAATTCACCGATTGGATATCCTCTGCCTTTTCCTTTTTTAAAGAGTGGGTGGGGGTAGGCATTTTTGGTGCAATGTTTTGCTTCGGTATGGTTCTCTGCTTGTGGTTTCTCTGTCGCCTCAAGGCCCGCAATGCTCATGATAAGGCTATGATCATACAAGCTCTTGCAGCTTTAGAAAATGGCAACTCACCTCAAGTTTGGCTTGCACAAATTAAACAGTAAATCTTTGACATGGTCGTTGCACCCCAAGTTTTACGGACATTGCACTGGGAACGACATGTCTCTTCTTGCTATTCTCTTAGTGTTGGAAAGCCCTTGCACTCTGCCGGCTTTACTGCCATTGCACACAGATGGGTTTCCACACTAGTGCTTTTTTATCGCTTTAGGACCCGTGCCTTTCTTTTAGGGTGTTACCAACTTGTTTGTCGTTGTATTTCTAAACAGCCACAGTTCAGCCTCGGCTATCCCCCTTCGTCCACCATCGTCACGATACAGGATGCGAGGCAAGGCACTGCACTTGAGTGATCCTTGGAGTGGACCTCAAGGAGAGCATGTCCTATTGCATGCGGGTTAGACGCGTCCACGCCCCGTCCCACGGAAAAAGCGTCGGCTGATATGGCCTCAGATCTGGGGAAGGCGCCTCCTTGGGGCTGAGCCATACTATGCAGCCCTTTCTGCACAGTGGGATAGGACCTCTACTCTCGCCTGTATTGTTTTTAGAAAACAAAAGGGGGAACTGTGGTGAGCCGCTTCGGCGGACTGTGGTCGCCATTACAAGATGGCGCTGGCCTCGTTGTGGTCTGTGACAAACAACTCCTTATTTGGGAGAGTTGGCGCATGGTTCTTTAACACCCTATGAGAAAGCTCCACGTGGCAGCTTTGCATTGGGCCTTGGGATACTTTATTAAGGCTGGGAGGGGCTTCCGGGGGGAGTAGAAGAAAGTTCGAGGATCCGAATAAACGGCTGAAAGAAGATTCCTGGTGTTGCGTCTTCCTTGCGGGCAAGGGGGTCGCGACACTGTGGCACTCGTCCAACACTCTACCCTAGCAGAGATCTATTAAATAGGCTACCCCAATGGAGGACCTCCTTCCTAACAGTTTCCGGCTCTCATACCCAGACCCACACCTCCCTTTCCCTCTGCTTGGCAGCCTCTGATCTATTTCTTCGTGTTCCATAACTTCTGGTCCTGTGCCCCTTGACTTGGAGCGCATTACCAAGGATCCAATAATTCAGTTATGTCCCATCCTAAACATTTATATTTGCCTTTATTATCTGACCCATAAGGGAACCAAAGACTTTTTCATTCAAATCACTGTTATCCTTGTGCCCAGTTAGGGTGGGCTTGTTTGAGACCATCCTTTCCAAGACAAGTATTCCAAAAACTACAGAGAGTGGCCCGTGTCTGTGCCTGAGTTGATAAATATGACTTGGATCCAGAATGGTTCTGCCGAGAAACCATTTCTAAAGAGAAAATAATAGAATCAAGCTAATATTGGTGGAAACAGATGAACAAGGTAGGATTAGAAGCAAAGAATTGTCAAATACATCTGTCAGGAAAGATGACCAGCAAGACCAACAGTGAGACTGTGCAAAGAATCTAGAAGGCAGAAATGTTTATGAAACACTGTCTCCCCAGATCTGGTGCCTATTGCCTTGGCCTCAAAGTGTGACCCCAAACTACCTCTATTCTCCCTGTAAGGACAAGAAGACTTAAGACAGCACATCTAGCAGCAATGCACAGGTGGGAGTCAGGAGGCACAGAGATTTGAATGCAAGGAAGTGTGGATAATGTGATGAAAAGCATGACTTTGAAGTGAGAGGAATTTGATTTTTATTCAATCAGCTGTGTGAATTTAGAGCAGTTACTCAGCTCCTCTGTGCCTCTATTTGTCATCTAAAAAAATAGGAATTGTAGCACCTCGAAGGACTTATTTGAGAATTAAGATATGAATGCCTCCCAATATGCAAGCAAGAGATAAAAATGCTCTCAGGAGGGTGTCCTATTCCTATCTCTAGTCTTCTTTACATTGCCCCACACACCTGAAAGCTCCTATCTCAGAGTGCCTTGAAAATAGTAGCTACTTGAAAATGTTTTGTTTGTTTTTGCAGTACAGGGGATTGGATCCAGGGCCTCACACATGTTAGGCAAGCACTCTGCCATGGAGGGACAACCCCAGATCCTTTTGTGATCTTTATTTTTAAGACATGGTATTGATAAATTGCAGAGACTGTCCTCAAACTTGGGAACCTCCTGCCTCGGCCTCCCAAGTAGCTGAGATTACAGGTTTGTGACACTGCACCCAACAAATGTTGGCTTTAATTTTTGCAACCATTATTGATAAAGAAGATTAAACCTATGAACCTGCTTTTATTTCTTTCACCCTGAACAAACATCATAGGATTCATTTCACAGGTTGCTAACTCTACCTGTGCTCTTTGTTCCTCATTCTCATGCTTACCTCATCCTTCCTAGCACAGTTCAAACTCAGGACTCGTGGATCTGACAGAGTTAGTATTCACAGTGAGATCAAAGGAGACTGAGTCTGGGACTCTGGAATCAGCACCTCTCAGTCATCAAAGAGGCCTGACAGTGACAGCTAAATAAGAAAGTAAGAACTTTTAACATAAGATTGTTGAAAAGACAAATTTGTTTCTTTTTTCTCCTGCAGTAGCTTCCACCTTTATTTAGTCTAAAGAAAAAGCTGGAGACTAGGGATATTGACCAAATGTACAGTGCACTATATAGCTATGTATAAACCACAAGCCTATGTAACAAGAAGGCTGCTCTCAGTCACAGTAATCAAAAACCCAATACCAAGTTGCTTAAACCAAAATGATGTTTATCACCTACCCGTTCTCAAAGTCCAGAGAATACAATATTCGGGACTGGCTTCCTGCAGGGTGTTTTTCTTTGTTATTCCCTAAGATTTGTAATCTGAAAAGATTTATCCTCACATTTCTATGTTTCATAATCATGTGGACTGACTTTGGAGAAAACAATAGGGTACTTTCCAAAACTTTCCTAGAAGAGAATTCATAGAAACCCTTAAAAAACTCTCTTTTCATTCCTTCAGCCTGAATTGAGTCACATACAAATCACTGAACTCATCACAGGCAAAAACATAAGCTTACAAGCCAACACCTAGGGTTAGAATGACCTCACTTTCCCTGAGACAGGAATGAATGGTAAGTAACTGGGGGGGGGGAAATGGAGGATTTTTGAGCAAATAATCTCTTGTGATAAAAGAGCGTGGTGCTGCAGGCACTTAACAATGAGCATGCTGAATTGCACTTTATTTTACACAAACCCATATAATTTACACTTAGGTAAAATTTGAATGAGAATATTAAGAGTGAGATTTATATTTATATGGATTTTAACAATCAAGTAAAGAAACTATTGAATTCTTTTAGCAAAAACATGAAAACTAAATGATTGACATCATACAATAATATTCACCTTGGGAAAGTATATACTCTCTCCCATGTTCTATTGCCTAGAACACTTTGGAAATTTCACCTTTTTTCTCTGACTCTCTCCTTAGGTGAGCATGTCAAGTTCCATCATCTAAAATGTCATCTTTATGTGGCTGACTTGCACATTTCTATCTACAATCCAAAACTCCTTCCTGAGCTCCAAATTTGTATAACAAGTTGCCCATGTGATACCTCCTTTCAGGCATCTCAAACCGAATACAACTCAATAAAAGCACAATATTCTCTTTGGCAGCCTTTCCCATCTCAGTAAGTAGCCTCAGCATCTAAGTTGTTATTTAAGATAGAATCCTAAGACCAGTATTCTTTTTTAATTAAATTATTTATTTATTCTAATGTGTTGTGTATGATGGCAGAATGTAATTCATTTCATATTTCACATATAGAGCACAATTTTTCAAGTCTCTGGTTGTACACAAAGTATTTTCACACCATTCGTGTCTTCATACATGTACTTAGGGTAATGATGTCTAACTCATTCCACCGTCTTTCCTACTCCCATGCCCTCTCCTTTCCCCTTTCTCCCCTTTGCCCTTTCTAAAGTTCCTCCATTCCTCCCATGCTCCCACCCTCAATCACCATTATAAGTCAGCATCCTCATATCAAAGAAAACAATTGACTTTTGGTTTTCTGGGGTGGGCTTACTTTATTTAGCATTATATTCTCCAACTCCAACCAGTTACCTTCAAATGTCATGATTGTATTCTCTTTTAATGCTGAGTAATGTTCCATCGTGAATATATACCAAAGTTTTTCTATCCATTTATCTACTGAAGGGCATCTGGGTTGGTTCCACAGTTTAGCTATTGTGAATTGTGCTGCTATAAACATTGATATGGCTATGTCCCTGTAGTATGCTGGTTTTAAGTCCTGTGGGTATAAACTGAGGAGTGGGATAGCTGGGTCAATGGTGGTTCCATTTTAAGTTTTCCAAGGAATTTCCATACTGTTTTCCATATTGCTGCACCAATTTTCAGTCCCACCAGCAATGTATGAGTGTGCCTTTTTCCCCATGTCCTTGCCAACACTTATTGTTGTTTGTATTCTTGATAGCTGTCATTCTGACTGGAGTGAGATGAAATCTTACAGTAATTTTGATTTGCATTTCTCTAATTGCTAGAAATGTTGAACATTTTTTCATATGTTTGTTTACTGATTGTATATCCTCTTCTGAGAAATGTCTGTTCAGGTCCTTGGCCCATTTATTGATTAGGTTATTTTTTTGACTGTTTTATATATTCTAGAGATTAGTGTTTTATCTGATGTGCTTATGGTAAAGATTTGTTCCCATTCTGTAGGCTCTCAGTTCACCTCACTGATTGTTTCTTTTGTTGAGAAGAAGCTTTTTAGTTTGAATCCATCCCATTTATTGATTCTTGGTTTTAATTTTTGCACTATAGGTGTCAAATTGGGGCCTAATCCAACATGATGGAGATTTGGGCCTACTTTTTTTTTATTAGGCACAGGACCTCTGGTTTAATTCCTAGGTCCTTGATCCACTTTGAGTTGAATTTTGTGCATGGAGAGAAATAGAGGTTTAAATTCATTTTGTTACATGTGTATTTCCAGTTTTCCCAGCACCATTTGTTGAAGAGACTATCTTTTCTCTAATATATGTTTTTGGCACCTTAGTCTAATATGAGATAACTATGATTATGTGGGTTTTTCTCTGTCCTCTATTCTGTGCCATTGGTCTACAAGTCTATCTTGGTGTCAATACCATGCTGTTTTTGTTTCTATTGCACTATAGTATAGTTTAAGATCTGGTATAGAAATGCCACCAGCTTCACTCTTCTTGCTAAGGATTACTTTGGCTATTCTGGGTCTTTTATATTTCCAGATGAATTTCATGATTGCTTTTTCTATTTCTATGAGGAATGTTATTGGGATTTTGATTGGGATTGCATTGAATCTGTTCAGTGCTTTTGGTAGTACGGTCATTTTGACAATATTAGTTCTGCCTATCCAAGAACAAGGGAGATCTTTCCATCTTCTCAGGTTTTTTTTAAATTTCTTTCTTTAGCATTCTATAGTTTTCATTGTAGAGGTCTTTCACCTCTTTCATTAAGTTGATTCCCAAGTTTTGTTTTGTTTTTCTTGAGGCTATTGTAAATGGGGTGGTTTTCCTAGTTTCTCTTTCTGAGGATTTGTCACTGATATACAGAAATGCCTTTGATTTATAGATGTTGATTTTATATCCTGCTCTTTGCTGAATTTATTTACTAGTTCTATAAGATTTCTGGTGGAATTTTTGGGGTCTTCTAGGCATAGAATCATATCATCAGCAAATAGTGATAGTTTGAGTTCTTCTTTTCCTATGTGTATCCTTTAATTTCTTTCACCTGTCTAATTGCTCTGGCTAGAGTTTCAAGAAGTATGTTAAATAGAAGTAATGAAAGAGGGCATCCCTGTCTTGTTCCAGTTTTTAGAGGGAATTCTTTCAATTTTTCTCCATTTAGAATGATTTTGGCCTGGGGCTTAGTACAGATAACTTTTACAATGTTGAGATATGTTCCTGATAACCCTAGTTTTTCTAGTGTTTTGAACATGAAGAGGTGCTGTATTTTGTCAAATGCTTTCTCTGCATGTATTGAGATGATCATATGATTTTTATTTTTGAGTTTATTGATTTGATGAATTACATTTATTGATTTCTATATGTTGAACCAACCTTGCATCCCTGGCATGAGCCCTGCTTGATTGTGGTGCACTATCTTTTTTATATGATTTTGTATTCGATTTGCCAGAATTTTATTGAGAATTTCTGCATCTATATTTATTAGAGACATTGGTCTGAAGTTTTCTTTCTTTGATGTGTCTTTGTCTGGTTTTGGAATCAGGGTAATATTGTCCTCATAGAATGTGTTCGGAAGTGTTTCCTCTTTTTTCTATTTCATGAAATAGTTTGAAGAGTATTGATGTTAGTTCTTCTTTAAATGTCTTGTAGAACTCAGCTGTGTATCTATCTGGTCCTGGGCTTTTCTTGGTTGGTAGGCTTCTGATAGTGTCCTCTATTTCATTGCTTAAAATTGATCTGTTTAAATTGTGTTTATCATCCTGATTTAGTTTGGGCATATCATATGCCTCTAGAAATTTGTTGATACCTTTGATATTTTGTATGTTATTGGAGTACAAATTTGCAAAATAATTTCTAATTATCTTCTGTATTTCTGCAGTATCCATTGTGATATTTTCTTTTCATCATGTATGCTAGTAATTTGAGTTTTTTCTCTCCTTCTCTTTGTTAGCATATCTAAGGGTTTATCAATTTTCTTTATTTTTTCAAAGAACCAACTTTTTGTTTTTGTCAATTTTTTCAATTGTTTCTTTTGTTTCAATTTCATTGATTTCAGCTCTGATTTTAATTACTTCCTGACTTCTACTGCTTTAGGGGTTGATTTGTTCTTTAGTTCATTTATTTGTTGACTTTTTCTTCTTTGAAGGAATGAACTCCATGCAATGAATTTTCCTTTTAGAACTGCCTTCATAGTGTCCCAGAGACTTTGGTATGTTTTATCAGTGTTCTCATTTACCTCTAAGAATTTTTTAATCTCCTCCTTGATATCTTTTGAAACCCATTGTTCATTCAATATTTAGTCTCCAGGTGTGGAGTAGCTTTTATTTTTATTTTATCATTGATTTCTAATTTCATTTCATTGTGGTCTGATAGAATGCAAAGTAATATTTCTACTTTTTTGTATTTACTAAAAGTTGCTTTGTGGCATAATATACAGTCTGTTTTAGAGAAGAATCCAGGTGTTGCTGAGAAGAAAGTGTATTCACTCACTGATGGATAAAATATTCTATATATGTTAAGTCTACATTATTGATTGTACTATTGAGTTCTCTAGTTTCTTTGTTTACCTTTTGTTTGGAAGATCCATCCAGTTGTGAAAGAGGTGTGTTAAAGTCACCCAGAATTATTGTGTTGTCATCCATTTGACTCTTGAGAAGAGTTTGATTGATAAACATAGATGCTCCATTATTTGAGGCATATATATTTATAACTGTTATGTCTTGTTGGTGTATGGTTCCCTTTAGCAATATGTAATGTCCATCTTTTGATTAACTTTGGCTTGAAGTCTACTTTATTTTCTATGTATGAAGATGGAAACCCCTGCTTGTTTACACAAACCATGTGAGTGGTATATTTTAAACCAACCTTTCACCTTCAGTCTGTGGATGTCTTTTCCTATGAAATGAATCTCTTGAAGGCAGCATATTGTTGGGTCTTTTTTAATCCAATCAATCAATTTATGTCTTTTGATTGGTAAGTTTAAGCCATTGACATTCAGGGTTATTATTGAGGTGTGATTTGTATTTCTGGTCATTTTTGTTTATTTCTGGTATTCAACTTACTTGATTTCTCCTTTGGTTGGCTTTTCCTGTATTGTAGTTTTTCCCTTTGCAGATTTTCATTGTTATTTTTCTTTCCTCCTCATGAAATACTTTGCCAAGAATGTTCTGTAGCTCAGGCTTTCTTGCTGTATATTCTTTTAGCTTTTGTTTATCATGGAAGGTTTTTATTTCATCATCAAATCTGAAGCTTAATTTTGATGGATATAAGATTCTTGGTTGGCATCCATTTTCTTTCAGAGCCTGGTATATGTTGTTCTAAGACCTCCTGGCTTTGAGGGTCTAGGTTGGAAAATCTACTGAGATCAGAATTGGTCTTCCCTTATATGTAATCTGATTTATCTCTCTTGTGACCTTTAAAATTCTATCCTTATTCTGTATGCTAGGCATTTTCATTATAATATGTTTTGGTGTAGATCTGTTGTAATTTTGTACATTTGGTTTCCTATGGGCATCTTTTATTTGATTTGCCAATTCATCCTTCATGCCTGAAAATTTTTTTCTGATATGATTTCATTGAAGAGATTGTGCATTCCTTTAGTTTGAATTTTTGAACCTTCCTCTATCCCAATAAATCTTAAATTTGGTCTTTTGATGTCATCCCATAATTCTTGAATGTTCTGTTCATAGTTTCTTGCCATCTTCACTGTGAGGTCAACTTTATTTTCAAGACTGTATATTTTGTCTTCATTGTCAGAGATCTTGTCTTCCAAGATGCTTTCTATTGGGTTTTTTTATTTGGCTTATTGTTTCTTTCATTTCAAGGATTTTTGTTTGTTTGTTTTTCAGAATCTCTATCTCTTAAAGTAATCTCTTACAACCTGTATTTGCTCTCTTATCTCTTTGTTGGTGTGATCCATGGTTGCCTCTATTTATTCCCTTATCTCTTTGTTGGAGTGATTGAATTTTGCCTGTATCTGCTCACTTAGGTCATTCTTTAATTCCCAGATCATTTTAATTATGTATATTCTAAACTCCTTCTCTAACATTTCATCTACTTTGCTATCTATGGATTCTATTGTTGTAGTATCTTGTTTTGTTTGGGGTACTTTCCTCCCTTATTTTTTCATGAAGTCTATGTGTCTTCCTCTCTTGCAGTGTAGACCCCGTATTATAGCTTCTGCCCTATTGTCTTATAGTGTCCTTACAGGTTACCAATACCTCATCTTTAAGGGGGAGATCAATATCACAGCACTCAAATTACCCAACGTGCAGCCATAGATCAGTTAGCTTCTATTTTTACATTTCCAGTTTTGTTGCTATAATCAGAAATGATGAGTTCAGTTATCTTCTACCATGTAGTCAATAGGTTTGTGTAATGGTTTATAGTTTCTAATAGTAGAAGTGGGGTTGGCGGGTTGGATGAGATGTTTATGAGGTAGGATGTGAGAATATAGAGCTATTAGATTTTATGATTAGTGAAAGGGTTATCAAAAGAAGTTGGCTGTTGGTGGGAGAAACAAGAAAGAGGCAACCCTATGCAAGACTCCCTGTTTCCTTAGCAACAGGATAATTGTTAACATCCCTAGCAGAGATATCTCTGGTGCAGCCAGGTCTATGGGGACCTTGATGATGTTTTACTAGGTTCTTATTGTTGTCCATTGATACAAGTGGTGATATTTCAGTTTTCTGGTAGCAGCAGGCTCAAGCCTATATATACCCCAATTTTGGGCTGTGGAGCCACACTTTGGTGAATAAGGAAGCCCAGGCGCGGGGTGGTTCTCTCTCTGGGTGGCAGGGCCGCATGGATCTGGGGTGGGCCTCTCTCCAGGTCGCAGGACCAAGATGAGTATTCTTTAGTGAGTATGTGAGTGTGTGTGCATGGTAAAGGAGTTAATTTAAGTTTTCCAGAATGTTGGCACTGGAGGGGGCCTTGGGAATCATTTGAGCTAGTGCTCCTCCCTCCCCATTTCCAGAAGAAGAATAAGACTCAAGAGAGAGGAATGACTGGTCCACAGTTACAGGTTTCCTTTATCAACAGAATGGTGATAACAGCCCAAATGTTCCTGGTTCCAAAGAGAAACCCCTTTCTTTCTCGTCAGGTAGACTCTCAAGGTAATTTCATGCTTCTTGCCCTCTTATTCTATGGATCTGCGCAGTTCCTTCAAGGAAGTCTTGCTCTCTCAAGTTTATGTTCAGTTATGTAACCCACAGGAAAAATGCTTAATTTCCAGATAAATTTACAATTTCACCTAAAGGAAAGGAACACCAATCAGAGTATTGTGTTCCCTCAAATTTCAAGCACTGAGATACTGCTTAACCCATTCCACCACCTTAATTTGCAGGCAGAGCAGGCAGGCCTCTCTGTGTTACGAATCTCTTCTACCATTCTGAGTACCACCTGCTTGAAAAAGTCTCGCACCACATTGCAGTTAGTTCACATCACAGGACTGACTCACTAATGCCTTGCCATTATGTTAAACCAAATCGGGTTTTGCTGACTATAGAAAAAAAAAGTGAAGCTAACTTTTGCTTAAATGCACACTTAGATAAAACCATCAGAGATTAGACTTAGCAGCCTGCACTTTGTTTTAGGCTCACAAATAATAAACCTAGAATGAATCATTGTGGAGGCAACCTCTACAGTGTTAAGTCAAGGGGAGCCTTCTAGCTGTAGAGTTAACACTGAAAACCAAGCAGTGGAAAGGATAGCCATTACCAGTCAGATATGCAGACTGCGAACCAACTCTGTAAAGACTCCAGGTCAACTCTGTCCAATGGGAATATAGCGAGAGCCACAAATTTGAGTTGCATATAATGTTAGAAATTTTTAGTAATTACAGTAAAATTCATTCTAGTAATATATTTCATTTAACCCTAATACATCTGAAATATCTTTTCAAGTGTACCAATATAAAAATTATGCCCATTGAGAGGTGCTCTCAACCTTGCCTGTCCTGGCTCTCCTTTAGCAGCTTATAAGTATCTTGAAGGAAACACAGCTCCTATCTCTGTCTTGATCAGGATCTTCCAGTGTCTTCAGGACTGAAAGTTCTCACCAGCCCTGAACACTAGAGCTAAAGACCCTAGGTCACCCACTTACACGTCAGGAAACAAAAAGGAAGGGCACAGAGCAGCATTCATTTAGCAGTTATTAATCCACCACTTTTGCATGCTGGGAAGGTATGCTAAAAACTGGAGCTGTAACAGGAAACAAAAAAAAAAAGACAATGGCTGCAACCATTTTCTATAGCTTCTAAGCAAAGAAGACAAAATAGTCTGCACATCTGCCCCAAAGGATGGGCCTAACGTGATGGGACCAAGCAACCATGGATTGAAACCTCTGAAACCAAAAGCCAAAATAAATCTTTCCTCCTTTTAAGTTGTGTGTTCTTTATCAGGCATATTGTTCCAGCCATGGAAAATGGCCATTACAAATCTCAACTGCAATGGAATTGCCTATGCCATTAGGAGCAGTAAAGTTAATGGCATTTGAGACAAATGGAGCAAGATCTTTGTTAATTCCCAATCTCCACTAAGCAGTCTTTGCATGGAGTACTACCTGAGGAGGGTGCATTTGTGTTGTCAAGGCAGCTCCTTTGGAAGGGGGCAGTTCCTGGGCAAGGGGTGACTGGTAGCAGTAGACTTATAGCAGTTTGGGGAATGAAGACTATATTAAAGGGTAGATCTGCATGGCACCTCCCAGCATCCATTAGGAGTTCTGAACATCTTTGCCTTCTTTCCCTAAACAGTCACTGAGTTTCCCTACAGATACTTGAATATAAGCTGTACTTGGTGTCCACAATTGTCACAGAGCGAATTGCCTCTTTTTCCAGAATAGCAACAAATTCAACCTTGGAGAAAGAAACCCTTCAAAGGTCTTCTGTCCATAAGTACCACGCAATTTTTATGTCATTACAGTCTACTTCAGGAGAGAGAGTGGCACCTCTAATTTTGGCTTCCCTAAATATAGACATGATGTGATAAAGGGGAAAGGATCTAGAGGGTCAGGGTAAGCCCATTTGAGAAGGTAGCACTTGGGATTAGAACTGAATGATAAGCAAGTGATGGTTTCTCAAATATCTTGGTAAGAGGAGTCTCCTTAGAAATAACATCAAATGAAAACACTCTGGGGCAGAAATATTTCATGTTTCAAGAATAGAAAAAGTGAAGTGTGTCTGGAAATTCATGAGCTGGGGAACTATACATGAAATGAGGTTGGAGATATAAAGACCAGAACTTTTATCTATTTAACAGTAATTTATTGAGAGCCTACTATGCTCTGGACACTGTCTAAACTCCAAGGGACACATGGGTATATGAGTAGAGCTTTGAAGAACAAAGATGGGGATTTTTATTTTATTCTAAAGGTAATTGGAGAGCACTAAAAATTTTTAAATAGGTGAGTGATATAATTCAACTTATTTTATATATATATATATATATATATATATATATATATATATATATATATATGTATGTATTTAGTTAGTTTTCGGTGGACACAACATCTTTGTTTGTATGTGGTGCTGAGGATCGAACCCGGGCCGCAAGCATCCCAGGCCAGCGCGCTACCGCTTGAGCCACATCCCCAGCCCTCAACTTATTTTCTAAGAGGATGATTTTCCCTGCTTTCAGGGAAATAGACTTGAAGAAGGATATTTAACTGGAAGGAAACACAGCAATCCAGCACAATGATTTTAGGCAAAAGTTGTTAATAAAGTTGGAATGAAATAGATGAATTTGAGTTGTTCTGGAAGCTGACATGGATTGGTACTGGAAAAGATGTAGAGAATAGGGGGAAAAGAAGTCTCAGGAGTAACTCCTGAGTTTTTGACCTGAGCAGTGGGTTAGAATATGGTGTTATTTACTGAGAAGAAGAAGATAGATAAAGGAAGATATGCAGAGTTCATGAGATTAACTTTGACATCACTTTGCATATTAAATGGAAATGTCAAATAGGCAATTTCATATCTGAATTTAGAGCTTAGCAAAGAAGATTAAGGATATAAATTATGATGTCATCAGTGTATGGATGGCATTTAAACCAAATCATCAGTGGAATTTCTGTATTAGACTGCTCAAGTTGCTATAACAAAATACCATAGACTGAGAGGTGTATACAACAGAAATTTATTTTCTCACAGTTTCGGAGACTGAGTGTTCCAGATCAAGTTATCAGCAGGGTTTGTTTCTCCTAGTGCCTCTCTGCTTGCCTTGTTCCTGGTGCCTCTCTGCTTCCCTTGCAGATGGCCACCTTCTCACTGTCTTTACATAGAACCTTCTCTGGGTGTGCCCATCTCCACCATCTCTTCCCCCTTCTAAAGGGACACCAGTCCTGCTGAATTAGGTACCTACCCCTTTGATTTAATTTAACCTTAATTTCCTCCTATTAGACCCTCATCTCCAGAAACAGTCACATTGGGAGATTTAACATGAATTTGGGAGGACAGAATTCAGTCCACAGCTATCATTAAGAAAAGAATATGGGTAGAAGAAACAAGGGCCTAGAAGGAGGCCTCAAGGGATATTGCAACACCTAAGACACAAGGAAGCCATGAATAGAGACTGAGAAACAGCATCCAGAAATATAAGAGGAAAGAAGGAGAGTATTATAAGACAGACACCAAGAGAACCAAGTGTTTCAGGGAAAAACAAGGAGTTCTTACCAGGTGGCATGCTTCTGAAGATTTACAATAAGAACAAATGAACACTGAAAATGGCAAGACAGAAGTGACACAGGCAAGATCCCCATCCCTGGGCGGAAGAGATGGGATCCGAGAGTGGGCTGGAGAGTCATGGAATCTGTGAACACAGACAAAAGCTTTTCCAGTGGGCTCACTGTTAAGAGCAGAGAAATGGGCTGATGGTAGCTGGAGGAAATCACAGCATGAGAGAAGAGATTGCAAACAACTTCTAACCCAGGACACAGGCCACCGTCCTTAGAGCCTATCCTCAGAGCCCACTTGATCTTCCCACTTGAATAGACTGTCCTTAACACCCCTATCTCCTTGTCTATGTGGTGTCTCAAACCTTCCTCATTTCCTATGCTTTCTTGGTAGCACAATGTGGCCATCAAAAGCTCAGATCATAGAGCTAGAAACAGCTCTAACAGTATCTGCTCGACTGTGGGCCAGTTACCTAACCTGTCTGTGCCTCTCATTCCCCATTTATAAAGTGGCATTGATAATTATAGACTCCTGTAAGGCACTAGCTTGCCCTATCAAGTTATTATAGAGATTAAATCAGCTAATAGATATCAAGTAATTAGAATAATACATAACAAGTGGCATGTAACTTTTTGTAAAATAAATAAATTTGCATTTTATAAGATATTATATGTTGCTGGAAATTCAGGCAGTGTGCAACAATTAAACTATCCAAGAAAACAGACTGTCATTGTAGCAGGTGACTCGAACCTCTGCCCCAAGGCCTGACATTGTAATGATATATTTATTGATGTGGTTTAGATTTTCAAATCATTTAATCTAAACCAGCTCTTGGGCTTCAACAAATCCCATAATGATCATAACTGATTTAGCCAGAATAATATTTAATTCCTGAAAATCAGCCAGCAGGAAGCCATTTTAAATAAGGTATTACAATAAAAATAATCTTCTCGTTGTACAGGCTTAAAATGAACACTGTGTCCATTACCTCTCCATTTTATTGCACAAATACCCTTAAGTATCTATTTATCTTTTTGCATGGTAGCCACCACCAAGATTCTGTAAGAGGTTTTTTTTTTTTTTTCCATTCATTGTATCTTATGGCTCTTGACAGATTGACATGTGTATGAATCTGTTACCTATGTAATAGTCTTCAAGTAACAAATCAAAATAAAATCTTATAGCATGTTTTCCCATGCTATTAATGAAGTGAAACTGTAAATGAAGAAATATCCCAATTCATATCTACATGAAATATTTTAACCAGATGTCTTTACCTCAATCACACTGTTATGGGCTGAATTGTGTCACCTCAAAATTCACACAGAAGTCCTAACCATTAGGAGCTAGGGTCTTTGAAGAGATAATAAAGATTCAGTAAGATCATTGTGGTGGGTCCTGGTCCAGTATGACTGGGGTCATTACAAGAAGAGATTAGGACACCCATATGGGGGTGGTAGGGACAAGGGGGAGTTAAGTGAAGACAGAAAGGAGACAGCATCAACAGTCCAAAGAGAAAATCCAGAAACAGATTCTCGCCTCACAGTTCTCAGAAAAATCAACCCTGACTACACCTTGATCTTAGACCCCCAGCTTCCAGAATTGTGAGACGATGGGTTTCTGTTATTTAAGCCATTTAGTCATGGTTAATCACACACTAACACACACGCTGCAGCCTGAAGCTCCAAGTAAGTGGAAGTTATCACGGGCTCAGACTTTCAGACGTCTGAGTCCCCCAGAAAAGTCAAACCCTCAAGTCAAGGACTGAGTTTTTAAGTATGTTCCAATAGCTGAAGTTTCCTACTCATGAGCAATATGATTCTCATCAGAAATTGAAGAACTATTAAAATGAGTAATTTTAAGAGAGCCCTATTCTATGTCTATAGAAGCCTGGCTGTCCCATATCCTGAAGTAAGAAAATTAATTTTTGTTAAAAGTAACAGTGAAGGATAAATTTAATCATCTTTAGAACATAAAATGGGTCTTTTTTATTAACCATAACTTTTATGGTTAAAAGTTGTTCTCAAAAATGTATGAAACTCGGGCTGGGGATGTGGCTCAAGCGGTAGCGCGCTCGCCTGGCATGCATGTGGCCCGGGTTCGATCCTCAGCACCACATACCAACAAAGATGTTGTGTCCGCCGAGAACTAAAAAATAAATATTAAAAAAAAAGCAATTCTCTCTCTCTCTCTCTCTCTCTCTCTCTCTCTCTCTCTCTCTCTCTCCTCTCTCACTCTCTCTTTTAAAAAAAAATGTATGAAACTCTAATAATGCTCAAACAATAGCATCTTGAGAAAAACACGGGCACTTAGTGTACAGATGTGTTATGGTTTAGATGTGGTGTCCCCCAAAAGCTCACATGCAAGAAGGTTCAGAGAAGAAATGATTGGGTTACGAGAGCCTTAACCCAATCAGTGATTAATCCCCTGATAAGAATTAACTAAGTAGTAACTTAAATGGTAGGGTGTGGCTGGAGGAGGTAAGAATTGGGGCATGGCTTTGGGGTGTATATTTGTATTTGGCAAATGGAGACCTCTCTCTGCTTCCTGATCATGATGTGAGCCACTTCCCTCACCTCAAGTCCCAAGAAATGGAACTGGCCTTTTCTGGCTAAGACGTCCAAATCCATGAGCCCTTTTCCTCCTTTAAAATTGTTCTGATCAGATCTTATATTCACAGCAGCGAAAAAGCTGACTAAAATAGGATGTATCATAGATTCTATGTGGGTTATTATTTTTTTTCTTGTTATTATGTGACATCTCCTGAAACTGTCAGAATATAATGGACTATTTTCCATTGGAAATGAATCCAAATTGACTGTTGATAGTTTCCAAGTATTCACATACAAATATTCCAGCTCCCCCCTCAAAACAAAATAAAAGTGGGAATTCAACACAATTTGCTACAGAAGTGTCCATCTAGAACATGCTTAAGAGAGAAATGTTTCATCCAATTTGAAGCTTTAACCCTATTCTCTTGACACAACTCAGGTGAGAGGAAGGCACTGCCCCTCCTCCTGGCTTTGCTGGATCTCTCTTCAGCTCTGCGCTAAATAAAGAGGGTGTCCTTTACACTAACTTGTGTGAGAGATGAGTCTGCTGACACAGGAGCGGACCGACAATATGCCAAACTTTATCTAGCTGATATCACCATGAGTTAGAGTAGCCAACAAAAGCTCTCCATTTAAATATCCCCTGATCTCCAGGTTCCCTCCACCAGACTCACATGTAGGAGTGGGAAGACAAGTGCCATGTGTTATTTGTGTTTGTGCCCCCAGCACAAAGCATAGAGCCTGCCAGGTGAGGTGACTCCACCAGTATTTACAGATAAAAGAATATTGAGTGGACATGGTAGCACATGCCTATAATCCCAGCAGCTGGGGAGACTGAGACAGGAGGATTTCGAGTTCAAAGTCAGCCTCACCAACTTAGCCAGGCACTAAGCAACTCAATGAGACCCTGTCTCTAATAAAAACAAAAAAATAAGGGCAGGGGATGTGGCTCTGTGGTCAAAGGTCCCTGAGTTTAATCCCCGGTACCCCTGAAATAATAATAATAATAATAATAATAATAATAATAATAATAAAAGAATATTGAAGGAATGGAAAATCTTTGGATGCTTATTAAACTCAACTGATGTTAGGGTCTGTAAACAAGTCAAGATGGCTCCTGGCATTTTGCCAGAGGGAGTGGTTTGTGAAGTAACACCAGCGAGCCATTAAGTGTGGAGATTCCTTATTGGTTGACTGCTGTATCTAGTTTATGTTAATTAAGAAAATCTGTGTGGAATGTATATATACCCCTCCTGTCCTACAATAAACGGCTCCCACTCCTGCTGTATCAATGTACACAAGTTGCTCGTCACCCGCCCCCCGGGTTCTTTTGCTGCAGCCGACTGCGGCAAACTGAACCCACACCCTCATGCCTGTGGCCACTCACATACCCAAGGGAAACCTTCGCCTCCGCTCTTTTTTTTTTCCCATGAAAATAAGGGAAATTTGAAAATTTAAGACAAGAGGAAAGAGATAACAATGAATGGTGAAGTAGAAATATCAAGAAAGTATTGGACAGTCCAAACATTTTTGGATCTAAAATCATTTTTAAATAAAATCTTTGTGGAATCCTAGTAACTAAAATTAATAAAGGCAAGGCTCCACTAATCCACCTTCACTCAAACATTCTGCATTTTCCCTGGCAGCCTGAGGCACCTCTGTGGAATGGGATGAGAAAATCACTAGCGGTAGCAGAAAGAATGCAAGGTAAGAATCAGAAGACCCACTTGTCAGTTGTGTGACTTTAATGTCTGTTAACATCACTTTACCTTATCTTTCTCAGCAGTGGAGTAGGAAAAACCATACTATCCAGGTTCTGTAATCAAGAAAAACCCTAAATAAACCCTTTAGCTTCACTTGTTTTTAGTTAATTCAAAAAAAAAAATCACACAGCTGAACAATACATTCTTAGTCTCTCACTATCTTCACTGTGGGAACCTCTGACCAGAACCCCTAACAGCCTAAAACTGCTCTCAGAAAGCCATTTCCCCTGTTATCCAGCAAAAAAATGCCTTTTGTATCTTAATGATGAACTAAAAGATTAGCTCTTCCTAGAAATGGGGACTTAAAAGACATGAATCATAAGTCTTCCTAATCAGTAACTTTTCTCTAGATTTCCAGAACCCAACACATTGGGTGACCTTCAAATAACAGCAGCCTATGCATTATAAAAGCAGACCACCATGAAATTTGTAACTACCCTGGTGCCCACCTTATCTGCTACACCTCCCCCAAACCTCTATATAAGCCTTGCTCCTACAAGTTCTAAGTAAGATAAGGCTCTGAGACAGTAGTCTCCCCATCTTCCAAGGTACTGGCCCTTGAATAAACCTTATTTCCTTCCCAAGTATTGCCTTTCGTGCACTGAGCAGATGGACTTGAGTCCAACAAGAGTCATTGGCCAAAACTTAATATATCACAGTACATAGTACAATATTCAGAGCCTAGACAAATCAATTCATTGTCCAGGGACACAAAGAAAGATGTTATAATTTATCCCTTCATCTAACCATCATGATAATTTCCTTTTAAGTCTGATTTTATTTTCTGGAAGATATGTGTCACTATATAAGAGAAGCCAGATGCTTTAAACAAAGTTACTCCCATCCCCAGCACTTGATTTTATCAGGAAACACCCTGGGACAATAACATGATATTTTCAAAGTCCACTGATTTGATCTCATTTATATTGGATAAAAAACTAAATGTCCATTTTCACCCAGAACAAGTAATTTGTCCTGGGGCAGGGGAATCACAGACATGGGAGACATTGGCTGGAGGACTTTTATAAACCCTAATTTCTAACCAGAAATACACTGTCAAAGAAAAGAATAAGATGTTCTCTGTATTTTCAAAGAAATCTTCTGATCCACTGACTCTCTTAAGAACCATTTTTTTGATTTGCATGAGAAATCACACAGCATTGACCCAAATACAGGTTTCAGACCTTTGTCCTGTGTATCAAACTCTCAAGCTGAGTTATTCACTACGTTTTGGGGCCAGCAACCACATGGCAATGGTGTGGGCTATAGACTGGACACTTTAGAGTGGGATTTATAGCCTTGACTTCCACAATAGCTTAGGAAGAAGATTAAAAGTGATTCTTTGCTTATTTTATAATTTGTAGGGATAGAATTTCCCAAGGTCTCTCTCAGCACAGGTAACAGACCTTGATTTATTCATATTTGAATCTGCCAAGCAACATATAATAATATTGTAAACAGGACAAAAAGAATGAGATCTCTTTGTCTGAGAGTATCAGTGCCATAGTGATAAGGCAGAAAGTTCTCTTAGGGAGCTAACTTTTGGGAATTATGTTACAATGACTCTAATGTGAACCATTTATAGACAAAGCCTCTGCCTTGGAAGTAACTGTGGACTTGAAGTGAATCAGAAAACAGCCTCATTAAATTATAAGACCCTGCTGAAATTATTTTGTTTTTGATTGAGTTCCATAAATGTCTATGTTCATATCTGCTAGACTTCAGCTGCAAACAAACAAAATCCACTCAACCATCTTAAGCAGGAAGGAATTCAGAATTGGGCATGAAATATTTAGCTTACAAATCTTTGGGAAGGCTTGAGAAACAGACGTTAGATTGAATTCATCCCTCAAAACTATACCACAGAACAGGTCCACCAAGGAGCCTCTTCTATATCAGGAAGCCTCTGGCTCTGGAATCACATCCAGCTGCCATGATAACAAAACAGTTATTGTCAGAAGATTCTCTGCTCCTGCTGCCAGCTCCTGAGTGAGCTGTGCTCACGATGATCCATGGAAGCACACTGAATGCCCAGGGCTTGCATTTTGATAGCCACAGAACTGGTAGCTGGACACTGGGTACTCTGTTAACACCAACCCAGAAAAAGCAAAAGGCTTTAATAACTGGGTTTGGCAGGAGAAAAACTAGAAGAGTCAGAGATTTGACTTCACTTCTGAGCTTCAATCTCACTTCTAATCGCATCTGACCAGCCAAACCCAAATCACATTTATAATAACTGCAAGGAAGTCTGCCATAGAGTTTCTAGTTTGCCAGCATCTGTAGGTCAAGATAGTGTGATGATTATTAAGCACCAATTTCCATATCCACAATGGTGCCATTCTGCCTTAAAAAAAAAAAAAAAACAGTGTTAGAATTCTAAAGCAAGGGAGATATAAGGATTGACCTGAAGATATGGTGTCATATCTGGAAAGGGATTTAATAGTCACCAAACCATCTCCTTCAGATTACAAACTCAGAACCAGAGATGCATGGTTGTTTGCTGAATATCATATAGCTCAGTAGTGGCTCCTGCAAGAAAAGAAATCATGCTGTCTGACCTCAATTCTAGTCCTCTTTTTGCTCTCTAGGGTTACCTCAAGAGATAACGAGTAGTGAAGCACATGACAATAATATTTCAATTTCATATTTGGCCATGTAGACAATACATATAGGTAAATAACAAGCAGAGGGCAATGAGAAATATACCTTTCCCCAGGATTTACATGGAATAGTAAGTATTTATCTGATATGTTATTGAGTGTCTGTTTTATAACAAACTGTGCTAGGAATTGGAGAAGTGGTGGTGACCAAACTGGATGAGGCTTGTTTCTAATGAAGTATACACACAGTTCAACAATCATCAACAAGGGATAGAATTAAAGGAAAACTACAGGGAACTATAGGCAAAACTGAAGAATTCACTTAATCTAAACTTTGGGGAAGACTTCAGGAAAAATGACTTAGTTGACAACTGCAGGGTAAGGAGGGTTTACCAAGATGGAAAAAGCGGGTGAGTACTAAAGAGAGAAGAAACACTGTCAGCTCCTGTAAGAGAAATTTAGAGCCTAAGGGAAGCTCAGTAAGGCTGAGAATAAGGTGCAAAGGAGGCCGTGACAAGAAATATTCCTGGGAAAGCCATCAAAATCCATTTGGTGGAGATATTTTTAAATCATACTAAAAATGTTTATCCTATGACAGTGTTCCCCCAAATCCAGTCATTCACCTTCCCAGTTTATCATTATGTTTGGTCCCTATATCTGTTTTCTAAGTCTCCTTAACAAAGCATGCAACCAGATGCCCCCAAAACAAATATTTATTCTCTTACAGCTCTGGAGGTTTGAAATCTGAAATCAAGGAATTGGTAGGGCCAGGCTTTCTAGACTCATTCAGGGATTTGGGGGAGGATCTTTCCTAGACTGCAGTGGATGCTGGCCATTCTTATCATTCTTTGTCTTACAGGCTATCACTCCAATATCTGCTTCCATTATCAATCACCAGGCTTTCTCCCTTTGTCTCCATTTCCGTGTCTCTTCTCATAAAGACATATTGAGATTTGATTCTGTAGCTGGAATGGTAGAGTGCTTGCTTAGCATGTGCAAGACCCTGGGTTCAATTCCAATCACTGAAAAAAAAAGACATATTAATATATTGAATTAAGTTCTTAATGGATTAAGAATCCAATCTACCACAGTAAGGCCTCATCTTAACTAATGTCATATGCGATAGCACTATCCAAATAAAGTCATCTTCTGAAATTTTGAGGGCATGAATTTTGAGAAAGGACACTCTCCAGCCCAGTACAACCATCTATGTTACTTGTCGCTTTATACTTTTCTTTAAACCAACTCACTTTAAATCAACTCCTTGATACTACTATTAAATACCATGTCTGAAAAATGAGTGGTGTTTTTCTCTAACACATGCCCAAATGAACAAAGATGTAACAAAATTATGAAAAACAAAAAAATCTTTGCATACTAAAAATGATATCTATACCAATTCAGAAAAAGCTATCCTGTCCAAAAATATATCCTAAGAGAAGCCCTTAAGATAAAGCCCTCAGATGATTTCTCCATGAATAGAGGCAGAAGATAACTCAGACATATAGATTTGGCTTTGAAATGCATTACATCACTGAACCCAACCCTGGACACAATTTAAAATCACTCCTATACTAATTAAACCAGACTCTTCAAGGCTGGCTTTAAAAGTCCAGACAACTCAGATGTATAGCCAGGACTGAAAACCAATGAATTCAAGAAGAGAACGTTTTTTACAGACATACCTCAGAGATATTTCAAGTTTAGTTCCATACCACTGCAATAAAGTCATTATTGAATAACACAATATAAGAAGTGACATGAATCTTTTATTCTCAGTGCATGTAAAAATTATGCTTATACTATAGTTTATTAAGTGTGCAATAGCATTGGATCTAAAAAAGTATTTTTAGTTTAAAAATACTTAACTTGGGCAGGGATATGGCTCAAGCCGTAGCGCGCTGGCCTGGCATAAGCGGGGCACTGGGTTCGATCCTCAGCACCACATAAAAATTAAATAAAGCACTTGTTGTTGTTTGACTTCATAGTGGCTGCCAATCTTACTGGAGTGAGATGGTATCTTAGGGTGGTTTTGATTTGCATTTCTCTGACTGCTAGAGATGGTGAGAATTTTTACATGTACTTGTTGATTGATTGTATATCCTCCTCTGAGAAGTGTCTGTTCAGGTCCTTGGCCCATTTGTTGATTGGGTTATTTGTTATCTTATTGTCTAATTTTTTGAGTTCTTTGTATACTCTGCATATTAGGGCTCTATCTGAAGTGTGAGGAGTAAAAATTTGTTCCCAATGATGTAGGCTCCCTATTTACCTCTCTTATTGGTTCTCTTGCTGAGAAAAAACTTTTTAGTTTAAGTAAGTTCCATTTGTTGATTCTTGTTATTAACTCTTGTGCTATGGGTGTCCTATTAAGGAATTTGGAGCCCAACCCTACAAAACGTAGATCGGAGCCAACTTTTTCTTCTATCAGATGCAGAGTCTCTGATTTGATATCAAGCTCCTTGATCCATTTTGAGTTAACTTTTGTGCATGGCGAGAGAAAGGGATTCAGTTTCATTTTGTTGCATATGGATTTCCAGTTTTCCCAACACCATTTGTTGAAGATGCTATCCTTCCTCCATTGCATGCTTTTAGCCCCTTTATCAAATATAAGATAGTTGTAACTTTGTGGATTAGTCTCTGTGTCCTCTATTCTATACCATTGGTCCACCCGCCTGTTTTGGTACCAGTACCATGCTGTTTTGGTCACTATTGCTCTGTAATATAGTTTGAAATCTGGTATCGCTATACCGCCTGAGAAAAGGGTACACTTGTACATTGCTGGTGGGACTGCAAATTGGTGTGGCCAATTTGGAAAGCAGTTTGGAGATTCCTGGGAAAGATGGGAATGGAACCACCATTTGACCCTGCTATTGCCCTTCTCGGACTATTCCCTGAAGACCTTAAAAGAGCATGCTACAGGGATACTGCCACATCGATGTTCCTAGCAGCACAATTCACAGTAGCTAGACTGTGGAACCAACCCAGATTCCCTTCAATAGATGAATGGATAAAAAAAATGTGCCATCTATACACAATGGAGTACTATGCAGCAATAAAAAATGACAAAATCATAGAATTTGCAGGGAAATGGATGGCACTAGAGCAGATTATGCTTAGTGAAGCTAGCCAATCCCTAAAAAACAAATACCAAATGTCTTCTTTGATATAATGAGAGCAACTATGAACAGAACAGGGAGGAAGAGCAAGAAGAAAAGATTAACATTAAACAGAGACATGAGATGGGAGGGAAAGGGAGAGAAAAGGGAAATTGCATGGAAATGAAGGGAGACCCTCATAGCTATACAAAATTACATATAAGAGGTTGTGAGGGGCATGGGAAAATAAACAAGGAGAGAAATGAATTACAGTAGATGGGGTAGAGAGAGAAGATGGGAGGGGAGGGGAGGGGGGATAGTAGGGGATAGGAAAGGTAGCAGAATACAACAATTACTAATAGGGCATTATGTAAAATTGTGGATGTGTAACCGACGTGATTCTGCAATCTGCATTTGGGGTAAAATTGGGGGTTCATAACCCACTTCAATCTAATGTATGAAATATGATATGTCAAGAGCTTTGTAATGTTGTGAACAACCAATAAAAAAAGTGAAAAAAAAAATTAAATAAAGATGTGTCCACTGGAAACTAAAAAATAAATATTAAAAAATTCTCTTTCTCTCTCTCTCTCTCTAAAAAAATACTTATATTAATTCTAATGATCATCTGAGCTAATAGAAAAATAGTTTTGCTAGACATGCTTGATGCAGAGTTGCCATAAACCTTCACTTTTTAAAAAGTAGTAACAGTACAATTTTAAAAGCACAATAAAATGTAATATGTCTTATTAAATTTATATGATTGGCTTTAGCAGTGACCTAGAGAAGGAATGGATAGGAATTATGTCATCTGCTAATTGAATATTGGCTGAAGATGATGCAAGTAGCTGAACTTTCTATGAATTTAAAAAAAAAAGTGAATACCATGCTCAGAATCTCAGCACATACCAGCACATATCAGATTCAAACAGAGACAGTCTGGCTAGGACCACATTAGTCCTATCCTGGTGAAGATAGGAACCACAGTTATCTGCACAGCCACTACTGCTGCTTCTGTTCCCATTTAAGAGAAAGAGCTAAACATTGAATCAAAGTAATCACTTGCTTTGGGGAACACCTGTATTCCTGATGGCGTTATCATTAATCCTAAATTAACCTTATGATAAAAGCATCATTGTTGATTTTTATTCTAACCACAAAGATAGACATTTCCCATTATTTCCTGTAGTCATTAGAACATTATCCAGATTAAAAAAATGTCCTGAATTTCTGGTACGAAAGTTAATCATCCAGAGTCTCCCCTGCAACCTAGAAACAAAATCATAATAAGTCCCACCAAATAATATGGGTATTTTAAATCTGAATCAATAACCACATAATAGCACATTTCTTTGGCTTCATAACTAAGTTAAACTAAAATATGATTAAGAACAAAAGAAGACAATAGAACACAACAATTTCCAGCAATGTAAGTCATGAAAAGAAATAATGAATAAAACAAATTATTTGCACATAAAGCAGAGCATTAACCAATAACTCAAGTATCTACTAAATTGGTTTAGGTAGAGTGGGGAGCTATAGGCCATTTATACAAAATCAGCCTTCCAATTAAAATATCTTTAGCTACTGAGAAATCACAAGTCTTTCCAAGTTTGGGCCCTGATTCCACTGAGCTCTCACATACACACCCTGCATTTTCCTCTAGGATGCTTCCCAGGGTTTAAAAAAGGTAGCTTCTTTTCATTAAAACCTATTTCCACTGTCTAATGCATTCATCCTAAAATCTCAAATGCTTCACACAGTGGGAAGGAAGGACCCATGGTAACTTATAAAACAGTTCTGAACATGAAGGTTTATTCCAAGAAACATAGAATTGGAAAGAAATGAGAGACCAGTCTGCATAAACTTTGTGAGCAATCTGAAACAGTGAAGGCTTATGGATTTGGAGACAGTAGTCTGTGGCAACAGACCCATAGAGTCCTAGAAGGCTTTACCCATGGTTAGAAGCAGGTATCTAAAAATCAGCTGACCATTATCATTTGTTAAGTCTGACAGTAGCTCCAATGTGCAAGCTAAATGGATTTGTCCATTCTGGTCTGTTGGAGTAGGGCTGCCTAGATCTGGATTCTAGCACCACCTCTTACTAGATGTGTCACAGTGAACGCTTTCTGGAAACCTTCACCTGTTTGTTATACTGTAAATAAGGATAACAAAACTACCTACTTTATAGGCTATTATTATAAGTAATTGAGATTCAAAGTGTATGTTTTACACTGGTGCATAAGTACACAATAATTGTTAGCTTAGCTATTGGATCACCAACAAACCATCACATACATTGATGTATAACATCACCAACAAACCATCACCTTCATTGATGTATAATGGTCTTTATCTTCAAACATGGCAATAATTTAAAGAGGTTTCCTGAAACCCAACCCTGTGTATAGACGGAATGGTTTATGCATCCTTGTATTGCTCTTTTCTGTTCTATGGAGATCAGAGAAATTTCAATTACTGAAAGATCTGCTTCTTTCATATAACAAGAAGAAAACAAAGCAATTAGAGGCCACATTGTGTGTTTATTTTCTACCAGAGTAAATGGAACATGAAGTTTATGGTGATTGAGAGATATCTTGACCAACTCTGAGAAAATCAGTGTCAATTAATGTAAATCCCAGAGAGCGCAGCCCTTCATCTTACATACCTGACTGCTGCTATTCTCTCCCCCATGTAAGTCATTACTAGGCAAAGCAAAGAGTTCCCATCAGTGCGTGGTCTCTATGGCTCCATTCTGCACACAGGCTGTCTTGTTATTATGCATAAAGATGGAAAAATTATCATCCATCAATGTGACCAGAAATAAGAACAAACTAAAAGGAAGCAAACAACAACAAAAGAGAGTGCAGTTACTCTCTAGTGTCAGAAATATGAATCATTAGAGAACATACTACTGTGTGTCCTAGTATTTAACAGTTACATAACCAAGAATGAAATAAAATTTATGTGTTTCTATTTCACATTGTTGTGAAATAGAACAACATCATCTAGAGTAATCAATGTCTCAGTGATAATTCACCAAAATAAATTCACGGATTCACAAAAACCAAAGCACCAAAACTATATTTTCAAATCTCTTGTAAAGAGTGGAAATGGCCTTTTTGTTTATAAAAAAAAGTTGTAGGCAAGTTTTACAATAAAAAAAAAACAGTAAAGCAAAATAAAAACAAGACTCAGGATAATCTGGAAGATCAAGAGAACATGATACCACTATGCGACATGACAGAGAATTATGAGTTCACTTTAATTCCTCTCAAGATAAGACCTTATGAGGGGGGATAGTAGAGGATAGGAAAGGTAGCAGAATACAACAGTCACTAATATGGCAGTATGTAAAAATGTGATGTGTAACCGATGTGATTCTGCAATCTGTATTTGGGGTAAAAATGGGAGTTCATAACCCACTTGATTCTAATGTATGAAATATGATTTGTCAAAAGCTTTGTAATGTTGTGAACATCCAATAAATAAAAAAAATAAAAAAATTTTAAAAAAAGATAAGACCTTATGTGTTCAGAAGTTGCCTTGTTTGGAAGCTGGTAAGCCACTGAGAACTGAGGGTAAATATCCAAGGAAATCTCAACTAACCAAAGATGATTTACTAATCTTCAAAGGGAGGTAAAAGAAAAAATAGGAAAAATTGGAGGGGGAGGAGAGAGATGCCCTAAAATAAAGGAATATTAGAGAAAAAAGACTATCTGGTGAAAACTGGAAGGAAAAGGTTGGGAATGTAGCAATGTGGTATGCAGATGTTTTCAATGGAGGTCATGAGAATGGTGGGACATGACAGATCCTTATAATCCCAAAAATTTTCAATAAAAATTATTCACCAATAAATCATTAAAGGGATGTCATAACAAGAGTTTATATGGAAATTTTCAAAGGGGATAAGTTCTGTGTCTTGGTTTTCAGAGTCAATAGCTAAGAAAAAACATAATGGGAGTTTTTAATTTATGTATGCAAGACCAAAAGGCAGAGGTTAGAGTCCCTGGAGCTTGGAGAAGATGATAGAGTGAAAGAGACCTAAGAAAAATGGCAGTGAAGATGGCCAAGAAACCTTTTAATAGCAATAATATTTAATATTCAGTGTAGTTTAGTTCCTGTCCTATTAATTTATCGCATTGAGTTATTCCAAAGCCTTCATGACTATTGGCTAAAGCAATGGAGCTTAAATCTGATGTACCTTCCTACTAATAACAATTGTAAGTGCTGGACAAAACATAAAAATTTTTTGAAGTTTCTAGAAAACAATAAAAAGCAGGTACTCATGAGAAGACACGAGCTTTGAAAGAAGCATACTAATTAGACCTACATTTAATAGGCTTTTCCATTAACATCGCTCCCTAGTTGCCAAGAAGCAGGGAAGAAGAGCCTAAACAGAAAGTGGAGGTCTCTAAGGAAACAGAAATTGAGTGGGAAGTGAATTCCAAAAAGGAGAGAGGTAGGTACAGAGGGAAGAGTCACAAAATTTGCATATAAATTCCCCTCAAATTATTGCAGACTCTTGAACTGACATGCAAAGAGCAGGACTCTAAGGAACCCAATGGGAAGCAGTAGCTGGAAGGAGAACAGAGCTGAGATTTTGGCAGCTGCCTGTTGTCATGGACACAGCAACAAAGATCAAGTTGCAGGAGGCTTTTACTGAAATATCAGAGAGATCACACTTTAAAATTAAGGACCATATATCAGAACTAAAATAAACGTACCCCAACAAAGTTCAGAAAAGAGTTCTCTTAGGATCAGTGTAATCAACAAGTACTTACCAGAAGAAAATAATCAAATCTCTACACTGTATCATCCACAATATTCAATACACAAAATGAAATGGCAAATTAAACAAAATTAATGGCAAATTAAGATTAATGAAAAGAAGGAAAATATAACATAGTTAATAGGAGACTAATAGATGACTCAGATAGAATTAACAGTCAAGGATCTTGGAATACCTTTATAAATAGTTTTAATTGATGGAAAAAATGTATTCGATGAATAAGAAATTTCAAAAGAGAGATGAAAATTCTAGACCAAATTTCTAGCACTATAAATACAATATCTAAATTTTTTTCAATTACTGGATAAGATTAACATCCATTGGATACTACAAAAGAAAATATCAGTGAACTTGAAGACAATAGAAATTATCCGAACTAAAAAGAAGTAGAAAAAATACCATAGGAAATTCTGAGATGATATTATTTAGTATAAAATTTTATATGCCTAAAAGTCATAAAAATAAATTTGAATAGAAAAGAACAATCTTAGGTATATAAGATCTCAAAAAGCTAATTGTCCATCCATCTCAGTGCTACTGAAGTACATAGCCAATCAAAATAAAGATGTAAGCCATAATAGAGGGAAAATGGAGATAGAAGTGTGTTGGATATTTAAAAGAATAGGGCAGGAACAATTCAATCCTTATATTCCATAACCAGCGAATAATACTTGAAATGAACACCCAAGAATGAACACTGCATGTGTTTTAGAGCTAGGGAGATAATACCAAATAATAAGCAAAAGAGTTAAAAGTACTTTACTCAGGAAGAATTTGGAGTGTTCCGAGGTCTTCTGTTCCTCATAAGTACTGTAGAAATATTCAACTATAAACTTTAAAATTGTATAACCTTGATTAAAATAAAAACTGAATCTTCTTAAGGAGAAGAAAAATTTATCTGTGAAAAATATATAACATCTAAATAAACAAAGAAAAATAAAATAGAAATTTAACATTTTAACAATTAAATGTTTTAAATTAAGTAATCCCTCTAGTTGGAGAAAAATGAGAAGATTTTTAAATGTACAGATTAGATTTAATTACTAAGGCTGTGGTTTCTAAACTTAACCTGAAAACTTTTCATAATGAGATAAATTTGTTCAAAGAGTTAACAAGAGTTATACTTTAAAAGTAATTCTAACTCACTGGAATCTGAGGGGAAAGGTAAATTATTATGGAACTGAATAACAAGATATAATAATCCCAAAAGCTTGAAATTTTTATTTTAAGAGTAAACAAGTAAAAGCACCTCTCTTTAGTCTATAATTAGCAAACTGACAAAAAAAAATGAGCATAAAAAAATTCTCTCTGAAAAAGACATAAAATGACTACTGAAATTGAGTGCCATGGTCTGTTGTGAAAGAAATTGTTTTGAAATAATCTCAGGTTGACAGAGAGTCATGACCAAGCTCAGTGTTTTTACACAGAACACCTGGAGTGTATTACCTTCTTTGCAAGTATTTCACCAAACCTGATCAACTCTCTGATATACCTCAGAGATTTAACTGTAGTCATATAATTGCTCTCTAGAAAATATGGAACTTCCTATACATTATCTATTTGTAAAGATATTTCCTTCTATTTTTTATGTTAAAAAAGTTTTTAGAGATGTTTTATAATCACCATGTGAGACACTCCAAAATTGTTTAATGTGAGAACAATGTAGGAAATAGAGAAAAATATGGATAAGTTTTTACTTGACAAGGGAAGAGAAAGACAAAAAGAAGTAAAACAACCAGTATGTATTGAGTGCCTACCATGTTTATGGGCATTGTTTCTGTGATCTTTATAATAAGTAGACATTTGTTTTATCTCAAGTTCCCTAGAAAAAGAGCCCAAAGTGAATAGTAAGAGTCAAGACTTTCCAGATAGGACAATTTCAGCGCAGCAAGGATAAGGAGAAGAGGAGCAAGAGACTAAGCCAACAAGCAAAATAAAGAATTATTGACATGCAATTTTTGCCATGCATATTTGTTTTAGAACCTAATCCCATGCAAATAAAGAGTGCTGAGTAGGATGGGTTCTAAGCTATGTGTACCTCAAGGATGTACTATATAAAGCTGACTTTCTTTCCAATGTGTTTTCCCATAAACTTGCTGGAAGGCCCTGGAAGTCTCTTTCTAACATCATTCCTGGTATGTGGGCAATGCTCCTCCTTTGGTCAGCCATTCCCATACACCTTGCCCGTAGTTTTCTGTCAGTCCACCGTGCTGACAGATTCTCACTATTGGAGTCCCTCTTCCATGTAGGTGGTTCTCTTAGACAAAAGTCAGAATAGCTTGAGGTTAGCAGCAGCACCTCTCCCCCTTTCTCTCTCTTCGCTCATATCTGAGTCTTTGGAAGCACTTAACAACCCTGTAAAGATCCATCCTAATACAACAGCAACTCACTTGGAATTGCCACCAGTGTAAGTAACAAGATTATCTCTCTGCTCCACTATTTCCAGATAGACGTCAATTATGATACACTATTCCCAAACAGCAAAGACCATATAGCAAGCTCTCCAAGTCATGCTTCATGAAGGTCCACCTCACTAAGCTAAATATGAGGGGCACCCTCATACCTCCCTCCCTTCCTCCCAGTGGTGAGATATGGGGAGGGGTAAATGGTGAGAGACTCATAGCATAAACATACCTAAAAGATATCCTTGAATCTTGCATCCTCTCTAAACTCTCATCACTTCTTATATATTGCTGAAGATGTCCAACAGTTTGGGGAATGGATTTTATCTATTTTCTTTGAAATTCTTGGATTTTGTCTATTACCTAAGTTGGTATGAAGCATTTATTGTGCTACTGTGCCTTGGCCAAAACTTCAGTTGTAATATCCTAATATAATTTTAATATTGAACTATTAAGTGTGATGTTTGTTAGATATCATTTATCAGGTTAAAAAAATATTCCCTTTCTCATTTTCTAAAAAAAAGTGAATATGAATATGGTTGAATGTATCAAATTGTTTCTGCATCAAATTATTTGATGGTCGAATTTTTCTTCTTAATCTGCTTAGGTGATCAATTATATCAACAGATTTTCTCATATTGAATCAACCTTGCCTTCCGGAATAAATTAAAATTGGACAAAGTATATTACCTTATTGGTAAAGTTTTAAATAATTTTTGGCATGTGTTTCCCAGTGTTCTTGTTGATTTGGGTATCAAGGTTATATTGGATCTATAAAATGAGATGGAGCATGTGGAAGACACAATCTTGTGTTTCCCCTTTTTCTAGAATACATTACCCTTCCATCTATGGTTTTGATTTCCATAGTTTCAGTTACTCATAGTCAACCATAGTCTGAAAATATACGATTCATAAGTTTTAAATGCTATTCTAAGTCTTGTTAATAGTTTGAATTTGAAAAGTTGGGAATGATAGAAGTATCTTCCAGTTTTTCCATAGCTACTTGTATTTGAAAGAGCTAAGCACTAACAGTGGGTAATAGGGATTCTACATGTATTACTCGCTTAGTTGAGTTATTATTTAGAGTTGAGACACTCTCCCATGAAAAGCAACTGCTTTCAGGGTGAGAAGTGGGTTAGCCTAGTATCAGGATATCAGTGTACACATGTCTTCCAGACTGCACAGTGATCCTCCTTGAGAACCAGTGACAGTAGGAAACCTCTCAGATCTCTGACAGTTTTATCTATGGATATTGGACTTATTTCCTCTTAACTTTGTTAAACTCTGGTGATTGAGATATGCTTGATCCAAAGTTTGTAGAGCAGTTCATCAAGTTTCCATGTGGAATTGGAAGCATGTTTGCAACTACCATCCTCTATCTAACCTTATTTAAAAATGCAAAATCCAAGAGCATTCTTCAATTTGGAAGGAGGGGATTTTAAAATTTTATTAGCATATGATACATTTAAAAGAAACAGGAAACTGATTTCTGAACTGACTATAACATTTTGCATTCTTCTTTCCTTTTTTAGTTATGCATGAAAGTAAAGTCTACTTTGACATATTTATGCAAACATGGAGTATAACATATTCTAATTAGGATCCCAGTCTTGTGGATATACATGATGTTGAGATTCACTGTGGCATATTCTTATATGTGCATAGAAAATTTATGTCAGATTCATTACACTGTCTTTCCTATTCCTATCCCCTCTCCTTTCCCTGCATTCCCTTTGTCTAAACCACTAAACTTCTATTCTTCCCCTCCCCAACCTCATGTTGTATATTAGCATCTACATATCAGAGAGATTACTCCATCTTTGGTTTGACAGGATTGGCTTATTTCATTTAGCATGATAGTCTCCAGATCCTTCCATTTACTGACAAATGTTATAAAGTCATTCTTTGTGTATATGTATGTATGTATATATATATATATATATATACATTCCATTGTGTATATGTATGTATGTATATATATATATATATATATATATATATATATATATGAAATATGAATGTCAACCCATATATGAAAGAATGTTTAACATCTCTAGCAGTTAGAGAAATGCAAATTAAAACTACACTGAGATTTCACCTCACTCCAGTCAGTACGACAACTATCAAGAATACAAGTAACAATAAATGTCGGTGGAGATGTAGGGAAAAGAGCACACTCATACATTGCTAATGGGAATGCAAATTGGTGCAACCACTCTGGAAAGCAGTATGGAGATTCCTCAAAAAACTAGAAATGGAATCATCAAGAGCTTTCTTCACCACCTCACTTTTGGTTAAATCACCAAAATGGTTAGGTGATTTGACCACTATCACACAGATAATTCATGATAACTAGACAAACTTTATTTTTGTGACTTTTAAGGTCAGTGGATTTTCTACTTTACCACTTGATCTCCTTGTAAAGAATATATTTACAGTAATATACTGACACTGACTGACTCTTAATTATTTCACTATGCTAATATCAATAATTGATAGCCTTATTTAAACTCCCCAAGCCTCTACACATGATTCTACTTAACTAAAACCACTTTTTAATGTCAGACTTTTAAAAATAAAAATGTCACATTTATTAGATAAGGGAACAAAAAGGAAAAAAAGATAGTAGCACTGCCCCCATCTTACTCCTGCCATCACTAATGGAAGATTGTCACAGGTCTACACATGTTTCCATGTAGGGAATGCTTCTTCCCGTACTTAATATGAACTGCAAAATTCCCCATTTTTTTTATCCTGGAGAGCATTTAAAAAGTGGGGCTGAGTCTCAAGCATAGTTCCATCAGGTTGAACACAATGAACACAGTAGCAGCTCCAATCTGTGTCAAGATTCCTCTTAGGGTCAATGTCCTAACTCTTGTTTATTAAAACTGAACCGGTTTCCACAATGCCTTCAGACTCAAAAGCTCATATGCAAAATGATGGAAACTGGTGAAAAAAAGATGGCAGTCATACTCATTTATTTGCCTTCTTCTAAAAATAAGACAGAGAAAAGGGAGTTCTATGTACTGTTGCCTTAACTATAAAGGCAAGCAACTTTAATATTTCAGAACATTTTTCTCTTGTGTCTTATTGCACAGTACAAAGTTTGGTACTCAAGCATGTCTACATTCCAAATTCCTAACATTAGTATGCCCTTGTTTTTGCTTTTGAACAATTGAAAATTCATCTGTGAAGAGAAGTTCTCCAACATGAGCTGAAAAATGCTTTACCTTTTTCATCCCAGCCCCAAGGAAAAACTATCACAAACAGAACTGTAAAAACTATCCACCACCCTGCACAATGTGAAAAAGAATAAATAGCAACCCCAAACTATACTACCTCTGTCACTTGTATGGAGTATGTTTTGTGGCTTTTGGATGTTTTTTCTTAGTTTGTTTGGTTGTTTTTTGTCTGTTTGCTTTTTGGTTTTGTGTTCCTTTTATATTGGATCTCTGTCCTGTTAAGTGGTAATAACTTCTCACTGATTTAATTGCTCTGGATCTCCAAACCACATATTGATCTGTCTTTATTACATTTGTCATATGAAAGTATATCAATATAAATAAGCTTTATTTATGCAAATATTGTTTATTTGATTATTTCTATAGACTTTTGAATTTTTTTGCAAACCTGAATTTCATCTGACTTGAAAACAAGACCACTGAATTCTGATTGTCCTTTTACCCAACCTACAGAGCCGAAATGTATGTAAAAAAAAATTAGAGAAATTCAGCAAGCCCTGGCTGTGCTTATTGAGTCTGCAGCCTTACAGGAAGGCTTGACATAAAAGCTTAGAAAAATTGTAGTTTATAGAATGACTCCTGGACAAGTTAGAAGAATCAGGAAATAATTTAAACCTTTCCTAGATCACCAACATGTTTTGACTATTTACTGGACCATAGAAGAAAATAAGATAGTGGTCATCCCTTTGTTTTCCTTCCTTGTTCCATGGCAAGAGAAGATGGCTTTCATTTTTCTACACAATTCTCTACCAAGATAACTGGCGCTGAAGGAAAATGTGAAATTAATAACCCACACTTTTTGGACCAGGGAGTGGTGGCACTGGGCCCATAGTTGTTGTTTGGATCTCTCTTTTGAGAAGTCAGTTCCAGGGTATCAGCCAAGTAGACAAAGTGGGTCACAAAAAAGTCCATCCAATGTTTGGCATTTTCTTTTTCTTTGTGTGTTTGTTTTGTTTTGGGGTGGTGCTGGGGATTGAATCTGAGGCTTCATGCGTGCGAGGCAAGCACTCTGACACTGAGCCACATTCCCAGATCCTGGCATTTTTCATTATATAATGTTTCTTTGCCCTTTTTCCTGTTTATTGAAGGTAAATTTGAAACCCTCCTACCCCCCCACTTTTTTGGTACTGGGGATTGAACTAAAGGGCACTTGGCCATTGAGCCACATCCCCAGCCTTATTTTGTATTTTATTTACCTAAATTCAGATTGTTTTATGACAAATAAAATTTTAATCTCTCCTTGTCTTCTTTCTGTCTGAGATTAGTGAAAGAAGTGAACCTTATAACTGTATTCTATTAAAGAAAACTTAAGGATTCACAATATCACACTTCAAAATTAATTCATTCCTATAAACAGGTTTCAATGATTATACCATCTTTAATGTTTAATCCTAAATACAAACTTCATTGATATCCCAATGGAGCATAATATCAATATTTTGCAAATTATTCTTATACAAATTACTTTAGACTTTCCTCTTCCTAATCCTCCAAAAAGATTCTCACAAAAAGACTTTTCAGAAATTTCTTACTCATGATGATATCTACAACTGATAGTCTAAGTAATTAACAAGTACAGGGCTAGAAGGTGACTTGGATGCCTTAAAGGAAATAAATGGGGATCAGATAAAATCATTGCTGCTTCTATTCAGGGGTGGTATAAAAAGAACTATCTGATAATAATGCATCTTACAATTTTTAGTAAAATAACAAATTTTTACGACTACTTGATTAGTTATTGTTCTTAGTTTGCATTATTTGAGTACATTTCAACTGATGCAGAATAGTGTGGGTCAGTTTTTTCTAATGGATCCAGTAGATAAATACCTCTGCAGACATCAGGAAATTCTCATATAAGCTATTTGCTCTTCAGAGAAACATTCAATGGAAAAGGATTAGAAGAAGAGTTTCCAGAATCAATCTCCCATATTAGTGGAAATTTAGTTTAAATATCGAGACAATATTTTTCTTAACTATCCAATTCTTCCATAAAAGTAGCAAGAATCTTCTCTGTGAGCTGTCTTATAATCCTTAGACAATCTGTCAACCTTATGAAGTAAGAGATCATTTGGTGGCTGGAGGAGGAAGTAAGGTTAGGCAATGATGGATAATCTGACAGGAGTGATCACTTTGCACACAGAGGCATCAGAATAGATATATAGAATCACTATTTATACTGGAACACATCGTGACTCTTGAAAAAAAATACAGAAGGCTCTGGGACTGAAAATCAAGTGCCTTGGATTCAAGGCTAATACTCAAAAAAAAAAAAAGCAGCTCAGTAGTGTCTCCCAACCTTTCAAGAAGGAAGTAGCCAATAACTTTCCCTGAATTGTGAAGAAGTCAAGGCACAAGGGCTTTATCTTGGGTCATTAGTTTATAGTTGGCTAGAACGTGTTATGGTTTCCCTGCTGAGTCATATGGCCACAGATGATGAGAACTTTTCCCAAGTTCTTTTTAAAAAAGACATAAAGTACCCAAGTAAACTTGAGAAGTTTAATAAAAATGGCATACTGTGGTCATACATAACTCCTTTCTCATCTTTAAGAATACCTCAAATTGATTAGAGTGGTACAGATTAAGATTTGAACAAATTGGGAGGAGTGATAATATCCATAGTCTGGAAATTAACAATGAACTGATAGTAGACTGAAATACTCAAGAGCCATAAGAAACTGGACTTAGGGCTAGAAGGTGACTTGGATGCCTTCAAGGAAATAAATGGGGATCAGATAAAATCATTGCTGCTTCTATTCAGTGGTTAATGTATTGACATACCTTGTAAGTGCAATGGCATTCAATGACAGGATAGGTAAGAAGGCTTTAGGACTTAGGAAAGATGAACCCTTACCTTCATCCCACTCCTGATTCCAATCACATATCTACTCTATGCAATGATTCAGAGAAGTGAATCTTTGAAATTTTCACTTTCTTGGATGAAAATCAAGCCTTGGATCCAAGGCTAATACTCAAAAAAATAAATAAATACATTTATTTACATCAAATAAAGTTTTTTGAATTAAAAAAAAAAGTTGACACTAGTGTAAATCTCATGAGATATGGAAAACAGAGGATAGAAAGAGAGAACATAAAAAAGGAAACAAGCAAACCGTGAAAGACACGTATATACAAAGATATTAGGAAAAAAAGTATGTCAATTAATAATAAAAACTCAATTTTTTGCTATAAAAATAAGTTTTTAATTTTTTGATAAAATTTCAGACATACAGAAAATTGGGGAAAAAGAAAACACAAAAAGAAATTACATAGCCACCACCTAATTGAGCAATTGATAATGCTTTGCAATATTTGCTTATCTACATGATCTAGATGAACAACTTATCACCAACATCAATTAATTTTGTCCAAAATACTTCAATCTGTATTATGGTTTTTCATATTTTTTTCTTTCTCATTATGCATAAATATTTACTTACATGAAATACCTATTTTCTTCCTTTCTCTCCTTCTTCCTTATTAATTATACAAGTTTAATGGAAGCAACCTTTATAACTTGATCTTCAGATAACAAAATATTTGGTGAGGATGGAACTAAATTTGAGGAGTAATTAATAATAGGCAGCAATTTGTGCAATAACCACCCAAGATAATATAATCCTGCATTTTGGGGAAGAGTGAAGAACATCTTCACTTGTATAATGGACAGCTGCATATTGTTAGGTGGAAACACAGAGTTTGTTGTTTGAAAGTTACAAGATGTGTGGAAATCTGTGTAAGGTGCTAAGAAGTCTGTACCCATTATTACTTTTTTTTGCCTATTAGATATAATTCCACTCCTATTTATCCTGTTATGTGCTACTGAAGTTGGACTCTGTGGATATTTCTTCATTGACAGCTTACTTTCTGCTAGGTTTTGCTAGTTATACTCTAACCATATGGTATTTTCAATGCCAATTAGTAATAAAAACAAAAACTTCAAAAAATTTGAAGTAAATATTTCTTTGATGCAATAAGGAATCTCTATCTTAAACCAACATAATAACATCATATTTGATGATAAAATAAAACAGCACTTACCAATAAAACAAAAGAGCTAAATACATGAGGAAACAACAAAATGGAATATAATGTGGTCATTAAAAATTCATAATTTTGAAGAATGTTTAAGACAAATGTTCGAGATACAATGCTAAATGAAGGAGTAGGACAAAAAATTGCACTAAAAATAACTAGTATTTGAAATTCTTCAAATAAGCATCCAAAAAACAGACTGAAGAAACATTTTTTAAAGTTTAATAAATATCAACACTATGTGTGGTATTTTTATAAGATTTTAATTCATTCTTACCCTCTTTAATACTTTTCAGGTTTTAACAACATAAAAAGTTATTGCAATAAATAGTTATGTATAAAGAGGCTCTGGAGTATGTATTACTGATTCCACACTGGGGATAAGTGCATTGGGTAATTCAAGACCAATTGCCCTAAATTAAGAACACTAGACAAGTGATTGGATTGATCCAATGATTTTGTTTTTACAGTCAGCCTTTCACATCCATGTGTTCCACTTTTATGTACACAACCAATCCTGGCTCAAAAATATTGAGAAAAAGAAAGCTGCATCTGTATTGTATCTGTACAGACTTTTTTATTGTTGTTATTCCAATATTACAAAATTGTATTGTAACCAATACAATATAACAACTATTTGTATGGCCTTTAGTTGTATTCGGTATTATAATTCATCTAAAGATGATTTAAAATATGTAAGAGGATATGCACACACAAATACTACACCAATTTTATAAAAGGGGCTTGAGCATCCACATATTTTGGTACTCGCTGGGCTCCTGGTAGCAATCCCTTAGGGATACTGAGAGATGTGTTTGAAATTGAAGTGCAAATTCCACATTTTCAGAACTACTATCTATTAGCAAGATTGTCTTTACATGAGAAGACAGTTTTATGCTTGTCTGGGTATAAGTAAAATAAACAGTAATGAAGAGGGTAAAAAACAAGCAATTAAATCTTTTAGCTACAATTATCCAATTGATAATTTTGAAAAATCAAGAATGACCTGGCTTTGATATTTCATTAACATTACAGATTCTATAATGATGAAAGCATAACCCTTAGATGTGTCATTTGCACAACTCATTTATCACCAGAGCAAATATGACTCCAGATGTCTTACCTGTGAGGAACGGAAAGGCAGCCAAAACATGGGATGCTCCTTTGCTGATGACTGATTGTCAGTATGCTGGAGTTAAGTCCCTGAAAATCAGCACCTTTGTCCTCTGTCTATTTCCTTGCTCTGAATATAGACAAACAAGTTTTCCAGATTTAAACATAGAGATATTGTTTTGTGATTGTTTTCAAAATTCCCAGTATACAGCAAAAGCTCAAGAAAGAAAAGCCCATTGAAGACTGACTGTTACGTAGAGAGAGCCATATTAATGAATTCCACTTCTCATTTAGTGGTATTGAGAAAGGAGGAAGATTAATAATTAGGAAAAGCTAATAGTCTTTGGAAGTTTAGCACTGATTCACTTTTCTAGCACTTTCTGAAGGAGAACAGTGTTGAATGAGAGTCAATAAATAATATTCAAACCTGCCCTTACTTCATTCCCTAATTTTCTATGGAACTTACTATGGATCTTGAGAAGACAGTTTTATCACTTAAGAAAAAGACATAAGAAAAAGAGTGTAAGCATTTTCCCAGCAAAGCATGGGTAGGCCAACCCATTAGAGTAATATGCAGAGATTTACAACCAGACCCTAGTGCCAGGAATGTGCCTGACTGATGTTAGTTTGAGATAAACCAGATGCATTCCAACTAAGATGAAGTTACTTTCCTCCTGACCCATATGCACACTTCCTCACCCAAATTGGGTTCCATCTGGTCTCACTGCCACCTACAATCATGCTTCTGTCTACAAGTCTCCCAATAAAGTGTACTCCATTCAATGATGAAAAAAAAGAATAATAGTGTAAGAATTAATTTATCGGGCTGGGGATGTGGCTCAAGCAGTAGCGCGCTCGCCTGGCATGCGTGCGGCCCGGTTCTATCCTCAGCACCACATACCAACAAAGATGTTGTGTCTGCCGAGAACTAAAAAAATAAATAAATAAAAATATTTTAAAAAGAATTAATTTATCAATTGTTTTATCAGTTTTGAAATTTTATTTGAATAGAAGAAAAATAAAATTACAAATTTTTTTTCTTTTATTTTTTTTATTGGTTGTTCACAACAATTACAAAGCTCTTGACATATCATATTTCATACATTAGATTGAAGTGGGTTATGAACCCCCAATTTTACCCCAAATGCAGATTGCAGAATCACGTCGGTTACACATCCATAATTTTACATAATGCCATACTAGTAACTGTTGTATTCTGCTACCTTCCCTATCCCCTACTACCCCCCCTCCCCTCCCCTCCCATCTTCTCTCTCTACCCCATCTACTGTAATTCATTTCTCTACTTGTTTATTTTCCCATTCCCCTCACAACCTCTTATATGTAATTTTGTATAGCAATGAGGGTCTACCTTCATTTCCATGCAATTTCCCTTTTCTCTCCCTTTCCCTCCCATCTCATATCTCTGTTTAATGTTAATCTTTTCTTCCTGCTCTTCCTCCCTGCTCTGTTCATAGTTGCTCTCATTATATCAAAGAAGACATTTGGTATTTGTTTTTTAGGGGTTGGCTAGCTTCACTAAGCATAATCTGCTCTACTGCCATCAATTTCCCTGCAAATTCTATGATTTTGTCATTTTTTATTGCTGCATATTACTCCATTGTGTATAGATGCCACATTTTTTTTATCCATTCATCTATTGAAGGGCATCTGGGTTGGTTCCACAGTCTAGCTATTGTGAATTGTGCTGCTATGAACATCCATGTGGCAGTATCCCTGTAGCATGCTCTTTTAAGGTCTTCAGGGAATAGTCCGAGAAGGGCAATAGCACAGTCAAATGGTGCTTCCATTCCCATCTTTCCCAGGAATCTCCAAACTGCTTTCCAAATTGGCCGCACCAATTTGCAGTCCCACCAGCAATGTACAAGTGTACCCTGTTCTCCACATCCTCGCCAGCACTTGTTGTTGTTTGACTTCATAGTGGCTGCCAATCTTACTGGAGTGAGATGGTATCTTAGGGTGGTTTTGATTTGCATTTCTCTGACTGCTAGCGATGGTGATCATTTTTTCATGTACTTGTTGATTGATTGTATGTCCTCCTCTGAGAAGTGTCTGTTCAGGTCCTTGGCCCATTTGTTGATTGGGTTATTTGTTATCTTATTGTCTAATTTTTTGAGTTCTTTGTATACTCTGGATATTAGGGCTCTATCTGAAGTGTGAGGAGTAAAAATTTGTTCCCAGGATGTAGGCTCCCTATTTACCTCTCTTATTGTTTCTCTTGCTGAGAAAAAACTTTTTAGTTTAAATAAGTCCCATTTGTTGATTCTTGTTATTAACTCTTGTGCTATGGGTGTCCTATTAAGGAATTTGGAGCCCGACCCCACAATATGTAGATCGGAGCCAACTTTTTCTTCTATCAGACGGAGAGTCTCTGATTTGATATCAAGCTCCTTGATCCATTTTGAGTTAACTTTTGTGCATGGCGAGAGAAAGGGATTCAGTTTCATTTTGTTGCATATGGATTTCCAGTTTTCCCAACACCATTTGTTGAAGATGCTATCCTTCCTCCATTGCATGCTTTTAGCCCCTTTATCAAATATAAGATAGTTGTAACTTTGTGGATTAGTCTCTGTGTCCTCTATTCTATACCATTGGTCCACCCGCCTGTTTTGGTACCAGTACCATGCTGCTTTTGTCACTATTGCTCTGTAATATAGTTTGAAATCTGGTATCGCTATACCGCCTGATTCACACTTCCTGCTTAGAATTGCTTTTGCTATTCTGAGTCTTTGATTTTTCCATATGAATTTCATGATTGCTTTATCTATTTCTACAAGAAATGCCATTGGGATTTTGATTGGCATTGCATTAAACCTATAGAGAACTTTTGGTAATATCGCCATTTTGATGATGTTAGTTCTGCCTATCCATGAACAGGGTATATTTTTCCATCTTCTAAGATCATCTTCTACTTCTCTCTTTAGGGTTCTGTAGTTTTCATTGTATAAATCTTTCACCTCTTTTGTTAGGTTGATTCCCAAGTATTTTATTTTTTTTGAGGATATTGTGAATGGAGTGTTTTTCCTCATTTCCGTTTCAGAAGTTTTTCAGAAATGCCTTTGATTTATGTGTGTTGATTTTATATCCTGCCACTTTGCTGAATTCATTTATTAGTTCTAGTAGTTTCTTTGTAGACCCTTTTGGGTCTTCTAGGTATAGAATCATGTCATCTGCAAATAGTGATAATTTAAGTTCTTCTTTTCCAATTTTTATGCCTTTAATTTCTTTCGTCTGTCTAATTGCTCTGGCCAGTGTTTTGAGAACTATATTGAATAGAAGTGGTGATAGAGGGCATCCCTGTCTTGTTCCAGATTTTAGAGGGAATGCCTTTAACTTTTGTCCATTCAGAAAGATGCTAGCCTGAGGCTTAGCATAGATAGCTTTTACAATGTCAAGGTAAGTTCCTGTTATCCCTAGTTTTTCTAATGTTTTGAACATAAAGGGATACTGTACTTTGTCGAATGCTTTCTCTGCATCTATTGAGATGATCATATGGTTCTTATCTTTAAGTCTATTGATGTGGTGAATAACATTTATTGATTTCCGTATATTGAACCATCCTTGCATCCCAGGGATGAATCCTACTTGATCATGGTGCACAATTTTTTTGATGTGTTTTTGTATTCGATTCGCCAGAATTTTATTCAGGATTTTTGCATCTAGGTTCATTAGAGATATTGGTCTGTAGTTTTCTTTCTTTGAGGTGTCTTTGTCTGGTTTCGGAATCAGGGTGATGTTGGCCTCATAGAATGAATTTGGAAGAGCTCCCTCTTTTTCTATTTCCTGAAATAACTTGAAAAGTATTGGTACTAATTCTTCTTTAAAGGTTTTGTAAAACTCCACTGTATACCCATCCGGTCCTGGGCTTTTCTTGGTTGGTAGTCTTTTGACGGCTTCCTCAATTTCATCCATTGATATTGGTCTGTTCAGATTGTGTGTATCCTCCTGACTCAGTCTGGGCAAATCATATGACTTAAGAAATTTATCGATGTCTTCACTATCTTCTATTTTATTGGAATATAGGTTTTCAAAATAATTTCTAATTGTCTTCTGTATTTCTGTAGCATCTGTTGTGATATTGCCTTTTTCATCCCATATGTTAGTAATTTGAGTTCTCTCTCCTCTTCGTTAGCTTGGCTAGGGGTCTGTCGATCTTATTTATTTTTTCGAAGAACCAACTTTTAGTTTTGTTAATTTTTTCAATAGTTTCTTTTGTTTCAATTTCATTGATTTCCGCTCTGATTTTAATTATTTCTTGCCTTCTGCTACATTTGCTGTTGTTTTGCTCTTCCTTTTCTAGGGCTTTGAGATGAAGTGTGAGCTCATTTATTTGTTGGTTTTTTCTTTTTTTTTTTTTTTTTGAGGAATAACCACCAGGCGATGAATTTCCCTCTTAAAACTGCTTTCATTGTGTCCCATAGATTCCGATATGTTGTGTCTGTATTTTCATTTATCTCTAAGAATTTTTTGATTTCCTCCTTTATGTCTTCTGTAACCCATTGATCATTCAGTAACATATTTTTCATTTTCCATGTGATGTAGGATTTTTCCTTCCTTCTTTTATCATTGATTTCCAGTTTCATTCCATTATGATCAGATAAAATGCAAGGTATTATCTCCACCCCTTTATATTTACTGAGGGTTGCCCTATGGAATAATATATGGTCTATTCTTGAGAAGGATCCATGTGCTGCTGAGAAAAAAGTATAGCCACTTGATGTTGGTTGATATATTCTATATATGTCAGTTAAGTCTAGGTTGTTGATTGTGATATTGAGTTCTATAGTTTCTTTATTCAACTTTTGTTTGGAGGATCTGTCCAATGGTGAGAGAGGTGTGTTGAAGTCACCTATAATTATTGTGTTGTGGTCTATTTGATATTTGAACTTGAGGAGAATTTGTTTTATGAATGTCGCAGCACCATTATTTGGTGCATAAATATTGATAATTGTTATGTCTTGTTGGTGAATGGTTCCTTTTAACAGTATATAATGTCCTTCTTTATCCCTTTTGATTAACTTAGTCTTGAAGTCGATTTTATTTGATATGAGGATGGCCACCCCTGTTTGCTTATGAGGACCGTGTGCATGGTATATTTTTTCCCATCCTTTCACCTTCAGCCTGTGTATGTCTTTTCCAATCAGATGTGTCTCCTGGAGGCAGCATATTGTTGGATTTGTTTTTTTTTAATACATGATACCAGCCTATGTCACTTTATTGGAGAGTTTAAGCCATTAACATTCAGAGTTACTATTGATATGTGGTTTGAACTTCCATCCATGTTTGATTTTTTATCCTTTTTTTAAAAAAATTTTAGTTTGTTTCTCCATGATTATCTTTTCCTCACCCTCTGTCTTTACCGAGGCACTTCCTACTGATGGTTTATTGTTTTTCATTTCTTCCTCGTGTAGTGTTTTGCTCAAAATGCTTTGCAATGCTGGTTTTCTGGCTGCAAATTCTTTTAACTTTTGTTTATCATGAAAGATTTTTATTTCGTTGTCATACCTGAAGCTTAATTTTGCTGGATACAGAATTCTTGGTTGGCATCCATTGTCTTTCAGTGTGTGAAATACATTGTTCCATGACCTTCTTGCTTTCAGTGTCTGTGATGAAAAATCCATTGTTAACCTTATTGGTTTACCCCTGAATGTAATCTGTCTCCTTTCTCTTGCAGCTTTTAATATTTTCTCTTTGTTCTGTATATTGGATATCTTCATAACAATGTGTCTTGGCATTGGTCTACTGTGATTTTGTGTGCTCGATGTCCTGTATGCATCTTCAATTTGTATATCTGTTTCCTTTTTTATTTCTGGAAAGTTTTCTGTAATTATTTCATTCAGCAGGTTACTCATTCCCTTTGTTTGAATCTCTGTACCTTCTTCTATCCCGATGACTTGTAAGTTTGGTTTTTTTATGTTATCCCATAACTCTTGGATGTTTTTCTCGTGATTTTTTACCAGCCTTTCTGCGTTGGCTAGACTCTTTTCAAGATGATATATTTTGTCTTCATTATCTGACGTTCTGGCTTCTACTTGCTCCACTCTGTTAGTGATACTCTCAATTGAGTTTTTAATTTGGTTTATCGTTTCCTTCATTTCTAGAATTATTGTTTGATTATTTTTTATAATCTCTATCTCCTGATAGAGATGCTTAACTTCTTCTTTTATCTGTTTATGTAATTCATTCTCAATGTGTTCTTTCGCTGCTTGAATTTGCTGTCTTGTATCCTCTTTAAGGTTCCATTCCATCTGTCTAAGGTGTTCCTTTATTTCTTTATATGACCATTTTTCTGATGACTCTAGGTCCTCCTGAATATTTAGGCTGCCCTGCATTGTTTGTACTCCTTTTATTCCTTGCTTTTTGAAGCTGCTTATGTTACTTCTTGTTCTGTTTGACTGATGAATTACTGTTTACTCTTATAAATTTATTAGATACTTGGGAGGAAAGGTATTAGAAGGGAAGGGAAGAAGTCACTAAAGGGAATGAGAGTAAGCAGGTAGAATTCAAGGAGAGAAAAGAAAAAAAACAAAAAAAACCTAATAAATGCAGTCTTAGAATTTGATTAACTTCTTTTCCAGTAGGTGGCGCTGTGCCCACCAGGCCAAGTTTCTCCTGTCAATAAGCGGGAACCAATCACTGTGCAGCAGCTCCTCCCAGACTGGGCGAGTCTCCAATCCTGAGTGCCTAGGGCCTCCTCTTGTGTCTAGTCACTTCCCACTTTTCCTCTAGCCAGGCCCCTCTCACGGGTGCTGCTCACCACAATACTGGCTACACGCCAGGTCTGCTGCTCCCGGGAGCCCTGTTTTCATGAATGACTGGGCACACTCTTCCAGTTTGCCATTCCCTCAGACCCTAAGTTTGTAGAGCTTGGGGTTGAGAATCCTCAGCGAATTTTACTTGCCCTCCAGTAGCCACGCCCCTGGTAGCTGGTGCAAGAGACCTCAGCTGTCAGCCCTGGTGGGAGCGGTAGTTCCGCGCCACAGGTCCCGCGCCACCTCTGATTCCCTCAGTCTCGCTATCGTGCTCACGGGAGAGCTGGGAGGGGCCCTTACGGGAGAGCTTGGAGGGGCCCTTAATGTTTCCCCGATGTGTGGAGAGGGAAGGCTAGGGAATTACACACCTGTAGCCGCAGGTTTCAATGAAGTTATCTCCTCTGCAGCAGTCTGATGACGTCAGTTCTCTGCCATGGTGGTATCTCTTGCAAATGGCGACAGTTCGTTTCCCTTTGCCTGGCGACCAATGCAACGGGTGGGCCCTTACTGTCTCTCCCAAGCCCCGTTTCAAACCTGTGGCCACTACCTATGAAGGCTCGGTAGGCATTTACCTCCGTAGGATGAGAAGGGCTGACCAGTTGTTTCAGCCGGATGGATTAGTGCTGAGTCACAGCTGTTTGTCTGCGGGAAGCAGGCGAATGGGAGCTTGAATTCAGCCGATCCGGGCTCAGTGTGTGTTCTGAGAGGCCCAGACTGTTCGCCCCAGATCCACGTCAGCTCAGCATTGCCTAGTTATCCTGAGCAAACAGATTTAGGTTGTTTAAGACTCCCTATGCCTGCACAGCTGAAGAGGTCAGAGACTTGATCTCTAGGTGCCCGCCGCCATGTTGGAATGATAAATTACAAATTTGGTAGAACAAAAAATATAACCTATTATATTTCTTCACTTTTTCACAAAGAATACATTGTTAATCTTTGGAAAGGGAGAGAAAAGGGAAATTGCATGGAAATGAAGGGAGACCCTCATTGCTATACAAAATTACATATAAGAGGTTGTGAGGGGAATGGGAAAATAAACAAGGAGAGAAATGAATTACAGTAGATGGGGTAGAGAGAGAAGATGGGAGGGGAGGGGAGGGGGGATAGTAGGGGATAGGAAAGGTAGCAGAATACAACAATTACTAATAGGGCATTATGTAAAATTGTGGATGTGTAACCGACATGATTCTGCAATCTGCATTTGGGGTAAAATTGGGGGTTCATAACCCACTTCAATCTAATGTATGAAATATGATATGTCAAGAGCTTTGTAATGTTGTGAACAACCAATAAAAAAGGAGGAAAAAAAAGAAATATATTCACTTAGACTTTTTATAATTTTTGAAGTCACTACATAAAATGCCAAACACATTTTATAAGTTTTAGATAAAATCACATAAAGAGTTTCATTATATATACCAACATGACACCTGATTTTGCCTGTGGTTACTTAATTTTGACTTTTGGTAAAGAGGTTCAAAGCACCAAATCAAAATGGTACTAAATAGGGAGATTTTTTTCACTTTTACATATTTAATTATAAACCTACTTTATCTTTAAGAGAAAATATTATATACATATATAGAACACACACACACACACACACACACACACACACCCTTGTCAGAAAATGTTATAAATAAAAGTCAGTATTGGAATTAGTCTACTTTTGATTACAAATTGTTAAAAATTTGTCTTCATTTAAAACAGAAAGAAAAAGAAGTAGCATTAACTCATAAACTCATAACTCACGCACACACACTCAATAGGTCTCCAGGAGAAAAGCTAATCATATCAAATTAAGGTGTTACCGTGGTTTAAATGTGAGTTTTCTCCACCAAAACTTATGTTTTATCCCCCATTAAAACCCATGTTGAGATTTGATCTCCAAAGTAAGAGTAATGAGAGGTAATGGGCTTTTAAGATGCAATTAGGTTGTTAAAAGGGATGGATGTCTTTCTCATAGGAGTGAGTCTTGCATTTATGGAACTGAGTTATTCATCATGAGGGCAGATTGTTATAAAGGCCTCTGGCTCCTTCTCATCTCCCCACATCTGTGTGTAACCCGCTTGTCCCGTCTTCAGCTATGCATAAATCTCACACCAGATGCTGAGTAGATGCTAGCCCATGCTCCTGGACCTCCAGAACTGTGAGCCAAACTAATCTTCTTCCTTTACAAATTACCCAGTTCCGGGAATTTTGTTACAGCCACAGGAAATGAACTAAGACACTAGTAGTAAGCTTACAAGTCCTGTGATGCATTGTGATACATATCCATATTTGATGGTAACTTATCAACAAAAATATTTTTTAAAGTGCATTTTTCACAAAGGTTATGAATGAGATGTAATTATAGTTTTAATTAAGTATAAAGAGTTATTTATGAAAATACTGACACCCAAGTAAATGTAATATGTCCTAATTTGCTTGAAACAATAAAATTCAAAATAGCATCTATCCTGGGTCCTTTCTTTGTGTGTGTGTGGGGGGGGGTTCAAATTTCAATGAAAGTAAGTGTTAGCTCTGAAATTAACAACTTGTGTACATGGTAATTACCATTGATTACTGCTGTCTTCAGTAATCTATCTGTATACTATAAACATGGGAAGTGGGTCTGGGAGTTTTTCATTGAACTGAAGACAGACAGATTTTTATTTTCATATCAAAAAAGTGTGTAATTTGGGCTATTTAAGGAAATCTATAACAGTTATTATTTCCATTGACATGATATGTGCACTTCAAGATTTGGGTTTAAATCATTTGAAAAACAACAAATAAAAATAAAAGTATTATTCTGAAAGAAAAGGTTTTGTACATTCTCATGGCATAAATAAAAAAGTGAAGAAAGAAGGACAGGGTGGATAGAAAAAGAAATCAATGGAGAAGGAGAAGGGAGGAGAGAAGGAACAAGCATGAACTTCATGTGTTTGATGGAAGACATGACTTTGGGGTGAGATTTTCAAATATGGCAGTTATTGCCATGGAAAGGGTGGGCATAATTCCAAAGTAAGAATAGGAGACAGACACAGTCTCGGAGAACAAATGACAATTGCTAAACAACCGAAAATTTCTGTCTGACATTTTTGGGTGTTTGGGGTGTTTTGCTTGTTTGTGTTTTAATGCTATTATTGGGGCCAGCATGGATTAGCAGTCCCTGACCCATATGAAACACTTAAATGCACATCTTCCTTCAGTGAATGAGAACCTTTCAAAAGTCAACATTTCTTTTTAGTTTTATTGGTTCATTATAATTATACATATATTGCAAAAGCCAACATTTTATGTATTTTGATTTTCTTATTTTTTTTTTTTAGTTCAGAGCAATGAACTCAGGTGCACTCAACCACTGAGCCACATCCCCAGCCCTATTTTGTATTTTATTTAGAGACAGGGTCTCACTGAGTTTCTTAGTGCCTCACCAATGCTGAGGCTGACTTTGAACTCTCGATCCTCTTGTCTCAGCCTTCCAAGCTGCTGGGATTACAGGCGTGTGCCACTGCATCCATCTTCTTAACTTCTGATCTATGAAAATCAGTAGTGTCTCAGAAAATGATCAGCACTTGCCCTGTGATATCAACCTTTTAAAAGTCAACTGTGACCATTCAGTGACTTTTGGTAAAATAAATCTTAAGAAAAAAATGCACAATTTTTAAAAATGTATAAATAAAAACATTTAAATCTATGTTAATGGAACATTATTGACAAATAAGGAAGAATTTAAAAGATACACACTTAAATTTCTTCCTTATTCTATTTGTCTCAGTGCAAATAAACCCCACGAACATTTTGTTCTAATACAAAATGATTTTTTTTAAAAAAAGCGCCATAATAAATTTTTAGTTCCTCATGACTACATCAGGTTGTAGTTTTATTTTTTAATTTGAAAATTATAATTACAGACCTCATAAACTTTACATTGTATTTCTCAAAGGGGCTAAACTGCTAATATCCAATTTTGTAAGCTTTTTAAATTTCATTTCAAATCTTGCATAAGTATAAATATATTTTTAGACTTTAATTAAGTTGTTAAAATCATTTTTAATCTGTTGGCATTTTTCTTAAACACATTTTTATCTTTTCACACAAAAATGGTAACTAAAATATTTTTATCTATTGCTTTTTAGATGTGTTGTTAGCTACAAATCAACAAATTTTGCTAATTAGAAATAATGTTTAAGATAAAATTGAAATACATGGTAGTTCCAAATAATGCTTTTTAACCACTCAGGTTTCGTTTTTTCACTCTCATATTTTCTAACCAAGTCATCAGTTAAGACAGCTGAATATTTTTAAATAGTAAATTTTTGCCTCATTTTCTTTATTTCTCACCTTAGACTTCTAGTGCAGGCAACAGGAGAAGCAAAATGACCACCAAGTAAATATCAAGAAGCCTGGGTATAAACTGACAGCCATTGGGCCCCAACTACATTGGACACCATCCTACAACACCTTGAATTTTATAAATCTCACAATTATTTTAATGATGGGGGATGACAAGAAATTTTCATCTCTTAATTTTTTCTAAGTAAAAACTAAAATTTAAAAGCAATAATCATCTAATCTCAATGTCATTCCATGCTTCCAATAAAAGGTATTTTGACAACAAAAAAACTAGTCTCAAAATAAATTAATCTTTAAATTCTGTATCTTCAGATTTAAGGGAAATTTTATTTTCTCATTCAGCTGAAGACGAGTACAAATTTTTTTCAGAGTTAAGAGGTTCTGATTTTGAGAAATCCTAGTTTGTGGGTTTGTGGGGTTAAAAAAAATGAATAATACATAGCTTTTCCCTTTAGAAAATGTAAGTTTTAGGAGAGAGATAAGAGTATTGCACATACAAAAAAAAATGGAAATGAAAGTACCAGTTGTAAACAATAAGAACTTCAAAAAGGAAAGGCAAATCGGAATAGCTAAAATGGATGGAGCCATTCCAGGTGTTTGCTGTGGACATTTATGATAAAGGGTATTATCCTCATTTCAGATGAGGAGACTAAGGCTGAAAAGGTGCATGACTTAATGAAAGTCACACAGTTGATAAGCAATGAACTGGGATTCTAACATATATCAATTTGACACAAAAATTTTTCCGTCACTGGAGGAATTTCATCTGGGGATGCATGTTAATAGTTACCACTTAGTATCCTTCAACCTTTCCCCTCCTGTCCGTGGCAGTATATGTTCAACAAAGATTTAGAACTAAAAAGTAGAGCTTGGTTAAGAATTCAGTTACTCGAGCACATTTGGGTGTGTTCATAAAGATGGGGCAGTTACTGCAAGCTTCAGTGAATGGGGTTTTCAATGCACAGTGTGGAAAGAAAAGACCAGATAATGTAGAGTCAAGCCTTGTGAAATGTTTCTAGTGAGAGGACAAAAAGATTAAAAAAAAAAAAAAAACCTGATGATGGGAACAGCAGAGTAATCAGAATAATAGACAAGACAAATATCCGTGGACAAACAACCTACAAAGAAACATGGGCAGCTGTACATGTATTGAAATATTAGACATCCTTCTTAACTAACAGGGCATCTTTCCACATCATTACATAATTAAATCATATCAGTCTAAATTTCCAATGAAGGCTTTGGTTTATAAGATTATAAAATCATAAATCAGAGTGAATCTCAGCTTTTGTTCTTTTTAAGGCTTGAAGCTTTCATGAGGAAACTGACTTCAGGAGAATTTAAAACCTTTTTCTTATTTCCTTTTTTCCTATATGAGAACTCTGAACTTGTACAACCCAAGCAATTTGTCCTTTGAATTTGATTGTCATTATTTTGTAGCTGGTTTGAGGACAAGTTTGAGAGTGTTGTGTATCCTCTGTACAATTGTGTTTGTCTGCCTCTGAAGCACACGTTTCCACTTGAATATCTTTATAACTCATAATTAAATTTTAAATCTTCTATTCATTTTCAGCCTATCTAATTTCCCCAAGCTATGTGCTTTTGCTCATGACTATGAATTACTAGAACTCTAAAAGTAATTATCTAATTTCTCCAAGTGTAAAATGTCAGGCTTGGGGGTTTATTTAGGCTTTCAGTGGTAGCAAGGATTAATGAAAGCCCCCAAAGAAAAGCAAAAGAAATGGCACAATGTCAGTACTATTTTAAGTTCAACAATCCCATATTAAAAGGGCAAGTATCTAAAGCCTCTTGGTAAATCTAAATACTGCTTGGAAAGTGTTCTCAGAACTCCACAACAAAGGAACCAGACCTCATCAGCATCTGAATGACTTCTCAGACAAGTTTCAGGACAGTGACTAATTACAATTTCAAAATCATAAAGGGATAACAACAGAGATATTATAATGTCCTTTTGCAGAAAGAGAAGCCAGAAAAGTTGTGATTTTCCTCGGGGTAATATATTTATGGTTTCCTGAGTTGATATATATAACAGCAATGCCCCATTGACCCAAAATAGTGGGGGGAAGCATAACCCCACCAAGGCAGAATGTCCAGCTGGCTGAAGTTTGCTCCTAGGCAAGATGCTTTTGGGACCATTCTTGTTAGAAATTCTTTTTAAAATATCTTCATCAAGCCCTATCTTACTAAACAGAAAGCGCTGCTCTTCAATTCATCTTTTCCTGGTAATGTGGCCACTTGATTTGAACATGGGTTATTGTTATGTGCAGTATATTATATGGAGATGCCACTAGAAGCTGTCAGATATTGTACAGCCACGTGCATTTGGCTGAGTGGCTTTTATATTTCTACTGACTCCGCCATCTGCCATATGAGGGTCCGCTGCTGTGACTCTATCCTTTATGCCTCTATTTTTATTTCCATATACAGAATTCTGAGACAACTATATGAAGTCCTACTGAGGACTCAAAATGATTAAAATGTATATTATTTCTCAACTAAACAACAATTTATAACAAAAATATGTTCAGTTTATTCCTAGGGTTAAGTCTGTATGCTGAAGAAGTGGAGATACCAAAAGTTCAAACTTCGAGTTAGTAATAATTCTAATTTTTTTGTTTTCATAGAATATCTTCTCTATTACCATTTTTATTATTAAAACCTATCATATAGAAGAAAACAATGTGCTGGAACCTCAAAATTATGTTATATGGTTTTGTGATCAGAATTACATCTTTTGAATGACCAAACTTTTATTGAGTACCTTGTATACATCAGAAGTGATAAATCCTTTAGCACATGGGCCTTCAAAAACAAAGACTGAGACATCTTTACACCTTCAGAGTCTCAATATTCAAAAAGGGTTGGGGAGGGAGCTGGTAATGTAATTTTAGAGGTAGAGTATCCTTGAGTTCAGTACAACTCCCATAAAAAAGCACTTTAGATAAGATAAATCTATTTCTGTCATGTAATTCACAGATGGATGGACCTAAGCCCTCGAGATATCCTGCAATCCTCAATATACTTCTTGCATGTCTGCATTCAAGAGGGCTGCTCCATCAAGGGTATTTCTCAGCCAATAGAAAAAAAGGAGATAACCCAGAAGCTGTATGTTTACCTCTAATTGGCCATGATTTATTTACACTGCCAATACAAAGCAGAAAATGTGTGTTCAGCTAAAATGTAGGTATTGTCAAAGCAAAATAAAATGAATACAGTTGATTAACTAGCCATCTATGCCACAGGTTATTAAATATATACAGTTAATAACTAGCCAGAACTTCCTATTGCTCCTTTTGATTTTTTACTCTTAATTTTATCTGTTAGGGCAGGATAAAGAAATGTGTCCAATCCTAATAGCCCTGACTTAAGGAAGTTTAGGGGGTTATCAAATAGTTAACTGAAAGAGCCTTTGCAGGTGTGGGCAGGGTTAAGGGAGGGATGGGCATTCAGGGAGCAGTCAGCAAGAAGACACGGCTGACCCCATGTTTGAAGAGGCAAGAGGATAGAATGCCATTACCCAAGCATAGAGACCTCATGGATATCTGGAAGACAAGATACATAAAAGAAGTTGTCACAGAGAAGCACGGTCCTCTTCAGAAGCACATGGAGGGAGGGAGTGAACAAAGAGGGGGTGGGGAATAAATTTCAAACCTCTCTTTCCACTTGCAAATACCCACCAGTTACTGGCCATCCAAAAGCTAGAAGTCAAGGAAGGACCAGATGGTGCAATCAGAAGAGCTCAACAGCTCCCAGCACTGAGCTGGACAGAGAAGGGCTGAGAGTGAATGGGACAAGTAAATAGGAAATTGCCAGCACCTTTATCCACTGCTCAGCCATTTATGTAGACTTAATTTAAATATCAGAGCCCCTTAAAACTCAGGCTCTGTTTCTCACTCTGCTGGGGAAATTTTATCTATGCTCATGACTTCGATTTCTACCTATAATCAGATGGTGCTCAGATGTGTATCTAACCTCTCCTCTAAGTTCCAGTCTTGAATTCACTTGACTTCTCCACATGGATGTGTTATTGTAACGTGGAGCATGGTTGAGTGGGTTCTCTGTCTGTGAATTCAAAGAATGAAATCCACAGACACAAGGATGAGAACAAAGTGACATATTTTATTAGAATAATAGAAACAAATAAAGCAGAGCTCCTGAAAAGAGAGGAACCCCAAGAGAGGATTGTCAATGGGCGATGGTTGTCTAAGAAGCGTTGTTATGGACTTGATCTATCCCTATAGGTGATTGATGTGATGACATGTAAACATAGCGTTCAGAAAGGGGCCAATCAACTCTGTTTTGTCTTCTTTACCAAACCCAGAGAGTAGTTTCTAAGCCTTTATTAGCATAAGGATAGAGATGAGTGGTTGTTGGCACAAAAGGAAGTGCTTTAGAGAAGATGTTGTGATTGGCCATTGTTAGGGGTGGGGTGGGGGTAAATAAGGAAGCCACAGGGGAAACAATAGGATGTTCCCCAGACTTGGATGGCATAGTCTCTCTCCTTTTTTTCTCTGAGGCCCTTTTGCTGGTTGTCTATGGGTGATCTATCTTTGTGTCTCATTAAGAGAACAAAGATTCCTCAAATTAAATGTTTCAAAGTGACCTTATGGTCTCCTCTCTTCCTTCTGCTTACTCCTCTACCTTCCACACAGAAGCACAAACACACACACACACACACACACACACACACACACACCACAGTTTCTCTCTCACACTTTTTCTACCATACGTTCAGTCATCCAAAGCAGAAACCTGGGATCATTCTTGAGCCTTCACTGCCCCTTGACTTTCACATCTTTTCTAGTAGATCTTACTTGTCTATTTCTCTTCATCCCCATGACCCATCCAGGAGAGCCTCCCACCTGAACTACTGCTACACCATAGTTGTAATGGCCAGTCCTCCTTGGGTCTTGATTGCACGTATCCATTCTCCATTCACATTCCGCTGGTTTTCATTATGTAAACCCCACCATGTCAACACCCCTTCCAGCCTACCCATATCCTAGTTCTCCTAGGATAAACACCAAAATCATTAGTATGACATTCAAGGTCCTGTAAAGCAGAACCTCTGCCTAACCCTCTCTCTGGCCCTCAACTCTAGCTGCACCGCCCTCTTTCAGATCTTGCTACATCACATTTTTTCACACCACAGTGCCTTTGCACATGCTCTTCCCTCCTTCCATCTTTACCTTTAACTCGGCTTTCAGATCTCAACATGAATATTATTCTCGATATAAGTCTTCCTTAATTCCCCAGAGAACATCAACTCCTCTTTTACACTTTTTTTCATAGTATGTGCTCTTTCCCTCCTGATTTTTATTTGGAATTATAATTCACATGATTATTTCATTAATGATTTTCTTCTCCCCCTACATCAATTGATTGCTGGAAAATACAGTGCCTTGAAAAGCAATGATTTTAATATTTTTTTTCATGATTCTGGGTTTGGGCTCCCGGTTCTTCATGCCACTTCATGAGTAGCTTGGGTCTGGGCTCAGCCTGCTGCTGAGATGCTCTCTCCGTGTGCTCTTTCATCCTCAAGGAAGTTAAATTGGTCTTCCTCAAGGGTGGCAAAGTGCTGTAAGAGGGCAGAAGCAGAAGTTTCAAGGAGGCCCCCCGACATCACATAGGTCAAGCTATGTTGGTCAAAGCAAGCCACAAGGCCAAGTCAGATTCTAGGTGTGGGAAAATAGATTCCACCTCCTGATGGGAAAAGCTATAAAGAATTTGTGACCATGATTAATATCCCCTTGTCAACTCGACAAGGGCAGGACTCTCTTTCTCACTGCTGTGTCCCTTCATTAATAGCGGAGCACTTGCTATATGCCAGGTACACAATAGGGGCTCAAAAATAATTTGGGAAGAGGAGGAGAGGGAAGAAAGAATGTTAGAACACACACAGAGCCAGAGCTCTGTTATTTCATTAAACACGGGTCTGCTGTAAAATATAAGCACAATATTTTATTCAATGCAGACACATCTATTGCCAGAACTAAGGCAATGTGATATTGTAGACATGTGATCAGGAGAACTAGGCTCCAAATCCTGTTCTTCCCCTAATTAGTTCTATGACTTTAACAATACGACCTTTCTGGAACTCAGCCTCTTTATCTGTAAAACATAAGCAGAGTTGAAAGAGATTTTTGTCTGCTTTACTCACTGATATAGCCCAGCACACAGAGCAATGCCTAATGCATATAGTAGATCAACAAATATTTATTGACAGAATGAATGAAATTTAAAAAGTAATAGTTACTCTCTGACCTCCCTTCCAATTCTAATATTTTGTCATCCTAGTCTCCAGAACATCTATATTCATTTCATGGTATTTTACTGCCAAATATTTTCTACCTCCGACAGCAGTAATAGCTAAGCCTATTTGCTCCTATAACCTCAGAAAGAAAGATATTAAAGTCCCTAAGCTTCTCCAGCTGAGAGAGCAGAGATTTTCACCATAACCAAATCAACTCATCATAGCCTTTAGTGGATTTGCTTATCTATTTAGCAGTAACAAAGGAAATCTTTTAGCAGAGAGAACAATTACCCACATCACATGTTACAGTGCATACACCCTCAGCAGGGCTCTGGTAAGTGTATTCTTTTTAGTCAGGCAAAGAGAAAGTTCCATGAATATCAATTTCTCTATCCAGGGCAGGCAGACTAAGAGACTGCAGCATGATTTTACAGCTTGCTGTTGCTGAGTTTTGTTCTAAGACAACCACTACAATGGCCTGGTTTTGCCTGAGCATTATAAAACTATCAGTAGCTCTGACTAGTGTGGTTGCTTCCCATCCTTCCCCCCTCATAGATGGCATCATGAGGTGACACCAGATGATCAGAGATGTCAGAACCATGGTACTATCAGCCCAAGTAACAAGTGTCCCCCAAGAATAAGAATCAGCTTCCCAAAGCCTCTAAAATGGCAGAAGACATCTTTGGCTTACAGGATCAGAATGCTAACTTCAGGCCCAGCTGGCAAGGCCAAGGTCCACATTCTTCAACACCTGGCACCTTGTGCCAGAAGTTGCCCTTAGTCAACTATCATTGTGTTGGTTACTTTATTTCAGACCTTTTGATCAGCCCAAAAAGCAGCAAGAGAAGAGCAGGGCCTGTGAATCAGGCAGGCTTGACTCTGGGGCTCACAAGCTCTGTGACCTTGGATAAGATCTCCAAGTGGGTATGACAAAATCCAATTTCAAAGATGGAGCAAGAATTTGTGCTAGCTTCTGATGTAGCAGGATCACTGTTTTGATTTTGTTGGGGTTGCTGCTGCTACTGCTGCTGTTTTTGGTCCCCAAATAATAGGTACAAACTGGAGCTCCTTGCTCCATCCTGATCCCCTGCCCTAATTATGGTTGACTTTTGCTTGCTATTTTATTCATTTGTGTGTAGTCAATATTTTAATGATTATTTTTATCCTTCTCCAGAGATAAAATTATATTACATATCAAATATCCTTTTTTAAAAAACTTATATTCTAATATGCCCCTCTAGGAGCACTGAGATTCACTGCTGTAGTTTTTTCAACTGGAAATCAGAAAGTTTTATTAATAAATATGCCCTTGTATTTATTAATTAAAAATCATTGCATATGACCATTGAATGCTAAGAAAGAACTCTAAGACTGTAAGATATACACAAGTGAATTCTCCAAGAATGAATTAATGTTTTGGTTTTTTTTTTTTTTTTAGGAAGATGGATGGCATTAGAAGGCTTTTGTGTTTAGCAAGTATATAAATCATATGAACTCTACTTTGGTGTGCTCTGGAAAGAGGAGATGTCTGTCACTTACCTCTGACCAGGCCCTGACATAGGAAATGTAACTGCGGCTCAGAGACAGAGACAGAGTGATGGTGTCAATGAGTTGCAACAGAGCAAGCTAAAAATATCACAGCTTGTTTTTTAAAATGATGATGGCCTCCAAGTAGCTATGTGAAATCAACTTCAAGAAAGTGCCCCACACCCCTCCATCCAATGCATACAGACCATCACATAGAGGAGGTACTCAGCAAATTGTACCGACTGAGATTCTTTTTCTTCTGTGCAACTGTCCTAAATTTTTAGTCCTGGCAATGAATTCAGCAGACATTTGCTAAACACCTGCTCTGTTTGCAGGACTGGCCCAACATCACGGAGGGCAGTGAGGAGCCACCAGCTCCAGCAGCAGCAGCTTCCCTTCTTTGGCTGGCACTTTCCCTCAGGCTGACCTGGCAACAGGAAAACTCTACCAAGGCTGGCACAGGGGATGCAAGAACTGGCCTAGAATGTTTTATTTGAGCTCCAACTCATTTATTATTGTGTTGTTATTCGTGTTCACAGCTGCTGCTATAGTGTGGGTTATTTTTAGAAGCTGAAAAACATAAGTAAGTACAGGGAAAGAAAAGGTGGGGTTTTTTTTTTTCTTACTGAATTTTTCAGCATTGGAAGAACAGTGAACCATAAAATTCAGGAGGATATTTTCAGAAAATGGCCAAAATCAAAAATATATGGATTTAGATTTTATAGAGCATGAAATGTATATAATTGAGGGTAGAGGAGTCCTCTTTAAGAAAAATAACTTAATATTACAAATATAAAATTAAGTCCAGGCCTTGGAAGGAATGACCCTGAAGTCTAAAGTTTTATAGTAAAGGTATCAGAGACGGAGAGAAAGATTTCATGGACCAAAATCCAGAAGTATAAATTCTGATCTCATCTTTCCCATCCATAGTTTGTTAACTGCAAGTGAGTTTTTTACTACCACAAATATCAGTTTAGAATTCACATCTGTAAGTGACCAGTTTCCTAGGTATCATGTTTTGTCCTTGGGTCTTTTAAACACCTTTAACTTCTTATCTGGAAAATGGTGCTTATGATACACGAAAAGAATGATAAAGAGAAAGAATTATCATGGAAATTTCTTGGTGGAGTTTGAGGTTTGAGATGCATCAATGAACCAATAAAGATGATTGAACCCTGACATCCCCTTGCCTGTATCATCTACTGCTGCATTATTTGGATAACTTATGCCTCCTTACATTCAATTCAATTTACTTAATAAGTAAAAAAAACATTGTACTGAACTCCTACTAAGTGTCAAGTATTATACTAAATGCTGGGAATACTCCAGTGAACAAAACAGGTAAGTTCCCTGTTCCTTAGGGGCTTTATTTGAATTAAGAGTGAGAGATAATAAATAAGAAGCAGTCAGAGAAAAATGGAGTCATTTCAGCTAGTGATATCTCTAAAGAACATGATAGAGGAAAATGGAATAAAGAGGCACTCATTTATTAAATTAACCTCTCTGACATTTCAAAAGTGAAGGAAAAACCATATGACCCTCAAGAAGCTTATCTAGGGAAACTAAACAAATTCTACAAAGCACAAAAAGTGGAACGAGTCAGATATTGTGAGAGAGACAAAAGGGAGAAGGGCTGCAGTGTTCAAAGAAGGAGGAAGAGCAAGAGAGATTGTCTACCTACAGAGGGAATGGACATCTCAGCTGATATTCAAAGGATGACATACAGTACTCAGTACAGCAATGGGAGAAGCAGGAATCGCAGGTCAGAGCCTGAGATGCTGAAGTTTAAACATTCAAAATTCAGTGAAATAACAAATATCAGTTTAGAATTCACATCCTTGAGTGATCAAGCAGAATATTTTAATATTTTTATTTTCTTATAGGATCATTGTATATTTCATACAGCTATAATACCTTCATAAGAAAACTTATTACAGGGCATTTATTTCTGTTTGGTGTGCAAGTTAGAGCAGTGTAAATATGCATCAGCATTGTTTTTCATTAAATGTGACTTAGTTACAATACAGCCACTTGCTAATTAAGTTGCAGTTTATCAACACATTGAAAGTGTTTCCACTAATGTCAAAAACTCATTTGAATTGCTTATTAGCATTAATGCTATTTATTGTGGGGAGCATCTTCAAGGTTTGAGCAACAAAGATATTTTCCTGAAAGCAAAAATAATTTGAAGATAAGGTTGTTATGATATTTAACTTTTATTGAAACATATTGGAGGGAAATAAAATTACCTTTTCTCCCATAATAGATAATTATTTCCATGACCAACCATCTACAATTTTAATAATTTTTTCTGTTGACTAGTTTTTGAAATTGACGATCTAAATCTAATAAGAATTCCATCATGCCAAGAGCGGAGTCTAATTCTGAAACCTTTCCTTTTCTTCACAGATTAAGAAAAAGTCCATGAATCAAGTGTGTTCTTCAGTTATTGTTGCTGTTGTTGTTTTCTTTGCTAATTGTTTCTTATGACTTAAAAACACTGTCATTATCATATATTCCTTTCCAAGTTCTGACTGCTTATCTAAGCTATATATCAATTCCAGGAGGAGATTCTGGGTTAAAATAAATAAATAAATGTCAGGCAACCAGACCTAAAGGATCTTTCCCCTCCTTCCCTGCACCTTCTCTTCCCTCTCCTGCTTTTTCTTTTTTGTTATTTCACTGAATTCTGAATGTTTAAACTTCAACATCTCAGGCACTGACCTAGGATTCTTGCTTCTCCCATTGCTGTGCTGAGTACTATGTGTCATCCTTTGAATATCAGCTGAGATGTCCATTCCCTCTGTAGGTAGACAATCTCTCTTGCTCTTCCTCCTTCTTTGAACACTGCAGTTATCTTTCTTGACCACGGCTTGGCACTCGTCATTCTGGGTTGTTATTCGCAGGTCTGCAAATCAGAGACTCTTATCATGTCCCTCTTTGTCCTCCCACACTGAGGGACTACAGTGCCTTCACATCTCAGTTCAGACCAGCCACATTCCAGTGTCCACATGAAGACAGCACAAGTCTGGATCTGTCAGGTTCTGAGGGGCTGTCTACCTCTGAAGAAGGGTAGATGCACAGAGGTGGAGCAGGTAGCTCTTCCTTCCCATCCTCCCAGAACCCCTGGAATCCATTTTCAACGTCCAAAAATCTCACCCACATTTTTCACCATTTGCGCTGTGCAGAGCACAAAAGATGACTGGCCCAAGCAGATCTACAGGCCTTATCCTCTCACTTCTGTGCATTTGAGGAACAGAAAATCAGAAATCTCATTTAGAGAACATTCCCTGAAGAAGGCTGTCATTGACAGTGAATTTGTTGCCAAATATACATTCTTTACTGAAAAATTAGAGCTTCTTCCACAGGAAGAACACTAGATATAGTCACTTCACTGCCCAAATATATATTGAACAAAACAGGTGTTTAGTGAAATAAAATGACTCAGAGAAATGGAATTCAATTAAGAAATGCATAACATTAAAAAATAATAAAAGTTAGTGATGTCTCAAATATCAAGAATCAACTCTCCAAGGTAAGTAGTTGCCGTCATGTTCATTGCTCACAAATGGCTAATCGACTACAATCCAATAAAGCTTTGCCCTTGGCAATGAAGTAATGGCTACATAGCCAGAACCCTGAAAACGTGCAGGAATAAGGGCAACATGACCATGTGTTCCTCCAGGAACTGACTTCAGCATAAGTCTGATCTAGATACAAGTGATTTGATATTTTTTGTGGTTTGGTTGGTTGGCTGGTTTTCTTGGGTTTTGTTCCTTTGGTCAGTTTATTAGTTTTTATGTTCATTTGATTTTTGGTGCTGGGATGAAACACAGGGCCTCACACATGCTAAGCACAGGTTCTACCATTGAAGCACATTACCAGCTCCTAGATTTTAATATAAGCAATTCCCTAAGTCAAGAAACTAATAAAGAAGACTGTTAATAGCTACTCAGTCTATAACCCCAGTTATACTAATAGTAGGCTATTGAGTGCCAAATAATACTTTTCACATATAAAGCTCAATTTTCCTCTAGGAATTGTCTCTTACTCTCACTCCAAAATTGTTTTGTCTTATGAGGCTTACCAATTCCAGCAAACTAAAACTATAGAGGTGAAATTCTATCCTAGCCCTGCTTTTCCAGATCAGTGTGAGGAATGAAAATAAAACACTATACTTGGAAGATCTGGATACTATTAGTCATGATTTATGAGCCTCCATTCGTAAGCTTTGACTCCTCTTGATCCCCTTTTTCTCACTCATGAAATGGATAATGCTCTTTACTAATAGTTTTCCTTCCAAGTCTCAAATGGCCACATACATCAAATGAAAGGACTGTAGGAAGCTGGAGATGTCAAGGAGGGCTGCACAGGGACACAGAAACTAACTGAAAAAACAGACTTGAGAAAAGTGGCGAGAGGTTGTTTCAGGTAGAGGGAGCAAAAACACAAAAGAGACAGGTGCTCAGGATGACTGCTTCAGTATGTCTCTGAGTCCCAGGAAGGCATAGCTACAGAAGGACTGGACCAAGTATGACCTTAGTGTCACATAAAGAGCTGACATTTTAGCCTGCTGAGAAGAGCTGTGCTCAAGTTTGATTTCTTTCATTTCTCTCTCAAAGGATCAGCACACGCGGGAGCCTCCTAATAGCACACAGTCACATGTATTTTCCATTAGAGTAAGTTTAAAAGTGAAACTAAATCAGTAGCACACTGTTTCTTTCATTGAGTTTTTGTTACCAAATCAATATTCTGCCAATAAAAAAAACTTCATATCCACTAAGCCATGGAAATAGCTTTATTATATTAAAACATCTTTAACTTAGATGATCATGTAACCCCAATTCCAGCAAAGATCAGTGGTCAAGGAGCTTAGATAAAACTTCAGTTTTCTTTTCCAAGGCCCTATTAATTCAATATTTAGGTTAAGGATCTTTTAAGAGTAGTATTTATTTTATTATTTATATTAGTAAAATTCATTATAAACTTGTGCATGTGTGCTTTGTGGCAGCTATTAAATATTTACTAGAACATTCCTAGAAAGTTGATGTGTGATAAATGTTAAATGTTTTTTATTGTTAATATGGCAGTAATAGAATAATTAATTGGTTGCTGGGATGAGATGATGCCCATAAGGATCAAAAAGAAAGGATCAAGATGACTTAAATTTTAAGATCATTTATTAAATTATAATAATATAATATAAGGACAAGAAAGCCCTTATTTAATTGTTCAATGAAGACTTGGAAGAATTTGTATAATAAGCAGAAGTGCCACAATTACAACAATACACAGATAGTTTGTTAGATTTAAGGATCTTGATGCTCAGGCTTTTGAATCAGTCCTTTCTTTTAAATTAAAAATGCTTTTTTGATAGTATCTTTTTTTTGAGATTGTTTAGGAAGCTCATGAAAACAGTCCCATTCACACTAGCTACAAAAATAAATTAATAAAATATTTATAAATAAACTAAACAAGGTAGTGAAAGACTTCTACGAGGCAAATTACAAGATACTGATGAAAGAAACTAATGGCACAAAAAAGGGAAAGACCTCTCGTGTTAGGGGGTGGGAAGAATCAGCAATCCACAGATTCAATGCAATTCCCATCAAAATGGCAATGACCTTCTTGATAGAACTAGAAATGCAATACTAAATTGCATATAGAAGCATAAAAAAACTCAGTAGCCAAAGTAATCTTGAACCAAAAGAACAAAACTGCAGCCATCACAAAACCCGATTTTAGATACATTATAGAGCCACAGTAACCAAAACAGTTTGATACTGCCATCAGAAGAAGGGGTAAAGGGAAGACATATAGAACAGTGGAATAGAGATCTCACAAATGACAACACATCTACAGCCAACTGATTCTCAACAAAGGTGCTGAAAGCATGCATTGGATCAAGGACAGCTCTTCAATACATTGTGCTGGGAAAATTGGATATCCACATGCAAAAGACTGAAACTAGATGCCTCTCAGCTTGTACAAATATATACTCAAAATGGATCAAAGACTTAAATGTAAGACAGAAAATTCTGAAACTATTAGAAGAAAATATAGGGGGAACACTTCCAGATATTGGTACAGGCAATGATTTTCTAGATAGGACCCCAAAAGTACAAGAAGCAAAAGCAAAAATATACAAAATGGATTACATCAAACTAAAAAGCTTCTGCACAGTTAAGGAAACAATTAAGAGACAACCTAAAGAATGGGAGAAAATATTTGTCAACACTTCATATGACAGAATGTATAAAGAACTCAAAAAACTTAAAGAAAATAAAGTAATACAATTTAAGAATAGACAAATGAGCTAAATAGACACTTTTCCAAAGTAAAAATACAAATGGCCAACAAATATAAAAAAAAAAAAGTTCCCGGGGGCATCCAAACTGGTGGGCTAGAGTGAGGCTGCATTCTGTGTCGCTCAGTGACCTGGGATTCTAGTAGTGGGAATACAGTTTCTCTGAGAGTTATTAGAGGATCTCAATAGCTGCTCCTGTGCAGGAATTCCAGCTGCTGTGCCCATGCAGGTCTCCAGACCTCAGCACCAGCGCAGGACCCCTGGCTGCCCACCCATGCACAAATCCCAGCTGCTGTGCCCATGCAGGATATCCAGCTACTGCCCACACCCAAGACCTCTGGTCGCTACTCCCATGTGGACCCCCATCTACCAACGTGGGTCTCCCCAGTCACCTCCATCTTGGAACACTGCAACTACTGCCATAGTTCCCTACATGCTGTAGCCTGCACCTGGGGACATAGGACAGGGTTTGGAGACAGCCACCAGCCACAACACTGCATGCCACAGAGCTGCAGCTCTGAACACACCACCCAACACCCATCTCTGAAAGCAGCCGCCTCCATCTTGGGACACCTTTGTTGCCATCTTTAGCAGAGGCAACTCCCAGCTTGGGACACCTGCTGGAGCCTAGAAGCAATATCAGGTACCTATAGACCCCCAACTCCTCCCTAACACAGCCCAGTGCTTGAGGCTATGTGGCTGATCCATAGCACGCAAAGCCTGCCCCTGAACTGCCCGATACAAAACAGCTCTCCACGACATGTGTGCAGCCCCCAAAGTGCAGCCCACAAGACCTCCAAAGAGAAAGGCTCCTGACTAGGAAGTAGAAAGGGAGAAAGAGAGTGAAATACAGTTTAGAGACTAAATTAGAGACCAGAAACTGTGAGGTCTACAGGCAATATAAGGAGATAAGACCAGGCACCCACATCACATGAGTGGGCCCCAAAGGAGATCCTTAGGGTGCAGTCTCCCATAGGGGACCGACAAGTGCTGTATCCCACCTCCAGGAGCTCTGCCCCCAAGACCAACCCTCTCATCATAATAACCTTCACCACCCTGAGGGTGGAGATACCAGCAAACAACAGATAACTCCACCCATTGGATGAGAAGGGAAGCAGGAAAGATACTGAACTCCAACAAAAACATTCCTTGTATTTTCCTTCGAGATTTTTTTTTATATTCTCTCTCTCTCTCCTCATACCCTCACATACCCAACATTTGTGAAACCAAGTACTTTTCATGAATTAGGCTACTGAGAACTGGGGTGTCTGAATAGTATATTACTATTGTCTGTATTGTATAATCTTTTATCTCCTATTTTTAATTTTTTTATTTTTCTTAATATTTGTTTATTTTTTGTACTCTCTCTATTGTCTTCCCAATTACTTGTCTCCCCAAAATCACTTTCTTTCTTTTTTCTTGCTACTATCCACCTTCTTTAGATTCCTCTTTCAAGCTTCTTAAGATCTAATAACTCTATATCCTCACCTTCTACCTCCTTAACATCTCATCCTACACCCCACCCTGATTCTCTCTTTGTCCACCATCAGAAACTGTAGACCCTTTTGGAAACCTACTGTATATATATTGTAGATAATAATTGAACTCAACATTTCTGCATATTGTGACAAAACGGTAACCATATTAATAGCAGCTATTTGATTTAAGGCTGTATATTGTTTATATTGGGATCCGTTGATATTGTTCTCCCCCTTAAAGGAGAGGTATTAGAATCCTGAAGGGACACTATTAGCCTATAAGGTAAAAACTATAACACCTCGGATCCACAATGCTACAAGGGAAGATACATGAACAACATGAAAAGGGGTGTGGGGAGAAAGTGCCCCAAACAAACCAAGATGCTACATTATTAGAATCCATGGCCAAAAGAGCAGAAGAAATAACAGAGAAGGAGTTCAGAATGTACATAACTAAAATGTTCTGTGAATTAAAGGATGATATAAGACAGCAAATACAGGCAGCAAAAAATCATTTTGATACAGAGCTACATAAGTAAATACAGAAAGCAAAAGATTACTTCAATAAGGAGATAGAGGTTCTGAAAAAAAAAGAAAAAAAAACAGAAATTCTTGAAATGAAAGAAACAATAAACCAAATTAAAAGCTCAATAGAAAGCATCACAAATAGACTAGATCACTTAAAAGACAGAACCTCAGATAATAAAGACAAAATATATAATCTTGTAAATAAAGTTTTGACCACACAGTGAAGATGGTAAGAAACCATGAGCAGAACATTCAAGAATTATGGGATAACATAAAAAGACCAAATTAAAGAATTATTGAGAAAGAGGAAGGGATAGAGTTTCAAACCTAAGGAATGAACAATCTATTCAATGAAATAATATCAGAAAATTTTCCAAACAGAAGAATTAATTGGAAAATCAAATACAAGAGGCTTAAAGGACACCAAATGTACAAAATCAAAACAGATCTACACCAAAGCACATTATAATTAAAATGCCTAGCATACAGAATAAGAAGAGAATTTTAAAAGCCACAAGAGAAAGGAATTAGATTACATATAACAATTAGGAACTTCTCAGATTTTTCAACTCAGAATCTGAAAGCTAGAAGATCCTTGAACAACATATACCAAGCTCTGAAAGAAAATGAATGCCAACCAAGAATCTTATATCCAGCAAAATTAAGATTTAGATGTGATGACAAAATAAAAATCTTCCATGATTAACAAAAGTTAAAAGAATTTACAACTAGGAAGCCTGCACTATAGAACATTCTCTGCAAAATATTCTTTGAGGAGGAAATGAAAAACAACAATGAAAATCAGCAAAGGGAGGTATAACACTAGAGGAAAAATGAATCAAAGGAGAAACCAAGTCAAGATAAAATACCCAAAACAAAAATTACCAGGAATACAAATCATGTCTCAATAACAACCCTGAAGGTTAATGCCTAAACTCACTAATCAAAAGACTTATACTGGCAGATTGGATTAAATAAATTTTAAAAAGACCCAAAAATATGCTGCATTCAAGAGACTCATCTCATAGGTAAATACATCCACAGACTAAAGGTGAAAGTTTGAGAAAATTCATACCACTCACATATACTGTGGAAACAAGCAGGGGTTTCCATCTTCATATCAAATAAAGTAGACTTCAAGCCTAAGTTAATCAAAAAGAATAAAGAAGGATATTGCATACTGCTTAAGGGAACCATACATCAAAAAGACTAACAATTATAATTATATATGCCTCAAACGCTAGAACACGTATGTTCCTCAAACAGCCTCTTCGCAAGCTCAAGAGTCAAGTAGACCACAACACAATAATTCTGGGTGACTTTAACACACTTCTTTCACCACTAGATAGATCTTCCAAATAAAAGGTAAACAAAGAAACTATAGAACTCAATAATACAATCAATAATTTAGGCTTAACAGACATATATAGAATATTTCATCTATCAATGAGTGAATACACTTTCTTCTCAGCAGCACATGAATTCTTCCCAAAAAAAGACCATATATTATGACACAAAGCAACTCTTAGTAAATACAAAAAAGTAGAAATACTACCCTGTATTCTATCAGACCACAATGAAATGAAATTATAAATCAATAATATCATAAAAATAAAAACTACTCCAACACCTGGAGACTAAATAATATGCTATTGAATGAACAATGGGTTGCAAAAGATATCAAGGAGGAGATTAAAAAATTCTTAGAGATAAATGAGAATACTGATACAACATATTAAAATCTCTGGGACACTATGAAGGCAGTTCTAAGAGGAAAGTTCATTGCATGGAGTTCATTCTTTAAAAGAAGAAAATTTCAACAAATAAATGACTTACGATTACATCTCAAAGCCCAAGAAAAAAAGAACAAATCAACCCCAAAAGCAGAAGACAGAAAATAATTAACATCAGAGCTGAAATCAATGAAATTGAAACAAAAGAAGCAATTGAAAAAATTGATAAAACAAAAAGTTGGTTCTTTGAAAAAATAAAGAAAATTGATAAACCCTTAGCCATGCTAACAAAGAGAAGGAAAGAGAAAACTCAAATTACTAACATCCATGATGAAAAAGGAAATATCACAATGAACACTAAAGAAATACAGAAGATAATTAGAAATTATTTTGAAAATTTATACTCCAATAATATACAAAATAGCAAAGTTATCAACAAATTTCTAGAGTCATATGATTTGTGCAAACTGAATCAGTATGATATACACAAGTTAAACAGATCAATTTCAAACAATGAAATAGAAGATGCCATCAGAAGCCTACCAACCAAGAAAGCCCAGGACCAGATGGATTCACAGCTGAGTTCTACAAGACCTTCAAAAAAGAACTAATACCAATACTCCTCAAATTAGTACATGAAATAGAAAAAGAGAGCACACTTCAAAACTCATTCTATGAGGCCAATATCACCCTGATTCCAAAACCAGGCAAAGACACATCAAAGGAAAAAACTTCAGACCAATATCTCTAATGAACATAGATGCAAAAATTCTGGCAAGTTGAATACAAAAACGTATCAAAAAGATAGGGTACCATGATCAAATGGAGTTCATTCCAAGGATGCAAAGTTGATTCAACATACGGAAATCAATAAATGTAATTCATCACATCAGTAGACTAAAAGATAAGAATTATCTCAATTGATGCAGAAAAAGCTTTCAACAAAATACAGCACCTTCATGTTCAAAATACTAGAAAAACTAGGGACAACAGAAACATATCTCAACATTGTAAAAGCTATCTATGCTAAGCCCCAGGCCAACATCATTCTAAATGGAGAAAAATTGAAAGCATTCCCTCTAAAAACTGGAATAAGACAGAGATGCCCTCTTTCACAGCTTCTATTTAACATAATTCTTGAAACTAACCCTAGCCAGAGCAATTAGACAAATGAAAGAAATTAAAAGGATACGGATAAGAAAAGAAGAGCTCAAACTATCACTATTTGCCAACGATATAATTACATACCTAGAAGACCCAAAAAATTCTAAGAAAACTTCTAGAACTAATAAATGAATTCAGCAAGGTAGCAGGATATAAAATCAACACCCACAAATCAAAGGCATTTTGTATATCAGTGACAAATCCTCTGAAAGGGAAACAAGGAAAACTACCCCATTTATAAAAGTCTCAAAAAAAAAACTTGGGAATCAACCTAATTAAAGAGGTAAAAGACCTCTACAACGAAAACTACAGAACACGAAAGAAATTTTAAAAGACCTTAAAAGATGGAAAGATCTGCCTTGTTCTTGGTTAGAGATTATTAATATTGTCAAAATGACCATACTACCAAAAGCACTATACAGATTTAATGCAATTCCAAACAAAATCCCAATGACATTCCTCATGGAAATATAAAAAGCAATCATAAAATTCATATGGAAAAATAAGAGACCCAGAATAGTCAAAGCAATCCTTAGCAAGAAGAGTGAAGCAAGTGGCATCACTAGACCAGATCTTCAAGCAATAGTAACAAAAACAGCACAGTATTGGCACCAAAATAGACTTGTAGACCAATGGTACAGAATAGAGGACAGAGACAAACCCACATAAATACAGTTATCTCAATACTAGACAAATGCATGGAAAATATATATTCAAGAAAGATAGCCTTCAACAAATGGTGCTGGGAAAACTGGAAATTCATATGCAGCAAAATGAAATTAAGCCCCTATCTCTCACCATGCACGAAACTCAACTCAAAGTGGATCAAGGACTCAGGAATTAGACAAGAGACCCTGCACCTAATAGAAGAAAAAGTAGGCCCAAATCTCCATCATGTTGGATTAGGCCCCAACTTCCTTAATAAGACCCCTATGGCACAAGAAATAAAATCAAGAGTCAAAAAATGGGATGGATTCAAACTGAAAAGCTTCTTCTCAGCAAAAGAAACAATCAGTGAGATCAAAAGAAAGCCTACAGAATGGGAACAAATCTTTACCACAAACACATCAGATAGAGCACTAATCTCTAGGATATATAAAGCACTCAAAAACCTTAATAACAAAAAAAACACAATAACCCAATCAATAAATGGGCCAAAGAACTGAACAGACACTTCTCAGAAGATGATATACAATCAATCAACAAATATATTAAAAAATGTTCAACATCTCTAGCAATTAGAGAAATGCAAATCAAAACTACTCTAAGATTTCATCTCACTCCAGTCAGAATGGCAGCTATCAAGAATACAAACAACAAAAAGTGTTGGTGAGGATGTGGGGAAAAAGGGACACTCATACATTGCTGGTAAGACTGCAAATTGGTGCAGCCAATATGGAAAGCAGTATGGAGATTCCCTGGAAAAGTGGAAATGGAACCATCTTTTGATCTAGCTATCCCATTCCTCAGTTTATACCCAAAGGACTTAAAAACAGCATACTACATGGACATAGCCACCTTAATGTTTATAGCAACACAATTCACAATAGCTAAATTGTGGAACCAACCCAGACGCCCTTCAATAGATGAATGGATAAAGAAACTGTGGTATATATACACAATGGTATATTATTCAGCATTAAAAGAGAATAAAACCATGGCATTTTCAGGTAAATGGATGGAGTTGGAGAACATAATGCTAAGTGAATTAAGCCAACCCCACAAAACCAAAGGCCAAATGTTTTCCCTAATATATGGATACTGATCCATAATGAGGGTGGGGGGGAGTATGGAAGGAATGGAGGAACTTTAGATAGGGCAAAGAGGAGGGAGGGTAAGGGAAGGGAAATGGGGTAGGAAAGACAGTGGAATGACAGACATCATTACCCCAAGTACATATATGAAGACACAAATGGTATGACTATTTTGTGTACAACCAGAGACATGAAAATTTGTGCTCTATATGTGTACTGTGAATTGAAATACATTCTGCTTTCAAGTATAACAAATTAGAATAAGTAAATAACTTTTTTTAAAAGAACAAAAACAAAAAATTCTCAATACCATTAGCCATCAGGGAAATGTGAATCAAAACTACAATGAGATCTCATATCACCCCAGTTGGAATGGCTATTATCTGAAACCAAAACAAAAATGCTGGTGAGTATGTAGAGAAAAATAGCTCTTATACATTCAGTGGGAATGTAAACTTGGTTAGAATAGGGAGAACAAAGTTTCCTTTAGTTTCACAAAACTAAAAATAGATCTATCGTATGATCGGCTTGTCAGTGTATTTCAAGAAAATGAAATCGGCATACCAAAAAGACCTATGTGCCAGTGTTTACTGTAGCACACGATTCATAATAGCTGAGAAGTGGAATCAACCTAAGTGCCCATCAACAAATGAACTGATAAACAAAATGTGGTATATATGCACAAAAGAATTATTCAGCCATGAAGAAGAATGATTCCTGTCATTTGCAGCAAGATAGATGGAACAGAGTATTTGGTGTTAAATGAAATTAGTGGTGACAGAAAGACAACCATTGACACTTCTCTCTCATTACTGGAGACTTGGAAGAGTGGACATAGGAGGCTGGATTTGACTAATGCTCACTATGTGCAGGTGTTGAAATATCACACTGAACCCATTGGTATGCACAATTTATCCATGTTAATCAAAATACAATAAAATATTTTTTAAATGAGAAATGCTTTTTGGAACATCTTATAGATAGTAGAAGTTGAAATAGGTAATTTCAAGTAAGAATATATTTCTTTTGATTTCTTAAAGACATAGGTTTTTTCTTTCAATTTAATATCAAAATCAGTGATGGTCTAAGAAATACGTAATATTTTTTAAAATCATTAACATTGCCCTGGAGAGTTTTTCCAAAAACATGAGAAACACTACTTCAAAGAGGGTGAAGAAGCGTCTGTCCATGGCACCAGCAATGTAAACCTTACTACCCCTGATTTTTTATCTCCTGTTTTCAACCAGTTCCCACATCCTCAACTGTATTAATGTTGCTATTTTTCTCTCCTCTTCATTAAATTCCAATAGAAATGGACTGTCAACTGTTGAGTAAATTAATGTCTCTTTTTTTAATGCAAAGAGTAGTCAGTAGAAAAACACAGGCGTAGAATTCTGAGTTGTAGCTCTTTCACAAAACTCCTTTGCCAAATAATGCCAAAGGAAAAAAATTAGCACAATATCCCTGTAAAAGATCAGAGCTGACAGATGATGCTGTCATCACCTTCATAACTCTTGGGCACACGCTGAAAGTAATAAATGCCTTTTCTCCTACCTTCCCGTGTCACCAACTTGGTAATGGAAAGAACCTCCCAGAGAAGGTATAGATTTAAAAGCTCCTGTCCCTCTCATTATATTGTGAATACATTTTCTCTCCCCTAGGTATCTCAGTTAAGGAACTATAAAATACCAAATAAAAGATGACATAAAAATTATTAGCCAAGTTTTCAGCAGTCAGCTAAAATCACCAATACGCTGCAAGAAGCTTCCAAAGTTGCTGACTGCTGACCCTACAAGTATTTCCATAAAAGTAACATCTAGGGACAGTAGTGTTTATACTTCCACATTTTTTGACCCCTCACAGCTTGATACATGTCATGAGTGTTGCATTCATGTCAAATTCTCTTCATGATGCTCACGATACTTTGATTTTTTTCAGAACTTCTTTCTATGGAACACATCTTATTTCTATAAGCAGTTTCATAGCCTACCTCTGTGTGTTTATTTTAGTAAAATCTAGTTGCAAAGAAATAAGCACCCTCCAAACTAGGTCAAATAAAAGAAGCCTCATAGGACATGGCACTAGACACAAGGAAGCCATTCAGAGAAGAGTCAGTCAGTCCTGTCTTGGCTTATTGGTCTGTTTTCTGAATATTATACTCTCTCTCTCCCTGTCTCTCTCTCCCCCTCACTCCCCTTTGCCCACTCATTCCACATTCCCATTTGCTCCCATCTTTTTGTTGCTTTTTGGCAGGGATTGGGGTTTTTTAATTTTTTTATTTGTTCTTTTTAGATAAACATGACAGTAGAGTATATTTTGATATATTATACATGCATGAGTATAACTACCTGTTCTTGTGGTTGTGTCTGATGTGGAGTTACACTGGTCATGTATTCATACATGAACACAGAAAAGTTATATACAATTTATTCTTCTGTCTTTCCTATATCTATCCCCTTCCCTTACCTTTATTCCCCTTTGTCTAATCCAAAGAACTTTTATTCTTCTCTAACCACCCCCCTTATTGTATGTTAGCATCCACAAATCAGAGAGAACATTTGGCCTTTGATTTTAGGGGACCGTCTTATTTTACTTTGCATGATAGTCTCTAGTTCCATCCATTTACTGGCAAATGACATAATTTCATTCTTCTTTATGGCTGAGTAATATTCCATTGAATATATATACCACATTTTCTTTATCAAAATTCCAATGATATTCTTCATAGAAATAGAAAAGGCAGTTGAAATTCATTTGGAAAAATACTACAGAGCTATAGTAACAAAAATAGAATGGCATTGCACAGATATAAACTCACATAAATACAGTTATCTCACACTAGACAAGGATGCCATAAACATACATTGGAGAAAAGATAGCCTCTTCAACAAATAGTGCTGGAAAAACAGGAAATCTGTATGAAGCAAAATGAAATTAAAATCCTATCTTTCACTCTGCACAAAACTCAGCTCAAAGTAGATCAAGGACCTAGTCATTTTAGACTAGAGACCCTGCACCTATTAGAAAAAAATGTAGGCCTAACTATCCATCTTGTCGGTTAGGAACTGACTTCCTTAACAAGACTCCTAAAATGCAAGAAGTAAAATCAAGAATCACAAATGGGATGGTATCAAACTAAAAAGCTTCTTCACTGCAAAGGAAACAAGCAAGATTGTAAATAGAGAGCTACAGAATGGGAGAAAACCTTTGCCACCTACACCTCAGAGCATTAATCTCCAGGATATATAAAGAACTTAAAAACATTAATACCAAAGAAAAACACAAATAACCCAATCAATAAATAGGCAAAGAAACTGAACAGGCACTTCACAGAAGAAGAAATTTGATGAGTCAACAAATCAATGAAGAAATATACAACATCTCTAGTAATTATACAAATGCAAATTAAAACTACACTGAAATTTCTTCTCACTCTAGTCAGAATAACAGTTATCAAGAATGCAAGTAACAATAAATGATAGAGAGGATGTGGGGGGAAAGGCACACTCATGCATTTCTGGTGGGACTGCAAATTGGTGCAACCACCATGGAAAGCAGTATGGCAAGGCCTCAGAAGACTTGGAATGAAGCCCCATTTGACCAGACATGCTCCCCTCTTTGACTGCTATATTCTCTCTGCATTCCAATTTTCTTATTCATGGTTTCCCTGGTGGCCCCTGGCTTTGTAGATGGCTGAGACTACAATGCACAGACCCTGAATCCAACACCTCAAGACCAGCAAAACCCACAAACTGAGTTTTGGCTCCATTTTTTAAAAATATTTTTAGTTGCAGTTGGACACAATATTTTTATTTTATTTGTTTATGTGGTTTGCTCTATCACTGAACATGTGTTTGCTCTATCACTGAACCCCAGCCCTGAAGTTTTTTGATTGTTGAAAGAATCTTTGGATCACTTGCCAGACAATGGATTCAGTCTGCCTTGCCAGGTGGTCATCGAAATCCAAACTGCTCGGCCAGGGGATAAGGCCTCATGGGCACTTAAGCATATCATAGCAGGAGCTGTACAGGATGTAGTCCCCAGTGCTATTTCAAAGATATCATTAGATTCCCTCACAAAGTTGATGACCTGCATAATTCCTCAGCTACAGACCCAGAATAGCAGGAGCTGAATGAAACTGAGAGCTTGGTGGCTCTGGGCACACAAATCCCACCTCTCCATGTCCAACATGCTCTGCTCCAAAAGAGAAATAAAAGCCCCCATGAGTCAGGCGATATTTTTAGACACAAAGTGCCTGTCCCTTACCCTAAATATGATTTCCCCTTTAGATGACATTTCTCCTGAAAACCAAAGCAGATTTTAGAAATATCACTAACGTATTTCGGACCTTCATCTTGAGTTTTATTTTTTCCTTTTCTTAAAAAAAATAATAATAATGTACTCCCCAAAGGATTAGGAAAAGAATTATTTGAGCTACTTGAATTTGTAAGATAATTAGAATTAATGAAATCTTGTAATATGTTACATGTCCCCCAGAGGTACAGGCTTTAGTTTTTGCTGCAAGCACAGCTGGCCCCTCTCTGGCTATTCACATAGACCTGCCAAATTTGTCAGCCCCAAATGAGCAGGAAGTCTCCATGGAATGGGGACCCTGGGGACCCTGGGCCCTGTCACATCATCCCTCCCTCCCTCCTCTGTCTGTGCAGAGCTCCTAGGTTTTCTGACTCTGAACCAAAACCACAGACAGCAGACCTGCAGGCTCCAGGCCATACAGCAGACTGGAGCCCGTTACCTTTGCTGTGACTGCCTCACCTGCATCCCAGTGCTTTGCTGGGGTCTCCCTGACTGCCTTCTTGAACTCTGGTATTCTGATGTCAGATGACCCACTGGGAACTCAAAAACCTGTCTCCACCACACATACTTCCTCCCTCCATTCTCACACCTGTTTCCTATATCACAAGGCACATCTTGGAGTGGTTTTGATGGCTCCAGTTCTGTTTCCCTGCCCAGGTTTGTGATGTTCATCTACCTATCCTTGTCCCACTGCCCTGACCCTTCCTTGAGCTGACTGACTCTTTACATCCACTGCACTCTGTCCTCATACTGAATTCCCAGTTCTGGCCTCTCCTGCTTTTCATTCACTGGACTGTTGTTTTAATTGTGTTAGCATCTTAAGTAAATTAATTCATTTGCCTCTAAGATGAGAACTCAAAGGGCTCATTGAAAGTATTACATGTGACTCAGAATATTTACCAGACTGGTCAATGCATCCAAACCTGAACAAGGAAAACTGACCTCATTAAGTCAAAGTTGCTTAATGTTTTAGTTTTCTAAAAAATGCCATGATTCATGCTTCTTATACAAATGCAAAAATCTGTTAATATTCCTTTCAACAGACAAATGAGTAAATAAAATGTGATATATATATACACACACACACAATCGAGTATTACTCAGCCTTAAGTAAGATTTAAATTATGGCATTTGCAGGTAAGTGGATGGAGCTGGAGAACATTATGCTAAGCAAAATAAGCCAATCCCAAAGAACCAAAGGCTGAATGTTTTCTCTGATATACAGATGCTAATTCACAATAAGGGGATTGATAGGGAAGAATAGAGTTACTTTGGACTAGACAGACAGAAGGGAATGAAGGGGGAATATGGGGGAGAAAGAATAATAGAATGAATCAGACATTATTACCCTATGTGCATATATCATTATACAACTGGTGTAACTCTATATTAGGTACAACCAGAAGAATTAGAAGTTATACTCCATTTGTGTATGATGTGTCAAAATGCATTCTATTGTCGTATATAACTAATTAGAACAAATTTTAAAAATTTAAAAAGCTGTTAATAAAAATAAATAATACATTTAACTAAATAATAAGACCAAAAGACTAAAAGATAATGCCTTGCTCTTTCACAATAAGATTTTAAACTCTATTAAGAGCAACCATATTTAAGATCAGTTAAAGTATATATTTGAAACTTAATTTATCAAGTAAGCTTCATTAGTAAAAATGGGGTATGTACTTGGAATAATAGTAATAATAATACATCATAGAGTAGAAAAAGGAAAAAAAAAGACTATTTGGAATCGTGTTGAAATTTGTACCCAATTAAAAAAAAAACTTCGGTATTGCCTGAAACAGGAAAAATTTTGGAATACAAAGTCTTACTGGTTTTATCTCATTATTTGGTATTCCATTTTTTAGAAGTCCTCAACAGAGCTGAGTTCAATGGCACATGCTTATAATCCTAGTGGCTCTGGAAGCTGAGACATGAGTATCATGAGTTCAAAGCCGGCCTCAGCAATGGCAAGGCACTAAACAACTCAGTGAGACCCTGTCTCTAAATAAAATACAAAAATGGGCTGGGGATGTGACTCAGTGGTTGAGTGCCCCTGAGTTCAATCCCCAGTACCACCCACCAAAAAAAAAAAAAAAAGTCCTCAATTGGATTATCTGAAAAAGGACTGACATCTTTTGGAAAGTACTATCTTCAAGTTGTTATGTAGTAAGTTTTTTAATGTACTTTCTATAGTTTTAAGTCTTATTTAAATGAAAATTAATTATTCTTGTTGGACAAGGGGACAATGGAATGAAAGTTAAGATATTAAGAGCTAACAAATTTAAGAAGTCTATCTTTGCCTTCTGTTTACATTCTCTATGTACTGTTGAGAGACCATTTTTCAGTAGTTAACAAATTTGGAGAATGAGAAAAAAATTCAACAACTGTTGGAACTGAAAAAGCTCTTTGTCAAACCAAGAGAATTATTGAAAGACCCACTATATTTCACTTCTAGAACACTAGGGCTGCAGAAGGAAAAGAAAAAAGAAAAAAAAATCATGGACTTGACTTGGTTGCTTCAACAACAAAATTTGTTTTCTCACAGTCCTGGAAGCTAGAGTCCCAAAATCAAGGTGTCAGCAGGTTTGATCCCCACCCCCAAAGGCTTTGCTTCTTGGCTGCAGATGGCCACTATTTTAGTCAGCTTTTTCACTGCTGTGACTTAAAGATCTGACCAGAACAATTTTAAAGGAGGAAAAAATTATTTGGTGGTTCACAGTTTCAGACCTCTCAGTCCATGGACAGCAGGCTCCATTCCTTAGGGCTCCAGCTGAGGCTGAACATCTTGGTGGTGTATGTGGCAGAGGGAAGCAGCTGACATGATGATCAATCAGGAAGCAGAGAGAGAGCCTCCACTCCCTGGATACAGTTATATACCTCCCAGCCACACCCTACCACTCCAGTTTCCACTCAATTAATCCCATCAGGGGAGTAATTCATTGTTCCGGTTAAGGCTCTCACAACCCAATCATTTCTCCTCTGAACCTACTTGCATTGTCTCACTCATGAGCTTTTGGGGGACACCTCACATCCAAACCATAACAGCCACCTTCTCTATATATCCTCATATGGTCTTTTCTCTGTGTGTCTGCATCCCTAGTGTCTGTGTTCAAATTTCCTCTCTATATTAGGACACCAATCATGAGAAATTATCCTCACATCCTCATTTTAACTCAATTGCCACTTTAGAACCTAATATCCAAAAACAGTCATATTATGAGGTGCTAGAAGTTAGGGCTTCAACATTTGAATTTTGAAGGGACACATTTCAGCCCATTAAACTTACCAAGAGATTTTTTAAATTAATAATTATTGATCGAGTAAGCTTTCTAAACATAGGGGAAACAGTACACCAGCAGATTCAACAGCATTAGCCAGCTGGATGCACATGACAAACAGGAGTCCCACCCATGAGGTCACAGAGAACATGTACTTGTTGATTTTACTAGCATAGCTATCAGAGGGTATCCTCATTTACAATGATGTAGAAAGGTTACTGTGTTTACTAAAACTGTGGTCTGATAGCTTACACCCTTAAGAAATCTGTTTGTGTAAGTACACTCCAAATGGATGATGTGGGGTGAAATATTTTGCCAAACATAGATATGTTTGAAAACATGCATTCTCAAATTCATACATTGAATTTGAGTTTCAAATCAATAATAGAATAATATTATAGGTATGGATTCTTATCATAAATTCTTTTTAAACAATTTTATAACAATTTTTACAGACTGTAATTAATTGCATGTAACATAATCTAAAGTAAATGCAACATTGGATTAGAATCTCTATTATTCAAAAATAAAAATATACCACAAAAAGTTATAAAAGCTTGATTAAAAAGAATTATTGGGATAAAATATCATCAAGAATGCAGACAATGTTCATTTTCTGCCACTGATACAAAATACCTAAGAAAATCCACTTAATAAAGGAAAAAGTTTATTTTGGCCCTCAGTTTCAGAGGTTTCCATCAGTGGTTACTTGGCCCTGTTACTTTGGGCCTGTGGTAACTCATGGCAGGGGCCGATGGTGGATGAGGCTGCTTACCTCATGATAGCTGGGAAACAAGAAAAGACAGAGAGGAAGAGAGCAGTGTCCCAATATCCTCTTCAAGACCGCCTCCCCCATGACTCACCTTCTTTCAAGACACCTCACCCCCTAAAAGTTCCACAACCTTCTAATAGAGCCACAGGCAGGGACCAAGCCCTCAACACATTTGTCTGTGAGGGACACTCAAGAATCAAAATATAGCACAGACATGAATTAATAAAATATACCAGTAATTCATTATAAATCAAAGAATTATACATAATTATATAAAGGAGAGGGAAAGGAATTCCTTAGGAATAAGAATTAAGATAACATAATTAAGATATAGCAAAATAAAACTCCTAATTATATGAAGAGAGATACAGTTTCACTATTGAATCAATCAGAAATTATTTGCACTCTGAAACAAAAACATCAAAATCACTCTAATAGATTGAACTAATATGTCAAGAGAAACTAAATCACAACCAGCAGACAAGTAAAAGAATGGAAGTAAGCTGAAAAATATGACTATAAATTATAGAATTAAATAAAATAGATTTTCCTTTCTTTCTAGAAAGAGTTATTATGGGGATTTTGGTGGGAAAAAAATTATAACCAACAAAGCAAGTAAAGGGAAAAACTGGCCTAAAGTTAGTGTCCACTGAGCTATGTATTAGTTACAATTTGCTGGAAAACAAAAAATAATGACATGCTTTAAAATATAGATTAGTTTAAAATGCTTTTAAATCACTGTGGGAAAATCTATTGCAAACAGAACAATACATACAATAATCTTACAAACAATAAAGTCCCTCAAAAAAGACATTTTAAAAATTTAGCTCAGAAGTGTACAAAATGTTTTAAATATTTGGCTTTTTTTGCCCCCTGCCCCACTTCCCTGCTAACAAAAGACAGCAACTAGACTCTTTGGAAGGCTCTTCCAAAATAAAAAAAAAAGAAAAAGAAAAAGAAATGAGAATGACATTTTTACATTTGGCAATCCAATATTTATTAAATACCCACGATCTGGGAAACTTTATGCTGTGTAGATGTAATAACTGTTAAATTAGCAAGCATATAGTAATGGATTTCAATGTGCCAGGTACCATACTAAATACTTTATATTCACTATCTTATTAATTTTTTATTTTAAAAAGATGAAGAAGAACACCTACAAAGTTATTATCATGCCCAGAGGCAAGGACAGGGATGACAGAGCTTGGGGTGGAGACTGGGATGTCTGATTACAGGCATAAACTCTTCAGTGTTACTGCCGAGGTGAAGAGGACTTTGAGTCATTCCTAGAGGAGTCATAAAGGAGTGCTGAAAATGTATAATAAAGTGCAGTCCCTTGAGGACATTAAAGAAAATCCTCATCATTTGTTTATTCATTCAACCAATATTTGAGTGACTACTCAACAAAGGCTCAGTCCTAGGCACTGAGGATCCAGCAGTCCTCGTGGGATGTGCATTCACTTGAAGAAACACATGATAAAAAGGTGAACAACTTCAGTTTGTGATATAAAGAAGAAATAGCACTTCCACGAGGCCTTTCTATGAGGAGATGGCATCTGGATGGAGAATTAAATCTTTGTGATGAGACGATAACTGCCCTGTAAAGACCCAGCAAAGCTTTCTAAGCAGAGGGAAAGCAGGTATAAAACTCTAAGTCAAACAGCATTTGTACATTCCAAGTCACAGGGAGAGGGAGAGTGAAGTCAAATATAAATAAGGTCAGGAAGTGTGTAATTCAGATTACACAGGACCTTGTATATGATTAAGATTGCTTTTTCTATGTCTTTTTATTGAAAATAATTTCAAACTTGAAAGAATAATAGTACAAAGATAGCTCGTATTTTCTTTATCCAATTTGTCTATTGTTAATGTTTTACCCCATCTATTTTTATCACTCAAGCTCCCTGTATATGAGTGTGTGTCTTTGAGCACATGGGTGCATGTTTTAACCATGTGAGAGAAATTTGTATGCATCATGACCTTTTTCCCCTAAACAATTTGATGCATATTTCCTGAATAACCACACTATAGTAATGAACTTCAGGAAATTAAGCCTTAATATAGTACTTTTATCTTATCTCCCTTCCATGGTCCAATTTTATCAATTGATCTAACAGTGACTTTCATGATCTCTGTATCCTTTTCAGAATCTGGTATGGAATCAGGTGTCTCATTTAGTTATCAAGTCTCAAAAAAAAATATTCATTTTTGGGTTTGTCTTATGATTCCTTCATGATCAACTTCAAGTAACAGATCCCAACCAAAATTCTGTGAGTGACACTGTGCCTTATCAGAATAGTACATTGAGAGGAACTCAATGTCTATCTGTCCCTCATTGGTAGTGCTAATTTGATCACACAAAGTGCTATCTGAATCTCGACAGTAAAGTTATCATCTTTTTTTTTTTTTTTTGCAACAAATAAACAATCTGGTGAAGCTCATGCAAAAATCCTGCTCTTCATCAAAATGTTCCTCTAGATTTAGCATCCATTAAGGAGTCTTGCCTGAACCAATCTCAATTGTGACGATTGCAAAATACTGATTTACAACTGCAGTATTCTTTCCATATTACCAGGAGTCCTTTGCATTCTGTAAAGCAGGCTTCCTCACTTCTCTCCCATTTATGTATGTATAATTTATCTATTTATCATCAGTATGAGTTCATAGATTTGCATTTTCCCAATCATGTATAAGTCATTAATGTTTTTAATTATTTCAAGGCTGAAATTTTCCCTGTGTTGGCAAGCAGGAGGCCCTTCAAGCTGATTCAGATAGCATTATCATATGATCTTATCTCTTGGAGCATTTCTTCATGCTTTCTAGCATAAGGCTGACTAATAGAACTTTCTGCAATGATGGAAATGCTCCACACCTATGCTATATGATACTGTAGCCACTAGCTATATGTGGCTATTGACCATTAAAATACAACTAGTGCAACTAAGGAATTGACTTATTAATTTTAAATTAGTGTAATTTTAAATTGCCATAGGAGGTTAGTTGTTTCAATACTAGGCCCCACATTAATCTGGCAAAATAAGATGTTCTAGGATCATCTGTCTCAGCCCTGGAATCAGCAATTTCTCCCAAGAGCTCTAGTTCCTTTCAGCAGAAAATCATCTTAGAGACCAAGATCTGCTACTAATGTATTTTTGCTACTGAATTTTTTTCAAAACACAGTTAGGAAATACATGCATGTGTGCATATGAATATATATATACACACCTATATTACATATACATTGATACATACATATTTAAACTTGTGTAAATATGCAAGCACATATACTAATATATATTTTAGGATCATGTATTCATACCAATGATCTAGTTTCAATCCATATCCACAGAGATCTTCCTCTCCTTCCCATGTTTTACTTTTCTGCATCTCTTCTTCCTTTGTGTACCCTAGCTCCCAACAATATTAATTCATTTGTTCATGTATTCAAACCTATATACATTAAAAGTAGTTTCATAATTGTTTTGCCCACATGACCATAAAAATGAGTCCTACTAAAATGAGCTAAAAATTTGTTTGCACTTCTCTCACTGCCTTTTCCCTAACCATCCAAGCAAGACAGAGGTAATACGATTTTCATAAAATTTAAATTATACAAAAATTTATATCCAGATATGTATTGCTCCATCTCCTATCCTTTCCACCCTTTCCCCCCTCCCTCACCATCTCATACAGGTAACCAACTTCATATAGTTTTATGGTTTAAATTTCTGCTAATTCATTTTATAAAGAAAAACAGGTATGTGCATATTTCTGTATTTCTTCTTATTTCACACACACACACACACACACACACACACACACACACACAAAATAGCATAGCCTGTGTGCTTTTTGTATTTTTTAATGAGAAGATTAATTTTTATCACATGTGTAATAAGAAGCCATTTAAGAGTTTTAAGTTAAAGAGTGTTGAAAACTATGTTTCTGAAAAAAGAAATCACATTACCTTCTATATAGGAAGCATTGGGAGAAGCAGGGAGCCTCTTTGGAAGTCTGTGGACTTCATTCAGGTCAGAGATGATAAAGATGAAGACTAATGTGAAGAATTATATCACCCAAAGTATCAGTAGTACCAGAGCTGAAAGATCTTGAAAGAAAGTCATATATTGGGTTAAAGGTGCCTCTTAAGAATGTAAGTGTATGTATTACAAAAAGGATGTGTAAAGATTAGGAGAGAGAAAAAATGTAAGTAATTAATAGAGATAGCCAATGTTTAAAACCATGGGGTGAGACCACCTAGGAAAGACTATATAAAGGAGAAAAAGAAGAGACCTAAGGATTTATCCCCATTTACTCCAACATTTAGAGATTGAATGAAAAGGGAAAACCAGCCAAAGAAATGAGAAAAACTATTCAGTAATATAGAAGACCAAGAGTCATATCCTGGAGCCATGCCAAAATTGCTTTTAATAAGTAATGAACACATGCTGTGCTATGGTTATTATTTGGCATTAATTTTATATTATACAGTAGTGGTATTTAAAATTATACACTGTAACAATAGAACCTTACATTTCATACTTTGTACTCTTTAATGAGGTTTCAGATACTACATCTCTTGTGGTTCTTACTGTCACACTGAATAGGGTAAGAACAAAATTGGCAGGAGGGGGCTACTAAATAAAGAGTCACAGCCTCTACTCTGATGTTGCACAATAAGTCAGTGACAAACTGGTGCTTATTTTGACCCCTGATTCATAATGTGAAGTACAGAGACTTAAAACAACTATCCTTGAGAAGAGCAACACTTTTTGGATGCAACAGAGCATAATGTTTACAAACATGGATTTAACAGCAACAATTAAAAGTAAATATTTATTGAGCAATTCAAAAATTACAGGGGAGGGCTGGGGATGTGGCTCAAGCGGTAGCGCGCTCGCCTGGCATGCATGCGGCCCGGGTTCGATCCTCAGCACCACATACCAACAAAGATGTTGTGTCCGCCGAGAACTAAAAAAAAATAAATATTAAAAATTCTCTCTCACTCTCTCTCCTCTCTCACTCTCTCTCCTCTCTCACTCTCTCTTTAAAAAAAAAAATTACAGGGGAAATGGCAGAATCAGGTTGAATCACAGTGTAGTTAGTACAGGAGTCAGTGACTTTTTAATGTTAAGGCCTATGGCTTTAATACTTTTGTGCTGCTATAACAAAATATCTGAGACTGACTCATCTATAAAGAACAGAAATTAGTTTATCACAGCTCTGGAGGCCAGGAATTCAAAGATTACAGCATCAGCAGGCCCAGTTGTGGTGAAGGTTTTCTCTACTTTCAGGATAGTACCTTAAGTACTGCATTCCCTGGAGGGTAGAATTGTATCTGAACAGGGCAGAAGACAGAAGGGCAAAAGGGCTGCCGGCTGCTTGAAACCTCTTTTAGAAAAGACTTTAATCCCACTCCCAAGGAAGGAGCCCTCATGACCTAATCACCTCCCAAAGTCTGCAACAGTTCATACTATGATAATGGCCATAAAGTTTCAGCACACAAATTGTGGAGGGGACACATTCAAACCAAAGCAGTCCAGAGAGTCAGTATTATAGGCATTACATGCCACAGGGTCAACTCTTCAACTGCAGGCAATACATGTCTGTGAGCATGCTGTTACAAAAAAAATCATAAAAACAAGCAGAGATTGGAAGGGGAGGTTGTTATACTGTGATTCAGCTAGCAGACTATAATTTGACAGAACCTTGTATAACATCTCAGAGGTGAGGACACAAGTTATCTCTGAAAACAGCAGAGCAGTGAGTCTAGAAACAGGATTAAAGTATATAAAAGAAGCAGCTAAGACCCCTATTCCTCTTTCCCATCCACTTCACTGTAGCCAAGTGAAGGCCTCCCCCTTGCTAAAAGACTAAAGGATTAATATCTGGGAAGCAAGAGATGCTGGGCTCACAGATAAACGTGGTGGTGAGATGCACTGATTAAAAGAGAGAAATTTATTTTTTAAAACCTCCAGCACTAGTCCCATTCAAATGGCAAACAGGCTTAGAATCTCTGGGTAGAAGATGAGCGAATTCCTCTCTGGAGGGACTTATCAACCTTAGAGAAAATAACTGAAGGCACCGAGGGCACATAGTTCTCAACAAATGGCCCAATCAGAACTTCCTACCATACAGCCTAGCAGTTTACATCCCCCACCCAAATATAGTTTTCAGTCTGTTTTTTATTACTTCTGTCTTAAAAAGAAAAAAAATCAACCTTTGTGAAAGACAACAATCAAAATTAACCTAAAGAAAAACTTTCTCTTCTACAAAAAAAAACTCTAAGGAACAGAGCAGGTAGTCAAGAAGGAAAGTTTTCGAAATAACAATTAATCAATTCAGAAGAGAAGGGAGGACATTGCATCCATGAAATAAAAATACAAAGCTGAAAAACAAAGAGCCATCAGAGAAAAAAATAGCTCTGAAAATTTAAAAATACAATAGCAAGATGAAGAATTCAACAGAAGGGTTGTAAAATAAAGTTGAGAAAATCTACCAGAAACTAGAACAAGAAAATAAGAGTGAAAAACAACAATAAAGTGCTCGATTCGGCAGCACATATACTAAAATTGGAATGATACAGAGAAGATTAGCATGGCCCCTGCGCAAGGATGATATGCAAATTCGTGAAGCATTCCATAGTTTTGGAAAGAAGTATGGAGATTCCTTGGAAAGCTGGGAATGGAACCACCATTTGACCCAGCTATTACTCTTCTTGGACTATTCCCCGAAGACCTTAAAAGAGCGTGCTAAGGGATACAGCTATATCGATGTTCATAGCAACACAATTCACAATAGCTAGACTGTGGAACCAACGTAGATGTCCTTCAATAGATGAATGGATAAAAAAATGTGGCATTTATACACAATGGAGTATTACTCAGCACTAAAAAAATGACAAAATCATGGCATTTGCAGGGAGATGGATGGCATTAGAGCAGATTATGCTAAGTGAAGCTAGCCAATCCCTTAAAAACGAATGCCAAATGTCTTCTTTGATATAAGGAGGGCAACTAAGAACAGAGCAGGGAGGAAGAGCATGAGAAGATTAACATTAAACAGGGATGAGAGGTGGGTGGGAAAGGGAGAGAGAAGGGAAATTGCATGGAAATGGAAGGAGACCCTCATTGTTATACAAAATTACATATAAGAGGAAGTGAGGGGAAAGGGAAAAAAACAAAGGAGAGAAATGAATTACAGTAGATGGGGTAGAGAGAGAAGATAGGAGGGGAGGGGAGGGGAGGGGGGATGGTAGAGGGCAGCAGAATTCAACAGACACTAGTATGGCAGTATGTAAAAACGTGGATGTGTAACCGATGTGATTCTGCAATCTGTATAAAGGGTAAAAATGTGAGTTCATAACCCACTTGAATCAAATGTATGAAATATGATATGTCAATAGCTTTGTAATGTTTTGAACAACTAATAATAAAAAAAAACAATAAAATTAGAAGGTTGCCTGAGGAGGGGTAGGGGTGTCTGACATCTAAATAGTAGTCATTCTAATCAGAGAAAACATAGAATATGCTGTCTTCTATAGCTTTAGGATGATTTTATGAAACATCCCAACTTTTGAGAGATTAACTTATAAATTCATCACTTTTCTGTTGAGGAGAAACTCCAGAAAAGCCAAAAAGATCATTCATATGACCTATGATTCCACCCAACCCACATTTAGATTAATTATTCAAACCAGAGAGGCACTAACAAATTAGTTTTCCCTTTTCCAAGTCATGCAAAATTGTTTCAGTAATCTCAACACAATTCATATATATTTTCTCTACTATTTTTTACCAAAAGATTCCATCAATTATTGTCTTCTATACTTGAGCATCCCTAGAACTCAATCCCTCCAGTCATAATCCTCCAGCCTCCTAGAAGGTAGAGGAAGGACTTTACCCGACTTCCATGACTGGGACAGGGATCCAGGGTCCTAGCTACATCTTTTACACTTTTCCAGCCTATCACCTGTTCTCAGATTCATTGCTCCACCACTTTTAGATTTCTGACAACTTCAACCCTATAACTTTCTAATGTGCTATGTTTGAACTAGACATTAGACATTTTAGATATTTGTGAACAAATGACAAATTTCTGTGAACAAGTGGCAAATACCTCTGACCAATTAATTTCCAAGAGTTTTCCCCAAAAAGTTGCTATACAAAAATGCAAAATGACTACAGTTATAAACACTTACAAAAGACAAACTTCTTTGTATGAAGAAAGGAAACGTACTTTTTTCTCTGTTATGGAGTCTTCTGGTATAAAGCCTAGTTCAAGAGCAAATATATATCCAAGAAAGTCCATTACTCTCTTCTGCTTTGAAATTGTCATAGACCTCCAGATACTTGACACACTCTCCTACACAAGCCTGGGGTTTCAGTCTTCAAACTGAAAGGTGCCCAAATAAGCCCACCAACTCTTCCCCTGTAGACAACTTCTGCAACCAGATCACATCTTTAGAATGCAAGATTCACTTTTAATAAGTAAACAAACAGGTAAGTAGGAGTAGCAGTAGCAGTATTTTAATCATTTATTTGGTTTTTAACAAGTAGTCATGATTTACAGGTATAGATTATTTTAGTTCTAATTTTTACAATAATAGAGACATTTTAACTAGTCAATGAACACTGACACATGAACTCAAATTGAACACATGTGCCAATTAAAAATTCAATAGTCCTTTGTAACAGCCTGACTATTTTTCATTATTTTTAACATGAAATTCAGGGAAACACAAAAAAATCATAAAATTACCCAGGTTGTAGCATTCCTTGGTCTGGGGATGACTTATCCATTAAATTGCATGTTTGCAAGGTGAGTAAGCATTGTTTTTCTTTTCAAGACAAAAACAAACAGCAAAGACAATTTTATTTACAGTCAGAAAGTCAAAAACTGAATGGCACCAGAATCAATGTGCATATCTTGTCAATCCCATAGCTGAGACAGGCTTTTTGTACAACTAAATCAAAATCGAGTGACCTTGTAGCAAAGAGATGGATGTCTCAAATGTCAAGAGATAAGAGAAGCCTCAATAAAAAGAAACAGAAGCAAAAACAAACAAGCAAAATGTCATAAAGATAAGATTCTGTATCTTTGACAGCAAGGTCAAAAGACAAGAACACCCCAATACACTGTATTAGATAATTTGCATTAGATGACTTGCTTAATAAAAAACAGAACTGACCTTGGGTAAGTAAGTGAGAGTAAATTCTCTAAGATAATAAGACTCACCCTGAGAGCTCAGAGCAAGAGTTCAAGGAGCCCATGATATTGCACATCTCAAACAATGCAGTGATCCAACATGGCCGCCAGCGAGGAAGCAGCGATTCCAATGTCTCCACATTAACGGGATCAGAAAGACCCATTGGAACAGCAGCAGTCTACCTACTAAGGAACTTCTAGCAAAATTCCGTTAAGAGGGGACCTGCCGGGAATTGGTAGGTTTATTAGAAGTGTCAGTTTGTCCCAGACAAGTGGATCTTGGCCGGCCACGCAGGCGCGGAGGTCCAGTTCCGCAGCCAACAGCCGCTTCTGCAAGCGGCCAGCAGCCCAGAGCGGCTCGGCCCACCCGAACCCGCAGACGGCACCCGCCATACCGCCGTCCCGGGGAGGCCCTGCTCTCACTATGCGAATGGCCACCCCGCCTGCCAGGCTCGTAGCCACGCGGCCACAGCTGCCCGGCTCTACAGGCGGCCCCCCGGCGGGTGCAGAGGTACAATCCCACGGCCACCAGCCAAATCAGAAAGCGGCCGGCGGCCCCGAGCGGCGCGGCCCGCCCAAACCCGCAGACGGCACCCGCCATCTCGCCGTCCCGGGGTGGCCCTGCTCTCACTCAGCAAACGGCCACCCCGCCCGCCCGGATCTTAGCCACGCGGCCACAGCTGCCTGGCTCTACAGGCAGCCCCCGGCGGCCCAGCCCAGCGAGAAGTGTCCCCGCCTGGCCCAGCAGACAGCCCGTGCCCTCCCGGCTCTACTAAGAGCCCCACCCACCCAGCGAACGGCTCCCCCACCCAGACAGCGTGAAGGGAATCTAACCAACCCTTTACGAAATAGCGAACAGGGAACTAAAACCAGAGATTGTGTCAGACCAGAGACAAGCCAGTTCCACCCCTCCCTTCGGACACTCCGGCAAGGAGCCAGGGGCCCGCCATAGCAGAGAGGGGAAGTCACCAAAGTTCGGCCAAAGAGATCCATCCCAGCGGCATCTACTTTAGCAGGTGTGTGACTCCCACCCACACCAGATACAAACAACCGGGAAACTTCAAAATCTCTCCGTGGGCGTGACAGTAAGGGCCAAAGGACTCTCGACCCCCAACTCCCCCTACTGCCAGTGACGAGGGCATGACTGTAGCGGCAGAGGGAAGCAGAGAAAACTCCCCACCCCCAAATCCCCCAACCGCGAACTGAGAGGGTGTGACGGTAGGGGCGGAGGGAAGCAGAGAAGACTCCCCACCCCCAACTCCCCCAACCACGAACTGAGAGGGTGTGACGGTAGGGGTGGAGGGAAACAGAGGACACTCCAGACCCCCAACTCCTCCTACCGCCAGCAGTGTGGTTGTGACTGTAGGGGCTGAGGGAAGTAGAGGGGATCCTCGACCCCCAACTCCTATTACCACCAGCAGCGACACCAATGGTCTTAGCTGCCAGATTCCGAAGGTGTGCCCACCAAAGGGGTCCGGAAAAATTAAACAATTGACTCCCAGACCACAGCTCCACAGCACTGGGGCTTAGATGAATGACAGCGAGAGTGCTCAGTAGTTAGGGAAATAGAGCACTCGGTGGGGCTGAAAGTGTAACCAAATCCTTGGGGAACTGCCTCCGGTGAGCAGGACCTGGCTGGCTGGCAGGAGGAAGGGGAGGAGGGGCCATAGAAGTGCAACGGCTCTGGACCAACAGGATTGAGAGACTCCCAGGAACCGCCTTACAGGGATTGCTGTTGACACATTGAGGGCAAAACTCAGCCCGGAGGGCACAGCTTTGCCTACGGGAAAAGAAGAAAATGGATCTCTAAGACCTAATTTTATTTCGTATTTCATTTTAATTTTTTCTCTCCCTTTTCCCTCTCTCTCTCCCCTTCCAAGTTTTACTGCTCTTTCCATTCTCCTCTATGCTATCTATCTCCCTCTCCTTCTTCTTTTCAAGAGCACCTACCTTCCCCTTCCCCCCAACTTTCATCCCAAGCATTACGTCCTCCATTTCGCGTAACTGTCTAAATACAAATAGGTGTGCGCCCTCCCCCCGCGCCTGCAAGGTAGCCGGACCTGCAACCCACCAGCAGGTCAGGCCCAGCAACCTGGGAGTGGCAGAGCAGCCCCACGCACATGCAAGGTAGGCGCACCTGCTACCAACCAGCAGAACAGGCCCAGCAGCCTGCTGATGTGGAAGGCACAGTGCCCCAATTGGAGGAGGAGCAGAGCCCCTGCCCGCACCTGCGCGGGAGACTTTGCAACTATACAAGAGTAATACAAATATATAGGGGGAATATTCAACAACACAACAGTCTCAGTAAGCAGAAAGAAACGCGAACAGTATGAAGAGACAAGGAAAGAAAGGACCACAAGCAATGCAGGTCAACTCAACTTTAGAAGAGGTAATATCTGCAGCAGATGGAATGTCAGATAAAGAATTCAGGAGATACATGCTTCAGATGATCTGGAGTCTCAAGGAAGACATTAGACAGCAAAATCAGACAATGAAAGATCTCTTCAACCATGAAATACATAAACAAATCCAGGAAGCAAAAGATCAACTATACAGGGAGATAGAGGTTATAAAAAACAAACAAACAGAAATCCTAGAAAGGCAGGAAGCAATAAACCAACTTAAAAACTCAATTGAGAATACTACCAGCAGAGTAGAACACTTAGAAGATAGAACATCAGACAATGAAGACAAAGTATTTCAACTTGAAAAGAACATAGACAGCTCAGCAAGACTGTTAAGAAACCAGGAGCAGAACATCCAAGAAATATGGGATAACATTAAAAGACCAAACTTAAGAGTCATTGGGATACAGGAAGGCACAGAGCTCCAAACCAAAGGAATAAACAATCTATTCAATGAAATAATATGAGAAAACTTCCCAGACTTGAAGAACAAGACAGAATCCCAAATCCTAGAAGCCTACAGGACGCCGAATGTGCATAATCATAAGAGATCCACACCTAGACACATTATAATGAAGATGCCCAACATACAGAATAAGGAGAGAATTTTAAAAGCTACAAGAGAAAGGAAACAGATTACATTTAGGGGTAAACCAATCAGGATAACAGCTGATCTCTCAACACAGACTTTGAAAGCTAGAAGATCCTGGAATAACATATTTCAAACACTGAAAGAAAATGGGTTCCAACCAAGAATTGTGTATCCAGCAAAATTAAGCTTCAAGATGGAAGATGAAATTAAAACCTTCCACGATAAACAAAAGTTAAAAGAATTTGCAGCTAGAAAACCATCTCTCCAAAAAATCCTCAGCAAAACATTCCAGGAAGAGGAAATGGAAAATAACAATGAAAACCAACAGTGGGAGGTAGGACAGTAAAGGGGGGAAAATAATCAAAGAGGAAAACAAACCATATTCAGTAACATAAATAAACAAATATGGCTGGAAGGATAACCCATATCTCAATAATAACCCTAAATGTTAATAGCTTAAACTCACCAATAAAGAGACACAGGCTAGTAGAATGCATCACAAAACATGACCCAACAATATGCTGCCTACAGGAGATGCATTTGATAGGAAAAGACATACATAGACTGATGGTTAAAGGTTGGGAAAAATCATATCACTCATATGGACTTCGGAAACAAGCAGGAGTGTCCATACTTATATCAAATAAAATAGATTTCAAGCCAAAGTTAATCAAAAGGGATAAAGAGGGACACTACATACTGCTCAAGGGAACCATACACCAACAAGACATAACAATCATAAATATATATGCCCCAAACAATGGTGCAGCTATGTTCATCAAACAAACTCTTCTCAAGTTCAAGAGTCTAATAGACCACCATACCATAATCATGGGAGACTTCAACACACCTCTCTCACCACTGGACAGATCTTCCAAACAAAAGTTGAATAAGGAAACTATAGAACTCAATAACACAATTAACAACCTAGACTTAATTGACATATATAGAATATACCACCCAACATCAAGCAGTTACACTTTTTTCTCAGCAGCACATGGACCCTTCTCAAAAATAGATCATATATTATGTCACAGGGCAACTCTTAGACAATATAAAGGAGTAGAGATAATACCATGCATCTTATCTGACCATAATGGAATGAAACTGAAAATCAACAATAAAAGAAGGAAGGAAAAATCATGCATCACTTAGAGAATGAACAATAGGTTACTGAATGATCAATGGGTTATAGAAGACATTAAGAAGGAAATTAAAAAATTCTTAGAGATAAATGAAAATACAGACACAACATATCAGAATCTATGGGACACATTGAAAGCAGTTCTAAGAGGAAAATTCATTGCATGGAGTTCATTCCTTAAAAAAAGAAAAAACCAACAAATAAATGATCTCATACTTCATCTCAAAATCCTAGAAAAAGAAGAGCAAAATAACAGCAAAAGAAGTAGAAGGCAAGAAATAATTAAAATCAGAGCTGAAATTAATGAAGTCGAAACAAAAGAAACAATTGAAAAAATTGATAAAACTAAAAGTTGGTTCTTTGAAAAAATAAATAAGATCGACAGACCCTTAGCCATGCTAACAAAGAGAAGAAGAGAGAGAACCCAAATTACTAGCATACGGGATGAAAAAGGCAATATCACAACAGACACTTCAGAAATACAGAAGATAATCAGAAATTATTTTGAATCCTTATACTCCAATAAAATAGAAGATAGTGAAGGCATCGATAAATTTCTCAAGTCATATGATCTGCCCAGATTGAGACAGGAGGATATAGACAACCTAAACAGACCAATATCAATTGAGGAAATAGAAGAAACCATCAAAAGACTACCAACTAAGAAAAGCCTAGGACCGGATGGGTATACAGCAGAGTTTTACAAAACCTTTAAAGAGGAACTAATACCAATACTTTTCAAGATATTTCAGGAAATAGAAAAAGAGGGAGAACTTCCAAATTCATTCTACGAGGCCAACATCACCCTGATTCCTAAACCAGACAAAGACATTTCAAAGAAAGAAAACTACAGACCTATATCTCTAATGAACCTAGACGCAAAAATCCTCAATAAAATTCTGGCGAATCAGATACAAAATCATATCAAAAAAAATTGTACACCATGATCAAGTAGGATTCATCCCTGGGATGCAAGGCTGGTTCAATATACGGAAATCAATAAATGTTATCCACCACATCAAAGGACTTAAAAATAAGAACCATATGATCATCTCGATAGATGCAGAAAAAGCATTCGACAAAGTACAGCATCCCTTTTTGTTCAAAACTCTCAAAAAAATAGGGATAACAGGAACATACCTCAACATTTTAAAAGCAATCTATGCTAAGCCCCAGGCTAGCATCATTCTGAATGGAGAAAAATTGAAAGCATTCCCTCTAAAATCTGGAACAAGACAGGGATGCCCTCTCTCACCACTTCTGTTCAACATAGTTCTCGAAACACTGGCCAGAGCAATTAGACAGACGAAAGAAATTAAAGGCATAAAAATAGGAAAAGAAGAACTTAAATTATCACTATTTGCAGATGACATGATTCTATACCTAGCAGACCCAAAAGGGTCTACAAAGAAACTATTAGAGCTAATAAATGAATTCAGCAAAGTGGCAGGATATAAAATCAACACGCATAAATCAAAGGCATTCCTGTATATCAGCGACAAACCCTCTGAAATGGAAACCCACTCCATTCACAATATCCTCAAAAATAATAAAATACCTTGGAATCAACCTAACAAAAGAGGTAAAAGACTTATACAATGAAAACTACAGAACCCTAAAGAGAGAAATTGAAGAAGATCTTAGAAGATGGAAAAATATACCCTGTTCATGGATAGGCAGAACTAACATCATCAAAATGGCGATATTACCAAAAGTTCTCTATAGGTTTAATGCAATGCCAATCAAAATCCCAATGGCATTTCTTGTAGAAATAGATAAAGCAATCATGAAATTCATATGGAAAAACAAAAGACCCAGAATAGCAAAAACAAAGCTAAGCAGGAAGTGTGAATCAGGTGGTATAGCGATACCAGACTTCAAACTATACTACAGAGCAATAGTAACAAAAACAGCATGGTATTGGTACCAAAACAGGCGGGTGGACCAATGGTACAGAATAGAGGACACAGAAACCAACCCACAAAACTACAACTTTCTTATATTTGATAAAGGGGCTAAAAGCATGCAATGGAGGAAGGATAGCATCTTCAACAAATGGTGCTGGGAAAACTGGAAATCCATATGCAACAAAATGAAACTGAATCCCTTTCTCTCGCCATGCACAAAAGTTAACTCAAAATGGATCAAGGAGCTTGATATCAAACCAGAGACAAGGCATCTGATAGAAGAAAAAGTTGGCAACGACCTACACACTGTGGGGTCGGGCTCCAAATTTCTCAATAGGACACCCATAGCACAAGAATTAATATCTAGAATCAACAAATGGGACTTGCTCAAACTAAAAAGTTTTTTCTCAGCAAAAGAAACAATAAGAGAGGTAAATAGGGAGCCTACATCATGGGAACAAATCTTTACTCCTCACACTTCAGATAGAGCCCTAATATCCAGAGTATATAAAGAACTCAAAAAATTAGACAATAAGATAATAAATAACCCAATCAACAAATGGGCCAAGGACCTAAACAGACACTTCTCAGAGGAGGACATACAATCAATCAACAAGTACATGAAAAAATGCTCAACATCGCTAGCAGTCAGAGAAATGCAAATCAAAACCACCCTAAGATATCATCTCACTGCAGTAAGATTGGCAGCCATTATGAAGTCAAACAACAACAAGTGCTGGCGAGGATGTGGGGAAAAGGGTACACTTGTTCATTGTTGGTGGGACTGCAAATTGGTGCAACCAATTTGGAAAGCAGTATGGAGATTTCTTGGAAAGCTGGGAATGGAACCACCATTTGATCCAGCTATTCCCCTTCTGGGTCTATTCCCTAAAGACCTAAAAACAGCATGCTACAGGGACACTGCTACATCGATGTTCATAGCAGTACAATTCACAATAGCAAGACTGTGGAAGCAACCTAGATGCCCTTCAATAGATGAATGGATAAAAAAAATGTGGCATTTATACACAATGGAGTATTACTCTGCATTAAAAAATGACAAAATTATAGATTTTGGAGGGAAATGGATGGCATTAGAGCAGATTATGCTAAGTGAAGCTAGCCAATCCCTAAAAAACAAATGCCAAATGTCTTCTTTGATATAAGGAGAGTAACTAAGAACACAGTAGGGAAGAAGAGCATGAGAAGATGACTAACATTAAACAGGGATGAGAGGTGGGAGGGACAGGGAGAGAGAAGGGAAATTGCTTGGAAATGGAAGGAGACCCTTAGGGTTATACAAAATTACATAAAAGAGGAAGTGAGGGGAAAGGGATAAATAATACAAGGGGGAGAAATGAATTACAGTAGAGGGGGTAGAGAGAGAAGAGGGGAGGGGAGGGGAGGGGAGGGGGAATAGTAGAGGATAGGAAAGGCAGCAAAATTCAACAGACATGAGTATGTCAATAAGTAAATCAATGGAAGTGTAACTGATGTGACTCTGCAATCTGTTTATGGGGTAAAAATGGGAGTTCATAACCCACTTGAATCAAAGTGTGAAATATGATATATCAAGAACTATGTAATGTTTTGAACAACCAATAAAAAAAAAACAATGCAGTGTTTTCTCCAGTCATTGAATAGGTTTCTATGATCTTTTTGAGACGCCCATGGTAATTCCTAGGAAGACTCAGATAAAGTTCTGCTTTAAAAAGTCAATTTTGCTTGCAAAATTTTACAAGGGATTCATCTTATTTATTTATTCATTTGTTCTAATCAGTTATACATGATAGCAGAATGTTCTTTGATTCATTGTACACAAATGGAGCACAATTTTTCACTTCTCTGGTTGTACACAAAGTGGGGTCACACCATTTACATAATGTACCTAAGGTAATGATGTCCATCTCATTCCACCATCTTTCCTAGCCCCATGCCTCCTCCCCACCTCTCCCTCCCTTTTGGCCCATCCAAAGTTCCTCCATCTTTTAGAAGAACTTAATTCTCAATAAAAGATATTATAAACATTCAAAAGGAAATATTCCAAAGTTTCATTAGTCAATTTATAATTCTCATTGGTGAAAAATAACAGTTACCACACAACATTGTCATATTTGCAAGGGTCTTATGTATCTGTTTATGTCAGTATTTTAGTTAGAAGTTATCAATTAACAAGAAAGGGTTTAATGGTCTCATCTGTCCTAGATACTAGAAGGAAATACTGTGTGTGTGTGTGTGTGTTCGTGTGTGTGTGTGTGTATGTGTGTGTGTGTGTGTTCACAGTTTATCTTGAGTGAGTTTTAATATGCTTAGAAAACAATGGCAGCAGGATAAGACTTCTATTTTTCTTCCTTATGCTTCTATGACCTAATTGCACTTTCTTCTTAAAGTATTTCATATGTAAAGTTCACATTATAACTCATACCATACAGAGCCTTAGTGAATGCTAAGTCTGTATTAGGGGTTATTCTAAACATTGGAAATACAGTGATTAAGAAGACATAACAATTGCCTGCCCCACCTTTGACGAAGTCATACTTTACTCATTGCAACATACCTCAAAGCATCTTACTCAGCACTTCGACATGCTCATAGCATGTGCCAAAGAAATAAATGTTTGTTGAGTTGAATTGAATTTCTATTAGAAATTGACTTATAAATTAAATAATGTAGCAATATCATATGTAAATGGATATTTGGTACAATTATTATATCAACCAAATATGAGTTCGTTAAAACCCATTATCTATTCATCTCTCTTTTTCTCTCTCTCACACATGCACACACAAACACTAAAGTTAATGTTAGTTAGAAGTAATTAGCCAAATTAATATTTAAATACTAAAACATTAGTATCTAGAGATACTGCTAGAAACTTAATACTTTTCAATCATTTTCATTTCTGAGTCATTAAAATTAAAATTTCTTCTATGTTTATCTATAGATACTTGAAGTCATCCTTTTAAATTAGAGATAAATTGTCCCATATGGCTTCCATATAGTTCAGTTTAACAAGTCTTTTTTTTTTTATCCAAATCTGGCTCACAGTATTTTTTTATTTTCTCTTTAACTAAAATTTATAAGTTTCTTCCTAAATCAGCCAAAATTTGTCAAGCATTGGCAAGAACTATCTTTCCAAAAAGTCTAGCATACCACCTGACATGGAGCAAAATCTAGCCAATGGCTATTACATTGCGCCAAATCCTTTGCTTTGACTAGGAAGCTTGTGATCACACAACACAGCAACAGATTTCCTCTGAGGATTTTTTTTTCTTCAGAATTTGACTTCATAACAGTGACATCAGCAAGATGGTGGGTGGAAGATCCCAAAAACAGCAATAATTGGACAGCTATCCACAAATGAAAATGGCCATAGAAGAACTCACATAAGAATCTGCAGTTACACAGTGGGAGAAATCCAAAAATAACCACACACAAATATAGGGAAAACAGTTTCATTTTGTTGCATTATCCTGTCCCCAGGCTAGCACTCCTCAGCACAGAGAGGCAGAATTCTCTGAAGACCACTGGGAACAAAAAAGAATGGTGGCTATCTGTACCTTCAGCCTTTTCTACTAAGGACCTCAAAAGCCTTTTCTACTGAAGACCTCAGAAACCCTTGCCACATGCAACTCCTGCAGCATCCACTGTAAAGTACCCCAAGTGTTTTCTGTCACAGACCCCAGCAGCCTGTTCCACGGAGGACCCCAATAGTTATCCCCATTGAGGAAACCAACAACAAGCACAGAGAAAGAAAATCACCACAGCCTCCTCTTGTCTCACATGCTGCAAGCCCAGCTCTTGAGCTGTGCATGCACAAACAACTGCCCCCAATTCTCATCACCAGGTCCCACCACCATCCTCACTTCTGCAAGTGGCCTCTGTAGCCACAAGTATGCCTACCTGCATACCAAACACTCCACTCCTTATGGCTAAGCACTGTTTAATTAAAATCTATTTTGTCTTTGTCTAATATAAACACTACTATCCCTGCTTTCTTTTGATTTCCATTTGCATGAAATATCTTCTTCTATTCTAGGGAGTTTTATATTTCAGATTTTACAACTTACTCTTTAATCTGTTTGTCCTTCTCCCATGTGTATTCTTAGTGGCTTTATCAAAAATTATTGGACCATTTATGCATAGGTTTATTTCTGGACTTTCTACTCTATTGCATTGGTTTATGCGTCTGTTTTTATGCCAATGTTACTTTGTTTTGAATCCTTTAACTTTGCAATATAATGCAAAAGTTTGTAATCAGGAAATGTATTACCTCCAGTTTGTTCTTTAAAGATTGTTCCATTTGGGGTCTTTTGTGGATTTCATATATATGTTAGGATTATTTTCCAATCTCTGTTAAAAATTGTCATTAAAGGCAATTATCAAGAATACAAATAATAATTAATGCTGGCAAAGATGTGGGGGGAAAGGTACACTCATACTTCATTGGTAGGACTGCACATTACAATCACTCTGGAAAGCAGTATGGAGAATCCTTAAAAACTGGGAATGAAACCACCATGTGATCCAGCTATCTCATTCCTTGGGATTAACTTCTAATTACTGGTAATTTGTACAGTACTTTTTCATGTATGTTCATTAGGGATAGTGGCCTAAAATTCTGTTTTCTTGTAGTGTCCTTGTATGGCTTTCATATCAGGGTAATGCTAGTTTCATAAAATAAGTTTGGAAGTGTTCCCTCCTCTTCTATTTCTTGGAAGTTTGAGAAAGATTGATATTAATTCTTCTTTAAATGTTTGCTAGAGCTCAGCATTGAAAACATCATTTTCTGAGCTCTTTTTGATTACTGATTCAATCTTCTTGTTCCAATCTATTTATATTTTCTGTTTCTTCATTATTCAGCCTTGGTAGATTATAGGTTTTTAGTAATTTAGTCTTCTAGATTATCTAATTTTGGCATATAGTTGTTCATAATAGTCTCTTATAATTTTTTTTTTCATTTCTCTGGTATCAGGTTGGTGAAATTAGTTCATTTACATTTATAATAACTATTGAGAAGTGAAGATTTATATATGCCATTTTGTTATTGTTTTCCAGTTGTTTTGTGTCTTTTGTTCTATTTTCCCTCTCTTGCTACCTTCTTTTGTGATTTGATGAGTTTCTGTGGTAGTATCCTATTTCATTGTCTTTTGTATATCTAATATAAGTTTTTCCTTTGTAGCTACTATGAGGTTTACATAAAACATCATTTTACTAATCTGTTTTAGCTGATAACAATCTCATATAGAAGCTCTACATTTTTGCTCCTTCACTCATTTTATGTTTTTGATGTTATTATTCACACATATTAATATTGTATATTAATAAAGTATTGTAACCACAGTTATTTTCAGATTTTTCTATTTTAACCTTTATGCAAAAGTTACACATGAATTGCACATCACCATTACAGTATTAGAATATTATGAATTTAAACATGTATTCCCCTTTACCAATGAGTTTTATACTCTCATATGTTTTCACATTATTAATTCGTAGCCTTTAATTTCAGGTGAAAGAATTCCCTCTAGCCTTTCTGGTAAGGTAAATCTAGTGATGATAAAGTCTTTCAGGTGTTTTGTTTTGTTTTGTTTTGTTTTGTTTTGTTTTGTTTTGTTTTGTTTTGTTTTGGTCTGGAAAATCTTTATTGCTCCCTCTCTTCCCAAGGATAGCTTTGATGGGTAAACTACTTGGTTTCAGGTTTGGTTTTTGTTTGTTTGTTTCTCTCTCTCAGCACTCAAGATACATCATCCCATTCTCTCCTGGCCTGCAATGTTTCTGCTGAGAAGTCTACTGATGAACTTACTGAAGTTCCCTTGTATATAATGCGCTTCTTTTCTTTTGCTGATTTCAAATTTATCTTTTTTGTATTTGAGAGCTTAATTATAAAGTGTATTGGTAAAATATTCTTAGTTGAATGTTATCAAAGATCTTTGAGCTTTACTTTCAAACTTTATGTATCTGGATATTCACATCTTTTCCCAGGTTTAAAGCTTTTAGCCATTAAATCTTTAAATAAGCTTTCTTTCCCTTTCTCTCTTTCTACTCCTTTTATTTTTTTATTTTTTATTTCTCTTTTATGTTTTGGTTTTGCAGTACTGGGGATTGAACCCAGGGCCTCATGCATGCTAGGCAAGTGCCCTACTCCTGAGTTATATCCCCTGCCCTACCCTTCTCTACTCCTTTTAGAATTTCTATAATGTGAATGTTAGATCTTTTAGATCTTTTTATCCCATAAATTCTGTAGGCTTTCTCATTCCTTTTCACTCTTTTTTTTTCATTTTTTCCTATGACTGGTTAAAATTAAGTTTAGATACATGCACAGTTCAGAGTCCATACTATAATGAAAGAGAACAAGAGAAAGAGTCAGAGTCTTTAAAAACAACGAGTTCAAATCAGAGAGTTAGTTTAAAGGGTGTTGGAAAGCTAATAACACAAAAAATGGAGTTTGAAGTAACTCCAGGAGGTAGCCACCACGCATAGAACTTTGAGGCTAAAAGGGGGAAAAGTATGCAAATATAGTACTTAGAAACTCAAAAGAAGTGCTGCTATGCAGCTGGAGTTCTGAACATCAAGTTGGTGCTCACAGATCATGCACAGCCCTCTATGCATAAGTAGACCCTGCATAGCTGTCATTCAGCCTCTGAGAAGATAGTATCGTCTATTGCCAAGAATCCTGAGGAGGGCACCAAAAGTTAAGCTTTCACAATTCTGAGGAAGGTGCTACTCTTGTGGTGCTTGGATGCCTGAATGGGCTCCTTGAACAATTGGTGCTCAGATCTCTGTTCATCTGATCCTTGGGCTTTTGTGAAGAGGAGGTTCAAAAACCTGTGAATTGGAGCTCCTTGGTCTGGGGGTAGTTTCTAAGTATTCTGAAAAAGCACTACATATCTGGTACTTAGGTTTTTGCAGCTGTTCCTTGACATACCAAAAACTATAAAGACTAGACTGGTCTACTGCCCTGTCTTCTCTTAAGGTCTTTAAGTGTTTGGATAAGGCCCATCCACACACTTAAAGTGGTTACTGCTACTTCAGGGATGCATATGAAATCTTGGAAAAGAATGAGCACACATTTTCCTTTTTTGCTGCCTTCTACTCTCCTGCCATCTCCTCCATTGGAGCCACAAGGGAGCCCTGAAAATACAGTTTGAAGACAACCTGACATGACAGAGCTAAGGACAGCAAAATGGAATAAGTTTAAAATACAATAAATAAATAGCTAGTACAGTGCCAACAAAATGTGCCACTGGAGGAAAAGATGAGAATTACTTCAAAATGTTGTCAAACAAATAAAGGTACTACAAAAGCACCTGGAACCAGGAATAAATTTTCAAATGAAGCTTCATCTGTCTTCAACTGAAGCTTATAGTATATTTTTATGTTTATTCACACAATGTTGAATCTTACTATCTTAAGTTATTTAGAACTAAACTTGGCTATGTCAGGCACTGAGTTGGCACCTTCCTCCCAAAAAAAAGGGGCATTTAGGACAGGTATATTTTGCTAAAGAAACAAGGAAAACAAAATCTTAGTCCTTGCCCATTTAATCAAGGCCTGCAATAGGATTACCTCAAGAGATTTGATTTGCATGATTTGTCCCATCACCCAGTGGGCTAAGCTAAATAGAAGAGATAAATTGGAGCCAACTTCACTAAGAACAACTGTGTCTTATGGTTTTCTGTTGCTAACCAACCAGACATAGCTTATTTACTTTCCATCATGGACCCTGAATTTGTTATGGCTCTTCTTGGGCCCCTGCCCTAGTTCTCTTTTATTTAGGCTTTCACTGTCCCTCCTTTGGTCTTTGTGATGATTAATTTTGTATGTCACTTTGGCTAGGCTATGGTACCCATTCATTTGCTGTGAAAGTATGTTTTAAATGTAATTTACACAATGGATTTTGAGTTAAACAGATTATCCTCCCATAATGTGGATGGGCCTCATCCAAACACTTACAGACCTTAAGAGAAGACAGACTGGTTTTCTAAAGGGATTCTGCCTCTAAACTAAAACATGGAAACCCTGGCTAACCTCCAGACTACCAAATAAATTTTGGGTTTGCCAGCCCCCAAATTACAAGAGCTAATTCTTTAAAGTAAATCAACCTGAGGGAGGGAGCAGAGAGAGAAATTGAACAGAGATAAAGATCAAAAGATAGAGATATATAGATATTGATCTGCATATATAAAGAATCCTAACACATCCCACAAAAACCCCTCACCTCCCCCTGCCCTCCTTTCCAAATTAATTCAAATAATCTCCGGTTCCTGCCATTTGGGGCTTCCAATTATAATTTTGAACACAATTTTTGAGAAAGCCCATGCTAATTATATCGTCAATCTCATCTATATACTCTCAACACTTTCAAGATCTCCAGCAGCCCTGGGCCAGCCTTCTCTCCCCTCGAGTGACTGGGAACAGAAAGTCATTTGTTATTAGCTCCTGGTTCTTTGTCATCATGCCTAGGTCCTTCACATTCTAACTGGAATCACTTATTAGATTGCTGACAGCCTCTTCCCTGGTGTACACTCCACAGTTGGAGCCCAGGAGATCTGTTTGAAAAGCAACAATGTTGTTGAAAGGAGGGGATTGGGTCTCACATTGAAACCAGGCAGAGTGAGGGTCTTTGCAACCAGTTTCTCCTGCTACCCCACTGTGTGATCCCAAGGCTTTAGGGATAAGCCTGTCATGGAGAAAGGAACTGTAGCTTTATATGTATATTTTAATGTAACTCAAAAAGTGAAAGATTAAATACTGCTCACATGATGAAGCACCCAGCTGCTAAATTGTTTTTTACTTTTCCCTAGAAAGGAAAACAAGCCGTGGGTGTTTTCAGACTGATTACAAAGGTTTTGCTCTGGATTTTATTGAAGCAGACGCATTTGACTGCTTTTCTTCTATGTGGCTAAATGCCATGCTCACCCAAATCACTCATATCTTCCTGTCATTCTAATTGCTCCACAATTCACTTTGAGACACTCTTAACAGCTTTCCTTTCTATTTTGAAATATTGTGGAGAGTTAAGGCTGATGTTCAAGCATGCAGCCTTCCCTACAAATTTTCAGGGCCGAGACTGTGAAAGCTAAATATTTACTGAACCTCTTCTCTCCAAGGTCATCAGAGACCTTTACAAACCAAATCCAGTGACCTTTTATCTGTCCTTATTCTATTTGACCTCTTCTATTCATTCAAAAAAACATTAACTGAAGCTTACTGGGTATCTGGTTCTATCTAGACACCAAGGACAAAGAAATCAACAAGATACAGTTTCTACTTCAAAATGGAGTGAGAGAAAGAGGAAAAGATAAGTAAATATTAAAATACACTGTGATGGTTCCATAAGAACCTGTGAATTACAGGTATTATCAAGAAGCACGTAGAAAAGTTACCTTGTTCAGCTGGGATTCTCTGCTTCCTGGAAGACAGAGCAGGAAGTAAAATCATAAAGCATAATTAGAAATTAACTCATTGAATAACTCAGAAGAAGAAATCACTTGTGTAAAGTAGCAAGGCATGAGAGGTCAGAAAGAATTTCAAGAAATGCCAGAATGACTAGAGGAAAGCAAGTGTACAGGGACTGGGTGGATATGAAGCAGGACAGAATGGGACAGGGGAACAGCCCAAAGGAGCACTCTGAGACCAACATGGAGATCAACTGCTTGATATGAGGGGTAAAAAAAGCAGGCACATTGTTTAATAAGTTATTGGAATAGTACATGTGAGATATGGTAAGAACCTGAATGAAGCATTTACAGTGGGATTGGAGCAGGACATGGAGAGGAATGTTTAGAGGTTCAGAATGAGAGGTTTAGAGACCCAAAGGTAGGAAGCCAAGGGTGAGTGATGGTGGAAGAAAAAGTCTAAAGTGTCAATGAGAAAGTAACTGAATCTTCCTACCTTTAAATGAGATTCACACACAAAAGAAGAAAATATTAGCTGATAAATGGGTTTGGTATGTTGACCTTAAGGAGCCCGCAGACCAACCAGATACAAGATTTTGTCCATAATATAGATTTTAGAAAGCAATGCATGCTTAGCAATTAAAAGATTAAGTATGGTTGAGATCACTCAGTGTAGAACAACCTGAAGACAGAGTGACATTTAAAAGGAGTGGCATTTCATAGAGGCATAAAGGGTGATGAGCCTATAAAATAGAGCAGTCAAGAGAAGAAAAACTGTAGAGAGCCATTTTGCTGTGCTGCCTTGTGTGGGCGTGAGCCTAATTCTTGGGCTGAGACCCAGTTCTTTGTTTTCAGCCACTCCCTAGAATACAATGTATCAATTGTCCAGCTCCTGGAACAAACTGTTTTCAAGAAGTGCTTGTTGCTTTGCACAAGCTGGAGCTGGGTGTCTCTTGCATTATGTGCAAGTGCTGGGTCTATCATTCTATTGGCTGCTGCTGTGTTGCTATGCACTCTTTGTCCAATGGTGTACGAGCAGGGCTGCAGCTGAAGTATATAAGGGGTGGTTTTTTCGGGCCCGGGGGCCTTTTTTCTCTCATCTATACCTCATGGAAGCTTCCAATAAAGTGTGTTAAAGAAGAATCCTGCTGTTGTCGTCTTTCCTGCCGGCGGGTAGACGCGACAAGTGGTGCCGAAACCCGGGAGAATCAGAACTTTCAGTCGACAGGAGTGGTGCACCGATCGTCCGTGAGTGGACCCCTCGTCCCGGAGTGGACCCCTCGTCCCGGAGTGGACCCCTCGTCCCGGAGTGGACCCCTCGTCCCGTGAGTGGACCCCTCGTCCCTGAGTGGACCCCTCGTCCGTGAGCGGACCCCTCGTCCCCGAGAGCGGGACCCCGTAGGCCTCATATTTTATTGCAGCTGCAATGTGTGCTTTTACTTTTGTTTTCTGTGTTCTTTTTGTCGTCTGTGTCTTTTGTTTTCTGTGTTTTTCTTGTTGTTGTGTCAGGGGTGCCGCACCTTCAAGTCCGCTTTTCTCGGCCCTAGATGGTCTGTTACGCTCCAAGGGCCTGAAAGTGAAGCATAGCACTTTACAGAGATTGGTGCAATGTGTTGCTTCGGTATGGTTCTCTGCTTGTGGTTTCTCTGTCGCCTTAAGGCCCGCAATGCTCATGATAAGGCTATGCTCACACAAGCTCTTGCAGCTTTAGAAAATGGCAACTCACCTCAAGTTTGGCTTGCGCAAATTAAACAGTGAATCTTTGACATGGTCGTTGCACCCCAAGTTTACGGACATTGCACTGGGAACGACATGTCTCTTCTTGCTATTCTCTTAGTGTTGGAAAGCCCTTGCACTCTGCCGGCTTTACTGCCATTGCACGCAGATGGGTTTCCACACTAGTGCTTTTCTATCGCTTTAGGACCCGTGCCTTTCTTTTAGGGTGTTGCCAACTTGTTTGTCGTTGTATTTTTATAGCCACAGTTCAGCCTCAGAGACCTAATAATGACTGGCTGAGTAGATACCATTAAACGCCTTGGCAACAACGAGCTGATCTTGTAGTACCCAGAGACGGGCAACTTTCACGCTTGCACTGCAACCTAAGACAGGGGAATGGGGCCTCCCCAAGGACGGGTAAGCAATGTAAGGGCAGTGAACGACCTAAGACAGGGGCTACTTGATTCCCTTTGACGTGCAACAAACAAAAGGAAAACACTGCTGGCAGTGGATTCCCCCCGGCCCCCAGGGCTTGGATCCAGCCCTGAAGTTTATGCACGTCAAGGAGGCCAGCTCACAAGGCCTTGTAAGATCTGTGGTGTCTGTTTTCATATTCAGCCAATACCGGTCATGCGGGAACGTCCTGACCTGCTTGGGTCTGATAAGGTTCCTGGTTGAAGGCTTAGCATGAGTAATGGCAATTCACCTCTACTCTTGCCTGTATTGTTTTTAGAAAACAAAAAGGGGGAACTGTAGAGAGCCATTTTGCTGTGCTGCCTTGTGTGGGCGTGAGCCTAATTCTTGGGCTGAGACCCAGTTCTTTGTTTTCAGCCACTCCCTAGAATACAATGTATCAATTGTCCAGCTCCTGGAACAAACTGTTTTCAAGAAGTGCTTGTTGCTTTGCACAAGCTGGAGCTGGGTGTCTCTTGCATTATGTGCAAGTGCTGGGTCTATCATTCTATTGGCTGCTGCTGTGTTGCTATGCACTCTTTGTCCAATGGTGTACGAGCAGGGCTGCAGCTGAAGTATATAAGGGGTGGTTTTTTCGGGCCCGGGGGCCTTTTTTCTCTCATCTATACCTCATGGAAGCTTCCAATAAAGTGTGTTAAAGAAGAATCCTGCTGTTGTCGTCTTTCCTGCCGGCGGGTAGACGCGACAAAAAACCAAGGGACAGCAGTTTCAGAGAAGCCTTTAAATTGTTGACCACCCTGGAGAGAACATGGGTAATGGAGGGAATTTTTTCAAATTTTGCAAAAGTGCTTTATTCTTCTGCCTTCTGAGTACACCATATTCACATTAGGCACCCATCTGCCTATGAGAAGATTAGATTGGTTATATAAGAAAAGTAAAGAAATGAACAAAGAGAAAGTCATTTTTTACCCCCTATATCCAAATTGGATAGGAGGCAAGACAATATACCCTGCTCACCAGAATGCTACCTTAGGATAGAGTATTTTACTTGTCTGGACTCCTTCTTCAGCTTATCAGCAACTGAAGCTGATGGGCTTAGAATACAGGGTTTACTAATGTGGAGGGGTGTCTCATATAACTGCCAACAGCCCAAGATAACTCCATACAGAGGAGATACAAAAAAGAAGAAATTTTTAAAAGATATGGGGCTATTTCTGGCCTAGGGGGAAGTGGGAAGAAAAGATTGGAAGCTGTCAAACTTGTGTCCACTCCTTTTCTGTCCCTCGACTTAAGGAGATGTATGTCATGTAAATGAAGATAAAAATCGGTGACAAAGATAAAAGCCATAGCCACCTACTCCTCACAGAAGACTAAGAAAATTGGTTTTCGGCTCCCTACAAATGTAACAAGCCAGAATGAAAGCACAGCTTCTTGGCTGTGCGGTGTACCCAAAGGAAAAGTTGTGAGGTTAAGCTTTCCCAACCTCCCCAGTTCCTGCATGTGTGCAGCCAAGACAGTGGGACTGCCAAGGAGCCTGCTGGGCAGACGAGGTGACCTCACAGAGGAAGCTTGGTGGACACCAGGGCAGCAGGCTGGACCAAGGCCATGGCAGTCATTCAGGAGTGAGGTGAGATGAGGTCAGCCAAGAGCCCTGCTGAGAGAAAGCAAATAGAGTGACATGAGCAGAGAGGCCACATAACAGAGCCAGCAGCAGCCAGTCAGCCAAGAGACACGGCCCCTGTCACCAGCAGGTAACAGCAGCATGCATCCCAAGAAAAACCTGCATGAGCCAGGAACCCTTCCCCAACACACTCCAAGATAGAGAAAGAATTGGGAGCTGAAGAAGACCATCTTTTTCCCAATAAAGAAACCAAAACAACCTTTCATATCATATTGGCTTTTTTTATCCCAGACAACACATGGAGTCAATTTGTTTTCCAGCTACCCCATAGAGAAAAGAAGGGATTCATTGTAGTAAAGCAATTTATTATTTTTTCTTCACTTTAGAATGTCAGGCACAATTAACAACCCTGTCACACAGGCGAGATAATATTTATAAAACGAATATAAATTAAAATAATGTTAAATAGTAATAAAATACCAGATAAAATAAAACATAAAGTAATATAAAATATTAAAACATGAAAATTGCATTTTCCAAAGTAGGTTCTGCAACAAATCAATTGTTCAGAATGTTGTCAGATGTTATACTGGGGGGATGGGGACATCCTGTGGTCATTTAAATTGAGTAAATCAGTTTTAAAAAACTAAACAAAAAAAATTTAATGAAAAGTATTCTGAGAGCACTTATTTTGCCTATGAAAATTCTGAATCTCCAATACAATAATATAATATGCCTCATTTACTGAATATATTGGTTCACAAAACTTTATTTTTATAAAACACCTCTCAGAAACATTTTTGGAAGCATTTCTCACATTTAAAATTGGAAATATTTCCAAATCTTTAGAACAATTAGATCACGGGCCTTAGGCCACTGCTTCTCCTGTACTGTGGTTCCTCAGCGTGTGACTTAAAGATACTGCCAAATGGGCAGCGCCTACTGGCACACGCCTGTAACCCCTGTTGCTCAGGCAGCTAAGGAAGGAAGACTGCAAGTTTGAGGCCAGCCTCACCAGCTTATCAAGGCCCAAAGCAACTCAGCAAGACCCTGTCTCAAAATACACAAAATAAAAATTTTTTTAAAAAAGTGTTAGGAATGTGCCTTAGTGGTTGTACACTCCAGGGTTCAAACAGGAAAGTACAGGGCTGACAGGAAAGTACAGGGCTGATCCTGAGCACAATGTTGAGACAGACTTCACCTTCCCCCACCTTGGGTGCATTTCTTCTCCATCCCTTCCTCCTAATAAAGCTTTCCAGAATGTTTATTTCTCCTAAACTACACTGACTATTTGTAGATCATCATTCTGAACCAATCACAGTGACTCTTCTTCCTCACAGGAATCAGAGGCACTATAGTCTAGTGAGTAAGGATCTGGAGCCAAACTGTCTGGCTCACCACTTCCTATCTTTGTGGTGGTGATCTTGCGAAAGTTACTTAACTTCTCTGATCCTAGTGTTTTTATCTGCACAATAGATAAAATAACATCCCTTACCTGTTGCACTGAGATCAGTTGTTCTGTGTTTATATTAAGAAAAAGAGAGGGGCTGGGGATGTGGCTCAAGCGGTAGCGCGCTTGCCTGGCATGCGTGCGGCCCGGGTTCGATCCTCAGCACCACATACCAACAAAGATGTTGTGTCCGCCGAGAACTAAAAAATAAATATTAAAAATTCTCTCTCTCTCTCTCCTCTCTCCTCTCTCACTCTCTCTTTAAAAAAAAAAGAAAAAGAAAAAGAGAGACAGAATGTGTTAGGACATAGTGTATGTTACATATATATAATGTAAAATTATACATTTTATTGTTTTATCTTGCCAAAACATTAACAAATGAATAAAATTGAATAAATTCATGATGACAGAGACAATAAAAGAAGCCATCAGTAAAGTGATTTCAATAAATTTATAAAAGACACAAGCAGACCCAAAAACACTACTGACAAAATAGGGCAGAGGAGCCCACAAGCCAACATCAGGATTGGCAAACTTTTTCTGTGAAGCCCAGACAACAAATATTTTCAGTTGTGTGGGTCAAGAAGCAAGATAGAGGATATCAAGTCTCTTTTGCCACCACTCGAATCTGTCATTGTGGCACAAAAGGAGTCATACATATATGAATGAAAATGACTATAATCCAATAAAATTTTACCTTTGGACACAGAAATTTTCAATATTTGGATCTTCACCACTATGAAAAGGGTCATATAGAAGGGAGCAGGTAGATGACCCACCACAATCACAGGTAAACTCCAGAGCCTGCGCCCTGAACTCTTGCACGCTTAGAAACAACCAAGCCACAACAATGCACCCTCTAAGCAGTCAGTAGCAGGTCCCTGAACTGACAAACCAGGAGCTGCTGGTGGGGGATTCATAGCAACTAGAAAATTGGCTCCTGTGCCCCTGCAGGTCTGGAAAGGTCCATAGTCAAAGACTGTTGGACATTTATTAAATGTCCAAACCCCAGTGAAATCCAAGCCAAGATTGAACAAGAATTTTCTTAGCTTTGACATGGTTTACTAAAATGACTCTAATGTCAACTTTGATCATATAAACAGCTCTTTAACTTGAACAATAATTGCTATACCAATAGCCAACTTATACATTCAAACCCATTTAAATGTATTTAATTAAATGGTTTAAAGCATTAATTGGAATCAATCTTCTTGTCTTTGTTTTCCTAACTCTAGTTTATACTTGCTCCTCTTACACCCTATTCATCCTCTTGCATTAACTGTTACTACCTCAAATATCCACAATCCATCTATTTCTCCTTTCTGCCTTGGTGTGAATTATCCTTCTATATTTTTCTATTTCTTTCTGTCTCTCTTTTTACCTTTCCTTTTTGCCCAAACTTTCTTCTTCCCCCATTTTAGCCCTCATTTAAGGTTATGGTAAGTTTATTGAACTTAATGACTAATATTTTGACCTATCCTAAAACTTCATTACAGGTTTTTGCATGGATGTGAGGAACCATGGAGAACAATAGCAACAAGTTTTTGATTCTGCTAAGGCTGAAAAGAATGAGACTTGGTTCTGAAGTGATTATAGTTAATAGGGTTCCGTGGCAAAGTGATGCTGATATTGGGATCAGCAGAGGTCACAGATTGACTTATAACATCATTGGATATTCACCCAAGCCAGGGCTCTTAAGAAAAAGCAGCTCACAAATTAGTCCTTTGCTTAGAAGAAGAAGTGAGAACTATACCAATAGATGAGTAGACATACAAACGTATGAAAGACAAGAGAAAAAATCATCACAAACAGCCCATAATGCTTCAACAACAGACTTCATTGGCACCACAGTGAAGAAAATGTCAGAGAAGGAATTTAGAAAGTTCATAGTTAAAATGTCCTATGAGCTAAAAGAAAATGTAAGGAGTGAAATCAGACAGAAAATACAAGAAGTGAAGGATCACTTCAATAAAGATATGTAGATTCTGAAAAAGAACCAAACAGAAATTCTTGAAATGAAAGAATCAATAAACCAAATTTAAAATTCAATGGATAGCATCACAAATTGATTAGACCCCTTGAAATATATATTTTCAGGTCTTGAAGAAAAAGTATATAATTTTAAAAATAAAGTTGATCATTAAGAAAAGATAAGGAAGGGCTGGTATTGTGGCTCAGTGGCAACTTGCCTAATACGCATGAGGCACTGGGTTCAATACTCAGCATCGCATAAAAATAAATAAATAATTTTTTTAAAAAAAGGAAAAGATAATATATTAAGAGACCTTGAACAGAATATTCAAGAAATCTGAGATAGCATTGAGGCCAAATTTAAGATTCAATGGGATAGGGCTGGGGTTATAGCTCAATAGGGGAGCACTTGCCTAGCCCTTGTGAGGCACTGAGTTAAATTCTCAGCACCACATAAAATATAAATAAATAAAATAAAGATATATATCCATCTATAACTAATTTTTTTTCAATATTCAATGGGATACACTCTAAATGAAATACAATCTAAAGGGATGCACAATCTTTTCAATGAAATAATATCAGGAAATTTTCCAAACCATAAGAATGAGGTGAAAATTCAAATACAAGAGGCATTTAGGACTTCATATATACAAAATCACAATAGATCTACTCCAAGACACAGTATAAAAAAATGCCTAACATACAGAATAAGTTTAAAACTTTAAAAGCTACAAAAGAAAAACCACTGGTCACATTTAGAGGTAAACTAACCCAAATATCAACTGATTTCTCAAAACAGACCCTAAAATACAGGAGGGCTTAGAATAATATATACCATGCTCTGAAAGTAAATGGATTCCAACCAAGAATAGTATAGCCAGCAAAATTAAACTTCAAAGTTGAAGATAAAATTAAAACTTTCCATGATAGAGGCTGGGGTTGTGGCTCAGCGGTAGAATGCTCACCTAGTACATGTGAGTCCCTGGGTTTGATCCTTAGCACCACATAAAAATAAATAAATAAAATAAAGATATTGTGTCCAACTACAACTAAAAAATAAATATTTTAAAAAAACTTTTCATGATAAACAGAAGCTAAAATTATTCATAACAAGAAAACCTACACTATAAAACAAACTCAATGTTTCATGAAGAAATGAAAAATAAAAATGAAAACCAACATAAAGAAGAATTATACTAGAAGGATAGTTCACTAAAAGAGAATTAAGTCATATTTAAACATTAAAAATAAATAAAAATGAGAGGAAATAAAAATCATTTCTCAATAATAACATTGAATGCAAATGTTCTAAACTATTCAATCAAAAGACATGCTTTGGCAGACTGAATAAGAAAAAAAAAAACACCCAACAATATGCTATGCAAGAGACTCACCTCACAGGCAGAGACATCCAGACTGAAGGTAAAAGGATGGGAAAATACATACCATTCACTTGGAACTCATGAATAAGCACAGATAGCTATTCCTATTCCCATATCAGATAAAATGAACTTCAAGCCAAGATTAATCAGAAGAGACAAGGAATATCACTTCTTACTGCTTAAAGTAATCATACATCCACAATATATAGTTATCATAAAATGTAATTTAAAATGTAAAAACTGTTCTTAGTTCTTAAACTGTACAAAAACAGGCAGTTGACAAGATTTGGGCCATAAGCGATAGTTTTTACCAATCCCTGTCTAGAACATGTGGATGTGAGAAATGGCTAAGGAAGTTCTAGAGTGAAATAAAAAAAATCTAGGTACTTCAGAAAGCATAAAAAAAGACAAGAGACTAAAAACAGGGGTATTCACTGAAAGTCTATAGACAAAGAAGCCATTGACTTGATCCTCTCTGAACTCTTCTAGAGAAAGGAGATTGAATTAAGAGACAACATTCCTGTCTATCATTATTTGGGAAATTATACACCCTTCCTTCTTTTCTAAATACTGTATCTTTCCATAGTAGTAAAAGGCTCTTCTAAAATTAATTTCTTTCTTTTTTATATTACCATGTTCCTTTTCATTAACAATGATGATACTTGAGCAAGTGTCACACTAGCCTGCTTCCTCTCTGAGCTGCTTTTAGTGCACCCCTGGAAGGACTCTGATGTTGTCTCTCCCCAGCCTGCACAAACTCCACAGGACTTCAGAACTGCTCAAATTAGAGATCCCTGTGGTAGAAGCTCATCAGGCATTCCAGAGGTTTGTTCTCCACCAAAGCTATCCTTGATCACTCTCTCCACCTAGAAACTCTCGGAGAACACTATCAATTTTTTAGAGATGCAAACACACAACATACAACCTGCATTAGCAAATATGCTGCCATTTTGATAATTTCTTAATATCAGCAAGTTCACTTTTAAATAGTTCAGGAAAGTCTGAAAGGGGGTCAGAGAGAAATGAGCCTCTCTCTGTAATAGAGAAGGAACATATTCCAAGAGGAAAAAAAAAGGATGGGGTGGGGTGTGAGAGGATGGCTAAGCAGACAAGGAAAGCTACCATTTGGGAAAAGGAAAGGGGCCCTACCCCCAGAAAAGGATGAGCTAGGCAGAGTTGAAGGGTATGACTCTGACACCTAATTTTTAAAAAGAATCATTGTGCCATCATTTGACATAGCCATCAGTTAACTTCAGTTGTGTTTAACTAGGTTCATAATTGTTGATAGATGCGTTTATATGCAAAGAGCAACAATTACAATTTTGATGCTAATAGCCTCTGTATTTATTTTAAATAATTGTCTCTAAACATTTAGATGTTTACCATATAACTAACAAATATAAAATACATTAATTTATTAAATGAATTCCCCCAACACTTAAGCATTAATTATAAAGTTGGTCAATTAAAGTCCTAATGAGTCTATAACATGTCATCCTAAAACAACGTAAAACATAAGTATATCATAAATATTAGAACAGGCATTAAAAGCTACTAGAAAATCACTAATGTCATAGATTTAAATATTTTTGTCTTTTTATTTTGTTTTATATTCTCTTGTTTTTTATCTAGCTACAATTACATTCAGTTGTATTGAGAGACTGGGTTACCTTCCTGAACAGGTAAGATTGCAGATGGGGGTTGAAAGTCCATGATTGAACTTAAAATCACACATCTTGTTTTATCTTCCCAGTGTTCTAAGACTATTACCTGATTGGCAGGCTCCTTTTAATAGGTAGATTATGGTCATATAAGAAACTGTTTAAATTATTAACTCTAATTTTGGTTTTGTGCCCTGAACTTTTTCCCAACATATGATGCTTATTTTGAATATTTTATGTTTATAGAATAGCTGATAATAGATCTACTTTGCAACTGTTTTTTTTTTCTGTATATGTTCTCTTTCTTTAATAATCCAATCATTGTCTGTTTTGTAACTGTTTATTCCAAATGAGATCTGGCCTAATTCAGTTAAATCTAAAATTTTTAGAATGTTAAAGTCACCAAAATTTCAACTTTGCTATGGATACAGCCATTAAAACAGATAATTTTTATTTGACACATCAAGATTGATCAGAGGCATGGGCAGGTTGAAACCTCTCTCGGAATATTTTTTAATTTCACCCAGCATGTTTTAATGTAGAGATATTTTATTATTAAGTACAAAAGCCAAAACATGCATAGCTTTTTTTATTAAAGTCTTATTTAATTCATTTTGATTTTTCTGTAATTGAGATACTGAGGGTACTGCAAGAGTACAAAAGGAAGCTATCATGAATTTTTCCCTAAATCCCTGCCTCCAGCCTTTGCCTCTCTCCCAAAGCCAGCTCTGCATTTCCTAGTGACTGCTATAAATGTCTTCCCAGATGTCCAAATAACACCTCAAATCTACCAAAACTAAACCTTCTTCCCTAACCCACTCATTCAACCATTCAACTGCTTCAAATATCCACTGGTCCAAAATTCTGTCAAATGTTTCTTCATAGTTGTTAACTTGGTAACAAATTTATGAGCTTTTCTTAATCAGCTCTATTGAAAACTATTTCTCTTGCTGAGAAAAAAACTTTTTAGTTTGAATATGTCCCATTTGTTGATTCTTGATTTTTAACTCTTGTGCTATAGGTGTCCTATTAAGGAATTTGGAGCCCGACCCCACGAGATGGAGATTAGGGCCAACTTTTTCTTCTATTAAACGCAGAGTTTCTGGTTTGATTCCTAGCTCCTTGATCCATTTTGAGTTAGCTTTTGTGCATGGTGAGAGAAAGGGATTCAATTTCATTTTGTTGCATTTGGATTTCCAGTTCTCCCAGCACTATTTGTTGAAGATGCTATCCTTTCTCCATTGCATGCTTTTAGCACCTTTGTCTAATATAAGGTAGTTATAATTTTGTGGATTGGTCTCTGTGTCCTCTATTCTGTACCATTGGTCTACCCGCCCGTCTTGGTACCAGTACCATGCTGTTTTGTTACTATTGCTCTGTAGTATAGTTTAAAATCTGGTATCGCTATACCACCTGTTTCACTCTTCCTGCTTAGAATTGCTTTTGCTATTCTGGGTCTTTTATTTTTCCAGATGAATTTCATGAGTGCTTTTTCTATTTCTGTGAGGAATGCCATTGGAATTTTGATTGGCATTGCATTAAACCTATAGAGTACGTTTGGTAATATCGCCATTTTAATGATATTAGTTCTGTCTATCCATAAACAAGGTATATCTTTCCAGCTTCTAAGGTATTCTTCTATTTCTCTCTTTAGTGTTCTATAGTTTTCATTGTATAGGTCTTTCACCTCTTTTGTTAGGTTGATTCCCAAGTTTTTGTTTTTTTTTTTTTTTTGAGGATATTGTGAATGGGGTGGTTGTCCTCATTTCCATTTCAGAGGATTTGTCACTGATATACAGGAATGCCTTTGATTTATGCATGTTGATTTTATATCCTGCCACTTTGCTGAATTCATTTACTAGCTCTAGAAGTTTCTGGGTAGAACCTTTTGGGTCTGCTAGGTATAGGATCATGTCATCCGCAAATAGTGCTAATTTAAGTTCTTCTTTTCCTATCTTTATGCCTTTAATTTCTTTCATCTCTCTAATTGCTCTGGCCAGTGTTTCAAGAACTATGTTGAATAGAAGTGGTGAGAGAGGGCATCCCTGTCTTGTTCCAGATTTTAGAGGGAATGCCTTCAATTTTTCTCCATTTAGAATGATGCTAGCCTGAGGCTTAGCATAGATAGCTTTTACAATGTTGAGGTAAGTTCCTGTTATCCCTAGATTTTCTAGTGTTTTGAACATAAAGGGATGCTGTACTTTGTCGAATGCTTTTTCTGCAGATGATCATATGGTTCTTATCTTTAAGTCTATTGATGTGGTGAATAACATTTATTGATTTCTATATATTGAACCAGCCTTGCATCCCAGGGATGAATCCTACTTGATCATGGTGCACAATCTTTTTGATATGTTTTTGTATCCGATTTGCCAGAATTTTATTGAGGATTTTTGCATCTATGTTCATTAAAGATATTGGTCTGTGGTTTTCTTTCTTTGAAGTGTCTTTGTCTGAAATTTGTTACAGTTGATGGGGTAGAGAGAGGTGATGGGAGAAGAGAGAAGGGGGGGAGGGGATAGGAAGGGGATAGGAAGGGCAGCAGAATACGACAGACACTAGTATGGCAGTATGTATAAACATGGCTGTATAACCAATGTGAACCTGCAATCTGTACACGTGGGAAAAATAAGAATTCATACCCCCATTTGAATCAAATGTATGATATATGATATATCAAGATCGTTGTAATGTTTTGAGCAGCTGATAAAAAAAAAGAAGAAAAAAAAAACTATTTCCCACCCTGAGATGAGGACTTGGTCAGGTCTCTTCATTTTACAGCCTGTTGTTAATAAAAATTCATCAGAACACTTTCAGATAATGAAGAGTCCACACAATTTGTTCAGTCCCATGAATAATTAAACTTTAGACTCTGATCTAATATAAAACTTATCCTTAGGCTGGGGTTGTGGCTCAGTGGTAGAGTGCTTGCCTAGCACACATGAGGCCTGGGTTCAATCCCCAGCACCACATTAAAAAAAATCTAAATAAACACAATAAAGGTATCTTTTCTGTCCTGACCCAGGCTCAGAAGCTGGCAATAGATGGCAATCAGTCTTGGCCTATATATCCCAGCCTCCTTTGCTTCTAGGGCAGCCATGTGACTGAGTTCTGGCCAATGGGATGTAAGTAGAGGTGATGTTTGTCACTTCCCTATCTATCCACAAAAATCTCCCTCAGGCCCTTCCACAAACTTTAACTTTCTCCATACACTGGGTTGAAGCAAAAGATCTTCCGCTCCAGGAGAAGGTACAATCATGCAAAAGAGTCTGGGACCCTGAATCATGGTAAGAAAACCTGCCCATCAAACACCCTGCATGAACAAAGTGATTGACAAATAAACCTACTTTATAAAGCTACTGATACTTCAAGGGCAATCTGATTTAAAACTAACATTATCCTAAATAGCATATTTTGCCTCTGCTTTTTTGTTAAGAGGAATGCCCATCATATTGTATCTGATTATCAGAATGCTTAAAAGTCCAGCTCAAATACCACATTTTTCTCTTTTTATCCAGCCAAATTATCTTTTCCTCTTTTAACATTAAACATACACTTCTTTTATCTTTTTATAGAACTGATCACATAGCACTTAATGGCATTTGTGTTCATGTTTTGTCTCTACAGTGGCTGTACTTCCAGAAGGCCATGATCATGTTCCCTGTACCTTTATGTGTCCCACAGTACCTAGCAGAACTTTTTGAACCAGAGCCCGTGCACATATTGAGTTACAGAAAAAATTTGTGTTACACATCACCTATCTTCTCCAAATCATCTCTACAAGAAAGGGCCATCAGGTTGGCCCTCCTGGAACATAGGCCTTGATTTTCCATTTCTTAAATATCTCTGCTCGGATGCCACACCATTTTTGTTTCTTTCTCAAATAAGCATATAGGCAGCTTTCTGTCCTGAATCTCTTCCTTAGCTAAATATAGCTAAATTTGGTCCAATTTCTTACTGACATTTGGCTCAGAAAAATTGTTTTAAAAAAAAGACTTATTGCAGAAGCTTACTAGCTTTTCCACATCTCCCACCTATTCTGACAAGACTGAATCACACCATCCATCCTTAGTCATTCTGTGCTGGAGTTTTCTCCCCATAATGCAGGGAATCAAGTGGTACTCCCTAATACTCCCATAATTCATTATTTTAACTTTGTTTCTCTGTATTACCCTAAAAAATGAGCTTGCCCCATTCTTTTACCTCCTCAGGAGTCAATCCTTATTTGAAACATGTAAGATGTGAGGTCCAATATGCACCATGTTAAGTGAACAAATTATTTTGTTTTTATTATCTCATTTAATCCTAATTACAATCATGAGGAGGTTATTCTATCCCCAATCTATAAAATTGAGTCTCAGGTTAAGAAACTTAGCCTAAGCCATGCAGCTACTAAGAAATAAAAATGGAGTTTAAAAATAAAAAACTTCCCTGATCACCTCATTTTTCAACTCATTTTCAATTCATGTTTATTGCTATGTCCGTTCAGGAAAAATTTCTGCGTTCACAGCCTAAGCCCTTCTAGTGGAAGAGTTATCACAATGTGGGCATACGGACCATGCAGAGTTTGGGGACAAGTGAACCTGGGGGCACTGATTCAATCAAGTGATTTGAGGAAAAATAGCCCAAAACAGATCCAGACACATAGCCAAAAAAAAAAGCTACCAAACATAAAATGTCAAGGGCAGGAACAGCACAAAAATTGAAAGATGGGACAGGACAAGAAAAGTGAAAGGAGATCATAGCACGTCGAGCAGTGAGTGCCAGGAGCTCGGCATCTATGAGACCTCTGGGGGAGGATGTTAGAGCAATTGACTTAGAGGCTTGATTTCAGGTTTGAGAACGTAAAGTTTGTAAAGTCCTGGATAGTCCCGGATGGAAATGTCCAAATGTTCAACTCCTTTGCGCTTCGAAGGAAACATACATCAATTTCCAGAGAAAAGAGTCATGTTATCTCCCATATCTACTTTTGAGCTTTATTTACATAAAATGTTATGATCTTCAGCTCACTTAATGGAATCATATTTGAGGCAGAATTTCATAATAAGAGTATCTCTAACATTTTACCTTTATCTGCCTTTGAAGATCTTGGTAGAACAAGTTCAGTAAAGACTCTATACCTCTTTTCAGCCTCCACTTTTATTCAATGGCATTTTAAGTTTCTCTGTGTTTCACTCCTCAGACAGAGCATCTCCCAAGCTCAGTTGATCACAACCACCTTTGCTGGACAGAACCTTGGGTTTGACCACCTCAAGGACTACTGCTGTGGCCATATGTGGTCTAGACTTGGATTAGATACCTTTTCATCCTGTGTTCTGTAACAAGGTGTTTGGATTATGTTGTGTAGACCATAGCCACCTGTTCATTTTTTAGAATGATTTACAAATAAAGCATTGTCCTACTAGGCAAAAATTATTCTATCTTATTAGAGTTTGCCTCTAAACATCTCTAGTCCTCCAAAACCTTCTCTTTTTTTCCAGTGCTGGGAATCAAACCCAGGGCCTCATATATGCTTGGTAAGTGTTCTACAACTGAGCTACATCCCCAGTCCTAAACTGAAAATAATCAAACTTCATTATTTGAAAATTCATTCATTTTAATAAGCTGAAAGTATGATAAGTATGAGTTCATAAATATATAGAGAGTTTCTTTAAAGTTACTTAAATATTATTTTTAAGAGTCTAGTTGTTTTTTCATGTGTGTTTTTCATAGCTACTCAACTGAAAAATCCTTGAAGGCAAGAACCACATTTATTGCTTTTCATCTCTGGTAACATCTAGGATGCTGTGCTCACCAAGGGTGTAAAATAAATGTTGCTGAGTGACTGAGCCTAAGGATCTCTGGGAGTTACTGAATAGTTTTAATTGCTTCATTAGCTGTCTGTATCCACATAGAGTTGAGATTAGCTGATTAGAGTAAAACATAAGAACACCTGTTCTATAATATCAACAAAAAATATTGAAGTTAAAATGATGGAGTGCTAAATATCATTAAAAAAACTATTTCCACTGTGTATAAAGAATACCTGAGTGTCTTTTCTTTCTATGCAACCTCATAAAATATTTATTAATAGGCCAATAGCATGTAATTAAAATTTTCTAGGCTCTAAACAAATTTCATTTAAATTAACATGATCCAATCCTGTTTCTTAAGGTTCTAAAGAAAGGAGAAAAGTCAAGCAGGGAAGGGTTTTCTTTTCATGTCAGAGGCATCCTCCTTTAAATGAATCATGCTTGTGTTTGAACTTCATTGCACAGAGAGATGCCAAACCAGTAGAAAGTCATTTGAGGCTTGTGGCAAAGCCACCAATCTAGATAACTGTGAATGGAAGAATAAACTTAGTTTGTGGCAGTAACTCTCTAGGGCTCTAACAAGTAAGCTTGTCTCACTCTTAAGCTTTACACATCATTAAAAATATCCAGAAATTTTTTATAGGTAACACTTTAACTGCAAAAGAATGTACATTAAAAAGTACTTTACTTTGTTTTAGGCTAAAATCTTTGCTTGATGACTCTCTCCCTATTAAAATGCAATACACGTTTTTCATCTCAATTGAAATAGTGACTTTTCCCTCTTATTGAGGAAGATAGTTCCTTCATCTGTTACCAGGAAAAAAATGTCTTTTTGCCTTTAAACAGTATCATAGTTATCTCAATATCATAACTAACAAATAACATGTTTTAGCATTTCAACCTGTCATCAGTTTTCTCACACAAAAGTTATTCAGAATTAGATTTTTTTTGAATGAAAGTCCAGAGTCCCTGAGTAGCCCCTTCACCTCTTCCAGCACACGTTTCCAGTATTACTTAATATCTTGCATTAGTATGGTTCATTTGTTATAATTGATGAACCAATGTGGAAACACTATTACTAGGGTTCATTCTTTGTGCTGTATATTCCATGGATTTTAACAAATATATAATGACCTGTTTCTATCAGCACAGTATCATATGTAATAATTTCACTGCCCTAAAAATACTTTGTGCTCCACCTTTTCATCCTTCCCTCACTCAGTCCCTGGAGATCAGTGACCTTTATACTGTCTCCGTAGTTGCACATTTTCTAGAATGTCTTATGGTTTGTCTTATACAATGTGTAGGCTTTCTAGACTTAGCAATAAGCAGTTAAACTTAAAAATCTTCTTTCACTTAGCAATAAGCAGTTAAATTTCCTCCATGCCTTTTCATGTCTTAATAGCTCATTTCTTTTTATCACTGAATAGTTTTCTGCTGGATGGGCTCACACACCTACTGAAGGATATCTTGGTTGCTTTCAGTTTTGGCAATTACAAATAAATCTGCTACAAACAAATGCAAATGATAGATAGACAGACAGATATATATATATATATATATATATATATATATATATATATATATATATATATATATATATATCTGCCACATTGGGATCTTCCTGACAAAATTCTTCATCTCAGAAGTCACGGCCTCTCTTCACTACCCTTAAAGCTCTACTCACAGATAAGATGAAGAAAAATCAAACACATCAAGAGATGCATTGCAACCCTATACAGGAAGCTACCCTTAGAAGCATGGCTAACTCTATCAATTGTGATATGCCATGTCCTAAATAGATGGCACTACACACTGGAACGTAAGCTCCTTGTAGGCAAGGCATTTTCCATATTTAATCATTTAGCTGCCTCACAGTACCTCATAGATATGACCTGATAAATACTCTTTGAAATGCCATTACCTGGAAACAAACTAAGCCACCAAAATGGGTAGTAGATTCAGTACAGGAAGAGAAAGGAAAAAGGTTATCCCAGGGTCTCCCAAACTATGTTCCTATATATTCTACAGAAAAAGAAGAAAAATGGTAGTATTCCAAATTTCAGAAAATCCATGTGCTAAATCACCTTCTTGGGAATTCACAATGTGTATGAGCATATTGTAGGTTCCAAGGAGTCTTATGGTGTAAATACTTGCTCAAGTTAATTTAACACAACATTTCCCAAGCATATTTGACATTGGAATCCTTACAGAGGATATCTCTTGACCTCCTGTGGAAGAAAATATGAGAAATCTTCAATTGTCCTGGTTTTTCTTTTTCTCACTTTGTCCAGTTTTGTTCTTCTTTTTTATTCTTCCCAAGGGAAAGACTCCTCATTCCCCTTAAAAGTATAGAAGAAAGAGGATGGTAGCATTCCTACAGAGAGTAGTTACTGATGGGTGTGGGGAAATCAGAATCTACTGGGGGTCGGATTTCTCAGTCCTGAAGTTAACTGAAAGGGGGAAAATTGGGGATGGGGTGGAGAAAGCCTCTTCTGCCATCCACAAGGAACAGTGAACTTCAGAAGACGATGTCTGTGGACAGAATAACATTTGTCTCTGACCTAAATTCTCTGAACATCCTGTGCACTTCGGAGCAGGACAAGCTGCATGTAAGGTTCTCGTGACCTAACATTACAGATGTAGGCCTAACTCGAATTCATCCACTGCTGCAATGCAGTCCCTCCAAAGGATTTAATTTCTTTAAAGATGGTGTTGATGTGTGGTAACATGTCATCTTAGTCCCTGACAAAGAGTAGCCAGCCTGCATCATACAGAGAAAAATTCATGTAATTGAAATGATATGTTAGAGAAATTTCAGCATGGAACCTTCAACTGCTGCTTTAGACTTGTCAGTATGTTACATAGGGGTTTCATTTAGCAGCTTTCTGACATATGGGCAGCAATATGGTCTCAGTGATTCCCTGCAACTGGCATGGCTGAGGAGGAGGGAGAAATAATTACACATCTGACAGGCAAGTGGCTGCTCTCACAGCTCAGGCAAGGCTTTTGCAGAGGGCACTAGATATTTTTAAACCTCTCCATTACAGCTAAGGAAATTGTACATTTTCTTCTTCTGGGAGACAGGCATTCGTTTGTTGCAGGGCCTGATGACAGAGAAGTGAGGAGAATTAAAATTCACTTCTAATTCTTTTCCCCCAGTTTCCTATGGAAAAAAAAAATCTATGCTGTCTATAATTATGAAGTGCAATACTGAGAGGCAAAAACATAATGTTATCTTTACTCACTGTTCCTTGAGGATGCATGCATCTGAACAATTTGGTTTTAGTTGTCAGAATCTCCATTTTATATGTTAAAACAGGAAGGAACTAAGGTATCTGAATAAAACCAGCAAAACAAACCCATAGACACATACATGGAGAAGGGTAGGGACAACAAATGTTTTCCCTAACCAGACTGGAAATAGCTGAAGGTCAGTGAAAGAATTTGTCTTGATTCTCACCCACAACCCTATAACCACCACTACAGGAGTGGGTATACAGCAGCATTCAAAACTATTGATCAATGTATTGATATTTATCTATTATGCAGACTCCATATGCTTGTCCCCTAGAAAATGTGCATTAAAGTCAAGTGTAATAAAAAATGTGATGTTTTATCTTTGAGCTCCTCTGTCTCCATCATACACAAGCATGGGTTAACAGGATATCAGCACACAGGAAGGTTTGTCTGAGATAAGACACTTTTTAAAAAATTAAGAGACTTTTTCCAAAGAAACCACATATAAATTTCAAACAAGTTCTACTTTTGTTGCTTTGTGCATAATCAAGCATGTATACATTTATTTTCAAAGATGAAAATTACTTGTCTAAAGCATATCTTTTGTTCACATGCACTGTTATAAATGAAACCTGTTCCCCCGAATTCATATTTTCAAGCCCTAACTTTCCCATGTGATGGCATTAGACTATTTTAACTCAAAGTCTGTTGTGTTAATCACAACTAAAACACACCTTCACAGCAGCATCTAGACTAGTGTTTGATGACACAATTGAGCACCATCACCTAGCTATGTTGACAGAAAATTAATCATCACAAGCATAAAATAGGAAGTGAAAAGAAAAAAACCTCTTCAATTTTTTCAAATTCAATTTCAAAAATTCTTCAATTTTTTTGTTCCTATCAACTCGTTTTCTTAAGAATTGATCTCTTTAATTGTCCAATTTTACAGCTCTCTGAATCAAATGTTCTATCATGTCCAAAGGAATGCCTTACATTTTTACTCAAGTCAACACTTTGAGTACAAAGTAAGTTGTCTGGGATGTAGGAAATAAGCACGGTCTGTCCTAAACCAGGGGATGCCCAAGATGAGTCACTAAGGCCAAGCTGCACTCTAAAAAGAAGGTGAGCCTCCTAAAGGCTGAGATATTATTACTGCTCAGCATTTGAATCCCAAGGACTAGCCTTATGCCTGGTACAAAGTTGGTACTCCAAAACGTCTGTTGAGTGAATGCACAAATGAATCAGGCAGATCAAGGAGCTTAATGTTATTCAAAGTGCTTCCTGCTCTGAGAAAACCCAACCAAGTAGATGACTCTGTTGGTTTGTTAATTTGTTTTTGTACTTCATTATGAAATAGAGGATTATCTCTGCAAGTTTAATAAGGTACAGATTTACTTCTACTCTGCTCTTGTGCCCAAGTCAGTTAGGTTTCTTGAGTATTTGGAGCCAGTAGTTTTCATCTCATGTTGCCACATTCAGAATTTTAGAAGCATTTTTATTAGCTCTGAAACCTGGAGGATAAAAACCATAGCTACCACTGGGCATTTATCAAATCTCTAATAACGTTTTCAGTTTCTACATTTACCCACTATATTCTATTATTGCCTCCCTTTTGCAAATGAGGAAAGTACAGCACAAAAAATTTCAGGAATGTGCTCTGCGTTTGTCAGATATTTTTGCTGCTGTGACTAAATGACCCAACCAGCACAACTGTAGAGGAGGAAAAGTTTATTTTCAGTTTCAGAAATCTCAATCCACAGACAGCAAGCTCCATTCCTCAGGGCTCAAGGTGAAGCAGAACATCATGGTGGGGGAGCATGTCAGAGGGAAACAGCTCACATGATGATAAGGAAGCAGACAGAGAGTCTCTACTTGCCAGATAAGCCACATCCTACCACTTCAGTTACCACTCAGTAAATCCCTATCAGAGGATTAATCACTAATTGGGTTTAGACTCTCATAACCCAATCATTTCTCCTCTGAACCTTCTTGCATTGTCTCACACGTGAGCTTTTACGGGACACCTCACATCCAAATCATTAACATGCTCAAAATGCAGACTAATGGAAACTGCACTCAAACAGTCTGGTTCCAGTCACCTCTAAATCACAATCTATTAACTGCTCAGTACACCACTGTGCTCATTTACAAGAGGAAATTAATAGTTCCTCCCTTGCTGCACGTTTGTCTTAGAATTGGAACCAACTTTTACAAAGTACCTGCCCCATAGCCCAAGGCCCTGAGTAGATGGTGGTAGTGGAGCTAAGATCAGCAATAATGGTGGTTGTAACTAAAGCTGTTGCCATTTCAATTTCTGCCTAAGCCACTTAAATATTTCCCCTAGTAATCCCCATCACCATTAAAAGTGTGTGGCTACACTGTGTAGCCCTCCAGTCCTCTCCATTAAGGTAGCAGAATCATACTTGGACCTATCTTGGACCCTCCAGACCAACCTATCTGCCAGCTGAATGCCAGTGACCTCCATCAATGCCACAGAAAAATACACATCACCCAAATTCCAAAATTCTTGATTAAGAAAAAAGTGAGCCAGGCACTGTGATGCACACCTGTAATCCCAGAGGTTCAGGAGACTGAGGCAAGAGGATCACAAGTTCAGAACCAGCCTCAGAAACTTAGTGAAGCCCTAAGCAACTTAGTGAGTCCCTGTCTCAGAAAAATAGAAAGGACTGGGGATGTTGCTCAGTGGTTAAGCGCCGTTGGGTTCAAACTCCCAGTACAGATAGAAAATAGTGAAATATATTAAAAGAGTGGTTTTAAGCCTCTGTCTATATTTTGGAGTAGTTTGTTAACTAGAACAGAAAAAAGTACCAAATGAGAAATTGGACAGCACAATAGCCTTAAAAGAGAAGACTTTTGGATCCAGTTGCCAATCAATAGAATTGCATGGGTGATGTCAAGTGGGCAACACTGGTTGCAGGGGAATACTTTAATTGGAAATCGGAAATGTATCAGGATTAGTTAATAAAAATAAAATGTGTAATGTCAGTGAATTTAAGATAAAGCTTACAAATCACCTTGTGAAGATAAAATAGAAGGATAGAAACTACAAAATGTTTTCATTCTTGTTACCACAAAATTGAAAGAAAAATCAAAAACACAATTTGATCAGATGGAGCAGAAGATCCAAAAGAGACTAATGTACATGTGCCACATAGATACCTTTAACAACAAGATCCTCTTAGATTGATGGTATTGCAATGAGAGAGTTACAAGCAAATTAAGTTTATACTAATTGAAGGAAGCACTGTGTACATCTTGTCAATTGTACCTTGGGAAAGAGTCTGGAAAAAGGTGAAGGAGCCATATTCCCAGCAGGCAAAAGATGAGGTCCTGAGAATAAGGATTTTAATTATGCATAAGAAAATTAAACAGGAGCCACATGTTACAGAGCTTTTTATAAGGCAGACCTATGATTTCTCCCTTTGACTTGGATTTCATAAGTGAAGAAAATAGGCAAGGTGAATGTTCTATGCATAGAGTGTGAACTACCTGCCTAACAGCAACTGCTTCAGGGAAGAAGAAAATTGGGCAGAGTGAGATATGTGAACTAGCACCCATAGATTTAAAGAAGTTTGCAGTTCCTTTGCATAACCTGCCTAGCACCCTCTGGGAGCAATAACAATGTCTTCATTCATGATAAACAGAGTTACTAAGCAACTTGCTTGAAGCCAAGTTACATCTCAGATAAAAGTTTGGAGCACAAAACAAAGTTGTCTCCATCTCATAGGACTTCATTATTATCCCTTCCTCTCTCTCTATTTTCCTCTCTCTATTCTTCTTTCTTTCTTGCTCTAGGAAGTTAAATGATTTCATATACCATGAAAGCCTTTCCTGAATGTTGTCATATAGATATTTCAAGAGTCCTAATTTCCCATATTCTTTTTTTTTTCTTTTTTTTATTTTATTTTTTTTATTGTTGGTTGTTCAAAACATTACATAGTTCTTGACATATCATATTTCACACTTTGATTCAAGTGGGTTATGAACACTGATGTGATTCCCATATTCTTAAACAGTCCCACAACAAAGAAAAAGACAACTGAAAGGACCCAAGGGAAAGGTACTAATGAGAACTTTATTCCATGACACTGGGATTAATAGTTTTATCCCAAGGAACTCCTGTCTATAGAAAGTGTTTGCTGGTGAGCATAGCTACTCCTGAAGAGGACTACTGGGTTGCATCCCACGGTTAAAACATCTGGAATAAAAGAGAAAAAAAGAATTTTGCTATAATCCAAATTATACATAATTTCTCAACAACATAAAACCTAAAGATTTCTTTATTTATGTTAAAAAAATCAAATTAAGGGCTGGGGCTGGGGCTCTGCGGTAGCACACTTCCCTGGCATATGTGAGATCCTGGGTTCGATTCTCAGCACTACCTATAAGTAAATAAAATAAAGGTCAATCAACAACTAAAAAAATTTTTTTAAAAATCAAGTTTAAGGAGATTTACAGCTTTAGAAATGCTTCAGAAAATTAAGGAGGGGTAATGTTTTCTCTCATGTGGAAGCTTCAGCAAAATAAGGGAAAGAAGGAGGGAAGGGCCTGATATCATAAAGATATAAGAAAGATCCATGGAGTAAAAGGAGGAGATCAAAAGAAAGGGAAGAAGATAAGAAAGAGAAGGAAATGCTGAGTGAATGTTTAAAAATCAGGTTATGTAAATGTATAAACATACCACAGATAATTTCACCTTTATGTATACATAGAAAAAAACAATCAAAAATATGAAATAAACCAGTAAAAGTAAGATCAGTAGAAAAAGGAGAATAGGGGTTTGTGACTGCGGTAAAGAGGGGAGAGAAAAGTGGGGGAATAGGAACTGAAATCACATTCCATGCATGCAGAATTTTGTTGGGATGAAACCAGTTACTATGCATGACTAAAATGCTCTAATTAAAAAAAAAAAAAAAAAGCAAAACTTACTATTTTAACTTTTTTTTTCTTTTTGTGGTACCGGGATCAAACCCAGGGACTTTTATGGGCTGGGCAAGAGTTTTACTACTAATAGATGAATGGATAAAGAAACTGTGGGATATATACTCAATGGAATATTACTCAGCATTAAAAGAGAATAAAATCATGGCATTTGCAGATAAATTGATGGAATTGGAGATTATAATGCTAAGTGAGGTTAGCCAACCCCAAAAAAACAAAGGCCAAATGTTTTCTCTGATAAGTAGATGCTGATCCATAATGGAGGGGTGAAGAATGGGAGGAATGTAGGGATTTGGAATAAGGCAAAAGGGAGGGAGGGGAAGGAGGGGAAAGAGGTGGGGATGGAGAAAGATGGTGGAATGAGATGGTCATCATTAACCTAGTTACCTGTATGATAACACGAATGATGTGACTATGTACAACCAGAGAAATGAAAAATTGTGCTCCATTTGTGTACTATGAATCAAAATGCATTCTGCTGTTATGTATAACTAATTAAAACAAATAAATTAATTAATAAAAAAATAAAACTAAAAATCCCCTTTGTAACCAATGGCCATTTCTTGCATCCAGAAAATGAGCCCCCATGCCTGAATCCATGAAGAACAATAAATGGCTTCCCTGGGAAAAAAAAAAGTGTTTTATTACAGAGCTACATGCCCAGCCCTTAAGAATTTATGAAAAAAAAAGAAATGGAGGAAATAATATTTTGTTAAAATTAAAGATAGTTGACAATTCTTTTTTTTTTAAAGAGAGAGTGAGAGAGGGAGAGAATTTTTAATATTTATTTTTTAGTTCTCAGCGGACACAACATCTTTGTTGGTATGTGGTGCTGAGGATCGAACCCGGGCCGCATGCATGCCAGGCGAGCGCGCTACCGCTTGAGCCACATCCCCAGCCCAGTTGACAATTCTTGAGACACAAACTGCTTTCTAAACAATCCACCTTAGAAAACTATGCTACTCTAAATGCAATTTAAACAAAAATTAAGACAATCCCAGAGAGAAGTAAAATATTTTATTTTATTAACATCTTATTTTAAAAAGATAAATAATTCAAGACCTTGCTTTATCTTCTAATTTTAAAACAAATAAGTCAGAATCACCCCATATGTAATTTTCTACTTTCTCTTTGTTCCATGATCAATTATAAATCATCTTCTATTTCTTCATTTTTTCTCTCCAAAAAGGTTTTAAACTCTTTTAAGCTCAGAGACTTTTATTCTTTTTATATTCTCCACTGCAGAAAGTGCAGTTCTAGACATGTAAAATAATTAATCTATTTTTTTAATCTGAAATTTACACAAATTGATACAATGTATATTTGATAGTGTATGGTATACTGTATATTTTCTTCCAAGCACAAAGAAAGATTTTTAGAAAGCTGATTTTTAGAAAGCTGATGCACAACTGTTCACAAAACATTATTATTATTTACTAATAAGAGACATACAAAATATGTTTAATAAATTGAGCCTTGGAGGCAAAAGTTTCATAAAGATCAAATAGCAAGTATTACTATTTTCAGGACAGGAGCCAAAAGACTAAACCTCTTCCTTAATGGAAATATTTTGCTAACAACATAAATGAGGAAAGTTAAAGGTGAGACATGTAGGCCCTAACCACTAAGGAAAGAATGAGAAACACATTATAGTCTACTAAATTTCTACAGAGAAGTCCAGAAAAAAAATGACCTATATATTGTTATAATGTTTAAGCATTTTAAATTATTCAACTTAGATTTCTAAATTAACAGGATGATAGATGTGTGATACTGTTACTGAAACTCTGTCTTTGTCCTCAATGCCAATCCAATAACGAAGACAAGATCTTGAGAAAAAGGAAAAGAAGGTTTATTGCTTTGCAAGCAAAGGAGAAAACACAGGGCACTCCTGTCCCAAAGCCTGTGATTCTGCCATCAGTAGGAACAGGGAGCTTTTATAGAGATGATTCAGAGAAAGTGAGATTAGGGAAAAGAAGATCAGGGAGGAGAAGTTTAGGGAAAAGAAGATTGGAAAAAAGAAAAAACATGTAAGCTTCAAAGCCAGAAAGGATATAGTACAAGCATCAGGTGTTAAAATACCCTCTTCCTAACTTTCTAATAAAACACCCTTTTAGACCACAAAAAAATGTGAAAGTTGGATTTGGGACCCAATAATGAGAGGTTTCAGAAAGTCCTGGTAGAATTTCCACAAGATGTCTCATCAGTCAAGACAGTGTGAAGAATGGTATTAACGACATATTACATTCTCCATGCTCTGAAATTAAATTGACAGCCACCCCGACCCTCAGAAAATTATTACTGAAAATAGAAGTGAGAAGCCTAGAAGAAAAACAGAAAAAGAAAACAAGGAGAGAATATGGCGCACACAGAAGGCAGAGGACAAAGAACCAGCTCAGAATTCTTAATGTTCCAATGAAAGCAAAAACAATGAATAGAAATAATAATCAAATAGAAGAAAACAACTAGTCAAAAGAAAATCTGATCCTGTTCTCATCGATCCTAGAAAAAAATAAAATAAACGTATATATACAGAAACATAATTTCATAATTTCAAAGATAAAAGAAATGGAATACTATACAAATATAGGAGAAATGTCCTCACATTACTTTCTTTTTTTTCCAGTTTTTTTTATTGGTTGTTCACAACATTACAAAGCTCTTGACATATCACATTTCATACATTAGATTGAAGTGGGTTATGAACCCCCAATTTTACCCCAAATGCAGATTGCAGAATCACGTCAGTTACACATCCACAATTTTACATAATGCCCTATTAGTAATTGTTGTATTCTGCTACCTTTCCTATCCCCTACTATCCCCCCTCCCCTTCCCTCACATCTTCTCTCTCTACCCCATCTACTGTAATTCATTTCTCTCCTTGTTTATTTTCCCATTCCCCTCACAACCTCTTATATGTAATTTTGTTCTAATCGCAGGCACAGGAGATGACAGTAGAACAAGTCCACTGAACATTGAGGTCAAACAGCTGTTACTTAAGAATTTTCTTTCCATCCAAGTGATCATCCATTTGTAACAGCAACAGAACAACTTTCTCAAATAAGGACAAAAAAAAAAGATAAAACACTACTGAAGAATGTCTTTGTTAAATTTAAATAAAGACAAGATTTCTAAGCTTTTTGTTTAAATAAGATCTGCAAAGTAATTTTATTTTGCCTGAAGCATGTGAAATAAAAAGGAAATACCAACGATTTCCTTCAGATTTCAGAGTTCACAAGTTTTACACCTTTTAAAATAAAGTGATACCTATGTTAAAGGAAACATTATTAAGTAAGGCAACCAATCAAAATTCCTGACCTATTAGAAATTAAAGTTTACTGTAAAAGAACTTAGTAACAATCTCTGACAATTAGGTCTTAAAACAATTTTTTACATAAAATTAATACAAGCAAAAGTGGTTTCTATTTTTCTCTGCAAGTACTCAGAAAGAAGAAATAAGCATTTCCTTTTTATATTGAAATGTTTTCTTTTACACAATTAGAAGGCTGAGCCCAGTGCAGTGGTGCATGCATGTAATCCCAGCAGCTCAGGAGACTGAAGCAGGAGGATCACATGTTCAAAACCAGTCTCAGCAATTTAGTGAGGCCGTTAGCAAAGTGAGACCCTGTCTCTAATAAAAAAATTTTTAAAGGACTGGGGAGATGGCTCAGTGATTAAGGACCCCTGAGTTCAATCCCCAGTACCAAAAAAAAAAAAAAAAGGCTGAGACTAAGTATTGGGATTTCATCAACTAACATTGGCAGAAAAGGAGGAGACCTGGGAAACTCAAAACACATAACCTGAAAAATAAAGGTCAAAATTATATCATAAATATCAGAAGGTAGAGCATGTAATGCTTTGCATCTATACCTTCCCAATAACACTAATATGAGATTTGACTCAAAAATCTGAGAAAAATGAGTCCATCCAGTGCAGATTCTCAAGATTACTTCAATGTAATTCTGGTTTCCAGGATTATATGTGTGTGCTACATATAGATTCTGGATATAAAATCTACAATGTTTGCTTATTAAATTGTTTTCAAACAACCTATGCTATGACTATGGATCTCTGGGGTATTTTTGCATGGTCAAGTTTGAGCTTCCTTGATGAAAGTAAGTAATATGACATGGTTAACATTCAACTAACTGGAGCTAAAAAACAGAATGGAACAGAGACACTTACAGATCATATTAGTCGTGTTTTGCTGAGTAACAACATTACCACAAATTTAGCGGCTTAAAATAACATGCATTCATTATCTTAGTTTCTGTCCTAGTGTCTAGGGCAGACTGTAGGTAATTATTCCTGAGGAACACAAGGAATAGGAGAGGACAAAGAACAGACCGGAGAGCAAGCAGGACAAGAATAGCACTCTGCCTTTCCTCGAATCTGACTCTTTCATCCCCTGCTCTCTCAGAGTAGGGCTGTGAAAATACCAAACATTAAGTGAATGTGGAGCAATCAGAATTTTCATACACTGCTTTTGGGGCAATAATAATGCAAATACTTCAAAAAAGTGAAGTTGCTTAAAAAGTGAAGCATTCATCAACCCTATGACCCAGAACTCTCGTCCTAGGTATTTTCCCAAGGGAAATGAAATCACGTCTCAACAAATTTTTTATAAGAAATTTCATGGAAGTTTTATGCATAATAGTCGAAAACTAAAAAAAACACACTGATGTCCATCAACAGGAGAATAAGTAAACAAAATGTGGTACATTTCTACAATGGGATACTAGCCAGCAATAAAAAATGGAACTACTGATGTATAGGTGCCATGAGAATGAATCTCAAAACAATTTTGCTAAGTGAAGGACATCACTTAATTAAGGTCTAAGCATTTCATTATATATATTATATTTTGTGTATATCTTATTCCACTCAGGAGACAGAATCACTCAGCAATTTGAACAGGGAAAATTAATATAAATCATTATTAACTATAACTGGGGCTTGTCTATTAATAAGTAAAGAGAACTCTAAGGGACAACTAAATAGAAGACACGAAATAACCCAGACCCTCAGGACTGAGCTACAGAGCCTAAGGATAAAAGAAATATGAGATCTAGATTTTCATTGGCGAGCGCACAGCAGTGGTTTCCAGGTAATGAAAACGTTCATGGAAATGCCATGCTGGTGAGAATGTGTGGGAAAGTGCCCTCTGGGGGGCTAGAGGAAGCCCTCAGCAAATAGGGGTTGTAACTCAGAACTCACTGCAGAACTTCCCACAAGGTAGTTAGCTGGGCAACTGCCCTCGTGGGTGCTGGGTGAAACTGCCCACAGAGAGGTGTCACGCTGCAGAACCCACTGAGAAACTGCCCACAGGGATGGCCCAATAGGAAGCTGTCCCTGGTATGGTAGGGAATGCTGCCCCGGGGGAAGTAAGAATTGGCCAGCTTCTTATGTGCTCCTTCCCTCTGTCCTAGCTGTTCTGTACCACAGGAACAATCTGGTGGAGCACACTAGGAACCAGAAGAAAAGTCCTTTCCTCCTCCAGCATCCCTCCAGTGTCCTCAGTGACAAAACTCAACATTGTGCCAGTTGGCAAAGGAAAAATGTTCCAGTATCCCAGGCGCGACAGTGAAGGCTCTCTTGAGTTTTCCAGATGCTCAGATTTTATTGACTACATAGATGTCAAATATGCTTCTCAATTTTAATAATTCCAGAACAAAATTTTTTTTCCTGTCTTTTGGAGCTCAATGAGTAGCATTTCCATCTACTATAGATGTCAAATATGCTTCTCAATTTTAATAATTCCAGAACAAAATTTTTTTTCCTGTCTTTTGGAGCTCAATGAGTAGCATTTCCATCTACTTGCTCAAGCCAAAAATCTAGAAGTCATTCTTGATTCTTTTCTTTCCCTCATCACCTACATCCTATTCATCAGCTAGGCACATTAGCCTACTTCAAGTAATAATATATTGACCCATCCATTTCTTTATTGCTACACTGCTACCTTTCTAACCCAGGTTATTCCTTTCTCCACAGAGTTTGTTGATTATGTTTATTATGACTGTTCTAAATTTATTCTCAGTGCAAGCTGCTTAAAACTACCCAAAAGATGCTTAATACATTTAGAATAAAATCCAGATTCCTTACCATAGCCTGATAGCTCTAATATGCCTCCCTATATCATTTGGAATTCAATCAGAGATCTACTGTGAGTAAAATAGAGTAAGGTTTATCATAGGGGTTTGACACTAAGCAGTTGTAAGAACTAATAAAAACGTATATTTAAGGATGTTGGTTCTGTATCTGATGCTGGATCCAAAGGAAGAATGAATGGAAAGTATGAAGCAGGGGAGAACAAGAATGAATTGAAACCTACAAGGATGAACTGTGATAATGATAATGAACTAGAACTTGTATCTGTCTTTCACTGCACCCAGGCCTCAATTTCAATGGTGTGGGGTGACTTGCATAAGAAACTGACATTCTTAGTCATGGATTTGCACACACACCTACCCTAGAATTAGGAGGAGATAAGGAAGGAGATCCAGCAGCACTTGAAGTAGCTACAGGCTTGGCTGCTGTCCCATGTCAAAAATATCAGGCAGCAGATCAGATCCAATGTATATGAGCTGCAACAGAACCTGGTCCTCACACACCTGCTGAGCACAAATATTGCAGCTGCTTTACTTATGCCTTCCAAATCTCATGTAAATTTCTCTTTTGTGGACCCTAAACAACACTATACAAGGAAGAGAATTCTTGGAAATATAAATTTATCTAGGTCAACATAGTATAAAGTCAACACTAGCCACCTCTTATAATCTGGCCCAAACGTGCCTCTTTTAATCATATCTAACTTCCAACAAAGACAATTTTAAAATCATGTTTCTGCTTAATATAATACAACTATACTTTGTTAAATTGAAAACATGTTAATATTCTCAAGATTCTACAAAATTCCTTTATCTATTTTGGGCGGGAGGGAGACTCGGATTGAATTTAGGGGCACTCAACCACTGAGCCACAACCCCAAACCTATTTTGTATTTTATTTAGAGTCAGGGTCTCACTGACTCACTGAGTTGATTAGCACCTCACTTTCGCTAAAGCTGGTTTGAACTCTTGATTCTCCTGCCTCAGCTTCCTGAGCCACTGGGATTGCAGGTGTGCATACCCAACCCTTCAACTATTTTTGAGTGGAATTCATTCTTTTTCTAGCTGAGTAACACTTTCCTTTTGATATCCTGGAACTTAAACACTGAATTTTAAGAAGTAGTTTCTTGGTAATTGTTTAGCAACCAGTTATATGAGGGGAACAAACCCAAATACATGGTTTGCCAGTTTCTGGGGTAAAACTTCTTCCACCACGGCCAATTTCATACCACTAAATGTGTTATCACTGAATACAAAGTTGAGAACATATAGGCAATAGCTCATCAATTTATAGAAGTTCTACCATATAGATACATATCTATAAATAACCTCAGGAGTACATATAATATTTATACATAATAAAATAATTAGAAAATAATGAGCTTGGGGCATTTGCTTTCATTGTTTTAATACAATTGCCTTAATTATGAATTTATGTAATTTAATTTTGTATTGACTTTATGAAGGCCCACTGAGATTCACCCATAGGTTCCTACAAGACACTGTACAAAAATTATATTTGTCACAGACACCTTAAGCACTATTGGATTTGCCACATCAGAGAAACCAAGTGACAGGGCAGCTTGAAGGGCAGCCTGGACCTGTTGCAGGATATTCCCTTGTTCTAGGCCCCAATCAAAACAGGGATCTTTTGTGGTCCCTCCATAAATGGGTCAGAGGAACATGCTCAAATAAAATTAATGCCATTTCCAAAATCTGAAGAGGTTTACTAGGAGTAGTGCCTCTTTTTTTGTGATAGAAGAGAACAGATGCAGCAATATATTCACCTTCAAAAAAATATTTCAATAATCCCCAGACTATTGGACTATTAGTAGCATCCAGTTAGCAGGCATGTGAATTTTTATGAAGTATATCTCCCAATACTCACTGTCTTATCAGTGTATTTAGAGTCACAGCTACTTCCTGCTCAGCAGATATAAACAGTTTGCTAGTAACCTAAAGGCCTGATATGATATGTTAGGGAATGGAGAGAAAACCAACTCCCAAAAGATTAGATTATGACATAGGGCTTAACCGTTGATATAACTCTGATATATAACAATGAAATTCTGATCTTGTCTCTGTATCAGCTAGGGTTCTTGCGACAGAAACAACAGAACAAAGCAACTGAGTTTAAGGAATCATCTCACCAACTGCAGGGTCTGGCAAGTCTAAAACTTGTAGGGTAAGGTGATAGGCTGAAACTTTAGGTGACAGTTATGCTGCATTCTAGATTCCAAAATCTCCAAGGATGGCCAGCAGGTGGAAACTGTCAGTGTTTCTATATTGCAATATTGAGGCCAATTTCCATTTTCTCCAAGAAGCCAAGTTTCGCTCATAGGGAGTTCAAATGATTGAAGGACTACCCATATTATGGAAGATAATTTGCTTTATTTAAAAGTAATCAATTGTAAATATTAGTCATATCTATAAAATATTTCTGCAGCAACATCTCTACTAGTGTTTAAAAAAATAGTTGGTTGACAAGTTGCAAGTTGACACATATAATTAACCATCACACTACCTGAATATTAGGAGCATCTTTCTCCTAATGGTCTTTACCAACAGATAGAGAAAAGGCATTCACCAGATAAATAGTACATAGTATGTGGCAGATGATATGTTGATTTGTCGCTGTTAAGAGATCATTGTTGGGTCTCTCATATTTATGTATATATTGAATCAGATTTTGTCGTAAACTAGCTTGTTAAGGAAGTTTGTTTAGCAAAAAGCCTTGGATGATAGAACTAGTGTCTCTATGGAACAGAGGATCAATTCATTTGTTTTACAAGATAGTACAAATAATGTTTCCCTCCAGGGAAAAGATTGGGCAAGTTTATTAGCAATGCTTTAAAAGATTAAAGTTCCTCAAGTTTGGGTATCCTCATTCCCAACACAATCCTCATTTCTAACAAAAATCCACTAACTATTCGGACTCAACCCAGGCTCCTCCACTTTGCTCTAGGGGACTGGTGAAGCAAAGAGAACCAATATAAACAAGAAGCATGCTGTTTTCTGTGCTATGAATCACATAAAGTCCTTGCTCTCTGTCCCATGAGTCTCATTTCTTCTGCAATGCTGAGGGCCACTGCCAAGTAAATATGACGCATCGATATTTCCTTGCCAGCGTACCCCATGTTAAATGGACTTGCCTTGGAAATTTGCTGTGACCTTGCATGTGTGTTTGAGAAAGGTGACCCTGCTCAATGACCAGGGTGGATCCAGGATTAGGGTGTATCCTGCAGTTTGAGGAAGTATCCCGCTCCTTGGGTTAAGGGCGTTCCCAGTTTAAGACCTTGGGTTTTAGAGAAGTTCGATGTTGAGGATTATTGCTGCTGGAAATAGGGCGTTCCTGCTACCCGAGCTCCCTTTGAGTTCTCGTGAGATTCAGAGAGTATTTTTGGAAAGAAAGCCTCGTGGAGTAGGTGAATTGTGCGGCAGCAGAACTGGGATTGCCCCAGAACGTGTGTGGAGGCCGGTGTGAGTTCGGGAATAAAGAATTGCTATTTGAATCTACAAAGCTGTGTGGTGGCTCGTGATTCTGTGCCCAGCCAGACTGCGGCACTGCAGCACGTATGAAACTTGTTAGCTTGCATGTACAGTAAAACCTCAAATACATCATCATTCTTCACAGCACCAGGCATAAAATCGGATCTGGAATGGCAGTCGCATTGAGTACATTTATAATAATTCACCATTATTTTCCAAGAATCTGTCTTCTTTGTAGACCAAAATAGCAATTTGAGTGAGGATGTGGTGGGAATGATCATCCGATGTTCTTCAAATTCTTGATTATGACCCTAATGTCTACAGCTCTTATGCAAATGCAGAGTTGCTTCTGGCTTTCACCACTCAATTTTCATGCATTGGCTCACACATAAGCTTTGGAGGAATACCTCATATCTAAACCATAACATAACCCTTTTTACCTTGCCTTCTAGAATCTGCCAACTTCAGTTCAGTAAAAAGTCCAGAAGCACTGAGGTTGGGAAGGAAGCTCCTAATAATAATTGGTGGATAAATAGTATATCAGGGGAGGCATGGTTCAGTTCAATTAGGCCACCAATCCTAAATTTGCCTTTCTTTTGATTTGCCTTGAGTCTAATAATCTCAGGTAGGAGAAGAAGGGCTGCTTCTGCTACAAAGTAATATAGCAACATTTAGAAGTAAAAATTCTCAACTTCATCAAATTTATACTTATCTCGATTTTCAAGGTCTTATTCCTCCTCAAATCAATTCTAACATTAACACAAAAGACCTTGAGATATTAAAAACTCAATTTATCCTGTTATTCACCCCTCATGAGTTTAGACTTTGGATTTTGTTTTCAGATACATGTCCTGCAGCTATAAAAGAGAAATAATATTTTTAACAATTATAGAAGCTTACCAGGAATTTGAAGCCCTGAGCTCCTCATTTTCTTTCTACATCTCCAATGTATATAGAAATAAAAATCCAATCACATTATGCCACTTATTTTCATTATAATGCCCTGTGAAAGCAAATATTGAGTTCCCTAAGGACTTGTCTCCTATAGGATTTCATTACAATGTGTATATGTGGTAATTCATGTGACTATTTAATTCTTCATGCCATGAATTTCCAGTGTCCCCTTTACCATTGGAAACAGGATTATTGTGTCTCTAAATCTAGACAGGTAATAGAACCAATTCCAGAGAATCTAGAACCAACTGAGAGAATGTTTCCTTAAGGTTCCATTCATCTGTAATCTCTTCCAGTACCAAATCTATGTCAGTTAAGATTTGATAAAAATTGATTATAGGAGTTTGAGTTAAGCAATTGAAGATGGTAATTATACAGTCTATACAAGGCTGCTGCTTCCATATATGGTACCCATCTGGAAATTAGAAAAGTAAGCAGTTTGAAAAGAAAAGTAAGAAGAAGAGAGCAGGGACTTGTGGGGATATCAAATGGTGAACTGAAGCCTGCTTCTAACTAATTTCCTCTTGAAACAGTCTACCAGATCTCCTACTTAGATTATATGTTCACACCTGCAAAAAATAATACCCTTCCCCAAACACACACATACACACTCAGCCCAAGATTTGGAGATGCTTAGGGAAAATTCTTGCAGGAGCTGAAGGAACTGGAAGAGTCGCACGCATTCTTGCTTCCCTGTATTATCAAGGTGAACCAGAAAAGCAGCAACAAGTACTGTATGTCAGAATGGTGCCTGGTTATATATTAACCTTCTGGATGTAAACATGGCTACTGTTTTTCTTTAGCTTTTCAAATATCACCGAAATGGTCTTGTAGCCAATCCTAATGTGAAACCATAAGGGAAGGGAATTTTGGAAAATGTAGTTACAATTTAGCTAAATGGCCTAGTTCTAGTACTCCAATCATCTTTTCTGTTTTAGAATATATGATGATTCACTCCCCCAGGGTCTTGTACTCAGGGCTTCTTCTGCAGAAAGTGCTCTTTCTCAGATACTTGCACACCTAGCTTCTTCTCATCATTCATTGCTCTACTTTCATATTTCCTCTTCTAGTTGCTCTGTCTCTTGCTTCTGGTGGTAAAGGGGAACAGCATCAGTTCCCTAGCTCTCCTTTCTACAGATCTTTTTACAGGAACCCTTTCTCATGAGGCCCATCTTCCTCAGCTCTGGAAATGAGCCCTGGTTGATTTAAATTAATCAGAAGATTTTATTTTGACCTTAGTCATTGATATAGGTATGAGGACAAGACCTAAGTTGATAAGTCTCAGTCCCTTTTACTAGATGGTTTGATAAATATGAACAGAGAAACATGGGACCAAATTGACAGACATCTATCTCCAATCCTCCAACTCTGAAAGTACCCAGCACTAAGATAAAGCCACCACTGTGGACTGCAGAACAGAAAAGTGAGACAAATTAAGTCAATGTAGACACTATTAATCCCTGGATCAACCAACCCAAAACATCCCATATCTCTATATTTCACAGCTACATAAACCAATAAACCTATGTTGTCAAAGCCACTATAACTGGGGTTTTAGTTATTTTTAACAAATATCATTGTAAAGGATAGAATACCCTTAGATTATACTGTTTATTATTTTCAAAGCAAGTGTCACTGTCTGTAATTATCTTGGTTGTTTAGTTTTCCTTCTTCCCCCTTCCCCTTTTTTTAAATCTCTGCATCTTCCACTAAACTATAAACCCAATAGGAATAGAGATTTTAAGTATTTTTTTACAGAATCTTACAGAAACACCTAGCATACATAAGAATTCAAAAATACCTAAGGAATGGATAAGCAAATTGGATCTGTATTGCTTCCCTTTTTATATAATGAATATTAAATTCAGAATAGGTACTGATGATATCATAAAAAATGATGTGGTTTAATTCAATTAGGTCATCAATCTTAAATTTGCCTTTCTTTGGATATGCCTTGATCATTCTATTTACAACTGAGTTGTACATGGAATTGTTTTGAGTAAAACACAATTGCTAAATGCTTAGGATGCCAGGCTTTGTAAGGTTTCATGGGTTCAACTAAAAATTTACAGCTGATGATTGAGATGACTGTGAAGTCAACAGCTAACCTTTTCATGCTTTTCAGTTTTCTAAGCAGGGGTTCCTCAATTTACACTCAAACATCCTAGAAACATGGATATTATTTTTCTATTGAAGAGTCTTTAAAGACCCTCTAAGAATTGTATCAGCTGGCTGTGGTGATACTGTTCTGAAAAGGAAAACAACAACAGAGACCTTAGCTAATCTTCAGGAAAATAAGAAATAAACCCACTCATCCACTCTAAGGATTTATTTTCTAATTTTCCTTGTGCTTTTCATCACTTGGTTGATGCAGCTTAGAGAAGTGCACAGTACAAAGGGTCATGGTTTCCCAAATGCATGTCTTTTCAGGCAATCTTAAATCTGCCAGGAGACATGCAAATGAAAACTCTAGAAACCTAGTGATCTCCAAATGTGTGACTCTGTTACAGGACCGCTGTGCAGGAAAACACTTCTAATCTTGGGTTTTTTCTCCCATTTTGTGGACCACTAAACATTGTGAGATTTTTATCTATCCTTAAGCAGAACATGACATTTGATTGACATTAACAATGCTAATCACATTTACCCAAAGTTTCAATCAGCCCAAGAAGAATATAGATTGTTAGGTACCTGCAGTCTAACTAATTTCCTCTTGCACCTACCAAATGATTCCCTCTTGGACCATCTTTTAAGAGAAAGAAGCAAGATTCCATTCCCCTGAATCCTGAATATAACCAGCAGGAAAGAATAAAACAGAATTGGAGTTTACTTGAAATGATTAATTTCCCAATTCCAGACAAGGGTACACTAAACCGTTTCATGTTCATACATCTTGACACTATTTCCAAAGATCTCTAAGGATAGTTTGGTTCTGATATCTTATCTCCCTCTCTAATCAGAAAACTTCTTAAATAGCTTACAAGTCTATCTGGGAGGGTTTTTAAAGTTCAATTAGATAAGGACTCAGCGCCAGGGCCGGGATGCTTCCTTAAAAAGGAAAGTGCCCTCGTCTTTTTTCTGCAGTTGGTCATTTGCTCTTCTTTTGAGTTTATACAGAAGATGAGCTACCATTTGTGCTTGAACATCTTTTCTTAAGTAACTGCTGTAGACAATGTTTGTAGCCCTGCTATTTAAATGTGGTGTCAGCCCTAACTCTCAGTGTGACTATGTTTAGAGCTGTGGCCTCTAAGCATATAATTAAGGTCACATGAGGTCAAAAGGATTCGTGCTCTTAAAACAAAGATACAAGAAAGTGCCCCCCATTTCAGGACAGTGTGAAGGATGTCATCTGAAAGCCAGGAAGAGAGTCCTCATCAGAAATTGACCCTATTAGATCTTGATCAGGGACTTCCAGCCTCCAGAACTATAATAAAATTAATTTCTGCAGTTTAAGTCACCCAGTCTATAGTATTTTGTTATAGAAGCCCAAGCAGATGAATGTAACAACCATTGCCAGTTTTATTTCATTTCAGATTTGCAGCCCATAGAGACTGAGATAATATATTTGAAAATACCTTGAAAAAAGAAGTGTAAATATAGAAGAGAGTATTCATGTTAACTTGAAAAGTGGGAGCTTGTAGGGTTTAAAAAGTTGTGCTGTTTCTTTCTTTTAAGTCACTCCATTCAAAGACACATACCTTAATTTTTGTTCCGTTTTGTTTTGTTTTTGTTAGCAAGTGGTGGTTGTGGTTTCTTCTAGGATAGCCTTAGTTCTTCATGTGATTTATGCCTTCCTCTTGGCATTGCAGAAAATCATTTGTGTAATCTAAAATTATCCTTCCAATACAACAGCATTCAGATTTACTGCTTTTTCAATAACTAAAGGACTTGGAATTGTCTGAATAGAGACCTATGAAGAAGTGCTTTGAAGCTAAGAAGACATACTTTACCAACGTTACACAAGATAAATAGAATTGATAGAGATTACAGTATTCAACAGTGCTCTATACAGTCATGACTTTTATCTGAAAGAGACTTTTCAAAATTCAAGGTAACAGGTGCTTTATAAGAATTGTGGGAGGATCCAACATGGCCGCCGACGAGGAAGCAGCGATTTCAATGTCTCCACATTAACGGGATCAGAAAGACCCTTTGGAACAGTGGCAGTCTACCTACTGAGGAACTTCTAGCAAAATTCCGTGAAGAGGGGTCCTGCCGGGAATTGGTAGGTTTATTAGAAGTGTCAGTTTGTGGCCGCCGGGACTCAGGGCCCGGGGACTGCGGTACTTGCCGGAGAGGGGCTCGCTGGAGCCGCGAGCCGGAGAGACACGGAGCGGGCTGCGGTGCGGCTAGAAGCCGGGAACGCCGGGGGCGGACAGAGCGACCAGGGCAGCGCTGGCTGTGGAGGCCGCGGCGGAGAGAGGCATGGGAGCCCGAGGCTGAGACACACCGGAGGGAGCAGAGCGAGCGCCCCGCCATCATCCCGAAATAGCGAGAAGAGGAAGATGGCGGCAGGAAGTGAGTAAGCCTCTCCGTGCTCCGCGCCCCGCGCCGCCGCGTCTGAAAAGCTGAGACAGACAGCTGCGACTCAGCATTAATCCATCCGGCTGAGGCGGCAGGTCAGCCCTTCCCATCCTACGGAGGTGGATGCCTGCCGGGCCTTCGTGGGTAGTGGCCGCAGGTTCCAGGCGGGGTTTGGGAGAGACAGTGGGGACCCGCCTGTTGCGTTGGTCGCCCGGCAGGGGGAGGCGAACTGTCGCCGTTTGCGGGGGACACCACTGTGGCGGAGGGCTGGCGTCGCAGGACTGCGGCGGAGGAGATAACTTCATTGAAGCCTGCTGCTACAAGTGTGTGGTCCCCTGGCTTTCCCTCTCCACGCATCGGGGAAACCTTAAGGGCCCCTCCCAGCTCTCCCGTGAGTGCTACAGCCAGCCCGAGGGAGTCAGAGGTGGTGCGGGACTTGCGGTGTGGGACTGCCGCCCCCGCCAGGGCTGACTGCTGAGGTCTCTTGCACCAGCTACGGGGGAGTGGCTACCGGAGGGCAAGTAAAATTTGCTGAGGATTCTCAGCCCCAAGCTCTACAACCTTAGGGTCTGAGGGAATGGCAATCTGGAGGAGTGAGCCCAGTCGTTCATGAAAACAGGGCTCCCGGGAGCAGCAGACCTGGCCTGTAGCCAGCATTGTGGTGAGAGGGGCCTGGCTAGAGGAAAAGTGGAAGTGATTGGACACAAGAGGAGGCCCTAGGCACTCAGGATTGGAGACTCGCCCAGTCTGGGAGGAGCTGCTGAACATGATTGGTTTCCGCGTACTGACAGGAGAGACTTGACCTGGTGGGCACAGCGCCACCTAGTGGAACAGAAGTTAATCAAACTCTAAGACGGCATTTATTAGTTTTTTTTCTTCTTCTTTCTCTTCTAATTTTAATTTTAATTTTTTTAATTATTATTATTATTTTTTAAAATTTTTTCTTTTGTAGTTCCTATTTCTTCTTTTGTCTTTTCATTTTTCTTATCCCCCCTTCCTTGAATTCTACCTTCCTACTCTCATTCTCTTTAGTGACTTCTTCCCTTCCCTTCTAATACCTTTCCTCCCAAGCATCAAATAAATTTATAGGAATAAACAGTAACTCAGCAGTCAAACAGAACAAGAAGCAACATGAGCAGCTTCAAGAAGCAAGGAAGAAAAGGAGTACAAACAATGCAGGACAGCCTAAATATTCAGGAGGAGCTAGAGTCATCAGAAAAATGGTCATATAAAGAACTCAAGGAACACCTTAGACAGATGGAATGGAACCTTAAAGAGGATACAAGACAGCAAATTCAAGCAGAGAAAGAACACATGGAGAATGAATTACATAAACAGATAAAAGAAGAAGTTAAGCATCTTTATCAGGAGATAGAGATTATAAAAAATAATCAAACAATAATTCTGGAAATGAAGGAAACGATAAACCAAATTAAAAACTCAATTGAATAAAGAACTCAAGGAACACCTTAGACAGATGGAATGGAACCTTAAGGAGGATACAAGACAGCAAATTCAAGCAGCGAAAGAACACATTCAGAATGAATTTCATAAACAGATAAAAGAAGAAGTTAAGCATCTCTATCAGGAGATAGAGATTATAAAAAATAATCAAACAATAATTCTAGAAATGAAGGAAACGATAAACCAAATTAAAAACTCAATTGAGAGTATCACTAACAGAGTGGAGCAAGTAGAAACCAGAACGTCAGATAATGAAGACAAAATATACCATCTTGAAAAGAGTCTAGCCAACTCAGAAAGGCTGGTAAAAAATCACGAGACAAACATCCAAGAGTTATGGGATAACATGAAGAAACCAAATTTACGAGTCATCGGGATAGAAGAAGGTACAGAGATTCAAACCAAGGGAATGAGTAACCTGCTGGATGAAATAATTACAGAAAACTTTCCAGAAATAAAAAAGGAAACAGATATACAAATTGAAGATGCATACAGGACACCGAGCACACAAAATCACAGTAGACCAACGCCAAGACACATTGTTATGAAGATATCCAATATACAGAACAAAGAGAAAATATTAAAAGCTACAAGAGAAAGGAGACAGATTACATTTAGGGGTAAACCAATACGGTTAACAACGGATTTTTCAGCACAGACACTGAAAGCAAGAAGGTCATGGAACAATGTATTTCAAACACTGAAAGACAATGGATGCCAACCAAGAATCCTGTATCCAGCAAAATTAAGCTTCAGGTATGACAACGAAATAAAAATCTTTCATGATAAACAAAAGTTAAAAGAAATTGCAGCCAGAAAACCAGCATTGAAAAGCATTTTGAGCAAAACACTACATGAAGAAGAAATGAAAAACAATAACCAAAACCATCAGTGGGAAGTGCCTCAGTAAAGACAGAGGGCGAGGGGTAAGACAACCATGGTGAAACAAACTAAAATTTTTTTTTTTTTAAAAAAAGGATAAACAATCAATCATGGATGGAAGTTCAAACCATATATCAATAGTAACTCTGAATGTTAATGGCCTAAACTCTCCAATAAAGCAACATAGGCTGGTATCATGGATTAAAAAAACAAATCCAACAATATGCTGCCTCCAGGAGACACATCTGATTGGAAAAGACATACACAGGCTAAAGGTGAAAGGATGGGAAAAAATATACCACGCACACGGTCCTCGCAAGCAAGCAGGGGTGGCCATCCTCATATCGAATAAAATCGACTTCAAGACTAAGTTAATCAAAAGGGATAAAGAAGGTCATTATATACTGTTAAAAGGAACCATTCACCAACAAGACATAACAATTATCAATATTTATGCACCAAATAATGGTGCTGCGACATTCATAAAAAAAATTCTTCTCAAATTCAAGAATCAAATAGACCACAACACAATAATTATGGGAGACTTCAACACACCACTCTCACCATTGGACAGATCCTCCAAACAAAAGTTGAATAAAGAAACTATAGATCTCAATACCACAATCAATAACCTAGACTTAACTGACATATATAGAATATATCAACCATCATCAAATGGATATACTTTTTTCTCAGCAGCACATGGATCCTTCTCAAAAATAGACCATATATTATGCCATAGGGCAACCCTCAGTAAATATAAAGGGGTGGAGATAATACCTTGCATTTTATCTGATCATAATGGAATGAAACTGGAAATCAATGATAAAAGAAGGAAGGAAAAATCCTACATCACATGGAAAATGAACAATATGTTACTGAATGATCAATGGGTTACAGAAGACATAAAGGAGGAAATCAAAAAATTCTTAGAGATAAATGAAAATACAGAAACAACATATCGGAATCTATGGGACACAATGAAAGCAGTTTTAAGAGGAAAATTCATCGCCTGGTGGTCATTCCTCAAAAAAAGAAAAAAACAACAAATAAATGAGCTCACACTTCATCTCAAAGCCCTAGAAAAGGAAGAGCAAAACAACAGCAAATGTAGCAGAAGGCTAGAAATAATTAAAATCAGAGCAGAAATCAATGAAATTGAAACAAAAGAAACTATTGAAAAAATTAACAAAACTAAAAGTTGGTTCTTTGAAAAAATAAATAAGATCGACAGACCCCTAGCCATGCTAACGAAGAGAAGAAGAGAGAGAACTCAAATTACTAACATATGGGATGAAAAAGGCAATATCACAACAGATGCTACAGAAATACAGAAGACAATTAGAAATTATTTTGAAAACCTATATTCCAACAAAATAGAAGATAGTGAAGACATCGATAAATTTCTTAAGTCATATGATTTACCCAGACTGAGTCAGGAGGATACACACAATTTGAACAGACCAATATCAATGGATGAAATTGAAGAAGCCATCAAAAGACTACCAACCAAGAAAAGCCCAGGACCGGATGGGTACACAGCGGAGTTTTACAAAACCTTTAAAGAAGAATTCATACCAATACTTTTAAGTTATTTCAGGAAATAGAAAAAGAGGGAGCTCTTCCAAATTCATTCTATGAGGCCAACATCACCCTGATTCCGAAACCAGACAAAGACACCTCAAAGAAAGAAAACTACAGACCAATATCTCTAATGAACCTAGATGCAAAAATCCTCAATAAAATTCTGACGAATCGAATACAAAAACACATCAAAAAAATTGTGCACCATGATCAAGTAGGATTCATCCCTGGGATGCAAGGATGGTTCAACATACGGAAATCAATAAATGTTATTCACCACATCAATAGACTTAAAGATAAGAACCATATGATCATCTCAATAGATGCAGAGAAAGCATTTGACAACGTACAGCATCCCTTTATGTTCAAAACATTAGAAAAATTAGGGATAACAGGAACTTACCTTGACATTGTAAACACTATCTATGCTAAGCCTCAGGCTAGCATCATTCTGAATGGACAAAAGTTGAAGGCATTCCCTCTGAAATCCGGAACAAGACAGGGATGCCCTCTATCTCCACTTCTATTCAATATAGTTCTCGAAACACTGGCCAGAGCAATTAGACAGACGAAAGAAATTAAAGGCTAAAAATTGGAAAAGAAGAACTTAAATTATCACTATTTGCAGATGACATGATTCTATACCTAGAAGGCCCAATAGGGTCTACAAAGAAACTACTAGAACTAATAAATGAATTCAGCAAAGTGGCAGGATATAAAATCAACACGCATAAATCAAAGGCATTTCTGTATATCAGCGACAAAACTTCTGAAACGGAAATGAGGAAAAACACTCCATTCACAATATCCTCAAAAAAAATAAAATACTTGGGAATTAACCTAACAAAAGAGGTGAAAGATTTATTTAATGAAAACTGCAGAACCCTAAAGAGAGAAGTTGATGAAGATCTTAGAAGATGGAAAAACATACTCTGTTCATGGATAGGCAGAACTAACATTATCAAAATGGCGATATTACCAAAAGTTCTCTATAGGTTTAATGCAATGCCAATCAAAATCCCAACGGCATATCTTGTAGAAATTGATAAAGCAATCATGAAATTCATATGGAAAAACAAAAGACCCAGAATAGCAAAAGCAATTCTAAACAGGAAGTGTGAATCAGGTGGTATAGCGATACCAGATTTCAAACTATTTTACAGAGCAATAGTGACAAAAACAGCATGGTACTGGTACCAAAACAGGCGGGTGGGCCAATGGTTTAGAATAGAGGACACAGAGACTAATCCACAAAGTTACAACTATCTTATATTTGATAAAGGGGCTAAAAGCATGCAATGGAGGAAGGATAGCATCTTCAACAAATGGTGTTGGGAAAACTGGAAATCCATATGCAACAAAATGAAACTGAATCCCTTTCTCTCGCCATGCACAAAAGTTAACTCAAAATGGATCAAGGAGCTTGATATCAAATCAGAGACTCTGCGTCTGATAGAAGAAAAAGTTGGCTCCGATCTACAGATTGTGGGGTCGGGCTCCAAATTCCTTAATAGGACACCCATAGCACAAGAGGTTAACAACAAGAATCAACAAATGGGACTTAATTAAACTTAAAAGTTTTTTCTCAGCAAGAGAAACAATAAGACAGGTAAATAGGGAGCCTACATCCTGGGAACAAATTTTTACTCCTCACCCTTTGGATAGAGCCCTAATATCCAGAGTATACAAAGAACTCAAAAAATTAGACAATAAGATAACAAATAACCCAATCAACAAATGGGCCAAGGACCTGAACAGACACTTCTCAGAGGAGGATATACAATCAATCAACAAGTACATGAAAAAATGCTCACCATCTCTAGCAGTCAGAGAAATGCAAATCAAAACCACCCTAAGATACCATTTCACTCCAGTAAGATTGGCAGCCACTATGAAGTCAAACAACAACAAGTGCTGGCGAGGATGTGGAGAAAAGGGTACACTTGTACATTGCTTGTGGGACTGCAAATTAGTGCGGCCAATTTGGAAAGCAGTTTGGAGATTCCTGGGAAAGCTGGGAATGGAACCACCATTTGACCCTGCTATTGCCCTTCTTGGACTATTCCCTGAAGACCTTAAAAGAGCATGCTACAGGGATACTGCCACATCGATGTTCATAGCAGCACAATTCACAATAGCTAGACTGTGGAACCAACCCAGATGCCCCTCAATAGATGAATGGATAAAAAAAATGTGGCATCTATACACAATGGAGTACTATGCAGCAATAAAAAATGACAAAATCATAGAATTTGCAGGGAAATGGACAGCACTAGAGCAGACTATGCTTAGTGAAGCTAGCCAATCCCTAAAAAACAAATACCAAATGTCTTCTTTGATATAATGAGAACAAATATGAACAGAGCAGGGAGGGAGAGTAGGAAGAAAAGAGTAACATTAATCAGTGACATGAGATGGGAGGGAAAGGGAGAGATGAGGAAAATTGCATGGAAATGAAGGGAGACCCTCATTGCTATACAAAATTACATATAAGAGGTTGTGAGGGGAATGGGAAAATAAACAAGGAGAGAAATGAATTACAGTAGATGGGGTAGAGAGAGAAGAAGGGAGGGGAGAGGAGGGGGGATAGTAGTGGATAGGAAAGGTAGCAGAATACAACAATTACTAATAGGGCATTATGTAAAATTGTGGATGTGTAACCGAAGTGATTCTGCAATCTGCATTTGGGGTAAAATTGGGGATTCATAACCCACTTCAATCTAATGTATGAAGTATGATATGTCAAGAGCTTTGTAAAGTTGTGAACAACCAATAAAAAAAAAGAATTGTGGCAAGGAACAAATTAGAAATCATTCTACAATAAAGTTATTGATATTATAGACATATTAAACACAATAATAGACTTCACCATGAATAACAGTGGAATATTACTACTCATGTTAATAATATTACAATAATGACTAATGCTTATTGAGCTCTTACTATAAACTGGACATTGTGCTGAATGCATCACAGGTATTAACACACTTGATCCTCACAACAGCAATTTGGATAGGTAGTACAATTATTCCAATTGTAAAGAAAATTTTATGCAGAGAGTAATTAAGTACTTTGCTGAGTAAGGGACACAGTGCCAGAAAATAAAGTAAGATCCATGAGAAAAGATACTTGGTTATAGGGAAAAGTCAGATAACTAGTGTTTCAGGATCACACTGTAGCTGACTTCACTGGTACCTGTGTCACATTCCTTCTGTCACCTCTGTATTCAGGTGGCATCTGTGGGTTTTGTGTACATTCAGACACAGCTATTCTACAGTGTTCTGCTTTAAGTCTACCTTCTCTTCTTCCCATATTCTGCCCCTTCTCCCCTATTCTGCCCCAGTGCTTTCCCTCAGTCTGCTGGAGGTCACATGGTTCTCTTCTTAGGGCAGCTGAGAAGTCACAGGGAACAACCCTTAACAACTGTGGGCCAGAACTACTGGATAAATGATCTGGCTCCATCATTCTGAGGGCCAATTCTGGAAGGCCTTCCACACATCTCAGTGGTCACAGAAGAATCAAATCTTGTGGCCTACCACAGAGACAGAAAGGCACACAATTGGCTCTTCCTCCTTCCCTGCCTCACTCTGCCAACTCCCTCATCTCTCCTTGCTCAGTCACCTGCCAAAAAGGCTACCTCTCCTCCAGGTGCTTATCTCAGGCTCTGTTTTTGAGGAACCCAAACTATAATACATTTGACCCTTCTAACTAAAGAAATGATGTAGGATACCTAAGCATATAAGTTTAACCCACTCACTTTATCAAAATTAAGTGGCATGCTCATTATATGGTTCTGGCTGTTTTTAATATTTTGTTTTAAAAACCTTAAGAAGCAGCAAAAGATTTGGGAACAGATAAAGTGTGAGGCTTCCAAAAAAACTATTTTTAGCACTTGCTGAAATGTTTCCCACTAAAGAGAAAATCCTTTCACTCAACAAGACACTGATTAGATCTTTAGGTGACTGTTCCTATAGCAACACTCTACTCTGCAATACTCTATTATTTTTCAAGCCCACCTCCTCCACCAGAGACTAGAGTTTATTACACACAGCCATCCTTTCCAACTCTGCTACTCAATGACATGCTTCCCATTTTGAGGCTTATTGCTACAAATTTCCCTTATGTATTTTCACTTTTATTTCAACAGTGAATTTAACTAATTGAAAACATTTCACTAAAGTTAGTGAGTATATTCTGTATATTGGTATATGTTTAAAAATATAAGAATAACAGCATTAATGGCAATTACTTAGTAAATAAATATTTGAGACTTTCTACAAAAGTGCTTCAACCCACATTCAGGGCTAAGAATATGACAAGTTACAGGAATGGGAGGCACTCTTGCAGAGTGATACATTCATCCATTCATTTATTCAGTAAATATTTAATGAGCATCAAAAATATTCTCAAGATTGAGCTCAGTGCCAGCTACACATTGAATGATGTCCTGCTCACAAGGAGCTTACAGTTTAGAGGAGCACAGAATCAAGCCATCATTCATACATGTGGGGTTATAGTAGAGATAGCACAGAGAGCAACGGAAGGGCATGGCAGAGAGAACAACCATCATCAAGGATCAGGGAAGGCCTTTCCCAGGTGTGTTAGATAGCTTTCCATAACTATAATAAAACACCTGAGATAATCAAATCATAAAGAGAGATGGTTTACTTCAGCTAACAGCTTCCAAATCTACCAGGCCCTGTTGCCTTGGGCCTGTAGTAAGTCAGAACATGGTGGAGAGCATGGTAGAGCAAAACTGCTCACCTCAAGAGCCAGGGAGCAAAAAAAGAAGGAAAGAGACCAGGGTCCCACAGTCCCTTTAAGGGCACACCCCCAATATCCTAAGGACCTTCCCCAGGCCCTACCTCTCAGAGGTTACACCACCTCTCAATAGTACTACCCTGAGGATCAACCTTTGAACACATGAGTTTGGGGGATACATTTAAGATCTTAAACTATAGCAACAGGAAATTATATTTAAGCTGAGATCATAGGTATGATCATGATTTGGACATGAGAACTAAAGAAGAGACTGGGTTACTATGCTGGCAGAAAAAGTTAGACCTGGAGGCTGACCAGAAAGAAGTTGGGTGTGAATTGAGTGAAGTATGAGAAACAAAGTGTCAAAGGGCAGATCACATTGGTCCTCACAAGCCATACGTATTGGTTAGGGTAACTCCAGTGCCCTATTAAGCAAGACCCTGTTTCAAAATAAAAATAAATAAATAAAAATGGCTGGGGATGTAGCTCAGTGGTAAAGCTCCCCTGGGGTTCAACCTCCTGTACAAAAGAAAGAAAGGAAAGGAAAAGAAAAGAAAGGAGAGGAAGGAAGGAAGACAGGTAAAGAAATTTGTGTTCTGGACAATTTAAACTCTGCATAAAATAACATTGTTAGTAAGTGACATATTTTAGAGGCTCAGCACAATAAATGTTTTTTTTTTCTTTTTTAACTCACTAAATAGTCCAGGTCAGGCGTTCCTGGTTGGCAGGGGCATTCTTCATTGTGTCTTATGGAATCAGGCTTCCTCTTATGAAGAAAAGGATTCCCTCTGGCATTTGTCTTGAAACTCCTGGATCTAGTATCAGGTAGTATCCCATTTTAAAAAGGATGTGCTGGAGGTGGTTTCTTAGGACACTGAGGCTTGCAGGCAAGTTCCTTGTGAATTGTGATTCATAGTTTGAGGAGAAAAGAAGTAAAATTCAGGCAAGGCATTCCAAAGAGGGTATCAGAAAAAGCAAAGAAATTATTGTTCTAATTTCTTTCCTCCTGGCTTATACTTCAGCAAAGATTCCAAGTATGCACCTAAAATATGTTTCTTCCTGGGTCATTTCTTCAGACTGCAATATGCCACTCTTTGGAAAAAAAGATATTTTATGATCTTCAGAGAAATGTTTACTAAAGAGCCAGGATTTATTATCAATATCTTATGCTATAATATTCAAAACAAATATGCAAGATGAAGATAAAGTCTTGCTGTCCTGTTTATAGCACAAACAGAGCTGAAAGGCAAGCCAATTCCTGAGGTAGTTGTAGCTTCCGTATCTGTCACTTACTAACAATGTTATTTTATGCAGAGTTTAAATTGTCCAGAACACAATTTCTTTACCTGTCTTACTTTCTTCTTTCCTTTCCTTTTCTTTCTTTTCCATTCCTTTCTCTTTTTTTATACAGGAGGTTGAACCCAGGGGTGCTTTACCACTGAGCTACATCCCCAGCCATTTTTGTTTATTTATTTTTATTTTGAAACAGGGTCTTGCTTAATAGAGCCAAAGCTGTATTAAGTAAACAGCCAAGGAGTCACTGTTAAGCCAACAGATTTTCAATCTTCAGTTTAGACCTGGGTAATTCACTCTAATCAACTCTATTTTCAGGTGTAGATACAGTTGTTAGGATATTAACAAGGAGGTGAGAAAATCATGTGCCCATGACAGAAATACCAGCTTTCATCTACTTTGAGTCACATTTTTTTCATATTTACATAAATCTGAACTTGGATGTGTTTTGGAACTGCTACTGGCCCAGCAACAGGCCCTGTATATCAGCACTTGCAGAAAGATTATCAGTGCCTTGGGAAAGAATCTTGGCAGCAAGAATGAAACAATCATTTAAGATATACTGGTCACTATTCATGGCTTAAGGACAACAATTCATGTGAATTGTGGATGTTGATGATAGGGTGGAAATATGATTCAGAGTCTAACTTTTCACGTGAAAATTGATTAAGGAACACCTTAATTTATTTTCCTTGTACATTTTTTCTATTAACCTCGAATGAATATTTGAGAAAAATCTATGCTGAATACATCTAAAGGATCCCTTGTAAGTAGAATAAAATAAAAATTCTAAATAATAAAGCATCATGTCATCCAATTTTCAATACCACCTAGAAAGAAGATTGGATTTAACCACTTCATTCTAACAAGTAAAAAGCTGAACAAACTGAAAAACCAATAGTGTTTCTTAAATCTTCTTCTCTTAAGAGAAGTGAGAACACAGGGCAAACTTCTGCACCCAAGACTGAAGAGAGAGAGGCAAATACTGGTAACAACTTAGTTGAAGCAGTGCCACAGAAGGAAATCCTGAACTATGTCTGACAAATGGCTTGAGGTTCAGTGGGCATAACTCCAAGACTTAAAAATACTCAAAGGGACTTTGTCATGGGGGAATCTCACACTTAAATGAGCCCTACCTCCAGAAGCACAACCAAGTTCTCATAGTAATTATCAGAGAAAAATTCCTTCATGCTTCTAACAGGACAAGAAGTAAATAAATCATTTTGAAATACACGTAGCATTTTGCTCTTCTTAACAAGGCCTTCCCTCAAAAGATGGTTTAATTATGGCCTAATTTTCTATGGTTTTATCAGAAGCTAACCAACCTAGGAAAAGTGAAATATCCAATTCCAGCCAGGTTTAACCATCTTATCCTAAGGAAAAGTGTGAGAACTGAAAAGTGCTTGTGAAATTCACTGTACAGACATACAGGGTCTCTGAAAGATTAAGACCTAATCGTAGACCTACTGAATGCTTCTTTTCCTTCCACAGCTTACCACCATGTAACTAAAGGCCTGTTCACAATATTTCTTTTTATTCAGTACATCATATAAGCTACCAAGAAAAAATTACAAGGCATACTACAAGGCAAAACACAATTTAAAGACAGAGCAAGCACCAGAAGCAGACATGACAGGAATGTTGAGATGAGCAGACAAGAAATTTAGAACAACAATGATTATGTATTGAATAATCTAATGAATAAAGTAGATGGCATGCATGAACAGATGGGCAATGTAAGCAGAGAGAAAAATCCTTAGAAAGAACCAAAAATAAATGATAGACATCAAATACACCATAATGGAAATAAAGAATGACTTTGAGGGACTTACTAATAGACTGGACAAGGCTGAGGAAAGAATCTCTGAGCTTGATGATATATCAAAAGAAATCTTCATAACTAAAAAGCAAAGAAAACCCATACAATATCCAAGGATGGTGGGACAATTCAAAATGTGTAACATAGGCATAATGAAATATAGGCAGGAAGGGAGGGAGAGTGGGTGAGAGGAAGAGAAGAGGAGAGGAGTAAGAGGAAGGAAGAAAGAGAGAAATACTTGAAAGAAAAATTACTCAGAAATGCCCAAATTAGGGGCTGGGGATGTGGCTCAAGCGGTAGCGCGCTCGCCTCGCATGTGTGTGGCCCGGGTTCGATCCTCAGCACCACATACAGACAAAGATGTTGTGTCCGCCGATAACTAAAAAATAAATATTAAAAAATTCTCTCTCTCTCTCTCTCTCTCTTTAAAAAAAAAAGAAAAAAAGAAATGCCCAAATTAATGTCAGACACAAAACCAAACATCTAGGAACTAAATAATACCAAAAATAAATCCACATCTACTGTTAACTGATCATCAAGAATGTCAAGAACACACAATGGGGAAAAAACAAGACATTCACACACTGAAGAATGGAATTTGAGCTTTATCTCATACTGTACAAAATATAATCAACTCAAAATGGGTTAAATACTTAAACATTAGATTTGAAATCATAAAACTAATAGAAGAAAGCATAAGGGGAAAGATTTTTCACATTGGTCTGGATAATAATTTCATGAATACAATAACAAAAGTGCAGGCATCAAAAGCAAAAATAGACAAAAGTGATGGCATCAAACTAAAAAGCTTCTCACAGCAAATGAATGAACCAATGAGTGAAAAGGACGTCTATGGAATGGGAGATAAAGATTAATAGCCAAAATATGTAAGAATCCCCTAAACCCAATAACAAAGAGCAAATAATCCAATTCAAAAATGAGCAAAGGACTTAAATAGTTTTTTCAAAAGAAAATATACAAATGGTCAACAGTTATATTTTTTAAATGCTCAATATCACTAACCATCAGGGAAATGTCAAAACTATAATGAGGTATCATCTCATGGCTATTAGAATGGCAATTATCAAAAAGACAAAAGGTAAGAGTTGGTAAAGATGTGGGACAAGGGAATATTTGTGTACTGTATACTGTTGGTGAGAATATAACTAGAAGAATCATTATATAAATGGTAAAGGAGTTTCCTCTAAAACTTGAAACAAAACTACCATATGATGCAGAAATCAAAGGAAATAAAATTAATATTACAAAGAGATATCAGCACTCCTATGTTCATTGCAGTATTATTCATAATAGCCAAGATAGGGAAACCACCTAAGTGTCTGTCAATAAATGATTATATACGGGAAGCCATCCATGAATCACGTGAGGGTCTTCTCTTGGTATAGTAGCCAGGGAAATTTAGGTTTGGCATTGTGAACTATGCATGGCTCTCCTGAAGGAATAGATTGCCCAATGCACTTGACCTTTATCTCCACTGTGCTAGGAAGATACCTCATAGTAGCTCCAGAGATAGGCGTAATCCCATTGGAAACTGAACAGCCCACCTTTAACCTTTTTTTAGTGAAGAATATTCTACAGAAGGCCCTTGATGTTTCCCAATATAAATAAAGCAGAGGCGGGCTCCATTTTGCCATAGTCTAGAAACTTGATCTGTCTAATCATCTTGCCAGTCCTGCACCTGCTTTTGAAATTACTTTCTGTGTTCTATGGGTTTTTTCACCGTTTTATTTCTCTTAGCTTTTATCTTTCAGCCAGCCCATTCCACCAAGGGGAACCAACCCCATTTCCACCGCCCACGCAGAATATGGGTGGGAATTATATAAGGGAAATGAGAGATATATAATATCCATTTTATATTGACATTATTACCATGATGATGATGATGATTCATCCTTTGAAAAGAAGAAAATCCTGCCTTTTGAGACAACACAGATGAACTTATGGGACATTTTGCTGAGTGCAATAAGTCAGCTGCAGAAAGACAAATAGGGCATGATCTCACTTATATATGGAATCTAAAATTGTCAAACTCATGGAAGCAGAGTCGAATAGTACTTGCCAAGGGTTGGGTGAGGAGGTAATGGGGCAATGTTGGGTTTAACAGTTGGATATTCAAGTTGGATTATTTCTGGAGATCAAATGCACAACACGGTGACTACAGTTAACGCAGTATTGTATATTAGAGATTCCCTAAGAGATTAGATCTTAAGTGTTTTCACCACAAAAAAAAAAAAGAAAAGAAAGAAAAGAAAGGTAGGAAATAATTAGATGAGGTGAAGAATATGTTAATTTTACAATGTATGCATATATAAACTTGTAAATCTTAAATATATACCATCTTCTTTGTCAATTATACCTCAATAAAAATAGAAAAATAGTGTCTGAGACTTGATACAAAGGTAGAAATTAATCCATCTTGGATTAATTAGAGAGATCTAATAAGAGATCCAACCACCTCCTTGTAAATCTATATTGCAGAACTTCCTGGTGAGATTTGAGAGTACACAGTAGACCCATCCTCAGCAAACTGGAAGTTGTGGCCTGCCTCACATAAGGAAGAAAGAGCCACCCAAAGACCCTCATAGGCCCCTGTCCTAATGCAGCAGCTTCCTCCTTCATGTGAGATCCAACTATTTAGTTTCTCCACCAATCCACTGAATTAAATGCCCTCAAGGAATACAGTAAGCCAAGAAATTTAAGAAAATTTAAACAGATACTTTCCAAAAATGTTTTAAAAAGATAAAAGAAAACCAATTTTGTTCTATGCTATAGAGCAGGAATTGTGAGAGGGAGAAAGAATAGCACCCACTAAAATAAATCACACTCAATGTCAAGAAATTACTTCCTTAGGGGCTGTGGAATGTGGCTCAGTGGTAAAATGTTTAGCTGGCCTGTGTGAGGCCCTGAGTTCAAACCCCAGCACTGAAAAAAAGAAGGAAGGAGGGAGGGAGGAAGGTTTGTTTTAGAGTCCCTAAGTGAGATGAGTGGTAGGAAATAATCCCAGCATAAAGTCACATTTAACCTGAAAAAATACTGGACACTGGTGAACATGAACAAGAGCTTGCAGATATTCATTATCAAACTACCCTTTATGAGGTAGATTGTTAATAGCCAAATATTTATTGAGTAAATTCTGAACCTTCATGGGTTCTGAAAGGCCACAGAATAAAAAAGTTAAAGATATATTTTCCAGGTAAAAAGCATAGTGAAGTCAGGAATTAAGGCAGGCATTTCACCTTGAATGAGTACAAACAAGAAAATATAAATAAAATGTTCAATAGCACAATATTAATAGTATGATACCAAACAAAATTCTGCCCTTAAGGGATAGGATTAGTCACGTTATTATTTTTCAAAATACAGCTTGTACATTACCACATGATATTTAGGAACAACGCATGATGTAACTCAATTTGTTTATTTTTAAAAGTCACATTAGAGTAGGGTACCACTTAACTGCACAAATAGCCTTTTAAGTAGAATCTAAAACTTCATTTCTGCTTATCAAGCTAACTGTGGTATAAAATCAAACTTTCCATTGTTGAAATGCATGTACTGTAAGGACTCAATGTCATCCATTAGGAAGTTCAGTAACTGTTTCAAGCTAAAAGTTCACAAATAATTGGATATCAAGTGCTTAACATGTAGTTATTGAGCTGAATATATCTAACAAAAACATTGATAAGATTCATGAGTACCTAAGACGTAGGAATAAATTTAAAACATTATATAAGAAGTTGGCAGACAAGATGCTTAGGTACCCCTTATAAATCTGATTCTCCTAACTACAATTATATTGTAATGGCTCTTGCTAACAGACAGCAGTGGTTCTTTAGACGTTTTTAGTATACAAACACCCTGTTGTTGACAACTCTGTTTTACTGAAACTCTCCTCCTCTGCTTTTTTCCAATTACTGTAGCCAGGTTCTTCTCCTACTTCACAAGTAATTTGCAGTTTATCACAAGCAACTTCTACTTTTACTACACAAGTTCTTCCTCAGCCACTTCTTTTGTAACCATAGCTTCAATGTTCCACCTATCTATCGGACATACTACATCCATCTAAAACGTTCAAAACACTCCATCTTGCTATTCAATCTCTTCCTCTCCCCACTTGTATCAACCGCTGATTCTTACTGATATTTAGAAAATGTCAAAGGTGATTTTTACCTCTCCCAATTTAACCCCTAAAAATAAAAGTTCATATTTTCTGAGCCCAAGGAAAAAGAAAGATAGGGACTGGAAATATAGCTCAGTGGAATAGTTGTATGAGGCCCTGGTTTCAAACACCAGCAAAACACACACACACACACACACACACACACACACACACACAGTATTTTGATCAAAGGAAGAAAGAATGAATCAGTTCAGAATCCATCCCAACCCATTTTCAACTTCACTTCAGAACCCAGACCTCTAGAAGTCAAGCCTTTAGTGACAGATAGCTCCTCAGAGTCACCAAACAACTTCAAAACAAGTAACCCTGCTTTCTTTTTTTTTAAATTTTTTTTAAGTTGGACACAATATCTTTATTTATTTATTTTTATGTGGTGCTGAGGATCGAACCCAGGACCTCAATTGTGCTAGGTGAGTGCTCTACTGCTGATCCATAACCCAAGCCCCAGTAACCCTGCTTTCATAGCTGTCAACCAATCCCTAAAATACCTGGTGATGAAGTTCACAAATTCATGATTTCCATGCTTCCTAAAAGCAGTTTGCTTGCTTAGAGAAACCATGTAATACAAGCACAGCAACCTCTTCTTTAACAAGTAACACACTGGCTTTTCATTTTAACTATTAAGTCGTGGATCCTTCCTTTGACACTACCCAATCAGTCTCTGAATCTTTGAGTTCCACCTAGAAATCCACTTCCAGGTTCCTATCACTCATTTCCCAATGTGATCACCTCTCCTAGTTGCTGTTCAGCCTATAGACCACCCAGTTCCCCACCCAGTATTTATCAGTATTACTGTCTATGTAAAACCCACATCTCCTCTCAGACCCACCCCCACTTTTTTTTTACTTTTTAACACCTTTACACTCAGTCTTCTCAAGTTGCCTTTCGTCTATGCTCCCATCCCCATATATTTCTTTTTTTTTATAACCAACATCTCAACCACCCATTCTTCAGCCCCTAACAATCATTATATCCTCTGCTTCTTTGACTTTGACTTTTCTTCTGATTTCTCTCTCTATTAAATCACGTGTCACATGGCTTAAAATAAATTTTTAACAAAATTGTCTCTCTCACCTTCTCCATTTCTTCAGTAAAGACCATGGTGGGGTCTCGATAAATGAATTATTAAACTAGAACTAGAAATTTGGGCTTATAGATGTGTCCTCTTAAGTTTTCCTCTTTTATAACAAAAAAAAACAACTTTGAAACAATAGAAGTATCCAAAGAAGACTATTTGAGAATATTTAACTAAATCCATGAAGTATTTTCCAAATCTCAGAATTTTAACTCCAACTTTGGAGAAAGTCTTCATTTAGGGAAAAAATCATTTTTTTTATCTTATAATGTGCATTTAATTAATTCAAAAGGCTGGGTCTTCTAAAATGCAGGTGTAGACATTTTTTGAATCATGAGAATGCTACTTTTAAAATTATGTTGTATTAGTCCTTAATTTAGGAATGTTTTAATATAATATGAGAACTAATTAATTGCTTGATATCTACTTAAATTTCCAAGTATATGTACTTAAGTGTTAAATTCTTTTTTTTTTTTTTTGGTAAGTCAGTCAGATTCTTGACAAAGCTTTATTTCCCCAAAACAGACTTAAAATTTCAGCTTAGCCATCTGTTTGTCAATTCTTATTCTAAAACCAACCCCATCTGTTGAAGAGTTGGAAAGAGCACTGTTGAAGAAATAATTTAGGACTAATTTTTCTAAAGATAAAGGATGACATTATCATCATAGACCTGCCAGCATGGGAAAGCTCAACTTAGTTGCTGGGAAAAACAGATTCTACTGTGCAAACATCAAATTGGGTTAGGGAGCTCAATTACAAAACTCAAAACAATTAATGAAGGACCAATCAAGTTGTTGTACTTTCCCCATAAGTCAGAGAATAATAATAATATAAGAGAAATGAGAATAATTCAGTGCTAGAGGCACCATGGTATTTAAAGACCAATTCTGGGTACATTAGACAATACCCCAAAATTAAAACAAACTAACAAACACAAAAATATAGACAATAAGCCACAGTGACTATAATTTAACCAATATTATAATAAAGAAAGTAACAGTAATTGAGGACGAGGGAAAAGAGGGAGATAGAAGATTATTATCATTATCATTATTATAAAGGTAGTATTGATTATATTCCAAAAGTTGAAATATTGGTCTGGGCATGTAGTTCAGGGGTAGAGCACTTGATTAGCACGTGCAAGGCCCTGGTTTTAATCCCCAAAAAAATAAAATTGAGATCTTTCAACATGTAAATTTTGACTCCAATGGCATGAAGTTAAATTCTGAGTCCTAGTTACCTGTTTCAACACGCATAATGTAATGTAATCATGTTTTCAAAACCAGGCATAAGAATATTTCCAGTCCTACCTGCACTCCCAGAACTTTGCCACTCTCTTTGGATTTGGATAGAACTTTGTTATTGCCACAATGAATAGAATGGGGAAAAAGTTAGTTGTTTAATTTTTGAGGCCTCAGTAATACATTATGAAGGCACCCAAAGAATTTCACATGGAGAAACCAGTGAGAAGCCCCATGTAGAATAGAGCCTATAGCTAGCATTAGATGAGAAAATAAGAAAACCAAATAGCTACTACATAGCAACTACTCTAAAACTTGGCAGCTCCAAATACTTATTGTTTCATACAGTTTCAGTAGTCCAGGATTCAGGGTGGCTTAACTAAGTGGTTGTAGTTCAGGGTATCATGAAGTTGCAATCAAGATGTCAACTGGGGTTTGATCATCTGAAGTCTTGACTGGGGCTGATAAATCTGCTTCCAATGGGACTCTTTCACCTGCCTAGCAGTTAATGCTAAATGTTGGAAGAGGGCTTCAGTTCCTCACCATGTATTTCCCCACAGGATATTTGAGTATTTCCATGATGCAGTTTCTCCTAGATGTGATTCAAGAGGGAACAACGTGGAAACTGCTATGTCTTTTACAAATTAGCTTCAGAAGGTGTACTTTATCATTTTCACAATATCCTATTGGTTACACGGGTCAGCCTGTTCTGTATAGGAGGGGACTGTGCAAGGGCATGAATACCAAGACTTAAGAACTATGTTGGGCGCAAAGGGCTCTATGACAGAGGTTTAAATCTAAGTAATAAGAATCCTTAAAAAGGAAAATGGGGAGGAAAAATGGGGTATTATGAACCAAAATAGATTTCTATGCATGTGTGAGTTTCTCAGGTTGAACCCAACTACTATATATATTACCATTAAGCTCTAATTTAAAAAAAAAATAGAAAAGAGAATACAGACAGTATATCACCAAAGAAATAATACAAGCAGAAAATTATAATTCAAGAAAAAAATTCCCAAAACTGAAAATCATGAACTTACAAATTGAAGTGGCCTGCCAACCACTTAGCATAACAGATAAAAAGAGAACCACATCAAGGAAAATCATGATAAAACTTCATGACACTAGAAACAAAAACAAGCTTCCAGGGGGAGGGAAAAGTATCCCCTACAATGGATCAGAGAACAGAATGGCTTTAAATTGAGCAACAGCAAAGGAAAACTCAATGCTCTCAAACTTCTGAAGGAAAATTATTTTCAGCATAGAATTCTAAATCTTCTTACACTGTCATTTAAGTGTAAATAGAACAAAGATAATCAAACCCTCAAAATATTTATCTCTCTTTCCCTCTTTCTCAGAAAACCAATGACAAAGATGGATGATCCACCAAATCCAGGGAGCAAAACAGGAAAAGGAATTCCAGGGATACACAAAATCCTAGTAAAACAGAAGCAAAAGGATCCCTAGTCATGGCAAAGGAAGAACTCAGATGAAACCTTACACCAGACATAAAGGAGGGTGTAAGGGTAAAAGGAGAGTTAAATATTCATTTTCTATTGTGAAAAATCAATAGATAATGTCTAAAAACTGAAAAATATCAAGAAGCAATGATATAAACATATTATTCAAAGACATAAAGGTAAACGATAAAGTAAGTATTCAGTAAAAGAACCGGGCACCAAGGCACATGCCTGTAATCCCAGCAGCTTAGAGGCTGCGATAGGAGGATCAGGAGTTCAAAGCCAGCCTCAGCAATGGTGAGGCACTAAGCAACTCAGTGAGATCCTGTCTCTAAATAAAATACAAAATAAGGGTAGAGTTGTGGCTCAGTGGTCAAGTACCCCTAAGTTCAATCCCCAGTACCAAAAAAAAAATTTTTTTTCACTAAAAGAGATTAAAGAGTAGTAGGCTTTAGGGAGGGGGGACTTGTTATGAATAGGAAAGGGAGGAGCTTGCTACTATTCATAACAAGTATTTTAAATTATGAACATACGAATCTGTCAATTTCAAAAAGAAACAGAGAGATACTAGGAAAAGACAGTCTCTTTTCTATTTCTAGACATTGCTGCTCTGGATGTAAGACCTTGAACTACTGCAGCTGTCCCAAAAAGAAATATGAGTCCATACACTGAGGGCAGCAAGGCAGAATTTGGGAAAGACCTAAATCCTAAATGACATCAAGAACAACTGAATTAATCAACATAGAAAAACACTGTCTTTGGACTCTTTATTCTGTTAGATAGTATGAGGTGCTTTAACCTACATTTTAACTTTCAGCCAAGCACTCTATATATTAATATGTGGTGAGATTGGTAGAACAAATCAGTGATTAGGCAACAATGGCTACACATCTCAAATTTCGGCTCTACATGTAATAACTTCCAAATGATTGATACAGTGGAGAAAAACATACTTGAGAAATTTGCACTTGAGTGCCAAATATATATTCAAGGACTAAAAACAGGTGGATTCAGCTAAATTATTTTCTATGCCCCTGATATATGATTAGGTAAAATCACTCCCCTGTCTTTATATTTTACTCATTTTTTTCATGTATGTTTTGCAAATAGCATTGAGGCACTAGGCCAAGCTTGTCAGCATGAATGAAAGACATATTTGTCTCAAGTTCTCAGCATGAGAAGACAAGCATGCCAGAAAATCAAATTAATTGAAGTGACCCTCATCTGCAATATCTGGAAGAGAACTCAGGTAAGGCCACTCCTAATAAGTTAGGTGGAGTGAATTATCCTTTGGTTATTTTTTGCAGGTGAAAAGATGCCCAGTTGAAATAACAGACTGATCAAATGAATTGCCATTTTTAACATGACCTAAAAAGAGGAATTAAGGGATTATAGGATGGAGTTAATAAATAGAAAGTTGTAGCATATTGTGTGTCAAAGATTTTAAACTTGTAACATTTTATTTTCCAGAAATCCTAATAGGATGAAGACTTAAGTTGGCAGAGAAAGGAAATGGGGGGAAAAAGTTTATGACTATGCAAGTTGTGCTTTCACTAGATGCCAAGTTCTTTATCTAGAGGGGGATAGAAAATAAAATTATGTTTTATATACCTTTGAATTTTATTAATTAAATACTATTTTTAATTCCTCATGAATAATTTTGAATATTTTTGAAATTTATTTTAGTTATAGATTGGCACAATATCTTTATTTTGTTTTGTTTTTATTTTTATGTGATGCTGAGGATCAAACCCAGTGCTCATATGTGCAAGGCAAGTGCTTTGCCACTGAACCACAGCTCCAGCCCCTAATTTTGCATAAATAAGGGTATAATTTAAATGCTCTTCATTGAGCAATACTGGGTTTTTTTTACTCTAAATTATTTAAATGCACCTCACTTTTCTACTGCTGCAATAGTTAACAGAGAAGAATATGGCGGGTAAGGCCAGTAGACTGTTTATCAAAGCTGATAATTGATGTCTTACCCCTAATTTGCTTGAATTATATTAAATGTTCCACATTATAATATTCCATTATTACTTTGTGTACTCATTAGTTGCTTAAATCTCTAATTAGTGGAATGTCATTCAGGTTTTTCTTTTGACATTAAGATGAGTTTGCCTATTCAGTTCATTATTTGTTACTTTGTAAATAAAGCCAACAATTTATAGTTCATATTTTTCACCAAATTTCAGGGTGGGAGTAGTGTACTTTAATTAGAATTGTTAGTAAAGTAAGTACTCTTTCAGTAGACTTTGTGCCTTTCAGCAGTCTAATGGTAAAATCAGTCTTCTCAGAGTAGAGAATAAGATAAATCTGAAGAGTCTTCTTGAAAAGATTGAGTCAATTTTTCATTCTTTGTTACTCCATCACATCACACATACCAAATGTAAGTTAAGTTGGATTCCAAATATAATATTAGCATAAGCAGTAACATAGTTAATCATTTCACTTGTAGTAGTCTGGAGTAGTTAGTCTTGACTCAGTGGTTCAAAAGCATCATCAAGGAACTTTCACTCTGGGAACCTCAATGTGTTGAACTTAATGCTTTTAGACTTTTAGAACTTGTCAACTCACAGTCACAAGAGGACTGCTTGCAGGTCCAGAGGTCACGTCCTAATATCAATATCCCAAATTAGAGTTAAAGATGGATAGATTAGGGGGAAAAAAATTTCCCAGCAATCCCGAGTTGATTTTCCTTTGTGCCAATTCACACTGCAACAAATGGCTACAAGAAAAACTTGGCAAAGATCTGTGAAATTTCCACAATTGCTCTAGACAAATTGTGATTTATCTTTTATGACTGTGTTGCTGCTGTAGAAAATTATCAGAAACAGTGAATTAAAACAACACGAACTTAATGTCTCACAGTTCAGAAGTCAAAAATAGGTCTAACAGGACTACAGACAAGGCAGTAGAAGGAATAAATTCCTTCTCAAAGTTTCAGGAGAGAATGTCACTGAATTTTTCAGCTTCTAGGGGTTGTCTGCATTTCTTGGTTTATGAACCATTTTTCTCATCCCTTCAACCTCTGCTTCTATCATCAGATCTCTTTCTCTGATTCTCCTCACTTTCTCCGTTACAAAGTCCTTACACCGGACTCACCCACATAGTAATCTTCCCATCTCAAAATCCTTAACGTAAGCACATCTGCAAAGTCCTTCTGAGGTGTTAGATAATATATTTAACAGCTTCCCAGGATTAGGCCGTATTGGTTGAGGGGAGGTATGTTATTCTACCTACCAGTAGATGGTTACATTGCCACTTAGAGGGAAAAAAAGAGATTCTTTTTTATCAAAGCAGAAGGTACCTGATAAGCAACCACCAGTGTACATCACCCTCCATATATTTTACTCCTACTTATCATTCCTCCCTCCCCTCTACAAGTGATAGAAAGGAAAGGAAAATAAGTATTTCCTTTACATTTAATTATGAATAAATATTTTCTTCCAAAGCTATTGGAAAATATAATTTTGCTATAGCAAAGATACAAGTCAAAAATCAGACTTTCAAATGTGCATGTTATTTTCCATGTGCTATCACAAAAGTTCTAAAATGTATCAGAGCTAAAACTAGAACAGATAAGAGGTAAGTTTTTTCTTTAGATGGTTGTAATTGCATTGTATTATATGTGGGTGTGAACAATTCATTCCAAAGATCTACATAAATTTTCCCTACTTCTTTATTACCCTTTCTTTCAAAAAGGGAAAGCAGCATATTGTGGTGAACTTTAGTGACTTGGCAGCTTAACTCACTAGTTTAAAGGTCAAAATATTGACTTTACAGCAATTCTGATACGTTAAGGAATTTGGGTTTTGTTTTTGCTGTTGTTATTGTTGTTGTTGTTTTAATAGCCAAAATAACCAGCAGAGGCCAATTTCTCTTATTTAATGCAGTCTTGAAAAGGAGATTCTGAATGTTGTTGCTAGCATGAAATCCCTTTAGCTGACATAAATATCATCCCCTGGGGCTTGTTTGCAATCATCTTGAGATATTACCTAACAAAGATGTCCTTAACTGGATGATGCTTTAGAATCAGGCGTGCAAGAGTAATAGTTTACCACCAACTCTCAATTTAGCTGTGACCATGGAGATGCAAAATGTTAAGAGTGTCCTCAGGGAATGAAAGAGTAAAATTCATTGACACAGATCAGTTTTCTAAAAGAAATTCTTAGCAGAAGAATTTTCCAACACACTCCTCAGTGTACATGTTACAACACTGATTCTGCCCAAGATAAAATCCCATCCCAGAGTCAAGCAAAATTTACCAGGACACCAAGTGAGACATTTCCATGCACACTCACATAGTAAAAATATAGTCCCAAGACCCTCATCTCTTTGTCTGTCTTTCCCCAAATGTGTACTGCAAAATATTACTTTTGTTTTGTTGTTTCACTCGCTCCATTTCTTCCTAACACACAAATCTTTTTTCAAAACTGGCAACAGTTAGCTCCCCATCTTTTTCAAGCAGTTTAGCTTCATCTTCATACTATTGGCTTAGGAGTCCCCTGGGTCCAGAGATCTGAAGTGCTCCTGGAAGCTTTGAAGTAGAGCTACTATTCCCCCTTCATTTCACCTGCCAGCTCTGCACCCTCTCTGGTATTCCGCTTTCCTTCCTGCATCTGTCCTTCCTAGTCACAAGGAAATACACCTCTCCAGCAACCTAGCAAAATAACACTCCGATTCATTTAAATTTTGTCTCCAGAGTCTGAAGTCATTTTCTTCAGAAGGCAAGAATTAAGCACCCATAATATATATTTTCAGTGAAGAAAAGGAGAGCAATAAGACGATGAAAAACTCATTTCTGACTGCAAGATTTAAGTTCTTTATTTAGGATAAATCTCCAAATGGTTTCCAGTTGTCTTTGTTCCAATGCATATACTGTGCTCCTCAAAATTAGTTCCATGCTTAACTTTTGTTTGAATATTTAAATAAAATTGATTTTAAAACAGTTTTTACTGTTTTGAAAATAAAATCATGCATGCCAAATTTGAAACATTGGTTTTGAACATTTCCTTTAAATGTGAAACTTACAATTTTCCCTGAAAATTCTTAGGAAGTTCAAGAATAAAAAGAAAATAATTTCAGGTGTTGAATAAATTCAAGATAAATTTACTATTTATCATTTGAGGGTCCAACTGTTGATTCTGATAACACCCAACTCATCATACAGATGTTTGTTTAGTTCACTATAGAATACCTTAGATAGCCATGTATGAAAATATAAATTTCTTAAAGAAAAAATAAACTAAAGACTAAAGGTAAAGATGAAATATCATCAAGGAATTAAAAGAAAATATAAGGAGGGTTTTTTTTAAATAACATTAAGGTATGGAAACTTTCCAAGTATGCCACAAATCCAAAAGACATAAAAGTAAGATTTGTAAACATGATTATATAACATAATGTGTATTGTACCAACAAAACAAAACTACAAAGAAAGTGCCAAATAACAAACTGGGAGAAATATTATTTATATGCACTACACACACACAATATATATACAATATATATATATATTGTATATATATTGTGTGTGTGTGTGTGTAGTGCTGGGGATTGAACCCAGGGTCCTGTGCATGCAAAGCAATCACTTTACCAACTGAGCTATATCCCCAGCCCTTTGCAACATATTTTATGAAAACAAAACTACATGAATCTATGATTCTATGAATCAATAAGGGGCAGACTAAAAGTTTTAAAGAAAAACAGAAAGGACATGAACAACTTACAGTGAAGGAAAAAAAGGTTTCCTAAAACCTGAAAAGAGGCTTGATGTTTTATTATATACATATATATATACATTCATATATACATTTATGTATGTATGTATACAAATATACATTTATGTGTATATATGAAGAAATTTTAATTAAAAGTACAATTAGACACAATTTTTCACCCATAATATTGTCAATGAGCAAAAAGCATAATAACACTTGTTTTTCTGTATAAAGGAAACAAGGAGCCAGGTGCAATGGTGCATGCTTGTAATCCCAATGGCTCGGGAGGCTGAGACAGGAGGATTGTGAGTTCAAAGCCAGACTCAGCAATGGCGAAGCACTTAGCAATTCAGTGAGATCCTGTCTCTAAATAAAGTACAAAATAGAGCTGGGGGTGTGGCTCAATGGTTGCATGCCCCTGAGTTCAATCCCTGGTACCAAAAAAAAAAAAAAAAGGAAATGAATACTCTGCACTATGGTTGGTATGGTTGGTTGGTTGGTAGAATATGCTTTGATCTGAATATTTTTGTCCTCTCAAACTTTGCATCTTGAAATTCTAACACCCAGAGCAATGGTATTTGGAAGTGGAGTTTTGGAGAGTTAATTGGACTTAGATTATGTTATGAGAGTAAGGCCTTTATGCTGGGATTAATTTTCTTATTGAGAGAGAGAGAGAGAGAGAAAGACATAGTATCTCCCCCACCCCTCCCCACAGACATAACCAAGAAGAGAACCCTCACCAAGAGCCAGATTGTGCCAGCACACTGATCGCTGATTTCCCAGCATCCTGAGCATGAGAAATTATTGTTGGTTAAGTCACCCAGTCTATGATGTCCTTTTGTAAGAGACTGAACCAACTAAGACAGAATGCAAATTGGGATCTACAACAAACATTTTGACATTGCTATCAAAATTTCAAACTTGCATACCCTGACATCCTACAGTTTTTCTAGTAATGGATTTTTCAAAAATACTTGCACATGTATGCATTAACACATATACAAGAAAATTTATTGCAACAGTTTTAGGAAGGGCACATGATTAAAAACACCTAAATATCTATATTATGAAAAAGGTTACCGGATAAATGAATTATGATAAAACATGAAATAGAGCAACATGTAAACATCAAAATTATGTGGCAAGAGGATTCTCGGAAGATGGTAGAGTGGGAAATACCAGAAACTTGTCTCCCTACCTAGACAACAATTGAGCTCTCAGAATCTATCTCTGTACCTATTTTGGGATTCTGAAATCTATTAAAGGCTTTCAACTTCTAGGGAGGACTTAGATGGTAAATTGAAATTAATTTTAGTTGACTTCAGCTCTTACCACAGTAGGAGCTGCTTGTCCTCCAACCTCAACTCTATAGCAGGAAGCTAGGTTGGTATTCCTAGAAGAGTTTGCACACAGGTTGAGTCAGGAAGGATTCTGACCTCTAAATATCAGGGATCTGTGTGCTACCAACTCATTGCTCCTGCTGATGGTGCAGACAAAGGTGTGAGAGCCCATTGTTGTTTTACCTATCCCTATTGTTATCAACATCCTTTTTCTCCCTTCATTTTCCCCTTTTCACCTTTTGAGAGCCAGACATTGAAAGCCAGGACATTTGAAAGCAACCGTATATACTGAAGAAATTAGAAAGTCACTACACATGCCCAAGGAAAAACTCAGAAAAGACTTTAAAAAACTTTGAATTTATACCTCAAGCTGATCTTCTATATAGACAGAACATACATAATCAAAAAAACAAAAACAAAAAACAGAGAAGGGGAAAATCTGATTTCCGACTTCAACACATTTTTCAATTCAAATGTCCAATTTTCAACAATAACAAAATAATCACAAGGCATACTAAGAAACAGGAAAGTAAAGAGGAAAATAATGAAACAACAGAAACTGTCCCTGAAAAAAAAAAAACTGATGGCAATCTACTAGACAAAGACTGAAACTAACTTAAAATGCTCAAAGAACTAAAGCAAGATGCAGCAAAAATCAAGAAAAACAACGCATGAACAAAATGAGAATATCAATAAGAAGGTAGAAAACCTAAAAAGGAAACAAAAGTAAACTACTAAATAGTGCGATAACTGAAATAAAAATTCAAGGCAAGTTTGAGCAGGAAGAAGAAAAAGAATCAGTAAAAAAAAAAAAGCAAAACAATGGAAATTATGGGATCTGAGAAACAGAAGGTAAAAAATATCTATGAAAAGTGAACTAGGCCTAAGGAAGTTCTGAGACACCTTAAGCAGACCATTGCACACATTCTCCCAGCAGAGAAGAAAGAAAGGAACAGAAAGAATATTTGAAGAAACACTGGCTGAAAACTTGCCAAATGTGATAAAAGACAAGAGCACAAATATTCAAGAAGCTCAATCCAAGTAGGATGAACTCAGAGATCCACACGGAGACACATCATGATCATACTTTCAAAAGACAAAAGAAATTTCAAAGCAGCCAGAAAAAGTGACTGTATAGTAGGGATCCTAAACTTTGGCAGTCCAGAAGAGAGTGAGCTGATATATTTTAAGTGGTAATAGAAGAAGGTGTCAAACAAGAATTCTATATCTAACAGAACTAGCCTTTTTAAATAGAGATTAAAAAGACTAATAAAAACTGAGGGAGTTCAGTACCACCAGTCTTGCACTTCAAGGAATGCTCAAGTGAGTCCTACAGGTTGAAATAAAAAGACACTTAACAGTTACTCAAAGCAATAAGAAAAAATAAAGGTGTCAAACCTATAAGAAGAAATAAAGGTAAATACATGAGCAATTATAAAATCTATTATTACTATAAAAATGGCATACAACTCCACTTTTTTCCTACATGATTTTAAAAACAAATACTTTAAAAATATATATTAGTCTACAAACTAGTGCTATTATAACTTTGGCTTTTAACTCCACATATTTTTCCTGTATAATTGAAGAGACTAATATGTTTTTTTTTAAAGTTACAGTTTATGTTTTTAGACACAGTATGTAAAGAAATAATTTTGTACACCAACAACTGAGAGACATGGGGATGGAGCTATTAAAAGGAGCAGACATTTGCATTCAAATTAAAGTAGTTTAATGTTAGGTTGCTAAATGTAATTAATCTTCATGGTAACCACAAAGGAAATAGCCAAAGAATATACACAAAAGGAAATGATAAAGAAATTTTAATATTTTACTACAAAAATCAACCAAACACAAAAGAAAAAGATGAGGCAAGAAATGAAGGACATATAGAAAACAAATAGCAACATGAAAGAAGTAAAGCCCTCCTTATAAGTGATTACTTTAAATGTAAATGGGTTAGACTCTCCGATCAAAATATAGAGATCAGGAGAATAAATTTTAAAATACTATCCAATTATATCCACTATACAAGAGACAAAATACACTTAAATCAAAAAAGATTACAGGACACACAGGATGATATATATCTTATTCTAGTTAGAGTCTCATTTTTCATGGATGTACATGGTGGTGGAATGCACTGTGTTTGTGTTCACATATGTACATGGGAAAACTATGTCAGACTTACTCCATTGTCATGTCTTTGCTTATTCCAACTCCCTTCCCTCCATTCCTCATTGTCTAATCTATTGCACTTGTTTCTTTAATAATAGCCATTCTGACTAAGGTGAAACGATATTTCATTTTGTTTTGATTTGCGTTTTCCTGATAGCTAGTCATGTGGAACACTTTTCATATACTTATGGTTTTTTTGTATCTCTTCTTTTAAGAAGATTCTATTCAGGTCATTATGAATTGGATTTTTTCAGGGGAGGCTTGTTGAGTTTTTTTTATTTTCTCATATATCTTGGGTATTAATACTTTGTTAGATGAATAGTTTGTGAACATATTCTCCCATTCTGTAGGTTGTCTCTTCACTCTGTTGTTTCCATTTAGGTTTTGCTTTTGTTTCCTGCACTTTTGTGGTCTTTATCTAAATAATCATTGTTACATATACCAATGTCTTGAAGTATTTTTCCTATATTTTTGCCTAATAATATCATAGTTTCAGAGCTTACAATTAGTTCTTTGATATATTTTGAGAGTTTTTGTGTGTGTGTTTGTGTGTGTAGGGTAAGAGACATTTCATATTTGTGTATATTGATATCCAGTTTCCCCAGCACCATGTACTGAACAGGCTGTCCTTTCTCCGATGTATTTTTGGCAACTTTGTCAAGAATCAGTTGGCTATAGATGCACAAGTTTATTTCTGGGATCTCTAACCCATTCCATTGGTCTATGTGTCTGTCTTAGTTACTATACTCCTTTACTGTCTTGAGATCAGATATCATGTTGCCTCATTTGTAATGTCTCTTTTTTGCTTTACATATTTAATGCAATCCATATCAATATCCTGATGTTTTTTGCAGAATAGGAAGACCCATCCTAGGGCTGGGGATGTGGCTCAGTGGTAGGGTATTTGCCTGGCATGCATGAGACCCAAAGTTCCTCCCCAGCATTGAAACACACACACACACACACACACACACACACACACACACACACACTAAAATTTACATGAAATCTCAAGGGGCTATGGATTTTTTTTAAAAAAATCATAAAGAAGAACAATGTTTGAAGACTCGTGCTTCTTAATTTTAAAACTTACTACAAAGCTACAGTAATCAAAATAGTATGTTACTAACATAAAGTCAGACATACAGACCAGCCAAATAGAACAGAAATAAACTCCCACATAAGTGATCAAGTTATTTTTTGGGGGGAAGGGGTGCCAACTCCTGAGTTGCTAGGATTACAGGTGTGCAGCACCACCACATCTGGTTTACAACCATCTTTTTTTTCTCCTTTTTTTTTTTGTACCAGGGATTGAATCCAGGGGCACTGAACCACTAAGCCACATTCTCAGTCCTTTTTATTTTTGAGACAGAGTCTCACTAAGTTGCTTAAGGCCTCACTAATTTGCTATAAGTTGCTGAGGCTGGCTTTGAACCTGCAATCTTTTTTTTTAAACAAATGGCACTGGAAAACTGAATATCCAGGGGCTGGGGATGTGGCTCAAGCGGTAACACGCTCGCCTGGCGTGCGTGGGGCGCTGGGTTCGATCCTCAGCACCAAATAAAAAATAAAATAAAGATGTTGGGTCCACCAAAAACTGAAAAATAAATATTAAAAAAAATTTAAAAAGAAAACTAAATATCCACATGCAAATGAGTAAAATTGGACCTTTACACCAGTTAACAAAAGTTAATTCAGAACAAAGACCCAACCATAAGACTTAAAACTATACAATTCTTTGAAGAAAACATAGGCAAAATGCTTTAGGATACTAGATTTTGCAATGAGTTGTTGGATATAACAATAATGGCATGGACAACAAAAGAAAAAATAGTCAAGTTGAACCTCTTGGAAATTTTTAAATTTGTACATCAAAAGATACTATCAATGAAGATAAAAAGGCAACCCTTAGAATGGGAGGAAATATTTGCAAATCATATCTCTCAAAAGGGATTAATATTCATAATATTGATACCCAGAATATTCAGAGAACCCCTAGAACTCAATAACAACAACAAAAAAGAAAAAAATCATTCAAAAATGGTCAAAGGACTTAAATGGGCACTTCTCCAAGAAAGTTACACAAACACCCAATAAGCACATAGAAAGATTTTTGCCATCACTAATCATTAGGGATTTGCAAATCAAAACTACAAGTTACCATCTCATACCAATTAGAATAATTACTATTAAAAAAGAAAAGAACAAGCCTTGTCCACTGAAGCAGGCATACATCTGAATTTTGCTTCTGCATCTTCCAAAACACCCAGCAGTGACCTGAAAGCAAATGGAGAAATACAAAATGCATGATTATAAAAGATCCATCTGTGCCCTCTTCATCTTTTCTGCCTCTGCACAAACATCTCAATTTAATACCTCCACAGACTTTATAAGCCAGAAATCACCAGCAATGACTGCATTCAGGTTGGTACCATGAACAGAAATAAATTCCACCAAATTTGCATTTAACAATAATCATTTTAACTATATAATGTCATTTGGCAAAATATTTCTAGTACAATTGTCTGACCGCTTGATCATTTAACCAAAGTATAATTTAGGTTGAGTTGCCCCCTAGAGGTGACCAAAAAAAAAAAGAGAACTGTCAAGAAATGATAAGAGGAAGTTTAAAGGAAATGCTAGTGGATTAGAAAATGCAGAAGTAGGTAAGAGAATCCTTACTGTTTACATATTTTCATTTTTACAAAGCAAAAATGAAGATACAATTATCTAATTATCTATTATATAAAACTATTTACCCAAATAGCTAAGATACCATTTTTTTTACTCCTGTCCAAAAAAAAATTTACTGCATGGAAATTCATACTACTTAGTAATTCAACTAGAAACAAGATAATAAGGCATAAATAAAGACAACAGTATTTTAAGAAGAATTTATTTTCCTGGAAATGAATAACAATTTCTAATGCACATTTGATTTAAATCCTGTTATATAGGTTTGATTTGGTTTTGTTTTTGTTACAATTTTTAAAGTCCTGTTTTTATTTCATCAAGAACTGTAAACACTAATTTCATTTAAAAATGGCTTTTAATCAAAGAAAACATGGAGGATCCGGAGGGGTATTGACACCCTGCTTTATGTAGCATGTATAATGCAACTGGAATTTTACCTTCCCATATAAGAATCCAGTGTTATCCTCACACCCTAGTGAACATTCTAAGGGATAGAAAAGGATCAGTTTAATGATTACTGAAGACAGTGGACCTATGGTGCCATTGAAAACTTAGAGCAGAAATTGCCTGCAGAACAAAATTTCAATTATTGAGATTTTCAATCAAACAACATTTTCATGAAAATAATGCCACTTAGGAGAGAGTGTATACAAAAATACAAACCAAAATAAAAATGATTTGGAGAAAGTGACACAAAACTAAGTTAAACATGATGAACATTTCAAATCTGGAAAAAACAATAAGCCTCAAATTCAATGAAATGGGAGAAGGGACAGGACTGGTAAATGACCATTTGGGGGATAATGGTTAATATACATAAAAGTGAGAAAAACTAAGTGGGGAACATTCATGGCATATACAGCATGATGGTTTACACTCTGAAAAGGAGAGCTCTAAACTTAAGCATTTAGAAATAACATTTCTTCAGACATAAAAAAAGAAAAAATCCTGCACATTAAGTTTCACTTTGTATTGTGTATGTCAGACATCTCAATACATTTGTAAGATGGGTTGACTACCTGCAGTCCGTGTCTGTCAGTTGGTGTCACAAGACTAAAGTATATCATTGAGAGACCTGCATGCAAAGCAACCATGGATATTTTTAGTACATTATGGAAATAATTATTCGATTTAGGTGACTTTAAATAACAAAGAACACAAATTAATACACTTTGTTCTACATTCTTAAAACGTCTAGATTTAGCTCAGGTTAGGATTTGATGATTTGATAGCTGGCAAATCTTCTAAGATTCAGATTTTATCTAAAGCTTTAGTAATTAGTAACCTAATTATGAACTGTTTTAAAGGGTATCTGGAAAATCCATCCTAATCAAAGATGTATTTCTAACTTTCTGCCATAATCCCTGAAAACTAGGCAACAGAAAGCTGGCACCTTGAGTTCATAAAGTTATGGGTTTTTTTAAGTTAAGGAGCATATTATTCTGATGTTGTTCAAATTAAATGAGGATATAAGAAGAAAATTTTCTTCCTTTTTTGCATAATCAGGTCATACTAATCTCAATCTGAAAAATCATAAATAAAGAATATGAATTAATTTTACTACTAAATGTTGATATAAAAATCCCAAGTAAAATAATAAATTCTAAAAGAGTTATGGGGCTTCACTGTGGAGAATAAATCTTCATGGCTTCTGAAAACAGAAGATAGTTTTATATTCATGCAGCAAGCCAGTTTACATTTGGCCAGGTGTTCTGTTCCATATTATTTCCTACCTGACCCAGGCTGATGAAGCAGTCCCCATCTTACTTTGGTGAACAAAAAAAGCTCTAGAAGCCCCACCTGGCAATTCAAGGGCCCTGGCCATGTAGTGACACATTATCATTTCTGTTCACAACTCATCATATGGCCCTACACAACCGTAAGGGAAACAGGAAAAACAGTGTAAGGGTAGTAAATGTAAATATTTTAGGGATAATAATTATGACTCCTAAGACAATGCCATCTGTTTTGGGTTTGGGTTTTTTGTTTATTTTTGTTTTGTTTTGCTAGTATAAGCAGTTCTACACAGACTAACTTTGTACATCATTCTGCAAGTTTATCTATCGAATAAATTCCTAAGCCAAGTGCGGTGACACATGCTGTAATCCCAGCAGCTCTGGAGGCTGAGACAGATGGATTGCGAGTTCAAAGCCAGCCTCAGCAAAATCAAGGTGCTAAGCGATTCAGTGAGACCCTGTCCTTTTTTTTTTATTGGTTGTTCACAACATTACAAAGCTCTTGACATATCATATTTCATACATTAGATTGAAGTGGGTTATGAACCCCCAATTTTACCCCAAATGCAGATTGCAGAATCACGTCGGTTACACATCCACAATTTTACATAATGCCCTATTAGTAATTGTTGTATTCTGCTACCTTTCCTATCTCCTACTATCCCCCCTCCCCTCCCCTCCCATCTTCTCTCTCTACCCCATCTACTGTAATTCATTTCTCTCCTTGTTTATTTTCCCATTCCCCTCACAACCTCTTATATGTAATTTTGTATAGCAATGAGGGTCTCCCTTCATTTCCATGCAATTTCCCTTTTCTCTCCCTTTCCCTCCCATCTCATGTCTCTGTTTAATGTTAATCTTTTCTTCCTGCTCTTCCTCCCTGCTCTGTTCAGTGTTGCTCTCATTATATCAAAGAAGACATTTGGTATTTGTTTTTTAGGGATTGCCTAGCTTCACTAAGCATAATCTGCTCTAGTGCCATCCATTTCCCTCCAAATTCTATGATTTTGTTATTTTTTATTGCTGCATAGTAAGTACTCCATTGTGTATAGATGCCACATTTTTTTTTATCCATTCATCTATTGAAGGGCATCTGGGTTGGTTCCACAGTCTAGCTATTGTGAATTGTGCTGCTAGGAACATCGATGTGGCAGTATCCCTGTAGCATGCTCTTTTAAGGTCTTCAGGGAATAGTCCGAGAAGGGCAATAGCAGGGTCAAATGGTGGTTCCATTCCCAGCTTTCCCAGGAATCTCCAAACTGCTTTCCAAATTGGCCGCACTAATTTGCAGTCCCACCAGCAATGTACAAGTGTACCCTTTTCTCCACATCCTCGCCAGCACTTGTTGTTGTTTGACTTCATAGTGGCTGCCAATCTTACTGGAGTGAGATGGTATCTTAGGGTGGTTTTGATTTGCATTTCTCTGACTGCTAGAGATGGTGAGCATTTTTTCATGTACTTGTTGATTGATTGTATATCCTCCTCTGAGAAGTGTCTGTTCAGGTCCTTGGCCCATTTGTTGATTGGGTTATTTGTTATCTTATTGTCTAATTTTTTGAGTTCTTTGTATACTCTGGATATTAGGGCTCTATCTGAAGTGTGAGGAGTAAAAATTTGTTCCCAGGATGTAGGCTCCCTATTTACCTGTCTTATTGTTTCTCTTGCTGAGAAAAAACTTTTAAGTTTAATTAAGTCCCATTTGTTGATTCTTGTTATTAACTCTTGTGCTATGGGTGTCCTATTAAGGAATTTGGAGCCCGACCCCACAATCTGTAGATCAGAGCCAACTTTTTCTTCTATCAGACGCAGAGTCTCTGATTTGATATCAAGCTCCTTGATCCATTTTGAGTTAACTTTTGTGCATGGCAAGAGAAAGGGATTCAGTTTCATTTTGTTGCATATGGATTTCCAGTTTTCCCAACACCATTTGTTGAAGATGCTATCCTTCCTCCATTGCATGCTTTTAGCCCCTTTATCAAATATAAGATAGTTGTAACTTTGTGGATTAGTCTCTGTGTCCTCTATTCTAAACCATTGGCCCACCCGCCTGTTTTGGTACCAGTACCATGCTGTTTTTGTCACTATTGCTCTGTAATATAGTTTGAAATCTGGCATCGCTATACCGCCTGATTCACACTTCCTGCTTAGAATTGCTTTTGCTATTCTGGGTCTCTTATTTTTCCATATGAATTTCATGATTGCTTTATCTATTTCTACAAGAAATGCCGTTGGGATTTTGATTGGCATTGCATTAAACCTATAGAGAACTTTTGGTAATATCGCCATTTTGATAATGTTAGTTCTGCCTATCCATGAACAGGGTATATTTTTTCATCTTCTAAGATCTTCTTCTACTTCTCTCTTTAGGGTTCTGTAGTTTTCATTGTATAAATTTTTCACCTCTTTTGTTAGGTTGATTCCCAAGTATTTTATTTTTTTTGAGGATATTGTGAATGGAGTGTTTTTCCTCATTTCCGTTTCAGAAGTTTTGTCGCTGATATACAGAAATGCCTTTGATTTATGCGTGTTGATTTTATATCCTGCCACTTTGCTGAATTCATTTATTAGTTCTAGTAGTTTCTTTGTAGACCCTTTTGGGTCTTCTAGGTATAGAATCAAGTCATCTGCAAATAGTGATAATTTAAGTTCTTCTTTTCCTATTTTTATGCCTTTAATTTCTTTCGTCTGTCTAATTGCTCTGGCCAGTATTTCGAGAACTATATTGAATAGAAGGGGTGATAGAAGGCATCTCTGTCTTGTTCCGGATTTTAGAGGGAATGCCTTTAACTTTTGTCCATTCAGAATGATGCTAGCCTGTGGCTTAGCATAGATACCTTTTACAATGTCAAGGTAAGTTCCTGTTATCCCTAGTTTTTCTAATGTTTTGAACATAAAGGGATGCTGTACTTTGTCAAATGCTTTCTCTGTGTCTATCGAGATGATCATATGGTTCTTATCTTTAAGTCTATTGATGTGGTGAATAACATTTATTGATTTCCGTATATTGAACCATCCTTGCATCCCAGGAATGAATCCTACTTGATCATGGTGCACAATTTTTTTGATGTGTTTTTGTATTCGATTCGCCAGAATTTTATTGAGGTTTTTTGCATCTAGGTTCATTAGAGATATTGGTCTGTAGTTTTCTTTCTTTGAGGTGTCTTTGTCTGGTTTCAGAATCAGGGTGATGTTGGCCTCATAGAATGAATTTGGAAGAGCTCCCTCTTTTTCTATTTCCTGAAATAACTTGAAAAATATTGGTATTAATTCTTCTTTAAAGGTTTTGTAAAACTCCGCTGTATACCCATCCAGTCCTGGGCTTTTCTTGGTTGGTAGTCTTTTGATGGCTTCTTCAATTTCATCCATTGATATTGGTCTGTTCAAATTGTGTGTATCCTCCTGACTCAGTCTGGGTAAATCATATGACTTAAGAAATTTATCGATGTCTTCACTATCTTCTATTTTATTGGAATATAGGTTTTCAAAATAATTTCTAATTGTCTTCTGTATTTCTGTAGCATCTGTTGTGATATTGCCTTTTTCATCCCATATGTTAGTAATTTGAGTTCTCTCTCTTCTTCTCTTCGTTAGCATGGCTAGGGGTCTGTTGATCTTATTTATTTTTTCAAAGAACCAACTTTTAGTTTTGTTAATTTTTTCAATAGTTTCTTTTGTTTCAATTTCATTGATTTCCGCTCTGATTTTAATTATTTCTTGCCTTTTGCTACATTTGCTGTTGTTTTGCTCTTCCTTTTCTAGGTCTTTGAGATGAAGTGTGAGCTCATTTATTTGTTGGTTTTTTCTTTTTTTTGAGGAATGACCACCAGGCGATGAATTTTCCTCTTAAAACTGCTTTCATTGTGTCCCATAGATTCCGATATGTTGTGTCTGTATTTTCATTTATCTCTAAGAATTTTTTGATTTCCTCCTTTATGTCTTCTGTAACCCATTGATCATTCAGTAACATATTGTTCATTTTCCATGTGATGTAGGATTTTTCCTTCCTTCTTTTATCATTGATTTCCAGTTTCATTCCATTATGATCAGATAAAATGCAAGGTATTATCTCCACCCCTTTATATTTACTGAGGGTTGCCCTATGGCATAATATATGGTCTATTTTTGAGAAGGATCCATATGCTGCTGAGAAAAAAGTATATCCATTTGATGATGGTTGATATATTCTATATATGTCAGTTAAGTCTAGGTTATTGATCGTGATATTGAGTTCTATAGTTTCTTTATTCAACTTTTGTTTGGAGGATCTGTCCAATGGTGAGAGAGATGTGTTGGAGTCACCCATAATTATTGTGTTGTGGTCTATTTGATTCTTGAACTTGAGGAGAATTTGTTTTATGAAGGTCGCAGCACCATTATTTGGTGCATAAATATTGATAATTGTTATGTCTTGTTGGTGAATGGTTCCTTTTAACAGTATATAATGTCCTTCTTTATCCCTTTTGATTAACTTAGTCTTGAAGTCAATTTTATTCGATATGAGGATGGCCACCCCTGCTTACTTACGAGGACCGTGTGCATGGTATATTTTTTCCCATCCTTTCACCTTCAGCCTGTGTATGTCTTTTCCAATCAGATGTGTCTCCTGGAGGCAGCATATTGTTGGATTTGTATTTTTAATCCATGATACCAGCCTATGTCGCTTTATTGGAGAGTTTAAGCCATTAACATTCAGAGTTACTATTGATATATGGTTTGTGCTTCCATCCATGTTTGATTATTTATCCTTTTTTAACAAATTTAGTTTGTTTCTCCATGATTATCTTTCCCCTCGCCCTCTGTCTTTACCGAGGCACTTCCTACTGATGGTTTTGGTTATTGTTTTTCATTTCTTCCTCGTGTAGTGTTTTGCTCAAAATGCTTTGCAATGCTGGTTTTCTGGCTGCAAATTCTTTTAACTTTTGTTTATCATGAAAGATCTTTATTTCGTTGTCGTACCTGAAGCTTAATTTTGCTGGATACAGAATTCTTGGTTGGCATCCATTGTCTTTCAGTGTTTGAAATACATTGTTCCATGACCTTCTTGCTTTCAGTGTCTGTGATAAAAAATCCATTGTTAACCTTATTGGTTTACCCCTGAATGTAATCTGCCTCTTTTCTCTTGTAGATTTTAATATTTTCTCTTTGTTCTGTATATTGGATATCTTCATAACAATGTGTCTTGGCGTTGGTCTACTGTGATTTTGTGTGCTCGGTGTCCTGTATGCATCTTCAATTTGTATATCTGTTTCCTTTTTTATTTCTGGAAAGTTTTCTGTAATTATTTCATTCAGCAGGTTACTCATTGCCTTGGTTTGAATCTCTGTACCTTCTTCTACCCCGATGACTCGTAAATTTGGTTTTTTTATGTTATCCCATAACTCTTGCATGTTTTTCTCGTGATTTTTTTACCAGCCTTTCTGAGTTGGCTAGACTCTTTTCAAGATGATATATTTTGTCTTCATTATCTGACATTCTGGCTTCTACTTGCTCCACTCTGTTAGTGATACTCTCAATTGAGTTTTTAATTTGGTTTATTGTTTCCTTCATTTCTAGAATTATTGTTTGATTATTTTTTATAATCTCTATCTCCTGATAAAGATGCTTAACTTCTTCTTTTATCTGTTTATGTAATTCATTCTCAATGTGTTCTTTCGCTGCTTGAATTTGCTGTCTTGTATCCTCTTTAAGGTTCCATTCCATCTGTCTAAGGTGTTCCTTGAGTTCTTTATATGACCATTTTTCTGATGACTCTAGGTCCTCCTGAATATTTAGGCTGTCCTGCATTGTTTGTACTCCCTTTCTTCCTTGCTTTTTGAAGCTCCTCATGTTACTTCTTATTCTGTTTGACTGATGAGTTACTGTTTACTCCTATAAATTTATTAGATGCTTGGGAGGAAAGGTATTAGAAGGGAAGGGAAGAAGTCACTAAAGAGAATGAGAGTAAGCAGGTAGTATTCAAGGAAGGGGGGATAAGATAATTGAAAAGAAATGAAAAGACAAAAGAAGAAAAAAAATAGGAAATAAAAAAAGAATAAAAATTTTTTTAAAAAATAATAAAAATAATAAAATTAAAATTAGAAGAAAAAAAAATTTTAAAAAGTTGTAAAAAAAATTAAAAAAACAACAAGAAAGAAAAATGAAAATGAAAGAAAAACCCAAATCAAAAAAAAAAAAGAGAAAAGAAAAAAAGAAAAAAAAACTAATAAATGCAGTCTTAGAGTTTGATTAACTTCTCTTCCAGTAGGTGGCGCTGTGCCCACCAGGCCAAGTTTCTCCTGTCAATACGCGGGAACCAATCACTGTGCAGCAGCTCCTCCTCCCAGACTGGGCGAGTCTCCAATCCTGAGTGCCTAGGGCCTCCTCTTGTGTCTAGTCACTTCCCACTTTTCCTCTAGCCAGGCCCCTCTCACGGGTGCCGCTCACCACAATACTGGCTACACGCCAGGTCTGCTGCTCCCAGGAGCCCTGTTTTCATGAACGACTGGGCACACTCTCCCAGTTTGCCATTCCCTCAGACCCTAAGTTTGTAGAGCTTGGGGCTGAGAATCCTCAGCGAATTTTACTTGCCCTCTAGTAGCCACGCCCCCGGTAGCTGGTGCAAGAGACCTCAGCTGTCAGCACTGGTGGGAGCGGTAGTTCTGCGCCACAGGTCCCACGCCACCTCTGATTCCCTCGGTCTGGCTATTGCGCTCACGGGAGAGCTGGGAGGGGCCCTTACAGGAGAGCTGGGAGGGGCCCTTAATGTTTCCCCGATGTGTGGAGAGGGAAGGCTAGGGAATTACACACCTGTAGCCGCAGGTTTCAATGAAGTTATCTCCTCCGCCGCAGTCTGATGACGTCAGTTCTCTGCCATGGTGGTATCTCTTGCAAATGGCGACAGTTCGTTTCCCTTTGCCGGGCGACCAATGCAACGGGTGGGTCCTTACTGTCTCTCCCAAGCCCCATTTCAAACCTGTGGCCACTACCTATGAAGGCTCAGTAGGCATTTACCTCCGTAGGATGAGAAGGGCTGACCAGTTGTTTCAGCCGGATGGACTAGTGCTGAGTCACAGCTGTTTGTTTGCGGGAAGCAGGGGAACGGGAGCTTGAATTCAGCCGATCGGGCTCAGTGTGTGTTCTGAGAGGCCCAGACTGTTCGCCCCAGATCCACGTCAGCTCAGCATTGCCTAGTGATCCTCGTCTCTTTTTTGCTGCCACCTTCTTTAACAGCTTTAGATGTTCATGAGGCAGGTGCCAGGTTGAGGTCAGGCTTTAGAAGATTGCAGTAACTTGTTCAGGGCAACTGAAGACATCAAGCTTCCCAATTTTGTCCCAACTTGGACTTTAGGGGGTTCTGCCATTCAAGAGAGCCAAAACAGTATTCCTGCTTAACTTTACTTAATCACCAAATCTAATTCTTATTCTTCTACAAGAGATGTTCAAACTTCTTGATTCATTAAAATCTTCTCTCTGCCCTTATTTCTATTGCCAGGTCCCAGACATCTCCCATCTCTGGTTCCCACCTCTAACCACCCAGCAGGGCAGCAAGGATTACTCAGGGCTAGCAGGAGAGAGAGCAAGACAAGTCTTAATTATATTGCAAATTAAACTGCATCTTTCGGTGCCTAGCAATAATATACATATAACATGTGTGCTACTTCTCTCCCTTGCTAACAACAAACACATCAGTGTATCCAAATACACACACACACACACACACACACACACACACACACACACAGAGATCTATTGTCTTGAATAATTTGATTATATAAATATAATTCTCATGGAAAAAGTAGAGTGTACATGGAAAGTCTTCCAGTGTGTTTGATAAGATTTAAATTCTGCCAATTGACAGGAATGCACAGTTCAGTAAACTCATGCACTCAGCCTGAGGATAGAATTTGGCTGTGTATATTTTAAATGGCATCCTGAGAGATTATTGCCCTCATAAATGTACAGTATGAGAGCAAACTTAACTTCCATAATTGTATCTAGCATGTGGTGATCCATTATCATCCTCCAAAAGCAGGCATCTGGTACTTAGCTTTTAAGAGTTATGACAAAACTGATTACAAAATTGTGAACATTAATATAATAGCATTTATCAAACATTCAAATAATTGCAATTACTAAGATTAGTGCCACAGCTAATAGCAATTAGCAGTGAAATAAATACTAAAACAGAAAGCTTGGAGGAAATTTCACAGTTTGTCAGACCAATTAGTTGCCAAGTCCTATTGATTCTTCCCTCACCATCTCTACCACACTCCTGTCTTCCTCTTAATTCCCTCTGCCATCTCTCTCACTTGGAGTTCAGGGTCTCAAAACCTCCCCTTTGAAAAAGTGTACTGGTCTCATAACTAACTCCTCCAACATGCCACCTACATTGCACCTCTCCCTACTGCAATCCATTCATATATGATTCCCAGAAATCTTCCAGAGCCATGCTGCTCTAATTATATCACTCTCCTACACAAAACCTTTCCTATTGCTTTCAGAATGAACATCATGTTCCCCAGTCTATCATACAAGCACTCCATAGACTGGCCCTAACAGAAATTGCAATCTTGTTTTCCTGCACTTGCTTTTTCCTGGTCCTTCAGTCAAAACAACTTCCTCTTCTTCCTATGCACAATAAGCTTTCTATCTCTAGATCTTTACTTAGAATATCTCATTACTTAGATACCTTTTCCTCTCCATGTCTCAATCCCTCCCTTTGTATAAATCCATCTCAGATTTGACATTCTCCTTTAAGACTTACTTGATCTCACCATATACTACTAATTTCTGAACTCTTGTAGCATTTTACATCAACTTTCCTGTGAACTTGGACCACTCTCTGTCTTGCACTATAGTTATTTACATACATAATCTCTCTCTCCCCCCCCCACCAAAGAGAAGAGATTTTACTTGATTCATGCATTCACTAAACAAATTTCTTGAGCACCAATTACCGGCCAGACAGAGTTATTGGTGCTGAGGACACTATCGCAAGACAGACATGATTCTTGGCTCTTTGGGAGCTTAGAAATGAGTACTGTGAAAAAAATAAAATTAAAGGGTAATTAAAGAGTTGTCTTGGTAGTTTTGTTTCTATTTTAAATAGACACAAAGTGAGACAGAAAGTGGATACATGAAAAATGCAGTTGCAAAGATCTGAGGTACAGGAAGAGAGAATCACAAGTGTGGAGTCTCCAAGACAGAATGAAGAAGCTTGGCTTGCTTGAGAAATCAAGAGAGTCAATGTGGCTGGACCATAGTAAGGAACAATGGTGGGAATGAAGACAGAGGTGGGCAGGGGCAAAGTCACAGAGGCCATGGAAATTTGGGATTTTACTCAAAGTGTAATCAGGAGCTGGTGGAGGATTTAAGCTGGGGAGTGATAGGATCTGGTTTACATATTTTAATTAACACTTCCAATTTATCTTGCAAGACTGTGTGCAGGCAAGACTGAAACAGGAAACCAACTCTCTAACTTGGTCTATGTGAAAGTTGCTAAAGATAGAGGAGGAAAGAAATGGTCAGTTTCAAAATGTATTCTAGAGGCACACCTGAGAACTTATCAACAATTAGATGCAAAGAGTGAGAGAAAGAAGGAACTCAAGAACATCTCCAAGGTTTTTGACCTGATCAATGTGACAGATTGGAAGTACCTTAATGAAGTTTAGACCTACTCTTCCTTCTTTCTCAATTTACTAGAAGTATCTTCCCATCAGCCATGAGATGATTACATCTCCTTTGTTCTGGAGATGGAGTCCATCCTACCTCCTCAGGGATAAGGAAGAAGGGATGGGATAGTTTTCTAATTCTCTATTCTACTACATCTCCTACCTTTATCTCCTTCCACAGCCATACTGCTCTAATTATATCACTCTTCAGCATATGAATATGTTCAAGTCTTTCAACTCATCTCGTCTCCAATAGGAAAAGAAAAAATTCCTCTACCCCATATTTAGCAGACTCAAGTCCACGATCTTCAGAAACTTACCAAAATTGTATTTAAAGTTGTGTTATCATACATATGCATTTTATAGCAAAAAAATACTCATGGTTTTCCTCAAATAAGCTGTTAACCCAAAAATGGTAATGAGCCACTCCAGATCTCTCTAAAATGCAAATCTGTTGTATCATTCCCCCAATTAAAATAATCCAGCACTACCCCATTAGCTTTAAATTATGAGCCAAACACTTGATCTGACACCTGCCAGCCTTTCTCAAACATTCGTGATATTCTTAAGTTTCACTTCTAGTAAATGGCAGAACCAGAATTCAAACATCTCTCTGAATTCAAAGCTCATGTCTTAAGTAAAGTAACTTATAAAAAGTTTGACTTATGTTTGTTTGAAACCATCCCCTTAATAGAACCAATTCTTCAGAAATGAATGGAAGACATTTCATCAGCCTATTCAGGATCAGGAGTCAAAATTCTGACTCTGAAGTCAGGCACTTTTTATTCCCAGGAAGGACAGGCAGGCTGATTTGTGTTTCTAAGTATAGGCCTTTTTTAATGGATTTTCAAGTGGTTTTTGATGAACTCTCATACTCTATTATAGGAGAAGATGGGTAATGAGCATTTAGCACTTTCAGGGATTAAAAAAGGAAATTTCTTACATAGAACTAAATACACAGACACACACACACACACATACACATATACACATAGAAATAACACACACACAAATGAGTATAAGAAAATCTGATGAAATGAATAATATGTGTGTTATGGTTTAGACTAGAATGTCCCCCAAAGGTTCGTGTGTTGAAGGCTTGGTGTCCAATGCAGCAATGTGCAACTGTGAGGGTTTGGGGAAGTGATTGGATCATGAGGGTTCTGACCTCATTAGTAGATTAATCTATTGATAGCTATACTGGTATTTGTATGCATGGGTCATGAATGGGGGAAGCAGGTCACTGAAAGCATGCCCAGAAAGGGGTATAATGGTATTTCTTATCTCAGTTCCCTTCTCCTCCTCCTCATCCTCCTGCTTTTATTTTTTTATTCTTTCCTTTTCCTTCTCCTCCCCTTCCCTTCCTCCCTCTCTTCCTCTTCCTCTTCCTCCTCTCCTCCTCCTCCTCCTTTTTCGTCTTCTTTTTCTTTTTCTCCTCCTCCTCCTCCTCCTCCTCCTCCTCTTCCTCCTCCTCCTCCTCCTCTTTCTTCTCTATCTCCTGGTTGCCATGATTTAAGCCCTTCCCTTCACTAAGATGCCCTCCTTCCTCAATATACAGCCTCATCTCAGGCCCAAAGCAATAGAGTCTACCAACCAGACTAAAACCTCTGAAACCATGAGACAAAATAAATCTTTCTTCTTCTGGGTTGTTTTTCTCAGATATTCATCATAATAATAAAAAGCTGACTAAAAGGATGGGTGAATTATATCAGTGTTCATTTTGTAGTTGTGATATTATACTAATAGCTTTATAAGAAGTTGCCTTTGGGATTGACTGGGGAACAGGTAAACAGGATTTTCCTCTACCATATATTTCAACTGCATGTGACTCTACAACTATCTCAAAATAACAAGTTTAACCAAATAAATAAATAAGCCATTGTCCCAATACCAACATCAGGGACAGATCCAAAGAAATAAGAATGAGAATAGTGTTTTCAAATTCTTCACAAAGCAAAGGCAGGAATCTGTTGTACCATCACACCTCTGATTATTGGGACCTCAGAGAGAAATTGCTCTGTGAGGTACCTGAAATTACTGAACACCAAGAGGCATCACCTGGGCATGGGCAACTGCAGCATTGAAATTTAATTGAAAATCTGCCTAGATTGAGGAGACTCCACTTCAGAATAAAAGCTGATTGAGGGAAGCGACCCATGAAATATGTGGGGCCTTTTCAGCATTGATTCCAGTGAGGGGGTAGATCTGGTAATTGGGAACTTATAGCAGCAATCCCTGCTATCAAGATCGGGCCCTCTGCTCTGCCAAAAGGTCCCACACAGCACCAGAGATGGGCATGATTCGTTAGGAACTGAGCAGCCTACCTGCTCCCACCTTTATCCTGTTTTGGTGAAGAACTTTCTATCGAAAATCTTTGATGTATTCTGATATAAATAAAGCAAGCACAGGCTCCTTTCTTTGTTAGAAGCTGGACCCATCTGATCAGCTTTGCCTGTTGCTGTCCCCATGGTGTCCTGTGGTTATTTCGTAGTATTACCTTTTTTAATATTTTTTTAGTTGTAGATGGACACAATACCTTTATTTTATTTGTTTATTTATATGTGGTGCTGAGGATCACCCAGGGGCTCACTCCTATGAGGCAAGCACTGTACCACTGAGTCCCTTATAGTACGACTTTTTTTAGCTTTTATTTCTCAGTCAGCCCATCCCTCCAGAGGGGAACCCGTTCCCTTGCTCATGCAGGACATGGGTAATAGCAGATTTGTGAAGGCAAAAGGTATACAGGTACTCCCTCTATTCTTTGCAAAAATAGTGGATTAGTGGCTTGAATAAAGTCCTCTAAAATTTCATCCCCATCCAGAACCTCAGAACATGAACTTACTTGGAGTTTTTGAAGATACAATTAAATTAAAGATATTGAATGAGAACATCTTGAAGTTAGGCTGCTCTCTAAATCCAATGACTGGCATTCTTAGAAGAGGAAAGAACCCAGAGAAACACAAAAAGAAGAAAGCTGCTATGGCCTGAATGCTTGTGTCCCCTCACCAAATTCATAGGTTGAAACCTAACCCCAATGTGAAATTATTAAGAGATAAGGCCTTTAATTATGGCATAAGGGCAGAACCCTCTTGAATGAGATTATTGCCCTTATCACAGAAGCCCAAAGAAACTTGTTTGCTCCTTCCACCATATGCAGATGAAGTAAAAAGACTCTCCATCTATGAGGAACAGATTCTTACCAGACTGCAAATCTCCTGACAATCCAATCTCCAGATCTGTGAAAACACATTTCTTTTGTTTATAAATTATCCAATCTAAGATATTTTGTAAAAAAAAAAAAAAAAAAAAACTAGACAGCAGCTATGTAAAGTCAGAAGCAGACTGGAGTTATGCTGCCAAAAGCTAAGGAACATTAGAAGCTAGAAAAAGCAAAGAAAGATTCTCCCCTAGACCTTTGGAAGGAGCACAACACTGCTAGCACCTTGATTTAGGACACTGGCCTCCAGAACCGTAAGACAATAAAGTTCTGTTATTTTAAGCCACCAAGTTTAAGGTAATTTGTTGTAGTGGTCTCAGGAAACTAATACAGCAACTTTCCATAAATATGAAATTACTCCAGAATAAAAAGTTTAATAAATTGCTGAGGTCTGATAAGTTATCAACATCAAAGGACCACCCCCACTAAGAAAAGGCAGGAGCAGAGGATGCTTAAAGTTTGGGGTAGAATCCAGAAGATAGTACACCATGATCCAGTGGGCTTCATCCCAGAGATACAAGGTTGGTTCAATATACACAAATTAATAAATGTAATTCATGACACAAATATAATTAAATCATATTATCATCTCAATAAATACATAAAAGGTTTTTAATAAAATCCAGCAATCATTCATGGTAAAAAAAAAAAACCTTGCAACTGCTAGAAATTAAGGATAGAAGGAACTGGTGAAATTAAGGATAGAAGTAACTTATCTCAATATTATAGAGACTATATATGACAAGCTAACAGCATACTGACTGAAAAATACTAAAAGCATCTCCTCTGAAATCAGGAACAAGACAAAAATGTCCACTCTCCCCACTCTTATTCAATATAGTTCTTGAAACTGTAGCAAGAGCAATCAGGCAAGAGAAGGAAATCAAAGGGAAACAATGAGGAAATGAAGAAATCAAACTATATCTCTTTGCTGATGACATGATCCTATATCTAAAAGACCCAAAAAAATCTACCAGAAAACTTCTAGAATTCACAAATGAAAGCAGCAAAGTAGCAGGATACAAGATGAACATTCATAAATCGATAGCTTTCCTGTGCTCCAACAGTGATTTTGCTGAGAAAGAAACCAGGAAAACCATCCTTTTCATAATAACCTCAAAAAAAATAAAGAATTCCTAGAAATTAATCTAACTAAGGAGATAAAAGTCCTCTATAATGAAAACTATACAACACCAAAGAAATAAATTGAAGAAGACCTTAAAAGATAGAAATACCTCCTATATTCTTAAATAAGCAGAATTAATATTGTCAAAATAGCCATACTACCAAAAGCAATATACAGATTCAAAACAATCCCTATCAAAATATTAATGACATTCTCCACAGATCTAAACCAAAAAAAAGCCCCAAAATTCATTTGGAAGAAAGAGAGTCCCAGAATGTCCAAAGCAATTCTGAGCAAAGAGTGATGCAAAAGGCATCACAATTCCTGATCTCAAATTATACTGCAGAGCTATAGTAACAAAAACAGCATGGTACTGACATCAAAATAGACATGAAGACCAATGCAATAGAATAGAGGGCACAGAGACAAATCCCCATACTTATGACCATCTGATACTTGAAGGAGGTGTCAAAAATATATGTTGGAGGACAAAAAGCCTTTTTAACAGATGATGCTGGAAAAATTGGATATCTATATATAAAATGAAAGTAGATCCCTCTCTCACTCTGCACAAAAGTCAAATCAAAATGGAACAGGGACTTAGGAATTAGACCAGAAACCTTGCAACTGCTAGAAGAAAACATAGGGTTCAACACTCCATCATACTGGTACAGGCACCAACTTCCTCAATAAGACCCCTAAAACTCAAAAGATAAAACCAAGAATTAATAAATGGAACATCATCAAATTACAAAGTTTCTGCACAGCAAAGGAAATGATTAAGAGCATGAAGAGAAAGCTTACAGAATGGGAAAAAAACTCTTTGCCAGATACTCCTCTGACAGGGGATTAATATCCATAATATATAAAGAACTTAAAAAACTCAGTGCCAAAAACCAAATAATCCAATCAATAAATGGACAAAAATACTAAACAGATTTATCAAAATCAAAATATTAATGGTCAACAAATATATGAAAAATGTGTTCAACATCTCTAGCCATCAGGAAAATGCAAATCAAAAACACAATAATATTTCATCTCACTCCAGTCAGTGTGGTAATTATCCAGTTAGAATGGCAATTATTAAAAAATACAAATAATAAATGCTGATGTACATGCACATTGATACATTGTTGGTAGTACTGTAAATTAGTATAACCCTCTGGAAAACGGTATGAAGAGTCCTCAAAAAACTAGGAATGGAACCATCATTTAAACCAGCTATCCCACCCCTTGTTTATCCAAAACAACTAAAATTAGCATACTATAGCAAACAGCCACTTCAATATTTGTATGAACACAATTCACAATAGCCTAATTATCGAATCAGCCCAGATGCTTGTCAGTAGATGAATGGATCAAGAATATGTGGTATATATGCACAGTGGAGTTTTACTCAGTCATAAAAAAAATGAAATGATGGCATTTGCCAGTAAAGGATGAAAATGGAGAATATCATACTAAGTGAAATAATCCAGAGGCAGAAAATCAAGGATCGAATGTTTTCTTTCATACATGGAAGCTAAAGCAAAAAAGGATAAAGCGGGCTGGAGTTGTGGCTCAGCGGTAGAGTGCTCGTCTCACACGTGCAAGACCCTGGGTTCAATCCTCAGCACCACATAAATAAATAAATAAATAAATAAATAAATAAATAAATAAAGATATTGTGTTAAAAAAAAAGAATAAAGAAAGTTGGGGGATCAGATATCATAAATATAGAGAGAATATCAGTAAAGTAGAAGGTAGAAAATGAGAGAGGAGGAAGGATGGAAAAGGGGAGAAAATACAGAATTAATTTCACAAAAATCATGTTATATGCAAAAATAAATGTACCCAAGGGAATTCCACCTTTATGTCTATGTAGAAAGTACCAATCAAAAATAAATAAGGAAGCTGGCTACAGTGGCACACGCCTGTAATCCAGCAGCTCACGAGGCAGAGGCAGGAGGATCATGAGTTCAAAGCCAGCCTCAGCAAAAGCAAAGTGCTAAGCAACTCAGTGAGACCTTGTCTCTAAATAAAAAATACAAAATAGAGCTGGGGATGTGGTTTAATGGCCTGGAGCCCCTGAGTTCAATTCCTGATACCAATGGATTAGATAGATAAATAGATGAAGGAGTGAAAGGAAGATCCATAGAGTAGAGCAAAGAGAATGGGGGAGGAAAGAGGGGTGAAAAAAAGGGAGGAATGGGGACTGAAATAAAATTCCATACAAGTATGATTTTGTCAAAATTAATCCAACTACTATGTATAACTATAAAGTTCTAATATAAAAAAAAAGTAGGGGTGGAGACAAAAGAATAGAGGCACACAACCTGACCTGATTACACTGGTGGGCCCTACACTTGTTTCTACCACCAAAAGCACCAGAACTGGATTATTCCAGCCAGTAGACAAGAATCCAGGGGCATTTAAAAGCCAAGGAAATAACAAAGCTTTGGTAGTAGGAAATGCTAGCATTACATGATACCCATCCCAAGTCAGGCTCTCTACAGTTTACCTGTGATATTTAAATGCTCTGGAGGGCCTCTAAGAATAAGCTTGGTGAGGGGCTAACTGGAGCTAGGATCTTCCAAGGTTAGAAACTGTCAAGTTGAGCGAGATTCAGGACAGATCTCCAGATAAATCAAACAGAAAGAAAATTGACAGTCAGCAGAAAAGCAGTCTTGGGATCTGGATCAAAGGACTCTGGAAAAGGCAGGCAGGAGCACATAGGAAAGTCTGGAAGCATTGGACCTCTTGAATTATACATAATTTTAACAAATATTTACTGAGTATCTTTCCATGTGTTGGGATGCTGAGCTAAATAAGATACAGGTTTTGCCATGACAGATTTGAGACATTCAGGGTTGTGGAGAAAAACAAGAGTTTTAGGCTTTCTGTAGTTTGGTAAACATACCTTTTCTTCACTGAGATAATTTTCTCATCTTGTTCATATTCTCTTAAGTGGAGATTCTTGTACACACCAAAAACAAAACTGCACACAAATGTTTATAGCAGCTTTAATCATGATTTCCAAAACTTAAAAGCAATCACAATGCCCTTTGACAAATGAATGAATAAACAAACTGTGGCTCATTCACATAATGGAATACTACTGATCAATACAAAGAAATGAGTTACAAAAACATAAAAAGGTATGGAGGAAATTTAAATGAATATTGTTAAGTGAAAAAATGCAGTCTGAAAAGGCTACATATTGCATGTCTTCTACTAGACAGAATTCTGGGTAAGAACCGAGGAGCATGGGTGCTAGATTGCATGGTGACCAATATTTTATAAAATAGTGTAAGGCAGTGAAGACTAACATGATACATAATTACAATTCACCAATAAAAATATATTTAAAATTTTTTAAATCTAAAAAAATAGAGTAAGTCTTGTTTAGGGTAAGTCATGTTTAGTCTAACATGTAAATAGCTTGGAAACTGTAACTCACATCTCACATCTAGAAGGGAACTTAACAACTGAAAGTCAACTGAATTTTGACACTCTGGAATTCAAACTGAAAATAAATAATTCTACTTAGGCCCACCAGAAAATTGATATCACTAGGCAAACTACCACCTTGAGTACTGAAGGAAAATTCCCCACATGTTTCTGCAGAAGAAGGAGTAAAGCCCTGAGCACTACATTCTTCTTAACAATTGCCTGTCCTAAAGAAATACTAATAAAAGTCTTTTTTTTCCTACACACCTGCAATAAAAAACTGGAATTTGAAAGTTTTTAAAAAATCATTTCTATTTGTACCAAAAAAAGAAATGCTCAAGTATAAACCTAACAAAATATACACAAGGTCCACATGAGGAGAATAAAAAATTCTGATGAATAAAGTCAAAGAACATCTAGATAAATGGAGTCCCATTATCATGGCTAAGAACACTCAATGTTGTGAAGACTTCAGCTCTTCCTATTTTGACAGTAAAAAGATGGGTAGTGTGAGAGATTTGGGGGAAAAGATGAATAGGTGAAACACAGTTTTTCAGGCATTGAAACTATTCTGTATGATATTATAATGGCAGATACATAATATTGGTCATTTGTCAAAACTCACAGAACCATACTATAATGCTATAGATTGAATTCACACATGAGGTCTATCCTAGTAGTTTTCTGTTACTGTAACAAAATACCTCAGATTGGATAACTTAGGAAGTCTATTTATCTCATGGTTCTGGAGATTGGAAAGTACAAGAGCATAACATCAACATCTGCTTAACATCTGATGAGGATCTTGCTGCTGAATTATAATATGGCAAAGGGCACCATATGATGAAACTGAGCAAGCATGCTACCTTGGATCTCTCTTCCTGTTTTCATAAGCCCTCTAATAACATCAAAGAGGTCCCACCCTCATGACCTTATCTAATCCTAACTATCTTTCAAAGTTTCCACCTCCAATACCACTAATATATGAATTTAGAATTTAATTTCCAACACATAAATTTTTGGGAAACACACTCAACCCACAGCAAAGCCCTAACCTTCAATGTGACTATTTGAAAGTAAAGCCTTTAAGGAGGTAATTAGGTTAAATGAGGTCATAAAGGTAGGCTTTGATATGACAGGATTAACAACCTTATTTTTCTTATGGGGAAAGACACTAGAGCACACTCACTTTCACTCTTTCCCAATCCCACTCCCTCACTTCTCCCTCCCTGACTCTATCCTCAAGTACAGAGAAAATTCACTAGAAACCTACCCTGCCAAATCTTGATTTGGGACTTTTCACCTCCAGAGCTGTGAACAAGTATATTTCTGTTATTTAAGTCATCCAATCTTTGGCATTTTGTTATGGCAGCCTGAACAGACTAATACAAAGAGTGAATCCTAATGTAAATTATGAAATTTTGCTGACAAGGAGAAAATTGGTAAAATATTTTTTATATTTTAAAAGATTAGTATCTGATACAGCTCAATTGGTAGAGTGATTGCCTTGAATGAACAGGACCCTGAGTTCAATACCCAGAACCACAAAAAAAAAAAAAAAAATGAAAAAAAAAAAAAAAAGAGCCGGACATGGTGAGGCACACCTGTAATTCCAATGATTTGGGAGGCTGAGGCAGGAGAACTGGGAGTTCAAAGCCAGCCTCAGCAACTTGTAGAGGCACTTAGCAACTCAGCAAGACCCTGTCTCTAAATAAAATACATAAAAAGGGCTGGGGATGTGGCCCAGTGGTTAAGCACCCCTGGGTTCAATCCCCATACTAAAAAAAAAAAAAAAAAAAAAAATAGTATCAATCATAGTTCACTCAGAGAAAGAACCATAGCCACGCTCCTCCCCTGTCCCTTAAACAAAGAATTATCCAATCCAAAACCCTGTCGGTTTCTCAATCTCCAAAATTACATTCTGGACCAGATAATTTTGTGTTGGGGGAAAGATGCTGCCTGTGCAATGTAGGATTTTAGCCATACAGTGAATATCTGTCCACTAGATGTCAGTAGCAACCCTTATACCTACTCCCCATGTACCTCTCTATCCTGCACCTGGTCATGATAGTCAAAAATGTCTCCAAAATTGCCAATCAGTCCTGGAGATCAAAGTCATCCTCCATCGAGAACCACTTATATGTATGACTGGATTTCATACAGGGATTGTGTAGGTGTTCTCTATAAAGCTGATGTCTTCCAAATCTGATCCTGGAGCTGAAGGTCCAGAGTAGGGAGTCAGGAAGGGAAAAGGAATGTACAGTGGAGGGAACACCTGGAACTCACAAGCATAAGTAAGTTCCCCAGAAGGACCAACTGAAACCCATGTCTCTTCTTGCTGCCTCTGGCAGTGGTGGCATGGGCATCCTACAGAAATATAGAACTTTAGTCACAGAGCTAATCCCATACCTGACCTAGGAGTCAGAGAAACTGAAGTAGAATGGGAAAAGGAGAAGCAGTTGCAGGCTGGTGTGATACCTCGCATCAACAATGTGAATTAGCAAATAGCAAATAAGCACTAATGGGCATGAGCTACAAAACGTTTACTGCCTCACTTCTACCCTACTGATCTTGCACCAAAACCTCTCTTGTGGCCTAACCAGAAATAGACAGGAAAGGAAATGCTGGAAATGTAGTTCAGCCTCCTCCACACATTACAAAATCACCACAGATCATTCCAGTCTCACTTTAATGTTGTAAAATGAAACTGTTCAAAACCAATCAAGAAAATTAATCTAGATTTTGAAATATTCTCATGCATCTGTAGGAACTTCAATAAACTATATAGCTTCTCACAAAATATTGATTCTATTCAGTTTATAATTAAACTCTGCTTCATATGTTGCCTTCATATGTGTGTGTGTGTGTGTAATATGTCAGACTTTTAAAAGTCATATTTATAAAATATTAATAATTTGTTTAGAGGCCTGATATTAATGACAAGGAAGACTAATATAAGAACAAAATTCAAGTGAATCTCTAATCTGTTTCCACCTTCCTCTCATCTCTGCCAAGAATTTGACTTTATCTCTGCCAGGCAGGGAAACTTGGGATGGTTCATATTTGCATAATGCATTTCCTATTGATTTTTTTTATACCCAACTAATCAGTTTTGAATCCATCTGCCAGGGTTTGAAGGTGTCCTTACTGGGGCTAGTTAATGGCCCTTCCTTGTGAATAATCCTCTCCATTAGGAAAAATGAGGTTTGTTCTCTCTGTTATATAAAAAAATCTACGTAATTTAGGATGTTTTGAAAGTATGACAATGAGGCATCAAGGAGCCTCACAGTGCCCAATTTAGAATATTAAAAGATAGCCATTGCGGTGGCACACATCTGTAATCCCTACAACTAGTGAGGCTGAGGCAGGAGGATTGCAAGTTCAAAGGCAGCCTCAGTAACTTAACAAGGCCCTGTCTCAAAATAAAATATAAAAAGGGTAGGGGATGTGGCTTAGTGGTTAAGGGCCCCTGGGTTCAATCCCTGGGAGAGATATTCCTCCCCCCACCCCCGCCCCAGAATAAGAACAAGTAGAAACTTCAAATAGTTGAAATTTTCTCTCCCTCTGCAGTTTAACTATTTTGTTTTTGTTTTGGAAAAGTGAGATAAGGCACATGTACACAAGTTGATCTGTGGAGATTTTCTGTGGATTAGAAAAAGGAAAATGTGGCAAAACATTAATAAATTGTTAATCTAGGTAGTAGGTACATGGATATTTATAGTATTATTTTTTCAACTTTTTTATGACTGATTTTTTTCAAAATCAAACAGTGAAAGAAATGACAAATAAGGTATATCTTAAGGTCACGGAAAGCTCAGGTTAATATTTACAGTTCCCCACATCTATAATACTGTACTTTGATTGATAATCAATACTATCAAAGAAAGAAAGAAATATAATCAATATTATCCTTCTAAAGACCCTTAAAGGGGCTGGAGATTTAATTCAGTGTACAGCACTTACCTAGCACTAGTGAGTCTGGGTTCAAGCCCCAGGACAATAAAAGAAGAAGAAGAAGAAAAACAATAATGACCCTTAAATACTGTAATACCCTTAGATGTTCTTTTTGAATTATCAGACTAATCATATTTAATTTAAAAAAAATTTTAAGAACAAGTCTATTGTAAAATTCTTAAGAAGCAAAGAAATAGGAACCTAAAGTCTATTGACAGAGAACAGAATGAATCAATTATTGTACACGTATACAATGAAATATTGGGCATTAGTTAAGAATGAGGAGGCACTTTTGTGCTGATTTGGTAAGAAGGCCAAGACGTATTGATATATGTAATGTTTATGTGTGCATATAGTAGTTCAAGGAGGATATACTAAACATGAATAAACTGGGAAAAGACTGAGGAAATGAGAAAGATGAGTGGGAAGGAGATTTTTATATTTCATTTTTTTAAGCTTTTGAATTTTGTCCTATGTCAGCATAACGTCTATTTTAAAAATAAATAAAACAGACTTTTGTAAATAAACGAATAGTAAAACAAGACAGTCAAGTGACATCATTTACTCTATATTCAGGGAAATTACAAGTTTAAGGTGAAACTAATGCCTCATGTTAAAGTATCAGAGCGCCACAAAACTAGCAAAACCCATCCATTCTTTTTGCAGTAAAGAAAACAAGTGACAAGTAGATTGCTCTGCAAGGAGAGAACCTAGTGAGTGATCCTCAAACATTTTTGCCCTTTTTTTCAAAAGATAGAGAGGTATTGTTACCAGAGATTGAGGGTTGACTGTGGCGCGTTGTGATCATTTCTCTGTCCTCTGTTCCTCCGCGTGTGATGTCTAACATGACTGTCACCTCAATGCAGAAGCAGAAGCACAGCAGGGCAGGGATGGACATTACAGCAGGTTTTACTGCAAGGTGAGGTAAAGGCAAGAGAAAGTGAGATACACCCTGGAGAGAGGGGTGAGCAGATCCTCTAGGGACTGAACTGCAGTAGCTATCCGCTTGGGGGAAGTCATCCACCTGCTGCGCATAAAACCAAGGATAAGCATCTGTGTCTTTGGGTCGTTTTGCCTTTTCTAGACTAGCATTGCTGTCATAAAATGGTGGATTGGATCCTCCCAACAGATCGCGAACACGAGAGAGTGAGCCCATATATCTATTGGAGAGAATGCTAGCCCTCTTTCTGGAATGTGGAGGAAGATTGGTAGTCCTTTTCAATGACCCCTAAGTAAGATGAATTTTTTCCCATACCACCACCCACAGAAAGGTTGGGGGGATTTATGTCCCTGTGGCATTATATGATGGGTTTTGAGTCCTCTGGATTAATTGTGAATCAGGAGCCCTTTACAGCTGCTCCTGTCTCCTGTCTCCCCCTGCTCCCACTCCTGCTCATCTCTAGCTAATCTACCTAGCTAACAAGTTCTTAGCTAGGTTTCCTCCAGAAGCACAAGGAAACCTAAGGGGTGATCTGACATTTGCATACTATCCCACAGCCAGGGGTTGGCCCTTCCCAGAAGCAGTTACAGCATCATCTAGTCCCCTTCATCTTATCAACCTCAAATTCAACATTTTAGTCTATTTTCTTTCACATCCTAGCAATTTTTTAAATAATTTCTCCAATTTGTTTGTTTTTGCCAGATACAATCTCTCATTAACAAGGAAATAAGGAATTGGTTGAGTTCAAATTCAAATACTTGTTTTAATCTTCTTCTGATTAAAATATTGAGTGCTACAACTCTGTAGTGTATAAATTCACTTATTGGCAAAGTAATAATTCTTGATTCTATCTAGGATTTCTGTCTTTACAAGGTTCTGTCTTTATCTAGCTATACAACAACAAGCAGCCTCTGCATTAGTTCCCAGTGATCTCCATCTCCTCGTATTCATACCCTATTGTAATCCCCACCCCCTTCAGTGTAGGTGAACTTAAGGACTTATTTTTTTTTCTTTTTTTTTAAGTGTATATGTCTTTTTTCTGTATATTTTATTGGTGCATTATAGTTCTACATAATGGTTGGATTTGTTGTTACATATTCATACGTGCATACAATATAACAATACAGTTTGGCCAGTATCCTTTCCCAGTATTTTTCCCTCCCTTTACTCCCTCCCCTGGGTCCTTTTCCTCTACTGATCTTCCTTCAATTTTCATGAGATCCATCCACACACCCTTTTTTTCCCCTTTTTCCTATCTAGTTTCAACATATGACTTTTGACTTTCTGAGTTTGGCTTATTTCACTTAATATAATATTCTCAAGTTCCAACCATTTTCCTGCAAATGACATAATTTCATTTTTCTTTATGGCTGAATAAAATTTCAGCATGTATATATAACACATGCATGTATACATTCAACATGTACCCACTTATCCATTGATGGACACTTAGACTTGGTTCCATGGTTTGGCTATTGTGAATTGTGCTGTTATAAACATGGGTATGCATGTATCACTATAGTATTATGGCTTTGATTCTTTAGGATAAATAACAAAGAGTGGCATATCTAGGTCACATGGTGGTTCCTTTCTTAGTCTTTTGAAGAACCTCCATACTGACTTCCATAGTGGTTGCACTAATTTACAATCCCAACAGTGTTAGTGTTCCTTTTTCTTCAAAGCCTCTCCAGTATTTATTATTGTCTGATTCTTGATGGCTGCCATTCTGATATGAGTGAAACAAAATCTCAGTGTAGTTTTGATTTGCATTTCCCTAATTGCTGATAATATTGAACATCTTTCCATATATTTATTGGATATTTATATTTTTTTCTTTGGAGATGTGTTTGTTTAGTTCATTTGCCCATTTATTAATTGGGTTATTTGGGGGGTTTTTTGGTGTAAAGTTTTTTAGAGTTCTTTATGTATTCTGGATATTAATCCTCTGTCAGAAGAGTAGCTATCAAAGATTTTTCTCCCGTTCTGTATGTTCTCTCCTCATAACCTTAATTGTTTCCTTTGCTGTTCAGGAGCTTTTTAATTTGATGCCATCCCATTAATGATTAATTTCTAAAAATAAATAAATAAAATATGACAGTGGTAATGGAATATCACTTTGAAGAACAGCTTATAAAATGACTATGGCCTCCATCTTGATTACTCTCTCTTGCTCTTCTTAAACCACTGGGCCTGGTGGAAGCCAACTGTAGTTCTGACAGGTTGCCCTGTGGAAAGGGCCATGTGGATGAGTTTGGAAGCAGATTCCTCAGTCCAAATAAAGCCTGGATGTCATGCAGCCCCAGCCAAGAGCTTGACTGCCACCTTGTGAGAAACTTGAAGCCAAAGGCACTCTACTAAACCACTCTAGGATTCCTGGCCTCTACAAATTATAAAATAATAACTTATTGTTATTCAAAGCCATGACATTTGGAGTAATTTTTTAGACAGCAATAAATGACTAATGTAAACTACAACATTAAAAACCACAATTTTAAATGAATTGACACAACACCTAAATACAGTAAACTCTTGTCCAAAGAACAGAAACTGTGAAGAGTGGATGTCCAGCAATGTTCATTATGTGATAAGTGATTACAATTCTTATTATGATAATTACACAATCAGTAAAATTATAATTGCATTTTAAATTAATAAAGACCTTAGAATGACTCGTCAAAATATTGTTTAACATAGTAATCTTTGTATATTTGTATATTCAGTCCATGAAATCCTTTATTACTATTAATGGATTAAGAATTTCTGTATTTGTGTAAATGAAACCATCAATCCCCAGTTTTGTCAGATAATACAGAGTTTACTGAACTTGAAAATTAATTTGTAGATCTAAATTTTATTTCAGAAATAATGCCTCTAGAATCAATGCCTGAAACCGCACTTTCTTTAAAGAATGGGACATGAGTGCCCTCTTGTGATAGACTAGGCATTTAAATTCACCTGTAAATATTTTTCAGTTGCATATGAAATAATTTGAACCAAATTATTTTGCAAACATAAAATGCCCTCTATTACTAGGTCAATTTGTATCAGTACTATTAAGTGAGGGAACAATTACCTGAAGAATTTGGTTAATGTTAATATTCAATATGAATAATTCACATTAAAATACTATTCCTTTGATTGCACTAGTTGCTCAAATAAAAACTTTGCAAAGTGGAGGCTCATAAAACTGATCATCACATAACTGTCTGGCAAAGGCACTCCATTCCTGCTTTGAAACATAGACTGCTAGAGCAAGAGGAAGTCTCAGAATCAAGCAAGTAGCCTGAGGTGTGTGTGCTTCCATTTTCTGGCTCCTACTGAGTGAAGTGTTTGTTTTCCAAAGGCAAATCATTTGATTCCAAACTACTTATATCTAGTGTGCTGGAATTCTAAATATAATTTAATTAAATAATATGCAAAATAATTTATTAAAAGAAAAAGTGCTAGTAAGTAAAAGATAACTAGGTTACATGCTTTGAAATAACTTCAGAAAAGATAATTGGGAGGAAAAAAAAGCTTTTTTGAAACTACATGGGCAAGAAAACTGAAAAAGAGAGAATAGAAGTCATAGATTTCTAAAATTCCAAATTCAAAAACTTCACAACATCAGCAGATGACTTAAAATAATTCATAATAAAAGCTTTTTGTCCAACATCAAAAGATTTGTAAAACATTATTTTATACATTTTATGCTAAAATGAAGTCTTTTAGGTACATATTCTCTTTTGGATGATTTTCTACTTTAACAAGGTTTTTTGACTCATTGACCCTGAAAGGTGTTTTTCCCCTAGCTGTTCATATTTTATATATATATATAGATAAAAACTTGTACGGAATTTGTCTACACCCCGATTAAAATGAATTTGAGTCTTTGTGACCTGAAATACAGGAAGTCTGTCTCTGGTTAAAATCTAACATCTGGGAATATTTGTATGAACTTTTGACCCCTAAAAGTACACTGTTCTTATATTGCTGACCTCAATATTTGGTGTAAAAGATTTTATGCAGACAACTACTGTCTGGAATCCTCACCAAAGGAGAGCATTATGCAACCATTTTAAACAAACCCAAATGACTTATCTGCAAGTCTGAGCACAGTTTTTTCATGGCAACAAGAACAACTATAGCATCAGATTAAGAAGGTTGTCTACCTCACTTTTTAAATTACTTTCTAATTATCCTTAGCCAATTATGAATATATTAAAGCAAAATTTTTAAATGGTCAATATTTCTCTGAATTATAATATTTATTTAAAATTTTGAGCACCTACAATGTGCTCTTGTTTTTCCATTGACTTACACAGGAGCCTCAGTAACAGTCACATTGATTAGAAGATTTTCAAATGTTATTGTCTTTCTTTGGATTCTGTGAGAGAGTATAATTGCCAAAGCACCAAAATATGTGTATTTATACATGACTTAATCAAGAATTATTTAGCCCCTGCAATGTGCCAAGCTCTGTTCTTAGCCAAACCTAAAATAAAACAGATAAAAGTCCCTGGTCTTATGGAGTTTGTATTTTGTTTAGGTAAACAAAAAAACACAAATAAAAAAGGAAAGAAGTGTATGGATGGGGCTGGGGTTATAGCTCAGCGGTAGAGTGCTCACCTAGCACATGTGAGGTCCTGGGTTCGATCCTCAGCACAACATATAAACAAATAAATAAATAAAGGTCCATCAATAACTAATAAAAAATTAAAACAACAAAAAAAGAAGTGTATGGAAAGCATTGGATGACAGTTATAGTTTCAAATAGGGTAGCTGGGAAAACCACACCAAGGAGGTAATATTTAGGTCAGAGGCTACAGCAAGGGAAGTGTACCTGGAAGAAATGGAGAGAAGGAAGAATCCATGCCAGGTGAGAACAGAGCATTGACAAGGCCTAATCATAAAGTGGTTTCACATTTGAGTCATCGACATATAATTTATGTCCAAAGCAGTGCATATGTATTAGGCAGCCTGTTGCATGAGCTCTGACAGCAACAACAGTAAAAGTATTTAAAATGTAATGCTGCTCCTTTCTGCATGTTGCCTTATAAAAAATACACATCTACCCTAATGTCATTAAATGATGTAGTTTTTCATAAATGGTGACAGCATGCTGTAGTAAAAAGGAAGGTAGGCTCGGTTGCAACTTCCACTTAGTCCTAAATACTGTAACCATGGTAACAATAAACTGTCCAGCAATCATGAAAATAGAGAAACACAGGAGCTTAAATTAAAATCTTTGTTCACTGTCATCTAAGTCATGCTTTTTAAAAAATGAGTAGCAATAGACAGGCATGGTGGCATATACCTGTAATCCCAGGCACTCAGGTGAGGAAGACAGGAAGATGGCAAATTTGAGGCCAGCCTCAGAAACTTAGACCCTGTCTCTAAATAAAAAATGAAAAGGGCTGGTATAGTAGTAGCTCAGTAGTAGAGCACTCTTGGGTTCAATCCCCAGCACTAAGAGTGGGGACAAGTATCCATAGTTTGTCTGTTCAAATTCATGGAGTAACTAATAAACAACCTGTAAAACTCACTTGCTGGATTTCTTCTGTCCTAGGAAGTTTGCTATCTAGGGTATTACTCCTTTGCTTAAGAATACTATAGATTTACCAGACGCAGCTATTAAAACCACAACTTTAAATGAATGGATCAAATATAAAATAAATTATTTAAAAATACAGTAAGCACTTATCAAGAAAGAAGAGTCCAGAAGGCCCTTCGTGAAATCCATGCAAATACTAACATTGTCTTAAATAAAGCTAAGCACTTACTAAAGATTATAACTGGAATAAATTATTAGATAGTTCTGAGTTTGGGGAGATTGCCTAATGATGATGCAAAAGTTTGCCAGGAATATGTCATAAGATAAAAAGGTAAAATAGTAAGTAGATGAGAGAAAACAGAATAACAGGGAAAAATTTAAAAGTTATTTTAGAGGCCAAACTAGAGCTAGTACTAAAACAACATTTGAAATAAAGAATATTTCATCATTATATGTGGGAGAACAGGAATTCAGTGTTGGCCACATTTAATTTAGCTTGATAAAGTAGCTACAAAACTATAAATTACTAGCTGTTATAGTATTATTTTAGGATCCCAAGTTGTGTTAGATCATTAAATTGGAAGAGCAAGATCAGATAGTCATTCAAGAGAATGTTTTTCTAGATGGTGTTAATCTTTTTAAAATTTTCTCTTGAAATTCTGGGTAAAGTGAAATGAGGTTAAAATATTTTTTTAGTTTTAACTTCCCAATTATATGTAGTAAGGTCAACAAGTAGATCAGTATGCAAACTTGTCTCTGCTTTCATCCATCTTATAAACACAAAGCCTCTGCCCTTCTCCTGGTGCTGAAATAGTTTAGTCAGATAGCTCACCATTGTCCCTTCTACCCAAGGTCCACTCTTCCTTCTGGACTCCATCCCATCTGGCAAAGCTCTCTTCTTCCAGATATCTGTTTTGGCTTTCAATTCTTTCTTTTAGACTGCACCTATTATCCCTTATTTCTCAAAATCAGCTGCCATTACAAAAGAGAAAATTTTCCAAACTTGGTCTGGGACAGAACTTTCTACTTGCTATAATTAACAACCTCTTTCTGGGAAAAAAAATAAATGCACCTTCCTGATAAAATGCTTAAACAATATTCACATCAACTTTAATGGATTGAAGACTTTTTCTAGGAAAGTCAAGTTAGGTAAGAAGGGATATGAATCCAACTAGGAAGTTATCACAGTTTCTATGGAGACATAAAGAAGAAACCAAACTGAAATGAGCCAAGGAATTGAAGACCATGTGTGTAAGAAACACAGGAGAAAGAGAGTGGTCAGCTTATGTTCAAGCATGATAGATACTTGATTATATGTGGAAAGAAAAGAGAATTACACAACTAGATGTTGGGCTTTTGTTTCTGAATAAAAGCTTTTGCCTCTCATTACAAAGAAGATAATATATTCTGATTTGGTTTCACTTTTATAGAATAGAAATTTAGGAATTCCTAAGCACTAGGAATTTGGGTATAGAAAAAAAGCTTATTTTCATTACCTAGCATTAGAGAGACAGTAGAGTATAGAGTAAGGTCTCTTAAATTCATCTCCCTGCTATATTCTACCAAGGATCTTGATTTAAAGAAGAAAAGAAAAAAAATTCCAGGAATCTGTGCCAAACCCACTAAGAATCTCAAGACTTGGAAATCTGCATTTTTAATAAGAGTTTTATGAGGAAGTAAAACCAAGTACAGTGTAAAAAGCATGGGCCCTAGAATCGGAAAGAACTAAGGTTCAGAGTTATGTTACAGTGGCCCAAGGGAGACTCTCCACCTATGCTAGGTCAAGAGGAACAAGTCTCTATCTATACTGGCTCAAGCAAGCAAGTCCCTGACTACATGTCTCAAGGTCAGGGCAAAGAAGACTCCTGGTGGATCCAGATAAGTTCCTGGCTGGAATTTGTGTGGAGAAGCTGAAACCAGTTTGCTCACCTTATTCAACTGTTTGAGTCCATGCCTGACCAATGCCCATACCATGATGTCAGGATCCCCAGAGCTTAAGGTCTTCTGCCTGTCCAATGGCTTTGATTGTCTCAGGTCTCCATTTTCATTGGAGTCACTCTGTTTCTGAATCTAGAACATTTCTGCCCTCTTTTCACTGGAGCCACTTTTTTTCTGAATGCCAGCTGGCAGAAGCATGGCATGCAACAAAACAGCTATTGAATATGATAGTGATCCTTCTCATCATCTCCTTCCAGCTCTTTCTATTGTCATAGTATTGCCCTGTGAAGGAGAAAGGGGTTCTGACCTCGTATCTTAGGAGGACTTAGTGCTGTCTGCTGTGTCCCACCTACTGGATCCTCCAGGAGCTGAGTATGTGGGACACAGGGTGCTACTGGGAGGTTATGCTGGGAGTGGGAGTCCTCATGTGCAGGAAGCCGAATGGTAGGCACAGGGGCTCTTCCACTTCTGCCCACAGTCTGTCCTGACTGCTTTACCTCCTCTGGCAGTTGATGCTCACAAGGAAAGGGAAAGGTGGCAAGGGCAGGCTCACTGGCACTCCTCTTTGGAGTATCTGGTACACAGCCATTACCTCATTGTGTTTGGAGTATTGTACACAGCCATTGCCTCATTGTATTTTCAATTTACCAGGACACCTGGGTATTATACGGATCATAATCCATGTCAAACATGATTGTCATTAATTGAAGGGTCTGGGAGTTTAGGGAGAGGCTCACTAGAATAACTGGATGAATATCTCTTATCCTGGCTCATCCATGGGTGCCCCATGATGTTCTCTAGTATGAACCTCTGCATGGGATCCACACTCATTATTTGATTGATAAAGCTCTGTGCTTCAGCAGAAATGCATGGGGGAATGTTGTACCTTACATGTGTAATCTGCTCCTTCAGCTGTTTAGTGGTGGTCCTCCTGTCTCTCTTTGAGATACAGAATGATGTGCAGGCTCCACACATCTACTGGTGACCCTCATATTCTTGCCACTGGATGACTTCAGGGCCAAAGTATGGAAGACTGCTTCAGAACTTGTTCAGCTTCTGCCCAACTATGAACCTGGTGTTCAAATCCAAAGTTGATAAGTTTTATTATACCTCTGGCATCCACTAGGATGTTCTTCACCTTCAGATCTTAGTGTATAATGCCCTTCTCATGGCAGTAGCACATGATCTGCCTGAACAGTCTCTAACCTCCACCTCCTATATGCCACCAGCCTCCTGAATGTGGTGCTATAGCTGTTCCCACCTGAATGCTCCATGACAACATAGATATTTTTAATAATATTTTTAATGGAATGACCTGAAACAGATCACATTGGTTTCTACAGGCATCATCATATCTGGTTCAGATAAGATGAGGCATTCCACTCTACCTCTGGCAGGACTTTCATCACCATCTCTGCCCCAATTAGGAGACAGCAGGCTAGTTTCAGCTGGGCAAAGCCATTCTACCAAATGTCCCTCAAGACCTGATGGTGGTAGATGAAGTTAGTCTCACAGCAAGAGCTGGGTCCCTGCAGCACTACACTATTCTGACTACTCTTACTACATGTCTTAAGCAGGAACTAAAAATTCTAACTAAAAACCAATAACAAATGGAAAAAAAATTAAAAATATAAAAAACAATAACAAAAACAAAACCACCAGTCACCAAACACTCTGAGAGTCTGACAGGTCATCACCAAGAGCTTTCTCTTTTTATGAATAAAACCAGGCCACAGCCAATCTCTTATACAGCCAGTGTTTGAAATTCCCTCACAATGGTTCCTTGCAAGGTCAGAGCAAGAAATAACCCAATCATGCTGAGGCGTAACCCCTAATGGTCATCTCACTTTTTGGCCTCCAGGACATTTTCAACCTTCATAAGTGTAAGAAAGGACTCTGGAAGCTTTTGGCGTCAGTGGATCATGGAGATCGATATTTACTTGTTTTGAAATTAAAATTTGTAGGTACAAAAAAAAGAGGGAGGAAGGAAGGAAGAAAAAAACTACATGGTCTTACACAAATTATTCTATCTCCCTCTGTGGCTGTATGGACAAGATGAGATTGTACATGTAAAGTGCCTCATACATATAAATGTTCAATTTATATTTAGTTTCTTAATTTTGAAAGGAGACCTGTTCTAGGAAACTGTACTCCCCACATCTAGTTGATTGACAGTAAGTCTAGTGACCTTGAACTAGATGGATGGAGAGAGAGAGAGAGAGAGAGAGAGAGAGCTAGCTTCAGCATTACCTAACCCATTCTCTTTTTCTATCAAATGGTCTTAATGGGACTGATCTTTGAATGGACCTATGAGAGGCTATTTGCCCCTGCAGCAAGTTTGACATAAAACTTTAACATTGTTCCTAACATAAATTTTTAGCACTTATTGTAACTCTTTGAGTCTGTTGACTTTTTCTAATCCCTGGGCTTTATTCACTTCCTAGCACTAATATGTTTACTATAGTACCATTCCATATATTCTAATATTTTCATAAAGTGGTCTCCCAACAGCTAACCTTGCTGGAAAGACAGAACCACTCAGGCTGTTATTAGGAAAGAGCAGCAAATTTGAGAAGTACTTGATGATCCTCTCAGAAAAGAGAATTAAAAGATCAGGAACTAAGACTTACAGGGGCACTAAAGCAAAACAACAGAAAAAAAAAAAATCTCAGAAACCCATACACTAGAAACCAATATAAACTAAGGAGAAAGGAGAAATGTAGGTAGAATTTTTCTAAAAAGCTAGAATATCAAACACACATCAGGGAATTGAGCAAAGTCCTAATAGAGAACGAAATGGGATATCAAAAGTGAGAATAGAAGATCAGAGTTGAGCAAATAGAGTTAATAGGATCAATGGGATATCTTTAGCCTAGGGTCATGTTGTTGAATTTAGAAGGGACTCCCCTGGGGACACTGACAAAGGAGTGTAAAGCTTGAGGGTGTTTTTAAATGCCAGTAATTGACCTGGATTTTGGCTTTGGTTTTCCTGTTTCTTTTTTTGTTTATTTTTATAGTTGAAATGTCTGCATTCCTTAATTTCTACTTAATAAAGAGATCACTTTACCAGGCTCAGCTTTATTTTGAAAAGGCTTTGACCTAATAGGTGCTTGGATTAAAGTTACAAAGGTGGAGTAAGGTATCATATCATGGCAGTAATCAGGGACCAAGATGGCACATGACAGAGGACCAGTACATGTGAAAAATCCCAAAAAAGAATATTGAAATAGAGGTCTAAAAGAGTAGGAATGACAACTCAGGTGACTCAATGTAGCCAACCTAGAATCCAGAGAGGGAAGCTAAGGAGCTAGGTAGAAAAGACAGAATGTCAGTGGAATTGTAGCAGAAAAAAAAAAAAAAAAAAAAAAAACAGATCCAAGCAAACAGGAACTTAAAGAGCTCTCCAATAACCCAGGCAGTGTAATCATTGAAAACAACCTGGAACGGAGGGATACCTCCTGCCCAGCACAGTCTTTCTCCTATATCTTTCTCCTATATGTCTATACAACTTATCTTCTCATTTCCTTCAGAACTTGATCAAATGTGTCCCTCATAGCCAAGACTTTTCTGGTGATCCTATCTAAAATAGGATCACACACACACACACACACACACACACACACACACACACACACACACTTACAATTTCCTTCCCTAGCTTTCTTGTTTTTCATCTTATTTCTCATCAGAATATAACATTCCATGTACTTTGTCTTATTTCATCTTTCACACTAGAATGTAAATTCCATGACAGGGATTTTTGTCCATTTGAACTTTGCTCCATTCCCAATATCTAACATCTACAGCAGTGTTAGACACATATTGTTAGTTGATACTCAATAAAATATTGTTAAGTAGATGTTGAAGTGTTTGTAAACTAATCATGGAAATAACTTGTTAAAATAATTAAAATTATCAGGAAACAATTTATGTATTCTGTCAAAGGCTCCCTTTCTCAGACTGGGGTTGTGGCTCAGTGGTAGAACACTTGCCTCACATGGGTGAAACACTGGGTTTGATCCTCACCACCACATAAATAAATAAAATAGGGGTATTGTGTCAATCTACAACTAAACATTAAAAATAAAAGACACTCTATCTCTCCCCACCTCCTCTTTCTTTCTCTCTTTCTCATACCAGGGATTGAACCCAGGGGCACTTAATCTTGGAGAATGTCCCCAGCCCTTTTTATTTTTTATTTTGAGACAGGGTCTCACTAAATTGCTTAGGTTCTTGCTAAGTCACTGAAGCTAGCTTTGCACTTGCAATCCTCCCACCCAAATTCATGGGATTACAGATATACACTACTGTGCCCAGAAAAGGCTTTCTCTCTTTTGACCAAAATTTAATCAGATTCCTCTAAATCCTTTACTTGATTAGGCCCAAGGCCTTTCCTTCTCTGCCTTTGTTGACTCCAGTTTGAGCAATAATCCTTTTAATGAGTTAGGAGAAAAATCCCTCACACTTGACCACCCTCTTGGTCTTATAACTCTGGCCTACCTCCAGCAATAATCCTATCCCTATGGAGTTGGCTAAAATTCTTTATCCTTGATGTTTAATCTGAGTAATTTTCAATCCATGACCTCTATCCTGCTCCTTGGTATAAATCTCTGCTTGTCCTTGTTTAAGTCAGGATTGAATTCAATCTCTCTCCCCTACTGCTAGACTCCATTGCAGTGGTCCCTACACCTGTCACCATGCTGCCTCCTCCTAAATAAAGGCTACCTTACCATCCTTAACATTTGTCATAAGTAATTTTTTTCTTTAAAAATTTTTGGGGAAAAGTAGAAGAGAGGGATAGTACTGAGAATAATAATTTGCTAAAGAGTATTAAGAATTTTAGAACTGGTCTAGGTGGTGCTTGCCTGTAATCCCAGCATTTTGTGAAGTTGAGACAAGATGTTCACAAGTTCAAAGCCAGCCTCAGCAATTTAGCAAAGCCCTAAACAATTTAGTGAGTCCCTGTCTCTAAATAAAATACAACAGTGGCTAGGGATGTGGCTCAGTAGTTTAGCAACCCTGGATTTGATCCCTGGTACTGCCCCTGCAAAAAAAAAAAAAAAAAAGGATCTTAGAAATGAAAAGGAACCTTGGAAATCATCTACAATCAGCCTTCTATATCTATGTGTTCCATATTGGTAGATTCAACCAACAGTAAATCAAAAATATTTGGGAAAATATTGTATTGAACTTGTACAGGCTTTGTCATTATTATCTAAACAATATAGTATAACAAGTATTTATATAACATTTATGTTATATTAGGTAATATAAGTAACATACAGATTATTTAAAATATACAGGAGATATATATATAGGTTTATCCAGATACTGGGTCATTTTACAATGAACTTGAAGATCTGCAGATTAGGATATACATGACTTCTGGAACCAATTCACTAAAGATATCAAGGAATGACTGTAGTTAGAAACTATCCTACTGTTGTTCAACAATAGGGAACTGGTTAACTAAAATTATGGTATAGCCACATAATCAAATGCTAGGTATTTGAAGAATAAAAGAATGGCGAAGTCACACACCACTAAAAAAGACCTCAAGGGACACTACTAAGAGGAAAAAGAGCCAAGTTCAGAACTATATATATTGTCTTAATCAGTTTGACCTATTATAACAGAATACCATAGATTTGGTGGCTTAAACAACAAGCATCCACTTCTCACAGTTCTGCACGCCAGGAAGTCGACAGCAAGGCTGCAGCGGAGGCTCTGTGTGGTAAGGGAACTCATGCTGATTGCAGATGGCCCTTTTTGCTCTCCTTCTCCCTCTCTCTCACCCTTTCTCTTGTTCCTTCACCATGTGAAGCTACAAGAAGACAGTCAGATACCAAGGATGAGGAATTATCTAAACTCACTTAACTGGATTCTTATTCAAACTGGATTCAACAGGGACAGAGAGGGAAGCCCAAGTCCTGGGCTAGTCAAGTAGAGGACTTGTGAGAAATAAACTGTTGTTGAAACCACCTGGTCTACAGTATTCTGTCATAGCAGCCCAGACAATACAACTCCCAGCAACCCCACCTCCTAACACCATCATATTGAGTGTTATTGTTCAACATATGATTTTTTTCTGTATTCTATTTATTTTTCTTATTTATTTATTTGTTTGTGTATTTATTTATTTATTTTAATTGGGTGTATATGACTGCAGAATGTATTTTGACTCATTGTACACAATTGCAGCACAACTTTTCATTTCTCTGGTTGTACATGATGTATCGTCGCACCATATGTTTAGTCATACATGTACCTAGGGTAATGATGTCCATCTCATTCCACCATCTTTCCCACCCTTATACCCCTTCTCTTCCCCCCGCCCTTTGCCCAAGCAAAGTTTCTCCATTTTTTCCTATGCCCACCCCCATCATGGATCAGCATCTATTTATCAGAGAGAACATTCAGCCTTTGGTTTTTTGGGATTGGCTTACTTCACTCAGCATCAACATATGATTTTTTTAAGAGAGAGAGAGAGAGAGAGAGAGAGAGAGAGAGAATTTTTTAATATTTATTTTTTAGTTTTCAGTGGACACAACATCTTTATTTATTTATTTTTTTAATGTGGTGCTAAGGATCGAACCCAGCGCCCTGCACATGCCAGGCGAGCATATTTCCACTTGAGCCACATCCCAAGCCAACATATGAATTTTGAAGGAACTCAAACATGTAGTACATAACCTATGAGAATTTTTTTATAAGACGGTAGTAAAAACAAAAATGTATATTTGTATGTGATTGTACAGCATTAAAAAAAACCTTTGAGGATACATAAGAAGCTAAGAGGGGAGGAAGTAAGGTAGGAACTAGACAAACGGGGAACAGCATGGAAGAAAGACTATTTTATACGATTTTAGTTTTTATTTTTGAAATATGAACAAATTACCTTTAAGAAAAATAAAAAAGGTAAATCCTGACCTCTCTCTGGAACTCAAGTCCACTGGCCCAACCTCTCCATTCAGACATCTAACAGGATTCTCAGATAATGACATGTCCAAAACAGAGCATTTGAGTTCTTTCCTCAGATCTGCTCCTCTCCCACTCTCCTCTAACTTAATAAATACCATCTACTTGTTGCTCAAGTCCTAATCTGAGAATTCTTCTTTTTTTCAATTTTTTTTTAGTTGTGGATGGACACAATATCTTTATTTATTTTTATGTGGTGCTGAGGTTCAAACCCAGGGCCTCACATGTGCAAGGCAAGTGGTCTACCACTGAGCTACAGCCCCAGCCTCTGAGAGTTATTCTTGATTCTTCTTTTGTCTACACCCACAAATTCATGAGCGAGTTCTGCTGTTCCTATTATCATGATAGAGCCCAACACATTCATTTCTTACCATCTCTGTCTCTACCATTAGCACCCCTGTCCCAGCCATTGTCATCTCTAACCTATACTACTGCAACGGCCTAGGAAGTGTTACTCAGAGTGAGACTACAGACAAGAACTGTTTGTTTCTAGTTCTTGATTAAAAGCAACCACTTTGATAAGGACAATATTTAATTCAGCTAACAAATTTTTTTCATAGCAAAACTTTCTGGATGAAAGAAAAGACTGCATCATTTCTTATTCTAGAGAAAATTTTTTCTCTTCACAGACCAACATTTAGAGTAACATTATTCCTTGTCTCATCCATTTATGTATATATACATCATACATATCCATCTTTATACAAGCAACAAAAAATTAGGTTTATCACATTTGTGACATCATATTGCCACCATCTCAAGCCCTCCAAAGCCTTTCCATAGTATCTAAAATAAAGTCTATGTTCCTCACCAAATATGACATGGATGCTGTAGATTGTTGTATACTGTGGACTGAATTATAACCACCACCACCCCCAAAAAATCCATATATTTAAATCCTAACCCCCAATACCTCAAAATGAGAATGTATTTGGAGACAGGATCTTTCAAGAGCAATCAAGTTGAAATGTGGTCATTAGAGGGGACCCTAATTCATTGATAGGTGTCCTTATAAGAGTCAATGAAGACACAGACAGGTACAGAATGAGAGGCCTCAGAAGAAACCAAACCTGCTCAAGAACCAAACCCCTGAGACTGAAGTCTCAATCTCAGACTTCAACCCTCCAGATCTGTGAGAAAATAAATCTATCTTGTTCAAGTCACATAGTCTGTGGTACTTTGTTATAGCAGCCCTAGCAAAAAACAAATATAGTACATATTAACTGACTTGCTTTGAGTCTCCCACCCTAATTTTCTTTTGCTGCTGATACTTTTTTTCTTTTCTGTGAATATTTATGTAGCTACATCAGATCCTCCGAGGTATGAATCTGATAATCCTTTCTAAAAAGAGGGGAATAAGATTAATTTGCCAACTAGTACTTAATGAATCTTACTAGGTCCTGAACAACACTACTTCCTTTTGGCTCATATGCCAAATACTACTGACCCTTTCAAGAAAGTTGCCAGAATCAACATCATGCTGGGGAGATGGGAAGCACCTAAGAGTCTGGAGTAAGGACTCTGGAGCTGGCGTTAGTACCAAGGACATAAGGAATTACTTGGAATGTGGGAATGTCTTTTAAGAAAACGGACCAAAGAAAAAATTTAATACAGTCAGGTATGCTTAAATGAGCACTTGAAATATGCCAAGACAGTTATTTCTCTTAATTCTCACCACTATACTATGAGGTGGGTACTAATTATCTCTACCAAAGCAATGAAATATAAGCACTGGTAAATTCTGTAGCTTTTCCAAGGTCACACGGCTAGTAAATGACAAAACCTGCATTGAAAACCAGCAGTCTGACTCCAGAGCTCATGCTGTTGGCTGTTGAACTGTACTACTGATGATACACAAAGAACAGTCAATTCATCTAAACAAACATCGATTGAACAACTACTATGTACCAAACCTTTTCCAGAAGATACTGAAGATACAGTCACATGGTTCTGCCCTCAAAGAGATTTTGATTTTACTAGGCAAGGTCAATAGCAGATTAGAAGATTGTGTGATAGATTAATGGGGGGAGGGGAAGGGTTTAATTTTTAATGGAGAAAATTAGTCTATTTGGGGAAACGTTTCCTAAGGAAATTAACCTCTGATCTGGGTTCTAAGGCAAGAGTTGACATTCAGCATGCAGCTAAAATAGAAAAGGGGGTTTCAGGCAGAGAACACTCTTTACAATCAGTGGGATTGGTCTGCAAATCAATTAAATAATACGGCCCAATAATGCTGGAGACAAAGAGAGAGGTAAGAGACAGGAAAGAAGACATACTGACATTATGTTCCCCAGGGTGTCGTTCTCATTTCACGTTTACCCAATTTTTGTCATAACTTCTCTCTCATTTGGGCAGATGGCATGATTTACCCCACCTAGGGCTACAGCTAATTTCCCTCCCTGGGTGATTGGATTCAACTAATCTTCTTGTTGCCTGACTAGATTCTGCATTTCTTTTGTAATTTTTTTTATGTGACATCAATTCTATAGCTATTTAATTGACACATATGAATGGGTAATTGCTATTCAGCAAGACAGGGTAATCATTTATATACAGAAACTGTGGTAGCAGAAACAAAGGTGTATCCTGCTCCATTTAAGTAGGAGGTAATTAAATTGGGTATTGAAGGATGAGTGGGTATTCCAAGAAAAGGAAATAGTGTCTATAAAGGTACAGAGGCATGAAGCACAACTTGTATGAGAAATAGGAAATAATTTAACTAAAGTATAAAAATATACGTAGGGAAATGCTAAGAGGTGAGTCTGATCAGACAAGCAAATACCCAATAAGGAGGAGTATATATTCCATACTAAAGAGTTTGGATTTTAGTTGGTAAGTAACTAGGAGTCACGGTTAAGTTTTAAGAAGCAGAGTAAGATGATTAGAGTTTCATATTAAAAATTGCCTCTGCCAGCATTGTGGGGGGCAGGGGTGAATTGAAGGCACAAAGATTAGTCAAAAGACTTCTGCAAATGACAAGTTGAAGGACATTTTGGCAACATCTGTCAGCACTAAAAATCTACATACCTTTTGACTCAGCAATTATGCTTGGAAAAATTTATCCCATGGGCATACTTGCAAAAGTATAAAAGGTTACATGCAAGACTATTCACAGCACCTCAATGTTCATCAATAGTACATCCATAAAATGGAATACTTTAAAGCTAGAAAAAAAGCCCATATTGTATATTGATATAAAAGGATCACCAAAGTTATTGCTAGATTTTCAAAAAACAAATTGCAGAACACATGTATCATGTGCTACCATTTACATACAAAGGACAACCACAAGTATTTTACGCTTGTGATAAGCATGCAATACAGGAAAGAACAAAATATGTATAAATATCTCTAAAAGGAAACATGAGAAACTGATAACATTAATTGCCCTCCAGGGAGGTAAATGGGATAGACGAGAGTCAGGAGTTGGAACAGATATTTGACTATAGCTTTTGAATTTGGAACAATCTGACTGTATTACCTATTCCTAAATAAATTAGTTAAATATAAATGTAATTACATGTAAATTTGAGTAATTGTCTTCCTATACCAACTTTACCATGGGGTAACAAAATTGAGATTAGATAAAATTTCTCTTTGTTAAAGTGTTCCATTAAATAAATGAAGAAGAAATAATTGATTTAGAGATCACAAGTTTGCTGTTCCTATTTTTTATTTTCATATTTGGAGGCTTTCTTTCATGGTCCATTTTTTATTTGTTCTTTTTAGTTATACATGACAGTAGAATGTATTTTGACATATTATACATATATGGAGTACAACTTCCCACTCTTCTGGTTGTACATGATGTGGAATTACATTAGTATTGTATTTATATATGAACATAGGAAAGTTTAATCTGTTAATTATTGAACCATATGATTAGCTTATATGTAAGGCCCATAAGTCCACATTGATGTAGCATGAAATTGCTATTGTGCTAACCTAAATAGGCATCATTATTGTATGGAGTTTGGTCCATTGTTTTTTTCCTATCTGGTTTCAGAGGGTGGCCATCCTTGGGAGAGAGAGCCACACTAACCCGTTGGACTCCATTAGCCTTAGGTTCTGAAGACCTATCAGTGAATCACGCCATGCCATCACTGGAACATCTTCAAACTGCCTTATTTAGTTAAGGAAGAAAAGAAAATGTCCCCTATAAGTCATTAATCCCCTCCAGCAAGGTGGATATTTGTTCATGGAGTTGATTTAGCCCTTGGAGTCAAACTCTATCTTGTATATATCATGCTTAATTAATAAAAGAGTTGGCCAAGATTGCTTCATTTTATTAGTACTATTAATGAGTACCCATGTGAGAACAGGAAGCCTAGGTTTCACATTCACATAGAGCACTTCAGTGGTCAGATGCTCTGTTTTCATGAGGGCCCAATAGCAGACGGAGAGCTGCCTGAAGGTGGTGTATCTAATGGCCACCTAAGTAATTTATGAGTTTAAAATCTAAGGGGTGCCAGGCATGGTAGTGCATACCTGCAATCCCATTGACTTGGGAGACTTAAGCAGGAGGATCGCAAGTTTGAGATCAGCTTCAGCAACTTAAAAAAACCTTGCCTTAAAATAAAAAATAAAAAAGACTGGTAGTACATTTCAGTGGTAGAGTGCCCCTAGATTTAATCCATAGTACCAAAAGAAGGAAAGATGAAAAAAAGAAAGAAAGAAGACCAACCTGAGGAACCAACACATCTAGGTAGCAGTCTCTTGTCACAGATTCTAATGTGTGAGTAAGAGTCACTGGACTTATATTTCTGATAGGCTTCACTGGCCCCAGTGTCAGGACCCATATCATGGTATGCTATTTGACCTTTACAGACTATTGTTGGGACTCCTAAATTGAAAAGTGGGCACTTGTCAGATAATCTTGACCAAAGGAGACAAAAGAATATCTGATGTGGTATGTGGTATCTTCAATATCCAAATAGGCTCACTAATTGAGCTTCTTTATGATTTGTGAATGCTTCTTAGAACAGTGATTTTACTTGGCATAATCAAGAATACTCCTCTGATTAGTAGCCCAGATTGCTCCAAAGAACTGCATTTGTGAAGCAGGTCCCTGAATGTTATCACAGTTGAAAGCCCAAGCTGTCTTTGTCATAGTGTCATATGCCTTTGTCATAGTGTCATAGTGTCTAATCATAGTGTCTAATCATAGTGTCATAGGGCCTAATCAACTTGTCTCTTAGCAAGCCAGCAATGAAGATATTGTGTTAGTCAGATTTCTGCATCTGTGACAAAATTCCTAAAGATATCATCTTAAGAGGAGGAAAGATTTACTTCGGCTCATGGCTTCACAGGGTTCAGTCCGTGGTTGCCTGGATCTATTGTTTGGGGGCCTGTGGTGCAACAAAACATCATGATTAGGAGTATATGGTGGAAGAGCTGCTCACCTCATGGGGAGGGAAGTAAAAAGGGAGGAGAGGTAGGGGTCCCGGTATCCCCTTTTAGAGCACACCCACAGTGATCTAACTTCTTTCTACCAGGCCCCACCTCCTAAATGTGTCACTACCTCCCAATAGCTCTATCAGCTAGGGACAAGACTTTAACATATGGCCTTTGGGGGACACTCAAGACCCAAATCATAACAGATGACATCAATACAGTAGACAAAATGTATGTCTGGAGATGACTGAACTTATCACTGATCTGTCCGTTAGTAGTATTTTGCAAGGGAATCAATGTAACCCTGTGGAACAACAGTGAAATTATATTGTCAGTCATCTCATATGAACACAAAATGGTTCTAACTTTTAACCTACAAAGAAATTGCAAAGAAAGTCTCAACCAGATTAATAAAAGCATGTTAGTGTCCTGTGTGGGGTACCACTGCTAAAGTAATAGCAAGGATGTTGGGTACAAGAGCCAAAGGAGGTACCTAAGCACCTATTCTTCAATATTGTATTGTCAGCCAACAATATCCTGAGGCCTTTTTTACAGTCCAGATTAGACTGTTACACTGCAACAGCAAATGCATAATACTCCTACCTTCAGGTTCTGTATCAACAGTATTGTGTCCTTTTCTCCACCTTTTGTTAAATAATCTACAAGGGATTGAATAATTTAGATGGTGGGTAGGAATGGACATACCTCACTCTATGTTTAAATCCTTTGTTATGAGGGGTTTGTCTTCTTTTTTCTCTCTTTTCCCCACATTTTTATTGGTGCATTATGTTGTACATAGTGATGGGACTTATTACATATTCGTACATGCACACAATATGATCATGTAATTTAGCCAGTATCACTCCCTTGTACTTTCTCCCAGTATATCTTCTTAAGTGACAGGATTCTAAAGCTTTTCAATCTCATGAATCTCCCACTCCCACCCCAGTACTGGGAACCAAACCCAGGGCTTCAAACATGCTAGGCAAGCACTCTACCATGGAGCCATGCCCCGAGTCCAAGTTCTTTTTGTTGTTTGTTTTTATGACTTAGATTATGTTCTTAGCCTCTATTTGCAAGGACCTCTCTCTGCTTTAGAGCATTGGCTAAAATCTTCTGAAAGGATCCCATCAATTTTCATTTTATCTCTTCTCCACTACAACAACCTAGGTCATACTGTTGTATGGGTCAGCTTATTTTCTCTTTCTTCCCTTTGTCATCAAAGGAATTCCCCTTTTTGGTGTTTTGGGCGTTGCTTCCCATTGTTGGGTAACCATACAGCCTAAATTGTTGTAAATCTTTGAAACCATTTTGGTTTTATCACAAAGCAGCACATTTCAGTGGAGCTTCTCCATTGCTCCCCCCATGGTCATTTCAGAGAACAATAGTAGAGACAATAGGGTATTTCACTGAGGAGGGCCCTGTCATGTGAAGGCCTCCACTATGTCCTCCACATTTCTGGGGGCAGGGTCACATAGTCAGGTATATGTGGCTTTTTTCTGAGGAGCAATTATGATTTTATGAATGGATTTCCAGGGAGTCGTAGTCTTAGGGAAGTCTCCCAAAGCTGGAAATACCATTCCAAATGCTTTTTGCTACCTAGCTCAAGAGAGATCACTACTCATCTCTGTCTCTGTCTTGTTGGATGTTGTGATGCTATATAACGGGCATATATATGTATTACATATGTATATATGTATGTAGTGTACATATATCATATATACACACATATACATAAAATAAACATATTTTTTGGTCTTTCTCCCCATTTCCTGGCATACTAATAAAACCTTTGGACTATCTGAAGTGATAATATTTTTTTGTATGTTAATGAATTGAATGATGGCTGGTAGCCCATATATAGCTTCAAGGTGATAATCCTTGAAGACAGAATTGTGAGTTTAAAGCCAGCCTCAGCAACTTAGTGAGGCCCTATCTCAAAATAAAAAAAATTTTAAAAAGGGCTAGGGATGTGGCTCAGTAGTTGAGCACCCCTGGGTTCAATACACACACACACACACACACACACACACATATATGTGTGTATACATATATAATATGTATGTATATATAGCTTCAAACTATGTGTGTGTATGTGTGTGTGTGTATCTTCAAGGTGAAAGGTGGTCACCAAAAAGAGCAAGGCATGATTCTAGGATTAAGACTTTCAGTCCCATCCCCAGCCTCCTTAGAGGGAAGAGGAGTTGAAGATTAAGTTGATCACCAATGACCAGTGATTTAATCCATCATGTATGTAATGATGCCTCCATAGAAACTAAAAAGGACAGTTCAAAGGCTTCTGAACATCTGAATATATGGAGATCTCTGGAGGGTGATGCACTCACCCAGGGAGGGCATGGAAACTCTGAAACCTTTTTTCCAATATCTCTACCCATGCATTTTCTTCACCTGTATACTTTACAATAATATTCTTTATAATAAAGTGGTAAATGTGTCTTTCTGAGTTCTGTGAGCCACTTGAGCAAATTAATCCAACCCAAAGAGGGGTTGTGAGAATCTGAATTTATACTGGTAGGTCAGAAGCACAGTAAAAAAAAATGGGGAGCTTGCAACCGATATTTAAAGTAAGGGAGGGTAGTCTTGGGGAGTAAACCCTCATCCTGTGAGATCTGAAATTGTCTCCATGTTCATTAGGAGACATCCAGCTGGTTTCTGCCATAGAACTGCTTGCTTACTGGTGAGGGAAAATCTCCATACCTTTTGAGGTACAGAAGTGTTCTGTGTTTATTGTGGCATGAGAATAAAAGAAAAAACAGGCTATTCATGTTTTTCCAACAGACGTCCTGTTCAAAAATGTACTGTAGCAGGAGGTTGATGGTGAAATATTTGGGCCTTGCAATGTCTGTCCCCTCATCAAATAGGCAACCACCCAAGCCACACGGGACTTTCCTGGCCTCTGCCCATTGTTTCAGTTTTCGTATTTCATTCTCAGAGAAGGATCTCATTTCAACAGTTTCATTTCCATAAACACCACCCATAATTTTGTGAGAATGAAAACAGATTTTATTTCAGTCTTATAAGCAATCAGACCAAGTGAACCTTCCTGCACAGGAACCTTTGATTTCCCTTCAGGCATAGTCTATGATCACTGGGACACAGTGGAAGTTGGCAGATAGCATGGGAGTGCAAAATTATTTTAAGAGCCAAGTCATCATTTTCTTGTATTTTTTCAGGACCAACCTCTTATATTCCTACTCTCATCCATTGCACTAGTTTATCCTCATTTACCAGAAGATTGTCTACATTCTATTTCCCCCAATGCAACCAGAGGGACACCATCACCTCAATGAGCCTGACACTCTCTCAAGGAGCTTTCCCCAACCTGGGATGACTGAATTGCCATTATGGACCCTGAATATTTTCCATGCCATGTTGACATTTTTTATTGCATCAAACTGTTAAGCAAATGACACCTGTTGCCTACCACCAGGAGCAGAAGACTCAATATGTCACCTGCTACATGGTTTATAAGGGTCAGGCCACCCAGAAAGAGCTAACTCACACAAGCACCGGATAGAACAATGCTTTACTCACATAGAGAACAGAGAGAGTAAGATCTGCTTCAACAGTATGAGTCCCTAATGACCAGCAGATCTTGTCTTGCAGCAGACATAAAGTGATAGTCTTTATATGTCTTTGGTAGTAGCCAAAAGAACCCCTTTTTTAGCATTTGACAAAGTACAGCATCCCTTTATGTTCAAAACTCTAGAAAAACTAGGGATAACAGGAACATACCTCAACATTGTAAAAGCAATCTATGCTAAGCCTCAGGCTAGCATCATTCTGAATGGAGGAAAATTGAAGGCATTCCCTCTAAAATCTGGAACAAGACAGGGATGCCCTCTCTCACCACTTCTGTTCAACATAGTTCTCGAAACACTGGCCAGAGCAATTAGACAGATGAAAGAAATTAAAGGCATAAAAATAGGAAAAGAAGAACTTAAATTATCACTATTTGCAGATGACATGATTCTATACCTAGCAGACCCAAAAGGGTCTACAAAGAAACTATTAGAGCTAATAAATGAATTTAGCAAAGTGGCAGGATATAAAATCAACACGCATAAATCAAAGGCATTCCTGTATATCAGTGACAAATCCTCTGAAATGGAAATGAGGAAAAATACTCCATTCACAATATCCTCAAAAAAAAATAAAATACTTGGGAATCAACCTAACAAAAGAGGTGAAAGACTTATACAATGAAAACTACAGAACCCTAAAGAGAGAAATTGAAGAAGATCTTAGAAGATGGAAAAATATACCCTGTTCATGGATAGGCAGAACTAACATCATCAAAATGGCGATATTACCAAAAGTTCTCTATAGGTTTAATGCAATGCCAATCAAAATCCCAACGGCATTTCTTGTAGAAATAGAGAAAGCAATCATGAAATTCATATGGAAAAATAAAAGACCCAGAATAGCAAAAACAATTCTAAGCAGGAAGTGTGAATCAGGCGGTATAGCGATACCAGACTTCAAACTATACTACAGAGCAATAGTAACAAAAACAGCATGGTACTGGTACCAAAACAGGCGGGTGGACCAATGGTACAGAATAGAGGACACAGAAACCAATCCACAAAACTACAACTATCTTATATTTGATAAAGGGGCTAAAAGCATGCAATGGAGGAAGGATAGCATCTTCAACAAATGGTGCTGGGAAAACTGGAAATCCATATGCAACAAAATGAAACTGAATCCCTTTCTCTCGCCATGCACAAAAGTTAACTCAAAATGGATCAAGGAGCTTGATATCAAATCAGAGACACAGCGTCTGATAGAAGAAAAACTTGGCTACGATCTACATACTGTGGGGTCGGGCTCCAAATTCCTCAATAGGACACCCATAGCACAAGAGTTAATAACTAGAATCAACAAATGGGACTTACTCAAACTAAAAAGTTTTTTCTCAGCAAAAGAAACAATAAGAGAGGTAGATAGAGAGCCTACATCCTGGGAACAAATCTTTACTCCTCACACTTCAGATAGAGCCCTAATATCCAGAGTATACAAAGAGCTCAAAAAATTAGACAATAACAAATAACCCAATCAACAAATGGGCCAAGGACCTGAACAGACACTTCTCAGAGGAGGACATACAATCAATCAACAAGTACATGAAAAAATGCTCACCATCTCTAGCAGTCAGAGAAATGCAAATCAAAACCACCCTAAGATACCATCTCACTCCAGTAAGATTGGCAGCCATTAGGAAGTCAAACAACAACAAGTGCTGGCGAGGATGTGGGGAAAAGGGTACACTTGTTCATTGTTGGTGGGACTGCAAATTGGTGCAACCAATTTGGAAAGCAGTATGGAGATTTCTTGGAAAGCTGGGAATGGAACCACCATTTGACCCAGCTATTCCCCTTCTCGGTCTATTCCCTAAAGACCTAAAAAGAGCATGCTACAGGGACACTGCTACATCGATGTTCATAGCAGCACAATTCACAATAGCAAGACTGTGGAACCAACCTAGATGCCCTTCAATAGATGAATGGATAAAAAAATGTGGCATTTATACACAATGGAGTATTACTCTGCATTAAAAAATGACAAAATCATAGAATTTGGAGGGAAATGGATGGCATTAGAGCATATTATGCTAAGTGAAGCTAGCCAATCCCTAAAAAACAAATGCCAAATGTCTTCTTTGATATAAGGAGAGTAAGAACAGAGTAGGGATGAAGAGCATGAGAAGAAGATTAACATTAAACAGGGATGAGAGGTGGGAGGGAAAAGGAGAGAGAAGGGAAATTGCATGGAAATGGAAGGAGACCCTCAGGGTTATACAAAATTACATACAAGAGGAAGTGAGGGGAAAAGGAAAAATAATACAAGGGGGAGAAATGAATTACAGTAGAGGGGGTAGAGAGAGAAGAGGGGAGGGGAGGGGAGGGGAGGGGAGGGGAGGGGGGATAGTAGAGGATAGAAAAGGCAGCTGAATACAACAGACACTAGTATGGCAATATGTAAATCAATGGAAGTGTAACTGATGTGATTCTGCAATCTGTATATGGGGTAAAAATGGGAGTTCATAACCCACTTGAATCAATCTGTGAAATATGGTATATTAAGAACTATGTAATGTTTTGAACAACCAACAATAAAATATTATAAAAAAAAAAGAACTATGTAATGTTTTGAACAACCAAAAATAAAAAAAATTTAAAAAGAACCCCTTTTTTTCCCAACAGCATCAGATATAATAGTAGAGTTGACCAGGTATCATAGATGTGCATTCTTTAAGCAAAACAAAGAAGTACACACCAAGCCTGGAACAGAGAAAGTGATTCCAAAACATGGCATTATGCCCAATACAGGCTGTAAGGATATCTTATCTGCATGTAAGAAAATGTTCCAGGCCCAAGCAAAGCATTCTTCTATGCAACCATGCAAGGGTGGAAGGTCTGCACGTGACCTCCTTTATCAACACCTGCTTTTTCTTTTAATAGACAAAACAGATGAAGTGTTCAAAGTGTTCCTAAGTTGCTTAGAACCTCACTAAATTGCTGAGGCTCACTTTTAACTTGTGATCCTCCTGCATCAACCTCCAGAGTCATTGGGATTACAGATGTATGCCACCATGCCTTGCTCCCTATTTGTATTCTGGAAAGGATCACCTCTTGTCTTCTCAAGGATTTGGCCCCTGTGACTTTGGGCTTTTTCCCTCATCATAAATCTTCTCCTTCAATGAAATTATCCCCATGCTTTAGTAACTCCCATATTATAAAAGCAGTCCCTTGACCTTACATTCCTCTCTAGCTACTAATCCATATCTGCATTTTCACTTCGATCTTTTTCAAGAGGATATCCATCATTTCCATCCCAGTGAAACTATGTTTATAAGGTCACCAGAGATCTTCATATTGCCAAACCTAATGATCATCTCTGTTATCTTGCTAGGCAAGTGCTTTACCGCTGAGCTACGCCCATGCCAATCAGTCTGTCTTATCTGTCTTGCTTGCTTGCTAGCTTGCTAGCTTGCTTGCTTGCTTGCTTGCTTGCTTGCTTGCTTGCTTTGGTTCATTCTTTCTTTCTTATTATTTAGACAGGATCTAGATAAATTGGGCAGGCTGGTCTTGGTCTTGCAATCCTCCTGCCTCTGCTTCCTGAGTCACTGAGATTATAGGCATGTGCCACCATGCCCAGTTCAACTGACTTATTTCTCCCTGAAATTGTTTACTTTGTTTCTGAGAAATCAAATTCTCCAGTTTTCCTCCACATGGGATCTCCTATGCTGCTATGCTGGATTTTTTACTTCCTGAAACCTAAAGTTTGGAGTTTTCTAGTGCTCTTCCCTGGGCTTTCTCCTCTTCTCTATTTATACTCTTTCCCTGATGATCTCACTTGGGTCATGCTTTAAATTCCTTACTTATGCCAGAGACACTCTAGCCCTGACCTCTGCTCTGAACTTCAGACTCATGCATCTGTTTCCCTAATGTTTCCACATATATGAAATATTTTCCCTAATTGAGTCCTTTAACTTTATTATTTTTTGGAGTATTCAAATGATTTTCAGTTGTCTATCTTGTATCAAACCTAAAGTTTACTGACCAGTTCAGACACTGGGGTTGGGGGGCATTGAGGGTGGAGTGTTGTTATACAAACTAAGAGATAGAATTATTGAATTTTGCAAAGTTATTTTCTCTGCTTTGAAATAAAATAATAATACTTACAAACAAGCACAGTGGCTCATGCCTATAATCCCAGCAACTCCAGAGGCTGAGGCAGGAGGATTACAAGTTTGAGACCAGCCTCAGCAACTTAGTGAGGACCTATCTCAAAAAAATAAAAAAGGTCTGGGGATGTAGCTCAGTGGTAAAGGTCCCTGGGTTAAATTCCCAATACAAGAAAAAAGAAGAAAGAAAGAAAGAGAGAGAGAGAGAGAGAGAGAGAGAGAGAGAGAGAGAGAGAGAGAGAATAATAACACAATACTTTAGTTGGTATATGTATTTCTCAGGTGATTTAACCAAAAATTGTAACAGTGTTCTTTTTTCCTATGTTATGGGTACTGTGTTCTCAAAAGTTATCTCTTGCAAGATATCAGCATACACTGTACCACTAATTCTAGGCCACTGCTATTGGCCCTTTTTCTTTTTCTCTCCATGCTCATCTGTTCACATGGTTTCAGTCATCCTCCGTAAATTAGTGTTAGCCAAATAGTAATACTCTATCCCTGTTTTTTTCTCTTCGAGTTCAGTTTCACATTTCTAATGACCCACTGGACAAATATAACCAAATATTCTATCCAAAATTTAACACAACCAAAATTCAATCAATTTATTTTCCTTGCTTCCAAACCAGTAACTCTTGGCTTCCTTCTTCCTGTCAACATAGCTGCCGTTCTCTTGGCTGCCCAGGCGCCCCTCCACTTCCCCTCTTCATGAACAGTTCATCATCACAACCTATTATTTCTTCCTTTAACACAGCTATATCATACCCTAGTGACATAAACGAGTTTGGGGTCAGAAAGACTTCAGACTATTAGTTCACTAGGATCTCTGTGCCTCACTTTCCGGATTTCTAATATAAGGTGCAAGCAATATTTTGGATCTTAAATGTCTCCCAGAGACCCATGTATTAAAGGGTTGGCCCTCAGATTGGCAGTATTGAGAGATAGTGGCAACTTTAGGAGGTATAGCCTAATGGGAGGCATTTACATCACTGGAGGTGTGTCCCTGAAGGGGATGTGGAACCCTGGTCCCTTCCTCTTCCTCTTTTGTTTCCTGGTCATGAGGTGATCGATTTGATTCTGCCACACACTTCCTCCATGATGTGTTGCTTTGCCACAGGCCCAAAGCAACAAGGCCAACCAATTACAGATAGAAACTTCAAAAACTGTAAACCAAAGTAAATCTTTTATCTTTGTAAATTGATTATCTAAAGTATTTTGTTACAGAATATATATCAATGACTCTCAGTATTATAATAATTAGAATGCACAAATTTACAAAAAGAAAAGAAAAACCCAGGCAGGGTGGCAACATGCCTATAATCCCAGCAACCCGGGAGCCTCAGGCAGGGGATCTCAAGTTTGAGGTCAGCCTCAGCAACTTAGCAAGGCCCTAAGCAACTTAATGAGACTCTGTCTCAAAATAAAAAATAGAAATAAAAAGGTGGGACTAAGAATGTAGCTCAGTTGGTAAAGTGTCCCTGGGTTCAATCCCTAATACCAAAAAAAAATAATAATAAAATAAAAAACAAAAAGGGCTTGGGATATATCTCAGTGGTAAAGTCCCCTTGGATTCAATCTCCACTATAGATGATGATGATGGTGATGATGATGATGATGATGATGATGATGATGATTTGTTATGGTAATAGAAAGCTATCTAACACAAGTTTAAAAATACATACTAAATTTTTTCTGAAAATTACATGACTTAATAATACATGTAAGAATCTGACATCATGTAACAAGTTCTTACCATGGTTGTTTTCTTACCCTGCCTTCCATTTCCAAGTGATGCCCTTCACAATATCTCATCTAAATAATTGCACTGATTTCTAAACTCTGTCAAAAGTTGAGCAAACACTTATTACTGAACTATAAACTCCTCTGGGAACATCAAGGAGTTTTCTGAATTCCTATTAGGTTTGTCTGAAGCACGAAACTTGTACCAAGAACTCAATGAACATTTCTTCAAAAAAGTGATAAAAATGATGATCTTGTCTGGAAGTTTGTTAAAGGAAATTAGATTTTATTTTCAGTATCATGAATTCTTCAAAAACACTTGATTTCAGTATTTATGTGGTCTTTATTAAATCATTTAAAATATTTGGTAGCAGTTTGATTGAATATTTTAAGTATGGGGGCAGTGACTGATGGCTACATCCGTGGGTTCATCTTTTGGTTTCGTGATGTGATAAACATCTTGAAAGGGTTGTGTATTGACTTCACAGGCATTGCCCATGTTCACCGGAGGGCATTTTCAATAATCAAGCTCTGAATTAATTTCATTTTGCATTTCCTGTTAAAGTTCTTAGTTTGTGAGTCAAAAATAATATAGAAGGATTTTGTTTTGTTTTGTTTTTTTCCCAAGACTAGGAAGTGTTGTGTATGCAGTATCTCACCCCAAGCAGTGGTTCTCAAACTTCTGTATGTGTTTGAGTCATTCTATACCTGTGCCAATATAGTAGCCATTATAATTAAGTATTTAAAATATAGGTAGTTCAAATTGAAATATTATAAGTGTAAAATACACATTAGATTTCAAAGACTGTACAAAATAAAAGTCTCAATGATTTTTATATTGCTATGTTGAAATGAAAATATTTTGGTTATATTGGGTTAAATGAAATATATTTTAGGCTGGGGCTGTGGCTCAGTGTGGAGCACTTGCCTAGCACATGTGATGCACTGGGTTTGATTCTCAGCACTACATAATTGATAAATAAATAAATGTTAAAAAAAGAAATATATTAGTAGAGGTACTTTCATCTGATTCATTTACTTTAAAAATATGGCTGCTAGCACATTTAAAAATACATATGCAACTTGCATTTGTGATTCATGTTATATTTCTATTGGACAACTTTAGCCCTGATGCTTGTTTAAAATGTTGATACATGGGTGGAGATGGTGTCATACACCTGTAATCCCAGCTGATCAGGAGACTGAGGCAGGAGGATCACAAGTTCAAGTACAGCTTCCGAAATTCAGTGAAACTGTCTCAAAATAAAAAATTAAAAGGGCTGGAACTGTAGCTCAATGGTAAAACACCCTTGGGTCCAATCCCCAGTACTGAAAAATAAAATATTGATTCTTGAGTCCCAGAAAGATTCTGCTTTGGTTGGAACCCCAAAATCTCATAATCTTTTAAGTTTATGGGGTTTAAACTGGTAAATTAGGGTAGGGAATCATTGTTTTATACACTTTTTAACCTAAAAAATTATTTATGCATTTTCATTTGTACCTCAACTTGGTGTATTTGCATTTTTTTAAATTTTATTTATTCAAATTTTTTATATATGGCAGCAGATGCAATTCATTTCATATTATACAAATAGAGCACAATTTTTCATGTCTCTGATTGTACACAAAGTACAGTCACACAATTGGTGTTTTCATACATATACTTAGGGTAATGATGTCTGTCTTATTCCACTGTCTTTCCTACCCCCATCTACCCTCGCTTCCCCTCTCTCACCTTTGCCCTATTTAAAGTTCGTCTATTCCTCCCATATTGCGCCCCCATTCCCATTATGAATCAGCATCCTTATATCAGAGAGAACATTTGGCATTCAGTTTTGGGAGATTGGCTTATTTCATTTAGCATTATATTCTCCAACTTTATCCATTTACCTGTAAATGCCATGATTTTATTCTCTTTTAATGCTGAGTAATAGTTCATTGCGTATATATGCCACATTTCCTTTATCCATTCATCGACTGAAGGGTATCTAGGTTGGTTCCACAATTTAGGTATTGTGAATTTAGCTCCAATAAACATTGATATGGCTGTGACCCTGTAATATACTGTTTTGAAGTCCTTTGGGCATAGACTGAGAGGGATAGCTGGGTCAAATGGTGGTTCCTTTCCCAGTTTTCCAAGGAATCTCCTATACTGCTTTCCACATTGGCTGCACCAATTTGCAGCCCTACCAGCAATGTATGATTGTGCCTTTTTTCCCCACATCCTCACCAACACTTATTAGGCGCAAATCTCCATCATGTCGTATTAGGCCCACCTTCCTTAATAAAACTCCTATAGAGCAAGAATTAAAATCAAGAATCAATAAATGGGATGGATTCAAACTAAAAAGCTACTCAACAAAAGAAACAATCAGTGAAGTGAATAGAGAGCCTACAGAATGAGAGCAAATTTTTACCACACCCACATCAGGTAGAGCATTAATCTCTAAGCTATATAAAGAACTCAAAAATCTTAACACCAAAAAAAAAAAATCAATAAATGTTTCATTCAAGTTGACCAGATGTTGGTGATAGGCTTCAACACAGCCATGATTGAAAGATAACAAATCCAATATTGATTCTCAATATCAATTTTGTTATAATTGCCAGCCATTATAGTTATGCTGGTGTTTTTAATTCACAAAACACTTTAAAATATAATCACAACATATAGACTTTTTATATAAATAAAGGTAAGGCAATTAAGCAAGTATCTATCACCAATTTAAGTATGCTTAATCTTTGATCCCTACAAAGTAATCTTGCAGGTATGTTGTCACAAGTTCTATATATTTATAATTCATTCACCTGCGTGCTGTTTGAAATTTTGAATGATTGAAATTGATGAAATAAGTTATGCTATATCCAACTACATATTATGCAGGCTATAAAGAAAAATAAGGTATTCTATATATACTGATAGAGAAAGATATATGTGATGTTTACAAGAAGAAAAAGCAAGTTGCAGAAGAGTATATAGATCCCCCTTGTATGTGAAAAAATATGTACATATAGTTATACATTATGGTTACAACTGGTATATAGAACTGGGAAAAATATTCCCATGGATGTGGAAAGGAGATCTTACTTTGCTTTTATATCTTTCTGTGCTGTTTTAGTAAAAAAAACAAAACAAAACAAAACAAAACAAAACTGTGAACAATATGCAAACTTACATTGTACATTGCAAATAATATACAAACACAATATAAAGCCCAGCCAAGTAAATACTTCATCATTTAGGTTCCAGTTAGGGAAATTTGCTTTTTACTATTACCTTTTAATCTGAAGTTTGCCTTTCATTCTAGCTTTCTGAATAACCATCAAATATATTAATTTAATCATTAACCAGTAATCACCGAAAACCTATTTCACACTGGTCACTGTTCTAAACCAGAAAACTGAACTGCAGTGCACAAACCAGATGTGCTCCTCACACCACTCTAAAAGAGGAAACCGACCATAAACAAATGCACACCTTAAGAGTTTTAACCAGTAAGAAGTGCTATGAAATAAAGACCTGAATATCTTCCTAGGGTTTGGGGGGTTTTGTTTGTTTTTGTTTTGTTTTGCCGTTTTGTTTGCGGAGCTGGGAATCCAATCCAGGGCCTCATGCCCCATGCTCCCAAGCTGGTCTGTAACTCCTGGTCAGAAGGAATCATCCTTTCTCGAATGTTCAAATGTTGTACATGCACACACACATATTCACTCATACATGCTAATTATGGGAAGCATTGCTTTAGAACTTTTGTCGTTTGTGTTAAGTATTCAGGATACTTCTCAAATTAACCTTGCTCCTCAACTCCTTATGACTAATTTGGTATAAGAAACTAAAAAATAGCAAAGCAATTTAGTTGTGTGACCTTGGACAAATTACTTAGCTGCTTTCGGTCTCAGTTTCCTCTATATAAAATAGAGTATTTAAGCTGAGGTTTGCTGTCTCAGCAAGCCTTCTAGGGACTGGTTACAGTATAACAGCAGCACAGGCAAACTGGAGTGGGATGAGTCTAGATAAGGGTGGGCGCTCGCGCCAGCGTTGCGACTCAGCTGTGTCGCGTGCCGCGCGACTGGGCGGCCCTCAGGAGAGGCGCGGCTTTCTCGCTGTGGATGGGAGGACTAACGCGGCGCCTTCAGTGTTTTCACCGAGCATTTCTCCCCTTTCTGAGAGTGTGGTAGCCAGTGCTCGCCAGCTCCTTCAGCGACCGCCGCTGGGTGCCAACTTTCGCACGGCGCCCCCTAGCCAGCTCGGATTCTCCAGTTGGTGCTAAAGTGAAGCTGATCTACGCTGTAAAACTGAAGTTCACTCCCGGACCCAATCTGTCCAGGTCGAACTTGGCGCGAGGCAAGCGATGGCCTCGCCTCCAACTGCGGCTCGTAGTTTGAATTCTGGCGCCACTCCCGCGCCACGTAGGGCCGAGTCGCCCGCCAGACTCTGAAGCGACGGACCACTGCGCGCCTACGGATGCGCGCCAGGAGACGTACGGGCACGCGGCGGTGGGCGGTGCGCGCACCACGCCCAGGAACGGCCCCCGGAAAAAAAGAGCCGCCGCGCGCGCTCCCGCTCGTTCGCCTCCGGAAGAGGCCACGCCCCCATTCATCTCCCACATCCAATAGGTGCGGGAGGGAGGGGCGGCCTCGGTCTGATTCAGGAGAGATTATATAAGGAGCTGCGCGGGAGCTGCCTCCTTCTTTTTCTGGGAGACGGCGGACCTGCTGTTTGGTATGTGTGAGAATGGGTGTCACACGCCAGTACCGAGGCTCCGTGTGTAGTTGGGACTGGCGTACTTTGAAGCGATCTCGGAGCCTTGATCCTAGAGTGCTAGTTGTTGGAAGTTTGCACATGCGGAACGCGCCGCCGGGTCGTCACGTGCCTTGATAGAGTCGGGGAGACAACAGACTGAAGGGCCTATGGAGCCACGAGCGGAGGTTTTCTGGCTTAGGCCCAGGGCAGGCCTGAGCCTGAGCGTCGGCGGGAAAGTCACCTGAGGATTTACACAAGGTACAAAAGTGTATTTATGTTTACTGTGTAAACGTATAAGGGATGATGAGGTTAATTTAAGAACAAGGGGTGCGGGCTGGGAATATACCTTACTTGGTACAGGGCTTCCCTCGCTTGCGCAAGAAAGGCCCTAGCTAGGTTCAATCCCCAGCACCACACACACACACAAAAAAAAAAAAAGAATCAAGGGGCACTTATTAACATGGCGAATGCTTTTTACTTTCCCCAGATTATTTCAACATGAACGGCCCCAGCTCTTTACGGACCTTGGTGCTGCTTGAAACCCAGGCGGCGCTGTATGCAGTACGATTTAACGGGTGGGAGAGAATTAATGCAGGAAAAAAAACTTAAACATGACATTCTGAGAATGTTTGATTGCAAGCATCCATCCCCCGCAGTAATGATGTCGCTAGCTTTCAGTGGTCTATCGGAGCGGCTACATGGACATAAAAAGGTAAGGGTTACTGTGCTTATTTTTTAAACCGAAGCTGACGTTTTTTATTTACTGTAATAGAAAATGGTGTGTAACCATATAAAAATTTTTTTTTTGGTAGATGCATAAGAAAATCCCAAAACATGTCACGGAATGTTTAGCAGAGAATTACTTGCTTAAAACCTGACAGTCAACGCTTGGTATGTATTCGGCCTAGTATTTTATAGATAATATATGTATGATTGGTCAAATCATTGATGAAACCTATCCCGAAGCTGATTACCTGAAGAAAATCATGTACGGATTCGGCTTCTGAGATGAAGACCAATAGCTGTAGATGAAATGTGTTAATTTTTTGTTCCATTCATTCACCTTAAATCAGATATATTTGTTTTTCTGCCAACAGTGATTGTGACTGTGTGCCCACTCAGGCCAGTTTGCTGTAAAGTTCATAGGATAGAACAATTTCTGTAAGTGCAGACTTTTTTCTTTAACAATATTGTGTCCTTGGTCTTATCTATGATGATCCTATCCCGAAACTGAACTCCTGTTGAAAAAAACTTAATTACGGATCTGGCTTCTGAGATAAACCATTGAGGACAAAGTTTTTTAATAGTATTAAATAAGCTTTTAATGTTGATCATCTTGTAATTTTTGTTTTTCCTTTTCTAGGACTAGTACCACAAAGTCTCCTTTTTCTACTATGAAAACCTGGTGATAAGAATAATCCAGAAAAAGCAGACATGAAGAGAAAACATACAGTTTGGGATTCTATTTTTTTTTTTTAACCATAGCTAAACCATGAACTAATGGGTTTTTAACAGAAAGGTCTTATCTTTGCATAATTAGCCTTGTCAAATTATTGCTCAGTGTTTTGCCATTAATCACCTCTTTTGAATTTAAGATACATAATTGTAATTAAAACTGAGTCAAAGTTGACACTGCCTTATAATTTAGTTTCTAAACTATAATTTAGTTAGATGTCTGGTTATTGATCACAATAACTGCTTAATATAACAATAAAGTTTTTTATTAACCCATTTGAGTCCCAAGTTTTCAATTCTGAAACTATTCCCATGAAATTATTGACACTGGCATGTTAAAATAGTTGGGAAATCTTAAAACAAAAGTTTATATATATTGCTATTCTATAAGTTTTCATCCCTGAGAAATGACAAAATGGCTAGACCATATCTTAAGGAACAGTACCTGATAATTACGATGTAATGGTTATCAATCTTTCCCTATCCTGTCCAGCACCCTATTCTTAGTCACTGCATATGAGATAATAAATACTAGTCTCTAATTGGCATATTTCACTTAACATACTTAGCTAGTTCCATGTTGTCACAAATGACTGGAATTCATTCTTTTCATAGCTGAATAGTGTTCCATTGCCACATTTCCTTTATCCAATCACCTATCCATGGACACCTACGATGATTACATCGTAGGTGTCCATGGATGGTGAACAACACTGCAATAAACAAGCAAGTACAGACGTCTGACATGCTGCTTTTGATTCCTATGTATATATGCCCACAAGCGGGGATGATTGGATCACATGGTATGATGGAGGTTTCATACCTTTTTTCCATAATGGATGTACTGATGATGCACATTCCCTCAATTATGTCTGAGAGTTCCTCTTCCTCCCCATCCTTGCCAGTATTTGCTATTTTCTGTCTTTTTGCTAACAGCCATTCTAACTTGAGTGAGATGATATTGCATTGTTTTGATCTGCATTTCCCTAGTAATTAGTGATGTTGAGCATTTTTCACATACTTGTTGGTATATATGTACTATATACACACACACATATACACGTACACACTACACTGTTGTTTTTTTTTTTTTTTTTGCTGGGCGGGGAGTACTGGGGATTGAACTCGGGGTACTTGGCCTCTGAGCTACATCCCTAGCCCTGCTTTGTATTTTATTTAGAGACTTGCTTAGCACCTCATTAGATGTGGTCCCTTTTGTCTATTTGTGCTTTGGGGGTCCTGTGCAGAAAATCTTGGCCCATCCCAATGTCCTGATGTGTTTCCCCAGTTTCCTTCCAGTAGTTTCATAGTTTCAGGTCTTTGACCCATTTTGCTTGGATTTTGGTAACTGGTGAGAGACAGGAGTCTAGTTTTCTTCCTTCTGCCTGTGGACATCCAGTTTTCCTGTCACCATTAATTGAACGAGACTTTTTCCTTTCTGCAGTGTATGATCTTGTTATCTTTGTTGAAAACCAGCTGGCTATAAATGTGTGGGATCATGTTTGGGTTCTCTCTCCTGTCCCATTGGTCTGTGTGTCTTGTTTTCATGCCAGTACCATGCTGTGTAGGTGATGATGGTTTTGTAAAACCTGCCTTCAGATCAGGTATTATAATGCCTTCGGCTCTCTTCTTTTTTGCTCATGATGTTTTTGATTCTTTGGGGACTTCAATACTGTTGAATAAAAGTAGTGAAAGTGGACATCCGTTTATTATTCCAGATTTTAGAACAAAAAAGCTTTTGGCTTTTCCCCATTAAGTATGTTAGCTATTGGCTTACATGTGACCTTATTAGACCTTTTTTATGTTGGTACTTTCCTTCTTTACCTATTTTATTCAGGATTTTTATATGATGAGATCTTGAATTCTATTAAATGCCTTTTCTGGGTTTTTTAATTTGTAATTTGTTTATACTTTTGAACAACCAGCTCATTTCTTCATTTCACTTTTTTTTCCCTACTTTGAGTAAGTATTCTGATTTTTTTTTTACTTTATGGGTATTCTCTTATGTTTATAGCTTTCCTTCTACTAATTTTGGATTTGGATTTTTCTTGTTTTTCTAGTTCCTTGAGAAATATTTAGAGGTTGTTTATTTGGGGTTACTTCTGCATTTTGTTTTGGTTCTAGTGATTGAACCCAGGGTTTCATACATGCTAAGCAAGTGTTAGCTTCCATGTATTTGTGTTAAAGTACAAAAGTTTAATGCCACCACACAGAGAATGATTTTAGATATCTTACTGAAGAATCATAGGTATTTGGGATTCCACAGTGACCAAAACATCAGTATTTTTAAGTGTAATTCTAAGGAAGAGAATCTTAGCATTTTTTTTCTGGGAATTAAGATGAGGTAATGTGCCCTGCATAGATCATTCATAGGAAGCTTGAGATGTCCAAACAGACATGAATTTGAAGGAGTCCGCCATATGAATGGCTGATTTCCCAAGTCTGAGGTAGGTGCTGTTATTGCAGAGGCCCTAAGGCTTCATGAACTCCAGGAGATAAAAAAATGATTTGGCATAATGGGTCAGATATGTAATAGAGAATCTCACTGCATGTGCCTCCACCCAGCTTGGTACTGGGGATTGAATCCAGGGGCATTTAATCACTGAGCCATATCTCCGGCCCTTTTTTTATATTTTATTTAGAGACTCTGTCTCTAAATAATAAATAAGGTTTGAGTTGCTTAGGGCCTTGCGCTGCCTTTGAACTCAAAATCCTCCTACCTCAGTCTTCTGAGATGCTGGGATTACAGGAGTGCGCCACCACACCAGGCTATAATAAAGGATCTTGATACTACCAAATAGAATAAGGAAAGCTATGGGGCCTTGAAAAAGCAAAATTATTTGGAGATCTAAAATGTACATTCTAGCGAGGTGTGGTGGCATGCACCTATAGTCTCAGCGACTCAGGAGGCTGAAGTTGGTAGATCATTTGAACCCAATGTGAGGCCAACCCTCTCTCCAAAAAATCAAGAATAAATAAATAGAATAAAAATGCAGTTTCATTAATGAACATGAGACAGCATATGTGATATATAATGAAAAAGTAGTTGACTTTACAATCTTTTTTAAAAATTTTTTTTCTTTAGTTGTAATTGGACACAATACCTTTATTTTATTTTTATGTGATACTGAGGATCGAACCAGTGCCCCACATGTGCCAGGCGAGCGCTGTATTGCTGATCCACAACCCTAGCCCCTGACTTTGCAATCTTGATGATTCCCTACCCTGCTCTACTTGAAACTAACATGCTCAATAAATCTGTCATCTTTATTTCCAGCTCCTAGAATCTAAGTTTAAAATGCTAACTCTTAGAATTTAAGGACAAAGATCTGTTTCATTTACTAATGTCTTAGGTACCTAAGATAGAGCCAGGCACTTATCTTACAATAAATGATAAATGACTTTATTATGACACAAAACCTTGAGGGGAAAATGCCATTACCCTTTTGTCAAAGCTGGCAAATACTTAAAAACAAGGCAATGTTGTGAAATAGTTTGTTTTGGAGCCCTCTAACCTCTTTCTCCTGTTCTTTCTGTTTTCATTCCCTTGACTTCCAGTGGACCTTTTAATATGTCACATTTTCTTAGCTGATATAATCCAAATTAGTACTGGACATTCTCTTTATGCATTATAGGACTAGTCTCGGCCAAGGAGGCAAGAGATAAACACTTCTTTATTTGTGTCAATAGTGATTTAAGATGCCAAGAAAAATCAAGGGCAACCTACACAGAGATACAAAACACAAGAGAAATACTATCAGGATTAAGCTAGTATACTTGAATCAAGACCAACTCATATGTGGGGAAGATACAATTAGTCATAAGAACACTAAGCAATTATAGTATGGTTGAGAACCAAAGAGTGACAAATTTGGAGGATTTAGCTACCAACAGGTTGGATAGATGTTGAAAAAATTAGGTGGAAGATGAGGCAGAAATGTTAAATATCCTTACTATGGTTCATGAGCAGGGGGGTTACAATTTTTGTAAGGCTAGTCTTGTAATCATTTGATTTCTCTAAAACCTGACATTCAGTAGGAAGACATGATCAGAACTTAATTTCTCTTGTATTGTCTGTAGGATCTTCACCTGAATACTAAGTGAATAAAATAAAAAATCACTTTTGTGGAACTAAACTTGAAAGCTTAACATTTTATAATTAATTAACATCAGTTTCCATTAAACTTATTCAAACATTTTAAGATACACATGGATGTCATTTTTCAATCAAGTGTGAAAGACAAAGACTTCTAGATTACAAATACAACTGGGTAATACCTTTGGTTACTAAAGTGATCCAATACTTAAATTGTGAGCTTGATAAGAACATCTAGTACATCTACAACCTAAAAAATTCATTAGAGGCTCAAAAGCCTTAAAGGCCTAAAGGGACTTGACTGCAATAGACTCTGATATGCTTGCTTCAGACTAGTTTTAGAAGTTGAAAGCAGAATTTACACGTCTGGCTTTAGTAACTTTAGCCAATAGAAATCCCTTTGCCTTACACCAGGTTTCTAGAATCTTAAAATATAGTAGGCTCAGGCCTACCATTTGGTGCTTTCTAAAATTAGTTCTATTACCAGAAATCCAATATCCACTGTACCAATCAAGTGCCCTCTAAACTAAGTAACACACTTCTTGTAATGCTTACCCAGTGTATGTGAAAGAACTTTGGGCTATTTGTGTGACTTTTTCACCAGTTGCCCAGTTATGATTATAGCATTTATTTGAACCTTAGCCTACTAAGATAGCCTGCTTACCTTTTGTCAGTCTCTCCTCTCTGAAAGGGAAGTTGGACCCTTCTCATCTTCTTAAAAGGTTAGTTCTGGATCTGAACAGTACTTCCAGTGCAGTACTTAAAACTGTCTGACTGAATATTGTCACTACATCTGGTCTTGTTCCACTTCACTGGTCATATATATTTGAATATGTACAGAGATCAAACTACATCCGAATCTATCATGAAATTTTGGAAATTTTATGAGCCATCTTGGGATAGGGGAAAAGGTTCCTTTTCAATATGAGAACCAGGATCCTTGGACTAACTACTGCATCCTGTCTTCCTCATCTGCTCCTCTCATCATTAATCCACTGTTTGAGATTTCAGAATGCCATGTTGCTAAGTCTGTCAGAATTATTATAGAAAACAAGTACTTAGTCTGATAAAATACCAATCAAATACAGTACAATCCAGCCTATTTGAGAACTTTATCTTGTTAGCTATGACTACTTAATTGATTCTAGGTCTCTTCAAAAAAGCAATGGAAGGGCTGGGGTTGTGGCTCATTGGTAGAGCGCGTGCCTAGGATGTTTGACGCACTGAGTTTGGTTCTCAGCACTGCATATAAATAAATGAATAAAATAAAGGTCCATCAACATCTAAAAAATGTTTTTTTTAAAGCTTAAAACCAAACAAACAATGGAGCCAGTCATGGCAAAACACTCCTATAATCCCAGCAATTTGAGAGGCCAAGGCAGGAGGAACTCAAGTTCAAAACCAGCCTCAGCAACTTAGTGAGGCCCTCTCTCAAAATAAAAAGAGCCAGGCAAGGTGGCACATGCCTATAATTCAAGCATCTTGGGAGGCTGAGGCCGGAGGATCACAACTTCAAAGCCAGCCTCAGTAACTTAGTAAGACTCTGTCTCCAAATAAAATATAAAATGGGCTAGGGATGTTTCTCAGTGGTAAGTACCCCTGGATTCAATCCCCAGTATTAAAACACAAAACAAAAAATAAAATAAAAGAGCTGGGATATGGCTCAGTGGTTAAGCAATGCTGGATTCAATTCCTAGCCAAAAAAAAAAAAAAAAAAAAGCACTGGAATAAGGAAAAACACTTTAGGATACATATATAATTCATCATTTAATAATGATAAATAAGAATATATTTTCGGGGATTATTTCTGTAGTTCATTACTACAAAAGTTTCTCTGAACATACTGAACACCATGCAAATAAAAGATTATATACAATGATCGTGGGAATATTCCAGGGACAAAAGAGTGGTTAAACGTGTAAATCGTTAGACATATCACATCTTTAGAACTCAATAAGTGCAGAAAAAAATTTGATGACATTCAACATCCCATGATTAAAAAAAATAGGTATAGAAAACACCTAATACAAGAAAGTCTATTATATGACCAGCAATCAACATCAAAATGAATGGGGAACAGCTGAAATTATTTTCTCCAAGATCAAATAGGGATGTCCACTTTCACTACTTTTATTTAATATAGTATAGAAGTCTTTGTCAGAGAAATAAATCAAGAGAAAGATAGGGCACCCAAAAAGAAGAGGATGCCAAATTATTTATTTGCAGATGACATGATTTTATATATAAAAATTCTACACTCCACCCCTAACCTGTTAGAATTTAAAAACAAATTCAGTAAGATCACAAGATATAAAATCAACCTATAAAAATCAATGTACCAGAGATGTAGCTGAGTGGTAGTGTTTGCCTAGCAGACATGAGGCCGTGGGCTCAAATCACAGTACTGCAAAAAGGTAAAACTCAAAAGCTTGTGTGTGAATGTGTGTGTATATATGTGCACACATGAGTGCGTGCACACACTGGAGAAAAAATACAGGACTTTGCACATGTTAAGTGGCTTTTCTACAACTAAGCTATGCTCTGATCCTTCAGTAACATTTTTAATATAATAATTAAATAGCTGAGGAGAATATATTTTTAAAAATCTCATTCATAATCACTGCAAATATATATATGTATACATATGCATATGTGTGTATATATATCACTTAGGAATAAATTTAACCAAACATGCAGAATATTTTTACAAACACTATATAGCATGGATTAAAAAAATTCACACACAAAAAATGTTCACAGATACAAGATGTGAACATGTGTCCACATGACCCAAAGCATTTCACAGGGTCAATGCAATTCCTACAAAAATAATAGTGACATTATTCACAGAACTAGAAAAAAAATTGTGTATGGAACTATCAAATTCTGTAAAGAGCCAAAAACATCATGAGTAAAAAAGAAGAGAGCCGAAGGCATTATAATACCTGATCTGAAGGCAGGTTTTACAAAACCATCATCACCTACACAGCATGGTACTGGCATGAAAACAAGACACACAGACCAATGGGACAGGAGAGAGAACCCAAACATGATCCCACACATTTATAGCCAGCTGGTTTTCAACAAAGATAACAAGATCATACACTGCAGAAAGGAAAAAGTCTCGTTCAATTAATGGTGACAGGAAAACTGGATGTCCACAGGCAGAAGGAAGAAAACTAGACTCCTGTCTCTCACCAGTTACCAAAATCCAAGCAAAATGGGTCAAAGACCTGAAACTATGAAACTACTGGAAGGAAACTGGGGAAACACATTAGGACGTTGGGATGGGCCAAGATTTTCTGCACAAGACCCCTAAAGCACAAATAGACAAAAGGGACCACATCTAACTAAAAAGTTTCAGCCCAGCAATGGAGATGGCAGAGTGAAAAGACAACTGACAGAGCAGGAGAAAATATTTGCAAGCTATTCATCTGACAAAGGGTTAAATATCCAGAATACATAAGGAACTCCAATAACTCAACAGCAAAAAATCAAGTAATCCAATTTTTAAAGTGGGTAAATGAGCTGAGAAGACATTTCTCAAAAAAAGACAAGACAGCCCGGTGGGGTGGTACATGCCTGTAATCCCAACAGCTTGGGAGGCTGAGGCAGGAGGATTGAAAGTTCAAAGCCAGCTTCAACAAAAGCAAGGTGCTAAGCAAGTCAGTGAGACCCTGTCTCTAAATAAAATACAAAGCAGGGCTAGGGATGTAGCTCAGAGGTCAAGTACCCTGAGTTCAATCCCCAGTACTCCCTGCCCAGCAAAAAAAAAAAAAAAAAAAAAAAAAAAAAAAAAAAAAAAAAAAAAACAACAGTGTAGTGTGTACGTGTATATGTGTGTGTGTGTATAGTATATATATACCAACAAGTATGTGAAAAATGCTCAACATCACTAATTACTAGGGAAATGCAGATCAAAACAATGCAATATCATCTCACTCAAGTTAGAATGGCTGTTAGCAAAAAGACAGAAAATAGCAAATACTGGCAAGGATGGGGAGGAAGAGGAACTCTCAGACATAATTGAGGGAATGTGCATCATCAGTACATCCATTATGGAAAAAAGGTATGAAACCTCCATCATACCATGTGATCCAATCATCCCCGCTTGTGGGCATATATACATAGGAATCAAAAGCAGCATGTCAGACGTCTGTACTTGCTTGTTTATTGCAGTGTTGTTCACCATCCATGGACACCTACGATGTAATCATCGTAGGTGTCCATGGATAGGTGATTGGATAAAGGAAATGTGGCACATATACACAATGGAACACTATTCAGCTATGAAAAGAATGAATTCCAGTCACTTGTGACAACATGGAACTAGCTAAGTATGTTAAGGAAATAAATGAGACCCAGAAAGAAACACCACATGTTCTCACTTATATGTGAACATTGAAAAGCTTGTCTTCTAGAAGAAGAGGATAGAATAGAGGTTACCAGAGCTTGAGAAGGATGAGGAGGAGGGGCAATAAGGAAAGGATGGCTAACAGGTACGGGTGTACTTTGGGGTAGGAGAAATAACTTCTAATGTTCATAGCACAAAGGGATAACTCTGGTTGACAGTTCAATATTTCAGAGTAGCTAGTAGTTTTTAAATGTTTCCCATACAGAAAAATGATTAATAAGGTGATAAATATGCCAGTTATTCTGACCTGATCATTACACATTGCATGCATGTGTTGAAATGACAAACAGCACCCACATAAATATGTGCAATTATAAGATGCCAATTAAAATATATATATTTTAAAAAGTAATGTTTACAATGTAATGCATTACTTTAATAATGTCAGAAAACTTTTGACTTCTTCTTAACTCCTAACTTTATTAAGCAAAATTTATGTGCATTAAATTGTACATTTTAAGAGTACAATTTAATTAATTTTTCTATAGGAATACATCTATGAATTATTACTAGAACCAAGATAATGACTGTATCCATCACTCTCAAAATTATCCCCATATAGTGGCTTGGTTTTGTTTGGTTTGGTTTTGTAGTACTGGGGATTTAACTCAGAGGCTCTCTGTCACTGAGCTACATCCCCAGCCCTTTTTATATTTTTAGTTTTGAGAAAGGATCTCCCTTAATTGCTGAGAATGGGTCTTGAATTTACAATTCTCTTGCCTCCACCTCCTGAGAAATTGGGATTACAGGCATTAGTCACCATGCCCATCAGGAGCTTGATTTTGAACATGATATGGTATGTGATATCCAAATTCAGATTTTTCAGTAGGCAGTTAGATAAAGAAGTCTGGAGTTCAGGGACAAGGTCTGAGCTGGAAAAATAAAAACAGAAGTCATCAGTAAATGGAGAATATGTTTACAGTCCTAAATTTTGGGGTTGGTTTGTTTTTGTTTGGTTTGGGGATTTTTTTTTTATACAGGGTCTTACTAAGTTACCTAGTTTGGTTTCAAACTCATGGGCTCAAGCAATGTTCCCACTTCAGCCTCCCAAGTAGCTGGGACCATAGTCATGCATCACTGTACCCATAAAGCCAAAACATTAGATGAGATCACCAAAGGAGAAATAGAAAAGAAAGGTGGTACAAGAGTTGAGCCCTGTGGCATTCCATGACCAATCATTCCAGATTTAGTTCAAATCCAGAAATTATTTTGTGATAAGGAAAATTAGGGAGCAAAAACCTGCTGTCAAGTTCAAGTGTCATATTTGGAATAGAAATTAGACAGAAAACCAAGGAGGCCTAGAGTGAAATGAACAGAGAAAAAGCAAGAGTGAGAAAAACTAAACAATTTGCTTGAGTTGGTGGACTAAAAATTACCTTCAAATTTAATGCAGCATTGCATAGCATGAAAATTAAAGGAGTTAATATCTGATGACAATTTTGCAAAGTAACAAAGTGACCTTTAGGAGAGAATGAGATGAGGGATTTAGGAGAAGCATTAAGGTTTTCATTAGATACTATGGACTTAAAGAAAATGGAGTTGACCATGGATGAGTTATAGCTTTGCCTAGCATTGCTTAAGTGCTAGCTATGGCTGAAAACTACTAGTTTTAACAATTAATCAACATATTTCTTCACTACTCTCCTGAAATGCTTATCTGCCTGGGAGCAGAAATCAGATGACTAGATTAATCCAAAATTAGGAATAAACTGGCTGGAAGGAGCAGAGCAGTGATGAGACAAGGGTATTGAGGATGCATATAAAAGTATTAAAATTAGTGAACTGTGATCCAGGCTGACTGGGGAGAATGGGAGATAGGAGCATGCCAGAAAATTGTCCCAGGCAATGATAAAGATCAGATGTGTCATAGGAAAGTGTTAATAACAACAACAACAAAAAGATAAAATGAGGCCCTCCCCAGTTACTCTACAGAATGACCTATAGCATGATGTATTCGATTATCATTTTATCTCTTGGCTAGGATGTGAGTTCTTTGGAAGCAGAAATTGTGTCCTTTAATCTCTAAAACATAATGTCTGGGACAACATAATGGCATCCATAAAATATTTGTCTAATTGAGTGAAATGCAATGTGGATATTTAGGGTGAGCACTGATGTATAATATAAGTTTTCCAGAAGAGATATAAAAGAAATGACAGTTCAGGGTGGTGACCCCTGCCTGAAATCCCAGCTACTCTGGAGGATAAGGCAGGATAATTTCAAGTTTGACACCAGCCTCAGTTATTTAGCAAGACCCTATCTCAAAATAGAAAATAAACAGGGCCAGGGATGTAGCTCAGTAGTAAAGCACCCCTGGATTCAACCTCCAGTGCCACCAAAAATAAAAATGAAAGCTGCTATGGACTGTTTGTATATCCTACTCTAAATTCATACACTGCAGTATTCTAAAAAGAAATTTTATATAAGCTGAGAATCTTCATCAGTGATGAAGTTCAAAAGTCAAAATTAAGATTCACCCCAGAAAATATACCTTTTTATTATCCCAGAGTGCCTTTCTCTCACTGATGTGAGATTAAATTGGTGAAATTTAATTGATGTGAAATTAAATTGGTCAAAAATTAGTGACAACCCTAAAACTGTACTTTCAAATACAAATATTTGATTAAAGTTATTTGGCCTATTTTTATTACTGCTAATATTCATATTGTTCATAACTGGATGTCATATTGTCTGTATATTACATTTCTTTTTCAAAAATGAATTACAAACAGTGCTCATAGTTTGATTACATCTATAGAAATGTTAGGACAGTTTTGAAATTTCTGACTTTTTTCAACATATCTGGATAACTTGAAAGATGTTGTTTGCTTTAAATTTAATCTATTCCTTTGGAGTTTGAATCATACTAATAGATTAGGTATGTAATGATTAAGAAATTTACTAAGATTTTCATTAACTTGTTCATTGAACAAGAATGTACCAAATACCTACCATGTGTACATGCTGTTGTAGGCACTGAAGACACAGCCATGCACCAAACAGACAAGATCCCTGTCCAGTGGAACTTTAATTTTAGGAGGAGAAGAACATTATAGAATAAAGACATTATAAAGTATGTTAGAAAATGAAAAAAACTTAAAATTAAAAAAAATTTAATATAATTTTAAAATAATTTTTTAAAATAGAACTTGCAATATTGGGGTGGGCTTGGGGAAGTTATTACTATTGCAACATTTTTTGGGGGGAGTGCTAGAAATTAAACCTACAGTTTCACGCATGCTAAGGACACACCTACCACTGAGCTATATCCCAGGCCCATTATTGCAATTTAAAATGAGGTTGACAGGATACGTTTCCATGAGAAGGTGAAATTAATTAAGCAATGATTTTCAGAGAGTGAGAGATTGAGCTACGCACATACCTGAGGAAAGGGCATTTCTGTGGCAGTGGTGTAGAGCTAGGAGCGTGCATAGTAAACAAAGAGGGGAAACAGGGCATGCAGACTATGCAGAGCCTAGGGATCACTGAAAATATTTTCTTCTGTGTAAAATGGAACCACTGTGAGAGTAAACAGAGAAACTCCAGGTATGATTTACACATCAAATCTGTGAACTGTATGCTCAGGGTCCAGATTGTGGCCTCTAAATACCATTTACTATTTAAAGGAACCAGGGCTCATTAGAAAAACAACTGATTATAGATCTGAGAAAAGAAATGTACAAGATGAGCTTGTTACCTCTTCCTGTAGCAAATAACTAAGAAAACAAAATTTCTAGAGTTGTATTAAAAGGACTCAAGATCTGATTGGAGAGTCTCACAATGTTTAAAGATTTTTTTAAATGCCTATTATTAAGGATAATAACCACAATAGCTTAAAAGACATGTTCAACCTAAGAATTCATGATACTTTAAAAATAAATTTGATACTTTTAAAGAATATTAGTAAACCAAATTAACAATTTCAAATTTTCCCGTGCTAGCTGTTAGTAAACAGCTAACCAAATACAGGGTGAGGAAAAGTGTCTTTTTATTGATTCATTCCAGCAAACAGTTGGAAAAGATTGGCATAATTAGAAAATCACTGTTTTGCAACATTAAATTAATTAAACTATGTAAGCAATGATCCTCAAATGATTGCTAACATCTAAACAAGAGAGGCAAAAAGATATATGGACTCCTGAAGGAAGAACTTAGCATTACCTATGAAGTACTCTTGCTTGAAAACAAAAACAAAGATGAGATAAAGCATTTGAATGTAGCTACCAATTTATAGATGACATAGAAATATATTAAGCTACATCATTGAAATGCCATCAACAAAATCCAAACTATTGAAAATTCTGTAGCACAAATGGTTTATTTAATACGTAAATTGCAAGGAAAATAAACCAACCAAATAAGAGATGAATGAGAAACTTGTAATTTGACAAGCTAGAAAGATCTATCAATATTCTCAATATTTGTATATCATTTGGATTCTGACTCAATATTTTAACAAATTATGGCATTCATGATATAGACATTTGAACACTGACTTGGTATTTCATGCAATAATTGGGGCTTTTGTTAGGTATAATAATGGTAGTATAACTGGTTTTTGTCATTATTGAAGAGTCTTTCATTTAGATATACATAGTGAATTACTTACGGATGAAATGATTTGATGTCTGAGATTTGCTTCAAAAATAATACAGAAATTTGAGGAACTGGTTGAAGGTTATAAATGAAACATGATTAGCTTTACACTGATTATTTTGAAAGCAGAGTGATAAGTTCATGGGAATTTATTATAGATTATTTGGGGGGTCGGTACCAGGGATGAAACTCAGAGGCACTCAACCACTAAGCCACATCCTTAGCCCAATTTTGTATTTTATTAGAGATAGGATCTCTCTGAGTTGCTTAGCACCTCACCATTGCTGAAGCTGGCTTTGAACTCGCAATCCTCCTGGCTCAGCCTCCTGAGCCACTGAGCATACATTCTTTATTTTTGTATATGTTTAAAATTTTTACAATAAGATGGGCATGGTGGCACATACCTGTAATCCCAGCAACTTGGGAGGCTAAGGCAGGAGAATTGCAAGTTTGAGACCAGCTTTAACTTTTAGTGAGGCCCTAAACAACTTAGTAAGACCCTGTCTCCAAAAAAAAGAAAAGAAGAAGAAAAAAATGGGGGGGGGGCGGTGATGTGGCTCAGTGATTGGGCTCAATGCCCTGTACCTCCTCCGCAAAAAATTTATAATAACTTTTCTTAATCTATTAATTTCTTTTTAATAAATTGATTTTATCGAGGCACACTGTCACACACCTGCAATCCCAGCAACTAAGGAGACTGAGGCAGAATTGCAATTCGAGGTAAGCCTGAGCAACTTGGCCTGACCCTTGTGAGGCAGGATTGGAATTCGAGGTCGGCCTGAGCAACTTGGCCTGACCCTTCCTCAAAATAAAAAATGAAACAAAATAAAATAAAAGGGGTTAGGCATATAGCTCATTGACAGTGTGCCCCTGGGTTCAATCTCCAGTAGAACCCCTTCCAAAAAAAAGTTGATTTCATTTCTAACAAGCACCTTGTTTCTTCACAATTTGACTGTATTCTAGGTAATAGGAAAATGGAATAACTTCTTGCTGCCCCATGCATAATCACCTGTCATATTTGTATATCATGTCATCACAGATCCACAGTGTTTTCACAAGTGTTCTTTCTGTGATTAGTTGAGGGCATACAGTTCAGTACATAGACTCTATAGTCAGTTTACATGCATTACATGAAATAATACATGTAAAATGCCTAATATAGGTAGACATAGTGGCATACGCCTATAATCCGGCAATTCGGGAGGTTGAAGCAGGAGGATCGTGAATTCAAAACCAGCCTCAACAATTTAATGAGATCCTGAGCTAGGCACAGTGGCACACCTAGCAAGACCCTGTCTCAAAATAAAATACAAAAAGGGCTAGGGATGTGGTTCAGTGGCTGAATACCCTTGGGTTCAATCCCTGTTACCAAAATTAAATTAAATTTAAATGCCAAATATGGTGCTTGTCATGCATTAGGTATGGTTGTTAGTAAAGTTGAGTGTTCCTATCTGCACCACTAAGCACAATAATGTTAGCCGCTACATTTCAATAAGTCCACTGGATACTTTTAATTAAATAATATATGATCAGGCTGGGAGTATAAATGGGGGTAGAATGCTTATCTATCATGCATGAGGCCCTGGGTTGATCCTCAGTACCACACAAATGTCAAGTTCTTATGACTTAAATACACTAAATTAGAATAACTATAATCCTTCTACTCTGTTTCAACTTCTTATACGTGTTCCATGATCTGTTTGAAGGAAATTGTCATTACATTTTTTTCATCGTAAGCAAAGAATGATGCAGAGTTAACTGACAAAAACTCCTGTTTTGAGGCATACCAGGCTCATCAACATCTTTTGACATGAACAACCACTAAGAGATCTACTTTTTCTTTTTGTAGTTCCTTTGTCTTTGGGAGATGAACTCAGCTTATATATATTTAGATCAATCATTAGATTGGAGGATTATTAGGGTTAACTATTAGGACTGTGCCGGGTAAGTAAGAAAAAAATATCTTACTGGAAATTACATCCAGATATCTCATTGCTTTTGGCTCATGGAGAACAATTTGACCACCTGGATGTATGTGGGACACCATCGTATCAAACCATGCAGATAATATTCTGATATTCTTTGTTATCAGTTCTAGTGTATGCTATTACTTCATGATTTCCTAACCCATCTTTTTATTAAAAAAATTTCAAACATAATTTTTAAAAACTGAAACAACAGTGCATTGAATATGTTGAAGCCACAGCATTTTTCTTCTCCCTTTTCAAGTCATGCCTATTTTCTTTTTTTAAATTTTTTTTTTTTTTTTTTAGTTTTCAGCGGACACAACATCTTTGTTTGTATGTGGTGCTGAGGATCGAACCCGGGCCACATGCATGCCAGGCGAGCACGCTACCGCTTGAGCCACATCCCCAGCCCCCTATTTTCTTAATCCAAATGATTAAATATGTGTATTCTATATATGTGTGTAAATATATTATATATATATATATATATATATATATATATATATATATATGTATGTATGTATATACAGTATCTACACATACATATGGGGGGCACTGGAGATTGAATCTAGGGGTGCTTTACCACTGAGCTTCATCTCCAGCCCTTTTTATTTTTTATTTGGGGCCAGGGCCACTAAGTTGCTTAGATTTAGCTAAATTTCTGAGACTGACCTCGAACTTGGGATCCTCCTGCCTCAGCCTCCAGAGTTGCTGGAATTACAGGTGTGTATCACTGTGTCCAGCTATAAACTCTATTTTAATAGGCACATTAAAAATTTAACAGGCACATTTTTAAAAATTCATATTAATCGAACATTCTTACTGCTTTTGCATTTTGTAAAAATTAAAGGACATTATGTGCTTTTGAGGCAGGTTAAAAAGTTCTAGTCTGAATTTAGACATTATCTTCTTTGAAATATTTTTCAGAGGACAGGTGATTAAAATTGACAGAACTTTCCAATGTATCTCTCAATTAATGCCATCTCTTTCTTGAGATGCTTTCACCTGAATATATAGCATAAAACTCAAGTCAAAATGTCTTAAGCTGGGCATAAATTTCTTAGCTCTTGGGAAGTTCAGTATCTGGGACTATAGGCAGGCACACTGATTTAGTGTTTCATTTATTATACAAATAAAAACTCTGGTTTGTTTTATTTGTCCTCTCTACCCCCTCAGTTTACAAATATTGTCTCAGGATGCCTTCTTTCATGGTAACAGGATGGCAACAGCAATTCCAGACATTATATCCACATACTACATTATCTCATACAACATTATCCAGATATCTCATTGCCTTTGGCTCACGGAGAACAATTTGACTACCTGGATATGGGACACCATCATATCATACCATGCAGATAATATTCTGATATTCTTTGTTATCAGTTCTACTGTATGATATTACTTCATTATTTCCTAAGCCATCTTTTTATTATAAAAATTTCAAACATAATTTTTTAAAATTGAAACAACAGTGCATTGAATATGTGAAACCACAGGCAGGTCTATCTCTTACTTTTATTTCTTTTGGGGAATAAGGAAATAATTTCCAAAAAACTCTGCCCTCTCACTTACCAGAATTAGATCACATACCCACTTATTATGAAGGTACATAAAGGAATGACTTTGCAATGAATGGGTAATGTGGACTTTTTTTGTTTTGTGGTACTGGGGATCAAACTCAGGGAGGGAAGGTAGAAGGAATGCTGGGGAATCAATATCATCTTTCACACTCTTCTACCTGAGTATATGTGACTAATAGGATGTTTGAGGAGCATGTCTACAATTTGCTTTAAATAATTTTTCTAATAAAAATGTAGCCATCCTCAGATATTGACACTTTCCATTCTTTATAGTACTGCAACATACCTTCAAAACATCTGATCAGTCATCCCCAAAAAAGTTCCTTGGTGAATCTAACAAGCCAACTCTAGAAAGCTAATTACTGACATGAATAAAAGAGTAAGTACTTCATCACTTCAGTTTTAGTAGCACTTGGGGAGTGGAGTTTGTCAAATTAAACACTTCTATCAACTAATGACATCAGTCTTGCCCACAGTATTGTCTATCTTACTAAATCGTCATATCTCAGGGATTTCAATATGCTCAAATACTATGTTAGATATTTTTTGTAGATTTTTGATTAATAGAGATTTACATATAGAAACTTAAATTTCTTGGAACATTCTTTTTAATGCAGAATAAATCAATACAACCTATTAAACTTGGAAGTCTACTGAAATCCAAATATGAGAAGCTCTCTTCTATGCAGTTTTCTATTTGCCATTTTCTTGGTATTTAAATTATTTATCAATTTTTTTAAAGAAATGGGGTCTTATGTTGCCCAGACTGGCCCCAAACTTCTGGGGTGAAGCAATCCTCCAAGCTTTCAGAGTATTTCAGACTACAGACATGCACTACCATGCCTGGTTTTTTTCTTCTTAATCAATTTGTAACTTGAATCAAGAATAATCTAAAGAACACAAACCTCCAAAGTGAGTAAAGTATACATTTTCAGTTTTAGTTGTGGGTTTCTGGGGTGTTTAAATTAAACTAATTTTTTTCTCTTCTTTCTAATTTTGGTCAGTCTGATAGGCATGAACTAATAGCATCTTGTTGTTGTTATGTTGTTTTAGCTTTTATTTCCCTGGTAAGTAGTGAAATTGAGTTTGCTTGTTTGTTTGTTATTATTATTTTGTTTGTTTGTTTGCTTTTGTGGTGCTGGGGATCAAACTCAGGTCCTTGCACATGCCAGGTAAGCACTGTACCACTGAACTACATCCCCAGACTTCTAATGTCTTTTATTCTCTATTTTTTAACCTATTGAAAAATATAGAGAGCTGGAGGTGTAGTTCAATGATAGAGTGCTTTCCTAGCATGTGTGAAGTCCTGGGTTTGAGTCTCAGAATCAGGGGAGGGGACATATCTTATAAAATGTAAAAATAAGGACATAAAGAAGAAAGTGAAAAAAAAAACATACTTCTACCACTTAAAGATGATCATTATAACAATTTATATATCTTCTATGCAGATATAAATTTTAATAAAATTTGAATTAAACTATGTATGGTTGTTACCCCTGATCTTAACTTTAATGTTCTATCACACTTTTCAATGTCATTAAAAATTCATCTGCTCATTTTTCTTATTGACAACATCAAGAGCATTTCATTTTAATGGATTTTCGTAACTATTTAACCAATTCCCTAATATTGGAAACTTAGGTTCCTTGTGAATTTTGTCATGATGACAAGATTTACAGCAATAAATATTCCAAATGATTAAGACTTCACTAGTTACCTATGCATAGTGGGTTTATATTGCCACCCCAAACTTAAACTCCTTGGGTAATCAATCCTCTTGCATACATTTGCAGTCATTCTAGTCCATGCTGTTCTCCAGAAGTTGCCCTCTCTCCCAATCTTTTCCACTGCCCTATATCCATAACCAGAGTTTTGTGCATTTCTTCCAAATTAAAATCTGATTCTCTTGGGAGGACATTGCTTCCTCTTGGCAGCCTTCTTATTCTACCTCCCTCAGATGTGAAGTTAAGGTCAATATCTTCCCTGCTCCCTATTGCTACTTCTTAACAATTACTCATCCGTCTTTGTGGAGACAAAACCTCAACTCTGGATTAATCTCATCATTTGCCTTTGCCAGTAAGTGACATGCCTGTTGTTCCAAACTTTGCTGCAGAAATCACGCAGCAGGGCTGAGTTATGCCACCATAAATTCATCATCTCCAATCTCAGCTGGGCCCCAAAAGCTATAAGACAGTCCCTGCCAGTTTTCTTTCCCATCTCAGATGTTTCTTCTCCTCCTCCACACCTCTTAATTCTTCCTTCCTATCAACTTCTTTCATCTCAGCAGATGATTTCACCTTCCTCCTCGTGCAGAACTTTGAAGTCCTGAGATGACACTATTTCCTTATACCAACATTTATACATATCCACTGTTTTTAATCCCTTCTCACTACAGTGGAATGGTACCCTTCCTCCAGTGTAAGGTAAATTTCTCCTCCAGTGCTTTGAATCATATTCATTCATTCAACAAATATTAGCTCAGGATTTACTATGTTTATTATGGATTGCATTGTGCCCCCCCACCGAAAAAAAATATGTTGAAGTCTTAACTGCTGGTATCATTACAGGATGTGTCCTCATTGGAATTAGAATGTTTGAACATGTAATTAATTAAGATATGTTCACTCTGAAGTAGTGTGAGTCTCTAATCCAATATGTCTGCCGTCTTTGTGAGCAGAAGGGTAGGAAAAAACAGAGAAATAGACAGAATTCTAGAAGGTAGAGCTTAGAGTTACACAGCTGCAAGCTAAAGAATGCCAAAGACTGCCCCCAAACCACATGAAGCTAGGAAAAGGCAAGGGAGGTCTCAGAGGAAGCAGAGCTCTACAAACCTTGATTTCAAACTTCTAGCCTTCAAAACAATGACAATAAATTTCTGTTGTTTTAAGCCACCCAGTTTGTGTACTTTGTATGGCTGCCCTAGGAAACTAATGCACTATTTCTAGACACAAAAGAGTAAAACAAAAGAAAGATTTCTTCTTTCTCCTCTATCTTGAACCTTTGCCTTTCTGGCTTCTGCCAACTTTAAATGTCACATATCTCTTTTTTTGGTGGTGGTGGGGTACTGGGGATTAACTCAGGGGCACTTGATCACTGAGCCACATTCCCTGCCCTATTTTGTATTTTATTTAGAGACAGGGTCTCAGTGAGTTGCTTAGCACCTCACTTTTGCTGAGGCTGGCTTTGAACTCTCCATCCTCCTGCCTCTGCCTCCCGAGCCAATGGGATTGCAAGTGTGTGCCACCTCGCCTGGCTAAATGTCACATATCACTTAACATAAGAATTAAAATATCCCATGCTTTTTAGTTCCCTTCTAGCTCACAGGTTAGCCCTCATTCCTCTTTTATAGCTACATTTCTTGAAAGAGTTGTCTACACTTGTTTTCATATGTTGCTCTCTTATTCATGCTTTGGCTTACTGCATTCTCACAGTTGCTTCTACTATTACATTGAATTCACTTTTGCCAAGGTTGACAGATGACCTTCTTATCCCAAAATCCCATGGGACCTTGAGTTCTCTTCTTGCTTGACCTTTTGGCAGCATTTGACCATGTTGAACACTTCTACCTTCTTCAAATGCTCTTCTCCTTTGGTGAGTGTGACACCATCCTCTCCTCTATTTTTGTAACACTGTCTGACTGTCTTTCTTAGATTCTTTTGATGACACATCTTCCATATAAATGTTGGTGTTACTTAAAATTCCATAGTTTTCTGTTCTTACTTTATCTACTCTTCCTGGGAAATTTCTTTTGTTTCTATGACTTTGTTCAGTATTCCCAGTATGCAAAAATGATATTTCCATTGCTCTTATTGCCAAAACCATAACTTGGGTTCATTCTTAACCCCTCTCTATTTTATCCCCTTTCAACCAAGAATACATACAGTTAATCTGACAGTCCAACTCTTTCTTGAAGCTATCCACCTTCCCTTATTCTCATCCATCACCCTTTCTCACTTCAGTTGTTAGACTGCCCTCTTGCCTCTTATGTTACTCTCTGAACTAGATTCCTGAGCAGATGATGTGTGCATTCATGCAGGGTCCTGCACTGACTGGGGATCCTATGCTTAGTTTATTTGTTTGTTTTGTTTTGTGGTTCTGGGGATTGAACCCAGGGCCCTGTGCATGCAAGGCAAGCACTCTACAATTACTCTACTGAGCTAATCCCTAGCACCCCCATGCTTAACTTTAAGCTCTGTTGCTGCCATCTTTAAATTCTTAAAAATTTCACTATTAAACATGTATTTTGTAAGTGATGTCCAATGGGAAAATAGAATATGTGTGTGAGCAAAAAGATATGCACAATGTATGTGTTACTGGGAAAACTGGGGATTGAAACCCAGGGGACCTCTACACTGAACTATATCCCCAGCCCTTTTTTATTTCTGATTTTCAGACAGGGTCTCACTAAGTTGCTAACACTAGCCTCAAACTTGCAATCCTTCTGCCTCAGTGTCCTAGGTATCTGGGACTACAGGCATGTGCCACCCCGCCCAGCTGTCTGCCATTTCTTGTACTCCATTTTCATAAAGTGACCACCATACCTCATTAGCACAGGATTCTAGTAGGCCCACAATGTCTGTTCAGTGAGACTCAAAATGAGGTAAGTGTGTTTTGTCTAAGTCAACACAAAAAGGCCAGGCTATCTACTGAGTATTCAGAACTTACTTTAAAGGCAGAAAAAGGACAATAGCATTCTAAGACACATCTATGATCACAGACCCTACAATGTTGAGTTTGTTTTGTGACAGTGTTTCCACTGTTTTGAGAGGACAACATTATATACACATACAAGCTACAATAGGTACATTTTATAATTTCAAAAATTATTCATGAGTTAAAAACATTCTTATATTTGCATTTAAAGCTAGCATCACAAATTCATGCTAATATTTAAGGTGCTAATTTTTCTTCACTGAGAATGACATTAAATAACAAATAGAAAACACACAGCAAATCAAGAGAAAGATTGCAGAAAAATGGAGAAAGCTTTATGTTTAGTACGCTATCCCACCTATGACCTCCATACTAGGATTGAACCCATAGGAGGCTCAGAGCTACCACTGAGTTCATCCCTAGCCCTTTTAATCTTTTCTTCTTCTCCTTCTTCTTCTTTGTTGGTATTGAGGATTGAACCCAGGGTGCTTAACCATGCTTAACCACTTAGCCACATCCCCCCAGCCCTTTTTATTTTTTATTCTGAGGCAGGGTCTTGCTAAATTGCTTATGGCCTCACTAAAATTACTGAGAATGGCTTTGAACTCATGAGCCTTCTATTTCAGCTCCCAAGTTGCTGAGATTACAGGCATACACCACCAGGCCCGGCTGTGTTTTATTTTGAAACAGGGTCTGTTTAAGTTGCCCAGACTGGCCTTGTGATCCTCCTATCTCAGCCTCCTTAGTAGCTAGGATTACAGGTAGGCACCACAGTATCCAGCAGGTTTCAGTATCTTTAATACCATTCCCACCCCTCCACCCCATCTTTTTTTAAAGCATTGCTGGGACTTGCAAGGGTCTTACCTCACAGTTGCATTTTGCACAAGGATACTCAAAGTGGAGAGAGTGATCTGAAATCCAGCCTGCATTCTGCCTGCCCCACTTTTTAACATGATGTGGGGATGCAGTACTTACCTTAGACCAAGGAAGAGAGAGGTCTCTGCTATTTGGGCTCCTCGCTTTATACTAGCATATCAAAACTTCAATGTAGATGCAAATCAACTTGGGATCTTGTTAAATCTCAAATTTTTTTTTTTTTTTGGTTGGTCTGGGATGAGATTCTGCATTTTTGCAAACTCCCTAATGATGCTTATGCTGCTTGTCTATGGACAACATTTTGAGTAGTAGCAAGGCTTTAGAGGACCTGGGCTTTGGCTTCTTGGGCTATTCCACTTTCACACAAAAACTCCATTCTCATTCAGATAGGGCTATAGAATTCCCTGCCCCAACAGTTCTGAATCCATTTCCATCTGCTGAGGAAAGGGGGGATTGTGAATAGAACCTGGACTGTTCTAAGTAGGCCTGGGTATCCACATGTAAATGCACAAGGCCTTTTTAGATAGGATGGAGTTGGAAGTGGGAAGAGGAAGAGAGCAGGCTAGAAGTTCAAAAAATCTAAATTGGAGCTGGTTATATAAGTCAAGGTAGAAGAATACAATACATTTTATGTGATGGATAGATGTACAACTTATTAATATTTATACTAGTGGTTTGTGGCTCTACATTTGCACTCTTGCCCAAGGATCTACAAAAGTTAGGGGCAGATTTGGAGAGCTTTACCCACCTTGAAGAAAGGGCATCTTTTTTGAATAAGGCACATCTACTGCACATTCTGTTCTACAAGGCTGGGCCTTAGCAGGGAATGCTTAACTCCAGTTCATGCAAAGGCTCAGTGTAGCTTAGTAGGAGACTGACGGAAATTTTTTAGAAATACCGTTGAATATAAAATAGAAAATAGAGGTAGCTATATGACTGTAATCCCAGCTATTCAGGAGGTTGAGGCAGGAGGATTACAAATTTGAATGCAGACTGGGAAATTTAGCCAGACCCTGTTATAAAACTTAAAGTAGAGCTTCCAATAACACACACACAACATTCATATATATGAATGCTTTGTACACTATAAAAGTATTCTCATGAAATATGGTCCATACACACAAATACACATATGTAATATATAAAATAACAGTATTATAATATATCTATATCTATATCTATGTATATGTATATGTTGTTATTGTTCTTTTATTTATTTATTTATTTGTGGTGCTGGGGATTGAACCCAGAGCTTTGTGCATGCAAGGCAAGAACTCTACCAACTGAGCTATATTCCCCAGCCCCATAAAATATATTAAAATATGTGAATCCCTCAGCTACAAAGCCTTCCTAATCCGACAGCATGTCACCTCTCCAATATCATATCTTGTAATGTGTTCCCTTTCCCCAATCCTACCTTTTGCCTAATCTATGTCCACCATGAACTTTTTCTTTCTTCCTTAAGAAATCCAGGTAAACTTTACCACTGAGCTGCATCCCCAAAATTTTTTATTTCATTTTGTGGCATAGCCTCACTAAGTTGTCCAGGCTGGCCTCAAACTTAACATCCTCCTGTCTCACGCTCCTGAGTAGCTGGAATTACAGGCATGCATCACTGGGCCTGAACATAATGAACTTTTTTTGATTTCTAGAAAACATCATGTTTCTCTGCCCCTCACACACATTATTACTTCAGCCTGTGTTCTTTTCTCCATCACTCTTCTCTTAGATAATGCTTGCTTAATATTGAGATCTTGGTACAGACCTTACCTCCTCCTAGAAGTCTTCTTAGACCCTAAGTCCAAGGATTCCAACAGCATCTTTTTTTGCTACCAGGCTCAGTTGATTTTTGCTCTTGTGGGGGAATGGGCACTGACTATTTTGTTCATCTGTGTCTCTATCATTTAGTACAGAATTTGGTTCATAGGAAATGCTCAATAAGTAATGTTAAGTTGCATTGAATTAAAATGTTTTCTATTTTATATATAAAGTATGTTAACAGTTATATATGCATGTCCTTACACTGAAATATTTTCAAGGTCTTTGATTATTTTCTTAGGAGAAAGTCCCAGAAGCAAAATTATTACTGGGTCAAAGAATATAATCATTTTAAAGTCTTGATATGTATTGCCAAATTTATTTCCAGATGCTTATTATCTTAAACATATTTAGAACTCTTGAGATTTTTACAACATTCAATCAAATTCATCCAGGACTATGGTGTATCTCTCCATTTGTATGTCTTATTTATATTGCTCAATATGTTTTGTTATTTTTCTGATATGTGATCTTTATATTCCTTTTAAAGGTGCATAAATGTATTATGTATGTTTGTATAGGTATATGTACGCAAATACAAACACATACACACACACACCTATAAAATCATCATTGCTGTGAGAAAGAATTTCTTTGTATTGTGTTACCAAGTGTTGCTGGTAATTAGGAAAGCTAATGGTTAAACTTATCTGGCTAAGAGCAATTAGACAGAAGAAAGAAATTAAATGGATATGAATAAGAAGAACTCAAACTATCCTTATTTGGCAACAACAATATTCTATATGTAGAAGACCCCCACCCCCCAAAAAAAAACTCCACCAGAAAACTTCTAGAATCATGAATGAATTCACCAAAGTATCAGGATATAAAATTAACACCCACAAATCAGTTGTGTTCCTATACATCACTGATGCATCAACAAAGACAAATTAGGAAAACTATCTCATTCACAAAAGCCTCAAAAAAATACAACATTTGGGAATCATCTAACAAAAGAGGTGAAAGACCTGTGCAATGAAAACTATGGAATACCGAAGAAAGAAATTGAAGAAGACCTTAGAAGATGGAAAGAGCTCCCATGTTCTTGGATAGGCAAAATCAATGTTGTCAAAATGGCCATACTATCAAAAGTGCTATACAGATTTAATCCAATTCCTATTAAAATTCCAATGACATTTTTCATAGAAATGGAAAAAGCTGTCACATAATTCATTTGGAAAAATAGAAGGCACAGAATAGTCAAATCAATCCTCAGTGAGAAACGTGAAGCAGGAGACATCACAATAACAGACTTTAAGTTATACTACAGAGCTATAGTAAGAAAAATGGCATAGTATTGGCATCAAAACAGACATGTAGACCAATAGAACAAAATAGAAGACACAGAAACAAACCCACATAAATAAATGGTGCTGGGAAAACTAGAAATCCATATATAGCAAAATGAATCTAAACCCCTATTTCTCACTCTGCACAAAACTCAATTCAAAGTGTATCAAGAACCTAGGCATTAGATCAGAGACCCTGCACCTATAAAAGAAAAAGTAGGCCCAATTCTCCATCAGGTTGGCTTAGAAAACGACTTCCTCAACAAGACTCCTAAAGCACAAGAAGTAAAATCAAGAATCAATAAATGGGATTGTATTAAACAGAAAAGCTTCTTTGCAGCAAAGGAAACAATCAAGAACATGAAGACAGACCCTACAGAATGGGAGAAAATCTTTGCCACCTGCACCCAGATAGAGCATTAATCTTCAGGATATGTAAAGAATTCAAAAAACTTAACACCAAAATAAAAAAACAAACAAATAACCTAATCAATAAATGGACAAAGGAACTAAACAGGCATTTCACAGAAGAAGAAATACAATTGATCAACGAATATATGAAAAAATGTTCAGCATCCTTAGCAATTAGAGAAATGCAAATTAAAACTACACTGAGATTTCATCTCACTCCAGTTAGAATGAAAATTATCAAGAATACAGGTAACAATAAATGTTGGCGAGGATGTGGGGAACATTGCTGGTAGGAATGCAAATTGGTGCAACCACTCTGTAAAGCAGCGTGGAGTTTTCCTCAGAAAACTTGGAATGGAACCACCACTTGACCCAGCTATCTCACTCCTTGGTCTATACCCAAAGGACTTAAAATCAGCATACTACTGTGATGTGGCCACATCAATGTTTATAGCAGCTTAATTCACAATAGCTAAACTGTAGAACCAATATAGGTGCCCTAAAACAGATGAATGGATAAAGAAAATGTAATATATATATACAATGGAATATTACTCAACCTTAAAAAAGAATGAAATTATGGCATTTGCTGGTAAATGGGTGGAACTGGAGAATATCATGCTAAGTGAAATAAGCCAATCCCCAAAACACAAAGGCCAAATGTCCTCTCTGATATGCAGCTACTAACACAAAATAAGGGCAGCTGGGAGGAAAAAAAAAGTGGATTAGACAAAGAGGAGTGAAGCAAAGAGGGGGGAATTAGAATAGGAAAGACAGTGGAATGAATTGAATATAACTTTCCTAGGTTCAAATATGAATACATGACCAGTGTAACTCCATATCATATACAAGCACAGAATGGGAAGTTTTACTCAATGTATTTATAATATGCCAAAATACATTTCACTGTCATGTTTAACTAAAAAGAACAAATAAAAGGGGCTGGGGTTGTGGGTCAAAGGTAAACAGCTCGTCTAGCATGTGCAAGGTGTTGGGTTTGATCCTCAGCGCCACATAAAAAAAATAAAATAAAGGCATTGTGTCCAACTACAACTAAAAAAAATTTTAAAAATAAAAAAATAAAAAAGCTTATCTGGCTAGTTTATTGAACTTTCTTAGTAATTATCAGTGTATACAACCTTATCATCTGTAAATTATTGATACACTTCTTTTCTCTTTTCCATAATTATGCTTATTTTTTTCATTTCTTATTTTAATTGTCAGAGTTTTCAGAACTTGGTATAAAAATGGTGATAAGGGCAGATCCCATTTGTAGTACTGACTTCAAAGTAAACACTAGAATTTAAATGTTAAATGTGACATTGCTTATTCTATTCTATTCTGTTTATCTATTTGTTTGATATTTTTGGTACAAGGGAGTGACTCTGGAGTGCTTTACCACTGAGCTACATCCCCAGTCCTTTTTTTTTTTTTTTTTTTTTTTAAGACACGGTGTTGCTAAATTGCTGAGGCTGTCCTTTAATTTGTGATCCTCCTGCTTCAGCTTCCTGAGTCCACAGGATTACAGGCATGCGCCACCATGCCCAGCCAGGGATTTCACGAAGGTATTTCTTTCTTATTGTAAGGAAGTTTTATGCAATTTCTTTTTTTTTTTTTTTAAAGAGAGAGTGAGAGAGAGAGGGGGAGAGAGAGAGAGAGAGAGAGAGAGAGAGAGAGAGAGAGAGAGAGAGAGTTTTAATATTTATTTATTTTTTCTTAGTTCTCGGCGGACACAGCATCTTTGTTGGTATGTGGTGCTGAGGATAGAACCGGCCGCACGCATGCCAGGCGAGCGCGCTACCACTTGAGCCACATCCCCAGCCCCTCAATTTCTTGTTTACTGCTATTAAAACTTGTTATAAAGTAAATTTTTGTATCTTCCCCCACAAAGTTCATATGCTCAAATCCTAACCCTAATCCTAATCCCAATCCTAATCCCCACTGTAATGGTATTTGGTGGTAGGGTCTTTGGGAGGAAACTAGGGTTGTTAGTTCATGAGAGTGGGGCCCTCATAAGGGGATTAGTGCCCTAATAACTAGGGGAGGAGAAATGGGCCTCCTGTCTTTCTGCTCTCTGTCACGTGAGGAGACATTGAAACCACTGCCACCTGCAAACAAGGAAGAGAACCCTGACCAATAACTGAATCTGCCAGCATCTGAATTTTGTGTTTCCCAAGCTCCAGATCTGTGAGGAACAAATGTTTGTTGTTTAAGCCACCTAGCCTATGGTAATTTATTACAGTAACCCAAACTAAGACAAAGCTCAAAAGCAGACACTTATTTAAATTTTTAGGGCTGGGGATGTGGCTCAAGCGGTAGCGCGCTCGCCTGGCATGCGTGCGGCCCGGGTTCGATCCTCAGCACCACATACCAACAAAGATGTTGTGTCCCCCGAGAACTAAAAAATAAATATTAAAAAAAAAAATCTCTCTCTCCCTCACTCTCTCTTTAAAAAAAAATTTTAAAAAAATTTAAATTTACAAATATTTATTATGTACTTTCTTTATATTATTTCATCCTCTTCAGCATCTATCTAAATGGACACATAAGCTCCTATTTTTTATCTATTAATGTGATACATTAGATCAGGTATTGTGGGATAAACTCAAGTATTGTTTCTAAAACAATTATAGAATTTAACTTGAAAGTACTTAATTTTATTTAAAAATTGTACATCTATTTCATAGTGGTAATTGGTCTGAATTTGTATACATGCACGTGTGTGCGCGCGCGCACTGTCAGAGTTGTGCTGATTTGATTAAGTAAACTAAGAAACTTTCCATCTTTTTATATGATATGTGACAGTTTATGTGACTTTACAATTATATTTTCCATGAAAGAAACCATTTTTCAAACTATGAAGGTGAAAACCCTTTTGGATAGTTAATTCTTGAACATTTTTTCAATTTCTACCACAGTTTTTTTTTCCTTTTTCTTCTCTCTTTCTATTTTTTACTAGTGAATTTCTGTGGTATATATTTTTTCAAATTTAATAAAATTTTGTTACTATTTCCAAATTTATGTCCAGGTATTATGTGGTAATACATAAAATATTCATAATTAAAAATAAAACAGCAATCTTACACCTGTCATTCTATCATTGTTCTTAATTTTTGAATTGAGTTTGTCTTCATTCTGCAATTAGACTGCCTGATATTTGTCTCAATTACTGATTCTGTAAAAGGAAAATAAAGTTTTAGTGCATATCAATGATGGTATTATCTTCTTGGTCAAGTTTTTTCCTGTTTTTCTGTATTTTTCCTTTTCAAAATTTATGTTGTTTTGTGGTTCTTTATTTCTGATTGGAATGTTACACTAACCTCATTTGTTTTCATGTAATATGTAATATTATAAATTTGCCTCTCAGTGCAGCTTTGGCTGTAGGCCACACATTTTGCTGTAATAGTTACACAAAATTGTGTCTTTTGTTTCAAAATTAGGCTACAGTCTGCTGTTAAACTCTTATTCTTTGGTTTTAGTCTATGGAAGACTGAATTATCAAATGCTGACTAGAAAATTCCTGACATCTGTGAACTTGTGTGTAATTAATGACCATGTGGTCATATAGATTACCATCATCTTTAATCTGAGTAAGTATATCAGTAACATGAACAAAGCTTATCATTGGATATATATTTAATATTTGAACATAGGATAAGCATTCTAATGTCATCTGTGGTATAGGAAACAAAAACTTTGGGGGGCTAGAGGTGTAGAGGTATAGTTCAGCAGTACAGAGTTTGTCTAACATGCATGAGACCCTGGGGTTGATCCATAGAACTGCCAAAAACAAACAACAACAACAAAAAAAACAGGGTCTTGCTAAATTGGCTGGAAAGGGTACAAAGAAACCTTCTGTAGCAATTTTGTTTCTTTTTCATGCTGCTTCCTCTGCTCCCCTTCAGTAGTGGGGATTGAACACAGGGCCTCACATGTTAAGCAAGCACTGGGTTACACCCTGAGATCTTTTTATTTTATTTGGAGATAGGGTCTTGGCTAATTGCCCAGGCTGGCCTCAGACTTGCCTCAGCCTTCCCAGTCAGTGGAATTACAGACGTGCACAACCATGACTTATAGATGCTGCTTTATTTTTCACCTCCTGATAGCTATTTTTATTTTTATTTTTGTAGCTGTAGATGGACAGCATGTCATTTGCTTTGTTGTTGATTTTTGTATGGTGCTAAGGATAGAACCCAGTGCCCTCACATGTACCAGGCAAGCACTCTGCCACTGCGCTACAGCCCCAGCCTTCCTTATAGCTATTTTTCCATCTGGTCAATAACTTTCCTTCTGTCAGAATCACTTCTAACTCTTTTCCAATTTTATGAGAGACTTTGAGTATTTTTAGACTTCAGAGTTCATATTTGTACTGTTTTCCCTAATCAACATTTACACAAAGTAAATATATACAAAATTGAATCTGTATAGTAAAAATTTCCTTTGTTTACATGCAAACTTCCCTACATAAAATGACTAATTTACCACTCAACTTAGATGATTGTCCAAATAATGGAAAAGAGATCATTTTAAATGTGCTTTTTCAAAAGAAATACTCAAAGAATTATCAAATTAATTTGCAACGATAAAATGATTTTTAAAAATTCAAATGCACATCAATAGTTGGTTACATAAATTATGAAGCATCTGTGCAATGAGATTCTATGCAAGTATTTAAAAGAATTAAGTGTAATTTATATAAATAATAATACATAAAAATTTTCTCAAAATATACATATCAGCTGGACTTCCTATCACATGACTACAATCCCAGTGACTTGAGAGACTGAGACAGGAGCATCACAAGTTTGAGGCCATCTCAGTAACTGAGACCCTAAGCATCTTAATGAGACCATGTCTCAAAGTAAAAAATAAAAAGGGCTAGGGGGGCTGGGGCTGGGGCTCAGTGGAGGAGTCCCTTGACTAGCACACATGAGGCACTGGGTTCAATTCTCTTCACCACATGGAAACGAGTACATAAAATAAAGGTATTGTGTGCATCTACAACTAAAAATATTGAAAAAAGGGGGGGAGGCTAGGAATGTAATTTAGTGGTAAAACACCCTGAGTTCAATCCCCAGTATCCAAAACAAAAATAAATACAAAAAAACCCTATAAATATTAGATGAGAGAAGTTAGTTTTCTTAATAAGATGATATATATGATATAAAACAATTATTATTAATACATGAATATAATGTTAGAACCTGGAGCGATTAAAAACTGGAAAAAATGTATACCATTTGTGTTTTTACATAGTAATCTCCTCTGGCAATGAAATTATAGGATTTTTACTTTAATAAGTTTATATAATGATTGAATTTTTATGCACAACATAAATTATCTTTTATAACAAAACAACAAAATATATTTAAAATAAAAATGAATCTATAGATACACAAGTATATAGTTTGATAAACTGGGATTATCTTTCTTGGAGGATTCTGTGATTTATTTATCTGAGATTTATATTTCCTCATATTTTTCTTGCTAGTCTTTCATCCCTTCACTAATCATCATGTCTATGTAAGGAGAGAAGAACTAGTTAATGATGTTATTTTTATTAGACACCACGAAGATATGCAATCAATAATGCAATTTATATAAATAATAGTTCAATTTTAAATGGATATCTTCTGAGCCCCTTTTTGCTAGATCAAACAAAATGGGGGAGGCGGGGAATTATCATGCCCAATGATAAATTTCTGCAAAGATTGAAAATGCTCTATATTGAAACAGTTCAGTACCATAGTGACTAGCCACATGTAGTTAGTAAGCCCTTACCATATGACTAGTGTGACTGAGGAACTGGATGTTTTATTTTATTCACTTTTAATTAGGTAACCACCCATAGTTAGTGGTTATGTTTTTCATTAGTTGATTCTAGATGGAAAGAAACTGAAGAAACATAACAAAATGCAATGTGTGAGCCAGGTATGGTGACTTGCGCCTATAATCCCAGCTCTTTCAAAGGCTGAGGTGGGAGGATCAAATGAGCCAGGAATTTGAGATCCCCATTTCAAAAACAAAATAAAACAAACAGAAACACAATATGTGAACTTAGTTAAATATCATAAAGGATAAATTTGGAGATGATGGTGTTATCTTGTTACCTCTCTCCCCTCTCATCTTTATCCAGCTATTTCCCCCAAGTGTCAATCCTGCGAACTGATAGCAGGCCCAGGCTTGCCACCAGCCAGAGAACAGCCTTTCAAATGCATTAGTGGGTTTTTTTATTTTTAATTTTTTTTTTGCTTTTTTTTTTTTCCATGGTCCCATTCCAGCAAACAGACATGTCTGGCTTCCCGGACGGATTCTCTTGTAGGCTTTCCTTGCTCACCCAGCCTTGAGGAGGGCTGGTTAGTGAGTCATCTCTCATTTTCCAACCCACCCTTTTGTTCCATTACTTCCTTAACTTTACCCATCTCATATAAATTCTATTCCTGTAATAAACCTCTTATTTGCAATACTCATAGTGATTCTTCTCCCATGATTGATTCCTAATTAATATAATTATGAAATATTACTCCCTTCTTTTCTTCAATTCAGTAAGTGGGACAAAACAACCATCCAATTTCCCCCTTACCCCCTATTTTTAGTTTATCACTAAGTCCTTGGAAAAAGACATCAAAAATATACCTGGAAAACCACTATGGAAAGCAGTATGGAGATTCATAAGAAAACTTGGAATGGAACCACCATTTGACCTAGCTATCCCACTCCTAGGTTTATACCCAAAGGACTTAAAATTAGCACACTATAGTGATGCAGGCACTGATGTTTATAGCAGCTCAATTCATAGTAGCTAAACTATGGAACCAACCTAGATGCCCTTCAACGGAGGAATGGATAAAGAAAATGTGGTATATATACACAAGGGACTATTACTTAGCCTTAAAGAAGAATGAAACTGCAGGTACATGGATGGAGCTGGAGAATATCATTAAGTGAAATAAGCCAAACACAAAATACTTTTCTCTGATAAGCGGATGCTAAACCTTGGTAGATAAGAATGAAGGAACTTTTTGATTGGGCAGAGGGAAGTGAGGTGAGGAAATAGAAAAATAGTGAAAATTTGGGAATGGGAAGGATGGTGGAATGAGATGGACATTATTAACCTATATATATGTATATGATTACACTACGGGTGTGAGTCCGCAGCCAGAGGAATGAGAAGTTGTGCTCCATTTGTGTACAATGTATCAAAATGCATTCTATTGGGGCTGGGGATGTGGCTCAAGCGGTAGCGCGCTCGCCTGGCATGCGTGCGGCCCGGGTTCGATCCTCAGCACCACATACAAACAAAGATGTTGTGTCCGCCGAGAACTAAAAAATAAATATTAAAAATTCTCTCTCTCTCTCCCCTCTCTCACTCTCTCTTTAAAAAAAAATGCCTTCTATTGTCATGTATAACTAATTAGAACAAATTACAAAATAAAAAACATACATCTGGAGGGGGCAATGCACAGTAAATATGTTCATTTCTCTCCATTTTTTTTGTAACATGCTTAGTCCATGTAATTCCCATCCCTCACCTGATTCCACTTCCACTCTCAACTCCCAGTATCTATTCTTTTCTAAATTCTAATTTTAAACATGTAAAATTTTTCAATGGCTTCTCTTTTTCCTTTTTCTTCTTGTACTGGGGGTTGAACCCAGGAGTGCTCTACTTCTTGGCTATATCCCTGCCCCTTTTCACTTTTTTTTCCATATTACTTATTGGTGCATTACTATAAAACACAATTGTTGAATTTGTTGTTACATATTCATATAAACCATGCTGTAACAATATAATTTGGTCAGTATCATTTTGCCTTTTACCCCCCTCTTCCCTCCCCTGGTCCTTTTCCTCTACTCTACTGGTCTCCCTTTACTTTTCATGAGATCTTCACCCACTTTGCAACTTTCTTTTCCTTTGTCCTTTCTACTTCCACATATGAAAGAAAACATACAACCCTTGACTTTCTGAGTTTGGCTTATTTCACTTAATATAACACACTCAAGTTCCATTCATTTTTCTGCCAATGACATAATTCATTCTTCTTTATGGCTGAATAAAATTCCATTTGTGTGTGTGTGTGTGTGTGTGTGTGTGTGCGCGCGCGCGGGCTTGCATACACACTTGCATAATATTTTCTTCATCCATTCATCCTTTTATGGACATCTAGGCCCACTGATTTTTGTTTTTGTTTTGGGTCAGGATCTCAATAAATTGCAGAGGCTGGCCTCAGATTTGTGATCCTCCTCTCTCTGCCTCCCAATTCACTGGGATGGCATGCACCACTGCAACTGGCTTGGCAATGATTTACTCATATAGTTTTGTGTAATCCAGGTCCTATCAACTTCTCCACTATCTTTTGCCAAATATACTCCAGTCACACTGGCTTCCTTTTCAGAAAGACCAAATTCTTGGTCCTCAGAGGGTTTCCTGTGTGTATCCACTCAATCTGGAATGTTCTTCTAGCTCCCTTTCACTCCTCACTTTTCTTGGTTTATTCTTTCAGGTCTTGACTTAAACACCATTTCTTCAGAAAGACTTTGCTGGACCAGCTTAAATAGACCCTCTCTGCTATGCCATGTCACTATACCATGTTAATTTTTTCTTTGCACTTATCACACTTTGAAAATATTTTATTTATTTAATCATTCCATTTTTTCTCAGTCTATGGTCTTCAAGAGGGGAAAAGACATTTGTTCACCTCATGTTTAAGTCAGTGAGCATTATAGAATAAAAATGTAACTGTCTGGGTGGGGACTTTGGGCACAGTTACCCTTGAAAAGAGCTTTGAGATACACCAGATTGGTGCTCAAAATATATTTGTGGAATGACTGATATAGTGAGTGGATTCCTCTGGCTATTTACAGTTTCTGTTCTCCTATAATTCTAATTTGAAATAACCTCTCATAGTGCCAGTTCTCACGCCCACTTCATGACATTGACTGTACCTTTGGGATTTCTCTGGGAATGGTCTGGTGCTTGATGCTGGTCCAACTAGTGTATCAAGGCAAGGCTAATTGAGCATTACGGAATAAAAATGTAACTTTGGGCACAGTTACCCTTGAAAAGAGCTTTGAGATACACCATGATGAGCATGTTCAGTGAAAGAATTATCACTATTTTTCCATTTGTGTGCAGTGAATCAGCTTAAAATTGGAACAACCAAAGATTGCTCTATTTGGGACTCTATTTAGATTAGAGTTTAGAATGATGTGATAAAACCATTCTTTGGGTTATGATCACATTATCCCTGTTCTTTTTGTAGTTACTGGTATAAACTCAGGCTTATCAAAATTTAAAGCATTGTTTCCCATTGCAAAGTTAGGACCAAATAGCTAAAATGACACTAAGCTTATTAAAAAAAAGTGGGGCAGGGGTGCAGGAATGTACCTCAAAAGCAGAGCACTTGCTAGCATACACAGGCCCTAGGTTTAATACCCAGCACTGGGGGAGGGGGGTACCTTAAAAAAGGTCCAACTTTCTTTGCGGGGGAAGTATTAAAAATGTCAACCTCTTTAAAAAACTTAATAAATTTGAATGTAGGAGCAATTTTACTTTTATAGAAAAATGAGCAGAAAGTGCAGTTTTTAACATAGAACATTAGTTGGCACATTTGTTACAACTGGCAAACCAATACTAATACTTTATTATTAAATAAAGTCTAGTTTATATTAGAGTTTCCTCCAGGTATTTTATATCCTACAAGTTTGACAAATATATGGTGACATTTATCAATGATTAGAGTATCACACAGACTAATTTTACCACCTTAAAATTTTCATATACCTGCTATTATTCCTCCCTCTTTCCCCTGAACCCACAGCAAACTACTAATCTTTTTACTGTCTCCATAGTTTCACTTTTTTCCAGAATGTCATATAGTTGAAATCACACAGTCTGTAGCCTTTTATTTATTTATTTATTTAATTTTTAAATTTTTGTTATTGGAGATTAAACCCAGGGGTACTTAACCACTGAGTTACATACCCAGCCCTTTTTATTTTGAGACAGGGTCTTGCTAAGTTGCTTAGGGCCTCATTAAAAGTTGCTGAGTGCTGGGATTGTGGCTCAGCGGTAGAGTGACCGCCTAGTGCATGCGAGGCCCTGGGTTCGATCCTCAGCACCACTTATATAATGAATAAATAAAAACAAAGGTATTATGTACAACTAAAATAAATAAATATATTTTTAAAAAGTTGCTGCGGCTGGATTTAAACTTGTGATACTCCTGCCTCAGCCTCCAGAGTAACTGGGATTATAGGCAACTTCATAGATTTTTGGATGGGTTTTTTTCACTAAGCAATATGAACCTTACATTTTTCTTTGTCTTTTGTTGTTTTATAGCTTCTTTCTTTTTTTAAAAAAATATTTTTTTAGGACACAAGTAAAGGACACATACCTTTACTTATTTATTTTTATGTGGTGCTGAGGATCAAACCCAGTGCTTCACACATTGGCGGTGAGCACTCTACCAGTGAGCCACTACCCTAACCCCTATAGCTTATTTATTTATAGGACTAAGTAATATTCTCTTCCGTATGTGTCACAATTTATACATTTGCCTATTGAAAGACATGTAGGTTCTCTCAATTTTTGGCAATTATGGATAAAGCTGCTATAAATAGCCATTAAACATATGTTTTCAACTCATTTGAGAAAATACCCAGGAGTGCAATTGATGTATGGTAATAGCATGTTTAGTTTTGCAAGAAGCTGCCAAACCATCTTCCAAAAAATCCGTATAATTATGCATCCCCACCAGAAGGAGAGTTCCTGTTGCTCCACATCCTTGCCAACATTTATTGTTGTCTGTGCCTTGGATTTTAGCCATTCTAATGAATGTATAATACTATCTCACTGTTGTTTTAATTTGTAATTCCTTAACAACAAGATATTGGGTACCTTTTCATGTGCTTATCTGACATCTGTATTTCTTCTTTTGCGAGGTATCTGTTCAGATATATTCCTATTTTTAAATTAGGGATTTTTAAAAAAATGTCTTTTTCTTTATTTTTTTTAATTAGTTTTTTTAAATCATTGGGATTTAAAGACTTTTTGTATATTTTGGATAACAGTCCTTTATCAGATATGTTTTCTGAAAAGATTTTTTTCTTCAATCATTTATGTCTTGACTTTTAATTCTCTAGGCAGTGTCTTTCTCAGAATAGAATCTTTAAGTTTCAACATATCAGCCTTTTTATTACCATGAAAATAAGATGTACAGATTTTGCAAAAAGACTTTGATTACTAGAAAGATTTAATTGAATGTCTTCCTTGGGCTCTTTCACATCTAGGTTTTTATGCTTTTATATTAAACATAATACGTGGTGGACTTTTTTTCTCCGTATGAATTTTAGGGTTCCTGTCCCATTTTAAAATCAATATATGTTCATTGCAAAAAGTTTAAAAAATGCAGAAAAGAAGAAAATATGAGTTTTTGAAACAGTGTAGCATTGAATAAATGGAAGAATTTTGTCTACAGGAAAAATCTAGACAGTCCTGCCTGTATGCCTGCCTTTCATTAATTGCCAGTGCAATAGGTTTTCATCTTCTCACAATTTCAAAGGTTATATGGATGGAAGGGTAATAGTAAAACAAAGTAACTTTTTTGAGTAGTGCTTTACAAACATTTTTCACATGTTCTTCTTTCTTTTCCCTTCTTGGTATTTTTTTAAATTTTATTTTTGGGGTGGGTATCAGGGATAGAACTCAGTGTGCTTAACCACTGAGCCACATCTCTATAGACTTTTTTATCTTGAGACAAGATCTCACAGAATTGCTGAGGTTGGCCTTGAACTTGCAATCCTTCTGTTTCAGCTTTCTGAATTCCTGGGATTACAGGTGTGAGCTACTGCTTCCTTTCTTTTAAGTATACATTTCCATCTAACCCAGCATTTATCTATCATGACAATGAATCCCTCCATCTATTTTTTTTTAAACTTATTATTGGGATTCCCCATGTTTCAATGGAGTCAAGCCTGGAATAAGATGTTCTGAAGACTTAAGAGGAAAGTTAACCACTCTTTTATTCAAAAAGGAGTGAAATGACCAGTATTGTGTTGCCAGGTTGGCCTGTAATCCCAGCTATTCCAGGGGCTGAGGTGGGAGGATCACTTGAGCCCTGGTTTTCAAGAATAGCCTGGGTAATATAGTGAGATGCTGTTCACCCTTCAACCATGGAATCAAATGGAGATCATGGCTGATTTTTTCCTCCCAGTACTGGGGATTGAACCTCAGTGGGCTCTACCACTGTCCACTGAGCAATAGCTCCATCCCCTTTTCTAAAAATCTATTTTAAAAATTTTATTTATGTTTGTTTGTTTTTGACGTAGTTGCCCAGATTTGTGATCCTTCTTCCTCAGTCTCCCAAGTAGCTGGGATTACAGGCATGCACTACCATGCCTGGCCACCAAGTGCTTTCTACTCAGTTCTGCTTAGGACATCAGTCACTTTTGTGACTGGAGGCCATTGGTGTGAGCAAACCTTAGAAATGTCAGAAATGCCTGGTACAGTTACATCCCTAGTAACACATGCACAAATAATAATAATAATAATAATAATAATAATAATAATAATGCAGCTAGAATAATTGAGGGAAGCCAGCTGAAGCTGGAAAGTAGTTGAAATGAAGCTGGAAGACAGGTGGTGAAGATATTGGAGATCCTTGCTGACCTAGTAAAGGATTTGGGCTTTTACTCTAAGTTTAATGAGAAGTAATGAGGGCTTTTTGTTGTTGTTGTTGTTATTGTAGTAGATGGACACAATACTATTATTTATTTATTTGTTTGTTTATTTATTTATTTTTATGAGGCACTGAGGATTGAACTCAGTGCCTCACATGTGAAAGGAGAATGCTCTACCATTGAGCTACAATCCTAATCCGTGATGAAGGGCTTTTATTTTAGGGCTGAGAATTGAACCTAGGGCCTTCTGCATACTAAGCATGTGCTCTACTACTGAACTATGGCAATAAGGTGGTTTTTAGCAGATGCTCCACAAGAATGGTGTGTGTGTGTGTGTGTGTGTGTGTATGTTACTGTTAAATATCAGGCATGCATTACCATTGAGCTACACCCCGGTCCCTTTTCATTTTCGAGACACGAGTTTCACTAGGTTAGGTTGCACAGGCTGACCTCCAATTTGGTAATCCTCCTGCCTCAGCATTCAGAGTCATTGGGATTATAGGTATGTGCCACTGCTTGGGGCAGAGAGAAAGAAATAGAGAAACTCATAGAAGAATGGGTAGTTATCATTTTTCATTACAGCTGCATTGGATAATCCATAGTACTACTCTACTTTTATTATGTTTTGCTGGACTTTCTTTGAATGGATCAGGAGAGAAGCAAGAGTGGAAAAGCAGGAGGTTACATTATTAGTACATGTGGTAGATGAAGGCCGTCTTTGTCTCAGTGGTAGCAACCCCAAAGTGGAAAAACATTTGGGAAACAGAATGGGTAGGACTTTATGAAGTGATTATGGCAGTGAAGAGAAGAAAGTGTCCTGGACCACTCCACCTTTTCCAATTAATGTTGCTGGGTGCTTGTGGATGATGTTTATTGAGATGGTTTACTTTGGAGATGAAAGATCAGAGGGAGGGAAGAACAAATGCTCTTTTCTTTAAATGCTGATTTGTAATGACAGAAGGGTCTAGGGCATGGTAGAGAAAGGAATTTGAGGTCAGAGAAGAGACATATAGAGATTTTAATTTGGGAGTCTGTGAGCACATTGCCCAAGTAGACACATTTTTTAAATAAAGAACTTCGATACTCAGAAAGCTCTAAATAAAACGTTGTATGTTTCAGACCTACAGTGTAATCCATAGTACTACTCTACTCTTATTATGTTTTGCTGTTAAACATTTTGGTTGTTCTTCATATTTATCATTAATCACGACCTTTGGATTGTGTACTAAAATCCTTATTGCTGAATTAGCTGAATACCATAGCAGGTATTGACAGTAAGGGATTTTAGTTATAGATTTTAAAACTTTTAAACAGGTTGGCTAAGTAGTACTTTGTCCAATAAATATTTCGTATTTGATCCAGGTGCCTATGAAAATAACCCCATTTCATATGCTTATGCATTTAGAAGAGTAATTATCTAACTTTACCTCTGACCACTGATTTGTTATCATAGCATAGGGACTCATTTGGCAAAACAGTAAATTCTTAAAAATAAGCTTTTTAATTAAAAGGATAGTTATCATTTTTCATTACAGCTGCATTGGATAAAATTAGTATCCACAAAGCGTCTGAAATTCAAACGCCTTTGTCTTGTCTTTCTTGTACCTAGTAAACGGTTACAAAGGAAATGTCACTTCATATAAGATTTAGTTGCCAAGATTTTTGAAAAGAAACACTGATATTTTCCTCACAGTTGTCCTAACCACACAGCTTTGTGCTGTTTCAAGTTGCTCAAACTGTGCCAGGAGGAGCCCTTAACTGCTTAAAAGGCCAGGGACAGAAACGGAGTATTGCACAACCCTTCACCACCGGGTGGTTTCGCTTCCAAATCTGGCCTTGGTATCACCCCGAGGAGGGAGCCACTCCTGGCTCCGGCAAAGCCTGCCCCGTTCCCCCTTCAAAAGCAGCTGGGGTTTCCTCGTCCGAGTCCGGCGCGCCCCTCCCTTCCCGCAAGATTCTCGTGGATGCTGAGCCGTGCGGGGCTCCGGGAAGCCCCACTGTCCAGTTGGGGAAACCGGGTCTCCCCAGGGAGACTCCCGCACTCCAGTCCCGCCGACCCAGCAGAGCAAAGATCCGCGGGTCTCCCCGCCGCTCCCCTCCCCCGCGGCCCCATTGTCTGCCTCGCCCCGCCCCGGGGGACACGTGCGCCTGCAGCTTCCCGAGCGAGAAGAGCGCGGGGTGGCGGCGGCGTGGACACCGCCTGGAACGACTACGCGGCGGCGGCGCCGGGGCGGGGGCCGGCGCACCGACCGGTGGGTGCCCTCGGAGAAGCTGCGGCCGCACTCTGCGCCCCCAGCCCCATGCTCCCCCGGCCCCGGCGGGGGTGGGGCAGACGCGTGGGGCTGCGGCGGGGGGGTGGGGCGGGGTGGGGAGATGCCAGTCTCCTGACAAAGGAGAACGAGTGGGACATGCTGAGCCGGCCCGCCCCGCCAGGAGGGGAGTGGGAGGGGGAGTGTCGGGAGGGGAAGGGGCGGGCCTTTCATTCACTCTCAGCCCCTCGGCCGCTGCCGGAGCGGAAGGGCGGGGTCTCGCGCCCCCCCCGGGTGAGGAGCGAGGGAGGCGGCGGGGCGTGGGGGCGGTGCCCGCGGGCGCGCGTCCCGAGGCGTAGGCTACGTCGTCACGTCAGCGCGGGAGAGAGAAAGAGAGGAGCCGACTCGGCAGGGACTGGGGGACGGGGCCGAGATAGAGCGAACGAAGGAGGGAGTGAGCGAGAGTGCGAACGAGGAGAGGAAAGGCGGCCACTCGTGCCTGAGCGGCCGCAGACGAGAGTGAAAGCGGTGGGAGAGAGGAGCAAGGAGGGGAAGAAGAAAGGCGGAGAGAAGAGGGCGGACGGAGGCTGGTAGAGGTGGTAGGGGGAGAAGGAGGAGCTGGAGGAGGGCAGGGGCTGAGGGAGTGAGAGAAGCGGACGCGCGAGGGAGGGGAGGGAAGGGGGGTCACGCGGGGGCGCGCGCGCGCACCGGGAGCGCGCTCGGAGGCGAGTGGAACTGGATCGGGTTTGCTGCCAGCGGCGTGAGCTTCGGCCGCCATTTTACAACAGCTCCACTCGCGCCGGACATAGGGAGCAGCGAGCACGCGTTTCCCGCAACCCGATCCCTTCGGACAGGATTCCTCCGCCGCAGCCGAACGGGGAGGTAACGACCGCCAGGACCCGGGTCTGGGAGGGGAGCTCCATGACATTGTGGAGTGAGCTGGGGGAGGGCGGCTCGGGGAGAAACCGGCTTTTCTGGAAAATGGATTCCAAGGGGCAGAGGAGCACGTTGACTGGGGCTGTCTGGGAGTAGGCCGCGGCTCGCGCCGCCACTTCCTCCTCTCCATGTGCTGCTGCCGTTCGGGCTTTGTCTAAGGCGCTCCAGGAGGAGGTGCCTCCGCGGCCCCGTGGCCCGCGCGGACCGCGAGCGGCGGCAGAGTTGGTGGTGTCGTGGCCGTCGCCGCGGGAGTGGGCGGAGAGGAGCCGGTCCCGCGGCCGTGCGGCGTGCTTGGGCGGTGCTCGGGGTCTTGCAGGCGTGGGGCTGTCCGCGGAACGCCCTCAAGCCGCGGGCTTGTCGGTCCCGGCGCCGCAGTCACTGCACCGAGGGGCTGGGGCTGGGGGTTTCCACCGCGCGCCCCAGGTCAAGTCTTGGCCGGGCGGGAGGCCGGGGGTCGCCGGCGCCCGGGGAGCGCCCGAGGCAGAGAGCCATGTGTCACGGCGGAGACGGCGGCGCTGGGGGCGGGGAGAGCCTGTGGCCTGGCGCCGCCGCGGCCTGGGTGTTGAGGGGCGAGGTTGTGCTTCTGCAGCGTTTTGGGGGCTCGGACCGCGGCTGCGGGTTGATTTTGGGAGCCAGTGATGGTCGTCTTGGCCTGGGACTTGGTGGGTTTCCGTTGAAGGAAGTTGTAGGACATTTTGAAGGCGTAGAGCACGTGTTTCTAATGGGCTCCTGGCGGCTGCAGTGGTGAGGCTGCCGCTCTGGGTGCGGAGTCGGGGGCGGGCTTTGGGGTGTGGGGGTGAAGGGTGGAGAAATTGGGTGGTGGGAAGGTGTCTTGTGTGAACGCTTTGTTCTTCGCTGGCTGTTGTTACTGATCTATAAGCGGCAGGCGGGAAAAGCACACTTTGGGGGTTTACCTTGGAGAGGGACGAGCCCAGCTTTGCTTTCTTTACACACACCTTTTTCTCCGTACGGGGACAGCTGCATGTGGCACGCTGACTCGTCTCCGTGCTGATTGGGCGTCCTTTGTAATATGGTTTTTTCTAGGGAGTGTTAGCAGGTGAGTCAGGGGTGGTGCTCAGGAAGAATATAGCATATTGGTCCTTCTGTGCCCTGGGCTCCAAATCTGGCTTGTCAGGCGATAGTGACTCTAAAGTAAGGCTTTTTTTCAAGGGAGGCACAGGTTGATTGGTGTAGTAAGAGGTAGAGAAAGTAAAAGATTGGGGCTCTCATATTGTCCTGTATTCTGTTTGAAGATCCTAGTTTAATTTTGCTTATTGCGTTTGAACAGATCTCTGGAAACATGGCTACAGAACATGTTAATGGAAATGGTACTGAAGAGCCCATGGATACTACTTCTGCAGTTATCCATTCAGAAAATTTTCAGACATTGCTTGATGCTGGTTTACCACAGAAAGTTGCTGAAAAACTAGATGAAATTTACGTTGCAGGTAAGAACTAACACTTGCAAAATTACATTATGAAATTTTTCTATTGGATTTCTGGCTTTGAGCTAAAATAGCAACTTTTTGTGGTTTCCAATAAGTGTGGGAACTAGAGATTTGACTTGTTCTGATAGTTGGTTAACTTAGGTTTGAACTAGAGATTAAGGTGTGTAGAGGGAGGGAAATGTTAAGCAGGGATAGGCCCTCCCTAGGGGAAGGCTGGCTGGCCTGATGGATAACTATATGACAGTAGCAACAGCTGCTAAATGTTGGGAGCAGCCCATGTGACTTTTTTGGGTATTTTTATAATAGGATTCTTGTTAAATAACTTGGTAACTGTAGACTTGTTGTCTGTATTGGTGTGGTGGTTCTTTTTTCTAGTGGTACTTGTAATTGAGTAGATGTTCAGTTGTCATGCTTGGTATTTTGTTGGTTGACTTTAGGATTTGTAAGTCTGTATATTTACTGTAGAAATAAGGTAGTGTTGAGAACCATCTGACTTGGGCACAAAACAGTGTAAAATAAGTTGACTATTGTGTGGTTGAGAGGCATTATTTAGTTCAGAATGCAATTTTGAGTGGCTAAGGAATGTTTGTTTTTCATTAGGCAGATAAGGGGAATAAAATTGTTGTCACAAACATACGTATATTGGCCTATACAGGTCTTTTATTATTTTTAACTTTTTCAGAAATGTTGAAAGTTGATAACTAATTAAGTTTTCTCTTCTCCAGGGCTAGTTGCACATAGTGATTTAGATGAAAGAGCTATCGAAGCTTTAAAAGAGTTCAATGAAGACGGCGCATTGGCAGTTCTTCAACAGTTTAAAGACAGTGATCTCTCTCATGTTCAGGTAATGTTAATTTAATGTCAGTGTAGAAAGATTAAAAATTTTGATTAGTTTTGATACACACATTTTGGCTTTATTAGACATATAAATGGTAATTGTTAAATATGAATGGAAAACTTTTTTGCAGAACAAAAGTGCCTTTTTATGTGGAGTCATGAAGACTTATAGGCAGAGAGAAAAACAGGGGACCAAAGTTGCAGATTCTAGTAAAGGACCAGATGAAGCAAAAATTAAGGTATGTCTTTAAAAATTCCTTTTGAAGTTCCTTTAACCATTTTGTAGCTTTGATAAATATTCCTTGGGTGTGACATGGATGTATTTATATTTTAAAGATTGTTCGTCTTTTCTAATTACTGTTTTTTGAAAGTAATTGGACATTTTAAAATTATTTCTGTTTCTAAAACAATTTGCTGTTCTTGTTAGCTACTGATGTTTAAATATGGGTTATTAATATGCCAAATAAAACATTTAAAGAAACCTATCCATTATATATCTAGATACTTTTTATAAAGATACAAGTTAGTTTACTGACAGATCAAACTGGGAGGAATTGGTTTACTTTTCTACCTGCTGGTAGAAAGTGTGTAGTAAGCTGCTGTTTTATTATCTTAGAAGGCTCAAGCCCCAGTAAATTTGTAATTTTAACACTGCTTCTTGCATTAGTGTCTTTTATTAAGGTTAGCTTGTTTTATTTCTAAAAGCAACCTTTAACAGTAAGATTGTTCAGTGTGGGAATGTAAATGAGAAACAAATGGGGTGAAAGGCTTTTTCGGGTAATTTTAAGGTCATGGGAGATTAAATGGCCTTAAATTCAGCTAGATTTTGATCTTTGTGTTGGTGAGTTTTCTGGTTCATAGAAATATGGTTCATATTAGTTTTTAATTTTGTGTTCTTTTATAGTTACACCACTGTTCTTGGGCCAAGAGTTAGGGTTTGAGAAGACAAGTTAGTAAGAAAGGCATAGATGTTAGATAAGGTTTTAATAGAGGGGAAGAGGGAATCCTGTAATAATAGATAAGATTGGAAGATGGAATTAGCTTAATGTCAACCAAGAAGTTGAGATTTTAAAGTCTATTTGTTAGCGAATTGAATGTCTTTCAATTCTGTGTTTGGAAGGAGGTAGTTTAAAGCTTTAATGGTATCTAAATTGTGATAGACATTTTTATAGGATGTTTGATGGGGAGTAAGTTTTTTTTTTTAAATACATTGACAAAAGGTGTTATTGGGATCATAGAAAGATTAAGTTAAAAGAAAGCATAATTGTACTAGCACAGATGACATGTGAGAATAGGAATAAGTAAGCCATTTGGTTTATATGATAGTCATATATTTTTAGTTTTGTTACCCAGTGTTGTACTGTACTATGAAGCAGTCCTAATTGGGGGTTAAAGAAGAAAGAGCTACTTTAAGTAGCTTCTTGTGAACTTCTTGGTTATAAAGTTGAAGAACAAAGGCTTTTTTTGCATGTGAATTATGTGTTTTTGTAAATGAATGATACTTTCTTTTTGATAGTGCTGGAGATTAAACCCAGAACTTCCAAGCATGCTAGGCAAATACTACATTCCTAACTTAATAATTTCATATTTAATGTTCTTTGGGTAGAAAATGTTAAAAACAAACAAGAAAAACGTGGCTACCCCAAACCATTTGACAACATTTTAACAAGTTTTGTCATAGGATTTTTTTTTTTTTTTTAAATTTCAGAATTACCAGCTAATTAGTAGGTTGGTTTTGTTGTTTAGAGAAAACCATGTTTGTTTTGTGGCTGAGGTGGTAGAGAGGTGGGACTAATTCTTGACTTTATTAAAGATTAATGGGTTTCTCTTTAGTACTTTTGCTTACCATTGTAAGGAGTGAAGAGAAACTCCTACTCTTAAGTGAAATGAGTTGTGTAAATTTTAACAGTTCACTTTCAGGGAGATAAAATGTAGAAGTTAAGTTATATTGTTGCAATGTCATAAATTTTTTAGTCATTTTGACTTTTCTGAATTACCTGTGCTAACCTGTGATGCATGGTACTTTAATGTCAAATAATACGAGTTTGTTTTTCCTGTACTTCCCAAGTTTCTTCTTCTTTGTTTTTTATTATTAGTTGTTCAAAACATTACATAGTTCTTGACATATCATATTTCATACATTTCATTCAAGTGGGTTCTGAACTCCCATTTTTTACCCCGTATACAGATTGCAGAATCACATCGGTTACACATTCACGTTTTCACATATTGCCATACTAGTGTCTATTGTATTCTGTTGCCTTTCCTATCCTCTACTATCCCCCCTCCCCTCCCCTCCCATCTTCTCTCTCTACCCCATCTACTGTAATTCATTTCTCTCCCTTGTTTTTTTTTCCCCCCTTTCCCCTCACTTCCTCTTATGTAATTTTGTATAACAATGAGGGTCTCCTTCCATTTCCATGCAATTTCCTTGGTTTAGGGAGTATAATATCTTCAGGGGTGACAAAATGGCCAGAATGGCAGTGTGTACCTAGGAGTCAGGTGCCGGGAATTTGGTAAGAAATTTATAGTTAATCAAGATAGGTGCAGTTATTTTTTAGGAGGTATTAGTGGAGTGGATACACCCTCTCCTGGAAGTTGTTGATGGAGCTTAATTTTCACCACCAGTAATTGAGATTATTTTAATTTGGCAGAGGATCCTGAAGTTTGACAGTATGTTCAGGGCAATAAGTACACATTAAAGGGAAAATTTTAAACAGATCCCAGAAATATATTTATGGGGGAATGTTGCTAAGATAATTAGAAAGATTTGGACAAGGTTGATTTTTAACTACTATAAATGTGTGAATATAGATTGTCTAATACTAAAAGTATCAATGGTGTTTGAACTTTTCAAGGCACTCTTGGAAAGAACAGGCTACACACTTGATGTGACCACTGGACAGAGGAAGTATGGGGGACCGCCTCCAGATTCCGTTTATTCAGGTCAGCAGCCTTCTGTTGGCACTGAGGTAAAGAAACTAAAAACTTGTACCTTTTGTAATAAAGCACAGGTATCTGGTTTCCTAAAGAATTCTCCATGGTTTTTACTTCATATTTAATTTACAGATATTTGTGGGGAAGATCCCAAGAGATCTGTTTGAGGATGAGCTTGTTCCATTATTTGAGAAAGCTGGACCTATATGGGATCTTCGTCTAATGATGGATCCACTCACTGGTCTCAATAGAGGTTATGCGTTTGTCACTTTTTGTACAAAAGAAGCAGCTCAAGAGGCTGTTAAATTGGTAAGATTTTTTGTTGTTGTTGTCCCCTCCTCCCAAATCTTCATATTCAACTATCTTTATTGCCAGGTTTTTTCTTATTGTGCCTTTCATTAGGCAATATATTCGGCATTTTCTGTGTAAACATTGTGAAGTATTTACACAAATAGTTTTAGAGTCAGGATCTATGAGTAGTATGTAGAATTCCTGGTTACTAGTTCTTGAAACACCTGGCATAAAGATAGGGTTTTTGTATGTGTGTTTGTGTGTATGAATTTAAATTTATAGGAATGTGGAAAAGTTTAGGAAAATAACTGTAATAGTGCTCTCAGTTTTCTGGCTGCATCTGAGCCATATTTTTTTCAAAAATTTACAAAGACGTTGTTATAAATTTCTAGATAATGCCATAAGGGGTTTTATGTTGAGTGGCAATATTTGATTTAAAAATATCAGATAGGTGAAAACCTAGTTAGTTTCTCTGACTTTGTAAAGAAATTTTAATGTTTAAAATGGCTTATTTAACTTCAAACTCCCCCCCCCCCCCCCCCCCATGGAGTCTTACTGCATTGCTCAGGCTGGTCTTGAACTCCTGGGCTTAAGTGATCCTCTTGCCTTAGCTTCCTAAGTAGCTAGAACTATATGTGTGTGCCAAAAGTTTTATTAAATTCTGTGAATCAAGGTTTCTATGATTTATTTAAAATTTAAGAGCCAGAGGTTAATTTAAACCTATGGAACTTAACAAGGAGTACAAGTAGAAGGAAACTTTTGTAGATTGGTCACTCACTGGACAGATGTTTTTAAATTTTGCCTTATCTAGTATTTTGTGATAATTCTGAGAAAATTCTTAAGAGTAATTTCTTCTAAAAAATATATATTTTTTCCCATATATACAGGTTAAGTATCCCTTATCCAAAATACTTGGAACCAGAAGTATATTTCAGATTTCAGAGTTTTTCCAGTTTGGGGATATTTGCATAGGCTTTAATGGTTGAGCGTCCCTAATGCAAAAATCTGAAATGCTTCAGAATTCCAAGGTTTTGTGCATCTTATTTGGATTTCTGATTTTCAGATTTTGGATGCTCAACCTGTATCACATTTTAAGGCAGACTTTAAAGAGAAAAATCAGTATGCTTTATTTTGCTGTTCTGTATTGTTTGAATTCTTACATTGTGTGTGTGTGTGTATACACATAATTGAGTGTTGTGGAAATTTAACATTAGAAAAATGGGTTTCTTTAAAGAGAGAATTCAGGAATTTTGTCACTTCTTAGTAAGGAGTAACTGCTCTCCTTAAAAGAATGCTTCCTATTTCAGAGGGGATATTGGTTCATAGGGAGCCATTCACTGGTAGCATTGTAACCTTGGAGCTGTCAAAATTTTGGTTTTATCAGTTCAGGTATAATAAAGGACTTTTTGGAGCTTTAGAAAGAGATACTTTAGAAATTACATGCTTAATTTCAGAGTATTTTTGCTGGGTAGCAACAAAGTGATAGTAAGGTTTTTTTTTTAATATTTTTTTAGTTGTAGATGGACACAGTGAGTATCTTTATTATTATTTTTTAATTTATTTTTACGTGGTGCTGGAGACCGAATCCAGGGCCTCACGCATGTGAGGCAAGCACTCTACCGCTGAGCTACAACCCTAGCCCCACTTTTCTTTTTTTAATAAAAGCAGCTGTTAAGTTTTAATATGAAAATGCAGAATGATAGAGAAACTCGATGAACTATCTTGTTACAAAAACCTAATACAAAATTTAGCCAGTGATGTGGTATTGGTATCATTTTTGAAAAGAACCATTAAATTGAAATTGTAGATTATTTAATTTTTGATGTCATACTATACTTGTTATGGTAGATTCTTGTTTCTAGATGATTTCTAGAAGGCTTATAATAAAGATAGGTCAGTGTCTTTTGAGTGCCAGTAAGTATATTTTGAAGTGTCTTAGTTTGGATAGTTGTTTTAGCTTAACAGGTTTCTACAAAGTTGTTGCAAAATTGCATTGGTAGAGGACACTTATTTATATCTTCTTTAGCCTATGTTACTATATATTAATATAAATATTAAGATGCAAATATTCTAACTCATATAGAAATTTCTTATAAATAACCAAGCAGCCTTGGTCTATGAACTAACTCTTGTCCTAAACCTTTACCACTTCTTTATGGGTTTCTCTGTTGTGATTTGAGTCCTTATCTGAGGGTACAATTGTATTTTACTATTTGACAAACCAGGGGGCTTTGCATTTTGGTGCCTTAATTTGTGTGTGTGTGTGTGTGTGTGGGTGGTATTGATGTATGTCCATTGGGTTGAGTTGGACATATTTGCTTTTTTTTTTTAAAGAATTTTTTATTGTGGATAGGATTTGAGAGGTTTGATTAAATACAGCAATATAAGCAAGGATTAGGTTTTTAGAGGAAGTGATGTAATTTAAACATTCTGGAAAAATATGTAAAAAACAAACAAAAAACAAAAAACCCTCAAATTGATTTTCAGTGTTTTTTGCTACTTTGTATTCAGTTGTGGAAATGCCTTTTTCCTTCCTAAATACATTCCTCAAGGGGGCATACTTTGGAAACTGTCCCTTCTTGTATTTTATCTTGAGATTCTCTTTTTGAGTTACAACAAAGATGCGGTTTTATATAATTGAAGTGTCACTGTTGTTATACATGACAAATGTTGTGAAAGTACCTCTTCTGCATTTTTATTTATTTATTTATTTTTTTAAAGAGAGAGAATTTTAATATTTATTTTTTAGTTTCCAGCGGACACAACATCTTTGTTTGTGGTGCTGATGATTGAACCTGGGCCGCATGCATGTGAGACGAGTGCGCTACCACTTGAGCCACATCCCCAACCCCATTCTGCATTTATTTATACATCAGAAAAAAATTGAAACATTTGAGTGTCTTGAATATCTTGAGGTTGAAAGTTAGTTTGTTCAGGTGTTTGTCCTTTTTTTAAAAAAATACTGATTCAGCAATTTTTATCCAAGATTAAAAATGTACAGATTATAATTTGCATGTGGAATACTTGTAAAAATGGGTAAATGGATCTTACTAGCAGAAGAAGCATGGAGTTACAAGAAACTGCAGCATTCTTGAATGACCATATTTTCAACCAACATCTGCTTTGTATTTTGGGGGAGTAAAACAAGCCCATCTCTAAATGATGGTAATCTAGCTAGGGAGATAGTATCTAAACTTATGAAAAGGTAATTAATAGTTATCACTTGAGTACTTTTTGAGGGACAGGCTTTGTGCTAAGTGCTACATTAACTAGACCACAATTGAATCCATCAGTACAAATTATGGCACCAAGTAGTGTGATTCTTTAAATTATCTAGTAGTTTAGGTAGTGTTAAAAAGAGCTCACAAGGTAAGTCATGCCTCCACTGCCAAGATATTTTTGGCATCTATCACTTATACCATCTTTACTGTTAACACTATGGTACCATTTGTACCATTCGGACTACTGAAGAATCCTGACTACTTTCACTGACTTCTGTTGTCCTTTACATTTAACAGTACAGATTAGATAATATTCCCATGCTGAAAACTTCCAAACCATGCATATCCAGTCAGGTCCTTGCCTACCTCTTCCTCCTCTCCTGATCTTTCTCTTAACAGCTTCACTTGCCCTTCTTTTTTGTCTTCCAAATAAACCATGGCCATTTTTATCTCTAGACCACTTTCTGCTATTTTGCTTTTCCACACTTGGAAAGCAGCCCAGATGTTACTGCTGTTGACTTATCAATAAGGTCCTGTTGGAAGGCCTTTCCTGACTTTGAGCAGCTTACCTTCCAGTTATACTATTAACTTCCAGTTATATCCTGATCTTTATGAAATAGGTTTTGCTGGACTGGGGGTGTGTCTTAGGGGTGGAGTATTTCCCTGGTATGCATGAAGTCCCAGGTGCTGCACCGCAAATAAATACATACATACATACATATAATAGTGCTTCCTGCATTGTGTAGATAATTGTGAGTTAAAGAAGCCAAAAAAATTTTTTAAGGTATTGCTTAAATTATTTCTATTTATTGGGTACCTGGGACTGAACCCAGGGGCACTTAACCACTGAGCTTCTTCCCTAGCCCTTTATTGTATTAGAGACAGGTCTTGCCCAGTTGCTTAGGGCCTCAATAAATTGCTAAGGGCTGGCTGAACTTGGAATCCTCCTGTCTCAGCCTCATGAGTCACTGTGATTACAGGCATGCACCACTGTGCCCTGCTAAAATTATTTCTTGACTTGGTAAAAGAAGATAAGCCATCCACCCCATATCACTAACCTTTTAGAACAGTGCCACTATGTAATAGATGGTGGGTAAATAACCTGACTGGCTGACTAGTGCCATCTAATACATCGTTTGACCCAATAATTTATATTTCTATGTAGCTCAAAGGTTTCGTAGTCTTCATTTGCAGTAATTTTATTTATTCTGTGCTATCATCAGATATAGGGATTAGATAGATGAGTGTGTGATAATGAACTTTCCCCTCACCTATTTGGGAATATATGGGGTTTTGATTATTAGAGTAACCAGAAAGAAGGGCAGACAAGTGTGTTATGTATATTTATTTGGTATGCTACTGGAATTGGAGGCTAGGGTCAGTGGTGCTGCAGTGCTATGACAGTCCAAATAATGAAAATGTCCTGGTGAAAATGCTACTAGTGTCTATGTTACAAACACTGGAGTAGATGAGATTTTTTTTTTAAAGATTTTTTAAAATATCTTTATTTTTATGTGGTGCTGAGGATTGAACCCAGTGCCTCATGCATGCCAGGCGAGTGTGCTACCATTTGAGTCACATCCCCAGCCCTAAATGAGATCTTTGTTTGCACATTGACAGTCAAAATTTTAACAGCCACTGACTGTTTTATTTACCACAGTCGTCCTACCAACATAATGTAGGTAAAACTGTTCTGATGAATGCAGCTAACAAAATGGATCACAAAATACTTTAGTAGAAATTTAGCAAGTATTTATTATGTTTAACATGAAAAGGTTTATTATGGATACACAAGTTTTTTGACATTAGAGAAGTTTGTTAGAAGACAACTGCAATTAAAATGTAGGCATATGGTGAAACGAGTGAAGAAAGGATGAAGGGAGAGATTGTTTTGGATTAGGATTGGTAGAGAAGGATTGTGTGAAAGATTTCAGCAGCACACTGAAGAAAGCAAGTGGACATAGTTAAAACTGTTTTGAGGAAATAAGTAGGAGATAAAACTTTAATAAAAATCAATGCCAGAAGGTGGTAGTTTAGAACTGCCTAGTCCCATTAAAGTTTGAGCCTTGGTGTGGTGGCTTTATGTAAATGTTTGAATAATGAAGGATATTTGGATGAAGAGAAAAAAGGACAAAAGGAGAATGGCAGCAATAGAGAGAGGGCAAAGATTTTGAATAGAGAAATGATTGGCTACTAGTGATATTTTGTGGAACTTATCTAATAAGTTTTGTAGAACTTGTTTTTATAAGTACCTTATGTGAGGGTATAGTTGTTCTGAAAGGTGTTGAATCTGTAAGCCATGAGGATAATGCCTTGGGTGATAAAATCAAGGTTTGAAAAACTTCGATAGGGTAAGGTAGTCAGATTTGGACTACTAATAGAATGGAGTTGACAAAATTGAAGTCCTTTGTAAAACAAGCTGTGCTGTGAGTCAGCAATATGATGTGAATGCCAAATAAGCTAAATAACATGGACTACCTATAATAGGAGTGTATGGTGTCAAGAAGTGGAAAATTAGTGGTCTCCTGTCCGATCTAAAATTCTCAATCTTAGCCTGCATCTACTAATAATTGTGTTATGAATGACATTCTTAAATGACACTGCCAGTCTCTTGGAGGCATTTTAGTTTGCCATTATCAAAGAAGGAATGATTAGGGGGGCTGGGGATGTGGCTCAAGTGGTAACGCGCTCGCCTGGCATGCGTGCGGCCCAGGTTCGATCCTCAGCACCACATACAAACAAAGATGTTGTGTCCCCTGAGAACTAAAAAATAAATATTAAAAGAAGGAATGATTAGTCAATCATAGAGAACAACTGAGTCATGAACTTGTACAGGTAAATGAAGTGCTGTCATTTGGGGAAGAAATGGATTTACTTTAGAATTTTTAGGGAAGTAGATTGAGGCCCAGTATAAGCATCAAGTAATGCTTAAAATTAAAATGGATGGGCTTGGGGGAGGTAGTAACTTCACTGAGAAGAGTTAGAACTGATCAGATTCCATATCTGAAACTGCTAAATTTCTGGGAATTTGGTAGCTGATGTAGATGAAGAAGGAAAAAATGACTTAAAAATTTAAGCCTAGATGAAATATTTAAGTTCTGTACTTAAGAACTCCCAAACCTCCTATTTTGGATACTTAAGTACTGAAACCACATTGAATGGTCAAAGTTCATCTTTATATTTGGTGACCCTATTGTGGCATTGGGACTAAAGCTAGGGCTCACCTTCCAAAAGTAGGAAAGATCTCATGTTTGTCTGTGAGTGGTTAGGGTTCATCATTGTTAAATTTGAGTTTCTCTTCAGGCTTAGATTTTTGTGTTTTGTTTTCACCATGAAACTCAACTGTTGTTAACCTGCTTGCTGAGATGAGATTTGTTACTTAAGGTGAAAGATTGGTACTGGAGTGAGAAAGATTAAGCATTTGGACATTTAAATACACATAACTTCATAGATGGAACATTCAAGAAATGTTTATTTCTGAGTACTTTGTTTTATTTGGATAGTATGCCCACAGGTTTCTTTGCTCCTTTAAAGACTTCTATTTTCATTGGAGAGCTAATTTATTCTGTGCTACCTGTTCTAAGTTTTCTTTGAATGTGGGAGAAAAAGTTTATTTTATAACTTTTGCTAAATATTCATGTCATGTTGTTCAGAGACGAGCTGGCATGATGGATTAGAAGGAAAGAAATAGTTTTTCTGTAGATAATAATAAAAATAATAATAATTTATAAGAGATAGCATTGATTATGTTGGTAGTTGCCGGAAGTGTTGGCTACACTACCAGCATAATCAATGGATTGGCCTCCCTATATTTCTGATTGATGCCTTGAGGGGATTTTTTTCCTCTATTGTCTTGCCTTTCACTGCTAGAGTTCTTGTGAGCATTGTTTTTGCTTTCAATATTATTTTGTTGGTATATCCAAGAATTCATGTTTTTGTTAAGTTATGTATTTCTTAATTAACTTCACTTTTAGAACTTTTGGAAAACAAAATACATGATGATGATGATGATGATACCACTAGTGTCACCCTTGAAACTCCTGTTTTTCCCTTTAAACATTTGTATTTCCTTCCCTTTTTTTAATATTTCTATAGTTTTTGTCACTTTTTAAGAGTTACAGACTAGAAAACCAAATCAAATCATTGATATGCCACTAAGGCTGGCTGTTTGATGCTTGGTTATAAAAATCTATTGGGGGGTATACATGTTTAAATGCAATTTATTATGTTCTTAGGTTGACCTGTTTGTAGAAATAAGGCACTATAGTCTAATTATCCATAATCCCAAACAATGACAGATTCAATCATAGTGACAATATTTTCTTATAACAAATGTTTCTGCTTCGAAGAGGCTTTTGGGTTGATGGAAAAGAAAAACAGGTAAATAGACCTTACGTGATATGTTAGAAAACAGTATATGGTAGGATTTCTCAACCTCACCACTCGTGTTGTTTTATTTAGAGTAGATGATTCTTTGTTGTGATTGGCTGTCCTGTCCTGTGTGAATGGTAGGATGTTTCCCAGTATTACTGACATTTACTTACCCAATAAATACCAGTGGCAAGACAACCTTCCTCCCCCCACACACACCTACACAACTTAAGACAACCAGTAATGTCAGATGCCTTGTCTAGGGGCAAAGTTACTCCCATTGAGGACTATTGGTCTTTGTTAACATGAAAGGGTGTTTTTGTTAACCTTTATAGGACTGAGGAATTGCAAAGTATTTAATGGTTGAACTCTGTTTTACTGGTATTTGGAAGAGTTTGGTAGAAGTTTACAAATTTTTTCTTCAGAGGCTTTGAAAGTATTGCACACTTGAGAACTGATATAAATAAATGACTAAGTTATTGTGGAGAGAAAGAGAAAGTAGCCAGGAGTTTTAGGATGGGCTTTTGATGTTCAAGCATTGAACTTTATCTTTTTGGTGATAGGGAGCCATTGAGAACCTGGGGGCTCTCTACCACTGAACTGTATCTCTTGCTCTTTTCATTTTTTATTTTGAGACAGGGTCTTGATAATTTGCCTAGGCTGACCTTGGGAGGGTCCCAAATTGCTGGAATTACAGGTGTGTGCCATTGTGCACTGCAGAAATTTTTTCAATAGGAAAAATGATTTTTAAAAAAGTTCTGTCTTTTTAAAAAATATTTACTTTTTAGTTGTAGTTGGATACAATACCTTTATTTATTTTTATGTGGTGCTGAGGCACGAACTCAGAGCCTTGCACGTGCGAGGCTGAGCCATAACCCCAGCCCCAAGGTTCTGTCTTTGACATAAATATAGAGATAAATTTGGGACCACGGTGTCCAGAGACTTGGATAGCTTGAACAGAGCCAGGCAGGTAGAAAGTATGAAACTGATCTGAATTGAGGTGCAGTGTGTGAACTTTGTTTAATTTTGATTATCTGGAGATGGAAAAGGGATATGGAAGAATTGACTTTGTGGATTGTTTTTTTTCTGTTACACCTGATGTACCTATTGTGCAAAAATGAGAGTAATAAATAATAAAGAATGTTTTTCCCCCCGTAAAGCCATTCTATAAGTTGTATGGAGATTAATGTGGGTTCTTTAGTTTATTTCCACTTGTATGTATGTATGAAATTGATGTTAAGGCCAGGTGTTAGGAATTAATAATTACTGTCACCCCCACAATTATTAACAACATTTTTGAGGTGGTTTTAACTACATAATTCATTTAATCCACTTTTCCAGATAATTTGGATACTTTTAAATTAGAAAATTTGGATATTTCTGTATTTTTATTTATAAATAATTTGTCATTTTGCACCTGCCCTTTAATATCTTATCATTTTATAGGACATGGTTACATGAAAATTGAATTTACATTTTACTGTAGTTTTATAATAATAGTTTTACCATCATAATCTATTTGTCTTTTTCCTTCATGAATTTATTATGTGCTTAATGAAAGTGAAATGAGGTGCATGCCTTTAATTCCAGTGACTTGGGAGGCTGAGGCAGGAGGATTGTAACCAAGGCCAACCAGGGCAATTTGGCAAGACCTTTCAAAATCAAAAGGGCTGGAGATGTAGCTTAGTGGTGAAGTGCCCCTGGGTTTGATTCCTAGTACCACCATCAAAAAAAGGGGGGGGGTAGTATAGAAAGGAATTCTGTTTTTAGATGTATATATTTGAAACACAAAATTCCTTATTGCAAGTTATTACAAGAGAATAGAGAGAAAAAACGATTTTATATACTGGTTACTAGGAAGGCAGAAAGCTTGCTGGAGTTGCATTCCTTTGCATGAAAATAACTGGTTGGCAGAATGGATTTAAGTAAAAGTTAAGGTGTTGTAGAATTATCATTTTTGAATTTAAGCTGCTCAAACCTTCCTCCCTGGATTTAAAGAATTCAGTGAAAAATTCATAAAATTGTTCAATGTGTTATCTCTGATTATAATTTGTTTTTATATGGGAATTAAAGTAAACCATTTTTTCAAGTATGAAATTCTTTTCACACAGTGGTAATTTGTTAAAAATTTTGATTTTGTGTATGGGACTTGGGGATCTTCTATGGTAAATACATCTAATTGATGCAAGTAATTGAAAAATGGTGCACTTTTTTCCCCTTTCAGTATAATAATCATGAAATTCGTTCTGGAAAACACATTGGTGTCTGCATCTCAGTTGCCAACAATAGGCTTTTTGTGGGCTCTATTCCTAAAAGTAAAACCAAGGAACAGATTCTTGAAGAATTTAGCAAAGTAACAGGTAAGTTGGATTTATTTGAAAGGAGGTGCAACTTTTAATGATAATGAAGATAATGGCATATATTTCTGATTGCCAAGCACTGTTTTAAACATTTCATTTATTGATTTATTGAGTCCTTGCCACAACTTTATGAGGTTGATGATCCATGTTTTAAATAAGGAAAAAGAGGCACAAAGTTTTGGGAAATAATTTGTGGAAAACTGTGTAAATTAGTGGGATTTAAACTGAGTCCACAAATCATTGTTCTACTTCTTGTTTACACAGTTCTGTTTGTGTGTTCTTTTTAGGTGTTAAAATATGTATTATTGATAAGTTGAGATTAATGTTATTGCTAATATGGTATAATTTCTTCAAATTGTAAAACATCTTTTATAACAGCTTGAAAATGACAGGTGGCTTGTATTAGAAAACATTCTTGTCTGTTTACAGTGTTTAGCAAATTATTAGTCTTTGGGAATATTCAAAATTCTTAGGCAATAATATTTGCTAATTTCTTTTGAATTAAAACCATTAATATTAATACCTGAGGTCAGAAAAGTACCATTAGAATTTCAGTGTTTGTTTACTTAATAAAATTTGTCTGTGTTTGACTTATTCTGGCATTTTCCTAAATTATTACATAAAGATTATTAACTGTTTCTGATAGAATTAGTGGAAGCAAAATAGTCAGTATAGTCAAACAGTCATTTTGGCAATAAAGTCACATTTTCTTTTGAGGGGGTTTCTGGATTGGAAAAACTTGAAAGGGTAGATTAAGAAAATCACTTGGTCTTTTTTTAATGGTTTTTTTTTTTTTTTTAACAGTCATTTGTAAAGATGACTAGTTTAAGAAGTTTTTTATATTGATATTTAGTATCTTAAAAAAAACAAATTCTTTCATATCCTTATTCTTGGTAGTTACTTTATCTAATTTCCCTGGAATGGTTGCTTACTTCCAGAGGGTCTTACAGACGTCATTTTATACCACCAACCGGATGACAAGAAAAAAAACAGAGGCTTTTGCTTTCTTGAATATGAAGATCACAAAACAGCGGCCCAGGCAAGGCGTAGGTTAATGAGTGGTAAAGTCAAGGTCTGGGGAAATGTTGGAACTGTTGAATGGGCAGATCCCATAGAAGATCCTGATCCTGAAGTTATGGCAAAGGTAATAATAGGGGAGTTAAGCAAATATTTTTGAGGGGTTAATGGGAGAAGGGTAAAGGAGAGAAAACTTATAAAATGAATTGTGTACATGTTTTAAATCACATTTCTGAATTAAGAAAAGTGTTTCCTTGGGGCCACATACTAGTTAGTAATAAATGTGTGTGGAAAGTGAATATGGAAATTTTATTATACTTAGCTATTATAATCTTATGATGAAGTGGCCCATGTGCCATAGAAAATGGTTCAGTGCCATATTTGTGTGTATTTTAAAAGCAGTTTCTTAAAATTTTTGAGACTTGTGCCATTAGCTTACATGGTTTTTGTGTTAAAAGTCTTACTTCTAAAAATAGAGAGATGTATTGGCCCCAGCAGAACTGCTGTAATTATAATGTTTAGCTATTATTAGGCATCCTGCTTCAGCAATCAGTTGAGACATCCTGTGAGAATAAACATCTTGAGTCAACACTTCACTATAAACTAGTGTAGTTTGCAATTAAGTTATCCTATGCTTTGTCTTTTAGAGATTCCCTTTAATAGGCCAGGTGTCAATCTAAAGAGGGGTGTGTGTGAACTAATGGAAAAACAGTATTATTAAAAGGTGAAGGTCTTGGACAGAAGATATTTGGCCTTCTTCTGACTTATAAAGCTTTTATGGGGTTACCACTTTGGATTAATAAATTTGGGTACTATTCAGGTATTTTAGGAGAAAGGGTAATGTTTTATAGCCAAAAACTTAACTTTTTAACTGTATATTGAGAAAGCTTCTCAAATAAGAATTTATCTTTTTTTGCCCTCCTTCTCAATGGTGGGATTAAATCCAGGGCCAGGAATGTGTTCTGCCACTAAGCTATATCCCTACCCTCTTACCAGTATTTTAAATATTTCATCCTCCTTTAAGATTTCAGCAGCAGATCCTAATTAGTTTTGTTCATTTGTGTTAGTTTAAACATTGAATAGCTCTCCTAAAGGGTCTTGTTCACATTATTAGGAAATATCTATCCCCCTTTTATTGCAGAATAATTAATAATTAAAAGCAACCAAGTATAAAGTCTGTATTTCCTTTTAAATAGATTTCCCACTCCATCTGGTCCTGGGCTTTTCTCACTGTCAGTACCCTTCATTGGATTAGTACATTTGTTAAAATTGAGCCAGTGTTGGACACTGAAAATTCATAGTTCATATTAGAGTTCATTCTTGGTGTGCATTTATGAATTTTGACAAATGTATAATGACATGTTGGTTAGCTTTTCGTGTAACTGAGATTACATGAAAAAGGGTAGAAAAGTTTATTTTGGCAGAAGGATTCTGTCTCCAGTCACTTGGCTGACTTGGCTTCTGGGCTTATAACAAGGCAGTATATTATGGTGTGATGTGTAGTAGAGGAAGCTTCTCATCTTATGGCGGTCAGGCAATAGAGAGGAAGAGGAGGGTTGAATTCCCATGTCCTTCCAAGGGCACACTTCGTGACCTAGCTTCTTCTTGTGAGGCCCCAGTTCCTGAAGGTTCCATCCCACAATCCTTTATTCTTCGCCTCTTCATTGCTACCTTCCAGCCCCTGGCAATCACTGATCATTTTTTAATGTCTCAATTTTGCCTTTTCAGAATGTCGTATAGTTGGAATCTTGCAGTATGTAGACTTTTCAGATCATGCAGTATGTAGACTTTTCAGATTGGCTTCTTTTAAGAGGCGTATAAGAAGTATCTTCCATGTCTTTCTGTGGCTTTATAATTCATGTCTTTATAGCGGTGAATATCTCACTTTGTATGTACCACAGTTTACTTCTCCATTTATGTGCTGAAAGGCATCTTGGATGCTTCCAGCTTTTGGCTATTATAAATAAGGCTGCTATAAACATCTGTGTGAAGGTGTTCATCTGAGTGTAAGTTTTCAACTCTTGGGTAAATATTGGGAAGCAGGATTGCTGGATCTTTTATTAAGAGTATTTAGTTTTGTAGGGAGCTGCCAACTTTTCCAAAGGTGTGCCATTTTGCATCCCTCTCCCCCATCAGTGAATAAGTGTTTGGTTGCTTCACATCCTCATTTACATTTAGTATTAGTGTTTTGGATTTTGGCAGCTTATTAGATACATAGTATTACCTCAGTACTGTTATGGGTTCCCCAATGAGAAGTGATGTTGAGCATCTGTTCAGAGACAGCTTCACCATCTTCTTTGGTAAAGTGTTTTAGGTCTTCAGGCCTGATCCTACAACTTGACTCCATAGTACTTCCTCAAAGTAGTTGAAAACTTTTTTAATTTTTTATTTAAAAAATTAATTTTTCATGATGTTCTTGTGATTGCAATTCAACTTAACTTTGCAGGGTGAGATAGTAGCACCTTGGAAATTGAACTCTTTGGAAATATACAGGACATTTGTTTTTTTATTTCAGGTAAAAGTGCTGTTTGTACGCAACCTTGCCAATACCGTAACAGAAGAGATTTTAGAAAAGGCATTTAGTCAGTTTGGGAAACTGGAACGAGTGAAGAAGCTAAAAGATTATGCTTTCATTCATTTTGATGAACGAGATGGTGCTGTCAAGGTAAATAAATGGTATAATACCATAGGCATCTGAATGATACTAACAATTTTTAGTCATAGACTCAATAAGTTTTTGAAGTCGGAAATGCAGAGGCTACAAACCAACTGAAGCATACATTTATTGGCCTTGGTTGAGATGAGTCAGTTTTTGATGTAAAAATGGAATAGTGGAACTGTATTGTGTAGTAAAACCTTGCAGCCCTATTTTATTTCAATGAGGCTTTCTTTGTGACATAATGATAAATGTTTTTTTAAAAAAATTATTTTTGGTGCTTAGGATTGAATTTAGGGGATGCTTTACCACAGCTAGCTTTTTTTTTTTTTTTTTTTTTTTTTTTAACAATTTATAGACAAATTCTTTCTGTGCTGTTGAGAGTCTTAAGCTGGTGAGGCTGATCTCAAACTTCTTGCAATCCTCATGCCTCATCCCAAGTTGCTGGGATTATAGGCATGTGCCACTACACATGGCTTGTTTTTTACCCCCCCCCCCCCTTTAATTAGTTGCAGTTGTTCTGAAGGACCTACTTTTATAATGGTCATCTAATTTTTTAAGGCTATGGAAGAAATGAATGGAAAAGACTTAGAGGGAGAAAATATTGAAATTGTTTTTGCTAAGCCACCAGATCAGAAAAGGAAAGAAAGAAAAGCTCAGAGGCAAGCAGCAAAGAATCAAATGTAAGTAAAATTTTGTATATATAATAAAGTATATATTTTAGTTGGTATGCTAAATGGAGAATAATAGGTGTTGTTCAAACTTTATAAACAAATCTATAACATATCTTCTTAAAGAGGAATTGAAAGCTTTTGGTCTGAGAAATGGCAAAGATCTAAATAATTGTGTACTCTTGCTATTAACCACAATTGTGAAGGTAATAATTGTAAATAACAGGGATTTTGTTTAATAATTGGATATTTCTATTGAAAATGTTTTCTTAAATAGTATTTGTCCAGATGTCTTAATATGTTTGAAGAGTGGAAAGTTCCTCAGAGAGGTAGAAAATGTTAAATCTCCAATTATGTTAAGACCA